>NC_090933.1:771466236-773966236 GCF_040938575.1 Ambystoma mexicanum | reverse complement strand
TATCTGTAATTCCAAAAGGAAAAGAAGCCTTTTAATTCACGGTGGCGCAAGAAAATCAAAGGCCCCTTTCACATGAAAAGCAGGATTTGCAAATGCTGACACGAAAATGGCTTTACATGTGCATTTGCAGTTTAGTTTAAAAGCAAGACATGCAAAAAATATTCCACTACTAAAATAAAAAATAGGGAAAACACTTTGTGTGTGTTAAGGTGTCATTTATATTATGCTTCACATGCAAAATACCAGCAACAAGCGATAAGAAAAAAGTTGTTTCTGTGGGTCACATGAAGATCTCATTTAGGCCTGAGGCAGATCCCTTTGGCTTGTTGTTGGGCAGACTGCGCAAATGGCGTCCCCCACTGAAAGCCTTGCATGCATCTGAACCGTTTATAACTGCAATAAATTGTAGCATGTTAAGAAGTGTTAAAAACAAACTTTGCCCTGACTTGGTGTCTCTGAAAGCTCTTTTCTGTGCAAGGCAAATGGCATGGCCAGTGCATGACTGCAATGTAGGGAGGAGTTGTGAAAACAGGGGCTGCAATCAAAGCTGAACCCTGAAAGAAATCCCAGAAAATAGAAGTTTTTCAGATTGAAATGGTGGTCTGCTTCAGATTAGAGGACATATGCCAAATGTCTGCAGGGCCTTGTGACATCACAGTGCCAGCCTAGCTCATCATATGCAGTGTCGGATCTCTGTTTGGCTGGTGCATGGCAAGTATTTAAGGCTGTCAGTCTATTAACTTCAAACAACAGAATGGCAAATGGCCGTCAGAAAGGAGAGAACATTTGTGTAACATTAAGATTTCCCATTAGTTTAAAATAGACTATCACAATTGATACATTTTTTAGATAATTCCAAGGTGATTTTTTGAAATAAAATGCATCAATGACTTAGGGACTGTAATGGCAAGCTAAAATGTGTTTCTGGCTGCACTGAACATGTCCCGAATTTGAGAATTGGCATGCTTGTGGAGGGTAAAATTAGGAAGGTGGGGAGTAAATAACATTTTCCTAACTATGATGCTTTTTGTAAAAACAGCAGAACATTGCCAAACGTCTGTGCAATATACAGCCTGATTCATGAAATTATTTGCGTGAAAAATGCAGATTTGCGCGCCTTTCTGCCCGAAAATCCCTGTTTGAAGTATGGGGATTTTCAGGCAGAAAGGTACGCAAATCTGCGTTTTTCACACAAATAATTCCATGAATCAGCATGATAGTGTGGACCCGGCTGTCATTTCATTAAATTCACCATGATTAGCGAAAGCGGAATATATATATATATATTATGGCAGTTGATAGCAAATTATGAAGTTTTGCCACAGAACTAGTTTTTGCCAAAAAGTGAATGTGGAAAGAAAAGGGGATTTCAAATGGGAGTTGCCATATGTCTGTTCCAGACTCCTAAACCAATCTTTAGAGAGAGGCTGGATTTGTGAGGAGAGACAAGAGTAACTGTCCAACCCTGGTTGTGAGAACTCTTGCAGGGCACTGTCCAATATGGAGCTCTTGATGGTGTCATCACTGATATATAAAGTGGAGGCACTATGAAAAAGAGGGAGAGCTGCTTCAAATTACCACTTGATAGCCACAAGGAAACTCCAAAGGAGTTTGCTGATATTGCATCTGAATGAAGCTGTCTATTGCTGGGGAGGCCTAAACAAACTGACCAGGACCTATAGTGAGGAGCTGGGGACCGATTTTGCAGCTATTTCAAAAATTGTCCTGTGAAGAAAAACGTTCAATCATGGTTTGTGTGTGAATATTTGTAGAAAAACATTTTTTGTTCCCAGTGCAGAAATGATATGTCACTGTACTCCCAACTAGGTAGCTATTTCATGTGGCCCATCTCTCAAAACGACATTCTTCCAGTATTTTGTTCTCCAAATATTTCGACACACAAACCATGATTGAAAATTATTCTTCATAGGACAGTTTTTGAAATAGCTGCAAAATTGACAAGGACTAAGAAATAAAGATCTTTGTGCATTAATATCAACTTATCTAACTGGGCAAGTGAAGATCCTATGAATATAGTAATTATGGTCAGCACACCCTAGGTGAAGGGACATGAAGCATCAGTAAATTGAACGTGACTTCTTAAAACACAGATAAATCATCTGCTAATATTCAAAACAGTTTTGTTGATAACCTCGAAAAAGCCTGAGTAGGAGGAAACATTAGCACTTGCAGTTCAATGAGTTATTGTTGGGATCATGGATCATATCCTAATTATGATTTAATGATCAACCTGTGATAGGGATTATGGAACATATTCTAATCATCATTTAATGATCAACCTGTGATAGGATTATATTTTTTACTCATCATCAAAGATCAATCCGTGATTGCGTTTTAGGTGTTTTTTGACAAATGTAGATTATTTAGATCAGCATTTATTTGATTCAGGTGTTGGGATAACTGTACATTATGATATGTCACTTCATTTTCTTTTTTGCTTTGCAAGACCAACACATATTATATATTATTTATCACTCAGGTCTTCTTAAAATGTACATTATTATTAATTTATTTATGAGTTTCCCATAAATTGGATGCATAGAGGATCAACCTTTGTCCCATGTTATTTATTTAACTAATGCACAGCGCGAGGGTGTCTGGTCTATTTTGCTTGCTTACATTGTGTCTTGTGTTTCCATTCTGCCTATGTGATGGATGAGCAATCGATTTGAAAGGCAGATTTCAGTAATAGAAACTTAACTCTCCTATGTTAGCTTTCAATATAGTGAATCTTATCAATTCTTTGTGGATATTTGACACATTGGGCCTCATTATAAGTTTGCCGGTCCAGGAACTACGGTACCAGTAAGCATGCCGGTACCATAGTTCCTGGACCGGCAAACTACGAGTTGTCCTCATGGGTGCCTTTCTGCTCGCCAGGTCGGACCCGGTGGGCAGAAAGGCACCCGCAGTCACAGCATGTCGGATGCACTGGCACTGTTATGAGCGGTGACAGCGCATCCGACCTCCCCATTCCAATTCATCCCCATGTGGCCAAATGGGAATGGGGAGCATCTTTTTTCGGGTGCCCGCAAATGGGCAATTACTGGCTCTGGCAGGACCGTAATGACCCGATAACTGCCCATTTGTGGGCGCTGTAAAAAAATTGCAAGTTTGGTAGCATCCTGCCGGTTTTACCGGCAAGGCTACCGCTAAACTTGTAATGAGGCCCATTGTGAAATTCAACTTGTTAGTGCGGTGGATTCAAGGACAAATAATGATGCAACTCTTCATCCAGTGTTCGCAGCGTGTCAGAGAGAGTTTCGTTTTGGGAACACATGCCACAAAAAACAATATCAATGGCAAGCTGTGCAGTGAAAAACAAAGAAATATTTCAAGTATCCCAAATATGAAAATATTTACTTACATCTGAACGGTAATAACGCGCCTGGTCCCACAACATTATGTATTCTTTCAAAGATGAACCTAGGTGAGGTGCAGACAGGCTCGGATATGCCTATACTTCAATAGGGCAATGCCTGAAAAAAAAAATAATAGTGTGGGGCCTTTCTTTTGGGCCAAAGTGGCCCACTTCTTTTCTGAAATAAACAGAATTTGAATACAGATCAGACTTTTGCATCTTGAGCCCAATACAACGACTTCGGCAATTCTGTCAATTGGTTAAATAATTTCTCTCTTGGGACCATGCAACCTATTTCAACAGTACTCTATGCACCTAGTATCCAACACCTAGTGCCCAACACCTGATAAGTAGCTATCCACCATCAGTGTGGATTAAAAACATACAAACTCGTTCCAGTATTTATACTTGACATATAGAGATGGTTACAGCATGAAATACAGATTCATGGATATAGATGAATGAAAAAAGGTTGGTTAATATATAGAGATGGCACGGACAGACCAGGAAGGAAGGGTGGGGAAAGGGTCAATATCTCACCAGGCTGGGTGGACTGTTGCACCCAGGGCAAAACGTGCAATGAGCAACAATAAAAAGAAAAGATGGTTTACAACACTATAATTCCAGCATGCCTCAAATGAGTGCAGTTTTGAAAGGCATACTGGCTTCTGTCTATATCTATTGCAGCAATAATATTGATTTTTGCATTGATGCAGGCGTGCCTGGTTGTCCTCCACATATGGGCTTCCACAGTAAGATGTAAATGTGGAAAGGTCACAGGCGTATGTTCATAGTGCACATTGGCAGACATATTCCTTTGCTCGTCATTTCAATGTTGGCTAACACTGTGGCACATAAACCTTTGGTATATTGCAATCAGCGACCACTTATCATGATTCCTACTTTCCAGCAAGGTTAGACTTTATTTTTTTCATTTTATTTATTTATTTTTGGGTTATTTGTAAAGCGCTTGTACAAAAAATGGTGTTTCAAGGTGCCACAAGACAAAAAAGGGGGGCAAGGAAGAAAAAAATCAATAACAGTCCTACTAGGCCTTTTGTCATTTGGATCGTGCAAGAGCAGTAACAAGAGGTTGAGGGTGGAGGGAATGGGGAGGGGGAGGTGTAGGTCGGGACAGAAGGGAAAATGCTAGGGTGGGAGGGAGGTGTGGGGCAAGAAGAGGTATACAAGTGCAGGAGGGAGGAGCAGCAGGAGGGGAAGAAGAGGGCCAATGGGGCTAGGCAAGTGTTAAGGGGAGGCCAGGTGGGCAAGTGCCAGGGGAATCAGGGAGTGAGGAGCACATGTGAAGCACGAGGACAGGGGTGGATCAGACTCGGTAGGAATGCACACCACACCATGCTTGTCAGGGGAAAGGGGCCGTTAAGAGTAAGTGCAGGGTGTGGGGCAGGGCAGGAAGACAGGGTGCTGCCGTATACTGGGTGAGGAGGGTCTGGTGGCCTGTGGAACCATGCTGCCACTCAATGTGACAGAGGGGTAAAATAGCAGGGTGGGGGGGAATGAAGAAGAGAAAAGGTTGGTCTTGAGAATCTTCTGGAACTTAAGAAGATTGAGCATAAGCCTGAGAGGGCCAGGGAGGCCAATACAGAGGGATGCTCCTGTCAAGGGAAGAGATCTACCCCACACTCTCTGCTTGGAATAGCGTCTGATCTGCAGAGAATTGCAGCTAGATGACCAAAGGTCTCTAAGACGGAGGTATTTAGGGAAAAAGTCAGATGTAGTGGGGTCCTTGGCCCCAGAAAGCTTTGTGGATGGTGCAGATGTTCTTGAATTTGATCCTCGTAGTCACTGGGAGCCAGTGGAGATATGTTTGTTCTTGAGAGATGTAGTCCCTGGGATAGAGGCTAAGGATAAGTCTTGCAGTCCTATTCTGAATTAGTTGAAGAGGGTGAAGGGAAGCTATAGGCAGATTAAGGAAGGCGTTTCCAGTAGTCCAGCCTGGTGAGGACCAGAGCTCTGCAGACACTGAGTTTCTGTAAGAATGCTGCTGCTGCAATTTTCTGCTTAGATTCTTCAACTATTGTGAGTTCATTACACACAGGATACAAAATTAGGATTGCGTAAGCAGCAATTCGAAGCAGTGCCTGGTTATCCAGCAGTAACCTGTCACCAGGAGCTACCACTAGGGAACAAGGATCTAGTTTATATCATTACATTAGTTGGCCTGGGGAGCCAAAAGTAGCTCCTGATAACTGTGGGTTTAAGCTCACCAGTCTCTTCTACATTTGATTTGATTGAGTTACATTGACATATTCAGACTGACATTTATTGTTGTAATAAAAATCAATTATATTGATGGTAATAAATACAAAAATCAAAGGAAAATCGAACTTTTAAGGCATATATAGGGACACTACTTCACAAAAAGTAATTAATTAAACATACATTATTTAACAATTACATCTAAAGTGACATACTATTCCATGTATTGCACAATGAAAACAGTTTCCAAACAGTGCAAAAGCTTGAAATTGGCTTTGTTAAACATTGTGAAGATAGTCACACATCATTTGAATCTTGAAGTCAACCTTTCAACAAGATCAAGTTTGGGAGGGCAAACCTCTTTTGCAATGCTCCATGGCATAGACAGGGCCCTGGAAACAAGATCTGGATAAATTCCATGTGTTTGCATGGCCAGCACATTTAATGTCAGATCTTTCACAAATTCAAAATCCATTTGTTGGAAGATTGGCTTGTAATGAGGTATCCCAAAATTGCCTGCAGTTTTTGCTTGTTCCCTTCCAATGTTTTCGTTACGTGCAAGTACAGCCAGTCTTGTTTTATGTTTTCGTTACGTGCAAGTACAGCCAGTCTTGTTTTGGCCTCCATACCGTCTATGCCAAAATGCAACCATTTAGGTCTGTATGTTAGGCACATATTGGGAAACACCTCCAAGTCCCCTCATGTCTCTTGAAAGCGGTTGTTATACACAATCTTCTCAAGTGCTATGTGAGAATTGGAGCCTGGAACCAACCACCTTTTCTCACGCTACCGCTCCTTGCTCATTGGTCCATGTGAACATTAGTGGAAATGTTTGTATTCTTTCCAAGAGTGTATGTTAGAACAATGGTACATCAATTAATGCCATTTTTCAAGCAGTTTTCTGTAGCCTTTTTTTCCCAGATGCTGTAATTTCTTTTTAAATTGTTTTTGCAATGTGCCATACATCATATTGATTCTTAAGTCTGGGAACTGCTCTTGCATGGCCTTGGCTATTGAAACGTGCCTGTCAGTGATTGTCAGGCCTATTTACATTCCTCTGGATTGCAGAAGTTGGATGTATTTAATGAAACTATCTTTACCATGGCAATATAGGATGTACATTCATATATATGCATGATGACTGCACTCACATTTTTTTTGGTTTCCATGTCTTGGAAGTGGTAAGTGCTGTATTTAGCAGAAAAACCTCAACTGTTACACTGTCCATCACCAGTGAGCCAGAGCCTTTTGCCAGTGAGAACATTGTCCATTGACATCTGCTCAGGTGTCCATGCCTGGCTAATAGCAGGGCACAAGAAATCCTTCTGATATTTGTGGTACTGGGTTTTTGAAAGGAACTCGGGTCCCACAAAGTTAGAAAAACTTTAAATTGTACTGTAGCTTGATGCGCTATACAACAAAGCTGATAAACAAAACACATTTCCAGCAGGCACTTTTCCAAGTATAGTTTGAGCAGACCGGTGTACACAGCTACCCTTAATCTTCAGGTTGGTGCCATTGACTACATGAGTAAACTTCACCAATGGCTCCCCACAAATCCTCCTATGCAATTTATGATCACATTTACTCATTTCCATAATCAGGCAGCCGTTGAATGCAATGTATTTTAGTTCCTTTAATAGCCAATCGTCCAGTTGTATAGTGGTTTGCGATTCCATGGTGGTCCTCAACACTAGGAAGAGTGAAGTCGACATCATGAGCATAATCGTCAATCAGTAGCGAAGTTGCTTTGGTTATTTCTGTGTGTGACATTTCTGATTCATCCACATGTATTAGGGAAACAGGAAACATTGTCTGTTTCTTAGATAGCATTTTTGTGGATTGTGTGAGCGGTTCTTCAAGCAATTCTGAAACATCTTCTGTGTTGTCTGTTTCTTCTGGGTGACCTTGTGTGCTGTAGCAATGATACAGGGTTACTTACCATGGGTCACTGCTGACATTCAATTCAAATTCCGGCCACTGGACATCTGCATCATGACACTGAATCTTGCAAGGATCATGCTGAGCCTCAAAATGTAGCTGCTCCCAAGTGACAAGGGTTTGGCAAGCGACGGCGTTAGTTTGTGTACCTGTGTACTTGTCTGAGTCTTTATGCTCCTCTTCTTCCTAGGCCTCTCATCGAAGAGAAAAAAAACATGCTTAATTTATAGCACACATACAGATTATATGAATTGCAACATGAAAAGGTAATATCAATGAAATAACTGATAATCAACATTTTTCTTTTTTAAACAGTCAAATTGGATTTTGCCGACCAGCAGACCAAGCTGAAAAACAGCCTTTTAAAAGTGTATGATCCTTGAAATGTGCTCTTGCACTTAAAGAATCATGTATACATCTATACATATAAAAATGTCACTATGGAAACTATTAAAACATATTAAATATTACATAACAGTTGAAATGGATGATAACTGATATTTTACAATATCTTATTTATACCTCTTGTCCATTTGTCTCTTCAATTTCGACTGTTTTAGTGGTACATTCCTTGTACATAACAAATTCAAAGAACATTGATTACATTGTTAAACAATTTATTGTTAAAATATTTGATCTCACAAAGTAAATCTTGAGAAAGTTGATTTAATTATTGTCATCCTTATGATATCAGTTAAACTATGTAAAAAGATATGGCTAATCGTCCGATTAAAGTTTTTAAATTAATATTGACATAAAGTCAAACACTGTGTACATGTAACATTTTCAAAAGACATATTTGAAAACTGTACTTTATAACCTTCAGAGATGTCGAAGGGAGTTGGTGCGAGATCATCCTGCAAAGCATATTGATTAAATTGTGGCCCCTTTCAATGCGTTATGTTAATGTTATTTTGTTTCACCAACTCTATTTCCTAAGCAGCTAAAATGTATAAACAAAAACAGTACATTTTTCTGAAGGTTTTATTTCATTGTTGCATGTATTTCTGCTATAAATACATGAAGGTTGTTGATCAAATGCTTTGTAATTTGATGACAGTATTGCAAATTATCAAAAAAAGAAGTTATCTTAAACGTAAAAAATATATTGTTAATCAATACCTATTAGTATAAATCAATACATTATCACTTCTCATACCTCATCCTCCAGACCGGTTGCAGTAGAAGAATAGTATGTTGTTGAAGTTCCAGGCTCCGCCTATATAACAGTAATAGTAATAATAATAATGTAACATCAAAAAACAATAGCATATAAAAGATGGTTGATACTGACGAAGAAGCTTACATGCCAGTTTATATCAAAAGCTAATATTATACATAACAATAATCAATATGTTTTAAGTTGAACTTGAAGAAATGCATATTTTGCACAGTCGTGTCTGAAGGAATATTCTAAAAAAATTACTTGGAAGGTGAATGAGTTTGCTGTTGACTCCAGAACAGTGGTCAATCTAGCATCACAGTCCTTTAATTGATGTATATATTCATATCATGGTTCAATTGAAAATTTGCATTAGTATTATAATTTAGACCACATCATAAATGATTTAAAAAAGTTTGTGTGCAAGTTGTTTGGACTCACTGTTAGGATGTTGGACGTATCTGTGGTTTTCTTCAAAGTAGCGGTCTGTAATTCCATCAGTGCCGTCTATGCAAAGACAAACATGCTAATTTAAAAAGAATTACCCATTTTTAAAGGACACAATGTTAGTGTGTGTTTGGAAAGGCTCCCATTGCAGTGAATGATTCAAGTATCTCCAAAGTAGGGATACACAAAGTAATCTCAAGTTCAAAATGTACAAACCGCAGTACATTGTGTCACAAAGGAAACTTGTGTAATAAAATATAAATGGAAATATTCCCCAAAAACTGAAAAACCATCATTATGTTACCTGTTCACAGACTATTTCAATGTATTGAGTGGTCATTTATAAGACATATTACAAAGGCACATTCAGAAAATGGCCAAATACATTTAGCAATTCAGCGTCCACTACTCACCTTGGTCAGCGAGTGTTGAAATGCAGTTCGGATTGCACTAGGAAGTAATTTATGAAGGAGTCTGGGGCGACGCTTTTTAGTGTACTGTGATTGTTCATACATAACTTGTGAGAAGTGCATGCTGCAGATGCCGAATCCATTGCCCCTCACGTCATCCAAGACATCCTTAGCTATGCTTTCAATTTCGGACACTTGAAATCTGCAGTTTAAGAGCCATTTTCTTATTAAATGTACATCCTTTGGAAATACATGCAGGACTGTAATCTGACTTTTAGCATGGCTGTTACTAGTGCAACCCAAAATAATAAAAGAAGCCATAGTTCGATCGTCCATATGATCTGTTAAAGAAATATAAATAAATATTACCATTAAACATGTATCACAGTGAGTAAATCAAACATCATATTCCTTGAAACAAAAATGTACTTTATAAAAAATGGCACCTAATGCAAACATGCATTGAAAACATGCACTGTAAAAGATTACATTTGAAAACAATATGTAATGGTATGTGCTAATTACAGAGAAAATGCGTAGGACGGTTGACAATGGTGTAGACTTTTTGAATGAAATGAAATGAGAATAAGGTGTACATTGAGTATAAAGCAATAGAAAGTGGTCTAGCAGAGAACGTTGACACTACAAAAAACAATAGTAAAAGTTGACTAACCGTTACTTAGAAGAACATATGAGCTGACCGAGCAAGCAAGGTATAAAGTGGAGAGCTGGCGATATCCGTTGTCGATCTCACAGATGTTTTCTTGTTAATTCCCACAGTTTTTATAACGGATTACGGAAGTGGGTGTGTATGTGAATGTCTGATGTGTTCGTTCACACCCACCAGGCATCTATGACAATGTTTGACCTCCTCAATCCCGCCAGCGCAGCCCCCTTGTGATCACACACCCTCAGGTGCGAACTGTCATTGATAGGGCAGGGGGATGGATGTGGATGAGGCGAGCGCAATTGGCCCAGAACACAGTCAAAGGACACAGACATACGTTGATTGCAGGGATAGTGGAGGGGGATGGATGTGGATGAGGTGAGTGCAATAGACCCAGAAGACAGTCAAAGAACACAGATATATATTGATTGGAGGGACGGGTTTTCACCGAGGAGTCTGGAGACACCGGGTCTGGGGTGGCCATGTGAATAAGGATCCACATGCGAAAGAACCCTTTGTGGTGTATATGGTTTTCAGCACCTTGAGCATTCCCATCCTCCTAGCCCCCTTGCGAGCACATGCCCACAAGTACAAACAGCCATTGATAGTGAAGGGGGGATGGATGTGGATGAGGGGAGCACGATAGGGCAGTAAACCTACTGAAGCACATCAATCTTTTACAATAGTCTTAGATGTCTGGATGTGTTTTGGACTTACAAAAAATGTCTAGCAACTGTTCAGATTAAAACATTTTGTATTTTATTTATTTAGTTTGGTAAAGTGGATGGCAATGACACTACAAATTATATTGCTGTTGTCGAGGTACTGACTGTATAAATCCACGGCATTGTCTGTGGTCACTGGGGAATTCATCATGAATGGCTCTAAACCACACAGGCAGGTATTACTCGATACAGAAATAGTTTATTTGAATGAAGCCAATCATTCAATTATTTTTGTTTGCACTACCTTGTAAAATGTAAGGAATTGTTATGCTTTAAAAAGGACCTTTCTGTGCAAAGTACTGAGAGTATTTGTGATTTCAAGTAGGGATCAATTAGAAATGTGAATGCACATTCCAGCAAAAACAGTTTGGGAGATATTTCCAAGTGAAAGAAATGTAATTGTTCGGACGATAAATTTAAAGATGGACAGATTAGAATGAGTAATTTATTCAATTTACAGAAAAATTCTTTTGTCAGTGATCCATCGAAGTGATATTGATGTAGGGGAACAAAATATTATGTTAGCCATCTCGGTCGTCAAACACACAAAATATGTAGAGTGAACATACTCATTACTTGTATTACAAGGGCGAACTGTAGCTCAATGTTCATGCATAAGGACCAGCATCATTCGCAACACAGATATTGTAAGGCAGGTGGCCCTGAAGTCATGCAGCTCGGTAACACATATCAGTGGTGTGTCTTCTTCGGCAATGTTGGCCAAGCAGCCAGAGTTTTCTCTGCAGCAGCAGTTCTCCGCCAGTGTAGGCATAAACTTCAATGGCAAGTACACCAGGTTGAAATGTGTTCCATGCGACTGGGTTCAGTCTCCGTGATTGATCCTCATGACTTTCATTTGATTTCACATCGTCTCAACCTTTTTCTCTTTCAAGGATTTCCTCCGCTGAATATTCGTGCCTGTACAGGTATGACTGAATTGTAACCATAGTTCCTGAGCAGTAAAGAAGCACAGCATCAACAGTCAGGTAAATAAAAACGTTTTTGTTTGTATACAGTAAAGAAAAGAGGTTTCCCATTAACACTGAATGTTAAAAAAAGATAAGCAAAGAAATAACTGTGATGCTGGAAATGCATCGGAGGGACAGGGCCTCTGTATCCTTGTCCTTTACTGCTTTTTATCGTGTGTTCTGTCGTGTTTGCCGCGCAGGAGTTCATGTGGGACTCCTGGAGGTTCAGCTCTCTCTTTTGGTTTGGTGTACAGACCCATTGGATACCCTTATGGCCCCCATGGGTGGGGGTACAACCCTGTGCCACTAGTGTATGTTTTTGGGCACCTGTGTGTGGCCCACAAAGCAGGGTATGGGCTGGTGGCAGCTCCATGATGAATTTGACAGGTGCTCTGAGAATCCTCCATTTTGGGATACCCAGGCCCTGCCATTGGAATCAGTTGATTCCTGATAGGAAACAAGATGGCCCCCGTGGCCTCTTGCTTTCTATTGCCTTTACCATGTTTTCCCAAAGTCCTGGGAAGCCCTGACTCTGTCCCTTCCCCCTGACCGGCTGTTGGGTAGAAGTTCCATATATGGTGTTGTTGTGAAGTCCAGGCCAGACTGGCTGGAGCCTTCCCAGTGACTGTATGTTGTGGGTACACCCTGTGGGTGGGACCTGGGTGAATGGAGTGTGTGACGAATAGGCATTCTGTGTTGTGGGTGTCTAGTATCTGGTGTTTGACACAATGACTGAGACAGCCCTGCCCGAAACTGGTATGAATGCAGTGTGGAGTGTTGAATGGCTGGGTACTTGTCCCAATACACATAACTTGTTGTGAGTGTCTGGAGAGGAGTGAATGGCCTGAATGCACTATGCACCTGATTGGATGCCTGCCTGCATGAATGCCCTTCTGACCGATTGGTTGCCTGAGTGTGACCCAGCAGAATCAATGGGAGATCAACTAGTATATCTGGGAGCCTCTCACTGTTAGAATTCGTGTTCAGAAGCTGAAGAGTAACTGGAGTGAAACTGAAGCTTGACCTTGAAGCCCTGCTGGAAGAGAAGAATTGCTGTTGCTCTCCTTCATCAATCTGAAAGCTGCTGTGTCTCCAAGGACTAAGGCACCCTCTTCCAAGCTACGAGGGACCATCGTGCATCAGCTGATCTTTGCTAAAGCTCCCTGGTAGACAGACCTTCGAAAGGTTGCCGACCCGAAACGGGACCGCCACGGAATCACAAGGAGAAGCACCCGGACTGTTGTCCGCCACTGTCCCCGACCGCCGTCACTGACCGGAAGCCGCCGTGCTCCCGTTTGTCTAAGAACTTTCGAATCCAAGGACACTCTCGTCCACATTGTCGCCGCTGTATCCTGCTGGAGAAAGCCTGACCGTCGACGCACCGAGGAGCATCCACCGGTGGGTTGCCCGCCACCCAAAGACCACAGAGACGCCGATGACTCGACGCCCTCGCTGGACCCCAGTTCTTCAAACTCTTTGCGGTCCAGAACTATCGACACCGAGGTGCCCCGCACGCTTCTTCCTTGCAGGATGTTTACGCTCCCCCGTCAACGAGCACAACTAGGAACAAAGCTGCCACTTCACCGTCGTAGCTCACCCTGTTCTCCATCGGACGTTCGACGACCCGTGACTCCTGCCGTAAAGGGAGGGCACTCAAGAAGGGCCGTCGATTCCCCGACAAGGAACGCTACAACGCCAGGTACTTTGGGGTTGCAGAACTATTGGGAAGTTGATTGTGAACAATATATGGACTGGGCTTGTAGCTTTATTCTACAGGTTGCCCAGGTGGGGGGATCTCCACACAGAGCTGTGTTTAACGGTAGTGACCAGTATTCTGCCAACTTTTCAACCATCTTGCTTTCCTTCCTCTCTCTACTGCTGATTTCCTCTTTATTGATCTGTGTGACATTTTGACAGTATAGTTGATGCACTTTAATGAGATCGGATAATATTTGTGGTACCACTGTAGAACTATATATATTTACAATTGATGATTTTCTGAGCACAAAGTGAGTTATTGTGTTAGTGTTAATAACCTTGAATATTAATTATATAAAGACTGTGTTTCAATCGATACAGTGTGCGGACATTCCTTTGTGGGTGCTTGGGAATACACTGTACTTAAGAACCAGCCTGCATCACCTCCTTGCAACATGAAAAGGTAATATCAATGAAATAACTGATAATCAACATTTTTCTTTTTTAAACAGTCAAATTGGATTTTGCCGACCAGCAGACCAAGCTGAAAAACAGCCTTTTAAAAGTGTATGATCCTTGAAATGTGCTCTTGCACTTAAAGAATCATGTATACATCTATACATATAAAAATGTCACTATGGAAACTATTAAAACATATTAAATATTACATAACAGTTGAAATGGATGATAACTGATATTTTACAATATCTTATTTATACCTCTTGTCCATTTGTCTCTTCAATTTCGACTGTTTTAGTGGTACATTCCTTGTACATAACAAATTCAAAGAACATTGATTACATTGTTAAACAATTTATTGTTAAAATATTTGATCTCACAAAGTACATCTTGAGAAAGTTGATTTAATTATTGTCATCCTTATGATATCAGTTAAACTATGTAAAAAGATATGGTTAATCGTCCGATTAAAGTTTTTAAATTAATATTGACATAAAGTCGAACACTGTGTACATGTAACATTTTCAAAAGACATATTTGAAAACTGTACTTTATAACCTTCAGAGATGTTGCAGGGAGTTGGTGCGAGATCATCCTGCAAAGCATATTGATTAAATTGTGGCCCCTTTCAATGCGTTATGTTAATGTTATTTTGTTTCACCAACTCTATTTCCTAAGCAGCTAAAATGTATAAACAAAAACAGTACATTTTTTTGAAGGTTTTATTTCATTGTTGCATGTATTTCTGCTATAAATACATGAAGGTTGTTGATCAAATGCTTTGTAATTTGATGACAGTATTGCAAATTATCAAAAAAAGAAGTTATCTTAAACGTAAAAAAGATATTGTTAATCAATACCTATTAGTATAAATCAATACATTATCACTTCTCATACCTCATCCTCCAGACCGGTTGCAGTAGAAGAATAGTATGTTGTTGAAGTTCCAGGCTCCGCCTATATAACAGTAATAGTAATAATAATAATGTAACATAAAAAAACAATAGCATATAAAAGATGGTCGATACTGACGAAGAAGCTTACATGCCAGTTTATATCAAAAGCTAATATTATACATAACAATAATCAATATGTTTTAAGTTGAACTTGAAGAAATGCATATTTTGCACAGTTGTGTCTGAAGGAATATTCTAAAAAAATTACTTGGAAGGTGAATGAGTTTGCTGTTGACTCCAGAACAGTGGTCAATCTAGCATCACAGTCCTTTAATTGATGTATATATTCATATCATGGTTCAATTGAAAATTTGCATTAATATTATAATTTAGACCACATCATAAATGATTTAAAAAAGTTTGTGTGCAAGTTGTTTGGACTCACTGTTAGGATGTTGGACGTATCTGTGGTTTTCTTCAAAGTAGCGGTCTGTAATTCCATCAGTGCCGTCTATGCAAAGACAAACATGCTAATTTAAAAAGAATTACCCATTTTTAAAGGACACAATGTTAGTGTGTGTTTGGAAAGGCTCCCGTTGCAGTGAATGATTCAAGTATCTCCAAAGTAGGGATACACAAAGTAATCTCAAGTTCAAAATGTACAAACCACAGTACATTGTGTCACAAAGGAAACTTGTGTAATAAAATATAAATGGAAATATTCCCCAAAAACTGAAAAACCATCATTATGTTACCTGTTCACAGACTATTTCAATGTATTGAGTGGTCATTTATAAGACATATTACAAAGGCACATTCAGAAAATGGCCAAATACATTTAGCAATTCAGCGTCCACTACTCACCTTGGTCAGCGAGTGTTGAAATGCAGTTCGAATTGCACTAGGAAGTAATTTATGAAGGAGTCTGGGGCGACGCTTTTTAGTGTACTGTGATTGTTCATACATAACTTGTGAGAAGTGCATGCTGCAGATGCCGAATCCATTGCCCCTCACGTCATCCAAGACATCCTTAGCTATGCTTTCAATTTCGGACACTTGAAATCTGCAGTTTAAGAGCCATTTTCTTATTAAATGTAAATCCTTTGGAAATACATGCAGGACTGTAATCTGACTTTTAGCATGGCTGTTACTAGTGCAACCCAAAATAATAAAAGAAGCCATAGTTCGATTGTCCATATGATCTGTTAAAGAAATATAAATAAATATTACCATTAAACATGTATCACAGTGAGTAAATCAAACATCATATTCCTTGAAACAAAAATGTACTTTATAAAAAATGGCACCTAATGCAAACATGCATTGAAAACATGCACTGTAAAAGATTACATTTGAAAACAATATGTAATGGTATGTGCTAATTACAGAGAAAATGCGTAGGACGGTTGACAATGGTGTAGACTTTTTGAATGAAATAAAATGAGAATAAGGTGTACATTGAGTATAAAGCAATAGAAAGTGGTCTAGCAGAGAACGTTGAAACTACAAAAAACAATAGTAAAAGTTGACTAACCTTTACTTAGAAGAACATATGAGCTGACCGAGCAAGCAAGGTATAAAGTGGAGAGCTGGCGATATCCGTTGTCGATCTCACAGATGTTTTCTTGTTAATTCCCACAGTTTTTATAACGGATTACGGAAGTGGGTGTGTATGTGAATGTCTGATGTGTTCGTTCACACCCACCAGGCATCTATGACAATGTTTGACCTCCTCAATCCCGCCAGCGCAGCCCCCTTGTGATCACACACCCTCAGGTGCGAACTGTCATTGATAGGGCAGGGGGATGGATGTGGATGAGGCGAGCGCAATTGGCCCAGAACACAGTCAAAGGACACAGACATACGTTGATTGCAGGGATAGTGGAGGGGGATGGATGTGGATGAGGTGAGTGCAATAGACCCAGAAGACAGTCAAAGAACACAGATATATATTGATTGGAGGGACGGGTTTTCACCGAAGAGTCTGGAGACACCGGGTCTGGGGTGGCCATGTGAATAAGGGTCCACATGCGAAAGAACCCTTTGTGGTGTATATGGTTTTCAGCACCTTGAACATTCCCATCCTCCTAGCCCCCTTGCGAGCACATGCCCACAAGTACAAACAGCCATTGATAGTGAAGGGGGGATGGATGTGGATGAGGGGAGCACGATAGGGCAGTAAACCTACTGAAGCACACCAATCTTTTACAATAGTCTTAGATGTCTGGATGTGTTTTGGACTTACAAAAAATGTCTAGCAACTGTTCAGATTAAAACATTTTGTATTTTATTTATTTAGTTTGGTAAAGTGGATGGCAATGACACTACAAATTATATTGCTGTTGTCGAGGTACTGACTGTATAAATCCACGGCATTGTCTGTGGTCACTGGGGAATTCATCATGAATGGCTCTAAACCACACAGGCAGGTATTACTCGATACAGAAATAGTTTATTTGAATGAAGCCAATCATTCAATTATTTTTGTTTGCACTACCTTGTAAAATGTAAGGAATTGTTATGCTTTAAAAAGGACCTTTCTGTGCAAAGTACTGAGAGTATTTGTGATTTCAAGTAGGGATCAATTAGAAATGTGAATGCACATTCCAGCAAAAACAGTTTGGGAGATATTTCCAAGTGAAAGAAATGTAATTGTTCGGACGATAAATTTAAAGATGGACAGATTAGAATGAGTAATTTATTCAATTTACAGAAAAATTCTTTTGTCAGTGATCCATCGAAGTGATATTGATGTAGGGGAACAAAATATTATGTTAGCCATCTCGGTCGTCAAACACACAAAATATGTAGAGTGAACATACTCATTACTTGTATTACAAGGGCGAACTGTAGCTCAATGTTCATGCATAAGGACCAGCATCATTCGCAACACAGATATTGTAAGGCAGGTGGCCCTGAAGTCATGCAGCTCGGTAACACATATCAGTGGTGTGTCTTCTTCGGCAATGTTGGCCAAGCAGCCAGAGTTTTCTCTGCAGCAGCAGTTCTCCGCCAGTGTAGGCATAAACTTCAATGGCAAGTACACCAGGTTGAAATGTGTTCCATGCGACTGGGTTCAGTCTCCGTGATTGATCCTCATGACTTTCATTTGATTTCACATCGTCTCAACCTTTTTCTCTTTCAAGGATTTCCTCCGCTGAATATTCGTGCCTGTACAGGTATGACTGAATTGTAACCATAGTTCCTGAGCAGTAAAGAAGCACAGCATCAACAGTCAGGTAAATAAAAACGTTTTTGTTTGTATACAGTAAAGAAAAGAGGTTTCCCATTAACACTGAATGTTAAAAAAAGATAAGCAAAGAAATAACTGTGATGCTGGAAATGCATCGGAGGGACAGGGCCTCTGTATCCTTGTCCTTTACTGCTTTTTATCGTGTGTTCTGTCGTGTTTGCAGCGCAGGAGTTCATGTGGGACTCCTGGAGGTTCAGCTCTCTCTTTTGGTTTGGTGTACAGACCCATTGGATACCCTTATGGCCCCCATGGGTGGGGGTACAACCCTGTGCCACTAGTGTATGTTTTTGGGCACCTGTGTGTGGCCCACAAAGCAGGGTATGGGCTGGTGGCAGCTCCATGATGAATTTGACAGGTGCTCTGAGAATCCTCCATTTTGGGATACCCAGGCCCTGCCATTGGAATCAGTTGATTCCTGATAGGAAACAAGATGGCCCCCGTGGCCTCTTGCTTTCTATTGCCTTTACCATGTTTTCCCAAAGTCCTGGGAAGCCCTGACTCTGTCCCTTCCCCCTGACCGGCTGTTGGGTAGAAGTTCCATATATGGTGTTGTTGTGAAGTCCAGGCCAGACTGGCTGGAGCCTTCCCAGTGACTGTATGTTGTGGGTACACCCTGTGGGTGGGACCTGGGTGAATGGAGTGTGTGACGAATAGGCATTCTGTGTTGTGGGTGTCTAGTATCTGGTGTTTGACACAATGACTGAGACAGCCCTGCCCGAAACTGGTATGAATGCAGTGTGGAGTGTTGAATGGCTGGGTACTTGTCCCAATACACATAACTTGTTGTGAGTGTCTGGAGAGGAGTGAATGGCCTGAATGCACTATGCACCTGATTGGATGCCTGCCTGCATGAATGCCCTTCTGACCGATTGGTTGCCTGAGTGTGACCCAGCAGAATCAATGGGAGATCAACTAGTATATCTGGGAGCCTCTCACTGTTAGAATTCGTGTTCAGAAGCTGAAGAGTAACTGGAGTGAAACTGAAGCTTGACCTTGAAGCCCTGCTGGAAGAGAAGAATTGCTGTTGCTCTCCTTCATCAATCTGAAAGCTGCTGTATCTCCAAGGACTAAGGCACCCTCTTCCAAGCTACGAGGGACCATCGTGCATCAGCTGATCTTTGCTAAAGCTCCCTGGTAGACAGACCTTCGAAAGGTTGCCGACCCGAAACGGGACCGCCACGGAATCACAAGGAGAAGCACCCGGACTGTTGTCCGCCACTGTCCCCGACCGCCGTCGCTGACCGGAAGCCGCCGTGCTCCCGTTTGTCTAAGAACTTTCGAATCCAAGGACACTCTCGTCCGCATTGTCGCCGCTGTATCCTGCTGGAGAAAGCCTGACCGTCGACGCACCGAGGAGCATCCACCGGTGGGTTGCCCGCCACCCAAAGACCACAGAGACGCCGATGACTCGACGCCCTCGCTGGACCCCAGTTCTTCAAACTCTTTGCGGTCCAGAACTATCGACACCGAGGTGCCCCGCACGCCTCTTCCTTGCAGGATGTTTACGCTCCCCCGTCAACGAGCACAACTAGGAACAAAGCTGCCACTTCACCGTCGTAGCTCACCCTGTTCTCCATCGGACGTTCGACGACCCGTGACTCCTGCCGTAAAGGGAGGGCACTCAAGAAGGGCCGTCGATTCCCCGACAAGGAACGCTACAACGCCAGGTACTTTGGGGTTGCAGAACTATTGGGAAGTTGATTGTGAACAATATATGGACTGGGCTTGTAGCTTTATTCTACAGGTTGCCCAGGTGGGGGGATCTCCACACAGAGCTGTGTTTAACGGTAGTGACCAGTATTCTGCCAACTTTTCAACCATCTTGCTTTCCTTCCTCTCTCTACTGCTGATTTCCTCTTTATTGATCTGTGTGACATTTTGACAGTATAGTTGATGCACTTTAATGAGATCTGATAATATTTGTGGTACCACTGTAGAACTATATATATTTACAATTGATGATTTTCTGAGCACAAAGTGAGTTATTGTGTTAGTGTTAATAACCTTGAATATTAATTATATAAAGACTGTGTTTCAATCGATACAGTGTGCGGACATTCCTTTGTGGGTGCTTGGGAATACACTGTACTTAAGAACCAGCCTGCATCACCTCCTGAGAAGCTAGGCCTTGATTGCTCGACCATAGCTACCGAATTGAGAATCTTGGCTGGGGTCCTCTGTGCCTCTCCTCTACCATATAGAGAGAAGTACAGACACCCCCCTCCAGTCTTTACAATGACCATGTTACAAAAACACATTGTGAAAAGACAAGATTAATAGGATCAAACTTCAAAAGTTCACAAGGACACATGCTTAAATATACTTTGGCAAAGACAAATGTCCTTGATATAAGAAATGAAAAGCGACTACTAAGTTAATTAATTTTAGGCGGTATAAGTACCGGTTCTCAGTGTGTCGTACTTGGCAGATAGCTGAACAAAGCAGAAACAAGACAGGGAAGCTTGAAATGAAATACACTGACACGAAGGAAAAAGAAACTCCAACATTGTGTCATCAGAAAGGGTTTGTTTACACTTGTTGAGGAACGAGGCATCTTGGCATTTCCATGGAGACATGACAATAAATTGCGCACAGAGGACGTTGACATGAGACGTCCATTGGTGTTGTGAAATGGGACGTGAACATCTAGTGATGTCAGCATTAGGGGCGGGTCATCTCAATTAGTGTTGCGAGGGCATTTGAATTTAGGGGGCTGGTTCGATGCATAAGATTAGCACAAGATGGCGGTACCCAACCCGTCGTTTTGGCATGTGCTAAAGTGACAAAAACACAGGTAAGTTGCATTGGAATTTCTTTAAGAACGATCGATGTATGATCTAAAATACATGCCTGGTCGATTGGCCAATATAATTTCTGATCGAAATACTCCTTTAAGTCCATTCTATTTATAGTGTGCAGGAGGTGTGGGGGGGACAAAATTGGGTAGATCCTTGTATTTGTCCTTGGCAGAATACCACAGGGTGATTTTTGTTAAAATTCTAAATGAACAAAGCTCAGTCCCAGTGCGCTGAAAACTATAGACTGTAATGTAATTGGGTAATCCTATTTTGCCTGTTGACCCTAACTTCCTTTAGGAAGAGGGGTGTCTTTGTCCATAAACTAAAACTATTTAAAAAAATACCCATTTTACTGTCCAGCTTTCCCAACACAGGCCTTTAAGTGGAGGGAGGTCTGAAATCCAACATTCTTAAATCATCCCAATTAGTTCTGTCAAGCTTCCCCAACACAGGCCTTTAAGTGGAAGGGGGGGGGGCGGTATCTGAAATCCAAAATTCTAAAAACATCCCAATCTTGTTCTGGCCAACTTCCCCAACACAGGCCTTTCAGTGGAATGGGGTCTGAAATCCAAAATTCTCAAATCATCCCAATTTATTTTCTCTTCATCTTCCCCAACAAAGGCCTTTAAGTTGTGGAGGGTCCGAAATCTGAAATTACCAAACCAATTTTCCTGTCCAACTTCCCTAATACAGACTAATGCAGGGGGGAGTGTGAACAACAAACTGCAAATCACCCTGTGTTTATTTTAAAGCAAAAATGTGGGTGAAATAATAATTGCCATATGCATTTATACACATCTGTAAACCAAACTCATTTTAAGCACTTCAAAAATTGAAATTGCACATTATTGTATATGTATGAGTTTTTTCATTGACCAGTGTAGATTATTTCTTGAATTGTAATCAGGATAAAGTACAGTATTGTGATTTGTGCCTTTCCCACCCAACTTGTGTGATTTATTTGTGTAACAGGAAGTTTAATTGTGAGCCACAAACACGGTGGCATGTATAGTTTAGTGCGATATCTATTACCTATCATCCAAATAAACACAAATATATTTCCCGTACACCAGCCTGGTTCTTGGCTCATTGGTAGCTCAGGGGCAAGGATCCAAGGGGTTTTAGATGAATCGGAGATAGGGCTGAACAAAGAACTAACATTAAACAGTTTGTTGCATGACACCTTGATTGGGGAGGGAAGGAACCCCCCCGGGTTGAGGGTGGCCTCTCAATAAACCGTTACAGTGTGCACAGAGCTCACATGAGAAAAGCCCTGGCAGGAGAGTATACCAGGTGAATGCAAGTTATTAGTATGTGCATATAAGAAGGTCCTGGCAGGAGAGTATACCAGGCAGTTGCAAGTGTGTTCATATAAGGAAGCCCTGTTAGGAAATCATACTAGGCATCATCAAGTTGAACAGTGTGTAATATTTATTACCAACGGAAATCCTGATAAGGATATATCAGGACTAGCCAAAGGCTGTGGGAAGATATTAAACAGGAGATAAATCTGACAGGAGAGTACAGAAGGTATCCTAACAAGATAAAGAGTAACAACCAAGTTGTTTTGTGTACCAGTTGTGTTGTTGATCAAGAGAAACCTAAGGAACTAATATTCTTGAATATACAACAGAGTGAAGAGAAATCCAGGGGAAGGGAATCACCCTTTGGAATAAGGAACTCTATCCTTCTGGAACCTTTGTGTTGGAGTTCCATCTTTTTCGTTTTTGAACATTTGTACACTATTGAAGGCCAAAGACATTTTCCCTTTTCACCTTAGAGTTGATTTTTAGAGTATGAGGGCTAGAATAGTATGTTGGACACAGGACAGTTTTGCTTTGGGCATTCTGACATTGACAGACCCTTAGTTTGGGTTTTAGGTAGGGAATCCCCTCCTAGAGGAGGGACAGAGAGGTATTTTTTTTTTTTTTTATGGTTGAAACAAATCAACCTTTCAAGATGTTACAAAAGAAGAAGGAGAAACACAACAATAAATATTATACAAAGTAGAATAGTAAACAGAAATTTACAATAAAGATAAAACTGTTATGACAAAGACATGGTATAAAAACAACAGGATACGACATCTAGTGGTATTTACAAAAGATAAGTTAACAATTTACCACGCACATAAACCAAGTTAAAACATAGTTAAAAGAAAATACAGTCATTGGTTCATAGCATAAATAGCAAAACACGATAGCAAAAGGATAGACGGTAGATCATCAAAGAGTTTAACCATTTGAATTTGTCAAGGACATGCTTTCAATAAATTTAACAACTGCAGTTTGAATAGGCAGGTACGTAGAGTTCAGAATTGTAAGCCATGAGGATTCATAGTCTAGGAAACCTAAATGCCGACAATGTCGGCCTAGGAACTTGAGTCTATGAAGGGTGAGAGCTGGACACTCAATGATAAGATGCTCCAAAGTCTCAGGTTGACTATTGTTCTTACAAAAACGACAAAAGTTTTCACGATCTGTTATTTGCTTGCGTCTATGAAGAATGGCTTTGGTTGGCCAAATGTTAAAACGTAGACGCATAATTGCAGAGCGGATATTGACTGCTGGGGCTTTGATTAGATAAGGATGGGGTGTTCTCATCTTTTTTGGAGGAAAACGGGAAACATTACCATCACAATAGGATAAACACAGTTCATTTGTCTTAATCCAGTCAAATTCATATAGCTGACGTTTAGCTTTATCAGGATTGTTAATTAATGTATCAAGGGAGATATTAGCACTGCTCAATGCAGAGTAGGCAGTAGTCACCCAAGAGGCAAAAAATATTTGTGTAGTATGAAACATATGCAGAGCAAGTTCTGAAAGGAGAGTGTGATCCCTGGATGCAAGTAGGCATTTTCTGAAAAGCGCACACAGACGCCAAATATATTGGGTTTCAAGTGAGATTAGGCCTAGTTCATATCTAATCCACGAAATGGGGATACAAGCTGGTAATTGTAGTATCTTTTTCCAAAACTGGCTTTCCCATTTGTGGAAGACAAATTTAGACTGACATGTAAAAGTTTCAAGCCCATACAATATTGACGGCACTGCTTTCTGATTCCAGTAAGCAAGGGCCGGAATGATGGAAAATTTGCCATATCTAGACATAATCAGACTAGCTTGTGACGTGGCCGTTGTCACCTTTTTCAGAATCCCGTCCACTTGAGCATTGAAGGACCCACGCAATTCAAGTATCACACCTAGGTAGGTGTATTGCGGCACAATCAACAATTGTGCCTGATTAATGTACCAGTTAAATGATTTATTTCTTTTGGTTGGTTGATACAGCATTATCTGAGATTTATTGGAGTTAATTTTTAATTCGTTACGAATCATATAAGATTCAAAAGCAGTCAGCAGTTTCTGCAAGCCAATTTGAGTTTTTGATAACAGTACCATGTCGTCAGCATACATTAGGGTTTGTACCTGACGATTATTGATTTTTGGAGAATCTGAATCAAGATTTTGAAATATGAAAGCTATGTCATGGATGAAATAATTAAAAACAGATGATGCCAAGAGGCAGCCCTGTTTAAGACCACGAGCCGTGGGTATGGAGGTGGACAAAGCTCCATCAAGGGTTAATCGTACATAAACACACGTCTCAGAGTGGAGATCCAAGATAATGTCAAATAGTGTTTGTGGACAATGATCACGTTTTAATTTGGCAAAGAGCAGGGGGCGAGAAATGGAATCAAAAGCGGAGTGTAGGTCAATAAACGCAAGAAATAAAGATTGTTTCGATTCTTGGCACTGAGCTTTAATAGAGTTCAATGCAAAGAGATTGACCTGGGTGCCCATGCCCGCAATGAAACCAGTCTGAAACGGATCTCTAAATGAGTTCTGTAGCGTCCACTTATTAAATTCACTCAGAACAAGTTTGGTGAAAATTTTACTCGGGGAGTCTAATAGTGCAATTGGCCGATAGTTCTGAGGTAGACACCTTTCACCTTTTTTGAAAATCGGGATAATGATGGAAGATTTCCAAGATAAAGGGATGGTGCATGTGTGCAATATGTCCTGAAAAATGCCATACAATATACGAGCCCATGTGTCAGGGTTTAGTTTCAGCATGGCGTTGGAAATGCCATCTGGGCCGACGGCTCGGGAGGGGCTAGCTTTTTTGATGACTGATACAATGTCGTCAATTGTAAAAGCCAGCTTCCAAGTTAAAGTTCTAGTAGGGCGAAAGCTGTCCGGAACAAAGTTTGCATCAGCATATAAGTTTGTGAAATACGATATCCATTGTGTTTCATTGACTGCATTTAATTGTGCATCGGCATCTCTAGTGTATGCATGATTGTGTAACAGATGCCACGTTTGGGCCGAGTTTTTTTTGGCAAGTGATTTTAACATTATTTCACTGTCATGTTGGAACATTAATGATTTATGGCCCTTTAACCAGTTTTTGTGTTGTGTTTTCAACTTGGTAAGCATTTGCCAACGATTACACGAAGTGGAGGATAGAATCTGGCGCTTTAGGCGCCTAAACTCGGTCTTACGGTCTTTAACCAGCTGATCAAAGGAGTGGGTGTGTTTGGATTGAAGTTGTCTGGGGGTCGAAATGGTATGTGCAAACGGTGCAAGTATATCAGTGTATTGTACACCCACTGTATACAAATTCTTTTGAATTGATTTTTCGAATTCATAAAGTCGGTAGTCTGTCCATTTCAGTCTAGATCTGGCCGAGTTGATAACAAAGTCACGGCTGACTGAAGAGGATTTTAACGCAAAAGTTTGCCACGAAAGGGTCAGAAGAAGTAGCTTATGATCACTGCCAGAATATGCAGTGATTGAAAGATCCTGACAGAGTTTAAACAGTGGCGAATCCACAAAAATGTAATCAAGTGTACTTGCACTGTTGTTGCGATACCAAGTCGATTGGGATGGAGAATCACCTTTGAGAGCCCCATTGATCATGATAAAGTTCCGTTCATTCATAAGTTGCATCCACCGAGAACTAACTGTTGAATATGGATTATTAACAATGCAATTCATGTTAAGATCCCCTAATATGATGGTGAAGTTGGTATTATTTGCCATATTTATAGTATCCAACAAGGAGATAAGGCCACCATAGAAGTGTGCATCAGAACAGGCCACAGGATTTCTATACACATTTAACAATGCGAGCGAGGCAGTACCCAGATCAATTTTAACTAGTTGCAAATGAACTCCAAAGGAAGCCCATGCATTTACATGGAGACCAGCCCTTTGTAGTACGGCAACCAACAAGCCCGATGTGGGTCTACCTTTAGTTCGAGTAGCCGGCAGCAGAGTAATTTCATACCCGTCCCACACAGGGGGGACTAAAAGCCAGGTCTCCTGTAAGGCAAGGATGTGAAAAGTCACAGGCATAGATTTAATAGAAACCTGTAGATGATTATGCCCCCTGGTATTCCAACATGCAAGATACAAGGGACTGCCATTTTGACACAATGATGGTTAATTCTGGATGCGGGTTCGAGTATCATACACCTTATTAGTATCACATCTATCAATTTGTTGTCTTTCATAGATACGTGGCTGTGGGATGGTGACCCTAGATTGAATTGTGTTATGTGGTTCATGATCCAATAAGAAACCCATGTCAAACAGGGCCATTCTCGCTCGCCAGATCGTGTTGGCAACAATGGTCGATGGTATCCATAGTCTAATGATAGAATTGGAAGAGGCAGAGATGAATTCAATTTGTGCTATATCGAGAGTAGAAATATCCCTTAATTCATCAATGTCACTAAAGATGTTTAAGACACTCCTCCTATTCAAATTGTAAACAGGATAAGGACCATCTCGACATTTTAAGATAAATGTGCAAGCCGAGAGGGTGGAAGAGATTTGAGCAGGTTGAGATGGAGGACACCTTATTTCAGAATTATGAGGATTAGGCAATCTAGATTGATACGCTTGTTGGGGGGGCAAGTCTTTAAACTCAGTCACTTGAGACTCGAGATTGTACTGCTCAAGGCTAGAAAAGTTGGACGCGTCAGAAGGTTTAGAAATGAGTTGGACGGGGGCTGTCATAGTAGACATGGGTTGGGGTATGGGCGCTGCAGATAGCCTTTCCTCTAGAAACTTGTCAACAGCCTGTCTCAGGTCATTCAACGGGCGCTGATTCGGTACAGATGTTAAGAGGGAGGGCCGTCTGGTACCTGAGGCAAAAGAGACAGTTTTAATAGGTGGTATGTCGATCACAACGCGTTCGTTGCGCTGCTCCAGCGTCTCAAGGGACTCAACCAGAGCATCCAGAGGAGGGTGGGGTGGTATCTGTGCCAGGGCATCGATAGGCGCGGGAAGTACTGCTTCCTTTGTTTGATCAAACGGCTGACGACTCGCTGGCAGCAGCGCCGTGTTAGGAGTTGCCAAGGGTATTTTGGGGGACTGACTCTGGGAGGGATCTTTCTGCCCTGCTGCTAAAGACCCACCAATAGCTTTGAAAAAGGCATTCAGAGTATTTTTGTTGCCTCGACGAGGGAGCTGTTTTTTCGTTTTTTTCATTGTGATAAGCGATTTTTTTGGAATCATTGTGGTCCTAGACTTGCCACTGGGTGAGACCAGAGGAACTGCAACGGCAAGAGTTGCCGGAAGGACATCCACAGGAAGGGGGAGTATGGCACTAGAAATAGGAGTTACAACCGGGAGAGGCACCTCAAGAGCAGGCACCAGATCAATGTTGTTTGGGGCTATCTGAATTTGGGGCACAGAAACCGAGGTTATAGTATTAGGAGGAGCGTCAGCTGCACAAATGACATGATGAAAATGAGGCAAAACAGAGGGAACATTCGCACTTTTCACATGTGGAACACAAATCGCAGGGGGCAAAGCTGTACTTAGATGCCTGTCTAGATTAGTATAGCTACCACAGGTGATAATTGAGGCTTCAAGGCTCACCACTGGCCTTTCTGATGGTGAGGTAGGTGAGAGGCCCTGCTGATCATGGCGACGACTCCAGTGTAATAACTCCTCCAGTTGTGCACCTTGGGTAGCTATTTTTGTGTGCAGGATATCAAACATTTTGTGCATGCCCAGAATGGAGGTATTGATTGCCTGCAAGGCTGGTTCAACACCAATACTGATAGCTGAGGCAAATGTATTGCGAGCAGGCACAACTGGACGAGGTGTGGGAAGAGCAAAGGAGGCAATTGCTGAATCTATTGGGGTGGAGTAAGTACCTGGAGGAGAGAGACAAGATGGAACCACATCACAAGAGGATTTCTTGGACCGCAAAGTATCATGATGGCTAGCATACAAGGAGATGCTCGTACTATCAAGGTGTAAGGGCGAAATTGGAGTTATGGGCGACAGAGTATGGTTTGAGTGCGAGCTAAATTTCCTCCTCACATTCCGTGCTTTTAACGATGCAAGAATCGTTTTATCCGAAATACCACGTGTGCAAGAGGGAGTTGATAGCACTTTGGAAGGACTAGGAAGCACCATACACGGTGCCGTTTGCTGATCCACAGCTGACAGATGAGATCCCGCAAAACCTTGTATCAAGGAAGGGCCAGTCAGGAGTGGGTCCGCCAACGGGCCCACGGTGGGGTTGATAGAAGTGGGGTCAACTGGATTTCTGGGAGATAGAGTAAACGCTGGAAAGTTCGTTTGGAAGAGCCCAGTGCTGGGACAGCCAGGCTTGGGATAGGAAGCCAAGTCTGGCATGTTTGATTTCAATGAGTAGGGCACGAAGGTCATTGGGGAAAGGGCAACTCTCAAACTAGCCCGAAAAAACCAGGGAAAGCGGAGTGTGTACAATTTGGAAAAGACACCTGCACTAAGAAGCCAGACCGCAACCGCAGAAACGCGGTGAAGCGGTAAAGCGGAACTTAGCCGTGAACTTGCTCGTGCGCGCGCACTGTGCGCGTAGGAACGTCTTTAGTAGGGAACAGAGTAGTAAAGAACACGCCCTTTCCTGGGCAGGGCTATGTCAGTCACTGTTGCTGGTGTAACCAGGAAAGCAGTCCGCTTAAGTGCGAACTGAAACACTGTAAAAACAAAACAAACAAACAAACATATATCAAAAGGTTGCTGAATGCTGGCAACTCCCACTAGTGGGCTTACGAGTCCAAGTCCTCCAGCCAAAGTAATCACCTGGCTAGGCAAAAGGTCCAAAAACACATCCAAGTGCAGAGCGAAGTCCTCACGAGTCCTCACGAGGGGTAAAGCGGAACTTAGCCGTGAACTTGCTCGTGCGCGCGCTGTGCGCGTAGGAACGTCTTTAGTAGGGAACAGAGTAGTAAAGAACACGCCCTTTCCTGGGCAGGGCTATGTCAGTCACTGTTGCTGGTGTAACCAGGAAAGCAGTCCGCTTAAGTGCGAACTGAAACACTGGCTAGGCAAAAGGTCCAAAAACACATCCAAGTGCAGAGCGAAGTCCTCACGAGTCCTCACGAGCGGTAAAGCGGAACTTAGCCGTGAACTTGCTCGTGCGCGCGCGCTGTGCGCGTAGGAACGTCTTTAGTAGGGAACAGAGTAGTAAAGAACACGCCCTTTCCTGGGCAGGGCTATGTCAGTCACTGTTGCTCACAGTGACTGACAGAGAGGTATTTTACCACCCCCCTTTTTATTTTAATAAAAGTCTTTGATCAAAACAATGAAACTCTTGTGTCCGACTCTCATTCCTGGATCCTCACACAAGTCAGACCATTTGATAGAGAAAATACATACCAACATGCAAAGAGGGAGTTGGGACATACCTCTAGGCAAAGAAAATCCATCCTAAAAGCGACATGTTTCAGAGAACAGGAACACTTGTTGCCTGGATCCAAGGCCTTGTTTGTTAAAGGAATAGGGTCTCAGGGACCAGTGATTCAAATGGATTCCTTTTTCACTTGTCCTTGCTTAGAAACAAATATTTTGAATGTAACCTTTTACCTGTTCTTTCTCAGAAACAAATATAATTTTTAATACACCCTTTCATTTTCTTAGATAAAAAAGATGTTATTTTATATTCAATTTCTCAATAATTGCTGTTATATTAACGTAATTTGAAAGTCTAATTTTAAAGTGTTCTGATTTCCCTTAAGCAGTACATAAATTTGTACATAAATTAGTTGCACATTCTTTTCAATTTCTCTCTTGGAGCAGTATACTAGTGTGAATACTGTTTCATCAGCACACTTTACAAGTTATTTATTTGAGTACTAGTTTCCAGGAACTATGATGCCAGAATTTCCCATCTCATTCTTCACATGATTAACCATTCTAGTGTTTTTTTTACATCCCCTTTGAATGAGTCATTCAATAAACCCTGATTTAGATCAGCTGTCTGGTTATTGCAGACGAAGCACCACATGATAAAAGCTTTTATTCTCATGTAATCAGATAATATGGCACCCCAAGTTACACGTGAAGAGGACAGAATGGGGCCGACTGTGGTACCAATGATATCCTCCACAAAACAATATTCTCACTCATGGCCATTGGCTGAACATTGCCCTATCCTCAAATACATCTCTATATCTAGTGTTTTCCAGGGTATGAGCCCAATAGAACATCTGAATGAGCTTGATGGACTGCCTACATTCCAGACAAAAGGAAAAAGAGCATCATTGGTCTGCTTCATGTGAACAGTTTGCTTTTGCACATGAGTAGACCAAGCGAGCATGCTGAAAATAGTAATGTCCAGATACGTATAAGAAGATAACAATTACAGTCTCTCATTTTTGCACTGTGCAGCAACTTTCTAGATCCCAGGGCCATCACAATGTTTAGATGTGACTAGTTGTGTCTGTCCATAAACAAAGTAAATTTGTCGACTAATGTCTGAAAGGCATTAGGTGTGCGGGAATATAACACTGCATCATCTGCGAAAGGCAGAATAAGATATGAATGACCAGAAATTATGGGTAACCCAGTTTTACTCAAGATCATTAGCATAGAGGTTGAACAATGCAGGTGCGAGAACGCATGTTTGTTGAAGACCTCGCCAAGATTGAAAGGAAGATAAAATCTTACTGACTGGTCTATATCTGACTGACACCCTCAAATCTGTTTGTAACTCATTCAGAACAGACAAAAAAAGGATTTTCCCAAAGACAAGCTACCTATTGGTGTCACACTCTTGGACTCAAGGGGCCTCATTACGACCCAGGCGGTAAGGGGTTTACGGCAGCGTTAACAGCGCCGACCCTTACCGCCTGAGTACGAGGTGCCTTAGCGCCATGGCGCTTTTAACACCTGCTTTTAGCAGGTAAGGGACCATGGAGTTAATTACGCCACCGTAATTTACGGTGGCGTAATTAACGCCTTCCCCACTCCCATTATGCCCTATGGGGCAAAAATGGGAATGGGGAAGGGTAAATGGGGATTGGGGACTTACCGCCCCGCCAAGGTCGGAATGGGGCGGTAAGTCCGCCAACCATCATGGCGTAAACATAGTTTACGCCATGGTGGTAAAGTCACGGCCCAGGCGGTAACTTAGGGCTAGATAAGGATGAGGCCCATGCAGAAACCACATAGTCTTGTTACAGAACCAATCTCACAAGATATGCACAAAAGCTAGCATATTTACTGAAAAAACATAATTTTATTTAACTTCATAAAAAGATTGAACATAATAAGTTCAATTATTAAAAAACACTAAGAATGACAAAAATCACAAACCTGTTTGACAGAAAAAATTCATGAAAGAAGTAGTCGGGTGGGTCAACTCCATTCAGTCCAATCATATATCGAGCCTATTTTCTTTTTTTAAATAATGGTGATGTTAGTAGTTGTATAAGTGACTTTCAGCATAAGCCCATATACTGTACCAATAGGGGCCTTTATAAATGTTTTCATGATTCAATGTCTATGTTGGAAAGTCACTTATACAACTACTAACAGATCTTTTTCAGATCTATCAACACCCCTGGTGACATTGTTGCCAATATATTGCCTGAACACTCCTAGTGCAATTTACAAAAATCTGTATTCTCTGTGCTTCCTTTACAGGGGTGGGATTTTCTAAGGTTTTCTAATTAGTTGATTGCATTTGATTGTTTCATTTAAAGTCTATATTTGTATAGGACCTTGATGGGGCATTGTTTTATTTTGGAATCACTGTACTAAAGGTTCTTTGATTGCTACTGTTATAAGTGCTACCAAAGGAGGTGAAGGACGTATACCTTTCGTGCTGTGCCTGTTTTGTCCTTTTGATTGGGATCACTGCTGGTTTAGTAGTAGAGTGGGACTGAGTAGGCAGTTTAGTCACTACTCATCCATGTACTCCTACAGAGCAGAGTAGGAGCAAGTAACTAGTTGTCCGTGCCTATTTCCATCACACTCTTTCACTTTCAGCAAATAATTATTTGGCACCTTTTGGTGCTCCCCCTGCCAAGGCACCTCCCCACCATGCGTCAGTTTTCAAGTCTTTTGATACAAAGCAAAACAAACTACCGGACAGTACCTCTTCCATAGTGCCCTTCTATTGGCAGTAACCTCTGTAAATTGAAATGCATTGTACGTTGTCTGGTTAAGCACTAACACCCCCTACTCTGACCCACTTAAACTCTGCTGTTTCAAGCTCCATGTTGGGAAGCAGCAGCAATGCTCTGCCGTTTTTCCATCCAGGCTGAATGATGCTGTTACCATAGCACACTTTATTTGCAGTTTTCACAGCAATTCTGTTAAGTGACTCCAGCAGTAGTGCCATAGAGTTATGATGGCGGCTTGTCCCATGCAGAAGAGAGTTTGCATCAGATGCCTCCGATTCTGAGTTTGCTCATATGGCTAGGATACGTGTTTTAACATTAAGCAGTTGTTGTTGATCCACTCCAAGATGGTGCTACTCTCTGTATTTTGGAGAGTACTCCTGACCTCTGCGCCTTTTTCCAAGGTGCTCACTATCACCCAGTGTGAGTCACGGGAGGCTCCAGTGTTCCAGATGCTCATCCCCACTAGGGCACCAGGCTCCTCATCTCCTCTTCCTTTTCTTCCTTCGCCACCACTGCCTGTGCTCATTGGTGAAGTCCTTGTTTGACCGTAGCGTTCATTAATCTTACCTCCTGGCTCATTTCTGCCTACATTTGGTCACTGCTCCACATCCTACATCCAAAATCTAGATAGAGAAGCCAAGTGCCATCAGTTGCGGAGGAACACATGCTGCATCTCACCCTTCCATTCTACATATGCCAGGGGAGCAAATATCATAAAGAATTCTCCCCAGGCCGTAAATACAAATTTAGGGGAGTCCTTAAGCTCCTGGTTGCTTCTTTTCTTAGCCCTCGCGCTTGGGGTGGTACTGATGCTTCGTTAAAGCACATGGAGCCATAGATGTGGAGCCCCACCACCCTCATTCGAGCCCCGGTGGATCGCTCCAACATCCAATCTTTGATACATTTTATTGCTAAAAGAAATATGCTTAGTATTATTCATCAAATGGTAGCATGAACATTATAGCAACACAAGTATTTATGACAGATGTTTATAGTCTGCATGGAAATAAATCCTTACATTTGCATGTATTTAATTGCGTCTTGGTCAACATAATATTGCCCTTTCACATAAAAATGCATTACAGATCTCAAAACATTCCATAAATAAGAACATGCCAGATATTATTATAAAATCCATTAAAAACAAAATATTGCACATTTAAGAGCTTTCACTGATTATTACAACAATCAATATATGCACACAATATAAATGACAATATTTTGCAAGCATTCTTAATTAAAAAAACATTCAAATCATTATTCAAATCAAAGGCCCACCTCTTTTAATAATCTCACAAATTCAATGGTTAAAAAAGATTCTTCGCCCACACTTAGTCTATTCCAAAACTCAGCAGTATTAAGGCAATCTGAATGGTGAACACAACGACCCAACTATTTCAAATGGAGTTCCTGTACTGCAGGGCAATTTATCATGAGATGTTTTAATGTTTGTTTCGTATTACCAACCTATAATGTATCTGGGTCCCTAAACATTTTTCCAGGCTCTCCCCTGTATACAAAAAATAAAGGTGAAATCGGAGGAAATGTTCATGCCACAAAGTGTTGGGAAATCTTATAAGATAATTTGGGACCTTCCCCAATGGCTCATCCAAAGTTGAGAATGTAGAGTGTACGCGATAGCTACACACTCTATCAATGGTAGAGATCCAATCAGTGGAAAATAGTGATTTATTAACCCCATTTGGGTTTTCACACATCTCGGATAACTGCCTCCCACTATTGAACCTCTGCTATTGTTTCCAACTTCAGTAATGAGTGCTCCGAAACCCACAGAGATCTTCAAATCCTCATACACAGATTTGTAACCAGGTGACATTATCTTACCATACATCTACAAGATATGACAATCCAGCCAAGCTTTGAGCGATGTCAGGCCAAGCTCAGAACAGAGAGTGGCCATAGGTAGGGATACTGGAAGGTTAAAAACCTTCTTCCAAATCCTACCTTCCAAACTTTTCTCTGATAATTCATATGATTGAGATTCTATTTCAGCACCATATAAAATGGCCGGGATCACCTTTGCTTTATACAACCTGATTAGTGGAGACATGGAGAATCTACAATATTTACAATATATTTTGCGCATTTGGCACACAAGTTGTTCCATTTTCCCCTCTAAAACCTTTTAAACATTAGCAATATTTGGATGAGCACTAAAATGACATCCTAAATAAATGACCTCTTTCACAACTTGTATCTCCTTGGCATCTATAAACCTTCTAAATTGTTTACATTTGTTCCCTTTTTTTGAAAAACAGACGATGTATGATTTGTTGGAATTCATTTCCCGATCATTATCTTTCGCATATAGTGCTGAGACAGATATGAGGTGCTGGAGAGCTACTGGAGTGCTATCTATCAGGACCATATGTCTGTGTATGCCATCCAGCTGATCCTCCGATCCCCAACACTTGGACTAACAAGCACATGTTTTCGGAGGGCGTCACCCATATCCAGTGCCTTAAGTGGCACTACAAATCGAGCTGGGGCTCATCGAGGGGGCGCGGCCTAACAGCGGGGGCCTGGTGGCCCGTTAGGCCACGCCCCCTTGACGAGCCCCGGCTCAATGGGCTACTGGCACCCCTGCCAGGCAGGCAGCCTTTTGTAGATATTAGCACCCTCTCCCCTATAGGGGAGAGGGTGCTGATCTCTGCATTTCTATTCTATAGGATTGCCTGGCAGGGGACAGCGCCTCGCCTATTCAGGCTTAATGGTGGTGCTGCCCCTCGCCAGCTGGTCTTTTTCCTAAAGACTGAAACTCCCGCGAATCCGCTGGAGCTTCAGTATTTAGAAAGCAAGGCCTCTGCTTCCAGCGGCCTCACGTTTTCTCCATAATGGTGGCACCGGCCCACGTGCATCACTTGATTAAAGGGATGCCTCGTAGGTGCAGCGCCACCATTATGGCTGAAAGGCATTTTTTTCTGAAGCCAGAAGCTCTCGCACACGAACGAGAGCTTCAGGCTATAGAAAAAAATGCCTTTTTGTGTAGTGGCTGGGGCTGCCAGGGGAGATTAGTGGGCCCCGGCAGGGCCCCGCCTCAAAACGAAATTTCGGAGCCTGCCGGGGCCCAGCCCCGGCAGGCCCCGGCCCACTTACAGCCCTGCCCATATCTGCAAAATACAAATTGAATAGGCAGGTGCCAAGATACAACACTTCCTTAAACCCCTCTCTATGTTTACAATATTTGTAAGATTTCCCTGCTCATCCAACTTAATCTGAATGTTTGTATTATCATGAAAATGTATAATGATAGAAAGTAGAGTAGGTGGTAAACCCCCCGCCATTAACTTCTGACACAAACGTACTTGATTTACAGTGTCAAAGGCTTTGGAAAAGTCTATTAGCGTTTTGTAGAAACATCTATTCTGGCTAGCCCAAACAATATCTCTCAACATTGACAATACAAGTCCATTCAGACTGGTGGGCATCCTCTTCCTGATGTCAACCTGCTCTGTTGCCAATATATATACTTGGAGACCCATAGTTCCAATTTATTTTCCTAATACTAAAGCAGCAAAGATCTTTCTGTCTGCATCTCGAAGGGCGATCAGCCTATATTTGGAAGGGTCGGCACGATCGGCCTTCTTATATATTGGAACAATTATTGAGGTTTTCCAGGAAAGGGGCATATGTCTTGTTGCAATGAGATTTGTAAAAATGAGGAATAGTAGTCAGGACCTAAGAGGGTTATTGGCCTTAAGGACCTGATTTGTCAGACTTTTCAGGCCAGCTGCCCTAGAAGTCAAGGCCTTATTTATATGTTTCGTGACATCATTTAGAGTAAATTCCAGGTCCCACATCAGGCTTTCCATAGATCTTTCCTTCTCACTACCCCTACTTTTATAAATACCCCAAAAATCAGGTACCCATTTGTCTTCACTAACTAAATGACTTTGCAGTTCTGTTTGAGATTGTGATTCATTATTGACCACCGTCCAGAGGTTTCTATCATTTTTAGAAAGCAATATATTCAGCACTAGCTCACCGTTCTTCTGCGTCATTGAAAATCAGTGCTCTTTCAGCCAATTCTTTTGATTCCTAACTAGATTATTTTCCCTATTCTTATAGCTTTCTTCATTTAACTCGAATTTGCTATCTCTGGGTCCTCATACGTTCCCATATAGCCTGGGGAATACATGTCTGTGTTTAATTTTCTTTACAGCAGCCCCACTCTTCATATGATCAATGCCCCGTAAGAAACAATTAAAAATTGAGACTTCACATGCTTGCATCAGCTGGTTATCCAACAAATTGGCCACCATAGTCCTCAAGTACCTATTTAATATTGAGCCACCAGCCTTAAAATTAACAACTCGATTTGCTCTCAAATTCACAATTAGAGGCAATCGACCACCTGTGCGGTGACATTTTCTTACAAATTCAAAGCTTCAAAGCTAGTTGTTAACATATTGTGGTCACTTAGAAAAGTATTAATCACATTGAAAGTCCCACACATATCCCACATGCCTCTTGATAGTCTACAATCCCTTGTGGGGATATTCCCTTCCATATTTCAATTTACCATCAGCAGATTCCACACCTGGAAGAAGTGCTTCAATTTTTGCTCATTCTCAGTATTTCTGTCTATTCCTAGTACCGTGGGATTCTGCTGGCAGACAATGTGAATTTAGATCTCTCACCAAGACAATATCGAGAGCATCATTAGTTATCATAGCTTCCGCAATAAACACTGTCAACCTATTTATAAAAACATCAAGACTCGAGGTGACAGGATTCCAATATATATTGATCACAAATATGCTGTGAATCCCCCCAACCCCCTATCTGCAAAGCTGACTTTTAGTGCAAGGATCCCCGGATGCTCCACCGAAATCACCTTCATCTTCTTAAACACAGAATTCCTAGTGACTATCAATAAGATACCGGTAGGCCGACCAACATTTTAATGGTGCGCATATTGCTGCACTATGGAGAATTTGCCCATGCTCACATCTGAAGTCACCCATGTTTCCTGAAACATAATTTAATCAAATGTTCTAAAAACGTCGATCCTAACATCACTACTCATACAACCTCTAAAACCACTAGTATTCCAACTCAGCAGAGTAAATTCACTCGTGGTTAGAGATCTAAATCCGTATCCCCACCCCAACTTTTTAAGCACAGAGTGTAAGGTACACAGTAACCAGGACCACTCTTCAAGTTCAGACGCCTTTCTGCTAGTTACATCAGATAACGTTGTCCCGTCAGCGCCACTTTCCTTACATTTTGGTGAGGTAGGAATGAACAAAGTTCCCAGCACGTTTATTCTAGACATGTACAAAGGAAGTAGGGTTAGAGCATGGGTCTCGATCAGTACTATGAAGAGTTCCTGGCACATGCCCAGTACAGAGACACTTTCAAAGGCGTCCTTTGTCCTGTATAACTAATTTCTTTCATTGTGAAATGACCTTTATTGTTCAGCCGGGCCCTTCATCTGGAGGGAGCCATCCTGGATTTAACATTGCTGCAGTTTCCTTTGATGTGAAGTTCTAGGTTAAGGATGACCAAACTGAAGAGTAATATTAAAGGTACTGCATATATTTAGGGGTAGATCAAGGGATGCCATGACTGGTGGTTGCTAGCAAGCTACATCCTATCCAAGGAATTATAGATTCAAGGCAACCAGTTTAAAATGTAAATACTGTCTGTTAGTTGTAATATTCCATGGTTTTACACTACACACAGTACTGTGAAGTTTCTGTGTTTTGCAAGAAGTGCTTTTGCGACTAACTGGGCAGCAACACCTTATTTCTATAGGAGCAGTTTTACATAGCAGTGAAGGCTACTGCCTGACTTTTTGACTGATCAGCTTCCATAGGTCTCAAGCCTTGGCACAACCATAGCCATGATGAGCAAAAACAACCCCAAGCAGCATTGGCAATAACAACCCATGTGCACGTATATAAAAGGATGGTAAGAGGCAGTGTTTGAAATATTGTTCCAATTAGAAGTATTCAGGGGGGGACTGGCCTATAGGGAACTCTGGAGATCTTCCGGTAGGCCTTTGTACCCTGGGCCTCTTTTGTGTGGTATTTCCATATTTTCCCATAGGAAAAGGGTTGGGCTTGCTCAAAACTTTGAATATGGGGCCACTTTGAAAATTATTTCCAGGGCTGCTTTGTGGTTCCCAGTCCACCCCTGGAAGTATTATCGTGCATAACTGTGTATTTGCAATAATGACCTCAGGTAGTATACATTATAGAGACACAATCAGGTATTAGCAGTTAAAAATCCACATTGTTCCTACCTGTGTAGGCATACCGGCCTTGCCAAGGAACCCACCTTTTATGCTTTACCCTGACTCAATAGGTTCATGCCACCCTCCTTTCTGCTGTGAAATGCAACTTGAAGTTCAAAGCAGTGGAACTGTTTCTGTACCAATAACTCAGTTCCTCTGACACTTGCAATGCCAGTGTATAAAGCATGATGTTTCTCCCCCCTTGGGTTGTAGTGGTTCATATAGCTGGCTGGCAGAGAGGGATGCCAGGCCAAACATCTTAGTGGATTATCTGTGAGTCCCTGGCATGGCAGTTGTCTGCTGCAAGGGCAGGGGGGCATTGCGAACCTTGACTATTCAACAAGCACGTTGACAGTGATAGGGTGGGGTTGGATTCTAGGTTCACCCTGGACTCTCCCACCCTACCAGACAAGAGCCATTCATGCCCTCCTCGCTGTGCTACTGGGTGCGGACAGGAAGTGACGCAGGCAATGCGGCTTCTCCCCTTAGTTGGGAATTCCCCTGGAGAGCGGGCACTGTTGGGGAGGGGGAGGGGACTGGCTGTTTGTAGCCACACTGTGACGCAGCATTTCTGGTGACCATCCAGGACCCTCAGTAACTTTTAACAGGAGTTGAGAGCCTTGCAATAGCCCTTGTTTAATTATCCTGCTCAAGCCATTACAGTACACCCCGGCATCTCCATCAAGGTGAATACTGCAATTTACAGTACAGTAAGATAAGAAAGGTCAGGCAGTGCAACATGAGCAGGCAGATGCTGACACCGTGACTGAAATAAAGACGTCATTTCCCACATCAGTCAGTCAGTCATAATTCCTGTATTTGACTTTATGGGCCTCATTCCGGTCTAGTCGGACCTTTGCAGGACCGGTAAGTCCCCATTGAAAATACCATTCCCCATTCCCATTTGAGCCCCCATAGTGCTCAATGGGAATGGGGAAGGTGCAAATAACGGTATCGCAATTTGCGGTACTGTTATTTTCTCCCTGGACCCTTTACGGCTCCTGCTAAGGCCGCTTGGTAAAACCAGGCGGTCTTAGCGGGACCCGCAAAGGGACCTCGTAATAGGGTGCAAAGGGATTACCGGCACCGATGTCCTTAACGGTGCCCGGTATCCCTTTGCGCCCACCTCGTAATGAGGCCCTATGTCTTCAGGCACAGAGATAACAAAAAAAATAAATGTTTTAAAAGATTCTAAAAGACATTAAAATGATTATAAAAGAGTAAGAGACTCAGCTTCAACTATTCCCCCTACATTCATAAGATTTCCAGTACATTAGCTTAAAACAATTACAACATATATAGTTATTTCAATATCCTTTTCCTTTGGAACTACGCCCTATGAATGTATCAGGCCGTACCAAAAACTACCAATGGAATGTGAGGCTACATCAAAACATGCATGGCAGATTTCATCGTATTAATACCAGCCTCCTGTAGAATACATGGCAGGTACATATGCCTTTGTCGGATGCGCGAAGGGCAAGTTAATAAAAAGTGGGGGACGGTTTCTTTGGCAGAACCACACAATGGGAATACCTCAGAGTCGTGTCTCTTCCAAGTGGATGTAAAGGCTGCAACCGGAAGAATGCCCAGCCTGAAGTGAGCAAACAATGATTTTTCGTAGGCAGCGAAAATTGTGTCTAAATATATTTTTAACCCTGCGTTTGGCTCGTAATTAAAAAAAACTCAACACTCAGCTTCAACCTGAAGGAATCTAGCAGAAACCTTTCCGAAGTCCATGACCTTAGTGCTGATTTTAAAGCAACAAGGTCAGACAAAGATATAGAATGTTGATCTAAATTCAGGGGCATTTAATTCGAATAGCATTTTCTTTACATGGGCCATTTCATTTCAGGCTGCCACCAACCCAACCCCGTCCAGGGATGAAAGATGTAAGATTGCATCCCTACACTGGCTCAAATCTGGTTGTGTCCACATTGTAACCCAAAACAATACCGCTTACATCAGGGACGTCATTTCACCAAAATGCCAGGGGTAGCGGAAGTGACATCACCCCCAAGAGTGACATCACAGGAAGTGATGTCATTTGACCATGCCCCCACATGAAGTGATGTCATTTGACCACACCCCCACATGACATCACATGAAGTGGCCTCATAAAGCATTATTCCTCTGTACACTTAGAAAAATATGATTACGGTATCAGTGTATTGTGACATTTAATACAAGAATTGATCATCATATGTAGCAGTGTCAAGGTCCATGTTGCCACGCGAAGTGTATGAACCCAAATCCCCTCTTTATGTGGATCCGCCCTGTTATTTCAACAGGACTACAGAGTGAAATCACATTCTGGGGGGGCAGGGGCGGATAGGCGGGCATGGGGATAGGGGAAAGCCAAGATAAAAGGGGAGAGGGAGAATATTTCACCAGAAAACATGTATGGCACCCACAGTCTTTAATGATTTTGGCACTTACCCCATTTTCTTCTGGTTCGACAAGTTACCTTCAGCGTTGTGTTGTACTGTTGCAGTTGTTTCATGGGCTTCTTTACTCCTGCACCAAACAGCCAGACGTCTCTGATTTGCATCTCCTTCAGAACCTAGAGCTAAGTTTAAAATGGGTTTGATTAGTGCATTGGCAAATACTGCTACCTGATTATTTTCCTGTATCTCTTCAAAGTACTTGCATAAGTCAAGAGGAGTTAACATTTCAAGTTTTTGTATCTATACATTACTACTATCACACTCACTTTCAAAACAAGTATAATTTGTTTCAGGTACACATCCTACCATACAAGGTCTGCAGAAGTTCAGTGCGTTACAAAACTTGATTACCACACAGTGGCAGGGGGCAGTGGAGCACATGGACACAGACGAGGGGAATGCAGCACATGGACACACTAGTTGGAGTCGGGAGCACATGGACACAGTGGCGGGGGCAAGGGGCACATGGACACAGTGGTTAGGGACAAGGGGGCACATGGACACACTGTCTGGGGTCAGGGGCACATGGAGACAGTGGCAGAGGTTAGGGAGGACATGGACACACTGGCGAGGGGCAGTGGGGCACATGGACACAGGGACAAGGGGGCACATGTGAGGCAATAGACTAGATGGGAAACCTAGTCACACAACCGCTCTCCGTTTGTATCCGATCTGGGTAATGTTGTTCGAAAAAACAGTTCCAAACAGTACTGGTTTTATTCCTCCTAATCTAGGAATTGTTCATAAATCCAAAATAACTTCAAAGACTTCATTTGGGTAATGTATATATTTCTTTATCAAAGAAATCTAAAAAATGATCACTAATCAAATCTTAGTGAGGATGCAGCTGACATATTTCATTATTCGAGTAGACTTAAGATGCCAATGCATTTCGGAGTGTTAAACTCCTTCATCAGGGCAAGTCTGTACTCCCTGTGGGAAGCTTGATCGTGTGTGGTTAGCGTCTCAGGTTTCTGTGCCAAGGTTTGCTTGTTGACATCGTTCACAATGTGGAATCTTCAGCGACTCCCCAGTAATGTTACAGGCACAGGAGGTTGTGTCAAGATTGACTCTAGAAGACTGAGTTATGGCGCTGCACAGTTACAAGCAGGATCGGTACAGAACACGGGCACAAGGGGGCACATGGCCACAGTGGCATGGGGGAAGGGGGCACATGGACACAGTGGCAAGGGGGCACATGGACACAGTGGCAATGGGCAAGGGGGCACATGGACACAGTGGCAGGGGCAAGGGGCAGTGGGGCACATGGACACTGGCGAGGGGCAAGGGGGCACATGGACACTGGCGAGGGGCAAGGGTGCACATGGACACACTGGCTGGGGTCGGGGGCACAAGGACACAGTGGAGGGGGCAAGGGGGTACATGGACACACTGGCTGGGCTCTGGGGCACATGGACATAGTGCCGGGGGTCAGGGGCACATGGACACAGTGGCGGGGGGGGGGGCACATGGACCTGGTGCTGACTTATCAGATGTTATTGGGGTACCTGAGATTCAACTGCGGGGCTTGTATGCCCATGAAGTGTACTGCAATGCACACACCCTGGTGCTGGTACAGTTTGAACAATTCTCACGTCCATTCTGAAAATATCAGCCAGTGCTGTTGCGCCACTGCGCGCCATGCCAGCTAACTCTACAACTGAAAAGACACTGCTTATATTAGCATGGACATTGGATGGAGGTTGGTCTGAAAGATACACACATTTATTTAAAGGTGGCGCTACTGGAAAATGGAATTACTGAAGCGCATTTATTGCACTCAGCTCTTTCCCGCTATGATAAATCAAGAATTATACAACACAGGGCAGCTGCATTATCATTGGAAAGTTCTTCAGGCTTCAGCATATCGTTATCCTTTATTCTGGCCTCTACAACGGGAAGTAAAAATGCCTTCAATCCCTCCCCCACATGATTTAGCAAAGACAAAATTTATAAAATAGTTGATTATGAAACACTCCCTTCGTCCCAAAAGGCCCGGGTTCACATTTGCTCTGATCCTGAGAACACACACAGGTCCCAGATTTGTTCCAGAGCGGGGACAAAATGGATGCTGTAATGGTGCAGTGTGGCAACTCCACAGAGACACCGACACAGTCACAGTAGGCAAAGCGCAAATATCGGGACGTGTATTATTCATTGACAAAATATTATAATTGTAATTGGTAATTTATAATGCGCTTAAAGAGGTTTCAAAGAGCGGGCCGACCCAGGATCAAACCTGTTGCACCGTGTCATCATGCTTCTAGCAGCACGAGCCACGCACGCATAGCTTGGGCCATTGCATTCGATCACGGATTTATTTTCAAAGAGGAGGGGAAACAAAAATGCGGGACAACCGGATCGGCAATGCTGCGCCGCCGCGGCCGCAGGCGAGGGCACGGCCACTGCCGACCATGCACACACACTGGAGCAGCAGCAGGCAGGGGCAGCCAGCCTCAATTTACCCACCCAGCAGCGCACCGCACACCGTGGCACACACACCCACCTCGACCCACCAGTCACACTACAAACCGGTGCTAGTTACTCATGTGTTACAAGAAGAAGCTGGCCTTCTTCAGTTCAGTGGACACAGGAGGTCAGAGCATCTGAGCACACGTCCGATGATCTTAAAAAGATCTTTTACACGTGCAAAATGGAGGACCACAAGCGTCGCGGCATGCTTTGGCCACGCCCCCTCCTCCTCTGATTGGTCGACGGCCAGAGGTCACAAGAGATTGACAGAGGTCGCTGGCCAATCGTCAGCGGTCACTCTTGCGACCTCTGGCGACCCCTAAATGACGTATCTGCCTTACATAGGTTTTCCGCATCGACTGGAGAAGTACCAAGTTCATAGAGGATCACTGCTTTAGGAGCACTCTGGGGCACTAAGATTAATTTCTTCATAAATGTATTCTCAGCTATAACCAATTTCCCAACATTGGAATATCCCTATAGCTCCGCACAATCCAAAACACTGCGGGCAGGACTTACTTATTGTATAAGTTCAATTCCGGAGATATGGCGCTATTCCCATGTTACTTGTAAAAGGACAGGGTGGCTCCTCCGTACTTTCCTAATGTTAGAGCAGCCTTATCAACCTCATCCACTCATCCAGAAGACTCATGAAACCTCACACCCAGCTAGTCAAAATGGCCGACCTGCCCGATTGCAACCCCCCCAAATCCATTCTGATTGCCACATGGGTCGTAAACTGAGGCCTGACTAGCATCGATTTAGTTTTACAGGTGTTCAGATCCAATTATGGGTCCTTGCACTTGCCCAAAAAAAATAGCTAAAGATTTCTGCAGACCGTGCGGTGTAGTGGCAATCAGTACTGCATCCTCTGCATAAAATAGTGCAGGGAATCTGGCTGAGGCCATTTTCGGCTGATTGTGGGCCCCACTTACCAAAGCATCTCTAATTTCCTGGATATAAATAGTGAATACAAGTGGAGCCAAGGGACAGCCCTGCGTGACATCCCTTGCAACATCAAAGGTGCTTGTTAACTCCTCACATAGTGCATACCATACACTTGCCTTGGCATCAGAATACAATTTGGAGGTTATGGAAATCAAATACGAGGTGCCTTATGAGCCATTAAAATCTGCCACAGTTTATCTCTAGAAACTGAGTCAAATGCTGTCTTTAGGTCCAAAAACAAAACAGACACCTTCATTCTCCATAGCACGGTATATTTTTGTATTATCAAAAATAAAATTAAAAATTGGTCAGTTGCGCCCCTGCCCTTCCTGAAGCACGCCTGTAAATCACTGATGATATTGTTGCTGTCCACACAGGCTTGAAGAGGGTTCAATATAACCTTTCCAAAGAGCTTCCCTGAGCCATCTAGAAGGGATGTTGGGCCTCATTACGAGGAAGCCAGTAGAGGGTTACCTGCGCCGGCAGAGCTGCCAGCGCCATTATCCCTCTACCGCCTCATTACGAGGTCTGCCCGCGGGTCCCGCTAAGGACGTCTGGTAAAGCCAGGCGTCCTTAGAGGGACCCGCTAGCAGACCAAGATTCTAAAAACGGGCCCGTCATTAACGGGCCCGTTGTTAGCATCCTCCCCATTCCCATTGAGCCCTATGGGGCTCAATGGGAATGGGGTTGTACCAGATCCGGGTTCCAGGGAAGGGAATTACCGGGCCTTCCAAGGTCGGAATGGGCAGGTAATTCCCTATTTCTGGAACCCGGACCCGGTACCGGTACCCGGTATGGGAGTAGCCATGCCGCTAAAAACGGCATGGCTACCTCCATACTCGTAATGAAGCCCATTGACCTGTAATTTGATGGGATATCCCTGCCTCCTTACTTGTACAGGCGAACAATCACTTCGTTGAGCCATTTTATGGGAATCACACCCTATGCCAGGATGGCATTGAATATTTTACACAGCACAGGTGCCCAGTCATGAATCTCATTCTTGAATAGGTCCAAAGGAATTTAAGTCTGGACCTGCAGCCCTGCCGTTTTTCAAAGAGCCGATGGCATCCACTACCTCTTTTTCTATGATGATGGGAAATTCTGAGGTTTGCTGGATTTGTATTGTCTGCTGGTAGGGTGGAGAAGAAAGTGAGCAGCAGAGATCTATAAAATGTGATCTCCAGACATCTCCACTAATGTGCAGTTCAGGGAACACTCACCATTCAGTGCTTTGTCTTTTACCTTTTTCCGGAGGATTACTGTGTCCCTGGCATGCACAGTATTGCAAAAAGAGCCTCCCACTTTTCCTCTGCATAAGCTTTCTTTTTTCTGGCAATCATCTTCTTATAGTTGGCTCTCAGTTGGCAAAGCTACGTCCACACTTGGTTGGAGGGCTGAGTATTTTTCTATTTCTTTCTTGGCCTCTCCACAAGCCTCATCATACCAGTTGTCATATCTCAACGCTGTCCGCTTCACTTTACCAGACAAGGCAGAAACGTGGGGAAGAATATTGAGTTTCAGTTTTTCAAACTGGGCCAAAATTGCCAGGTCTGCTGGGTCAAGTTCGTAAATGAACTTTAAATTATCAACGATTGAGAGATAGATGAGTGGTTTTGCTGCATGAGCCATGAGATTCACTGACTTCACTGATTTGTGAGCATGGCCTTAGACCTCTATCTGCTGTGTGTCGGATGGCGGGGGTGGGGGTATTGATAATTACCGCCCCAGGGGTATTCCCCCGTATACAGAACAAAATAAAGGGCACCTGGCTAAACCCTGAAATAACCAGGTGGGTAGTTATTTAAATCAACAAAACAAAATCCCTCACCCAAAATCCTGAACCATTCCACCCCACCAACAAGCTTCAATTAATCGCTATCGTTGGCCGAAACACTACAGTGTCGATCTATGACACAACGTCTTGTCTCACTATTTTGTTCCACATGTTGTTGTGTGCTATGTTTTGAGACCCAGGGACCAGCAGTTGTCCTGGGTAACACCCAGTCATCTTTTTGTCACTAAAACATACATGATTCGTTAAGAGATTTTGTATATATGTGAGGAAATTTCCTCGATACCTTAGAGGGAGGTACTTAATAGTACCCCCACACTGTGAAAGCAAAAAACTGTCCATTTCTGTCTCTGGTTTGCTAAGTCGAGAATGTATTAAAACAAAATTGTTTTTTCAAAAAGAATAAAACCTATCTATCATGAACTCGCTGTTCGATCTCTTCCCCCGTATACAGACAGAGAGAGGCAGAGGATCACTTTCGAGCCATTCGGGTAGCCTAAACTTGCTAATTCTCTCCCAGTCAGCTGCCGAGACTAAGATGTAGTCAATTAAGGATTGGCCGAAATGGCTTCTAAAGGTCTGTCTAGCTGGCTGGTCATTGGGGAATCTTCCATTGCATGCTCTCGGGTTCAGGTTGTGCATTAAGCATGCCGATTCGACTGTGAGACAATGTGATCTATGTGGGGGCAATGCAAACAAAGTGGGGATATCCCAGGCTAGATCCTGGTCATCCCACAACCCCTCCAATTCGTTCAATGGTTCTAGCTGAAGATTAAGATCCCCAGCTACCGGAGTGAAATTATGCATGGGAAGGTAAACAGGAATACTAGCCACCAGATCGCTGAGACAGTCCAGAGTGGCAAGACCACACCCACTCCGTGGCCTATTATAGATGTTAAATAGGCAGAATGATTCCTCTTTGCTAGTTTTAATTGACAGTATCTGGAGATTGGGTGAAGATGTTATAGTAGCCTTTACCTTCCAGCCCAATGACACCTCAATCCAGATGAGGAGGTCACCACTAGGATTGTCGTTTGGGCCTTTAGAAGTGGGGATCTGAGAACACTGATAACCTTGCAGCATTACTTGGTCAATTGCCCAAGTCTCCTGTAGAACGATGACTTTGAACTCTCGAAGAAAAGCAGACCACTGTGGGACATTCAGCATTCTTGCCACACCCGCAATGTTCCAACAAAGGAGATTGAATCCATAAACAGCTGGTTTGGTTGCAACACACCCCCTTTCCAGTCATTCAACTTTGTCTAAGTCTATAAGGTCCACTATCTGAGCAGAAATGCGATAACCTTCATGGAGGCCAGAAGTCGTGGTATGCTGCTCGAAAGTGGGACGTTGTGACATTGGCGGTGGGGGGCTCTGGAGAAAAGAAATAGGTCTCAAAATGATGCTGATTGACCTTTTCTGATAAAATCTATAATCAATAACCAGCAGACCATGGGCTAAGGACCTTGATGAAAACGCGATAGTGATAAAGTCGTGACTGGAAGGTGATGATCGGCCCCGCACACAACAAACTATGTCACCTCTGATAATTGATAAACATCCCTTTGCTGGCGAATCCAGTGTATGTATTTGTTTTTTAGAGAATCCATATCTTCCTGTGTACCCCGCGGTAAGCGGGGGACATTCAGCATTACCACATCATTTAATAATGTAACATACCAAACTCAAAACTCTACCAGTACTACACAAGGTCCTGAAAAATCAAGCCTCGAAACACATGAAACATCCCGTCACAAAACATATCAAAAAACCCTGAGAGAAAAAGAAATCCTCTTCCGTAAGGAACCCCATGGTATGAATTGCCCTAAAAGATCAACTTGGGCACTCGCTTCAAGACCTCGAATTCGGAGGAGCATAAAGACATAGCACGCTCAAACAATATTCCCTTATTCCCCAATCATCTGACCAAAACAACCGAAGTGACCCGCCCGCCCCTCCTAAATCACGCAGTAGGCACAAATTGATGGTCCTAGGAAAAATCTGTGTCACAGATTGATATAATGAAGACATATTTCATTATATTTATTACAGCATTGGTAATGCTAACTGTTGCCATCTTCAACGAAACTGTGTGAAACTTACCAAAATAAACATGCAAATGACTCTGAGTACAACATGAAAGTCAACTATACAAATGCCATTTTCGATTCCCTATCAAGAGCGACAGACCCAAAGAATTCCCAAGAACATGGCCTGGGTGAACCTGTGGCTGAATGACCAATCCAGCGTTCAAAGCTGGTCACACTCACAAGGATCTCCAATACAGTGGGAACGCATGAAAGACACAATTCAAGAGTACAAGCAGTTGAGAGGGTCTGCAGACATTTAACAGGATGTAGTGTAATTCCCCAAGTTGAGTTGAGAAAAGTGAATGACTTGGGCCCTTAGAACATAGGGTGACTAATATAAACCTATGAGAGAAGTGCTACTGGCGCTGTGTGCCTGGTGACGTGGAGGAAGCTGTTTATAATTGCAGCCCACGCGAATTGAGTGATAGGTCCAAACAGCTCATGGACCTAACTCTACAGCATGTAGCCCTTATCAATAAGGCGTGGCCTAAGGTGGCTATGAATATCATTGGCCCATTCTAGAGTCTGGTTGCTAATAAAGTGTGTTCATGGACTAGACCTCGGGAGACCATGATGGCGGAGTTACTTCGGAAGGGGTAAAGAAGTCTTTGAGGAGGATCATTGAAAGAGAATGGGTTCCTGGGAGATACAGACAATGGGATAGATATTGTTTCCAGCACGTTATGAGATTTACTTGGGGAATCCAGCATTATCTGTATGCTTATCAGTCTATGTCATCTGTCCACCAGTGGATCGTTTGAAAATAGGAATAGATTAGTAACGTGGTGTGCATAGCTTGCTGTCACCTGTATGTTATAGACCGGTGTGGTATTCCTTGTAGAAAGCACTGTCGTCACCTCAAGGGGGAATCAAGGGGGAATCGTGGCACTTTACGGAAGACGAAGACAACACACATATTGCAAACATCAGATCAGAAAATACAAAAGACAATTGAGAAGCTAGAAAGACAACATAATTAAGCAAGGAAAAGGAAAAGGAAGTCATGATGGAGAGAAACATGCAGAGTTCAAAATAGTGATGTGGGATTCAGGACCAAACAGTTAGGACTTCCCAATGTAGAATTGCCAGGACTGATAAATAGACTGATCAGTGTGCTCAGGCCTTCACCCTCATCTCACCAGACAACCCGCTATCTACCATCTTCAGCCCAACGGCGTCTCTCACACTTCTTGCACCTCACCCTGCTCCACTCTGTTCTGTGCTCTCTACGCCACATCATGCAAAGCCAAAAGCTGACAATCTTTGAATTGCATTGAGCAGAAGGGATGTCTTGAAAGAGGCCCTCACTGCGTATAGGTATACCTGTCTTTACACCACTGGAGAGGAACCATTATGAAGATGAGGGGCAGGAAACCAGCAAGTAAGGTAAACCATACCCGGTTATTTGCGGAGGAGAGTATAGGCCTAGACATTCATTAGGATCTGCTGAGCGAAGGAAGAGCAAAACCAGAATACAGAGTTTTAGGACCGGAAAAGCACTGGAAAGCAGACGGAAATTGCTTGCGGGGAGCAGGTGAGGGCAGGAACCAAGCACAAAGGCCTCTCCAAATTTAGGCCAACAGGGAAAGTGGTGGCGGTAGACAAGAGAAGCGCCACACTAGAGAATGGCGGAAGATGGTCTATTGGGGATGTTCAGAACTGTAGTGTTCATAAGAAAGGCATGCAAACAAACAATGAGCAGAGAAACCCTAATGACCTTATTTATGAACAACCCTTCTCAGTATCGTGTGGTGGAAGATGTTATACTGTATCTTAGTGTATGCATAGAAGGGCACGGCACGCCACTCCAAACCTTGAAGTGGCGTGGCATGCCAGGCCAGGTTTTGGAGTGGTGGTCTCTGAATCCAGGCCGGTTGGTCACCTACCTGCGCAGCGGTAGGCGGGCTGGAGTGGTGGGCGCCTTGAATTAAGCCTCCTATCACTAGCGCAATTTGTTTCACTTCATGACTGCCAAAGATTTAAGCAAGTACTCACTTTCTATGTTTAGTACTCACTTTCTATGTTTAGTACTCACATTTAATCTATCACTGTCTTGAAATATGTGATTGCTCTCTATTTTTGGAAGAAAAAATAGAGAAAAGGTCTTTCTTTTGGTTGACTGAAAAGTATGAATATATTGAACGATATTCAACCTGTATTAGCCTTGATGTAATTCACACATGTAGCATTTTGCTTACAGAGATATTTTAACGATTTAAGAAAGATCTGTACATTCAGTATCGCAAATACCGCCGAAAGGGGTGAATACGATCTTGCTGGGCGATTCGGGCATTGGGCAGCTAGGGAGGCTCTCCACCAGGTGAGATTACAGATCAGAGGTCCTTGACATCTGGTGACTGCCGAGCAATTACTTCGAAGAAAGCCCTGCTGGGCTCAGGCCATTCACCAGTAGACAGGCGCCATTCTCTGAAACACAGCATCGCGAGCGGCGCCCCACTTGGCAGTCTCTGAAAAGAATCCAGGGGCTCAATCTGCACAGACCCTCCTTCTCAAGTCTGCTGCGAACTAGAAAGACGTTTGCAGGGAAGTCTATACTACTATTACTCGGTGTGCGACATAAATAGGAGCTTTAGATAATTCTAGTTCCCTGTCAGGTGGATATTCATAGCTAATAAGAAATGAAGGCAAGGCCTGCCAATGGATCCTCCCATACATCTAGGGTTTAAACGCAGCTGTCACATTAAGTGCCTTTCCCGTCTCCAGCCCGAAGTGTCATCTTCATACCATCGTGATCAAAATCTACATTTTACAGAGCTGTTTGCATTTTGGAATAGAGTTTTTAGATGTAATTGTTAATACATTTTCCAAAGGAAAGTAAACAAATAATTATTTAAAGTATTTTGCAATGTACAAAAAAGTATACATGCAACTGATTAACGAGGAAGCTTTAGACATAATTCATTAAAGAAAGGGAAAGAGAGCACGTAGGCGACCTTAACAAAGGTACATCTGCATATTAACATTGCATCAGGCAATATTTTGCCTAAGACTAAAATTGTGCTATGGACGGACAAGCACTGATTCTGATGAATTGATTTATCTGATTGTGGACAAGAAACTAGTATAGTTGGGCTGTATACTTCTTTTGCAGCATTTTGTTGAAATGCGCAAACAACGCGCATGCAAGATATGTCATGCTTTAGCTCATCTTCACATGCCAGTGTTGAATGGGCTGTTATTTGGCCACGCAGAGCAATACACTTTGCCACTATCATGCCGATGTCGAATGGGAATCTACTTGGCCACGCCGAGCCATACACTTTGCCACTATCATGACAATGTTGAATGGGCTGCTATTTGGCCACGTGGTGCCATACACGTGCCAATGTTGATTGTGCTGCTACTTGGCCACTCCGAGCAATACACTTTGCTACTATCATGCCAGTGTTGAATGGGCTTCTACTTGGCCACGCCGTGCAATACACTTTGCCACTATCATACCAATGTTGAATGGGCTGCTATTTGGCCATGCTGTGCCATACTCTATCATGCAAAGGTTGATTGGGCTGGTATTTGGCCACACTGTGCCATAGAATTTGCCACTATCATGCCAATGTTGAATGGCCTGCATTTTGGCCATGTGATACACATGCCAATGTTGTTTGTGCTACTACTTGGTCACGCCGTGCAATACACTTTGCCACTATCATGGCAATGTTGAATGGGCTGCTATTTGGCCACGTGGTGCCATACACATGCCAATGTTGATTGTGCTGCTACTTGGCCACTCCGAGCAATACACTTTGCTACTATCATGCCAGTGTTGAATGGGCTTCTACTTGGCCACGCCGTGCAATACACTTTGACACTATCATGCCAATGTTGAATGGCCTGCTATTTGGCCACGTGATACACATGCCAATGTTGATTGTGCTGCTACTTGGCCACTCCGAGCAATACACTTTGCCACTATCATGGCAATGTTGAATGGGCTGCTATTTGGCCACGTGGTGCCATACACGTGCCAATGTTGATTGTGCTGCTACTTGGCCACTCCGAGCAATACACTTTGCTACTATCATGCCAGTGTTGAATGGGCTTCTACTTGGCCACGCCGTGCAATACACTTTGCCACTATCATACCAATGTTGAATGGGCTGCTATTTGGCCATGCTGTGCCATACTCTATCATGCAAATGTTGATTGGGCTGGTATTTGGCCACACTGTGCCATAGAATTTGCCACTATCATGCCAATGTTGAATGGCCTGCATTTTGGCCATGTGATACACATGCCAATGTTGTTTGTGCTACTACTTGGTCACGCCGTGCAATACACTTTGCCACTATCATGGCAATGTTGAATGGGCTGCTATTTGGCCACGTGGTGCCATACACATGCCAATGTTGATTGTGCTGCTACTTGGCCACTCCGAGCAATACACTTTGCTACTATCATGCCAGTGTTGAATGGGCTTCTACTTGGCCACGCCGTGCAATACACTTTGACACTATCATGCCAATGTTGAATGGCCTGCTATTTGGCCACGTGATACACATGCCAATGTTGATTGTGTTGCTACTTGGCCACTCCGAGCAATACACTTTGCCACTATCATGGCAATGTTGAATGGGCTGCTATTTGGCCACGTGGTGCCATACACATGCCAATGTTGATTGTGCTGCTACTTGGCCACTCCGAGCAATACACTTTGCTACTATCATGCCAATGTTGAATGGGCTACTATTTGGCCACGCCGTGCAATACACTCTGCCACTATCATGCCAATGTTGAATGGCCTGCTATTTGGCCACGTGATACACATGCCAATGTTGAATGGCCTGCTATTTGGCCACGTGATACACATGCCAATGTTGTTTGTGCTGCTACTTGGCCACTCCGAGCAATACACTTTGCCACTGTCATGCCAATGTTGAATGGGCTACTATTTGGCCACGCCGTGCAATACACTTTGCCACTATCATGCCAATGTTGAATGGGCTACTATTTGGCCACGCCGTGCAATACACTTTGCCACTATCATGCCAATGTTGAATGGGCTACTATTTGGCCACGCCGTGCAATACACTTTGCCACTATCATGCCAATGTTGAATGGGCTGCTATTTGGCCATGCTGTGCCATACACTGTCATGCATATGTTGATTGGGCTGTTATTTGGCCACACTGTGCCATAGAATTTGCCACTATCATGCGAATATCGAATGGGCTGCTATTTGACCACCCTATGCAATACACTTTGCCACTATCATGAAAATGTTGAATGGGCTGTTTTTTGGCCACACCATGACATAGAATTCACCACTATCATCCCAATGTTGAAAGGGCTGCTACCTGGCCACGCTGGGCACTGTGCGTGCACGGCGCAGTGTTCTTTTATATGGAACCCTTCATCGTCACCAGGGATTTCATTTTTAGCAGTCCATGCAGCACCTGTAGATTCCAAATAAGCAGCCCGAAATTATGCTATGATACCATGTGTAGTTTATGATAAGGAGTCATTAAAGACACCTTTTGTCGACTGTCACTCAAGCATAGTATTCTGCTATGAAATCATTTCTAACCGCGTGCAGATTTCATACTATGTATTAAAATGTTGCAACATAGTGACGAAATCGAACTGCACCATATCAAACAAAGGCGAACACGTTTTTAAAGTGAAAGGTTTTAAGGTTAAATGTGAACTAAAGGAAATGCCTCAAAAGACAATTACATGCTATGGGTTAAATAGAGGGGAATCGAAAGCAAAAATACATGCAAATGTAACACACTTATGTTTCCCTACTCGCACAATCGCGAGAGAATGTACAGCGCTGGCTACGGTAACAGGAGAGGGACACAATCTTTCACTAGCTGACATTCAATTTTACCTCCACAGACACAGAGTGGCCGTCCTGCTTGATAGTCCTTAAAGTGCCTCAAGAGGGGGGCTAAGTGGGAAGCCCAGTAATAGAGTAACCCCCAAGGTGTCAGTCACAATCCCCCTCACAAGGTCTATGCTAACGTTGGATGCATATCAGTAACTCACAACAACACAGCAGGCGACACGCTTTCCTTGCTGCGTGTCAGTCATAATGATTTATTATGCAGGCTTTATCATTCATTTTCATTATGCCTACAACCATGTGCAATGTATCCATGAATGAAATGCAAGCTCATAAAATCTTACAATAACTACCACCCACCAACAGACAGGCACAGGTCCACAATGGGAATAATCTTCATTTGTAGGGCGCAGTAGCGCTTTATGAAGTCACTGCCCAACTGGTATTCATGGAGCTACAACTCATATGTTAAACAGCATAGCGCTATTCTGGGCACTATTTGATCACTTGAAAGGAATGCAGGCCCGGCTCCAGGACTATTCATCTGGGTGGGCCAGGTTTGTGATACGGGGGGCCCAAATTCCATTGGGTTTGGGTCTAGGAGCACCCAAAAGAAAGTGCTTGCGTCGATCCAGATTTCACTGATCTGTGATCCTGCAAAAACATCTTCCCAGATCTGGAAAAATACATTTGCACCCCTCTATCAAAAAACAGTACAGAGCAAAAGGAGAAGCAAGGAAAATAGAGTTGCAAAAACAATCTACCTATCTCCCCTTCCCATCTGCTCTTCCCTTGCTATTATGTCCTATCCTCCTCCACCTTTCACCCCAGTCACCTTCCTTCAGCTCCCCTAATCACCATTCCCATTTACCTCCATTCCCACCCACTCCGACCAGCCCCCAGCATGTCTATTTTAGCCTGGCTGGGGAACATCGAGGGTGACACACCCTACACCTCCTCTGAGAGGGCTGAACAGAGAGGCCACCAGTCTTTGTACCATCTCAGATGATGGTGTTCGCCCAACAATGCCTTCCTGAACACTGTGGCTACTTCCAGGATGCCACAGAGTTGGTGCTTGTGGTCCCTCCATCCTATGTGAAAGATAGACCCCCCTTTAATACTGAAGTAAGGAATAGGAGATTGTGTCTCTTTGAAAATTACGTTGCATTTTTGCAGCACATTTTAATTGAGTTGAGGGCGTTAGGGAGTGCTAGCATGTAGGAGAGAGTGCTAGGGCTGGGAGAGCTGCACGAGGAGGTAGACTGTGCAGGTTGAGGGGTTTCCGGCCTGCGGTTATCACTCCTGGTGAGGTGTGGCAGGGAGGAGAGAGCCTTGCTTTCCTGCCACACCCATGTACGTCATTGTTTGGTACATACTGGTTATAATATGCAATTGCCCATGATGACTTTTTGTTTGATGTGTTTACTTTGATTTGCTATTGAATAACACAATGTTGTTCAATAAATGCAGCCTACTATTTTTAAAGACAGATGCGTGCGTTCTTGGCGGGTTCCAATGCTTGTGCTCCCGGGGCGTTTGGAATAGTTTATAATGCAAAATGAATCACTTCTAGGGGCACCTAATTTTAGCAGGAACGACATAGTGAAATTAAATGATTTGTACAGAATCACAAACTTTGGTTGAGTGGTAAAGCCAGAATTGGAGCAGACTGAAATTTAAATACTTGACCATGCATCTTACAAGCTCAACTTGGTACACATATGTGTTGAAGTTTGGTTTTGAATACCTACAATAATACTTAATTTTATACAGATTACTTTAAAATTAAAAATGTACAAGTCAAATGATTAATCAACCTGACAATGCAGTCATCATTCTAGAAACATGTTGATGAAAAGAGTAAGAGGGGCATTTTGCTTTGAATCCTAAATTGCACAGGAAGGGGCCACTCCTATTTGCACTTTTTGCAAAAGGGGCAATTCATTAATTGTAATTGTTTCAACCAAGTACTGGAAAAGTAAAGTGTAAAACACAGGCGAAAATCACCTTTGCTCTTTACATTTCCACAACGTGTCTGGGAAAGTATGAATCATTTCCACAATTAATGATTGTGGGAGCCAATCACAATGGATTCCTTTGGAATCATCTGCCTGCTTTTACAAGGTGTAAATGTCAGACAGATCCCAGAGGAATCCGTTGGTTTTTTGCCAACATAAAAATACATGCTGGTGGAAAACCAATCTGATTTGGCAGGGGAACCTCTGGTCTCCAACCTCACATGCCAAATCATACAAAATCCTGCAGGTCATAAAAGGTGGAGATAAAATTTGCCACAAATCTCATACAGACACAAAGTGAAATGAAATGCATGACAAGATCATTGTTTCACACTGATTGTTCTGTATCCTAATCACCCAACAATCCCACTTAAATAGCTTGTTAAAACCCTATATAATTTAAAGAAAAAAGTTCCACAGCAATGGTCACTACCTGTTACATTTTCTCATCTCTAATTACTTTGTGTTAATCACTTCCTGTTGTAAACACGTTGCCTCTGAGAAACTTTAAAAAGAGACAACCTCAGTGGGAAGGCCTGTGCCGCCTTGGCTGTTTTTATTTGGGGGAGAGAGGCACAGCAGGGGGGCATGGGCATTTGTCCCATGTCCAAATGTTAACTCAACCTCTGATTGCACTCTTTAGGAAATATTTCAATGCTGCTTTTTAGTTTTAAAAGATGTACACCTTTTATACTTTACACCCAGCATTATAGGAAATGCTCTTCTCTCGTGTTATTTTAAAGGTGCTATTTAAGGGATTCCGGCACGGCTTAAACACCCAGGATTGACATTATACTTTCCAAACAAGACCCACAATGTACATGATGTATTCTGTTGGAATGCAAACTCTGTTAAGTTACTCAAATAGTAGGAGCTTATCAAGTCGGTACTTAGTTTGAATCATGAAACGTTCTGTCAGACTAACCTAGGCTTCCACACAGACAAAGATATATTCTATTTAGGTCAGAGCCCCGCTGTTAAGTATGCATGAGAAGATCTGAAACTGGTCCATACTTGCCTTCCTAGCCTTAGCATTTTCAGGTAGGGCCTTGTTGGACCAACTCAGTGACGTGCAGCTTGATTACCTAGGCGTAGCAAGCAGGCCCTCACATCTGGGCATATACATGTTCACCTAGGGAGAAACACTGAAAACAACATGCATTGACAAAGCAAACACCTTGGGCTTTTGATCAGGCATGGATAGGCATTTGTCAGGCACTTCCATAAGGGTACCACCTGGCCATAAAATGGGAACAGCAGGAAAATGGTGCGAGAACCAGGGCATATGATGGCATTGCCTAGCAAATGTCTAACCCCTATACACAAGCAAAAACCGTTGGCTTTGCGATTGCTTGTTTAAAACAGTGCTTCAGGCAGAAGCATTGACAAAGATATTGCTTATAAAATCAACTGGCTGAAGACACACAATAAGAGTTTTTTTTTTATCATAACAGGAGCTCATTTACAGTGGCAATTAAGTAATTAAACACTAAAAGAATGCATAGATATAACACTGGCAGGCCCTAAATAGCAACATGTTTGGTGTTACTTGGTGATAGAGCTTGCTCAAAGAGTTCCAGAAAGTTTACGTTTTGGTGGCGAGAGGCAGGTAGTTGGTGGTAATGCCATGGGCTCTAACATAGCCAATGCTAGTCGTTGGGTGTGTAAATGACCATATCCACCCATAGGATGTGGTTCTCCTTACATTTCTATCTCCATCCTATCTGTGTTCCACTGCATAAATTATATCTGTTCTGACTTGAACCTAATAGGAAAAAGTCTGAATCAATTATAACCACTGGCATTGCACTGGCCAGTCTTCTTTACCATTGTTTGCAAATCAGCCTTGGCCCATTCACCAATGCGAGAAGCCCTTGCCAAACTGCTAGACCACAAGGCCTAAAAATGCATTTGGCTGCTGTGTTCCATTGCAGAGGGGTCATGGCCTAGCAATTGAGATTGGTCTGCTCCCTTTGGTGGCAGCACCACGAGTCATTTGCTAATGGCTTGTCCCCTTCTGTAATGGCACAAACATACTACAGAATTATGGCATGGAATGTTGCGCAGCGCAATGGTAGTGGTAATGTTTAATTCAAAGCCTTGCATCTATCAATTTGTATTTTACTACACTCCAGAATTACATTTGTGTTACTATCAACCTTATCTTTTTACTTATACTCAAGTAGTTAATGCAGCAGAATAAATCCTTTAAATGTCATTTATAAGTTTCCCCAGTCAGATGATGCACCTTCTGCAGAAGTTTGTGTTCAAGCAACATCATCTGTCATTTATTGTTTGATATAGTTTTTTTTTTAAACTTTTATTTATTCAGCTCGGTGACACAAGTACAGGTGAGTCAACATAAAGCATACAGGGTAAACAGTAATCAAACAGTATGAATATGCATAGTTTATACAAGCAAAGCATCAGAGGAAAAAAAAAAACGGCAAGAAAGAAAGGAATTGGGTGCATATACACTTGAGGGCCCATGGGAGGTCGGACCACCCATACATGAGGGAGATAATTCAAAGGGGAATCTTGAAAACAGTATGGGGGGTGGGTCAAGCAGAGGGAGGAGAAGACCCCGGATCCGAGTCAGATTCAATGGAGGACATAAATAAACGAAACTGCAGCCATATATCCCTGGGCCTGGAATGAGTGGGCTGTTGTGTCGCCCAGACCTCCTCCGTGTCAGAGGCCCACGTCACTGCCCTAAGCCATTGTGCGTGGGTAGGGGTGTAAGGCCGAAGCCAACAAAGCAGAATTGTGCGCACAGCAAGTAGCATGCACAGGCCAGCAAGTTTTCTGGAGTCACGGTGGAGGTCGGGGAAGTCGTGAAACAAACATGTCATTGGGGATAAGAGGATGTGGGAATCAAGGATAGAGGACATAGTAGAGCATACCGAGGTCCAGAATTGGGCAAGTCGGGGGCAAGACCACAGCATGTGAAGATAGTCTGCATTCTCGCACGCGCATCTGGGGCACCCAGGGGGGGAGTCGTTTGAAATGCGATGTAGTCTGGCCGGAGTGTAGTGGTATCTATGGAGTACCTTGAATTGAATTAATTTGAATCGGGAGTTGAAAGAGACATCCCGGGTGCGTGAGCACATGTGGGCCCAGCGTTCGTCAGTCACATCGAGTCCAAGGTCGATCTCCCAATAGTGCCGGAGTTTAGAGAATGTGGGGGGCGACCTAGTTTGGAGAAGAGTGTATAATCTCGAGATTTTGCCCCTCAGGGGGACGGGAGAGGTTAATTCAGCAATTGCAGGTTCGTCAGGAGGTAACGCCGGGAAGCATGTGTACTTGTGTTTGAGTACCCTACGGAGTGAAGAATATTGAAGCCAGACAGAAGGTCTCTGTCTGAGAGAAGCCGGGAGGTCAGGCCACTCAATGAAAATGCCTTGATCAAAGAGGTCACGGAGTAGTTCATACCCGGCGTCGGCCCAGCAACGAACCACGGAGGGAGGGACCCGTGGGACTTCAGGGCAAAAATTCCAGATCGGAAGATTGCCATGAAAGGGGTGAGTAACACCTAGTATCCGCCATAATTTGGACAAGGCCAGCGATGTGCATGTCGCAGGGTCCATGGAGCCCGGTACCATTGGGATGGGTGAGATCACAAGAGATCGAATGTCGCGGTCGCTGACTGACAGTCTCTCCAGCCTAACATGAGGAGGGGAGTCTGGGGTAGCGAACCAATGCGCAGTGTGTTGGAGTTGTGCAGCCAACCAGTACCTAAAGAAGTCTGGTGCACCGAATCCACCAGTTTCCATCGGAGCAGAAAGCGTCTCAAGTTTTAGGCGGACAGCACCAGAATGCCAAAGGAATGAGTTCAGGGTGCGAGACAACGTCTGGAAGTAGTCTGTTCCCGGCCACTGGGGGATGTTGGCAAACTTATACAGTAGCTGTGGAAGTACCACCATCTTCAGAACTCCTATCCTACCCGCCAATGAGATCGGAAGTTTATCCCAGCCCTGTATTTTAACTGCAAGGTTCACTAGATATGACTGGTAGTTTTCCTGCAGGACCCGTTCGGTATGCCTGGACACCACCACGCCCAAGTAAGTGAACTTAGATTGGGCCCATGCGAATCCCATGGTGTCAGGAGGCGGAAGAGTACTAGGAGTGAGCGGGAAGAGGGTTGATTTGGAGCAGTTTACCGTGAGACCAGAGATACGACCAAATAGGGCAACATCTTCCAGTATAGGGGCCAGGTTAATCTCAGGGGAACGGATATAAAGGAGGGCGTCATCAGCATACAGAGAGACTATATCTGAGGAGCCAGCTGTGCGCAGGCCCCTATGGGAATGGTTCTGGCGCAGCATGTCGGCGAACGGCTCCATCGCTAAAGCAAAGATTAAGGGCGAAAGGGGACAATCCTGTCTAGTGCCCCTGGCAACGTGGAAAAGAGGGGAACAGCGGCCCTCGGTGCGGACTCTGGCCACTGGATCGGAGTAGAGTAGTTTTATCCAAGACACAAATGTGGGGCCGAATTTGCACCTGTCAAGTACCCGCCACAGGTAGTTCCATGAGACCGAGTCAAAGGCCTTTTGCATATCTAGGGCCGCGGTCACCGCATGTACATCAGGGCTTACTCTACTTATAATGCTAAATAGACGTCTCAAGTTCAAGGAGGTGGAACGGTTCGGGATAAAACCCGACTGGTCTGGGTGAATGATGTGTGGCATGAGGGGGATAAGCCGCAGAGCGAGTGCCTTAGCATATATCTTGACATCACAGTTAATCAATGAAAGCGGGCGGTAAGAGCCGCATTGGGTAGAGGGTTTGTTAGGTTTGAGCAGAACTGTGATAGTAGCTTCACGGAGTGAGGGGGGGAACCGACCTATCTCCACAGACTCCTCCCAGAGTGCCGTCAGATGGGGGAGCAGGAGCGATTTAAAGCGTTTATAGAACTCGATGGGTATACCATCCGAGCCTGGGGATTTGCCTGAAGCCAGGGAGTCCATGGCCTCCGAGAACTCCTGAGGGGTGAGCGAGCTCTCGAGGGCTCCAATAGTGGCGGGAGAGAGGGCCGAGAGGGGAAGTTTGTCAAGGTAAGCATCAATTTCGGCCGTAGTGGCAACGTCGGAGTGAGCGTACAGGGATTGATAAAAGGAGAGGAATTCAGCATTGACCTCTCCAGAGGAAGTGGCCAGTGACCCATCCGGTCTCTCAATCCCGGGAATGGATGTGGGGCCGAATTCTCGGCGAAGCAGTCTAGCCAAGAGCCGGCTGGGGCGCTCACCCTCTCCGTATCTTCTTGCCTGACCGGGGCTGTCCAGGAACTTCAGCTCGCGGTCAGCGAGCGAGCGAAAGGTGTCCAGCTCCGTGCCAATTAACGCAAGGATTTCCGGATTCGGGTCCGAGGTGTACTGGGCTTCCAGCCTAGATAGTGTGGCCTCACTCACAGCGATTTCCCTCCGGATAGTTTTAAGGATACCGTTCTCCTTGGAGAGGGCGATGCCTCTGATATAGACCTTGAAGGCCTCCCATAGTATGGCTTGCGAGGAAACTGAGTCAGTGTTGATCCTGAAGAACTCCTCAATTGCCGACTCCATCTCCGAGCAAAAGACCGGGTCGAGGAGAGAGAGGGGTTTCATCCTCCAGTACCTGGCCCGATACCGATCGAGGCCCCAGCACAGGGTGACAGTCACCGGGGAGTGGTCCGATAGGGTCCTAGGGAGAATCGCCATATTAGTCACGGTCTTAAGTAGGTCGCCAGATAACAACCACCTATCAATCCGGGAGAAGGAATCGTGAACCGAGGAGTAAAAAGAATAGGAGCGGGAGTCTGGGTATAGGAACCTCCAGGCATCAAACAAGGATAGACGAGGAAGTGAGGAGAGTGCGGTGTCTGCTGCTCTGGAGAGTTGACGAGGTCTGGAACCGGATCTATCGAGATCCACATCAAATATCGTATTGAAGTCACCTCCCCAGAGTATCGGGATCAGGGGGAAACCTGCTAGGAGATTTATGAGATCAGTATAAAAGTCGGGATCGTCAATGTTAGGGCCATATATATTGAGCAATACAATCTCTCTATTTTGTAGAACACCATGGAGAAGAACGTACCTGCCCTGGGGGTCGATTAGGGTAGTAGTGGGGACAAATCTAAGGCTCCTATGAATGAGGGTCATGACCCCGCGGCTCTGGGTGGAGTATGTAGTGAAGTACCTCTGTGGGCCCCATGATCTTGCGAACTTGTCACAAAACTCCGTGCGTGCATGCGTTTCCTGAAGGAACAGGACTTTAGCCCGGTGTCGTTCGGCCAGAAGTTGTAACAACCTCATCTTTTTGTGGTTTCCCAACCCCCTTACATTCCAACTCATGAACGTCAAAGGATCCTCACCAATCCCTCCACCAGTAGCCATCGAAAAACACGGGTGTATGAAAGTATGCACCCCATGGTCGTCTCCCAGTGCGCGCAAATCTGTATTGCCACTGGGGGCATAGTAATTCGTACTCAACCTTCCCTGTGAACACCAAGCTTTTTTTAACATAAAACCCCATTCCCCCCTCCCCCTCCCACATTCCTCCCCCAAACGGAGGGATGACCACCCTATACCCTAACAGGAAAAACAAAAACAGTGGCATCAACGCCTGGGGGGCCTGTGAAGTGGCCTGGCGGTGATGCTCCGAACCGTGAGGCAGTGAACGGATAGCTGTATATGCCCGTTATTAGTATCCATATCCCTCTAAAGGAGGTCCCGCGAGGGCGGGGGCAGTTATGGCAAACACAATGTAAATCAATCTGTCGGGGAAAGCCGACTACGTAGCATAAAACAATGTGCAGAAGACATCATAGGCAAAAGAAACACAACAAGAAAGCAACTGGCTTAATTAGGTGCAGTCAAGTGTTCTCGTCGGGACACCATAGGACAATGACAAAGTGCTGATTGGCCGAAACAGTGCCGAAGTAGGATAGAGAGGTATCCGCTGATCGAATGTTCTAAAACAATAGTGTGCCAGTGATAGTGTTCGCTAGCAGATTGTTTCAACCAGGAAAGCGTTCGTCTATGAACCTAGAGGCTTCCTCAGGCAACGTAAAAAAATAAACACGACTGGCGTGTTCAACACGTAGCTTAGCGGGATACAGCATAGAGTTTTTCACCTGGAGGTCGCGTAATCTCTTCTTCACTGCAAGGAAGGTCCTGCGCTCCCGTTGTACTGCTATCGAAAAGTCCGGATAAAGATGGATCCTAGCACCACCTAGGAGGAGATCTCCCTTGGCCCTCGCCGCCCTGAGGAGAGTGTCTCGATCTCGAAAGTTTAAAAGCCTAGCAATTATCGGGCGTGGAGGCGCTCCAGGTTTTGGTTTCGCCGTGAGAGAGCGGTGGGCCCTCTCGATCGCAAACTGCGGGGAGAGTTTCGGGGAATCGAGGAGTTGAAGCAGCATACTCTCCACATAGTCCTCCATAGGTCCTTGCAGACCATCCTCCGGAACCCCGACAATGCGGAGGTTGTTGCGTCTCGAGCGAGACTCCAGGTCTTCATTTTTCTTCTCCACTTCGGCAACTCGGGTGGATAGCGTAGACACCTCTGCGCGGAGAGAACCCAGGCCGTCCTCGGCAGTGCTCACCCGCTCCTCAATCTCGGTCACTCGACCATCGGTTCTCTCCATGTGCGCCTTGATGGAGGATATCGTGCCATTCATATCGTCGAGCTTACTGTGTATAGTGGTAAACCCTTCGCGGATAAACTCCAACATTTTCTGGGAGTCGGGTGGTTCCGGGGTGAGTGAGGCGTCTTGTGTAGATGTCTCCCCTCCAAGGGGGGTCGGGGGTTTAGCGAACATGTTGATGGAGGATTGCTTCTTGCCGGTCCGTGTCGACATGTCGCCGATGCAGGGGTAGGCCCAGGCCGCGCCGAGCAACGGGTGTATCGGCCCGTGCGAGATCAAGGTGGCCGGCGGGAAGAATTCGGCTGGAAAACCGCGTTACGGTTGTAGGGGGGCCACCCTATGCGTAGTCGATGGGACTCGGTATAGGTCGTTGAAGGTCGGATAGCAAACAGCACACCGCCCTGGATGGGGCAGCGGAGCGGAACGCTCAGGAGTCCGGAGAGGGAGCCGCACGCCGAGCGCGGGGCGCCCCTCCCCCACACAGTAGGCCGCCCGCCGCGGGGCTCAAGTAAAGGGTCCTGGAGCCGATTATGGGGACCAGCAGGCACGCGGCCCCGCCCAGCACGCAGAGGTCCGAAACTCCGCAATGGAGAAGGTCCGGAGATCGAAACTCGCACAGTAGATTCCCCGTCCGGTTAATGACCCACGCCGGGGACCAGCTTCGCGTTGTGCCGGGGCAAACAGGAGATTTTCAGCGAGAGGTTGCCGCGCGGGACGGAGCGATGAATCAGGCGGCCATCTTGCGTCGAGCGCAACAGCGCCCCCTTGTTTGATATAGTTAACCATTTTATTAAGTATGATGTGAAAAACCGCCATATTCCCACAAAAGATAAACAAACATGCTTTAAATTACAGAAAGCAAAACTGTGATTTTAGGTTTGAGAAAATAGTTTTATGCAGCCAGCTTGAATATGTATGCTACCTCACGTATAGGTGTGAATGGCCCTCCATCTCCCTGGTCATGTCATGGCTGTGGGGCATATGTTGTCTAGGGCATGAAAACAAGTCCCCGCCGACCTTCTGTAGTTCAGCCGCTCAGAATATCTGAGGTTGCTGCTGTATGTGTAGAGTGAAATCCACCCCCACACCCATATTCCACAAGGTCCCACTGGCATGGCCTACCTTCTAGGGGGGGCAGAGGGTGGCCTTGGGAGGGCCTAACCCCCCTATCCTCCCTGCTAGCGCCCGGCCTGTGTCTTAGGAATGTCTGCTTCTCCTAGTCTGGCACTTGAGGCAACAGGGCGCACCTGCGTCTCACAGGAAAACAAATAAAAAAACAACGCTAATGATTTTAGACCACCTGTTAGACGAGCAAAGTCACAGAAATAATTCCGAACCGGGCAAACGTGAGTGACTTTGGGGCTCCCAAAAGTCAAGGGTCTTTGAGCCCTTCAGGAGTACCTGGTAATCTATCTTTTCCCCACTACTCACATACACTCATAATGGCTCCTAAAATAGGGTGGCGCAGGGGATACTGTAGCCCATCACTATCTAGAGGGCTAGCGAAAATGCATTTGACGCATTAAATTGATTTATTTTAGGTTTGGGTACATGGATGCTGCTGGATCCTCGGGCTCTTTGATGAATTCATTTTAGGCCACATCTACCATACTACTAGTCACTTTGTCAGGTGCAAGCCCACAGCTCTCTTGGGCCAACAACCTGCCAGCCCCTCTACGTTGGCTAACCTCTATGTAGTGTCCCTTTTTGCTGAGACACACACATTTCAGCTAGTCTGTAATTATTTCATGGACTTCACCCAGATCATGGGAAAGAGAGCCTCAGGAACTCCCTCGATGGGTGAGCCTTAGACTTGAGGCATGTTTTAAATCTTTCTTTACCGGAAACATTTTGGCTTCCTTCAATCTCCAGCCACCATCTCTTCTCAGAAACCATCTGTCCATTCCCAATTGTCAAATCTGTCATTGTGTCATTCCTTCATTGGTCCTGTCAATTGTCACTCTGTGTCTCTTTAGGCCCTCTCCTGTTATACAAACACTGGACACTACATTGCCCACTATGTTGAAGCTTCCCCCACCACAATCCAGGCAGGATGTCCAATGAAAGCACAGGTGTGATGTCATTCACTCAAGTCCCAGAAGTCAGTTCATAGTTAACCCCTTGTGACCCAGGCAAGAGCTCACCCTTCTATTGGATCTCTTCACAGAAAAGCACAGGCTGCTATTTGGCCAGGTGGCTGGAAGTGAACATATTGGTCCCTTTGTGGTAGCGGACCTAACCGTTTCAGATGTAAATATCTGCTCACTTTTTATCTACTTATATGATTGCTGATGTGGCTCGCTGGGGCTCACCTTCAGCAGTGCAGTACTGTGGCACCTGGAATCTGATCATAGGGAGGGCTAAGATATGTGTCTTCAACAACGTATTGATGTGGGGCTGAGAGGAAAGTTCAATGAACAATAAGTGTAGGATTCAGCCAGCAGTGCCCAGGATATAGAAGCAGGCATGCCTCAGAAACATGCCATGTGTGTGGCCTCTCTCAAGGAGACCATAGCCTTTCAACACGTGTTGCTATAGCAAGCTTTTCTTTGGGTGTTTGGTAAGCTCTGTGGCAGTACTGGTGCACTCCTAGAGGCTTGGCTGCATAACCAAGAGTGAGATTCCAGGATGTCGGTCATGGTTCGGGTTTTGAGGCCCAGAAGTCTGCACTAACTTTGTCCGTTTTTTGCCGGTCAACCAAGGGGTCTCTTTGGTGGAGAGTTGTTGTTCTTCTTTGAGTCCTAAAAATGACTCATGGTGTTCAGATCTTTCACAGTGTATTAAATATATTCCCGTTACTTCAACCAAGATCCGGCATCTAAAGGGACTTGGGGATCCGGAACACCCTTTCGTGAGGTGGCTTATGCCTTGCATGGGAGTCCTTCTGCAGATGATATGGATGCTGTGATGATGAATGGAATGTTGAGTTTGTGATGCATGCGTGAAAGACTGAGTGTTCTCTGAGTGACAGTTGAGAAGGAGATGGCTGTGGTATGGATGTTCTGGTGTGGCCGGGCTTATGGGTCTACTTTTACTAACCAATGATTTACCCCGCCTGATGAATAAAGATGACCTTCTTTGATTTCAAGTATCTTGGAATATGGCATCTTTATTGCAATGCACTAACTCTCTTAGAGATGGGTAAACTATTGAATATGTAGCCTGCTGGAAAAATATGGACACGCGGGCTGCCTGTTCTGGCCCATTAGCAGCCATGCAGGGAAATAAGATTTGGCTTACACAACTGTGGTGTGGGGGGCACCGATGAGAGGTGTACCTCAAGGAGTATTCCATCATGTCCTCTATTCACTTGCATGGCTGCCTCCAACAAAGTCAGTAATACCCACTAAATATTTAAGAATACGGTCGTGGACTTAGTGGGTGAAGCGATTTTTAACGGTGTTACAGCTGCTTTCTCAGACAGTCATTGTGATGGTTTGTGTGAGCGAAGTCGGACTGAGGGTCATCAATGTGACCAATTATGGGCACCTGAACTCTTTTCATGTGAAACCTTAAGCCATTCTTGGCTTTTAAGCAAACATCACTTTGCAGGCTGGTACTTGTAGACCCATAGGTAAAAAAGGGACAGGCAAACTGGGAACCCTAGAATACAAAGTAATCTTGGGTAAATAAAAACAGTACTCAGTGAAGGTGTCTCAGGTGATATGGGACCATATATTGCACAGGTTGTCAGTTTTATTTTTGCGAGGAGAGAAGGAAACAGTGGCAACGCCTTTTATTTAAAAAAGTACTTGCATGATATAAAGGAAAAGTAAGTAAGTTCAGGAGGGAGGATGTGTGAAAAGGTTATGTTTGCAGTTAGACTAAGAGGACAAAAGAAAGTATGCAACCAATCGAGGGGTTCACTGGTGGGGAAATTAAGTAGCAGAACATGATGTTGTCAGTAACATTAAATCAGGAAGAGGGGCCCAGGGGACCCTGACCCCTGGGGAAGACCATCCCTTCTGTGATGTTTGCCCAAAGGCACTCTTCCTGTGGCCCCAAAACATTAGACATAACACTGATCAATCAAGGAGAGAAATGCCTGAGTCTTTAGAAATGGCCTGCAAGCGGCAATTTGTGGGAGTCCACAGTGACTCTTACGAGAATGCAACAGGGTGAAGAGCTCCCCAGGTACAATTCGTCAGTTAAACCGCTGGGCTTACCTGCGGAAGAGAGACTGACAGACATAGCCAAATACAGTGGAACTCATTAGCAACATCATTTTGGAGTCAGCAGCCGGTGGCCAGTACCTTCCTGACTCCAAGATGGAAGTCCATCATTGTATGCACTCGGGGAGAAAAGCCATGGAGCAGCCTTGCGTTCACACATGAGGAATCAGTAGCTCTTTTGGACCACAGCCAATTAAGGGTCCTGTTCCTCTTTCCCAAACAGATGTCGAACATGTGTCCATCATGGTCTCCATTATGACCTAGGGAGGTGTTTAAGGGAGGGCTGAAAAAACTGGGGAGCGTGGAAATTTGCAAGCAGGTGGCTAGAAATGGTGGAGAGACAATGAGAGACAAGCTTGTGGAAGGAAGCAGGAGGAAAGTGCAAGAAGTGAGGTGAAAGGAAGAGGTAAGTTTGCTGAAGGAACAAGGATAGACCAGATGGAGGAGAGAGAGAGAATATCATAGGAGGAGCGACGAGGACAACCTAAAGAAAAACACCAATTTGGAGGTGGAGGAGAGTTTGAAGAGAAGCATCTGGTTCAAGGAAGAAGGAAAGGAGGAACATGAGAGGTGAGGGGTGAAGAATCCTCAGAGTGGACAAGTGGTGTGGTGGAAAGAAAATCACCAGCTCAAGGAGAGGTAAAGAGGAAAGATTACCAGCAGAGCTGTGGGGATGAGACTGCAACGTCGAAGAGGGGTGGGGGGAAGAAAGAGAGAACTCAAAGAGTGAGAGGAGAAGAAGGAGAGAGAGAGAAAGCTTAGAGGTTAGAACGGTAAACTGACAGACCCCATGGCTGGCTAAGCCATGCAGAACTGAGTGTAAGAAATGAGTGTAAGGAGCAAGCGGTGGCCCCACTGGCGTAAGACTTCACTGCAACAGACTAATGCATCGAGGCAAGAATTGTTCATGGCCTGACTCGCCAGCGTCTGAGAGTGCGCATGACTCCAGCCATGCGAATCTTGAGGGAAAACCTGGACAGATCCACAAGCTAGCTGGTGCTCGCCTGAATGGACCTGGCAGAACTGGCCAGCCCACCAAAGAATGTTAAACATACTTTTACCAGTGGTCAGGGCACAGGGAGCCAGAGACACCCTTAAGTGTGAGCCCAGGTATGTATTAGCTGAAACCAGGTCTGCCAAGATCATGGCCTTGATGGAGTCTATATTGACGATAGGCAATCCAGCCATGGCCGATGGGGAAGAAATGGAGCGGAGAGCTGACTCATAACTGCGAGTTGCTTTTCAGTGCTTAGAACTTTAACTCTTAGTGACAGACCTGTGATGAACATTTCTGATTAACTTCGATCTTGGAAGACCCCTCTTCGGAACAGACCTAGAGTCATAGTCATTGTGAAGGCTCCCACCGCTTACTGGCCCTTTTTCCCTCACTACTTTGACAGGGAAGCATCCAACTTTAGTTTCACTCTTGCTCCTCTTCAGTGTTTTGTGCACACCAAATGTAATGTTGGGACATTCTGTCAGTGTTCAGAGTCCTGTAATAATCCCTGAAAGGGTTACAGGGCATGCAGAAAAAAAGAGGTAATGTGAGATTCCCTCTGTGAAAAACTAAAAATGAAAAGTGATAAGAAAAGAGCACTGAAAAGTACGGACGTAAACTGGTGTGGGAATGCTATGGGGGGCGTTGGAGTAGAGCCTCCCCCACACCTTCACATATAAAGTCCATTATATGGTATACATAACTAAAAAAGGAATAAAAACGCTGCAAAGATACTTCAAAATCCATCCCAATAAATCATCAACAATTTACCAAAAAGTAACGCAAAAACCCTAATGGACATTTCTCATTAAAAAAAGATCAAAGAACTTTCCACGATCATGTAAATCTTGATAAAAAAACATTATCTGTCAACATTACACTAAGCAATACACTTCAGCGCCAGCTGAAGGTGCGCTCAGAGGGTGCAGCCGCACAAGGGGGCACCTAAGGCTCAGCAAATAAAGGACGCATTGCCTCCAGCTCAATGTTATGTAAACAGTGCCTTAAATAACTGATGAACCCATATGCACGCATCGTTGTAAACCGAACGCCGACCCTCACCCGAAATGATTTGTCTCACAACATTTTGTCAAGTGTTGTCAATAAAAGGCTTTAGGATTTTATTGTACAGATATGGTTATGCAGATAAACAAATAATCACATATCATAATAATATCATACTTTTGGGCACTGGGTCCTGAGGTTACCCCCTCTGGCCCGTGCCGCCTTCTCATGTCCCACGACTCATTGTGGACACTGTACAGTGCCCTGTTCTTCTTGCCTTTGTACTTCTCCCTTATTTGTAGGGTGGGAGGGTTTTGTGGTAAAGAAGCAAAGTGTGGAAGACGCTGAGGGAACAGCGAACGTCCTGTCAGTTTGGGTCACCGTTCAGAGTCCACAAACAGATTGTGCTTCCTAGAGCATTCTACTTTTATTTATAAGACCTGGGGAAGCCCTGGGTCTTTGATGTGTATAGTAGTGGGGGCTGTGCGCCAGCCCCCGGCTGGATAGCCAACATGTCTGGCCCCCTGAGGAGGGGGCAGGTCTTTGAACCTTGGCCCTGCGTGCCTGTTGGTTTTCCGTAGGTGCTTAGCACCTTGTTGTTTGGAGGAAGGGTGAGGCGTTTGTTCGCACCTCACCCTTCCTCGGCTTTGTGTGACAGAGACTGCGTGTCTCTGCACTTGTGGGGGAGAGGAGCAGGCATGGGGGCGGGAGCTGCCCCTCTCCTAGCCTGCCAGATGATAACATCGTTTACTCTGCCTCGTTTTGGTTGGCCCTGTGGCATTGCCCAGAAGTGATTCTTCAATGGACGCTATTTACATGACACTGAGCTGGCAACAAGGCACCCTTAAACACACTTTACAAGAACAGCAGGGGAGCCCCTTGATGGTCTGCACATAGTGGGTGGTGCACAATATCGCACAGGGCGCTGGCAGACCTGGGGCCTGCCCTGATACATGTTATAGGTGCAAGTGGCAAATACAAACAAATGAGCATGCAATGGCATTCTCAATGGGGGCCTCTGATAATCTGACAGCTCAAAAAAAGAGGGAATTATCTAGTTATTAAGCCCCTGATCTGAGGTGCTGATGGGTTGCGCACATGCTCCCGTTTCCTGCCTGTTGGGGGTCTCTCACTCATCTTTGCCTCCCACGCCTCCTTTATGTACGTGAAATGTTTTTGCATAACTGAAAAGGCATGTCCCTTACTGTTGAGTGGTGGTCTAGTGGTTGTGTGTGTGAGAGAGCATCATGACTATGTCATGACGCCTCTCTAATAAAAGGGGCTCTTTTGGCAAGCAGAAGGCAGTGCATCAGAGCCCCAGGAAGTGGCAACTCGTGTCTGCGTGTTCTACTGGTCTTCATCCTGCCGCGTGGTCACGGCCTGGTAAGCGGCCTGCCTGGACGTTCCCCGTGCTGGTGCCAATATTGCTTGGGTGATCCCCAGCCCGGTGTTCGATGGTCCCGTGATTCGGGCCAAACAGGGTGCACCCTGTTTCTAATACGCCGTGTAAACGCGGCATCCAGAGGCCGTGTCGGGTGGCCCGCCCGATGACAAGGGGCACGCCCTTCACAATGGCGATGAGGCAGCCGGGCCCTGTACACCAGTGTTGCTAGGTCGGGAAGACCCCCGCATATGGAAATGAAGCCACAATCACCATATACTAGTGACACGACAGACACAAGGTTCGATTTTCCAAGTAATAAGGTTTATTTCAAAGTATTCTCAGTCACCCGACTGGGGTCTAACGTCTCGCAACGTGTGTCACCCAGACCTCGTGAGATGCAACAGAGCGAGAATCGCTCAAGCAACAACATGTATACAAACATGCTATCTCTGAAGGCAAATCAAACCGCCCATAATGTATCTTCTAGGTCTAGGGTTCGGTGATTGACAATCATGACAATTATGACACATTATGGCAAGTTTCTTGTTCAATCTAATTATACTTATTGTAGCAACAGTTGCAGAGACAGTTCTTTGTTATGGAGAACATAAAGCACTTGTTCAGCAAGGATATCATGTTCGTGAGAGAGACACATTCCATGTATGTTTTCTACCAGTTTCTATTCGTGAACTAAAGGTCAGCCTGTTCTGAGGCAGATCTGTGAAGGAGGGCCGCTAAAAGAATATAATTCATGTTTTAACTGCCTTTTGCTACAACTTTGGTAAGACAGGCCGGCACCTGGGCCGCTGATCAAATGCTGTTTCTGCTTGCCTCCAAGGACTTTGTGAGGGAGGAAAACAACGTATTTCTGTACTACTTGGCATTCCTGTCTGGGTTGATCTTTAAACATGCAGGCTGTGGCCTTGCACCGTGTAAGAGCTTGAATCATAGAATACATTTGCAAAGTAGTTTGGACAGAAAGGAAAAAAGCAAATGGCAAATACTTTCACAAAATGGACGCCCTTTGGTTCCATTGACGGTTAGTTATTTGCAATGTTTGTTACACATGTTTCACATGATGCGATTGGTTTTCGGCCTATATAATATATATGCTATACAGTCTATAGGGTCGTTTCTGGACTAACAAAACCCTCCTTTTGGCCATAAACCAAGAGCATCATCCATACATCGCATCTTCATCTGACCACGTGTCTAATTCTGAGCTATGCATGCTACTATAATCATCATCGGAAACATTAATGGCCATTCATTCTTTGATTGCTTCATTCTCATTTTGTGTACCTTCATTCAATATTTGAGGGTGTCTTGTTTTAATGGCCTGTACACATTCATTTGTAATCTGAGAGCAAAGGATTGGTAGACATTGCATGCAACAACAGAACATGAGGATTCATAATATCATGACCAGAATTGCAATTAGTTTCCATCCCCATGTTCGTAATAGTTCCCAAAACCATGAACTTATATCCAGACTCCAACCACCTGTGGGAATGCCAAGATCAGTACTTAGGACATGCAATTTTTGTATTGCTTTGAATATCGTGGGGGAGGTGTCACTTACGAATACACAGGACGCCGAACCCACGATTTTGCACACTCCCCACGGTCAGCCAAAATTATATCAAGGACCATCCTATTCTGAAGTGTCATTAACCTAACTGCTTTCTCTTCTAGTGTCATATTATATAGTATATCTGTGGTTCCATTTATCATTTTTTCTAACACTCTGGACAATCTCCTTATATTCCATGAATTTATCGCTTGTCCCCAAAATGGTATAAATTACTTTGCTATGTCTTCTGCAATCAGTCCTGTAGTATCATCTCGTTGTGGCCTAGATCTAGAAAGTTTTGATATATCCAATGTTTTGGAGAGAAATACACCAGGAAAAAGTATTCCTAAATAACAGGTCCCTCCCCAATTTCTAGGTAGCCATGGATATGCCTGATCACCACATATAATATAAACAGGACCCCCTATGTATAAGGGTCTTTCTTCTTGTCCAAGTATGGCAGTATTTATACATCTAGTAAATGTTCCTACTGGATAGGAGCCCTTTTTTCGTAAACAAAATGGGACAGAATGCAGACTATGATTAATAGTATAAGAGGGTGGCACAGCATCTTTGTTTCCTACTGGGGCCATATTGAAAGTGATTAGGGATTCAGAGGGCATAGAGGGCCTGTCTACTGGATGTGCTGGTACTTAATTTATTTTATTTCCACTTGCTCTTTCAAATATGGAACAACCCACCGGCCTTAATACTACCTTTTCAAACTCGTCTATGTTTGTATCTTCAAATTGACCAGTATCACTGTCGATCTATCTTCCATAAAATAAGGCTTTCAATGATGCATAACATGCAGTATTCAGTGGCAGAGGCTGTACGTACCAACCCATTCCTTTTCCACCATGCTGGGGTAAATGGGAGCAGACCCAGCAATTGGATCTATTCAAGATAGCATGCGTCATATTCATAATCAGAAGGTGTTATTATCATATTCTTTTCTATGTTTCACTTCTTATGAGGGGAGAGTATAGGAAAGCATGTGTACTGGGCTATTTGTGGTAGGCGCATTGGTAGCGGGCAAAAGAACATTCAACGGATGCATAGTTTGCAGATACCACAATATAGGGACCAGTATGATCAGAATGCAAAGCAGTATTGTAATTATTAGTGTCTTCTTTCCAAACCAGAATTTCCTAAAATTATGTTTACTCTCTATTTCTACAATATCATCAGCTTTGGTGTAGGCATTTTTTATGTAATGTTCATTTTAAGAAGAGTTCTGAATGTTCGGCGTGAAAGAGCTCTCCTTAGCAACACACGTAAAACAGCAAAGCGTTCAAGTACCAGCAAAGCATTCAGGCCAGTTCAGGCTATTCTGCTTAATAAATGATAGCAAGCTTATGTGTTTTTACACAGTACTCCAAAAAGGCAGGAGCTTTCAATTTGATGCAGATTGATACAGCTCATACGCTCCATTTCCCTAGGCCTCTGTTTCCCATTTCATCCGTGTTGGGAACCGAGGCAAAACAAACACGCAGATCACTTCTGCCTTTGAGAACGTAGGTTGTACCTTATTGCTCCAGGTACTGTATGATCAATGAACAATGCATTTTCATTTCCAGATGCAGGATCATTGTCAGCCTGCGATGCAATGAGTGATGATGCGGCAAGCAGCATGGCCGGAGCGTCGCGTACCCTCCCTAACAAAGAGAAGGGGCGGGACCAACTCTTGTGTTGGCCCACGTGGAGGAAGAGCAGAAGCGGTGTACCGCGTGCGCCGGCCTGGCCCCAGGACAAAGCAAAGGGGCGGGGTCTACCCTCTGCTGCGGTCCCGAGTCAAGGGGACAGCAGAAATCAGCCCTGAAGGGTGAAAACACCAACTACTGGGAGGTAGAAGAGGGAAAAAAAGTGAGTGAAGGAGGTTTGGACAAAGCAAACGCGAAGGGACAGTCCGCCACGCCCGTAGCGTTGCCTGAGAAGGGGCATGGCCTGGGAATCCAGGCCGCTGCGGTGAGCGGAAATTAAAACACTGGGTGGCTGGCCCACCAAGCGACAACAAGAGATAAGAAGTACACGGCATCCTGGAATCTCCCATGTCAACGCCTACCCTGGGTTTGGACACACTGGAAGGCCATCCTCTGGAAAGGGGTGTCACCAAACCCTTCTGTGTTCTGAATATGCTCAGGGGGTAGCGGCTCCATCTGGAGTGCTCGTACGCCTTCTGGGCCTGGTGTGGGTCGAAGAGCCAGGGCCACGTTGTCCCAATGTCAAGCCACCAAGAGGGAAGGGACCCCAGGAGCGCTCGTGCGCCCTCATAGCTGTCGACAGAAAGGGGGCAGGCATCCTAAAACTCACCAGCAGCAACTACATCTGGTGCCGCCCAGTGGTCATCATGAAGGACGACGACAGCGATGGGGTATGTCGGGGACAGCTCGTGCCATTACAACACTTTGACGTGGTGAGGGCTCCTGCCAGCATGAGACCTAGGTGGACAGCCTGGGTGGAGAACCTGGAGCTGTACTTTGAGGCGGTGGAGATGAAGGACACTGCCAAACGCCCAACCCTCCTGTACTCCGCCGGACTGGCTGTGTAGAGGCTATTTAAGACATTAAGGCCTGCAATTCAGTCCTATGATGCAGCCATTGCGGCCCTGAACAAATATTTCCGTCCCATGGTCAACAGGGACTATGAACGGTTTAGGATGAGGTGTGCAAGGCAAGAAGAAGGGGAGAGCCTCGATGCATGTCATGGGAAGCAGCGCGGCACTACACTGTCCTGTGCCCTGGGCAATTTTGAGGCGGACGAGATCAGGGCGCAGATCATCTATGGATGCAGTTTATCAAAGCTGCGCAAGCAAGTCCTGAGGGAACCATCGCTGACCCTCTAACGGATCCTGGACCTTGGCCCGGCGAAAGGGCACATCTGTGGGAGGTGTGGGAAGGCGGATCACTTTGCAAGGGTGTGCCTCCCCCGACACCAGCCAGCCTCGTGGGGACATCGGGGGGGACTGAGTCGAAGGGGAGAAACACCCCGAAAGTGGCGGCGGTCCAAGTAGTGGAAGGCCCAGGGAGACTGCAGTATGATGTGGGAGAGGAGGAAGATGAAGAAAATGTATTCTTCTTGTCATGCAGCAGTGCCACTGGGCAGTTCGATCCCGGAATCTTCTGAGTTGGACTGGCCTGCTGTCAGGCCCTGTGGTGTGCAGACTGGAACACACCTGGTTGTTTGCAGTGATAAAGGTCTCCGTCTGTGAGCAGCTATTAGGTGGTGTTTGGACTGGAATGCACCTAATGTTTGCAGTGATGATGTAGGAGCACAATGGGTGCGCGGACTAGAATGCACCAAGTTATAGATAGTAGAGTGTTGTTGTTTGCAGTGGGGGGTCATTTTTATTTGTTATGATAAAGGAGGGATGTAAAGTGCTGGTCTAGTGGTTGTGTGTGTGAGAGAGCATCATGACTATGTCATGACGCCTCTCTAATAAAAGGGGCTCTGCTGGCACGCAGAAGGCAGTGCAGCAGAGCCCCAGGAAGTGGCAACTCGTGTCTGCATGTTTTATTGGTCTTCATCCTGCCGCATGGTCACGGCCTGGTACGCGGCCTGTCTGGGCGTCCCCAGTGCCAGTGCCGCTATTGCTGGCGTGATCCCCAGCCCGGTGTTCGACGGTCCGGTGATCCCGGCCAAGCAGGGTGCACCCTGTTTCCAATACGCCGTGTAAACACAATCCGTGGCCCGCCCGATGACCAGGGGCGGGACCTCCACACTTACCTTGTGTTGCAATTGGTACTAGCCAAGTTGGACTGTCACTAGCCAGGTGCAGCCCCAGCAGCCCATGTTAAAGGCCCTCGGGTCTATAAATTCGGAAGCAGGCAAACGCTACCTCAGACTCTCCCACCACACTGGTTATCATTGCCTAAACTGATTGTTTACCTCGGCACTCTACCCAATTAACAACGTAGTGTTACCGTAGCTTTTATTTCAGTTTTCTAGGCAGCGGCAAATCCAACGTTACACTTTGCGCGGGTGAAATACCCAGAGTCACCCGAACCCCCACCATGTTTGTGTTTACTGGTAGTTCAGAAGTTTGTAAATATGAGGTCTGGCGATCTCCACTGAAATTGTAAATTCCTGGCTGAGCAAAGTTTAGGTTATCATAAGTGTCTGCACATGTATCGATAATTAAGCAGGGCGATCACACAGTCACGGCCCCACATACTGAACCTCCGAAATACTGTGACAGCATAGACACATTAATAGTAGGAAATGGCCTCCACCGTCTGAACAAGAAGTGCAAATCTTTGGTGTAACCGATTCGTGGACAGAGCACCATGACCAGGATTAAATAAAGCTCGTCAGAAGCTGGAAAGCAGGTGGTGCCTTCTCTCACACGAGACACGTGATTTCTCACAGAAGAACGGGCACGCTAGCGGTGGTGTAGGCGGTTTCACTTGTCATCATCGAGAAAGCAGGCCTCCATGATGAGGCAAGGCCATAAATGTCCCTCAAGATGGATGTCCTGTCACCAGCCCCAAAGAAAGAAGGCTGCACGGTGCCTGTTAAAAGAACGAGCCCACCGTGCACCTGCTCACTGGAGACAGCGTTCTTGGTGGATTGTGTGGGGTCCGCCCGTTACCTGATCCGAGGCATGGGGGCACGTGACCTCTGCGCGGGCCGCCGCCACCCTGGAGTCAGCTCCTGCGCCATCTATTTCACAGAGGGCTCGCACATGTCAGGGGGTCACACAGAGCTTGTCATCAGGGGGCGGGGGGGGGGGCGATTTCCGGACCCAAAGCACCACGGGCTGCTGCGTTTATGCCGCGCCACTGTTTATTGTCGAGCGGTCTCATTCATTCCAGAAGGCAGGCTAATGCATTGTGCACAGTGTGGAAGGCAATGTGAGGGTAACGTCTCCATAGGCTGACTGCGTGTGAAATCGGGGAAGCAATGCTCGTTACAGGAACACTTTACGGTGCAACCCCAGCTCATAATAAGGACATATGTTAGAATGTTAGAAACATACTTAAAATGTGTTTGCCATTACGCCCTTCGTTCAGGTTGAATAGTTGCTCTGTGTCTGCGGACCTTTGAATTCCAAAACCCCAGTGCACGTGCTGGCGTTAGTTAACGTATGAAGAACACTTTCTCATGCTGGATGAACGGATAATTTATTTATCAGCTCACCGGCGGCTTTTTTAAGATCCCTATGAAGCGATTGCCAACATAATTTGTCAGGCAAGAGTTTTTATAGAAAAACACACTTCAACCATTTCACATAGTTTGCTGTAGCGCCACCAGGGCGCCGCTTGCCGGGAGAAAATAAACCCTGACGTTAGAAACATCTCTGGCAAATGACGTCATTGGCCACCATGGCTTCCGCAGTTCCTTCCTCACAGGAGCTACGCAGGACAACAGCTGACGGTTAATGTGGGGCCAAGAACGAGGAGCAGCACTGCCTTCTCAGAATTCGCAGTCCTCCTTTCACCCTGGAAGATATGCAAGCGAAAAATACACATTATTTCTTGGCAGCCGCCTCCACCACCACGATGTGTGTGGACACTGGTTCCTTTGTAGAATACTCCTTTATTATTTTTAACAGCCTAGAAGAGGAAAGGGATTATTTTTTCAATGTCTAACAGCAACCTTTGAAGCCTAAAACGCACAATGTATAACAGCAAGATGTACCGTCAATAGAGAGAAGCAAACAGTGGCTGTACACCCTTTAACATCTGGTACTAGTAGAGCCGATACTACTGTAAATGTGCCGGATGGATCCAAAAATAGGGCGCCCAGATTCAAAAAGTAAAATATCGGGACAGGGCAACTAACATAGAAGAAGGACTAACTCTTGAAAGTGGCTGTCTAGGCTCTACAGTTCATTAGAGGTTGGAGGAGAAGGGGATTTAGGTGTTACTGTTCAAATAAACACATATTATGATTAATTTGTCACAAACTAACACTATCTTAAATTGTAAAATGCAGCATTTCTTATGTGTCAGATTGTGCATTCATGCCTGTCAGCTATAAAGATGACTACCAAAAACCGGGACCACTGCAGTTTCCAATGGAAACATAATCTTGAGAAAGGGGGACAGAGCACCAAAAAACCGGGACGTCTGGTCACCCTATCCAAAAAGAAGGGTCAATCTCGCGCTTCCCCCATTATGTTCCAAACCTCTGCATTCTCACGCATCTGGAGGAAATGGGGAGTGTTGTTTCAAACTGCAAATGATATCCATGATTTGTTCTTGTTGCACATTTGCATTCCCAGATGAGTACATGCCAGTTTTCTGGGAATTCATCCAGCACACGTGGTCATCTGTGGGTTTCGGCGCTCGGCATAACTCAAGCCATTGATTAGCAGTATGCACTGTAATAGCACGGCGGATCCCAGAGAGGACGGGTGGCCTACTAGTGGGGCCTGATACATTATTGATTGGGAGATAGCTCACTTAGCTCAGCAGTGACGCAGTTCTTTTAGACATCCCACCGGGGAAGCTCGCTAAGTCAGCCGAGATGGCTTATTTAGCAATCATACTGTTCCGTTTGATTGTAACATGGCCCGGGTGACCTAGACAAGCAGCGGCCGGGCTAGTGAATGATATTGCTTGCTTAGCTGGTAAGATTGCTATATTAAGCCCCCAGGACAGCCCAGTCCGCTGAGTTACTTGGTGAGGGGGTGAGAGGGCAAAGTTAGTTTCTGAGATTGGACTGTTAGCTGGTGCGGCGGTTCAGCTGTTACATCGTTCCATTGCTTAGTTGGCAGGTGAAAACACCACTGCCTGATGATGGAACTCCTTTGGTTGGCAAGCGAGCTCGGATGAGAGAGGAGCAGTGGCCCTGTATAGTCACCAACTAAAGGTTGCATCGGTTGTCTGATCTATCATAAAGTTGCAGCATGGGTGGTGTGCTGCGAGGCCATGGCCCTGTTCCCTTCATTGCAATGTTATTTTGGGTTGGGCAGTGAAAAAAAGGGCGAATGCACAGAGAGGATTTGCTCAAGAATGACCGTAACGTGGTGGTGGCTCTTCTTCAATCTCACCGTAGGTATGTCTGCCTGGCCTGTTAACCACAGCGATATTGCCTAGTTAGCTAGTAAGAAAGTTTGATTGTTTCCTTGTCATATAGTCCAAGTGACTGATCAGGAAGCTCAGTTATTAGCTGGTGAGTTGGAGTAGCTTGTGAGTGGGAGAGATAGCAAATTTGAATACTGACATAGTCCATTTAGCAGATAAGGTAGCCCAGTTGGCTGCTGAGATAGTCCAGTTTGCTACTGGGCAATTATCTGGTGAGGTAACTCACAGAGCTGGTCAAAATCATGCCTGTTAATGCTACACACCTGGGGTCATAGGTAAGAAGGTTGCTTGTAGGTTTCCAGCCCTTCATGCTACATGATAAAATGTACTCTTGTGCTGAAAGAAGTACTCCAGAGCCACAGTTAGGGAACAAGCTTTTTTTTACTAGGTTTTGGGTTACAAGATGACACAAGAGGTAAATTCATGGGTAAGTCAGTAAAAGGTACAAGAAGGATACATAGGAAGACATCAACCGGCCTCCACTCTCACAGGTAGCTCACTCCAACGGAATCTCATAGAACACACAGAGGCACTCACACCACAACATTCAACAGCTAACATGGCACCAGGCATTACATCAGGCACTCCATCAGGCAAGCATCCACACAGGGCCAGAGAAAGGAGACACAGGAAATAACACATCTCCCCCCTTAACATTAACCAAAGAACGGGCATGGAAAGGAGCACATAGGAAAACCGCAAGGGAATGCGAACAAAGAAACTAAAACCAACTCTGGCCGCAACCTCCACCGACCTCCAACCATCAAAATCCACTCACTCCACTCCGCAGAACAATGAGCCAAATGGTCTCACTTGACTCGTCCCTTCAACGGCCTACAGAGAAGCCAAACAGCCACACAGGCACCACAGCGAAGTAACAAGCCTGGACACGCATCACTCGACAATGCCACCAAAAACTCACAACCAACACCAACATCATCCAACTGCCACCATCTGAGGTGCACTGAGACTCAGTGCACCCTTCCTCATTCAATATCCATGAGACCAAAGATAACCAATTAGCTACTTGTGCAAAGGGCACAGGAACCCTCTCTATCGCACTACTGGCAGAAGAGAAAACCCTAGTGATTCCACTCTTTAGAGTGTCGGGCAGGAAACCCCCCAGCCCCAAGTGCAAGTGTCCATCACCCCAATATAACCTAAACAACTAATCCAGGCACGGGCAGGAAACCCCTTCAAGTGCAGTGCCAACACCTCAACATTAATGGCACAGTGAAAGAACACCCCTATCAAAACTTGTGCCAGGTTCCAAACCTCAAAAACCGGGACACCAATGCAGGGTTCCAAACCCCCCAAAACTGTGGCACCAATGCCGGTTTCCAAACCCCAAACTTGTGGCACCAATGCCAGGTTCCAAACCCCAAACTTGTGGCATCAATGCTGGGTTGCAGGTTTCCGAAACCCAAAACTGTAAAACTTCCAAACTGTGGCACCAATGCTGGGTTCCAAAACCCGAACCCCAAAACTGTAACATTTCCACCACTTCCACCACTGCACATCACCCTCATGCACACACACACACAGGTGATCATCTCCATACCAATTGATGCAACTTTTAATATATTATTTTGAAGAAGTCCATAAAGTGCATGTTGGTAAAAACTTGTTATGTTAGTGCACATCACCTCCACTAATGCACTGCTGTCATAAATAATCATGTAATTCATCCTCAAAACTCAGCCATTGCTATTATAGAGGCCACATCATGTATCCTCTCATCATCCAAAGCTAAATCTCTACACAACCCCACAGAGTTGCATGTATCTCAACAAGCAGGACCTAAGTCAAAATACAGGCCTCACATCACCAACTGCGTCCCATTTTGATTTCAATATTCTCTATTCATCATTGACAATTACCGGAAGAAAGCTAGAAAGTCTGGATCCAATTCTTCCAGTACAACCATGAACATACTTGCAAGATCTGCAATTTCATTGCCACAACACCGGCAATAGCCCCAGCACTCTTCCCAGTGTGCGTTCAGCACCCTCCTTGCTGACTCAAAGCCAACGCACAAAGAAGCACCTTTGTCACAGTACCTCACAGACTGGAACTCAGTCCTCTCCATTTGAATCCACTGGGTCCCACCTCCATCATAGAATGTTTTTCTGGTGTGCTCAATGTCCCCTCTCCAAACTCGAAGCACAGCAATCCACTCTCTGTCTTTTCCTGGGCATGTGGAGTCCTTCCATAATTCTGTGGTATCTTTCCGTGCTTTCACTGCCATCCTCCATACCAGTCAGTACAGCGGCCAATCTCTTCTTCACTGGGGATCCGAACTGCCACCCATTAGAGGAAATTACCTCATTGGTACGCAGGGAGAATGGAGACATCGCAGCCGTTTCTACTGTGTCCCACACCATGATGCAATCTCAGGAAACGTAGTGAGAAGCGCTCCGACTCCGAGAGACGATGCACCCCGCTGTGCCCCCCAAAGAGTGTTCCGCGGCCTGAAGGAATGTTTCCGATCCCTTTCAAAAGGATTGTTGCGCCGTCCCTCAATGTAGTTATCTACTTAATAGACTGCTGTATGGGTGTGCGCACCGGTCCTGACTCATACCAACAATATTTTGCCACCCCTATCTGCAGCCTTTCACTTAAGCACACTGTTGTAGGAGTGTGCACACCAGCCCGTTGACCAGCCCGTTGACCAATTCTTGGCCCTTAAATTACGCAGAGGCTCCTGCTCGCACATTTCACAGCAGCAGTTGGTCAACTGCTCTCCTCAGCAGACCTTCTCTCACAGCTCACTGATGCTCTGCTCCAGTGGCCATAAAACTTAAGAATGGTCCCTCTTGTTATGGATGGCCCACTGCTCTCTAGTTGTCACTCAATACAAGGTGGGTCCACTGTTACTGGCGTGATTCTCCAGTGGGAAAAATCTGTCAAAGTGGCCCCACTTCCAGTGCTGCTACAGTCTCTTCCTGCCCCCAACTGCCCCTTTACTGCTCTTTAACTGTTATTGGGCCATGGGGTAGGGGCCAGCTCACCTCTGGGGGTGGAGGGGCCTGTGGAAGTCTCTTCATCTGGTTCCTATGTCTGCTGCTTCAACTCACGCTCCCTTCTTTTCTTCATTTAGGTCTTGTTCATGGGTTCTTCAGGTTCCTCGTTGCCATTGATAAGATGTACTCTTGTTCTGAATGAAGTACTCCAGAGCCACAGGTAGGGAACATACGTCTTTACTAGGTTCAGGGTTACAAGATGACACAAGAGGTAAATTCATGGGTAAGTAAGTAAAAGGTACAAGAAGGATACATAGGAAGACATCCACCGGCCTGCACTCTCACAGGCAGCTCACTCATACACTGATTCTCATAGAACACACAGAGGCACTCACACCACAACATTCTTCAGCTATCATTCCATCAGGCACTCCATCAGGCAAGCATCCACACAGGGACAGAGAAAAGAGACACAGGACATAACACTACACAACTGGTTAAAATAAGTGTCAATTGGGCAATACGAAAATACTATAAAACTCATCACTTGAAGAACTTTAGATTAACGATAACAAGCAAGATGTTTAAAGAAGAAAAGTGAGTAGACATCTTTGAACAGTCCAACCGACACAATATAGAACAAAGACAAGCATACCATGCTGTGAAGCTGGACGTCGCACTGTACAAGGCAAGTGTGAAAAACAGAAGAGTGTTGATGCATCTTTAACCTATAGTGGCAATCCTTAAATATCATGCGACAGAGACAGAAAGGAAGATTTCAAGCTGCCATATTGGCTTGGTAAGCTCCCAAAGTCCATACCTGTAAGCAAGAAAGTAAGACATGATAGTAGACATCTTGGAATGATCGATACTATGGATGACTTGAACTTATTCTATGCGCCTGCACTCAGACCCCTGGAATATTTTGCATGGCGCAAAGTACTGTTCACTGGTGCAAATTGACGCTGCACTGCCAACAAACACCCTGATTCATGGAACAGTGCAAAGTGTCTTTTTGCCGTGCAAAGTCACTATGCACGGCAAAAAGACACTTTGCACTGTTCCATGCATCAGGGTGGAGCAGTGCAAAGTGTATTTTTGCAGTGCAAAGTGACTTTGCACAGCAAAAAAGACACTTGGCACTGTTCCATAAATCAGGGTGTTTGTGTGAAAATGAATTTGCACCGTACAAAAAATTCCATGAATCAGGCCCTATTGCTGTATAAGAAAACTGGTAAGTACTGCGCTATGGCCCGAAACGTAACAGACTTTACATTGAAGTTGCGTTTTGTGAGGGAGGATGATTATCACAACACCGATTCTGTTGCCAAATCATTGCGTTGCTGTGATTAGTATGAATTTCAAACAGGAACCGACCGCCTAGAGCCAATGTCCCTCATTGCGAATAACTTATCCTGATTGACAGTTATTTCTCTCACGCGAAGTCACGGCATGAAACATGTGGAGACCAACGGCTTTCTCGATCATTCTGTTGGATCGGAAAGGGAATGACACCCAGAGCTCTGTGTGGCCCCAAACTCCACAGAAAACTGTTTGGAAGTATCAACATGCCTCTAAAGTACTCCAGAGGAAAAGGGCAGTTTCAGAAGCATAGAGATTTCGTTTCGTCAGCCCAATCACCAAACCCATTTTTTTAAACGTTCTGAGGCATGATAGGTGTAGTTCGAAGTGAACTGCCTTTGAAAATGTGCAAACCCAGCACAACATTCACGCATGTTGCCTTCAGTAAGGACAACCACCAAACCTCACTGCATCCTGAGGTGAGATACTTTGCCATTTGATTAAAGCACATTAGTCTGCCTTGCTACAAGAACCTTGGTTTGGAGCCCCCTCAGCTACGGAGGTGTGTAAGGAATAGATGTGTGGTGCGGGCATGCCAGTGTCTTTGGTGACAGTCTGGTCACCAGATTAGAGGCTGACCATTATGAATGTCCAAGCACCATCTGTCGTTTAATGCAAGAGGTGTCAGCAGCCTTACCGACAAGGGGCGTTTCAGACACTTTTACTCACTAAAAATAGGGAAATACGGACAAAAAATAAAAATAGGGAGCACAAATACTCCCAATAAAAAATAAGAAACAGATATTGGAGCTTGTGTCCCTGCTCCTCCACACAGTTCGATGGATATGTTTGAAGCAGTAATGCATTTCGTACCATGGGTAGACACTACTATTATTGCTGCCTGAGGCTAACAGGTAAACATTTGTTTTAATCTGCATGAATAACTATTTACAAAGAAATATTACAAAAACATTTTATTTTAAATGAAAACATATTTTGCTCGCTTATGAAATACTCAGAAGGGAAAAGGGACTTACTTTTTAACTCCCTAAAAATAATTTCACTCCCAATTTTCTAAATTAGGGAGTAAAATACTCTCACTTCAAGATCTTATGTGGAACACTTGGTGTGATTATATTAAATAGCTTCTGAAATTCTTTATCTGTAATGCTAAAGGGTGTCTTCACGTTCCAAGAGAGTCAATGGGGGTCATTACGACTTTGGAGGCAGCCATGGTGCCTCCAAAGTCGTGTCCGGGTCCGGGTAGTCGGAATGGGGACTTACCGGGTCATTCCAACCTTGGAGGACCCGGTAAGTCCCCATTCTGAAAACCATTCCTCATTCCCATTTAGCAGCAAATAGCAGGCCCGTTATTCGTTCCCGGTACCTTTGCAGCTCCCGCTAAGGGCGGCTGGTAAAACCAGCCGGCCTCAGTGGGACCCGCTAAGGGACCTCGGAATGCAGCGGTAGGAGGTTAACGGCACCGGCATCCTTACCGGTGCCGTTAACCCCTTACCGCCAGGGTCAGAATGAGGCCCAATGACAATTAGATGACAAAACTGCCATAAAATAAGTTAGCAGTTCCTACTTTCCTGGGAATGGTTAGTACTAAGGGGAAGTTTACTCTGAAATGTATGACATTAATGAAGCCCCGGCATTAACTCAACAAAGCAATGGATACCTGGTTATTGAATGAAGCACACGGGCAAGCATTCTAGGGAAGAAAAGATGCTCTCCTAACTTTTATGTTTCAACAAGACCTGGTGAACAATGGTTGTTGAGGACATCTCTTGTGACTCTGATAGACGCTCTCCATCACTAATAGCATTTGTGCATGGATCGGGGGCTTCTTTCAGTGAGTACTTTTTTTGTGGGCTTTTATTCTTCATTGCAATGCCCCTTCCTTTCCGAATTCCTTCTGCATCTCCTGCGGCACCTTAGGGGTGCCCCTTAACACCTTTTCTTGGTTAACACTTCCTAATGGACCAAGCCAGCTTGAATCACAGGATTCACAGGTCATCCGCAAACAGAGGACCCATAAACAATCCTTCTCTTGTCACGCACCCACCCTCTGGAACTTGATCCGGTGTCGGCTCTGAATGCCCCCACAATTCTCCAATTTCACAAATTTCTCAAAACATGGCTTTTTCAACAACACCTGACCAAGGACTAATTCCAATGGATGCGCTTAACGATGCTCAGATCTCAACTGACAGTACTGCTCTACTGTTTAAATATGCTAACCCAAATGCTGGTTACCCACACTCTGTACAGCCCTCCAATGCTCTTGAGCTAGATCTGGGCTTTATCCAATGAAATAAAATAAATGGGATACACCCCGGGAGATGGGGGTGGTGGGGGGCTGGGTTGTGGGGTACCCCTGTTTTTATACTGCTTACCCATTCTCTTTTTTTACTGCCACCTTCCAGCCATGATATGGAAGCTGCCCTGTGGAAACCTTATCCATAGAAATGTAGCTGGGCAATTACTGACTAGAGAGCATGTTCAGGCTCTGCCCCCCTGCCTTCCTGAGAAGAAACACAATTATAAGATAAGAAAGGACACATTTGAAACAGCACTTTAAATTCTCCTGGAAATGCAGCTGACACAAAGAATAGTTATTTTGTGCTACACAAGTAGGTAACAGACAAGGCATTAGCTTACATAATTACTGTGTTTTAAAATAGGTGACAGGAAGGTGTGTACACAAGATAGGGACTCTCTTCACAAGTAGGGCTAACCATTCATTGTAGGTAGATAAGGTTGCTGCATACACGTAGGGGGGGAAATAATGTGACAGGCATGCACCAGGAAATTGTTAGATAGCAAAGCAAATGTTTCCTGCAGAGGAAAAAAACATGACAAACAGTTGCCGTTTTAAACTGCACAAACACAGCAGATAATTAAGCTCTGTAGCTTTAAGAGAGACCTCACAGCTAAGCACGCTATTTTAGACAAATACATTTAATTCAGGAAAAATGCTGTGGTGGCTGGACATAGCTGCCTCGAAGGAATGTGAAGGCAGAGGGCACTGTAGGGGAGATTTACACAACAGAACAAGATATCATTCTGAGCATTTCACTATTAAGGTAAATCAAGTTACGACAACACAGCAGACTATTTGAAGTCCAATGGACGAACAGAGCATCCCAGGAAATGTCCTAAGTGGCTGACAGATTAATGTCTCAGCGATCGGCTAGGCATGACAGAGAAACGAGGATGTGGCTAAAAAGACAAATAATTGCAGCGACAAAATCTTAACATGCTGGAAGTAGCATGACTCACAATAGTTATTCATAATGTGTCAAGAACAGAGTGGTGTGTTTACAGGGAGGGCAGGAATTACTGGAATTTGGGCAAGAACAAAGTCCTTTAAACTCAGAGACATCATGGAGATAACATGGGCTGTTTTATTTAATTAAGAACAAAGGTGATACGCTTGTCCTATCCTCCCATCTACATACACGTCATCATGCCAAAAGTTCACAGAGAGTGTGACTGCATGTTAACCGATAAGCATATGTCCTTTTCACTGCAGAAGTAATTTAGAGATTACCAATAATATTCAAGCATGATGAGGTTGTAAATTTTTATGGGATGTTTTATGGGTGGGACCTTAGATAGAGAGTTACCCAATCAGAAGGGTGGGACATATAGATAGTATATTTAGCTTAGCAGTTAGGACCAATGAGCAGTAGAGATAGGTTTTCATAGGTCAGTGATTATGATGACATCAGAGTGACTCATCTGCATTATATACACTGTGTTTTCTGTTCAAAACAGAGAGGAATTTGAGAGAGAGAGAGCTTTGCTGTTGATCTTGTGTTCTCTCCAGCTTTGCATACTTCCAATAAAGCTGGGTTACCTTGCATTTGGTATACCACAATCCACTCTGTGTTGTCTCTTTATTGGCAAATACAAGGTATACTGTTTATGGACCTCTGATTTTCAGAAACCCTTCTACAGAAAGGTGACATTCAGAAACCTTTCTACAGAAAGGTGACACACTCCCATTGTGGCCTCATCGCAGAACCGAGTTGAAGTACTCACAAATTGAAATAGAGGTTGTATCTGTGCTAGGGCACTCCAAGCACTTTCATATTTATATCTATAGTACGACCTATCTTTCAAGGCAACATTCCATGACCTCCTATGAAAATAGAAATGTTGACATTAGAGCTGCAGGACTATGAAATCAGCATGATAGATCAGCCTGTAAGAAACAACTCCACAGACTTAAACAATGGAGCTGATACCTCGCAGGAAGAACAGGAAGCTCACGAAAACAAAGAACACATAAGAATTATGGTCAGCCATATGGTATCAAAGGTCCTGCCAACAGATGAGATGGCACAAGAATACAAGAAACACAAATGCTTACTGGCTGTGAGAGAGGCTTTGGTGGATGGAAAAATATATGTTTTCTGGAAAATCACACACATTGCATGGAAACAGTCTGTTAGATGCTAAAAGATATTTTCCTTGTAAGACATAAACATCTGGCATTTACCAATGGACCTGATGTTGGAGGGGTCCATACCTATCACCACACGTTCAATGATTAGTAGAGTCACCCTTTTGTCCCATGTTGCATTTCTTTTGCTCATAGCAACAACAAAAAAAAACCTGCATATGGGCGGAGATTAAATGTTTAGTTTACCGACTTTTGGTGTTGGTGAAAGTACTAGTTAGCATCTGTCTGCAGTGCCAGGCCACAGGTTCACCAGACAAGCTGGCATACATGCCCCCCACAGAAAGAGACACTCATTCATGGCAGATGTTGAGTGCTGATTTGTGCCTGGTGGAAGCCACCTGTCAGTGGAGAAAGAACATTATTCTAGGTAACCTGAAGTTGAGATTGCGTCGTCAACAGCAGCTTAGTTGGTGGTACCTAAACTACCCAAAATATTATCAACTTATTAGTTACCAGAGTGATTTCTCAAGATGGAGACCTGAAAAGACTGAGTTGCCAAAAATAGAAAATAAGATACAGTTTGTCTAATGGTGAAAGAGAGGCACTTCAAACTTTAATTATGGACCATAAGCTTATAATAAAACCTGCAGAAAAAGGAGGAGGAATAGTGGTTTTCAAAACTGAACAATAAAACGTGATGGTAATGAACCTCCTACAGGACTTGGAAAGGCCACTTTAAAAGGATCCAACTCTAGAAATACAAGAGATTCTGGAAACTACCCATTTTGGGGTGGACAGGGGGTGGATCTCTAAAGAAGAGTTTGAATATCTTAACAACTCAGAACATCAAACCCCCATGTTCTATGCATTACCAAAGATACATAAGAACCCGGTGTCACTGCCAGGCAGACCAATAGTGTCAGGCTGTGGCTCTATCCTTGAGCCACTATGTAAATTCATTGATTTCCTCCTACAACCCATCAGCAGAAACACAGCAACATATCCTAGAGATACTATGGCGACAATTAAATTGTTTGCAGGACTGCCATTCAACTCAGCCATCAACCTCCTAGTAACAATGGATATAACATCCCTCCATACGAACATCCCCCAGGAAGAAGCCATAAATAAGATCAGAGAATTCCTCACTCACGGAGCTACATAACAAAGAGTTCCAGCAGAATTTATTGTAGACCTAATGACCATTGTCTTAAAGAGGAATTTCTTTCAATATGAAAATCAATACTATCTGCAGACACAAGGTACAGTTATGGGAGCAGTCTTTTCCCCAACTTTAGCGACTCTATACGTGGCAGCATTTGAAGATCAGTTTGCCCACATAGAAAGGAATCCTTATAAACCACAGATCTCTCACTGGCATAGGTACATAGATGATATCATTTTCATCTGGAGCAGCACACAAGAGTCATTGGATGATTTCCTTCCCTGTCTAAATAACTGCCATCCAACGATTACATTTACTATGGAGGCAGACTAAGAACAAATACAATTTTAGACCTGGTCATTAAAGGAGAAGATGTACAGTTGACATGTTCTCTGTACAAAAAAAATCACTGATAGAAACACCACACTCCATTATACTAGTTTCCACCCATGGTCGCTAATGGATAATTTACCCTTCAGCCAATGTTTACGCTTGAGACACAATTGCACTTCCCTTGAGGAATACTATGGACATGCTAGGAATCTAATCACTAACTTAAAACACAGAGGATACCCTAAGAAGCCAGTGTCACATGCAGTCAAGAGAGCCAGATATGTGCCTAGGGAGACACTCTTGGAACCCAAGAATAGGGGAGACTGGGAAGAGAGACTCATGTGTCACAATTTACAACAGAAATTCCTTCCAAATTAAGGAAATGGTACACAAATACTGGCCAATGATCATGACATGTATGCCAAACACACTGCCACCTTTGTTCACATTCAAGCGATCAAAAGGACAAACTATTTCAGTCAAAATCCACAAAACTAGGGCAACTATTTTGAATTGGGATCTGCGCCCCATAAGGACATTTTCTGTGTGGCTCATGCAAAGCATGCAAATACACAACCAAAACAACATCAGTGTTAGTCAACAGTAAAGAATGGGAGTTGAGATTTTTATCCAACTGCAAAACACCTAATGTAGTATATTGCATAGAATGCCCCTGTGGCTTAAGGTATGTAGGGCAAACTTCAAGAGCAGTCCACATAAGAATAAACAAACTCAGTACAAGAATTCGATGCAAGAGCATCTCTGCACCATTGGTTTCCCATTTTATGGAAAAACAAAATGAATGCAGAGGACATAAAATGGTGGGTACTGGATACAGTAAAACACGCATCTAATCCCCAAAGGGCGCTGCTTAATAAAGAAGCATGATGGATCGAACGTTTCAATCACCTGGAAAGGGGCATAAAGGAGGAGCTGCTTATATTTGTCTGAAAGTCTGGTAGAGTAGACATTCTGACACACAGCCATTATGGTCCCAGCATAACACTATAGATCCCACAGCCTGAAGAAAAGAAAAAGCCCTCCTGTCGCGCTTCTCAAGTATGATATATGTTGGCACAAATAGTAAGTTTGCAAAAAGTGATTTATTGGTTGATTTCAAGTCTCAAGGTGTAAGCACATATGTGACAAAAAAGCCTTAATTGGAAAAAAAGAAATTAGACATTCGAGCATAAATGAAAAAAACAATTGATCTTATTCAGATTGAAGTTTTATTGGGATTAAGTTTTTCTCCTTGCAGGAATATATTGACCTTAGTTGGATTGCACTAGGCCAATGGTGAGTTCCTTATTGATTTCTTTTCACTTATACTCCGATGAGAGTCCAGTCAGTTACAAGATTTCAATGTCCTTAGTTATTTGCGCTAGGTATTGATATTGTAGTTCCAGTTGTAGTGAAAGAATTGCAAATTGGTTGAAGCTTGGGGTAACCTTTGTTGCTTTCATTAGGTTAGAATGAAAATTGTAGATTTGCTGAGACTTGAAATAAGCTTAGTTGCTGTCACTAAGTCAAAGTTGCAAGAATGAATTCGTAGATATGGCCGTGGCCTGAATGGTTGATTGTTCCTGATATTTGGTGTAGGTACAATTACCATTTGGGTTGAAATTTTCCTTTGGGAGAAAGGTCCTGTGATATACTCAATTTGGTTGGTATAGGGCAGAACTGTACAGTATAATTCCTCAACACGTGTTTCCCCGCCGTGTAATTATGGCGGTTCTTCAGGAGGATTGATGGATAAATCGGTGCTGTTGTGGCATATTTGTGAAATATATGTTGTCAATTTGGTGAGTTCTGTATGTTCAAAGGAGGTCTGTCTTGGTTTTAGCTCAAGATGTGGTCGCTCAGTCTAGATGGATGTCCTTCCCATTCGGATTCCGTAGCTTGGGGAAACCTTTGTTGCTTTCATTAGGTTAGAATGAAAATTGTAGATTTGCTCAGACCTGAAATAAGCTTAGTTGCTGTCACTAAGTCAAAGTTGCAAGAATAAATTCGTAGATATGGCCGTGGCCTGAATGGTTGATTGTTCCTGATATTTGATGTAGGTACAATTACCATTTGGGTTGAAATTTTCCTTTGGGAGAAAGGTCCTGTGATGTACTCAATTTGGTTGGTATAGGGCAGAACTGTACTGTATAATTCCACAACACGTGTCTCCCCGCCGTGTAATTACGGCGGTTCCGAACGGGAAGGACATCCATCTAGACCGAGCGACCACATCTTGAGCTAAGACCAAGACAGACCTCCTTTTCTTCTAGTTTTTCCTAGCCCAGGTCAGCCTCTGTGGCATCCCTCAGTTGCAGCATCTCTAATTTGTACATTTAACATCTTACCAAATATCCTCAATTTAGAGCACTATCACTGCCTCCAAGGCTGACCCTTCTTTTCTTTTACTATTAGATCCCACAGCCTCCAGATTCTCACCTGTCAATACTAGACATACAACTCTACACTGGCTTTCTATTGCACCAACGAGGCCATGTACACAGAAGGTTCCCATATTATTGATGGGATTCTTAAATGGGTGACAGTATTTTGGATCCTTTCAACATGGAACGCGTAGACTAGGTCCACTAATTCCAGACAACTTGTTGTCGAGCCACTTAAACACGCAAACCTTCCCAGAGGCTCTTTCAGATAAGGTAAGCCGCATGTAAAATCAGTGAACATCATCACTGTGCATTGTTTCACTAAACAAGAATGGGGCACTAACCATTCCAACATGGCCGCCAGCATTTTGTAACCAGGCAACATGGAACACGTGATTGTCTTCACGTGACCCATAGATCACCTCCACCAGAATCAGAGACTTTAGCAGACAATCATTCTCTGTCAAGCCACAGAGACACAGATGCCCGACCACAGGCTTTTCCAATAAGCTATGCTGCATGTTATGCAAAAGGATTACATCACTGTTAACGTATCCGCTCCACAAGAATGATTGTGTCTACCATTTTGTGACACGCAGGTGATTAATTGTCCCAGACACTTCCTCCTTTTCCCTACGGTGTTCCAGTAAAACTTCAGACTGACGCACGCCAATAACTGGCAAAATCTATATAGTCTTACTGAGGATGACTTGTCTCACAGTGTACTCTGCGAATTGAGGTAAACTTACCTACTTTCCGACACACTCCATAAACGCCAGTCATGATGGATGATCAGCTAACATTGACCATCATACTTACACTTTCTAATGTCTTGTCTCAGTCAGGATATCTTTCCTTCGCCGGACTGTTATCGCCCAGCTGCCAATAACAGCCGACTACAACATCCCCCGGGTGGTGCAACGACATAGGCACTTAGAATGGAATACCGAACCAACTATACTGATTACAGGTAATCAACCTGATAGTATTCAGCTAGCTCTTTTGTACTTGTTTAAAAGCAGACATTCTGCAGTCTTCCAATCTGGTCTTGTAATGTTTTTCCATTGATGATGCATTGGAGCTCTGGTTTTCTTGTTAACCTGCAGTTTTTTTTTTATTGGAACTGGCACTCGGACTGATAACCAGTTGAGATCCACTGTACTACACCTTCTAACAACATTGCCTCCTCCATCACACAAATGGTAAAATTCATTTTAAGGATATAAGTGTGACTACCACACAGAGAGCTCAACAGACTGTTTAAGAAATAAACACAATTGGTGCATTCCCCATGATTCGTAGGTGGGTCATCAGCCTCTTTTTTTCCCTTCTGTCTCACAAACACTTTTGGTGTGGTAATGGATAGTGCTCTACAGGCTCCATGAGACATGCATGTTAATTTGCACACCAATTCTCTTTTTAAAATAAATCACCATTTAAAGTTTTTAGATTTGCACTCAATGTAGGGGCGATGGAACCTATGTATAGGATAACTCTTAACTTCTGGATGAGAATGTAAGCAGCCCCTGTTGATCTGCATTTCTCTTTTCTTCTTTCTTATTTTGCTTCTCACGGGTCGTCCAAATAACTTGATCTTGGTCCTGAGGAAGGCGGAATCATTTGTTCTCTACCACCTAAACATACTCAGCCCTGTGTGCATATCCAAGACGCACAGACAGTAGGCTACTCAAATTCGAATATTTAGAATCAGAGCTCTACGTAGACCCCTGAGCCCATGAGTAGTCATTTGGGCAGGTTGTACTAGTGAAAGAATTTCACTTGTAAGACCGCAGAGCCCATGAGTTGTCATTTGGGCAGGTTGTACTAGTGACATCATTTATCAATGATGCACTTGTAAGTTAACCAACTTTTCTTGCAGGTAAAGAAGTGTATGAACGAAATTACTGTATACAACATTGCATTTGTATTCGTTTACACTGCGTTTTTTGGCCTTTGCACTTTTTCATTGATTAGTTTTGTAATTATTATTATTATTTAAAAAAAAAAAAACTTTATTCAACAATTAGCTTGCCATCACATCAGAGAACAATCTTAACATTTCAAATCACTGAGACCATTCGTGGTACAATTACAGCATTGTGAACCACCCAGAGAGGCAATGTAAAAATGGAACATATAAGAGAAGCAAGCATCTGGTTAACCGTATATTTATTTATTTGCATTTTTAAAGCACTCACACAGCCCGGGGACATTGAGGCGCTGTTACAGAATTTGTTTTTGTTGTTGTTTTAGTTGCATATTCATAACGTGCTTAAATACCTAGAGGTTTCTAAGCATGGACCCGGGAATCGAACCTGTGTTGCTTCGTGTCGTCTTGCTTCCAAGGCGATCACGTTGCCACTGAGCTAGGCTCCCGGGACGTATATTCCTTATGCATTTCCACTAAACAGTGGCAGGGAGGGGGGAAGGCGGTGTATCGGTCTCTTCCCAGGAATCGTCAGACAAGGAGGAGAGATACTGTCGAAATGGGCCCCAAATGTCTCTCTGTCTGGACCTGCTCGGTTGTGTCAGTATCCAGCACTCCTCAGTGTCCGAGGCCCACGTAAGTGCGCAGATGGGGAGATGGTGAATTCTAATATGTCTGATAGTGATGCGCATAATGTAGACCAGAACTGGGCTATTTGAGGGCATGCCCACATCATGTGCATGTAGTCAGCACTGGCTGTATTACAACACGGACACCTGTGTGAATGCTCTCGTGACATACGATGAAGCCTAGCCGGTGTGTAATGACATCTATGTAGAAGTTTACTCTGAATTAGTTTGAAATGGGAATTGAAGGAGATTGTCTGCAAGCGGGCACACATGTAATCCCAGCGCTGATTGGTCAAGTCGACCTCCAAGTCCCTGGCCCAAGTTTTCCTAAGTTTGGTGAATAGGGGAGATGTTTGGGTTTGGAATGTGGTGTATAGTCTTGAAACCGTACCCTTCATGGACGCAGTGCAGATGATTTCTGATAGAATTGGGTCATCTTGTGGTATGGTGGGGAAGTCGGGAAGCTTTTAACACTCACCGCAGACCGGCATACTGCAGCCAACAGGTATGTCTACCTCGTAGTTGTCTAGGGATTTTACTCCACTCTGTAAAGACCCCCTGTTCAAATACATCTCAGACAGTTAAGAAGTTTGCTGCTGCCCAGCGGTCCACAGTCCTGGAGTTAACCCGGGGGCAGTTGGGGAAGAAGCTCCAGAGGGGGAAGTCTCCATGAAATGGATGTGTACTGCCCGTTGTTTCCACATCCTGGCTAAGGCCCGAACCGTTGCACCCACTGGGTCCAAAGGCTTGAATGGACTGATGCAGTTGGGTGACACCCAGGAACGGTTATCACATCCATCCGTGGCTAGGCACTCCAGTTTAACATGCAGAGGCAGCTCTGTAGGGACAAACCAGTATGATGCATAATGGGCTTGGGCAGCTATCCAGTACCCCTCAAAGTTGGGAGCTCCGAGGCCTCCCCTCACGACCAGGGTCGTCAGCGTTGTGAGCTTCAGGCAGACCACGCCTGGATTGCCAGAGAAATGAATTAGTGGTTCGGGCAAGCGTTGTAAAGAAATCTCGGCCATGCCAGATCGGAACATTTAAGAATCTGTTTAGCAGCTGAGGTAGTATCACCATTTTAAGTATGGCAATCCTACCTGCTAGGGTTATTGGAAGAGTCACCCACCCAGCACACGTTCGAGACAATTTAACTAGATAGTTGCCGTAGTTGCTCTCATACAGAGAGACAGGGTCTAATGTGATTACCACACCTAGGTTTGTGAATTTGTATTGGGCCCAGACAAAGCCCAGAAGGTCTGAGGGGGGAGCAGTAGCCTCTGTCAATGGGAAGAATATTGATTTAGTGCAGTTCACCCGGAGACTTGAAAATTTGCCAAATTGGACATCTTCCAGTATTGGGGAAAGGTTTATTTCAGGCTGTCGGATGAAAAGAAGGGCATTGTCTGCATATAACGAGATTATCTCGGGGGAGCCAGAGAGGCGCAATCCCCGATGTGAGTGTCGCTGACTTATATGGTCAGCCAATGACTCCATAACATAACCAGAGCGAATGTCAATGGCGAGAAAGGGCACCCCTGTCTCGTGCCTCTCTCTATTTGAAATTGAGGCGAAGACAGATTGTTTGTGCAGACCCTCGCAACTGGGGAGGAGTATAGTAGCTTGACCCAGGTTATGAATTGGGGGCCAAAATTACACTTTTTTGAGCACCTGCCACAGGAACCTCCATGAGACGGAGTCGAATGCCTTTTGCATGTCTAGGGCTGCTGCGCCCGGCAGAGCACCAAGGTCAACGCGGGTTAATATGTTGAATAGTCGCGCAAGTTGTATGAGGTGGAGCGGCCCGGGATAAACCCGGACTGATCCAGATGTATGATGTAGTGCATATATGGAGCCAATCTGAGGGCCAGGACCTTGGCATATATCTTAGCATCGCAGTTGATAAGCGAAAGGGGCCGATAAGAACCACACTTTGTAGTAGGTTTAACTGGTTTAGGAAGCACCGTTATTATTGCTTCGCGGAGAGAGGGTGGTAAGATTCCCATGTGGCATGCTTCGTTCCAGAGAGCGAGCATTGGGGGGGACAAGCTGAGATTTATAGTTTTTATAAAACTCGATCGGGAAGCCATCAGATCCCGCCGCTTTCCCGGAAGCCAGTGAGTCTATGGCATTCGATAGTTCTTCTGCAGTGATCGGGGGGTCGAGGGCCTCCTTGGTTTCTACGGAGAGAATCGAGAGCGGGTGGTCACCCAGAAATTTACTGATGTCTTCATCTGTGGCTGTATCGGCAGACACATATAGTTTCTCATAAAAGGAGCAGAATTCATCATTGACCTCTCGTGGGGCCAGGGCTAAGGTACCATCTGCCTTTTCTATCCCCGCAATATGTGACAACCACCTTTCAAGCAAGACCAATCTGGCAAGGGCTCGTCGAGGGCGCTCACCTTCGCCGTATCTACGTGCTGCCTGCAGTTTGTCTAGGAATTTGCGCTTGCGCTCAGCATGTGCACAGAATGCTTCTAGTTTGCTACTTATGTCTGCCAGTGTATCAGGTGATTGCGTGTAGCGTATTGTGCTTCTACGGTGGAAAGCCTGTGTTCACTATTAGCTATGTCCCTCCTAATAGTCTGGAGCACCCCTGCTTCTCTAGAAATTGTCATATCCCTAATATAAGCTCTAAACACCTCCCACAAGATGGTCTCGGATGAGACAGAGTCAATGTTTAAATTGAAGAAGTCGTTGATATCGGTGCCCAATTTGGCTTTGTATGCAACGTCCAGTAAGGAATGTGGTTTGAATCTCCATGTCCGGGTCATGGGTGCATCCGCGGACCATCGAAGGGACACAGTGACCGGTGAGTGATCAGAGAATGTCCTAGCAAGAATGGAGGTATGAGTGATGGTTGCCAATAGAGTGTCAGAGATGAGCCACCTATCAATGTGGGAATGAGAATCGGTTACTGATGAATAAAAGGAGAAAGTATGAGAATCAGGGTGAAGTATTCGCCATGGGTCAGCCAATTCAAAGTGGGCTTATAGTTTCAGGATAGTCCTAGCGGCCTTAGATAATTGGCGGAGCCTGGAGCCAGATCTGTCGTAGTGGACGTCAAGAATGGTATTAAGATTCCCCCCCAGAGTATCGGGACAAGTGGAAACCCAGATAGAAGTGTTGATAGGTGTTCATAAAAATCGCGATCAACCACATTCGGTCCATGCACATTTAAAAATACCACCTCTTTTCCCTGCAAGGTCCCAAACAATATAAAAATCTACCGCCCTACAAGACTGTCTTTTGTTTAAATTGGAGACTCTTGTGTATGATGATCATAACACCCCGATTCTGAGAAGAGTATGCAGTATAATACCATTGAGAACCCCAGGACTTGGTAAACTTCTTGCATGTGTGCGCGAGGCCATGTGTCTCCTGTAGGAATAGCACGTTAACATGGTGTCTTTCAGCGTAGAGCTGCAGTTTCTGCATTTTGACAGGGTTACCCAGCCCCCTTATTTTCCAACTCATGCAAGTTACAATATCAGCCATTGTTCCACGAGTTGCATATTACCAGCTCAGAGTGGAGGGAGGTGAACCCCTCCCACATGTATTCAAACATGTTTGGTGCGTCTTGGTTGTCAGGAGACAACAATATGGTTGCCCCCCGCTCTGGCTGGGGTTCCGCTGATTTCTGTGTTGCCTTCGAAAACATATTGATAGTACTCTGTTTCTTGTTGACCCCTCTGGGCATGCTGCCCCAGTGTGCACCTGCTAACTGTGGGTTCAGTCAATATTCTGTAAATCTTAAAACTTCAGTTGCAGTTTACTGAGTCGCAGTATAGCGCCAGATAGACCAATTCTGAACAGGGCAAGGGGCCCCTGCGCCTCTGCCACCAGATCTGACAGTCACAGCAGGGTCAGTGGGTGCATGTCGCTGTTAGGTAGGCCCTGCATCGTCTCTTGAGTGGGCTATGGCCTCCAACGTAAGTCTGGCAATCAATCCCTAGATACTCTTCAAGTTCCTCGCAGGGGCCATCCAGGCCCACCATGATTTTATCACATTGCTTGGTGTTTGGGTAACTGGGGCCTCTGTGCGCCGCACGTGGGTTGTAGACGTGGGGTCCGTCTGCCAAGTGCAGCGCATGCAAGGAACAAGTTAGGGCGTGCAGGTGTGGCCAGATATGGATCTCATGGTTATTAGAAGAAATGCATGTTGGCCACAACCCCACACAGGAATCACCAGCCAAAATAAAGAGAGTGTCACTCATCCGCAGATGCGTATGGTCAGAGACATGCACTCATAGGTTTGGCCGTATTGTGCATCATCCGATGAGTCCAATGCAGGTACTGGGGCAGAGGCCAGTGAGGGGAGAGTGGCCTTGAATATCAAATGAACAGCCCGGGTGGATGTGGGGAGCGAGACCTTCCCTGAAGGATGCAACCACTGGCGTAGCACTGTCCCCCCTGTCTGAAATGGCAGTCAGCCGTATGCGGCGGTGTTAGCAAGCTTTGTGTGCCTCTAGGTCCGCATCTGCCTGAGCGCAGCTGCGGCGGGTCCTACCTTGTGTGTTGTTAAACGCTGCGCGGCAGGATACCCGGCCGCACTGTGCCACAGTCCTCCCATGTGGGATCCTCTGCCGTGTGGGCGCCGGCCGCACGCAACTCCCGCTCGCTGTACCAGCCAGGGGGCGAGTGCCAGTTGCTCCTGCCGGGGCTGCTCAAAGCCAGGCCGCCTGCAGTGAATGGGCAGCGGGCAGGGTCTCGGCTGGTGGGGCAGCCGTCGGTGAGGCCTCCGCCGCAGGATGATAAAGACATTGCAGCAGTAGGAGCGTGCGAGAAGCGCATGTGTCCGTCTAGCAGCACCCCTCCCCAACAGGCCTGCTGCGCCCCAAGCGCAGGTGCAAGATGTAGAGTGCCACTTGGAGCCCCCAATGGCCGCCAGCGGTGGTCTTCAAGCCGTAAAAGCTCACAGGCTTTAGCTCCTCTGGAGGCAGGATTCAGACAGCAGCCACAGGGACAGCACCGGGCAACATCAGCCCAGTATGGATAGAAATCACAGTGATCCGACAGTTTAATTTAGTAGAAAGGATGTCCCCAGCACGGAGCTCCTGCTCTATGCGCCCATTTTAAGTCACTTGCAACAGTGCCCCCCTCTTGGTAATCATTTTTAAGAAAAAAATGTATGTGCCTTACTAAATGAATAATACATTTTTGGTATATGATGTAAAATGAAAAATGTCTGAATCTAGCCTCCTTTGTGCATGACCATTTTTTGGTCACAGGCTATTAGATAGATAAGGCGTGACATTCAGAGCACGCTTGAAATTCTCACATCATTGGAAAAGTATAAATTTAATTTTTTACTAAACGATTTGCCTGGCGAGACAACCCTTTGTGTTATACTTATGTTGTTTCCCCAATCTCGGCCAGAGTAGGGGGCTGTCCTCAAGTATTAAGTTCTCAAGATGGGTAGCATTCCTCTATGCTAAAGATTTGGAGAGTTCCGTGAGAAGATCGGAATTAAACAAGCTCATGTCACTGTGTGTTGGAGATGGCAATACAATGTATAAGCATATAAATAACAAATGTATACATTCCTATAAACACAGTGTTTCATTAAATTGTTCTCGCATTCAAACACTCCTTCGTCACAGCCCTTGCCCTTTGTCACAGCACTCCTTCATCACATACATTTTCCTTCATCAGGGACGTGAATCACAGTTCCTCTCCTTTGAATCAGTCCTTTATCACAGTCCTTCGTCTCCTTCATCACAGGCTTAGTTCATCATAGTCCTTCAGGAAAGTTCTTCTCCTGAGTAACAGTCCTTGTTTTTTCCCAGTTCTTCTGCTTCATCACAGTCCTTCAGCATAATCCGTCTCCTTCATCAATTCTTCATCACAGTCCTTAGCCTTTGTCACAGTCCTTCTTCATCACAGTACTGTTACGCTCACCTGGTCACTGTGGGGGAGTTGGGGCATGGTTGGAGCCCTCCCTGGACTTGGCTTCCCTGGATCAGCCTCTTTCCCCAGCTGCTGTAGTGTGGGCTGCTCTAGCTGCTGGCACTGCCCCTGAGAGAAGAAGAGATGCAGTGAGAATGCTGCGGATGGATGGTGATTCCCCTCAAACCCTTCGTTCCAGAATGAGGTGAGCATGAATTTACCCATACAATCTCACCTGTTTTCTTGTGAGGGTGAGCTATCCGTCCTGCTTCTCTTCAGCAGGGGTGCCATTGATGGACCTAGTTGCTTCACTGATCCGTGTGCGTGGCAGCCCAGACCGGCTGTGACTGAAAGACCTTGAAGGTAAGTGTTCGTAACAATGATTATTGTCCGTAACCCTTTTGCAATGTCTTTGCTCAATGATTATTGTCCGTAACCCTTTTGCAATGTCCTTGCTCAATGATTATTGTCCGTAACCCTTTTGCAATGTCCTTTCTCTCCCCAATAGGTGTGAAGATGGCCATGCTGAGTCGCGGTGTTGGAAGCGAGTCGGAATGGTGCCAGAGGGGGTTGCGCAGTCCCCACTTAGATGGTAAGTAGGGTTTCAAAGTTGTACGCAAGGTTTATATGTTTCACGACCAAGCGTAAGGTATTTATACAGTTTCTAACCTTGTGTGCTCCTTTTCTCTTGCAGGGATGGCCTGGCGGCACCTGATGGGGAGCGATGATCGAAAGACCTGCCGGCGATTGCTGGATAGATGGATCCGTGAGGATGCTGGGCAAGAAGAAGGCTCTTGTGTAGCTGGACTCTCGGAAGAGGGGAGAATGCGCTCTGACTCCAATGACAAAGGAATCAGGTAAGATGCAATGCACTGCTGGCGATGGTATTGCAGAGACAGGTAAGACACGCGTCTGCCGATGGAGATGCTGGAGTTAGGTAAGCTGCACGTTGAGCGATGGTATTGCTGGAGGCAGGTAAGATGCGCGATGAAGATTCAGTGTTTGAATCAGGTAAGCTGAGCTTCAAGCGATGGTGTGGCTGGAGTCAGGTAGATGCCGCTGAAGAAGTTCAGGAGCCTGATGAGACGCGTGCTGAGATGATGAGCTAGAAACAGGTAAGGATGCTTCGACAGCGGTAAGCGTTATGCTGCAGAAAGCAGACTAACGCGGAGCGCTTGCATGCGGGTTGGGCTGGCTTAAATAGCCTGGCCCCAGCCACTCCCCTTAGCTCTGCCTTGTGGCTCCACCTTGCTCGTCCCACAGACTTCTGCCCGTGCCCTCCAATTTCTTTTAATGGCCACACCCAGCCTGGATGCACGTGCCCTAGACACAAAGTGTGCAGAACACACATTCTTATGAGCGTGGCGCCAAAGGCGCCAGGACTGGGTCCACTTGGACCCATTCAGTGATAAAGGTAGTGGCCCCTGGCTAGTGGCCATGGCAAGTTCGTCTACTCTACACAGTCCTTTTAATTCCTCACATTCCTTCATCACAGCCCTTCTCCTTCAACACAACCTTTCTTCAACAGCGTCCATCACTATCTTTCTCTCTCATCATAGTCCTTTTGCTTCATTATGGTCCTTTTTCTTTGTCATGGCCTACCACTTTCATCTTAGCCCTTCTAATTCTTCACAATCCTTCTCCTTTGTCATGGTCCTTGCCCTTCGTCAGTTCTTCTCCTCATCACATTCCTACCACACAATCCTCTGCCACAGTCCACATTCATCACAGTCCTCCTTTGGGACCGTCCTCATTTGTCACAGTCCTTCTCCTTCAGTACAGTCCTCCTTGGTCATAGTCCTCCTTCATCACAGTCCTTCTCATGCATCACAGTTCTTTGTCACAATACTTCTCCTTTGTAATGGTCCTGCTATTTTGTCACAGTCCTTGCTGTTTTGTCACAGTCCTGCTTCATTGTCAGTCCTGTCCCTTCATCACTGTCCTTCTGCGCCATCTCAGTTGTTGTCTTTCATGACAGTCCTTTGTGCTCCTTTGAAACATTCCTTGTCCTTCATCAGGAATTCTCCTTGATCACAGTCCTTCTCCTTAGTCAGCCCTTCTCCTTTGCCAGTGCTTCATCAGAGGCCTTAACCTCCAGCAGTCCTACATCACATCCTTCTCCTTTTTCACCTTCCTTATCCTTTGTCAGCCCTTCTCCTTAACCACAGACCTTCTTTGTTACAGTCTTTCTCCTTTGTCAGTCATTCATCACAATCCTTCTTCTTTATCAGGCTTCCTCACAGTCCTTCTCCTTCATCCCAATCCTCCTTTGCCACAGTCTTTCTTCATCACTGCCCTTCTTCTTCATCCCAGTTCTCTTCTTTCATCACAGTTCTTCATCAGAATGCTTCTCCTTCATCACATTTTTTGTCTTACATTACAGTCTTTCTCCTTCATCACAGTCCTTCTTTATCACAGTTCTTCTCTTTTGTCATTCCTTCATTACAGCCCTCCTTCTTTATCAGACTTCATCACAGACCTTCTTCTTCATCAGAGTCTTCTGTTGTCACAGTGCTTCTCCTTCATCGGTCCTTCATCACAGCCCTTCTTTATCAGACTTCTCCTTCATCCCAGTCTTCCTTTGTCACAGTCCTCCTTCATCACTGTCCTTCTCTTTCATCACAGTTCTTTTCTTTCATCACAGTTCTTCCTCACAATCCTTCTCCTTCATCACATTTCCTCTCTTACATCATAGTCCTCCCCCTACATCACAGTGCATTTCTTTAATCACAGTCCTTTGTCACATCCCTTCTACCTCATTGCAGTCCTTCAGCACAGTGAGTTTCCTTCATCAATTTCCTTGTTCTTCATCACATTACTTCTCTTTAACCACATACGGGGCCTCATTCCGAGATTGGAGGTAGCTATGGCGCTATTTCCGCCATGGCTGCCTCCAATACCCGGTCCAGCACCGGTCTTGTTCCATGGGGACTTACCGGTGCATTCCGACCCTGGAGGGACCGGTAAGTCCCCATTGAACAAACCATTCCCCATTCCCATTTGAGCCCCCATAGGGCTCAAAAGGAATGGGGAGGGCACCAATAACGGGCTTGCGACTAGCAAGCTCGTTATTAGCGCCCTGGTCCCTTAGCCGAACCCGTAAGGGACGTGTGGTCAGACCAAATGTTCCTTACAGTTCCCGCCAAGGGACCTCAGAATTGGGTGGTAAGGGATTACCGGCACCGGTCTCCTTACCGGTGCCAGTAATCCCTTACCGCCCAACTCATAATGACCCCCACCGTCTCTTTCATCAAAGTCATTTCAGTCCTTCTGCTTCATCATTGTACTTTTCCTTTGCTAAAGCTTTTCTCTTTCAACATAGTTCATTTCCTTAATCGGTCATTCACCTTCATCCCAGTCCTTCTCTGACATCATACGCCTTCTCATTAATCACAGACATTCTTTGTCAAAGTTCTTCTCCATCCTTTATCACAGCCCTTCTTCTTTATCAGACTTCTTCACAGTCCTTCTCCTTCATCATAGTCCACCTTTGTGCCAGCCCTTCTTCATCACAGTCCTTCTCCCACATCAAAGTTAATTTTTTAAATCACATTTCTTTTTCACAGTCCTTCTCCTTCATTACAGTTCTTCGTCACAGTCATTCTCCTTAATCACATTCCTTCTTCTTCATCACAGTCCTTCTGCTTCATCATTGTACTTTCCTTTGCCATAGTCTTTCACTTCAAACATAGTTGTTTCATTCATCACAGTCATTCACCTTCACCATAGTCCTTTTCTTTCACCACCCTTCTTCACCACAGTCCTTCTCCTTCTTAGCAGTTCTTCATCACCATCCATCTCCTTTGCCATAGTCCTTACCCTTCATCATAGCCCTCCTCCTTTATCATCGCCCTTCTACTTACAACAATACTTTGTCACAGCCATTCTCCTTCATCACAGCCCTTCCTCACAATCTTGTATCACAGTCATCCTTCATCATAGTACTTCTCCTTTATCGCATTCCTCCTCAATCAATGTTCTTCATATTCATTGCAGCCCTTCACCTTCATCATAGCCCTTCACCTTTGTCATAGTCATTTTCCTTAGCACATTCTTTCATCTACTTTTCACAGTCCTCGTTCTTCACAGTCTTTCTCCTTCATTACAGTCCTTCTTCTCTGCCACATACTTTCTCCTTCTTCATAGTCCTTCTCCTTTGTCATAGTCATTTGTGAACAGTACTTCTCCTTTGTCAGAGTCCTTCCACTACATCACAGTCCTTCTCTCGCACTGATGTCCTCCACTTCATTACAGTCCTTCAGTCCTTCTGCTTAGTCATAGTCCTTCCCTTTTGTCATAATTGTTCTTCTTTGTCACAGCCCTTCTCCTGTGTCACAATACTCCTTCTTTATCAGTTGTTCTCATCATCATAGTCCTCTTTAATCAAATTCCTCCTTCACAACAATCCTTCTTCACAGTTCTTCCCCTTCATAGCAGTTCTTCTCTTTCATCATAGTCCTTCTCCTTTATCATAGTCTTCCTTGATCACAATCCTTCTTCACAGTGCTTCTTCATCATAGTCCCTCTCGTTCACTGCCAGACATTTGCTTTCATCACATTCCTTTGTCATAGTCCTTCTCCTTTATCATAGTCCTTCATACCAGTTCATCTCCTTCACCATAGTCCTTCTTCATCACAGCCCTCCTTTGTCACAGTCCTATTTGATCACAGTCCTTCATCACAGTCCTTCATCTTTGTCACAGTCTTTGAACTCAATTCTTCTCCATCTTCACAGTTCTTTATTACATTTCTGCTCATCATCACAGTCCTTCATTAGTTCACCCCCTTTGTCACATTCCTACTCCATTGATAGATCCCTTTGTAGTCCTCCTTTATCACAGTCCTTCAACACAACCCTTCTTCTTCATCCTACTTCTTTCTCATAGTCCTTCTTCTCGGTCACAGTACTTATTTCTCTTCAGATTCCTTCATCATAGGTCTTCTCCATCGCCATAGTCCTTCTAGTAGTTCGTTGTCGGTGATTGCATAGTTCATTTCTGGTGCAGAAAATGTACGGGACCAAAATGCTATGGGATGTAGCTGCCCCGTCTCTGGGTCCTTTTGTGATAATACTGCCCACATGGCCACCCTGGAGGCATCTGTTTCCACCACATAAGGCAGATCAGGTCGGGATGCCGAAGAACGGGTGCTGACGAGAAGGCCTGTTTTAATTCCTGGAAGGCATTTTCTGACTCGGAAGACCAGAAGAATTTTTTATTCTTTTTCAGTAGAGATGTGATTGGGTGGATGATTTACGAACATCTTGGGATAAACCGTCTGTAAAAATTGGCAAATCCAAGCACACTTTGCACTCCTTTGGTAGTCGTTGGAGATGGCCACTGAAGAATAGCATCCACCTTGCGTGTGTCCATATGAACTCCTCGTGGAGTAAGCATGAAGCCCAAAAATTCAACTTCCGTAACATGGAAGAAGCATTTTTCCAATTTTCCAAACAGCCGATGCTGATTAAGCTTTTCCAGAACTGCCCTTACATTGTCAACATGGTCTATCTTGGACGTTGAGTAAATGAGAATGTCGTTGATGTAAACGAGGATGCAGACGTCCATCAATTCGTGAAGCACATCATTCATGAAGAACTGTAATGCCGCTGGTGCGTTGCATAACCCACCTGATATTCGAAAAGCCCATATTTAGTCTGGAATGCTGTCTTCCACTCGTCACCCCTTTAAACTCTCGCAAGGTGATAGGCTCCTTGTAGGTCTAGTTTTGTGTAGCTTCAAGCATTTTTCACCTGATCAAGCAGCTCGGGGATGAGTGGCAGAGGGTATCTGTTCTTACCTGTGATTTGATTCAGTGCCCTATAATCTATACATGTTCTGAGATCACCCTCCTTCTTTGGTACGAAGAAGAGAGCTTGAGGAGGCAGGGGACTTAGACGGCGGATGAATCCGTTAGCTAGGTACTGATCCAGGTAAATCCTCAGATGTTGGTTTTCTTGCTCCGTCAAAGAATAAATTCAACTGCAAGGAATTTGTGCTCCAGGGACCAGATCGATTTGGCAGTCATAAGGTCTATGTGGAGGCAGGGTGTTAGCTTGCTCATTTTGGAACACATCCGTATAGTCCAGGTATTCAGGGGGTAGGACACCTGTGAGTCCCAGGATGGGTTTCGTCTTGACCTTCAGGCTCTTCACGCCTTTATGGTAGCAACTTTTGGAACATTCTTGAGCAAAGGTCAGCACTCGTGTTTGCCAGTCAATCCTGGGATTATGAGTTTGTAGCCACGGCATTCCTAAAATCACCTGGAACTGGGGGGCCCCAATAAGAACGAAAGAAATGTCTTCCCGATGACCATCCTGACACATCAGCAACACTTTGTTGGTATGTTGCGTTACTGGGGCGGATGAGAACTGGGAGCCATCCACTGCAGTGACGTTTTCCGATTGTAGCTTCTGCTTGAGGGGAAGGCCTATCCGTGCTGCCAGATCCTGATCGATATCATTTCCCACCGCTCTACTATCAATATATGCTTCCAAGGCATTTACCTTTGATGGTTTTTGGTGGTGGACCAAGAGTACCGGAATGACCAGGTGTGAGGTCTGTACAACTTTCTTCATTTTGCTCGACAAGTGGACCCCTATGCTTGTCGGGCATTGGAGTTTTCCGGGGTTTGTTCTTTCTCATTGTTGCCGTTGTCCGTTGCACTAACAATTTTCTTGGGAGGTTTTATTGGGCAATCCTGGAGGAAATGTCCTACCATGCCGCAGTATAAACAAAGTTGTTGTTGTCTCCTTTTTTCTCTCTCAGCCTTGGAGATAGTAGCCCTTAATCCCCCAATCTGCATGGGTTTCGGTGGGCTCATGAGCTTTGACCTGGTTGTCCTGGGGTTTTTCGGTCCTGTAACCTATGATCCAATTGTACCGTCAGATTGATGTACTGCGCACAACACTCGGGCGGGTTGACCACTTGGGCTAGCACATCCTTTAGTTCCCCACGCAATCCCCGATAAAACAGTGTGGTCCTTTTTTCTTCAGGCCAATTGGTCTGTGCTACGAGACGATTAAAGGTGGCAATATAAGTCAACAGATCATAGTTTCCCTGTCTGAGGGACAACAGTTAGTTATCTAAGGCTTGTCCTTGGGTGTGCCTCTCAAACAACGTTTCCAATTCCCATTGGAATTCCCCAAGTAGTGGATCATCCTGATTTACTAATGGTATGGACCAATCTGCTGCGCTGCCTCCCAAATATGAAAGTACAAAGGCAACTCTTGCACTATCATTAGGGAAGGCCCCTGGGCGACACATAAAGTGGAGACGGCATTGGTTCATTAATATAGCATATTTGTTAGGTTCGCCGGTGAAACTTTCAGGCGGGGGCAATGGCACAGCACCCGGGAGTACCCCTTGGACTGGTGGTGATGGCTGCGGCAAAGGAGTTGGTGCAATTCCGGGTAATGGAACCTGCCCTGTATGAGTCTGAAGCATCTGTCTCGCCAGATCATCCGTTCGTTCTCGGGCGACAATAAGGTCCCTTCTCAGGGCATTAGTCTCTTGTCTGGAGGCATGTACTTCTGCCCATAGTTCCCCCAGTAATTGGGCCAACTGGTTAGTTTCCAAGGTGTCCATAACGCCCAGGCAGAGGTTCAGAGAGGCTTTGCGTTCTGTTACGCTCACCTGGTCTCTGCGGGTGCGTTGGGGCACGGTTGGAGTCCTCTCTGGACTTGGCTCCCCTGGATCAGGCTCTTTCCCCAGCTGCTGTAGTGTGGGCTTCTCTAGCTGCTGGCACTGACCCTGAGAGAAGACGAGAGGCAGTGAGAATGCTGCGGATGCATGGTGATTCCCCTCAAACCCTTCATTCCCGAATAAGGTGAGCATGTGTTTACTCATACAGTCTCACCTGTTTTCTTGTGATGATGAGCTCCGTCCTGCTTCTCTTCAGATTGATGGACCTAGTTGCTTCACTGGTCCGTGTGCGTGGCGGCCCAGACCAGCTGCGACAAACCACCTTGAAGGTAAGTGTTCGTAACAATGATTATTGTCCGTATCCTTTTGCAATGTCTTTGCTCAATGATTATTGTTTGTAACCCTTTTGCAATGTCCTTTCTCTCCCCAATAGGTGTGAAGATGGCCACGCGGAGTGTCAGTGTTGGAAGCAAGTCCGAATGGTGCCAGAGGGGGTTGCGCTGTCCCCACTTAGATGGTAAGTAGGGTTTTCAAAGTTGTATGCAAGGTTTATATGTTGCACGACCAAGCGTAAGGTATTTATACAGTTTCTAACATTGTGTGCTCCTTTTCTCTTGCAGGGATGGCCTGGCAGCGCATGATGGGGAGCGAAGATCCGAAGATCTGCCGGCGATTGCTGGATGGATGGATCCATGAGGATGCTGGGCAAGAAGAAGGCTCTTGCATAGCTGGACACTCGTAACAGGTAAGGATGCGCTCCGACACCGATCACAAGGGAATCAGGTAAGATGCGATGCACTGCTGGCGATGGTATTGCAGAGACAGGTCAGACGCGCGTCCGGCGATGGAGATGCTGGAGTCAGGTAAGCTGCACGTCAATGACAACCGATGGAGAAACCAGATGAGACTGTCAGGATGGTCAGTTATGTCCTCTTCTTCCACTGAGGACTCTGTCTCTCCCACCTCCCCTTCCTCCTCACCTCTGCTTTTCCACCGAAGAGCCGGCTTCTTTCTTCCTTTTGGTCAGACTCCTTCCTTTTTTTATGTAGATAAGGGCGGCTGCGGAAGGACGCCACAGTGTCACCTTATAGGTAAACTGTGGCAATTCTCCGTGGTCACCAAGAGGAGGGGAAAAAGCCACTGGCACAAAAAACCCCTGAGAAGTCTCCACAGGATAAGGTGAAGTAGTCGAGTTCCGGTAGACTTTGGAGGAGATTCCGAGAAGAGAGTCTCGAGGTCTGGATAGTAGCGGAAAGAATGCTGGGGTTGGAGATTCAACGTGAGTAATCCTCGGAAAATGTTGACAGCAGCACAAGAAGCGGCTCTAGCTGGAACCCAGAGCCGGGGTTGAGGAGGCAGTCCAGGGACAGGCGCGGGTCAATAAACACAATAGCATACAACAATGGCAAAAGGAGAAGGCGGAGCAATCCAAGTTGGCCCTGAGTCTGTGCACGGTAGGTCAGTATGAGCGAATGAAGAAAGGTAAAAATGACAAGTGGGAAGGAAGGCGAGCAAGAGAAGAAGCAGAGAAAATAACGGGAGATGGGAGGAACGGGAGGAAAGGTAAAAGGGTAATGAAAGGAAAGGAGGATGGGCAGAAAGCGGAGGGAAACGGAGAAAGGCAGAGAACAGAACTGAAAGGTTTAGAGGAAGGAAACGGGAAGGAACGGTAAGTAGAAAACAGCGGGAGCGCAGGCACCAGCAGACTGCCAGGAATACAGGACGTTGCAAAGTGCCCGAAAGCCAGAAGTAAGGAACAAAACAACCGGCGTCGGACGTGCTGCAAACAGGGAAGACTAGACCTGCACGCGGTGTTGTACGGAACGTAACAGAAACTTCATCGAAGGATGTCGTTTCCATCGCTTCCAGAGCCGCCAATTTCTCTACGTCGTGACAGTATGCTCCCTGCCAAGACCTACTCCTCCCGGCTTACCCGGATGATTCCGGTGGAATTTTTGTAACAGTATGGGGGCATTCAAATGGGACCTGGGTTCCCACGAATTCTCCGACCTGGGGTATCCCTTCCATTGTACAATGTATTCCAAGCGACCCCTACGTTACCTGGAGTCACATATAAGTTCCACCTTGTATTCTTCGTTGGAAGGATCTGGGAGCACAGGGGCGTTTCTGGAGCCACAAGCCCATTTGTCCACCACAAATGGTTTCAACTGGGAGGTGTGAAAAACCGTGTGGATCCGATGCAGACTCGTGGGCAGCTGAAGTCGGAACGCCACAGGGTTTATAATATGGGTGATCTTATAGGGACCGATGAATTTGGGGGACAACCTGGAGGGGCGTACCCAGCGAGGCAGGAATTTGGTAGAAAGCAGCACCTTGGATCCAATTTCCCAATTGGGGACAGGTCTGCGGTGCCTATTAGCCTGGGTCCTGTTACGAACTTGAGCCTTCTGGAGACTTAGTTTAGCCCTTTTGTGGGCTTCCTGAATGAGGGATACAGAGGTATCGACAGAAGGGACATTGGAGACAAGGCCCGCTACGGGTAATATAGAGCGTGGGTGGTAACCGTATGTGCAGAAAAAAGGGCTCATCCCAAGCGCGGAATGGAAGGAGTTGTTGTACGAGAATTCTGCGGTGGGGAGAAGCTGTACCCAATATTCTTGTTGACAACTGACAAAGCACCAAAGGTCCGGTTCAAGGGTGCTGTTAAGGTGCTCAGTCTGCCCATTAGATTGGGGATGGAAGCCAGAAGTTAGTGCCCTTTCTATCCCCAATCTCTTGCAGAACGCCTTCCAAAAATGGGATGTGTACTGCCTTACCCGATCTGAGATGATCTTGGTTGGTATTCCATGCAGTCTGAAGACATCTTTTAGGAAGACTTCTGCCATCTCGGTAGCAGTAGGTACCCCGGCAGGGGTGAAAAATGAGCCAGCTTTGAGAAAGAGTCCACCACAACCATCATGCAGGTACATCCTTGGGATCTGGGTAATTCAATGATGAAGTCTGTCGATAGGGTGCTCCAAGGGCCAGTAGGGATGGCACATGGTTCCAACAGCCCCAAAGGCCTTTGCGTGGATGCTTTGTTGCTGAAGCAGGTGGGACAAGATTGAACATAGAGGTTAGTTTCTTCTCTCATATCTGGTCAGTAGAAATGTCTTTGCAGTAAAGCGAGGGTACCTTTACTGCCTCGATGTCCTGCAATTTTGGAGTCGTGACACCAGGATAATGCTGTCTTCCTCAATGAAGGAGAAGGTAGATATAATCTTCCTTTCACAAAGTACAGGCCATCCTGGATGACATATTCGATCTTCTTAGGATGTCCCTCGACCTCAAATTGCCCCCGGAATCCTCCTTCACTTGTTGCAGAAAGGTGGATAGGACTCCAATCCTCTTGGTCTTCGGGAACATCAACTCCTTAGGCTGTTCGATTTCAGCGGAATAATCACTGCGCCTGGAAAGAGCGTCGACAACCAGATTCTGTTTGCCTGGGATGTAGGTGATATCGAAGTTGAACTGGGCAAAGAAGTGAGCCCATCTTGCTTGTCTAGTGTTGTAACATTCAAATTGACGTAGGACTTGCAGATTCTTGTGCTCAGTCCGAATCGTGAAAGGGTGTTCTCCACCCCGTAGGTGATGGCACCATTCTAAACAAGCCAATTTCATAGCTAACAACTCACGTTCTATAACCGAATAGTTCTTTTGACTACTAGTGAGTGTCTTCGAGTAGTAGGACACCGGGTGTTCCTTATCTTGGTGTCTCTGTAATAGTACTGCTCCTACAGCAGCTGCTGAAGCATCCGTTTCTACTATGAAAGGAAGATGTTGGTCCGGCTGTTGAAGGATGGGTGCTGAGCAGAAGGATTCTTTGAGTTGTCGAAAGCTTTCTTCAACCTTCTGAGACCAACTAAATGGTGTAGAGGTTTTCTTAAGGAGGGTGGTGATCGGCAAAACCTGTTGAGAAAAGTTAGGTATGAACTTTCGGTAAATGTTCGCCAATTCGAGAAACCTCTGGACGTCCTTCATGGACTTGGGTGATGGCCATTCTAAGATGGAACTGACCTTCTGAGGATCCATGGCGATTCCTTCAGGTGATAGGATGAACCCCAAGTAGGAAATGGTGGAAGCTGAAAAAACACATTTCTCCAGCTTTACAGACAGATCATTATTTTGTAATCTTTGAAAGACTTCTTTGACATGCCGAACATGTTCGTCTTGAGTGTGTGAAAAGACCAGGATATCATCAAGGTATACAATGGTAGTGTGCCCCAGGAGGTCAGAAAACAGCCGATCCATAAAGCGCTGAAAGATGGAAGGAGCATTGACTAAACCAAAGCGCATCACTTGGTACTCAAAAAGACCGAATGGAGTTCGAAAGGCGGTTTTCCATTCATCAGCGGAGCAGGTGGTAAGCATTGCGTAAGTCTAATTTGGTGAAGCGGTGGCTCCCTATAAAGCGTGAATAATCTCGGTGATAAGTGGCATGGGATAGCGGTCCTTTATGGTCACCTTATTTAAGCCCTGATAGTCAATGCATGGACGTAGTTCCTGAGTCCCTTTCTTGGGGATGAAGAATAAAGAGGCTCCTGCCGGAGACTTGGAAGGGCGAATTAGTTCATTAGCGAGGTTGTTGTCTGAGTAGTCCCGGAGATACTGCCTTTCTTGTGTCAATAATGGAAACATCCGGCAAAAAGGGACCAGGGCTCCTGGTTGAAGATTGATACAGCAATCTTCCGGTCTGTGAGGTGGTAGTTCTAAGGGAACCTTTTCTGCTACCACCTCAGCGTACTTCTTGAGATGATTGGGCAGACAATGTATCATTTTAGACTCGGTACAGCATGCAGTTTGGACAACTTCAAAGGTGGATTTGGGTAGGCATTTCGTCTTACAAAAGGAGGAATGAAAACTTAGTAGATTCCGGGACCAATCTATAGTGGGGTTATGCTTGCGGAGCCAACCTATGCCCAGAATGAGAGGGAAGTGTGCCGCTCGGATGATGTCGAAGGTAATGCATTCTGAATGTTGTTGGATAGACATTGTGAGCTCCTCGGTGGCATGAGTAATAAGACCCGAGCTCAGGGGTACACCATCGACTCCCTCTACCTTCTGATCTTCGGTTTTGGCAATGCGGGTTAAGCCTTTTTGTTCTGCCAATTGGGTATCAATGAAGTTTCCAGCAGCTCCACAATCAAGCAGGGCCTGGGACTGTATCGTGGACTTCCCGACAAGCAGAGTCACTGCTACGACCATGAGACGCGCATCTTCTATACTATCGGAGGAAGTAACTGAGAGGGTAGCATAGGGACTGTGGACAACCCCTCGGTAGTAAGTCCCAACATTCACCGAGGGTGATTGTTTCCCGGACGTCGAGGAGGCACGTCTGGACAGTCCTGAAGCATATGAGTAGATGAGCCACAATACATGCACAAACTTCCTTCCCGGCGCCTCTTGCGTTCTTCAGCCGAAAGGGGGGCCTGTGTAGTTCCGATCTGCATAGGCTCCTCTCGGGATGAGCGTGGAGTAAAAGGTGGCAGTGAAGGAAGGGTTTCCATGGGAGAAGAACCATACCCTTTGGCCTTCTTTCGTTCGGCTCGACGTTCTGACAATCGGAAGTCAATGTGGAGTGTAGCTGTGACTAAATCTGCGAATGTGGGGGGGTCGAGCGATATGTGCCAACTCGTCTTTCAAGTCTTCCCTTAATCCTTTCCGAAAAATGGCATACTGGGCTTGTTCTTTCCATCCAGCCTCTGCTGCTATTTGCTTGAATAAGGTAATGTAGGACATTAAATCAGTATTCCCTTGTTTAATGTCCAAAAGGTCCTCCGATGCCAAGTAGGTGCTTTCGGTACGCAAGAACGTCTGTTGGATCAGAGTCTTGAAGGCACTATAGTTCTGGAGTACCAGATCGGTCTGGTTGACCAGAGGGGTGGCCCAGGCCAGGGCGTTCCCAGTCATATGTGTAATCATAAAGCCAACCTTGGCATGATCAGAAGAATATGCTTGCGGGCGGAATGAAAAATGCAAGTTACAGGCGTCTAACAACTCCTTGACATTTTTAGGTGTGCCATCAAACTTCCCAGAGACTAAGGGAAGCAGTGGTAAATCTGTAGAGGGCTGTTCCCTTTCAGTGATCCGCTGTTGTAGGGTGGCATTGGCACTCTTGAGGTTCTGGACCTCCAAGTTCAAGTTCTGGACAGCAGCCACGAGTTCCTGGACTTGCTGTGGAGTAGCCATGTCAGGTTGTGGGCGTTGCAAACTGTCAGGATGGTCAGTTATGTCCTCTTCTTCCACTGAGGACTCTGTCTCTCCCACCTCCCCTTGCCCCTCACCTCTGCTTTTCCACCGAAGAGCCGGCTTCTTTCTTCCTTTTGGCCCGACTCCTTCCTTTTTTTTATGTAGATAAGGGCGGCCGTGGAAGGACGTCACAGTGTCACCTTATAGGTAAATTGTGGCAATTCTCTGCGGTCACCAAGAGGAGGGGAAAAAGCCAGTGGCACAAAAAACCCATAAGAAGTCTCCACAGGATAAAATGAAGTAGCCGAGTTCCGGTAGACTTTGGAGGAGATTCCAAGAAGAGTCTCGAGGTCTGGATAGTAGCGGAAAGAATGCTGGGGTTGGAGATTCAACGTGAGTAATCCTCGGAAAATGTTGATAGCAGCACAAGAAGCGGCTCTAGCTGGAACCCAGAGCCGGGGTTGAGGAGGCAGTCCAGGGACAGGCGCGGGTTAATAAACATGATGGCATACAACAATGGCAAAGGAGAAGGCGGACCAATCCAAGTAGGCCAGGAGTCGGTGCACAGTAGGTCAGTATGAGCAAATGGAGAAAGGTAAAATGACAAGTGGGAAGGAAGACGAGCAAGAGAGGAAGCAGAGAAAATAACGGGAGACGGGAGGAAAGGTAAAAGGGTAATGAAAAGAAAGGAGGATGGGCAGAAAGCGGAGGGAACGGAGAAAGGCAGAAAACAGAACTGGAAGGTTTAGAGGAAGGAAACAGGAAGGAACAGTAAGCAGAAAACAGTGGGAGCGCAGACACCAGCAGACGGCCAGGAATACAGGACGTTGCAACGCGCCCGAAAGCCGGAAGTGAGGAAACAAAACAACCGGCGTCAGACGTGCTGCAAACAGGGAAGACTAGACCTGCACCCGGTGTTGTACAGAGCATAACAGAAACTTTATTGAAGGAAGTTGTTTCCATCGGTTCCAAAGCCGCCAATTTCTCCAAGTCGTGACAGAGACATACAACTGATACAGGCTGCAGGCTACCCCTCCCTCTTACTCAATTCTTCCACAACCTGGGGAAGAAATGCAGGAAGACAAAGTCACTGCACATGATATTCAGCTAATACACTTGATTAAAAACACAATTGTCCGAATTTGGAAACACAGCGAAATCTATTTTTCTCTAAAACATTATGTATTTTTACACCAACTGATCATGAGGATTTATGGTGGAGTATCTTCTCTAGTACAAAATTACCTATGAGGAAAGCAATTGTCCATTTTCTTGCTCAGTTATTTCCAGAATAGTTTTTAAACATTTATGAGAACAACGCACAATGTACTATCCAAAATGATCGTAATTTCTGAGAATTTTAAATGTTTAAATTTTAAATGTTAATGTAATTCATGTGTTTGTAAATATTTGTTTGTTTGTTTGTTTGTTTTGTTTTGTTTATTTATTTGTATTGCGCGCCAGACCCAAGGGTAACCGGGCGCAGTGAACAGAATATACAAAGCTTACAATGTTGCATAGAAATTACAATGTTACAACAAATTACAATGTTGCATAATTAAAATTTACAATAGTGATAACTCTTTGATGGTACATATATACATTCAGATAAGTAACGTAACACAAATTAAGTCTTTCAAACCTCACATGTTGTTGTCATTGAAGTGTTTGATAAGATTTGTTCTAATGTGAGGGAAAGGTTGGTCTGATCTAAGGTTGAGTTGCAGGGCATTCCACCATTTAGCGGCTAGCACAGGGAAGCTTGTGCCGCCAATTTTGGCAAGTTTAAATCTTGGAATTTCCAGACAGTTGGAGTTGGGAGTTCTTGTAGGTCTGCTAGAGATTTTTCTTCTTATTTTGTCCATCAGGTAAATGGAGGCAGCGTTGTTGAGGGCTTTGTGCGTCAAGGAGAGCATTTTTAGGTGAATTTTATTGTAGGTGGAGAGCCATTTGTATTGTTGTCTAGTGGAGGAGATATGTTCCCTTTTGTTTATGCCTAAGGCAGCTCTAAGGGTGTTGTTTTGTAGGATTTGTAGCCTTTTGGTGATAGTTTTGTTAGTGCCACTGTAAAGGGCATTGCAATAATCAAGTCGTGATAGTATTAAGGCTCTCGCTAGGATCATGCAGCTGTTATTAGAGAAGAAAGGTTTACCTGCTCTTATTAATTTTCAGGTATAGGCTGTCGTGGAAGCTAAGGAGTTAACTTGTTTTGCAAAAGACATGGTGGAGTCGAGATAGAAGCCTAGTGTTTTTACTTCACTCGAAACCTTGATGCTATTGCCATCTATGTTAAACGTGGAGTAGTCCTTGCCTAGTTTGTTGATATTGGCCTGCGTGCCCAGAATGATCAGCTCAGTCTTATCATCATTCAGGCAGAGGCCATGTGATGCCATCCATGCCTGAATAATGAGGTACACCCTATTCACCAACTCCCTGTCCTTGTTGTGATCCCCAGAAAGCGGGAGCAGAATCTGTGTATCATCTGCATAGTTAGTGTAGGTGATACCTAGAAGGTCCAGATCATCGAAGAGGGGTTTAGTGAATATGTTTTACAGGGTTGGTGAAACACAGGAGCCTTGAGGGACGCCGCACGTGATTGGAAGAGGGTCGGCTGCTGCAGAGGGGGAGAAGACTCTCATTGTTCTCTCACTCAGAAAGGATTATAGAGATGTAGGTATGTAACACATTTTAAGATTTTGTAAGAGATGAATTTGAAGATTTGAAAGGTTGATTCAATTCAGCCATACAAATAAAAATAATAAAAAGCACAATTTATTAATAATACACATCAATTTTTAAAAACATTCTCAAACATAACTAGATTATACAATAATCAACCATAACATGTGCAAATACAGCTAAACAAAATTGCTAGACTGCTCTCAAAAGTGCAATAGAGTGCGATTTAGGGTAAGTAATACAGTCCCCTTTGTGCAATACAGTACAATTCTGGAAGAGCTTTGTTTCTATTTTTTCGCTGTACTTAATTGGGGGAGCAGACATCACTTCAAATTCATTAATATATAGAGTACACAAGTACTATTCTCTGTTATTAAACCATCATAGTTATTTTTTATCATTCCTGAGTGAGTTATATGCTCATGACAGATTTGAATGGGAGTATCCACGATTTCCCCCACGCGGGTTATTATTACAGCATGCCCCGTTTCAGAGAATGTCTTTCTACAAAGCATGTCAACACAAGGTGTTTCGGCCCTTCTACCGAGATCCGCCCATCCTGTAGCGTTCTCGTCGTAGTTACATATAGGCCTTCATCAGGACAGCGCATGGTGATTTCATAGCGAGATTCGTTCTCTTGAATACCCCTAGAATACCATTTCCATTCTTTAACAAACAAGGAAAAAAATTCAAAAAACCCACAAGGTGAATATCCTTGTCTTGATCACTTGTATCAAAACTCAACCTCTCAGGTTGCTACTGACCTCATTATCACTGTCACTGGGTAGCATGTCATTTGTATATCAACGCTTCTCATGCCACATTGTTTCTTTTGATATTATCTGAAGAAATCTGATGCTAGCCTCATTATTTAAAAACATTTTTGGTGAATATGTGATATATACCTCAGAATACATAAGTTTAAAAATAATGTTTTAAACACATTTTATAAACACACTGGGCCTCATTACGACCCAGGCGGTAAGTTACCGCCTGGGCCGTGACTTTACCACCATGGCGTAAACTACGTTTACGCCATGGTGGTTGGCGGACTTACCGCCCCATTCCGAGGTCGGCGGGGCGGTAAGTCCCCAATCCCCATTTACCCTTCCCCATTCCCATTTTTGCCCCATAGGGCATAATGGGAGTGGGGAAGGCGTTAATTACGCCACCGTAAATTACGGTGGCGTAATTAACTCCATGGTCCCTTAGCGCCATGGATTTTAACACCTGCTAAAAGCAGGTGTTAAAAGCGCCATGGCGCTAAGGGACCTCGTAGTTGGCGGTAAGGGGTCGGCGCAGCTAACGCTGGCGTTAACCCCTTACCGCCAGGGTCGTAATGAGGCCCACTCTGACCTTGGTTCTCAGATTCAGAGCTACGCTTAGTGAAGTCAGGTACTTGCATCAAACTATCGCTGCTTTCTTCCATCACACCTACTAACAAATATCAGGCATCAAGACTATATTGACATTTTAGTCTCAGCAACAACTATTTACTTATTCCCCTGCTTATATTCTAGTGAGACTCTCATGTACTCTAACCATTTGTGTGACGCTTAACTTTGAGAATATCAAAACATATGAGACGGGTAGACTCATTTTATTATAACGTTGCTTCTACTTGAACAAATAATGCAAGTTGGATGATGCCCAATTGTGATGCCACATAAGTATAAACCATTGTGTGGTGCCACACTAAGTCCTGTGTTTACAGTAACACAACTTTGTACACCACTGTGGTGCCCTATCTCCTGAAGAGCGTGATGATTATTATCAATTTCCACATGCTCCCAATATGAGAGACTTCTTACTTTCCAATACATAAGATATTATTACAAGCTCATGTCGCAGCGTCATTTTTTCAAAGTTGTATAGAATCTACTTACATCTCTAGCACTCAACCATGGTTCAAGGCAACTATCATGAACCAGATTTGATATTGACCGGTGCACCACGGTCTCTCAGATCTTTTTTGTAACAGCCATTAATGAATTATGCGAGTCATGTAATCCACATACGTGATCCACATACCATCTCCGTTGAGCTACCCGTAATGTTGAATAGAGTTATTGTAAAAGTCGGCAGCCATTTTTCAACATCTCAAAGTGGCTGGTCTTTATTACAAAATGAAAAGACTACTCTGAGATTACACAAATAAACCATTCGGTTCTAGTTCTTTAAAGTATTTCAATTTTAAGATTGTGACTTTGACAAGCCTTTTTTGTGGGGACTTAATAATTGTGTATTCACCGCCCTCAAGATGAATTCAAACCACAGATCACCACAACATGATTTTAAAACATAGATAATCTAAGTGGTGTTAGTGCAATTGGTATTCTATTCTGAAGTTCACATATTTTCCTATTTATTTATTGTTCACTTGTTAGGTGCTTTTACAGGAAGCAAATACTGTTTCAAAGCACCCACGGGGCAATAGGGAGGGGACAAGGGATGATAGATAATGTAATTTTAACAACGATAAATAATTAAGTTAATTAAATACAACAAAAAGAAGAGAAGTGGGGAGGGGAAGACAAACCTACTATGCCTTGTGAGTGTTCAGAATGTGCAAGTGCAGAGGGTAGAGGGGTACGGGGTAGGTGCTTTGGTGCTCATGGCGAGAAGCAGGTGAAGTGCTATGAAGAAATGGTAAGTGCAACCTCCAATAGGGAGGGTGAGCCGAGGCAAGTGCAGAGGATGGACAGCAGCTGAGATGATAAGAAGTGGGAAGTCAGGGCCTGGAGGATGCATAAGGGCCCGGCACTTCAGTCAAGCTACTGTGTGATTAGCAGGGGAGAGAGGGAGTGAAGGAAGAGGTGAAGAGGAAGATCTTGAGGCTTTTCCGAAACTTAAGGAGGTCCTGCTCAAGACGCAGAGGGAGGGGGCGGCTATTCTAAAAAAGGGAGCACACTGAGGAAAGCGATCAACCACCTGCTCTCTATTTAGCAAACCGCTGCACACACAAGGAGTTGGTGCCAGGGGAATGTAGGGGCCTAGAAGGGGAGTATTTGTCAGAAAGAGTTGCAGATAGAGTGGTCTCTGGCCTTGTTTATGATGCAGAGGGATTTGAATTTAATCCGTTCTGCAATCGGGAGCCAGTGAAGACTTTGTAGTGCAGGAGAGATACAGTCCTCAGGCTTTGGCCAAGGATAAGTCTTGCTGCCCTATTCCGGATTAGCTGGAGGGGTTGCAAAGTGGACAAAGGTAGATTAAGGAGGAGGCTGTTGCAATAGTCAAGCCTAGAGACTATTATTATTAATACACACAGACCCACTCACTTGTTATCATATCTCAAATATGGGTGAATCCTTACATTGCCTTCTCAGTTTCAGCTTCACCGGTACAATAAAGGGAACTATAAGAACAGTACCCATTCAATGCTGGTGTTTAAACCATCATGCAATGTATTTAGGCACTGTATCCACTTTTGTTCCAGCTTATATAGACTAACATCTCGGTCTCCTCCCCGGACATGACTTTATTATTTGAATTATAAAACCACAAAATGTCAGTATGTTTAGGCTTTTTGGTCGCATAATGTTCCACCAGAGGTTTATCTGACACCTGGTTCTTGATGCACGATCTGTGCTCGCATATCCTTTGGCGTATTTCTCATTTGGTTTTACGACATATATCAGACCACATGGGCACATAAATGCATGGACTGCCCATGTAGTTTTACAATTCATGAATTCTCTCAGTTCCCACAGAAGACCATAAAGGTCTATATTCTTCATGTTCTGTGTGAGAGTACACATACAGCAATTACCACACTTGTAATGACTGGTAATGGGTGCCAAATCCAGAGACTGGTAACTGCAGGTGCTTTTGGGGGTTTGGATTTGTATGTGTGCCCTAGTATTTGTTTTAAATTTGTAGACTTTTTGAATGCAAACCGTGGTCTGCTGGAGGAAAAGTTAGAGGTTTGGTGGTTGATGTGCCAGTTCTTTAAAATCACTTTTTATAAAGTGTTACTTATTGGACTGTATGTGGTTACATATGTGATTTTTTAATCGTGAGATCTATGTTGTTTAGTGAGGCATACCTCTCTGTTGGCATTCTTAGCTCTCTTCCTAGCATCTTTCACTGCCTTGCGTGGGCAGCCTTGATGTTATTAACGATATTCTAGATCATCAGAATGTTTTTTTACATCTTCTCTGGAACAATTTGTCCTAATCCTGAGGAACTGTCCACATGGTAAATTTGTTTTCAGACTCAGTGTATGATAGCTGCGAAAGTGAAGGAATGTATACTTTTCGGTCGGTTTATGGTAAAGCGAAGTCTCGATTATACAATTTTTGTTCTTACTTAGAATCAGATCTAGAAAAACCACTGAATGCTGATCACGTCATGGTGAATTTAAGGTATGGATCGCGTTCGTTCAGCCATGTGGTAAAAGCGACTAATTCTTGCATGGGGCCCTTCCTAATCAAAACCACATTATCGATGTAATGGTACCAACTTTTATGAGTGCGCCAAATGGATTATGATCAGGGTACAAATCAGTGATTTCAAAGTTGTCCATGTGTAAACTCACAATATCCGCTGCAAATGTCAGAACCATACTAGTGCCATGCACCTGCACCTGTTTATAACGATGCTCTTCAAATAGGGAAAACCTCTCCGTAAGCGCCAGTCGGATGCACTCAACAATAAATACAGTCAGGACTCTCTCTATTGTGTCTAGGGGTGTATCTAAATATGTCTTCATTACTTCTATACTTGCATTTTGGGGAATACTAGTATACAGTGCTTCGACATCAAAAGTTACAAGAATATCCTGCTGTTGTTCTCTGATGTCAGAAAGGATATTGATGGTCTCTCTAGCGACACGTATGTTAGATTTTATTTTGGGCACAAAAGGCCATAGAAAAATGTCTGAACACATAGACAAGGGCTCCAATACTGAGCCAATCGCTGACACTATGGGGCTGATTCATGGAATTATGTGCGCCGAAAAACGGGCTTTGTGCGCCATTCTGCTCGCAAATCCCCATTTGTGAAACAGGGATTTGCAGGCTGAATGGCGCACAAAGCCCGTTTTTTGGCACACATAATTCCATGAATCAGCCCCTATAGGTCTGCCTGGTGGATGCGCGTTGTCTTTATGCAATTTGGGGAGGATGTAAAATGCAGGTGTCACTGGATACAGTTTGTTCAGAAAGTGCTTTTCTTCCTCTGTTCAGCCTTCTGCCACTGAATGTCGAGTCAGACTTGCAATCTCTTCTTGTAGTCTGGGTGTCAGATCCATTTCCAACCTAGAGTAATGTTCTTGATTACCCAGCAGTCTAAGAACTTTTATTTAAATTTTTTTAATTTTTTAAAAATATTTATTTTTCAATAAGTTCACATTATAGAAACATATGTACAGTAATATAACATCATGCAACAATCATAGCAAAACCAACAAAACTATATACACCAGAAACACCCCTCTCCCCCAGGAGTCACAATACAATCAATAAACAGGTCTAATACAATAAAAGAAATTTGCCCCAAATCTTATTAAATAATGTATTTTTCTTTGCTCTCTGATACAGCACTCTCTCCATACCCGCTAGAGAATGCATCTCTGCAATCCATTCCTCAATGGTAACTGGGGTAGATGCTTTCCAATGTCTCAAAATTAGTTTCTTCCCCACCATTGCCCCACGAAAGATCCACTTCTTCTGAGAAGTAGTCAGGTCATCCAACAGATCCCCACAACCCAGTACTATGGTCTTAAAATCCATATGAACCTTCTCTTCAAGAATCTTTTCACAGATCTGGTCAAATTCAAACCACAAACCTCGCACCCTTGAGCACTCCCACAACATATGCTCAAAAGTGTCCACCTCGTGTAAACATGCCCAACATTCAGAGCTATCAGTCATTCCCCTTTTCATCATTCTCTCAGGTGTCCATAAGTTCTATTCAATATCTTAATTTGACGCGACCTGTCAGCAAGACTCAGAGAGCACAATTTCACATTCTGACAAATACGCATCCAATCATCCTCCTCAAAATCTTCACCAATTCTCTGATTCCAATCCAATCTCAAAGCAACATTAGCCTTATAGTTCGACACAATCAGTCTATAAACATAGCTCACTAGGCCACATCCACTCACCCCAGGCTCCCAACCAAGCATTTCTATATTGATCCTCCTTTCCATATCGACATCCCCCACCGCTCTCCTGATCTTTCTATAGTCTGCCAAACAAAAAGTAGGAATTTCAAACCTCAGCCGAAGCTCACTAGCCGACATCCAATTCAAACCATTGAATAGATCTCCAATCCAACGCACCCCAGCCAGGTACCATTCATGCCAAAACAAAATCTTTCCATCATGTAAAATACTTGGATTCAGCCAGATTGAAGCACTCGGATCTTTCAACGCAGTGAAACCCAAACACTCACTCAAGGCAACCCATGAACTCTGCAAGCTCCTAGTAAGTGGGTCTTCCATCTTTGATCGATGTGGCTTACTGGTCAACACAGCCCTAGGCGATAATGGGCCTACATGGCTAGACTCTGCACAAATCGAATCATCATGTTCTGATTCGAGAAAGTTAAATACATTTTGTGACATAAAAGCCAGACGGTAAGCTCTGAAATTAGGGACTCCCAGCCCACCCTTAGACAAAGGCAATTGCAATTTGCTAATTTTCAAACGAGGTGGCTTATGATCCCACAAGAAGTCCTGTATGAGTCTATCCAACTCTCGCCAAAAATGTTTCTCAATATCTAATGGGATCATACCCAGTACGAAGTTCACTCTAGGAGTTGACACCATTTTTAAAGCATTCACCTTCCCCCAAAGGGAAAGGTGCAACAAGCACCACCTTTCCAAATCAGATTTAAAAGCCGTGCACACCATATTCATATTTTCTCTCACAAAATCAGTAACATTTGGCAAAATCCATACCCCCAAGTATAACAGTTTTTCAGCGCACCATTTAAAGCCCAACTGTGTAATAAATTGTCTATCACACAACGGGACCAACGGTAAAACCTCTGATTTTGCCCAATTTATCTTGTATCCAGAGCACTGGTGAAAGGCTTCTAAAATGTCCATGAGAACGGGCACCAAGGTTCTTGAGAACTAATAACAAGTCATCAGCGTACAACCAAATTTTTTGTAGCATCCCTCAGCATCTAACGCCTTGTAAACCTTCCTCATTTCTCAATGTTATAGCCAAAGGTTCAATACCAAGTACAAACAGTAAAGGAGACAGCAGGCAACCTTGTCTTGTACCACGTTCTTATTCAAATTCTCTAGACTTCTGACCATTTGTTTTAACATCAGCCGTTGGCCTGGTATATAGTAGTTTAATCCAGGAGAAAAACTGTACCCAGAAGCCCATCCTTTCCAGCACCTTAAACATAAAATGCCAGTTAACTCTATCGAATGCCTTTTCGGCATCCAGTGACAGGACAGTCGAGTCTTCTGACAACTCCGATGCCTTTGTAATGGTGCATAGTAATTTCCGCATGTTACTGGACGTCATCCTACCTTTAACAAAACCAGATTGATTCTGATCTATCAGCTTTGGCATAGGATTTTCCATTCTCAGGGCAAGAATCTTGGCCAGAATCTTATTGCCCACATTAATCAAACTAATCGGTCTATAGTTGGACGCCAGTGATTCATCCCGGTCTTTCTTTAGGAAGACTGAAATAGTTGTGTGTCTAGTCGTAGCCGGAAGTATTCCTTTAGCCTTGGAGGTCTTATACATATCCGTCAATAATGTAAATGCTGAGTAAGGCAACCACTTATAGAACTCTACTGGCAATCCATTTGGCCCCAGAGACCTACCAACGTTCAATTTTGATATTGTTAATTTGACCTCATCCACCATGAGAGTTTCCTCCAGTAAGGTAGCCTCTTCCTCTGAAATTACTGGGACCTGAATCTTCTCCAGAAAGTCTCCATTTGCTGCATCAATATGGGGTTCATTTTTATACAGTTTCTCATAAAACGTTCTGAAAACATCATTTATGCCCTCTGGAGTGTATGTGATTTGACCAGAAGAGTCTGCAATAGGTGTGATCGAGCGCTCAGACTCTCTCAGCCTCAATCTATATGCTAACCAGCGATCACACTTCTCCCCATGTTCAAAATAAGAGCATTTTTGATGGAAATACTTCTTATCCACCCGATTAGATATTAACGTTTTCAACTCTCTTTTCGACCTCTTTAATTTGGGGAGCAATTCAACTCTCCCAGGATCCACCATCAAAACCCCCGACATATCTTTAATCTTTAATTCAAGTTCTTTTTGTGAATTGTCCCATTTTTATTTCAACCCACTCGCCAGACTTATAAACATACCTCGAACAGTGCACTTAAATGCTTCCCAAACCATGTCAGATCCAACTTCTCCATTACAATTCTCCTCTACAAAAAAGTCTATTTCAGTTGCAATTTTGTCCATCTTGCTATATTGTCCAACAAGATAGTATTTAGCCTCCAAGATTTCTGTCTACACACAGTGTAACTCCACTTCAAATCCACTGAAACATGAGCATGCTCAGTCAGTACAATACTGTCAATACTACTTGTTTTGTAGTTCTGTAACATGTCCCCTGCCAGCAATACCATATCAATCCTGGAATATGTAGCATGTGAACCAGAATAAAAACTATATTCCCTCAATGAAGGATTCTCAAATCTCCAACAGTCTTTCAGATTGTGTTCCTCCATCAGTCCCTTTAATGGCCGAGACTGCATGTCGATCCTCCTGCAGTGTCTAGTATTACTCCTATCCAAAGCAAAATTAATAACTGTATTGAAATCCCCTCCCAAGATTATGTTACTGTACTTTAGATCTTGGAGCGTTTGAGCCACCTTTCTGAAAAAAGTACCATCATCTGATGTTGGTGCATAAATATTACAAAATGTCACATCTTTGCCTTGAATATTAGTTAGGATAGAAACCATTCTACCCTCCTTATCACCTATTTCTTTTATAACCTTGATCGGTGTATGCTTTCTGACCAGAATAACCACCCCTCTGGACCTTGATTCAAAGGATGAACCATATGCTCTCCCAACCCAGCCTTTTTTTTAAACCATCCAAATCTGTTTTCAAAAGGTGTGTCTCCTGGAGAAAATAGACATCCCCTTTCAAATCATTCAAATAAGACAATACTTTCAGTTTTTTCTGTACACTGTTCAGACCATTCACATTCCATGAGATAACTCGTAATTGATCACCCATTTTAACACACAGAATATCCACCCCCACCCAATCAAAAGAAAACCTATGCAATGGACCTTGATATGCATTCGTGACCCCACTCGAATACCCAAACCCCCCCTTCTGAAACAGATGTAGAACAACAATAACAGCGTAAAATAAAATATTCTAAAACACATTCCAAGAAATCCAACACCCTGGTCTCCTCTCCCAAATAACTTGAACACCCCAATAAGTCCCCTAACACCAAAAGAGGGACCCACAAAATAACAATCCTATAATAAATCCTCCAAAACACTATAGCCACCACAACCATATCGCATTAAATTCAATACAATACATATTACCAATTCCGCCGCCATATTACAAGCCGTATATATACCAGTCTATCCTTCCCATAGGACGTACTTATCCCCTGAAGTTCATAGCCAAGAATCAAACTGTGAGGTATGCGCGCGTCAAGGTATGCGCGCGGGCCACGGCCTCAGCAGGGTGTGCTGACGTTGCACCAGGGCTGTCTACAGCCAGTGAGATGTGTGTCTGGCGGGGGGCTGGGAGGGTGTATAGGCGGCTGAATCAGGTGCTTCGGCTGTGCCTCCTATCAGGTGTGACTGCACACTGCGCTCAGACTCTGATGCCCATGCGGTGTGTGTAGTGTGTCACACAACCTTTAACAGACAGACAAATATCATGCTACAATAGTGTCATAGTCACTGAAAGTGAGGTGTGCTTCCATGAAGTGACATCCATGCGTCCCCTCAACCAAGTCTTCCAGATTACGAGCTGCAGTCCATAGCGGGCAGAAAGCATGACACCCTCTTCGCGCGAACATCATGAGCCCATAATCCACCCAGACGGCAATAAACACAGTGGCCCGATCTCACCTGGGAAACCCTCCATCAGTCCATTAGCAGCTCCTAGCTCCGCAGTATGATACATGGTGCCACTCCTCTCGTACTTCCTGCCTCCAGTCAGCTGACCGGGCACATGACTCAGAGGCTGAAGTGTGGGTTCTTTCCTCAAACTCTCCTGCAAAGACGCTGCACAGCTCAGAATACAACGGTGAGAATGTATTATTTAAAAACGGAGCGTTCAACTTTAGATTCAATCGGTGCCATTTTCAGCAATGTAAACTCCACGTTAATTAAACATTATATTAAGAAATGTTCAAGGAAAAACTAAAATTGTAAAAATACCTTCTGGTGCAGCTATGGTAACACACACAGAAATGACCTCCTACAGCATATTAATTGTCCATCATCTCAGATCGATATTTTTCCAGAGCCTTTAACCATTTAAGGGCCTCATTAGGATCTGTGGTGATTTTCTCTCCCTCAGGAAATACCATTGTAAACCAGTTAGCCCTGTTGAGGAAGGCTTTCATCCCCAAAGACCTTGCCAGATCCTTTAGCTCCTTAAAGGACTTCCTAATCTCAACAACCTCCTTTGGGTAGTCTGGGTATATATACATCTGTTGTTTTTTATATTGTATCATTTCAAGTTGCCTTGCTGCCCTTAGAACTTCTTCCTTCATCCTGGTGCACATAAAGGAGATCAGGACTTGCTTAGCTTTTCCCCTAAGGTCCATTTTCCTGCCAATTCTGAAAGCATTGTCAATGTCCATCAATGTAAGCTGCCCACATTTGACTGAAATCTTCAAAACATCCAGCACTTTCTGGAACAAATCCTCATTTTCTCCTTCTTCCAAACCAATGATGCATATGTTTCTGGACCTAATCTTCATATCCAGCTCCAATGACTTAGCTTTCCCTTTATGGAAGTCCTCTTTCAAATTCTTGTAGGCTCTGAAGCTTTCCGAAATTTCTGATGACATGGAGGCATTACTATTTTCTAAAACTGAAATACGGCTGTTAATCTGAGCCACCTTCATAGATAAGTCTTCCATAGATGATTTAACATCTGTCACATCCTCAGCAACTTTACCCAAGTCTTGTGCTACCTTCAGAAGTAGCAAGTAGATATCCTGTGGACTTGGTATTTCTGCCATGTCAGTAGCTGATTTGGTCTTTTTTGGCACAGGGTTATCAGCAGTTTCAATTTTCTTTTTGGTGTTCGTTAACTTCAGTAATCTTCATAAGGGAGAGGGCCAGGAGCTGTTGGTTTATGCTGCTGTCTCTGCTGCCTGCATTCCAGAAACCAGCAGTCTAAGAACTTAATTCCAGTAATCTGACCGTTTCCACAAAACTATTTTTCCACCCTTATCAGCTGTTTTCATAATGAATTTGAGGTGGTTATCTAGTGTCTTCACAGCCTCTCTTTCATCCTCTGAAGTGGGACATGCTCTAATATCAACCCACGGGGGGTGGGGCGGGAGACTAATTGCGGATACACCAACCCAAGTCAAATGTGATGAGTGTATAACTCGCTCAGGAATGATACAAGATAACTATGATGTTTAAAAAACCGAGAATACAACTTGTGTACTCTATACATTAATGCATTTGGAGTGGTATCCACTCTCCCAATTAAGTACAGTCTAAAAACAGGAAACACAAGTCTTCCAGAATTGTACTGTATTGCAAAAATGACACTTTATTATTATCCCCAAATAGCACTTGTGTGCACTTTTGAGCAGTCAAGTACTTTTTTAGCAGTTTTTGCACAATGTTATGGTTGACTATTGTATATTTTTATTATTTTTGAGAATGTTTCTAAACATGAATGTGCAATATTAATAAAGTGTGTTTTTAATCAAGTGAATTAGATGAATTACATCCGCAGTGACTGTCCACTTGCCTTCTGTCCTAGGTTGTGCAAGAATTGGGTAAGAGGGAGGAGTAGCCTGCAGCTTGTGTGTGTTGTATGTTTTTTGTTCCCCAAGTGGGAGTAGGCGCCCCGTAAACAAAAAAGTAGGGGATGACCCTTTGTATTAATGGAGACCAGAGGAGAGGCACGACTAATGCAGAATAATAAATACATCTGGTAGAGAAATGAACAACCTGCAGAGAGACCAGAACGATAACAATAATTCTGAAAACCCACTCAAACATCTGGCGACTCAGCATTATCCTAAAGGAAGGACATCAAATCCGCAACCCATGAACATTCAAAGTGAATCGCCACCCATATAACTGCATTATCCGCTGATTTAATGCATTAATGCTTAACATTGAAGATATCGCCTAAACATGCAAAAATGTGGATACACAGTATATAATCATAATTAAGGTTGCACATCACTCATTGAAAATGGTTCAGTTCATGAAGCCGATTAATTACGGATAAACAGCACTTAGACTCACAAGTACAAACATGGGTACGCGGCTGCATGGTCTCAGTAAGTGCAGCCTTCAATAAAACAGCCATGTCAAGGTAACGCTTCAGTGAAACCCAGACAAATAATTTGTGAGCAATTGTCTGCCGAGATAAAGTAATTTCGGTTGCTCCAGTAACGCCAGCCACGTATTAGACTTGTTCGCAATGTACAGCTGTAAACAATCAAAGTGCCTGCAAATGTCCGGCTCCCTCGAGCCACGTTAGATCCCCTGCTTGGAACCCTCACAGCTCCGTGTCAACAGGGAAAAACAAAATCAGCACTGTGTAACACGGAATTTCCGGCATTCTACGGCCATCTTGTGAAGCTCCTTCACTATGGCTTTTCATTTCAGTCAAGTGGTGGAAGACAGAGCAACCCCATGAGTTCTGTCTCTCATCTAGTGGAAACTCACAGTGGCACTGAGAGGCCTTCTTGCACGTTCCTCTATCCCACCAGGCCTGACTCGCTGGGCCCCGTTCCCCTTATCATCTTTTGAGCAGCTGCTTAAAGGTTGCTCCAGCAAGTGAAGCTAGAAAGGGCTATATGTCCAAGCTGTGCTCGCACTTCCTGTGGCACTGATCAAAGGAACAGGGCTCACACAGAACAAATGCCGCTATTGCCAGCATCTTCAATCTTGCCGAGACTAGCTCCTGGGGCTGCAGCTCTTCACTGCGAGCCTCTGCCCCCTCCATACTCCAGGGTGCATCTTCGGGGCACTCTCTTAGCAGTGTATCATATCGGAGGTTAAAGTTGTGGAACACCATACTTCAGTCCAGGTCCCAAAGCAGGCACTCAGTGCCAGCACAGCCTCACCCAGGAGAAGCACCCTGGGACAGCTGAGGGACACTGCAACTCCAGAGAACAGATTCTAAAATCTCCTGACAGAAAACAGCAAGTCAGTAGCTGCCCTCGCTATCGATTTACGGTGGAAGCTCAATTTTAAACAAGGTTAATATGCCAGACTTATTGAGGTTGGTGGGTGCCATGTGAGGCTGCTCCCGAAGTTCAAGTCTTTTGTTGCCAAATGACATATTCCGCCAGAGAGTAAGTGCAGGAGGAAGCTCAGGAACCAGTCAATACGTCAGAAGGGTACAAACGGAGCCTGTGTCGAAGTTATAGTTCCAGGTACTTATTATAGGTAAGAATCTATCCAAGCAGCACCCAGCAAAGCATCCATCTTCTGCCATAAGTACCAACTGACATTCATGGAACCCTCACTGCTTACATCACACACACAGACAAACACACACACCATTCTACATTCCATGCCAGGCAGGATACCACAACAACATTGCCAAATAGATCAGCTGTGAGGATCTTTTTTACCAGCTGACTGATATATTCAGCTAAGCTTAAAATGATCCAATAATGTCTTTATTTTGATGGGGTAGTAGCACTTCCCTCAGTGCTTTGACAGCATCCCACTTGATTGTGCGAGGTAGGAATTCTTCAGTATGCACTGTAATAGTCATACTGGGAGGTTGACGTAAGGCCGATAGGCAGCTTCTTCAAGTTGGCATATTTATTTTCAGACATGTCATTAGAGAGCATGGGTAGATGGTTGGAAGACTTATTGGATGAAGGGCCCAGGGACTGGGCATCCAACACTAATGAAGTTAAACAACTGACCATCTTGCACATAGAACACATAACTTGACACCGCAAGAATGTATATTGGGCATGTATGCCAGGGACAGCAAACATAAGCGCATCACTGGATTTATGGACTTGGCCTGCGCATTGGGCAAGTGAAGTGTGGCCATGACCTGGAAATCATGTAAGGGCCCGCAAAATGGTGTATGGCTGAGGGAGATGCAGCGCTGGTGTATAGCTGAAACTACAGCCTGGGGACGCGCTTTTGAAGTGCATGGAGAGGAAGTGGGACTCCTCTTTGAGGCCTGGAAAGCGCTAGTACATGCTGCTCTCTATAAGTCTGATGACAAACCACCGTGAATAGCTGCGAAGTTAGTTGCAGTGTGCCTTGCTCATGGTATATACTTTGTTGGAAGCGGCCCACCTTCACTGCACTTCTCTTGTATTGGTACTGTATCCCTCTTGCAGTCTGGGAGTTAGATCTGGTTGGAAACAGTGGACACATCCAGCAAGAATATGAGACTGGTTGGAACATTTCACTCTTTTTTTTCTTTTTCCCCTTCCCACCACATATACCTCTTCTACCGCCTTTATTGTAATGCGATTAACAATTCTTAAGATGTTTAATGTTCATGTTTGGAAAACTAATAAACAAATAAAAAAATAAAAAATAAACAATAGAACACATTGACCGAACATAGTCACAAACTCTCTACAGTATCACATGCACAGCCCACACACGCAACATTCCATCCACTAGAAGACAGACAAGATATGACAAACACCTTCAATTCACATTTGCCAGCCTCAGTTATTTAGTGCTTCATTGCCAGAACTTCTCACATCTTGTCATGCTCTTGCTAATAAAGTCCGTGTCTATACAATAATGTAATTCCGAAAAATCACTTTGTCACTTCTTTCCTTCAAAATACATAATCGCTTGGAACGTGCTTTGACATATATCTTACTTCCAGAATGGTGTTATACATGATGTAAGGTACCAACATGGAGTGGAATTTATTGTTTGCTGTGTAATATTATGTGATAAGGAATTTATACTGTGCCCATTATTCAGGAGATAAATAAAGTGTTCTAAAGATCGTAGCCTTTCCTATAGTATTGAGTATCTTTTTTATGATAAAACCAGAAATCTGATTTCTCAAAATGCTGTTGTTTAAGTCCCTAAAATCTCTGGACATCCTTAGCATTCTTTTGGCTTTTCTGGCAACTATGATTTTCGCTAAACAGAGTGTTGTACCAAATATATCAAGATATCAAGATTACCAAACTATCCCGCTCTTTCTCAACTTCCTCTTAATAAGCTAACTCAATGTTCCTGGCTTTTTGATGAAGAAAATTGTCCCTCATCAGAAGAATTGGATGCATGTGCACCTTTTACTTCACTCTCAAGTTTTCTGAAATTAGTCCAGATTAGTCAAGTGGATCACCATACTTCCACTATATCCCTAACAACAACATCCTGAGAGTCGTCTTCAATTACAAGAATGTTCCTTTCATTGTTTTGGTAGAGTTGGAAGGAACAAGCCTTTTTGTTCCTTCCAACATAACCCTCGAGACCCTTTCCCGCAGCATACAATTTTCCCTAGTGGGGATCTTCCCTGATATTGTAGAAGTGGTTCAGTGAATACTTGTATCTTAAATGAGTACCTTCCAATTGTTTCTGATACTATATCAAGATGCTTATGATTCTTATAAAATCCTTATTTAAACCTTTCCCTCCATAACCCATATATCACAATTGTGTAAATTGTCTCTGAATCATGAGGTTCACTTTCATACCATTGTGCAGATTGTGTACTCCGGGCCACCCCTGAACTTAGAGTCAACTCCTTGCCAGATTCTTGTATATACTTCATAAAATTAAATTACTTGGAGCGCATGTTGTTCCTAGACGTAATTTTATGGCAGCGATCTGATACATTTGCACTCAGGTGCATCCAGGTCCCTGCCAGCAAATCTTTGTAATTTGCACTCGGCAGTAAAAATTGAGTGAACGTATGGCAGGCGGTGCTAACAATTACAATTAAATGCTCTCCAACATGCTTGCATGTCGGAGAGCACTGAATTTTCATTGCAAACACTGTTTGCCATGAGTTTACTCACTTTGCACAGCGGAGTGAACATTACAAAAATGTGGTAATGTCTGTTGTACTGATCCCTCTGTACATGCCAAGTATTTAGGAGAAGGACTTTCCTTGAAACATTACTATGCTCCCACTTTAGGTATCATTGTATGAGAGTTAGCCTTCTTTTGACAATTAGTTGGTGTAGCACAGCAAATTAGTTATCTCTGGACTCATCTAAACCTTGCTTCCTGGAATAGACGTTGTAGCGATGTATTGTAACATGTTAAGGATTTCAATCAGGCGACACACACATTGGTCTCGGCCTAGTATGCAGCGCACAACCAAAATGCTTATCTTTTTATATTGATTCAATATTGAGATGGTACACCACTCATATCACACCCCCTTTCCAAATACCACGGGTCACAATGGACCATGAACCAGGCTGGTTGGTCAAATGCAATATTTATTTATTTATTTTAAAATTCACAAGAAAACACACACTTTTAATATGGGGCAGTAATCACCAATGGGGTGATAATTACAATGAGAATGCGAGCAATGCACTGGGCTTAATTTTCTAGTTGAACATATACACAGCACAGCGGAATAGGAGCACCTTTTGATTTATGACAGATAGCACCTAAGTTAGAATTTCCCCCTGCAATGTTCCCACAACCCACAAATAATACATTCTGAGTGGATAAACAGAAGCAGCAGGTAATCAGGAATGAGAAATAGGAAACTGAATCCTTGAGTCAAATATGATTCCTCACAAAAGCAACAGTGCAAAGACACTAACAATCACAAAGAATGGATTACCAAAGCATACAGTTCGAAAATGAGTGGCAACTTTAAAACAGATTGTAGCAAAATGACACGTTGGAAACTTTAATTTTTTTTAATTCCCGCCTGAAATTACCCAAATGGTTTTTAATAAAAACTGGTAAAATACACTGATTTGTTTTTTTGGTTGGGGTATATCTATATATCACAGGTACAATATGGAAGTGAAAGTAAGTCTCTAGCTGGTAAATTGAGAGAGATATGGAAGGTAGAGTGAGGTTCATTTTTAGGAAAATAGAGCAGTGAAAAGAGTAATCGGCTTTGAAATTGAAAGGTTCTCACTTAAACTAGGTTTAATGGCTAAGAAAAGAGGAACGCCACCCGTGAAAATCAAAAGTTATGCTGCAGTTGTAACCCTTCACACAGAATACCCCTTTTCTTAAAGGAAAATTAATTTATTTAAACACAATATCGCTGAAGACTTAGGATCTATGCAAAACAGAAATGAAGAGAAACGTGGCGCTAACACTAGAAATCAAGGGAAAAGTTGCAAGAATGATTCTGACTGTTTTAACAAGTTATCAGGATAAGGATAGGATGACTTAGTGTCATGGTTCGGGGTTTTGGAGCTGGAAATGCGGGTTTCACTTGTGCCTGGAGACCACTTTACAAAGTAAACAAAGGCTGTTCGCCCAAAGTCGGTCTGAAATGTACTTCTCCTTTAAGTAAAACTTTCCAAGTTGGGCTGGTGATGGACAGATGGCGGTTGCCCTGGAAACAGTGGCGTCAGTTATGTATGGGACGGGTCAGAATAGTCATGTGATCAGATCTTTATCAGCCCCGTTTTTGGCAGGAGACCTTGCATCTGAACATTTTCCAGTACGCTGTGTTTTGGTTATGGATGCTTCACATTGCTGTTTTTCTTGCCTGGTTCACGATTCTCTGCCTTTGTTTTGCCCTTGTCGGATTTGGTGTTTTGGTTCTTCATTGATTTAAGGATGCCGGGACTCAGAACATTTTTTCAACCTGCCTTAGCTTAACCCCTAACTGGCTTGCCTTACCTGCTCACCCTCCTATACAGCCTCGAGTAAGTTTACTGAATTGGCTGGGCCGCTAACTGTTGTTTTCACCTTCATAGTTGAGGACGCGATCACGCACTCCGAGGGATCAGCTGTTTAACTTACTTTTTCCTTTCATATCTGAGGACGCGAACACACGCACCAAGGGAGCAGCAGTTTCTTCTTCCTATTGACATATCTGAGGACGCGAACACATGCACCGAGGGATCAGCTGTTATTTCCTTCTTTTCTGACTCTCATTGAAGATGCAAACGTGCGCACCGAGGGAAAGCTTCTTTCATTGGATTTGCTAGAACTGCTCTCGGGTCATCACAGTTCTATCATTTCAGATTGATCTACTGAAATCCTCACCTATTTACATTACCACCTTTCATTTGATTCCACGGTAAGATCTACTCCTAATTCTTGTATAGCCTTTTGCCTTGGGTTAGTGTATTCTACTTGATACCTTGTTTTGCTTGTTTAGACCGACCATCTGCACCTGGTTGTCTTTCTGCTGTTTTTCCTTAGTCAAGTCATCCTACAGTTCAGGTTAGGAAAAACTCAGATACACTGTTTTTATTGCACTGTATTTGACATTGTACTTAACAGGTCTTTTTCCCTCCTTACAGCCTGGTGTTTCATGGGATCCATCTTCCAACCAATTAGTCCATCTGTATGTGTATTAAGACATCCATAGGGGCACATTGGTGGGAAGAAAAATATTCTTCACTGCGTGTCAAGTAACACGAAGGAGGCTTCTTGGAAATCTTGATACTTAGAGAGTGGAATAAGGACAAATGCAAGACAAGTATACTATGGGTTCAGATGGAGAAGGGATGATACTTACAGTCCACTTTTAGCTTGGGATTTTGGACCATCAACGGTTCTAGTCACTACGCTGAAGGGCACCTGGCAAACAGCTGGGCAGTTCTGGTCACCGGATGGCACTTCTGGACTGGCAATTCTGGTCACAGGATACCAAAGATCAGCTGGATGGCAGGTTTGCAGGATGCATGCAGTTAGTGAGATCAGGATGCTTCACAAAAAAACCACAGATTTCCCTTTTGGTTATTTGGGATTTTTATTGGGTTTTCAGAATTGAGGCCTTTCTGGAGCACGATCAGCAATGCTTGGGTTTTGCAGTGGGCCCTGGAGTAGGGTCAATAATATTTTGGCCTTGTAGTTGGGATCTGGAATCTGGATGGATGGAACAGGAACAGGACGCTGGCGCAGGAAATCAGGAAGCGTCTGTGTGTGTGTGTCTAGAGTCTTGTCAGGGACTCTTATTTATAATGCCTAGTGACATCATCAAAGTATATGACTGGGGTAGGCTAAACTAAACACGCCTCTAACAACGGAATTGGACAAGGGTGATAGTCTCCGCCTCGCTCTTAGCTAGTTGAATTTCAAGAAAATGATGTTAGATTTATGGTGTGAGTTTTACAATGTCCAAAAACCTCCCAAAATTATTTTAACTAAAATCTGATTTTGCCACAAACATACATTTGTACAATTGCAATCTCTTAGCAAATTATATACACAGGTTACACATTTTGTGCAGCATAATGCAGTCCAATCCTCCAGTCTGTGAGACCTTGTTTCACCCTTCTACCAGTTTTTCACGCTTTTCAATGTTATTTATATTACTAAAAATTCTAGAACTTTATACATGGGTGTGGATTATCAGAAGGGATGTATGTACAAAAATGTGCATTTACAACATAGATGCTTGTCTTATAATCTGTCATATTTTGCCATTTCTGTCCCCCATGGTCAATGAATTCTACGAAGTCTTAAAAGGAAGCCCAAAAATTCACTTTTACACTGCGAAATTCTTACATTTTTACAAAGTCTTGTTGCAGAGATAAAAAGTCTTTAAAGTTTATTTTTAAAATAGTCTTTGGAAGCAAATGGCAGCCCATGTCACTGGATATTTTTTTCTTCCTTCAACTGTTACCAACTGTCATTTCCTTCAAAGCAAGGTGGGGTTTTCTGAGCTTAATTGAAGGTTTTATTGCCCCTTCACACTTCACAGGTTAGTGTCCCAGGACTTCTATTGTCCCAGCCTGGAGCAGAGATGAATGTCTGACAAGCGTGTGAACTTTCTTTGTCCTGGCCCATTCAAAATTTTTGAAGCTAGCAATTATCACTTTCGTGTCCTGGAAGTTTATGTGTGTCTTGCTTCCTAGTGGGAAGTTTCAGGGCTACCAACTGGAATAACTGGGTTTTTTGGGAGCTTGCAATTTCAGCCCATGTGTTTTAAATCTTTACTTTCTTATTTTGGGTCTGGAATTAAAACAGACCTGTGGAATAAAAATAGCCTATGTGTGTATTATCACCAGCCACAAACCCCTTCACATTGCTAGGTAATGCAAGCTTTTCTTCAACAGTTTCCTTTTTAAATGGGTATTTTCCTCCTTTAGTTTTGCAAAAGCCCATTTTTACACATGTGTTGAAAACTGCTAGCATTTCCTTTCAAATTTGATTTTGCATCTTTATCAGATTCCAACACTGTCTTGCAGGTATAGTTATTATCTTGAATGCAGGAGATTTGTCTGAAACACAGATACCTTGAAACTGGCCTGGCTCAGATAGCTGGAGTCTCTTTTGAACTACTGAGCTTTGATATATTTGTAAAGAAATGAACGTGTCTTCCCAGTCACAGCAGAAAGTGAAGTTTCTTGTTGATTTCTCTCAGAGTTGGTTTGACAGGGCATGCCATTTAGAAATCATGCCTGGTTTTGGTGAATCACAATGCGATATGCTGGGCATGCCAGGGCCTTTTTAATCACAATAGAGTAAGAAAGAACCGATGGAATTAGCATCAAAGCAGCTTTTTTAAAGGGGGAAAAATTTCATTTGGAAGTGGAATTTTGGGTTTTCAACAAAGCAGTGCTGCCTTTTCACTTGATTCCATTTATATGTTTCAGAACACACTGGCATGCTCCTTCAGTGTGTCCCCTTGTTCCATCCTGCCTGAAGGGTGCTTGGCAGGATGGTGCAGCCATCTTTGTGTTGCTGCAAAAATGCAGTTTTGAGGTCCTGGGGTACACAGGAGCCAGCATAGCCATTTGCTATTTTCTGCAAACAGGCAGCTTGGTGATGTGGTGAAATGCTGTTGAGTGGTTCAATATATCCCACAAACACTAGTCCTAGATGACATTTTTTGACTTTTTAAATCCACTTTCAGACATCACCTTTTCATTCCAACTAACCACACATAACTCACCGAATATCTCCTGTAGATTCTCTGACCACCTGGGACCAAATATATTCAAAAGAAGATTCATCTTGTTTTCTGCTGCATTATCCTCATATTCTATTATTTCCCAACAGTTTCTCCTTTACTCTTTCAATTCCCCCATGATATGACTGGCAAACCGACAGTGGCTGTACAACACTGCAGAGTAAAATGCTGCATTATGCACTGGCAATAGTACTGGAATGGCTGAAAAGTTTTTGTAGTACAGAATCCAAAGTATACAGTAATAGAGCTGTGCTCCCCTTCACAGAGTATGTACACACAAGACTTTCTCAGTAGTGTCCTGATTTTCCATACGGTACAGTACATTCCACGAGGCGTGGCACAACCTTCTGCCCTATTCAACATGAATCACAGTGCCTCTGGTGGAGCAGTTCTAGGCTCAGACATATGAAGACCTCTGTGTGCATAGATTCTGTAACAGTGTCCTCCTTGTGGTAATGTTCACCATGGCTCAGAGGACATCAAGGTGGCATGCAGTAGAGCTAAACACCACTCCCTGGATTTCGGAACCAAACAGCTGGCGTTCGCACAAGAACATCCCTTGGCAATGTGGCACTGCCATGGAGGTAACTTTAACGAGAAATCATCAGGTACGCAATCACCACCCATAGATGCATTCACTGGAAACTTGGTGAGCCAAATCACTACCTGTCCTTGGGACGCAGGTACCTTAATCAGAAGTAGCAGAAGCCTCCCACTTATGTGAAATGAATGTTCCAATTTCAACTCAGGTCATCAGAGAGCAACAGGAGATGTTGGTGGACAGCACTTGTTTATTGCCAATTGAAGCCACCCACTTACACCGAATGGAGACAAGTGGATCTATCAGAGCCCAGAATCCATGGAATCGTACCAGAACTGCGACTATAAAATGTCACCCATACCTAAGGTGACCAGATTTGAAAAGTAAATAAACGGGTCAGGGGAACTAACATGAAAGTAGGACTAACTCTTGAAAGTGGCTGTCAAGGCACTACACTTCAGTAGCTTTGGGAGGAGAAGGGGTTTAAGTGTTACTGTTCAAACAAACACAAATTGTAATTAATTTATCACAAACTAACACTATCTTAAATGCTAAAATGCAACATTTCTTCTGTGCGAGATTGTGCATTCCTGCCTGCCAGCTATGAAGACCTACTACCAAAAACCAGGACCACTGCAGTTTCCAATGGGAACATAATCTTCAGTAAAGGGGACAGAACACCAAATACTGGGACAGTCCCGGCAAAACCGGGACGTCTGGTCAGCCTACCCATACCTAATACGGTGCCTTTGTGCTGAACAGAATTCGGACTTAAATAAAGGGATCATGGGTTACAGGGATGTCCCCTGCTCTGCTTGTTAGCTATAATGTAAGTAGAGGGTTGTGGGGGTGTCCCAGGCTACCCATTGCATGGATAGTGGGGGACAATAAAGTTAAAAACAAAAAGAGAAAAACTGAACTGACATTGCGCAGACAGGGAGGAGTCCACGGCACACACAGAATTGTGCCGCCGTAAAGGTAAGTAGGGAGGGGAAGGGGAGGCGAGTTGGGGAAGTGGATAAAAGTGATCTATGTGATCACCATGCTGCGCCACAATGAAGTCAGCATTTTCATAGTCAGAATTATGGGCGGCGCAGTGATGACATAGATCCGAATACACGCTCGCTCTGCTTACCATTGCAGCTTCATCTGATCTTCTACTCACACTCTATAACGCCTTCATCTAATTCTAGAACTCAGCATATCTAAAAAGGAATGTCTTAATAATATCACATTGAGAAATCAGTAGAGTGGTTGCGATACATTTTTCAGCATGTAAATGTTCGGAAATAAGCTTCCTTTGTCGATAGTTGTAAAGGCCCTTGGAGCTATGTTGATGGGGTCTTTAATCGCTTTCAATATATTGAATCATTCTGGGGATGAATTATTTGTCATATTCATCAATTTGAGACATGCATAACTCTTGCTTGCAGCGCAGACTGTATTACATGTCTGGGTCGGAATGTGCAATGCATGTAATTAGTTGTCCTCAGGCAGGTATTTGTTGCCACTGGTTGGTCTAAATAAAACTGTGAAGCAAACAGGTATTTTATCCGCAATTAGGATTTCATATGCTAAAGCCTTGAAGGCTACACATGGGGCAACTATGAAAGTTGTTAGATTAATCGGTTTCCTTTGATTATCACGACCTCAGCCTCCAGAATTTCCACCCTGGCCTGAATAATGTGTCAGCCATGTTTGTTTGAGTGCTAGATCATCTTTTTTTTGTGCCATCAAGCAGGTTGAGTGGATTGTGCAGCTGTAAATGCCAGGCCCTAATCGGCCTTGACGAGTGCTGACATTTGGCGGTAGGCATTAGAGGGGTAATTCATAGATTTCAGCGCAGAGGCAGCGCACGCGAGCAGTGCAGAGAGGGAGCGTGCGCCAGCCGTGTGCACTAAACAGCATTCTGGCGCACCGCGTATTCATGGGATTACCAAGCCATTTTGGTGCGCTGGCGCAGAGAACATCCCACAGTGCCAGTTACGGCCCCAAGAACGCCCCTTGCGCAAGGAAAAGGCATTGAAATCCCCAATGCAGTGCAAAGGGCTGCGCTAACCCTGCACCAGTTTACAGGGCCGGTACACTGTAATCGCGTTAAAACACGATGCGCACCCCACTCACGGCACCCAAAAGCACGAAAATGTACTGGCGCAGCCCTCGGAATACACATACCCCGCTCGCGCCAAGTAAATTGCATAGAAAAAGCACCCCCCTGTGGCGTCGACTGCCTGTGGGGCATGCCCAGGGTGGATGGGGTGCCTGCGTGTATTTCGGGGGTGCGCGAGGAGTATCACACGCAATAGGCCTTGGGCGAGAGCGGGGTACGTGTATTTGGGGGATACGTGGGAAGTTTCACATGCTCCTGGTGCGAACGGGGTATGTGTATTTGGGAGGTGCGTGGGGAGTTTCATATGCAATAGGCCTTGGGCGAGAGCGGGGTACGTGTATTTGGGGGATACGTGGGAAGTTTCACATGCAATACTCCAGGCGAGAGCGGGGTACGTGTATTTGGGGGGTGCGCGGGGAGTTTCACACGCGATAGGCCTCGGGCGAGAGCGGGGTACATGTATTTTGGGGATGCCCGGGGAGAATCACACTCGATAGGCCTTGTGCGAGCAGGGTACGTGCATTTGGGGGATACGTGTGAAGTTTCACAAGCGATACTCCAGGCGAGAGCGGGGTACATGTATTTCAGGGGTGCGCGGGGAGTATCACACGCGATAGGACTTGTGCGAGTGGGGTACGTGTATTTGAGGGATACGTGGGAAGTTTCACATGCAATACTCCAGGCGAGAGTGGGGTATGTGTATTTGGGGGTACGTGGGAAGTTTCACACGTTATACTCCAGGCGAGAGCAGGGTACGTGTATTTGGGGGGTGTGCAGGGAGTTTCACACACGATAGGCCTTGGGCGAGAGCGGGGTACATGTATTTTGGGGGTGCGTGGGGAGTATCACACGCGATAGGCCTTGTGCGAGCGAGGTATGTGTATTTGGGGGATATGCGGGAAGTTTCACATGCGATACTCCAGGCAAGAGTGGGGTACGTGTATTTGGGGGTACGCAGGGAGTTTCACACGTGATAGGCCTTGTGTGAGCAGGGTACGTATATTTGGGGGATACGCGGGAAGTTTCACACGTGATACTCCAGGCGAGAGCAGGGTACGTGTATTTGGGGGGTACGCAGGGAGTTTCACACGCGATAGGCCTTGTGCGAGCGGGGTACGTGTATTTTGGGGGTGCACGCTATTTGGCATCATGGGCCCTCCCGGGAGTGCGGTTTCCCCCTTCCCTATGCCCTGCAGGCAACCCACACCACAGGGGACTACCCTACAACCATCACCATGCCCTGCAGGCAGCCCACATGGCACCATGCACTTGTGAGCACTCTTGTGAGCCCCGACTCATGTCCCCCCACCCAACCCCCAGTGACGGGCACCTGCCAGCAGGCTCCGACTCATGTCCCCCCACCCATCCACCCACCTCCAGTGACGGGCAACTGCCAGCAGGCCACGACTCATGTCCCCCCACCCATCCACCCACCCCCAGTGACGGGCACTTGCCAGCAGGCCCCGACTCATGTCCCCCTGCACCCCCAGCCCACCCCCAGTGGCGGGCACCTGCCAGCAGGCCCCCGACTCATGTCCCTCCACCCATCTACCCACCCCCAGTGAGGGGCAACTGCCAGCAGGCCCCGACTCATGTCCCCCTGCATCCCCATCCACCCCAACACATCATCACAATCCACACTCATGGCCCTTATGGCCACCCAAATCCCACCCCACGCCACCCCAGTCCAAACACCCAACCAAGTATTCCATCCACTCCACATTGAAATCACCATGTCATCATAGATCCCAAATGACAAGTATGCACATCAATACATGTCCGTCAGACACACACAATGGGGGCAAGTGAATGAGAAAACCCACATTGTGACATGCACAAAACCAATGAGAGAATACCACACAAATGAAGTATGAAATCAAAATGCATTAAATACAAAATCAACTGAATGAAAGAAAATCACACAAGAAAAAAAATAATAAACAAAAGGCTGTATGTCCAAAAGGAATGAAAAATATATGAATGCTGAATCCAAATAAATCCTAATGAAAATGGCTCCAAAGGGTTCGTCCATCAAGCCAAATCCAAAGGTAAAAGAAAAATAGAAAACCATTGCTCCATGGGAAAAAGAAAATCAATGAAGTCAAATCCAGTCCTGAACTATATACAATGTAAAAATCCAGGGTCCATGAGCCCAACAATCTAAAGGAAACCTACAAAAAACCCTACCTAATAAATAACTATATACAAAAAGGAGGGGCATAGTCCATGCACCCCAAATGAAAGAAAAATAGAAAGGAAACCTAACACTAATGAACTATATACAATGGCGGCGGGCAAGTCCTACGGCTCACTTGTTGATTTCCCGGGCCAGGGCATAATCAAACTCCTGTTCAATGTCCTGGAGGCCGGCCTGTTCCCTGGTCCTGAGGATCGCAGGGATAATGCCATGTCCACCTTCAACTCCTGCGAATTTCCTCGAAGGACTCAGCCCGCATCAGCGCCCTGCACATGGAGATCTCCACCCTGAACATAGTGAGCCGTGCCTCTTCCGCCCGCCGCCGCTCCGCATCTATTTGCTGTCCCAACCGCTGCCACACGGAAGACACTCCCAATCCAGGGTCCTCCTGCTCTCCGGCCGATGACTGCCCCTCTGATGTTGATGGCCCCGAGCCATCATCGCTCCCTGCTTGAGCCTGCTGCTGCCGTGCATGTGCCCTGCCTGTTGATGCCTGCACGTCCTCCTCCTGCTGGGGTCCAGTTGTTGGGGTGTCCACCCCTGCTGGACCTCCGACTCCAGACTTTGGCAGGGATGTGACCTCCACCAGCCTGGCCGCTGGGTCAGAGGCAGCTCCACAGGGTGCCCAGGTGATACTTGGGCCGGAAGATGGCACGGAGGACGACTGGCGCATAGGGGATTCAGTTGAGGAGGGGGTCGTCATAAGGCCCAGCACACGGAGGAACCCAGAACCGGTGATCCCTCCAAGTCAGTCGATGCGGTCAACGAGGCATCTGAAATAACGTGCAGCGTCCTCACGAGAACCCTGCATGTTATCCCGGATGCCAAGTTGATGCAACGCTACTCCAGCCAGGACAGGCAAAACACGGTCCCGGATTGCCACATCCACAGGGAGAGGAAGGCCAGTTGTTGTTAGCGGATCCCCTCCCTGAAACGGGTCTGGACGAACACATCCCTGCTGGTGCGGGATGATGCAGTCACAGGATCGGGGACAGGACTACACACAGGCACCTCCGCGGCCGCCTGTGCTGCCTCCTGTCCCTGCCCCTGGACTGCACCACTAGCACTAGTGGAATCCCCCCCTCCAGTCCCGTGTGTGACCCTTCCATGGCCTCCTCCTCAACCAAACCCTCCACCAACCTGGATGACTCGGTGCCATCTTCCTCCATAGGCCCCTGTGGGGTCTTAGCTGCCCCTTCTGCTGCTGAGGAGTCCACCTCCGACCTAAACCTCTTGGACCTACCCTCAGCAGCTGCGGCTGCGGACGCGGCACCTAACCTCTCACTCCCCGACGAGATGACAACCTGGGAGGGGAGCTGGGCCTTGCGTCTCCGGCTGGCGGTGGGATCCCTGCCGATGTGCTCCACAGTACCATCTCTGCCCTCTTCATCAGTTGACGCTTCAGACAGGGAGAGACAGAACACAGACATCAGGGCACTGTACAATGGTCTGATACACACATGACAGTTGCACATGTGTGGCAGTGTCAAACTTCACACATGTCATCACAATCCCCAACCCACCTATCATTTGAACCCACACACATGCGCAAATTAACAGGAATGTTTCAGCAGGCAGCACCTTCCATACACATTCAACAGCATGAGCATCCAAAGGTTAGCATGACATCACATGCAACACGGGGAGTGCCACACACATGCACACACGCCACCAGACATACATGCATCTGTACATCTCCACCTGTTGTAGTTAAATCATCGGCATCCACGTCACATCTGCCAATCAGCCTCCTACATGTCGGTGTCACATGCATACATGGTGTATCACAGTGGCACACATGTCAAATACACACACACACACATGTACATTGTGCACATACATGAAGGTGGAACCAGCATCCATGTGTCACACCACAACCATGCCACAGTACATACACATAATTATACACATTTGTGCACCGACACATGCATTTGGGCACCATGCATTTGAACACATACACCATTGATGTGCCTCACACATGACTGGACTCGCATGTGGCAAGCTCATGTCCCTGTACATACACATCCATACATTGCCCTTCCAAGACATATGTGCAACCTGCACACTCCTGCTACACCTCAACATGCACAGCGGGCAATCAGTACGCATGGACACTTACTGCTCGACTCTGGACGGGTCTGCCTCTGAAGGATCTGGAGGTGGAGCGCTGGGTCTATGTGTTCCAGGACCCTCATCTGGATGTTGGTAAGGCGGACCCAGCACCCCTCTGCATGCTTTGCCTTCAAGAGGTGCCAGGCCTTGCTGAGCGTCCTGGACCTGAAGTCCTCCCAGCGCTTCCGGACGTGTTGCATGTCGCGGGCTGCCACCCCCCTCCTCGTTGATGGTAGCCACAATGTCCTTCCAGATGCTCTTCCATCATTCATTGTCGGCGCGTGAACTTCCAAAGAGGGCATCATAATGCCCCAGGACTTGCTCCACCAGGATGCCAACTTCATTGGCACTGAAGCTGGCAGCCCTCTGCCACTCTGCTGGGGGGTTGCCACTGGTGCCAGATGGTGTTGTGTCGGACATGCAAACCCCGAGGCAGGTGTGGATGGGCAACTGGGTCCTGGGGCTGGGCTGTGGAGTGATGGAATGCCAGTCGGGTGTCTTCTGTTCCAGTAGGAGTGGTCACAGCAACTGGACCCCTGCAGATGGCTGACGTGCAGGCACCAAACAGCAGGGCACGTGGCCAGCAGGCAGGCAGCAGCAGATGGCAGGTGGGAGCGTGCTCGGGGCACTGGGGTGCAGGAAAATGGCCTTCTGGGCAGGAGCGTGGTCTTCCGTGTGTTGTCGCGTGGCCAGCTTGATACGGATGCTGTTCTGTGCAACCCACCTGCACTGGGGGTAGACCCCTCTATGTGGCATTCAGTGTTGGAAAGTCCGCCTGTACACCAAAACAAGCAGCTTCAACGTTGCTGCAACGTTGAAGCTGCTTGCTTTGGTGTACATGAAAGTGTTCATATACAACACACGGGTGTATATGAACACTTTCATTTACACCAAAACCAGCAGCTTCAACGTTGCAGAATGTAACGTTGAAACTGCTCGCATTGGTTTAAATAAAAGTGTTCCTATACACCCGTGCGGTGTATAGGAACACTTTCATTTAAAGCGAGAAGCTTCAACGTTGCATCTTGCAACGTTGAGGCTGCTGGCTTTGGTGTAAATGAAAGTGTTCATATACACCCGTGTGTTGTATATGAACACTTTCATGTACACCAAAGCAAGCAGCTTCAACGTTGCAGCAACATTGAAGCTGATTGCTTTAAATGAAAGTGTTAATTTACACCACACGGGTAAGCAGCTTCAACATCCTGCAATGTTGAAGCTGCTCACGTTGGTGTATCGGCAACATTTTCGTTAAATAACGATTCCCTCGTTATTTAACGAAAATGCTGCCGAGATTCTGCAATCCACCTGTTTCCATTAGAAACTGGTGGATTACAGCGAAAGCACTGTTGTGCTTTGCAAAGACGCCCAGGCCCACATGAGAATAGCAGTGGTGCCTGGGCGTCAAGAAATGGCGCAGTGAGTTGTGCTATTTAGCACGCTCACTGCGCCAAGATGAGAATCGGGCCCTGAGTTGGCCATGCCGTGATTCGAACCTGAAACTGAAAGATCACATATACATCGCAGCAGCGAGCACTCAAACCATTGAGCTATTTTACCGGCTATAGCTACCTTAACAGCTATAGTCAAATGAGCAATTACATGTCTGAATGTTCTCAAAGTCAGAAATCAAATTGCAATCTGTTGTGGATACCATTAAATTGGTAACTGAGATTTAACAGCAGGCCAGTTCATATTCAGGTCTGGTGCAAAGTTGGCCACAAGTCAAGCCTCTGTGGATCTACTTTTCCGGCTTCAGAGGTTGACAAAATACATTCCATTGGGAGGTTTCATAACTATGTATTAAAGCATTTAGAGTAGAGTAGGGGAAGCAGTGCTCCCGCACAGCATCCCATACTCTGGGCACTCCTTACCTCATACATGCAAACAAGCATCCTGAACAGCATGCTAGGGAGATAGGAAAGATAGAAACATTACAACAAAGCATTAATTGTGGCACAATGAAATCAAGGGCCACTTTATGCGCAATCATTTCTACACTGTACACAAGCTTCTAGGCACAAGTATTTTGTCAACTGACCGAGGACATCGAGATGGAATGTCTTGTGATGATCGTTACAGAGACAACAGGAGAAAGAAAACGTGCTATAACTGCAACTTGTGCAAAGGAAAATACATTAAGTGTCATGATGATCCTGGCAGTAGCCGTGCTAGTAAATACGGGCACGGCTGCCGCCGGAGTCATGAATTTTCCGGCGCCCGGGAGTAGGCAAGTACCGGGGCATTACAGCCCCGGTGGACCCGGTAATTGCCCATTCCTGGGCACCGGAAAATATGACTCCCCATTCCCGTGGGAATGAGGATGCCGTTTGCACCAGCACCATTCATGAATGGTGCCGGTGCATCTGTCGAGTTCTGCGTGCGGGTGCCGTTCCGAAAGGCACCCACTCGCAGAACTCGTAGTTTTCCGGTCCGGAAACAGCGGTACCGGCCAGCTCACCAGTACCGTTGTTTCCAGACCGGCAAACTTATAATGAGGCCCATAGTCTGAAATGGATGCTTATTCTACTCTAAATGCTTTTTGGACGTTTTTGTCTGCATTGTGAATTTGAGGTGTTTAAGAAAAGATTAAATCTGTTACTCACCCCCTGAAGTGTGCCTGAAATAAAACTTTAATGAGTCTAACAATTACTGTATAGAATTCTGGAAAGACAAATGTGTTATTACTTTTCTTTCTTATTAAGCGTCACTGCTTAAAGTGTTACACTTGTGGAACCCCCTGCTTTTTTTTAAGAGGACTTGAGAAGAAAGCCAGCCACCCCAGAAACAAAGAGCCACATGGCGCTGGCCACAGCCCAGGAGCTTCAAATCAAAACAAAACAAAAAAAGATGGATTTTTTTTTTTTAGGGACAGCAAAGGAGATCAGAGGGGTAGCAAGGGAGACCTAGGGGTCGCACCCCAAATGACGTCCCTGCTAAGGGTCTCAAAATAAATGAGGTTATGGTCAGGTGCGCATGAAAGGCAGTGAAAGTGAACCCTGCCACAACATGGCATTGCCTTCCTGATTCTGTATTCGGTTGTCAAGGTAACAAGAAGCAGCAGTTGAACACAGTGAAAGCTGAAATGAGACCTCACAACAATCCTTATAAATAGTGCATTAATTGAATAAAAGGAACATCAGTGTACAGGTAAACCCTGTGATCTGGAGCGATGCAAGGCAATATATATACAAATATTGGTGTTGGATAATATATGGTGGCCCTCCGGGTCAGTGTGTTGCTCTGTCGACCTGACATGCAGCCACCTCAGTCTGTCTCTCTTCGTGAAATGTTCCTGTGACACGAAAGATGCGCGGATAGAATCTGCAATAGCCAACATATTTATTTGCGGTTCAGTGTAAAAGAGACTGGTTAACCGTTTTAAAAATGGGGAAAGACTGCACAGTATTGACACCATCTGCATAGACAACCGATGCGTGGCTCACTGCCTAACCTTGTAACAGATTGACACACCTGACACTGACAGAGCATTTACAGTGGTTGTACACTCACATCATTCCAAATGACTCCATACACATTTCCAAGCACTTCTCATTCCCATCTAGACATGACATGGAAGACAGGCTACAACAATGTGTCCCTCAACTTTCCTGTTCTTTAACATTCTGTCACTTGAAGCCCTTATAAAAAACATCGTGATTTCCTTTTACATATCATGGTCTCTGAGTGCTTCTCTGGCAGACAGCCTTCCAATGCTGCAGAGGCAATTAGTACTCTGCATGCAAACCTTGAAGACGGCTGTGTGACGGGGCAGCATCGGTACCCATGCCCCCTAAATCTGGACACACACAGTGAGGCCACACACAGTGATTGTCATCAATAATTGTACAATCGGCTGAAGTCCAATGCACCTGTGCTGTAATACTATACCCTGTATCTCGGCAAGCCGCCTGCCACACATTTCTTCTTCTCCCATCGCAGAAGCACCAACATGCAAACAAACTGCACCTCTCCACTCTCGCCATTGTGTAGCAATACACACAAACTGCACAGACCATGCGCAGGCTTAAGTCATACACAATATGTTGCTTTACCTATTGTACTTCAGGGTAGGCCCTCCATGGCACCCACAGGATGGCTATGAGCACTTAGTGGCGTACCATGCCAAGCGTAAGCTTATAGACATGCACATGCATCACGATCACAGTATTGGTAGCGTAGAGGTTTGCACACTCCACTTGAAAAAGGCAGCAGCCATGGATCTACATCACAGGTCTCTGTCAGTGCTTTCTTTTATTTTACAAATGTGTACTGTCATGGAATCAAATTAACACTAATGGCCTAGAATTAAAGGGAAAGATTATTAAGATGATTATTTTTATTATTATTATTATTATTATTATTATTAATAATAATAATAATAATAATAATAATAATAATAATAATAATAATAATAATAATAATAATAATAATGTTCAGCAGGGATTATGCAAAACTCGCGCCCAGCGGTGGCATGATATGGGCGTTCATCTTGCAGGTGTGGATTAGCACTTTCCAGTAGAGCCAGGTCACTGGTTAGCAGATGCGGGGGGGGGGGTAATGACAGAAATACATTCAAGAGACCGGTAGAGTTACTTTACAGGAGCCAGTGATAAGATTAAAGGCATGGTCTAGTAAAAAAATGTATTTAAAAAATAGATAGGCAACATAAAAAAAAAATACTAGCATTCTCTTTTTTAAAACTTCCTATGTAAAATTTTGAGCTATTCAAGCTCAAAATTCGCAAAAGCAAGCACATGGGCACATCCATTTTGTGAAATGGATGCCCTCCTGTGCTGGCTTTTGCTTTTGTGGCACTAATGAAGGAAAAGCCAGCCAGCTGTAGTAAACAAAAGCTACCGCTGGGTGGCTTTCCCTTCATTAGTACTGTACGCGGAGGACGGGGACCGGAGACCAGAGCAGGAAAGCTGCAGCTAAATCTCGGTAAGTGCTATTTATTTATTTTTTTAAATAAGCACTAGCTGGGGTTTTTTTCTAAGTTTTCCGGGCTGGAGGACCCTGGAAGACTTAGAAATAAAACCGCAGCTTTAAAAACGTTTTATTTATGTTTGCGGTCGCTTTTGAAGCAACCGCAAACATAAATACAACCTTATTGTGTTGGAAAACGCTGCGGTTTTTCTTTCCAAGTTTCTCAGGCTCCTCCGGCTCGGAGGAGCCTGAGAAACTCGGAAAGAAAAACCGCAGCTTATCCAAAACAACCGCGTTGTTTCTGCCTGAATCTGCTTTCCCATTTGGGGCTCTCGGGCTCCCCATGGGCCCGAGAGCCCCAAATGGGAAAGCAGATTCAGGCAGAAACAACGCGGCATTGCGGAAAACAACCGCGTTGTTTCTGCCTGAATCTGCTTTCCCATTTGGGGCTCTCGGGCTCCCCACGGGGAAATGGGAAAGCAGATTTAGGCAGAAACAATGCACATTTAGCATTTCCCATTTGGGGCTCTCGGGCCCCCCGTGGGGAGCCCGACAGCCCCAACTGGGAAATCAGCTGTAGGCAGAAACACCGCGGCATGTGAACACAACTGTTTTGTGTTTCTGTCTGCCTTGGCTTTCACTTTAGGTCTCCGGTGCTCCCCTGGGGGAGCACCGGAGACCCAAAGTGATAGCCACAGCAGGCAGAAACACAACGCGGTTGTGTTGGAAAACGCTGCGGTTTTTCTTTCCGAGTTTCTCAGGCTCCTCCGAGCCGGAGCAGCCTGAGAAACTTGGAAAGAAAAACCGCAGTGTTTTCCAACACAATAACGTTGTATTTATGTTTGCGGTCACTTCAAAAGCGACCGCAAACATAAATACAACGTTTTTAAAGCTGCGGTTTTATTTCTAAGTTTTCCAGGCTCCTCCAGCCTGGAAAACTTAGAAAAAAAACCGCAGCTAGTGCTTATTTTTTTTTAAAAATAAATAGCAATTACCGAGATTCAGCTGCAGCTTTCCTGCTCTGGTCTCCGGTCCCCGTCCTCCGCGTACAGCACTAATGAAGGGAAAGCCACCCAGCGGTAGCTTTTGTTTACTACAACTGGCTGACTTTTCCTTCATTAGTGCCGTAAAAGCAAAAGCCAGCACAGGAGGGCATCCATTTCACAAAATGGATGCGCCCATGTGCTTGCTTTTGTGAATTTTGAGCTTGAATAGCTCAAAATTTTACATAGGAAGTTTTAAAAAAGAGAATGCTAGAATTTTTTTTTTTATGTTGCCTATCTATTTTTTAAATAACATTTTTACTAGACCATGCCTTTAATATTGTGCAATGTATTTCTCTTTCTTTTTTCTGTTGATAGGATACTTGATGCGTGCACCACAGTGCTTCGGGCAGATTGGCAGATTTGCATGAGATCCAACATGCATAAGAATTAATAATATTAGGGAGCGGAGCAATATCAATAGGTAAATACATATAAATACATATTGTATATGCGCAGTAGTAGCTATAATCAGAAAACACTGGTTGGCTTAATCAAGCCCACAGCTCGTCGAGGCTTCCAGGTGTGGGTTCCAACCTCTGGTCCGCCAACACTCTGCAATGATGCTTGCCTGTGTGCCTGCTATGTGCCTGAGTCTTCCTCATGTTAGGAATTCCACCGCTCCCCCGATCCCTGCTAATGCAAAGAGCCTCTTACTGGGACTTTTGAGGCTGCTGATCAACACTTGAAATGCAAATGCCGCTGCACTTACTTCCTGTATGCATTGTGTTTATACTAAGAAAAGTGTTTAACTTGCGAAATTGCTTACATACAATCAAGTACAATTTTCTGTCATGCAGTCTTTTAATTTGTGTTGTAATTTTATGCTAAAGGTGGTTTTCATTTTTTTCCTGGCCAAAATCTCATGAATAATTAATTATTAGAATGAATAACCAGGGGAAGAAATATACTATGCGATCCCTGGTGAGAAGGAACAAACCCTCAGCTCTTTGGGTTGTTTGTTTCCCATGGTTGGGTTCTAGGTTTTAACCCCTGGTCCTCCAACGCTCAGACTATGACATGTGCCAAAATGCTTTTGTGCCTGGCTGGCACTCAAGTGCACATGTTCAATTACAAAGCGACACTCATATACGAACAAATAGAGAAAGTCTCGCACAGTGGTAGCAGATTTTTTCAGGCATATTTTGGGGCCAAAATAGTGGAGAGATTTGTCGATGAAATGGCTGCTTCAGATGATAAAAAAAGAGTGATATGTTCAACTGACACTCTCAAGTACAGCACACCACCCAATGACCCCCTAGAGTTTAACTGCATGAAAAAGAGGATATGTATTGCTTTGTTTTGCAGAATGATTTCTTTTCTGTACCAGAGTGCTTGAGAGCCTCATTGCAACACCACTGGTAAGCTCTGTACAGCAGACCAAGAAACCTTCCCTTATCTCTCTTTATGAGCACATATTGGAACCTATTAATAACACAGAAGACTAAACCTGTGTTTGATTCAATTATCTGAATGTTGGCACTTTGGCAACAAGTCACTCCAGGTTTGTAGAAAAAAAGTTGACTCACATTGCATGCCACTGTGGTGGTGGGGCCATAAGTTATACTTCCTTAGTGGCAGTGGCAGCCTTTTGAATAGGTTAATACTAAGGTCATACTGGGAGCGTTTATATTCTCGCTGGTAAGGCCTTGAGTTTCCGAAGGCGTACCGGCCATCCATGTTCTATACACGCATCGGATCAAGAAGTGTCCAAACACTTCAAATAAGAGTAGGTGTTTATCCTCCACCATGTCTGAATGGGGTATCTAAGTTGGACTCAGGCTTGAATTTCCTTTTGGTAATGAAGGAGGGAGTTAAGAGTAGGGATGCAACAGAAATGCTGAAGCGAGTAAGCACATGTTCAAAGGGCGTGCAGTTGATAGGGAGAGCAGAGGAGTTGAGAGTGGATTATGAGAAGTTTACATCAATGGAGTTCCAATAGGTGTGAGTGGGAATGTTGTGTTCATACTTTAGCTTGCACAAATAAGTTGACACTGAGTCCTACCGATTTAACATGGTCCCTTCTACTCTGTGCCAAGAGAAGAAACTGTAAACCCATTGACACTCACTGATGATACCGAAGTAGGCTAAAGCATGAGCACAAAATGCATTGTATGGTTATAAGCGAAGGAAGGATATCAGCGAAAAGTGGCCTAGCCGTCACAGAGACATGGTTCAAGGACAGCTCTGTCACGAGTTTCGACACACTCCTCCCTGAAGGATACAAGATCCTCTCTTTGCCCACACCTAAGGGGTTAGGTGGGGCAGTGGTGTTGATCTTCCCAGAATGCATACCTGTGTCCATAGTCCCCACTCAGGCCTTCTCCTCCTTTGAGTGTCTTGTCTGCAGGCTTTCACTCTCACCTAAATCTTCTCTCCTTATGGCCATCTTCTATCGGGCACCTGGACAGTCCTCTCTCTTCTCTCAGAATGGGCTGACCTGACCTCCTCTCTACTCTCCTCCTCCTCTGAACTCCTTCTGCTGGGGGACCACAACATCCTTCTGTACTATCCTGACTCCTCACGTCTTTTCTGCAACCTATGCAAATCTCTCTCCCTCTCTAGCTTACCTTCTGACTCCACGCACACAGCGGGCCACACCTTGGATGCTCTCATCACTACCGACATCCCTCTCTCTATCCTTCTCACTACCTCTCTCTCTTGGACAGACTATTCTATTCTCTCTTCACACTTGAAGCTCTCCTCGCCTCTTGCATTGGCACACTCGGTGCTGCCACACGGCTTCAAAGTCACCAGACCCATGAAAAGAGTGACAGTGGCTGCCTTTGCCTCCACCTACTCTCTGCCTCCTATTCCTGTGGCTGACTCTGACACAGTCCTCGCTAACTCCAATCTCTCTATCTCTAACAGCCTTGATACTCTTGCCCCTGTCATGAGGGTCCACCTGAAGCCTTCCAAAAAGTGCAACTCTTGGTACGACTCTGATTTAGCTGCCCTTAAACTCAAGTGTAGGGCAGCTGAGCGGAAATGGAATTCGTCTGGAGGACCCTGTGACAAACTGGCCTGCCACCTCCTTCAAAGGCAATACTGACTCTGCATCCCAACAAGAAAAGAGTCTTTATTCAAGCCTGAATCACTGCTGCATCAAAAAACACAGCCAAACTTTTCAAAGTCTGTAAGGAACTGGCGAATCCTGCAGCAGCCTCCTCTTCTGTCAAACCCGCCCAGGACCTCTGCTCAATCCTCACAGCACATTTCACTGCAAAAACCCAAGATCCTCTCCTCTCTTACTTCCAAACCACATCTTAGACCAACACCTCTGGAGCCTCCCTTGACTCCTTCACCACTTCTCCTCTCTTTTCTCACTCTCATCACACCTAATGAGGTCACCAGACAAGTCTGGTCTATAAATTCCTCACCCAGACAGGTGGACCCCTGCCCCTCCAAAACCATTAAGGATAACATTGACTCCCTCAATCCAGGCTTGGCTGATCTCTGCAATCTCTCTTTTGCAACTGAAGTTTTCCCAACTTCTCTTAAGCACTCCCTTGTGTACCCTCTGCTTAAGAAACACTCTGGTGACCCCTACATTCTGGCAAACTATCACTGCAATCTCTATTACCCCTTTCCTGGGTGAACTCCTGGAGAAGCTGGCTATCTCACAGCTTACAATGAATCTGCTGGTTGCCTCCATGACCATCAGTCTTGTTTCAGAGTATCCAGAGGCATGAAAACAGCTCTTCTAAACACCCATGAAGACCTGCTCTCAAATCTTGACACTAGCACACCCTCTGTCCTCATTGTTCTTGACCTCTCCTCTGCCTTTCACACGGAAAACCATAACCTCCAGATCGCACGTCTCTGTGACACACTGGGAATCACAGGTCAGGCTCTGGCATAGTTAACCTCTTTCCTTTCTGACCACCCATCCCAGGTGGAACTTGGGTCCTTCCTCTCTACTATCACTCTTTCAACATGTGGCGTCCCCCAGGGATCTAACCTATCCCCCTGGTTCTTCAATGTCTACATGGCTACCCAGGCACGTCTGATTGCCACTTTCTCCACTAACTTCCAGTGTTATGCAGAGGACACGCAACTCTCCTTCAGGCTACCCTCAGCCACCCCCTCTGCTTCTCTCATATCTGACTGTCCGCAATTCAGTCATGGTGTGCTCCATGGTGTGCTCGATCGCATCGGGACTGCTGCTCTCACTTTCCCACTATCACTCTGGCCGGCCTCCCTTGGCCTGGCGTCCACACCCACCTGCGAAGCAAAAAACCTTGGGATCATCTTCGACTCCACTCTCTCCTTCTCCACTCAGACATTTCCAAAAAGTCCAACTACCAGATGCACCTCCTCGGGGGTACCCTTCCCTTTCTCACCTTCCCCCAGCGGCTCACCGTCTCCAGAGCCCTGGTTCTGTCTATGCTGGACTGCTGCAACAGCCTCTTTCTCAACCTCCCTGCCTTTGCTTTGCTCCCTTTGCAACTCATCCAGAACAGATCAGCAAGACTTAATCTTGGCCTCAAGCACAGGGACCACGTCTCTCTTGCACTGAAATCCCTCCACTGGCTCCCGGTGGCTGCAAGGATCAAGTTCAAGACCCTCTGCATTGTCCACAAGGCTTTCTGGGGCCTGGGACCTCTCTATCTGCAATGATGCCTACCTAAATACCGCCCTTCTCGAGCCCTCCGTATATCTACCTTCAACCTTCTGTGAGTGAGCCGGTTCTCCAAGCAGAGATTTGGAGGGAGATCTTTATCCTCAGCAGGACCCTCCCTCTGGAACAGCCTCCCTGCCGCCCTCCGTCTTGAGCCTGATCTCCTTAAGTTTTGGAAAATCCTTAGGACATTCCTTTTCTCCGCTTCCTTCTCTCTCCCTCTACCCTGCTAACCTTTCTCTCCACTCTATCCCTCTCCCCCTCCTTTTGCCACTCAGCTTGCTGACTGGCCGCCAGGTGTACCTCGGAGTCTCACAGGTCCCGGGCACCCTTGCCAGTCCTCTCGCACTTGCCTCCGGGCCTGCACTGGTCTCATAACTACTGCACTTGGTCAATTACCTATGAGTGGCATCTCTCAGCGCATCCCCCAGTTTCTTTCTGACTGGGCGCACTTGACACCACAATGCACTTGGAAAAACTGCAGAATCGTCGTCAGAACTATTTGCTGTTATCTACACTGTTAACTGTACTATATGCATTTACTCTGTCTCGCAGACTTGTATCATTCAGAAATTCAAGGTCTCTGAATGACTGTGGATTTTTCCCCTTGTTCCCTCCCTCCTTGAGCGCTTTGAAACACTTGCCTTGTCTAGGCGCTTTACAAATAAACCTTACCATTTAACATTTACCATTTAAAAAGTTTGAATTGAACTAAAAAAAGGATTGAAAAACAATCATCTGTTTCTAGTGTTTTTATAGTCTGGAGGTGGAAATCACATGAACGGTTAGAGGAATGCTTGTGTGCGTGTGTGCGTGCGTGCGTGCTTGCTTGCGTGTGTGTGTGCATGTGCCTGTGGAGAAAATAGTAGAGGTCCACGTATTGATCCTGCAGGACCTTGAAATGTATAGGAAGAGCAGCCAAAGAATCCATAGGACACTGAATAGGAATAGAGCTGGCGTACACCTACTTGGAGAGAGCTATATCACCATCTTGTCAAACACACACATTGCAGAAGGACATGGTGTTATTGACATTGATTGCCATTAGAGAATGCAGTGTTAAAGAGCTTGTATTTCATACCAGCATTTACCGAAGGGCACAGAATCAGAAGTAAGTAAGTAAGCCGCTCATAGCTATCACAGTTGCAGACGATGCGCGTCTCATTTGTGGGGGAATGGGTGGAGCACGATAGTTTGTGGGGGCTAGAAATACTCGCCAGTTGAGTCATCCTTGTTTTCAATCCCTGGAAAGATGATCATTTTAACTATTTGACCACTAGCATCTACACCAGCACTGCACATGCACACACATTTTTGTACTTGTCAGCCCATACTGATGTTTTGAAACAGGCCTCTCCTTTTGAATAGGCTCGTATGCATTGGTTTCTATATATCTTTTGTATGCTGACCCCCTTGCTCTTCTCACTATTCAGGTCCGGCTTGACTCCTCTCTTTTGTATGCTGACATAATCACTCCCCAGGGAGTGAGACATTATTATTCTTGGTTATTTATATAGCGCTTCATGACAGACTCAGAAGAAGCACACTAAGGAAGGTAAGAACTGACTATTACTTGGTCACCCATGCACCCGCCTGGCCCTTCACTCACCCACTCACTGACTGACCCATCCACTCATTCACTCACTCTCAGTTCCCAGACCCACATAGTATGGTAAAGAGATAGGGAAAGGGGTTGTCTTGCAAGTGATCTGGGTACACACCTCTGCCATCTTATAGCAGAATAATGCAAGAGCAGAACAGAAAGGGAGCGTGGGAAGTGTTGGGGGAAGCAGATGAGGACTCAGTTCCAGCTTTTGGGGATGGCATGTCTTTTCCATTGCATGGAAAGCAAGGGCATCCCAGCTACGGTACACCAGCCATCAACGGCATGTCAAGCTATCATCGATCCGGCTCTTCCTTTCCCCATAAACTGATCTTCATAACCAGCTCTCCAGCTCGCAGAGGTTTCCCCTTAGCTCTTCTCACTACTCAGGTCCGGCTTGACTCCCAGGGTAATCAGGCTCCACTTGACCTCGGATTTAGCTTGCGGTCCTGTAGGGTACTACTGGGACACCATGCAGATGCACTGACCAGTTCAGCTGCTAATTTCCCCATCTGGATCCTGGATCCTTTCGCACCCGGAGCAGACAAAGGACATGAGATGCGATATCTGCTAAGGTGGGCATCAGTACGGCATCCATGCAGCTCCCCGTCCTGGGTGCAACATTTAGGGCAAAGGGGAGTCGGAGGGCAGGGGTTGGGGTAGTTCTTTGGGGTGGCCAAATGGCAGCTTGGAGGAGTGTGGCATAGTGCAGGAACGGAGGTATGGAGGGAGAGGGGACAGTGAAGGGCCAGAAATTCAGGGGGCAGTGTAGGACCCCCCCATTTCGGCGATGGCGTTGTGGCAAACCATATGCCCTCTGACGCGTTAGGCGTGATGTAAATGCAGTGTCCCGGCACTTTGAAAGTGAACCACTTAGACAAATCCAATGTCTACTGTACCCGCCCAACTCATAGGGGGCTAACTCACCATGGCCATTTTGATGTATTTTTTCACTGCATTTTTAGGGGGTTGCAGGATTAGTGTATGTATTTGTTTCGATATCTAAGGGTAGTAGGGAATTGGGGAAGCGGTGGGGGGGCTTCGATGGAGGGCGTGCAGGCTTCCCCCATAAAAATGCAGTGAACAATGCAGAGAATTGTACCCAGCGATTTGGCCTCCTACGAGCTGTACCAGATCTGGAGTGGAAACCCTTCACTCTATCCCTGGAAACAAGAGGCAGTGCTATGGGGGTGTGAGGCTACCAGCCCCGGATAGAAGCTCAAGGGCTACAACCAAAAGACAAGCTAGCCCCGAGTCTCAACAGTTCCGATAAAAGCCTAGCCCCAGATCTTTTCCAGCCCTGGCAACACCCCTGCTGGACTCCATTATAAATCCCAAGACCTGTGCTCCTATTTGTTGTGTGGGTCAAAACACACTTTCAAAAGATGGTGGACCTTATTATGTGGGTCTTCTGGGGGCAGTACTCTAATGTTGGCCATCTGGCACCTATAGGTATGCATGTGATGCTGTATGGATGGATTTATAATGGTGACCAGGGATAGAGTAAGGGGTTTCCACTACTTCTGTCAAGCATTGCTGTAGCACAAAGCACAGGGATTGCTTTGTGGAAAACCTCCCCAAGAAATTCTCAAGTCCTCTGTTTCTTTTAGGAGTCGAGGGGGATGATACATAACCTTATCAAACTCATTGGCAATGATGAAAATGTGACTGGTGCGGACAAAATCAACCTGGGGTATGAACGCATGCTCGGTCGGAGCCTGCACCATGGTCGTGTCCAGAAACCGCCACTGCACCACAGGGGCCAGACTTGTAATGCCCAGACTTGGGTCATTGTCCCATTGTATGGTGAAACGGAGTGTGTTGCTAGAGCAGGGCCTCTCCCCCACCATACAGGATTCTCAAAATCTAGGCAATTAGCCATACTGCGAAGGTCAGCTGCGAAACATATAACCCTCTAACAAAAAAACTCAACATTTCTACATACTCAAATCACACAAAAACTCTCACAACCACCTCTTGCACAGTAAGCCGCATGCACTTCACCACACCGCAACAACAAAAAAACAACCGCACCAACAGCACACGAGGACTGAATTCGATCCGATACTCACACCAAAGCTCAGCGCACAGTGTACACCGAACTGAAGCTGCCAACACCACTCCTCTCACTATCCTAATCCCTGTTTACCTTACTAACCCATCCCGCCTTCTCTTCCAGATCCACCTGAGCGCCTGGGGACCAATTCCGTTGGTGATGTTGCGCGATACAAATACCTTTAACATTTAACATTACTTTTCCATCAGCAAAAGGGTATTTCCTTTGCAAGTGACGTAAGGCAGGCTAATTTCCTGCATTTGCATGCCGCTGCAAGAGGGGTGGCTTGACGCAATTCCGCTGGGATTGTTTTGGCCCTCCGGTGCAGCCCGCGTGGAATTCCTTTTGGTAGGAGCGGTAGACTTCTTGGCATCGGTGGGATCCAGTTGAGCTTCTCTAATCCTTGACGCTCTCAGACACAGGTGAGTGGCTCTTATGTACTGCGGCCATTTTGATGCAGCCGCTCCCATCTGCCCCTGACCCACTCCAAAGCCTTTAAGCTTTGTGTAGCTGATGAAATGGCCCCAGGATAAAAGCCGTGCGTGTGTCTAGCGTGCGTCAGCTGCTCCACGTTAAACACGTACGTCCTTATAGCGAACATTGTGGAATTGCCACGCGCAGTAACTATTGTCATCACTCTCCAGTGCATGGATTATGACTTTAATGTTTGGGAGGTAAAGTTATGCCGGACAAGGGATGATTCTGAAATTCTGCATGCAGCATTTTAGAAAGTAGGCACCCCCCTTTTAAAGCTGGAAAGTCACATGGGACTCAAGCAATTCAAGCGGCTGGTGACCCTGGCAAAAATAATCCGTATTTGGGTGAGTAATGACACTTCTGCGCATCTTCGCGATCAAGGAGAGATAGAATGCGATGCCCTGAAAGGCTCACATTATCACTCCCATCATGACTCATATCTGTTTTAAATTATGGGGTACAACCTCTGATTTGCAACCCATAATTGTGGCGATTTGACCGCATTTTGTCTATAAAACATACTTCATGAGGTAAATACCTGCCGACTCCTCATGAGTATGGGAGGAAGTGTTGTAAATACCTCACGTTTTTACCATCACTTACATAATCACAAGGACCCCATAGTGAGGAGCTAGGCCCAGGCACATTCAGTCCTGGCTCTTAGCCAACAGTGCTCAGCATGCTTCTGGCTAAAAACCCAAGACAGGATACAGGTGAATCTTAACCATGTAAACACTGCCGCAAAATGCTCCTGGGATGACATCAAGAACTTGGTGCGCATTTTACGTAATTGTTTCAAAGCTGCGCAGCCCTGACAGGCAGCAGACGTTGCATCCGAGTGGTCCAGTGCCAGGGGTGACACCATCACCACTCCCACATTGTTTAGAAAATGATTCTTCGCATGTTACTTCCAGACTATACCTAAAATTACTAAACCAGAGCTGCCAGCATGTGGGCGGCAATTGTACTGCGAGGCCGCGTGTTGGGAAGTTTTGAGTCTGCAGATGCCCAAACGTAAGGGACGCAGCATTTCTGGCTTCAACGTGAGCCTCCCAAACTACACAGGACCCTTTAGAATATTGGAGCACAGGTCTGTAGATTAACGCACATAGATGCAGTATTAGGCAATGTCAACCATAAAGGACCTTGTTGTGCACACGTGAATGAACAGTGCTTTAGCTCAGCAGCTGGTCAGATACCTTAGGAACTATACTGAACATCAGTACAGTCCTGATGAAGAGCAAAGCTCGAAACACGTGTTGGCTATTCAATAATCATACGGTTATTATTTGAATGAATAACCAAATACAGTTAAAAGTGTGGTCACCAACTTGTGTGCATATATATCTTTTCGATTTTTGTTCAAAGTTCCAATGAGTGGCACACTTTGAAACATCGCTTTTTGTACTCATATATCCTTTTGGTTGGCGTTGATCTTTTTGGTTGGCTTTGGGGAAGCGCCAACATTAGTTTCAATGGTGACTCCGTTTCATTTACCTATTAGGTGTTTGGTGCAGGCTTTAGTTATTTTCCTGTTTTCACCAATCCCACCTTGTTTAGAAAATTGTCATGTTACCTCTAGACCAACATATCTAAACCACAGCTGCAAGCATGTGTCACACATGATTATGTGCCATTTGGCATCTACGAAAACTCCCGAAGCCTGGAAACGTGTGTGGATAATGGCAACGTTATGTGTACCTACTTGCCAGTGTCCCCCGCACCAATCGGGAACCCAGAATAGCATTCTGCACGCAGCAGCTCTTCCCATCAAAGGACTATGTAAGCGTGTCTTGACCTGACCATGAGGGAACTACACAGGCTATCCCAGAACTACACAGGCTGTCCGACAGGCATCCGTCGCTTTAAAAAAGCCTGCACCGGCGACAAGGTGCTAACCACCATGCCCTGGCTTACCCGCCAAAAAAACGTACCATCGCTGGAGGTTAACTCAACACCAGAATCCCAAACATCACCAGGCTGCAAATCAAGAGCTGCAAAAAAGAAACAACCGGGAAGTACCAAGAATATGCAACCACCCACTGCCTAACATCCCACTCAAATGGATTGGCCTCCTCGCTCGTGCAATTCAGAAAAGGGTCAAATATGCATTTCTTCATAAAGCATTTGGCATGGTAATTATCCCTGGACAACCCTAAACTAGATATAGTTCACTAATCCCTCCCTGACCTGGATCCCGTGCCTGCAAACTTCTGTATTTCCTATCAATCATGCCAGTATTCCCTGGAACAACCCTGAAACCAGACAGGATCCGCCAATCCCTTCCTGATCTGGATAACAGACCTACAACCTTCTGTATTTTCTAGCAAAGACGGCAATAATCTCTGGTACAACCCCAGATCCAGACAGGGTCCAGCAGTCTCTCCCTGACCATGATCCCGTGCCTGCAAACTTCTGTATTCCCTATCAATCATGCCAGTATTCCCTGGAACAACCCTGAAACCAAACAGGATCCGCCAATCCCTTCCTGATCTGGATAACAGACCTACAACCTTCTGTATTTTCTAGCAAAGACGGTCAGAATCTCTGGTAGAACCCCAGATCCAGACAGGGTCCAGCAGTCTCTCCCTGACCATGATCCCGTGCCTGCAAACTTCTGTATTTCCTATCAATCATGCCAGTATTCCCTTGAACAACCCTGAAACCAGACAGGATCCGCCAATCCCTTCCTGATCTGGATAACAGACCTACAACCTTCTGTATTTTCTAGCAAAGACGGTCAGAATCTCTGGTAGAACCCCAGATCCAGACAGGGTCCAGCAGTCCCTCCCTGACCATGATCCCGTGCCTGCAAACTTCTGTATTTCCTATCAATCATGCCAGTATTCCCTTGAACAACCCTGAAACCAGACAGGATCCGCCAATCCCTTCCTGATCTGGATAACAGACCTACAACCTTCTGTATTTTCTAGCAAAGACGGCCAGAATCTCTGGTAGAACCCCAGATCCAGACAGGGTCCAGCAGTCCCTCCCTGACCATGATCCCATGCCTGCAACCTTCTGCATTTTCTATCAGACATGCCAGTATTCTCTGGAACAACCCCAAATGGAAGTAAGGGTCCACCAGTCCCTCCTGGACCTGGATCCCATGCCTGTATACTCGTGTATTTCCTCGCACTGTGTCCTTCATTTTCGAGCCATGAAAATGTATGCAATATATTGTACCTTATCACTACATGCCTTTGTTATACTGTGCTCCATTCACCCTCAGCGAGATCTATGTTATTTGAAAACAATATGCGTACTCATGCAGTGTGCAAAATGGAAATGTGTAGCATCCGCACAATCATGTTATTTATGAAGCAATGGAATGTTACTTTTTACATTTTCAGAACGCCAGTCACTTGGACCTGCCGCTCTATACGTGGTGAAGCAGATATGCCGCATTGATTGGGGGTCGCCGTTCTGTCCCTCCTACTTCTATCCCCCTGCCGTTTACTGCGTTCACTTGTTACACAGTCAACCCAGGATCAAGCTCCTGAGGTTAGTTTTGGGATGCAAAAATGTAACCTTTGTAAACAGGCCCGCATTCTTTATGTGGTATCCCCTACACAATATCCCCACCAAAAAAATCGCCGTACATATGGCCGTTTGTCTCGCCATAGGCGATATTTTTGGGGGGGATAATTTGTGGGAACGGGGGGTGCGGGGTTGTCCCCCGCACATTTTAAAATAATGCAGGGGTTGCGTGGGTGTCCCCTGCAGGGTCCATGGGTCAATATCGCCGCAAAAATATGGCGATATTTTTGTATCATGATATTTTGGCGAGGATATTAACACATGGAACCCTTTATGGGAACGCTTGAGCACATCTCAAGCCCCCCTCACCCAGCCGCATGCACACTATACGTGCTATGCGCTGATTACTAAGAAGTTGCCCTCCCAGCAAGTGTGTGTATGCCATTATAGGCATCTTAGAATTGCCCTGCTCTTTCTTCTGCGTTTCTGCGTTTCTGCGTTTCTCGTCAGAGCCAGCTGCGATGAGTCTACATGTGTCCAATCTATCAGGAACACTACCTTATCTCCTGACTCTCCTAGAAAATCTCCCTAACATACAATGTTCGTTTTTAGCAGCTTCTGCATTTACCAGCTCTTACACACTCTCCCTTTTCCTTTACATAAAACGGTCTGAATCAGAGCCGGCCCAAGGCACAGGCAGCCTGTGCGGTGGCCCAGGGCACCCCTTTCAGAAGCTCAGAGGGGGCCCCTAGGCATCAGTCCCTGCCTCCACTACACCAAGAATATTGTTTTGAGGGTTGTGTGCGGCTTCACAATGTCACCTCCCAACCTCATGTGGCTCTCTAGAGACCAACACCCACTCCCAGCAGCCCATCATTACAAGTCAGGCGGTGGACCATGGTGCTATTAGCACCATGGTCCATGCTGGATTCCGCCATGGTGGATGGCGGAATTACCGCCCCATTCCAAGGTGAGTGGGGCGGTAATTCCCCATTCACCATTTTCCCTTCCCCATTCCCATTTTTGCCCCATAGGGCATAATGGGGATGGGGAAGGCGCTAATTACGGCACCGTAAATTACGGTGCCGTAATTAGCACCAAGGTCGCTTAGCGCCTTGCACTTTAACGCCTGCAAAAAGCAGGCGTTAAAGTGTGAATCAGGCGTTAAGGGTTTAACGGCGCCGACGCTCTTTACGGCGCCGTTAACCCCTTAACGCCTGACTTGTAATGAGGGCCGCCCTCTTAATGACTACTTATCACTTTCTTCAAACAGAGCATTTAAAGTGGAAGCGATTTACAAGCAATAACCCATTTAAGAGAGCAATATTTTGGAGGCGATGTTTGTAACGTTTCTGTGTTAAGAAATGCAAATATGCATTTTCAATCTGAAATCACAGCCAAAGCACCAGTTAGCTTCCTAAATCTAGGCTCTCCTCCAGGTCAAATACAATATATCACACAAAACCGTTTTACATTAGCTACATTATTTTCAGATGTTCATATTTTATTTTTGGTAGAATGTGATTTTTTCATCACATCATATATGAAGCCTTCATTTGTCAAACACAAACAGGTTACCTTTTCTGACATTACATGTTATATGTCTTGAAAATAAAAAGGCAATTTGTTTGCCTTTTTCTGAATTGCATTCTGGTATTTGTAGTCTCCCTGTGAAGCTGGGGGAATAATGCCACAATTGTACACATTTTGCTTAACATATTTCTGTCAGGATTTATATATTTGAGTGGGCAGATTACTATGATATGTGTACTTTTTATTTTACTTTCTTCATAAACCAGCGTATTGTTGAAAGCCAGACATGATGTGGGGAAATGATGAGAGGGCAAGTGAGTCCTGAAATGTTGGCCAGAATGTGGCAAGAGAGGTTGCAATCCTGGAGACTGTTGCAATTAGTTCTCTCTGATTGTGGCCATTGTTGCAATTAGTTTTTTCTGATTGTGGCCATGTGCTGATAGTCAGGGCACAAGTAAAGGATACACGTGGATGGACAATTACATTTTTCAGAGGGCGGACACAACCCCCTTGGGTGTTTTTGAGGTCCCCGAGCTTGCTCAAGCATTTGGCTAACAGGAATTCAACCAGGTTGTCATGTTTCCGGTGCAGACACATAGAATTATCATCAAAGCACATGCTCATATTGGGATTTTGTTTTCCAGGGAATATTTCACTACATATTGCTGGGTTTAAAAGGTGAGCACCTTTTATACGTTTAGAACGCATTATGACATTGTACTGTTTGTTTGATAATTTTGGTTGTGTCAACATCAGCAGCACCGAGTGGGAACATGATTTTGCAAGAATCACCGCGACTGATGTAAATCATAAAGAATAGTAGTGACGTTTTGCACAATTATATAAGATGTCTGTTTAACAATTTGTTTTTCTTTTTCCTTTTTCCTTTTTTCCTCTTACTTTTATTCTGTTCTCCCTTTCTTTTCCCTTTTCTGTGTGTTCCTTAAATGAACCTGCACCCTAGAGTGACTTGCTATATGGCAACCGAGACCCCTTGAATCTAGCGTTGCCCTTAGCTTTACTCCAATCTTAACATAGTAATAACAGTAATGGTAAATCAGCCTGAGCTTCAGGAATAGTGTACCGTACGGAACCAGATCAGTCAGACTAAGGCCGGCCCTCATTGTGGTTATCGGTCTCAGTAGAATTCGTCTTCTCGGGCATGTTCTTTGCCTAGTTATGTCTTTCATTATTTCATTAATTTAACATTTTTATTAACTGTACATTTTTTACAATATATTTTTATCATTTTAATTTTTATAACACAATATTTTTTCATATTATCCGTATTTTGCCACATTTTTTACCACCACTACACCCCCAAGTATCACTTTTCAATTAGATATTTCATCCTTAGTTGAGCAATTTCAATTAGACATTTCATCCTTTATAGTATACCCGTTAGGGCACATGTATGATGGAAGCTAGCAGCCGCAGTAAGATGGCCGCCGGCTTTTCACAGAACTCTGTGGCTCTTTTCACGTAGCTAGGCGACGTGTAAGAAGCTTCGTGAAAAAGCACCATAGTAACCGAGAACGCGTCCTTAGCCGCGTTCTGCCGATTTTCCACATCTGAACATTCAGGTAAGACGCGTCGCACTGCACGGTCGTGTGCTAGTGAGCCCTAGACATTATAAGCGCTTTAGCAACATCATATTGTTACACAACTGATCGCGAAGCATGTCTCCCCTAGATAAGAATCAGCAGACGTTCACCGAACGCCTTCCAACAAGCCTCAAGCTTCAAAGCGTCGTCTTACGATTCACAGTCCATTCTGCCACCATAGCAAGGTTAGTACAGGTCGATTTCAATGACACTGAAAGTTGACAAGCAGTAAGATTTGTGGCAGTCTGTTGGTGATTTTTTCTACCGTTTTTCTTTCCTTTTCTTAATGTGATCCCGCCACCTGTTATCACGCATTAAATATGGGATGACACGTATGTAATTTATACTTTCTATTTTACTTTTTTGCCATGGTTATGTGATACATCCCCTAAACATTAATTATTCTGTAAACAATATCCCCTTTTCCTGGCGTACGTTGGCACCCCGGTTAACTCTTTGGAATTGTGTGACTCGACTTGTGTATTTACATTGGTAACTGGGGCATGATGGACTCACTATCGGCATGCCGAACACATCCATAAATTGAAAATGCAATACTGTATGCTTTAATGGTTTCATCAACCTGTATTATTCATGTGAATATGTTTTGCGATTGATGCATATTTAATCAATTAATCTTGCGTATATGTTTGTGGATTACATTACAGATTCGATTGCTTATCATTTTGCATTCGGATCAGATGCATTTGAGAATGAGCTGGCCCTGACGAAGGAACAAGGTTCCGAAATGCATTGGCCAAAACTAATGTTTTTATAGCTCACCCAGCACATCTGCTGTTCTTAAGATGTACAGTTAACGAGATGCAAAATTCACGATTAAAGAATCTAACATTAAACTATCACACTTTGCAGTAAACCAATGGAAATCTGTTATTTTTAGTTCGAACTACATTGAACTTATAAACCCTAAGGGGTGGTTTCGGAGTGCAGCCCGCACCGCTGGCTTCACGGCCTTGGTCCATACCCCCCACCTTTTATACGTTGCCAGCGTATTTATTGGAACATTTCCTCTCTCAGGTTATTTTTCTGTTGTTGATTACTTTTTTCAAAAGTCCAATGCTCTTTTGTCTAGTGCACTTTGTTCTAAGGGGAACGGTTAATCGAACTACATTTGTATCTTTCACTTTACAATATGTTGACATATTTTGAGCGTATTCTTGGGTGCCAGATTTAAATTTTCGCTGTGGGGGCAAACATTCACACCTCGAGTCAAGTGATGGAGCCGTATTCATCCCCATGTCAAAACAACACATTTTACAGCACATGTTGCTGCAGGAATAGGAAATAGGAAAGAAGGCATATGATTTACAGGAATGTTTAAACGTATAACATCTCAGCAACAGTCTCCTAACCCGCTCTGTTGCCTTTGCAACTTTCTGCTATAGGATCCCCTGCTATCCTACACCGACAAACAGTTTGGGCCTGCTCACCCCCTCCAATGTAGGCTCAGGAGGTACATTAATGAGGTTCCCATCTTATTCTGAAGTGAGCAACACTTAAGAAATGTAGTTATGAATTTGCTATTATTTTTGACAGTCACAATAATCCTTATCTGTAGCTTTTGAAATAAAAGCATATTGCTCATTTGGAAAATATGTATTTATTTTGTATTTATTTTTACATTTGTAAACCACACTAAGCCCACAGGCATCTAAGCACTAGTACTGCCCACATATACATGCAATAAAAATAAAAACAATCGTGAAACTTCTGCAAAAAGAGCAGTTATTTTCAGTTAGCAAAACACACTCACCATAGCTTTGCAATTCCTTCCACAGACAGTGTTGTCAAACCAGAGTTTCAAACAGACCTTTTGCAAACAGTATTTCTACCAATTACATCTGGGACGAGATGTGATCAAGTTCCTGAATTGCAGACTTGTCCCAATCCTGGCTTCTCCACTTAACCAAGATGTGTGCTCCTGGCCAAATCCCTTTATAACACCATGCCTTATCTGCCAAAATGACACGCCTGTGAAGGTATTCAGCTACTTTAAAAAAAGCCTCACTCCTGATATTGCCACATAGGTAAATATTACTATTAACAATTCATACACTGGACGTCAGTGTGTATTTGTCTACTATCTAACACATGGCAACATGTTTCTATTTTAACTTCCCATGATACCTTTGCGTGCTAAAGACTCATTCTGTGATATCTCCAATGTCACTATTTATGCAAATTAGGGGGACCAACACATATTTTGACATCCAGGGCCGCGCAAATCCTAGGGCCGGTGCCCTGGACTGAATAGCCCAAACGCATGGTTGGGCGCAATAGGCCATTTTCTAGACAAACTTCGGGTGCTGTGTGAGGCCACTGTGGTGGCAGTTTGGCAGCATATACCAAGATTATTCAGCTTTACAGTTGCACTTCTTTCACCTCGTTTTCTGATCATTCTCAAGATGGCGTCAGACATAAGCGCTACTGGGCCCCATTTGTCACAGCAGGATGCATCTCAGGGAACTTGCCACATTAGATTGAAAACTCAGGCCTTTAGAAGCTGACTGTTTCAGGTGTTTAATTATTTGGTTCTTAGCCAAACATCATGTGGGATGCGTTCCTTCGCGGGCGGTTATGAAGTCAGCCTCCATGAAGGTGCAGGCTCATGCTCGAGGCTTGGGGCAGGTGGGCTTGCGTGACAGGTGAAAAGGGGTCATCTCAGGTAAAAATAAAAGCCTCTCCCTTCCAAAAGGTTTGTCCATCACTGTTTATGTCTTTTACCCTTTGAGGAACTAAAGCACGCCCTGTCATTAGGGGATTAAGTGATGGATGGCCTTTGATCGTACAGACGAGCAGAGCAGTGAGGTAGGGATGGAGCCAGCAGAAGGGCTCTGAAAACAGTTTCCAAATGCCCACTATGAACGTGAGTGATCACAGTGATACGAGGAGAGGACGTCTCCCCACTGCCCGTCCAAAGTAAAATCGCCTTTTTAGGCATTGAATCTCTCTCTGACCTGAGCCCAGCAGCATTCTTGGTCGAGCAGAATGTCCACTGAAAAGGGCAGAGTTATAAAAGGCACCCCACGGTCAGTGCTTCATTTCTAAAATAAATATGTGCCAGGGCCAAATATTTTCTAGCACATCTGGGACACATCAGGACGGGCAACTCCTGGCCCACTGGTGCCACCATCCACGGCAGTGCCCCAAAGTGACAGCATACTTGGCATGATGGCAGATGTGCAATTTATAGACACCAATCAACATACAATAACATAGAATACTAGTTTAGGCAGACGTTTCAGTGATTCTCTCAACACATTATCATTGTTGACATTTTCCTCAAATTCAAAAGGTGGCAAGTGGAACATGTGGACCACCTGTCCACAGAAAACAAATTCAACATGCTTTCCTCTTATGATAAATTGACAAGTGCAGGAGAAATAATTGCTGAACTGATGAACTTGCCTGTCAAACACTGCAGCAAAACCGTTGTGTATAGTTTGGCGCTCAAGGCTGACAGGCCTCTTAGGCAGTGGCCTTTTCCCTGGCTTTAATAATAATAATTTGGCATTTATATAGCGCTGCAAACCCTCAGGTATCTGAGCGTTGCTTATTATTACCCACGGTGTGTGGTGCTCATTTATCGACCCGCCAGGATTCGAACCTGCATTAGGAGACTCTGCACCGATGTCAAAGCGCTCTACTCGCTGTGCCACTTGACCGGCTTTGCCTCTGTGTTGGGGCTGCTGGCTGGTGACTGTCCTCTTATTGTCAACCCACACTGCAGTAGCAGAGCTGCACCATTGTCATGCAGGATGACCGGAGCACCCAGCATTGCCACTTTCCAACTTCTATTGCTGTTCAGGCCCTTATTACTTTTTTCAGGCAGGCCTATTTTGAGACTTGCTGATCTACCCTGTAGGTCTGTACTTCTATGAAGAATACTGAACGTATGTTTTGGCTCATGTATTTGTTACCCATTACTTCGTGAATATTGCTTGATGTAGGAAATACCAATGGCTGATGCATGTGGCCTCAAGACCTCATCATCTACCTCCTACCTGGAACACAGACTTCATTTCAGAGCAGAAATATTCCATCTTTCATCCTTATGGTATTTATGCCATTAACATTACACATTCAATAATGCAAATATACATGAAAGGAAGCAATCTGCTAGCATTTGCTTGAAACCTTGCATTGAATCTTTTCTTTCTAGCACAAGTATATATTCATTAATAGCCATTTAATGGGTGAGTATGTTTCTGCTTCTGTACCCCCAACTCATCATCATCATCAACAGCATCATCATCATTTGCTTCCTGTGCATCATCCTTTACTTCTATTCTATTTTGATTTTTATAATAATAAAATGTTGTGGGTAACTTCCTCTCAGAAATGGTGCACTGCTAATCAGGACCCCCTTTCAGGCAACTTCATTCCAGTAGCATAAAGTACACCTGTGCCCTTCAGAATCAGCATCCTGATCTGCAGCACCTGCTCTCCAATGTCACAGAGCAGGTTCAGTGGGCACAGGTGATATGTTGACAGCTGCAGAGACAGCAAAGTCACTTCAGAGCAGGGGCTGCATTTAAGACCTGCAGCCCTGTTACCAAACCTCATAACTATGAGAGTCACTATCCTGGTGGCAGTTGTAAACGTTAAATGTAAGCCATACTTGAGTTTAAGGTATGCTAGCTAGTATCTCTCATAATTATACAAGCCACATCAAATATATATCATACACCTGTCAGTACTGTGAACCCTAGCTGGCCCTGCCAGCTTGCAGGGCAGGAGACGGAATTATGGGGCCTCTCCTTTTGATCCTGTTTGAGGTCTGGCAACACCTATCTCCAGCCAGATGGCCTTACATCTGGAGCTGTCCTGGGAAAGAGGAATTAAAGGTCACACCCATCCCCAAAAGGACTAGACTCAAACCAGTGTGCTGCATACCAAAAGGGCCTTTAATGCAATTGACAAGGGAAGGGGGTGGATTTAGTGTAGACAGAGGGAGCTCATCATAGTTGGAGGAAGATTACACCACCTTATATCTCTCTGGGCCCGATTCTCATCTTGGCGCAGTGAGCGTGCTAAATAGCACGACTCACTGCGCCATTTCTTGACACCCAGGCACCACTGCTATTCTCATGTGGGCCTGGGCGTCTTCGCAAAGCACGACAGCTTGCAAGATGTTGAAGCGGCTTACTGTGATGCATAGGAAAGTGTTCATTTACACCTGTGTAGTGTATATGAACACTTTCATTTAAAGCGAGCAGCTTCAACGTTGCATCCTGCAACGTTGAAGCTGCTCACTTTGGTGTAAATTAAAGTGTTCATATACACTTGTGCGGTGTATATGAACACTTTCTTTTAAAGCGAGCAGCTTCAACGTTGCATCCTGCAACGTTGAAGCTGCTCACTTTGGTGTAAATGAAAAAAATGACTAAATGACTTTAAAAGAAGGTGTCTACCATTCATTCATTGATTCACACTTGAACAAACACCTGAGGAAGAATTCATTGGACCTCTGTTGGGAGAGTTGACTTTCAAAAGCCCTCCTCCAGTGAGTTGAAGATTGATATTCCAAGGCAAAGGCAAGCTCTATTCCCTACCCATCCCCAGGGCACATTGCGGGTGACCTACTGTTGGAACAAGATCTCCATCTCTGACAGCCACACTGCTTCTCGGGAACTCATCATGTTGAAGGACTCATGAACATGTGTGCAAGCCTTCTCTGCATTAGGAGCCTGAGAATAAGGATCACACTTGTCCCTGAGACCCTGGAGTGGGACCACAGAACCTGAAAGCAAAGACAGCCAGTTTTTCATTGTTGAACCACTGCAAGCTGTGATTTGAGCCAGTTCGACCCCGCTGAACAACCTTTATTCTCCAGAGCTGTCTTTGGCACTCGATCTACGAACAGCTGTCGTGCGCACTGAAACCAGTTTTCAACCACACCACAAAAGCTGAGCGCATTGTTGCCTTGGCTTCAACTTGAAGCCAGTTGTTGCATCCACCGCATTTGAATGGCCTTTCAAAACACCAGCACCTTTTCTGCTGATCTATACCACCAGTCAAGTCTACCCTAGTGGCTTCATCAAGCCACTACCATCAAAAGATGCATCAAACTGCCCAAGTCAAATTGTGCATCCAATCACCAGCATCCTCATTGTCGAACTGATCCAAGTGGCCCTCATGAACCACATTTCCTTCATTGAACCGACTGCATAAACAGCACATTCAGACAACAGACAACAGCATTTTAATACCATCTAATTGACTGTTGAACCAACCCTGCTGGCAGTCAAAATCCACCCTTCTTTAAACATCGCACGCTAGCTTGACACTCCTCCCCATCTGGAACAACATGACTGGTGCATTTGAGTCTGCTTCAAACTACCCAAACAGCACATAACAGCCTTGTTCTCCATTGAGTAAACTCCACGATCAGTGAAAGTTTTCGTAGGATGTTTTAATCGGACAACATCCAACTCGGGAGAATTTTCCAGCCAGCATAAGCCAGCGCACAATTTTTACTTAACGAATAAAGTTATTTTTATGAACCTGAGGCCACCCCAATTTAACATTATTGGTTCCCTGCAGCCTCCCTCCTCTTTACGGACAAGAAACACACAAGGTTGCACAGAAGGTCTATTTATAAATAAAATAGAAATAATTGAATCAATTTAAATGTAAACAAATTATGCATTTCTGAAATTCCAACTCCAATGAAAAATGTTCAATACTCTGGTTGCATCACTTTTCCATGCTACATTTACATGAATGTGGAGTTTCTAAGGTATATATACATCCAATTTATCACTTGATTTATACTGAGCAGGCACCCACCATGCTTAGAACATATATGAGGACTCGGGATAAAATTATCAGTTTATAGGAAACCAAATTAAATCAGAACATTCCTGCCTATCTAAACCTTTCTACTTCTTATTCATTGCAAATAAACATTTCCCCTTCCCCGGCAATGGACATGTCAGAATCTCAAACAGAGTTCTAGAAAAGCCAATTGAAAGACAGGCTACTTAACATTCCAACATATGGATCATTTGCTAAATTAAAATATGTGTTAGCTAGATTTCCTTCAATGATGTTTCTACTGCATTAAGGGGAAAAGGTGTGCATTTCTGATTTTTTAATGGGCAACTTAAAGGTGGAAATATTGGTGGCGAATAATCACACTTTCCCTTTTTCCTTGAATGATTTAAGTCCGGCAACAAGGCTTGCTTGGTGAATGTAACCAGGATATTACTTCAATTTACATAACTTTTCTGTGCATGTACACATTTGAATATCCATTTACACCCAGAATACTTCTTCTGTGCTTGATCATTACACAGAGAAGGAGGCAGATGATCTCCCAGCATGCACAGCATAGACCCTATTCTATCAAATCTATCATTCCAGAAGCACATAGGCTTCTAAAATATTTATTGATTTCTCAGTAAATCTAGTCAATTTACATAGCCTGCCCCCTCAGTACTTGCACAAAAAGGGCTGGGATTGAATCTATTCCCCTTTAGAGTATGACTCCTCTCAGAATTTGGAATTTCTGGCTGCCTCAGACATGAGGGTACCCCCTTAAGGACTGGGTCACTTCCACCCCTCTGGTAACAGGGAGGCATTAGTTGTCAAAATGGGGGGAGCTTCCCTCCATAGTCTAGTGTACAGGAGGGCGAAGCTACCTCTGACGGGCCCATGGGATCAGAGCTCACCCTCGAGTACTTTAAGACGAGATAGCTGCACCTTGCGGTGGATGGGGTGCAGGATTCTCTTACTCCAACACCAATCAATAAGGACAACTCAAATGGTTTGGCAAAGGGAAGTCTGTTTAATGACAAGTACAAAAAACGGGGAAACAATAGGAAATCATCAGTGATGCGATCGCCCGTCTCGCTTCAACTTCCAAAATCTTCATTCAAATAGCAATTCTTATAGGCAAAATTCATCATCATTGACGTGTAACACTCAAAAGTTTGTCATGCAAGTCTATTGGTTGGAAAAGGTAACTTAAGTATAGGTACTATATCTGTATATGGTAACCGGGTGTGAGGATTGGATAACTCTTATCGGGTGGGCGTCTAAGCATCACTATAAGTACGACGTTTCATTGGTTCTACTAGCTATAGGACCCTAGATTATTTGGTTCATTGTGATTGGATCGGTTACACCCCTAGGCATAAATCTCCACTTTAATTAGCAGCTTGCAGAATGGTTACCCGGATGCGGCATGCCCCAAGATTCACCCTGCCTCCCTTCCATCAATCAGTACTTTAGGGCTATGTGTCAATTAGTTGGCTGAGGATGGCCTTGAAACTGTAGCTTCTTATCGGGAAAAGTTATGGCATCCTCTGGTTTTGGGTGAATTCAGACGTTGGTACCTCTTTGCGCTTAGCTGGTCACGTGCCAGTACACCGTGAAGCCGCTGCATTTTCCATCTATTTGTGTATTTGATTCTCCCTTCGGCCTCACCATCTGCCTGGGCCTCCTTATCTTGACCTTCACGGGCAGGCTGCTATGCTCTTAAGTTTTGATTCTTCGGAATTGCCGCTCTCTTCTCTTCCTTGGGTTGACCTCAAATTCCTAGGCATGAGCTGCTTCTTGCTAAGTTTCGATTCCGCTCTTTCGTCTGGCTTTGTGCTGGTAAATGAATCCTGACCTGTTTGACCCATAGCAACCTGGGCTTAATTCTGCTTTCATGTAGAGTGGACTGCACTTATATAATGTGCTTCATTGAGGTAGATATATATAGTTGGCGCTTGCCGCTCTATTCGTCTACTAAGCATAGCAAGCCGCACTGTTTTCTTAGCTTCTTGCGTTACAAGCCTATGTACAGGCGTTAGCTGGTTGCATACTTTCATCCTGCTTTATGGTTACGGTTCTTTATATTTCAACATCGTCTCTTCTTCTATGTCTGTGATATCTTTATCCATGGTGTTTCATCTTAGTGTGTCATCTTTTGGTTGTTGTTCGTTCATCTGTACGTCTGTCCGGGCCCTCGTGAATTCACCATTCGTCTTCGATTAAGGCCCTTTGGATCTCTTCTGGGACAGTCTGAAAGTAGTCTTCATGTCGTGTCAGGTGTTGGTACGGTTGTCTCAATGTGTACCGTGCTGCCCATGATTGTCTGGTTATTGGCACTTCAACAGGTATTGCTCTTCTGATGGGCACTGGGCAGAGCCCCAGTGTGGCTCTCTGTTGGTTTATTTGCTCCTCATATGTCACATATCTCAGCGTGTATGTTCCTGGTATTTCAAAATGGGTGGCTGGGGTGCAGGTCATATCTGGGACCTCATCTACACTCCCCCCTCTGGTCGGTTCATTGAGCACTTCTGCTTCCTCCTTTGGGTTCACCTTACTTGGTTCTTCTGTATTCATTTCTTCTTCATCTTCTGGGTTTGTACATGATGATGTGAAGGAATGTCTCTTTGGAGTCCAAATTTGTATCACTCCTTTCAAACTTCCTGCTGTTTTTACATGTTCGTCTTTGTTCCAGGTCATTAGCTGGCATTGTCCAATTGGGCTGCAATAGATCCATTTTCCTTCATACTTTCTTTGTTTCCTGGGATACACAAATGTTGTTCCTTCTGGTGCATATTCGCTGGCCTTCACGAAGTCTCTTATTTCTTTGTCAGTCAGATCTCTGGGCTTCCATCCTGGTTTGATATCAATCATGCTCTTCATCCCTATGGCTTTCTTCACAGTTTTCTGGCATTGAGAGATAATTATCTTGATAACACAAAAACCTAATAGTATCATCAATAGCAGAGCTACCAGAAACTTGACTGTGGGCCTCATCACGACTTCGGCGGTAACCCTTAAATCCGGCGGTAGCGCTATTACCGCTGGATTTAAGGGTCAGCCGAATCAGGGTTTCGGCGGATTTCGCCCCAGCTCTGAGCTGGGGGGAAATCCACTGAAAGTTCGCGCTATTACCGCCGGCAGAAAATCCACCGGAGGTATTAGCGCGAAGATTCCCCATTGAGCCCAATGGGGAATGGGGCATTCCCGAATGGGCTCAGTGGGGAATGGGGACATACATTAACGCCGAACTCATGGTCCGGCGCTATTACCGCCCATGCTAATAGCGTTACCGTTACCGCCCAAGTCGTGATGAGGCCCTATGTCTGCCATCCATTGTGGGACCCATGAGAATAGTGTTCCAAACCAGCTGTCATCATCAACTTTGTCGGTTTCATTGATCATCTGGTTCTGCATGTTTGTCAGCATACCTACGGCTTCTGTTAAGGTTCCATTTTCTTTGTCATGTGACGGTATAAATGTGCAACATGCTTCTCTGATTTTTGCGCAAACTACTTCATCCATCACTGTGATCATGTCAAGTACATATCTATTCTGGAGAGTCATCAGTTGGATTGCTCTTAACTCTTCCTTGATTGCGTTGAATCCCTTTATTGTCGAGTTGATGGTTTGCAGTAAATCCCATCTGGTGATTTGCAACCATTTAGTATTTGCTCCAACCTGGAATCTTGGCATGAGGATTGTTGTGAACACTGATGAGGTGAGGATAAACAGTCTGTGTTCGTACGGGATTGCATGGAATGCTTCTTCTGATTTGGCAGAAAAGAAATTCTCTCTTTTCTTTCGGGATACCAGCTCTACAGATCTCCTTTTCCTCAGGTGAGCATCTGCTTTCGGGAAACTGTCAATATTCAGGTCACTTTTTGGGATCACTAGTGCAGGAACGTGGACGTTCACTATCATGCATATGCCGCCCCAGTTTTTTGGCAGTCTTATGTATGTTTTGGATCCACACACCCAATAATGATCCATAATTACTGCGGTTCCATGCATCATTCCTGGAGCCTCAAAAATTCGTCCACAGTTCTGATTCTCTCCCATCTTCCTTGTGATATTGTTCCTGAAGCACAATTCCGGGCTTTCCAGTGGCACTATCTGCTGGGGTCCTCCTCTGTCTTCAACCCATGTCAGTAATCTTGTGAGTTTCGGCCATAAAGGTTTGCACAACCTCTGTGAGTTCTCTATTGCTTCCTTATAGGCTCCAAAGACCATCCATGCTCGACAGATCACCACTCCTTCTTCCCATCTGTCTGGTGAAAGCACTGTTCCCCAAATCTGCATTTGGCCTCTGCTCTTCCAATTTTTTGCCTCTTCTGGAGTTTTTCCTTGGACGGTCAGTCTTGGGTTAATTCCCCATCTGATTGCTGCTCCTTTAACTCCAGGCTTCTTGTACCTGATCACATGATTCCTAGTTTGGGCTCTGTATCTTTTCTTAATGTCCTGTATATAATCATCTTCATGGGGGTAATTTGTCTCGGTTGCCCATATCAATGAGGCATCCCTCCCCATAAACTGCCCTCTGGTGTTGCACATTGCTACGTGTGAGAGACAGTGTGCTGTCGGGACATCAATTTCTACAGCCATGAAGATCTTGGATTTCCCTATGCTGTACGGTAGGAGTGCACACACGAAGCATTCTCCTTCTGATTTCTTTCTTCCAACTTCTTTCATGTGCTGGTACCAAATGTTGTTTCCTAGGTGTGCTGTGCTGTCCAGGTAGTCGTTCAGTTAACTGTTATCTTCATGCAGGCTCCTCTTGATCCTTAGTGTCTTCCTGTAGTTTGTTATAACTACATCTCTAAACGCGTCTGTGTGGCTTTTCCTTGCTCGGGCGTTCTGGTCCAAGGTGTCGGTTTCCTTATCTGCATCGATGTGGTAGGTGGAGGTTTTGCAATTCTCTCCTTCTCTTCTTGCATTCTTTTCCTGCCCTCTATAAGTGTCTTTATCAGCCCCCAGCCTGTCACCGGCCCAGTGTATGGCTGCATCATGGGCCTGGTACTTTGCCCTTGTGTTGGAACTTGTGTGATTGTCAGTACAGTCTCTGCGGTTTTACTTTTTAGTTCCTCATGCCGTTTCTTCGCTCTAGCTATAAACGGGAATAAATTATCTATTAACATTTGTGCCTTTGCAGTGAATTCTCCTACAGCCGCTTCTGTCCTTTAAAGGGCCTTTGTGAAGTCTTCTTTCATTGGCCGTTCTCTCAATCCCTTTCGGTCTCTTTCATTATTTTCTGGGACTGATTGTTCGGTAGACAGTCTCATGCTGTCTGTTGCCTTCGCTTGAGGCTCTGTGGTCATTGACACTTGCCCTGGTTCGTGTGCATTCAGTGTGTGTGTGCGTGTAGTTGTCAGTGCTATGTTTTCATTCATTCCGTGCTGACCCTGTCTCCAGCTTTTCTTTTCATACGTTACCTCAAGTGTGTATGTGTCACTGTTAATCATATTCATTTGCAGTTCATTTACTTTACCATCGGATATTCTCGGGACTGGAATAACTATATAGGGTCTGGGTGCTTTTGTGGGACTCATACGTACATCATCAGGTGGGTGCACTGAAATTGGAATGCTTCGTGCATCAAGATAAAATGCAGTTCTGATCGGTAATGACAGCAAAATAATGATAAACACAATGCATAGATAAATGATAGTGCGGTAAGTTAAACGGCAGCTTTTCCTTCCAGAGAAGCAAGGGCGCCCCTCTGCTTGTGGGAGGACCAGGTTACTGTTTTGGGCCCCCATCTCGATCATAACAAAATGTCAATGTTTATTTTTTTTCCCCAATTCAATGTTGTGTTTTCGAACAGTTTGTATCATAAAGTGTCTGGTGCTTCACAAGTGTCCCCCCTCTTGCCGGTGACAATTGTCTCTTGATACAGGATGCAGTATCCTTGCTAAACTATGGAAAAATAGATTAGACTAACACTTCGATAAGTAATTTTTACTTTGTATATTAAAAGTAGGTAAGTTCCCAGTCCACCCCCCCGAATCTGATTCAGTTCTGAGGACATGCTGGACACTGTTCAATGTGAAGAAAGGGGAATAATGGCAATCAAAACAAATAAAGGCAAAGTTCTTGTCTCTGCTCCCCCGATCTGTCCCACGGCGGAAAGATGAAGTGCTTGCCTCAGCTTCCTCGATCTGTCCCTCGGTGGAAAGATGAAGTGCTTGCCTCGGCTTCCTCGATCTGTCCCTCGGCGGAAGGTTTCACTGGAATCTCCTCTTATAATCTCTCTGAAAGTTGGACAGCTCCACTTGCAGCATGATGCCATGGAGGAGCGTTCCCATCCGTGCGACATTAGCTGGATCTCTAATGAATGTGAGGATGTCAACCTCGATAGGTATCCCCACAATTTCTGGAAAGTCAGTGACTAGGCGGAAGAGGACGTTGTGTGCCAGTCGGCTGTCCTCGGGTGACAGGGACATTTGCACTTTCCGGACGCGTGGATTGCGACCAAATAGCTTAGCTTGGTCCACAGCTGGCTCAAATGTTCAGAGTTTGCTGGGTCTCGAATAAATGTGAGAGTGTCTGTGGTTCTCCCAACAATAGCTGGGCACTCCTCTATGATGGTAAAGAAAAGCGTATTGACGAGTTCATCTATAATCGCTTGTGGTGGAAGCATTTGTGTCCTTATCACTGTAATGAGGCAGTCGAATGAAGGCTTCCGCGATGACAGTAAGTAGTTGCAGATTACTTTCTTGTTGGCAGGATCCTGGATAAAGTCTGCAACACTTGTAACCCTCCCTACCAGCGACGGATATGATACCAATACTAACTGGAAGTAGATGAGTACGTCCTTTATGATGTTTCTGCTGGGGGACACCATAAGTGCTGCCAACAAGGTCTTCATATTTGATGATTCAGGATACTGTGTTTAGCCATTAAGGTAAAAGTCCTTTATCAATGTCTGTTGGAGTCTTGTTTCTCAACAACCTTAAGTGTGGTTTCGTTTACAAGTTCGTGTCAACAAACGTGTTATGGCTTAACTGCGCAATTTTCTTCCTTACCCTGCAACCAGGATGCACAGAGTGTCCGTTTATGTCCTTATCCCCTTCTGCTTAGAGGAAATGTCCGGTTTAAGCCACAACTTGCACAAGGGGTTATTTGTCTTGGCTTTGCCGCTCATGCGTCCTTCTTCCTCGTCATAGATCTCGTCTGCACGTGCTGAGGTTCTTCCCTGTTGTCTGTGGGTTCTTCGCGGTGGGGTGCAGCTAGAGGGCTTTCTCCAATATAGGGCTTAATGTCATTGAGAGAAATACACGCTCTCCTGCCCTGCAGTTTTACAGCTGAAGCAGTGCAGTCCTCTACGATGAAAGGGCCATTGAATCTTGGCTCGTCCCACCTCTTCCTCGTGTGTTTTTTTTACTAATACCGCATCTCCAGAAAGACGAGTGGAACACGTAGACCTTGAACTGCGCCTGTTTAAGTGTCTCCTGCTGTGTTTTGTGCGGTACTGCACCCTTTTCGTCGTCGCTGCAGTTGGTCTGAAATTACAGTAAGACTGGATGTCATGCAGTTCAGATATTTTTGCAATTCGGATCCCAGGACCTCTCGGGTTGGCTGGGCACCACATCTAGTTCTGTCTCTAGGGGTTAGGGGAGTATTCATTCTCCTTCCTGTGACTATCTCGTGTAGCGTAAGATGATGGTTGGAGCCTGGTTGGTTCCGAAGAGCATACAATGCCAGTGGGAGGCAGTGCAACCATCCCCTCTTTAGAGTAAGCTTCAACTTGGCTATCCTTTCCTTTAGCAAGCCGTTGAGCCTCTCAAAGATCCCATTACCTTCTGGATGATACGCCGACAAGAACTTCTGCTTTATACCAAGCAACAAGCCAATCTGCTCAAAGACTGAATTTACAAAATGAGCCCTATTATCTGATCTCATCACTTCACACCCCCCATCTAGGGAACACTTCCGTCACTAGGAATTTGGCCGCACAGGTAGAGTCTGGGCGTGTACATGGACCTGCTTCTATCCATCTAGAGAATGGACACACCACTACAATTAAGTATCTGTACCCATTGCACACTTGAATCATGTCGACATTGTCGTCCTGTGGTGCCTCCCCTTGAAGCTTCATTAGTTGTGTTTGCCCCAGATTACTATAGGCTTCGGGTGTGGTATGTGCCACCATCATTCTCTCATGGGTGCACGCCACTTCTACTTCCATGACCGTCTCACTTTTGGAGGCCATACGCTTGGCTTCCGTGTCAGCTGCGTGGTTTCCACGTGACACGAAATCTGTCCCTTTGGTGTGAGCGGCGCATTTCACGACTGCTATTCCCACTGGGAGCTGTAGTGCCTTTATCAGCCTGTCCAATAAGGCTGCATGCTGCACTGGCGTGCCGTCTGCTCGGAGGTAGCCCCTCCTTTCCATCGTGCTAGCTCTGCATGCACTGTGGACGTCACGTCACATAGGCGGAGTCACTGTGCACCGTAACTTCCTGGTCTGTGTGATTCTCTATGGTGAGTATCAATGCCAATAGTTACGCAGCCTGCGCTGAATAATGAGATGGTATCCGTGTGCTGACGAGTACCCGAAATTCTCAGTTTGCTATGTGTTTCATTACGGCAACGCCTGTGTATCTTTGTCTGTCCACTTGGTAGATTCTCGAAGATCCGTCAACAAAAATGATCTCTCCTCCCGCCAGGGCATTTTCTTTTACCCTGGGGATTTCATCATAGAATTCTTCATAGTTTGCACAGTCATGTATCGGCTCTCTTTCAGTGACTGGCTCAGCTATGAACGTAGCTGGGTTCACTGTTTTACATCAAACTATTTTGATCGATGGATTAGATATAATCACTTCATAGGCCGAAGCTCTTTGAGATGTCAACGTACCCTTTGGTTTCTCTAAAATGGCAAATAATGAGTGCTCTACGTATAACATCATAGAACATCCCATCACAATGGTTGTCGCTTTCTCTATGGTGAACGCTGTGGCAGCTAAGCTTCGTTCGCATGGGAAGTGGCCTCTAATTACTGGGTCCAGGTTCCCACTGTAATATGCCAGGGGCTTGTACCCCAACAAGGTTTTTGCATGAGCACTGCCGTCATAACGCTGCCATCTGTGTGCAAGAACAGGTGGAATTCCTCTGCATAATTAGGAGTCCCGAGAACTGGAGCCGTACAAATCGCTCTCTTGGGTTCTGCAAACCCCTTTTCCATTGCATCAGTCCATTTAATCTTTTCCTTTGTCACCTGGGCCTTCTTCAGGGCCTGGAGCAAGGGCTTGGTATATGAGCTCTAATCGAAGAGCCATGCTCTAACATAATTGCATAGGCCTAAAATATCTGCATTACCTTCATGTGAGATTAGCTGGCCTCTGTATAGCACCTCCTGTTGACAATATTGCAACTTTTCCTTGTCAACCTTATAACCTTTCTCAGCCAGTACAGTCAATAGCTGAATAGAATCGTGTCTGCATTGTGCTTCCGTGGAGCTGCAGATCAAGATGTCGTCCACATATTGCAAGACAATGCTTTCTAATGCAATATTGCTTAGGTCCATCTGTAGGACTCTATTGAAAATGGATGGGGACTCACATACCCCTGTGGCAACCTCGTGCTTTTCAGACGCATTTGTCAGAAAGTGAATGACGTCAGATCTTGAGAGTCACGGTGCAACAGGATTGAGAAAAAGGCATTTTTCAAATCAATCACCGTGAAATATTTTGCCTCGATGGGTATGTTACATAGGATTGTAGATGGATTAGGGACTAGAGGGAATTCGGCTTCAACAATATCGTTTAATGCTCTTAATCTTGGATTATACGCCAAGACCCTCCCTTTTATTTCTTGACAGGATAAATCACTGTATTACAGGGTGACTCTGACGTCACTAAGATGCCCTGATCCATCATTGTGGAAATTGTCTTCCCGATCCCTTCATCCGCCTCTCTGGACATGGGATATTGTTGCGCTCTCTGTAAAATTGTTCCTGGTTTCAGATTAATTTTGACTTCTGTCACCCCCTTCAGGAGGCCTACGTCACATGGTCCTGTAGTCCATACTGAGACAGGCACCTGGGCCATGTTGTCATCAAAGTATTCCGGACGTATCAGTGCCAACATCTTTCTCTGGAGCACTTCTCTTTTGATCATTTTTACCCAAAATGTGAGACTCAGTTCCACCCTTGTCTCTTCTGAGTCTGGTTGTTCTTCAAACAGATCGTCATCGGTGACGTTAGTTACTCGATACCATTCTTTGATGGCGATAATCGCGCACCATTGTCTGCCTTCATTATCGTAGCCTTCGACAAGTGCTACTTTCCCTCGCACTGCTGCAGCATGTATCACCAAGGGAAATATTTGTCCCTCCTCTTCATGCATAGGTATTCGTGGTCTGAATAAAATCTTGTCAGGGGTTCTCATAGTTCTATCTGCGAGGCCTGGTAATCCTGCCATAAGCACACACATGCCATATGCGAAAGCTTCCGGGTCTAATGGTATAGCTCTCATGGCTATGTGTCCTGAGTATGCCCTGATCATTTCGCACACGTTTGAATAATGCATTCCTGGAGTGGAGCATGCTATGCCCTCCTCCGTGAACAAGATCGCCATGTTCACTTTTGTCATTAAGTCTCGACCCAAAATGTTTACTGGGGTCTGACGTGAATATAATAAAGGTACATTCATTTTGCACTCTCCTACGGAGACTGGGAGTGCATCTGTAAAGGGAACTCGACTGTGAGCTCCTGTAAAACTCTGAGTATCTATGGCCTCGCCGGACAAGAAAACTTGCCTTCACGTATGCACGAGCGTGTTGCACCCGCGTCAACTAATAAGGAATAATCTTTACCCCCTATGACAACATTTACCCTAGGTTCCCTATTATGGTCTGGTGTCACTGATAGGATAGAGCACATCAGGGTTCCCAGTGAGATGTCCTAGTTCATATATAGGTTCAGTCCACTGTACATTTGTGGATTCTTTCAATTCCTTGGGTTGCCTCCCCTTCCGGAGTTTGTGCCCTGAGACGATTGCGGTGGTGCCTGTTGACATTGCCCTTGTGGCAACTTCCCCATGTTCGGGGGTTGAACCCCTTGTTGCGCACCTTGCTGCACACCTTGTGCTTGCTGCTGCACTGTGTGATTCTGTGCATTGCCCTGTTGTGAGATCGCAAGTGGATTCGCCGTGCCTGCTCCCATTCCTTGGCTATTCTGCCACACGTCTTGACTTCTGCACGTGCGCGCCAAATGCCCTGTCATCCCACACAGCCAACATACTGGCGGTGGTCAGATTATTTGTCCGTTTGACATATCTGGGTTGCCCGTTTGCACGTTTTGAAAACCTCCTTGATTATTTTGGAAACCTCCTTGATTACTCTGCCATCCTCTTCCTCTAAATCCTCTTCCCCTTGGGTACAGTCCTACGTTACCCTGGTTGTTCTGCTGTGGGTTAGCCACCTGTTGTAAGTTCTGTTTAGCTGGGCTAGTTAGCATAGCTCCTTCAAGAGCATACTTTGATCATTTCCTTTGCACCAGCTTCGCTTCCTCACCCTTTTGTGTTGCCTCCTTTTCCCGATTCTTTTCATGCAACAATCTACAGTAATATGCGATAGTTAACTGTATTCCTGCAGAAGGTTTATCCTCAACCCCTACCAATTTCTTGAGCTGTTTCTGCACTGGTTTTGGCAACCCTTGGCACAATATGTGGTAAAACACTGGTATAGATTTCGTCCACGATTCATGCGTTTCGAGCACTCACGCGTCTTGGAAATTCTGGATATAAATCAACGGATCTTCTGACTCCTTCATTTTGCGAGTCATTATAGCTCCTATATCGGAAGTGTCCAGGTAAAGCACTCACAGCACTTTCCATACTGTTGCTCTGCAATTATTAAATGGCTCTCTGTCATGTGCAGTGTTAATTATGGTTACATCAGGGTACCCTGCCCATGTCCACACATCGTCTGCTCTCTCGCCAAGTATGGCGACCAGGAGTCCCTTAATGTCCACTTCCCGGCTCCCGATGTCAACATTGGAAGCTTGTTTTTCAGGTTTTCTCGATCCATGTGTGGCCAAGGAATATATTGCGGTCTTGCTCCCCACTTTTCTAGTAGCGGAAATTGGAATGTGCAGCCTTCTTTCTCTTCTCTCAAAGCTCTCCTGTCTACCACTGGGGTAATATTCCTGCATCGCCGTCTGCCTGGCAATGTCCTCAACCTGTCTACATAAGCGGGTGCTGACACCCCTCTCTGACCATGGGGTGTTCCATCATGCCGGTCCGACTGTGTGGCAGACTCTGATGTCCTCGGTGTGGACTCACTAACATCCGTCCATCGTACCCCTTTGTCCCTTGGGAGCCGCTTTTCGAGATGTCTCCATTCTTCATTTGACTCGCACTCCGTTTCCTCTCCGGAGTCGGACATTGATTGTTCACAATTCACGCAACTCCTTGTGTCATCATTGTTTTTACTGATTTCTAGTCTGTCCAGGGACAATCTCCTGCTCCCACTACTTCAGGTGACATCCCCAGTGTAATACAATTGAGTGCTTTCCAAGCGCTCATCTTCCCTTTCCTTTTGGGGTATTTGTTCTAGTCCCATTTCATCATATATTTTATCGATCGTTTCCCCGATGCTTCTGGTATCGAAGTCATCTTCAATATTTTCCCTAGTCGTGCCTGGTCCTGAGTCGTACGCAGGAAATAATTATTCAATGTCATCCCATTCTGCAACAGGATCGGGTTTTTTAACTTCCCGCTCCAAATATTCGAGATCGCATGCCCTCTGTCTACCCTTACGTTCAATGTCATCATCCAATTCTTTGCATTTCTTCGCCTCTTTTCTGACCTTATCTTCTTCCCTTCTCCTTTCATTTCTACGTTCATTTTCCCTTCGAACTTACTCATCCCTTCGTCTCCTCATCTTCTTGTCACATACTCTTTGCTCCTCTTCTAAATGTTGCTGTTTCTGTCTGTCTTGATCATAGACTGCTCTCTGTTTGCGATCGAGCTGCTTTTCTTGCTCTTCGCGATACATCTCTTCACGCCTCAATCTATCCTTCTGCCTTATCCTTTCATCCCTTAACACCTTTTCTTTCTCCTTTCTATGTGCCTCACCTAAACTCTCTCTAGGTCTCACATCATCACTTCCTTTCCCATCGAATTTCAATAAGATTTGTCCTCCCATCCATTCATCTTTTGTAAATGCTATCTCATCAGTTCTGTCTTCGCTTCCTTTCCATTTCTTTCCCTCTCTCTCCTTATCAAGGGATGCACTAGTCTGTGCCTGATCCTTCCTTTCATCATCGCGTCTCTCCTTGCCCCTCGGGACTGCAGAGGTAATATTCTGGACCTGGTCCTTCGCTCGATTTTCATCACTATTGTAAGTAGGTGACTCATATGCGGGGTTGCTGTGCCCTGTGGCTGCTTTAAGCTCCCTTAATGGGTAGAGTCCCTCAGGCTTACTTCCCCCGGTTTCCGTTTCAGGCTGGGCAGGTGGCGCGGTAGGCGTCTCATCCCCCTTCATGAATACGTTTAATATCCAGTCAGCAGGTGGCTCTTCTTCTTTCGACTGTTCAAACATTTTCCAAAGTTCTAGAACAGCAAGGCGTTTCTCTAGTTTTTTTCCTGTATGTGTGGCATGCAAGTCAGTCGTCATATGCTTTAAGACGGCTTTGGATAAGGACCCATTTTGTTCATCTTGTGGGCGGTACCCTTAACCCACTCAGTGCTATATTTCTTAAGCTTGGGTGCATGTTTCGGCAGTTACTTACATAAGTGTGCTAATGGTGTAATTTCTTCCATGCTTAAATCTGGTCTATTTTCCTCTTAAACACCACTTTTCAAAGCTTCCATGCAGCTTTAACACTGTCAACAATATGAACGAGCACCAAACACTGCAAGCTCCAATCCAATTTCTTCCTGGCAAAACTTTTGTATCTACAATTTACTCAAAACATCAATTCGAGTGTGATTCCAACTCAACTACAGAATCGCGTGAAATCCTTCTCAATTCAAATAACAAACAACAAAAATTCCTTACATATGACATACAACATAACACGTATGACAGACACTTGACAGACTAGACAGACACCAGCTGGACACAAATATCTCTGCCTCTAATTTGTACCCTGACATGGAGTTTAAACGCACCCCTTTTATGACGTCTTTAAACATGGTAGTAGCCTAGTCGTCCCCTATTATGTGGGGCTCTGAGTTCACGTTTCTTCTGAGCGCTATATTAAAGTGCAGGAATAAGGCGTATCCTCTCTCTCCTCAAGTGTCCGCCCTGGTATTCTGTAACTTCTCAGGTGTCTGCCCTGGTATTCTTTAATATCTCAGGTGTCTACCCTGGTATTCCTTAATATCTCAGGTGTCCACCCTGGTATTCTTTAATATCTCAATTATTCTCAAATCATTATCCCCTTATATATATACAGTCTTCTCTACTTCTGACTATTTTGTTTTCTCTACCTCCCTCCGTTACCTTTTCCCTTACTTGTTCTAATGCCTATGACATTTGCCAAAGCATTCAATTTTTGTTTCACTCACCTCTCGCATGGTTCCTCGCTGGATCCTCGGAATCACCACCTCCGTTACCACCTCCTTTAGTCTTCCGTCTGTTCCGCTGCCCATAGGAATGGAAGGGTTTATGTTTATAAAACGGGTCCCTTCAGACCTACTGCAGTTATTTGGACAGATTTAAACTATCACTGTCCACGGGAAGCTGCACAGTCTACTCTGCCAAATGGTGAAGGACTTGTGATATTGCCGAAGACCTAGAGTTACTTTGTGTCGTCGGTCAATAGGTGTCTCATTTTAATCAATAATCGATAATTGATGGTCACAGCCATCCTCTGCTGCCAAGTGTACAGGAGGGCGGAGCGACCTCTGACGAGCCCATGGGATCAGAGCTCACCCTCGTGTACTTTAAGACGAGATGGCTGCACCTTGAGGTGGATGGGGTGTAGGATTCTCTTACTCCAACACCAATCAATAAGGACAACTCAAATGGTTTGGCAAAGGGAAGTCCATTTAATGACAAGTACAAAAAACGGGGAAACAATAGGAAATCATCAGTGATGCGATCGCCCGTCTCGCTTCAACTTCCAAAATCTTCATTCAAACAGCAATTCTTATAGGCAAAATTCGCCATCATTGACGTGTAACACTCGAAAGTTTGTCATGCAAGTCTATTGGTTGGAAAAGGTAACTTAAGTATAGGTACTATATCTGTATATGGTATCAGGGTGTGAGGATTGGATAACTCTTATCGGGTGGGTGTCTACGCCCATCCCTCTACATCACACGTGCTAGACGTCACTATAAGTACGATGTCTCATTGGTTCTACTAGCTATAGGACCCTAGATTATTTGGTCCATTGTGATTGGGTCGGTTACACCCCTAGACATAAATCTCCACTTTAATTAGCAGCTTGCAGAATGGTTACCCAGATGCGGCATGCCCCAAGATTCACCCTGACTCCCTTATATCAGTCCTTACTTTAGGGCTATGTGTCAATTAGTTGGCTGAGGATGGCCACAAAACTGTAGCTTCTTATCGGGAAATGTTATGGCATCCTCTGGTTTTGGGTGACATCAGACGTTGATACCTCTTTGCGCTTGGCTGGTCACGTGTCAGTACACCGTGAAGCTGCTTCATTTTCCATCTATTTGCATATTTGATTCTCCCTTTGGCCTCGCCATCTGCATGGGCCTCCTTATCTCGACCTTCACGGGCAGGCTGCTATGCTCTTAAGTTTCGATTCTTCGGAGTTGCCGCTCTCCTCCCTTCCTTGGGTTGACCTCGAATTCCTAGGCATGAGCTGCTTCTTGCTAAGTTTTGATTCTGCTCTTTCATCTGGCTTTGTGCTGGTATATGAATCCTGGCCTGTTTGACCCTTACCACCGTGGTATTAATTCTGCTTTCATGTAGAGTGGACTGCACTTATATAATGTGCTTCTTTGAGGTAGATATATACAGTTGGCGCTTGCCGCTCTATTCGTCTACTAAGCATAGCAAGCCACACTGTTTTCTTAGCTTCTTGCAGTTACAAGCCTATGTACAGGCGTTAGCTGGTTGCATACTTTCATCCTGCTTTATGGTTACATTTCTTTATATTTCGACATCGTCTCTTCTTCTATGTCTGTGATATCTTTATCCATGGTGTTTCGTCTTAGTGGGTCATCTTTTGGTTGTTGTTCATTCATCTGTACGTCTGTCCGAGCCCTCGTGATGTCATCATTTGCCTTCGATGAAGGCCCTTTGGGTCTCTTCTGGGGCAGTCTGAAAGTAGTCTTCATGTCGTGTCAGGTGTTGGTACGGTTGTCTCAATGTGTACCATGCTGCCTATTGTTGTCTGGTTATTGGCACTTCAACAGGTATTGCTCTTCTGATGGGCACTGGGCAGAGCCCCAGTGTTGCTCTCTGTTGGTTTATTTGCTCCTCATATGTCACATATCTCAGCGAGTATGTTCCTGGTATTTCAAAATGGGTGGCTGGGGTGCAGGTCCTATCTGGGACCTCCTCTACACTTGTTTAATTATTTCTGTATTTGTGTCTATCTGCTGTCATTACCACTGAAGAAGGCCTGGGACTTAAACTCTGAGTAGGCCTCTCTTGCACTGTTCTTCTAGTAATCCAAAGTGAGTCCAAAAGGAAAGCAATGTATTCCCTTCTCCTTTCTGTTGTCATACATTCTCCGTTCTCTTTTCCCATCTGTCAATCAGCCAGTGAGTGTGTGAGCGAACGTACCCAAGATCTATGGGTATGCAATTTTATAGAGGAGAAAGCACTCCCCTTCGAGGTGTGTATCATTTCCCTAATCGAATTGGTCAATGTATCTAATTGTACAGTATTCTAAAAGGGTCATCTCATTAAACCATCCCCTCTATGCTCATTGGGCATATTAATGAAGTGGGCAGTCTAATGGGAGTAACTTCTAAACCCAGTTTCACTCCCATTTTAGGTGATGTCATCTTTGAAATGTCTACATTAAACAATTGTAGCTTTCTGGAAAAGCATTCCCCTCACATGTGATGAATTTACAAATCAGTTCATCAGATTACTGAAACCCAGACAAATCAAATAATGCGACTTTCATCTTGGCACGACATATGAAGAATGAGCTACACATTTTTAAAATTTTTCCTTCCAACACTTTTATGCAAAAATATTATATCCATGTCAGAATAACAGGCTCTCTGATACAGACTCTATGATATATGAATCACAGGTGTGTGCCATATCTGTGCGAAATATCCACATTTTCAGAAATTACCTAATTACATTAACCTAAAAAATGTTTTACATTCAGTTTAGAGAGCTTTTTAATCTAAACATTCTTTTATTTGCTCGCTATGGCATTTTGTGTAAAAGCTACAATCAATAAAGTCAACACAAATATTACATTTGCATTTTATTTCTTATTTCCAAAATATTACATGGCATCTCCAGTTTCTCTGTCTGGTAACAAAACATATGGTACCAGTTCCTTTGACCTCAGTGTTGGGGGCATTTATGACTCCTGTGAATGCTGGGCATCATGGTGCAGGTTATTTGAAGTACAGAGCTGGCAGAGACATTTATGATTCAATCACGCCCCCTTTCACTGATTCCCAGACCTTTCTATCACTTGAGGCAGACTTCCAACCACCAAAAGTGTGAAGTGTTTCCTACTCAAATGTCCTGTATGATCTACAGATCAGGGACTGCTGCTCACCCCTTCCCAGAGCAAATACATTGTGTTTTAGGGGGTTTAGCCAAAGCTCAGAGACAGATGGAAGTTGTAAATGAGTGTCATTTGTTTTGCTCTGTAAGGCCAGGCTTCCTGAGAACCAACTCCAAGCAGAGGCATTAGCTTGTATGGCTCAGCTTCAAAGCCCTTGAGTTTTATTTCCATGGGAGCAATCCATCACCCCATATCCTGTAACTTCCATCACCCCATATCCTGTAACTTATTCGGGTAGTTTGGCTATTTTAGCTTACAGGCCCAAAGCTGCTGTTTGATACGAGAAAAGCAGCCTTTCTTTCTTTTTTCCAATTCAATTGTCACCTTAAATAGAACATCATAACTTTTTCTTTGAAATCAAAGTCCTGCCCAAGATTAATATTTTTTATATTGTTTCATGTTTCTTTCTATAAAGTTGATCCCAGTCCTGTAAAGGAGAATATACACAATGTAATGCCCAATTTGCTTTTTCCATTTTCCTACATACTCTTGTGCTTTATTTCCCAGATCAGATTGTTTTTCCATTTTAATAAACGTTGCTGAATACTTTCTGTTAACTGAAAGGGTTTATCTTGGGTCTTGTCAGCTACTGTATTCTGATTGTAGATGGCTGGCTAACACTGTACATTTCGTCACCCTGTAAACTGGGGCTTTGATTTCTTTGCATAGTTTTCTTTGGTATACATTTTCCAACAGTATTATTGACGGCTAAATGGCCCCCTTCGTCCATCTTTTAGCCCTTAAAACTGACTAAGTCACCGTAAAATCCCTTTTTGTTCCATAACATATCCTTTTAAAAATCATTATTGCCCTTCTCTCCCATTTCATTACCCTTTTCATTTCTATCTTTGCATATTGTGTCTTCTTTGGGCTTTGTTTAGTGTTTTTCTATTTAGTTATTGCTGCAGATGGTATGTTTAATGAAAGTATGTATATTTTTATAGGACCTTGATTGGACATTCTTTTATTTTGGACTGCTGAACTTTGCTGTTTCACTTTCTTACCCTTCTTGAGAGTATAGCCTTTCTTCAGCCCACGTTACCCCAAAAGGCAATGGAGCAAAGGAGGTATATCTCTTAACTTTGCCTGAACTATCTTTATGATTGAGATGACTTGTTTTGTAGAAGTGTAAGCGCTGAGTATGCGGTTTACCCTATACTGATTCTTGTACTTCATTGGGGCAGAAGTAATTTCATCATAGAAAGGGGCGCTGTTGCGCAAGGGTCAAGATGGTGCCCTTCGCGTGAGCTCTGCTCTGAGTGGAGACTCCCCGCAAGATATCTGACCTGGAACGAGGCACTCTTGCATGAGAACCAGATGAGAATTCCAATGAGGGATAAGAGCATGTACGGTGTGAGCCGCATGCAATGAAGTGACACCCGTAGCTGAGATAACAGGCACACACTGTGGTACAGGTTGGTGATACTGGTTGGCAGGAGGGAAAGGCCTGTGTGCGTCTGAGGGTCCGCCTGGTCCTGCTGCAGGGGTGAAGTTGCTGGAAGTGGCGGCCCGGAACGAGAGCTTCACAACTACGAACTGAGGGACGGGGCCAGGGCTGAGGTCGGCCGACCCACCCCATGAACCAGCTCCTTGCAGCAGATATCTTTGAAGTCCTGTGCAGTGCCATGCTCCTTGCAGGGAAAGAGAGGCAAGTGCCACCTGGGGCGGATGCGAGATGGCATGCAAGGCTCCCGGGTCATCCCTGTGGCTGGGGATGACCCACAGCTGTTTTTTTATTTCTAGTGAGCCGACTCGTTCTGCCAAATAACCTCCACGGCTGCATAAACCCCCTGTGGAGCGAGCAGCTCAGGGCGCCAGGAGATCCTGACCCGCTGGACATTTGTTCAGAGGGACTACCATATATTAATGTTGGCTGATTGGCACTCCTGAGATGTGTGCAGGACACGGCGGAATTGCTCGTTGCAATAGAGAGGCTCTGCCCGATCTTTTTTCAGCGCACTCTCTATGTGTGTTAATATTGTGTAGCTTTGCAGACCAGGTGTGGCCCGTGCAGCACTTCTGGACCAGATTATTTAGGGACTTGACAGCAGACACTGGCAGCGGTTACTGCGTCATATGCTCCTGCTGCGGCTGGAGCGCAGTGCAGAGGTGTGGCAGAGGTAGTGCTGGATAGCAGTACAGCTGGTGGAGTGACTTGCTGCACTATTCAGTGATCACTTTTCCATTATAGTCCTTTGGCAATGGCTAAGGGGTGGAAGCTCTGGCTATAAGTGAAAACTCACGTTCTTATACACCCCAGATTAGGATGCAGCAGCTGTACGGAGACGTATAATGCCTAAGTGGGTGGGGACAAAGAAGAGTGGCTCCATGGATAAGTTCGCAAAACCCACCATGAAGGCTACATAAGCGGTGGAAGAGGATACAAGCATCCAGGTGCAAGCAGAGGGAGCCCCTGTTACACCACCTATCGATCTCCAAGTGGTTATGGCTTTAATGCAACAGGGGTTAGCCTCATAAACGACAAATTGGATGGCATCACCGTCAATGTCACGTCTATACGTACGCAGCTCGAGAAAGCAACACAGTGAACAACGGAGGCGGAAACGCAGATCGGCAGTGTGGAGGATGCCATAACTGCATTGCAGGGTAATATCACATCGCTGGCCAAGGACTTGGGCAATATCAAGGCTAAGTGTGAAGACTTGGAGTGCAGATTGAGACGCAATAACGTTTGCATCATAGGTGTACCGGAGGATGCAATGAAAGGCGCAATGGAGACTGGGGTGGAGGAGCTATTGAAAGATCTACTGGGGTAACCTGGGTGGTCCATGCTGTTTGTGGTGGAGTGGGCGCATAGCGAGTTAATGGCGAAGTCAAGGGGTGATATCCCAGACCAATTATCATCCGGTTAATGAAATATAGAGACAGAGATCTGGTGTTGCGGGCCACACGTGAAAAGCAAGAGTTGAAGATGAGGTCCAGTGTGATCCGTATTTTCCCAGATTACACTTTAGCGGTGCAGCAGAAGAGACGCATATTTGTTGGGGTGAAAAAACTCCTCAGGGAGCGTAGGATTCCTTATGCTATGCTTTACCCAACCTGATTTCATCTGCAATTTAACAAAACAAGTATTTCTTTACATTCCCTGAGGAGGCTGCATCATTTGTGGAGAGTAATATCCCACTCCCTGTGGGAAAAGGTCATGTTGCAGAATATACATGGCGCTGTGGTACAGTCTCTCACCCATGATAGTGTAACAGTGATGTGCTGATGGTAAAGTTTGTATGTTATCTTATGTGTCAAGGAGAAATATCGTTGGTGCGTGGAGGATCACTCGCAGTGGTAACAGCTGCCACCCAAAGCAAGTCCAGATACCATTAGGATTTGGGAGGGAGGGTGATGGAAATTGGGGCATGCATAGTCAAAGTTCGGGGTACTATGTGGGTAGGGGAGGGAAGTTTTGCAGGGGTGTTGGGGTGTCAACTTTATAAGAATGCACATGGTGAACACAGTACGTTATGGGCTGAGAATAGCAAGCTGTCAGATGGGACCATTCATTATGTTATGCTCCTGGGATCATGGCTGAGGAAGGTTTTGGTCATGTGAAGATCTTAAGCTGGAATGTGCGAGGGCTGGGGACCCCACAGAAGGTGCAGAAGGTGATCTCATATGTTAATAGACTAGGGGTTAAGCTCATATTCTTACAAGAAAGCAAACCGCTTGATTATCAGGCTTGCAGAGTGGCTCACAGGTGGGGTGACCTACGCTACTATACGTCCTATTCTACTAGGGCTTGGGGAGGCATGATTTTGGTGCACCGATCCTTGCCATTTGTCCATTTTGAATCTGGGTGCGATGATTGCTGCAGGTTTGTTTATGTTCAGGGTAGGTTGGGGAATTATGAGGTCCTCTTGGTGAATGTAAATGGGCCTAATGTGGACGACTCAGATGTTTTGTTTGTTTCAGAAATGTGCCAAGTATCCTACTGCATCAGTTATTTGTGGCAGGGATTTTAATGCGATCCTTCACATACACTTAGATTGCACCTTGTCAACACCACAGTCTCTAACTAAGGCTGTGCCAACTATACTTGCACACACTGAAGATTTGGGGAGGAGGGATGTGTGGCGAGCATTCAATAACACTCAGCGCGCATATACATTCTATTTATCGGTGCATGATAGTACTTGCGCATTGATTTATGGTTAGTATCTCACAAAGTAGTGAACTGGGTAGCAGAGTGTCATATATTGCCTAGAACCTTGTCGGACCACTGCCCGGTATTTATTTCACTAGATGTCGTTGGGAGTACTGCGACCAGACCGCAATGGCGCCTCAAACCCACCTTGTTGGAGGACCCGGCCTTACGGGCAAATATTATGTAACATATAACCTGATATTTTTAGATTTATGAGGGGTTGGTAAGCACCCATACTTCCGTCTGGCAAGCGTTTAAAATGTTTATCAGGGGCATCGCTATGTCTACAGAGTTCGGAGTGCTGCGGGATATCAGGAAAGAACTGAGGAGGTATGAGGAAGCACTGGCGCTGCTGCAGAAGAGGTGCCCGGTTGACTCATCCCCCCAAATAAGATATGAAATCAAGATGAATTTAGATAAATATTGAGATGCCGCTGATAGGGAACTGTGATACTTTGAAAGGCCTGCAACAGCACGTTGATATGGGGAACAAGACAGGCATGGGAAACAGTTGGCGCAAACAGTCCGTAATGACAAGGGTAGTTCTACAATCCCATGTATAGTTCGTCTAGATGTCTATGTGGCTAATATGGGGGATGAGGTCAACACAGTATTTTATGACTTTTATCTTGAGTTGTACGCCCCTAAAAGTGTGGCTTCGGTGTCTGAAATAGACGAATACCATGTAAAAATTCCCACGACACTTTTATCAGCAGAGGCGCGTGATGTGCTTGAAGAGCCGAAAAGTTTGAATGAAGTTAAAGTTGCCATACGTGATCTTTTGTGTGGGAAGGCCTCCAGGTCAGATAGTCTGGGGGCTGAACTCTAAAAGGAATTTGTGGACATGCTTTCTCCCCGACTACTCACGGTTTGGTCTGAGGCTTTAGAAACTAGGACTCTCCCGGAGTCTATGTGGGAGGCGATAATTATCTTACTACTCAAGCCTGGCAAACCTTCAGAAGATTGTGGATCGTACCGTCCATTGGCCCTCATTAGGACCCTGGCGGATTTTTTCCGCCATCGGTGGACTTTTCCGCCATGGCGTAAAGTCCGTTTACGCCATGGCGGATGGCAGACTTACCGCCCCATTCCGAGGTTGGCGGGGCGGTAAGTCCCCATTGACCCATTTACCCTTCCCCATTCCCATTTCGGCCCCATAGGGCTCAATGGGAGTGGGGAAGGCGTTAATTACGCCACCGTACATTACGGTGGCGTAATTAACACCAAGGTCCCATAGCGCCATGGATTTCTCCGCCCGCAAAAAGCGGGCGGAAAAATGACCATGGCGCTTTGGGAACTCGTAGTTGGCGGTAAGGGGTCGGCGCAGCTAACGCTGGCGTAGACCCCTTACCGCCAGGGTCCTAATGAGGCCCATTGTCTTTAAGAAATAAGGATCCAAAAGTGATTGCAAAAATTCTGGCAACTAGACTAAACCTGCTAATGCTGCATATGGTACATGAGGACCAGGCCGGATTTGTAGAGGGGAGATCGACGGCGTCCATCATATGTCGGATGTATGTTGTGATTGCGCAGATACCGCAGTACGTGCAGGGTGTTGCTGTCTCATTGGACATGCGCAAGACATTTGACACAGTATATTGGCCCTTTTTGTTCAGGATACTGAATAATTATGAGTTCAGGCCGAATTTTATGAAGTGGGTGCACATTTTATATGCAAAGCCATATGCTAGGGTGTATGTAAAAGGGGTGTATGTGAATGGGGTGCTCTCGCCTATATTCAAATTGGAGGGTGGCACCAGACAGGGGTGCCCGTTGTCACCCCTGCTGTTTACCTTTGTGATAGAGCCTTTGGCGGACCTCATGCATGCTCGCAATAGGCATTCCGGGATTAACATAGCCGGACGAGCTTATCACATCGCAGATGATACAATGATGTATGTAAAAGACCCGGAGGAACATTTGCCAACGGTTTTAGCTGCGGTTCGTGAGTATGGGAAGTTTTCTGGATTGTGTCTAAATAGTAGCAAGTAGCAAGTCTGAGGCCTTCCCACTAACAGACATGACACTGGAGCCACGGAATATGTTCGGATTGAGGTGGTCACCCCTTCATATATGGTATCTTGGCATAGGGATTGCGCGCTCACCCGCTCTGGTCAAACCGCTTAATTACGACTCCCTAGTTACTAAAATTGCTAATAAACTAGAGCAATGGAACCAGCTTCCTATCTCATTGAAGGGGTGGGTTGCATTGATCAAAATGACCATACTGCCTACATTTTTCTACCTATTCAACAACATACTGCTATGGCCTGGAGATCTTTCTTTGGCATGATAGCTCTGTTGTGCTCCTCATTCGCTTGGAAAGGACGTATTCATGCAAAATGGCAAATGCTAACGTTGGGGTATGAACCTGGGGGCTGTCGGCCCCTGACCTTGAACCATACTATCTGGCTGCACAGGATCATTGTTTAACGTATTAGGTGGAGAGTAGACCATAGTCATCTCATACATGGCTGGAGAGGCAGGGTGTTGCACCAATGTCACTGATACATACAATTCTGGGGGAAACACATCATCAAACTCATCCGCTGGACCCTGTTAGAGCCACGTAGAAGGCGTGGGCTCGGTTATTCCAGTGCCCTAAGAACACAGTGTTATACAACCAGGCAATACCACTTTGGGGCATGCTTTCTTGAACTCCACAGGAGACAAGTCCCTGGCAACACACTGGCAGGAGGCTGGCATATAATGCTTGGGAGATTTGTTTTATGAGGGGACATTAAGATGGGATCCCTTGACATGCTTACTGGGATATGTGAAGAAGCTGAACCGCTTCAAGCGCAATCTGGTCAATCTGGGTCTTGTGCTAGCTAAAAGAGCTATCTTGATACGTGGGAGGAAGCCCCAAGGTATGATAACTGGCTTGATGATATGACCTGGGCCAACGACAAGGAAGAAACATATGCTATCCTTCAGGCTTCAATGAGTCATCCGGGGGACGTTTGTGGTGGATTCTGGCAATGTTTGGAATGTCAGAGGGCACACGACGATAGCAATTGATTGTCCTGACGAGCATTGTATGTTTGTATATATTTGCATACTGTAGACTTGTGCTTGTTAAAGAAAAAATAAAAATGAATGTTTTAAAAATGTCATCACAGAAATATTACCATTCATATGTTTGCATCCTCACAATTTGATGGATTTTCCCCGAAGTCTCAATTTCTAAAATGGGAGTTTGATTTGTTAAGATTTGATTTCAGGTTGCTCCAGTCAGCTTTGCCAAATGTTGCGCTTTTGGCTGTCTAATCAAAGAGCCCCTGGTATGCGTGCTTGCTGATAAGTGGATGAATGGAGAATTTAAATCTATCAAGGGGGATTTTCTTTGGCAAGGTGCATCATTTGCCCCTATGCAAGATAATTAGCAAAATTGATAACCATCATTTTCTGAGGCTTACGCATTTGCAAGAGTAGATTATATCATCTGGTGAGCCCTATGAAGTCAGGATATGGTGAAATTCGAACCATGTAGTAATAATTTTCATAGCATTCCCTAACTCTGGCTTAGTAAAAACCTGGCCTACCAAGAGGTAGGATAAACTCTTTCTCCCAACGAGGGTTGAATGGGGACATATTCCTGCTGTCATTAGTTGTCTATTACTGTTACTACCTCTTCACATGAAGACTCTACCCTTTTTATGGAATTGTGAGAACATAAATAAATGACTTAAGTTATGTTTGTCTGGTTGTGTTTTGCAATGTCTTAATTACAGTACTAAATACATTAATAAATGACACATCTGCCCTATCTAGCCAAAGTATCAGACCTGGGTATAGGGTTGTAATGGTGACCCTTGTTTGTGGCTAATTCAGAAACAATGATGCCTGCCTGCCTTGCATGTGCCTCTAGGTGACTCATGCCACTCACTTTAATCCAAACCAGAATTATCAAAAGCATTCCTTTGTTATACCCTTAGCCCTGTAATCTTAGTAACTTTCCTCTCCTCAATTCTAGAGCCGCCCGTTACAGAGCTTGCTCTCTACCAACCTGCTGCAGAGGATTGCAATCACGCATTGGTGATTGTGTCTAGTGCCTGTAGGATAAGCATGTTGTTTGCTGTTTTCCCTGGCATACCTTTCTAGTCAAACATCCATTTACAACAGGTTCATCAGAATCATCCAGCCCAAAACACATGCTGCTTAAAGCTCTATGAGCTGGCTCTTTCCAGCAGTAACATAAAACCTTGGCCTGCCGGTGTTATTTATTAACTGTTGTAATGAATCCAATGGTGTCATCACTCCTTTTCCAGCGGTGACCTCTCCCAATGGGGCCAGCGGATGGCAGCCACTACCTTATTCAGACCCCGGGGTCAGCTATATGAGTGAGGATCACATGGGAGAGGCAAAGCGCAAGGGAGTGACATGACATCATCGGACAAGACATGGTATCCCCATTTTTATTTTGAGGATACCCCATTCATTCCCCATGCCTTAATGGCATATGGTCACACCTCCCTTCACCCACCTAGGAAAGGTACTGCAAACAGTTCCCCTAACTCTGTAGAAAAGTCACCAAAACCTGACTTACCTTTCAAAATTACTTTTCCACACTTTTCATACCAGTCTTCAAGAACTGACTTGCCTTTCAAAATGACTGAAAATGCTTTTCCAGACTTTCTGTACAAGTCATCAAGAACTGACTTACTTTTTCCTAAATGCGAAAGTACTGGGACAAGGAATATGTGTTGTTCGTATGGACTGCAGGGCTTGTGCCAGGTCGGTGGAGCCAACCGGGTCACCGAAGGAACAGAGAGGAGAAAACTGCAAGGAACAACATGCTGCGAGAATGACAGAAGCAGACGAAAAGCATCAGAGCATTTGCAGGTGCCGAAAGGCAGCCTCCTCACCGCCTTAGCTCGGAGAGATGCCGAACAGAAGAGCGGGAGCTGCAAGAGGCACAGAAGCCACAAGGCAGAGTCGGCGAGTAGGAATGGAATACCAGGTATCTGCAGGCTTGCTGCAGGAAAGCCTATACATGCAGTGGTACAAATGTGTTGCTGAAGGGGTATGCCACACACTGCACTAGGAGAAAGATATAAATATGTGTTTTAATGCAATATACACCACACTTTCTGAGAAAATGTACCAAAAAGCCACAGTGTTTGCTATTGTTGTGTAGGGTAACAGCAATCCAAAACATGCAAGTCAACAACAGTGCACATGAAAATTAATGCTTTTCTATTAAAAAATGCTATGCCACAATAAAAACATGTCCAACTGGCTGCACAATATAGACCAGTGCAGACACATATTAACATTACAGTAACATTAAAACATACCTAGACTTGTTGCACCAAAATGACAGTCGAAGCAATAAGACTCATCAAGAAGAGAGCACACATTCAAGCCTGCGTCTCTACAGCCTCTAACAACACAGCCAAACTCTTTAAAATTTGCAAGGAACTGGCCAATCCTGTTGCGGTTTCTACCTCTCCTGTTCCCTCAACAGGCCCTCTGTACGGCTTTGGCCTCTCGCTTCTCCGCTAAAACTCAGGACATCCTGTCCACTATCTCCTCTTCCTCTCCCTCTTCCTCTCTTAGCCCCCTTTGGCCATCTCCCCCTCTCCTCCTCCTTTCTCCTCTTTCTCTCTAACACCTGACAAGGTTTCTAGACAAGTACCATCTATGGAAGTGTCATCGAAACAGGTGCTTGCCTGCTCCTCCAGAACCATCAAGGACCACATTGACACGATTCAGCCTTGGCCGCTTTCTGTAATCATTCTTTTGCCACTGGAACTTTCCCCTCTCCCAAATTCTTGGAAAAGCTGGCCAACTGCCAGCTTACACTCCACACTGTATCTGTTGGTTGTCTCCATGACCATCAGTCTGGCTTAAGAGCTGCCAGAGGCACGGAAACTGCTCTCCTGAACACCTGTGAAGATCTGATCTCTAACCTTGATTCCAGCCTTCCTTCTGTCCTCATCATCCTGGAACATTCCTCTGCTTTAGACACGGTCACCACGCCATCCTGATCAATTGACTCCGTGAGAACCTGGGCATCATGGATCAGGCCCTGAAGTGGCTGACCTCCTTCCTCTTGAACCGCCCCTCCCAGGTCTAACTTTGTCCCTTTCACTCCGCCACCTCTCTCTACATGTGGCGTTCTCCAGGGTTCTAGCCTCTCACTGTGGTTTTTCAACCTCTAATTGGCCCCTTTGACCCACCTGATCTTTACCTTCACCTCTAACTTACAGTGTTATGCGGATGACACTCAGCTTTCCTTCAGGCTCCCCTCAGCCTACTCTCCTCTCTCGCTCATTTCTGGTGTCACCTTCAACTCCACTCTCTCTTTCTCTCCTCACATCTCAGACGTCGGCAAGAAATCCCACTACAAGCTGCACCTCCTCAAAGGGACTCTTCCATTTCTCACTTTCCCCCAGAAGCTCACTGTCTCCAGAGCTCTGGTTCTCTCTAGGCTGGACTACTGCAACAGCCACTTTCTCAATCTGCCTTCCTCTACTCTCCACCCTCTGTAACTAATCCAGAACAGGACTGTGAGACTTATCCTTGGTCTTAAGCCCAGGGACTGTATCTCTCCAGCCATGAAATTTCTCCCCTGGCTCTCGGTGGCTGCAAGGATCAAGTTCAAGACCCTTTTCATTGTCCACAAGGCTTTCTGGGGCTGGTATCTGCACTACATCCAATGCTATCTTCCAAAATACCTTCCTTCTCGAGCCCTAAGGGTTAGATACTTCTCCAGGCAGAGTGGGGGGAGTAGATCCTTCTCCCCTGCAGGCGCCTCCCTCTGAAATGGCCAAATGGCCTCCCTGACCTTCCCAAACTTGAGCCGGACCACCTGAAGTTCTGGAAGCAGCTCAAAACATTCCTCTTCCCCTCTGCTTTCTCTCTCTCCCTCCCCTTTTGACCTACCTGTCCGCTGTACCAACTGGATGCTTGGTTACCCTCTGTCTCACTGAGTCCAGACTCTTTCTTGATCAGTCACCCTTGCACTGCCTCCAGGCCTACCACGCAGTTAGGGGCTGTAACTGTAATCCTACAGTCCCTTGTTCTCCTTGCACTACCCAGAGCCGCACTGCCCTGGCGGCACTTACTCAGAGCATTGCTGCCCTGTTTTCCCATCCCCTCTCCCATGCACTTCCCCCCTCCCTTTCCACTTGCACTTCTCGTTCTCGCACTTGCACGATCTGAATGACACAGGCTTAGTAAGATCATTTGTCTTGTCCTCCCTCAGTTTTCCTTCTCTTGTCTTGTCGTGCCTAAAAACACGTGTGTACAGTGTGTTATGTATGACTTATCATATCATAACATATTTTATCACAGATGCCCACAAAAATATACCGTGCCGCAGTAAGAAACGGCTAGACTGGCAGAACCCAAATGCCAGTCTAGCCAGGTAATTACACTTAGCAGGACTGCTTTATCAGAAATGCCCAGTTAAAAAAAGTCATACCAAACTGAGGAATGACTAGACTGGCTGCACCAAAATGCCTTTCTAGCCACTAATACCACATATCATGCCTGCGTAGCATGGACATGGACGACCATTATGATTTATTGCACAACCCCCCCCCACACACATCCCTTCTCCCTCCCATCCCCTACCCCAACCTCCAGAATCAACTCATTGGCCCAGAATTACCTCCACGTCCCTCTTCCTTGTCCCAGTGCTTATGTATGAGGCTCCTTGCCTCACTGATAAGGACTGGAGGAAGAGTGGGACTATTAGTAATGAAGATTACAGGTAGCTAAGTCAGGCATTACCTTCATGTACCGCTATCTTATCCCAGTACTTGTATATGAGGCATACTGCCTCATACACAAGTACTGCCTCATACACAAGTACTGGGATGAGGAAGAATAGGGCTGGGTGTAAAGATGATTACCAATAATTAATCAAGGCATTAAACAGAAGTAGTGGTGCAACACCATTGAGATGACTGGGCGTCAGCACTCCCCCACCCACTAAAATTGTGGGCTATGTTGACTTGACCTGGCTGACCTTCAGAGCAGTTGCCGGACACAGATGTTAAACGGCACCTGGGTTTTGCCATTAACAAGGGCCCAGCCCAGCAATTACTAATGTACATCATTTCACTGCTAGTACCTGCATTCAAAGGCCACATTTTTTAAGCAATTGAAATTGTGATGTGGGTTTAGTACTTGTATGCCAGGGGAGTGATTGGAAGGATAGAGCGGAAACAGGAGACCAGTCATTCTCACAGCAGCCCATAAGTGGGTGCTTTCAGACCTAAAGGAGAGTGTTAACTGCTTGTAACATTGAAGCTGCACTAGAATAGTCTCATTAAAATGCATAAAGAAGTTAGATGCCCCCACACAAATAGGTTTGCTCCTCCCCACCACACATGAAGTTAGCACCTCTCCCAACATTTGAAAAGTTAGCCCCCCTGAAATGTAGGTTTTGTTGTGCCCCTGAACACAAGCACACACACCATTAACCATATATACACACGCACACCCAGCCATCCATATATTTAAGTGTGCACCCTTTCACCATACAGGCACACCCAGGCATCCACCTATACATTTAAGTGTGGAACCTTTCACCACACAGGCACACACACTCAGACACCTACCCATACATTTAGGTGTGCACCCTTTCACCATACAGACACACCCAGGCAGCCACCGACACACACATTTAAGTGTGCATCCTTTCACACACCCAGCCACCCATACATTTGTGTGCACCCTTTCACCATACCCTCACACAGTCACCTATACATTTAAGTGTGGACACTTTCATCATACAGGCACACCCAGGCAGCCACCCATACATTTCAGTGTGCATCCTTTCACCGTACACGCACACACGCATACCCAGCCACCCATACATTTGTGTGCACTCTTTCTCCATACACTCACACACGTCATGTGTTGAGGGGAGCAATAATACGTCAAAAATACATTGGGCCTCATTAGGACCCTGGCGGTGAGGGTATGAACGGTGCTGGTGAGGCACTGGCACCATTCATACCGTCCCGCTGCATTACGAGTTCTGCTCGCGGGTTCCTGACAGCCCACCAGTTCTTACCTGACGGGCTGTGATATGGTTATCGGGAGCCCGGCAATACCGCCACCCACGAATGGGCAATTACCGGGCCATTCATCTTGTAATGGGCTGGTTATTGCCCTATTGTGGGAGGCAGCGCCGGTAGCGAGCATGGCGGTAGCCGTGCCTGCCATATAGGCACGGCTACTGCCATGCTCGTAATGAGGCCCATTGTTTCTTTTTGAAGTCACTCTGACTTCATAAATAAATTATTTCCATTAAGGAGTGAACCATAACGGAAATAATTTCTTTATGAAGGCAGAGTGACTTCAAAAATAAACAATTTATTTGTGAAGTCATAGGGCTTCCCCCACCCCATGACATGGAGGCCTCCAGCCTAGGGTCTTCATGTCATGGGGTGGGGCTAGCCACCGGACATTTTGTATGCACTCTGCCTTCATAAAGAAATTATTCCTGTTACAGAAATCAATTCTTTCGAAAAAAAAAAAAGTTTTTTTTTCTACTCCAAGTGGGGCCCCCTTCCAGAACATGTGGACGCGGGGCCCCGGGCACCGCGGGGCGTGCAGGGGCCCCTGATACGCCAGTGTATACATGCCATCAAGAGTCGGTGAGTCCACCCAAGGGAAGCAGGACACCAGGGCGCATTGACAATTCTCCCGAAAGCAAATAACATGGAATGAAGTGTACAAGAAAGAGCAAGCAACTGAATATTACTTTAAAAGACAGAACAAAGGACATTTTAGAGACTGTCAAGTTTGTGAGTGCTTGTCACATATCTATAAGGAAAGCCCTGGCAATATAGTATACAAGGCAGAGTCAAGAGAGAATAGAGTAGATATAAGAGTCTGCGAAGTCCGTAAGTGTGCGCAGTGCATATATGAGGAAAGCCCTGGTAGGAGAGTATTCCAGGCAGATTCAAATCACAAGAGAAAAGCCCTGGCAGGAGAGTATACCGGGCTGATTTAAGTCACAAGAACACATTTTCTTCACACATTTTATTTACTGCACACATATATGAGAATAAGCACTGGCAGGAGAGTATTTCAGCCGTATGCACGTTGCAAGTGTGTTCATAAAGAAAAGCCATGCCAGGAGAGTATACCAGGCAGATGTAAGCTGCAAAACTATTCCTAAAAGAAAGTCCTGGTAAGGAAGCATACTAGATATGGCCAAGTTGAACAGTGTGTAAAATACATCAGCTAAGTATGTCCTGGCAAGAATACAGCAGGAATGGAAAAAGGCTGAGTTAAAAAATACACAAGAGGAGAGCAAACCTGGCAGGTATCCTACACACATACAGTATAATAGCCAAGTTCCTTTGTATACCAAGTGTGTTGTTGGTCAACAGAAACCTAAGGAATTAATATTCTTGAAAGAATAAAACAGAGTGAAGAGAAACCCAGGAGAAGGAAACCACCCCGTGGAGCAAAGAACGGTGTCCTTCTGGAACCTTTTGTGTTGGAGCTATGCATTTCCTTTTTCAACATGTATACACCACTCAAGGCCACGACATTACCCTTTTCACCTTAGAGTTAATTTTGTTAGATTTTGAGGGCCAGAAAAGTCTTTGGACACAGGACAGTTTGCTTTGGACATCTTGGCATTGGACAGACCCCTAGTTTATGTTAGGTAGGGAAAGACCTCTTGGAGTAGGGACAGAGAGGCATTTTATAACCCATTTTTCATTTAAATGTTTATGGCCAAAATAATGAACCCCCAGTGTCCGTGTCTCATTCCTGGTCTCTCAAACAGTCTGTCTCAATGGCAACTCTAAATGTGCTACTGGCGTAATAAAAATGTCTTAATCAAGTGTGACTTCAGCCACTTGATTTCAATATTCTCCTTGCACTTTGGTTGTGTTAAAAACAAGCATTGACAAATATCATGTGCCCAGGTAATCACACCATTTATCACCTCTTGCATCTCATGGCCAGGTAGCAGCATTAAGGCAGTCCATGGGAAATGTCTATCCCAGAGCTAAAGAAAAGTAAAAACTGTTGGCTTTGTCAATGCTTCTTTAAATGCCAGCCATGTTGCTGGCTCTGTATATGACCAATCGTACCCTAGCCAAAAAAGGCAAGGGCATCCAGGATTTAATATGAAGAAGCATCAGGTTTTGTCTCAAGCAGGAACATATTTGCAGAACCAAAGCAGGTGGGATAAGGCTAATTTGAGAACACATCTATTAAGTAGTTCACCACCTGTCCCAACCAGCTCCCTTATTTCTGAAAGCAATAAACACACCTATCTGGACATGGCAAGAAAAAGATATATTGAATGGGTGAAAAAAACAAACGTGATGCATCAAAACACTACCGACTCGGAAGGCCATGTGCTATTCATACATTTATACCACTTATTACTGCCTCGATACACGGTATGAAACCGGCTATTGCACACCAGACTGTTTATCGTGTCGCTAATAAGATAGCGATTGCCTAATCGCATGTACGCTTACTGGAACCTTACATCCTGAACTTATGTAACCACACTCCAGCCTCTGACCTGCATCTATATGCCACACTGTTACCTTTACACTGTTGCATCATAGATGTTTTCATAACTATGCATCCTCTTCCCTACTTTTACTGTCGATACCACTCATCTATTTAATTGTATCTACTGCATGTAGTATGAGTTTAGAACTGGCCCTTCCATAAGGAAACAACAGACTGCTACCACCCTAGCTGTTTTTATTGCATATCACATCTGGCTATCCTTTATTACTCTACCCAGGTGCACTAGCAACTATTCAAGGCATGCCCGCATTTACTGTTGATATTGATTAAGTGGTAAAGTTTTATATTTGTGTATACTTGTAAGGACATTGCCACCGCTAAAATACTTCATCAACATATGGTAGAGGTATGCCACGACACCACATCAGCCTTGTAACTGACCCATGCTGTACTACCTCTTTCACCTAGCCGAATGTATCTCTATATCACCTGCACCTAGCCTACTGCGCACATGTGTTGCCTGCATCTAGCCTATTGATTATTGTGTTGATCGCATCTAGCCTAATGCATATTTGTGTCACCTGTATCTAGCCTGCTGCTCACATGTGTTGCCTAATGCATATTTGTGTCACCTGTATCTAGCCTGCTGCTCACATGTGTTGCCTAATGCATATTTGTGTCACCTGTATCTAGCCTACTGCTCAAATGTGTTGCCTGCATCTAGCCTATTGATTGTGTTGACCGCATCTAGTCTATTGATTACTGTGTTGACAGCATCTAACTATTGATTATTGTGTTGACCGCATCTAGCCCACTGGGCACATGTGCTGCCTGCATCTGGCCTATTGATTATTGTGTTGACCGCATCTAGTCCACTGCGCACATGTGCTACCCGCATCTAGCCTATTGATTATTGTGTTGACCACATCTAGCCTTGGCACCTTATGTCCAAAGCCTCATTAGCTCTCCCTCTTCTCACCATCGGCTATCCATGATTTTGTCCCCTAGCAAATACATGTATGCCACCCAACTTGTTTTGCACCTCATGCACACTCCCACCCACCATGAACAACCATATTGCACTACTGCTTGCCATTGCATTTGAAAAACCTACTTGTGCTGCTGCTTACCACTGTATTTTTCAAGGCCCTAGTGTTACTGCCTGCCATTGCATTTGAAAAGCCTACTTGTGCTGCTGCTTACCACTTTATTTTGCAAGGCTCTAGTGTTACTACCTGCCATTGCATTTGAAAAGCCTACTTGTGCTGCTCACCACTGTATTTTGCAAGGCCCTAGTGTTACTGCCTGCCATTGCATATTTTAAGGGCTATGAATGCCCTATCAGTGTTACTAGATACTCATAGCAACCCATAGCTCCTCCTAACATACCCCATTCCAAAGTTCTCAATTTATCCACTGTGACTGTGAGAACTCTGCAAGGTACTGTACCTGCATTACAACATCCACACACCATGCCAATCCTGCTTACATTAATCATGTTCCCCTTTTGTATCATTCAAGATGGTGTACCATGCATTGGTAGCCACTTTGTAGCCTTCGAAAACTACCCTAACACCTGCCCTACACCATTTCTGCCTTCCAGACTACCATTTCCACCATTTCCACCAGACACTAACCACTCTCTCACCACTATCCTCAATGGCCACACATATGACACCAAAACCAGCACCAATTCCCTCATAACAGAGCATGCTCACCCCCACTTCACTACTGGTAACAATCTCACTCTCCCTGTCACTGGCAAGACCAGGTATCACCACCTAAGATCTTGTACACTATGTCATACTCGTGACACCACGCCCAGTCCCAACCATGGCACACTCATATTCACACCCACTACATATAAGCAGCAAGTAGGCACACCTGCCACCAACCCTGACATAACAGAGTGCAACGTCAGAATAGGCACCAGACTTACTACGAACATCAACCCACCAGCCAAACCCACCACTAGTAATCTGTACACAGCTTCCAATAAACCCACATGCACGCGCAAAAATTCCCACACTAAAATGACTGAGAACCTAGCTGACAACAGCCGTAGCGTCGTCCAGAAGGGTACCCAAAAACATCCTATAAAAGGGGCATTACTAAATGTCAGGTCCCTTGTAGCCCACGCGACTGAAATCGCAGCTGTCATTCTGAGTAACAACCTTGACTTCCTGGCCGTAACAGAAACCTGGCTGCATGTTGCAGCTGGCCCGTCTCTAACCTTAGCTATCCCCGACAACTACTCCAACCTCAGAGCTGACAGACCCATCGCTCGAGGAGGAGTAATAGCCATCATCTTCAAATCTACCCTAGACATGAGACTAGCTACCTTTTCTCCTCTGGCATCCTGTGAACTCCTTACGGTCAAGCTCCAAACATCTCCTAAAAATACTATCACTATCCACCTAATATATAGACCTCCAGGTCCATCTGGATCTTTCGAAGAAGACATTACGACACTAGTAGCTGAGAATACTAAACCCATGGCGCAAAACATCATCCTATGTGACTTCAACCTTGGCTATAATGATCCCAAGGACCTACCAGCCATCTCTGTAGCCAATGCATTATCCGAGCAAGATTTCCTACAAATAAGTACCCAACCCACTCATGTGAAAGGTAGGACACTCGACTGGGTAGCAGACCTCAACTGCAATATTACCTTATAAGACACCTCACCACTCGTGTGGACTGATCATTATCTCCTTTCCCTGGAAATCAATGTCAACAACTCAGAGCCAAAGAAGCCCCCCATTGCACCTCCTTGTCTGACTAGGAACAAACGTAACATCACTGCTGAGGCCATAATACCTTTGGTAATCCCCATTCTCAATGCAATACCCTCCACTAACGACCTGAATCTGATGGTTTATACCTACAATGATTCCATGACCAAAGCCATAGACACCATTGCCCGCTACAATTGCGCAAAGGCAAACCCAAAGCACATCTTAACTCCTGGTTCACCCCTGAACTTAAACTTCTACGTACAGAAAAAAGAAAACTTGAGACACTTTGGAAAACCACCCCCTCCACAGAAAATAAAGTTAACCTAACCAACATTACTGCCATTTATAAAAGTGAGATAATCCGTACCAAAAAAGAATACGTCAACGTCAGAATAAACCAGGCAGGATCCAGCACGAGGCAACTATTTAACATTTTAAAGGAATTAGAAAACCCTAATCCACCTATTGACACCTGTACCAAGGACAAACCTTGGTGCACCAGCATCAAAATGCTCTCTCCAACAAAATCACAGGGCTCCAGGCCAAAATAGCCAACAAACGGCACCAATTTACCTCTGTCAATCTCACCACTTTAATTATGCCATCGTCCGCACACCTTAACTCAGGCTTCAATTTCAACCAGGTATCCATACCCGAAGTACAAAAAAATCATAACATCACTGAAACCATCTAACTGTAGAGGTGACAGCTGCCCAGCTCAGATCATAAAAGACGCAGCCAGCGATCTATCTCCTTTTATCACCAAATTTATAAATTCCTCATTCGCCAGCAACTCCGTCCCAAGTAATTTAAAACATTCTCGGGTTCTCCCATTACTCAAAAAACAATCACTAGATCTGTCTATACCCACGAATTATAGACCGATCACCACAGTCCTTTTCTTATTGAAAATTTTAGATAGAGATGCATACTTGCAAATTCAAGACTATCTAGAGACAAACCAACTATTAGGAATCCGACAATCTGGTTTTAGACCCCAACATGGAACGGAAACGTCCCTTGTTGACCTCAAGAGTCAAATCGACAAACTAAAAGACAAAGGTAGAGTTGCCATCCTACTTCTTTTAGACTTATCAGCAGCCTTTGATCTGGTAGACCATAAAATCCTATGCAACCACCTATCATCGGCAGCACACTTCTCCAATTCCGCTGTCATGTAGATTGAATCCTTCCTCGCAAATAGAACCATGCATATTTCCTACGCACAGCTGTGGCCGACCCGATTCCCATCACATGCAGAGTCCCTCAAGACTCCTGTGTATCGCCCACTTTGTACAATATTTTTACAAAGCCCCTATTCTAAAAACTGGACCGTCTGGGTGTCACCTACACTAACTGTGCAGATGACACCCAGATACTCCTAACACTATCAGGCATCTACGACTCTGATGTTTGCCGGATTAACAAAGTCTACATCATCATTCAGGCATGGACGGCCACACATGGCCTCTGCCTGAATGATGATAAGACTGAACTACTCCTAGTCGGCTCAACTAACAACTTGCTGAACCTTAGTCCCAACTACAGCAGCATCCTCACTGATGGTAACAACATTCCAATTGCCAAAGACGTAAAAACCCTTGGCTTCTACCTCGATGCCAACACCAATCTTAACAAACAAGTAAATATGAAGTTGATCGGAGCTTGCAGACCCCTACTGTCTTCCAACAGCTGCCTTATACTGGCCAGAGCACTTATACAGTCCAAACTGGACTATTGCAATGGTCTCTACTTAGGTGCCAACAAATCCATAATCAATAAACTGCAGGTTTTGCAAAGTAATGCACTCAGAGCTGCATTAAACATACCCAGAAGAGAGCACATTTCCACCACCAGAATGCTATGTAAATTGCTCTCTATACAAAATAAAATTGACTTAAAAACCATCTGCCTCACTTACAAAGCTCTGAACCACCTAGCCCCACCATATCTCATGGACACATTTACTCTGAAATCATCTGCCAGAATCACTAGAATCACTAGAGCTACCAACACATCCTGTTTGGTTGTGCCCTGGTATTGCCTAAAAAGAGCTGGCGGAACCGGTTTCCCGGTTTTAGCTTCCCAATTGTGGAACTCACTTCCACAGGACATCAAAACTATTCCAACCTTTCAAATATTCAGAAATCATGTCACCACCAGGATACTGAATAAAAACTAACACCACCTACCTTGCACTTGACATCACCCTGCACTCACATTCTCTACTGTATATATCTTTCTACTCTATATATTGCTTCGTATTTCATACCCTCCCACGCCCCCACCTATCTGCCTTTCCTTTGCCTTTCGAATGCTTCATCTGTAATCTGTCTGTATAAACTGTATAAACTGCATAACTGTATAACTGTATCTTGTAACCATTACCTTAACCTATGCTCCCAGATACCCCTGGGTCAGGCGCACTTTATAAATAAAATAAACAAACAAACAAAATAAATGTGAAACTCTACCTTTAAACATGAATTCTGTGAGATGGGCTAGGTCTGAGATTCAACACTGAAGCCCCTGTATGAAACATGATGTAACGTTAATTGATGAAAATACATTGCATTGGGTGAACTTGAAGGAAAGCAGGGTGAAGAAAATAGGGAACTTAGGAATAGAAAACACATGCATTGCACTTGGAGATTTTCAGGTCAACGCTCTGTTGGCATATATACATGGGTGAAGCTATAACATAATGCCAACCTGGAAATTTGAAGAGGAAGAAAGGAGTATGTGGCAAAGAATACCTCTACATAAGGACCAAAATAGATGCAGAGCTACAAAGACCTGGCCTCTACATTATACACCAGTGTGATAATATAGATGTACTCAGGCCCAATCTTTGTTGTTATTGTTGTAAAATCGGACAGTGGTCTAGATAGGGTCAGATAAACCAGGCTCAATATTGTACTCTATTTATTGTGTTTCACTCATGGCACTGGACACTGGCAGAAATTAAAGAGATGGGCTTACATGGCCAGCACACATTTGGAAATGAATAAACAAGGAATTATAGATCATCAATGTTGTGTTGTGGTGTCCAACTATCTCACAATATTCAGGAAAGATTTGGCAATGATTAGGGAAAGTAGTTAATTACTACTACAGAATACGCTGACCGCTGAGACTGGTGATACTATATGACTTTTCTGGGTTAGCATGATGTATGAAAACGCCTGGGAACTTTACAATTGATGGCTCTGGAACTAGCCAGACAGAGCATCTATGCTAGCGAAAGCCCCGGACCTCCCTGGATATAATAGACTGGATAATTGAGGTCTCAAGAGCCGTTAAATATAATATACAGAAGCACGGGCCAAAAAGCAATGTATGGCTCTAAATAGGACAACGTTTTAGACACTTTGAGGTATGACCACACAGAGGATGAGGAGGATGATGTAGCACAGTCCCCTGAGGAGAGCGGAACACATACCTAGAAGAACAACAATTCTATGTGAAGGCAAAGAATAGCCAAAGAAAGTGACAACAACTTGTAATCTGGAGAATGTGATTGGATGAATGAGACCTGGGCTGCAGGATGCCTATGAAGTTGTCTTTCAATGACTTTGAAAGCTGCCTTCCTAAAAAAATCATTATTGAAACTTAAAATTGTCAAAATTACGCTTCCATCCTCAACTTTGGCCCGAAACAACATGACCATAACACACCAGCATTGATATCCCTCTCTGACTTCTAACTAAATAAAGAAACATTAGAGGGCAGTATGAATGGTTTACAAAGTCCAGAAGAGTTTTGCATCTTGATAAGTTTGAAAGGTTTTTCAGATTTATCACCAATCGTGACACCCGCAGTCCTTCAATAATAATTAACTTTCCAATCTTCCAACCAGTACAAATGTTTTGTTTGTAGATTTCTACAGGCACAATGATCCACACTCTGGAGTGGTCTCCCCCCACACCTTAGACTGGAGAAGAACTTCATTAAGTTTAGGAAAGATCTGAAAACTCATTGCTTCAATATAACATACATGAGATCTCCACATACTCTGACTTTACAGACATGCTCATTCCCTGACAAGTCAGACACCTATGTCCGGTCAGTCCTTTATCAGTCTGAAATGGCTAGACATTTAGGGGTTCACATAACCAGGCTGTGTTTGCCATTGCTATTTGGTAGAGATTCCTATATGCAGAGTATTTCAAAATTATCTGCAGATTTTAGGAAGTACCTGCAGATTTTGAAATGCTTGGACAGTTCCAGCAGATTTCCCTTCTGTATCACTGTAATTTTTGACGCTGCTGCTGGAGTATGAAAATGGTTTCAGCAGATTTTCACAAAGTTTCCATATATTGGGACTGCTTCTGTTCTTTGGTATCTCTCCTGAAGATCTCATGAAGTCAAAAGTTTCTTATACCTTTTCTCCCTCTTTCTCTGCCCTCACATTTTTTCATTATTTTGAAGTGGTCACAAGGCAGTTAGTAACTCTTAAAAAAAACTCAGATAAACAAAAATATCCCTAGGTGCTGAGTGTTGTGGTTCACTCCTATTGTTTTGTTTAATAGTTCACATCATGTATCCTTTGCTATATTTAATCTCCTAGGTATTCCAATTGTATTTGTTCATATATGTTTTGTGGACGATGTCTGAAATCACTTCTATGAAGCTTAAGATGCTAACGGATTACTAGGACCAACGCTTGCCAACGCTTGTATTCTATAGTTTCTGTTATGATAGAGGATGTATTCAATGTACAGATAATTCAATAAACAGATGTACTTACTGTGCAATGAGATTAATACAATAAATACTGAACTATATATATTTTATTGTATTATATATTCAACAATAGACTTTTAATACAGTTATACAAACAAAGCATACCAACTGTATGGAATAAAAGTAAACCGTGTCACATTCACTTACTGAATACACTGGAGTTGCAGAAGAACCGCAAAAAAACCTCATACAATCTTTTTTTAAAAGCAACACTTAATAAAAAGAAAAAAAACAATTCACAACTAACAGTCAACAATAATTAAAACCTCCTTAATTGTCCTACAGAGCTTAGTTAGGTGGAAAGAACATCTGTATCTGAACTAAATGGGCTATACACTGAAATACAAAACATACTATACTGAAATGTAAATATTTTGAGACAAATACATATTACGATGAAATAAATAAATAAACTGTATAAAGAGATTTATATAGAGAGGCATATATTATATATTTAAATGGATATGCAGGGCAACGGGTGGAGGGAATTCTCACAATTCGGCACTGCAACTTATGTCTTAACCTCTGGTTGTGTCTTGTTCTCCTGGTCACTCTTCTTGTCTTCTTTGTCCTTTTTTCTTATGCCTTGCAGATATGCGTTCCTTGAGGAGAAATAGACAATTCATGCCTGTCACCACAGTGTCTGCCCAAAAGAACAGGCAAGATAGAGGGGCAGCTTGAGGGACAACCTGTTACGCTCACCTGGTATCCACAGGGACGCCACCCAGCCGGGTTACTCGCTGGTATGCTTATCAGCTTTGCTCTGATGTGGTCTGCGGGGAAGGTTCTGTCTTGTGGTAGAATTAGGCATGCTCTCCATCCTGCCTTCTTTTCAGGGGCGCGTTGTCTTTCATGAACGAGTGCGGCCCAGTTACTTCACTGATGCCGGCCCGTTTGATTTTGCTCAGGTAGGTCTTATTGCTGTTCTTTAGTTTTGTTGCTATCCTGCATACCTTTCTTTGTTTAAAATGTCTCTTTTTTCTCACTTAGGTATGCAGAGCTTCAGCGCGGCGAACTGGCTTGGTTGAGCCCCGCTGGTAAATGATGGTGCATTAAGAGCGCTATGATGCGGTAAGTAAGCGCTATGCGCAGCGCTGCAAAGTCTTGCCTTTGCTAACCTGTGTTTTCCTTCCTTGTAGGTTGCGGTGTTCTTCAGCGCGAGTGGAATGCCTGGAGTGGTGCCAGCCGAGAGGCGACCAGCCTGCCAGGTAAGCCTTTTGAGCAGTTCGTAATTTGTAAATGTCTCCACTGCTTTCTTTAATGTTGCCTCTATCTTCCTCTTTCTGGTCGTTCTGTCCGGGAGGCGTGCAGATTCGAGGAAGCTGTTCTCAGTACCTGCGAGTGTTTAAAGATGAAGACTGCAGGTAAGATGCTGCTGCTAATGATGTTCTTTTTGTCTCCTTGCAAGTTCTGCTTCTCCGAGGTTTGAGGGAATAGCTGGACACGGTGAGCGTCACGTTGCAAGCTGCAAAGTAACGCGAAACGTGTTGTCTTGCTCGGGTATGGTTTAAATAGCCCCAACAAAATAGTCCAGGTAAAGTAGTCCCTAGGCTACCACACCCAAAACACTAGACCGCATAGCTTGGTTCTTAGGAACCAAGCTATGTGGATGCCTTCATGTTGTCTGACAATACAATAAAGTAGTTCCCAAGCACATTGTTTTTCATGGTGTATGAGCCTGGTGCCATAGACGCCAGGACTGGCCCCATGAGAGCTTTTGAAGAGGATGCCAGGCTCTCGAGGCCCGAGTCCTGACTCCACCTGGCCAATGGGTTTGCCAGAGGGGGTTTTGGGCGAGGGTCGTGACAGCACTCCCCCCTAAGGCCCCTCCCGTGGTGTTCCTTCTGTCTGGCCCAGGTTTGGTTGGGAAGTTCCGATGGAATTTCCTGATTAGACGTGGTGCGTGGATATTCTCACTGGGCTTCCAGGATCTATCTTGTGGTCCGAATCCTTTCCAATCGATGAGATAATATAGCTTGGTCCTAGAGTATTTAGAGTCCAAGATATCTTTGACTTCGAGTTCTGGTTCTCTGTCAACAAGTATGGGCTTAGGTGGTGTCCCAATCCGTGTGCCGGGTTGCATTGGTTTCAGGAGGGACACATGGAATACCGGGTGGATGTGTAGATTAGGTGGTAAATCCAGTTTCACGGCTGCTGGGTTGATAATTGCCTTAATGCTATAGGGTCCTAAGAATCTGGGATGAAAGGTCCGGGTTCCCTTGATGGGTATGAATTTAGCAGCTAACCAAACTTTGTCTCCTACTTGATAATCAGGGGCCTTTTTCCGGTGTTGGTCGGCGAATCTCTTTTGTTTTTCTTTGGCATGAATAAGGTGTTCCTTTTCCCTTTTGAAAGCCTGACTAATAGTTGTATGTAGAGTTTTTACCGCTGGCATTTCCAAGCTGGTTGGAAGGTCAAGTTCAGAGGTACGTGGATGTCTGCCATAAAGGGTATATAAGGGCGTTTGTCCCGTGCTTGAATGCAAAGAATTGTTATATGCATATTCGGCTATCCATAATAGGTCTTTCCAATTCCTTTGTTCGTGGTGCAGCATGCACCGTAAATAATGCTCGAGTGTCTGATTGGTTCTCTCGGTTTGGCCTTCCGTTTGGGGATGGTGACTGGTAGATAGCTGAATGTCGATCTGCGCCATTGCACAACATTTTTCCAGAAGTTTGAAACAAACTGGCTGCCTCGATCAGAGACCAGAACCGAAGGGAAGCCATGTAGCTTAACCACGCCCTCCAGGAACACTTTAGCTAAAGTGGCTGGCTGCGTCTGGGAGGCCTTTGAGAGGAATAAAATGGGCCATCTTCGAGAATAAGTTCACAACTACAAGGATGGTGTTGAACCCTTGGCTTGGAGGTAGATCAGTGATGAAGTCAAGGGAAAGAGTGTGCCATGCAACTGGAGGAATGTCCAATGGTTGAAGGAGACCAGGTGGTTTTTGTTTCTGTGATTTATTTTGTGCGTAGACACCGCAGGACTGAATATACTGAATGATGTCCTTACGCCAGGTAGGCCACCAAAAGTTCTCTTTCACCTTAGCTAGGGTTTTGGCGATCCCAGGATGCCCTTCGATCAGTGAATCATGATAGTTTGAAATAATATGCTGTTGTAATCCCTTCTTGGGTACATATAGGTGATCCCTAAAAAAGGGTAAATGGTCCTTGATGGTATATTGTTCTCCTTGAGTTTGCCATGCGAGGTAGGCATCAGGATTCATTGTCCATTGGATTTCTTTTCATAGTTCTGCTTGTGTTAAGGCTGTCGTGATACCCAAGAGTTTGTCTTCAGGTATAATAGGTACTGGGTCTGGAGTTGTATATACTATTTCATCTATGCGTATGCGAGATAAGGCATCTGCATTTCCGTTTCTGACTCCTGGTCGAAATATGTGATTACATAATCATATTCGGCGAAGAAAAGGGCCCACCATAATTGGCGCGAGGACTGGGCCTTGGCTGTTTTGAGATATTGCAGGTTTCGGTGGTCTGTGATGACTGTAATTGTGTGTCTGGTTCCCAGAAGGTAGTGCCTCCAGGCATTAAAAGCCGGATTTGATAGCCAGGAGTTCCTTGTCCGTGATGGCATAATTAATCTCTCGAGGTGAGAACTTTTTCGACCAGAAGGCCACAGGATGTAGCTGGCCGGTTTCCGGGTCTCTCTGTGAAAGGACAGCCCCTATTGCGAGACTGGACGCATCAGTTTCAACGACACAAGGGAGGTCTGGACGAGGATGTTGCAGGATTGGAGCGGAGATAAACCTTTGTTTAAGTTCCTGAAAGGCTTCTTCTGCTTCTTCGGTCCAAGCAAACTTTTTATTGTTTTTTCGTAATAGTACTGTGATTCGGTGCACAACCTGAGAGAAGTCTGGGATGAACCGGTGGTAGAAGTTCGCAAAGCCCAGCATGCTTTGTACCCCTTTCAGAGAAGTCAGTGAAGGCCATTTCAGAATGGCATCTACCTTGTGCGTGATTCTGATGCCTCCTGGAGTAAGGATAAAACCAGGAAATTCTATTTCGGTGACGTGAAAAAAGCATTTTTCAAGCTTTGCAAACAAGCGATGTTGACGGGGCTTGGTGAGGACTGAACGAACGTGCCTGACATGATCTTGTTCCGAGGCTGAGCATACTAAGATGTCGTCTATGTACACTAAGGCGCACACATCAATTAACTCCCTTAAGACGTCATTCATGAAATATTGGAATGCCGCTGGAGCGTTGGATAACCCGAAGGGCATGACTTGATATTCAAACAAGTCGTACTTAGTACAGAAGGCGGTTTTCCATTCATCTCCTTTTCTGACTCGGACCAGGTGGTACGCTCCTCGAAGGTCCAATTTAGTATAAATCTGGGCACTTTTAACTTGGTCTAGCATCCCAGGGATAAGTGGCAAGGGGTAGCGGTTCTTCACAGTGATCTGGTTCAATGCGCAGTAGTCAATACAGGTTCTCAAGTCTCCTTCCTTTTTCGATACGAAGAACAAAGGACTGGCTGCGGGGGACATCCAAGGACGGATAAATCTGTTTGCAAGGTACTGGTCTAAATAGGATTTCAAATGAAGGCTTTCTGGTTCTGTGAGAGCGTAGATCCTGCCGCAAGGGATTTGTGCACCAGGAACAAGGTCGATCTGACAGTCATAGGGCCTGTGCGTCGGCAATGTATTGGCTTGGTCCTTTCTGAAAACATCCTGGAAATCATGGTATTCACTTGGCAAGGTATTAGTTGCTCCCCGGGTTGACACTGTTGCTCCGGGAGTCATGGGGATACAGACGTCAGGTTTCTCCTCTTGGTAATAGCAGGCAGGGGAGCAGTCACCGGGGAAGGTTAATTTTCATGCCCGCCAGTCTATCAAAGGGTTGTGAGCAACCAACCATGGCATCCCTAGTATTAGCCTGAACGGAGGTGCCTTGATGAGATCGAATCAAATAGACTCCTGATGCCCGTCCTGGCACAGCAAGGTTACCCTGGCTGTGCACTGGGTTACTGGTCCGGAAGCAATTTCTGTCCCATCCACGGTGGTTACCTTGTCCATAGTTGCCTTAGAACACAAAGGAAGCCCCATCTCTGCTGCCATTTCTTGATCAATATAATTTCCAATTGCTCCGCTATCAATGTATGCTTCAACGGCATGCATTCTTGACGACTGTTGGTGGTTAATTAAGATCACTGGTATTGCAAAGTGCGAGGTCACTAACTCTTTCTTCTCACTCGACAAACTGACCTCTACGTTTGTCGAGCTTGGCAGTTTTCCAGTTTCTTAGCTTCATTCTTCTCTGTGGCCCCGACTGTTCGGGGGTTTTACTGGACACTCCTTCAGGAAATGTCCTGGTTTCCCACAATACAAAAAAAGCTGTTGTTACCTACTTTTGTCCCGCTCTTGTTTTGTTAATGGAGGCCGTATCCCTCCAATTTGCATGGGTTCTACAGCATTTTCAGGTACACGGGGTGTACTTGGTCAAACATACACGGTTCGAGGGTCCGTCTTAGACCGGTCTGCCTTTCGGTCCTGCAACCGGTGGTCTAGCTGCACGACCAGATTTATGAATTCTGCACAGTCTCTGGGTGGATCAACCACCTGGGCTAAGACGTCCTTTAATTCGCCTCGCAAGCTTCGATGGAATAACGTGGTTCTTTTGTTTACTGGCCACCTAGCATCGGCAACCAGTCTGTTGAAGGTAGCAATGTACGTTAACAAGTCCTAATTCCCCTGTCGGAGGGACAAGAGTTCATTGTCTACTGCTTGTTCCTGGGTATGGCGAGCAAAATGTTTTTCCATTTCTCTCTGGAACCCCCCAAAGTCATGTAATAGAGGATCGTCATGGGTTACCAGCGGTACCGACCAATCTGCTGCACTACCACTCAGGTATAATAAGACAAAAGCTACCCGAGCTTGCTCGTTTGGAAATGCTCCAGGCCTACAAAGAAAATGAAGGCGGCACTGATTCATGAATGCTGCATACTTCTGTGGGTCACCTGAGAACCTTTCTGGTGGTGCCAGGGGCACTGTTCCAGGTAACGTGATCTGTACCGGAGTGGGTGGTATGGCAGGGTTTTGCATCGTTGGATTTCTTCCAGGTAGAGGCGTCTGTCCTGCCTGTGATTGCAAGTATTGCCTGCTAATCTCTTCAGTGCGTTCTCTGGTCACTATTAGGTCTCTCCGGAGGGCATTAGTCTCTTATCGGGCAGAATGAACCTCAGCACGAAGCTCTCCCAGTAATTGGGCCAATTGGTCCATTTCTGATGTTTCCATGGAGCCCAGGTGGATTTGTTATGGTAGGCTTTGTGTTCTGTTACGCTCACATGCTATGCACAGGGACGCCACCCAGCCGGGTTACTCCCTGGTATGCTTCTCAGCATTGCCCTGATGTGGTCTGCGGGGAAGGTTCTGCCTTGTGGTAGAATTAGGCGTGCTCTCCGTCCTTCCTTCTTTGCAGGGGCGCATTGTCTTTCATGGGCATGTGCAGTCCAGTTACTTCACTGATGACGGCCCGTTTGATTTTGTTCAGGTAGGTCTTATTGCTGTTGTTTAGTTTTGTTGCTATCCTGCATGCCTTTCTTTGTTTATAATGTCTCTTCTTTCTACCTTAGGTATGCAGAGCTTCAGCGCGTCAAACTGACTTGGTTGAGCCCCGCTGGTAAATGATGGCGCATTAAGAGTGCTATGATGCGGTAAGTAAGCGCTATGCGCAGCGCTGCGAAGTCTTGCCTTTGCTAACCTGTGTTTTCCTTCCTTGTAGGTCGCAGTGTTCTTCAAAGCGAGTGGAATGTGGTGAGTGGTGCCAGCCGAGAGGAGACCAGCCAGGTAAACCTTTTGAGCAGTTCATAATTTGTAAATGTCTCTACTGCTTTCTTTAATGTTGCCTCTATCTTCCTCTTTCAGGTCGTTCTGTCCGGGAGGCGTGCAGATTCAAGGAAGCTGTTCTTATTAGCTGCGAGTGTTTAAAGATGAATACTGCAGGTAAGATGCTGCTGCTAATGATGTTCTTTTTGTCTCCTTGCAGGTTCTGCTTCTCTGAGGTTCGAGGGAATAACTGTACACGGTGAGTGTCACGTTGCAAGCTGCAAAGTAACGCAAAGCATGTTGTTTTGCTCAGGTGTGGTTTAAATAGCTCCAACAAAATAGTCCAGGTAAAGTAGTCCCTAGGCTACAAAACCCAAAACACTAGACCGCATAGCTTGGTTCTTAGGAACCAAGCTATGTGGATGCCTCCATGTTGGCTGACAATACAATAAAGTAGTTCCCAAGCACATTATTTTTCATGGTGTATGGGCCTGGCGCCATAGGTGCCAGGACTGGCTCCATGAGGGCTTTTGAGGAGGAAGCCAGGCTCTAGAGGCCCGAGTCCTGACTCCACCTGGCCAATGGGTTTGCCAGAGGGGGTTTTGGGCGAGGGTCGTGACACAACCCTCAGGGGAAAATCCCAAAGGCAGAAATACCCCAGCTGCTGGAACAGCCCGAAGGAGACAAAGCTGTTGGTGAATTCCAAGGTATCTAGAAGGTTGGAAAACAGTAGTAGAAGAGAGGTCAGATGAAAGAAATGCGAGAATGCAAAACTAGGCACAGCAAGGCAATGTCGAGGAAAGGCAAATCCAATACAGGTGAGAGAGGCAACCAGGCCAAAGGAGGCTATGGGGAGAAAAACAAGGCGGCGAGGAGGGAACAAGGTACAAGAGAAGAACAAGGCAGAACACGGGCACTAGCGTCTTATCCGATAATAGGGTTGCAATGCACTGGCACTGCATGGCTTCAGAAAGTAAATATGAAGGGCAGGCTCCATCTTGATAAAGACTAGACCGATAAGTTGTCTTTCCCGCAGAGACGTGACGGCGCACTGCATGGATCCTATTCCATCTGTGCCATGGCGACCATCGGCACACAGTGACAGGAATGCAGGGAAGTTTTTGTCCACATCATAATTAAACACAGTTTAAAGACTGGTTTATTTTAACATTAATTAAATAAAGTAAAGAAGGTGATCCTTTTGCATGTCAATATAGTATGGGGTGCCATCCCCCCTCTACTGAGCATAGATAACGTGATAGGCAGATCAAATTGTTGTATTATTGCAGAAATCAGGATTATAGTGCCTTTATTTAAGTTGAAAAGTGCACATGGCACTGTGCATATTTGGGTTAGGATTACCCAGGATATGAAGGGTGCTTTAAATATCACATACATACCATAGGATTATAAATATATATCATGACTAAGGGATACAAAGTGAGAGATGCATGAATAAATAAATAATAGCTTCCTGAAGAATTAATGCAGTGTCAGACAAAAATATATTTCAAAATGGATAAATCAAGTACACAATGGTGTCCAGTTCTAAGGTAGGTGTGAAAAACTATGACTCATGCCAAGAGATTCCAGACAAGCAAAGGAGGCTTGATACATTCGAAATAGTCGTTGGCAGCATCTCACAGTGAGATAATTGGGGTTGGTAGGTTAAAAATGTAAGTTGGCAGGAAAAGCAGACAATATTAATGATGAAGCCAGATAAAGCAAGGGAAACTTGGATACATTTATCTATGTTCTTTAGGGGAAGGGCACAGTGTGCTTCATGCAGACCATTTTATGAGACCAGCTATATTATTTGGCAACATATAATAGAGTTTATCTATTTCTCCACAGTATAAGGCACTACTAACTTAGCAGGACCTCGAAAATCAGATAAAGAGTAGACATTGATGTGATGAAGGTGTATTTGGCAGAAGTTGAGAACTGTCATAAATGTGTCCAGCCAATACTAAAATAAGCTTATCAATTTTGTGCGTCAGAGAAAATTGTGGATGCCAGCTGTGCTAATGTGGGCTTGATGTACACCAGATAAGCCATCCAATGTTATTAAAGGGATATTTTTTCTCTAAGTGGACCTTTCAGAAGCATACTCTGATCAATGGGGTCATTTGCATAAGGATGTTGCATCATCCAAATAGCCTATATAAGAAGGTTGAATGCAAAATGTGTTTTAGTGTGTCCAGAGCGTGTTTTGAAACAACAGCTAATAAAGATTGCTTAGATCCTCCCGGACATCTGATTTTCTATTGTCTCTTTCGCTCTGAGAAAGGTTCATGGATGCCTGGTGTTTGATGGAGGATCGGGAATAGGGCCCTCAGTTCAATATTCTTGATCAATAAATACTCATATGGTCCTTTACCCTGGTTCAGGTGGAAGTCCTCCTTCCTAGTGATTTCCATTCTCAGCATTCTGGTAAGAAATAGAAAAGAGTTATTGCTACATCACTCATTGAGTAGTGAAGAGCAAAGGGTGTTCACTACATTAGGAGCAGGGAAGACTTTTGAAGGAGCACAGTGCCAGGCGTGGGTGTCAGGTAGGGAATAGAGTGGTGCAAAGGTCTTCAAGTTCCATAAACGTGCATGTTAAAATCAGGATTCAGCTGATAGTTATGACTAGCAGGGCAAAAGCACAAGACAGATAATATTGTAATGAATCTTGATTATAGACAGTGCAATATCAAGACAATGGGCAGAGTTAACAGCCTCCCAGCAACATACACAGATTAGTCATATAAGTGCTTGTGCACTGTTGAGGGGTGGGGATGCCAACATTGTGAATAGGCTATGGACAGACCAGTGCCAAATGACAGCAGCCCATATCAAGGGCTTCATCACAGCTATGGTGGTAACAGTAAAACAGGACCTATTACACAAATACCACCTGTTTTACTTCCCAGTACATTTCAGGCTCGGGGTCTATTTACCACCAACAATATTTCACAAAAACACCACCAGTGTTAGCTACTGCTTAATTACGAGGATCAATTTACAAACCTTCTCTGAATTATAAAAGATTTACAGAAGCAGAATAATCATAATCCATGGTCAGCCTCAAGATGAGAATGGAATGCTTAAAATAATTAAAATAATACATACAGATTTGATGAAATACAGCTGGCCATATTTTATTAAATCTGCATTACCGTCATGATGGCAGTAAACCTGAAAAGTGTTGGTGCCCCTCAGAGTACCACCAGAATTAACATTAATAACAGCTGTTGCTAAGGCACCAAAACATCATCCGTGCTGCCATGAGTGCCTATTTATTTATTTTTAAATTTGTTTATTGGCATTTTGGTTACAGTTACTTATTCCAAGGTGACCGATTTGGTCAGTGACATTCAGTCTTTGCGGTTGAACAACAATCTTTACATAACAAGAACTTAAAAACATTAGAAACATTAACTATCTCCGATTTAGGGGTAGGTGATGACTGATTGGGTCGTAAGCGGAGGGGGAGTGGCCGGGCGACACAGACGCGGGTATGGGCTTTCCAAGAATGTTAATGCTGGAGGGGCTTGGTTTCGAGTGTCTTAGGCAATCATTCAGGTCCTGTGCTAGGGCCGGTGGATAGTTCAGGGGGGCTTATCATCAGAGGAGTGAAACAGCCTAGACATGGTGTCTTTCCATGCAGCAAGGGCCATACTCGACTCATCCGTGGATCTAGCCACGCTGTCCTCCCAAGCTCTTGTTTCGGCGGTCGCCCATCTTTCAAATTCTTTGCGCCATGCCCTGTGATTTGGTCCTGCCGGCCGTTTCCATGCCATGGCAATGGTCCTTTTGGCTGTTATGCATAGCAAGTCCATCAGCTTAACCGCATATTTGAGTTTGGCCAATCTGGGATAGCAGCCTAGGAGGCATTCAGCTGGGGTCCACTTATATCTAGTGACTTCTGCCTCTTCGCAGGTTTTTTTCACCGTTGACCAGAGGCTGCGGGTTTTGGTGCAGTTCCATAGCATGTGGATTAGATCTGCTCCCTCTGTCCCACACCAGGTGCACTGTGTCTGGGCGGTTTTGTTGAACTTCGCAATCCTGCTCGGGGTTAAGTAGGTGCGATAGAGTATATTTCATTGGATTAGCCGAAATCTCTGGTTTCTAGAGACCTCTTTCGGAAAGGATAGCGCTCTACTCCATTCCTCTTCGGACAACTCCTGTCCCATGTCTGATTCCCAGCGGGTCTTTAGTATATCACTGCGGGGATTAGGGATGTCAACAAGGAGTTTATAGATCTGAGATATTGCTCTCCCCTCTTCGCTCAGGGTGTACATTAAAGACAGGAAGGGGGTGGCCTCTGGTTCCTCTGGCCAGGTGTCCCATTTAGTGCGTGCTATCTTGCGGATCTTTTGGTACCACAGGAATTGGCCAGCGTGAATGCCCTCTTCCTCTTGCAGCTCAGCGAAATCCCTGAATATGCCTTCGGAGTATAGATCGCCCCAGGTGTATACACCTTTTTCCTCCCAGTGCCTAATGGTGTGGAGGGTGGTGACAGATTTGTCGAGTCCTGAGAGTATTGGTACTTCTTGGAAGTATGGTTGCTTCAAGTGTAACATCGTCTCGGTTCTACACCATATTTTCCTGCCTAGGATTGTCAGAAAAGGCTGATCGTGTAGCAAAGTTTGAGGGGCCCAGAGCAATTCCCTCAGGCGGATTGGGGAGATCATGGCCTGTAGGAGGGGGCTCTCTGAAGTGGTCCCGTCCGCTAGCCATTTGGTTACATGGCTTAGCTGAGCTGCAAGGTAGTATTTCTCTAGGCTTGGTAACTGGATCCCTCCTTGGCTGTGTGGTAATACTAAGGTAGACAGTGCCACCCGATGTGTGCCTTTACCCCATAGAAACTCCTTAATTATTGTGTCTAGAAGCTGGAAGAAGGGTTTGGTGATATAAAAGTGCACATTCTGGAACCCATATAGGAATCTAGGGAGAATGATCATCTTGGTTATTGAGGCCCTGCCCAGCATGGATAATGGAAGCTTAGACCAGAAACTTATGGATTTGCGCAATTTGGGTATCGCAGCCATCGTGTTTCGTGTATGCATTTGTTCTGGGGTGTGCATTATCTGGATCCCAAGGTAACGGAAAGATTTGGTCTCCCACTTTATGCCCACTGAGGGAATCACTTCTGCAGGTTTATTTTTCAGGGATGCTAATGGAAACATGCAGGATTTCGTTTTGCTAAATTGTATACCCGAAACTTTGGCGTAGTTATCAAGGATCTCCAGTATTGTCGGGACATTGAGATGAGGGTTGTTAACGTATATTAGGACATCGTCTGCATATAATTAAACAATATGGTCAGTCCCGCCCAGCCTAATTCCTGCATCAAAAAATTGCTGCCTGAGGAAGATTGCAATGGGTTCTAGGCCCAGGATGTAAAGCATGGGAGAGAGTGGGCAGCCCTGCCTAGTGCCCCTGCGAATATCCCATGCGTCTGACACATATTTCCCGGATTTTTTCCTGGCCCTTGGTTCATTATATAGGATCACTACCCATCTGATAAATCGCTGGCCGAGTCCAAAACCCTCCAGGACCACTACCAGCCACTCCCAATAAATGGAATCAAATGCTTTAATAGCATCTAGGGAGAGTAATGCGAGTTGTTTTTCGCTTGTATTGGTTTCAGCTATAATGTGCTGAAGCCTGCGTAAGTTTAGGGACGTGTTACGTCCAAGTATAAAGCCGTTCTGGTCTTCGTGCACTATGTCACCAATCACTTTGGATAGTCGCCTCGCTAGTATTGTCGTCAGTATTTTCACATCGTAGTTAAGCATGGCGAGCGGGCGATAGGAGTCGCATTTATCGGAGGGTTTATTGGGTTTGAGCATCGGGACCAGTAAGGTTTCCCTCATACTGTCGGGTAGGATACCAGTTTCAAATGTCTCAGAAAAGACCTGGTGTAGCAGGGGCGTCAGGGTGGGTTCGTATTCCTTGTAGAATTCTGGGGGGAGTCCATCGCATCCTGGGGTCTTACAAGTAGCGAGGGACCTGATAGCCTCTGTTATGTCTTCCGGTGTGATGTCGGAGTCTAGGGCTTCGGACTGCATTGGCAACAGTTTGGGCAGGCCAATTTCCTCCAGGGTATCTAATATCTGGTCTTGTGGGACCTTGTGTGTGTGGGAGTATAGTTGTGCATAGAAGCGCTGAAAGGTATTGTTTATGTCTTGTTGAGTCCTGTGTTCTATGCCTTGTTCGTCTTGTAGTGCTGTAGTAGCCTGCCTAGGGTGTTCTTTTTTGCAGAGCCACGCTAGTAGTCGACCCGGTCTGTCGGCCTCTGCATGTGCTCTATTAGTTCTAACGCTAAAATCGAACTTAGCCAGCCTGTCCCATGCCTTGGAGCAGTCCTCTCTTAGAGAACTCAGTTCTTCCTCCCTCCCCAACGTGTCAATAGGGGTGGACTCTAGTTGTTGGACTTCCAACTCTTTCTGGTTCAGTTCCTCCCGTAGTGATTTCCTGATGCCCCCTGCTTTTGCAATTGCTTCTCCCCGTATTACCACCTTTAGGGCATCCCATAGCGTACCTATTTGGTCCACACTGCCTGTGTTTACCGCTATATAGTCTTCCAAGGACTCCTGGAGCTCATCCCTAAAGGTCGGATCTTTCAGGGCCTCAGCAGGCATTCTCCACATAGGGATGGGCGGTCTAGGGCTATTGTGTTGCCAGTCTAACAGGAGTGGGGAGTGGTCGGAGATGGTCCTCCCTAGGTATTGTGTGCTAGCCGTCTGAGGCATGTGTTCTCTGCTTATGAAAAAATAATCTAACCTCGTGTGAAGTTTGTGTGGGGATGAGTAATATGAGTATGCCCTTTCACCCGGGTGGAGGTCCCGCCAAGCATCAATCAGATCAAGTTCATTGACCGTGACATTCAGGGATGAGGTGGCAGCGGGAAAGCCGCTTACCGGTGGATAAGACCTATCTAGTTCAGGATTGTAAACGCAATTAAAATCACCTCCCCACAAGAAGAGGCCATCCCGATACTGTGACATCTGGGCGCTAAGTACTTTTAAATGGGCTGGGATATTATTGTTGGGGAAGTATGAGTTTACTATACATATTTCTCTTTGTTCTACCGTTCCCCATATGATCAGATATCTACCTTCAGGGTCCTTCACCAACCTGCGTAGGAGAAACGGTACCTGGGGGTTGAACCAGATGAACACCCCTCTGGCGAATTTAGAGTAGTGGGCTCCATAGCCTTGTCCCCCCCAGTGTTCTCTGAGCTTCTCATCCGTTTCAGCGGTGCAGTGAGTCTCTTGTAGGAGAGCAATGTCCACTCTCTTTCTCTGTAGGTAGGATTTAATCCTGTTCCTGCGGAGGTAGGTGCCCAGGCCCCTTACATTCCAAGTCAATAGTCTAATGTGTGTAGCCATCTCGTTTTCGCAAAACACTTAGAGAGCCCCTACTTCCACCAGTAATGCAGATGGTGGCGACCGGCGTCGCCAATTCGGCACTGTTTTGTGCGGTCCTGCCCATCCTGGCCCTCCAGCCAGCTCCCCCACCCGTCAGTTGTGATTTTGCCTTCGGAGATTTATCAACATTAACAACCTCCATCCCGTAGAATGGATCAACGAAAAAGAACAACAGTAAACTGCCCCCCGCAGTTGTTACGAACTCACAACGCTCGGGGGCTCCCGGGCCTTCCAGTCCTCTCCAGGTCTTCCGACCCGGGTGATGTGTAGGCATTTTACCTGCACCGCTTCGGTTGGGGTGGGTCGTCAGTGTTTTTGCACAAGAGCCTCCGAGCTCCTGCCCGATTGCGTCGCCTTCTTGGTGTGGCGATGCGATTCATTCCGAGGTGGTAACCGTGGTTGATGTGTCCTTCAGCTTCTCACGTGATCTTTGTCGTTGCCCTGGTGTTTATTGCTTCTCGCCATTCCCTCCGCATCCTCAGCCAGATTGTTGTGCTCAAGCCATAGATTTGCCGCCGCCGGGGTTTCAAGGAAGATTGCCTTCCCGTTGTGAAGCACTTTGAGTCTCGCTGGATATAGCAACATATATTTAAGGTTGAGTTTCCTTAGAGTGGCCTTCACTGGTATAAAAGAGTTTCTCGCCCGTTGTACTACTGGGGTGTAATCGGGATACATGACTATTGACGCCGCGCCTCTTTTGATCTCTCCGCCTTCTCTCGAGAACCTCAGTATGGCCTCCCGATCACTGAAGTTTAGGATTTTAGCTATTATAGGTCTCGGATGTGAGCCGGGGGGCGGTCGCTTTTGAAGGGATCGGTGAGCTCGCTCCACAGAGAAACCCTGGGTGAGTTTGCCTGCCCCAATTTCCTGCAGGAACAGCGTTTCATTGTATTCGGTAGGGTCGGGGCCTTCTGAATCTTCCGGTATCCCCAGTATTCGGACATTGTTGCGGCGGGCACGGCCTTCCGCATCTTCTGAGCGCGTTTCCAGTCGAGCTACTGTGGATTCCAGCTCTTTGACTTTCGCTTTAAGTTCCTGTGTGGTCTCCGCGGTGTCCTGCAGAGAGGCTTCCGCAGTGACCATTCTGTCGGTTAGGTTTCGCGCGTCTTGTCTCATCAGTTGAATGTCCGATTTTATTTCGCCGATCTTGTCTTCATGGATGTTCGCAGTGCTGCTATCGCTTGTAGGATTTGGGAGTCTCGAGGATCTGTTGCCTGAGTCAGAGATCCTTGAACACCGCTCATCTCCTGTGGAATCTGTTGTTTTGGTCTGACTGAGGTGAAGGCATCCATTGTGACAAGTTTGGGTTTGTGCCTTGGAGGTGGCATTCCTTCTAAAGAGGGCTTTTGGTGAGGTGCTATATGATGTCCGCTTCAAGCTCGTCCACCAGGGCTCTCAGCAGAGTGTTCCGAGAGGTATGTGCAGTGTCGTTGCTGCCTGCAGTGGTAGCGTGTCCGTTGAGTCGTTTGTGCAACTGTTGCCCTTGCTTCTTGTTGTTGTTTGGGCCTGGCTGTTATGATGGAGTCCTGGATGCGGCTTTCAGTTCGCCTTAGGTAGGTGACCCCCCTTGCTGCTGGGTATTCTGCTCCTCGCTTCGCCTCGGGACTCATCCGCGTGTTCTCATGTTTTAGGGCTGGTTCCCACAGTGTTATGGCCCCTCCCAACGGCCTGGTTCTCCGGTACGCTTACTTCCGGCAGTGTTTCTTTTCTCGGGACCTCTGGTTGTCAGGAATATGGGGCCGTCGTGGTTTGGTGGACTTTGTGGCCTGATGGCTCCTCAGGTCGTTTTCAGTGATTGTGCGAGAGGGTGCCGTTCACTGGTTTGTTGTGGGCGCTGCCATTTTGCATGCAGTAAGGTGCTCCCCCTCACTCACCTCGTTATTGTAGGGTATTGATCAAGTAGTTGCCAGCGGGTCGTTCTTCCTCTCGGGGGCTGTGGGGGTTATGGTGCTGTGCTGTTTTCCCCGACTATGGGTGTATCCTTTGGGCAGAAGGTGGGGAAGTGTCCGCTGGGGTGAAGCCACTCTTGGCCGTCGGTGCGGGTTGTTTCTTGTGCTGGGGCCCAGCACTTCAGCGTTGTGCAGCTATCGGTCCTCTCGTCCGCGTTATGTGGATGGGCTGTGTGGTGGCCCCCGCCGCGGGGCTCACAGGCCCTCATTATGGCTTGGGTGATTCTTGGTGTCCTAGGGGGCTCACATCGTGTGTGCAGGCCAAGTGGCGGTCGCCTGCAGGGCCCGCCGGCGTCTATTAGGGGCGCCGCGGACCGAGGGCGAGTATTGCCCGGCGGCGAGGGCCCCCACCCGCCGGGTCCAAAGAAGGGCTGGAAGGCTCAGTGTGCCCCTCCGCGCGGTGCTCCTCGTCCGTTTGGGGGCCCGTAGCGGCCCGGGCCACCAGCCCCCGCCTTCTCCTCTTCTCCTCGCAGCGGCGGTGTGTGGCAGTGTGCGCCCCGCGATGGTCTCAGCGCAGGGATGGGAGGCGCAGTAGTCTGCTCACCGTCTGTGGCACAGGCGATCAGTAATTCATCACCATCCGGAGCCGCGGGTGCCGCCTCCTTCAGTTCCCGGGCTCTCCTCGTCTGCGGGCTTCGGACGGAGTCGCGGCCGCCATCTTTGATTCCCCGGGACCGAAGCGCAGAGGTCGCGTTTTCGGTGTTGTCGGCTCCGTTTTTGTCTGGATTCGCTCTCGGGCGGTGCAGGCTCGGATGAGGCAGCTGGAGATATGATTATTTCCGTCCTCGGTCCGGGCTGGAAGTTCTTACGAGGATCGGTCTCAGGATCAGGGCAGGAGCTCAGGAGAAGTACGTCCTCAATCCATGGATCTAGGCCACGCCCCCCATGAGTGCCTATTAGGTCAAGAAAAGACTCACCGAGAAACTCTAGTTAGCAAGAGAGAGAGAATTGGGGCAGTGCAATATATGGAACAAATTCCTTACCTGCTATATAGCAGTGGTCTTCAGATTGTGAAGCACGGCCCCCTGTAAAGTAAGTAAGAGTGGCAGGATATGCAGGCAGTGGGGGTTGCAAATCCCACAAATTGAAAACCCAGATAATGTCACTCAGTCTAGGAGAGGTGTATTATTTTCAATTCTGCCTTTCCCTGTAAGGCCACTACACATTCTGATTGTGACGGGGGTCAAGGGCAAGGCACCTTTGAATGAAATAAAGACATCCTGAATTGCATCCAATTCTTTTCAGGGAGAAAGGCATGGATGCTACTGATACTCCACATCTGAAGTGGCCTGGGAGGTCTGATATCCCTCCAGAACATCAGGGGAGAAAGGAGAGCACCAATTTGAGGGAAGAGCAAGGATCCGGAAAAAGAGGCAGACAGAATAGAACCCAAAAAGCTGATAAAGAGGAGACACAATGGAAGGAAGACAGAGGCGAGACAAAAGGACAGATAAACATACTTAGGTGGACCTTGTGTGATCAGGCACCTGGATCTCATCCCATTCAGTTTGTTTTCTTTGTATTCTGAAACTTGGGGAGTTTAAAATTTGCAATGGAAATAGAAGTTCTAGTACCTGAATGTGAAGGAATAAACCGGATTAGCCGGGATACTCACATCAGTGGGGGTTGGGGAGTCTGGAAAGTGGGGAGCATAGAGCCCATGGGACTTATAGATGTCTACAAATGGACAGGATAAATGAGGCTCAGAATGTTAGGGGGAGTGGCTTTCTGCTTCGTTGACAAGCAGTTCACTTGCAATGGCAAAGAGTATAACTAAGTCCTTCAAAACCAGTATATATGTAGCAAGGGAAATGAAAAGCACAGCAGGCTTCTTTTCCTTCCAGAATTTGCCTGGTGCTTGTGGACAGAAAATGTCAATAGTGGATTGGATGGATTCGGACCACAATCCACTTGATGTTGGCATAATGCTCTGTTCCTTCGAGGCCATCCTACACAGGCTAGAGGCGATCAGGGTGTTCAATTCCAGGTGTGTATTGAAGTGGACGATAACATCGCCCCCTAGCTCAATTCATCCTGTGGTATGTGCTGCACAAGTGGAAGTAATGATAATATTAACACCTGAAACTTAGAACAGTGTTAATCACCAGGCATACTGTATTCTAGTGCTATAGAAAGTGATTAATTATCGACTAGCTGTTGGAGTAATCAGAATAGGACACATGGGCTTTGTACAGACATCCAAAGGCTTACCTGGGGAGAATGCCTTAGCCATCCAAATAATTAAGATCCAATATAGAGTCGGTGATCAAATTGAGTTGTGAATGGCTAGAGGCTGTTTGATCAAACCTAAAGGTTACTGCCGTGAAGGAGGATCCCTCCACCTTCTGGAACATCGCTGGTAGTGGAGAGCCAGCGCACTGATGTATATTGACACCAACATACCACAATAAACATGCAAGTCATTTTTTGGGAATGTCCATGAGGCAGTTAAAGCAACCGATTCTTTTGCCACACAGAAACCAGAGACATGCATCCAACTTTAAGAAAACTGCCCCTCAACCAGTCTCGTTGGCAGAGGAACTCTGGGCCGTGACCAAACGTAAGGCTGCCAAAGCTCTGGGGCTAAATATAATCTCAATCGATCTTTAGCCCCTTTGCCCCACTGATTGTAAGAGGTTTTGACACCCGGGGGAAGGAGTTCCATGAGATTTCAGCAAGCCATCTAAGTTCATATCTTCACAAAGGGCAATAGAGATTACCCTGAATCATATAGGCTTTTAGCCATAAAGGCCGGGATGCAGATGTTCTATGGAAAATCCATTCTTGACTCGCTGGGAGGAATTATGTCCCAAATTCTCATTCCTGCAAGTCAGTTTTGGCAGTGGATGGGCAGGTGGCTTTCTTTTATACTTGATAAACTTCAAGTATGCAGCACGTACAAAGGGGGGCCACTATTGGCCTTCATAGACCTAAAACAGACTTTTGACACCACTGTGGAGCCTACATTGTGGGATGTTCTTTGCAGTTTTAGGGCTCTGTTAGGTCTTATGAGGGTCATAAGAGCGCTTTGGTATGCTAACCGGGGACTCATTGGATTTGGGCAGGCAGAAGTAGACTTCCAGCCTTGTCCAGTAGGAAAGGGTGTAAGGCTAGGATGCATGTTGATTTCACTATTTTTTCATCTACTCATAAGCAGGCCACATCACAGTCCTGACAGAACAGACTTGCCCTGTGCCACCTCCTTTCAGGCCAGGACTCCCTTTGTAATACAACAAACCTAATAATCAACTGCATGGAATTAAAAAGTCCTTATCATGGTCATTCAACTACCTTCATATCTGCTTTACACAATTAGTGTCTCGAGTCGCCCAACGCAGAAGCAGTGTTGCTGTAAGAAACCCAGTGTAGTTGTTGCATTACAAAACAAGATTTGGGGGACTGTGACAAGAGAAATTATAACATTATTAAAGTCAAAACATATTTAGCAAAGATAGTTATGTGTCAAATGTCAGGGGATTAGAACACCAACATCTCTGACTTGTGCTGAGAACAACCTTTACATAATGCTGCTGGGAAATTCAATTTGTTTACCCATGAAGGCGCGAGGGGCTGAATTAGAAATGGGGTCAGTCGAGGATGTGATCCACTCCAATTATGTTTTAGAGTTTGGCCCAATCAATTAGGGGGGGCTTTATCAATATGTTCTCTGGGAGGTTCTGGGCCTAGAGGGGGCTACCTGGCTCCATTCGCTCCTTGAAGTAAGATTGACAGTTTATGATGTGCCATGAGAGAGATCTGGGTGTGCATACACCGAGGACTCTGTTTAACACGAAGACCAGGGAAATTACCTAAGAAAACACAATGGGCCTCATTACGAGGTGGGCGGTAAGGGATTACCGGCACCAGTAAGGGCACGAGTGCCGGTAATCCCTTACTGCCCTACTACAAGGTCCCTTAGCGGGGTCTCTTCCTTAATGCCTAGTTTTACCAGTCGTTATGGAAGGGACCCATTAAGGGACTTCAGAGCTAATAACAGTACCGCAATTTGCGGTACCGTTATTAGCACCTTCCCATTGAAATGGGAATGGGGAATGGCTTTTTCAATGGGGACTTACCGGTCCTGCAAAGGTCGGAATAGACAGGTAAGTCCCCATTGAACGGGACCGGACACGGTACCGGTATTGGAGCTAACAGCGCCATGACTACCTCCAACCTCGTAATGAGGCCCAATATCTTTGTAATATACCAAAATAATTCAAACTATGATTGTTAAAGGAGTTTAGTACAATTATTTTCTTATGGGTGGCTACGTAGCCTACTCTTTACTAATGGTTTACTAAACCCTAAGGTACCAACTTCTTTAGTTCATCTTGAACGCAATGCATATTATTCAATACGTTTTAATCGATACATCATGAATAAGAATACAAAATCATTATTTACACGTATATGTAGATATAAGTAACATACAATTAAAAATGATGCAAATATACATCAGCAGCACAAGCTGTGCAAGTTAAAACACATAGGGCCATCATTACGAGTTCGGCGGTAACCATGCCGCTATTGGCGGCATGGCTGCTGCCAAAATTGCGTCGGGGTCCGGGTCCTCGGAATGAGGACTTACCGGGTCATTCCGAGTTCGGAAGGCCCGGTAATTCCTCACTCCAAGGACCTGGACACGGTCCTTCCCCATTCCCCTTTCAGCCGCCATAGGGCTGAATGGGAATGGGAGAGGGAGCAAACAGCGGGCCATTACGAGATGGCCCGTTGTTTGTTCCCTCTTCCCTTCGCGGGACCCGGTAAGCACGCCTGGTTTTCCCAGGCGTGCTTACCGTGTCCCGCGAGGGGAACTCGTAATGCGGCGGTACGGTGTGAACAGCGCCGGCACCTTTTACGGCGCCGTTCACTCCGTACCGCCAGGGTCGTAATGAGGCCCATATATATTATAAAATACAATTCTACCTAAACTGAAACAACTGTGTCAGATAACAAGTGCACCAATTTGTCAAAGTGCAGATATTGCTAACAATAAAGTGCAGTTCAAATATCTCATGTCTTGCTTAACATGTAACCCAAACATAAAACGTAGGTTGTAGCAACCACTCAGTAACATACAAACCATGCCAGAGCCACTCTGTTGTGAACAAAGTAGGCCTACTAGTATTCTCATTTAATGTGCAAGACTGCAAGACATGTTTCCCATTACACTGGTTGATAAACATTTATCTGAATCAACATTGATGAATACGGTGTAAGGGTACTAGTTTCGACAAAGAACTCGAAAGCCTTGTCTTCATCAGGGCCAATTCAAAACTTGAAAATAAATGGATGCATACAATTAGCTAGGAGATGTGTGTTGTGAACATGAAAGAACTAGATGAATGAATATGTAGGTAAACATTATTACCAGAACAGCTCTCTCATATGAGCCTGGTGCTATCAGTCTTCCACTAGACAAGTCTATTCTACAACACAATAAGTAAGGACTCATTGTATCCCATTGTGTAAATGTAATAGAGTAGTACCTATTCAGAGGGAACAGGTAGAGTGTTACCTGTTCACTGCTTCGAGTGCCATATGAAAAAAGGCACCATGCTGCTGTTCGGGCCGTGGTTCCCACTATTTAGTAGCACAGTCTAGGAAAGCGGAATACATTCACCTAAGATTTCACTTGAAAATTGACTGCCGCGATGTGCTGATCTAATACCCAACTGTTCGCAAATGTATACACTTAAATGTGCACTTGCTCTCCTGTGGCATAGACCGATTTCATGGTTTCCACTGATACACTTGGAACACTTCCTGAAAGTTGCCTGTTCAATAAAGTGCTTAATATAACATCACTGACGTAACGTCACAACATGGCAAAACACCCCAAACACTATTGTTTGCTTAAGGAACATATATCCACAGAGCGTGAGAGAGTAAACTCAAATGAATGAAGGAAATGGACGCAAAAGATGTTTTTACCAATGACAGCACGTTGGCACAATTATCTCTTAACGTGTTAATTAATTCATAAAGACGATGCACATGGATGGTAAAACTAACATTACTCCACACTAGGGTTCAAACAACATTACATCAATTGTTTCTGACGACAAGAGTTACTGATAACAAGTATAATTTAAGAAAGACATGTTATCTCCAGGATAAAATACAGTGTTCTTAACAGTGCAGACCATTCCATTTGGTCAGTTATTCTCACAATGTGTGAACGGAAAAGATACATCCAAAATTGATTTTGCCTAGCTAGTAAAGCGTCCATGGCCCAACTCTGATACCTACTCTGATATTTTCAATAATTAGCCATTTTATATCATTTTGGCTAGGTTGATAGTTGCAAAAACGAGTGTCTAGTGTAGCTGTTATTACTTTATTACGAATCCATGACCTATGTTCTCTGATTCTAATGTGCATCGGTTGTTCTGTCCAACATAGTGCTTCTCATACGGGCATGAGATCATGTCAAATACCTTAGACGTCTTGCAATTAATACATTTTTGAAGTGGCCAAATTTGACCTAAAGCTTCAAATTCGGTTGTTTTAGAGGTGATCTGACAAACTGTGCATTGTCCACACGCATGATGACCAATCAGTGGAGGTGGCCCTAAGAGACTGCATGTGCCGATAATAGGTATCTCCTTTTTACTTGAGATATGAAAGAGGGACTGCCGTAAATTAGCACCTATTTTGAAAGCGATAGAGGTTTAGCTAAATCTGGGTCGCAAACTTGTAAAATGTGCTAGTTTCTTAGCACCAGATTCCTCAAGAAATTACTCACATAGCAAAATGTAGTAACCCTTTCTAGACAGTGACTAGGTGATTTCTCCCACTGTTGTTGTAGATTTTCCCTTCAAAAAACATCTTGCTCTCTTAATTGAGTCTTTCATAAGCTATTTAGAAAACGGCCCATCATTATTTCTTTTCAGGCTAATAGGATGTTGACTGTTGAAGTCTAAAATAGTGTTTCTGTCTATAGGTTCTTTACCCAGAGTTACTTCTAGCTGTCCTTCACTAGCTTTAATGAGCAAATCGAGAAGAGGGTTTCAATTTGCCTATATGAATCCATAAACTTCAAATTGGAATGGAGAGAACTTATCCACATTATAAACATGTTAAGAATTTCCAAATCATTACGCCAAATTATTAAAAAATCATAGATATACTGACAGTATGACCCTATTCATCATAGAAAAGGATTGTCTTAAGTTAACATTTTACTCTCTTAAATTGTTCAACAAACACATTTGCCAAACTCAGAGAAATGACGGCCTCCATTGAGGTGTGTTTTATTTACTTATAGAAAACTCCCTTGAAAATGAGGACTTTTTCAGAAAGCACTAGAGTAGCTAGATGTGTCATACGTTTAGTGGGCACTCAGGGTGGGGCCTCTCGCTGTTTTTAGATTTGGTAAGTAATTTGTTAAGTACTTCAATGGTAGCCCTTTGAGTAATAGTCGTGTAAAGTGACTCTAAGTCAAGAGTCACTAGCCAATCAGTGGTTGATTTAAAGGTCATACCCTCCACTAGGTTGATTACATCATGAGAATCCCTGAGGTAAGAGACTGCTACCATATAGGCCTAATAAATGAATCCACATACTTGCAATTGGGTTCTAAAGGAGACCCACTAGCAGATACTACGGTGCGAGGTCTGGGCCTATCCACCCACTCTCCTATGTGGAGCCGCAGCTTTATTTCTTTCTTGAATGTAGCATTGTCAGAGCCATTGAAGGAGTCCTCTGGTGGAGCAGTCATGTTCAGCAAGACCACAATGGCCTGTGAGGTCTGCATGGGTGCCCCTGGGATGGAGGAATATCTTTTCCAGATAACAGAACATAAGAGCAGGCAGTTGTTGAAACAGTTTAAGCTGGGACAACTGGCGGGCAGAGTCTGATAGGAGTGTGGTTGATGAAAACCCAGAGGAGATCTGACGTGGCTGTTCTAGTGTAGAGAAAGAGACAGCAGCCCACTTCTTATTCACTAAGTGGTTCTATGATTACCATTACGTTGGCATGCAACACTGATATTTGAGCAGGTCCACCTTGATTCTGTGTTAGAAAATGTGTATTTCATGACTTCTTGCCGTATCCCAACCCCGGAAGGAGAGGACATTACATTAACTTTAAACGTCCAATAGCAGAAGGCAGAATATAGCTTTATAGACCAAGGGAGGGGTCATTATCATGGAATAATGACCCACTGCCAAGTTATGGCCCGAGGCGAAACAGAAGGCCATAAGTTGGTGAAGGGGCATTATCCCAAACAATAATGACTCCTCCTGAGGTCTAAAATCTAAAAAGCTATTAGCAAGTGGTGGTAATAGCAATACATGTTTTGGAGTTGTTGGGATGCAGGTGCAACATTCCAGGTAGGCAAAGAGATTTAGACTGCAAAGCATATTAGCAGGCAGCCTAATGCTAGCAGTTTTTCGCTGGGTGCGGCAGAATGCACATGTTTCCACTTGTAGTTAGCTTTGACACATATTACTAGCACCATATAGTAATACAGAAAGAGCAACAATGTATTCACATTGAAGATGCAGAGGTTAAAGATAGGGTGATGTAGTTTGTATTTAGCGGTAGTATACAATGCCATGTTTTAAGAGATGGGCTAGTAGGGAGCTGTTGAAGGTAGGCACGTGAGATGGAGTCAGAGAGGTATTGTGGTAAAGGCGAGGTCCAGGGCCTAAGGGAGCAGAAGTTCCACAATGGTGGCTTTTAGGGCACATTACATGGTGTGTTTGTGAAAGTACAAGAAATAGGCCTAACGTGAAGCTACAGCTCTGTCCAGTTGATCCAGAGACGGGTCCCCTGTTGATCCCCCAGAGAAAAGTTATGCTGCCAAGGCCAAAGGCAGCTCTGCTGCATCGATACCAATTAATTAAGTGCAGCTGCATAGCTCTGAGAAGCTGGGAAAGGAATGTTAGGTCCAGAGAGGAAGGGTGGGGATGGACCCTTTGAAGATTGAATTCATGTGAGCACGGCATGCAGTTCTGTGATGCCAAAAGGCCTGGTAAAGATTTAGAACACTACTGCCCTCAGCCAAAGAGCAGTCATCCTATTTGAACTGCAGGTGCTGAGCTCCAGGGATCCATAAATAAGCGAAATTCAAACATAAGAGTAGTGCCACAATCACGCCATTCATGGACACCTGGGTTCCCAGAGAGATAAGGGGAGAGATATGGTAGGAATGTACTATGATCTGGGATGGGAAGAGCAGAGGTGAAGCCAATAAATGTATCTACAAGGCAAGGGAGCTCTCTGTGCGTGCTACAGTGTCTGGCATAATGAGGAGGGCCATTGTATTATCCAAGCAGAGTTGACCTTGCTATTCATACTTTGATCAGGCCCCGACGGAGGGGTGCACATCACGTGATGGTCAGGAATATTTACTCCTTAAAGCAATGCATTATGGAAACAATGTACCTGGTAGTCAATCAGCTTCTAAGTTTCACAATGACGATGCAGTAGGTCACAAGGGAATGTGTTTTTTGAAAATGGGCCTCATTAAGCTTACTGGCACCGTTGTTTCCGGACCAGCACACTACAACTCTGCGGGCAGGTGACCTCCCACCCAGCATGTCAGTCCTGCAGAGCGGGACGGCACCTGCCCGCAGAGTTTTCACTGGAGCACTGGCACCGTTAGCAATGGTATTGGTGCTCCCGTGTCCCCATTCCCATCGAGTCCTGTTGGACTCCATGGGAATGGGGACTAACGTAATTACCGGTGCCTATCTTCCCGGCCGCCAGACTTGGAATAGCCCAGTGGCACAGGGAAGTGAGGCACCATTTTTTTTAATGGATCCCAATCTGTGATCAATAGGGTAATGGACTATCAAGCATAATGTAGAGTAACCTCTGAACAACCAGACAAAAAAAAAAACTCTAGGGAAAAAGGCTTGGTGCACCCTCTTGTGGAAAGAACGAGAGCTTCATTTTGTATACTAAAGAAATGGGACGACAGGGTTTTATAAGTTCTCTGCCATAGAGCTCTATCTCTTCTTCAAAGCTAACAGCACGTTATAACTGCAAGAATTGCCAATCATGGCACGTTCGATGTACAGGATTCTTCCCTCAACCTCATTGGCTACCACCTATTTACATGCTAATAATCTAATCACATATAGGCCTCACAGTCATTGGTCGCATCTTCTCTGACTCCAACATCTTCGCACGTTGGTGATGATCTCTTCACTTTGGGTCACTATAAAATGATTGGTTAAGCTTCGGAAGATACTGCCCTGCCCTAAGGCCTAATCACATGATGCGCACCTGGCCGGCAACATGGGCTCAGTGGATAACTTCGAGGTCAGTCTGGTACTTACAAATAAAGCATCCATTTTCTCATCCCAGACACACAGGTGCCCAGTCATGCCTCCCCGTCGTAATCTTATAAGAGTTGGCATCATCCTTTGCTCTCCCCAGTACGAATCACATACTTTGTTGTCTTCTGCTCCTCTTATCAGCCACCCCTCCCGAGGTTCAGGCATGGTGTTCCTACAGGTCCCACTAATCAGTCTGAATAGTGAATTATTTAGGGATTTTGCTCATGGCAATCTGGTAGTTCAAATATGATGGCCATTATCCCGGGGGGGTGCTAGTGTCCTAAATCTCTGCTTGTGTTTTGGCAGCTCAAGACCTCTGCCCTGACTCCCATGGGTTTGTCCATCACAATTTTGCCAGAGCCCTTACTCGTGGTGGGCTGCTCACATTCCTTTATAATTTCGCAGAGCTGTAAACAATGTATCTGTGTGTATTTTTGTGTTCCCTACCTTGCCTGGGGTTGAGGGCTACCTTCGAATAGGGTGTTGAAGATCCATTCTATATGTATATTGTGCGCATGCAATATATTCAGCTAGCATTCTATTAAGTTTGTTAGCTGCTTGTCTTGTAAGACCCTTTAACACGCGTGCCCTGTGCCATCCACCTATACCCACAAGCCTCCCCCTAGCCCCTGTACACCTTCATGTATATTTCTCACATACTAATACACTTTCCCGCAATCTGAATCGCTAGGTTGGGATCTAAACGAGCCTCCCAACAATAATTAGAATTGTATATGGGTGCTAGCCAGTGGAGAGTGCGGGATCATGTTGTAACCTATATTATGCATAGTTCTGTTAATGTGTGGTTTAAAAGCTGTAACCTCTTTGGATGGAGCGTGCTCCGTGTTAGTTAGGTTCTACGGGACCGTCTGATATATTTTGCACGTAATACAATTTTGTTTTCCATGCAACGTTGCATCGATTATCATTTGGGTTTTTGGCCATTCACCTACAGTGTATGGTGAAGTAACAGGGTAAAGTAAATAGGTAACTGAGTTAGTAAATTATATGTGGTTATATTTTGTAATTTTGAAATAACATAGTTCTCATAAATGAAGCATGTTAATTGCAAACTTCTTTTAATTGAAACCGTTTAAAAATGAGCATGCATTCGGTGTCATGTAAAAAGAAACCGCTTAAGAAAGAAAAAGCATTTCCCCATGTTTTACCTTTCTTTTTTGCGTGTTAAATAAGATGTTGCAGCAATTAAAAAAGGTCCTGTCAGAAAGGAAGTGTCTGGCTGCAAGGAATCTTGCCTGAAAATTGCTTTGTTGTCTCCCTGTCAGCTTTTGAAGGTAGAATGTTCAGAGCACAGTCAATACCAGTAGTTATTGACTGCACTCTAAACATTCTGATTGGCTGAGAGGAGGTCAATAATGATCTCCTGGTGCTAATAACTATTGATGTTGTATAGGTGGTGGGCTGATTGTCCGACTTCTTAACTATTGCATTAGTGAATATTGTGAAAATATGTCACTTATTTTAAATTGAATGCAATAGTTTTAAATGTGTTCAATGCTCTATTGTTGCTGTAATACACAAATAAATTATTTTGAGGATGTTGAAAAGCACAAGTGCTGGTTCACTTTGGTGATACATGGAGTTCAGATTTTATGTTTCTGCTGCAAAAAGGGAAAAAGGGGTCTGCAAGCCTGAGATTAGTTTGTTGATTGATAAACTATCAATTATTATGTATATAGCACTCTTATACCAAAAAAGGGACTCAGGGCAATGGTGATCAGGCTGATATGGGAAAGGAGGGCATTTTAATGGGTACCTGAACAATGTTTAAGACTTGAGGGAATGCAGGTGAGTGAGTAGATAATTAATTCTGGGGTGTTGCAGCCTGTACTGCACACCGGTGACCAGCTTAAGAAGAAATCGTAACATGGGGACTCACAAGAAGCAATTAACTAGAACTTCTTAAAGGCCGTGAGTGAATATAGTGAAGAAGCCTTAAAGGTGGAGCCTGCAGGGCTGAGTTATAAGCACTTTTATGTTCTCGGTAAGCCAATTTTAATTGTAATGTAGTTGGAATATTCCTCCTTGCAGAAACTGTTTAGAGTGGGATACACAATTGTTTTGGTGGAGACCATAAATATGGTGGACAGCAGTAGTATGCACCCTCTGCATTTTATAGTGCATGTAAAGCAGTAGCCAGGAGGAATAGTCGAAGCGGGAGGTCTCCACTGCCCCCTCCCACCATGATAGCACAGTGGTAAATATCCAGCAGGTGTATAACCTTTAAAGTAGTCTGAGATGGTAAAAGCAGCTACTATAACCTGCATTTATCTGGATATTCAAAGATGCAGCTGAGTCCAAAAAAGGCTCAGATGTTTTAACTTTGTGTTCAAAGAAAGCTGCAGGCCAAACAGAGGAGGGACAGGACACTCTGAAGAAGAGTTTTCCTTTTTCCTACTCCAAATACAATCCCCTCCATGTTATTACCGTTAAGTTGGAAGTAAGAATCTTTGGAGACGTGTAAACAATCCATCCATGGTTTAGGGTCCCAGGCCTCAGTCCGCACCTCTACATATATCCATGCATCATCCACATAGGACTGTACTATCACCAGATAAAACCATAGCAGATTAAAAAGAGGGGCCAGTTAAAGGATGCAAAGTAGTGGAGAGAATGTGGACCCCTGCCGGACCCCACAGGTGACATCCCATTAGACAGAACTAAAAGGGCAAATCAGAACCCTCTTGGTTATATCTGTGAGAACCGTTTGCTCTACATTGCCTTTGTCGCTGCACAGAGTGCTGTAATATTCCCAAGAATACCCCTTGGGAGCAGTGGCCCCTTTCTCCTCCACTCACTGCACCCCCTCATACCCATTCCACAATCTCCTCTGTGCCATGCCGCTTTCCCCAACACAATACCCACTCTCTCTTTGCATGGCTTCTCCTCCACTCATCCTTCCTCTGACCATGAGTGACTATGTGAACACAGAAAATCGTTCTCCTTGGCTTCCTCGTATTTTGTTTGCTCATGCCTGATATGCTCCATCAGTAGGTGCACGTTTGCTTGGCCACTAAGTAACATGTACTGGCTGGCTTTTTTGTGTATCAGGCCTTCCTAATACAACGCCCAATAGTTTCTGCCTGAATGGCGTTATTAGTAGAGGAACAAAGCAGCCCCGGCCCTAGAGGCAGCAGCACCCTGGGCGAATTGGCGACCCCCTCCCTACATGCCCTGGTCAACAGGGGGTATGGGAGGTTTGGGGGAAGGGTTAGGAGTGCAACATTTGTTTTGTCCCTCCCTGCTCCGGCGCCTCACAGGGGGTTAATCACTGGAATAGGACGCTCATAATGCATGAGCGTCCTATTCCAACGAAAACCTCCTCGCTCCCGCGTGAGAGCAGGGAGGTAATCATCATGTGAATAGGGTGCCATAAGCACCCTATTGTTATTGACTGCTCCCCGCCGTCGCAGGCGCATTTAATAACTTAAGGGTGCCTGCTGCGCCTTCTCCCACTACGTCAGCTTGGGGGAGCCCTTAAAAGACTCCATCGAGCTGGCTTGGTGGGAGCTAATTGTGCCCTGGGGGTCATGGCACCCCGGGCGGTCGCCCAGCCCGCCCTGCCCTAAGGCCAGCTCTGGAAAAAAGCGAAGTCTTTAGTAAGAATGTCCGAGTAACTTACAAGCTGACACATGTTTCTCCCACAGTATTGCTCTACGGAAAAGAGGTGTTAAGGATGGTATATTCATTTGACGCCAATGCCATCCCAAGTAACCAGTGAGTGGCCAGATTCAGGCCGGGGTTTGAGATGCACTCTACGTTTTTTGCATTTGCCTTTGCTCCGCATTTGATATCCTTTGCATCTGATGTACGTGTCTACTTTTTATTATTTTTTCTGGAACTATGAGTTACATTTTCTAATCATTATTAAGTTCCTCTCCTATATTCTTTGACATCATTTGCGGTTTGGGGGTCTTTGTTTGGCTTTGTCCTAGTTATGTGTGAGCCTGGCAGTCTTTTCACTTGCAGAAGTGCTGGAAGTTCTCCTGCGTTAGACACACTCCTCTACGCGCTCTCCAGCTTAGATGGCAGTTACCCTGTTTCGGCTCAGTCCCTTGTACCCTCTACTGGAGGCTTTTTGGCAGTGTAGACTCTACGATTGCACATGTGCTGCTAGTTAGGACGCAAAAGCGTTGCTCCATGTGCACTACCACTCTTTATTTGGAATGGTAGCCCTTTGTAGATGTTAATGAATGTTAGTTGCCCTCCCTTGGTAATGTTAGCAGCCACAGATACCAAAAGCCAGGTCAGCATGAGTAGGTCATCCAGTCCTGTCTTTATTCTTTGCATTCTAATGATTATTTACTGGACAGAAGTGTAAATAGTATTTTATGCTGGACCGGTTAGCACTGTAGTGGTCTCCCAGCACCAAGCTTGTCTGCAAGGTTGTTGAATTGTTTCCCCACCTGGGGTATCTAGAAGGTATGATGTTGTTACATCGTCAGGCTTTTCTTTGCAATATTTTTAGCTGAAAATCTTCGACCAAAATAAAATGCATCAAAAAATATGGAGGAAGCGTGGGTTAAGGGGTTTTAAGGGTTAGGGCGTCTGGGGAATAGAGACTAGATAATAGGAAAGGGGCCTGGGGAACCCCCCAAATTAAAAAAAGACCTTCAATGATTTTTTTTCAGTAGAAAATATTTTGCTTAAAATCCACTAAAACAACCAGGTGATCTAAGTACATAGAACCTTCTAGACATCCTGCCACCACTTGATACCTTCGACTATGACAGCCAAAAGATTGCAAATCCCAGGTTCAATCTACTGGGGATGTATATGGGGTCAGTATTTGTCCCCATACCCAAACAAGCTTCCATGCTACCATGGAACTATTGAGCACACATGGATCACACAACCCCACATTTGCAGTACTAGCTACTTGAGTCCAATATTCTGCCTCCCAGCTACAGTCCCCTATAGCATTTTGCACACTAGCATAGGCTCACTCATCATCATCCACATGGCTCTGGTCAGCACATCTGAGACTGCACACATCAATGAAAAGCAAGCACTATGCCACCATCCAGCCTACCACATGTCTCATCAATATTTTAAGTTCAGTTTGTCTGTAGCTGCTCCCAATTTGCAGTTGGGATTTTCCAATCACAAAGGCTGGACTACCCGTCACAAAATGCAATGAAAATGACAAGACTGGATGAGCTAGTCATGCCTGAGATATGACAATGGGAGAGTTCTGAGTCATGAGCTTTAAGGAAGGGCAAAGTTTGCAAACACGCTTGAAAACAAGGTCTACTTAAACCTCAAATTACACAAAGAAAGTCCAGGAAGAATGATACCCATGTAGGTATTTATACGTTATATGCCCTGGCCTGTAGCTATGGGCAAAGAATGGATGTGTAATTTTGGTCCTGAAGGGCTGCATTAAAAGTCAGATTTTCCAAATATCCAACATGAATATTCATTAGGCAAATTTGCATTCACTTAAAGCTAGGAGGATAGCTGAGGGGCAATGCACCTGTCTTGGGAGAAAAACAACACGAGCAGCATTAGTTCAAATCCTGGCCCTGTGCTTAGAGACTGGTATCTGGTATTAAGTGTGTAATACAAGATTAATTAATTAATCCAAATGTGAAATCATTTACATATTTATTACTTGTCATGGAAATCTGGTAGGTCTCTAGCCTGAAGAACAGAGTTACAGACCAATGGAAAAGAGGAAGGGGTGGGTTGTTATGAAGTGTGCTGGAAACAGTGATGTATTTAGGCTTTCAGCTCCCCGAGGCCCAAATAAGTGCATGCACCTCTTCAACTTTACTCCACCTCTACCAGACTCTGCCCCTTCACCAGATTCCGCCCTTTCAACAAAGTCTGTTTGCGTTGCCCAAACTGCACCCCTTCACCCCCATTTTGGCTGCATAACAATAGAAGGACGTTTTTAAGGTTGCAGGGATTAGAAAGTTATTGCTTCAACTCTATTAATTCAAGCCTGTCATCTTCTATGTTAGTTGAAAGAGTGTTTTAAGATCTCTGCTGTTCAACAGTTGGAGAAGGCAGTGTGATCACAGTTGAGTGCACCAGATGCAATTGTTACAGCTAATTGTCTCCTTCGGTTAAGTCCCAAAACAATCTTTTAGAGGAAGTGATAAGAACATAAACTGTCTGCCAACTGGACCAAAGTGAGAGAAGGTTGGAACGAGGAATTTTGGTTTCAATGCTAATATCTGGCTTTGCTCATAAATTGCCTGAGGACACTCTATGACAAGCACCTAGACTGGTCTATAATATTAATGCAACATAACTAAATGTGTACATCCTGTCTTGTCAAACGGTAAAGTTTAATATGAAATCTATGCAAGTGATACAGGCATATCTTATACAAATTTTGAATAAAAATAACTCAACACCCTACTCATGCTTACAGCTCTGGTGTTAGCAGGGGTGGGGGGGATTGAAATAAGGCAAGTTACCTGCTCCAGCCGATGTACCTCCAATTCTCACAGTGGAGTAATGGATGAGGGCGACCCTGAACATTCATGTGTGGGAAGCAACAGCATTCCTTGTCGCTGCACAATGCAGGCACCTTTTATAACAAATGAAGTGGTGTACATGGTTTACATCATTGCTGTTTGTGCAATTGTTCAAAATACCCAAAACTCCAAGTGTAAAATTGAGCAATAGATCGGGGGTTCCAGCACAATATTACCTTTGTGGGTGTGGTTTAGGGTATGGGTCTTGCCAGCTGGTGTTTAAGGTAATTTAACATGTTTGTTAACTCTGTAGAGTTGGTTGCACTGTACAATACATAGGAACAATTTGAGATGTGTGGGTATAGATATAAATGTACTGCTGTTGTTTGAAGTACTGTTTCATAGTAAAAGTCCTAACTTTTATTTAAAATACAATGAATGTAAAGATTACTTAAAAACATCACAGTTATGCATTGTGGGACATACTTTGCAGTTGGTTCTCGTGGTACTGCTGAGCATGACAAACCCAGCAGGGATGCCAATTACCTTCTTAGCACTGAGCAGCTTCTCTAAATATGGCTGAATGGAAATCTTCATGGGACACCTTTACAGCCGTAAAACACACAGTTTTTGTTCTCACCCTTCTATGGCTCTGGATATCCTTTCACAGGTTTATTGATGCACTTGCGTATTCAGATTTACTCCTTCGCAATTTTAACTTCTCTATGATCTATTTCATGCATGCACCTTTAGGGTGGAACCAGAGCTGTGTATTGCTACACAGCAAGCCCAAATGCACTCCAAGGGGCAAATTAATCCGTATACACAGATAGATGTTTCTCAACTGGATTTGCGCCGTTCCAGCGAGTATTCGGGTACAAGAGTACCTTGTTATCTTCGATACTTAATTCGAATGGTTAATAGCAATTTCACATTAGCAAAAAACATAACATTTAAAACATCAGTGTAGAATGTATAGATAAATCAGAACCTAGATTATAGAGGTAACTCTTGGATTTTAATCTCTCAAGTCCAACAAGTTATTAGAAGCGATAGGATCAGATTTACACAGTGTCCTCTATTCACAGATAGAGCACATATTTGTCCATGTTACATATAATACACAGAACCTTTGGAACATGGAGAATGCCTTACAACAACCAGCATTGTGTAAATCAGCCGCAGGTCTCTGACAATTTGTCACTTCACAAAACTATAATCAATAGGTCCAATCAACATCAACTTCCAGGTAAAGTCCCTTTTTAGGTGTCAAAAAAGATGACCGAGGCGTTTCGGTTCAAAGAACCATCTTCAGGGTATAGACTTTCACTGTTCCTATTTCACAATAATATTCATAACATGGACCCTGTAGGGTAATAGAAAAAGAAAACTATTCAGTGCCAGATCTTGGTTTTTTAGAATCCATTAGGAGTGTAGAGTGGTTAGAAAACACTAACCTTGCTGATACTTGAATGAAGGGTCCGATGTCTTCTGGTAAAAAACCCAAAGAACAGGGCAGAGGTGGAGTGCGGCCAATAGAATATCTAAAATCAGACCAAAGAAGAACCATATGTAAATTGCAGTCTCCAACCAGAGGGGGACAAACTAATTGTGGGTACGGAAAAATGACGAGAGAGGAAAAGCGTGTAAAATGCTACCATGGACACGGCAGAGCCACGCCATGGTCTGTGGAAACGCCAAAATCAGATGTCTGCCGAAGACGGAATTGCTATGGAGGCTATGTGTGCTCCTCAAGTACATTCGTGTGAACACGAACGAAAGGAGCAGACCTGTAAGATCGGGTGAATCCCGATGTAAATACAGAGTCCTTCTCTTCGGAATCGTACTAGCAGTAACATACACGTGAGGCGGGCAAGTGCACAGAAAAGGACCGAGAGCTTCTGGTCAGTTTGGCTGCAGCACAACGTGCGGTTCGACTGAGCACTAGGTTCTTCGCCTTCCTGGCAACCCTGTGCATGCGCGCGGTTCGCCAGGGCAATGTCCATCTTGGTATGGGCATTAGGAGGTGCTCAGTTGCCAAGACAACGCAGCACAAACTTCAAGAGGTATCAAGTCTTCCGAACAGTCACAACTGTCAGCTAAGGGGTTAAAAAGGCACACATGGGGGAACAACCGCAGCCCAAATGGGGAACGGCGGGGTGCCCCCACAGCGCAAAAGGTAAATACGACAGAATTATAAGTGTGCATGGGGGCACAACCGCAGCTCAACAAGAACTGTGGGGTGCCCCACAGCGCTAAAAGGTAAGCACGGACAGCCTAAATCGAGGGCCACCGTAGGAGGAATAGAATATAATCAGTTAATATAGGGGTGAAGGTACATGCTCACCGACCTATGCAGGTAGGTCCTTGTATAGAGTACTCTGAGGCGGGAAACCTCAGAAACATACTGCGAATGAAAATGAGTAAGAGTGGAAAAGCATCAATAGGGGCCCAGAGGCGGATACACGAAGTTTGTTCGGTGCCAAAATGGCATACCGCGGGATCGACAATCTACCTGAATGGTAGGAAGCAAAATAAAATGAAATGACTAATGCTTCCACTGGTGTAACAGGGGCTCGTGGTTCCCTACATGGGAGAAGACATCGATTCCATACAATTTGTGTAAGCGTAAGGGCCATATGCACTGACCTCAACGTATACGATACAGAAATGGATCATACAGACATAGCAAGAAACAATTAAAAGCACAGAGACAATTGGTATGGCATAAATTCCACACAAATAAACTTAACATTAATGCTAGCAAAGGGGGTTCATACAGGTGGTTATAACACTAGTGGAAGATTGTGGAAGAAAGCATTTAACACCCACCAAACATGTACAAACAAGTAAGAATCAAGTCTCTTAAACAGGAGGTCTGATATCTTAGTGTTACACAAAACACATGAGGTCAAACTCGGTATTCATGCCGCGAGGGCTAAGTGAGTCCAAAAGTTCAATCCATAGGATTTCTCGTTGTAACAGTTTCCGCTGAACATCCCCACCCAGGCTCCCCATTGTGACTTGCTCCAAGATGACACATTTCAGTTGTGCGATGGTGTGACGTGCTTCTACAAAGTGTAAAGAAACTGGGGACCTTAAGCTCTTGGTATGGATATTGGATTTATGTTCAGACCATCTTGTTTTCACTTTTCTGGTGGTCATACGCACATAATACAAGCCACAACGGCATCTTAATGCATAGATTACATTTTGGGCGTCACATGTGCAGGAGTGTCTGAGTAAAATTGGTTTACCAGAATGAGGGTGTGATATACTGTTGCCTTTTATGGTATTGCTGCTGTGCTGGCAGTTGTAGCATAGAATAGTACCCTTGAACAGATTCTGAGTGCAGGGAGACAGTACTTCTGCTGTGACCAAACTCTTGCTCAATGACCTATTATTCCTGTAGGCGAAAGTAGGTAGTTCTTGAAATAGTTGCTGTAATTGAAGGTCCATTCCTAGCATTGCCCAATTCTTTTTGATTATCCTCTTAATCTTCATGCTCTGCATTGAATAGGTGGTGACGTAGACTAGCGGCTCTCCTGATTTGGGGGGCTTAGGAGTCAGCAGTGTCTCTCTATCAGTGCCCCTTACTCTCTCCGTTACTTCAGTGATTTTTGACTGATTATACCCTCTTGACATGAATTTAGACTCCAGTAGTGATGACTGGCGTTCATACTTGGTGTTCTCCAAAATGATTCTTCTGTAGCAAAGAAATTAGCTGAATGGCACGCTATCAACAGTTCTCTTGGGGTGGAAGCTTGTAGCGAGAAACAGGCTGTTTCTGTCGGTCTTTTTTGTGTAAATCCTAGTCTCTAAAGAGGTATTGGCAACATATATCTCAATATCCAAAAAATGGATAGCGATGTTACTTGTCTCAGTGGTAAATTTAATCCGAGGGTGCATCGAATTCATCATTTCATAGAAGTTGGGTAATTCGTCGCCTGGCCCAGACCAGATTCCAAAGATATCATCGATATATCTGACGTAAAGTGAGAGGTGTCTCATCCACCTTGGAGACGTGAGGATGTTTTCATATTCGAGGTAATACATGTAGGCATTGGCATAGCAGGGTGCCATAGCCGCACCCATGCTTGTGCCCGATGTTTGGAGAAAAAATCGATCTTGGAATTTAAAGAAATTATTCATCAATACCAGTTTCAGTAGAGTTAATAAAAAGAGTCTGTCGCCTTGGCATTGGTCAGATTGCAATAACAGCCATTCGATTGCTTCTAGACCCGCTTCATGTACGATGTTTGTATAAAGCGATGTGACGTCCATAGTAAACATCACGTTTCTTCCTTTGACAAATTGCACACTTTTCAATTTATGTAGGAAGTGCATAGTATCCTTAACATATGTTGTGGTTTCCTGGACTAGTGGTTGCAGAATTTAACCAGGTACTGGGCCAATGGTTCTAGGAGGCTTTCTGTTGCCGCTATAAATGGGCGTCCCGGGGGGTTGATTAGTCTCTTATGAATTTTGGGTAGTATATACATGAAAGGCATCATAGGGTGTTTGTTTTCAAGAGAGTCGTGTTTTCTCTGAGATAACAACATTTGCTTCCGCCTCATCCAATACTCCCTTAATAAGTGATCGTACTGCTTCGGTAGGATTCAGGGGTACTTCCATGTATGTCTCTGGATCATTCAGTTGGCGTTCAATTTCATCAATGTAATCCCATTTGTTCATGAGTACAAGGGCTCCCCCTTGTAAAAACCAAGATCTGGCACTGAATAGTTTTCTTTTTCCATTACCCTACAGGGACCATGTTATGAATATTATTGTGAAATAGGAACAGTGAAAGTCTATACCCTGAAGATGGTTCTTTGAACCGAAACGCGTCGGTCATCTTTTTTGACACCTAAAAAGGGACTTTACCTGGAAGTTGATGTTGATTGGACCTATTGATTATAGTTTTGTGAAGTGACAAATTGTCAGAGACCTGCGGCTGATTTACACAATGCCGGTTATTTTAAGGCATTCTCCATGTTCCAAAGGTTATGTGTATTATATGTAACATGGGCAAATATGTGCTCTATGTGTGAATAGAGGACACTGTGTAAATCTGATCCTATCGCTTCTAATAACTTGTTGGACTTGAGAGATTAAAATCCAAGAGTTACCTCTATAATCTAGGTTCTGATTCATCTTTACATTCTACACTGATGTTTTAAATGTTATGTTTTTTGCTAATATGAAATTGCTATTAACCATTCGAATTAAGTATCGAAGATAACAAGGTACTCTTGTACCCGAATACTTGCCGGAACGGCGCAAATCCAGTTGAGAAACATCTATCTGTGTATACGGATTAATTTGCGCCTTGGTGTGCATTTGGGCTTGCTGTGTAGCAATACACAGCTCTGGTTCTGCTCGATTTATTCTGTCCCAAGTGGCCTTGTGACATATGCCCACCTGCACCTGAAATACTTTGTATATTGTTCCCTAATCCTTGTTGATACACATCCCCCCGCAATTTATTCGTTTTCTAAAATTATAATTGATTATTTAAACCGACCTGTGCACCCCTATACCTCACTTCTGCACCTTTAGGGTGGCCATAGACCTCTGAAATGTGGGGCTCTGGAGGGAAATTAGTGCTTGTTTCTGAACATCATTTTAGTACCAACTGTGGGAACTCTGTGCTTGACTTAAGCATAGGCATGCGTTTAATATTGTAAAATGATGCATCATTTTTAACCTTTAGTTTTCCGAAGGTAAACGCCTATTTTTTGCAACGGTTTAAAAAATGCATATTGTGTATTTGAATATAAATGTGATTGTTTAACACAGTGTATGTGTGAATTGATTAGAAAGAACTCCAAAGATAATGTGAAGTAGCACCAATCAAACCAATTTGGGTTTGGCTGTTTTGCATATTAAAGAGCATTTTGGGAAGATAAGAATGACTTGATATATGTCATATATGTCTGTGAGAGTTGTATGACTTAACCACTAAACACCTAAACCACGCTGGGTTTGGTACGTGTTTCCTTTTACATATTTATTACACGGCCCACAGTAGCGGGCGTGTAGTTATGGATAAGTTGCTAAACACATAGGAACTTATCCATACCAAACTTTGCATAAAAAGTATATGACCTGCTCTGAACCAATTCGGCCGGTTTGGTGAGATTTTCTGCAGGGAGGAAAAGTTATATGGGGTGTCCCCCTACAAAATATTTTTTTCCTTAGACAGAATGGGTGAAAACTTTGCGCAAGGCTAGAGCTGCTCACCATTACAGAATGGTTGTGGAGGACATTTTGCAGTTGGTACACCACCAGAGGTGGCGTGAAGTGCCTGCACTTGCATATGGTGTACGTCTTTGGACTTGTTGCCGTTCACGGACTGTTTTTGGAATGGTGTGCTCCTGATAATACCCTGTGCTTTCAGTGTGAAGGGAGAAATTGCAACATGACACGAGTTACTAAGCAGTACACATTTAAATTATGGATAATGTACAGACCGACCCACATACATCTGTACCGGAGAAAATCTGTCCCGCCATTTCCCAGACAGCAGGCCATTTGACTGTTAGCTTTCTTTTGCATACTTGTTGAGATGGCCAACGAAACGCGGTTGGCGTTCCTATTGTATGCAATTGTAATGTGTGCATTGCTTCCATTACCTGTATGTGTGGGCGGCATACACCATCGCAGCAGTCACTAGCATAGCAGACTTTAGTTGTGAAGAGTTGTTGCTCACGGCGTGCACTCCAGGTATTTCTGTTACGTGCGTGCCAAGTGTAGCATACTCTTTCATGTGAGCACCTAGCTAAAGAAAGAAACAACATAAACAAAAGCAAAAGCAGACATGTGCACACATAGCGTACGGTTCCAGAAAATTCCCATACTTTACTAACAACACTGTGATTTGTTGCAAGTGCTTTATTTTGCTACAGAATGTTCACGTGAACGTGTAAGGTGGCTGCCATTACCGTTCTTTTATTTAGCAAACAAAATCCAGTGTGCAATGCCATCTGTGAACTTCTTTACTTCTTTTGTCATCTAGCAAAGTGGAAAAAGGATAACTTTGTGGTCCTTGTTGGGCCGTGTGGAAGAACACAGTTTCTTTGCAAGGTATACAAGGTAGCAGCTGTTGCCTCCGGGATGCTTTACATAATAAACGTTTGCAGGTTGGTCTGTATTTCCGGAACTGCAAATGGACATACAGGCCCATATCGGTCGGGCCAGATAACAATGATGGAAAAGATATTGCTTATGGTAATCTTGCAATGCTTGGTACCCCACCGGTCTGTTGGAATGTGGAAGGTGTGGCACTTGCAGGAAGGTGCCAGGTATCTGAGAAGAAAGAGGAATAAGAATAAATGTAAGTAGCTGTTATTAGTGGTAGCGTACAGGACAAGAGTTTGCGGGAAGGATGTCGTAAAAGGTGGCTGCCTCATGGACCATGTAGTGTGTGTTATTGAGTAGCGTCATATGTTAACCCACTGCTTTGCTCTCTGTTTTGTAGGTGATATTGTCCTTGTACGGCTCCACACCAGCAAAATGTTTTGAAACGTTTCCAAAAGATGCTTCTTTCATGTGTTTCCTTTTTACAAAAAATGACAGTGCTAGTGAGTGTTGTTAGACCCACGGCATAATGTCTCTTTGTGTGTCCAAAGAAAAAAAGAAAAAAACAACCCTCATAGTGGTCCCTTTGGATTGCAGGAGAATGCAGAAGCTGGTTTGCTTAAAAATGAGGGTGCGTAGAACTGCTAATTGTTTGAAAGGGCATAGCAAGGGCAAAACAGGGATTATAGCACTGCACGAGTGAGCATAAGGTGTGCTGTTTCACTGCACGATTTGCGTACCCTTTTCATCGTGTCCTTTATGTCTGAATTTAGCAGGGGCTGGGGAAGAATGGCAACAAAATGAAGTACAATCACAGTTGCAATTTATAGGGAATGGTGGAGACATGCCACTGTAACAGCATGTGATTACTGCCATCACAAACCTCCGTACAATGCACACAGAGAAAGTGTGCGGTACAGTAAATGTATAATTATGCATACAGAACTGCAGCTTAATACATTTTAGTCCTAATACACATGAGATGTACAGTTGTACTTACATAACTTCGGCAAGGTGACAAATTCCAGTGTACGTCGTATGGAATCGTTGCAGACTACCTTTGGGGCACATGGGCAGAGGAACTGCAGTGTAAGTTATGTATCTTTTTTTTCTACAATTTCATACAATGTCTGCCCTTGGAGCTAATCATGCTTTCCATTCAAGGCTGTTTTACAATGCGCATTTGTCCTGTTGCAGGAGTGGTATGTTAGGTTTCGCTTTTCAGAGATGATGCTGGAAAAAGAAGGATTCAGCCGGCAACGTGTTTCGATTGTACCATGCATTTCCGAAGGTTGGTAGTGTCATTACGGTGAAGTTAGTACGACGTATAAGTAGAGATGATGATGCTGTACACATGCTACTGTAAGCGATATTCAATCAACACTACAGCTAAGTCAATGCCTAGTCTCGGATGCTGAGGAAAACCCTTATTGATGTATTTTTATATCCAGTTCAGTACTCTGGATGACAACCCTTGTATAACACCCCCCTCTTAGAATCCCTCCGACCCCACTGAGCCAAGAAGTAGGTTTGTTTTGCAAATTTAAAAGGTTTATTTGGACAATTCAACAATATATATCTATCACACTTTATAAATAAATTGATAACTGATATCACACTTCAGAATACAACCGTGATCAACAATGGATAATGTTACAGGGGTACACTGATTTGGTTACTTAGGAGTAGTGTAGAGGATGAGGTAGCTGAAAATGCGTGATGGTTTCAAGGAAATGCAAGGTGGAATAAAATGCAGTACAGAAATAACTTGTTATGATTTTAGCAAAAGGTAATATGATCACTTTTTCTTTTGACAATTCACTCCCCCCCTATGCAATACAAGAAATGGAAGGAGAGCACACAGTCTTCAAGAATCTCACCAAATCACACTTTATAATGCAATACACAGTTCCAGTTCCCCCAGCAAGCGTAGAGAAAACAGGGATGAGTTTTAAACACAGACAAATTACTTTAATGTGGTTTGCAAGGAAGTGAAAAGGTGCTAAAATTGCTTTTAATTCCCTCTAGAGGTTCAGGGTGAGTGAGAGATGCTTGTTGGTATTAGTTCAGGCTCACTTTAGCAATGCTCTATGAGTTATTACCAGGTTGCAAACGGATTTTAACAAAGGAAAGAATGGAGCTGCTATTTTGACAAGTGGAGAAATTGAGCCAAATCGCAAATCGCGGTAAATTCGCGAGTGCGTGTCTTGCGATTACGGGAAGAGTATAGGGAGTAGGAAGTCGGTTCTATGTTCGTTGGAAAGCGTAGATTCTAAGCTTTCAGATGAAAGTTACATTTCGTTCCTAGCACAAACGGTTCCAGAGATACGGACGATTTAATAAAGGTAGTTTTTCGGATTTAAAGTAAACTCAAAATGACAGGTGACAGCTTGCAGCTGCAGAATTGACAGGTGACAGTTGTGCAGCTTTAAAATTTGACAGATGACACGATTTCTAGGAGGCTGTTCTACTTAGGTTAAAATAGTTTGGATTAGATTATTTTAACTAAGAGATTGGTTCTGCACAGTTCTGCTAGGTACTCACAATATCAATTTGAAATAGGCCTCGTCACGGTCTGGTTGGACGGGACTTCCCGCGGGTGGTTCTGAAGTCCCGGCTATCTGGGTCAGCTCTGCTCTCTGGGACTTTCAAGCACTGGATCTGCTCACAACGGTCTGGTTTGTGGTTCTCTCGGGTTCAGGATACAGCACTGCTTTCTGGATACTGCTACAGGTTCTTGCAAAAATTCTTGGCAAAAATTCGAACAGCTCGCCCGGCTGTTGAATAGTTTGGTTGGTTTTGAGGCCTGCTGAAGAGGATTCAGCTGGTGGATTCAGGCCTCTCTGCTACAAATTCTGGAGTTAATTTCTGCTACAGGTTCTGGAGATTGATGGATTTGAAGTCTGGATCTCTGGATGTGAAGTCGTCGGTCAGCATGCTCCGCAGCAAAGGGAATTGAATCTCTCTACCTGTCCCAGCAGTCTCTTTTTATGTGTTTTAAAAAGCTAGCATCCCTAAGCCTGCCCCTCTCTTGATTTGATAGGTCAATAGATTCTTTGGTCCCTGATTTGGGAAGGGATAGTGTGTCAGAGTGATGTCATTTTTATGACCTGCAGAAATGACACTCCCCTGGTCAATGTGCACACAAATCTATTCCTGATCCAAATACATATTTCCCAGTTACACAGTTGTTTGACATCACATACACACATCTTATATTACTAAAGATAGTCCCTGTCCCAACTCTGGCGTTTCTAGGAGCTTGCATTCAAAAATGGCAACTTATTTTCGATTTTAGTGGGTTTTGCAACATTGGTTTTTCATCATTTCCCTTCCACATATATCCCAGTAATTTTCCATGTCTCTAGCTTAAACACATTGTCTACAATAATCATAATTAGCATGTTTTTGCCACAGAACATGGTACAAATCAGAGTTTGGACTCAAATCGTGAGGGCATTTTCCATACTAAGACTCTCAAATGTGTATATTCCTGTCATTTGGTTACAATAAATTATCACTGTTTCTATAAAATATATATTTGTTGCAATTCAACTCCCCAGAGTGTTTGGGTCCGCCTCCAGGAGTCTGGGTTGGTCAGTGATCACATGTCTCTCCTTGCTGGCAGAGGGCTGTTGACAGGAAACACTCAAAATTAACATACCCCATTCAACAGAAAGAGCCTTTTGTGTGGGCTCCAGCAGGCTGCCTGGAAGTCTCTCCTCAATCAATCAACAGGGTCATGTGATATCCTGCCTCCTGGTGTGGAATCTCTGAGGTGTTAAGGTTTCCCAGCCTCTTGGCCTCTGGGAACAGCAGGTGGCTAAGATTTCCAATTAACTAACAAGCTTTGAAGTCCCTGCCCCTCTTGCAACTCCTAAATTCAGTTTCCCTGTCAGAGTTTAGACCGCTAGCGCCACCTTGGGGAATTTGTCGGTACTGCATCCATTTTTGAGTTGTCTTGAATTACTGCATTTCAATAGAGTGGTCTTTTGCTTGATAGTATAGGACCCTTGCTTAACATTGTTTTGATGGCATCCTTACAGTAGAGTGGTGATGTGGAACCCCCCCACAAGAAGGTTGTATCTTTGGAGTGGTCTCGTGCCAACTGCGCAGTTCTCCTATTCTGGCGTGAATGTGGGCGGCGATAGCTCATCCCCACATCCACCCAGTCTATTGATTTAGTTTGTTCTGGGATAGAATAATGGGCGGCGACAGCTCATCCCCACATCTACCCAGTCTATTGATTTAACATGGTTCAAAACCCTTGACAAATCCCCCCGTCCGACTGTGCTTTGTTTCAAGTCGAGGGGAAGTCGGGTGCAAAGGAGGTTTTGAGCCCTTGCGCTGGTATGTCCGCATTATCTTCTTCCAATTCTGTAGATGGCACAGTTCAACATCTTTTCCTCCACCCAGTTGGATCGATCGGTTCTCCTCGCCGGTCCTGATGGGAATATTGGGCGGTACCCCGGGCCCCTCGGGTCTCTGCTCCCGTTCCCCGGATCGTCCTCCTTGGCCAGTCTCCAGGTTTTCTTTCTCCTAGGACGACAAAGGAAAGCGGCAATACCTATTCGTAGACATTTCTTCCCCACCATTGATATAGTGGGGTGGCATATACATTTTATAGTCAAAACATTTGCGTTCTTATTTTAACAAAAAACAAGATACAATTATAAGACATTTTTTTTTCCAAATCATAATATTTTAGAGACTATGTGTGGGATATTTTAGAGTTGGAATTGAATTACTCTGGAGCGGTACCCTCTGGTATTGCAGAGGACTCCTCCATTTGTTGCAGAGTGTGCCTGGGATGGCAACACTTTAGCTGATTTATATGGATCCACTTATCTTCCCCCTCTGCCAAACTGCCTTTGGGGATGCAGATATTATAGGCAACAGGGGAGATCTTGTCTATAATTTCAAACGGTCCCTTCCATGTAGGCAAGAATTTTCGCTGTTTGGCCTGATTCCTTTGGAAATTGTATAGATAGACCCGATTACCCACCTTATATTCCTTTCGGGTAGTTTTCAAATCATAGTGGGTCTTCATGCTCTCGGCTGATCTTTCTAGATTCCGCTGAGCATAGGCAAAAGCATGCTGAAGGTGTTTCCTTAAATTCTCCACATAATCATGAGTTGTGGAGGCATTTATCAACGTTTGCTCTTGGGTTCTGTAGAGCAAATGCTGGGGAAGCACCATCTTGCGCCCGTCATCAACTTAAATGGTGACATTTTAGTTGCAGATGAAGGGGTAGATCTGATGGCCATTAGGACCAGAGGTAAACGGATATCCCAACTTGGCCTAGAATCTGCCACAAACTTTTTTAATATGCTCACAATGGTTCGGTTGTATCTCTCCACTGCTCCAGAAGAAGCTGGCCTGTAAGCAATATGTAACTTCCTTTTGACCCCCAGTATCTCCCACATCTTTGTCATTACTTCACTGGTGAAGTGGCTACCCCTGTCTGACTCAATCCTTTGAGGTAGACCAAAACGGGAAAAGATGTGGTTAATCATCAGGGCAGCTGCTGTTTCTGCCTTGCAGTTTGGGGCTGGGAGACATTCCACCCACTTGGTAAACAAGCATGTAACGGTCAATATGTACTTGTTTCCTCTAGACGAGTGAATTACAGGGCCTACAAAGTTGATTTGCAAATCTGACCATGGCAGTGTCATCCCCCTCTTTTGGAGAGGCGCACGGTGTGTGAGGGATGATGGCTGAAATTGTGCACACACAAGACACCCCTTCAAGTATTGGTCGAGGTCCTGCCCCATGTGTGGCCAGTATGCAACCTCTCTTAAGATTTCCAGTGTTGTGTGAAACCCCCTTTGACCGGCGGTGGCTGCGTCATGGGTGTGACTTAACATCAGGCTTCGGAATGAGGTAGGGACCACCCACTGATCATGGCCAGCTTGGGATTTCCTTACCAACAAACCGTCTTGGATTCAGAACCTTTTTGGACATTTCATCAACACTCTTAGGTCCTCTTTCCCAATGTAATCTGTATCCGTCAGGGGAAAGTTCTCAGGGTCCTCAATGTGTTGGTAAAACTTACCAATTATTGGATCCCCCTTCTGAGCTCTAATCAAATCAGCATCAGGGGTCTCCTTACTCCATTGTGCAGTTGAAAGATCATTGTGAGCATTTGTCTGGCACCTAGTGATAGCAGTGACCTGGATTTCCCCCAACAGGGACTCTATTTCTATTAGATCCCCTTGGATGGCCCCGGTTTTGGCCAGCTGATCAGCTAAGTCATTTCCAGTTTTGTCTGGTCCCTCTACTTTGGAATGACCCTTGATCTTTTTCCAGTAGATGGTCATCCCATTCGATGTGACCAGATCATCTATGTTTTGGATTAACTTCCCATGTTTCAAGGGTTTGTTATTAGCACATAACATGCCTCTGGTTTTCCAATTAACCAGGTGCTCCACGAACCCGTTCCGTAAATAATCCGAATCTGTGATTATGACCAGTTCGTGGAGTTGATGTTGGACAGCAGTGAGGATGGCCTGATGCACAGCCATCAATTCTGCCACCTGACTACTTCGGGGACCAATTTTGTATCCAGCGGAGGGTTCTGGAAACTCCCTCACCCATGCATTCCCTACGCCGGCCAAGCAGTTCTTTCTCCCCGTTGTTGTCAACATGGTAAGAGCATCCATCCACATAGACAGTGGGCATTCCCTCACACTTGTCTTCTTCAAAGACTTTGTGTGGGGAATTAAGGTATGCCTCCATGTTGTCCTTGGTTTTTAGACTTTCGTCCTCCAGACAGTTTTCTCTGGCACAATCATGCAAGTCAGCCAGACCTTGCGCGAGGGGACTCTTCTTGTTTTGGCCATATCTGACCTCTACAGGAAAGCCTTGCATTGACAGAATCCAGGAAGTAATTCGGGAATTACTCACATTTCCGGCCCGGATTCTGTCACTTTGGAGGTATTGCAGAGGCTGGTGTGGAGTCTCCACTATGATGTGTTCCCCCTGGATAAACGGGCGGTAATTCTTCAATGCCCACACCGTTGCCAGGAGTGCCTTCTCACAATCGTTGAATTTTTCCTCCACAGAGGATAAAGTTTTGCTCGCATAGGAGATTACTTTAGTGACCTTGTCATGCTTTTGGTATAATACTGCTGTCAAGCACGTATTAGAGAACCCTGTCTCCAGGAAAAACTACTTGTTTCTGACAGGGTAAGCTAGGCAAGGCGCTTGTGAGAGGCTTCTTTTGAGTTGTCTTACTGCCTCGGATTGTTCTGGACCCCATTCCCACTTGACCCCCCCTTCAGGAGATGAATCAGGGGTCTAGTGATCTCTGCTTAGCCCTCAATGAACTTTCTGCTGTAATTAGTCAGTCCAAGGAGGCTCCTTAGTTCCCGCAGAGTTGTGGGATCCTTCAGTTTCTGGAGTGCTTCCACTTTCTTTTCTTGGGGACAGAGACCCTGAGGAGTAATCTCATGCCCCAAGAAATTAACACGGGTTCTACAACACTGTGCTTTCTGGAAGGAAAGTTTTGCTCCGGCGGCCCTCAATTATGTCAGAACATAACGGATCTCCGCTATGTGTTCTTCCACAGATGAACTTTTGATGAGGACATCATCTACATAAGCCAGGTTACCCCTCGCACCCAGGTCGGGCATGGCCTTATGTAGGAAAATGTTGAATTCATTGCCGGAGTTGAGGTATCCGAAGGGAGTCCGGGTCCATGTGTACTGCTGGCCCCCAAAGGTAAAAGCCAGTTTGTATTGGTCCTCCCTACTGACAGGCACGGTCCAGTATCCATTGGTCAGGTCTATTGCAGTGAATACCTGTGACCCCTGAATCTGGGCCAGCCCTTGGTCAATGTAGGGCAGAGGCCATCGGGAAGTATGGACCCGTTTGTTGAGCTCCCTAAGGTCGGCGCAGAGTCTTCACTGGCCGTTTGGCTTCAATATTCCCAGCACCGGATTATTGAAGGTGCTGTGTACTGGACGGATTATTCCCCGGGACTCAAGGTTCTTAATTATTTCAGTAAGGGACTCCATGGATGCGAGAGGCAAATGATATTGCTTCACAAACACTGGAGTCATTCCAGGGTCCGTGGGAATTGTTGTGGTGTGGATGTCTGTGCGACCACAGTCATATGAGTCTACCGCAAAGAGATCTTGGAAATCCAAGAAAACTTGTTTCAACTTTTGTTTCTGTTCCAGGGTCACGCAGGCATCAGCTAGGTTGACTCTCTCTTCCACCATCTGGCTGAAGCCTGGCTATCTCAGCAGCCTCCTCCAGCTGGGTGGAGAAGTCCCTGGTCAGAGTGCTGATTTGGACTGGAGGCTTCAGGTGGGAAAGGCAGCCCTCATGGACCTGGAAAATCACCTCGTCCCTCCTGAAGTCACAAGTCACATCTTCCTTACCATAAGGGCAAGAAGTGTACACCAGGAAGTTCCCCCCATGCCGGGTGAAAATCCTGTCTGGTGCTGTATTGTCCTCACTGTCACTGTCAAAACAGTCCTTGGGGATCGGTCCTAACAGTTCATTTCCTAAATCAATGGAGAAATGTCGGTCATCAACCACCATTCCAATAATGGTGCCTGCGGCTAGAGTAATACTCTTTAAGTCGCTGTTATCCACCTCTATTGGAATGGTGTCATGTTCTATGTTGACTAATGGTGTTGGGTTTACCCCTAACCCTTGCTGTTGGAGAGAAGCATTTAGATGTATATAAGCATCAGGGTTTTTCAATTTTTGTCCTCTTTTAACTTTCACTTCCAGGGAGAATTGTCGGGTCCTTTCTGGGATGGTGACTTCCTCTTTGTTCTGAATTTCAACTGCATAAGGTAGCAATTGAGCTGACCTTAATGCTTTTTCTGGATCATCAAAGCCCATGGGATTATCCGCTAATCGGGACCAAGCTTTGAAGTTTATTAGGTCCAAACTACTGGCGAAGCGATTGAGAATGTCACTGCCTAAGTAAAAGGCGGCAGTGACGTCTCGCACGACCCAACAATTATGGACTATGCTCTTGTTGCCAATGGAGATTTTGAGCATACACCTGCTTGGCAGGAGATGTTTGGAATTAGGTGCTTCCAGGTCCATTTCCCATTTGTCTAGCAGTTTGAATGTGGGAATGGCTGGATCTTTTGGGAGTTGGCGGAACATGGCTTCGCTGATGAAGCTCTTACCGTTGTTCACACACACTCGAGCGCGAACAGAGTCCTTCCCATCATTTAACTGAACAGGGATGAACAACTGCTCTCCAATTTGCTGAATATCAGCCAAGCTCTTAGCTGATTTCACATCTTTCTGGACTATAGGAGTGGGAGTGTCTGATTGTGGATTGGTAAAGAATTTCAGAGTGTTTCCTTCCAGTGTGGAATACCACCTTAAACTGGAAGGAAGGTTGATTTTCAGAAATAGAGAGGACCCCCCCATCACCAGTCTATTGTCTTACTGCTATTACTGTCACGTCTGGAATTTGGTTGTTCTGGAAGTGAAATTCTACTTGGTCAGATTTTTGTTCAACCATGTGGCAGGTGCCGTTTAAACTAACATGGTTGACACTCTGTTTTAATTTTATTGGTCGGCTAGTCTGGGTCCAGAGGACCTTGTTTACACAATCTATTAGGGGTGACAACCTTCTCAGGAGGTCATTCCTTAGTAAACAAGGGGTGCCCTCTGGAGTCACTACTATGACCGGGTGTTTCACCTTGTGTCGCCCAATTTTGATGTCCAAATCTGCAGTCCCCTCGACAGGAATTTCCTTCCCGTCAAAGTTCTGCAGTTGTCCAGGAAGAGAGGTGAGAGGAATACGGTAATTCTCCCCCCTTCCTGCATTTAATTCCTCAAAGGCCCTTTTGGACAGAAGGGTAGCTTGGGATCCAGTGTCCACCAGTGCCAAAATTGTACCCTGCCCCTGTACTTGTACCGGGGCATAGTATCTTCCCTCCTTCTCTTCAAGCGGGCACAGATAATGCACATTTTTGGACAACTGGTGGGCTAACTTTCTGGTTTTGGACATTGCTAGCGAAGAGATTTGGGCAGAATTCTGTGGAGAGCCTTGGGAATCTGAAAGAAAAAGTTGGCAACTGGAGATCAGAGCCATTGTGGGTTCCCCTGGTTCCGGTTCTGGGCCGCCCCCCCTTTTTGGCGGAATCACCAGGATGGGTTTGAACCAGGGGATTTTGGTATTGTCGGTTCTGGGATGAGATGATGGGCGGCGGTAGCTCAGTCTCCACATCTCCCCAGTCTGAATTGACATCCCTTGGGACCCATTTTTCCTTGGGAGGAGTTCCCCCATCTCTGAAGGAGAAGATCCTTTCCCCAGGATCCTCTTGGGATCCCTCTCCCTCAAATTGGAAGACTTGTACCTCCTCCACAAAGTGGGTCTGTTTGGGTCCTTTGTTTCTCCTACCCCCCTCTGCTCCTTGGGAGGCAGGGTTTCAGGGGCAGGAGATTTTGTTTCCGGTTCCTGGTTTTCCAGGGGCTGTTTACAAGTTGGGAAGGAAGCTTCCTCCAAGGCTTTACACCCCCCTTCCCCTTGTGCCTCCTCCCTGGGAACCGGTGGGTTATCGGGGTGCTGCCCCCGTCATTGTTCTGGAGCACCAGGTCCAGAGTTTCGGGCATTCTGTGGTGGCATGCTCATCTGAGGGTTCTGTTGAGCCCTCAGTATGTGACCCAGATCCCGTGCCATATTTTGGACCTGGCGCTCAAGTTGTGAAACCCGCTCAGCCTGATACGGGGCTCTATTTTCTCCCCTGGGCTGATCCCGGGAAGGGTAGCTATCCCTTTCTCTGGTAATACCCCGGATTGGGAAGATTTGGGTACCCCTCCACCCTTGGCCTCCCCTCTCCCGGATTAGGTTGTCTGGGCTCAGGGAATTGGGGAAAGAAGGATGGATGGTTTTGGGGTTGGAAATTGGGTGGATACCTGGGAAAAAAGTTCTGCCCAGGATTTGGTGAATTTCTGCCCTCCTGGGGGAAGTTAGGAGGGAAGTTCCCCGGGTTAGGCGCTTGGCTGGATCCCCCCCCTTGGGCTGGAGGAGTCCACACATAACCCAGGATGGGTCGGTTTCCCTTGTAGCGGGGACTTACATAGTCAGGGGAGCGGGGGACCCCATTTGTGGGACTACCTCCTCGACTCCCTGTCTGTGACTGGCCCGAGGGCCTTCTGGGCTGTGAATTATTTGGTGCAGGCAAGTTTTTAGGCCCCCCCATATCCAAATCTAAAACGGGGGCAACCTTTACCTCTGCCACCTTGGCAGCAGCAGGGGTCCTGTTGGTTTTGGGGTTTTTCTGCGCATTATTTTTACTTTTGATGGGCTTCTGCACCTCATAGATCCGGGTAGCCTGTTCAATGACCCAGTCTAAAGATCTTTTCTCATGAAAATCTCTCACAAGCTGGGTCATTATGTATTTGGGTAAGGCATGGAAAAACGTATTGATAAATTCTCTGCTATCCGTGCGCACCCTTCTGGTGGTCTGCGCAAAAGCACGCTTTAATTCTTGCACAAACTCTTGTGGGGCCTGATCCTCCCCACATTGCAAATTGTAGGCTGCCTTGCGAGCCTCTTGAGGATTTCTGTGCACAAAAATTTTTTTCAAGATGGCCGCCCTGTATGTGGACCACCTTGAATGGTTTTGATCCTCCAGCCCCGCAAAGAAACTGGAGTATTCTGGTGAGAAGGTCCACTTTACATATTGAATACACCTTTGGCTGTCCTTCAAATGGAAAGTCTCCATCATTTGCTCATAGAGCTCCAAGTGTTCCCAAACAGAATACTTGGCGTTCTTATGATAAGGCGTGATGACACTCCTTACTGCCTTTATTTGTTTCAATGGGTCCTTAAGCAAGGCCCTTTTTGCCTTATTGGCCTTTTTGGTTCGGGTAACCCTGGTCCATTCATCCTCTGACTAAGAAGCACTACTCCCAGAGGTGCCCATCTGATCTTCCAGGTTTTCCCGGATTCTGTGAGCCTGGGAATGGCTGGCAGAATGTGGGGACCTGGTCTCCTGTGTCCTGTGACGCTCAGAGGAGTCTTCAGATCCCTCCTTGCTACCAGGATTTGCTGGGTATCCCCCCCACTGACCTAACTGGGCAGAGGTTTTCAGGATGCCCTTAGTGGGCCTACTCTCCTGGGGTTCCCCACTAAATTGCACTATGCTTGGGTGCTCATACCCGGATGCCCGCCCATCCATTCCTGGGAGGTACTGGCCTGTGAGCCCCATACTTCTAGCTGGATAGTAATCTGCCATCCCCGTGGCCCTGGGCTCATGTGCGCGAGGGGACATGGGGGTGGCAGAATCCGGGGACTGGGAGAGATGAAGGCCTCTGGTACCAGGGCTCCTGAAGTTATGCTCTGGCGTTACCTTTCCCAGCGAACCTCGTCTCTATCAGCCCCTGCTCCCTGTTGCAATGCAAGAGCCTGCGCTTTCAGTTCCTCAGTTAAGGCCTTACTAGACTCTATCAGTCTCTCCTGCATGGCTACCTGTTGCTGGAGCCTATCATTGTGCTAACAGAGAGCCTCATTTTCTCTCTGTGCCTCCTGATTGGTCCTGGAGTACTGGGCCAGTCTTTGCTGCACGAGGGTTACCTCCTGAGCTGTGTCCCTATTGGCCTGCTCCTTTCTTGCCAGAGCCTCCTCCACCCTCCTGGTGTGATCTAGCAAGCCCTGATGCTCTTTTTGGAGGTCACCCAGCCCCTGGAGGGCCACGTGATTTTCTTCAATTTTTCTTTTTAAATGGCAGACTTCCTGGCCTAAGGTATCCCTTTCCTGACCAAGAGCCTGCATTTGTGACGCCAGGTCATCCCTCTGCCTTTGAAAGGCACCAGCTTTCTGGCGTTCTTCATCAAACTCTGCCTGGGTATCCAGGTCTTTCAAAATCAATTTATTGCTTTCCTCTTTCTCTCTGTCTAGTTGGATTTGCAGGGTGGCTACCTGCTCTGTGCATGCCCTGTTGAAATTGATCTGTTGCTCCAGCTTTTTCTGGCTCTGCAGTAAGGAGTCCAAACTGTCTTGGTGCTCCTTCTGCAAAGCCAGAATTCTGGTATCCTGGTCTGTCTTTTCCTGTTGCAGTACATCCATGTCCTCTTTTATTTTAATGATATACTGCCTACTATCATTTTCTGACTCCTGGCTCCTCTGCAGCCTCTGCTCAGAAGAGACCAAGTCAGATTGGGCCTTTTCTAACGCCATCTGTTGTCTATTTTCCAGATCTTGGCCTTCAGCACATTTGTCCTGCATGGCTCCCATATATAGATACAAATATGCCGCTAGCCTGGCAATCTTATTATGTTCATCTTTGGCTTTAGGGGCCATATATAGTTCACTCAGGGCCACATGTAGAGGACCCTGATCTCTCCATTTATCTGACCCTGTTTCAGTGACCTGTTGCGCGATTGCCTGCAACCAGACCGTTTGGTCCTGATGAGTCCACTCACCTCTCACAAATAGCTTATGTAAGAAGTGCTCTCTGGCTATTTTCATATCTACCAAGGTCGTCATTCTGGAATTTGAGTTCCTTCCTGACTTACAGAAGTTTGTATTTTATTTTGCAAAACAGACCGTTTCCTTAGAGCGTTCCTTTGAGGGATGCTTTCACAGTGTAAAACAGCGTGGTGATCTAACCGCATATGTGTATCTGGTCAGTTTGCACACTGTATTAATCTGCACAAGTGGTAAATCTAACCCAGAATCTCCCGGCTCCGAGCCCCCACTTTTGTAAGCGATATTCAATCAACACTACAGCTAAGTCAATGCCTACTCTGGGATGCTGAGGAAAACCTTTATTGATGTATTTTTATATCCAGTTCAGTACTCTGGATGACAACCCTTGTATAGCACCCCCCTCTTAGAATCCCCCGACCCCACTGAGCCAAGAGGTAGGTTTGTTTTGCAAATTTAAAAGGTTTATTTGGACAATTCATCAATATATATCTATCACACTTTATAAATAAATTGATAACTGATATCACACTTCAGAATACGACCGTGATCAACAATGGATAATGTTACAGGGGTACACTGATTTGGTTACTTAGGAGTAGTGTAGAGGATGAGGTAGCTGAAAATGCTTGATGGTTTCAAGGAAATGCAAGGTGGAATAAAATGCAGTACAGAAATAACTTGTTATGATTTTAGCAAAAGGTAATATGATCACTTTTTCTTTTGACAATTCACTCCCCCCTATGCAATACAAGAAACGGAAAAAGAGCACACAGTCTTCAAGAATCCCACCAAATCACACTTTATAATGCAATACACAGTTCCAGTTCTCCCAGCAAGCGTAGAGAAAACAGGGATGAGTTTTAAACACAGACAAATTACTTTAATGTGGTTTGCAAGGAAGTGAAAAGGTGCTAAAATTGCTTTTAATTCCCTCTAGAGGTTCAGGGTGAGTGAGAGATGCTTGTTGGTATTAGTTCAGGGTCACTTTAGCAATGCTCTATGAGTTATTACCAGGTTGCAAACGGATTTTAACAAAGGAAAGAATGGAGCTGCTATTTTGACAAGTGGAGAAATTGAGCCAAATCGCAAATCGCGGTAAATTTCGCGAGTGCGTGTCTCGCGATTACGGGAAGAGTATAGGGAGTAGGAAGTCGGTTCTATGTTCGTTGGAAAGCGTAGATTCTAAGCTTTCAGATGAAAGTTACATTTCGTTCCTAGCACAAACGGTTCCAGAGATACGGACGATTTAATAAAGGTAGTTTTTCGGATTTAAAGTAAACTCAAAATGACAGGTGACAGCTTGCAGCTGCAGAATTGACAGGTGACAGTTGTGCAGCTTTAAAATTTGACAGATGACACGATTTCTAGGAGGCTGTTCTACTTAGGTTAAAATAGTTTGGATTAGATTATTTTAACTAAGAGATTGGTTCTGCACAGTTCTGCTAGGTACTCACAATATCAATTTGAAATAGGCCTCGTCACGGTCTGGTCAGGTTGGACAGGACTTCCGGCGGGTGGTTCTGAAGTCCCGGCTATCTGGGTCAGCTCTGCTCTCTGGGTCTTTCAAGCACCGGATCTGCTCACAACGGTCTGGTTTGTGGTTCTCTCGGGTTCCGGATACAGCACTGCTTTCTGGATACTGCTACAGGTTCTTGCAAAAATTCTTGGCAAAAATTCAAACGACTCGCCCGGCTGTTGCATAGTTTGGTTGGTTTTGAGGCCTGCTGAAGAGGATTCAGCTGGTGGATTCAGGCCTCTCTGCTACAAATTCTGGAGTTATTTTCTGCTACAGGTTCTGGAGATTGATGGATTTGAAGTCTGGATCTCTGGCTGTGAAGTCGTCGGTCAGCATGCTCCGCAGCAAATGGAATTGAATCTCTCTACCTGTCCCAGCAGTCTCTTTTTATGTGTTTTAAAAAGTGGGTGGAGAGGCTAGCATCCCTAAGCCTGCCCCTCTCTTGATTTGATAGGTCATTAGATTCTTTGGTCCCTGATTTGGGAAGGGATAGTGTGTCAGAGTGATGTCATTTTTATGACCTGCAGAAATGACACTCCCCTGGTCAATGTGCACACAAATCTATTCCTGATCCAAATACATATTTCCCAGTTACACAGTTGTTTGACATCACATACACACATCATATATTGCTAAAGATAGTCCCTTTCCCAACTCTGGCATTTCTAGGAGCTTGCATTCAAAAATGGCAACTTATTTTCGATTTTAGTGGGTTTTGCAACATTGGTTTTTCATCAAAAATTATACAAAGGTACATTTCCCTTCCACATATAACCCAGTAATTGTCCATGTCTCTAGCTTAAACACATTGTCTACAATAATCATAATTAGCGGGTTTTTGCCCCAGAACATGGTACAAATCAGAGTTTGGACTCAAATCGTGAGGGCATTTTCCATACTAAGACTCTCAAATTTGTATATTCCTGTCATTTTGTTACAATAGATTATCACTGTTTCTATAAAATATATATTTGTTGCAATTCAACTCCCCAGAGTGTTTGGGTCCGCCTCCAGGAGTCTGGGTGGGTCAGTGATCACATGTCTCTCCTTGCTGGCAGAGGGCTGTTGACAGGAAACACTCAAAATTAACATACCCCATTCAAGAGAAAGAGCCTTTTGTGTGGGCTCCAGCAGGCTGCCTGGAAGTCTCTCCTCAATCAATCAACAGGGTCATGTGATATCCTGCCTCCTGGTGTGGAATCTCTGAGGTGTTAAGGTTTCCCAGCCTCTTGGCCTCTGGGAACAGCAGGCGGCTAAGATTTCCAATTAACTAACAAGCTTTGAAGTCCCTGCCCCTCTTGCAACTCCTAAATACAGTTTCCCTGTCAGAGTTTAGACCGCTAGCGCCACCTTGGGGAATTTGTCGGTACTGCATCCATTTTTGAGTTGTCTTGAATTACTGCATTTCAATAGAGTGGTCTTTTGCTTGATAGTATAGGACCCTTGCTTAACATTGTTTTGATGGCATCCTTACAGTAGAGTGGTGATGTGGAACCCCCCCACAAGAAGGTTGTATCTTTGGAGTGGTCTCGTGCCAACTGCGCAGTTCTCCTCTTCTGGTGTGAATGTGGCCGGCGATAGCTCATCCCCACATCCACCCAGTCTATTGATTTAGTTTGTTCTGGGATAGAATAATGGGCGGCGACAGCTCATCCCCACATCTGCCTCGGATTGTTCTGGACCCCATTCCCACTTGACCCCCCTTCAGGAGATGAATCAGGGGTCTAGTGATCTCTGCGTAGCCCTCAATGAACTTTCTGCTGTAATTAGTCAGTCCAAGGAGGCTCCTTAGTTCCGCAGAGTTGTGGGATCCTTCAGTTTCTGGAGTGCTTCCACTTTCTTTTCTTGGGGACAGAGACCCTGAGGAGTAATCTCATGCCCCAAGAAATTAACACGGGTTCGACTCCACTGTGCTTTCTGGAAGGAAAGTTTTGCTCCGGCGGCCCTCAACTGTGTCAGAACATAACGGATCTCCGCTATGTGTTCTTCCACACATGAACTTTTGATGAGGACATCATCTACATAAGCCAGGTTACCCCTCGCACCCAGGTCGGGCATGGCCTTATGTAGGAAAATGTTGAATTCATTGCCGGAGTTGAGGTATCCGAAGGGAGTCCGGGTCCATGTGTACTGCTGGCCCCCAAAGGTAAAAGCCATTTTGTATTGGTCCTCCCTACTGACAGGCACGGTCCAGTATCCATTGGTCAGGTCTATTGCAGTGAATACCTGTGACCCCTGAATCTGGGCCAGCCCTTGGTCAATGTAGGGCAGAGGCCATCGGGAAGTATGGACCCGTTTGTTGAGCTCCCTAAGGTCGGCGCAGAGTCTCCACTGGCCGTTTGGCTTCAATATTCCCAGCACCAGATTATTGAAGGTGCTGTGTACTGGACGGATTATTCCCCGGGACTCAAGGTTCTTAATTATTTCAGTAAGGGACTCCATGGATGCGAGAGGCAAACAATATTGCTTCACAAACACTGGAGTCATTCCAGGGTCCGTGGGAATTGTTGTGGTGTGGATGTCTGTGCGACCACAGTCATATGAGACTACCGCAAAGAGATCTTGGAAAGCAAAGAAAACTTGTTTCAACTTTTGCTTCTGTTCTAGGGTCACGCAGGCATCAGCTAGGTTGACTCTCTCTTCCACCATCTGGCTGAAGCCTGGAAAGACTTCTGGTTTGGCTATCTCAGCAGCCTCCTCCAGCTGGGTGGAGAAGTCCCTGGTCAGAGTGCTGATTTGGACTGGAGGCTTCAGGTGGGAAAGGCAGCCCTCATGGACCTGGAAAATCACCTCGTCCCTCCTGAAGTCACAAGTCACATCTTCCTTACCATAAGGGCAAGAAGTGTACACCAGGAAGTTCCCCCCATGCCGGGTGAAAATCCTGTCTGGTGTTGTATTGTCCTCACTGTCACTGTCAAAACAGTCCTTAGGGATCGGTCCTAACAGTTCATTTCCTAAATCAATGGAGAAATGTCGGTCATCAACCGCCATTCCAATAATGGTGCCTGCGGCTAGAGTAATACTCTTTAAGTCGCTGTTATCCACCTCTATTGGAATGGTGTCATGTTCTATGTTGACTAATGGTGTTGGGTTTACCCCTAACCCTTGCTGTTGGAGAGAAGCATTTAGATGTATATAAGCATCAGGGTTTTTCAATTTTTGTCCTCTTTTAACTTTCACTTCCAGGGAGAATTGTCGGGTCCTTTCTGGGATGGTGACTTCCTCTTTGTTCTGAATTTCAACTGCATAAGGTAGCAATTGAGCTGACCTTAATGCTTTTTCTGGATCATCAAAGCCCATGGGATTATCCGCTAATCGGGACCAAGCTTTGAAGTTTATTAGGTCCAAACTAATGGCGAAGAGATTGAGAATGTCACTGCCTAAGTAAAAGGCGGCAGTGACGTCTCGCACGACCCAACAATTATGGACTACGCTCTTGTTGCCAATGGAGATTTTGAGCATACACCTGCTTGGCAGGAGATGTTTGGAATTAGGTGCTTCCAGGTCCATTTCCCATTTGTCTAGCAGTTTGAATGTGGGAATGGCTGGATCTTTTGGGAGTTGGCGGAACATGGCTTCGCTGATGAAGCTCTTACCGTTGTTCACACACACTCGAGCACGAACAGAGTCCTTCCCATCATTTAACTGAACAGGGATGAACAACTGCTCTCCAATTTGCTGAATATCAGCCAAGCTCTTAGCTGATTTGACATCTTTCTGGAGTATAGGAGTGGGAGTGTCTGATTGTGGATTGGTAAAGAATTTCAGAGTGTTTCCTTCCAGTGTGGATTACCACCTTAAACTGGAAGGAAGGTTGATTTTCAGAAATAGAGAGGACCCCCCATTTCCAGTCTGTTGTCTTACTGCTATTACTGTCACGTCTGGAATTTGGTTGTTCTGGAAGTGAAATTCTACTTGGTCAGATTTTTGTTCAACCATGTGGCAGGTGCCGTTTAAACTAACATGGTTGACACTCTGTTTTAATTTTATTGGTCGGCTAGTCTGGGTCCGGAGGACCTTGTTTACACAATCTATTAGGGGTGACAACCTTCTCAGGAGGTCATTCCTTAGTAAACAAGGGGTGCCCTCTGGAGTCACTACTATGACCGGGTGTTTCACCTTGTGTCGCCCAATTTTGATGTCCAAATCTGCAGTCCCCTCGACAGAAATTTCCTTCCCGTCAAAGTTCTGCAGTTGTCCAGGAAGAGAGGTGAGAGGAATACGGTAATTCTCCCCCCTTCCTGCATTTAGTTCCTCAAAGGCCCTTTTGGACAGAAGGGTAGCTTGGGATCCAGTGTCCACCAGTGCCAAAATGGTACCCTGCCCCTGTACTTGTACCGGGGCATAGTATCTTGGACAACTGGAGGGCTAACTTTCTGGTTTTGGACATTGCTAGCGAAGAGATTTGGGAAGAATTCTGTGGAGAGCCTTGGGAATCTGAAAGAAAAAGTTGGCAACTGGAGATCAGAGCCATTGTGGGTTCCCCTGGTTCCGGTTCTGGGCCGCCCCCCCCTTTTTGGAGGCAGTCACCAGGATGGGTTTGAACCAGGGGATTTTGGTATTGTCGGCTCTGGGATGAGATGATGGGCGGCGGTAGCTCAGTCTCCACATCTCCCCAGTCTGAATTGACATCCCTTGGGACCCATTTTTCCTTGGGAGGAGTTCCCCCATCTCTGAAGGAGAAGATCCTTTCCCCAGGATCCTCTTGGGATCCCTCTCCCTCAAATTGAAAGACCTGCACCTCCTCTACAAAGTGGGTCTGTTTGGGTCCTTTGTTTCTCCTACCCCCCTCGGCTCCTTGGGAGGCAGGCTTTCAGGGGCAGGAGATTTTGTTTCCGGTTCCTGGTTTTCCAGGGGCTGTTTACAAGTTGGGAAGGAAGCTTCCTCCAAGGCTTTACACCCCCCTTCCCCTTGTGCCTCCTCCCTGGGAACCGGTGGGTTATCGGGGTGCTGCCCCCGTCATTGTTCTGGAGCACCAGGTCCAGAGTTTGGGGCATTCTGTGGTGGCATGCTCATCTGAGGGTTCTGTTGAGCCCTCAGTATGTGACCCAGATCCCGTGCCATATTTTGGACCTGGCGCTCAAGTTGTGAAACCTTCTCAGGCTGATACGGGGCTCTATTTTCTCCCCTGGGCTGATCCCGGGAAGGGTAGCTATCCCTTCTCTGGTAATACCCCGGATTGGGAAGATTTGGGTACCCCTCCACCCTTGGCCTCCCCTCTCCCGGATTAGGTTGTCTGGGCTCAGGGAATTGGGGAAAGAAGGATGGGTGGTTTTGGGGTTGGAAATTGGGTGGATACTTGGGAAAAAAGTTCTGCCCAGGATTTGGTGAATTTCTGCCCTCCTGGGGGAAGTTAGGAGGGAAGTTCCCCGGGTTAGGCGCTTGGCTGGATCCCCCCCTTGGGCTGGAGGAGTCCACACATAACCCAGGATGGGTCGGTTTCCCTTGTAGCGGGGACTTACATAGTCAGGGGCGCGTGGGACCCCATTTGTGGGACTACCTCCTCGACTCCCTGTCTGTGACTGGCCCGAGGGCCTTCTGGGCTGTGAATTATTTGGTGCAGGCAGGTTTTTAGGCCCCCCCATCTCCAAATCTAAAACGGGGGCAACCTTTACCTCTGCCACCTTGGCAGCAGCAGGGGTCCTGTTGGTTTTGGGGTTTTTCTGCGCATTATTTTTACTTTCGATGGGCTTCTGCACCTCATAGATCCGGGTAGCCTGTTCAATGACCCAGTCTAAAGATCTTTTCTCATGAAAATCTCTCACAAGCTGGGTCATTATGTATTTGGGTAAGGCATGGAAAAACGTATTGATAAATTCTCTGCTATCCGTGCGCACCCTTCTGGTGGTCTGCGCAAAAGCACGCTTTAATTCTTGCACAAACTCTTGTGGGGCCTGATCCTCCCCACATTGCAAATTGTAGGCTGCCTTGCGAGCCTCTTGAAGATTTCTGTGCACAGAAAAATGTTTCAAGATGGCCGCCCTGTATGTGGACCACCTTGAATGGTTTTGATCCTCCAGCCCCGCAAAGAAACTGGAGTATTCTGGTGAGAAGGTCCACTTTACATATTGAAAACACCTTTGGCTGTCCTTCAAATGGAAAGTCTCCATCATTTGCTCATAGAGCTCCAAGTGTTCCCAAACAGAATACTTGGCGTTCTTATGATAAGGCGTGATGACACTCCTTACTGCCTTTATTTGTTTCAATGGGTCCTTAAGCAAGGCCCTTTTTGCCTTATTGGCCTTTTTGGTTCAGGTAACCATGGTCCATTCATCCTCTGACTCAGAAGCACTGCTCCCAGAGGTGCCCGTCTGATCTTCCAGGTTTTCCCGGATTCTGCGAGCCTGGGAATGGCTGGCAGAATGTGGGGACCTGGTCTCCTGTGTCCTGTGACGCTCAGAGGAGTCTTCAGATCCCTCCTTGCTACCAGGATTTGCTGGGTATCCCCCCACTGACCTAACTGGGCAGAGGTTTTCAGGATGCCCTTAGTGGGCCTACTCTCCTGGGGTTCCCCACTAAATTGCACTGTGCTTGGGTGCTCATGCCCGGATGCCCGCCCATCCATTCCTGGGAGGTACTGGCCTGTGAGCCCCATACTTCTAGCTGGATAGTAATCTGCCATCCCCGTGGCCCTGGGCTCATGTTCGCGAGGGGACATGGGGGTGGCAGAATCCAGGGACTGGGAGAGATGAAGGCCTCTGGTACCAGGGCTCCTGAGGTTATGCTCTGGCGTTATCTTTCCCAGCGAACCTCGTCTCTATCAGCCCCTGCTCCCTGTTGCAATGCAAGAGCCTGCGCTTTCAGTTCCTCAGTTAAGGCCTTACTAGACTCTATCAGTCTCTCCTGCATGGCTACCTGTTGCTGGAGCCTATCATTGTGCTGACAGAGAGCCTCATTTTCTCTCTGTGCCTCCTGATTGGTCCTGGAGTACTGGGCCAGTCTTTGCTGCACGAGGGTTACCTCCTGAGCTGTGTCCCTATTGGCCTGCTCCTTTCTTGCCAAAGCCTCCTCCACCCTCCTGGTGTGATCTAGCAAGCCCTGATGCTCTTTTTGGAGGTCACCCGCCCCTGGAGGGCCACGTGATTTTCTTCAATTTTTCTTTTTACATGGCAGACTTCCTGGCCTAAGGTATCCCTTTCCTGACCAAGAGCCTGCATTTGTGACGCCAGGTCATCCCTCTGCCTTTGAAAGGCACCAGCTTTCTGGCGTTCTTCATCAAACTCTGCCTGGGTATCCAGGTCTTTCAAAATCAATGTATTGCTTTCCTCTTTCTCTCTGTCTAGTTGGATTTGCAGGGTGGCTACCTGCTCTGTGCATGCCCTGTTGAAATTGATCTGTTGCTCCAGCTTTTTCTGGCTCTGCAGTAAGGAGTCCAAACTGTCTTGGTGCTCCTTCTGCAAAGCCAGAATTCTGGTATCCTGGTCTGTCTTTTCCTGTTGCAGTACATCCATGTCCTCTTTTATTTTAATGATATACTGCCTTCTATCATTTTCTGACTCCTGGCTCCTCTGCAGCCTCTGCTCAGAAGAGACCAAGTCAGATTGGGCCTTTTCTAACGCCATCTGTTGCCTATTTTCCAGATCTTGGCCTTCAGCACATTTGTCCTGCATGGCTCCCATATATAGATACAAATGTGCCGATATCCTGGCAATCTTATTATGTTCATCTTTAGCTTTAGGGGCCATATATAGTTCACTCAGGGCCACATGTAGTGGACCCTGATCTCTCCATGTATCTGACCCTGTTTCAGTGACCTGTTGCGCGATTGCCTGCAACCAGACCGTTTGGTCCTGATGAGTCCACTCACCTCTCACAAATAGCTTATGTAAGAAGTGCTCTCTGGCTATTTTCATATCTACCAAGGTCGTCATTCTGGAATTTGAGTTTCTTCCTGACTTACAGAAGTTTGTATTTTATTTTGCAAAACAGACCGTTTCCTTAAAGCGTTCCTTTGAGGGATGCTTTCACAGTGTAAAACAGCGTGGTGATCTAACCGGATATGTGTATCTGGTCAGTTTGCACACTGTATTAATCTGCACAAGTGGTAAATCTAACCCAGAATCTCCCGGCTCCGAGCCCCCACTTTTGTAAGCGATATTCAATCAACACTACAGCTAAGTCAATGCCTAGTCTGGGATGCTGAGGAAAACCCTTATTGATGTATTTTTATATCCAGTTCAGTACTCTGGATAACAAACCTTGTATAGCACCCCCCTCTTAGAATCCCCCCGACCCCACTGAGCCAAGAGGTAGGTTTGTTTTGCAAATTTAAAAGGTTTATTTGGACAATTCAACAATATATATCTATCACACTTTATAAATAAATTGATAACTGATATCACACTTCAGAATACGACCGTGATCAACAATGGATAATGTTACAGGGGTACACTGATTTGGTTACTTAGGAGTAGTGTAGAGGATGAGGTAGCTGAAAATGCTTGATGGTTTCAAGGAAATGCAAGGTGGAATAAAATGCAGTACAGAAATAACTTGTTATGATTTTAGCAAAAGGTAATATGATCACTTTTTCTTTTGACAATTCACTCCACCCCTATGCAATACAAGAAATGGAAGGAGAGCACACAGTCTTCAAGAATCCCACCAAATCACACTTTATAATGCAATACACAGTTCCAGTTCCCCCAGCAAGCGTAGAGAAAACAGGAATGAGTTTTAAACACAGACAAATTACTTTAATGTGGTTTGCAAGGAAGTGAAAAGGTGCTAAAATTGCTTTTAATTCCCTCTAGAGGTTCAGGGTGAGTGAGAGATGCTTGTTGGTATTAGTTCAGGCTCACTTTAGCAATGCTCTATGAGTTATTACCAGGTTGAAAACGGATTTTAACAAAGGAAAGAATGGAGCTGCTATTTTGACAAGTGGAGAAATTGAGCTAAATCGCAAATCGCGGTAAATTTCGCGAGTGCGTGTCTCGCGCTTACGGGAAAAGTATAGGGAGTAGGAAGTCGGTTCTAGGTTCGTTGGAAAGCCTAGATTCTAAGCTTCTAGCACGGTTCCAGAGATAGGGACGATTTAATAAAGGTAGTTTTTCGGATTTAAAGTAAACTCAAAATGACAGGTGACAGCTTGCAGCTGCAGAATTGACAGGTGACAGTGTGCAGCTTTAAAATTTGACAGATGACATGATTTCTAGGAGGCTGTTCTACTTAGGTTAAAATAATTTGGATTAGATTATTTTAACTAAGAGATTGGTTCTGCACAGTTCTGCTAGGTACTCACAATATCAATTTGAAATAGGCCTCGTCACGGTCTGGTCAGGTTGGACGGGACTTCCGGCGGGTGGTTCTGAAGTCCCGGCTATCTGGGTCAGCTCTGCTCTCTGGGTCTGTCAAGCACCGGATCTGCTCACAACGGTCTGGTTTGTGGTTCTCTCGGGTTCCGGATACAGCACTGCTTTCTGGATACTGCTACAGGTTCTTGCAAAAATTCTTGGCAAAAATTCAAACAGCTCGCCCGGCTGTTGAATAGTTTGGTTGGTTTTGAGGCCTGCTGAAGAGGATTCAGCTGGTGGATTCAGGCCTCTCTGCTACAAATTCTGGAGTTAATTTCTGCTACAGGTTCTGGAGATTGATGGATTTGAAGTCTGGATCTCTGGATGTGAAGTCGACGGTCAGCATGCTCCGCAGCAAATGGAATTGAATCTCTCTACCTGTCCCAGCAGTCTCTTTTTATGTGTTTTAAAAAGTGGGTGGAGAGGCTAGCATCCCTAAGCCTGCCCCTCTCTTGATTTGATAGGTCAATAGATTCTTTGGTCCCTGATTTGGGAAGGGATAGTGTGTCAGAGTGATGTCATTTTTATGATCTGCAGAAATTACACTCCCCTGGTCAATGTGCACACAAATCTATTCCTGATCCAAATACATATTTCCCAGGTACACAGTTGTTTGACATCACATACACACATCATATATTACTAAAGATAGTCCCTGTCCCGACTCTGGCGTTTCTAGGAGCTTGCATTCAAAAATGGCAACTTATTTTCGATTTTAGTGGGTTCTGCAACATTGGTTTTTCATCAAAAATTATACAAAGGTACATTTCCCTTCCACATATATCCCAGTAACTTTCCATGTCTCTAGCTTAAACACATTGTCTACAATAATCATAATTAGCGGGGTTCTGCCCCAGAATATGGTACAAATCGGAGTTTGGACTCAAATCGCGAGGGCATTTTCCATACTAAGACTCTCAAATTTGTATATTCCTGTCATTTGGTTACAATAAATTATCACTGTTTCTATAAAATATATATTTGTTGCAATTCAACTCCCCAGAGTGTTTGGGTCCGCCTCCAGGAGTCTGGGTGGGTCAGTGATCACATGTCTCTCCTTGCTGGCAGAGGGCTGCTGACAGGAAACACTCAAAATTAACATACCCCATTCAACAGAAAGAGCCTTTTGTGTGGGCTCCAGCAGGCTGCCTGGAAGTCTCTCCTCAATCAATCAACAGGGTCATGTGATATCCTGCCTCCTGGTGTGGAATCTCTGAGGTGTTAAGGTTTCCCAGCCTCTTGGCCTCTGGGAACAGCAGGTGGCTAAGATTTCCAATTAACTAACAAGCTTTGAAGTCCCTGCCCCTCTTGCAACTCCTAAATACAGTTTCCCTGTCAGAGTTTAGACCGCTAGCGCCACCTTGGGGAATTTGTCGGTACTGCATCCATTTTTGAGTTGTCTTGAATTACTGCATTTCAATAGAGTGGTCTTTTGCTTGATAGTATAGGACCCTTGCTTAACATTGTTTTGATGGCATCCTTACAGTAGAGTGGTGATGTGGGACCCCCCCACAAGAAGGTTGTATCTTTGGAGTGGTCTTGTGCCAACTGCGCAGTTCTCCTATTCTGGCGTGAATGTGGGCGGTGATAGCTCATCCCCACATCCACCCAGTCTATTGATTTAGTTTGTTCTGGGATAGAATAATGGGCGGCAACAGCTCATCCCCACATCTACCCAGTCTATTGATTTAACATGGTTCAAAACCCTTGACACTACACTGAATGCACAGGTGGCAACATACATAAAATGTGCTTTTACAGTCCCTAAGGAACATTTATATGTGCAGCGTGTTACAAGCCAATGGTGGACGATGGCACACTGTGTGTGCGCTGCCTCAGCATACATGGGTGGCTGGACCATCGTATGCAGTTTGGTGTCTTGCAGCGTGAGCATGTTTGGGGCTGTCGTTGATGAAAGAAAATCAATTACTGCGTACGTCCTTCAAACATTGTAAGAGGGTTCTGGTGTGCAAATGGTGTTTGCATTATACAATAAGAAAGGAAAACAGAATTTTAAACATTTAAGGAGTAACGCGGTGTTTGAAATATGGCTGTTGAGCTATGTACCATTTGCTGCCATGAAATCTGTGGTGGATACCATCTTTTGAAATGGTGTACATAACAATGAAGATGACCTAATGGCCTAAACGGTGCCAGTGGAATGCGAGGAGCCAAATGTTGCAGCAGGTAGGACAGTTACGTAAGATATATGGATGCATTGATCAATTTGCATTGTTATGATTGTGCAGATTATCGGGTAGGTTACTGTAGTGTAGTGCATTCAGTGTGTCCACCTATTATAGGCTTAAGTGAACAGTGTACGTAGGAAACAGGTTATCTGTTGTGTGGGAGAAATGGCAGGCAATGACAACTGTAGTGGCTATGGAGTAGGTGGCTGTGTTATGCTGCTGTGGAGCACTTGGAACCGGAACGCAGGCCTAAATCATTCAACAAAAATAGTTACATGCACAATGGCACAGTGTGGGACGTTTGTAAGTGTGTACTTTCACAATAACACTCCTTACATTGCAGAAAACAGTACTTTTCTAATCTCTGGGAGCCCTGATCGTGTCCGGCAAATAAGGGTCCATGCGCACCATGGATGCGGTCACATAGTGACTTTGTGAATGTTCTCCACTGGGACGGCTGTTTGTATGATCCATATTGGGCGGAATACTTTGCGCACATGTGCATAGGTGTCCTACTAACAGTGTTGGCCTTCCCGGACTCATTAAAAGTGCAACACATGTCCGGCGACCATTTTTGCACAAGCTGGTTTTTTGTAGGCTACAGCAAGTGCAATGTTTGTGTGCACAGCTGTCCATAGGACGTGGGCGGACGCCTCGAAGTACTGAAAGTATGACACAACTTTTTCCTACCATGCTGGACAGGGGCGGTGTTACCAGGACACAGAGGATGACGTACGCGTGTGCATAGCTGTGGGACGGACAGAGGTGCGCTCACACAACTAATTAAAGGTGCATCACAAAATGCAGACATGCGTCCAGTACTGGCGTCCTATGGATACCTGCATTGTGATTGTGCATACACCGGGCAGGTGCGGTGTCCGTAGGAAATCTCCATTTTGCTTAACTACAGCCATCCCGGACAGTACTGTGCCCCACAGACTCATAATGAATTTTAAAATAAAAGCAAAAGCCACTCACACACTCAGCAATACTTTACATCTACACCTTTAATTTCTGATATACATAGACACTATGAGGAAAGGAAAGGGGTACCAGAAATGGATACATACATACATAGGGGAATTGGGGATTTCTACAAGGTCGTCATGAGGGGAGGCAAGGATTGAGGTTTCATCATAACATCTCTGCTCACAGGGATTTTGTTGGGGATGGTGGGCTGGGAAATGGGGACAGGGTACACATGCAGGTGGGGGCAGTGGTATTTCATTTTTCCCATATTATGTCCTTACACAAAATCTTTAAAAGGGGCTAAATTGTTTAGCAATTGTTTAATTTTGGCATCCAGCCTGTCTAGACTTATTCACAGAGTTTCCTTCCTTTTCTGTGGCCATATGCTGTTGCGGAAGAGGTGCTGTTTGCAGTGCATTCATTTCATTTCCAGTATTGTTAAAGATAAAAACATTTGTTATATGTATATGAAGCATACATATTAACTGTCTTTATTTTCAGACTGTGCTGCGTACCAATGGGGTTACTATCCTTACTCACTTCGTTATGACGGTAATTCTCTTACAGCCATTCCAAGGTGCTAGGTATTGCTGCGTACAAAAAAACCTCATGGTTTTCCACTATTGTACACTGCACAAGCTGTGTACTTATAGAAGAAATTTCAGTGTACTTACCGCGTTGTAGTGACATTCTGCTCTCAATACTTTGTAGTCCTTACTCTGCCATTTCCTTCTTCGTTCCTATGTAAAGCAGCAGTGCCATAATATTGTTCGGCGCAGACGTTTTTTCCCTTATTGGTGCATTCCATTATGGTGTATACCTTATGCCTTTGCTCTGTTTGCTCTGTTTGTTTCACAAGTACGAACTTTGCAGACCTACTCTATTTTTTCTCTGCAATGTACGCAAATGGTGCTCTTTGTATATGTTCCTTGTCTTTGCTGAATTGTAACAATATGTAAGAGAACACCTTCCTTTCTGAGCCATTTGAATGCAAGCCGCTATTTACGAACAGACGCACAGTCCGTGGTTACTGTGCCCATCAGCATGCCAACATCCATTTGGTATGCTGTATGGCACATCTATACAAACTAAGGGTATCCTGGTAAAAACCTATGAAATTCAGTGAAAAAACATTGTTAAAGGGACGTTATGGTTAAGTTGAGCTACTAAAAACCTATCAATTTCAATGAAAAAACATTCTGCATGGCACGTTATGGTTCGGTTGCCCTAAGAATAACATAGCACACTAAGTGCAAACACTTTGTTAAAGGGTTGTTACACTTTCTTTGCACTACCAACTACCTATCCATGTTATGGGTACACGTAAAACCCCAAAACCCCAGAAATCCGCCAGTTATGGTAAAACAAGCAACCATAACTCACGCCACCACTGTGCTCCGCTAAGTCTAACACCCATGACATCAAAGATGACATCACAAATGTCATTGATGTGGATGGGGAGTCTTGTAAGTGTGTTATTTTGCTGTGTATTTGCTCCACGCCATTTCAATGGCTACTCTTCGCTGGTGCCTTTCATGTTGAGTGAGCAGTTAAAGAGGTTTCTTGACATGCTGGGGTCTACCTGGGAAGCTGGTATGTCTTTGGGATATGAATACTAACTAAAGGCATGCAAGGAGGAGTTAAAAGGTTTCTTGGTATGCTGTGGTCAGCCCCTACAGGGTTTTCCTAGGACTGGTCTACCGTAGTGGGGTGGAGGCATGTTGGCCCCCTTTGCCTGTGTTTGCTGTCATTTTGAGAATGTAGTATGTCTTTGGTATAAATGTTCTATCTCACATAGGCTGAACCCACTGGGGGTAAACAACCTTGCTTCTTAGTGGGAAAACATTATGTTATACACTGCAACACAAATGATTGCAGGTGGTTCTTAGAAGCATATTCAGGATAACCACTCAGGTGTGTCATGGTTGAGTATACTTGTTCACCCTTTGGGAAAGGCTTAACTGGATGTCTAGCAAAAAGACCTTTTGTAGTTTACTAAAGAAATGGGTGTCTTTGCCCGAGTAGGTATCATCATCGAAGACCAGGGAGAGAGGTTCACAATCAACCACCAACTGTCATATAATATACACAATGAAATTCACAATGCCCCTGATGAATGTCCGGCAGATTTGAGCCACCAGGGCAGAAACTTGTACAAGTTAAGCTACCAACATAGCTTATCAACAGTGTTTAGAAAACCTGCACTTTTGTTATACCAAATCAAAGTGACATTGGAAATTATGTTTGTTTTATGTATTTTTGTGAATTTGTGAATACATCTTTGATTTGCTACTTAGGTTTTATTATGCATTTTACTATTTTATGCTATCATTAATGTGTATAAATAGAGTAATAGTTTCTTTTAATGAAATTAATAATCATTGTTGATGAACAAGTGGTGTGGGGGAGGTCTGTTTTTTGTTTAAGGCCACCCTAGGTCTATTGATGAGGGACTACCATCTGAGACTCATTATTAGACCTTTTTTTGGTTGTTTACTATTTGGTATAGCTGTAACAGATATTCACATTAAAGGCGAAGCTCAAAGGTTTCCCGGGGGTCTGCCTGTAGAGGGCTTCCCTATGAGTGGTCCCTGGGAGTAGGGGATGCAGTTTGAGACACTTCGCCATTGTGAGTGTTGAATGTCATTGCCCGAGGACGCACCTAGTTCCTTAGAAGACAAGGGTCGACCTCCAGTGAGTTTAGGGCTGGTTCAATCATAAGGGGGTCTGGGTCTCTTACAAAGTCACAATATGTGTTGCCATTGCGATATAAATATTGTTCAATGTTTTCTAACAACAGGTTTTCTAAGCTACTTACTCAAATATTTGGCACAATTTATTTTAGGCAACTGTAAAGTGCAGGGCCCTGGTAGGTCAGTGGACGCGCCACCGAAACATGGGCTTGTAACCAGGAAGTGCGATGTTGAGTTTGTAAGGAACTATTTTAAATAAACCACGAAATGAACACATGGGTGGGTCTTTTAGCTGCTTCACAGATATCATGAATCAGACAATCTTTAAAAGTACTGCAGGAAATCAACACCCACGTTTAAAGGAATGCATCACTATCTCTTTTGGTAAAATAATTATAGATGACTTGAAATTTAAATAAAATGACAAATTAAACTAATTACATTACAAAGCCAGCTCTCTGACTAACTCAGCAAACATGGGCAAACTAAAAAACAAAAAAAAGAAAAAGTAGAAAGTGGGGCCGGGGGTGTGGGCGATGAAGAGTCTCTGGCTGCAATTCCAACCCCTCTGCTCATAATTTATAGTCTGCCACCGCTTTATCACCGTGAGCTGTCGCCCATTTTCTCCTGCCACAGGCTTCTTTCCCAGTGGACTGTCCATGCCAGCTGTCTAGGCAGCAGCAGGAACGTCCCTTTCCCAAGCCTGGACCTGTGGGAAAATCTTCATTGGCCAGTAATTGATTCCACCCTGCCAGCTCCATTACTTTAGTCCGCAGTCAAACTGGCAGCAGTCTGGAGTCGAGCAGCTCCGGCCCTCCCTTGCAGCGGCTATTGTAGCTGCGGCTCCTGCGAGCGGGCCCGTTGGCTGCTCCTTGGTGGCTGTGCCAGCCTGCCCCGCAATTAGTACTAATCTGAAAATTGGCCTGCGCTTTGAAAGCCAAGCACCTGACAGCTAATTGTTTATGTCAGATTGACGTGCATTTAATATGGAAAGGTTACCTCGCAGAGGGAACTGTGTGGTGTGGGTGTGCGTGTGCATGTGTGTGAACGAATTGCCACGGGTACACACAGATGCCAGGGAACAACGGATGCATGTGTGTATCATATACCTTAAAGACCTACCTGCCAAGCGTTTCTGACACACTTAGCTTAGGCACAGAGAACGGGGTCCATTTGTTTGCATGATGGCGCCCAGGAAATCTGCATCTAGAACAGGAGATGCCTTGTTTTTCAAGTTCTTAATGTAAAGTTAATAGAGTGAGTTGCTTAAGCGATCGTGGGAAGATCAGGCAGCTAAATTAGGGAAAGCACAGAGCCATGCTTAGCTGCCAACTGGTCCAAAGTCTTGAGTGCATATTCATCCATTCCCATCTTTTTTATCCAACCACAGCGTGCATGCCGGTCTTGTCTGCCCATATGTATAAACGAGAAAGTGGAGCTAGAAATTTCAGACCCTGATGCAAACTGATGTTGCCTCAAAAGCCATCACCGGATTAAACAAGCATTGGCAATGCCAACAGTTCGGGCTTTTGTGTCAGCATGGGAAGGGCACTTGCCAGGCAGTGCTGTGGTGGCATTAGCGGGCCATTGATGTAGCAGGTGCAACATGGTGCGAGTACCTGCCCATCTAATAGCAGTCCCTGGAAAACGCCTGCTGCTTAGGCTCAAGCAAAAACTGTTGCCTTTGCCAATGCTTGCTTTCAACAGGACTTTAGTGAAGGACGCATATAGTGATTATAATTCGAGTGACTGATGGCAGACCTGGTTTAGACATTTGTATTACACCAGTACTGTTTTTCTAGCAACAATTAAGTCATTAGCTAAAACTGGCAAGCACTTCAAGCGCAAAATTGGATGGTAATGCTTGTTTAAAGCACGCTCAAAGAGTTCACATGAGGAGGTGTTTTGGGCAGGAAGGGGCAAGAACTGGCTGGGAATGGCCATAAGATTAAGCATGGCCATGGGCAGTCAATGGGTGGGCAAATAACCAAACAATACATTTATGCTCTGTGACCCTCTTCCTCTTTTTCTTTTTTTATCTTTCAGCACACCTCACACTTATCTGCCCTCCCCGCTCCCCTCGCATCCCACTTCCTGGACACATTTGCCCTCCCCGCCTCCCATCCCACCCACCGAACCTCTGATTGGGCCGTGTAGCCCATACTCTATACTACAAGGGTCTAGGCTGCTCGTTCGTGCCCCAGAGCACCTTTACACCACCAGTCTTGGGATAAGTGGATCTTCTTGCCAGCGACCCATTTTTGCATTCTTTTTTACCTTTCAGCATGCCCCACACTTATTTGCCTACTGTGCTCTTCTCACACACTGCTTCCTGGTCTCGATCGCCCTCCCGCCTCCCATCCCACCCACCGACCCTCTGATTGGGCCATGCAGACCATACTGTATACAACGAGGGTTTAGGCTGCTCATTCGTGCCCCAGAGCCACTTTACACCACCAGCCTTAGCGTAAGTGGATCCTCTTGATGGCGAGACATTTTTGCTTTATTTTGTTACCTTTCAGCACACCCCGCGCTTATCTGCCCTCCCTGCTCCCGTTGCATCCTGCTTCCTGGTCTCATTATGGTCTTGACTTATTAAGGTCACCCTCTAGCCTGGCTGAAAATTGACTTTTGGTGCAAAGTAAACCTTGTGAAGGTTATATCACCTAGATGAAAATACAGTGAATATATTTTCATCTATAAAAGACACTAGAAAATGTTTGTACTTGGAACTTTCGCATGTCAAAGCCACTCAAAGTAATGCATTTGGTGTTATTTAGGAACTCCATACTCACCTGTGAAAATAACAAACACTATTGTGACTGCATTTGACATCTGTATGTGTTTCAAATTATGTGACAAGTTGCAAAGGCATGATGCAATGCCCATGCTGAGTTTTGGTATGAAGATTGCATGAAGTAATATGTCCGATGTTCTGTAGCCTAACTCTACATACCATTTGTAAAAATATGTATTTATGCACTGCATTCTGTGACTTTCAAGTTGTGCGTTTTTCACATATGTTACAAAGTGCATATATTTTAAAACACGAAAAAATGGGTCAGTCATGAATAATAAACTGAGCACCATTCCCTTTTGAGTTTTTCACTGTATTCTCTGTACACAGCAAGGCAGTGCTTGCCAACTAATGATAAGCTGGCAGACAACTCTATAAGAAATAATAACTGCATCAGAATAAAAGTGCAGTAGATTAGAAACCACATAGGCAGGACCCCCTTTTCTTGTTTATAGTCCTGGTCTCATTCGCCTTCCTGCTACCTATACTGCCCACCGACCCTCTGATTGGGCCGTGCAGACCATACTGTATAAAAAGAGAGTCGAGGCTGCTCGTTTGCCCCCCAAAGCTGCTTTACACCATCAGGCTTGGGGTAAGTGGATCCTCTTACCAGTGACACATTTTTGCATTATTCTTTTACCTTTCAGCACACCCCACGCGTATCTGCACTCCCCGCTCCCCTCACACCCTGCTTCCTGGTTTAGTTCGCCCTTTGGCCTCCCAACCCCCCCACAGACCCTCTGATAGGGTCGTGCAACCCCTATTAAGACATCCAATCAGGGAATCCTCTGTTCGGGCAGCCCTCAGGTAAGGCCACAGGCAAGGGCAGCTCCCGACTGAGCAGCTCCTCTCCATTTTTGCCTGTGTTCGCCTGGGAAGACTGCCACATTCAACCAGCAGTGACTGATAAGGTAAATGTGGAGTGGGCCGGGAGTACAGCCATTACTGCACTCAAGTAAAACCCCACCACTCTTATTACCTAACATCGTATATCCACATGCATTTAACTCATTTGTGTAAGGTAACCTTTCTCTAGCATTTACCCTATTTGTGTAAGGTAGGCATACCTTGCTTTTAGCCCATCTGTATAAATTAGCCTTATCTGGCACTTACTCTATTTGTTTAAGTTAGACACATTATGCCTATTTGTGTAAGGTAGTCTTACCTTGCTTTTCGCCTATCTGTTTTCTTGCCATATCTTGCATTTAGCCTCTTTGGGTAAGTTAGCCTTATCTTATATTTAGCTTATTAGTTAAGTTAGATGCATTTTGCATTTAGCCTATTTGTGTAATGTAGCCTTACCTTGCTTTTAGCTCATCTTTGTTAGTCGGCCATATCTTGCATTTAGCCTCTTTGGGTAAGTTAGCCTTATCTTATATTTAGCTTATTAGTTAAGTTAGATGCATTTTGCATTTAGCCTATTTGTGTAATGTAGCCTTACCTTGCTTTTAGCTCATCTTTGTTAGTCGGCCATATCTTGCATTTAGCCTCTTTGTGTAAATTAGCCTTATTGTGCATTTAGCCTATTTATGTATGGTAGCCATAACTTGCACTTAGCCTATTTGTTTAAGGTAGCCGTATCTTGCATTCAGAATAAGTGTGTAAGGTAGCCTTACCTTGATTTTAATCCCTCTGTGTTTGTCGGCCATATCTTATATTTAGCCTGTTTGTGCGAGTTAGCCTTATCTTGCACTTATCCTATATGTTTAAGTTAGACACATTTTGCATTTAGCCTCTTTGTGTAAGGTCGTTTTATCTTGCATTCAGCATAAGTGTGTAAGGTAGCCATACCTTGCTTTTAGGCCACTGTGTTAGTCTGCCTTTAATTGCATTTAACCTATCTGTGTAAGTTAGCCTTATCTTGCATTGAACCTATTTGCTTAAGGTAGCCTTACCTTGCTTTTAGCCTATCTGTTTTAATTGGCCATATCTTGCAGTTAGCCTATTTGTGTATGGTAGCCTTATCTTGCTTTTAGCCCATCTGTTTTAGTTGGCTATATCTGCATTTGGGCTCTTTGTGTAAATTAGCCTTCTCTTGCATTTAGCCTGTTTGTGTGAGTTAGCCTTAACTTGCATTTAGCCTATTTGTTTAAGCTTAGATACATTTTGCATTTAGCCTATTAGTATGAGGTAGCCTTACCCTGCTTTTAGCCCATCTATGTTAGTCGACCATATCTTGCATTTAGCCTATTTGTGTAAGTTAGCCTTCTCTTGCATTTAGCCTATTTGTTTAAGTTAGACACATTTTGCATTTAGCCTATTTGTGTAAGGTAGCCTTACCTTGCTTTTAGCCCCTCTGTTTTAGTTGGCCATGTCTGTATTTTGGCTCTTTGTGTAAACTAGCCTTCTCTTGCATTTAGCCTATTTGTGTAAGGTACAAAGACTGATATGCAAATGGATATTTCTCCTCTGTGAAGGGTGCAGTGAGCCAAAACATCGTTGTAGACCCGCCTGAGTGGAGGAAATTCCATAGAACAGGGTATTTGATCCATGTTCATTCTCAGTAGAGGGGCTCCCACACGCCTTTTTAATTTTGTAAAACTTACCAAGGGTAATCCAGACCTTGATCGCTTGCTCACTGTGCTTTAGAGAGGCTCAGCTTCACCTCACTGAGGAGGCCCAACAAGGGTGAAACACGTGTCTGGGGTTGCTAATGGTACTCTTGTTCAGAGGAGCAATGCTTCGCATTTTGGTGCAGAACTGCCCTTGTGGGTGGGATAAAGACTGATAGGCAAATGAATATTTCTCCTCTGTGAACGGTACAGTGAGCTAAAATGTGGTTGCAGACTCTCATAGGTGGAAGAAATTCCATATAACAGGGTATTTGACCCATGTTGGTTCTCAGTAGAGGGGTTCCCACACTATTTAGCCTATTTGTTTAAGTTAGACACATTTTGCAGTTTGCCTATTTGTGTAATGTAACCTCACTTTGCTTTTAGCCGATCTGTATTAGGGAAACATATCTTGTATTCAGCCCATTTGTGTAAGGTAGCTTTATTCTGCAGTTAGCCTAATTGTGCAAGGTAGCCTTACCTTGCCTTTAGCCCTCTTGTGTCAGTCAGTCATATCTTACATTTAGCCCAATTGTGCAAAGTAGCCATTTTCTGCATCAAGCCTAATTCTGCAAGGTAGCCGTATTTTACATGCAGTCCAATTGAGTCTAAACCTAGTGACCTCTCCTGCTCCCAATCTAGTCCTCCAGCATGCCAAATAATTCCAAGACCAGAGGAGCCCTCCGTCGCATCAGAAACCAGAAGCCAACCCTGCCACCCCATCCTCCTCGCCCCTACTTGTGCCCCGACACACCTTCACATCTCAGACTGCCCCTCCTCTTCCCCCACTATAAGACATCCTTCACTCTCCCACACTCCACCCCCCTTCCAACACCCCCTTCTGTCACCACCATCCCAACCCTGCCCATCCCCTCCTCCTGCCCCTTGGTGACCCCCCCTAGCCAACCCCTCCTCCTCATCCCCTAGGTCTGCTCCCACCCCTCCCTCTTTTCTTGCCCAGCTCAATCCCCTCCTGTCCTACACTTAACTTTGCCTTCCCTCAGCGTAGTCCGAACAGCCTTGGCCAAAGTGACCCCATCAGCTGATCCCCCCACCCTCACCCACACAAATTCCTCAAAACCCTAAACCATCCCCTGGAACGACACTGGAAGACCAACCCTTCTGCTCAAAACAAAGCAAACCTGTCTAGACAGATGAGAGCCTATAGATTCGAAATTAGGAAAGCCAAAAATGCCTTCTACACCTCCCACATTGTCAATGTAAACAACCCATGCAAAGAACTCCACACGATCATCTCTGAGTTCAAGACTCCCCTGTGATCTTCCACTCCGCCCATCATCTCCCAGGCACTGTGCAACACCCTTTCTGATCATTACTTCAACATAGCCATTGAAAGGAACCTCGCCATCCTTGCTAAACTAGCAACCCCGTCTGCTCCTATACCGACCTCCTTACTCTGCCCCCAACTTGGAGCCTCCTCAGCTCCTTCTCTGCAATATCCCATCGCAAATTCTCAAAGCTTCTCTCTATAGCCGCCCATCAGGTTCCCCGGGAAACCCCCGCCCCTCAGCCCGTTCAAAAACTTCCTCTCCTCCACTGTGCAGGCACCCTCACAGATCTATAATCCATCACTCACTAAGAGAAGGTAGCTTCCCACCTGAATACACAACCTCCCACATCAAACCACTGCTAAAAAGTCCTCACTCAAACCCCTCCTCCCCTCCAATTACCTTTCCATCTCCAACAACCGTTTCATAGCCAAACTACTAGATCGCTCTGCATACTCCCAGCTCAGCCTCTTCACCGAGGCCCACGGCCTCCTTGACCCTGCCCAGTCTGGCTTCAGATCCCTCCATGGAACTGAATACTCCCTGGTCTCTATCTGGGATGACCTGAAAAGAACAGCAGACTCTGAGACTGCGCTTCTCTCATCCTCCATGGCCACTCAGCAACCTTTGACATGATTAATGCTTCTATCCTCACAAAAAGACTCTTTGACCTAGGCATTAGAGACTCCGCCCTCAGGTGGATTTTCTCTTTTATATATGACTGCTCCCAAATCATCTCCATCCATCCTTTTTCATCTGCCACACCCCCACCCAGTGGCCAATGGAGTTCCCCCAAGGAGCCTCCCTATCCCATTGCTCTTCAACCTCTACCTTCCGAAGGTCCTCAAGCTCATCTGTTCCCACAATATCACCTGTAACAACTATGCTCACGACACCCAGATCATCCTCAAGATTCCCAACTCCCCCACTTCACCCCACCCAGACCTCGCATCCTGCCTCTGAGACATTGACCTCTGGATGACGAACACTAATCTGCTCCTCAACCCCAGAAAAAACGAAATCCTAATCTGCAGCAAACAGCTCTCCTTCCCCAACCTATCACATGGCCGCATTCTTTAGGACCTGTGCACACTGCATCACCCTCAGTCAAAAACCTAGGATGCACTTTTAGATCAGACCTTACCCCATCCCATCACATCAATGCAGGCTCCAGATTGTGCACCTTCCACCTCTGCATCCTCAAGCAAATGATTTCTTATCTCTTCTACCCCATAGAGTTTCCGCAATCATGGCCATCATCCCCTTGTGCCTAAACTGCTCTAACTCCCTCTACCTAAACGTACCTACATACCAACTAAGAAAGCTCCAATGGATTCTAAATTCTACAGGAACGCTACTCCTTGCGCTCTCCCTCATAGAACAGATCTTCCCTGCACTCAAGACACTCCACTGGCTGCCCATCAGCCGACGGGCCTCCTTCAAAGCCATGTGCATTACCCACCATGCAATCCGCAAGAAAGGCCTGGAATTCCTCCAAAACAACCTCACTCACTACCATTCCACCAGAATCCTCAGATCAGGCTCTGCACACCTTCTGGTACTCCCTCCTTTCAAATTCTCCAGATTACGAGGTGCCTTTTTCTCTGTCCTCGCAACTGCTTTCTGGAACTCCCAACCCATTCTTCTCGTACTAGAAGGAACTAAGAATGCCACTCTCTCACCCTAAGGACCTCTCAGATGGTGAGTATTATGCATTCTTTGGGCACTTAGATCGTCTATGAAATGTAGCATTTTTTCTTGTACATGGATGGAACCCAAGAAATAGAAATTGTTGTTTGTACCGCTACCCATCTCTCCCCTTGCACAACACAACTTCAGAACTTAGCGGAAGGCACAGTTTCACTCCACACACCCTGATCTCACATATAACACAAACACTATTGCACATTACATCTGCCATAAGAATGAAGCTACTTTTAATGACAAAAACGTGTACTGTAGCTTCCCACATAACTCGCTATCTCCTTAAACACAATCCCTCCCTTTAGTCCATAGTATACCTCTGCTGCGCCCACAAACACTCCATTTAGACATGGGCGACTTCCAGGGTCTTGGCCACCCTTGCATAACTTTAATGGCTGAAATACATACATGCAAACTCCCAAACGCTCCCAAATTTTTGGACTTTGGTCCCTACGAGGGCACTCAACCAAAAGTGCGTTGGGAGCAACATTATGGCGCGATTTTGAGATCCACAGTGAGGTAGTTTGACTACTTGACGGTGACAGCCTTGTGGGAGATGCAACAGGATTGACCATGATACATGCTGGCAGTGGGAGCCAGAGTGTTTGCAGAGTCATTTGTTGAGTCGTGATGAAATATGTAGGACACATCTCAGTGGCTCCAGAGTGGTTGCCGGAAGGCCTTCCAGGAAGGCATTGCCGCCATCTAGGTGGGAGGGTTGCTGTAATGTAAGCTTTAGACGTCCCATAGGTGGGTGTTAGCCAATCAGGCTGCTCAGAACACAGGCCAAAACTATTGATCCAAGCTCTCATTCTGAGTAAGCTTTTTGTTGCTTGAGGCCACCCCATCTGTCTGCCTTCTAACGGTATCAGGTAATAATGTCCCTATATATATGGGCAGCGTACAAAATGTTGCCTGGAAAAGGTTGTGGCAACATTATATAGGTGACCATACATATAGGGACAGGGGGAGCAGGGATTGCAGGAAACCGGCAATTTTTAGGTGAATATTTTGCATGCAACAGTTCTGCGTGGATATTATCACATGGAACCCTTCTAACACCTCTGTCTCACTGCTGGTACCCCAATCCCATCTGCCAACATCCAGAGCTCCTTACATGCATATAGGCATTGACGTCTCTCATTCTCTGTCCCCTAAGGCTCTGTTTTGTGTGCCTCACCGACTCAAAGTCAACTGTCCCTGCTGCCTTCTCCTGCTTCTAGCTAGCACCACCTACCAATCCATGGAAATGGAAGAAGAGCTCAATCTGAGCCCCGGATTTCATGTCCATGCTAACTATATTCCAAATGAGTCGCACGCTCACCAAGGTTTATTTATTTTTTAAACTTTAATCACTAGTCGCACCTTAGGGCTTAGCCCCACAAAGATAATAGGCATAATGACCTTGGTGGTGGGCTTCACTGGCCAGGAACAGTTCTTTTCCCTCGATAAGACCCTCACCACACTCAGTGCAGTAAAGTTTGGCCTTGGGTCTCCTCAGGTATTATGCCCTAAAGCTAGGGTGACCAGATGTTCAAAATATAAAACCGGAACAGGCCACTAACAGACATAGGACTACAGTTGCAGCGTTGATAAACACAAAAAAGGACTAAAGCACAAACTGGATGCTGATTACATGGTAGTCCTACTTCTATGTCAGCGGCCTGTCTCTGTGCATTTTCATCTATAGATCAGGCCTTGATATAGCATCATCTTACTGAGAAATGTATAGGTAAAGGAAATAGGCTGTTTTTGGCTGCATTCCAATACTACTGCCAGGCGTTTGACCTTATTGATTGTACTATTTTATGTGTGAAGCTGGGGAAACCCTCTATAAATAAACATGTTCTCTGCTTTATCTGCAAACAAGGCACTACAGCCCAAGGGCCCTATTCAAGGAGATATTTGAACGGGAATTAGGGAACAGGCGTGCCAAACTGCATGCAAAATCACGTTTGTCGATTCATGGAATCGAATGAGCAGGATTATCCTGGGACTTGTGTGGATTTCCTTTGCGGTCCAGCACGCCCCTGCCAGCAGCCGAATGCCTTGCGCAAGACACCATGCAGAGCGCGGGCATGAATTGTACAGAGGGCTGGGAAATGGGTAAAACACAGAAAATGGGGAAGAACATGCGTGGGCGTTACGAGGGACGGCCCACAGGCAGTTCATCTCATGCTCACAATTGCGTGAAACTACACGTATTCATGGACCCACCTGCGCAGCCTCTCGGCAGGAAAATGGCCACGCAAGACCCTCAAAACATCTGCCACACAAAGGTAGGCATAGAGGCACTTGCGCATAGGAATCATTGTGCAGAGGTGAGATTGCATGTTGGATTTGGGGGTGCATGTACACAGCTGGGGTTCCGATTTAGGTTAGGGGTGAGTGTACATAGTGTAGTGGGGTGCAGGAATGGATTACAAGGGTTCACTTGCAGAATTTCCGAGTTTTAGCCGAGTTATAAAGAATCCTACGCATGTTGTCCAGGTGCAGTTGACAGTTGTGGGTGACCCTGCACAGGGTCCCCAAGCTGCAGGTTTGATGCAGGGGACCCCAGGCACTGTTAACAGGGTGTATGTATGCATGCCCGGGAGCATGCAGAGGTAGCTGTTTCTGGCTGTTTTGGATTTGTGTGGGGGCGAGTCATGGGCGTTCCGGCCGCGACTTGCGTATACAGTTAATTTTCGTCATCAATTCAATGAACATCCTGCGCGCACAGAAAAACATCTGCGTGCAGGCTAGCGCAGTCTGTCTTGGCATGCAGGCTTTGCGGGATAAATGTGCACTTTTCCATGAATCGTGCGCTAAGTATTTTATGGGGCACAAGGAGTGAGAAATTCTGAATAAAGTCAGGGTTGAAGGAAGGGTGACTTCTGGTACCACTCCTGTTTAACATCTCTGTAAAGAATAGCTCTCAGAGCATCTCAATCACGCAAGCTAAGATATACCAGAAACTGTGACACAGCATGTACTGCTATATGCTGATGCTTCAGTGTTATTAGAATGCACAATTTAATAGGACCACAAAAGCACAAAAATACTACATGGAGAAAAATGCTCTGGGATGGTTGGACATTTTACCTACCTGATTCTAACCTTTGTCCAGTCCTGGTCTTGAAAGACCACCATATCCATACTGAAAAATAACTTTAGCCTGTGCAGCAAACAATACAGCAAATAGAGCATAGCCAAGGCCTCATGGACCAAACATGGAAAGAAAACACAAGTCTTTCAGAAAACAAGCATTGGCAATACCAACAGTTTGAGCTTTTGTGCCAGGCACTGCCGTAATGGTATTAACCTGCCATTGAAAGTAGCAGGTGCAAACTGGTGCAAGTACTCTGGAATCTAATAGCAGTACCTGGAAAATGCCCAATACTTGTACAAAAGACAAAACTGTTGGCTTTGTCAATGCACGTTTCCTACATGAGTTCAGTGAAGGATACGCATAGTGTTTATAAATCGAGTGGTTGTAGGCATACCTGGTTAAGACATTTTTATTACACAAATAGCCGGTTCACTGCTCCAATTAAGTCATGGGGCCTCACTACGAGAATGGAGGTAGCCATGGAGCTATTAGTTCCATGGCTGCCTCCGTTCCGGGCTCCATTACCCGGTTCCTGCAATGGGGACTTACCGGGTTACTCCGACATAGAAGGACCCGGTAATTCCTCCTTGCAGGAACCCATCCACATTCCCATTTGAACCCCCATAGGGCTCAATGGGAATGGGGAGGGAGGTAATAACGGACAGATTACATCTGGCCCATTATTGCCTCCCTCTTCCCCTCGCGACCAGGGGTGCTTTCCGGGTCCCGCGATGGGAAGTTCGTAATCGGCGCTCCCGGGATGAAGGGGCCTGGTCCTGTACCGGCCCCCTCCATTAATGAGGCCCATGAACTCTCAGAAGAGTGCTTTGAAAAAACACTGTGATGTGCAAAGGAAAGGGCTCATCATAAACAGCTTGAAACATTTGGTAATCACTGGAACCTCATAATTGATGATTTACCTGCTTGGAAGCTGCAGTAACTAACTTACCTGGAAAGTTGTGGAATGCTTTAAAAGAGCAATACTGACCAGATGAAAAATGAGCCATACAGAGATAAATTAACCACTACCAAATGGGATCTCATTGAGGGAATTGACCACTGCAAACCCAGGAAAATCTGACAAACCCCACATCACATTGATCAAGATACAACTATACCATGGAAAATACAAGTGGCATTGTCATATGGCAGCGCCGTTTGAACTTGCCAAAGTGAATGAGGAAAGACGGACACCCTCATTACAAGTTGGGCAGTAAAATGGTTGGTAATTCTGCCAGAGGGAATTACCATTACAGTTGTAGTGTCCGGCGGAATTACTGCCACATTACAAGGTGAGCAGTGCACCCACAAACCGTTGGCGGTAACAGTGATTCCGTCTGGCGGAATTAGCGCTGACAGAATTAGCGCTGAGCGGAAATAGAATCATGCTGCAAAGGGGAATCTCAGCGACGGCAACCTTTAAAAATACAGACCCTTTAAAATCCCCCACTTCCTGCAGCCTTCCAGACCCCATACACATAGGAAAGATGCCAGGAGACAAGGGGAAGGGGAAGGTACCAGCATTGTGGGCATTGGAGCCCAAATTCAGTGAGGTAGTGCTGTAGGTGTTAGCAGAGGAAGTGGTGGCCAATGCTGAGAAACTGTTTTGTGGCCAGCAAGGGAACACTTCCCTACAACAGAAGATCACCATCTGGAATGAGATCACAGATAAGGTGGTTGTGGTGGGCATAGTGCAGCATGATGCCGAAGACTGCAGGAAGTGCTGAAATGACTTGAAGGCACGTTTGCAGACTCTGCATGCCAACATCCGCTGTGAGACAGTAGCCACAGGAGGCTGAACTGTGGAGCCATTACACCTCAAACCCTCGAAGGAGAAAGTGCCCATCATCAGAGACATATCTGCCATAGAGGGAGTTGGCACATCAGAGGTTGGAGTCAGCAGTCAAGTTCACCAAGGTGAGTACATATGAGGACAAAATGCATCAGAGTGTCATGTGTGCAGCTGCAGGCCACATAGCAAATAAAATAATAATAATGCTTGGGAGGGAGGAAATGACAGAACATTCAGCACCACCATTAATGTTCCCACAAGAATTGCATGATGAAAGCGCACTACAGAAATCTATGGTATACCCTCCACTGCAATGTAGAAATCCTGCCAAAACACAGGGGCCTGGATCCCCTCACAGGGAAACACTTCCAAAACACTAACGTAGCCAGCAGGGCATGTGAGCCAAACGCATGCTGGACCTATACATATGGCAGCAACTCTTCATGATTGCTGCAGTATGAACACACCCTAAAGGGCTATAGTAGTTTCAGTTTACATAAGTATTCTTCCTTTCCTCACTTTGCCCCAGAAACTCAATGTCTCTAGAACTCTGGTATTCTGCCCCCTCCAGTTTATTCAGAATAGGGCTGTGAGACTTATCCTTGGCCTCGAGCCCATGGACCGTATCCCTCCAGCCCTAAAATATCTCCACTGGTGCAAGGTTGCTGCAAGGATCTAATTACAATCCCTCTTCATCATCCATAAGGCTGCCTGGGGCGAGGGACCACACTACATACAACTTGCTCTCACCAAGTGCTCTCCCTCCAGATCTTTGCATTCTTTCGGTGCCAAATATCTGTGTGTTAACTGCTTCGCTAAGCAGAACGCTGGTGGCTGAGCTCTTTCTTTGGCTGGCTGTCTCCTCTGGAACAGCCCCCCCCTGCCTCTCTGTCTTGAGCCGGATCTCCTCAAATTCCAGAAGCTCCTCAAGACTTTCCTCTTCACCTCCTCCTTCCCCCTCTCCCTCCCATTTTAAACCCCACAGTTGCTGAGATTGGTGGCCTGAGCCCTTATGTGTGATTCCGGGTCCTGGCTTTCTGTCCAATCGCCTCAGCCTGCGCCCTCCCCTAAGCACTTGCCTTTGGGCATCCACTGGCCTGTGTTGGTCCACAGGCCTGCACCTACTTATTGGTAGTAGTCACTCACCAAGTGATCTTTGTCGAGGCACCTACCTGTTGCTTGCAATGGACTCTCTGGCACTTCCCCCTCTGTGGAACCTCCAGCATTCCCCCCCTCTCGTCCCTGTACCATCTCTCTCTCTGCACTTGCACAATCCAAATGCTCACAAGGCCTAGCAGGACCACCTCTGTCTTGTTCATCAATGTTATTGTATTTACCTTTTTTCCCCTGTTCCCTCGCCTTGCCCTGCGGGTACTTTGAAACACAATTTATTGATGTATAGGCACAAATGCACAATAGATAAATAAATAACATAATGGCAATTGGAAATCCGAGTTGCCAACTGAAAGCTCCCATGATGCATGATAGAATATGTCCCTTAACCTTCATTTTACAGTACATTCTGTATCCACACATTTTCCTGACAATACACAATAAACTGTAAATACACAGTAAAGAAAAGCACTGTGACCCCAACTAAAGCAAGTGTTAGGCAATGCTAACTATAGCACCAAAACATACTGCACGTTCACCCAAAAAAGCCTATTTGATGGCTCTAAGGGACTTTGATGACGTCAATTACACTAACTCCTTATCTTAATCCCAACAATAGGCCCGTATTTTAGGAGGTGATTTTGAGTATTTTAGATTGACATCATCAAAGAGCCTTTGAGGCAACCAAACATATTTTCCGTCGCTGTCTCAGGTGATCCAGCATCTCTGTCCTTATGGCGTAAGTAGGGAACACCCCCTTACAGTGACAACGTACAATCGAGCCATCATATGTATTCAGTTCCCGAATCATATCACACCCATCCCATATCAGATACATGTGGAAGAGCCACTAGATTGCATGGTTGAAATGAATGGTATCCACTTTCTAGCATGTCACTAAGAAATGTCCCCCTTCCCACAACATGCTCCCAGAACAGCCAGGCAGAGGACTCAAACAGCAGTGAAGCTGGACCATTACAGGCTGAGGCCACAACTGAGGCTCATCAACCAACTACCAGGAATAGTGTCTCCCAATCCCATGTGGCACAAAGTCTGTCAACCTGCAAAGAAACACCAGCCAACCTTTTCCCACAAATTCAGCCAACACTCCCACTGCTGCATCCGACATACACACTGCCACCATTGCCGGTCAGGGCATAGGCACTCATGAGACTGCATTGGTCACCAGCGTCATTGACAGCACACACGTGGGTGCATTCTCGGAGGATGATTTGCCTGCACCTGACCCCCTTCCCAGCACCAAACCCCCTGCATTTGCTTTTGCATGTTCCTCTGTTGCTCAGGGTCCTCTATAGCAGCCACAGATAGACACAGATACTGACACAGAGGATGAAGAGCGTGCAGCTGATGGGGATGATGGAAGTGGAATGCACTTCCTAGGTGACACCCCCTTCCCTATTCACCTACCAGAAGAACTGACACAAGATACCCTGACAGAGGATGGAGCAGTGGCAGCAAAGAATGGAGGTGCTCCCAGACCTACGACTGCAACATGCCCAAGCAATACGGGATGTATTGCAGGGTGCATCTTGCCGGGTGGAAAGGGAACTTGGGCACCAGTCAGACATCTAACAGACATCACTGCTTCAAATACTGTGGTTGGTCAGAGAGTGTGATAACTCATTGAGCCTGAATCTGCAGGTAATGCATCTATGCAACATGAACTGCTACTGACACTGCAGCACATCCATGCACTAGATTCCATTAGCTCCACTTCTGCCACCCCAACAGAGGGATTCCTTGCAGGTAGTTCAAGGTGCAGGTCTCAACACACTGCAATGCGTGCACCAAAGTCTCCATCTGCACCAAGGAAGCGCAGCAAGATGTAAATCAACTGTCTGTGGACATTGAGTTCTGTTTGGGGGTGGAAGGAGGACATGGGTGTTGGGGAGTGAGGGCGGAGGAAGGACATGGGTGCTGGGGAGTGAAGGTGGAGGGAAAACATGGGTGTTGGGAGTGAGGGTGGTGGGAGGACATTAGTGTTGTGGAGTGAGGGTTGAGGGAGGACATGTGTGTCACAAACTTAATAAATGGAGTTTGCATTCCAAGTAAAGATCTGGTCGTCTTTTAGGTTGTGTCATAAATGTTGCATTGCTTTCTCTATTTACATTGTGCAGTGTGCATTTTATATATCAGAAGACATTGTCTATCAGCTGCTGACCCTACAAGCACCCATCCCTTCCTTCTGCAGTGCCATCCTGTGCTGGTCTGCCAGCCCATGTCTCGTCCTCCTCCTCTTTGCCTGCCAGTGCCATGTCCTCCTTAGCGGGAAATGGAACATCCCTCTGGATGCACATATTTTGCAGCATCACACACACAAGGACTATCTTTGCAGCCTTCTCCCGACTGTACATAATTGCTCCCCAACCCCAGTCTGGTGGAGACACAGGAACCTTCATTTCAGGAGTCCAAATGTGCGCTCTATGCATACCCTGGTCCTTGTGTGTGCCTCTTTGTAGGCAATCTCTTGTGGTGCCCCAGGGTTCCTTATTGGGGTCATGAGCTATGGTAGTTGTGGGTAGCCAGAGTCACCTGCAAATGAATTGAGACTGGGTCCCTTGCACATCGGTAATAGTCATACTTCCCTGTCCTGACTAAGTGGCACCTGCTTTTCAATTCCATGCTGTCATTTCTGTACACTCTAGTCCCATCGATGGTGCGTTTCCCTTGCATTTTTAAAAAAGCACAATGGGCCTCATTATAAGTGTGCCGGTGCGGGAACTACGGTACCGGTAAGCTTGCCGGTACCGTAGTTCCTGGACCGGCAAACTACGAGTTGTGCTTGCGGGTTTCTTTATGCCTGCCAGGTTGGACCTGGCGGGCAGAGCATCACCCGCGAGCACAGCATGTCCGATGCACCGGCACCTTTTACAACGGGGCCGGTGCATCCGGCTTCCCCATTCCCATTGAGCCCCATGTGGCTCAAATGGGAATGGGGAAGAATTTTTCCAGGCACCCATGAATGGGCAAATACCGGGTCCGGCAAGACCCTAATGATCCAGTAATTGCCCATTTCTGGGTGCCGGAAAAAATAAAATACCAGCAGCTGCCGTGCCTGTAATACCGCCAGCCTCGAAATGAGGCCCAATGACTTGTGTCCATCCTGCTCTGCAGCATTTATATGTACCTGCATAGTCTGCATTCCCCAATCGTCTCTGCACATCTCAATTAGTACTTGGCATATTATGGCATGTGCTGCCTTTTTCTTGGTCATTGTAGTGTATTTGAAATGTGGCAATGGCAGTGTGTTTCATTGGCACATTATATGTCTTTGGACAGTTGTGTGCTACTGGTAATGGTGTGCGGGATTTCCTTTCTGCTTCCATCGGTGGCCTCCTGGGACCTTCATCAAATTTGAGGGATTGGAGAGTGGCCGCTATGCTACTAAAATGCATTTTCATTGTTTTTAAATGAATTAGCTCATCAGCTTGCAAGCAAATATTTTGCTATATAACACAAGCGATACTTTACAATACATACAATAGAAAAACAGTCATATATAAAATACTTTTTCAATAAAAATACCACCATGCATTTTAAAAGAATCACATTTCATTTCGATTAAAGCTCCAAATCCAGACACCAAATCACCTTCTATTATAAAGACAAGCATTATAAAAAAATCTGTAAAGATTTCCCCTCAGCAATAGACAAGGAACAATATTGCCAGCGAAATACCATTGCCCACCAGGTTTCCTGAGTTATTGTAATATACCGAGTCAGAATATGTCAAAAAACCGAGGCTTATTTTGCAGATAAACCTTCATAATAGAGCAGTATGTGTTTTAAGGTTTCGCGTTCCCCGCTATTTTTACAAAACCGAAAGCCTCTCTGGTCCATGCCCCACTCCCCGCTTATGTTGTACTGCCTTTTCAGTTATGGTGTTTTATGCATTGTGGGACTTGTCCTCTGTCCTGCCTGACTGCTTTAGTATGGAGGAGGCATGGCATGGGGTGTTTGCAAGGCCATGTGGATCATGCCCCAGGGTTTATTGTGCTACATGTGCTTGGTGCATCTCTGGCATCCTCGACCGCCCCCCCCCCACCACAACTCACTTCCACATTCACCTTTGAGGTCCTATCCCCTTGATCCAAGTGGGCCGTTCTCTTTGGGTCCCCATGTACTTCTGTTACCGCCACTTTTTACACTTACCGCCAATCTCGAAATGAGGCACAGAATCACTCAGGACCCTTTATAAGTGGCCTTAATCCTCCTATTAAACTCTACCACCCTTCTTTGTCTGGTCTCGTCTTTTGCTTATCATTTTCACTCCTAAGTCTCATTCAAAAGGCACCCAGAATCTTTCAATGCCACTCATGGACAGAGGATGCCATTAACCTTGAGGTCACCTCACCTACTATCCAGGGTCAGTGGGTAGCATATCCCTTGATGTTACTATTTTCCCTGTTAACTTTCCTGCCCCTTCCAAAATCTCGTCCTCTTATTTATTCCTAAACCAATGATCCCCTTTTTCACATCTGCATAATTTTTAGGTCTTTCTGTACCTTTATATGCTGCTGTACGCTAAGGCCTTTAATAAACCTTGGAAAATTGGAGAGCAAGGTTTGTCACGTGACATTTGATATGGCCATCTAAATTACTAATGATTTCAAAATATGAGCTGGCATGGCTAGAACTCACGCCAAATTCATAATCCTCGGTATATAGAGTAAATAATTGGCTGTATTATCCTCTCCTTCCAGACTGGTCCCCCACTGATTTTGTGACCCTGAAAACCACTAGAAAGAGATAAATCATGTGCATATTGTCTAAGAATACTTTGTTGACAGAGGTAGAATAAGGAAGTTGCTTCTCAAAAATAGGATATCTTCTGGTCAGATTGGAGTTTGTCAGCGTGAAGAGGATTAACAGGTCCCAATTGAAGGTGCAAAATTTACATTGAGCAGTACATAGAATTGGTAGGAGTTAAAATGCTGCAACAGTCAGAGCAGCAGTGCATAGCTGAAAAATGGAAAACGCAGCATTGGTGTTTAGTAATCAAGTGCCCAGTAATTGTCACACGGGGAGGGGCCGCCAGGGGCCACAACTGCGACCCCTGGGCTCTCCCTTTCTTCCCCTGAGGTCTCCCTTGCTACCCCTAAACAAAAAGAAAAACTTTTTTTGTACATTTCTTTTTTTATGTTAGCTCCTGGGCTGTGGCCAGCGCCATGTGGCTCTTTGGTTCTGCAGTGTCTGGCTTTCTTGTTTTGCCTCTTAAAAAATGTATTAAAAAAATAAATAAAAAAAATAAAGGAACAATGGTTCCACAGGTCTAACACTTTCAACAGTGACCCTAAATAAGAAATAATAGAAATAATAAATAATTTGCCTTTCTGGAATTCTATACAATAATTGCTAGACTCATTGAAGGTTTATTTCAGGCACACTTCAGGGGGGTGAGTCACTGATTTAGTCTGTTCTTAAACACCTCACCTCAGCCTTTCATCCTTCTGAGGTCGATAAATGAGTACCAACACAGGTTGGTTGATATTGCATGTATATTTGTTCTATATAAAGCGCTTAAGCGTGAGTGCTATATAACAACACATCATTATCATTATCATTTGACCATGAACGTCTGCTTGCATTAATTTGGTAATATGAGCCTATACACACTGATCTTAATAATACATATGGCGATCCATTCTTGTATGAAATGCATATCACATTTAACCATATTTATCATAGTGTACTAAGGGACAATGCTATGTGATGCCATTTCCTGTTTTGTCAAGGGGTGAAAGATCATGTTCCATCACTCCCTGTGGTATCACTTCGGGATGCGGTCAAATGACATCACTTCCTGTGATGTCATCAGAAGTCAAGGGTTGTGTGATGTCACGTCCGCTACCCCAGGCATTTTGGTGAAATGACGTCCCTGCTGTCACATAGAAGGCAAATTTGCAATATTTTGCTCAGGCCTTAGCAAGGGCTGCAGTCTGTTAACAGCTATATCCGCCTCCGACCGCGGCTGTGAAAGCCATTCGCACCCCTGGGGTTTATCTGGGGTGGGAATGGTTTCTTTTTTTCCTCTGGAGATTGGCTGCACTTATTGCGTGACACCAACATCCTCAGAAAAAATAGAAAGAAAAAAAAAGATTCCCGCCACCATTGGGAAAATGGACTAAGTCCCTTTTCCTTTTCCATGGCGGCGACCGGGAGCGGGAGGAGCGCCGGGACCGAAGCACAAAGCACTGGTCTGGCAGGTAAGTGGGGAGGGAGTGAGGGTGTGGGGAAGGGTATGGGTTGTTTTGGGGATGGGGAGGCAACAAGGAGCTCCCTGTTGCCTTAACTACATACAAAAAAATAAGCTGCTGCTATCTGGGGAAGGGGAAGGGCCTCAGAGGCTCGGTGTTATGTTATGTTATGTTATTTTATTTGTATTGCGCCAAAGCCCATGGGCATCCAGGCGCAGAGAGACAGAAGTGTGAGGCTTAACTTCTAAAAATCAGTTCTACTGATTAAAAAGTACTGTTATTAACTGCTTTCTAAATTCGAGATGGTTTTCAGTTTTTCGTACTGTAGATGGCAGGACATTCCGGGCTGTTGCCCCACGGACATGAAAGGCCCGACCAAGGCCCCTGGCACGTTTAACCGGGTGCTGTTTCAAGGAACAGCTCTCAGCAGATCTCAAATTTCTTTGAGGATGGTATATGCTTACATGCGCTTTCAAATACACAGGAGCATTCCCATAAATGCATTTGTGGCAAGTCGTTGCTGCAGTGGTTGGTTCTGACCGTTTCATCTGAAAGATGATACTTGTGGCTTGAGTTTTGAATTTTTTGTAGCTCTTGAACATCTAACATGGTTGCACCTCACAGTAGGGCGTTACAGTAATCAACTCGAGGGAGGATCACGGCCCTCACCAGTTTAATTCTATTTTCTATTGAAATTAGAGATGCAATCTGTTGAAGCACCTTGAAGAGATAGTTTGTATTTTTTGTGATAGCAGCTTCATGGGCGTTGCAGTCCAGGCTTTCCTCCATGTAAGTGCAGAGAGTCTTAACTTTGGGCACAACCTTTATTTGACTACCATCAATAGTAAAGTTGGAATAGTCCTGGCTAAGGCCAACTTTTGTAAGTCTTGGGCCAAACAACATAAGTTCTGTCTTGGCTGCGTTCAAACACAGCCAATTAGTTGACATCATCCTTTAATGATCAGATAGATTGTATCCAGCAGTAGCTGATCCTTCTCGTGGTCCCCGGTGACTTCCAGGACCAGTTGAAAATCATCCGCGTAATTGCAGAAAAAGACATCTATCAGTGTCAACTCATTACACAATGGTAGAATGTAAATTTTGAACAGCAAGGGGGAAAGACAAGCCCCCTGTGGCACCCCACATACAATGGTTTCCACATCAGAGGCATTGTCACCCCAATAAACTTGTGAGAGGCGTCCCTCCAAAAAGGATCTAAGCCATCTAATTGCCTCTGGCGAGAGTCCTCCAAACGTAACCATACGCTCTGACAGGATTTTATGATCTAGCAAGTCGAAGGCTTCTGATAGATCTAATAACATCAGCAGCCCCGACTTGCTATGTTCCAATTTTGAGAGCATATGTGTCTGGAGGTCGAAAAGAGCGCTCTCCGTACCATGGAAACTCCTAAATCCAGACTTTTTTTCGTGAAGAATGCCAGCAGTGTAGACATAGCCTTCGAGCTGCACTGTGGCTACTTTGTCAATGAGTTTAAGAAAAAACAGAGTGCTAGTAATGCGTCTGAGATTTGTAGCATCTAAAGGGTCCAATCCTGCTTTTTTTAGTAGTGGTGTCACTGCTATGTTCTTGATAGATTGGCGGATAAAACCCATTAGAAAGGAGGAGTTCACATACCTACACAGGAAAGGAACAAATAGTTCTTTGTGTTCCAGTATGATTTTGATGGGAGCAATTCTCCAGGACAATTAGTGGGATGCATAGTTATACGTATATTCTGCATCTCTGCCATATTCAGATCTTTAAACCTAAAACCCAGACATTGATCATGCTGGGGATGGGTTTCAGGTGCTGAGTTTGGCAAACCCGAACTGGAGTTTGTACTAACTCCACTTATAGTGCTCTGGTTGTAAATAGGGGTCTTTTTAGGAGGAGAAATAAATAGTTCCTCCGTTATTTTATGTTGTGCTTTCTGAAATTTGTCGGAAAAGGCTTTCTGCACTTTATTGCAGTCATCACTGGTAGGTTTAATAGAAGGAATGGCAACGATGGGTTTCTCCCATGTTCTAAAAAGGCAAAAAAGTTCTTTTGTTTGGTCCCTGGCTGAGTTGATCTGATCATTATAGAAGGTCTTCTTTACTTCAACGATCTTATTTTTGTACGTCCTCTCTAACAGTTTCCACGGCATTAAATTCTGTTCAGATTTATCTTTACACCACTTACGTTCCGCTTGCCTTTTATTAGTTTGAAGTTCCGCTAACGCTGTGGTGAACCATTTATGTCGTTTAGGTAGATCTCTAACTGATTTGGTTTTAAGTGGGGCATGTTGATCTACCATGTCTGCAATTTCCCTATTATAGCTGTTAATAAGGGTCTCTGGTCCGTCAGAATCATCAGTTGTCATCATCAGTTTCAGTATATGAGTGGTCAGAACAGGGGCAGTTATGTCCTTATAATTTCAGGTATTGACTGAACGTGCAGGTTCATGTATCCTGCCTACTTTACCTGGAAGCTTCAATATACAAGAGACGAACGAATGGTCGGACCAAATACAAGGGGTAGTGGTAATATTCTCGATAAGGAGGTTGCTACTCCCAATCCAGTCAAGAATATGACCTTTATTGTGTGTGGGTTTAGTATTATGGATCGTGATGTGATGAGTCTTTAACTTCGTTTCAAGATTGATAGCTTTTTTGTCAAGTTTATCATTTTTACAGTGGTTAAAGTCTCCCAGAATGACTAAGGCTGAATTAGCTGTTAGCATAGGAGCAACCATGCTGGTTAAATTGTCATTAAAGCTATCTAATTCACCAGGCGGGCGATATAAAAGTACCAAATTAGTGCAGTGGTTAAAATTAGAAATGAGTTTGACATGTAGAATGTCACTTCCTACACATTCAATTTTAACTTCATAGAAACCAAGATCTTTTTTGCATATGATAGCAACCCCACCACCCATGGTTCCCACGCGGTGCTTACCAAAGAAGGTATAACCTGCTGGTGTCACTTGCTCTATGGTAGGGCCGTGGGCTTCTGTGAGCCAGGTCTCGGTAAGACACATTGATATTGATATTGATATTTGATTTCTATCGTGCTTGTACACAAGTGTTTCAGAGCGCGACAAGGCAAGGGAGGGGAACAGGGGAGAACAAAACAGCAATCTTACTAGGCCCAGTGATATTGAGAACACGCAAGTGCATGGGAGAGGGGGAGGGGAAAAGTGCATGGAAGGGGGGAGAAGTGGAAAGTGCAAAGCAGAGGAGATACATATAAATAACAATAAATAAATAATAAATCAACAAACAGTGGTAGTGCAGCCAGCAATTTGCAAGTGCTAGGTTTAAGGCAGCAGACAGGGTAGGTCTGATAAGTGCAGGAAGAAAAAGGGGGGGCTCTATGGGTACAGATACAGACCCCAGTGCAAGGGGTGGCCCGGAGGCAGTGCAGGAGGGTGGCAGGGTGAGCAGGTACCTGGGCCCGGAGGACAGTGGGTTGCCAGGTGCATGGTGCCAAGAGAGAACAGATCAGCAGGGGAGAGAGGGAGCGAAGGCAGAAGAAAAGAGGAAGGTCTTGAGGTGCTTCCGTAACCGGAGATGGTTCTCCTCCAGTTTTAGAGTGGTAGGGAGGCTGTTCCAGAGGGAGGCCCCAGCCGAAGACAGAGATCTACCCCCAGCTCGTTTCTTTGAAAAACGACTGACCCTGAGGGAGTTGGAGGTAGAGGAGCGAAGAGCTCGAGAGGGGATGTATTTGCGGAGGGATAGCTGAAGGTATTTTGGACCCAGGCCCCAGAAAGCCTTGTGGACAATGCAGAGGGTTTTGAATTTAATCATTGCATCCACTGGGAGCCAATGGAGAGATTTCAGAGCTGGAGAGATACGATCCCAGGGCTTGAGGCCAAGGACAAGTCTCGCAGTCCTGTTCTGGATTAGTTGCAGAGGGCGGAGAGTAGAGGCAGGTACATTTAGAAGAGGCTGTTACAATAGTCCAAGCTAGAGAGAACCAGAGCTTGGGATACCACGAGCTTCTGGGAGAAGGAGAGGAAAGGCAGAGTACCTCGGAGGAGGTGCAGTAGGAAATTTGACTTTTTAGAGACCTCAGAGATGTGGGCGGAGAAGGAAAGGGTGGAGTCAAAGATGACCCCGTGGTTCTTAGCCTTGCAGGTGGGGTAGGAGGAGGGCCAAGGGAGGCTGGCCAGAGAGTGAGGGGAAAGGATGGTGAAGGTGTGCCGATGAGGAGGATCTCCGTCTTGCTGGGATTCAGACAAAGATCATTAGTGGTACATCAATCTTGAATGGCAGTTAGGCAACCAGAGATGAGAGAGGGAGTGGAGGTGGCAGAGGGCAGGCTGAAAATGAGTTGAGTGTCATCAGCCTAGCACCGGAAATTTGAGCAGAAAGTGGCAGTGCAGTGGGTTGCCAGGTATTGTTGAAAAGCCAGGGTGAGAGGTTAGACCCCTGGGGAACACCACAGGTAGAGAGGAAGATAGATGAAAGGAAGGACCCAAGTTGGACCTGGGAGGGTAGATCTGAGAGGAAAGAGGTCAGCCAGGCCAGAGCCTGATCAGTGATACCCAGGTTTTCACAGAGACGGTTGAGCAGGATGATATGGTTGACCATGTCGAAGGCAGAAGAGAGATCGAGGAGGATGAGGACAGAGGGAATGTTAGAGTCAAGGTTGGAGAGCAGATCCTCACAGATGTTCAGGAGAGCAGTTTCCGTGCTTCTGGCAGCTCTGCAGCCATACTATATAATGTGCACCTTATGTTCCATAATATAGTCATGGTCATCAAGCATATGTTTCACTAGTGAACACGTGTTCAAGAGTACCAATGAGAGATCTATTGGCAGGGTCTCTTTCCCCCCTATGGTTTCCGTTCCGCTACTGCAATGGTGTTTTGTAAGCCTTAGATGTTTGTTGCTTAACTTCACACCAGCATCTTTATGGGGGTTACAACTTATGTGGGTAACTTCATGGGGAATACAACCCTTAAGGGATTTATCAATTCAATGTATAAGTATCTCAGATGTGTCCAAGTGTATGTTTACCGTACCCGTATCTTGGGGAGGGCTGCCAGGAATCATAACTGAGCAGGAAATAGGGGCAAATCTACACGTCTGCGCACGGACCCGCACAGACCCGCTTGTTCCGCTCACGCTGGCGCGTTCGTGCCTGGGGACGGATTAAATGAGTGCAGAAACTACAATGCTGCTGGGTAATGTAGTTTCTTTTATCACGCTCTCACGTGTGTGCCGAGGAAAGACTCGGTTTTAAATCACACGGTCAGCGTTGCTAAGCAGCAGTTACCAATGTCATGCACTTAGCAGTATAGATACGAATGCAATTCAATTCAATGCGGCTTCAGTTTATAAAAGATTTCAATTTTAAATTCAGTTTTAAAACCATTAAAATGTATCTCAATATTGTACTGCTGTTGGAGTATCAATCAATACACACAATATAATTATACACATCAACCAAATTACGAGATTTAAAAATATAGTAAAACAAACAGAAGCACACCTAGAGTCTATCTCTAGGTGGAAACAGCAGGCAGATAATGTGTATACTCGCCTGCTGTTCCATCTGATTGGCTGAGCCCCCTTTCCCGAGTGAAAATATCTTTTATACAGGATTTTGGAGCTGGCACATACCGGTTTGTAGGTATCACATTATAGAAAAATTGCTGCTTGTTATGGTTTTGATGCTGTTTTAAGTTCTAAATTGCAAAGTGAATTGTGAATTAATAAACTGCTGATTTTTGTACTATAACAAGATTGTTTTCTCTGAGACATCTCTGGTTATACTGAAATGACTATACCGCAGAGCATTTGTGTATGTATAAGGATAGTATCCTAGAGACGGATTGCGATACGGGAAAACCCCTCCTGTCTCAAAGTGTTGTGACATTTCAACTAGAACAATATTACTAAAGAACTTTGCAAATATAAGACGGTTGATTAGATTTGTATCACAGCATCGTGTGCACCTTAGAGAAATGTGCACCTTACAGCAGACTTAGGTTAGATCACCCACAGTATGAACCCGAGTAGCTCACTACATACCTGAACACATAAGGAACAGGGAAGCACAGAACAGCTTCTTCCAAAACAGAAGACTGTATTCAAGGGGCCCACAGCATGCAAGCCAGCCTTTTTTTAAGTGAATCAGCAAGTCCTTTTCACTTAGTACTTGCACCAGAAAGGCATATTAACGACACTGTAGAGTGGCCTCTGGGGCCACAGCAAGGATGAGGTTAGTGGATGCTACTTGTGGGTGAGCTGTGCCTGTCAGTGCGTCTTCTGCATATCTCACCCCAAGGGTACAATATGACATGTGAAGTGTGAACACAGTTGAATTGTTGAAGGACATCGCCACTTAATGAATACATTTTCTTTTTGAGCTATTATTGGAAAAGCATAACATTTGAATGGACATGTTGAGGGTGAGGGAAAGCCTTGTCCTGTATATCAAGTGATAACAGACACTGCTCATGTGTGTTCTCTCCGCCCTCACATGGTGCACATGTCACCAGGACTCGTGGGTTTTTGTTTGAAAAACGATAGAATTCTGTAAGTTGCAGTCTTTGTTAGTAGGAAGTAGGGGAACTGAGGTTGCCTGAAGCTTGGATTTCCCATGGGAGGTCGTTTCTACTTCATGCAGTTGCTGCAATGCAGCCACTTGTTCTATGCGGTATTGAGGGAGGAGGTGTGCATGTTAAATGATCGCTTGAAGCATTGATTTGTGAGTTATTGCTGATTGATGACTAGGTAATGTTTTATTTATTTTCTCTTAATTATTTAGCAAAACGTCTGATAAGTAAGAAATATTCGTAGTTCAAATATAGTACAGTAGTTGGCATTCTCATGTAAAAATCAGGGAGCTGCGAAGGTACAGTTCTGGATTGGGGGATCCAGGCTCACACATTTGTTGTGACCACAGTCTGCTAAATGGATCTTTGTGATTACTGCGCCGCCCATAATGTCGACTAAGAAAATGCAGACTTCCAGTATGGGGCGACGCAGTGATCTCATAGATCACTTTTTGCCAGATCCCCAACCTGGCTCCCCTCCGTACCTTTCGGCGGCACACTTCTGTGTATGCCGCATACTCTCCTCTGTCCCTGCGATGTCATTTCCCTTCGACTAACATGGCTGGGAACTGGTGCTGCAGGGTCGTTTTGTTTTACTTTATCGTCCCCCGCTATCCATCTAATGGTTACTGGGGGACACCCCTGACTCACATAACACCGAATAAGGGGACTGGGGGAGACGCCTGCGACCCCTGCTCCCCTTATTCGGTGTAATGTGAGTCCGAATTATTGATCAGTGCAAAGGCGCAGCACGTTGGTAGTACTTTTTTCACATTACCAATTGTGCCGGAACAAGTGATCTTGGAAAGTACTTCTGACCAAAACATTTTAATGCCTTCCAAAATCTCCGGTTTTTATGTGTTTGTGAACACAATTTATATAAGCCTTGAGCTCCGTCCAGACCATTTTGATTGGATTTAGGTTCTAACACAGCAAAGGCCTTTGCCCTCATTAATTGCCCATTTGAGAAAGGTTTTAGTTGGTTGTCCATACGTTTTGGCTATATTAGAGTTTTGGGGAATAAAGCCTTTTCATATAGAATACCAACACCCCACAGACAGTGCCAATTATCCCTCCAAAGATTAGTATGGGCCCTGCAGCATTCTTGGAGTTCTGCCCCCTTGGACATTGGCATTCACTGGATGGTTTCAGCTATGGCTTTTTGGAAGGGTGCCCTCTCTTTTAAAAGGTCATCATGTGGAACTGTTCAAGTGCGGCGGATGCCTAAGCAGCCTCGAGTCAGTGTTTTGTGTGAAACACATGCTTTCTTTTATCGTGCCAAAAACATACCAAAAAACATTTTTACTGTACAGTACATCAACACTGCACATAAACACTTTACAAAATGTACAGTTCCCCCCCACACCCACCATGGTATTTAAAACACCCTCAGTGCTTCGTGCATTGGGCATACAGCACATTATTGTACACAAGCCACTGTACATTTGAAAACACTTAAGTGAGAGGTTTTGCACCAGGAAGTTGGAGGCCTTTTGGAGCCCCAAAGCACAGTACAGCCAGACTTACTTTGCAGTGCAGATTTGCAATACAGTGCTCAGCAAGAATGGCATATTGCTCTGTTTCAGACTTCAGTCCAGTGAAGTGAGGACAGTAGAGATTTCAGCAGTGAGAAAGTTCATCCAGCATCCTCCTGAAAAAGCAGTAAATTGCCTCACGTAGGCAGCTAAAAGGACAGTAAAGCAACCTGAAAGGGAAAGTTAGTGTTCAGAACCAGGTAAAGCATTTGATGTTTGATACACAGTTCTGCACTGGCCATCACCCTCTATAGAACAACCTACAGTGCTTGCTTCTATTGATAATTAATTATTCTCTTCTGTGGGTGTGTCTCCCCCTGGTGTGTTAAGAGATGGCAGACCATGTGAGGGAGGTTTTGAGAGCCACGGCCCATGGCCAGATTTCTTTAATGGCATACCCAGTGGCAAAAAATACTCCTTCTTTTGTTGCTCATCTCTGGCACAATCATATGATTTCATCAAATCCAAAATAACGAAACCATTTACAACTAACACCAAAATTACGAATTCCAAAATAATGAATTCCTTTTTTTATTGTTTTTGGGAGGGCGGTGGAGTTCCTCCTAAAGCCCCCCTTTTTTTGGTCCTAATACTTTTCCCCCAGCCCCAAAACCACTATTCCCACTCCCAACCCATTTTCTTGTTTTCTTTCCAAATTCGTTATTTTGAAATTCGTTATTTTGGATTTGTTGTAATTGGATTAGTTATTTTGTTAATCGATATAATCACTGCATACCATTTTAGGCACTGTGCTGTAACACAAAAACTAGAAAGTACAACAGGGTTAAGTAATTCACGAATTGCAAACAACAAAGAAATGAAGTTAAAAGGCCAGATTGGACAGAAGGGCGGGGATCATGGGGCACTCTGAAGTCTGGAATGTACATGTTCAATTGCTCACAGTGTTGAGTACATTAATAAAGGCTTATTACCTTAATAACAGGGTACCATTGCTTTTGCTTCCTGGGTAGGCAGAATGTCAGTCTGAAAGGTGTGAATCTGAATATCGCATGAGTCTACTGGCGAAAGGCCACATTACATAAATGCAATACTATTCACGTTATGGAAGATTAACACAGTTCCATATTTGCAGAGGCACTCCAGTCACTTATACAAAGCTACTACTATAAGGCCATCCACTCACACTTGAGATAACACATGACACTGACCTAATAACACATGACACGGGGACAGCTTTATGCAGAAAAAAACAGCTGTGTTCTAGCAGAGAGTTATGAACCCTGCTTACAAGACTGTTTTCTTTTATGCCCCTTTTCATTGTAATGGACCACATATGTTATAGATTTTCTTTTAATTGTAAGTCATTTTAGGTCATTTAAATGTCCACATTTAAACAAAAGAAATAATAATAAATAAAAAAAGACAGGAGAGCACTGGCTGCGAGGTTCGAACCCAGCTCCGACGACAGCTTGCCTTTTGTTTTGTGTAAGGACACATTATAGTAAATCTTTAATTTCTCTAACTTGGGTAATCTGTCAGAAAAACAATAGAGCAAAAAAGTGGTTGTTCCTAAAGAATCCTTTAGGAACTCCCGTCCCCTGCACACCTTCTAATGTCTGAAGATCAGACCAAACATTCAAGTAAGTAATCAGTAGTTCATATTAACCATTTGGTATAATTGAAAATTTGATATATGAAACTCTCTTTTTCAATATTTCAGTAAAACACAGTTTGATGGAAAGATCGTGTCACTATGGTGACGGCACTATGAGTATTCCACACTTTGCTTAATTCCTAACGCTACTCTCCTTCCTTACGTCAATACTTTTACTTTAAGCGTTCGCGCATGATAAATGACACCATTCTCATGACGCCCTACATCTTTCCATCAAACGCACACGCATACGCCTTCTTGATACGTCACGGCGCTGTGTTTACTCCCCTTCCTTAGGTCATTGTGCATGTTCGCATATGACGCAAGCCTTATGACGCTCTTGACCTTTTCCTTAGGCGCACGCGCAATCTACTGCGCATGCACTCCTTTACACTCCTTTGAGTATACATAAAAGGCACCCATTGGAACAACGCATCCTACTTTGGTGAGATGTGTCGCTCCCCGGTTCCCACGTTCGTTGATCTTTGGCGAATTCTGTAAGTAGCTTAGGTACTTTTCCCTGTACCATTGACTGACTCGTTATTCAAACCAGCACTTATCCTTTTCTTCTTACTTTCAGCTTTTTGCGGTTAGGATTTCTTCTGGGTACCGTTGAGTAGGACATTATTATTGATGTAAGTGTTTATCTATTTTCTTTTACTACCATCCGTCGAGGCTCTACTTCTTTTCCTAATTAAAGCTATTACTTGTATTGCAGACTTAATATTGATCTACTGTTGAACGCGGGGTCCTATCAATCATTTACTTTATGAATATATACACCTTTAGGATTGTTTCCCTATCTAGACACCCACTTGCTGGGGTAAGTGTTATCCACTTTTCTACCGACCATTACTGAGTAAAGACCTTTTGACAGCAATCTCTCTCTCTTGACTGCATGTGCGGATGGATTCTATAGAATTCTGGTTATTTTGAGCCGAGCTAAGCTCTTTTTCTCCACATTTCTAATAATAGCTACACTAGCTGATTTACCTCTAGGATATAGAGGACCCTGATTGATCTAAGTATGTATTAATACGTGATTTGTTTAAAATTGCTGAAAAGTAGTTAATTTGTTAAAGAATACTTACTTTATTGTTGAATTACAGTGTGAAATATTACACTAAGATGTTTTTTTTCTACTTTTTAGAAATCTGATGAATTGTGATATTGCCCCTGAAGAAGAGTTTGTGACTCGAAACGCGTTGGGCTTCTTTATTTGTACAATAAAATATTGTGTTTTACTGAAATATTGAAAAAGAGAGTTTCATATATCAAATTGTCAATTATACCAAATGGTTAATATGAACTACTGATTACTTACTTGAATGTTTGGTCTGATCTTCAGACATTAGAAAGTGTGCAGGGGACGGGAGTTCCTAAAGGATTCTTTAGGAACAACCACTTTTTTGTTCTTACATATCCAACCTAGATGTCAAGGTTGAGCCTTTGCCCCCCGCACCTCAAAACTCCATATAAACATTGTAGAATGTCTTCAACAATACCCTTGCAGGTATTTAACCAAAAGAACCTTTAATATAGGTGTGCCTTAGTGTTATCTGCTCTTCTTAGAAAAACAATAGAGCACATTTCAATCAAAAAGTTTGCTATAATTGAAGGCCGTCTTTGCTCATCACAATTTCCATGAAATAAAATATATAAAAGGAGAGCAGTGCCTTCCAGAGCCTAAGATGGCTGTGTTTGCTGACAGCAAATGGGAATATCTACATCAGCTTGAGAGCACCTGGGGCAGCACTGCCAGGTGCATGAAGGTTAGCCCATACTTGAATGGTAAAGTACACTTAGATGGCCCAATGAGGGTAGTTAAGGGAGGATTGATACAGCTCTTGGCTGGGAAGGCTTTGCCTCCTTACGGAGTTTTTTGCAAGTGAGCTGGCAGTTTAAGGTACTTGATGTGGACCGCTCATCAGTCCGCAAGATGGGCCCACCAGTTCATAGCAAAGGTGTCTACTCTCATGCTTGGCATGCTTTCTGGAAGCCCCAGTGCTCTGGTAGTCCGGCAGCCATTTTGACCTGGTGAAGTTTTCTTCTTTGTTTAAAAAGAATATGGTGAACAAACATAAGAAGGAGAGCCCTGAAGAATTCTTCAAACCACTGGCACACTCCCACAAAAAAGATTTGAATGGGAGGATGACGGAGAGCTCTACAGTGCATGAACGAGGGTACTGCTTCACTATATTACTGAATTCCTTCCTAGCTGAAATAAAACAGAACATTGGTCATGTTGAACTAGTGTTAAAAAGGGTGGAGGAAACGGTGGGGGCTTTGGCCAATAATTGGGGGTGTGAAGTTAGACCTTAAGAAGCAGCAATGTCGCTTGAAGGTGCTTAAATAGTGCCGTTTTTAAGTGTACAGTTCCCTGGAAAATACAGAGGGTTTTAAAAAGTGCTCAATTCTGACTATGCTGAACTTGGAGGCTAAGTTGGAGTTACTGTAAAATGCCAGGAGAGGAACACACTTGAGAATCTTAGGGATTCTCAAGGGCGTTCCTAAGGAAGATGGTGGATTCTTTTTTTTTAAATGTATTTGTGTTGCGGTTTGATGAAACCATTCACAATATGATATCACAAATACAAAATTACAGTAATTTAGGTTCTAAAACATTAAAACATTTATAGCAAATTCATTCCTCAGAAACACTTCCCTATAATTCTAAAATGTCATTAGTATATTTCAATACTGCAATGGACACTGTCAGTGATTCACCACTGTGAATCATTATGAATCATCTATTGTATCAAATAGAGTCATATGATATATAACTAAATTGCTCTAAACATTTCTCAAAATAAATCGAGATCTTAAAGAGAAGGGAAGGGCAGCTCATTATTAAATGTTCAATAGTTTGTTTCTTCATATTATCTCCACAGAAACGACAGAAATTGTCCTCATTTTGGAATTTATTTAATGTATTGCTTATTTCTTGAGTCAGTTGGAGGTGCGTTCTTAATTTTAGAAAATTGTACCTCCAACCCCTGTTGTGAGATTTTATCAAATAAGCTGGTAAATTACCCAATTATTTTTCTCCCACACAAGCAAATCAAAAGAGTTTATAGTTTAGATTTTCCTCTCGTGTGTTGATACAATCCCAATAGCAGCAATATGTTTCAACTTTACTCAGATTGGCCATCAGCTCTTGTTTTGTTAGATCCAACCTTTCCAGTACGTTTAATAATGTATTCCTCCAGCTATTAAATACGGTACATGTTCGTGGGTCTTTTAACTTACATAATATAACAAGTAGTGAACTTACTAGGGTGTTGGATACTGTATAGTACAAGAGCAATGATTTCCACTCTATGGGCCTCATTACGACCCAGGCGGTAAGTTACCGCCTGGGCCGTGACTTTACCACCATGGCGTAAACTACGTTTACGCCATGGTGGTTGGCGGACTTACCGCCCCATTCCGACCTTGGCGGGGCGGTAAGTCCCCAATCCCCATTTACCCTTCCCCATTCCCATTTTTGCCCCATAGGGCATAATGGGAGTGGGGAAGGCGTTAATTACGCCACCGTAAATTACGGTGGCGTAATTAACTCCATGGTCGCTTAGCGCCATGGATTTTAACACCTGCTAAAAGCAGGTGTTAAATCCGCCATGGCGCTAAGGGACCTCGTACTCAGGCGGTAAGGGTCGGCGCTGTTTACGCCGGCGTAAACCCCTTACCGCCTGAGTCGTAATGAGGCCCTATGTGTGCTTGGAAGGATTTTAGGCCATACTCATATTGTATGGCATAGGCAGGGAGATAGCCTTTAAGTTTACCCAATTGATTTTGACTGGTCTTATTTTCTTGTTTCAGCGCCAAAAGTCAAGCAGAGAACCATTTGCGCTTTATAAAACCGAATGAGGGGAATTATCGAGAATGTTCCGTATTTAGTTTAGTTTAGTTTAGTTTAGTTTACTATTTGTAATGCGCCAGAATACCCTAGGGTAACAAGGCGCAGCAGATACATGATTTTGCGAAACTTAGTTACAGACAATAAAATATAAGCATGGCATATACATGGCATATACACAGTAATAAAGAAGGAAAGCAGGAATATGTACATATATACAGTTAGCAGATGTGTGTCCTGGTATGTCAGGTGGCAGAAGGGAGAGGCGGAGCCTAGTCCACTATGTTTCAGACGGCGGCTGTCTTCAGCCAAGACATTATCTTGGAGCGGAAGTTTTCGTAGGGTAGGTCCATTCTGAGAGTGGGTGGTAGGGAGTTCCACAGTTTGGCTGCTTTTACTGGGAAACTATTACCACCTATGGTGGAACGTTTGAAGTTAGGGACTGAGAGGCAATTTCTGTATGCTGTCCTTGTCAGTCTCAAGGATGTCAGTCTGTGAAATCTGTCGGTCAGGTAGGTGGGGGCCGCGTTATTGAGGGACTTATAGGTTAGTGAAGCAGTTTTTAGGGAGATTTTATCTCGGATAGGGGACCAGTTGTTCTGCTGGCTATGTGCTGTAAGGTGGTCTCTTCTTGAGACGGCCAAGGCCGCTCTGAGAGCATTGTTCTGGAGCATTTGTAGCTTGTTGGTAGTGGCCTTAGAGCACCCAATATAAAGGGCGTTGCAGTAGTCTAAACGGGATAGTATGAGGGCTCTGGCATGGGTCAAGCAGCTGGTGACGGATAGAAAAGGTTTGGCTGTACGCAGGGGCGTTGCTAGGTTTGTAAAAGATCCGGGGCTAGAGCCCATTGCAAGTTTGGATGTCACATAAACTACATGATATGAACGCATGTGCTGCATTGCGATTTCAAGCATTAAAATTGCCAACTATACTGCTCAAAGTGCTCATACTCATTTGGGAGATTTGTCCCTTCAAAACCTGAACATTTATCCAGCAGTGCTATGTAATACTTCGCGAGGTTAGATAAGACAAAGAAAAGCCTTTGGACAGGACAGCCAAAGACTTGGCGTGGATTGAGAAATTATATTTAAGCAGCAACTGGAGAGTAATCTGTTTGCTACATTAACCATACAGTCAATTACTGCTGGATGTTGGACTGACAGGGGGCATCTAGTGGGATTATGAAGTGGTGGGACATAATGAATGCAATTATCCAATGTAGCGAGCGAGCCTCAATTTGACCAGGGTGGTACAGCGGGAGCTTCTCTTCCCCCCACATCCCAACAAGAACATTTTTGTAAACAACGCTGTCAAAATCACACACATTTCAGCATGATTTTTCCAAAATAACCAGAAAAGTAATATGTTTCTTACTGATCTAAATGGCTGCCGAATACTGTACCGCTAATAAGCTGCAGCAAGCAGGTGCGGTAAAAATACCCAGTATAACATAACATAACTAACAAATGAAAAGCATTTTCAATTTCCAACATACCTTTTTAACCAATTAAATTTGTGGTTTTATTGCATTTGCATTTAGTTGCATTTGGTAGAAATGCAGTGTGGACAGAACATACTGCAGTAAAAATGAAAAATACATTTCCAATTCCAACGGTTGTTAATAAATTTAAATTCAAAGATACATAATACAAAACAAATATGATCCTTTTCAATAACTGAACTGTACATAGATACTGCATTGGGTTCCTATACAAACCAATTTAAACAAACCATGCGAAATATGATTTAACAAACTGTATAATATCACAATCTCAAATAGCTTCATTTAACATTTTGACAAGTAACAGTAATTGTGCCGCCTGTCCTCCTGCTCTCTCGTCCTCCTCATAGTACTTAGTATATGACAGCTAAATGCCTTTGTAAACTAAGGACAGTGCCGAGCCAGTAGGATTAAGGACTGCCTTTCATAATATGGCATTCTTTCCCCACGGTAGCTTCAGAACGATACCAAGTGGTGGTCGGTCCAGGCTAATGGTGAGATGTCAGTGATGTTGGCTAGGCAATTGTGGTCAGCTACCCAGTCAAGTATTCTACCCTTGTCATGGGTGGGTTTTAGGCTTCTTTGAGTAAATCCTAATTCGGTGAGGGTGTTAATCGTGGTAATGGCAGCTTGGTCTTCGGGGTCGTTTAAACCCATGTTAAAGTCTCCTAGAGTGAGCGCCTGTGTGGCGTTTTTTAGGTTAGTGGATAGGATAGTGTTGAGATCCTCATCGAATGTGCCTAATGGGCCTGGAGGGCGATAGATCACATGGATGTTGAGGGTTTGGGTATTGTTAATGGGAACTTTGGCTGAGAGTAGTTCGCAAGAAGGGACGCTGATGGTGGTAGCTGCTCTGATCGGAAGGCTACATTTATGAATGATGGCGACACCGCCTCCTCTAGCGTTAGGACGGTCTTGTCTCAGGATAGTGTAATTATCAGGGACTGCTAACATAAGCATGGAGCCTGCTGCCGGATGGAGCCAGGTCTCTGTGATTGCAAGGAAGTCCATGTTTTCATTGATGATTAGGTCTGCAATTTCAGTTGCGTGGGCTACTAGTGATCTAGCGTTGGTTAGAGCTCCCTTAATTTGGGGGCTCACTATGGATGTAGTAGTGGTAGCGGCCGACAATTTCTGGGTACGTTTGGTACTTCTCTGGTTAGTAGGATGAGGGGGATGTTTAGTATGGTGGTTCAGATGTAATTCGGGTTTGTGGGTATTAGGGCTAGTGGGAATGGTTCTGAGCCTCTTGGAGGTAGGTATGGAACGGGCGAGTGGCTCGTGGATTTTGGCTAACCTAGCTCTGAGTCTTGTATTCCTGTATATAGTAGGGCAAGGGATGCTAGTCAGTAGCACTAGAGGTGCCTCAATTATCACTGGTTGTGAGCTATTGGATAAATTGGCGCTGGGTAAGGTCGCGCACGTGGTAATTGGATGTTGAGGTGGCATGATGGACAGAATTATGGTGATTAAGAGGAACGGGGAGCAGGCCAGGCAATTACTGAGCAGGGGAGGCATGCTAGTTGGTTGCAGAGTGCCAGATGCAAATACCGACGGGGTTCACCTGAATGCAAGATACACACTAGGGCTGAGATACATGTGCAGGCAAGGTTCACCTAGATGCAAGATACACACTAGGGCTGAGATACATGTGCAGGCAAGGTTCACCTAAATGCAAGATACACACTAGGACTGAGATACATGTGCAGGCAAGGTTCACCTAAATGCAAGATACACACTGAGGCTGAGATACATATGCAGGCAAGGTTCACCTAGATGCAAGATACACACTAGGGCTGAGATACATGTGCAGGCAAGGTTTACCTAAATGCAAGATACACACTAGGGCTGAGATACATGTGCAGTCAAGGTTCACCTAAATGCAAGATACACACTAAGGCTGAGATACATGTGCAGGCAGGGTTCATCTAAATGCAAGATACACACTAGGGCTGAGATACATATGCAGGCAAGGTTCACCTAAATGCAAGATACACACTAGGGCTGAGATACATATGCAGGCAAGGTTCACCTAAATGCAAGATACACACTGAGGCTGAGATACATATGCAGGCACGGTTCACCTAAATGCAAGATACACACTGAGGCTGAGATACATATGCAGGCAGGGTTCATCTAAAAGCGGGGTACGCGGTCTGCTACTGTACTTTAAGCAAACGTATGCATATAGACAGGTGACAGCATAATCCAGGTACATAGCATGCCTATGCATGGTAAATGTCAAGTGGTAGTTCAGACTGACCTTGCAGACACAAAGTGAAAGTGCAGGAGTGTTGACCGCCGTGTGGCGCTAGTTGGGGATACGTTGGGCAGTATTGAGGGCCCTGCGGCCGTGTCAGGCCAAGACAGGCATAGACATCAATATTACTCATTTGTGATGCAAATGTTAGAGATTTAGATTGGAGTTCTTTCAAAAACTGTTTAAGGCAGTTTTTGTGCTTAATGGTAGCTCCTAGATATTTCCAGGAATCCACCAGACTTATCTGGACCCCATTGATAAACCATTTGGATTTAATCTTATTGTTGCTCCCTGAATTAAGGACCAAGATTTTTGTTTTTGAGGAGTTGATTTTTAAATCAAAATCCTGCATGTAATTATTCAGAGATGTGAGTACATTTTGAAGAGCTGTTGGTGTTCGGTCAAGCACTACTACACTATCTACATAAACTAAACAATGAATAGGAAATTGGCTTAATTTCAAGGGATAGGAATAAGGGCGCAAATCTGCGAGATACAAGTTAAACCGCGTTGGTGCAAGGACGCAGTCCTGTAGTAGGCCTCGGTTTGAGGGTATAAGTCTCGACAGGGTGCCAGTGGCATCCAAACGGATCCTAACACTCGTCTCTGAATGCAATTGAATCAGGATGTTTACGATTGGAGAGGGACAACCCATTGCAAGTAATTTTCCCTAATAATTTCATTCTGTTGACTCCATCGAAGGCCTGTGACGGATCAATAAAAGCTACATAGATAGTTTGTTTAGAATGACAGTGTTGTTGTTATAAGAATGTGAGGATTAGATTATTTAGAGAGGTATTAATCCCTGATCTGAAACCTGATTGGAAACTATCCCTGATGTTTACCCTGTTAATCCATTCTTTCAGGTTTGTCAAGCTAACCGCCGAAAATATTTTACTCATACTATCTGATATCGCTATTGTCTTATAATTTGTCGGCAATTCACTTTTGCCCTTCTGAAAATTGACACCAAGATAAAACCTTTCCAAGATATGGGAATCATTTTTAAGCTTAGAATAGAGGAGAATATTATGAATAGGGTCCTCACCCATAAGGTTGGATCTTTCTTGAATAAGTCATAAGTATACCATCAGGTCCCGGTGCACAGGATGCCTTAGCCTTCTTGATATGATATGATGTGGCATTTATAACATGCCTATACGCAAGTGTTTCAAAGCACGACGAGGCAAGGGAGGGGGAACAGAGGGAAGAGACAACGATCTTACTAGGCCAGGAGACATTGAGATCACGCAAGTGCAGGGGAAAGGGAAAGTGCAGGGGGCAGGGGGGAATGCAGTACATAGGATCAACAGTAAAAGAAAAATAGAATAAATAAAAACAATAGGTAAAAGTGTAGCCAGCTAGTGACAAGTGCAGGGGTAAGTGTCAAGAGCTGGTGGGGACTGTAGGGATACAGAAACAGCCCCCAAGTGCAGGGGTTGCCCAGGAGGCCGTTCAGGTGTGCAGCTTGTGGGGGAGGGGACCTGGGCCTGAGAACAGAGGGTAGCCAGGTGACCAGTGCGGTTTAAGTTAGGAGTTCAGTAGGGGAGAGAAGGAGAGAAAACAGAAGCAAAGAGGAAGGTCTTTAGGTGCTTCCTGAACTGGAGATTGTTCGCCTCAAGTTTCAGGGAGGCTGTTGCAGAGGGAGGCCCCAGCCGAAGAAAGAGATCTACCACCAACTCGTTGCTTGGAGAAGCGACTGACCCTAAGGGAGTTGGAGGCGAATGAGCAAAGAGCTTGAGATGGAAGATATTTAGGAAGAGAGAGTTAGAGGTATTAAGGCCTAAGGCCCCAGAAGGCCTTGTGGACAATGCAGAGGGTTTTGAACTTAATTCTCGCAGCTACTGGGAGCCAGTGCAGAGATTTCAGTCCTGGAGAGATACAATCCCTGGGTTTGAGGCCAAGGACAAGTCTCGCAGTACTGTTCTGGATGAGTTGCAGAGGGCGGAGAGTAGAAACAGGAAGATTTAGAAAGAGGCTGTTGCAGTATTCCAGACTAGAGAGGCTGGACTATTTCAATCTGATCCTCATCTAGTTCTACTTGCAAGGTTGATAAAAACTCTGGAGATATTTCCTGAACATTTATCGAAGAGCAAAGGAAAAAGTCTCTGAAATAGGGTTTGTTTGAACTTATTTCTGCAGAGTATCTACCCTACTGACTTTCTGACAAAAATCTTTAATGATAGAAGGATAAAAGGTTTCAAGCATTTTTCTGTGTCTGTTTTCTATCAAGCTGTTTTGTGTGTTATAAGCCAGTTCTTGTATTTCTGCTTTAAAACCTTTTGTAGTTTTAAGGATTTTATTGTGTTATTTTTCCTTAAGTGTCTGGGATTTGATTTTAGTTCTTTTTTCTTTTTGGCTAATTTATAAGAATGAAAGTTATTTAGGTGACTCCTCAAGGGTCTGCTATTGTCTCCTATAAAAGCTTATCAGAAGAGTGAACATTTCTGAGCCATGGTGTAGCTATTTTGAATCTAATTAAACTCTTCTTCCGATATGGAAGAAATGGTATCATTAAATTTAGTGACGATCTGAGGAACCCATGAGATTTGAGTTTTTTTATTGTTTAGCTCAAGGTTTGCATAAGTGCAATTTGCCCTAATTTTTTGCCACCTTATATTAAGTTTTATAAGTAACAAAGGGTGATCACTGAGATCAGTTGGAATAATCTCAAATGCAGTACAATTTTTATACAACAGGTTTATAAGAAAGATATAATATATTGTTCAAGAACTGGAACCTCTAAGCCAAGCTGGCTGTGCGGGGATATCATTACCCAAATGACTGTTTACTACAGCAAGAACCCATGGTGTTAGAAACTCCAGTATCTCTCTTTATCTCTTCCTAATTTCTGGGGGATTTTGCAGGGACAGTGGCTGGCAGGGACGTCATTTAGGAGATGAAAGGGGTCCCAACTGCGACCCCTTGCTACCCCTAAAAAGAAAAGATTTTTTTTTATGTATTGGGGGTGTGGCCAGTACCATGTGGCTCTTTGCTTCTGGAGTGGCCGGCTTTCTTGTTCAGGCCCCTTAAAAAAAAAAAAAAAGATAAAAGGGATTCAACGAGTCTAACACATTCAACAGTGACCCTAAATAAAAAAGAATACCAAATAATTTGTCTTTCTGGAATTGTATAAAATAATTGCTAGACTCATTAAAGGTTTATTTCAGGGACACTTCAGAGTTGAGTCCCTGATTTAGTCTGTTCTTAAACACCTCAACTCAGCCTTTCATCCTTGTGAGATCGATAAATGAGTATCAACACAGGTTGGGTGATATTGTATGTATATTTGTTCTGTATAAAGCGCTTAAGCATAAGTACTATATAATAACACATCATTACATTTGGCCATGGACGTCTGCTTGCATTCACAGTAATTTGGTAATATTGGCCTATTCACACTCATCTTAACGATACATATGGCGATCCATTCTTTTATGAAATGTATATCACATTAGAGTGATATCGTAACCATATTTATTTTTTCGTAGTGTACTTAGGAGCAATGCAATGTGATGCCACCTCCTGTTTTTTGAAGGGTTGAAAGTTCGTGTACCATCGCTTCCCATGATATCCCTTTGTGGTGGGGTCAAATTACATCACTTCCTATGATGTCATCGGAGGTCATGGGTCATGTGATGTCACTTCCGCTACCCATGGCATTTTGGTGAAATGATGTCCCTGGTGGCAGGGACTGTCTGCCCATTTTCTAAACAGGATTACAGAATTCCGACAATGGGATCTGTTGGTGATGAGGTTTGAGGATAGAATATTATGGCAGTACTTTGATGTTCTATGCCCACCTGCCAAGTGCTCCTTGTCTTTTCACTCCCACCTTTTCCTGCCCTTTCCTCCTGTTCCTACTTCCTATATTCCTCTCTTCACTTAAGTCACCCAGCAGATTATTTTCTTTTGCAGTTGTTGGGCTGGTCCAATCAGAGCAAGTCCATGTATTCCCTGTCACACTCACCATCCAAATGCTGCTTGCAGTTGATTCTCCCTCCATTTTTGCCGTTTTTCACTGCCTTGCCATTCCCCCTTTTACACTTAAGCTGTGTGCCACCTTCTTAGGTCTAGCTAGAGTGAGAATTAGTTCTAAACCATAGCCATTGCAGCAACCTGTAGTGTGACCCTGGCGACAATCAGCTTTACATAATGAAAGGCTGAGTAGGTCATGGTGAGAAGGCATCCTTATAAGGTATTGTAGTCTCAGAGTAACATACTCTCAGAAAAACAAACCAAAGGATGCCCCGCCTCTTTACTTTATTTCTTTGTATAGCGTGCCATAAAACCCAGAGGCGTGAGGGCGCAACAAACATTAAGACATACACACAGAAATGACTCAGGTAAACAAAACTTAACAACATCAAATAGGGGCCCTATTTAAATAGAAGCATCTTGATCTTTTTCCTAAACATCACCGTTGACTCAATATCTCTAAGATCAGGGGGGATATCATTCCATGACTTAGGCACAGCCACAAAAAAACACATCTCATAACCCCGAGTATGATTACACTTTGGAATTTGGAATTGATTTGTGTTGTTTGACCTCAGCATCCTGACATTGTTTTTTTTTTTAACAAAACCTCAGCCAGGTAACAAGGACCATTCCCTTTGAGATACGTATGCGTGATGATTAGCATCCAAAAATGGAGCCTAGATTCAACTGGCAGTCACTGCAATTTGCGCCTGGCATCGGACACATGGTCTCTCTTTTTCTGGACAACAATGATCCTGACCATCCTATTTTGCAGTGTTTGAAGCCTGGTGGTATCCACCTTTGCAGTACATGCTAGTAAACTACTGCAGTAGTCAATCTTTGACCCAATGATTGCTATAGCTACAGTCTCACAATTTGTTTGGGAGATGTAGGGCCGGACCTGAGCTAACAATTTAATGTGGTGTGCAGTCGATGACATTAGACTGTTTATTTGTGCTTTCATATTTAAGTTCTGGTCTAAAACAATGCCTAGGGTCCTTACTTTCTTCTTAGTTTCAATATTACAGCCCGCTACTATGAACTGATTGTATTTTTCACCTAACTTCTTTATTTTGTTACTGGTGCTTATTACCATCAACTCAGTTTTTTCTTTGTTAAGCACCAGGCCATTTTCCATCATCCATGTCTGGATGATCTCATAGGTATTATTGATTACTTGTTCCTCCTCCTCATGTAGACCTGACAAAGGGATGATACACTGTGCATCAGCTGCAAAATTTGTGAACCCTATATTTCTTTTTCCAATGTATAAAAAAAATGGGACTGTGAAAATGTTGTATACAGAGGCAGATAAACATGCTACAGCACACTTCAGGAACACAGGAGGGGCTTCAGCCACCTCACTCGATACTCCACATGTATGTTTACTCAGATAAGACGCAATCCAAAGGGCCGCATTATCCGAGAAATAGGCTATATCCTTTAATCTGGTTACCAATTGACCATGGTCCACCAGGTCAAAGCGGCTGACAAGTCCTCAAATAACATAAGCATCACAGCCTGTCCCTTGTCCATATACTGCAGCAGCCTTGATTTTAAATCCAGCAAAGCTGTCTCTGTTCCATGGCCCTGCCTAAACCTCAGACAATCTTTCTGCCCCTGTCATCTCTATTAATACCTACTTAAACGTTTGTGAGTCCAATGCTACCTCCTTTGTAGGCCTTGTAAAGAATGTGAAAGCTACTGCACTATTGATTGTTCATAAACCCTGCCCTCTCAGGTGATTACAGACAATGCCACATAAATCATCTATTTGTTTTGGTATGTTATCTTTGCTCATGAAGATATTTCCCAGAAACCTTTGAAAACATTTTGCTGTACCACTCATGAAGTAATCCTTTCTCAAATTTAAGTTATTATTTAATTACAACATCATGCCCATTTTCCATATCCTGGCCTTATCAACCAAAAATTGATTGTGAGTAAATGATAATAACAACTGGAGAAAAGTTGCTTCTTCATCATTAGTGGCCACGTGGCTGCCCAACCCGCATTGTGAAGACCACTCTATTAGAAGCAAAATGTGTCTGCGGTAGATGCAGGCAGTATGGAAGTTGCCAATACTAGATGATCTCTTGACGGCCTTTGACATGGTGGACTGCCAGCACATCGGTAGATGTATGATTTGTTGTTAGGTGACAAATGCTTCACCACTGACACCCAGATCTTTCTGAGTGTTCCCTGGCCCACAAATGTGTGTAGTATGGTGGGACTTGACTTTATAGGGTGATTGACTTTATATGGTGATTAAAACACAAATGTGGCCAAGTGGAATCCTAGTACTGCTCCAAGAGGCTATAACTAATGTCTCTGAAGGATATTACAATGGATCCCATCATCAATGCTCTCACCGAGCTCTGGTCCCCAGCATGAAGGTATTTGCGTGTTATGTTAACACCCTGCAACAAAACGAATCAAGAATCATGAAGGCAAATGGCACTTGCGTCATTGACCATGGAAGTATGAAAGGCTAAGTCCACCTCCCGCTCTGGGGATTCGAATTTGCAACGTGCAGGATGTGCTCCTTTCATAGAACAATGCTTTACCTTTGCAAGCTATTCACCCGTTACCAGCAGACTTGTGTAATTCAGTGCAGCCACACAGAGACATAGCAGTACCAGAGTACATTGTCTGGACTTTTCCAGAGTTTGAAGAGTATTCAGTGTATCAAGGTGCCTTTGTAGAGCTCAATAAGAATTCTGACTCGAATTTGGGAATAGAGTCAATTTTATTAGAAGTCTTTGCAACCCACCAAGATGTGCCAATGTAGCTCCAAACTCTAGGGCTGTAACCAATGATCTCCCGGTTTCTGAGGGCTGAGGAACATTGAATTATGGCGGAACAAGGGTGTGGAGAATGAGGGTAAAGACCCAAATGTCTGCATGAATTACCTCCAAATGAGGATCCACTGGAACTGATGCTTGTTGCAAAGCTGCCGGCACGGCCCAAAGGTCGGACTGTGTTGTGTAGGGTCTGGTTGATGGCATCTGCATCACCCCCTCTGGGATTTGGACTAAGCTGCTTTAAATATAGCAACTGTGTAGCTCACCCATTGACTGATAACGTCCAAGCCTTTTACTACAATTCTTTTAGATGGACAGTGCACACTGACAACTATTGTTTAAGCATCAAATGCACTGACACACTCTTGATCCCGCAAATGCTTTTGTCTGATTCCTCCAAAACGGAAATATCGTTGAGAACATTGCTATGTTCTTTTGCAGAAGTGCTATTGGATGTTTCCCAGATGTGCAAGAATGAACAGGTGCTGCTAAGAATATCATAGATCATGTGAGTACCACCAATCAAGGTGGCGTGCACATTGAAAACTATTTAGTACATTGCTGTTGCGGCTGAACGCAATGTCCACCCCTTAGACAAAATTGCCCCCTTCCATGTCTCTCACTTTCACAAAGATACATTTTGGGGAGAAGAGGGATTGCTTTGCTACTCATTCACAGAAGGGATGATGTCTTTGAGATTTCATGTAAAATGTGCACACTTCAGTAGGTTATTAAAAGTGTCATATTAAGTAGAAACCATTAATTTATGTTGCACAACAAATGCAAATGTTAATACCGGATCCTAACAGGTCACATTGATATACAGATGCAGAACACAAACCTATCGAGTATGTGCACATATCCTGGATGCAAAGTATGTGTGTCCTGATGAAGGACAAAAGGCATTGATTCTTGTATTAGAGAACAATGCCATAGCCATACATTGTCGATATTTGTCTGTACAATGTAGTGCGTTTGTAGAAAGCATTTGCATCGGGTTGGATGAGTGTGTCAGATGTGTGCCCACTGCTTGTGAAGAGTGGTTAAGAAAACCCATACTCTGCATGACAAAGATATGTGTCTGATTAGTATATGGTGTATGTTGCTTTGATTGCCATATGCTAACCTCACACTATTCCTTTACATCTTCTGTATGAATAGTGGGTGATAAATGTTTAATAAAAGAATGCTAAATAAGGTTTATGGAACATAATAGATTTTGAGACAGAGCTTGAAGATTAACAATCAAATGTGTTCGATGATGAGTAATAAGGGCCAGATTCTCAAAACATGTTTTGGTGCAAGTGATGAGACGCGCATTCTGAAAGGGCATAAGAATAGGTGCATCCTAGGTGCACTCATTCAGATGGCATTTTTCACTCCTTTGCACATTTATGCATTACAGGGGGTGCTTCTGGGCATTTAAAAAGGAATCCCAAATTCACAAACAGGGTGCTTCTTTAAATGCGCAGAAAGGAGGGCTGTCCCCCTGCTCCCTTTGAAACAGGGGTAGGGCAAGGTGCAAATCATGACATGGTAATTTCTCACCATGTCATGATTTTTTTAAGTGTGTCTGCTGCTGTTAAACTTGCATTTCCATGGTATTCAGTCATTTCAGCAAAAACTATTACCGAAAGGGAATTTATAACGAAACAAAACTGTGAAAAAAACACAGTTTTTGGTGAATAGCTGGGGGTGGGGTAAGGGGATACAATGCTTGGGGAGGGGGTTGGGGTGGGCTTAAACACATAGAGAAGTGGGGATTAGTGGGGGAACCCTACCCTCTCCTCAAATAGGATACAACAAAATTCAGCATTTTTTTCGGTGTTTTTGTTTTGTTAAAAATTCCCTCTGAAATTGATTTTGCTGAAATCACATAGAACCATTTCCATCCCTCAAACACTGATGGAAACGTTATTTATTTTCAGCATTTCACGGGGATGGGCCGTTTTGGAGTCCTATGTCTGTGAAATGTGCGTCCAGAAACAACGTGGTTGCTGGGAGCCTACCATCATGACACTAACGTATGCAAGGAGGCTGGACAGTGCACCTTTGCACCACTTTGCAGCCCCTTCTGAAATATTCAAGGGACAGAGATTCTAAACAGTCGGCCATAGGTATCAACCAAGTCTCTGAGAAAAACTGGTTCGACCACCATACTGCCCTGTTCAAAGGGAAAAATTAGGAAAAAGTAGTTGATAAAAGAACAGGAAACGCTACCTGGACATTGAACTTCGATAGAGAAGACATTCAAATACTGATCAAAAAATTAAGCTCTTCCAGGGCTGCCGGTCCAGACGGCGCCTCCAACAAAATGTTGAAAGAAAACATGGAAGGCTGGTCAGACCTAATTTACGCACTTTTCAAACAAGTAGCGAGAACCAAACAAATTCCAACTACGTGGACGGAGGCCTACATCGTGCCTATTTTTAAAAAAGGTGACCGCGCCAATCCTAGAAATTACAGGCCGATTGCGCTACTAGACTCCATTGGCAAGCTCTTCGCCTCCATCCTCTTACGGGATTTAAAGAACTGGGCAGCTCAAGCCGAAATCTTGGACGAGAGACAAACTGCTTTTATGAGTGGAATGGGCACCTGCCTTAACCTGTTCCTGATCAATATATTAAAAGCAAAGGCCCTAAAAGGAAAAACAACAATCTACTTGGCCTTTATAGATCTCGAACAGGCGTTCGATGGAATAAATAGAGAACGGCTGTGGGAAAAACTGAGGAATTGGGGATGCCCTGTGGACCTATTGGAGGCAATCCAGGCACTGTATACTGATACCTCGATCCAGGTTTAAATTACTGCAAATGGAGGTCTATCAAGGCGGATCAAGACATCCCGAGGCATGAAGCAGGGATGTGCCCTCGCCCCTTTTCTCTTTATACTCTATATGGCTGATATGAAGTCTTCACAAGATCAGATCCGGGCCTTCCCACCGAAGGTAAATGGCATAGAGATACCATGGATGCTATATGCGGATGACGCAGTGTTCATAGACCAGACGCCGATAGGTCTTCAGCGCAGGATTGAGGCTTTTAATGACCATCTTAAAGCCAATGACATGAAAGTAAATGCAAATAAATCTATGAGTTTGTCTATGAAATCAAGCCGCAGAAAGAAACTAGCAGGGAAAATACAGACTTGGTCATTGTAAAAAGAAAAACTGGCAGTAGTCGACACTACGATCTACCTCTGGATAAGAATTAATAGGAACTGCAATGAGCAGGCCCATTATACCCTGATCAGAGAAAAACTAAAAAGTCTGGTTAACCAAGGGCTACTTCTACATCGTAGATACGGAAAATGTTCTCTCTTGCCGATTACAACCTTCTATAAGCAAAAGGTAGTGGCCGTCATTACATATGGAGCCGAGGCCCTTATAGCCCTAAAATGGGAGGTCTGGAACCTATGCGAAGCCTATTTCTGACGAAAGATCTTGCGCCTTCCAAATTCGCTACCCTTGGAACTTATAAGATCGGAACTAAGACTGCAATCCATCACTTCAATCACGACGTGGAAATCACTATCGCATTACAGAAAGTGTATTTTGGACAATCCACCTGTGCCATTTAGAATCATAGCAAAGCCAGGGGCTTTCAGTAGTGATTCGATTCTCCAAGACTGGAAAATGAGATGTGAAGAAACTTTAAAATACCTGGCGATCTCTGAAGACACCCTGAAAAATAACCCAGATAAGGCTAAAAGAACAAATCGGGAAAAAGACTGGGAGGAAACACAGGAAAAGAAATTAACACGAGACTTATGTCATAATGTCATCTGGGAACGCAAAGCTCTGAACATGTTACCTCCATATTTGATGAAATTTCCCTCACAGCACTACCGAGATCTGCTTATGCGCTGTAGATTTAACATCTGGCACTCGAGAGAAATAAGGTGGCGAAGAAGGCAAATTGACAAATCACTAGCATACTGTAGATTTTGCAGAAAGAAGGACCAACTGGAAACTATAAGGCATGTGATGCTAACTTGTCCGAACCTGGTATTGAATCGCCTGATGTACATGGGAAATGATACGAGCCTGATCTCGGAGGAGAACGAAGAAAAGTATTGTGAAAGGCTCATCACAGCTGAGAAAGTGGGCCGTACTTTGGACGCATTGAAATTTGTTGAATCCTTAAAACTGGAGCAGGAGGAGGGGGAGCCTGAGGTGGACGCCACCCAAACAACTGGAGATTCTGGCCTAGGGGCGATCATTTAGGGATTTTGAACTTGAACCTAATTTGGGGGACCTCCACCTCTTTGAGGAGGGACTGTTAAAGGAATGTTAAAGGTTTAACTTTGTTTAACCAATAAAACAAAAAAAAACAACAAAAGAAAAAACAAATATTGAACAGACTTTTAAGAATAAGGTGATCTGAACATTTCTGAAAGTAGCAGAAATGAAACAAGTGCATTCTCTGTGCTTCTTTTATTTGCGCACCTTTTTGGGAATCTAGCGCTAAGTGTTTCAGAGATCGAGACATGGGAACACTCTTTTACTAAGTCCAGTCCTATAGAAGTGTGCTCCTGCTCTAGCAACACATTCCAGACAGAGAAGAAAGATGTGGTCATAGAAGAAATGAGATGGGACTCTCACTTAGGATAATGCCCGCACTGTTGAGTGGATCAAAACAACCTCCCAGTGGTGGCAAGGGACCCAAGGGCCATGTTCACTGTCAGAGCCTCCGCCAGCTTCACCCTTGAATCATCTTTAAGTAGTTGATCCAGGAGGTATCCAGCTAAGATGGCAGGACTCCATATTCCCACTTGTGGTGGGAACATTTGCAGCAAAGATTAACTTTGAGGGTGTGATGGGTGTTATTAAGTTAGGTAGGGAGAGTGGGGTGCTTATGATGAATGTTTTTGGGAGCAGGACGGTGTGTCTATGTGATGGGTGTTGTTGGGTTAAAGCTGGTGGGTTGCAATATGTGTTGTTGGTTTACATGGTGTGTGATGGGTGGTGTTGAGTAAAGGAATTACTGTGTGTTTGTGTGTGTGTGTGTGTAATATGTGGTGTTGGGTTAGTGAGGGGGAGGGAGGGTGTGATATGTGGGGTTAGAGACGGGGAGAGAGGGTTTGATATATGGTGTTGAGTTACAGATGGGTGTGTATAAAGTGGTGTTATTTTAAGGAGTGAGAGGGTATTTGTGTGCGTGTGATTGGTGCTATTGGTTTTTAGAAAGTGTAGGGAGTTGTGGGTGTGATTTGTTGTTTTGGGCTAGGAAAGGGGATTCTATGTGTAATGAGTGGTGTTCGATTACAGAGAGAAAGTGAGGGTGTTATAGGTGGCATTGCGTTATGGAAGACATCAGAGTTGGATCATGTATATAGTAAATATCTGCTATACCCGGCGTTGCCCAGGTTATTATTTCGTGAGAACAACATGAAGATTCCTGAACAGCAAGATGGTGATGGTGCCACCAACTATGGCCCTAAAGTTCAATATTACCAAAGTACATGGTCATTGTAAGGCTTGTTTAGAAACAACATGTTTTGTTTCCCTTCCCAGTGAACAATGTTTACGGCATCGTCAGCAGGCACCATTTCCCAAACATCCTCTGGAAAAGTGATTTCACCTGATGCAGCAAACATTTTTGTTTCCCTTCCCATTGAAAATGGTTTACGGCATTGTAAGGCTGGTTTAGAAACAAAGGGCCTCATTACGAGAATGGAGCTCCACGGCTGCCTCCATTCCGGGCTCCATTACCTGGTTCCTGCAATGGGGACTTACCGGGTTGCTCCAACATAGGAGGACCCGGTAATTCCTCCTTGCAGGAACCCATCCCCATTCCCATTTGATCCCCGATAGGGCTCAATGGGAATAGGGAGGGAGGTAATAAAGGGCAGATTACATCTGGCCCATTATTGCCTCCCTCTTCCCCTCACGGGACCCGGAAAGCATGCCTGGTTTTACCAGGCGTGCGATCTGGGTCCTGCGATGGGAAGCTCATAATCGGTGCTCCCAGAATGAAGGGGGCCTGTCCTGTACCGACCCCCTTCATTACGGGAGCGCCAGCCTTATAATGAGGCCTAAAATGTTTTGTTTCCCTTCACAGTGAACATGGTTTACAGATTCGTCAGCAGGCACCATCTCGTAAGAATCCTCTGGGAAAGTAATTTCGCCTTCGCCTCTGAGGTCCATTCGCCTCTCATGCATCTTTTGCTGAAATCTGGGGCGGGGGGTGTTGTATCAAGATGTCATAGTCAGTAATGTCTGGAGGGTCCTAACAGGTGAATGTGCAAAACTTGGTGCAAATTGGTGAAAGGGTCTGGAATTGTATAGGGAACATATACAAAGCCTCAAAACCACACCCACATTTTCACTTTTGCTAAAATCCTGGGCAAGGGGTTGGGTGTCAGGTTGTCATGTAGCCAGTAATGTGCAGAGGGTCCTAACAGGTGTATGTGCACAATTTGGTTCAGATTGGTGAAACGTTGTGGAATTGTATAGGGAACATACTAAAATCCACAAACCCACAAACAAACACATTTTAACTTTTATATATATAGATAGATGTCATGTTGAGAATATTTTTGAGTCATGTGTTTCTCATATGTACAGAAATAAACAGGATGCGTGATTACATTGCACCAAAAATAAATGTGGTGAAATGTGAACATGAAAACAAGAAATTCAACGGATTGCCTCGGTAAGAATTGTTGATGAACTCCAGGCTCGCAAATTCTGAGCATCACCCTTAGCAGATGGATGGAGAAGTAACTCCTCATCATCGCTATTCAAGTCCATATTGTCCATAGTGTCCAGGTCAGGTATCAGCACCAGACCAATGCATGTTTCGGATCCCCTGGATGGGTGTAAGGAGGCATGGCATAAGTAATTAGCCAGAGTGACATGCAGCATGCCAGCAGAGACTGAATATCAAGATTGCTGCTGAAATTGTGTGCATGCAGTGAATGTGGTTTCCTAATTGCTCCTTCCCTTCATGCAGGAGCACATACCTCCCCCTGCTGAGACGACAGGTGGATATTAATCGTATCGGTAAGGGTGCTTCAGCAGGGCAGGGGACTGCACAAATGCAAGGGGACCTTTGTTACATGCATTGGGGAAGTCATGCGGTGCTGCTGCGTCTGATTGAGGGACGGTGTTCCCTTCACTGAGGGTGGGTATCTAGAACAATGTGGCTGCAGTTCAACTCCCACATAGCACTGGGCCAGCCAGCGCGGTAAAATGACCTGTGTTTTGCAGCAATGAGTCCAGCCTGGGCATTATGGCAGAAGATGCATTATGTGACAGGATGGCCTCCAAAGCTAGCTGAATAGACATGTAGGGTGGGGCATGCAGCGCAGCAGTCCCACAGTGTGGTGGGATGCCTCTCTGGGGGGGGAGGGGAGAGAGAGAGAGAGAGAGAGAGAGAGAGAGAGAGAGAGAGAGAGAGAGAGAGAGAGAGAGAGAGAGAGAGAGAGAGAGAGAGAGAGAGAGAGAGAGAGAGAGAGAGAGAGAGAGAGAGAGAGAGAGAGAGAGAGAGAGAGAGAGAGAGAGAGAGAGAGAGAGAGAGAGAGAGAGAGAGAGAGAGAGAGAGAGAGAGAGAGAGAGAGAGAGAGAGAGAGAGAGAGAGAGAGAAATCAGTGCCACGCTCTATGTCCCCCAATCAGGTGGAATGCAGAGGTGATGTTGTGAGTATTTCAAGGTGATGGCAGCACTTTCTGAAATGAAGTTTGCCCATCCTCTCCTCCTCCTCCGTCCACTCCTTTTCTCCTCCTCATCCTCCTCCTGTGCTCCATATGTCTCCTCATGAAACCCTGTCGCTTCTGCTGCCTCTTTTCATTCAAAGTCATTAGTAGCTCGTTTAGGTACACATTACACACTCCAAAAAACAGCTTGCTGATCTGTAGTGCGCTTTGTGGGCCTTTTCTACCCTTTGCAGTGCTGCAGGAATCCGGAGCCTGAATTGGCCCCACTAGCATTAATTACCGACCTCATTTTGCTGGAGGCAATTCTTTGCAGAATTTACCACGACTCTTGTGAGTACGCGTAATGGTATGGCATACGTTGGATGAAAGATTTTGGTTTCGGGCTTGCAGAATTTTTGGGAAAAGTAACAAATGCAGCCAATAGAGCTTGCTATACCTACTTCTATATTACCACACACGGCCGCTACTTATAATCAGGTGGTTGGTAAAAAAAACCAAAAAAAAACACTGGTATTCAGTAAAGCACATGGATTTGCAGATAACGTCAAACTTGTAAGAGGGCCTTTGTGCCTGGCTGAAACATCCTTCCACTGGTTTGGAATGATTTCAACCTTCCCAGTCTGTCCTATACATTTTTTTGTTGCAATGCTTGTCTCACTTTAAGGAATGACAGTGGGGTTTGACTAAGGTTTTTAAAGTTTTGTGTCGGTATGAGCATTGTAACCTAATGCAATGTCGGACATGTGTGTGCCTCACAAATATCTTTTGCATTGTTTATTCATTGGCAGGCGGTTTACTACCAGGATTGTGAAACAGACACTGCCCGCATAACCAGTGCGAAACGTACATTGCACAATCCAGGAAGCAGGAGGCAGTAGAGGTGAAGCAGTAAGTGGTTGGTGGAGATTGTTTGGTTGGGAAGGGGGAAATGACCTGGGGAGTGGTGACTTGGAGCGTGAGGGAGGATGGGAGGGTCTGAAGTTCTGGGATTGTCCCCCAGATAAAGATGCAATGGAGCTCGGATGGGGCATTGTGTTGGGATTGCAGGGGGTCAGTGGAGTAACTTTTCTGAAAATGTTGGGGGGGGCATGACATCTAAATGGGAGGGGCCTGTTCCAATTGAGGTGGATACAATGGTGTGCCACACAAGTTGGGGGGGGGCAAACACCCTTGTCCCCCCATAAAATGATGCCCATGCAGGGGAGTGTCAGGTTTCTAGGGGTTGCCCTGGGAGACTGAGGGAGAAAGGAAATGGGTGTGGGGACAAGGTGTGGGGACAAGGAACCAGATTGATCCTTTTCGGAACTCCTGTTTGGGAAGATCTATGCACAATGAAAGTTCTAAACAGGATCATTTTGATTGGTCCCCTATGATGCGACCTGCAGGTTTGTTAAGAGCACTTGAGGTGCGGGCAACATGAGCGTACCTTCTGTTGGAGTTTGTGTGGTGGACCTGGGCAACTTTGGCATGTGTGCCCTCGCAGGAGCGATCATCTGTCATATCCTGCTATGTGTTGTGGGCTAGACATTAGGGCAAGGGGTTGTTTATGTAGGACCTAGGGCGCGCTTCTGGTCCTTTCATTCACAGTTGCAGTAAAGTGCCAGCGTGCGCTCCCAGGTGCCTGAGAATGCTTCTCATATAGGTCCAGGCCCTGCACCTCTCTCTCGGCCATCTGTCATGCGCACAGCATTAGGCCAACGTTCATTGATACAGGTGTGCGTCCTTGAACTCTGACTGGCAGGTGCTTCGTAATGTTTTGAATCCAGAGCCTAAGCGGCAGGTGCAATCATTCCTGGACATAGATTCTCTTTGTGCCATTAGCCTTTGCATGCTTCAGTTGCATGATGAGAGTGGGGGTGGCGTAAGCTATTCGTTTTAGAGGAGGGGATGAAGCTTATTATGACATGTCTATTTTCATTGATGAATCACGTGTCTTCCTGGAAGGGTTTAGTCCAAGCCATGGGTCTGCAACTTTTGATTCTCCTGGTGTTTTGGACTACAACTTCCACAATCCTTTACCAATATATTCAATGACAAGGGGTCATGGGAATTATAGTCCAAAACACCTCAAGAGCCAATTAGGTTGCCAATTCCTGGTCTAAGCTTTTGGAGTATAAGGGTTGTCTTCAGAGTCTGTGGCTGGGTGCTCATCCAAGACAGTGGATTCTTACGATGCAGTTGGCATACATTGGCATTTTCCCCATGGAATGTTTTGGTACTTTTCCAGAGGGGGCCATTGCTACAGATCTGCAAATGCCCAGCATGATGGGTCATGGTTGTGCCCAGACAGCTTCCAGGTCCCGGTCTTTGTTTCCCAGTTAGCACTCTGGCGATAGGGGCGATGACAAGACAGTTGATCTTTAGGTGCAAATGCCATCGTGTAGGACAGGTGAACTATCTGGTGTTCCCTGACTGTGATTCTGAAGGAACATGGACACTTTTTGCAGGAAGTAGCCATGCTGCTGCCTATTTGGCAAGCTCTATGTGTTGTGTTGCTGCTTGTAGTTGTTTGTTCCTGCTGTTAGCCTCCACCGCGGAAGGGCGGTGTTGGTGGCAGCAAGGGAACTTTTATTGTTTTAGAAATTGCTATATTACCCACAATTTGTTTGCAGTTTAACATCTGTTCTTTGCTTCCTGAATATTATGGGTACCTGCCTAAGCAAGTATTAGATGAGCTGTGTACTGCGACTGTATTGTTGTACTTTGCCGCTGGCACCTTAATATGCCAACAATTTGAATGCCTGCGGGGATGTCGTTTGTGTACTGTGGAAGCATGGTGTGCTATTTCGTGACTGTCAGTGTTGTGTTGCTTCAGTGTGGGCATTGTCTTCTTTTCGTTTGTAGTTTGCAGTATGACGTAGTAATTGTGTGTTTTGGATGTTTTCATGATGACGCACTACTACCTACATTTGATTGCGTGTTGAGGGCAGTTGCTTTTTGAATGTACTTATCGGGTGTATTTGATGGGTACATCAATCTCTTGTAATTGTTTTGCTGTGCAAAGTCCTTCTCCAACATAACTTAGTGTGAGGATTGTCATGCCTCAACTTGTCCCATCGCACTGGTTATTTCTTTTTTGTGATGCTCCTTTTCACGATTAGTCACTTTCATTGAACATTTCAAGGCTGGGTTAGTGTGGCCCATACATGTAGAAATGTGGCACTGGTGTAAGGATGCCACAATGATAAGGCTAGAAAAGTAAAACGCCCTTTGTCCTATCAGTGAGTAGATGGACCATTCTACATACAGTTTAGTAAGGGGGAGGATTGGCCATTGTCTGATGCACCTATGTGGCCCCGGTCTATTTTTAGATATTGAAGATATTTTATGTTTGTTGAAAATAGAATGAAAATTAATATTCTACATCACAGAAAGGATACTTTTCTCACTTTGGTGTGTGTTAGTTGGAGCGTACCTTTAGTGAGGACATTGCTTTGTATTTAGTCAATGAAAGTCCTCATGGGTATGGGTTGTCAGGATGTATAACTTGCCTACAGCAAATTAGCAATGTTTATTCAAACTTATAATTCTGGGTAGACATGTTGTTTTATAGCTGATTTTGTGATTTCTGTGGAGACTTGGATTCTAAGTGATGTCAATTGTTTGTTTTATTTTCTTTCAAATTTGTCAGTTTCTCAAATAACAGACTCTTTGTCCTGGATGTAAAGTGTGTGTCATTGCCATTACTATTGCCTTGAAGGCCTCCATTGCTCTGCTAAACTATATATTTGTCACGTTATAATAGATAACTGGCAGTCCTAAAACTCACAGAGTTCTGCTGTTGCCTACATTTCTGGTCCGGCCTATTTTCATCCCTGGTTGGTCACCATGGCCATGATTTTTAACAGGACTTCCAACGTTGTATGGCCAGAGATGGTCCTGGTCGTTAAAGCCTCGGATTAAAACATGAAACTAGGGCAGTGCCTATTCACAGCAACACCCAATTGTTGAAGATGTATTTTATCCATATAACCATGAACAGGATGCTGTTACTTAGGGAGGGGGGGGGGGGTAATACGTCTACACACCGTCTCTTTCTTTTTGACCTCATCCTTCCAACTCCCGCTTTTTGTATCCTAGCTTTGAGGGACCTAAAGGTGATTAGTCTGATGTAGGCACATTATCAATACCAAATGAAAATAATAAAATGCCAATTCGCCTGATATTTTCACCCAGCAGGTATTCTAAGCAGTGTGGAGGTCTGCAGTGGGGTGTGGGAGTTTTTTCCTGACTCTGGGATGTTTTCTTTGGGAACGTTATTCTTAGGAAAAAAAAAAAACAAAAAAAAAATAACGTTTTACTAATTTGCCATCAGCAATTGCTTTCTAGACTTGAAGTTCTGATTACGTAAAAGAACTAATATTCATTCACTGGTGGATTTATGAATCCTTTTCTACTTATTTGTGCCTTTTATGCTACTATTTTTATTATTCATTTAATATGTTAGTATTTACTTTTAATGATTAATTGTTTGCTAAATGTAATTTTTTATGTCATGTGAAAAGCTTATAATAAGCTATAACACATTAATAATAAATTAAATTAAGTGTTAATGGATCTACTAAAGCTAAGAACTTGATAACTGAAGCAGAGCCTTGTGTGGATGGAAGAGGAGCAGCCTTTCTGCCATTATACAATGTTCAGCTATATTGTGATATGGATGCACATATCCTGTTATTTTGGCGCACAACATGTTGAGGTTGTGCCCATATGGGGTGACGGAATAGTTATGACATCAATTACCTTTGCTGGATTTTTTGTAACATTTCTTCACCTGCCCCCAGTGTTACTGGCCTGTGCCAGCATTAGGTGCCCCAATCAAGAGTGTTTTAATCCCAGTGTGTTTTTCTTTTACAGGTCAGATAACAATCCCCCCAACTGCTCGCCTCTGCTGGTGAAACCAATTCCAAATTGTTTAAATGGGTCCCCTCTCCTGTTAGAATGGTGGGTATGCAATACTCAGTAATACTCTGAAAATTGAAAAGTCAGTACTTCGAATCCTGTATTTCATTGCTTGTTGTGGAGACGGCTTCTTGCCATATTCCCACTGAAACATTCTAAATCTATATTGAAGAGTCTAACTTTGGGCACAGTCTCACTCTTTGGGAGAGCGCTAAACTATCAGATGAGCTTTGCATGCTCTTAATGATCTATAATGAACTCTTTATGGCAGAAAGTAAATGCGTCATAGACAGAAATGTGTGTAGGATGAAGAAGGCAGTTGAAATGTCTATGACCCATCCAGGGCTGGCTGTGTTGATAACGATCAAGGCTATAATGACCAGGCTGACTGTGTCAGCAATGACAAAGTAGAAGTGGAACTACTTAGCTAGGTGGATCGTCATATTTTAGGCAGCAGAAATGCAGTGGAGGAAGTCAGGTAAGGCATCTGTCAGCAGCCATGGTGCATCAGCACATGCGACACGCATGGCCATGAACCCAGAATGTGGACTTGAAGAGGGAATTTCTACATTAAGTGTAGAAAGGGGCAGAGCCGCAGCTATGGAAGGTTTTTACAAGTGGTCGGTGAGGAGGGAAGAGTTGAACTGTAGAGGCAGGTAAATGATGACTGATCTTGATGGAATGGATGTTATGGTAGACACTGATGGAGGTACATTATTGGGAAGGCGGGTGTGGGATTTAAGGGCCTGAGCATGCTGCAATTCGCAAGTGAAGATCAAGATTTTTAAGTGAGGACTTGAGGTGTGTTTAGGGAATGCCAAATGAAGAGCATGGAATATCTTGTGAATTTGTGAGGATGACCAGTGCTGACGTTCAAATGGGTAGAGTGAAGGAAGGAGAAGCCCGTTTAAAGGATTTACTGATTATGTCATGCTTGGCAGAGACAATGAACATGTAACTGAGATAAATGGCATACAAGGATCAACGTATTCACACAATGTTGCTAAACTGGTGCTACATGTGGATCATTGAGCGGGTCTCACCATGGGACCTGAAGTCCTTTCAGTCTAGCCGCCCCATGGTACCTTATTTGCATTAAACACCTGAGGATGGGCACAGTGATTGCACTGATGTTAGGCCCGCTGGTCTATGCAACCAGATCTTACCTACGTAAGCCTACCATGGCCTTAGCAAGCAAATCTAGGTCACCCCCCCTCTTCATTAGCAGTGCCAGACAAAACTCCTTGCACATACCCAAAACCTTGTAAGGGAAAATTGCCAACTTTAAAGAAGGTGTCCCAAGGATTTATTTGAATAGAAATGTTACTCAGTACCTCAGAATGTTTAGCGGGACCTTCAGAATTACCATGTGTCTGACTCAGGAATGGCGTTTACAGGTCCAAGTTAGAAACGTATGTGACTGGCTGACATGTGTTTATCTTGTACACATGAATGTGAAAATTCATAATTCTCCCCAAGACGCACATCTAAAACATTGGACCAAAGGAAAAATAAAAAGCCACTGTAGGAGTCACAGTAAAAGTCTTGAGGTGACCTGGTAACAAAGGAGGTGAACGGCAAGCTTCTGGGCAGCCGGGCGGTCTCTTTGGGAATGATTCATGAAACCATGAAAGAGCACACATGTTGTGCTGCCGAAAATAGCTCAACATTCAGATGCATCTATGGATATCAGTAGCAAATTGATTTTTCTGGTAGATTGTTTTTGGTTCTGCACTTTGGCAAATGCACTATGTAAATCCAACTAAATAAAGTGTATATATATGGTGATTCTTAAATACATGATAGCATATTATTAAGTTTAGACTATTTTGATAGATCTGCGTCCTTTTAAGTAGTGCAAGGCTAGTGACTAACTGCAGCTGCATTGGCCTTGAAACATAATGTTGGTTGGATTTCTCCGGTAAGTAATGCCACCTGATGAATGCTTTCAAGTCTGCACTCGATTGCGGACACAATGGTCCATGTTCTTGCGGTGTGTGGTGGTGCTGGCCTTGCTTTTCAGCAGGGATCAGTCTTGTCTTTGTATTCCCTGCCTGTTTATGGGACAATTACTGCAGACACTTGGCAGTCGAGGACAGGTAGTGAAATAGGGGACTGCCTCCTAAAATCAGATCCACCTGGTAGGCCCATATCTAGGTCTAGGTACACGACCACAGGTGTCCCTTCATTATAGTGAACATTTTACTTTTTCTTTGTCACATACTACATTAGCACCCCGTGCACCATGCTGGGGTGCTAGTGAAGTTAACACCAGCGTTCATGAGAAGTCTTTGCCAGGAACATCCCACAGTCCTTGCCCGAGGCCCTCCTATAGTTTGGGCCTGCTGAGGCTGGTGGGCCGCTAATGGCCATGCCCGCCTCCAAACGTCGGTGTTAACATCACAATCAAAATGCCTCACTCTAGTTTTAAATGCTACCTTCCACTCTTCACTTTCTTGAATGCTTGCAACTTTATATATAAGCTCTTTGTTGATCCAAATTTGAATTATCCAAGCATACTCTTTTTAATGGCAACACTCTTTGTTGTAATATTTTTCATTCACCACTAGAAGTATATGGACGGAAGACCAGCCTGTTTTATTTTTGCAAATAATGTATACCCCAGTACACAATGAGAAGGTTGAAGAAACCCTTTCTAGAGGCTACAATTGATACATTGGTCCAGGCCCAATTATGTGTTCATGGTCATTTAGTATACACAATGCTGGAAATAATTAATATTTAGGACAAAACACATAATAATAATAATAAAAATAACAATAACAATATCAATTGTATATAACATTCATGCTAGAGTACTCCTGCATCTAAGCACTCTAGTACTAGCTGCTATGCTATTGTTATCCAGTTTTAATGGTACTTAATAGATCAAGCTTGGATGGATGAAGGGCTGAGTCGGCCCAGCCAGGGGTTTTGTTAGAAGTCCCTCCAGATCCATGTGGATGCAGTGGAGAAAACATCATCCACATAAATGGCATCCAAGATGGCGCCTCCTCGGCTCCGTATTAATGACTTCAAAGTGCAGGTCTAGATTTTTACAAAATGGCGACGATCACCTTCCCGGTTGTATATGATTCCTCACTAAGAATGGGTAGGTGCGTTGCTTCTGTGATCCGCTCCCTTGTGCCTATGCTTTTGCCACATCACTGAAAACTTTAACCATTACTTCCTTAGTGATTCTGTTTCTCCCACTTATTAGCAATCCTTTGTTTCTACCTGTTTTACTCACCAGTTTCCATATTATATTATTCCCCTTGTTGTATCTTCCTATGATTCCTCCTTTCTCTTGATTCCTTGAGCGTTCTGCTTTGCTCCTATCCGGGTTTTATTCCCCACGAGGGTTTCCCTTGAGGGAATCATTCTCTTTTCTACGCCATCCATTACAGAGCACCTTCAGATCAGCACTTACAAAAACAGAACACATTATTTGTGAGTACCAGTTTCCACTAACAGTTGATCCACAAGTTACAGAACCAGTTGGGCAGAGATGGTAGAGCCCTGAAGTTGCTGTCGAACTATCTAAAAAACAGCACAACCCAGGTAGAAATCAGGATTTCAAACTAAATAAATTAACCGAACATGCAGAGTAAACAAGGTTCTATTCTCTCATCATGGTTAATCAATGTGTATGCAATACCTCTAGCAAACATAATCAAAACTGTCCCTCCAATCTTCCAAATGGATGCAGACAGATCCCAAATACCTGTTAACATGAAATGCAGGCAAAAGTCAACCTAAATGGGGAATCAGTTTGTTATTTGATTTATAATCTACTGGTGTCAAAGAATGTCCCAATATTGTGACTGCCCAATATTCTCAATGGATCATTTTTGCAAAGGAGTCATTCAAATTGCGCCAGCTTATGTGATTACAATAATCATTACAAATTCAAAAGGGTGAACAGCAAAATCTTTAATTCAGTTCATTAACTTTTATTGAAAATTCCTTTCTCCAATATATGTTTTACTCCATTTGTCTTAATTGACAGTACACATGAATAAAGTTGCTTTACTCATTGCCTTATTTAGATCTTTTACTTGATATCCATGCTGACAAAATTTCATTTCCCAAGGTATTTGAGACATTTAGTCAGCGTGGATATAAAGTAACATGCCCACAAATGATGAATGGCAAGTACAACATCATGTTACCAAATGGGAAAACAAAACAAATACTTAATTTCATGCCACTGTAACAGATTATTGCACAGAACACCCAAACACACCATTAGAAGGAATCAAGTTCTTGGGATTGGAAAACAGTGGACTTACCACCCAGGCGTGGAAACAGAGAAGTTTTATTTAGACAGAAGGAGGCTAGATGGATTCTTTAATGGACACATGTGCCTCTGGCCTAAACCATGATAATGAGATGTATAATTACTTAGGATTCAATTCGTACCTATGGTGATTTGAAATATAACCGGATTGGCTGTAATGCACTATAGATGTGATTCCCAATTGGATAGTGATTAGACTCATCATGTTTACATAAGGGTATAATAGCCCTTTTGTTTTGTGTGCACACCATTACACTGAACATTAGTTGCATATCTCCCTGTATTTTTGGAGAGAACCTATTTAAGTACTTATTATACATTAAGTACTTATTATACAGATTTAGAGTTTACCAATGGAACTTAATTAGTACCATATATTAGATTTATTGGTTTTGTGATAGAAAAATATAAGCATTTGGAACCCCGTTTGGCAACAGTTATATCACCTGATTCACTTGTATTGGTGTCACTCTGTCAGATTTACATGAAATCACTGTTTGTTCAGGATAGCCGCAGGATACATTTGTGTGATGACATCATCACGCACATAAACAAATAGTGGCCATTTTGAAACACTGATCAGTATTTTTTGGGAAGGACAATCGAATCCTACCTTACTTACTGAAGAAACAGGTAATAAACCGAATTTGGTACAAACATGTTGTAGCATGTGCATCCCCGTTTGCAGTATGTTTACTCTTTGGGATAATCCAATGAGACATTTCTAAAAACATTATGAACATTTTCAGACTATCAGAGCAAATTATGAAGACATTAGACGACACAACTATCTTGCTTTGAACCCTATAAAAGCACAACAAGAGTGAGTGCTCACTTACTATTTGCTATTTAAAAAATATAATATGTGAATAGTGATCACAGAAAAAACTATTTATTTTGTGCCTTTTTTTCTCCTTTAGATCCCGCTCAATTAGATCTATTATTTCTGAGCAAAATACATTTTGTGGATTTAAAAGGAACTCTGAGCATAATAACCCTCCCGATGACTCACTGGAGATACAGTGGCGAAACACGTGTTGGCATTAAAACATTAGCGAAAAAGAAATCCATTTTCAAAAAATTCTATTTTTATATCATCAGAATAAGAAACTGAGACAAAAAATCAGTGAAGAAAATAACTTTTTTTCAAACAGTGCTTGGTTGATTTTGTGTATATTGGATTCAAACAGTTGGAGCAACTTTACTCATGTGTACTGTCAATTATGACAAATGGAGTAAAACATATGTTGGATAAAGGAATGTTTCACTAAAAGTTAATCAACTGAACTAATGATTATGCTGTTCACCCTTTTGAATTTGTAGTGATTATTCTAATCACATAAGCTGGCAAAATGTGAATGACCCCCTTGCAAAAAAAAAAGATTCCCAAATACTGCTTAACCAAGAACCAAATGTAAGTGCTAATCAGTGTACCAAAAAGAACTGCTGAAAAAATACATCACTGGACCATTGACAAAAACCACTATCCAAAAGAAACAAAAACTTAAATTATGTTCTTTGACCTTCCCAGCTAAAAGCCTTGCCTTTTGAGTGACCCACCCTAATGCTACCATTTCCAGTAGGCCAAGCCAAAAACCACTGAATTATGTTAATTGAACAATTTACTGCGCAACCCCGAAGCAACTGTTTGTCACTAATTCTATTTGATCTGGAACAAAGCACTCAGATATATCATAGGCCTTAAACCATGCAACTCCATCACCTCAGCACTGAGAGCTCTTCACTGGCTACCTGCAGAACAAAGAACAACACTCAAGTCAACGTGCATCATCCACCAGAATAGAGGACAGAGAGGACCCTGCAGCAAGCACAACCAGGGCGAGAATTAAGATCATCAACAAATAACAAATTGACCACAATAACCATACAAAAAACACTGACACATAAATAGGAGTCCAGCGGTGGCAAGGCACAAATGCTCAAACTATCTCCCATTAGAGATAAAACTTGAAACCAGCAACTGGAAATGTAGAACAACCGTCCAATACACCAACTGAGACGAAGTGATGACTGAGGTTATCAGACACCAGGAACTTTCCCTCCTACCTCACCTTTGACTTAAGCGCTTACCCCAATATAAGCACAACTATATACATGTTTACACTGGCTACTATAGTGAACACTGTTGCTGTTTATCTGGACTCAGATAAACAAGTATGGCAAATGATCACATTGAATTCTGTCCCGTTATCTCACCTGCGTCTTCCTCTCTACACTAAAAGTGTATTCATTTGCACAGATGAAACTCAATATCCTCACCCTTCTATGTGTACCATCTCATCTTGTTTTCATTGATTGAAACTGAAGTTGGTGCACTACAAAACATCAAACTAAAAACAATAAAAAATAAAAAAAGAACTGATGGTGGTATCTGAAAAAGTGTGTCTATGAAAGGTCCATAGTGTTACGATTACAGGCCCGTGCTGCTCTGGCTTTTGTGCCCAGTATTTGCTGAAACGTGTTGCTCATTTTTGAGCCTGGCCCTGTTCAGTTTCCTTTTGAGCTTAATATTCAAATTGGCCTTAAAGGACACCATTTATATCCGCCACCATTTATTTCCGTCTCTGAATCTACAGCAGAAACTCCACACATTACAGCACTAACAGCTGAGAACTTAAAAACAGGAACTATGCCGGTGTTCAAAAGAGAAAGCAGGCAAACAATCAAGGTGTAATGCGAGCAGTGCAGACTAAGAGACCGGAAACAATACAGAGGAAACACAAGCAAAGTAAAAAAAACACCCAAGCATTGCTCTCAAGTGACCCCGCTCCCAGTGGAAAAACCCAGGCTGAGAGCGGACCTCCAAAAGTGCAGCTCCAATACAGAAATTCAAACAGAGATCAGTCTCTCGTGTGGGATTCTAAGAGTGACAACTGATGGAAAAAAAAATCTCGACAGAAGACATGTGCCTACCAAAAGCATGGCCTAAAATAAACATGTGTGGAAGACAGGCAAAGACCTTGTGAAGAAAGAGAACATGAAAACATATGTATCGTTTCTTTGCTGTTTGTTTGACTGGACTTACAGTCTATATAGTGTGCGATGAAATTAGAAAACCGAAAATTAGCTGTGAGGTTTACTGCTCTATCTTATCCTCTTTTACGACCAAAAGTGCTGATAAAATCAATGCATTATTTCATTCGTTTATTCATGTTGCTCTTCTTCAAGGAAGCTGAACTATCAAAGGACCTAGAGTTCCAGTGCACTGAAACCCGCACCAAAGGCAAACCTTACATTATACCATCTTGAAAATCAGTATCTACATAAAGTCACGAATCCATTGTTTCTCTCTCGCTGTGGCGTGGCTTCTCTTATGTAGGACCATAGTGAATATTCCACAAAGGTACATTTGCAGCCAAGAAATATGACTCCTGGTAGGGCCACGCCTAGAAAGAAAATATTTACTGCATTACTTCTGCCAAATGCACGTCATTTTGGCCAAGTGCCAAAATATAGAATTATTTGTTTTTAGTATTCATTTACAGGTTCAGCTAGGGCAACACGCCAAATAAATATCATGTCCTTCAACTAAACTTCAACTAAAGCGGCCACCAGCTTTACCAAGGAAATCACTGCAATGTTTTTGTCAACACAACAAATTTTGCCTGCCTGCATGAATCGCTCTACTGGTTTACAAACACGCATTAACTTCCATTCTCAAATATATGTATATTTTACTCTAAAAATTCTAAATGCACGGCGTCCATATTTGCTTCCATCCAGACAATACAATTTACTTCCCTGATAACATTGCTGCTTTTTCGGCCAGTTGAGGAATTTTTGCTTGAAATCATTTTTATTAGCATTTTCAATAAAAGGAAATCAATTCAACATCCTACATGAACACTTGGTTTTCTCCAGTATCAAGGCAAGGATGGTATCAGAGAAAAGTTACTTGAACAGAGTGCTGAATCAGTCGTGCAGAGATCGAACTTGCAAGCAGTAGGCTGCCTCCAGGAACTAAGGGAGCTCTTAACCTCTGAGACATCAATTCTGACCTACGCTGTGAATGTTTTGTCTGTGTTGGGTATGCTATGCTATGTTATAGGTTTCTAGGTTATGCTGTTATATCATATCATATGCACATGCCTTATAGCTCCTGGTTTTTGCAGGAAGGGGAACCAAAGCATAGTTTTGCAGAGCAAAGCATAGGGCAAGGCTGTGTTGCTCTGTCTAGAACCAAACGATTTACTGGATTACTTCTGTCAAATGCACGTTGTTTTGGTAAAGTCCCAAAAATGTATGGGGGCATTAGCAGACGAGACCCAACCCCCAAACGTCCTTGGCCGAGGGAACTGTGTCCACACCAAGCAAAGAACACTCTACATCCCACTGTCCTTACGCCTCAGACAAAACAACTCTTCTGCGAGTTAGCCAATCTGAGCGCATATTTAATAATTCCAAACATCCAACTTCACACCATCCACAAGGGAAACCAGAGCCTTTAAGCAATGCAATGCAAGGCGCTGTGCAGCACACAAAAAAATACATCAGAATGTATTTCTAAACTCTGTTCTGGTGAACAGAAGTTTAGGAGGCCACCCTTGTTAGTGAAACAGGGAACACTTCTGGGATGATATCCTGACAAATTCATGGTAGCTTGGAGAGCAGTCAAGGCTAAGTCACAGGAGGAGTGGGGGTGCTCTGGGGTCTTTGATGAGCACATACATGAAGACACCAAGAATTACCCATAGACAGTAGTTTACGAAAATATACAATTTATGAGGCCGAAGAATAAAAACAAGTGAAGAATGAAATCCACAGTAAAATCCCCATTCAAACAACACTCTTCGTAAAATATATACAGGCCCTCATTAGGACCCTGGCGGTAAGGGGTTTACGCTAGCGTTAGCTGCGCCGACCCCTTACCGCCAATTCCGAGTTCCCAGAGCGCCATGGTCATTTTTCCGCCCGCTTTTTGCGGGCGTAAAAATCCATGGCGCTATGGGACCTTGGTGTTAATTACGCCACCGTAATTTACGGTGGCGTAATTAACTCCTTCCCCACTCCCATTATACCCTATGGGGCCGAAATGGGAATGGGGAAGGGTAAATGGGTCAATGGGGACTTACCGCCCCGCCGACCTCGGAATGGGGCGGTAAGTCCACCATCCGCCATGGCGTAAACGGACTTTACGCCATGGCCGGAAAGTCCGTCGATGGCGGAAAAAATCCGCCAGGGTCGTAATGAGGGCCACAGTCACTTTGGTCAATGCGGTAAAGTGCATAATCCTGCCAACATCTGTGAGGGAAAAGGGCAGGCAAACTTTATAAGATTGACAATCTTCATAGATAAATAACCCTAATTTACAAGTCCAGCACTACGATGAATGGAGCATTGTGCTTAATGTTCGATGCATGTGTAAAAGCGCTCGGTCATGCATAAAGTCACAAAGTACAATATGTAAGGAGCAGGCAAAGTTAAAGAAAGGATTCTGAAGGGTGAAAACAGGTTCCAAGAGTCAGGGGAGCATCTGCTGTGATAAACAAAGCTATTCTCAACTTTCAGAGGACTTCAGGAAGTGGAGGCTACCGAAGCCAATGGGAGGGTCACAAAGGATTCTCTGTGCGTAAAATACAATGGATGAACAAGGGACCACTGGTAAGTGGTTTCAGTACTCACTGCACTTAGCTCAGTTTGGGTCCAAACTTGGCAGGTCTGGGCAGGGTCGCTAGAGGTACGATGTCCCACCCTTGATTCAGCTTCAAAGTGCACAGGGACTGCGAGTGCAAATGAGAGTCCGGTTCACACGAGTAGCTGTATCTCTCCTCTCAGTTGCAGTACAAAGAAAACACAGATGTAGCTGATCTCAGGGTACTTGAATAAATGCGTGAAAACTGCCTTCATTGACTGCCACTGATACACAGTGACGCTGGGGAACCCAACTTATTCACTCTGACGAATGCTTCTCACTCATGGCCCAAATCAGCTGGGATGATGACATTTGGCAAGAATGTGCTTTGCAGTGCAACTAGGATTCCCAAAATGTTTGAGGCAAAACTTGATAGGACAACGCTCTTGCACAGGTGCCAAGGTTTGAGCTGGACAGTCCACTGGATGGCCCACGGACACTTCCGAACAGGCTCTTTTGCAGGGCAACCAGGAGGAGTTGAAAGTGATTGGTCCCACTACTCCAAGGGGTTGAAGCACCTTTGCAGGTCTTCAGAGATTGAGTGCAAAGCAGGGCTCTACCGGGACAACAGCAGGCTCAGGGTGCCAACTTTCTTCTGCACGGTTCTGGATAGTCCTTGGTTCTGCCCGGCTCTTCTGGATAGTTGGTTCCGTCAATTCAGACCTGTTGCTGATCTGCGGCTCTGCATTCAGGACCCCTCCTCCTATCCACAAGTTCAGTGAGTGCTCACACCAAGCCAGCCAATGAGGAGATCTGCCCCAATAAAGCACGCCAGAAGTGGTCCAATCAAGGACAACTGCAGCTCTCATGTCTTCGTGCACACCAGACACCCTGGCACCAGTAGTGTGGATTGGGACCATTTCCTGGGTGTCCACACACGTGACCTGCAGTACCCCGCAAAAGACGCAGATTTCACAGGCAACCTGCATGCCCAAATAAGGAATTCCCAGGTCACAGAGACCAAGGGGAAGGCCAATGGACAAAATGGCCAAAGGAGTAGACAAAAGACCTTGTGGCAGGGCCATGACGGACACTAGCTACAGTCATGAGTCAAACGCCGTAAATGCGTTTTGGCTTGGTAAAAAGTTATAAAAATATGAGAAAAGGCTTCTGCTGCCACCAGTCCACCCCTAAGCACCTTGCCCAGTCACCAAAAATTCCCTAGTGGATGACTAGGGCCCTAAAACATAAGGAGCCATTGTAGGGCAAGTAATATACTTGCACAATGATAAAATATTGCCCAAAGAGTCAACAAATTCAAGAGGCTAAGACAAACAAAGTTTCTCAGTACTGACAGCCTGAATGATGTGTCAGTTTCATCATAACGATGACCGAAAGCCCAGTGGAGTGCAGCTGAAGGCTGTGTTGCATTGGAAAAAGTCACAATGCTGCAACAAAAGCAAAATGTTTGGGGGGGGGGGTCCAAAAGTATAGAGGTAAATTAGCAGTAGGAGAAATGTTCCCTAACACTGGGATATTCTACTTCCCTCCTTCTACTTGTAGTTTTCATGCTCCTTTTCTTTTAAGCTTTCAAGCTCAGAGGAGAAATGAAAGATATATAACTGCATGCACACATAATAGGAGAATTAATTATTATGGGTAGATGAACATTAAATATCTTTTGGATAAACGTGAAGAGAGATGGCTGAGGAAATTGAGACCTGGAGACTGATTGAATGGCAGACTGGAGAGATGGGCAGGCCTTGGTTCAGAGCAGCCAGCAGAGTGATGAACTTGCTGAGTGCAACAGCTCCACAAAGAGGGTCCAAGCTGATTTTCCCCAAATGAGAAGCTACATTGAAAAAGGTAAATAAAACCCAAATGTAAAGCTAGATTGTCCAGAATGTTTTCATTGGGAAAGTCCCTGGAATACAGGGCTGGAGGAAAAGGAATTGCTAAACTGACAAAGATACAGGTGCATTCTTAAATATGGCGCCCCACGTCGGGTACCAAATGAGAAGTAATTTCCTTAAACACCAATGTATTTTGTGTTGAGAGGAGCAATTTAAAATGGACAATATTTTGATGCAACTTGAATGCAGAGCATATTTTAAGAGTAAGGGCCTAATTTTTTGAATGTTTTGCGCACAGCAAAGGCACTTTGTGCCTAGATAGTACACTTTTTGGCCCGCAAAACACAATTTCCCAATTCATGGACCGTACTTTGCGTGACTTTGCAGAATCTCAGTCATAAACGCTATTATTGCAAGGATCACCGACACCTTTTCTCCACTTAATACAAATGTCCAACACGAGTCCACACTCAAGGTTTGGGAATTTTTTAAGAATTGGCTGAAATGTTTGGTTCTGATTTCAGTCAATCCGGTGCAAAACAGTAGAAGATCTTTCAGGGTTTCTACTTTATTCTTTCCTGTGCAAAACCGGCATTTGTTGTTTCTTGGTGATTTTGAAAGTGATCTTGCCCATTTATTTTGTTTATCTGGTAGAGATTTAATCTGAACCATACAAAATGGTCTCTGTGGTATCTTGATGGGAACAACGTCAAATATTTGGGTATGATATGATTTGATATTGCATTTATAACGCGCCTATACACAAGTGTTTCAAGGCGCGATGAGGCAACGGAGGGGAAAAGGGGAAGACATAGATCTTACTAGGCAAGGGGACACTGAGATTGCGCAAGTGCAATGGAGGGGGGAGGGGAGAAGGGCAGGGTGAAAGGGGGAGGGAGGAAGTGCAGTGCATAGGATAACAGTAAAATAAATAAGATAATACATAAAAAGTGCGGCCAGCAGGTGGCAAGTGCAGACATCAGGTGTCAAGTGCTAATAGGGGGTTGTAGGGATACAGAAACAGTCCCTGTGTGCAAGGGTTGCCAGGGGGGAAGTGGTGTGTGCAACTGGCGGGGAGGGAACCTGGGCCCGAGAACAGAGGGTAGCCAGGTAACCAGTGCAGTTTTGGTTTCAGCCATGTTTCAGCAGGGGAGAAAAGGGGAGAAAGCAGAGGCAAAGTGGAAGGACTTGAGGTGCTTCCGAAACCAGAGATGGTTCCCCTAAAGTTTTAAAGAGGCAGGGAGGCTGTTCCAGAGGGAGACCCAGCAGAAGAAAGAGATCTACCACCAACTTGTTGCTCGGAGAAGCTACTGACCCTGAGGGAGTTGGAGGTGGATGAGCGAAGAGTTCGAGAAGGAAGATATTTAGGAAGAGAGAGTTGAAGCGATTGAGGCCCCAGAAGGCCTTGTGGACAATGCAGAAGGTTTTTAACTTAATTCTCGCTGCCACTGGGAGCCAGGGTAGAGATTTCAGTCCTGAAGAGATACGATCCATGTGCTTGAGGCCAAGGACAAGTCTCACAGTCCTGTTTTGGATGAGTTGCAGAGGGCGGAGAGTAGAGGCAGGTAGATTAAGAGAGGCTGTTGCAGTAATTCTGCTTAGAGAGAACAAGAGCTCTGGAGACAGTGAGGTTTCTGGGGAACGGAGAGGAAAGGAAGAATACCTCTAAGGAGGTGCAGCTGGTATTGTGACTTCTTATAGACGTCAGAGATATGAGGAGAGAAGGAGAGAAGGAGAGTGTGGAGTCGAAGATGACCCTGAGGTTTTTCGCCTCACACAACGGAGCAGGAAGAAGGCCAAGGGAGGCTGGCCAGAGAGTGACAGGAAAGGAGGGAGCAGTGTGCCGATGAGGAGAATCTTGGTCTTACTGGTATTAAGGCAGAGATCATTGGTGGCACACCACTCCTGGATAGCAGACAGACAGTCAGAGATGAGAGGAGAAAAGGTGGCGGAAGGGAGCCTGAATATGAGTTGAGTGTCATCCGCATAGCACTGAATGTTGGGGCAGAGAGTGGCAAGAAGGGCCAGGTATTGGTTAAGGAGCTAGAGAGAGAGGTTGAACCCCTGGGGAACACCACAGGTAGAGATAGCGATAGAGGAGAGGAAGGACCCAAGTTGGACCTGGGAGGGTCGTTCGGAGAGGAAAGAAGTCAGCCAAGCCAGGGCCTGATCAGTGATACTTATCACGGAGACGGTTGAGCAGGATAGCGTGGTTGACTGTGTCGAAGGCAGAAGAGAGATCAAGTAAGATGAGGACACAGGGGGTGGTGGAATCCAGGTTGGAGAGCAGATCTTCACGAATGTTCAGGAGAGCAGTTTCCGTGCTTCTGGCAGCTCTGCCCAGATTTGTTCACCCAATGCCCTTGATTCATTCACCATCTTTCAATGTAAATTATAGGCAAACACTTTGTAGTCTGAATCCAGTCAAGCGCCCCCAATTTTGTTTTAAGCTTAGATGGATTGGTGTTCAGGTCACTTAGAGTAGACCCAAGTTCAGTTACTTTGGCTAGGTTCCCTTTGACCCATTCTTTCAGAGCCCTGTTATTGCCTTTCTCGATTTGGTTTCGTATCAGCTTCATTGTCAGGGTTTTAGAGGCAAACAGGTACTTCCTGTATAGAGCAAGCTGTTTCCACTCCACAATAGATCTCAATGATTGAAGCCCTAGTTCTTGCCTAGCACTTTGAAAAGGCAGGGACCTCGGTACATGCAGAACGTTTTTCCAAAAGATACCATCTAAAATGGACCAGATTTTAATTGGGATGCTCAGCGTTGCATCTGAGCCATATGTTAAGGTTGGTACCACTTTTGTTTTATAAAAAAAAACGGAAACATTTTGTATTCAGGATTGTTGCTTGAGTTGCCAAGGATTTTGCCTTCAGCCACAGGGAGTCTGTTATCAGAGCTTCACTGTAGCTGTTGTTTATCAGCACTCCTATATTTTTTAATACTCCAAATTGTTCAATTTGCTTCTGATCCATTTTCCACCCGAAGTTTGATTTTGACTTTTTGATTTCTCTAGAACTGCTTTAGCTATGTTTATCTGGAGATAATTTCCCTCCACATATTTACTTCATTTGTCTAATTGACACTGTAACCTGAGCAGTGTCTCGCCAATTAAGACCAGGTCATCAATGTACAGAAGACGTCTTAGTTGACACCCACCTATCCGTGGAGGGAAGCTGTTTGCCATGTCCAGAGTTAATTTGATGTCTGCCAAGAATAGATTAAATGAGACAGGGGCCATCCTTGTTTTAGGCCTCTGTATGTTGGCATTTCTTGAGACAGAAGGCCACTTTCATTGAGTCTGTTCATGTTGGTATTTGAACGGAGCGCGACCAATGGGTCTAGTATTGATGATGGACAGGTCCAAGTCTGCAGTTTGTTCCACAGATGCGCTCAAACCACCTGGTCAAAAGTTTCAACAAGGTCCACGAATGCTAGATATATCTTTGGTTTATTATCCCAAATCATCCCCTTCAAGATACTCAAGGCTAGAATGTTTACGCCTGTGCATATTCCTCAGACAAATCCAGTTTGGAAGGGATCGTTCCTACCTCAGTTTTTGACCATTCGTTTACATTTTTTAGGAGCAATGAACCAAAAATGTTCCTGATTTTAGGCCAACTATTGCAGTCAGCCAAGATTCCAGAAAGCGACGAGTCTCCAAAATGTGTCTGAACAGGAGATGGATGAACCTAGCCCAGAGCACTGAATTTTGCTTGAATATGACATTGGTTAGGCCATCTGGGTCCTGAACATGGGAGTTACTTAGGTGCACCATCTTCTCAGTATTTTCTTCAATCTTGTGCGAGACATCCCATGTCCCAGAAGGTTTACTCTGGTCAAAATTATACAGGCATTTTTTTCTGCATAAAGCTTTTGAAAATGCTGTACCCATGTTTCTTCCAACACACTGTTTATCTCTGGTAGTGAGCGCTCCCCGGCACAACTTTTAACCAGCAACCAGAAATTGGCAGACCTTCTCGCACAAATTGCCTTTAGCATTTTCCCAGTCTTGCTGGTATAATTTCAGCCTGTGTGCACGGACCCAGTTTTTATATTGGCTGATTGCTGTTTTTGCTTGGAGGAGGTCGTCTGGGTGTTTGGAAATCTTGGCTTTCCTTTTTAGCTTTCTCATTTCCTTTCGTTTCTTAACCAGAAGTTCATCGTAGGAATGCAGCAGGTTTTTATCCTTCCTGTTTTTGAATGATTCACTGTGTAGAAACAATTGTGAAGAGGGGTATAATCTACCAAGTCCATCCCTTTGGATAGTTCCTCATGGGTGGAGCCCTTGGCAAGTTGAATATAGAGTTTTTCACTCGCTTCTCTTGGAATTCTCAGACAGGAGCTCCTGCTATGTTCGGCTAGGCTCGTCATCTGATTATATTCTTTGGGATTAACTTCTGCTCCCCATTACATTACCAACAGATTGTGGTCACTATGGGTAGTTCTCACGACTTAAAATGACGATATCGAGAGGAGGAGGCTCCTAGAGACAAAGATGTAATCTATTGTTGCTTCAAGGCTATCTTTTGCCCAAGTTGCTTGTGCAGGCTTGTCATCAGGCATGTGACCATTTAGAATGTGTAGGTCTCTTGAGGACATCAGTTGTTGCCAGGCCGCTGCACTTTTTGTTAGCTGAGTTGACGGCTATTTTTTGTTGGTAGCAATCAGGGCTCGCGAGATCCAGGACCAAGATGTATGATCCGTCACTCCTGGGATGTTCTCATGGGATATCTCGATCTTTCTTGTGACAGGATGATTATTGTTGAGCTGCAAGATAATGATGAGGTTAGATCTTCCTGGGCCGAACAACCGTCTCTTGTTTGCTGGAGAGTCTTGGGTGGGTTCCCTTTCACCTTGGGTACCCCGATTGGCACGGCCCAATGATTTAGCTTGAATCATTCCTGGTGAAGTTTGCACATGAAGGCTAATTCTTTTATCCCTTGCTTCCTTAGCTGGCGCAGTTTCCCCCGTTGGGACTTTGGTCCTTCCAGATGGATTATGGTTGAATCGCAAAAGTGCATGTCATTAAGTCGGTGACACCTCTGATCCTTTAAGTTCTTCTTGGATGCTCGTGTCTCCATTGAATCTTTTTCTGCTGTAATGTCAAAAAATCAGCATTTGAAGACTTTCGGCTGCTTCCAACAGCATGCCTTTTACAATGGGGGAATTTGCATGCAAATAGAAACTGTCTGTGCGATGTTCATCTATGAACTCAATTATCTTGAAGTCGTCAGAAGTAATTTGCCTGAGGTTTGGGACATTGTAAGAGATCCATGACGCTTTTGTGATTCAGGATCAGATCATCGTCCCTATCCACTACTTTCGCGTTTAACAGAACCTGCAGTTTTTGTGATCTGTCTGTGGGCTGGCTTGAAATGATGGTCCCTGACTTTGTCTGACAATTTCCGGGACAGCTTGCATTCTGAGACTGGTCTCAGAGGGGACAGGCCATTTGAGTGCCTCAGTGGGGAACCAATGTTCCTGTCCTGATGCCAACTTTGATTGTTGATGTCACGTTGGCCGCCCTTAAGTCCCACAATTTGGATCCCAGTCCCTCCTGGCTGCACTTTGTAAGCATTAGGCTTCCTTTAGGTGTCTGGGCATTTTTCGTTAAGCGGACCAGCTATGGAGTTTGTTGTTCCACTCTCTTTCTTCTTTCTTCTAGTGTTAAGAACTTGGTTTGAGCTTCAACCACTATGTTTAAGTTCTCAATACCTGCCTGTAACATTTTTTTGTGCCCTTTGCGAGGACCCTGTTTTCTCCTGCAAAGGCTCTCTTTCCGTTTCAGATTCTGTTAAATCCTGTGAGAGGGTGGCTTCATCCTCCCCCCAGTGCCTCTCGATCATCAACAGTTAGGAGAGGTTGAGTTGGTCCGACATGTATTGCTTTGTTAGCTTCCATAAGCAGGTCTTTAGTAATCACATTGGGCCTCATTATATGTTTGCCGGTCCGGAAACAACGGTAAACTGGCCGGTACTGTTGTTTCCAGACCGACAAACTACGTTCTGTGAGCGGGAGCCTTTCAGCCCACCAGGTCTGACCTGGAGAGCGGAACAGCACCCGCTTGCAGACCATCTCAGATGCACCGGCACCATTAATGAATGGTGCCGGTGCATCCAACCTCCCCATTCCCATTGAGTCCATTGGGACTCAAATGGGAATGGGGAGTAATATTTTCCTGGAGCCCGGGAATGGGAAATCACTGTGTCCGCTGGGGCTTTAATGCCCCGCTATTTACCCATTCCCGGGCGCAGGAAAATTCATGACTCTGGCGGCAATCATTCTGGCATTTACCGGCACAGCTACCTCCAGCGTCATACTGACCCCCATTGTCTTTCAAGGTCTTCCGAGAGTCCTTATCTTTCGCACTGCGACAGCAGCTCTGGATAGGATTGCTAGTAAGTGATTTGGTCTTGAAGGAGGTCTTAGTTCCCTTTTGATGGTTGTTGTGAGGAGGCAATCCACTTCGAGACACCTATGTCGGCTTTGGCGACAGTTGGTGGCTGCCAGGGTGCTGCTGCATCACAGGTGGTTTGGGTGCCATTTGTGGCTAACTGAATAAGTGTTCCTGATGTAGGCTGCACCTTTGTAGGTGTAGCCATGGCTGGGACTCGTGTCTCCTTGTCTTGTGTATTTAGCTGCTCTGTCCCATTCAAGTTATCGACTAACAGGAGTGGGCGTTGTTGATATCTTGGACCCAAAGCTCGAAGTTCTGTGGCTGTTATGAAGCCTTCGACAAATATAAATGTTGAGTGCAGCATTGCCAGAACTGTGGCTTGGTCCTTTATTGAGCCATTTAAAGCTTCATATATATTCATGAAGGGAGCCCGAGCTATGGTGATAGATGACATGATGGTCATTAAGTCAGGCTCTGCTGGGTGTCTTGTTGGCTCAGTTGTGGAGGATCTGTTCCTTTTGGTAGATCTTCTTTTCGGTATTGCCCCCATAGAGGAATCCGAACCTGAAGAGGAAATCGATGAGCCCTGTGAGAGGAGGGTCTGAACCACTTTGATGTTTTTCTTCCCTCTAGATTTTCCTCCTGGAATTGGGACAGTGAGCCCCAACTTCCCCAACGCCTGTCGACCGACAGTGTTGCTTCCTTCTCCGTTAGTGGGTTCTCCCAGCTCCCTACCGATAGGTAAACAGTCAGGGTTGAGGGTATTATAGTCAGGCTTGTCCAGCTCGTTACTCATTCTGCCCATAGTTGGTTAGTTAAGAGTGGTCTCGCTTAGAGGGCAGTTTACTCCATCCTCTCCACCTAATGGAACTGTATGGAGGTTCTTGTGGGTAATTCCATTTCCCCACTCTGTTTGGACTTTCTGGGCGTCATATGTTGCCTCTCTTACGTGGGGGCGGTTGGGCAAGCTTGATTAGTCCCTAGGAATCAGACTAACCCATGCACCTTCCAATAATTCTGCATCTGACAATTCCGCTGTCACATCATGCTGGTTAGTCAATGGTAGTTTTGATCTAGGGCGTAAAAATGACATTCATTTGTCATTAGGCTGTTTATTCTTCTGAAGGCCCATTTTGTTTAGTCTTTAAGTGACAGTAGGCAGGGCCCCTGTATTAGAGACTGATTTAGAGCTAGCTACACAAGCGCTGCTGGGTCCAGCAGGGACCCTAGGCCTGGACACTGCCTTGGCCACTTGAAGGTTTGCATCTAGTGCAACATTTGTTTCCACTGCTTGTGACATTAGGTCGATAGTCAATTCACTCTGTACCCCACCAAGTGCCTTGTGTGGGGTCTCTGAACAACCACTATTCAAGTTAATTGGTTCCTTCCAGGACACTGTAGTGTGTGGTAGTTTCAGCATTTTCTGAGGGACAAGAGTTGTAATAAGATTGTCCTCCATAGGGCTGATGTCTGGAAAGTTGCAATTATGAGCCTGGGCAAACACGTGTTGCCAGCGCGTGCCCAACTGTGTATTATCCATGGGCACTGTGCCCTCAGTAGATGAGTTTGTGACATCCCAGATTTTAAAGGTGCCAGGAGGGCAGTGAAACCAAAGTCTTCTGCCAAGGATGCTTTTTCCTCGTTGTTAGACCCCTGGTTGGGAACCTTATGACTGGCTCGGGTGCACAAGGACACAGGTGGGATTTCCATTTGTTCTGCATTTGGAATGGATAAAGCTGAGGGTCTTTGGGTCTTCTCCCCTTGCGAGTTTGCTAAAGGTCTAAACACCCGCACCAGTCCTTCTGGTTCTCAGTAGAGGCCCCAATTTGGGTGAAAGCTTTAGCAGTTAACTCATGCTCTGCTGAAATAGCCATGTGCCCCAATGGCGCTGTTTAGTTAAGCGAGTTCTGCAGCTGTATCTCCCCCCGTTTATTTGATGCAGAGTCCACTGGATCTACTGGGGGTAAGCCGCTTCGAAGAGTCTTTAACAGCATGCATGACTTTAAGAGATGAGGAGGAGAGGAGTTGGTGTAGAAAGTAAGCCATAGTGGTAGAGGAGGAGAGCCTGTGATTCTCTGATGGATTTGAGATCTCCTGCACGGGAGGATCAGACCCGTCTGGGTGGGTGGGAGTCAAGGCACTGTTAATCGAAGCAGATTTCAGAATGTTCTTGCCCACCTGCAATTTACTTCTCCCGGTCGCCGAACTTAGTTCACCACTCTGCCTCTGCTTCGTACTGTGGAGGCTATGAACTTCTTCCATCTGAAGGACACCAGCCTCCCTTCCTGCTGGCTGAGTTTCGCCGACTGAACTTCGCAGGGCAGGATATGTGAGTCTTAAAGTGAGGGGTAGTAAGCAGCACGTTCCACACACTGTGTTGCTTTAATAGCAGATGCCTAGAAACTTATTTTATTTGCAATGTAATTAAGGCGTCTTACTGCATTAGTCATTCCACAAGCAGAGGAATGATGAAAAGCCAAATGTAGAATGCAAAGCAGCAGGTCCCAAGCGGTAGCCTTCGCAGCAGACGGCACCCACCTCCAATGCAATTAAAGGGACAGTACAGCACAGCTCCACAGATCCGCTTTCTTCAACACCGCCAAACACTTTGCACCACTTCATTGGAACTAATGATTTTGAATACAGAAAAAGTGAAATAAGGCAGCCAGGGTGCAACTCTACTTATAAGGGATACGAATTGGGGGATGATTGTAACCTTTGCCATCAGTCAAGAGCCAGCATAAGAATAATACAAAGGCCACAGGAGAAAAAATCTCCTTATTTGAAACACCAATGGGGAGAAACCTGTAACCTGCATTGCCAACAGCCAAATGGCTATAGAAGAGCAATACAGAGTCAATAAGGGCGCCATTTAGGTTTTATGGAATACCAATCTGGGGAGATCTGGAACCCACATTGTCAAGAGTCAAGAGCCTACAAAGAGAAACTGGCATTGTTCAAACTTCCTCACATAGGATACTGGTGGGGAGAATCTTGGAACAAGCATTATCACTGAACACAATTTTAGCTGTAGGAGGGGCCAATAGTAGTTAGTCCTGGCAGTCGAGTATGCCAGGAAAGAAGCTGATTTAAAACACTGTGGTTATGGTAAAAAGGTGTGTTGGAAATAACGTGATAATTGTATCACCTTTTTTTGATGAACTGATGCATTACCAAAAGTAATTGCTATGCTATCCTGACAAAAGTGTTTCCTTTGAAGAAGTGTGATATGCTAATAATTATTTGCCTTTTTGAAGTGAACAATTGTCTCGAGGGAAAACCAGTTACTTTGACAAGCAGGTGACTGTGGAAAATAACAGGTGTTTTGAATTGTGACCAAGCATTTGTGAAAGAGACATTTTCTTTACCGAGTGGAAGAATCCAGGGAATGGAAAAGACTTTTTGTGCTACGTTGACTAGAACTTTGTTATTGCACAGAACCTTATTGAATCTGAACTTTGCTCAATGTATTCCTGAATTGATCCAGGGCAAGGGCGTCCAACCCTGGTCACAAGGAGTACTTTCTGAAACCTTTGAGTTTGAATTGGTATTTTGTTTTGTTGTATTGAAGACAGCCAAACATTCCTTGTATAATTTTGTTGTGTGCATTACTGTGAGGGTCAGAGACTTTTTGGCCACTAGGTCATTTTTCTTCAGTTTTAGTTTGCTAGGATTCCATCCTTGTTAGTTTAGGGAAAGATAGGGGTTTATCTCACCCCTTTTTATTTAATAAAAATGGTATCTTTTGAGAAAACTAAACCATTGTGTCCGTCTCACATTTCCAAGCCCTCACAGAAGTCACAGCATATAATGTAAGCAGTAACTAACACTTGTGAGGATGTCCCTAGCCACCCCAGGCATGCCTCACATTAATATACAGGTGGAGTGGCCATCCCATTCCCTGGCAACAATTGAGCTCACAATACACATATACATCTAAATAGTTATACAGACTGAGAAAATTGTAAGTTCATTTCAAGAAAATGCCCATCTCACCTAACATTGTTTGCCTTGTGAGACTGCTTCCGCTGTACTGAGTCATGTATCCATGCTCCCCTCCGTAGATGTTCAAACCAGCCTACACTGCCAAGCTGATGCGTTCAGGCATCCCACAGCCCTGTGTCCTTACATAACAGCAACCATCTACCTTAGCAGAAGGCTTCAGAAGAGAAAAATAGCACATGCTCAGACGAGTTAACACATCCACACACCCAATGACACCGAACCCTGTCCCCCCCTGTGTGACATGCAACAACTGCAAGCAATGACTCACCACCCTTCCATATCCCTTTCACCCTCCGTTCCAATGCAGTGGGACCTGCTCACCTCAGGCCAAGGCAATTGAAAACACCCCTCACAGTGACAGCATCCCTACCCACAACACCTCCACTGCCTGCCCCCCCCCCCCACAGTGCCATGCAACAACTGCAAGCAATGTCTCGCCAGCCTCCAATCACCATGTCTCCCACGCACCCATGCAGCCAGACCGGCTCAGTTCATGCCAACGCATTGAAAACAACCCCACACAGTGATAGCACCCCCACCCACAACACCACCAATGCCTGCCCCCCCTGAGTGCCATGCAACAACTGCAAGCAATGACTCACTAGCCTTCCATCGCCATGTCTCCTCTGGATCCATGCCGCCAGACCTGCTCACTGCAGGCAAACGTACCGAAAAAAACACACAGTGACAGCATCCCTGCCACCAATGGCACCACACCCTGTATCCCTCTGAGTGCCTTGAACGTACCTGCACAAGGTACACACCTGGATCACATACACAGCATTTCACCATAAATCACATTCTAAGCTTGCAAAAACATGCAGTGCATGAAAGTAAACACACAGGACAGCCTTGAGGTGTCCTGTATGGAACACAGTAACTTGACAGCCATCATCCACCCAGTGTCAAAGACCAGAAGGTCACATCAAAGAGTGTGAGCACCAATGAATCCAACAAAATCTGAACTCATTGACAGAGTAATCAGTGGCAGTGAAGCAAACAAATGTGCATGAAAGCATGGTATGCACTGTGGGCACAGGGGTTGGCCTGCCCTCGAATGCAGGCACATGTTGGGCCATTGATTGCAGGCATACAAGTCGGACACACGCACAGCCAGGTTTCCCAGGTGCCTTTGGTGGTCCCTTGGATGCAGGGGAGGGAAGGGGACACCAAGTGAGGAGGGGAAGGTCTGGGGAGTGGAAGTAAAAGTGGGGGAGCTGATGGGAAGGATGAAAGACGGCAAGAGGGAGAGAGGAGACAGAGTTAAGAATGTGCAGCAGAGGAGTGGAGAGAGAACGAGAGAGAGAGAGAGAGAGAGAGAGAGGGGGGGATTGTGAGCAATGAGGAGTTTGCCTGGTGGGGAGATGAGGAGAGAGATAGGACTGTTAGAGTGGGTGAGGGCTGAGAGAAGGGGGAAGAGAGGAAGACAGAGACAGAAGAATAGGAATGTAAGGAAGCAGGGGCAGAGAGCCCAAGAGGCACACTGATCAAAAATAGCACATTTTGGGGGTCAAGAAGGACAACAGGGGGTGAGGGTGAAGGGCAGACTGGGAACCTAACAAAGACCTCCTGCTAAAGGGTACTCCTCAGCTTCTCATGAACAAACAAAACAACATGGTCAAAACACCATGATATGCAACCCAGAAACAAACCCATGTCCTCAATCTCCTCAATCTCCATGAAACTAAGGCTGTGCCACCCCTACTTCAGACTCTGCACCACCCACCTACCCCTCTTGAACCCCCAGTTCATGGACAGGTCATGATGCCCCAGCTGTTTCTTCCCCCTTAAACAGATCACCCACCGTTCCCTGGAAGTGGGCGAGGATCATAGAGTGTAGTGCAAACACTTGCAGGGACAACAGATGAACATAAGCTGTGGGGAGGGGATGATGTTACACATGCATGTGCCCACAATTTACAGACACACAGTGCAATCACGCACAGTGCTGGATTTGAACAACAAGTTATGGAAACAAAAGTCATGCAATACATTGAAGATGAGAGAATATACAGAAAAACAATACTAAACAACAAGTGGCTATTATGGGGAACATAGGTAAAGGCTGTCAGGGGTCCACATGAGCAAACCAGTACAAACCTACATGGCTGAAGTGTACTAAACCAGTCCTGTGGAGTGCAGGGAGACATACAGCCAGGACATCCTGCAATCTGTGTGCAAGTGGGCTGATGTACACCCCTTGGCCAGGCACCCCGCTGGCCTAAACAAGCCGGACTCCTGAAAACGAACACAGCATGACATTCAGTGCAACACTCCCATCGAACGGCAGGGTGCCCCTAGCAGGGCAATCTTGGCTGGGACATTGCATGGGGTGTGGCCTATATCCTGCTTGGGGAAGGAAAGAGCCAGGTCCCTTGTGCCTCATGGTTTGAAAGGTGGCCCACCACTTGGACGATGCTCAGTGGAAGGGAGTATCAGAGTTTGGGAGCCTTGACAGAGAAAGAGGCATGTCAAATTCAAGTTGATTTGAGGGAAGAGATCCCAAGGTGTAGTGCAGAGCATGATGTGAGGTATCTGTAGTGTCGTCAGGCTGTGGGACAGTGTTGGACAAAGTCAAGGCACATCTCGTGGAGGGCCCAGTTGTTGATGCAATTGGCCATGAAGGTGGTTTATCGGACAATGGGAAGCCAGTGGAGCACATGGAGGGCATGAGTCATGTGTACCCTGAGAGTGAGGGCAAGGATGAGGCAGGCTGTGTTGTTCAGGATCTGTTGTAGCTTACTGAGATGATGGGCAGGGTCATACACATAAATGGAATAAGAGCGGTCTAGACAGGAGAGGATAATTGGCAACATTGACATGACTCTGTGAGGGTAGGATAGCTAAGTGAAGGATCATTCAATGGTGTGGAGGTGTAGATTACAGGATCTATGAGCAGTGTCCATGTGGTGACAGAGTGTTCAGTCAAAGTCCATGGTCCATCACAGTTACTTCACTGAGCTGGATGCTGTGGGAGTGTGGACTAGGGAGCAGAGCCAGGGGGTGGCTTGGTGAAAGAGTGCATGATTCTGCTCCCAACAGTATACATGAGGAGGTGGCTAACTTCCAGGTTATGTTTTGAAATCTGAGGTGAGGTCCCAATGGGGAGCAGCCAAAGTTTTGGTGATCTGTGAATGGATGTGTGTGTAATACATGTAGTTGTAGCAGGATAGGTCATGTGAGCGGATAAAGGTGGGGAGTGGGATCAGGCACAGATTGAAGAATAGGCTGGATAGGGAGTACACCTGCAGGAACCCGTAGGGGTAGGGGAAAGGAGAAGGGTGGTAGGGAGAAGACTTGAGAACGATCAGCGAGGCAAGACCTGAACAATCAGAATGTTGAGTCCATGATGCTCAGAGAGTGGAGTCTGTGAATGAGGATGCTGTCATTGAATGTGTCAAAGACTGGCAATGACTCAAACTGGATACCTGACGCACAGCTTCCTGAGTATTGTCCATTGTGGAAGTGCAACCAGAAACCTAAAGCACATGCATGGATGATCAAGGAGCTATCCCCTATCTGTTACATTGTCTATTACCTTGATACCTATCTGACCTGTTTGTTAGTATTGTTATTTGTCTTTTGTGCATATTCAGGCCTCTGGGCAAGTACACAATATAAGACATTTAATAATAATAATAACAATAAAAATAATAATAAAACACACCCAGACATGTGGACAAACTCACATCTGCACTGACAGTCACCATCCCAAAATCACATGATCCATGCAAACCCTATATGTGCCACTGCATGCCAATATTGTGGTGCAATCCTAACCAGCCATTAACATGATTGGCAGTGCACAAGCTTACCCTCAAACTAACACTGTGACTCCGCATTGGGTAATGGAGGATCAGTGTCCGGCAGAGGGCATGGGCACTAGGGAAGCAAAACGGTCTGGCTGGACCTCTCATGGAGTGCAGTTACTGGATGAGGCAGGATCCCTGCAACAACATAATGCATGCAGACTGCACATGTGTACATCAATATTAATGTATTTGTGATTCTGTTGCAGTCAAGTGAAATATGCCAGTGGACACCACTGCACATGGCTGCATGTTCAGTCCTTCACTCATAAAGTCTGTGAGAGGGCAACGACACATCTCTCAAGGTTCAAATGAAAAAAGGAAAATGTGTTCCGGGTTGAAAAAAAAGGAAAATGTGTCCATCCTGGAAAGGGGTTAAAAAAAGGAAAACGTGTCCATCCTGTACAGAGGTGAAAAAAAAGCAAAATGTGGCACAGGGGTGAAAGCAAAAAAAAGTGTCCATCTTGGATAGGGGGAAAACATGTCCACCCTAGTGGGGGCGGGAGGGAGGGAATATCAATGTCGATCATGAGTGAACAGAAAATACACTCAATTGTTCATGTGTATTGACATTCTCGTTGTGTGTTGTATCTGGTGTCATCTCATTTGTCTCTGCACATTAACTACTGGAGTTTATTGTATGTTGATTTACTTTCTGGTCCACTGATGTTAAGGGTGTTCCTTTGGCACTTGCTTGACCATGTGTATGTGCCCACACGTCATTCACTGTTGTGGGTATTTGTCTCGGGAGGATAGCTCAGGGGCAACACGCTCGCCTTGGAAGCAAGACAACCCGGAGTTCGATCCCCGGGTCGTGCTTAGAAACCTCTGGGTATTAAGCATGTTCTAAATAACCAATTACACTTGTGGGCGTTGCAGTGAGATGGGGCCTCACTGTGGATGGGTGGGCTGGACACATTACTTGTGCAGTAGATGGTAGATTGATCTGTCACTCCCACGTTATGGACTCCCACCTGCCCATGCCTGCAAACCTCCACTACTTGCTCGCATATCATGCTTCACCTCAGCCAATGGAATGCAGCTGAGTCCCATTATTGATGTTTCAGTCTAGCAGCACACATTTCCTGTCTCCCTGAGTCGCACACTCTGTGACAGGCTTCATGTCACCCATACACAGGCCTGTTCTGCTTTGGTCACTGGCAGGGACTTTGCTACCCCTACCTACTGGCCTACTTTTGCACAGGCTGAAATACACCCAGGCATTCTTCATGATAACGCCCAATCTCTGATTCCTCATACTTCTGTCCTCCAAGGGCATTCCCTTGCAGTGCTTTGAGGCAATTGCAATGGCACAAAGGCACTATACATATGCCACATTGAATTGCATTACCATGTCACATATACATGGGAGATGTTCACAGTGTAGGTTGTGTTACAGTGTGCTGTCCTGTTGTTGTGCAGCTGAGTGTGGTCTACGAGGGAGTAAGGGAAGAAGTTGCTCCAGCCCTATATCCAACAGCAGTGCTCCCAGTTGATTGTGCTGCTGGAGGAGGATATGTGGCAGTTATACTTCATAGTGGAGGCAGGCCAGATGAGTTGAGGTAAGTTGAAGCTCCATGTTGGACGGGTAGGGGGCAGACTAGCAGGGGGCTGTCTAGGGGTGATGGGCATAGGTTTGTTGGAGTGGTGGGTGGTATCAGGACTGGAGGGGATATCATGAGGGATGGGGCAGGGGTGAGTGGGGGTGGTGTCAGGATCTGAGGGGGCTTTGTGGGGGTTGTGGCAGAGGTGAGCAGGGGTGGTGTCAGGAGATGAGGGGGCTTCCTGGGGGTTGTGATGGAGGTGAGTGGGGGTGGTGGGTGGTGTCAGGACTTGAGGGGGTTCCTATGGGTTGTGGCATAGGTGAGTGGGGCTGGTGTCAGGACTTGAGGTGGCTTCCTGGGGTTTGGGGCAGAGGTGAGTGAGGGTGGTGTCAGGGGGCTTCCTACGGGTTGTGGTGGAGGTGAGTGGGGCTGGTGTCAGGACTTGAGGGGGCTTCCTGGGGGTTGTGTGGGAGGTGAGTGTAGGTGGTGTCAGGACCTGAGGAGGCTGGCCAGGGGTTGTTCCAGAGGTGAGTACGGGTGGTGTCAGGGCTTGAGGGGGCTGCCTGGGGTTGTGACAAAGGTGAGTGGGGGTGGTGTCAGGACTTGAGGGGGCTGCCTGGGGGTTGTGGCAGAGGTGAGTGGGGGTGGTGTCAGGACTGGTGCAGGCTTCCTGGAGGTTGCGGTGTAGGTGAGTGGGAGTGGTGTCAGGACTTGAGGAGGCTTCCTGGGGGTTGTGGCATAGGTGAGTGGGGGTGGTGTCAGGACTTGAGAGAGCTTCCTTTGGGTTGTGGCGGAGGTGAGGGAGGTGGTGTCAGTACTTGAGAGGGCTGCTATGACTTAGGGGTCTAGGCCTGCAGTTATGTGCCTTGAAACTAGGGGTGACGGTCGCAGTTCTGTCGGGGTGCCGCCTGGAGTTAGGGGTGACAGTCGGCAGTATCGCCATGGTGCTGTCATGGTGCTGTCATGAGTTATGGGGGACAGTATTTAGTTCCACTGGGGTGCCAACTGGAGTTAGGGGTGATGGTCTGCAGTATCGCCAGGGTGCTGCTTTGTGTTAAGGGGGCCACTATGCAGTTTCGCTGGGGTGCCGCTTGGATTTAGGGGTGATGGTCTGCAGTTTCACCAGAGTGCTGCCTTGAGTTAAGGGTACAATATGCAGCTTCGCTGGGGTGCCGCTTGGAGTTAGGGGTGATGGTGTTCAGTTTTGCCAGTGTGCTTCTTTGAGTTACGGGGGATCGTACACAGTTTCGCTGGGGTGGTGCTGCCTTGAGTTACGGGTGACAGTATGCAGTTTCACTGGGGTGCCGTTTGGAGTTAGGGGTGACGGTTTGTAGTTTCACCAGGGTGCTGCCTTGAGTTACGGGGGACAGTACATGGTATCATCTGGGTGCTGGATGGTGGTGCAAAGGCTCTCTGTTGGTGCTGGCTTTTGTTTGCATGGGGGCGTATTATGGACGTTCCAGGTACAACTAATTTTCCTTTGAGCCTCGGTTTACTTTCCCTTTTGGAATCCATGATTATGCAGAATGCGCAAATATTTTCAAATGCGCAAGTAGGCACAAAGCCTTTTATGGTGCTAAGTGGTTTGCCGGATTTAGCTAATTTTCTATGAATTAGGCCCTAAAATTAAATAGAATCTATGGCTCATGCCGACAAAGAATCACAATGGACACAGTGTGTTCGTGAAACACTGTCACCTAGTGTGATCTGGTATACAAAATTCTGCATCCCGGGGAGAGCCTAGTTATAAATTATATGTTTGTGAAAACTGAAGTTTGCACCGATAATTCATTCCATTCTTAGAGAATTGTGCACAGTGTAAAACCCCTGCAGTCCTGCATCTTTGAATTCACTGGCCGACTAATGTGTAATGTGAAAGGGCAAACAAGGGTTTTAATCAGATGCCTGTTATTGGGGGGTAGTATATCTCCCGCTCAAAAGCTGTGCACACATACACAGGCTGACAGTTGCACACATATCTAGATTGAAAGCTGCACAAACCTGTGTATGTAAAGAAATGCACACATGTACATTGAATGTTATCTACACATGTTCTTTGAAAGCTGCACAAACATATTCTCAAAAGAATGCACACACACACACCTGTTCAGAGAAGAGTGCACTATTCTGAGAACATTATTTTTCTAATTCAAAACTTCAGGAGTCCGTTGTAATCTGTTCTTGTCTACATTTAAGTGATTTGCACATAGACAAAACATTTCCAACTCCACACCTACACAGGCGAGCTATGTGAAAGCAATATATATTTTAAATTTTGTTTGTTCAAATAACTTTTCTCTAGTAGCATGCTTGTCTTGGTAGTGGAGAAAAAGAAGTGTTCATGTAGAATTTTGAATTGATTGTATTAAAAATGCCTCCACTGGCTGAAAAAGCAGCCTTGCAATGAGTGAAGTAAATTGTATCGTCTGGATGGAAGCAAATATGGAGGGAGTGTATTTAGAATGTGTACTACCTTTTAGAGTAAAATATACATATATTTGAGAATGGAAGTTAATATGTGTGTGTAAACCAGTATAGCGATTCATACAGGCAGGCAAAATTCGTTGTGTTTACAAAAACATTGTAGTGATTTCTTTGGGAAAGCTGGTGTTTGCTTTAGTTGAAGTTTAGTTCAAGAACATGATATTATGCATGTTGCGCTAGCTGAACCTGTAAATTAATACTAAAAACAGATAATTCTACCACGTCCCCATACATTTTTGGGACTTTACCAAAACTACGTGCATTTGGGAGAAGCATAATCCAGTAAATCGTTTCTTTCTAGGCAGAGCAGCAGGGCCTTGTCCTAGGCTTTGCTCTGCAAAACTATGCTTTGGTTCCCCTGCAAAAATCAGGAGGCCTAAGACAAATCTATATGATGTGATAGAACAACATAACCCAGCAACCTATAAAATAGCATATAAAATTTTTATTCCGGTATGGCCGCCTAGCCGCGGACCTTATGTAAACAACAACCACGTGGTGTGCGTGTTCTCATTGTGGGATTCGTTGTGTTTCTGGGATACACTTCCCTGGGATACAGCCACTGAGCCGTTGCGAGATTCATATCAATATTAATCCTGTGTTCTTTGCCTTTATGTAATGCATTAATGTGATACATGCCCCTATGATGCGTACGCCGAGCCGTCGTGAATATCGTGGCATGCAGAGCTTCTCATTCTTTCTCCATCTCAAGTGACGGTGTGTTGGGGTGGAAGGCCCCAAATAATGTGCAGGACACCAGCAGAGTAGTTTACAACAACCTCTTTATTTCTCTTACATATCGGAAGTGCCTCCTGGGCACTCCTCCTCCCCTTTCCACGTCACATCCATCTGTGACGTACACCCCACGAGTGAGATGTCTTAAAGGGCACTCACCCATGACACGGTGGTTGGCATGCGAAGTATGAATCGATTTGTTTGCGGCTGCCGAGCCATTGTGATACATGTGATACATGCGCATATGATGCAGCCACCAAGCTGATTTATTTGCAGCCGCCGAGCCGTTTTGATATATGTGATACATGCACCTATCCATTTGTTTGCAGCCCAAGCCGTTTTGTTAGGTTGTATAATTTAAATAGAATGTCCAAACTAATGGTGAGGCATGCCCAAATGTATTAGCGGGTGCCGTGCCACATTGGTTTATTCATTTGTATGCATAGGCATTGGTTTTTCAATTCGCATACAATCTGAAATCTTTATGTGCATGATGGGCAGGTCTCAAGGAAGCTGCGGCCTGAAAGCCTGGGTTTCTTTCTATTTCTTTTTAATTTTAAATTGTAAAGGTCTGGTTTCATGGGGCCGATCTTGCTGCCGCTTTATTTCTTTTTGAAGCGTGTTCGAGCACTATTCTATTCTATTCTATTCTATTCTATTCTATTCTATTCAACTTTTGTAAAGTGCTAGCTCACCTGCAGGCCTCATAGCACTGACAAATAACATAAAACAGACAAGACAATCATCATCGTATGTTAAGGTGGATCCATATGCCAATAGATCCAAGGTTCCAGGGTGACGGTCAGAGGGTTAAATCTAAACACCTCTGCCAATCGAACAAAACTGGTTTTGATGGACCTTCTCAATTGAGCATATGACAGCAGTTGCCTAATAGCAATCTGGAGGTCATTCCAAGCCTTCGGCCCCCAAGCATTAAAGCTAAGGTCCCTGAATGATTTTAATCTGAAGCGTGCTTGTTGCAACAGATCTTTGTCATTAGACCGAAGATTATGTCTAAATGGCGATTTCTTAATACGGTCTTGTAAGTATCGGGGGCGGTACAAGCAAGGCACTTGTAGACTAGACAGTAAGCCTTCAAACTGATCTTTTGAGCCACGGGGATTGCATTGAGCCAATGCAGCTTCCCCCGTGCTTTAGTCACATGATCTCTGCGCCCTATCCCGCAGACAGCCCTGACTGCCCCGTTTTGTAAAGTTTGCAGTTTCTTTATGTTGGTAGAGGTGGTACCTGTCAATAGCCCATTGCAGTAATCCAACCTCGAGTTGAGAGTCGCAGTTGCTATTAAGGCTCGGTTGCGTCCAAACGGGGTTGTTGCCGCCTTGCAGCACAAGTGGTTTTTTGTTTAGGGATGATAAGGGCAATGGCTGTGCATGCCACATGTGAGGGTGATGCCCGAGGGATTCCAGCTTTATGATGTTGAAGTTGTCCATATGGAGCGTTAGAAAAATTTGAGGTGTAGGCTTAAGCCGCAATTTTGGGACAACAAGGATTACACTGGAAACCGTTGTGAGGATGTAGTGTGAATTTGTTCATTGGATCACAGAGTGTGAAGGAAAAGGCGTGTAGCTTTGGGACCACGCATTGTTGGGCTGCCAGGGGGCAACAGGGGTTGTCTGATGTCACACATGTCTTGTGCCACGCTACAGGTGGCAGTAGATGGCTCACTACAACGGTGGGCACTGCAAGCAGTAAGATATTAATATTTTGATTTTGCAGGGCATTTTGTTTTGCAGCTACTTTGTAATGGCAAAGGGGAAGAGTGCCCACATTGGAACTGGGCGGGCATGTTCCAGGGTTCTGCTCACCACCGACGGTGGCAGTGTTTTTTATGTTTCGAGCTTGGATAATTACTGAATGTATTATGCTTTCACTGCCTCACACTGTGCGGGGAGCTGGGGGGTGGTAAGACAGATCAGAAGGTGGAGTGTGCGCTGCTGCATATGTGTGGGTGATCTGCAGGTCACAGGTTTGGATTCTGTCAATGAAAAATCAGCCCTTTGTCCTTTGTGATACCTGAATGAATACAAACACAGGTTGAGCGATACTGGATGTATAATTTTTCCTACAATCTGGTTTTTAATTTAGTTTCATTTTGTTTGATTATGCACAGATCGTGTTCCTTAAAGGCCCTGGTGGAGGGACAATAAGACAGAACATTTATCTGCCGATTCTTGTGGTTTGACTGTGCGACCTGCTATGATGTGGCAGTGATTAGGGTGAATAGGTAAGTTAACAATAAATGTCTTATGTACTGAATGCAGGTCATGCACCGTAGGGAGCATGGCGGCACGTAAGGGTTCTTTACTTTGCGAAGAAAGAGCAGAGGAAGTTTGGTAAGGCATACACACGGGAGATCATATATTGAACTGTATGGTAGAATGTGTTCAGGTCACAGAAAGAGGGCCGATAGGCAAGGGGGCACTGTGCAGCTGCAGCCTCCTGCAAGGGCCGGGCTTGGTGTATTCATTTTCAGTTTTGTGCCCATTGTCACAGGTCGGCATGTCTGTTGAAGGATCACAGGACATGTTCCATAGTATCAAGGAGGTTCCTAACAGCCCCATTGGGAGCAAAGATGAAGATGAAGGCGAGCTTTGGACGCTTTTCCAAGAATAAATGCACAGTCAGCCGAAGGGCTGGGCAAAGACGTTGCTGCGGGGTGAGCAGGTACCACCCAGCCAGGCCTTCGTCATCCAGGCACAGATTTGCTCCCCCATGACCAATACCCCCTGCCAAGCGAGGCACCCCCAAATACACAACCCGCTAAAGGGAAGCACCAACCCATGGGTAAGAAACCACAAGTGGTCGTCCGGGAATTGGTTTTACCGCAAGCAGGTAACAAGCTGGTGCCATCGTTAAAGATCGCAGAGATACCCGCCGCAGTTTTCAGTACTTTGGATGGGATGGGTGTATTGGCTTTGGCACCAGCACCCCGCCCAGCGCAAGGGGCTTCAGGGTGCCCAGCCCTTGTACTGGCACTGTGTTAGAAACTGAAAAATGTGGTATGTCCTTAGAAGAAATGCTGAGGATGATTGGGGGGTGTGGGGGCAACGGTCTGGTGGCAAGAGAAGTTTGGGAGGGTCCATTGGGACTGCCTGTGAACAAGGGATTGGTGGTGGCGCCAGCTGCCACGACTTGTAGCGCTTTCCCCACACTTAGCCTGGGGGCAAAGGATGTGCCTGGCACACCTGATCTGGGCCCCATCCTTGCAGGGTCTGCGCAGCAAAGTTTGATGGAGGAAGAGTGCATAAGAGTAGGTGTCATCCCACTGCTGGTCACCATTTCACCCCTGCTTTCGGGCAGATCCTCTCTGGTGTGGCACATCCCTGCTCAGGTGAAAGAGCGTGTTTGGGCTAGGGAATTTTTCAATATATATTATCTTTATTGGCGGTTGAAACGGCATACCCCGATATAACTGTCAGCAGAGAGGATTTCAAGAAAAGGCAGAAAAAATATAGAGCTGAAGAAAATATATCCAATTGGAATAAGGCGTGTTAGCAGCGGTATGGATGGAAACATTTCCGGAGCAAAGTCCGGCCTTGTGGAAATATAGAGAGACAATTGTGAATGAGCAGAATAAATATGGCTCAACAGGTTGGATTGATTATGATAGGGATTTTAGATCTAAAATGGCCTTGGTTCCCAAAATGACTTGGGACCAGAAGGACATGGATGGTTGGGTTTTCTTCATGGGCAGTAGAGAGACGGCCAGCAGGGGGATATTTAGTGATGCCCACAACGGTTCTCAAAGGTCTTGATATGTTAAGTATGAGCACAACCAGAAGTCAAATAGGCGGCCCTTTCACCATGGCCCCCAAGGACGGGGGAGCAAGAGCAGGGATACAACAATGCTAGCACGGGACAAGGGGCAAGACCATCTGAAGGTCAAAAAGCAGGGGGCTACCCATGCCGTTCTTTTAACAAAGGTAACTGCACATGGGGGCCTATGTGTAGGTATTCCCATGAGTGCGCAAAAATGTGGCGGTAGCCACCTGGTGGAGAAATGCATCAAAAAGGAAGGTGACAGCTGTGGCAGGGGCCAGCACAAAAAAGCTCTGTAGCGGCCTACAGGACAAGGTTCCATCTCATGTGGACCTTCATGTTTTACAGGAGCATTTGAATGATTATCCCAAGCAGTACGAGAGGGAGTTAGTGTTTGGGGGATTTATAGTGGGGTTTCACATGTCTACAAGGGCCCCTTGAGTGTCCGGGTGGCAAATAACCTACCTTCCACTATGGACCAGCCCCTGGATGTGGGAAATAAAATATTGAAAGAGCTGGAATTGGGGAGGGTTGTTGATCCCTTTCCCCACCAACCCTGCCCAATTTCATAGTATCTCCTCTAGGTATCGTGCCCATAGCCCAGAGGCCTGTCAGTGAATGACTGGCTCAGTCCGGAGCATTGCTCAGTGCACTATGCTTCTTTTGCCCAGGCCATGGTTTTGGTAGCCGGCATGGGCAGAAAGGCACTTTTGGCCAAAGTAGACATTGAGTCGGCTTTCTGCTTATTGCCAGTACACCCGACAGCTTTCATTTGCTGGGATTCCAATGGGAGGGAAGCGTTTATGTGGAAAAATGTATGCTGATGGGTTGCTCATTGTCGGGTGCAATGTTCAAGGATTGTAGCACCTTTCTGGAATTGGCCGCCCGCAGGGAGGAACAGAGTGGTGCATCATCCACTACCTAGATGATTTTATGTTTGCTGGCAGGGATGGTCTGATGACTGCGCCCACGCGCTGTCTTCCTTTCAAACCTTTATGAACAGAATGGGCATACCATTGGCTCCAGAGAAGACTCAGGGCACGTGCAAGGTTTTAACTTTTTTGGGCATAGAAATTGATACCGGCGAGGGCACTTACAGGTTGCCGAAGGAGAAAATCAAGGGGTTGGCCGCAGAAATTGTAAACAATTTAGCTAAAGAAACGTCCACCCTAGAGAACATCTAGCAACTTTTGGGAAAGCTTAATTTTGCTGCCAAGGTAATCCTGGCCAGCAGGGTGACTGCACACAGGTTAGCTAGGGCAACTGCAGGGGTCTCCCATGAACACCACCATATCCGCCTCAGTGCAGGCCTAAAAGATGACTTGAAAATGTGGATCTCATTCCTAGCAAGATTCAATGGGGTTCATATTTGGAGGACGCCATGGGAGACGAGTGTCGAGTTGCAAATGTATTCAGACGCAGCAGTCAGCCAAAGGATTTGGCGTTATCTTGGGACAGGAGTGGTGTGCTCAGGGGTGGCCGCAGCGATGGCAAAAAAAGGGTAGGACAAGGAATATCATTGTGTTGGAGTTGTTTCCCATAGTGGTGGCACTCATGTTATGGCCAAAGGAATTAGGTAACAAAAGGGTGCGTTACTTGTCCGACAAAAAGGCTGTGGTGCAAGCCATTAATCTACAGTCTGCCTATTGCCCTGCTGTGCTCAGCCTGCTGAGGAAATTGGTTGAGATCTGCTAATATGGGCATGTGCAGGGAACCGGGAATATTGCTGCTGATGCTCTTTCTCAATTTCAGTCGACCAAGTTTCGGGAAGCCCATCCAGCAGCCAAGCAGAGAGGAGCACAGTTTCAGAAACGGTGGTGGCAGTTTGTGGCATGGACACATTCACTCGGTGAATCGGGGAAGCAATCGCTCACAACAGGCATCAGGTCCAGGTATCAGCAGAGCTACGGTAAGTCTCTGAAGGTAACTGTGGCATTGAAGTGCACTAATTGCACTTTGGAGGAACAGGTTCACGCATTTGTGGTGTGGGCCCAGAATGAAGGGAAGACTAAAAGCTGGGCAACAGCTCACCTAGCAGCAGTGGCCTTTTATAGTAAATTGGGTGGGAAAGCCGATCCCAGAAAAGGGTTTTGGGTGTGCGTAGCATTGAAGGGTTGGGGCAGAATGGAGCCTCCAAAACAGGATGGGCGCATACCCATTGAATTCAAATTACTTTTGAAGTTTCTGGCTGCCTTGTGGGAGTGTGTTTTTCGATGCACATGAGTTGGCCCTATTTAGGTACGCTTTTGCATGGGCTTTGCTCTGTGCTTTTAGGAATAGCGAGTTGGTCTCAGTCTCAAGAAATGACACGTCAGTTCATGCAATTGCATTGGGGGACGTTTTCTTCTTCAGCAGGAGCATGGGTGAAGGGGTCATGATTAAGTTGAGGAAATGCAAAACGGATCCGATGGGGAAGGGCAGAAATATAGAGATGCATGTGTCTCCACTGTAGGACAGCTGCACGGTACACCTCTTGAGGCTCTTTTTAACATATAGGAATAAAGGGGCCGGTCTACTCCTAATGCATGAAGATGCCACCCCTTCACCATGTTTCAATTCAGGAAGGTTGTGCCTGCAACCCTGGGGCACTAGGTATCCACGGTACAGGTTGGTCCCCGCACAGCTTCAGGATCGGGGCTGCCACCACAGCGTTTCTACAGGGGATGTCGGCACCGGCTATCATGAGGGTGGGCAGATGGGAATCCGGCCGCTATATACTGTATGTACAGCCTCAAGCGGGCCCCACAATACATTGGCAGCTGCGATGGAGGCTCACACCTAGAATGCAGGTCATCCTTTCTGAGCAGTAATGACCTTGCCAAGTTGGGTCGGGGTCGCTTGCTGGCCCAGATACAGGTGGGCCTACGTATTGTGGCTCAGGAGCTACTGGGCACTGACATATTTTAGCTCTGGCATGGCGTTCTTTCCCGTGAAGGGATGGAGAAATCTAGGAGGCACCAAAATTTTGCGCATAGAGAAATTCACTAAAGCAGAGGGCCTTGGTTTCATTGGACATTGCTGTCTGAATTCACTCCGATCACATTTTGCGGCAGACAGAGTACATCTATCTGAGAAGGGAATGGATGTCTTCCTCACGGCAATTAAAGTGGCATTAAGAAGGGTTCGCTGCAGCTAGTAATATTGGTGAATATTTTCTAGAGGTGTGGCGGCATTGGGGCAGCGGGGAAGTCACCCCAAAAGCGTGGAAGAGTGTCTGGCAGTCCTACACAGAGTGAGTTTTGACGTTGCGGCTTCGGCCACTGGCAGTTCAGGAATGGCCGGGCTCGAACCAAGTCCAAGTGGCCGGCACTGACGTCCCTCCAGGGCAGTTGAGGCTTCAGCATCTGATGTCAGTGTTCCCAAGATGCTTTACTGACTGGCAGTACAGAACCAGAAGTGTATTTACGCTTATGGCCAAGTGCAAACAGGGAATGACACGGGTCATCCTGGAAATCTTTATTACTTTATGATGTGGCTGGGAGCACCCCATTTTGTGTTGCTCAAAATAAACTGTGACCTTGTGTTTCCAAATACTTTACAATGGTTTCTGTGGTTTATTATGAATAAAATAGCGTGCTGTTATGCTGTGTCCACAATGGGGTTGGGGGGGGGGTGCAATTGGGGATCGCACTGCTATGCTGTTGGCAGCTTCAGTTTGATTGACACCGTCCTGTGAGTGTAGGTGTGTTTTGCGGTAGGTAGCTGCCATGTGCTGCTAGACATGGTGTTAAGCACCCCGAGGCCAGAAGTGCCAATCACATCAACTATGACATAATATGAGGTCATAGCGGTAGGTGCGTACACAAAACAGGTTGGTGAGTATGGAGGAGGGGCGTGATTGTAGGAAGTAACCCGCGGCAATGTATTACCAATTGCTAACCCCCCACCATAATAGCCAAGGTCATAGCTCACTGAAACCAAATGCGTATAGCAGAGTAGCATTAGGCCACTGGCAGCAATGCAGGGAGCCTGTTTATAGGTTATGTTTGTTGGTGGTTGTCCACACAATTCAACCCTTGTTTGGCCTGTTTAAAAGAGGGTTAAAAGGGGTCACAGGACGTGAAGAGAGTTTAACAATTGCAGAAACACAGGTCTGAATTTCTTGCTTCTGTTCCAGGATCTCAACCTTATCTGGTTCAGCTGCCTCTGGCTCTTTGCGGTTTCACAGAATTCCATCAAACAAAAGCTTTCTTGCAGTTGCTGAGTGGCAAGTATAGGGTGTCTGCGCTCCGACTGCCCAGGACACAGGGCTGTTGAAGTAAAACGCCAGGGTGGGGGCGGCATGAAAGACAGGGGCCCGGGTCATGGGAGTGTTATTGCTGCAGACAGTCTCCACATCCTGGCCGGTTGACATTGTAAACCTATACACAAGGGTTGTTTGAGGGGAGTCTGCCAGATTGACAATGTAAATGTGTAACACACACAGCCTGTGAGAGAGGAGCCTGTCGGCGGGTGGGAGAGCGCTGGCTGAGGGTTGGTCACACGGAGATTGAGTTACGTCTGAATTAGATCAGAGCTGTGGGAAACGGCACCTCCCAAAAGCGCGCACACACACACACTCATAGTCACACAGGAAGATGGGGCGGGAGAGTGGAGGCAGGCAGCTGTGGCGCAGCATTTCGGCCATCTCACAGAAGCTAACATCTAACTTAATTACTTCATAACTCGCCGGAGCCTGCTGGCCAGCATCTAGCGGCCCCGCAGCTGAAGACGCACGTGTTCCATAGGTCAAACCGCATTTTGAGATGGCGAGTTGGGAACATGGGATTTCCAAAAACTCGTTTCCTTTCTCTATCGCTATGTTTTAAAGGGAAACTATTTAAAGTTCGATAGCGTCCTGAATTATCTAGACGTTTTCTAAAGGACCTTACCGGTGCTTAGGCCAGCACAGTGCACCGCCGGCCTGCAGTAGTACACATCGGCACTGGCAGGTGTCCTTCGCACTCACGGCCGCCAGGGGTGACGTGCAGTGCAATGGCTTCAGCAGGCATTGACTAGGGGGTTCTGCCACTCGACCCATGGAAAGAGGTTATTTGAAGACAGCAAGGGTGCTTATGGAGTGATGGTGAAAGAGAACTCAGTAACAGGTCGTAGTCCCTCCCTGAGAAGGGGGTGGGAGCAGTATCCTGATCAGGAAGCAGGGGCCGACTGGAAACCCTTTTCCTGGGGGCAAGTGCAATTTAGTTGTCCATGGTGCAGCAGTCCAAGCACACAATGCCCCCCACATACCATTCAAAACGTATGAGCTAATTTGCCCAAGATCACACAATTGTGGACATCGGGAATGCTGGGATTGTCACCCAGGATACCTGGTTTCGAATTCTGCATATCCTGCAACAGTTGGACACAAAAATAAAAGCGAGCTCAATGCCAGTCATAACCCACACATTCTGAAATGAATCTGCATATTCTGTATTGGAGAGATATTGATATTACTTTGCGTGTTTCAAATGGTGAAAGATGCAACATATCTCTCAGTTATTTTTGTCTACTGAGACCCAGTCCCAATGGAAACTCTCCCACATACCAAATGTTCTAGTAAAGGTATTTGACCAGGATAACTCCATTTGGCGAAATGAGGAAGCTGGGATTTGAGACCAGGTTTCCTGGTTACATAGTTTGCAAATTTGGTAGCAAGATACACCTCCTCCCATCGCAGCTTTAGTTTTAGAGCAATGCAAAGAGATGACGAAGCGAGACAATTCATCGGTAGACCTGAGACAGAACTCAGCCACGCCTGGCTTCGCTCTAAGAGCCTAAAACAAGCAGAGTCCGCAAAAGACCCATACCAAATCTTCTGTCTCCCCACCACACATGCTAGTACTCCCCCAACACAGAAGCCATACCGGTGTCCGGCGTCGACAACACTAAAAACAAACACCAGTGTACCCTATGCAAATGGGTTAATATTTTTATTTATTGAACATTTGTATGGCCCCTATACAGCAGAAAGTGTTTCCAGGTGCCACAAGACTAAGGGGGAAGGGAACAGAAGAGAATAAAACAACAATAAACTGCCCCACTAGGCTCATGTGACATTTGGATCGTGCAAGTGCAGCAAAAGGAAGGTGCAGGGGGTTGGAGGTGAACGGTGAGGGGAAGGTTTGGGGTGGGGAAGGGGGGATGTAGGAGGGTGGGGAAACCAGGTGCTTGGTAAGAGCTTGGGCGGGGCTGAGAGGCAAGTGCTAAGGAAGGCTTGCGGAGAAAGTGCTAAGTGAGGCCTGGAGGGAAAGTGCTATGGGGGACAGGGTTGGGGTCAGGTAGTGCGAGGAGAGGCTGTTGCAGTAGTTTAGGCCTAGAGAGAACCAGAGTTATAGAGACATTGAGTTTCTGGAGGAAGGTGAGGAAAGGGAGAATACATCTGAGAAGATAAAGCTGAAACTGAGTCTTCTTGGCGAGGTCAGCAATACGAGGTGAGAAGGAGAGAGAGGAGTCGAAGGTGACCCCTAGGTTTTTTGCCTCACAAGAAGGTGAGGGGAGGGGGCCCAATGAGGGGGGGCAGAGAGTATGAGGGAAAGGTAGGGTGTACCAATGAGAAGAATCTCGGTTTTACTGGCATTAAGAGAGAGATCATTAACGGCACACCATCCCTGAATAGCAGTCAGACAATCGGGAATGAGAGAGGAAGGAGAGGAGGTAGAGGATGGAAGCTTAAAGGAGAGCTGAGCGTCATCTGCATAGCACTGGAAATGACGAGAGAAGGTGGAGATCAGGTGGGCAAGGGGAACAAGGTAAATGTTAAAAAGCCATGGCAATGGGATAGAGCCCTGAGGGATACCGTAGGTAGAGAGTGAAGTAGAGGAGAGAAAAGGGCCCATTTGAACCTGGGAAGGCTGATTTGAAAGGAAAGAGGTCAGCCAAGCCAGTGCCCGGTCTGTGATGCGCAGCGTATCACAGAGTCGGTTAAGGAGGGTGGCATGATTGACCATTTTGAAGGCCAATGAAAGATCAAGGAGGATGAGAACAGAGGAAGAGTTGCAGTCGAGGTTTGAGAGCAAATCTTCACGGGTGTTCAGGAAAGCATTTTCTGTGCCTCTGGCTGCTCTGAATCCAGACTGGTGGTCATGAAGACAACCAACAGATTTGGTGTGAAGGATTAATTGGGAGATGGCCAACTTCTCCAAAGGTTTGTCCAAGAAGGGAGTATTGGCGATAGGGCGTTAGTTTGCCGGACAGGAAGGGTCCGTAGATGGCTTTTTTAGCAGGGGTGCACAAGGGAGTGCTTGAGAGGTGATGGGAAGGAGCCTGTGGCAAAATAGGGATTGCAGAACTCAGCCAGAGAGGGAGCGAGGGTGGCAATATTGTTGTAGAGGAGCAGTCGAAAGCCTCTACAGGAAGTCCTGCCCCCCCTGCTACCTGTATATTGGAAACCTGAATCTGGAACATGTTGGACACCAGTAATTGTAACCATACATCGACAAATGTTCGAGAAAAGGTATCCGTTAAGAAAGACATGCCAGATGTATGCCCGAAGAGAGGATAATCTCTTGGAAAAGGTCCCGAAGGAATAGGAAAACAAGAAGAAGGGAAGCTGGTGACGTCGCAAAGATGAGTATGACGAACTGAGAAAGGTGGTTGAAGAAGAGGGTGTATGGGCTCTATGGAATCTGATGACAAAATAAGGAATCGAGTAAACATTCCTGTGCTGGAAAGAAGATTGCATGCATACATGTGAAGCACTGAAGACAATGCCAACTGTTTAATAACTGTACAGACGCCGTAATGCAAGTAGATAAAGTGATCATAGAAGCTGGCTATATGTAGTGAATAGATTGCAGTTGAAGCCGCCATTATATATATAAAGGAACTGGACACCAGTGTCACAATTTTAGTAAACTCATACGCACAGAGAAAAAGGATCGAAAACTGTCGCAGCAAAGAATTAGCTGGGAGCATGAAGGAAGCGAGAAAGGCTGCTTGTCCTGATGTCAAGACCAGAACCAGCCAAGAACGGGTTATCTGTTCTCATAGGCAGAAAACGGGAGAAGCCGGATCATCCCTTGATTAAGGCACCAGGAAGGGACACCATGAGTGTCAAGTTTATTAATTCAAGACAATTAAATGCTATGACATGGGCCAAATCACAGTCTCCTGTCACGTGAACCAAGGATAAAAATAGGAGGTGGGCATGCGGACAGAACTGTGATAATCATGTACCCATACTCCCTTGTATTCCCAGAGAAGCAAAACTTCTACACGGCCAAGTTCAAAGACAAGTCTGCAAGGTAGAAGGCATGGGCGATGAGAGATGGGGGCTTATTGGGTGGGGAGGTGAAGTCAAGTTCTCCCCCTGGCACCTGGGTCTGAGCTTGCGTGCTGCTTGTGAGCCAGATGTTCCAAACATGGCATGAAGCGTGTCGACCAATTATAGAGGTCCATATATAATGGAGGGCTTTATAGTTTAAGAACCAATAGTATCCTGTGTACCTAATAAGTGTTGAGGATGACTTGCACTACAGGCAGGCTTAAGTTGTCCACCTGATAATAGATATCCTAATACAACCCGTTCCCATATAGAAAGTATACATAGGTGTTCTCTTTGAACCAACCACAACTCTGCATACATTTTTCTTATTTGCCCCAAGTAGTATGACATCATGTGTGACAAGTTTTTTCTATAAAAGTGTTGTTTTTTATTAAATGCTTTGAGAGAACACGAGCGAACGTCCATTGATGTCAGTTGCAACTCCCTGTTTTAGACAATGGATTTAAAACAGTATGCTGAGATTTTGCCAACTTCCTGAGTCGGTCTTACTATTTGGTGTAAGAGTTACTCTGCATCCCATCCATTGCATTACGTGTTACTGATAAAGGACCATACGTTCACTGTCCTTGATAGTTCTAGAGGAGCAGGGAAGCACTTGTTTGGAGGAGACTTTCATAGAGCGAACCGGCTTGGTGACCTCATCCGGTGCTATGGGGAGAACAAGGAGAGCAGGAGGGATGAAGAGAGAGGGGCCAACGGAGGCCTGGGTGCAAGCGGAGAAGAGAGGGGAGGAGAGTGAGGAGAGGATGTCCTGAGTTTTTGTTGAGAAGTGGGATGCCAAAGCCATGCAGAGGGCCTGGGAAATTAGAGAAGAGGTAGAGACTGCAGGAGGATTGACAATTTCCTTCCAGATTTGGAAAAGTTCAGCTGTGCTATTTGTGGCTCTGGAGTTGCAGGCTTGGACATGCGCCCGCTTCTTGACCGGATGGAAAGTCTGTGGTGCCTTTGGAGGAGGCGACAGTCCAGTTTGTCAGAGGATGAGCGTGAAGCTAGCCATTTCCGTTCAGCAACTCTGCACTTGCTTTTCAGCGCGGCTAGGTCGGAATCATTCCAAGTGTTGCACTTGGAGGCAGGCTTCATGCAGATCCTCATGGCAGGGGCAAGGATGTCAAGAGTGTCGGAGATGGAGAGGTGAATGTTAGCAAGGACTGAGTCAGAGTGGAAGTCAATAGAAGGGGTGGGGGAATAAAAGAGGTGGCAAAGGCGGCCACTGACACTAGCTTCATCTGTCGGATGACAGAGGAGGCTGGCAGTGCAGGCAGAGGTTTAGCCGGGGAGCCCAGGAGCTCTAGATGAGAGGAGAGTAGGGAATGATCAGATCAAAAGAGAGGTGTACAGAGATGGTTAGAGGGAGAGATTATTTATGGAGCAACAACATATACTAGCAATCTATTTTATTTATTGATTTATTTGTAATGCGCCTACACACAATGTGTTTCGAGGCACAACAAGACAAGAGGAGGAAATGGGGAGGACTAAAACAAATGGTCCTTCAAGGCCTTGTGACATTTAGATCATGCAAGTGCAGTAAAAGAAGAGCAGGGGAGAGGGAAAAGGGGGGTGTTGGGCAGGGCGGAAGGGCTCATTGGGAAAAAAGAAGCAAGTGCTTGGGGAGCCCAGCTGGACCAAGCCAGGGCAAAGCAGAGAGTGCAGGAGAAGGAGGGTCCACAAGCAAAGTGCGAGGTGGGGTCTAGGGGCAAAAGGGGTGCAGGCCCAGCCAGGCAAGTGTGGGGGAAGGGGCCCAGGAGGTCAAGTGCTGGAGGGAGGGGGGTCAGGGGAGACCAAATGCAGAGGTAGACTGGATTAGGGGAGGCCTGGTGTTCTGTAAGAGTCTGAAGGAACCAGGCAGCCAGTAAGGAGAACAGATAGATACATTAAAAGGGGAGGGGGAGAGGGAAGCAAGAAGATAAAAGGAAGGTCTTCAGAAGCTTCTGGAGTTTGAGGAGACCTGGCTCAAGTGTGAGAGGGGCAGGGAGGCCATTCCAGAAGGAGGCACCTGCAGACGAAAGAGATTCCCACCCCCCCAATTTCCACTTGGAAAAACATTTGATCTGCAGTGAGTTAGAAGAGCTAGAAGACCGAAAGCCTCTAGCAGGAACGTAGTTAGGGAGAGAGATTTGGATATAGCGGTGTCCAAGGCTTCAGTACGCTTTGTGGATGATGCAGAGGGACTTGAACTTGATTCTTACAGCAACCAGGAGCCGGTGGAGAGGTTTTGGGGCTGGATGGATGCGGTCCCTGGACTTGAGACCAAGGATAAATCTTGCAGTCCTGTTCTGGATTAGTTGAAGGGGGCAGGGTAGGAATTAGGCAGATTAAGGCAGAGACTGTTGTAGTAGTACTGCCTGGAGATGACCAGAGCACTGCAGAAATTGAGTTTCTGGGGGAAGGTGAGGAAAGGGAGAATACCTCTGAGGAGGTGCAGCTGGAAGTGGGCCATCTTGGCAAGGTCCTTGATGTGAGGAGAGAAGGAGAGAGAGGAATTGAAGATGACACCAAGGTTTTTTTCCTCATAGGAGGGTAAGGGGAGGAGGCCCATGGAGCGGGGCCTGAGTGTAGTAGGGAAAGAAGGAGCAGGGGTCCCAATTATAAGGATCTCTGTATTAGTCAGAGATCAGTAGTAGTGCACCATGCCTGAATAGCAGACAAGCAGTCTGGAATGAGAGAGGAAGAAGAAGAGGCAGGGGAGGGAAGCTTGCAGGAGAGCTGCGTGTCATCTGCGTAATACTGGAAGTTAGGAGAGAAGGTTGAGATCAAATGGGCTAGAGGGCCTAGCTAGGTAGATGTTGAAAAGGCAAGGAGAGGGGATAGGGCCCTGAGGGACTACGGAGGCAGAGAGTGAGATGGTGGAGACAAAAGGGCCCAGTTGAATCTGAGAAGGTCGGTCTGAGAGGAACAAGTTACCCAGTTCAGAGTCAGATCCGTGATGGGTATCACATAGCCGATTTATCAGGGTGGCATGATTGACTGCGTCAAAGGCAGAGGAGAGGTCAAGAAGGATGAGAACGGAAGGAGCGCCAGAATCAAGATTAGAGAGCAAGGCCTCACAGGTGTTCAGGACAGCAGTTTCCATGCCTCTGGTAGATCTTAAGCCAGTCTGGTGTTCATGGAGACAACCAACAGATTCAGTGTGGTGGATAACCTGGGAGATGGCCGGCTTCTCTGAGAGTTTGCCCAGGAAGGAGTTAGGGCAGTAGTTAGCAGTAGTTAGCAGTAGTTAGCTGGACAGAAAGGGTAGCAGAAGGCTTTTTGAGTAGGGGGTGAGCAAGGAAGTGCTTGAGGAGAGAGGTAAAGGAGCCAGTGGCAAATGAGTGATTGCAGAAATCAGCTAAGGCTGCAGCAATAGAGACAATGTTGTCCTTGATCGTTCTGGAGGAGCACGGGAGCACCTGTTTGGAGGAGACTTTTATAGAGCGGACATTGTTTCGGTGAGACATTCTCTACAGCACATACACAATCAAATAAATACATTGGATATTCCCAATTAGTGATTGGCTCAGGTTAACATTATGTGTCAAGTGATGAGACCGGATTTAAGTCTTGGTGTCACAGTTTTCAATTTGGACAGCAGAGTGAAGTCCAACTTCTCCCGTTCAATTTTCAGTTTTAGATCTAACATCTTATGCTTTTTGTGTAGCTGTCTTTCAAGGACTATTCTAGTACATTGTTCAAGAAATTTGACTTGAAAAGCACCAAATCACATGATAAGGCAACACAACCAAACATAAGAAATCTTAATAGAAACATGTTTGCAAAAATGAGTATGCATCACTTCATCAGAAAAAAAGAAAGAGGCTGATTTGGCTCCACACATAGAAGCAGTGGACTGCAGGATAGGCACAGATCTCAACAACAGTCATTCATCCTACTGAGCTATCGTTCCAGATGTGTGCTTTACGATCGTCAGATGGGATGTATCCCCTGGTAATTCACAATATCAGTACATGTCTTCTGCAGCTTCTCAACCACCTCATTTACAAATGCACAGTTTGACAGAAATCTCAGTGTGTCGAAGGGGAGTTAGACGTGTTATAAATGGCACTTGATAGCAAAAGAGGCACCCCTGAAATGTGAAGAGACCCAAACATATGTGAGGTGCTATGTTATGTATCATTAGTGAGTTGTATACAACACTCTTCCACCATTTGCATGTGCTTTTGGTGCTTTGGCAGACCTGAAATAGATGGTGGCTTAGTTAAGCTGGTAGGGAAAGAGCAGACATGCAATACAGCTTTGATGTTGTGTTGATGTATGCAATTGATGTACCTGAGCACAGTTTGTGGGCCTGTTTGCAGGTAGTTTGTGTTAAGGATATTGGAGGTATCTGTATTTATTGGGGAGCCTTGTGTGTCCTTAGTGTCTATGTTGCTATAAGTCTATGGCCCGCCTTCCTGTTGTCTGTCCATGGCATTAGGCTATCACGTATAGGTGTCTGTGTGCTTTTTCTGTGATGGCTGAGAAGGCTTGGAATGACCCCCCTCTAACCCTCCGACCCACGGATCACCATTCTGTCTTACACCACTCCTTGAAAACACTACTGTTCTAGGCCTTGTTTTGCTGCCGCCCCTCTGCTCCTCTAGCACCATGATGCCTCTCGGCGTACGTGCGCTTTACAAATATATATAACATAACATAAGATTCGTGTGAGGAAGCATTAGGTTTGGAGACATGTAGAATTCTGATGCTTGATGCCTGTTGAGAGGGCTGTTCATTTGCCATCTCTGGGTGGCTTAGATGGTATGTGCATTGTGTGATGGAGCATAGGATTTGAACGTGTTAGCGTAGGACGCAGTCAGTGGTCAACTCAGTGGACCTTTGGAGCATCAATCCAGAGTGCATGTGTAGATCTCCTGGTAGTGGGGAACCTCAGTAGGATTATTGTGAAAAGTCCTAAGACACCCTAGGATGGACTTGTGTTCCTGGCAGTTGACATCAGGCACTCCGGGTCCAAATTCATATTGGCGAGTGATGCGGGAAGACGTAGAGGAGCAGGCAGGCAGAAGTGGGCACCAATCAGCATTAGACAGGCTTTGCTCTCAGTGAAAATCCCTGCATGGTCACTGAGGAGGAGAACTGCAGTGGGGCACCGGGGAGCAAAAGAACAGCAGGGAAAACTGAGAGTGAGGCACACAGAGCAACATTACAGCGAGACACATGGGACCAAATGCCAGCTGGCACAATCCGTTGCTCGCAAATCACCACACAAGTCTTTCAGGTTCAATGTCAAATTGCGACTTTCTATTCTCATGATTTGCATGATTGTTAGTTTGGAGGTTTGTTTTGCACAAGAGACCACATCAGCCCTTCATTTCTTTGTATTACAATTTTATTTTGATTTTTTTTAAAGCCAAAAAGCGAACAAAAAACATTTAATGAAAGAGTGACCACAGCCTAGCGCATCCAGCACACTCTCCTCCCCCAGTCCATATTCAGTCGCGGTCTTTCTAAGTGCTCAAGGTTTACGCAGTGATCATCAGCAACTGGGACCATGTGTCCTTAAATGACCTGCATTTCTTTTTTTCCTCAGTACAACTCTCTAAACCAAATATTTTGAGTGTAGCTTGTGGATCCAGTCTTCTTTTGTTGTGCCCTAACTGATTTCCATCCCATAAGTGTTAACTTTTGGGACGTCATAGCCGCTCTTAAGAGTCAGCATCCCTGAGGATGTAACGGATCCTCTAGAGTCAGGGTTGCGGACATTTTCAACGTCCGGCCTTAGTACAGCCTTCATCACATCTGTAACCTCCCTCCAGAAGATGCTGACACAACTACACTCCCAAATCCTGTCCTCCAACGTCCCACCTCTTTGTCTACATCCCCTGCAGGCATCCGAGTCACCCATTCCTAGGCTAAACATGATCTCTCGTATCCAGCAGACTCTATTCAGCAATTGAATCAGTCTGTCTCTCTCCTCCCAGTTCTGGGATGCTAGCTTTATATCGTGGCACTGTTCTCCCCATGTGAATTCATTCATGTCTCTGCCTAGCATCTGAGACCATTCCGTCAGAAGATTCAAATCCCCCTGTTCTGACCTTTGAAGCAGAGCAACATCTATAGAGGCCATGGGTTCATCTCATCCCAACTGCAGTATAATGCCTTTGAGATCTTTCTCTGTGGCCTTTTCTACACCACATGCCCTTTCCTCACCAGTTACAGCCCTCAGCATCCATTATGCCCCATAGGCGCAGCCTTCCATTCCTCTCTCACTTCACAATCTCTCAAAGCAACATCTCAAAGCATCCACTTCTCAGTGAGTATCAGATCATAGAGCTACCTTATTCTGGCCAGCTACCATTTAGGCCTGAAAATCATCTTTTTCCTGATCCTGAGCATTTTTTTAGCAAAATCAAGTCCTAGCTTGTGTAATATAGGTCTTAGCCCAATATTCCAGACACCTCTCTGCAGCGCAGCCTCAGAAATTCCAGCGGTTCCATAGTCTGTTCTTGCACCTTTGTCACCAACGTCAGCACAGCCCTGGATTCCAGCGGTCCAATCATGTCCACCTCCTCCTTTGTCCTTGCATTGGCTTCAGCATCAAGAAAAGCAGAGAAAGCTAGATGATATCTGGCAAAGTTCTGCACGTTAATCCCTCCTTTCTCTGCAGACAGCTACCGTTTCCACAACAACAATCTCATTGATTTTCTGTCCTACAGAAAGTTTTAAATTTCCCTGTCCAGTTCTCAAAACATTTGATTCCCTACAGGGAAAGGCAACATCACCAGGACGTAGTTTATCCTCAGGGCTGCCGTCATCTTCAAGATGTCACCTCCTTCCAAATTGATAATTTCAAGGATACTCATCTCTCCAGCTTTGTCTTCAAGCTGGCCACCGTGATGGACATATTCACTTTCATCATATTTTTCATGTCTCTGATGAACCAGATACCCAGTTATTACACCAGCAGAGGCCACATCATACAATGTTACTCTTTTGATAGCCCCTTGAGATTGGCAGTGTGTCCGCTTTCCCCCAATTGGTTTTGTATCTAGAGTCCTCACAACAACGGTCAATATTCTACATTAAACCAGGCAGCAACTCCTCCAGGTTCTTCACAGAAGGTTGTCAACATAAAGCCAAAGCTTCTGATCCATTCTGCCAAAATTCCCTCCTTTAATCTATCTTGTCTCATCCAGATTTTGAGTGGTTCGATCGCCAGTTCAATGAGCAGTGGATAAGAGGGGCACCCCTGTCTTGGTCCATGCCCCAGGCGGAAGTACCCAAAGCAGATTCTGTTCATGACGACAGAGACTGTCAGTCCCCGTATAATAGTCTGATGCAATGCAGTAAGTCTTTTCCATGGTCCTGAAGAGGAATTTCCATTGAATGCAGTCCCAGGTCTTTTCCGCATCTAATGTAAGTGCTACCACTTCAGTGTCCAGCTTCCTGCCTTCCATCAGCGTGAGTCTCAGCCTCCTCTTATTCAATGCGGCATATCAGCCTATAAAAACGCCCATCTGGTACGAGTCCATGACTCTCACCAGAATCTCCTCCAATCTTCTCGTCATGGTCTTCACTAAAATCTTGCAGTCCATATTGATGAAGTTTATCTGTTTGTAGCTGCCTGATACAGCTGCCTCTTTCCCTTTCTTCAGCAGCACCAATATGGTTTGCATGCCTTAATGATATTGGTGTTTGTCCCTTATGCCATGTAAATTGCACTAAGCATATCAAGCACACTCTCCAATATGATTTTGTAAAGTTCTGAGGGTAGCCGATCTGAATCTGGGCATTCTCCGTCGTAAGACTATTCGCCGCCCTCACGAGTGGCTCTTCTAAGAGCTCTCTCCTTAGTTTCCTCATCTCCTTCTTTATTAGTTCCGGCGGGAGGCACCATGGAAAAGGGCCTGTGTTGCTCCGCGTTGTCCTGCTTCCAAGGTGAGCGTGTTGCTCCTGAGATATCCTCCCGAGACTAGTTCTGCAATTAGTTCCATGCATCAAGCTGAGGCAGATTCACACTTTGCAGTAACTGCGCAATGGCTGCCACTGGAAGGCATCCCAGGCTTGCACACAATGCATGACCCTGGGGCAATTGCTCTCTTGTCCACACTCTACCCCAACTCTGCAAGCGGTCAGAGAAAATAATGGGATTTTGATAGAGTTATTCAATGCATGCATGCTCATTGCTCACAGATTTTGATAATTTGCTGCAGCACTTACCAGACAATTTAGACGCATATCCAGAATGTTATAGGATCTTACAGAAATCCTACTTTTCAGACATTATAAAAACTGAATGAGAAAATGTTTGTCATATTGAGTTCTTATTTTTATTCATAATTTCCAATTGGTTGCTGGTTTTGTGGGCCAACATGGGTCAATTTGATGACGTGGTGCACTTGTAGTTTTGAATAATATTATTGACTCAATGTGCAAACCCCTTAAGTGCCAAAGACGAGTAGGCTCGTCCGTTTTGCATAAACTTGCATAATAGCCTGGCAGATAATATGCTATTTGCCACAAAGTTGACCAAGTATGTGCCCTCAGGTGGCACTCAGACTGCAAGCAGCAAAAAGTAACAAGCTGAATTTTGCGATTTGGGGCCATGCTTTTTGTTATCACTGCCCAGACCGATTATTGGCCTCCATCTCATCTTGACCACATCACTCTGATGCTGCGCCACCTCCGTAAGCAATACTGCAGATCAGCAGGAATATCAGTGAAGAGATCAGTGGAGCACTTCTCAGCCCCTCACATTAGCTTCAGTTTCAGGATGCGCTGTGTAGCATGGTCTCATTGCCAGTGTCATGGGGCCAGAGCCGGAGGAGGGATCTTTGGGAGATCAGTTCTAGCAGCGCAACCTCTATTAAAAAGAGGCTGCAGTCAGTTGCCTTTCAAAATGAGCTCCCACTGTATGAACCAGGCAGACACTTCCAAGAGACAGCGGGAGAACATTTGTTTGCTGCCCTGGCACTAAAATGCCAATCAGGGGGGAGAGAATTTGTTCGCTGGCCTGGCACTAAAATGCCAATTTAGGATGCAGTGCACAGCGCGCTGCATATTGTGATTCCTCAGTGCTTTTGAATGGTCCAGTCGCCAGGAGGCAAGAGGACAAAATAAATTGGGGTTGGAGGAAAGATCCCGTTTTGGCTTTCCCCAGACCAACAACTCTTCGTCATTTCCTGTATCTGCGCAGCTCTTTACGAGGGCGGCTTGCAGCAATGCCAATGTTACATCGCCTCTGTTATGCGTATTGAGGGATGTATTGTTTAATGTATATTTCCTTTCATTCATGTCACGCAATGCTTTTTGATACTGTGTGAAATCTTGTGAATGAGTGCACGTGCAAAGTGGATCATGTCTAAGCGCTTATCAGCACGACCCTTCCTGAAGAATAATAGGTATTTGGATTAAAGTGTGGTTTACATGTTCTCTGAAAGAAGAGGGAGAAGAAAGACATCTAAGTGAGCTATGAAGCTTCTTTTGCAAAATAGACCCTAAGCGGGAACAGCTTCTGTCCCGGCCTATCATCACATACCTTGTAGCGCTGCCATAGAGACGTTGGGATTATCAAGGAGTTTATCTCTTCCCAGCTGTAGTGCACAATTTAGGGTGCACAACGTGAGACTCTGGAACCTGTTGCTTCATCATGATGGATGTGTTCAAGGACCAAACACAAGATCTTAAAAAAAACCTTGTCTGAGACAGCCAGTCCGTGTCTGGATCACAATTCTTTCAGTTACCCCACCATCTACATAGACTCATTCTGGAACCTTCACCGTCTTTCGAAGTCCCTTTAAATATAACTCCATACTGGAATTGGAATAGTCGATTCAACAGTCTCTTATGGAATAGGCTGCAGTTCTGAAGTGAGATGGACAACACTCCACAGTTTGGGCAACTGGAAAAAGCAGATATTAGTGAACAAATTCGTATGGGGGCAAAAAACAAATGTTTTCTGATAGCACCTCCTCCCCACACCCCTTCACATGCAAGTACTGCAAAGGCGAGTACTTGTGCCTCTTCACTTCACACCTCCTACATGGGCAACCTCATATCTGCCTTTGGCTTTCACTGCCATCTCTTTGCTGATAAAATACACATCTGTTTCTCTTTTTTCTCCATTACCCCAGAATCTCTGAATGCCTTGCCAGCGTACTCACTGTAATCCGCTAATGGATGACTCTATGCTGTCTGAAGCTAAACACCTCCAACACAGAAGTCAACCATCTTCCTGCCTCCAATGACAACCTACTATTCCATCTTCTGTCTACTGTCCCCCTCCCCCCCTGACACCCTCACTCCTTCTTCCAGGGCTTAGAACATTAGAGTCCTCTTAGACGAGGGCTCTGCGACTTGTGACTCCAGATCTTTTGGCCAGATCTTTTGGACTTTGATTCTCATGATCCCTCACCATTGATATACTCGTTATGGATGATGGGAATTATAGACCAAAAAATATTAGACAGTGACCTTAGACTTCAGCATTTCCTCACAGCAACTTCCACTGCACTGTATTCATGTTCTCAACATAAGAAAACTCTGCCTCACCATCACCCACCAATCACCAAAACACTCACCTATAACCTTGTGCTCAGCAAACCTGACTACTGCTTGAGCCTATTCCTTTGTCTTTCAGCTCATTCTTTCCCCCAAAAAAAGGTTTCCCCTTTGCTAAATTTACCTTTGACAAGACACTCGCACCTCTGCACAGTGACACCATACTGAATGGCTCTCCATGCAAAACTGCTCCCTCTTTAAATTCCTGCTCCATGTCTACAAATCTATTGATGGTCTTGCCCCATCTACCTTGCTTACCTCATGACTCTCTACTCTCCTTCTCAAACACCTACAATGCTCCTTGCTCCTCAACCTCTCCATCACCCACCGTCTATGGCTCTTTGCACCTTTACTCCTTCTCCCTATCTGACCCCCTTCATTTGAATGTCCTACCTCTGGACATTAAGGCCAGCCCATCAATGGAAAGGTTTAAAACCAGATCTAAGCTCTAATTCTTCAAGACGGGGCATCTTGAATTCCCCCAATACCCCTCAACAACAGCTTATTCCTGTTCCTGAATATGTCACCCAAGTTTGTGAGAACAAATGCTGAACACATGTTATGTCATTAGGACCTTTATTTTTTTTTTTTACATTTATAAAGCGCTCACAGGCAACGAGGCGCTGTTACAGGAATTGTTTTTTTTGTTGTTGTCTTTGTTACGTATTTATAACGCGCTTAAACACCCAGAGGTTTCTAAGCGCGGACCCGGGGATCGAACCTTTGTTGCTTCGTGTCGTCTTGCTTGGAAGACGCGCACGCTGCCGCTGAGCTACCCTCCCGGGACTTATAGTCAATATGATTTATGTCTGTCCCTTATCTATGGGGTAAGCAAATGTGATGAGCAAAAGGGTTTCCTCAATTTTTCATGGGGGCTGTGGTATGTGAGGAAAGATACAGCAGGGAAAAAACGTACATATACCACTAGCTACCCACCTCTAGCACACCAAAGGAAGGCAACTTGTCAGAAATTAACCTCACAGTAGGAATTTCATAAGATTATATCTCCCATCAGAGACAGAATGATGTATTTAGCATATTTTAATCATTATATCAAACACAACATAATAAAATGACATAAAAAATCTATTTCCAGCGTTCGTCATTTGTAGAACAAAAATGAGCGAGAAAAGCAAACACCAAGACATTTGCAGTATACTTGCGTGATGTTAGAAATGGTGTGTTTTGATCGCATTTCAATTATATAACAACATGGTATAATAGCGTCAACACTTAAATATGTTTCTGGGGAGAAGGACAACACTGTTGCAGTTTAAAGCTCATCAGTCAAGTCCCAAGCCCCGTCTTCAGGACGTGATAGGTTAAAGAAACAAGTTACACTGGCAACATGGCACCTATGTGTCAGTGTAAAGACCTAAAAAGATAAATGAAACATGTTTTACTCAAATTGATAAAAACTGTGATGATGGTGTGTATAAGCATAACAAACAAGTAGCCAAGTTGCTAACCTTAAAATGATTTCTTGTGGTGTGATGGGCAAAACAATTGCGTGAATCTATTTAGTTGAGGCGGCAAACCAGTCTTAAGAATTCAGGCTGTAAATCAATACGTGAATTATTTAGGTTTTTGTTGAAACAAGTAACATATTGAGCCAACAATAGTCATATCTGGGTGTATGAATAAATCATATTTATCATTTAATGTATAAGGACCAGACTTAGCAAATTTATACATGGATCACTACAAATCTAATTTCATCTACACGGCGACTAATCCTTTCCATGAACACATCAGTTCATGGCATCGCTATATAGACAATGTCTTCATGCTCTGGCACGGAAGCCAGGACCAACTAGATCTCTTTCTAACATGGCTTAACAGCCAAACTCCTACCATCAAATTCACTATGTCATCAAGCACTGACAATATAGCCTTTCTTGATCTGAAAATCTTCAAAAAGGAAAACCAACTGGGTACCACACTATTCAAAAAACCCACAGACAAGAATACGCTTTTTCTTTTCAGCAGTTTGCACCCGTCCAGTTTACGGGATAATTTGCCCTATGGACAATTCCTTAGAATCCGACGGAATTGTAGTGAAATGGCTGACTTTAAAACCAATAGCCAGTTTTTGAGTGAAAAACTAAAACAGAGACAATATCCCAGGAAAATAATCAGGAGATCTATGAAGAGAGCACGTAACGCAAATCGCGAAGGGATCCTTCAGAAACACAAAAAACCACAAGATGATAGAATTACATGCGTCTCATCTTTTTCGCCCCTGAGTAATGACCTAAGAAGGGTGATACTAAAAAACTGGAAAATCATTCACACCGATGATTTTCAACCCAATTGTCCAAGATTTGCCTTCAAACGGATGCCAAATCTACGGGACAAACTAGTACACACCTACCCCATTAACAACACTGAGACACCCACTCAATCCACACTATGGGGACTACCACCAGTCAGTGGACATTATGCATGCGGACATTGTTCAGTTTGCCATTTGACCAAGAATTTAAAACAGATTGACCTGTATGACAGGCTGTGGAAATACCGATCTTTCTCGAATTGCTTGACCAAATGGGTGATCTATGGGATAAAATGCCCTTGTGGGTTAATCTACATAGGTAAAACTATTAGGTCAGTCAAATTACGAATAGTAGAACATCGCTCAGCCATTCTTAATGGTACTCCTGATAAACCATTGGCCCATTATCTAGAAGCAAAACATACATGTGAAGACATGTTTTGGTTCATCATTGAAACATCAAAAGCTCACCCACGGGGAGTGAACAGGGATCTGTTCCTTAAAAAAATGGAGCAAAAATGGATTTACAATCTTAATACAGTCCAGTCCGGCCTTAATATTGCCGTAGAGTGGAATTTGTTTATCCACTAATGGCTCAGGTAACCATTGGGGGGTTTATGAAATATGATTTCTTTGCCATATCTGTCTACCATGTCTGTTGGAGGGTGGCGCTTTGCTGAAAAACTGTCATATAATACACAACTATCATGTGCATAAATACGTTCTAGAGATAAAATGCACTTGATATATAATACATACCTCCATACTAAGAACTAGCAATCAGATCATGTTTTATCCTAGTGTTAAGTATATATTTTGTTAGGACCTCTATACACTTAAGAATGGCCGATCCTTATCCTACATCGAGGAAAGTCCTTCTTCTATTACATACACTGAAGGACTGGACTTGGTAGTCCTCTGTTGATGTCAATGAATTACATTTTGCTTATTCTGGTATTACACCACTGAAACCATGGTGTAATGCGATCCTGTGAAGGCGAGCGTGCACACGATAGGTAAGCCTGGTTTATACTGTGTGCCACACTTGGCTGCTGCCTAAAAACGAGCAGAGAGTCTAATTGTACTCTCTGGTGTCTTTGACCCCCGCACAGAGCTATTTGCTGACACGTGGCATACGCGAGCGGTTCAAAATAACTAACCCAAGATATATAAATACAAGACAGATCTTGGGATCATGATGACCAAGTAAGTGTTACTCTGCCATTTATATGCCTGAAAGAAACGAAAACCATGTAAAACCATGTGAAACTGAAAGGCTTTTTTGCATTGTTTGTAGATTCCATGATGCATTATGGGACATGTAGTGCCCTGAATACCATAGAAATTCGGTTCACTACTGATATTCCTCTGCAGGACTTGAAACAAAAATCAAGTCGCTAATACCGGCATTTCACTATTGAAACCACGGTGTAAAGCAATTCTGTGAAGGCGAGCGTGCATACGACAGGTAAGCCTGCCTTTTATTGCATGCCACATTCAGCCGCTGTCTAAAAACGAATCGAGAGTCTAATTGCACTCTCTGGTGTCTTTACCCCCCACACAGAGCTATTCACTGACACGTGGCACACGTGAGCGGTTCCAAATAACTAATCCAATATACATTAATACAAGATAGCCTTTGGGATCATCATGGCAAAGTAAGTGTTACTCATTGCCATGTATATGCTTGAAAGAAATGAAAAGCATGTGAAACCATGTAAAATTGAAAGGCTCTTTGCATTGTTTGTAGATTCCATGATGCATTATGGGACATGTAGTGTCCAGAATATCATAGAAACTCGGTTCACTATTGATATTTTTTGCAGGACTAGAAACTAAAATCCTTGCCTTATACATTAAATGATAAATATGATTTATTCATACACCCAGATGTGACTATTGTTGGCTCAATATGTTACTTGTTTCAACAAAAACCTAAATAATTCACGTATTGATTTACAGCCTGAATTCTTAAGACGGACTGGTTTGCCGCCTCAACTAAATAGATTCACGCAATTGTTTTGCCCATCACACCACAAGAAATCATTTTAAGGTTAGCAACTTGGCTACTTGTTTGTTATGCTTATACACACCATCATCACAGTTTTTATCAATTTGAGTAAAACATGTTTCATTTATCTTTTTAGGTCTTTACACTGACACATAGGTGCCATGTTGCCAGTGTAACTTGTTTCTTTAACCTATCGCGTCCTGAAGACGGGGCTTGGGACTTGACTGATGAGCTTTAAACTGCAACAGTGTTGTCCTTCTCCCCAGAAACATATTTAAGTGTTGACGCTATTACACCATGTTGTTGTATAATTGAAATGCGATCAAAACACACCATTACTAACATCACGCAAATTGTATACTGCAAATGTCTTGGTGTTTGCTTTTCTCGCTCATTTTTGTTTCTACAAATGACGAACGCTGGAAATAGGTTTTTTATGTCATTTTATTATGTTGTGTTTGATATAATGATTAAAATATGCTAAATACATCATTCTGTCTCTGATGGGAGATATAATCTTATGAAATTCCTACTGTGAGGTTAATTTCTGACAAGTAGCCTTCCTTTGGTGTGCTAGAGGTGGGTAGCTAGTGGTATATGTATGTTTTTTTCTCTGCTGTCCCCTATCTATGTCCCATTTTCTGGTCCCTACTTCAAATGGCCCACTTTCATTCCGATAACCAACCCTGTTGTAAAGATACTCTACCCAGGGATTGCCTCCGTTATCTTTATTGCATCCTATGTGTGTCATTTTGGATTTTGTCCATCATGTACAATAAATACAAAACACAAAGTACTCCAAGGCGGGGTCAGATTTCCCCCAGAATTACGGTCTAATTTCCCCCGTAGTCTTGTTGGCTTATATTTACCAGACCCTTTCCTGTTTCTACGAAGACCCTCTTCCTTTGAGGACTACCTTAGGAGGACTACTTTCCAGCTGGCGGAAAAACCCCATGGTACAAGAGGCAGAGATGATCTGAAGGCTGCAAAAAAGTACATTTAAAATAGGAATGTGCATGTATGCATGTTTGCAGGAGGAGGGGAGCATTCAAAGGAGCAAAGGAGGGGAGTCAGGAAGGATGTGGAATTAGGAGAGTTTAACTGGGATTCAGTGATCGCTGTTGTTTAAATGCTCTTTTAAGGGCAGTCTTCAGAGTAGAAGACTATTATTTCTTTTGTGCATTTCTTGTCTTCTATCCTGGCGACGTGCAGGATCATCTAGCAATGCTGCCCCTAGCAGATGGTAGTCTTTCAGCCAGCTGATGGGTGGCTTGGTTTTACCTGACTTGTATCTGAAGCCGGCTATCTTTAAGGTGATGTGTCACAGTAGGGCAAGGTGGCAGGATTTTTTAATAGTAGAAAAACAAGCAGCCACATGAAGAAAGAGGACTACAATTTGTTTGATGTCTGGTATATGCACAAAGGACTAAAATGAGGCAATCAACTGGTGGTTCTAGCTTGGAGAACTTATTTGGCAGGAGCCCAATAACGTGTGCTCGTCTTCTGGCAGTGACGCCTGTATATAATGGGAGGAGTCACATCTCCTGGTGTTACCTGTACCATAATCATTATTATGCTGCACGATTGCTCATTCAAGAAAGCATTCATCCTCTGTAAAATTCTATTTGGTGACGCAGTATGAGAACATATTATTAATATGGATTGTGATATGCCATCCCAACTCATCACGGACAACATTTGGTACTGGTTCAGCAATGGAAATTGTCTCTTCAAATTGCAGGGCTGGCATTTAGGTTTATTAGTAGCAGCTTTAGCAAGATCATTATCAGAAATCCAGTTTGAGATGAAAAGCAAAATGAGATAGCATGTCTCTCTTTACACCTTAAGCCTCTATAGCCTCCCTCCTATTCCCCCCACCCCTTCCTCACCCTCACCCCTTCATTTCCCTCCTCTTTCCCTTCCTCCCTCTTCCTCCCAGCTCTACTCCACTTCTCTCCCCTTCCCTCTGTCTAATTGCTCTAAATACTGTTTTGTTGGCTGATTCAAAATTGTAATTTTGCTTCTTCAGTTACTGTTATTTTGTTATGTTCATGTATCATGTTGTTGTTAATGTGCAGCGCTTTGGTGAAAAGCGCTATATAAACCTAATAAATACAAATACAAAATACAAAAACACTCTACCCAAAATTAGGCCCAGCTCACATTGCCCTGACTTCACAGAAGCACAATTTCCCTCTTGCAAGGCCAGGACATAGCGTTTCCACCACTAAGGCCAGCACTCCACCGCATTAGTAGTAATGGCATTGCTCAAGATAACCATGGCGATTCTCCTGAGTAAACATTCCATTGGACCTTGATGTCCCTAATGCTCTACGTCAATTAACAGAGTCACAAAATAAAGAAGTCCCACTAGAAAGCTAATTAGGATCAGCATGCTCCCCATCTTTTGCAGCAACGCTACTTTTGGAATGCATCACCCACACTGATATCCATTTGACATGTTAGTACCGTTTGAAGCAGGCAATGCCTGGCAGCAAACCCTCCACTCAATGCAGCCTTCTTTTGGTAAACACAAAGCCCCTGGGCTTCAGTGGGTGGCAGGTTTCCTCCAGCTAATTTGTCATTGCCTCTCCTACATGCATTTGCAAACACTTTAATGAAGAAAATGGTCTCTTGCAGTTGGCCCGCAGCACATAGTACATTCGCTGAATATTGGAACAGCATCTTCAACTGAGGGTGTTAAGGGGAGCCACAAATGATGCACCATGGGAATTTCATGTGGGCTTAAACCAGTTCTCTTTCTCACCTTGCTATGACTCCTAAAAAGTATCAAATTGTCATTTGTGTTAATTGATTTCCTTTTCAATACAACCACTTGAATCTAATGTGCAGCCCCTCTCTGTGTGTTTCTTTCTGGACAAAATGTGGGGCCCACTGCCCCTGGAATTATTCTACTAGTAATACTAAGGGTCCCAGTTCAGATTTATACATAATATGAACAATCTGGGCAGAACCCTTCGGTAGCAGTATTTGCCCTCTCCTTTTGTTTTATCCCTTTTACCAGTAGCATCTGCTAAAGTGTTTCCACCGGAAACCTTATAATTAAAGATCTAATGTGCTGCACATTTTATGATCACTAATTGCTTTGGCAACATTATGGCATCTAAAAGGGTTGCTAAATAATCGTGATTCTTTAATGGGGAATGTATTGATGTAAGAAGCTCCATCTGTTTCCACTATTGTGAAATGTCATGTGCCATGCCAAAGGCATAGCCAGAGACAGTGAATATGTTAACACTTTGGTGTTTTGCTTACTTACATGCTCAAGATAAGGCTATTATTTCAGCAACCTGGGGGAAAAACAATTTGGGACACCTAGCGATTGGTAAATAGACTGCCTGTCTCATCTCTAGAGCAAGAACCATAACCAAAGTATAACAATCCAGGAGGATGTAAGGGAGTGTTATGTAGGTTCTTTATTGAAAGCAGACATGTGTCTGTGCTTGCTACATAGTCATAGAGTCCAGCAGCAACGGGCCAACGCAACAAATAAGCTCAATGAATGACTGGACAGCATGCTGACGTGATGTGTGATTAATTCAGCAGCAACATTTCATACTTAGTCAGATGGGACAGTGAAACATGTTGCATCTTCCATTTAGTAACAGCTACTGAGCCAATAAATGCTTGCAATCTTGCAGCTATTTGACCCAAATCTGTACTATAATAACCATATGATTTGTGCTCCTCTGCATGTTTTTGCGTGAGGTCTGCCAAAGAGAACCAATTTTCCAATAACAATACCGGAGGAATTTCTTCCTATAGTCTGAAACTCTTAATGCTTACACATTTGATAGCACACTCTTGATTCCATTAAAGGTTTGCTCTGCCTCATTGGACCAGGGCAAAGGGCCCGGAGTTTTACATTTTGTCAATTTGGTTGAACAAGCTTTACATATCCTAAGATCCACTGTCAGCAGTCTCTTGCCATGCCTAGAAAAGCACACATCTGTCTAATTGTCATGGGCTTGGACACTTTCAGAATGGCTTCAGAACATGTGTTAGGAAAAAGGCATTATCCTGTCGTGATGTTGTGTCCTAAGTAATGCAGTCTCTCTATACACAATTGTATCTTTTGCGTGGATGTTTTGAGGCCCTTTTATGCTAACGTGGTTAAAAATACCAACCTGTATTTTTTACATTTGAGGGAGAATCCAGTTTCAGTTTGCACATGTACTGAGCTAATACTGGGTCTCCTGTGAATTTTATGTTATCCAGTTCTTTCTTCAAATTTTTGGAAAACAAGGTTGGAGACTAAGTGCACCCCAGGAGAAGGCATATCCAGGGATACTGGATCCCGCAGTAAGAAATGGCGAACAGATATCTACTGACAAAAAATGATGAGGTAAAACTGTCACACCAAATCTGACGCTCTCAATTAGCTTCCTATGAAGCAAAAGGTGAATTCGTTATGTGTCTCTGTTTTAAAATTTCCCATTCACTTCGGTTTTTCTTGATATGTAATATATATTTATACGTTGCTTTCATATTTCGGACAGGTGTTTCTTGAATAACAAAATCAAATGAGAACTCTTCAAAAGTGCAAGAAATGTTTAATGCACATTCCTGTCATCATATCACTTTAAGTTGCAAGTGTTTAGGCAGGGCTCTAATACAATGGTCAATCTAGTGCAAATAAGCCAATGCATTTCAGTGTGTTTGCACCATCTTCAGGGCTTTGCAGTCTATAATAATAAATATGAACAATATCAAAGTACACGTTTTGCAAATTAAATTCAACCAAAAAATAATAATTGGGTCACATTAGATCAAAATTCATTGTTATACAAAAAAATTATAAAATGTACATACTGCAGCATGTCAATAATGTCCATGAATGTTGTCACAAGGAGAGAAAACACAAGGAAAAAATTGCAAAATTGCAATTCGCCACTGTACTGAAAAAAAAATCACTGCTTTCATATTTTGATCCTTACTTGGGTAATGAAAAGATAAATATCGTACCTCTCTGATGTGTAAATCAACCATCCAAGGCTACACTCAATTTGTGTCTATCTGATGTCGGCATGAATCCGCCATTCAGGTTGTGAGCAGTATCTAAAACCAAATCAGTCATTGAATATTCTGATAAACATATTGCTGTGCTAAAATGTAGGTACGCGCATTAGTTCGCATCGTTCTTACCTCTTTGGTCAAGCGCGATCCTACGACCAGTGAGACCGTGAGGTTGCGCGATTCCACAATGTTTTTAAACGTTGCTATGGAGACATTAGCAAGGCGTCTTGCTTCGGCTGATGCCGGAGCACGTACGCCTCACGTCCCACCCTCCCATGGAAACAGGAGGGCAGGACTATCTCCAAGGCAACGCGCTGCTTTGCTCTGTGTTAAACATGTTTTACAATTATTGTGTATAACGCAGTAACCTGTTTTTTGTTATTTACATTTGGCGTATACTGTACAAATCAAAGGTAGAATACAATAAAACTCTAATTATGTGGAACACTGTACCATCATGTTCGTGGGACATACTTTCTGTTAAGTGCACATATGTGAGTCCCCCTATTTAAGCGTATACGTGAAGATACTGGTTACACATTGTGGAATCCTCATATTGCAAAATCTAAACAAGAACGTTGTTACTGTGATGGTCTGTAGGAAGCTATAAAAATGATGTTAAAGGTGAACAATCTTGTAGAATCCTTTAAGGGTGATGCCGGAAATATCAGGATTCCCATTAAGGCGTGAGGTTGCAAATCAAGTTGGTATTATATCTACTATGCAAGTAGGTTCTGTACAAGTGGAAAATGTGGAAGTAGGTACTGTGCTACATGAAGAGTTAGGCCACCAACATGGTCCATGCCTACACAGGCTGTTCTTCATATGACTTTGAAATCTTAAACCTTAAACATCCGGTTCTGTGTTATTGAGCTGGCCAACACACATGCTAGAGGAGAATGTACTGAAGAATTCGCCAACCAACATGGTCCATGCCTATTTAGGCTGTTCTTCATATGATTGTTTAATCTCGAACATACGATACTGTGTTATCGAGCTAGCCAACACACATCTTAGAGGTGTCCCGCCATTATCATTCCCCATATTTACAAATAGCACATATAGTTTATTTCCTCATTCAGTCCCTTTGGTGTGAGCGTACTCATTCTATCTATCCAGAATGTTTCTCTCTGGTCCAGTCTTTTCTGGATATTTTTGTATGGGTCTATTCTCTTCACAACTTCCAAGATCACAAACCTGATTTGTGCCAGGTTATGTTTTTTCTCTTTCCAGTGTCTGGCAACTGCCGAGTTAACGTTGTTATCGCGAATACATGACCTGTGTTCATTCCATCTGGTTTTAGCAGCTCTTTGTGATTGCCCTGTGTAGTAAAGGCCACATGGACATTTTATCCCATAGATGATGCTCTGCGTATCACACATTGCATAGCTGCGTAGCTTGATGCGTTCCCCTGTGTGTGGAGGGTTAACTGTCTCTCCCTTCTGGATGTATCCGCAATTACTGAAATTGAGACAAGGGTATGTTCCAATCCTGTCTGTGTATTTCTTTCTTTGAGGTGGTCTTGTGTTGACCAATCCTTCTTTCTGGCTACGTTGGTATGCAAAAGTAGGAATGTCTTTGAAAAGATGTTCTACTCTCTGGTCACATGTGACCTTCCTCCAATTTTTATTAATGATCTCTTTTATTCTGTTGCTTTGTTTCTAATATCTTGATACAAACACTAGAGGGGAAGTTGTGTTTGTTTTTTCTTTTATCCTTAGAAGGTCTTCTCTTTTCTGGGTCTCTACTCGTGCCTCTGCTGTCTTCACTTCTTCTATTGAGTATCCTTGACCAATGAACTTCTTACCTATTTCTTCAACTTCTCTTATGTAATCTTCTGTATTACTGACAATCCTTTTCATCTGTAACATTTGGCTGTATGGCAGGTTTTTAAAAAGTCTCAGTTGATGAAAACTTAGTCTGTGTAGAAGGTTGTTACGGTCTGTGGTTTTGCGATATATGTTCGTTGTGTATTCTGTTCCTGTAGCAATAATGTTAACATCCAAGAAATGTATCGTTTTTTGTGAATACTCATGCGTGAATTGGATTCTTTGGTCGATTCCATTCAGGTATGTAAGAAATTCCAGCAACTTAGTTTCAGTGTTTGTCCGAATCCCAAAGATGTCGTCGATGTACCTTATCCAAATTGCTAGGTCTTGTTTCCATATTGGGTGCTGTAAGACGTGCTCCATTTCAAACTTGTGCATAAAGGCATTCACATGGGGGGGAGCCATTATTTCCCCAATTGCGGTGCCGCAACTTGTAAGTAGAATTGTTTGTTAAAGCGAAAATAAGAGTTTTCTTCTATTAATTCAAGTAGTGCCAGCATGAATTCCTTCTGGGCAGGAATCTCTCCCTCATTCAAAAGTATCTATTCAACCACTTCTCTTCCAAGGTCGTGGGGAATTGAAGTGGATAAACTTCTCACATCTATTGTGAATAGAATGTGGTTAGCATTAAATTGTATTGTGCTTAAATGTTGAAGGAAGTGGGTAGAATCTTTTATGTATGTGCATGTTTTTTGAGGCTGGAGGCTGGAGAAAAGTCTATGTATTTTCCCAATGGTTCTAGGAGGCTATTAATACCTGCCACTATGGGTCTTCCCGGTGGTTTGCATAGGTCTTTGTGCACTTTAGGTAGAGTGTAGAAATGAGGTATCCGGGGGTAGTTGTTAGTTAAGAATTTCCGTGTGTTATGGTTTATCCATTCCAACTCCTCTGCTTTCTGTAAGAGTTTGTTAAGATTGAGTTTGATCTGGCTTGTGGGATCTAGATCTAATCTAGCGTATGTATTTGTATCACTCAATTGTCTTTCGCATTCTTGTTCATAGTCAATGGTATTCAATAATACTAGTCCTCCACCGTTGTCCGCAGATCTTATTGTGACTGAATCATCACTCTATAGATTCTTGATGAGTTGTAGTTCATGAGGTTGCAGGTTGCGATTCCATGTATGTTTGAATTTGATCTTCTCTAGGTCGCTCGTGACTTGTTCCTGAAAGATCTCTACTGATGGAACTGTGATGGGTGGAATAAAGTTGCTCTTGCTCCTGAACTCCTTGAAGCCAGAAAAGTCTGTTTTCATTGTATAGTAATTCTCGAGTTCACAGAACACTTTCAGTTTCATTTTTCATATCAACTTATATAGTTCAATTTTAGTGTCAAATACATTGCTGTTGTATGTTGGTACAAAACTCAAACCTTTTGGTAAAGTTTGTTTTTCTTTTTCTGTTAAAACTCTAGATGAAAGGTTAATCACTAAATTCTCTTCTGTTGTAATCTTGTCTTTGGTCCTTCTCTTTGTTTTTCTCTTCCCCCTCCTTCTTCTCCTCTGGCTCTGTCTAAATCTACTGATAAATAATATCTACTGTCAGGATGCACTGGGACAGAGAAACAAACAGATAATAGATCTACAACTGTAAAGTGTGTTGCTGTTTTTGGGATACAGAACCATATGGTAGGGTTATTTGAGAGGAGCAGAAATTAAGGTAACACATCATTGAGACCATGAAGGTTGTGCGCAAATTGGTAAGTGTCCTTTCTTGGCTTCTTCACAAGAAGTATTGGAGTGTTTGAATGACTGCTGGTCTCAACTATGATATTCTACAATTGGCAGAATCCCTTCCTCTGCTTTTGGGTGTAGCTGATACTGGGGAATTCTAAGTAGCCTCTTAGACTATCCAACTTGTTTTCGGCCAGGCTCTGCATTATGAATAGATCTAATTCATTACTGTGCACTGACCATAAACAATCAGGGGCCTGGGATACCACCTCAACAACATCTGGAGGCATATGGGTTTTTCCGAGGTCCAAGTTTGGGGAGGTAATCTCCTGCAGTGTAGCCAACAAAGCCTTAGCATTCATTTCAGGTGTGTGAAGGAATACTCGGTCTGGTATGCTACATATAGTACAATTAATTTTACCTAGGACATCTTGGTCAAGTATATTAACAACAGCTGAAGGATTTAGCAAGAAAGTGTGATTGTCTGTGATTGGACCTAATGTAACTAATACTGGTTTAGTAACAGGATGTGATATGGGGGAATTGGAAACTCGCACTGCATTGGTCATAGTAGACGATAAAGTGGTATTGGTAAAACAGTCAGACCATATAGTAGACTTACTAACACCTGTATATACTAAACATGAAAGGGTTTGCCTTCAATCATACACTGTACAAAAAGGCCTTACTTGTCTACAGGTAACAATGGATTCATGATGAGGTTCTCTCTCAGGCTGTCTCAACAATGTTCTTCACTGAGGCATTAGGCACTACATTTCTCGGTGTAAACCATGGTGCATCAGGGTTCAGTAATGGGCGGATTAGGCAGTGGGGGCTGAACATTTCTCTGGGGCATGTTGGACACACATGTTTCCTGTGGCCCTACTGCCGACAATAATTTCACGCTGGAGGGCTCACAAATCCCTTACTGTGGTGATTCTGTCCAACACCTCGTTACCTTCCTTTGCCTTTCCCCCTTGTGATTCCTCTGGACATCCACCTTCCCCCTTAGTTGGCCTGCCACTGTAAATACTATAGTTGTAAGGCCATAGTTTTATTTTCATTGTTCTCTTTCCTTTGCTCCTGACACAACGATTTTCCACCATAACCAGTGCTACTAAGGGTTTAGTCTGCCATTCACTATAAATCATTTTAAGTTGATTTTGCAGTTTTGGATGCAGTCCCATTACAAATGCATTCACCAACCCTTCCTTTGCGTTGTCAGTTGAATTTAATGATGCCTGAATGTTGAGCCTATGTAGAAAATCTGCCTATATTCTGTTTACAGTAATGTATAATTTCCAATTCTGTTCTTTGGGGGCACACCTCTACAATGGCAGTTAATGGTTTCACGCTAAATTGGACCAGCTTTGTTCCCAATCTTGGCAATGGGCCAAATACCTTGAATTAGTCTCTACCTGACTTCTGCTTGCTTAATGTCCCTTCAGCTTATTTATTTCTGTCTATGAGGGAGTATAGCATTGTATAATGCATGACAAGTCAGGGATCTAACCCTGCCAGGCGGGACCCCTCTTATCCTGGGGCAGGAGGTATACCAATGGGTTTTCCAGAGCCATTCCTGACCCTGGGGTGGAGTGTAGGAGTTGGGAGGGTCATAGTCTCTACTTGTCCTTTCTACTTGTGCCTGGCTGAATATGTTGAGTACCATTGCCTCTGGCTCCATACCTGTTGTGCACCATGCTCATCAGTCTTCTTCTCTTTTTCCACAAACCTATGCATACCAGCTGGCCGAGCAGTGGAGAGTCAATGGCAAGCAAGGTGGCTAAAGAACGTTGTGCACATCCCACCAGCAATGGGGAGGTTCCAATTTCAGCAAGAGGGCTCACTAAAGTAGTCCCTCACTCTCTCATCTCCTATGGGTTTTTCCCTCCCTAGCTCAAGCCTCCCCAAATCCCACACATTAAGATTATGCCAGAAAATGTGCTTTGAGTGAGGAACTACAATTATACAAGGAGGTTGAAGAATGCACAGAGAGGGGTAATGTATTCCAGAATTTAGGAGCAAGTAAGAGGAAAGAACGAAATCGGGAGGCAGTACATGGAGGGTTAGGGGTAACTAAGAGAAAGAGAAATTGAGATGGAGAGTACAGGGAGGTGTATAGAAGGAAACCAAGGAAGCCACATAGGGAGTAGTTAAACCATTTGTACATTTAAAAACAAGCACAAGAAGTAGAATAAAAGGCAGGATTCAAAGCGATAGAGTGTAAATAATTTGAGATAGAAGCAGGAGGGGGAACCCAGAAAGAGCGTGCAAATGGCAGAGTTGCAGATAGAAGGCAAGGGAGCAAGATGATAGGCTGAAAGACAGATGAGAAGGGCTGAGCAGTAATTAAGTCTGGAAAGAACCAGAGAAGAAATTGGGAGTTTTGTGATGGGAAATGTCAGGAGAGGGCGAATTTTACGAATGTTGAAAAGGTGAAAACGGCAAGACGTAGCAATAGTAGAGATGTTGGAAGCAAATATAAGATTAAAGTCAAAGATGACTCCTGTATTGCGTGCCAAGGAATATGGGAAGGAAATCATTTCTGTTTTAGATCTCAATGGTCTTTTCAGCTAGCTTAAGTGTCTTCAAATTACCTCTTACTTGCTCCTAAATTCTGGAATACATTACCCCTCTCTGTGCATTCTTCAACCTCCTTGTATAATTGTTGTTCCTCCCTCAAAGCACATTTTCTGGCATAATCTTACTGCGTGGGATTTGGGGAGGCTTGAGCTAGGGAGGGAAAAACCCAAAGGAGATGAGAGAGTGGGGGGCTACTTTAGTGAGCCCTCTTGCTGAAATCTGTTCTTGAGGCCATCTGTGACACATTGTGTCATTGTTGGATATTTTAGACCACCCACAGTCAATGGGGACGTTGAGTATAATCCGACTGAATAAGACAGCTCAAGTCCCTACTAGGGCAACTCCCAGTGCCACAGGATGTGACTTGTTTGGAGATGAGGAGGCAACAGTTCCACCTAGAGGCAAGGCCCTAATAAAGACCTGTCCGAAGGTGGAAGTTCCCAAAGGGACATATAGGTGGATTGTGGTCAAATCCTACTGGTCCTAAACACTTCTGAAATCTTCGAGCTGGAATAATTGACAAGGACCACTGAGGAGAAGTGAAGATAGTCCTCTTTAAGCTGGGAAATCTAGCTTATGTCACAAAACCTATCAAACGTAGAGCCCAATTGGTTTGTGAAAAGATCTTGGTCTTGAATATTGCAGAAGTAGAATATATGGATAACATCAAGTGAGCCGACGTTGGGTTTTGAGAGCAATCTGAGGCCTAGAGAGTAGTCTCCCACAACCTAGGGAGCTCTAGGCCTGAATCAGTGGAGTTCCAAAGCAGAGATTGGATCCTCTTCTGGAACAGATCACAAGAGCTTGGTCTTCGAAGCTGAGAGATGAACTCGGAATACCCTCATTTCAATGACCTGAAGGGACTCCTGAACTGTGTGGACATGAATCCAAAGGGGGAGAGTACCAATTATTACCAGCTCTTGGTCTCAAAACCTTTCTGGAATGCGGTAATGGAGTTAGCCCACTCCAACTTGATGACCTGACACCAGAAGACCCACCTAATGATGTATCAGGGATCCCTCCTCCAACCACTACTGATCTCCCAAATCTCTGTCCACAGAATTGGCATCTACATTGTGTCCCCCCCTAGAGCCCTCCAGCACAGGGAACAAGTACATTTTGGCAATCCTGAATTAAGCTACCCGATATCCAGAGACTTTTTCCTTGAAGAACAATAATACCAAGGCTATACTCTGAGTTGGCTTTCCAACGAATAAACTCACTGAACTAGGCAGCAGTTTCATGTCAAAGGTTATAGGTGAAATGAAAGACCTCATAACAATAAAGACCCTGAGAACGTCAATGTACCATCTGCAAACTGGCAGGCCAGTGGAGTGGTTTAACCAAACTCTATAATTTATCCTTAGGTCACAGTAGATGGGGAGAATTGGGGTGACTTGATTCCATGGGCCATGTTTGCTGTAAAAGGATTCTTTCCTTTTCAGCTAGTGCATGGCCAGAACCCCAAAAATGCACTAGATATTATGAAAGGGGAGTGGGAAGGACCCTGGAATCTCAAAACTAGTGATCAGCCCATGGTATATAATACTGGGGAATACATGGAGAAGGTACAAAGGCTGGAGAAAGGCCATCTTCAAGCAGCCCAGGTGTGCCAGGAGAAAGCATACAACAGAGAGGCCAAGCTATGCAACTTTCGAGTGGGGGACAACATTATGTTGTTAATCCCCACCACTCAGAGCAAGTTGTTAGCCAGGTGGCACAGGCCATACATCATCACTGAGGTCATGTCACACCTCACCTACAAGGTACAGAAAGCTGATAGAAGAAAACCATCTCAACACTATCATGTTAATTAGAGAAAACCTGGCAAGAAAACAGCCAGCCACAGCTACTGTCTCTCTATGAGAACAACACCAGGGAGACTCCTTTACCAAATAAAGTCAATCGAGTAATATGAAGCCATCATGAATTAAGACAAAGACAACAGATTCACTTTCTTAATGAAAAAGACTTTATTTCACATGTCAGAATGGATTAAGGCCTAACGTGCTCTACGCTAAGGTGGGATTTCCCTACCTAAAGAAACTAAGGATGGTCTGTGTCAGTAAGGTCAACTTAAAAGTCTGTCTGTGTCCAAAACCTATACTTGCCATCACAACTAAAGATATAAAATGTGTAGGTGTATCAGCACCAAAGGAAACAGCGTTCAAAATAAAGGTCTGAGCTTCTTCCAGCTCAGGCTTGTTTCAGCTTCCCCTTCCCCAAGTTCAGGTAGTTCCACAAACAAAGACTCGGGGTTCCCTTCCTCAAGTGTAACACAGTTCCAGTATATCTCAGGATCTCGCTGTAAAGACTGGAGGGGGGGTTATCTGTACTCCTGCCCTCTATATGGCAGATTAGAAGCAAAGAGCACACCAGCCAAGATTCTCTACTGTGGTAGAAATGGACGAGCAACCACGGCGACCAACTTCTTGGTGACCTCAGCCTGGATGTGGTTCTTCACAGTATCTGATAGCACCTGCTTTTGACAGGTACACTATCACCAGTGTCAATTTCATGCCTGCACCACGGGGTGAGACCTGGTGTAAGTGAGAACAGATGGGCATACTGCCGGAGCAAAGCCCTGCAGGCACTTTGCTGCTCTGGTGTCAGATCTGGAGAGAGATCCCGCCACTGAGCCATCCTGAGGGTTGCTATGCAGCAAATCAGGAAGGGGCTCACTCTCATCCTCCTCTTGCTCTGAAGCTAGCAGAAGACATGAGACTTCCTCTCGCCTGTGGAAAGGTTTGAGCCTGTTAACGTGGAATACCTGAAGGGCTACCCCCGGGACTCACATGTCAACCAGATAGTTGACTTTGCCCATTTTGGAGATTATCCTGAAGGGTCCAGTCCACTTATCTGCCAAAGCTCAAGGCTTGGTAGGCTCCATCACAAGGATCCCCTGTCCTGGAGTCCAATCCACTTGTGAGGCCTTAAGGTCATGCCAGTACTTGTTCAATTCTTGGCTCCCTGTAAGATTCACTGTCGCCTGGCATATCATCTGTGCCATCCTCTGTCTGAGGCCTAACACATAGTCCTCAACTTGCTTGGCAGGACCTGGAGGGGTGGCTTCAAAACCTTCTCTGATTAAGGCAAGTGGCACCCTCACGGGATGTCCAAAGAGAAGCTCAAAGGCGCTGAAACCAACACCCTCTTGAGGCACTTTTCTATAGGTGAACAGCAGGCACAGTAGGAGGAGATCCCATTTCCTCCTCATAGGCTCTTCCAAAGCACCCAGCACATGCCCTGGAGACTCTGATTGAGCCCCTCAACCAGACTATTCCACATTGCTTGCATATAACTAGACATGAAGTTGGATCCTCTGTCAGAGACCACCTCTTTAGGGAATCCAACTCTGGTAAAAATGCCCAGGAAAGCCCTGGCAACCACCTTGACAGTATGGTCCGAAGGGGTATAGCATCAGGGTACCTGGTGGCATGATCAACCGGGGCTAGGATGAACTAGTGTCCACCTGATGTGGGAGGGTTAAGGGGACCGACAATGTCGAATGCCAACCATCTCAAAGGGAGTGCCAACCACTAACAAAGACTGCAGTGGGGCAATTACACTGCCTCCAGTCTTTCCAGACAACTGACAAGTGGGGCAGGTCTGCCAGTGCGACTCCACTTCTATGCCCATCCGGGGGCCAGTAGAAATGTGCAGAGAGCCTTTGTTTAGTTTTCTTGCTCCCAAGATGACCAGCTAAGGGCACCTCATGCACAAATTGCAACAGGAAGGGCCTGTAACCCTGGGGTACCACCAACCTCTTGAAGGCCCCAGGTTCAGGCTTAGTGGGCTCACTACAAAGGAGCTCACCCTCCCAATATATTTGAAAGACCTAGACACCTCACCTTGTGTCTGGGCCTGGGCCTGTTTTCTTGGACCTTCGAGAGAGTGGCACTCTCTCTGACCCTTAAATAAGTATCCCCGTTAGGGCCCTCCTTCAGCCAGTAGGCATTGAAGGTCAGGGTGATCCTCTGGGTTGAGCACCTCTCCTGCAGGAGGTTCTTCTGGCTCTTCTCCCTCAGGGGTTGTGCCTTGGGTTACTACTGGACCCAGCCTGTCCAGAGCCTAAATCACAGTGGGTGCTGCTGAAGCAGCAGGAAGAGAAGGAGCCCCATTCGCAGATGTGGCTTTCTTACTGTTATGTCTTGCCTTGGGTCACCCCTTTGGCTTGGGTACCTGGCTAGCAGTCAGACCTGGTGTGAGCTGTGATCTAGTGACTGCAGCAGAGATCAACCCCAACTCCACTAGATCAGTCCCCAACAGAATGTTGCCAGGTACATTGTCCTGAACCAGGACAAGAAGGTTTGCTGTCTTGTCCGTAATCATGATGGTGACTAGGGCAACAGGAGATAATTTGGGAGGCCCACCAGCGAACCTGGTAGTTCTCAGATGACCAACTACATAGTCCTCTTGCATGAGCAGGGTCCTGTCCACCACTGTCTTACTTGCCCCAGTGTTTCTCAAAGTAGTAGAAGGCTGGCCTTTCAGGAGGACACGTCTCTAAAATCTGCAGTTGTGTTGTGGTATTGTAGCCAGTACTTCTGCGTACTGGTCCCTGGCCCCAAGGGACACTAAGGAAATTTCTGCAGGAGCACCAAAGGTGATTTCTGTAGAGAAGAGGAGGACAGTGGCCTCCACCTCAGGCGTGGGGTATGGGTAGGTCAGGCTGACAGCCTGGACTCCAGGTGCCTTTCCTTTACACTTGGGGTTACCCTTCTTGTGGTCCAGAGCCCCAAAGTCCCAACAAGTGCCAGGAATGTGAGGTACGGTACTGGATCCACTGGAAGCCTGCTTTGCAGCAGGAGGACCATTACTCTTACTCCCACCCACTTAAGACGTATCCCCACTAGATGTTTTGGTTTTAGGAGAGGAAGGTTTAGATTTATTCGACTGTGAATGCTTTTGGGGCTCCTCAGACTTCTGAGAGGCCCCGTTTTCATTGTCCTTGTCCTTCCCACTGGGTTCCTTAGGGGACAACTGGTGGGAGATCCACTTGTCAGCCAGCCTGGCCATCTTAAAGGGATCCAAAATGTTCTGGTCAGCAACATACTGACAAAGCTCTGGTGAACAGGCTTCAGAACAATGCTCAAAAAACAAAAGGTGTGACAATTGAATAAAGGTTTCAATCCACCCTATCATGTTCACATGTGCAGCATTCACCCAGTCAATCCAAGATACATTCTCTCTTTTCTTATATTGCATGAACCATTTAAGGTATGGGGTATGTGTCTTCCCACACTTGGCATTCAAAGAAGATTTCATGCACTGATACTGACCCCTTTCTTCCACATTGAGCTTCAGATCCACACTCAGCTTCGGAATACAGTCATAACCAGTCCGAGGCACTCTACTTAACAAACACTTAGCCCAACCTCTTTTATCAACATCTTTGATTCCACAAACCATTTCAAATGTTTCAATCCATTGGAGGATATCAGAACCCTCCTCATACACACCACCAAATCTTTCATAAACTTGGCAGGGGACCTGACCGTCTCAACTGACTTGGCTGAAGTCTCCACTCTAGCTTTCTCCAACTGGATTCTCTGACATTCAGTTTCCCTATCCTTGAGTATCCCTTGCTGTGCCAACTCCTCCTTCTTAAATTCAGCTTCCGTTTCTAACTTTTTATATCAAAGGCCATCCTTAATAATTCAAGTTCCAAGGGATTCCCTGAAAAAACAGTGCTGGGTTTCAGAATAGAGGCAGCAGGAAAGGTGGTACTCGAAGAAACAGATTCAGTAACAACCCCAGGGGCAGGGTCCGCAATGGTTGCATCCCCCCTTCATCAAGAGCATCACCATCAGTCTGGTAGTCCACCAGGGCAGCTATCAGCTCAGCTGTAGACCTATCTCCAAAGTCTAACTCCCTGGCTTCACAAGCACTCTGGAGGGCCTCTAAGCTCATCCTAGTCAATTAACCATTTGCAATAGATTCCATTGCTTGTAATTTAGTTATCTTGGTACACAACTAAACCTCAAATTAACCAAGTGTGGATATTTTGCAAGTGGCAAGGTTACACACTGATTCTTAAAACCATTAGCATCCCATCTCTGCCACCAATGTAAAGACTCGAGTGGGGTTATCTGTACTCCTATCCTCTATATGGCACAGTAGAAGCACAGAGCACCCCAGCCCAGGTTCTCTATTGCGGTAGCAATGGACAAGCAACCAAGGCTTAAGCTCTCAGGAGGTGATGCAAGCTGGTTCTTAAATACAGTTTAGTCCCCAAGCCCCCACAAAGGAATGTCCACACACTATGTTATATGATAACACAGTTATTTATATAAATAAGGTTCAAATATATCTACACAATCAATAACACACTTTGTGGTTTGGCAAATCTAATATGGTAAATATGTACAATGTCTATGTGGTACCACAGTTAACTCTTGACTCCTTTAAAATGCACCAACTGCTGACAGTTCCAATGGCATACAAATTAAATAGTAAAGGGAATCAACATAAGACATAGGAAGAAAGACAAGTTAGGTTAAACAATGGCAGAATACTTTGTCCCTATCCAAGACACAGTTCTATATGAGGATCCCCCCACCTGGGCCACCTCTAAGTAAAGTGTATCAACAAGCCCAGTCCATATATGTTTAAAATAGTTTCTTCGATGGTTCGTCAACGGATCCCTCGTGGGTGAACTCCCTTTAAAGCAGGAGCTACATGGCATTGAGATTCCTCGAAGAAAATGTGAACACTGTCAGCGAGAGAGCAGCTTCGAACTTCGCGGTGCTCATCGATGATCAGTCGTGGATGTCCTGTGAAGATGAGGCGTGCGGTGCACCTCGATGACAAGAGTTTGTTGCTGCAAAGCAGATCAATGAAGAACGTAGGCCCGGCATCAGGCATTGGGTGTCAGCGTTGGCGTCGACGGTCGGGACTTGACCACGGCTGGCTTTCAGATCTTCGTTGGTCGGTGTCTTTGTGGACTTTGGGTGGGGGGAAACCCACCGGCGGATTCTCCTCAGCTCTTCGACGACCATGACTTTCTTCGGCAGGACAAAGTGGTCAACAGCGATGGCAAGGGAGTCCTTCAATTTCAAATGTCTTAGGCAAAAGGTGGAGTGGCGCGGCTCCGGTCGTGACAGCGTCACGCTGTCCCCGCTTCTGGGAAACACGACTCGACATGCTTCCAGCGGTTACAGCAATCCTCAGAACCCTGGTTGACGTTAATCGACTTCGACGGTCTCAGTGTCTGGGTGCTTCACTTCAGGATTCCTCGGAGGTCCCCGTCTCCAGTCGACAGTCTTTCGGGACTGGCATCCAGGGTGCCTTGGGGAAGATGTTCCCTTATAGCTCGGGAAAAGGTCTCCTAGCCAGGTCCTCTCATGGATCAGTCCTTGACAGACAGCTTTTGGATTTCGATGATGACAAGCAGCAGCAAAACCTTCGTCTTCCATCTGGGCTTTAAGGTTAAGCATCAAGTTTCTATAATTCTGGTGAGAGGTCCCTAGATATACAGTTCAGTCTCTCATCCACACTGCTGAGCCAAGATCAGGCAGCCAATCACTCAGAAGGGCATTCAGGCAGGCCAGCAGCCAATCAAGCTCCCAGTGCATTCAGGCCATTCCCTTCCACGCAGACACCCATAACAAGGATTGTGGATTGGGGCAAGCACCCAGCCTTTCAGCACACCACACTGCATTCATGTCAGTTTCGGGTATGGCTGTCTCGTTCTTTGAGTCACACACACACAGATACCAGACACCCATAACATGGAATTAATATTGGTCACACACTCCATTCACCCAGGCTCCACTCCAAGGGTGTACCCAGAACATACAGTCACTGGGAAGGCTCCAGCCAGTCTGGCCTGGACTTCCCCACAATACCATATATGGTTCTTCCACCCAACAGCCAGTCAGGGGAAGGGACAGAGTCAGGGCTTCCCAGGACTTTTGGGAAAACAAGGTAACAGGTAATAAAAACCAAGAGGCCACAGGGGCCATCTTGTCTTCTATCAGGAATCCACTAAGTCCTATGTTATGTTCTGTTATTGTTATACCGTGCCAAAGCCCATGGGCATCCGGGCGCAGAGAGACAGGTGAATGGATGATTAAAGTTGCTCAGAGAAGGATTAATTCTAATTAAAGAGGATTGTTTTAGCTGCTTGCAGAAGGCAAGATGGTTCTCTGTTTTCCGTAGCTGTAGTGGTAAGGCATTCCATGCCCTGGCTCCCTGAACATGGAAAGCCAGTCTGTTTTACCCAGTGTAGTTCCAATAGAAAGCCCTCAGCCGATCTTAGGTTTTTCTTAGAATGGTAAATATCAACCTTAGCCTTCAAATATGCTGGAGCGCTACCAAAAATGCACTTATGGCATGTGGTTAGCAGTTTGAACTGGATGCGCTCTGCCACTGGGAGCCAGTGCAGTTTTTTCCTTGCTGCACTTGTTGGCTCCAAATGTTTCATCTGAAAGATGATATGTATTGCAGCATTCTGGATGTTGGCTTTATTTCTTTATTTGCACCTCCCAATAGTGCATTGCAATAATCTACAAGTGGGAGGACCACTGCTCTCGCAAGTTTGATGCGATTCTCTTTTGAGACCAGTGCTGCTACTTGCCTGAGTACCTTAAGGTGCTAATTGGTACTGGTGGTAATCGCTGTTACATGTGCTTCACAGTCCAAGCTTTCCTCCATATAGGTGCCAAGTGTCTTTACCTTCTGCACTACCTTGATTTGGCTACCGTCAATAATGAAACTAGCCTACCTCTGATCTAAATTGGTTTGAGCCTGCCAAGGACCGAATAACATCAGTTCGGTCTTGGTCGTATTCAGACAGAGCCAATTAGCGGACATCCAGCATTTTATGATGTAATATACTATGGCAGGGCCTGGCTATCCCAAAATGGAGGATACTCAGAGCACCTGTCAAATTCAGCATGGAGCTGCCACCAGCCCATACACTGCTCTTTGGGCCACACACAGGTGCCCAAAAACATACACTAGGGGTACAGGGTTGTACCCCCACCTTTGGGTGCCATAAGGGTATCCCAAGGGTCTCTGTTCCCCACAACCAAAAAGACAAAAGGGGGTCATTAGGACCTGGGCGGTAAGGGATACTGGGCACCGGTAAGGAGACCGGTGCCGGTAATCCCTTACCGCCCTATTCCGAGGTCCCTTGGTGGGGACCATAAGGAACGTGTAGTCTGACCACGCGTCCCTTAAAGGTCCTGCTAACGGACCAGGGCGCTAATAACGCGCTTGCAAGTCGCGAGCCCGTTATTAGTGCCCTCCCCATTCCCATTGAGCCCTATGGGGGCTCAAATGGGAATGGGGAATGGTTTGTTCAATGGGGATTTACGGCTCCCTCCAGGGTCGGACTACACCGGTAAGTCCCCATTGAACAACACCGGACATGAACACGGTATGGGAGGCAGCCATGGAGCTAATAGCTCCATGGCTATCACCCAGGTCGTAATGACCCCCAAAGAGTTGCACTGCCAAGAGTCCCACATGCACTCCTGTGCAGAAAGCAACACAGAACACACATGATAAGGGAGTACAGGACAACGACATGGAGGCCCTGTCCCTCCAATGCTTTTCCAGCATCACACTCCTTTCCCAAGTTCAACCAGTTCTACAAACAATGACTTGGGGTTCCCTTCCCCAAGTGTAACACACTTCCAGAAAGGTCCAAGTCTCTTGAGATTAACCACTATTGCACAATTCCCACTGGTACCCCTTTTAACTTGTATCACAAATGTTTTTCTTCACTTGGGCACTTATATCACACAGCCTATATCTCTGGGCTCTTTCTTGCCTCTTTCCCAGGCTGGGCTAATCAGTCTAGGCGCAATTGCTGGACCACACGGTACACTTATTACAGATCACGCAACTGATAACCCTTGACACTTTGTGAAGCTTTTGATCCATCTTAAGTAAAACTGGTTTTTCACCCAGCGCCAGTGTCAACACTTGGCATTTGCTGTTTTTCTTTCTGCAGTCTTTTGGCTTTGCCACTACTTGCATTTCACCATTTGTATATTGGCAGTTTCTTGGTTTTGCCAGAACTTGCATTAAACTTGCCCTTCTGATTTCAACAACTTGTTTCTCAAAATGGCTTTTCAATCAGTTCAAAATTGTTCATACCAAATTTCGCTTAGTTTCTTAATGCTTGCAACAATTTTCACTTCCTTCAACATAGCATGTTATTGGTTTTCCACATCTTTTCTTTATTACAGTATTCAATAATGGCCGTTGTATTTTCCCCAATACTGGCTCCTTTTCCATACTTCATTATTCCTTCACAATCACTTGATAATTTATTCACATTTCCTCTGACTTCAATCAGGTTACAAAGCCTCTTGTTATTCACTTCCTGCTCATGCGGTAACATTAACTGTCTTGCATTGACCCCATAGCACCCCAGAATGGGTCCCTTCTCTCTTATACTCCCCAGAGCTGCTCTGTTCCGTTGGGCATCCACGTGCTGGCCTTCGTTCCTCTCTTTCCTCCTGGGGAGGTGTCGGGAGTCACAGTGAGCAACAACCTCTCTCGGAGAACCTGCGGGCTGCGTCCCGTGGCAATCAGGAGTTCTCGGTGTTTCCCAGCTCCAGCTGAGAACACAAAATACTGGGCAGTGCTGGGGGCTTAGGTCCTCTTGTGGCTCTCTCAGGTCGCAGCACCTTCTACCTCTTCTGGCCGCACAGAGCGTCCACTTTACTGGTGCGGTTTACATCTGCTCCTCGCTATATGGCAGTCACTTTCTCTCCAGGCAGTTTCTCCCTGCAGTGCGGGGCAGGCCCGCTTTTAGCTACCTGTGGCCTCTCAATAAGCTGCAGGTATTGGTAGTTTGCCTGAACCTCATTTTGATGATTAGAGGGACATGCCTGATCCTTCATATGGCTCTTCCTTGTCTCAGTACTAAAGTAGTGAAACTGACTTGAAGTTTGTATTGCTCAGAGTCGCCTCTTCCTTGTCCCAGTTTTAAAGCAGCACCTTTTGAAGTTAGAGTGTGTGTGTGTGTGCAAGAGGTATAGATGGGCAAAACCCCATGAAGAAAGGGGGAGGGTAGGATTCATTTTGATAGGGGAAATGGGGATACCATGGGATTTCATTACAAGGTTGCCGGTAAAACCCGCCTGAAGGTGGCGAGTAACTGGCAACACCGTAACACTGTTACCACCGCTTGACATCCCTTTGCTACCCGGATATCAGAAGTGGTGGCTGTCAGGACGAGGTGGGGGGGTCTGAACTTCCGCTCTCTATATGGCAGAGGAAAGGCACAGAGGACCCCAGCCGAGATTCTCTGATATGGTAACGCTGGTCGAGCAATCAAGGCCTAGCTTCTCAGGAGGTGATGCGGGCTGGTTCTTAAGTACAGTGTATCCCCAAGCCCCCACAAAGGAATGTCCACACACTGTATTACTGAAAACACAGTCTTTATATAATTAATATTCAAAGGTTATGTACACTTATCACAATAACGCACTTTGTGCTCCGGAAAATCAACAATGGTAAATATCTTCAATTCTAAAGTGGTACCACTAATATTCGATTAGAGTGCATTCAACAAGGCTGTGAAAATGCCACACGGATCAATAGCAATGAAACCAGCAATAGAGAGAAGAGAGAAAGCAGACGGATGAAACAATAGGCAGACGACTGGTCCTTGCTACGGGACACAGCTCTGAGTGGAGATCCCCCCACCTGGGCAACCTGTAAAATAACGATATATAAAACAAGCCCAGTCCATATATTGTTCAAGAGTCTCGTTCTCTCCCACAATGTTTTACCCCCCCAATGTACCTGGTGGAGTAGAGTTCGTCGGCGAGGCGTCGACCGATCCTTCTGGAGTGACTCCCTTTAAGGCAGGAGCCACGGATCGTCGAGAGGCGTCGCGGACTCGGGGTTCGGTGTCGGGGAATCGGCGGCCCTTCTTGAATGTCGCCCCTTTCAAGCGGGAGACACGGGGCGCCGAACGTCCGACCGTGAACCGGGTAGAACGACGTCGATGAGGCAGCAGGCTTTGATCCGAGCGGTGCTCGTCGACGACAGAGCGTTGGCGTCCTGCAAGGAAGAGGCGTGCGGGGCACCTCGGTGACGATAGTTCTGGACCGCAAAGAGATGAAGAAGAACTGTGGCCCAGCAAGGGCGTCGAGTCGTCGGCGTCTCTGCGGTCTTTGGGTGGCGGGAAACCCACCGGTGGATACTCCTCGGCGCGTCGATGGTCAGGCCTTCTCCCACAGGAGACGGTACGGCGATGCAGACGAGAGCGTCCGTTGATCAAGTTGAAGTTCTTAGGCAAACGGGAGCACGGCGGCTCCGGTCGGCGACGGCGGTCATCGACAGTGGCGGACAACAGTCCGGGTGCTTCGCTTTGGGATTCCTCAGCAGTCCCCGTATCGGGTCGGCAGTCTGTCGTAGGTCTGTCTACCAGGGAGCGTTGGCAAAGGTCAGCTGTGCACGATGGTCCCTCGTAGCTCGGGAAGAGGGCGCCTTACCAGGTCCTCTCTGGGTCAGTCCTTGGAGACACAGCAGCCTTTAGATCGTGAAGGAGAGCCACGGCAATCCTTCTCCTCCAGCAGGGCCTCAAGGTCAAGCGTCAGTTACTCCAGTTACTCGGCGTAGTGGACTTCAGCTTCTGAACAATTTCCAGTGGTGAGAGGTCCCCAGATATACTATTTGGTCTCTCATCCACACTGCTGGCACACACTCAGCAGCCAACCGTACAGAAGGGCATTCATGCAGTCGGTCAGCCAATCAGGCACGCAGGGCATTCAGGCCACTCTTCTCCCGCTCAGACACTCACAACAAGGAATATGGATTGAGACAAGTACTCAGCCATTCAACTCTACACACTGCATTCAGTCCAGTTTCGGGCAGGGCTGTCTCAGTCTTTGTCTCTCATGGCAGAAACCAGACAGCCACAACACGGAGTGCATATTGGTCACACTCCCCATTCACCCAGGTCCCACCCACAGGCGGTACCCACAACATACAGTCAGCGGGAAGGCTCCAGTAAGTCTAGCTGGGCCTTCACAACAACATCATATACGGAACTTCCACCCAACAGCCAGTCAGGGGGAAGGGACAGAGTCAGGGCTTCCCATGACTTTGGGAAAACAAGGTATCAGGCGATAGAAAGCAAGAGGCCACCGGGGCCATCTTGTTTCCTATCAGGAATCAACTGATTCCAATGGCAGGGCCGGGGTACCCTAAAATGGCGGATACCCAGCGCACCTGTCAAATTCAGCATGTAGCTGCCACCAGCCCATACCCAGCTCTGTGGGCCACCCACGGGTGCCCAAAAACATACACTAGGGGCACAGGGTTGCACCCCTACCCATGGGTGCCAGAAGGGTATCCCATGGGTCTGTTCACCAAACCAAAAGAGAGAGCTGCACCGCCAGGAGTCCCGCATGGACTTCTGCGCGGAAAACACGACAGAACACACGATAAGAACAGAAAAAGGACAAGGATACGGAGGCCCTGTCCCTCCGATGCATTTCCAGCATCACAGTCGCCCCCCCCAGACTGAGGTTAGGGTGCCTGATCTCCCACGGGATAGACACCCTCATCCAGACGGTCAACATACCTTCTGGAAAGGCCATCTGCATTATCGTGACTCTTCCCTGGTCTGTGCTCTATGGTGAAGTCTAGCCCTTGCAGGCTAATGGACCACCGGAGCAGTTTCGGATTTTCACCCTTCATCTGCATAAGCCATTTCAGGGGCTTATGATCTGTTTGGACCTTGAAGGTGGACCCCGTAAGGTAGGGCCTAAAACGCCTAAGGCTCCAAACTATACTAAAACATTCCTTTTCAACAGTAGCCCACCTAAGTTCTCTACCCTTGAGTTGTCTACTGATGAATATGATAGGATGTTCTCTCCCTTTGTCATCTAACTGGGACAAGACAGCTCCAATTCCGGTGTCGCAGGCATCCGTCTGGACGATAAAGGGTCGGCTGTAGTCAGGTGCACACAACACGGGTGCCCTGCACAGACTTTCTTTCAAGCCATCAAAGGCCCTCTGACAGTCTTCAGTCCAATTAACCTTCCTAGGCTGTTTGGGTGAAGTCAGAGCTGTCAGTGGTGCGGCTATGGTCCCATAGTCCGCCATGAAATTGCGATAATACCCAGTGAGGCCCAAAAAGGCTCTCACCTGGGTTTGAGTAGTGGGAGTCTCCCAGTCCTGTACGTCCTGTACCTTACTGGAAAGAGGCTGGATTTGACCCCCTCCTACCTCATGACCAAGATAGGTAACTTTCCCCTGAGCTATCTGGCACTTGGTAGCCTTGATAGTGAGGTTAGCCCTTTTCAAGGCCTGCAACACTTTATCCAGGTGTGTCAAATGCGCTTCCCAGGTGGAACTGTAGACGGCAATGTCGTCTAGGTAGGCCACACAAAAGGCCTCCAGCCCACTGAGCGCATGATTGACCAACCTCTGGAAAGTGGCAGGGGCATTCTTCAACCCAAAAGGCATGACCCTAAACTGGTAGAGTCCCTCTGGTGTGGAGAATGCCGTCTTTTCCTTGGCATGGTCCGTCAGAGCTATTTGCCAATAGCCTGAGGTGAGGTCAAAGGTGCTCACAAATTTGGCAGCACCTATGGTGTCCACGAGCTCATCAGCCCTGGGCAATGGGTGCGCGTCAGTTCTGGTGACGGCATTGACTCCTCGGTAGTCCACACAGAACCTCCAATCTTTGGTACCCGCCTGGGAACTTGCCTTGGGGACAAGGACCACTGGACTGGACCAGGGACTGGTTGAGGGTTCAATTACACCCAGATCCAACATCTTGGCGACCTCAGCCTGGATGTGGTTCTTAACGGTATCTGACATACGGTAGCACCTGCTCTTGACAGGCACGCTGTCACCAGTGTCAATTTCATGCCTACACCACGGTGTAAGGCCCGGTGTCAGCGAAAACAGAGAGGCATACTGCTGGAGCAAAGCCCGGCAGGCCCTCTGCTGCTCTGTTGTCAAATCGGGAGAGAGCTGTACTCCCTCCACTGAGCCGTCCTGAGGGTTGCTATGCAGCAAATCAGGAAGGGGCTCACTCTCATCCTCTTCTTGCCCTGAAGCTAGCAAGAGACATGAGACTTCTGCTCGCCGGTGGAAAGGCTTGAGCCTGTTGACATGGAATACCTGAGGGGCTACCCCGGAGGCACCCAGGTCAACCAGATAATTGACTTCGCCCATCTTGGAGATTATCCTGAAGGGTCCAGTCCACTTGTCTGCCAAAGCCCTAGGCTTGGTAGGCTCCATCACGAGGACTTCCTGTCCCGGAGTCCAATCGACCTGCGAAGCTTTAAGGTCATGCCAGTACTTATTCAGTTCTTGGCTGGCCTTGAGATTTGTTGTTGCCTGACCCATCATCTGTGTCATCCTCCGTCTGAGGCCTAACACATAGTCCCCCACTTGCTTGGCGGGACCTGGAGGGGTGGCTTCCAAGCCTTCTCGGATCAAGGCGAGGGGCCCCCTCACGGGATGTCCAAAGAGTAACTCAAAGGGGCTGAAACCAACACCCTCTTGAGGTACCTCTCTGTAAGCAAACAGCAGGCATGGCAGGAGGAGATCCCATTTCCTCCGTAGGGGCTCTTCCAAAGCACCTAGCATGCCCTTGAGAGTTTTGTTAAATCTCTCAACCAGACCATTGGTCTGGGGGTGGTAAGAGGTGGAGAACTTGTAGGTTACCCCGCACTCTTTCCACATGGTCTTCATGTAACTCGACATGAAGTTGGATCCTCGGTCGGAGACAACTTCCTTGGGGAATCCAACACGGGTAAAAATGCCCAGGAGAGCCCGGGCAACCACCTTGGCCGTAATAGTCCGAAGGGGTATAGCCTCAGGGTACCTGGTGGCATGATCAACCAAGACCAGGATGAACCGATGTCCACCTGAAGTGGGAGGGTCCAGGGGACCGACAATGTCGATGCCCACCCTCTCAAACGGTGTGCCGACTACTGGCAATGGCTGCAGTGGGGCAATGACCCTGCCTCCAGTCTTGCCAGATAACTGACAAGTGGGGCAGGTCCGGCAGTGGGACTCCACTTCCACTCCCATCCGAGGCCAGTAGAAGTGGGCAGAGAGCCTCTGCTTAGTCTTCTTGGTACCAAGATGACCAGCCAAGGGCACCTCATGCGCCAACTGCAGTAGGAAGGGCCTGTAAACCTGGGGTACCACCAACCTCTTGAGGGCACCAGGTTCAGGCTTAGTGGGCTCACTAACAAGGAGCTCACCCTCCCAATAAATCTTGAATGTCCTAGGCACTTCACCTTGTGCCTGGGACAGGGCCTGCGTCCGCAGACCCTCGAGAGAGGGACACTCTCTCTGCCCTTTACAGAAGTCCGCCCGGGAGGGTCCCCCTTCAGCTAACAAGCATTGAAGGTCGGGATGATCCTCCGGGTTGAGAACCTCTCCCACAGGAGAGTCTTCTGTCTCTTCTCCCACAGGAGTTGAGTCCGGGTTTTCCACTGGACCCAGCCCGTCCGGAGCATGGATCCCAATGGGTGCTGTCGGAACAGCAGGAAGAGAAGGTGTTCCTCCCACAGAGGTGGCCTTCTTGGTCTTCCTTCTTCGTGCCTTGGGCCTCGCCTTTGGCTCGGGTACCTGACTCACAGCCAGACCCGGTGTCACCTGTGACCTAGTGACCGCAGCAGCAGTCATGGGAAGACCATCCGAGATCAACCCCAACTCTACTAGATCATTACCTAACAGAATGTTAGCAGGGACATTGTCCTGAACCAGGACAGGAAGCTTTGCTGTCTTGTCTCCAATCATGAGTGTGACTAAGGCTACAGGCGATAATTTGGGAGGCCCACCAGCTAACCTGGTGGTTTTCAGAGGAGCACGTACATAGTCCTCTGGCTTGAGCAGGGTCCTGTCCACCACTGTCATGCTTGCCCCAGTGTCTCTCAAACCAGTAGAAGGCTGGCCATTCAAGAGGACACTTCTCAAAAACCTACGGGTGTTCTGCGGGATAGTCGCCAGTACTTCTGCGTACTGGTCCCAGGCCCCAAGGGACACTAAGGAAATCTCTACTGGAGCACCAAATGTGATTCCGGTAGAGGAGGGGAGGACGGTGGCCTCCACCTCAGACACGGGGTAAGGGTAGGTCAGGCTGACAGCCTGTACTCCAAGTGCCTTACCTTTACACTTGGAGTCACCCCTTCGGTGATCCAGAGCCCCACAATCCCAACAAGTGCTAGGAGTGCGAGGTACGGTACTGGAACCACTGGGAGCCTGCTTTGCAGCAGGTGGACCACTACTCTTATTCCCACCCACAGAGGATTTATCCCCACTAGATTTTTGGTTCTTAGGAGAGGAAGGTTTTGTTTTATTCGACTGTGACTGCTTGGGGGACTCCTCAGCTTTCTGAGAGGCCCCCTTCTCTTTATCCTTGTCCTTCCCACTGGAGTCCTTAGGGGACACCCGGTGGGAGACCCACTTGTCAGCCAACCTAGCCAGCTTAAAGGGGTCCAAAATGTTCTGGTCAGCAACATACTGACGCAGCTCTGGCAAACAGGCTTCAGAAAAATGCTCAAAAAACAACAGGTGGGATAATTCAGCAAAAGTTTTCACCTTGTACCCATCAATCCACCCCATCATGTTCATGTGCGCAGCACTCACCCAGTCAACCCAAGACACATTCTCTCGTTTCTTAAAATCCCTGAACCTTTTAAGATATTGGGTAGGTGTCTTGCCAAACTTGGCAATTAAAGCAGACTTCATACACTCATACTGACCCCTTTCTTCCACACTCAGTTTCAGAATACAGTCATATCCAGTTTGAGGTACTCTACTTAACAAACACTTAGCCCAATCTCTTTTATCAACATCATGAATCGCACAAGCCATTTCAAACGCTTCAATCCATTGGAGGATATCTGAACCCTCCAAAAACACACCAACCAAATCTTTCATAAACTTGGTGGCTGGGGACCTGCCACTCTCAATTGGTTTAGCTGAAGCCTCCACTCGAGCTTTCTCTAACTGGATTCTCTGACATTCAGTGTCCTTATCTTTGAGCGCAAGATCCCTATTCTTGAGTTCCACTTGTTGTGCCAACTCCTCTTTCTTAAGTTCAGCATCGATTTCCAACTTGCGATATTCAAAGGCTAACTTCATCCTTAATAACTCAAGTTCCATGGAATTGCTGGGGTTCGGAACAGAGGCAGCAGGAATGGCGGCATTCCCAGAAACAGATTCAGCGACAACCCCAGGGGCAGAGTCCTCACGGGTTGCATCCCCCCCTTCATCAAGAGTTTCACCATCAGTCTGGTAGTCCACCAGGGCAGCTATCAGCTCAGCCCTAGACTTATCCACAAAGTCTAACTCCCTGGCTTCACAAGCACTCTGGAGAGCCTCTAAGCTCATCCGAGTCAATTTACCATTCGCAATGGTCTCCATTGCTTGTAATGCAGTTATTTGGAACACACCTAAACCTTAATTCAATAAAGTGCAGATATTTTGTAAGTGGCACGGTTATACACTGATTCTTAAAACCATAAGCATCCCACCGCTGCCACCAAGCTTGTCAGGACGAGGTGGGGGGGTCTGTACTTCCGCTCTCTATATGGCAGAGGAAAGGCACAGAGGACCCCAGCCGAGATTCTCTGATATGGTAACGCTGGTCGAGCAATCAAGGCCTAGCTTCTCAGGAGGTGATGCGGGCTGGTTCTTAAGTACAGTGTATCCCCAAGCCCCCACAAAGGAATGTCCACACACTGTATTACTGAAAACACAGTCTTTATATAATTAATATTCAAAGGTTATGTACACTTATCACAATAACGCACTTTGTGCTCCGGAAAATCAACAATGGTAAATATCTACAATTCTAAAGTGGTACCACTAATATTCGATTAGAGTGCATTCAACAAGGCTGTGAAAATGCCACACGGATCAATAGCAATGAAACCAGCAATAGAGAGAAGAGAGAAAGCAGACGGATGAAACAATAGGCAGACGACTGGTCCTTGCTACGGGACACAGCTCTGAGTGGAGATCCCCCCACCTGGGCAACCTGTAAAATAACGATATATAAAACAAGCCCAGTCCATATATTGTTCAAGAGTCTCGTTCTCTCCCACAATGTTTTACCCCCCCCAATGTACCTGGTGGAGTAGAGTTCGTCGGCGAGGCGTCGACCGATCCTTCTGGAGTGACTCCCTTTAAGGCAGGAGCCACGGATCGTCGAGAGGCGTCGCGGACTCGGGGTTCGGTGTCGGGGAATCGGCGGCCCTTCTTGAATGTCGCCCCTTTCAAGCGGGAGACACGGGGCGCCGAACGTCCGACCGTGAACCGGGTAGAACGACGTCGATGAGGCAGCAGGCTTTGATCCGAGCGGTGCTCGTCGACGACAGAGCGTTGGCGTCCTGCAAGGAAGAGGCGTGCGGGGCACCTCGGTGACGATAGTTCTGGACCGCAAAGAGATGAAGAAGAACTGTGGCCCAGCAAGGGCGTCGAGTCGTCCGCGTCTCTGCGGTCTTTGGGTGGCGGGAAACCCACCGGTGGATACTCCTCGGCGCGTCGATGGTCAGGCCTTCTCCCACAGGAGACGGTACGGCGATGCAGACGAGAGCGTCCGTTGATCAAGTTGAAGTTCTTAGGCAAACGGGAGCACGGCGGCTCCGGTCGGCGACGGCGGTCGTCGACAGTGGCGGACAACAGTCCGGGTGCTTCGCTTTGGGATTCCTCAGCAGTCCCCGTATCGGGTCGGCAGCCTGTCGTAGGTCTGTCTACCAGGGAGCGTTGGCAAAGGTCAGCTGTGCACGATGATCCCTCGTAGCTCGGGAAGAGGGCGCCTTACCAGGTCCTCTCTGGGTCAGTCCTTGGAGACACAGCAGCCTTTAGATCGTGAAGGAGAGCCACGGCAATCCTTCTCCTCCAGCAGGGCCTCAAGGTCAAGCGTCAGTTACTCCAGTTACTCGGCGTAGTGGACTTCAGCTTCTGAACAATTTCCAGTGGTGAGAGGTCCCCAGATATACTATTTGGTCTCTCATCCACACTGCTGGCACACACTCAGCAGCCAATCGTACAGAAGGGCATTCATGCAGTCGGTCAGCCAATCAGGCACGCAGGGCATTCAGGCCACTCTTCTCCCGCTCAGACACTCACAACAAGGAATGTGGATTGAGACAAGTACTCAGCCATTCAACTCTACACACTGCATTCAGTCCAGTTTCGGGCAGGGCTGTCTCAGTCTTTGTCTCTCATGGCAGAAACCAGACAGCCACAACACGGAGTGCATATTGGTCACACTCCCCATTCACCCAGGTCCCACCCACAGGCGGTACCCACAACATACAGTCAGCGGGAAGGCTCCAGTAAGTCTAGCTGGGCCTTCACAACAACACCATATACGGAACTTCCACCCAACAGCCAGTCAGGGGGAAGGGACAGAGTCAGGGCTTCCCAGGACTTTGGGAAAACAAGGTATCAGGCGATAGAAAGCAAGAGGCCACCGGGGCCATCTTGTTTCCTATCAGGAATCAACTGATTCCAATGGCAGGGCCGGGGTACCCTAAAATGGCGGATACCCAGCGCACCTGTCAAATTCAGCATGTAGCTGCCACCAGCCCATACCCAGCTCTGTGGGCCACCCACGGGTGCCCAAAAACATACACTAGGGGCACAGGGTTGCACCCCTACCCATGGGTGCCAGAAGGGTATCCCATGGGTCTGTTCACCAAACCAAAAGAGAGAGCTGCACCGCCAGGAGTCCCGCATGGACTTCTGCGCGGAAAACACGACAGAACACACGATAAGAACAGAAAAAGGACAAGGATACGGAGGCCCTGTCCCTCCGATGCATTTCCAGCATCACAGTGGCAGTACAGTAAATCCCCATTCCCATGGAGAACTTTATGTCTCCATGGAAATGGGGACACTGAAGCACCGGCACGGCACGACTGTTGATGGTGCCAGTGCTTCAGTGAAAAACATGCCAGTAGGGGCCTGAACTCCCAGCAGGCCTGACCTGCCGGTAGTTCAGTGCACCACAGGCATTCTTTTAGTTTGGCAGTTCGGAAAGGGTGCCTGTATATTGCTACTGGCACCGTTATTTTCGGACCGCCAAACTTGTAATGAGGCCCCATGTCACACCTGCAGATATCCTCTCGCTTCTCCACCCCCAGGGTCAGGATGGATAAACAGCGATGGCCTTTCCTTAACCACCTAAGCAGAGGATCCAAAGAGAGTAGGTGTGAGGATACCCTCAGGTTTCTCACATATCCTTCCCCTATGCGGGTTGGACTGGGGTGCTTCAGAGGGAAACCTGGAGGGAAAGTCCACATTACCTTACTCTCAACCCTTCCGGTGTTCCACTGTGAAGCAGTAGGGTTGAAGGTCCAAGAAACCCTGCATAACCCTTGAGTTGGCTTCTTCTCGCTGATGTACCTGGTCAACCCCTAAGAGAATAGTACTTTCATCCCCATTAGTTCTTTTTTCAGAAGTGGAAGGTTCTGGTTTCTTGGGACGGGAAGTCTAGCCCTAAGAGTCTTTAATTTGATTTGGGCCTCTGTGAAATCTATTGATTCAATTGAGGTAAATCACTTCCCAGGACTAACTGGATGGGAAAGTTGGAAATCACTGCCACTACAAGATGTAATTGTGTACCCAAGATGGTGGTGGTTATTTGGACTTTTGGGTTGATTTAAATATGGCCATGCACACAGCCCACTTCCTTTTCATCTGTTTTCCTCCATTTATGGGGAAGTAATTCCACTCGTAGGGCACACCTCTTACTCCCACGATCTAGTTGTGCCCAAAGGGTTTTCCCTTCTAACGGGACAGGGACTCGATAGGAGGTTTTATTTCCTGTATATAAGAACATGTGAGGTCGTTTCTTATACTTACTTCTTTTCTTTTCATGGTGGTCTTCCTTTGGGTTTCCTTCACGGTCCATTTTTATTGTACTAGATTAAGTATAAAGAATACTGGAATAAGATGATTCAATCCTCTCTTTCTTATTGTGTTTATCCCCACTGAATAATGGTACCGATCAAATGGTAGGGGGTTGACCTGGTTGAAGGGACAATATTTACTGGGGTATACGTAGCCTTTATAGCCCTTTTGGTTGTACTTAAGAGGTGGCGTTATAATAGGTAGATGAACTCTGTTATCTCTCTTTTCCTTCGCACATGCTTCCATTAACTCCTCCACTAAATTTTTGGGACAGAACTCCATGACATACCCCCAATTCCCACAGAATACACAACGTTCTGAGCAGTAGTAATCTAGCTCATCAAAGGGAATGACAGGAAACCCGGGGAACAATTTTCTCTGTTCCGACTTCATTAAGGAATCAGATGTTGGGGTTTCCTGAAGGGTCTCCTGATCTATCGTTGGTGTTATTTGGACAAAGGGGATAGCAACCAGTTATGGTGAAAGGGGTGGTATGCTTGTTGGGATGCAAATGAGTCTTTCCCACCCCCATAGGCGCTTTAAGCTAAGGGGACACCTATCTGAAGTGGTGTAATGTACAAGGGGGGAGGGAACAGTGCTATGAAACTCGGCACAGAAATAATATAGCGCAAATGATAGATATATAAACCTAGTGTGTGTGCATAGAAAAGAATGCCATTTTGTAGTTATGGCAAATGCACAGTCTTGCATGACCGTGTGGCATAACTTTAGCTCTGTGGAGAACTCGAGATGATGAGATGAGCCTGCACAGCCAGTTCTCATGGAAGCTTCCCCTTGTCCATCCATTGTTGCAATACTCAGCAACAATGGGGAGAATGCGCCCTGCAAGGCCGCGAGACAACACTGTCTCCTCGCAGTGCCCATTCATCACAGCTGAACTGCCAGCAGACCTCTAACCCCCACCCAATCTACCCAGAGCCACGGCCTGCAACACTGACCCAGCCCAAGAACCCTAGCATTCCCTGATAATGAGTGACCCCAGCCCCCAGTCATAAAACCAAAGCCATAAAAGATCTAAGCATGTGTGTTCGTTTCACCTCTTCACATAAATACATCCTTTGTAAATCGAGGTACAGGGAGGGATACATTATAAATCTAAATGAGGGTGGAGGCCTTGGGTGCGAAGGATGCAATATGAACAGAACTCAGAATGTGTGGGTCAGTGTGACTGTATTCCTTCCTCCCTTCCCACTGGCACCAGTCCCTGAGCCTCCCAGGTGCATGCCATAGTGATATAGTAGTAGGCTCATAGCATCGTAGCAATGTTCATATTGTAACTTCTAAGAGACCTGACCTTCACAACCTCGGAGAGATGGGCCCAGCTGACCCATGTGGGAGCTGAGAGACCGTGGAAATCTGAACCAATTGTAGCCTGGCATCCCATATGGAGCAGGCCCATATATAGGGTCCCACCAACCAGCCGTGCGGATTTCTACTGTATACAGTGATGTCACAGATGATGCTGTGTACCTTTTTAATGTACTGCTCATGTAGATTTTGCCAGAACGTTCTCGAGCAGCAGACTAATTTGCTGATATTTTGTATTCTGTACAATTAAACCTTGTTACCCTTACAAACCATCTCTTTGATTATGATGCTGTGTACCTTTTTAATGTACTGCTCATGTAGATTTTGCCAGAACGTTCTCGAGCAGCAGACTAATTTGCTGATATTTTGTATTCTGTACAATTAAACCTTGTTACCCTTACAAACCATCTCTTGATTATAGAGGGTTGTATTCATTCTGGCATGAGTGTAAACAGGGACTTGCTTTCATTTCCGATGTGATCCCATCGCCCCAGTACCTGCGGTGGTATACAGGTGGCCTCTCCAGAAGGGGCGTGCCCACCTACAGTGACCAGTCCCAAAAACCCATACTCTGAGTGACCTTGTGGGAGCAGTCTTTGAAGAATCCCACCTGCTCATTGGAGCAGAGCGTGGCCCCAAGGAGAGGTGCAGGCCGGTTTTGGCACCCCGTGAACGGAGGTCTTCAGGGAAACACATGCACGTCAGTATGGCCTGTAAGGGATAACAAAGTAGCGGTGTATGTATGAAGCAGTGTCAATAGTGTGAACACACAGTGACTGAAATTGAGAGTGTGACATATTTGTGGACTGTGCTGATTTTTTGTTTTTTTAATGACATTTTAAAGAATATTAAGGAAAAGGAACACGGAATAGAGGGAGCCTCCCCAAGTGAGGGGTGAAGATGGGGCCACATACACTGTCTCGACCAGAGTGGGAAAAATATAAGGATAAATATGGGAGCTCCGTATAATTAGAGAGCTTGGGAATAGTAGTGGTTATTGTCTTAGCTTGTTATTTTAGTTTGTTTTGTTGGTGTATTTTAAAGTGTGAGGAGGAGACCCAGGAGGGGTGTGTATGTGTGTGTGTGTGTACGGATCAGGAAAGAATGAGGTGCATGTGTAGAAAGCTCTAATGGGGGATAATGGGTGGGCAAATTGAATTGATGGTTTTCTTGGGGTTTATTGATGATAAAGAAGTTACATTTTTGACAAAACACTGAACTGCATATCCTTTGAACAAAGTATTGTATAACCTTGGCGCAGGAGCCTAGGCGTAGCCCCATCACCAGCTACAAGGGAGACACGACTATGGGGGTAGAAACACCCCTAGACCACATATACAAGACCCTGGCCCTTTATTGTGATGAGATTAAGAAGTATCAAAACCAGTGGGTGACTGAAACTAAAGGGGGGGGTGGAATGCCCCGCTCCTGGCCAGACCAGGGCTGTTTTGACAGAAGCACATTGGAACATATGTCCACCTTCCTGAAAGCAAAATATTAGGGGAGACCGTTGCAGAATAGAAGGAAAGTATTGAACCTCTGGAAAATGTTTGAGGAGACAGAGGATCCTAAGGGGAAAGGGGTGACATGCGACAGAAGTAAAGAGGTAGGCCCTGGGGAAAACTGGAGGAATGCAGATGGGAAAAGGGGAATATATTGCCAGCAGCTTGCCCAGGGGAAGGGTATACTAATCCAACATGTGTATCAATGGGCACGATGGCAGCAGCACCAGCCACGGCCCCACCTCCACCTTATGTCTCGCCTATGGAGTTTACTGCCCACACCGGGGTGAGCGCAAGAGACATAGAAGTAGCACTGGCATCAATGCAGAGAGAGTTAGCCAGGCTAAGGGCAGCATGCGATGTGACCATGGCCGATACAGCGGTGCCACTTGTGGGGACACCAGCACCGCCAGCACCGCTGGACTTCTTCTTCAGAATAGACAGCGCACCCATAAGAATTGTCCATGTAGAGCGTGACGGGGAGACAGACAGCTTGGGGTAGGAGTATGTAGGGTTACGAAGAGGGGATGAGGAATAGTGGAGGGATTTTTATGAGACCGAGGACAATGGAGAAGGGAATGCAGAGCAAGTACCTGAGCCCACTCCAAGGTTACAATGTATGTGGGATGGAAGACTGAGGGAGAGAATTAAAAGGATAGCCTTAGCAAGGTAAAAGATATGTGCGAGTAAGGGCAGGAAGGGAAAGATGAAAATGCAAATGCCACTGGTACACACAGGAGCATGGGGGCCTCACTATGTGCCCTGGGGACAGATGGACGAGAATAACCTCCTTAAATTGCTCCCGCCACTTACAGGCGGGACTGGGAAGTGGATCTATGCTTTTGAGAAGAACACAGCAGGGGTGCTGTAGTGATAAACAGTACCCGCACCTCCCTGGGATCCAGCCCTTTGTGCAAAGTAAATCACTCCTAATTACCTTCCCACACAAATAAGGTTTAAGAAGCACGATGAACTCAGTCTGGAAAAAAGCCAATCACACAGAATATGATGCTTGCATTTATTATCTACAATGACTAATGAAAACTAAGCAGCAATTTATAATAATGTGGAAATAGAGAGTGCAAGCTATATAATGCCAATTATCAATCACAGATGAATATGCAATTATTTGGTCTTACGCTCCTAATGAAATGTAGATGAAGATACGATCTGATCACATCCAGGACCCTCGCCGCTATCTGGTGCCCGGCACTCCTCAGCAGAGGAGGGGAGGACTGGCCAAGCCCCCATAGTCCTACACCAGAGCAGGGATGTGATGTTAGGAGCCTCGGCCCTGATAGCGCACAGCTGGTCGTCCAGGCACTGTCCTTGATACGCACGTCTTTCCAACAGTCCAGGATGAGTCCCCCCTCCCTGGTCCAAGTATAGTTCTCTTATTAGGAGCTGCACGTCAATCATCATGACGTGTCAGCTCTTCGAGAAGCTTCTAGGCTCTTCCCTCCTGGCAGTAAACATGTTTTTTGCTTGGAAAGTTACAAGACTGGAAACAGCCAGTCTTGGCTCCCAGGCTTCGGGCACTGTTTCTTTGCATTCTTGTCTTATCAGTGCACCTGACTTGCAGAGCGAAGACGGGCAAAGCAATGCCTGGCTCCCACGAACTGCATGGAGCCTCTTGCTAAAGCACGATGTTTTATGTCTTCAAAAAAGGCCTTTGCAATTAACCCCTTGCAAGCATGCAGGCTCACCCAGTTTGAGAGTCCTGGTTGATGTCAGCATTTTCCTCCACGCTTCGAATAGGCTCTAATACACACAAGATAGCTCAGTGGGTTAGTGCAAATGCAGGTTACTGCAAGCGCCTAGCAGCTTATCACTACATTCCACCCCTTTCGAAGTGAGGCCTGAAAATGCTGACTCAGTTCCATGATCTGGAAGCATGCACAGTGTGCTGTAGGCCAATTAAGCGTTTCTCTAGCGCAGACATTCTAGTATAAAGGAAAGACATTCTGCGCAAGAGTCCAATGAAGACGATAAGTATGAATATTAGGGAAATCAGCAACCACAGCAATGGGTGCAGTATTATATTAAGCAGTTTAGTGGAGGAGGGAGACCATCCAGTGAATATATCCCACCAGTGGTGAGTAGTAACAGATTGCAGATGGTCAGCAGTTTTGATTAATTGGTTTCTGTCTATTATTAGCTTGTACTCTGCAGAAATAACTGAGGTAGCTAGCGTCTGGAAATCTTTCCAAGCAGTTTGAGCAAATTGTCTAATAGCTTGAAGCCGGGCAGTAATCACTCCATAGGATAGAGTCCAGTTAAGCAAATGCGTGAGCTCAGCATGCAGAGTAGTGTGAGACCACTGGGTTAGAGAATATAGGGTATGAGTAACAATGTCTAGGATAGTCACAACTTGATCTACACAAAATACTTGAGGATTCCCTAATAACCTATAATTGTTAATAAGCAAGGAATGATTAGTAACTACGCAAGCTGTATGCTGATCTATCTGAAAGATGTCAGTCCCATTTATGTGGTATTGCATCCAGGTGCACTCCCCTGCTACGGGATGTATACATGGGTCCGGAACCCTCCCAGTTAGGGGACACACCCACCCCTGATCCCAGGGCATGCAGGTGTGACTGTGGATGGTGTAGTTTTGGCTGTCTAACCATTCCCCTCGTATTTGCGGAACCCACCAGGAACCATTGATTTTCATAGGCAGTACTATAAAAGGGCACCATATTTCTAGAGCATAAGCGGTCCTACTCACTTGCATTAACGCATGGCAGGTGTTATTCATGCAATCAAAAGCAAGCGGCTTAATCCATATGTCTGCTGGTAACTGTAGCTCTGTGTGCCAGTGGGTTGAAGATAGTCGCCCCCATTCGGAGCGGAAAGCTAACACCTGCTGATTTAGCAAAGTTTGCCATAAAATACATCGTGTGTCTTTAGCAGTTTTGTTGACCTGTCCTATGGCAGAGAAAATGTCTTCATAGCTGAAATTCTGCCACTTCCAATGGTTGCCAATACTTGTAGCAGTGTTGCGCAGGGTAGGACTTATCAATGGGCCCCACTGAGCCAGAAGTTTTATAGCGCCGCTGGCATCAGAACCCATAGTGGCTAACTTGTTGCGCACAGTTTCTATGTCAAAAGCATTTAAAGCCCCCGTTCCCACTCCCGCTGCACCCGCAATCAAGGAATCTAAACCCCTAGCTACGCGCAATTTGGTGATGGGCCATAGAAATTGACTCCATTTATAGCAGCTTGGTAGTACTAAGGAGACATTGCCCCGTGACAAGTCTATGTCTAAGTGTACCTCTGAAATAATGGAAGCGTGCATCACATGTCTGCAATTTAAATGTTGTCTTACTATTGGAAAATCTAGCAGTTTTACCAACTCCTCTTTGTGAGATTTGAAAAACACCATCCTCCAAGTGGGATGCCTACCAAGTACAATATTGGTTTTTGATACAAACACCATACTACCATCTGGTATAGGCTGTTTCAACGTACAATTATATGAAGAACATGTGGCTAAGTTATAGTCCAGAAAATCTTGGCGAGTACACTCGTTGCAGTTCTTGGGACAAAAGAAACATGAAACATCAAACAAATTATTTGATCCATTCACTGAAACTTTTGGACCTAAAATCTCGTAGGCGCCAGTCATATGAGTTAGTGATAAAAGGTGTCCAACAATGTGCCAATCTAGAACTCTTGCAGTTCCATGTGGATACTCATTTGTAACACTTTTCTCACAGGTTACGGTGCGGTTGTAGTTATCACGCAGGACTGGAGCATCAGGTGTAGTGCATGCGATTCTCAGAGTCCATGTAGTGTCTTGCAATAACCCACTCTTTACAGAGAAAGCGTTGGTTTGGCAGGCCAGGAGCACCCACAGCAAGGCAAGTCCCATCCCCTTCATACTGCTCTACGTTCGTGGTGTGAGCCTAGTAGCGGGAATATAAACAGGCACATCAGAATTATGCAAAAGTACAACATAAGTACTTCCAACACCTTGACTTAACACTTCCCCAGCCTCAGGCTTTTTGTTAGGATGGTGCACCCACACCTTTTTTCCTGTGCTACCGAAGCCTCCTTCCCCCCTCAATGTAGTGTCTGGAGATTGCTTGCTTTCTACTACTAGGGGGACAACTGCTTGTTCACAAATCAATTGTGCAATTCGGTCATATTTGGTTAATGGTACTGCAGATGCACCAGCATTATGTAAAAGTACCGAAACAGTCCCTCTATAATCAGGATCAATCACACCTCCTAATATGTCAATGCCTTGTTTTGCCAGGCTGGATCGTGCAGCAATGCGTCCATAAGTGCCAGCCGGCAATTTGATGCCAATGCCCAGCGAGATGGATTTGGTTTGCCCCGCCGGTATAACACCATCTTCACAGGTAGATAGATCAAGTCCAATGCTGCCTGCAGTGGCTTGCACAGGCAGCTTAGCTTCTTTGTCAGTTTTCCACACAACAAGAGTCTTTGTAGATTCCACTTTCTCACTTGTCAGTCTCACAAAGGGTGTCTGGCGATTTCCCAGTGGACGATTGTTCAGTTCAAACAGTGCATGTGCCAGATGTTTGGACCACCCCTTGAGAGTGTGAGTCTTAGTCAGCTTCTTTATTTGTTGCTTGAGCAGCCCATTGCTACGTTCCACCAAAGCAGAGGATTCTGGGTATCGGCTGATGTGCAGTGTCCACTTTATGCCTTGCTCTAGTGCCCAGTCTTGCACATTGTGTCCAGCAAAATGGCTGCCTTGGTCTGATTGGATTTCATCCGGGATGCCATAGTGTCTGATGAGGTATTCCATGCCTTGCAAGGTAGCCCGTTGATCTGCATGGGCAGCTGGATAAGCTAATAACAGTCCAGAGTATGTGTCTACCATGGTCAACACATAATGCTTTCCATTCTCGGGCGGTAAAGGGCCAATGTAGTCAACTTGCCATACGCTAGCAGCTCTTTCACCTCTTCTCAAAGGGCCTTGAGGCTTCCTCTCCAGGGGGTAGTGCTTCACTTCACTGCACACGGAACATTGGGAGGCAGCTTGTCTGGCTTGATCCATGGTAATGGGCAATTGTCTCTTTTTTGCCCATTGGTAAGTTCCTGTTTGCCCTAGATGCCCTGAGGTTTGGTGTGCCCAATCCGCCATCCCTTGCAGCACCTCAGCTTCTTGCGGTGTTGTCACTGGGCGAATCTTTGCCATTTGGTCCACTTCATTGTTGAACAGGGCAGCCAGTGAGGTGTCAGGGGGCATGTGTGCATCGACATGCCCAATGCAGATTTTGCACCTCTCACCTTTGCACCACATCTCTTCCCAGATGTCTGGCCCTCCCCAGATCGGCGTGTTCTTGATTTGCCAACCATCTCTTCTCCATGCCGGTGCCCAATGTGTCAGGCCTTGATATGTGGCCCAACTGTCTGTGTATATGTATGCAGTCTCTGTTTCCTTCACCTGTTCAATCACGGAGGCCACTGCTTGCAGTTCAGCATACTGACTTGATCCTCCCACACCTTCTCTCATTAGCAGTGTTTCTCGATGGGGCTGGAATGCGACAGCTTGCCAGTGTCTTTGCCCTTTATCATACTTTGCCGTGCCGTCCGTGAACCATGCAGACTTTTGTTCTTCTTCTGTCAATGTATCATAGGCTGGTGCGACTTTGAAGGGAGATTCTGGCAACGCCACATGGGTGTTTGGTTCAGGCATCGCATCCAGATCTACTGCCTCCAGCATTTGTTCTTGCAGTCTGGAAACCCCTGTGCGGCCAGCTTTCGCACGTTGCTGTAAATACCATTTCCATTTGACATGAGTGGCGTCTTGTGCTCTGCCACTTTTCCCATTTGCAGCAGTGTCACGCACCCAGCCCATGATTGGAATTTCTGTGCAAATTGTCACTGGTTGCTCGCCTGTGATTCTTTCAGTTTCAACTAGAGCCCAGTACACTGCAGCAACTTGTTTCTCAAGAGGAGTGTATCTTGTCATAGGATCTGTGAGTTTCCTTGACCAGAACCCCTGTGGCACTCTTTTATGTCCTTGCTTTTGCCACAAGCTCCACACAGCCACGTCATTGTAGACAAGAATTTCCAATTCAAAAGGATCAGTTTTTGTCAGGGGCCCCAGCGTGATGTAATTTTGCAATGCATCTTTAGCCTGTTGGAAGGAAGTCTGTTGCTCTAGGCCCCATGTAAAGTCATGTTTCTTTCTGGTGACTTTGTAAATGGGTTTCAGTATCAGGCTTAAATGAGGTATGTGATTTCTCCAAAACCCCATTAACCCAATGAATCTTTGTGCCTCTTTTTTATCTGCTGGTGGAGCCATCTGCTGAACCATATCAATTACCGGGTCGGGAATTTTCTTAACTGACCCAGACCAGATTGCACCTAGAAATTTCACCTCTTGAGCAGGCCCCTGTACCTTTTTGGGATTTATGGCCCACCCCCGATTTTGCATGTGTGTGATCAACTTTTCAGCAGCATTTTCTACATGTTCTTTCTCAACACTGGTCAGCATGATGTCATCAATGTAATGAGCAATAAATACATTATCCAATTGCACCATCTTTAAGTCCCTGGCAATCAATCCATGACACAGAGTGGGACTATGCACATACCCCTGGGGCAATTTAGTAAAGGTAAACTGTCTGTCTCCCCAAGTGATAGCAAATTGGTCTTGTGATTCAGTGTCAATATCAATGGAGAAAAATGCATTGGCCAGGTCAAGGACCACATGCCATTCACCCACTTCTCTTGTAAGGTTTTCAATCAGAGTAATGATGTCTGGCACCGCCGTAGCTAAGGGCGGCACCTTCTTGTTCAAAATGCGGTAATCAATTGTCAGACGCCATGCCCCATCCGGGCGGCGGACAGGCCAGATCGGCGAGTTGAATGGACTGACTGCCGGCCTCATTATGCCAGCTTTCACCAATGACTCAATAGTTTCACCAATCTCTTTATGTCCTCCTGGCAACCGGTACTGTTTCACACACACTGGGTCAGCAGGAGGAGGTAAATGCAAGGGGGACCATTTGGCATGCCCAACCACAACAGGGTTAACAACTCTCACATGGATTTTTCGATTGCCAAAAACAAATTCGCCTAAATCTGTAGTCACACTTTTGCCCAACAACACATCCATGCCAAGGATGTACTCTGGTATATCTGCAATCAAAACATTTGCTGTGAAAGGCAATCCCTCACCAATTGACATTTTTACATTAAAGGCTTTTGCAACAGTTTCTGCTCCCCCATAACCATTGACCAAAACTCTGGGACCAGACAATTTACTGGGATTGCCATTCAGAATGGTTACCTCAGCTCCTGTGTCTAATAGAGCCAAAACATGTTTTACTTTCTCATCCAAGTACAAGGTAAGTGGCACAAAAGGGCGTCTGTCTCTGGGGCTAGTTCTCTTTATTAACCGTACCTCAAAGACAGAGCCAGCCCTTCAATCAAAAATGGGGTCTGGGACCTCCCACTTGTTCTTTGCCAAATCAGGGTAACCCTTTGCTCGCACTTTGGGCTTTAACACCTCCTCTTCAGAGGGTGCAGAGGGCTTAGTTTTTTCCCGTCCCTGTCTTTTAATTTTTTTCCATTTCTCAAGCAGCTCAGATGTGGGTTTACCATCTATCTCATCTCTTGGAATTCCTGCTTTTAGCAGGTCCACCCACATTTGTTTGCGTGTGATCTCAACAGTATCAGCTTTCTCTTTAGACTTTACATTTTTACCACGCTTTTTTTCTGAATCATTGTTTGCAGCCACTAGACGTGCTGCTTTGCGTACATCCAGCCCTTCTAGTTGCCCTAACAGAAGTGCTACTTCACCAATGGCTTTGCCCTGCGCTGGACCCAGCAATGAAAGCAATGCGCCCTTCATGTGACTCGGTGCATTTCTTAACAAACGTGCGCGCATGCCAGCTGTAAACAACTCCATGTCAGGCCCTGCAAAATTTGCACTGTACAGTGCACACTGCAAACCCATCTCTCTAAGCTGGTTTGTTGCTTCAGTTAGTGACTGCCAACAGCCCCAACTCTCTTCCATATCCATTGGACTCCCATACAGATTCATTAGGGCAGTCTGAAGCCAATTAAACAAGGAATGAGAACCTTGCTGTCCAAGCGCACCGCGCACTATCTGTCCCAACATCACATTAGTAGTGAGTGAACCCATCTTTAACAATTCCTCTGGGGTTAAGAAGATACTATCGGCACCCGTGTCCCAGATGCGAAGGAACCAAGTCAAAAGTGCTTCACCTAGCTTCTGTCTAAATAACTTAGCAATCTCTAAAAGCTCTGTCTGTGTATAATCACGGACAATCCTTGTATTTTGAATATTTGCACCGCCAGCTTGGCCCTTTGATTTGTTAGTGATTAATGGCCGTGCTGGATAAACACATTTCTTTGGAGCACATTCCAGCTCCTCTTCATCAGACCAATTTAATTCAGCAAGTCTAATTTCAACAGACTCATTCCAGTCATGTGCTTGCTCAGTTTCACTATCACTGACTTCACCCGACCATAAATTTGGGTCCCAGTTATCTTTCCTAATTAGCGCGCGAATCCTTATCTTTGATGGATTGCCCCGCTGCTGTCTGCGCTTGTGCGTGGCTACACGCACAGCTAAAGAGGCACACCTGTCCTCCATCTGATCAGCCCGTTTAACGGACGATTCAAGGGTCTCTCTCATAATAATTTGTTGCTCTTGGAGCAGGGATATCTCGTCTGTTAATTTACTAATTTTAGCATCTTTAAGCAATTCATTCTCATGCACCTTTCTGAGCGCCTGCAGGAATAACCAGCCTATATTTCCTGCTGCCTTGAGCTCCTTTCTGCATTTCTCAAGCGGTAAACTCTCCAAGCACTTACTAATTACCGCCGGGGAAACATCATTTTCAAGCATGTCCCATGCCATCGGTGCCGAGTACCGATGCAAAATATCTGCCACACCCGACCAAGCATTTGATGCCGGCCATCCTGGAATGTGACAGAGTGCACTATCTTCCCCATTGCATTCATCTTTTGTATTTCTTTTCCAGAAGGGCATCGTGCTCGAAAACCCTGCTCACAGCGCCAAATGTAGTGATAAACAGTACCCGCACCTCCCTGGGATCCAGCCCTTTGTGCAAAGTAAATCACTCCTAATTACCTTCCCACACAAATAAGGTTTAAGAAGCACGATGAACTCAGTCTGGAAAAAAGCCAATCACACAGAATATGATGCTTGCATTTATTATCTACAATGACTAATGAAAACTAAGCAGCAATTTATAATAATGTGGAAATAGAGAGTGCAAGCTATATAATGCCAATTATCAATCACAGATGAATATGCAATTATTTGGTCTTACGCTCCTAATGAAATGTAGATGAAGATACGATCTGATCACATCCAGGACCCTCGCCGCTATCTGGTGCCCGGCACTCCTCAGCAGAGGAGGGGAGGACTGGCCAAGCCCCCACAGTCCTACACCAGAGCAGGGATGTGATGTTAGGAGCCTCGGCCCTGATAGCGCACAGCTGGTCGTCCAGGCACTGTCCTTGATACGCACGTCTTTCCAACAGTCCAGGATGAGTCCCCCCTCCCTGGTCCAAGTATAGTTCTCTTATTAGGAGCTGCACGTCAATCATCATGACGTGTCAGCTCTTCGAGAAGCTTCTAGGCTCTTCCCTCCTGGCAGTAAACATGTTTTTTGCTTGGAAAGTTACAAGACTGGAAACAGCCAGTCTTGGCTCCCAGGCTTCGGGCACTGTTTCTTTGCATTCTTGTCTTATCAGTGCACCTGACTCGCAGAGCGAAGACGGGCAAAGCAATGCCTGGCTCCCACGAACTGCATGGAGCCTCTTGCTAAAGCACGATGTTTTATGTCTTCAAAAAAGGCCTTTGCAATTAACCCCTTGCAAGCATGCAGGCTCACCCAGTTTGAGAGTCCTGGTTGATGTCAGCATTTTCCTCCACGCTTCGAATAGGCTCTAATACACACAAGATAGCTCAGTGGGTTAGTGCAAATGCAGGTTACTGCAAGCGCCTAGCAGCTTATCACTACAGGTGCCCTTAGCAATATGAGATTTTAAAAGCCTGTTAGTGGCCGCAGTTGGGGACCAAGCTGAAAATGTGTGGGTGAAAGCGGGATACCCAGGAGTAACACTGAGCAATGACGCCCATGATGGAGCGTCATTTAACAAGATTAGAGCCCGCGTATGGGATGCATTGTGGTGATGGTTCCCAGATACTCCAGATTTACAATCGATCATGCAGTGTACAATGGGAGTTGATGAAGATGTAGCTTAGTACATTCTTAGGGTCCAAAAGATGTGGAGAGCGGAAACGGGCAACGCTTGGGACCAATCAACCTAACTTTTCTATTTTATAGTAAAAAAGGGTCTACCCAAAGAAGTACAGAAAGCGCTTGACAAAAAAGCAGGGGTAGAAGCCAAAGGACGGCCCAAAATTCAAAGCATTATAGTACACCATTGTAGAAGAATAAAAGAGCACGAGAAGGAAACAATACAAAGGCCGACAGGTCTGAGAAAGCAAAACTGGTCCATAATAAGTTTGTGAAAGTAGCTGTGCTAGCGACAGGGCCAGCGCCAGCACCGGTGGAAGAGGATACATCCCTAATGTGGCAAGTGCAAGAATAGCAGCAGTGTGGGCCAAAGGAGGACAAGGACAGTGGGGTGGCAATCCACAATGTTCAGGGCCCAGTGGCAAGGAGGACAACAGCGAGGCAGAGGTGGGTTCTGGGATTCAAGGATTTTGGGGTCCAGGCACAAGAGTAGGGGCCCAGGACAGTGTTGGACATGTGGGAGATGAGACCATTTGTGCCGGAGTAGACAGGGGAGGGGGTTACAATTATAACCAACAGTACTATGGTCCAAACCAAGGAAATACCCAAGGGCTACCTCCTAGAATGACTTTGATACCATATGAGAATCACAAGGCATACACACAGTTACCCCCACAGTTTCCCGGCCCCTGTCACCCACAACACAACACCAGCAGCAGGCAGTGCAACATTAAAAGCCACATCCTAACCCAAAGCCAGTGGAGAATAGGAACACTTTCGGCACTGCGCCGAAGGGCACAGTGGCTCTGTTTCAAGGCACTACAATGGTAGGGGGAAACCCTTTTTTGTTCCCTGGGACAGACACATACCCTGACTAGGACAGCCGACAGAGAGCGCTTACGTGTCTGGTCCTGTCAATTACCCTGAATCCAGAAGAGGAACTGTTAGTGAGGGCAGAGATAGGGAACAAACAATGAATCTTTATGGTGGACTCAGGAGCGGAGAAGTTGTGCATCAGCGAAGGTGACTTCCCGCTATCAGGAAAAACTTTCGACATGCAGGGATTGTCTGGGGCTGTTTTAACGGTTCTCTACACAAAAGACTTAGATGTAAAGGTGGGAGGGAAGGTTGTAAGGGCCCCCCTCTTATATTCTGAGAGTTCTCCGGTGGACATGCTTGGTAGGGATCTGCTAAGCAAGCTGAACATGACAATCTCATTCACCGACAGCGGTATCGTCTGCGCCACACTTGGCATGTGTTGAATGAAGGCAATGGTCGTGATACACACAATGGCATGTAATGTAGGGGTAAGAGGCATTCCAGTAAAACCAGATATGTTCATTTATGGCATTACAGTACTAGCACAAGCAGTCCCCCAGATTACAAAAGCCTGCTGGAGAGTACCTACTGATTTCATTTTCTGGCCCATAGTGTCCCCAGAGCTAGTTGCAGGCACAATACTCTCCCTGGATGTCCAGGGTCTGTTGGTGTCGGCCAAGAGAATTGTAGTTCTAGGTACAGACCCTCATGGATGCCAGTGGCACACAGTTCTGTGCATCGATCCCACAATACCCCTAAAAGAATTAACAGATGTTGAACTTTTTGAGAATGACAACAATGATGGAGAAATCATCCTCGAAATCTGCATACCCTGTGCAATCATGGTGCAATACTGAAAGGTACAAAGCCCCCTCATGGCTGTGCTCACACCACCCCCATTTAGCTAGACAGACTTACAACGAGTACCCACACTTTTATGGACAACCAACATACATGATGCAGGGATGTTAAAAGAAGTGACCCCAGTAAGAATAACACTTAAGGCAGGGGAGGTACTCACCAGAGTGAAGCAATATCCATTGTCCAGAGAAGCAGAGGAGGGGATCAGGGAAACAATACAGGCTTTGCTCCACCATGGGATCATAGTTCTCCCCCACCTCACCATGCAACACGGCCATATACCCCATTAAAAAGGCAACTGGGGGCAGTTGGAGGATGATCAAGGATCTCTTCCCCCTTAATGACGTAGTTCAGAAAGAGTTTCCACTTGTCCCAAACCCGGCCTCCATCTTGTGCAGTATCCCCAAAGAAGGGACCCATTTTACTGTAGTCGATTTGAAGAATACCTTTGTTTCGGCACCCCTTCACCCAGACTCACAGTACCTCACAGCATTTACCCTGGGCGGAAAGGTAACTGAGCACACTTGTTTGCCCTAGGGGTACTGCGAGAGCCCCAGCATATTCAACAGGCTACTGCACAAGGACCTAGATAATATTCAGATACCCAGCACAATAATTCAGTATGTAGATGATTTACTGGTATGCAGTGAGAGTGTGCAGGACAGCCGCAAAGACTCCATTGAGCTATTGCAACTGTTAGCGCGTAAAGGGTACAAGGTAGAAAGGGGAAAGCTCCAGTGCTGCCAATTAGAGGTACTCTACCTAGTGCAGCTTATCTCTGCAGGCGGAAAAATAATAATTCCTGACATGGCAGCAACAGTGCTTGCCCCTCCCAAGCCACCTACAGTGAAAGACATGAAGACATTCTTAGGGTTATCCAATCACTGCAGCCCATGGATTATTGATTATGCAGCATACACAAAGCCACTCTTACAGGGCCTCAAGTAAGCACAAAAAGAGAACAGCAAGTTAAACTGGACGACAGATATGATCAGGAGTTTCAATGATCCAAAGGAAGTGATCTCACAGTCCCCGTCCTTGCCACCCCAAACTACACGCAGGGGTTTTATATCTTCTCGCACTCGAATGGCACACTCATGACAGCAATACTCACACAAAAAGCACAATGGGTTACAAGCCACTGGCCTATTACAGTGACGCAGTGGACTTGGTGATGCAGGGACAGTGTGTGTGTGAACAGGCACTCACTGCTGCCACCTTTGCCATCGAAAAAAGTTCTACAAGTGTGAGGTGCAAAACAATGAACCCAGTCACGTTCCTCACAGAGCCATGCACTGACGAGGACTTGCAACAGCATGATAGTGCCACTTATGAAGGCGAGGAGGACGATATCCCCAAAGCCAGAGATAGTGCTTTAGGGGAAGGGGAAGTACTTTTTGTTGACGGGTCAGTGACCATTGACTAGGACACAGGACAGAGACATGTTGGGGGGCAGTGGTGCACCTAGAGGCAGATGACTATGCGACCTTAGTAATGAAGAGATTACTGATGCATTATTCAGCCCAGGCAGCAGAACTCGTAGCACTTATTGAGGCACTTCGAGCATCTAAAGGGTGTTATGCCACCATTTATTCAGACTCTGCATATGTTACCACAGCGGTGCACGCAGGTCTTTTGCGCTGGAGAAGGAGGGGCTTTCTGGTGGGCAGACAGCTCACCAGTACAACATGCCGCCCTGTTCAATACACTAATTTCCGCCCTCTCAGAACCCTCTGTAGTGCCGGTCGTCAAATGTGCAGCACACAGCAACAACACTGATGAAATATCGTTGGGAAATGCAGCTGCCGATGTGGCAGCCAAAGCTACAGCATATCTCCCAGTGTTCACGCCTGCTGAATACGTTCCCGTAGCAGTTCCCACAAGACCAGAAACAGACCCACAGACAGCGCTGCCCATTGCCCAGATAATTGAACTTCAGCATAGAGCGCCACAGGACGAACAAGAAATTTGGCTCAAGTATCAGTGTGTGCAATGTCCTACTGACCTCTTATGGAGACACAAATGCACTGGGAAAGAAGTGATGCCTGTAGAGTTGCTTCGCATGGCTTTTGAGCAGTTGTACTACCCTTCTCACAGCTCCAAACAACACATTGCAGCAGACACCCAGGAAAACTGGTTTATTCCTAATCTCCAGGAATACCTCTCCAGGATGGCTGTTCAATGCACCACCTGCCAAGTGTTTAGTACAGGGGTGACAATCAGAACTTTGTGAGGCACCCTGCCCCGCCCCATTGGGCCATTCCGGGAACTGCATATTGACTATGCAGACATGCGTGAGAGATGTAATGGGGCTCAATACCTAATTGTGGTGGTATGTCCGTTCTGAAGGTGAGTTGAGGCCGGTCTATGCACCCACACAGATGCCAATTGTGCAGCCAAATTCTTTGTATGTGAGGTTTCCTCCAATGGGGTGTGTGTGACATTTTGAAAATCCGACAACGGCACCCACTTTTTCAATGGACTCTTTAAAGAGATAACTTTACTAATGGGCATAAAACAAAGCATGTGCTCGATTTATCATCCACAAGCAAATGGGGTGGTAGAGAGATTATACAGCCTCCTCAAAAGCAGGTTCTCCAAATGATGTAACACCTTGAAAAATAATTGGGTATACTGCTTGCCCCTTGCCCTGTTCTATTTACGCACTCAGCCCAGCAAAGACTGCCACCTCTTCCCCCATAAAACAGTAACTGGGAGACGCATGCAAACGCCCATCTCCCCAGTGAAGAGGTCATCAGATGTCCATAGAGCTGCCACAATTCTGGGGCAGGAATTCAAACAATATTTGACACACCTCATACGTGCGATCAAGTGTGTGTCACGACAAATGGCACAACCGCACCCGGAAGATACACAAAACACGACAGTCCTGGCAGCTGACCCAGCACCCGCCCAACCATTGTTGCCAGGGTAGCTGGTGTATATCCCAGGTTCCATGGCCCTTACAATGTTGTGTTTTCCAGCCCTCTCGCAGTAAAAGTGAAGGGATTCCAATATTGGATACACCTCTCAGACATTTGCAGGGCCCCATCTGATTCCACCCCAGCAGCTGCTGAGAGTTAATGCAACCAGACTTACCTCATCTTATGTAGCTTAATGCTGACTATATAAGTGCATGTGCAAGAGCTATACAAATATGCATTGCTGCTAACGGCATAAGCTACTTAAAATTAAAACTCTCTCTCTCTCTCTCTCTCTCTGTATCTCTCTCTCTCTCTCTCTCTCTCCCTTTCCTCTTTGCCCCAACCCAATTTACTCCTCATTTACCCTCATCCCCCATACCTTCCCAGACCTCGTGTTACCCATTCTTATTTCCACTACAGGTGTCAGAATGATGAAGACATCAATGTTAGATTGTTCATTGCCTAGGGATAGAAATGTTTTTGGTAGCACTAGATAGTATTCATATCAGTGTGCCCTACATTTTGCAGCCAATCTATTTACTTTTCTCATGTTTGTGTTAGGAATATATTGGGGAACATCTTTTACATGGGGAGGACATCTAAAAAAATAAAAGCATGTCCTTTACGATAATTGAAGTAACACCAAGCCTGAATCTGAATGAAGGTGTATCTTTTAATTTAACTGTATCAGAACATGCAACCACATATATGTATGATATGACCCCCACCAACGACAGCAACACCAGAATGACTGTGTGTACAAGTAAAATGTTCGAACTGTTACTTCTAAACGTCAAGAATATTTTGTGTAGTACAAATAATAGTGTAGATATTACAACCAGTAGACACAGATTGACAAAAAGAAATGCTTCTCGATATAACCAAATAAAAGTACAAGCCCATAAACCTAAATATGACGCAAACCACCACCTAGGCCTGGATGCGGTTGAAGATATTCGCTATCCTGAGCACTCCAACAGTTGGTATTCCGTCATGAGTGCAGGGGGAAGGGGAACAACTAATAGCAGTTGCTATGTGTGCTCCTTAATACCGCACGCATCTGGGAAACCCAAGGTTCTAGTACCACAGGAAGTAACAATTATCGAGGCATAATGCCTAATTCATCTTGCGCTATGTAGGATCAGAGGCACTTTCCAGGTACGCAACGTCCATTTGGAACTGGTTGCTTCAGATGCCCCGAAATGCGAAATGAGTTTGACCAAGATCAACAGTCCAAAACAACCCTACCTGGTAATCGAAGGGGCAAAGTACATGAACAACAAATGGCAATAAATGACCGTTACGTGTAAAGCTGAAGGACATTTAGGGCTTCCAGAAAAAACAGTGGCACTCTTGGACCAGACTTGTGCGCAAGCATGGACAGAGCACGTCACAGAACTGACATGGATTGCTGCCATAGAGAAAGCAGTGAAAGTGCATCAAGAAGTGACTTATGAACTATGTTTTTACAGCCAAGGAACTATCTCTAACGATGTAACAGAATGGTGCTAATTCCAGACCTCAAGAAAGGAACGGCGGCGCTGATAAACTACTACAGGGTGTGTGGCCAATAAGGTTACTTGCACCTCCCAGCTTCATGGAGGGGCTATTGTTCGCTAGCTACGCTGCCATGAGCCCTGTTAGTAGTGCCAGAAGATCACCTGAAAGGGGGGCCACTGCCTGAAGACACACCCACAGTACCCCTGACAATAGGAGCTCTGGATACGCTGACACCACCAGACTTTCGCATCCTCCCAGAGAAGGAGCCATTTGCCCAGCTGTGGAGAACAATGAGGGCCTCAAACTATCTATCCGCCAACTCCGCATAGTTACTGACACAAATACATGATGAATACAAGTTGTTCACATCAGCAGAGACATTTATCTCATCCTTAATGCTACCCGGTGTGCAAACATGAACCAATGCCAAATGGCTCTAGATCATCCACTAGGAGCCGATCCAGTTGGCTAATGATACCGAACAGGGGTTCAACGTCATAATAGTGGAGCTGCACGCCCTCAGACTGATGATGATGCAGAACTGGTACGTGCTTGATCTGCTGACAGCAATGGAAGGCAGTGTTTGTAAAAAGATAGGGAGTTCATGTTGCACATTCGCACCTTTTGAAGACGCCGAAAATGGGACCCTGTCACACGTTATTGCTGCAGTGCATGATCTAGGGGCAAGGATTAAAAAGGAAGCTGGCTTACAAGAGGAAGACTGGGTCTCACTCGTGTTTAGTTGGGCCACATCCTGGCTCAGAACATTGGTGAAAATGATATGATGGTGCCCATCCTCCCGTTCAAACTGGTCATCTTTTGCACATGCCAGTTGGGTCTCTGGTGTTGTGCCAAAGCAGTGTCTAATAGCGCAATGATGATGGTGTCTATTGGCGGTCCTAAAGTACCTTGTAATACAAAGGTAGTAGAAGTGCAGACTAACCACCCCATTCATCACATGGTCCCTCTTCCCATGGGCGATGTAGTTGATCGATTGTATCACACAACCATTGTCCCTCCCCCTGACCCTGAAAATTACACAGAGGTATGGGTTGACCTGGCTGGCGATGGGGGTTGCATTTATTTGACATGTACACCTGAGGAATATGCGTGAGCAGGAGAAAGCGTGAGACATCTGTGTAGGGCATTGATGCCTATAAAGGGAATGCCCCCCCTATGAGGATGCAGGGGGAATGTTGGGATGGAAATGAGTCTACCCCACCCCCCTATGCACTTTGAGGTGAGGTGAATCCGTAGGAAGTGGTTTAATGTACAAGGGGGGAGAGAACCGTGCTATGGAACTCGGCACTGAAAAAATATAGCATGAAGGATCGAAATATAAACCTAGTGTGTGTGTGCATAGAAAGGAACGCCATTTTGTAGTTATGGTAGATGCACAGTCTTGCATGGCCGTGCAGCATAACTTTAGCTCCATGGAAGAACTAGACTAGGCCCAGATCATTCTGACGAGATGCGCCCGCACAGCCAGTTCTCACAGAAGCTTCCCCTTGTCCCTCCATTGTTGGAATTACTAAGTATTGATGGGAGGAATGTGCCTTGCAAGGCTGTGAGACAACACCAGCCTCCTCGCAGTGCAAATTCATCACAGCCGAACTGCCAGCAGACCTCTAAATCCCACCCAATCTACCCAGAGCCATGGCCTCCACCACTGACCCAGCCCAATAACCCCTGCATTGTCTAATAATGAGTGGCCCCCAGTCATAAAACCAAAGGCCATAAAAGATCTAAGCATGTGTGTTAATTTCACCTCTCCACATAAAATCATCCTTTGTAAAACAAGGTACAGGGAGGGATCAATTATAGATCAAAACAAAGGTGGAGGCCTTGGGTGAGAAGGATGCGATATCAACATAACACAGAATATGTGGGTCAGTGTGACTGTATTCCTTCCTCCCTTCCCCCTGGCACCAGTCCCTGAGCCTCCCAGGTGCATGCCATAGTGCTTTAGTAGTAGGCTCATAGCATCGTAGCAATGTTCATATTGCAATTTATGAGAGACCTGACCTTCACTCCTTGGAGAGATGAGGCCAGCTGACCCACATGGTAACTGACAGACGTGTAAAACTGAACCAATTGTAGCCTGGCATCCCATATGGAGCAGGCCCATGTATAGGGTCCCACCAACCAGCCGTGCAGATTTCTACTGTATACAATGATGTCTCAGATGATGCTGTGTACCTTCTTAATGTGCTGCTCATGTTGATTTTGTCAGAACGTTATCGAGTAGCAGAGTCCTTTGCTGATATTTTGTATTCTGTACAATTAAACCTTGTTACCCTTGCAAACCATCTCTTGGCCTATTTTGCCTAGAGGGTTGTATTCATTCTGGCGGTAGCGTAAACAGGGACTTGCCTTCATTCTCTACAAAGCGGTTCCCCTAGGACTCACATCTCTCCCATTGCCTTGCACTTGACCTAAGGCTCACAGTCACTTAGGTTTTCTATTTCTTGTGAGTCACTGAGGGATGTATCGGGGGAAGAAAGTTCTTGCTCCCTGTGTACAAAAGGGTAGTAACCCAAAGAGAAACCAAACACTTCCCATGAAAGATCTGGATCCTCTAAGGGAGTGAACAAATAGCCAGGTGGTATCTGTCCTTTCTCTTTTTTCTCTCTGGGACCATCGCCCTTTTGGATTTTATTAGGCGACTCTGTGAACCCAATGTTCTAAACTCTGGCCCACAAGCTCTTAATAAATAAATGTATCCAATACCCCTGCAAATATTGTGGACATAGCATGCATGGGAAGGCATTGATTAAATAACAAGTAAACACAGAGTGGTAAAATGATAGGCAGTCTCTCCCACAACTTTATTGGCCATCTACCTGGAATATTTTGTTGCCAAAATAGTGGAAATATATGTCAATGAAACTGCTGTTTCAGAAGGACAAATAGAGTGATAGATCCAAATGTCACTTTGAAGGACAGTATACATTACGTAATGGAAAGGTAAACTGATTAAAATGCCAGGAATAGATATAGATGCTTCTGGTGTCCAGGGCCTGCTGGCCACTAAAAATAATGTGATGAGGATGAAGATAATTTTGAACAGTAGAATAATTCAAAAGATATGATTCTGTTTTCAGAATTTTGCTGTCATGTCAGTGGATGTTTTGGCTGCAGCTAGGGGTGTGGGTCACTGATGAGCTAATAATACTAACATGGAATTCCATAAACCTTGGTGTTTTATTCTACTGTCACGTGGCCAACACATGTTCTCCTACATTTGGATGACCCAGGATGTTTCCTATGGCCATCCCACTGCTAAAGGTGACTGGCAGTTGGTGAGTGGACAAGAAGTTTGCCACAGCAGGGCACTCTGAAATAAACCTAGTTAAACCTTCCATCTGTGTCTGTCCAAATGGGGACGAGCGCAGAAGGGCGCCTTGCAGAGCCACATATGCAGAGCAAGGCTTCTGCCGTTAAACACCATGGGGTCGGGCAGAGCGTAGGTCTGAGTGGAGCATGAAGATAATGCCCAGCAAGGCACTGGGCAGAGCATTGGGATCCCAAAGAGAGCAAAGGCCTAGAAGTGGGTTGCCCCTGTGATGTGTGGTGAGAGAGAGGAGTGCAGCCACAGTGACACAGGAGTGGCTAAACCCCGGAGAGGAGACAGTGCACGAGGGAGCAAAGGATCATATCATGTCACCCAATTGGTGAAAAATTAATGGCAACACAAAATCAAATCAGCAAAGCAAGAACCTATTCCAGCCGCTGCCCCGAGTGTGAATAATTTGAAGTTCAGGAATATTGGACTAACATCATTTGCTTGCCATGGGCTCTGTCAATGGCGAAGTGACACTGATGGAAAGAACCCTAAGACTCTGAAAGATTGCTAGGCACCCCGAGAAGTGTGCTCTCCAGGCCTTTGGACCATCTCTGCAGTTTCAATCATGATATCACACTGAGAACACTATGAGGTATATGGCAAAAGGATCAGGGGACAGTAACCTTGTATATGAAGTTGGAAGACAAGCCAAGTCTAAAGTCTAACAGTGTGATAGCACAATTTTCACATCAAGCATCCTGCTGTGATAACACAGAGGAATCAGGGAAGTTATAGAAAAGTGGCATCACTAAAGGAAACCAGGGCAGTGCCTTTGTGATGCCACAGAGGACACTGTAAGGGAAATTACCCACTACAAGGGACAATCTGTGATCACCGTAGATCTCACATCCACTGGAACCTTTCCCCGCGCTAAATTAATAATGTGGATGCTGCCTGGGAACCATTGCATCACGATTAAACATAAAAAGCATTCCTACACTCACCCCATCATTCGTTGCACACCAAGGTGAACCCCCAATCAAGTGGCAGTATGGCCAGACTAATGTCAAGTATATGTAAGGGCCATCAGAGATGAAAAACTCTTGGACAACCAGAAGAAATCTTCTCTCCTGCATAGTCTAGGAATTTAAATACTGAGGATTCTTTTAGAGTTTACCCAATGGTAGAGTTAGCAAGCTAGAAGGTGGGAGCTCTTCCAGCACTTCACAAATTAACATGAGGAAACGCTGGAGAAGCTAAAAGAACTCTTTGGGAACAGAACAAATGTGGTCCTGGAATGGTATACATTTTTCTCTTGCAAGCAAAGAAATTATGAGAGCATGAAAAAGTACATCACAGGCACTTGGCTAGCCACCTGCCACTTAACCAGTGTGGGCAAGGAGTACTAAGGAATCAGTTGGTCATGAGCACATCATACTCCATTATTCTGGAGTGCAAAGAACTCAAAACCTCCAAAAGGCCATCGAAACTGCGAGGAGTGTAGAAATGGGCACCTAATGGCTGAAAGTCGTGAAGTCGAGCAAGGTGGTACACAGTGAACAAGAAGCATAAGACAGTTGGTACGGTGTGAGTCTGGGGAGGACAGTGGAGAAGAAGTGTCAGCCATAGGCCACCCAAGACACAAGAAAATTACATGGACTCAACCCAAAATGAGAACTCTGAGAAAAGGAGACCAAAGACAGGGATAAACGGTGCAGATGGAAGAAAGACTGCCCCACAATAAAGAGTAAGTGTAACAAGTGCGACCTGGATGGCCATTATTCAAGCATTTGACAGAGGTGGGTCCTTCATGGAGGGGTCAGGATTATTCAAAAGAACTTAAAAGAAGCTGATTGCCTACTGACGAGGAGGAATCTACCGTTGGATTGCTTTTCCATTGACCATTTACCTGTCCAGATGCTACTGGAATCAGGTTCTCATTATACTATGGTAGATGTGGAAAACGTCACAGTAATACAGGGAAAAAGATAGCAGACCTCAGAAATGCCTCAATCAGACCAACGGGGTATGGAATGTCCTGGGTTTCACATGTTTGACTCTCAAATTCAAGGTAAGGTAAATGGTCTGTTGGTTTTATGTAACAAAAAAGGGGTCTGCCATGGTGTACCCTGATATGGTGTGACTACATCCGGGAAAAGAATGTCCAATACTCAAACAACTGTGTGAAAGGTGTCTCATTGAGCTACTTGAATCCTTGGAATGGCTGTCACCAGATTTCATTGTAAGGCAGCTGAACAACATAATAAAATTGTGTGCAGACCTGACAGACCTGAACTCAACATAGGGATAGACCGCCACCTCTTACTGAACATCAGACTGTGTCCTGCCGCTCTGGAGTCAGTAATAATTTCCTATAACCTTGATCTTTCCTCCACCTACCACCATACTGAACTCCGCAAACAAAACACCTCACTTCTTTCATCACATCCTTGGGATCTTACTATTACAGACACATGGCGTTCTGTTTAACTTCGATAGTTGTCGTGGTCAAATGACTGATGCAGTAACTAGTTGAAGGGATGAAAGGGGGACATTTCTCCAGGGTATTATACTATTCATGGATATCAAGAAGGCAGAACATGATGCATGACTGGCAGGAGTCTTGAGCATCATTAGATCCAAAGGACACACCCCAAAAATACCAAAAGAGCAAGATAGGCATCAAAGAAGTGATATACTTAGGCCACACCATCGGTGTGAATGGGATCAAGCCCACAAAGGAATTGTTAGACACCATGTTTAAAGTGCCACCACCAGGGGTGAAGGTACAACTGAGATCGGACTTCTAGACTACTACATGAAATTTGTGGAAGGTTTTGCATGTAAAACTGGTACATGAGCGAGCACTTCAATAGGAAATCTAGGTTCAGATGGTGTAAAGACTGGAGGGGGGTATCTGTACTTCTGCCCACTATCTGGTTGGGGTAGAGGCACACAGCACCCCAGCCAAGATTCTCTAATGGTAGCTATGGACCGGCAAACAAGGCTGAGACTCAAGGGAGGTGATGCAGGCTGGTTCTTAGATACAGTGAATTCCCAAGCTCCCCACAATGGAATGTCCACACACTATTTTAGGTGATAACACAGTTCTTTATTAAAAGGATAAAAAGTCAGGTATATATATACAAATAAATAAGACTCACTTTAAACTAGAAATCTAATCAGGCAACTTAACCTAATATATACAGTTATATGTGGTACCAGTGTTACCTTTAAATTCAGTTATAATGCACCAACTGCTGACAGTTATTAAAAAGCATTTACATTATTAGGCAAGGGTTAACCTCTCAGACAATAATGAAGAAAAACAGGGAATACTTAGAACATAGGCAGAATGCTTTCTTTAGTGTAAAATGAAATACTGTGTGAGGATACCCCCACCTGGGCAACCTGTAGGGAAAAGTTAAGGTGTACTTTATATTGTGTATTACAGCCCAGTCCAAATATGTTCATTAATAGTCTGCTTCTGTTTCTATAGGTCCCCGCCTCCCAAAGTACCTGGGAAGCTCCAGGAGAAAGGGATCCAAGACGAATCTGGGAGCCCTGGGTGAATCCTGATGTTGGAACATGCTCTTCCTCGTCACAGTACCTTGCGTGCCTTGGAAGGCGAAGTGGTACAGTTTCTCTGCTTTACTCGAGGAAGGACCCCTCTTGGAAGAGGGAGTTGATGGACGTAGGTGCCTAGCAGGAGAAGGGAACTAAGCAGGGCCGGAAAGGAAGCAATGCAGGTCTGTCACAGTGGTCTCTGTTGTCGGGTTGCTACGCTGTGGTGGATGTCCCACAAAGATTAAACTTGCTGTGGACCTCGACAAGGGGTAGAGGTGATGAAGATAAGTCCCTTGGTGGCAAGTGATGACTTTCGGTGGCGACAGGTGCACTGGCAGTAGTAGGTGTCAGGTTTTGGTATTTTGTGGTTGGCCGCTGTTCAGATCTTTGGTGCTGCAGCTACAGCATGGATGACAGGATGGCTTCTGGTGACTTGGACTTGAACACTGGACTGCACTGCAGACTCCCACCAAGTACCCCCTCTTCTGGGCAATACACAGAAACTTGGCTTCCAGTGGTCACAAACACTCCTCCGAACCCTGGATGATGCAGATGGACTTCTTGGGCTCAAGATGTCCAGGCACTCCTCTTCTGGAACCACAAAGGTACCTCTTTAGGATGGCAGGCGCAAAGGATTGGCTTCCAGGACTCTTCGGGTGAAGAGCAGCAGTTGCACGATGTCACCTCACAGCTACGGGAAAAGGTTGCCTCTCCAGGTCCTCTCTAGTTCAGTCCTTGAATCAGCAAAGCAGCTTTTGGATGTATTGAACAGATGCAGCCACAGACGTCTTCCTCCAGCTGGATTCAGGATACAAGCTTCTTGGACTTAAGCTTCTGTTTCAGTTTCGACTTTCAGCTTCTAACACAGAAGGTGAGTGTGGGGCCCCTTTTTATACACAAACCTCCCCATTCACTCAGGCTGACATAGTCTCAGTCAGCCAATAACACCCCAGTGCATTCGTCAGGCAGCACCCAGTCAGGCTCACATGCATTCAGGCCATTCACCCAAAACTAGAAACCCATAACACAGGATGTGGATGAGAGGCAATTTCCAGCCTTTCAGAGCAGTCACTGCATTCACTCAGTTTCAGTCAGGGCAGGCTGAGGCAGGACCACAGGCATTGTGTCACACAACCAAAACCAGACACCCAAATCACAGAATGCAATTTCACTCCTCTCTCCATTCACATAGTTCCCATCCCTGGTGTGTCCCACATCAGCAATCCTTGGGAAGCATCCTACTGGTCTAGCAGGGGCAGCCCCAGTACCATATATGGTCCCTCCACCCAACATACGGTGAGGGGAAGGGAACAGAGATAAGGTTTCTCAGGACTTTGAGAAACAAGGGGCAAAGGCAAAGGAAACCAAGAGGCCAACAATGGCCATCTTGCTTTTGTCCAGGAATCCATTGATTCCTATGGCAGGGCCTGGGTGTCCCAAAAAGGGAGGACACCCAGAGCTACTGTCAAGTCAGCATGTAGGTACCAACAGCCCATACCCTGCTCTGTGGGCAGCACATATGTGCCTTAAAGTACACAGTATGTACAAGGAGTACCCCTACCCAGGGGTGTACTATGGGTTTCCCATGGGTCTTTGTCCACCAGACTGGAATCCCCTGAGCAGAAAATAAGCAAATAACACACTATAAAGAGGTAGTGGGACAGGAACGAGTAGGCCCTGTCCATCCAAAGCATTTCCAGCATCACAGAGGGTAAGAAAGGTGTCAGGAGGAGTTCTAAAATGTTAAGGGGGACATAAAAAATGCTTTGATACTCAGCATATTTGACACCAGAGCGCAAACCACGTTGACTGTGGATGTGAGCGTATAGGGGCCTCAGAGGGGTACAAACAAACCAAAGAGGCTGCGATGTTACCATCATTGCAAGAGCATTGAGGAGGGGAGAGAAAGACTACTCCACAGTGGACGGTGAAGACTTAGAGGTCTCCTGCTGCCTAAGCTACTTTCAGATATTGAGCCAGCTGATCCCAGCTTACTAATAATGATGTAAACTGACCATTAACCCGTAGCTCACATGTATCTCACATGTGGAGCACAAAAGGCCTATCAGCTACTTTGCCATGCCATTGGCAGTGGTAAGTAGAGATTATAAACTACAACATCAGTGTCACATATTTCCCGGGATGCAAAAATGTATTGGTGGACTGCTTCTCCAGGATGCCGGAAGGAATGGGAGAGGAGTATTTTGAGACAACCAAAGACATAGAATTAATAGAGAAATATATGGTGGCACTCGTGTACCCAGCAATAACCAGAGAAGAGTGACTGAAATGCAGTGAGGAGGGCAAGGAAGCCAACTGCATTTGTGGATGCTTGAAGGAAGGTTGGAGGAGAGTCGACCCTGAACTGTTCGGATTCATGGCTGAGGCAGAAGAGTTGTCTGAACGACCATGGTGTGGGGAAGGTTGGTTTTACCCATGGTGGAGACAAAAGATGATGGCCCTGACCCATGAGGGACACCTTGGGCATGACATCAACAAACAAAAAGGGAGGAAGAACTACTGGAGGCTGAAATGCGCACTGATGTCGAAGGGATGGTTGATGACTGCAGCTCCTGCACGTTGTGTGTACCATTGCACTTAGTGGAAGTGCCAGAAAGAACCTCAATGAAAGTGGCTATGGACATAATTTTTCCATTAGAAACCTAGGCCCCATTAAGCTACACAGCATCATCTTCATTAACTACATGTCTAAATTGGTAGAGAGGGAGGTGATAGAAGGGGAGCAACCACAATGAGCGCTGTGAAGTTCTTTGCCGCATTATTTGACAGAGAGGGTGTCCCTGGTGAACTAGTCATGGACAAAGACGTCCAGATTGTGTCACAGGAGATGCACACGTTTCTGGTAGATTATCATTTCTGCCTCAACAGGGCGGTTCTGTACCACCCGACTGCAAATGGAATGGTAGAACGCATTAACTGTTTTGTGAAAGGAAGCATACAGCTCGCAAGATCAATCGATTGGAGTGAAAGGTTCAGAAAGGCCATTCTAGCACTGGGGAAGTGCCCTGTACAGAAGGTTAAAGAAGGGGGTGTCTAACATGAATACACCATGGGTCCATAAGGACAATGAGGTCAGTGTGGATCTGTAGAAGATCATAGAGAGAATTAAGGGTAACCAACTTAAACATATGAAGTATCACATTGTCAGACATATGGACAAGGAGCTTCTGATCTTACCTGAAGTCTCCATAAGAATAAGAGAGCCAAGGCTTATACGGAAAGAATGGTCCAGGTTTATACAGCCCGCCAAGGTGGTACGAAGGGATAGAGGCACCTGGATGTTTGATAATGGGGAGTGTTGGTCGTGCAGCAATGTGATGAAGGTCTGCTCCAATCCAGGTTTCCCAAGTGGAATCAACCAGGACCCCCTGCCACTTCTGACTTATCCAAGCCACGAGAAAGGGAAAAGAACAGGGTCTGATCACAGGCCCCCAAGACACAGAGGGGGTCGAGAGGGAAGCCTCTATGCATCAAGGTGGGTGCACAAGCCAACGTGTAAAGAAGACTTCAAATATCACTGACTCACTTCTCCGTTTTCCTTTCTGGCAACTCGCCCCTTTCGCCCGTGTCTTCCGCTGTCTGTTCTCCCTGGTTAGTGTACCAGAGCCCTTGTCATCATCTCATCTGTCTACTGCTCATTCTCCATTCCCAGTTTGACAACCCTTTTGTGATGTGTATGTAAGGGTGGTGTTGTGGTCTACTGCCACAATGCCAACCTATGAAACCCCTAGAATGGGATGTTTTAGGAACGTTCCTATGCTCATCCCATTGCTCGAGGCCTAGGTAAACCTGCCGTCTGTTTTTGATCACTTTATAACACTTTGCTATATGTAACTGCTGTAAACACTGTAGACACATAGTGTGGGTTACACATAGTATATGTCCAGGTTGCATCAACACTGTGCTGTGCGTTATTTCAGTGTCCATACGATGTTCTGACGTACAAACCAGTAGCAGCAGTTAAAAAAGCACTGACAGCCTAAACAACTCACTAACAAATGTGGACAATCAGGGAGATTTTAAGCATTGCAGGGACAAATGGGTCTTCTAAGGAAAGTGATCCCATCTACTATAACTAAAGGTAAGGCGTGGATGTGGGACACTGAAGAGGCTAGCAAAGGTGTGGGTACAGCTGTCATGCTGACAGCCGTAGATACATCCTGGGTAAGTGGGTAAGAGCACAACTGACAGAGGGGGTCATTACGAGAATGGAGGTAGCCATGCTGCTTTTAGCGGCATGGCTACCCCATACCGGGTACCGGGTCCGGGTTCCCAGGAATGGGGAAATACCGGGCCATTCCAACCTTGGAGGGCCCAGTATTCCCCCATTCCAGGAACTCGGACCTGGTACATTCCCATTCTCATTTGAGCCCTCAATGGGAATGGGGAGGATGCTAACAACGGGCCTGTTAATGACGGGCCCGTTGTTAGCATCCTGGTCTGCTTGCGGGTCCCGCTAAGGATGCCTGGTTTTTACCAGGCATCCTTAGCGGGACCCGCGAGCAGACCTCGTAATGAGACGATAGAGGGTTAACGGCACCGGCAGCTCTACCGGTGTCGTTAACCCTCTACCGCCTTCCTCGTAATGAGGCCCAGAGTGTCTATTATTGGTATAGAGGTTCCAGTAGCCAGGAAGCATGGGTTGCTACAGGGAAGTCCGTTTGTAGTTAAGCTGAAAGACGTTATTTCAAGTTTCTTTTCCAGAAGTCTCTAAAGTCCTCTCAGTTACATAAACACAAAGAGACACCTGTGGGCCACCTGACTCCTACCAGCCCAGCCCATCGACCTACATCCATATAGAACATTCACTCAAACACTCTACTAACATTCTCTGAGCTACTGATGCATTCATCATTCATCAACATCTCATTCACACTCACTGTGGCCAGCTGGACAACCACTCAAGACACAATACCGTCCACACAGTCTCACCCTTACCGGAAATTCAGATAATTTCCACACAAGGGAGAGACAGCTCAAAGAGTCAATGCAGAGGTGCAGTGAAAGGCAACAGAACACAGGATTCCCATGTTTTCCTGTGTTTTTCTTCACACACATTTTGTGAATATTGAGTAATTGCCAGCAGGTGCACCTGCGGACAGCAGATAACTGCAATGGCGGCCACCATACCAATCATGTGACTGTCATTGCCCCATTAATTTCCAAGGATTTTGCAACTGTGGTACAACTGTGGCAAGCGTAGCAATGAATTTGTTCTGCACTGACTGGAATGATTTGATCCAGAGTGGCATGTAAATCCTAAGCGGAAAATCATGGTGCAAGGAGCCCGTTCAAAGATCACATGTCACCAGGGATCTGAATAAGCAAATGAAACATGAACCCAGGGCTCTGCTATGTCCACAACCATGCGGCTGTAAGGGGATTAAGCCAAGGCGGCATAAAAGTCGTGTTGATTAGCCAAAGAGCCAGGCCTAGGATTGGTGTCTACAGAAGGGAGGGATGAGACCTCTACAGTCAGGTCTCTTTTGAAGAGAAGTCTCTTGAATTCTTCAGAGAAAAGCATGAATGACAGAGCGATCATGACGTGGAGGTAGCTTCTCTGAGTGCAGCCTGAGAAAGACTGGTTTAGGTTTTAAGTCATCTTCAAGCATAGCATTTCCATGCAAAGTTCCTGTTTGCTGCAAAGATCATGTGAGGCCGCTGTTTATTCCACAAGTATTTTGGCATTTGTAGACAGTGAGCATTGCATGCCAGGACTAGAATCTTGAATAATGATATGAATAATGGATATCAGGTAATATTATCCCCACCTGAAATATCGTCGCCCGGAACGGCCATAGGCGATATTTTTAGTGGGGATAATATTTGGGGTTTTTGGTAGTGGGGGTTGAAGGTGTGTCCTGCGCTCCCTTTAAAATAATATGGGGGGTGTCCCTCGCAGGTTCCATGCCTTAATATGCTGCAAAAATATGGCGATATTTTTGTATGCCGATATTTTTGCGGGGATATTAACACATGGAACCGAATAATGTCAGGCTATTATATGACACTTCATGCTGGAAAGTCCCCGCTTGTTGGAAATACTCAATAACCCAATTTAATGGTACCAAATGTACTGACCTTGGAATGATGAAGGACCGAGTCCGCCCTGCAGGGGATTCGAACGTCCAAAGTGTAGGTCTGTCCCAAATCTGATGTGAGTGCTTAATGCAGGAACTATCCACCAGGTAGTGTTTCAGTTTGGAAATAATGTTAAGTGATTATTAGTGGAGCAATGTGATCAAAGTATTTAGCACGTCGATACTGATGACTCTTCCTGGTTGGATACCCTCACTTCTGTGTGCTTACTGGCCTGCACCAACTAACTATTATCTTGCCCCCACACGACTCTGCCTATCTTTTTCCTAATGTGTTCCCGCTGCTGTGCTGCCTCACTCTGCATTATCACTCAGCTGCCTATCTCAGCATGAAACTCGTAATAAGGCCATCAAAATCTATCTGTATAGTACTGGGCAAATGCCTACTATTTTTATTGTAAAGCTATTTACCCCGTTATAAAAAAAACAAATCTGGGGTTCTGATATCGCTGATGTGCCTGCATGTTAGACCCTCCTTTATTTCTGAAGTTTTGCCTGTTAGCGTTGTAATTGCTGGTGTTCTACAAATCAATGCCTTCTTACCTCTGTTGAATGTCAAATATGCATATCTGCTAATTATTGCTGTGTCTAAAAAAGTTTGCTTTTTAACCTTAACCACCAGTAGGAAAGTCAAATCTGCCTCTCTGCTAATTACTGGCTGTGTCTAAAAAAGTTTGCTTTTTAACCACCTGTAGGAAAGTCAAATCTGCCTCTCTGCTAATTACTGGCTGTGTTTAAACATGTTTGCTTTTTAACCACCTGTAGGAAAGCCAGCTATGCCTATCTGCTAATTACTAGCTGTGAAAAACGTTTGTTTTTCCGCTTCTATGTTGTTAATGTGTATATTGTTAATGTTAAAGGTTACTTGTAACGCACACTATCACCACTGGAGTGGTCCCCTGGTGCTCTGGCGGATCTGAAAAAGGACGGTGTGAAACAGGGAGGCTGTGGGAGCAGTTAGTAGGGTGCCGTGGGAATAAGAAAGTGAGATATGATGTTCTGTTGGCAGCTTCTGCTCAGTTTGCACCATTCTCTGAACTTAGGTGCGATTTTCGAGTCTGAGCGATTCCCATGTGCTGTTGTGCATGGTTATGTCTTGTTTGTATGTTGTTGCAGTGTGATGAAGTACATGTGGTTTGCTGTGAAGAGATGTGGTCGTCTGAGTTTCTATAGGAAAAAAAGTTGCAGAAATATGAGGTTTCAGTATTGGGTTAGCAGGTTTTTTATTCTTACCTCTTTGCTTTGGCTTCTGTGGTTGGCATCTATGACCATCCTGTGTGCTTTGATATTGCTTGGCATCCTAGTCAGCAGGTATGTTGCGGTGTGGTAATTTTCTTCTGTAGAAGGGTAGAGGTATGTGGACATGGGTCGTGGAGGTGTGTTCCCCCCCACCCCCATTCTAGGGTTAGAGGTGGTTAGATTAGGAAGGTTATGGATCTCTCACTTGACTTCTATTGGGGGGTCCATGCCTACTGTGGTATTCCTCTGTAAACGTGGCAGTGTGTATGCATGAGAGGTCTAAAAGGTCCTCCCTACGCCCGCCAGTTGGGGATGGTTAGGCAATGGATTGTAGGTCCCTCCCTGGGCTTCCTGTTTCTGCCAGAAACTAGGATTCCTACTTATTCCTTTCTGATTCTGGGGTGAAGAGACATTTTTGAGTTGTTTTCTGAATTCTAGATGATCCCTTGTATTGCGTATGTTTTTTGGTAGGGAACTCTATGATATAGGAGCCAGGTGTGAGAAAGATGCTCCTCTGAATTTTCTTTTATTTCATGATTTTGGTTCTAGGTGAATGTCATAGCTTGATCTGAGTGGTGTGGCTGGATGGTAGATGGTCATTTTCTTCATTAGGAACTTATTCACAGTTTTATTGGTAGCCAGTGTAATATTGTCAGTGCCGGGCTGATGTGTTCTCTTCGTGGTAGTTTGAGCAGGAGTCTGGCCGCTGTGTTTTGGATACGCTGAAGTTTCTTTATTAGACGTTCTGACATTCCTAGGTGTACGCTGTTGGCGTAGTCTACTCTGGACATGATGAGTGTGATGATGGTGTTTTGTGGGTGAAGGAGAGGAACTGTAGCATCCTTTTTACTGTGTGCAGGAGGAAGAAGCATTTCATGATTATAGCATTTACTTGTCTCCATCAGGACTCCGAGGTTCTTTACTGTTGTTGATGGTGTCGGTGCTGTTCCTAGTTCTGTTGGCCATGGGATGTAGTGGCTGTTTTTGGATAGAACCATTATTTCTGTGTTGCCAGGGTTGAGTTTGAGGTTGTTTGTGTTCATCCAGCCGTAGAGTTCTTGTAGGCATTCTTGCAGGTTTCTGTTTCCTTTGCGTGTGCTTTGTACTTTGTAGATGATCTGTGTGTCATCAGCATAGTTGCAGCATGTGAGGACATGTCTTTTAATGAGCTTGATAAGTGGAACCAGGTAAATGTTGAAGAGCAGTGGAGATAGGGAGGATCCTTGTGATACTCCACAGGTGGATTTGAAGGGTTTGATGCAGATGGTTTCTGTTCTATCTGTTAGGAAAGATTTAAACCAGCGTAAGGCTAGGTCGGTGATTGCTATTTCTTCCAATCTCCTGATGAGGATGTCATGGTTGACTGTGTCAAATGCTGCTGAGAGATCCAGACGTATTAGAGCTGCACTTGTGTCTGAGTCTGCATTAGCCTTCAGGTCGTCCCAGATTTAGAGCAGTGCTGTTTCTCATCGGCCTGAAGCATACTTGTGCCTGGTCCAGCGGAAGGTGTTCTTCTATGCAATCTTGTATTATTCCAAATACGTAGGTTTGGAAGAGTTTTGCTGGATAGGGGATGTTTGAGATGGGTCTGTAGTTATCAAGGTCTTCCATGTTGCCTGCGGTGTCTTTGAGGAGCGGCATGATGTAGGCCGATTTGAACGATCGCTGTACTTTCCCTGTTAATAGTGATTGGTTGAAAAGGTTTCTTTAGTGTTCCATGGGTGCTCCTTGCCTGAGGATTGATATGTTTATATTTGGGGGGGCAGGGATTCATGAGGGAGCCCGATTTGTTGCTGTTTCCTACCATCTTGACTAATGTCTTCGCAGATATTTGGGGAACATTTTGTAGTTTGTCAGAAGATCCTTGGCTGGCAAGGTCAGTTGTGTGTTGTGGTAGATTGGTCTGCTTTGTTTGATTTGGTGGATGGTGCTGATTTTCTTCTTGAAGTGATCTGCAAGGTTGTCGCATAGTTTCAGTGAGTGCATGGGTGTGTTCTTCCAGTCAGGGGGGTTTCTCATTTCATTTATGATGATAAACAGTTCTTTTTGAGTGCTGGCAGCTTTGGAGATTCGGTTGTCATAGAATTTCTTTTTTGCCTTGTGGATTTCCTTTTTGTACCAATGGGTTTGTTGTTGTAATTGTAATTTCATTGCCTGGTTGTATTATTTCAAGCTTATTGTTGTGTCTTTTTTCATGTAGCTGAGAAGCGGGTTAAACCATTTTGCATTTGCTCTTTTGCGTGATGGGGTGAAACATTTTTCCTTGGAGATGTCGTTGAATATTTTGGTGATCCACTTGTGCAGTAGTTATGTTTTTCTGTCAAGGTCAGCTTTATCCAGGACCGTTGTCGGTGGTTTGTTGATTTCCAATTTTTCTATTAGGTTTCCAGCTTTGACGGTCCTCCAGTTTCTTTTCATAATGGTGGTCAGTTTGTCTGGTTGTTTGGCTGTTGTCCTGGGTAGTGTGATTACGAAAGGGATGATGAGGTGGTCGCTCCAGAGGATCTGTATTGGTGGTGCTGTGGTGATGAGGTTTTTGTTGGCGAAGATTGCGTCTAGTGTATGACCCGCCGTGTGAGTTGTTCCTTTGTCTAGCTAATGTAGTTTTATTGTCTTCAATTGTTTTGCTAGTGATATTTGTGAGTCAGCGGTTTCTTCTTCAAACCAGATGTTGAAGTCTCCCAGGATTATCAGGTGTTCCTGCTTGATGGCTAGGTTGGTAATGGCTTCTGTGAAGGCGTGCACGAATGTCGCATCATATGTCGGTGGTCCCAAACTAGAACAAATTTGAAGTTTGTTATGGGGTTTGCTGTTAGGCGAATGACTAGGGATTCACAGTTTTCGATGCTTAGTGGTTCATCTGTTTTAATATTCCGGTGTTCCTTGTAAGCTACTGCCAGTCCTCTCCTCTTTTGTTTTTTCTATTTGCCTGTGAGCACTTGAAGTTATCAGGGAGGCAGTTGTAGAGTGTGATTTTGTAGTTTTTGTCTAGCTAAGGTTCGGTTATGAATAGGATGTCTATACCCCCGTCGCACAAGAGGTCAAAAATCTATGGGGCATGTTTGGACATTGATATTGTGTTGATTAGGTTACAATGGATCTTTTCAACAGTGATATATTTATTTTAATTTTTTGTCGGTTTTGTCTTGCAGTAGTTCTATTGGGTTGCTTCTGTTTTGCTTACACAAATTGATTGATTGGAGCTCCGTGGGCTCTGCTTCGTTGTCAATCATTCTGTTAGATTGATAGCTGTGTTTGAGAAATCTTCTACTTCTTCATCTTCTATGTTTTGATCTAGTTGTTGACGCTGCCCTTGTATTTTTGTGATATAGGGAGGAAGGACGTTCATCTTCTCTTCTTTTCCTGCGAGGTTCCAATAGGTTTTCTGTCTGCCTAGAACTGCCAGTGGCATTGGGGTGTTGCGGTGTGGAGGCATTTGCGAGGTACTGTGTTAGATATAGGGATTTTTCTCTTCTCATGATGTTTGTTCTGTTGGCTGTGGTATTTGTAGGGGTGTGTTCTATATTCGTGGCAGTTTCTACTGGAAGAGGGAGTGGCTGCATTGGGATTGTTCCTTGTTCCGTGTTTCTTTGGTGGCGTCCTGTTCTGCGTCGGGGCATCTTGTGGCCCAAGGTGGTCTCAGGTCTTGCCTTTAAAACAAAACAAAAAAATCCTTTTTGGTTTAGGTTACAGGGATCCACCTGTAAACCACCTGTAGGATCTCTTGTGGTTTGGGTGGTGTTGAGTCTTGTCCTTTTGCATTGTGATTGCACAGTGCACTATGCGGTCTCGCTTCTTTTGTACATAGATATAATCCAGGCCAGTTGTGATATAGTGGGCTGCTGCTGTAGATTGGCGGGAGTGTCTGCTCCCTCCCCCACAACCTGCCCCCCTCCATTGGCCTCCTCCTGTCACCCTCGTGTAAAGCATAAATCATCTTCAACTCCTCCCTCTCCTTCTCTCCTCACATCATGGACCTGGCCATGAAGGCCTACTTTCAGCTGCATCTCCTCAGAGGCGTTCTCCCCTTCCTCACCTTCCCCCAGAAACTCAATGTCTCCAGAGATCTGGTTCTCTTCAGGCTGGACTACTGTAACAGCCTCTTACTCAATCTGCCCAACTCCTCCCTTTGCCTCCGCCAACTAATCCAGAATAGGACTGCAAGACTTATCCTTAGCCTCAAGCCCAGGGACTGCATCTCTACAGCCCTTAAATCTGTCCACTGGCTCCCAGTGGCTGTGTTGATCAAGTTCAAGACCCTCCGCATCACCCACAAGACGTCTGGGGCCTGGGACCACGCTATATCCAACTTTATCTCCCTAAATACCTCCCTTCTAGATGTTTTTCCAAGCAGAGAGTGGGCGGTAGATCTCTCTCCTCCGCAGGTGCCTCCCTCAGGAATGACTTTCCTTCCCCTCTCAGACTTGAGCCTTATCACCTTAAATTCCGAAAGCTCCTCAAGAACTTCCTTGTATCTTCTTCCTTATCCCTCCCACTTCCCTGCTAATGTACCATCTGCCTGAGACTGTTGGCCTGGTTCCCTCAGAGTCATACAGGGCCCCAGGCCCCCCTCTGCCCAGTCTACCTCTGCACTTGTTCTCCTGGGACACCCCCAGTCCAACCCTCATCAGGGACTTGCCCTCAGGGCCCCCGGCCTACATCAGGCTGACTGGCTTGCACCCTTGGAGCCACCATAGGCCCTTAACTTGCACATACTTGTGGACCCCACCCTCACTTCTTCTTTCCCTGGTCTGCGCCTCTCCGGCACTCTCCTTTCTGTGCCCCTGCCCCCAGTTCCTGCACTTTCCCCATCTCCCCTTCCCCGATGCACTTCTCGTTACTGCACCTGCACGATCTGAATGTCGTAAGGCCTATTAGGATTGCTACTTGTGTATAGGTGCATTACAAATGAACAATAAATAAATAGAGCACCAGAGACTAGTCAGGCAGCAGTGTGTTGAAGAGTTGTCAGTGGGGTGAGCCAATTTTGGGGTGAACTATACGTAGAGAGTTCTCATAGTCCATTCTGCAGACTACTGTTGACTGCATAGCTGCCCTAAGGGCAGTTTCTCGGTATGATGTTCTTTGCATTTCTTCTTTCAGCTAATTGTTGATATGCAGTCTATGCTGTAGTTCACCACCCATGATGAATCCTATAAATGCAACCTTGGGTACTCTGTTTGGGGTAGTCGTGCAGCTTCCAGGGCAGACAGGCAGTTTTGAATAGGTGATGGATACAAAGAGAATTTGAAATTCTTCTAATTTGTTTCTGGTTTTTGGTTTCAATGACGTAGTGCCATCCAGTTGTGAATTTTCTGGAGACAGTCTACCAGGCGGGTAATGTCTTAGTCTTCCGGTATCGTGATCCAAAGCTTGAGTATCGTCAGCCTAATGTATATCGATTCCTGTGCTGTCAATTATGTTACCCAGGATGCCCACATGAATGTTACGAAGCATGGGTAACAGGAGGGAACTTTGAAGTACCTCATATGGCACTGGAATGGGGGAGCCGGAGAGAATTTGCAGAGAGCAGGACAGAATTTGCGAGTGAGTCTGCAGTAAGGTACATAACCATTTTAGGATTGGTCTTTCTAGTTATAGCCATAGTTTCATGAAATTAAGGAGGGTCTTGTTATCCATTGTGTTGGAGGCGGCAGAGAAATCTGAGAAGATAAATAGATGGACACGCCACCACATAGACAATTGTCACAGATAAAAGTGGTGGCTAGGGATCAGGTCATACAAGATATATGGCGAAGGGTGTAAATAAGGAGGTATGGGGACGAAAAGCAGAAAAACCACAAGCACCACAAGATTGCAGAGGGCACCATTGTGATATTCAAACAACACAGAGCAGATAAAGTCACATCAGTTTTTGGCTCCGATTTACACAACATAACGAGAAAGAGTAAAAGGTTGGGAACAGGCTTTTTGGGAGAACCATGACAAGCAAGTCCCATTTCTAAGATTTGAAGAGAGGGACAACGCAGTCAGAGCAAGACATAACAAGATGGCAACCAAAGGAATGAGATTTGGATTCACAACCATAAATGTGCTGCCACAGTACAAGCCAAAAGTGCACATCCACTATCCAGAGACGTGTCTATGAAATGTACTAGAAGAATAGAAACACAAATATTTTCCTGTATTTTTTGGGGAAACCCAATCAAGTACCTTCGCACTCGATCTTGGCATAAACCCCACCTTGTCTAGGCCTTTAAGTAAAACATCCCATCACTAAGTATGCTTGTCTTGGAGGCAGAGCTGGTGATTTTGGGTCATGCACAGGAGACCGTAGCTTAAGAAAATGCGTTGAATGGTAGGAGGTGCAAGGCCACACAAAGCCAAGCTGCACAGATCCACCAGAGGCAATCCGTTTCTTCACACTCTCTGGTGCATCTCCCTCCAGTTTTAACCAACAACATTCTCTTGTGGACTTAAGCAACTAGGACCAATATTCTGATAAAAACAGGTTGCACATTAGATATATTAATGTCCAGGACACAGCGGAAACAAGTGAGAAAAAAGCACAGGAACAAATGCTAAATGTCTCAGTGCTGAACATGAGCTCTTCTTCAGGGATAGTAGAAACGGCTATTGTACCTGCAACCTAAAGTAGCAGTCTACATGAAGTTGCAAGGCCTCACATGGGCACACTTAGACTGCACTATCTGGCTAGTTCTCACTGTAACTAGCTGGGATGGACCCCTTAGCAAACATGTCTTAATACCATGCAGTGCTGCCAGTTTGGAGAACATGTAGCACTGTTCTGCAAACTGTGAGAACTGTGAGATCGTGCCCAGAAACACTTATGTACAGGCGCTTTATAAATGCCACATAATATCACGGGTGTGGTGCTGCCCGATGACAGGGCGCGCATGCGGCGGCGTGACGTTGCAAGCCGCCGCATGCAACATAAATAAACGGGGAGTTTCCCGGCCGCGTCAGAGCGACCGGGAAGCCTGAACCGAGAGGACGTGTGTGTGTGAGTCCTTCGGGGTCTGGGGGTTACGGGAGGCGCCGGGGGTTGCAAGCAACCCCCAACGGTGGCGACGTGTGGGGGAAACAATGCCTGGTCCCGGCGGTGAATCATCCAGCAATTTTTTTGATGCAGCGAGGTCGTCTTGAGACTTCGCTCCAGGCCGCAGGCCGTGCGTTACCCACGCGGCTGGTGGCCATTTTGCAGATCAGGCCGTGGAACTTCTCTGAGCTCCGGTTTGAGCAGTGAGGTGAATCCAGACCTAACTTTTAGGAAATCCTGTCAGCAGGCAGTCATACTTGCACGTGAATATGCCCAGTTTGTGATTTTTAATTTTCTTGGGTCTCTTACGTCGAGTGCAAGCAAGGAGGAGGGCTACAATGGCTGGGCCTGTATAGCCCACAATTCTTTCTTGTTCTAATTTTTGGAGCAGTTGGAGGCTGAGGCTTCTTTTCATCCTCTTCATCATTGGACTGGTGGCCCCACTAATCTTCATCCTCTTCATCATCACAGAGGTGTGTTGCAGTAGCTGTTTCTTCAATGGTGCATGCTGGAGTCATTTGGACTTGGTCTTTGAGTTGCAGCCCCAGTCTTCCACGTTGGGGGTGCCTGTGCGCTCAAACTAATGAGTGATACTGAGGACCAGGACGGTGCCAGTGGCACTTCAAGGTTTGCTGCCTCAGGTGCAGCCGGCACAGCAGCCTCCAGTTGGTCAGGCAGGTCTTCCAGGTCCTCTACCTCCATCACAGCCGGCGGCAGTACCTGTTGTTCAGCAAATTCCCCCCGCTATGGCTCAGGTACGTGCACAGGCGGGTCTGCAGCCCATCCCAGAGTTTGATGTATCGGGCCCCCCTTCCAGCCTGGGGCCCAGATGGAGGAGGTGGGTGGACCACCTGGACATGTACTTTCGGGCTGCCCAGGTGGTTGATGATGACACCAGGCTGGCAACCATGCTATACTCGGCAGGACCCTCTGTCCAAGAGACTTTTGAATCGCTTCCGTCGGGGGATGGATCCTATGATCAGGCGAAGGCCGCTCTGCAGGCTTACTTTCTGCCTGTTGCCAACGCGGATTATGAGCGTTTTGTGATGCTCTCTGCCAAACAGAAAGAGGATGAGACTCTGGACACTTTCTATGGGCGCCTGAGGCATCTCTCGCTGGCCTGTGCTTGGGGTGATGCAGAGGATATGATCAGGACTATGCTTATCCAGGCGTGTTCATCAGGCAAGCTCAGGCGCCAGGTATTTAGGGAGTGTCATGATGCCTACCCCCAGTCATCCGGATCAAGCCCATTAGCCCCAGGAGCAGGCATCCAGATATTTAATAAAGCCTTGGGCGCCAGGCTCATAATAGGAATCAGTCCTGGTGCCATAGGCGCCAGGCTCATAGACTTTACTTACCTCATGCAGACCATGCTGCAAATGAATCCAAGGCAACGTGAAACCTGGATGGGACTATTTTACTACAGGGACTATTTTTTACTCGGGTGTGGTTCTAGGGACTTCTTACCTGGAACTACTTTGGAGGCTATTTAAACCACGCCCGAACAGTAGCACATGCTTCGCGTTATTCTGCATCCAGCAGTGTAACACTCACTGTGCCTGCAGTCAGCATCCAGTCTTCAGCCACGCCCGTCTCGAAATCCAGAGCTCCTAGCAATAGAAGAAAGAAGAAGGAAGGATTAGAAAACAGATATTATCTCAATCCTTACCTGAATTCCGTATCCATCACGTCTTCGAACTTGAAGAGGACATTATTCTACACGCGTCACATAGCCAGCTGCAGCGCCGCGCCATACTCACGAGTCTTCACAGCATTTTTCGATCTGGCGCAGCCTCCATCATTTTCTCTGCCAAATTCCACCATCTAGGGGAACAAAGAAACATAAGGTGAGCCGAGAGGGCCAACAAATACAATCTCTCCACCATAGACTTACCTGATTAATAACCGGAGGCATTATTCTGTAACAAACCGCAACTTCTTACACCGCACCTGTAAGGAGAGAGAAACCAGCAATTTAAACACACGCATCTTTTGCCAGACAGTGTTTGGTAATACAGACTCTTACCTGAACACCATCAGCTGCCAAAAGAAAATCTTCTCTTGGACCCAGCTGCAACACATGAAGGAATGTACAAGAGTGAACATCGGACATATTGATCTCTTTGAACTTTATACTTACGGGTTCTAGACTGGAACCTCGGAGTCAATATTCACCCAGAACTCTTCCAGCGCCTTCAAACCAGTGAAGTAACTAGTATCTACGCGCCACTGCATTCCACGCAGGATGGAGAACTCATCATTTACAAACATAAGGTGAGCTTACTGAAAGTGAATATCTGTTGATTAGTGGGGAGAACAGTGGGGTGCCATTACTAAAATCCACGGGTGGCTAAATCCCTTTCTCCACTTGCAGGAGAATACTTCTACGGGTTAAGCAGACGAGATTAGGCGGTCCAGTCCAGTCTGTCATCTCTGTACTACGCTTCACATTGGAGGAGGTCGTAGCTGTCCGGGTCCGATCGACGCCCTTGTGGGAGCCAGGTGAGCGTAACAGAACGCAAAGCCTATCTACAAATTCTCACCCGGGCGTTATGGAAACCTCCAAAACAGACCAACTAGCCCAATTATTAGGGGAACTAGGGCGGAAGTGCACTCTGCGCGCCAAGAGACTAATGCCCTCAGGAGAGAACTGATTGTGTCAAAGGAACGCGCAGATGATCTTGCTAGACAACTGCTGCAAAATCAAGCTGGGCAAACACCCCTACCTGGACTCGGGGGAAACCCAGCTCCTGTTTCATCGAGCAATCCTATGCAAGTAATCCTACCAGGAGCTATTCCTTTAGCTCCACCCGAACGCTTTGCTGGGGACCCAAAAAGGTTTGCAGTGTTTATGAATCAATGCTGCTTGCACTTTTTATGCAGACCTGGAGCTTTTCCAAATGACCAAGCCAAAGTAGCCTTTATACTATCATATCTTAGTGGCAGCGCAGCTGACTGGTAAATTCCACTAGTCAACCAGGATGACCCTCTTCTTCGTGATTTTCAGGGTTTTCAAAGAAGCATGTGAAGACTATTCGCCAGACATTCACAGGGACAGGCCCTGGATAACAAACTTTTATCCCTTCGACAGGGTAATCAGGATCTGCTAACCTATATTGCAACCTTCAATAGGTTGGTGGTGGAAACCGGATGGCCTGAGGAGAAACGAATTACATTATTTCATCGAGGGCTTCGGGGAGAACTCAAAGATGTTTTGGCTCAAGTTGTGAACCCACCTCAGGATTGCGCAGAATATATAGACTTAGTGGTCCAGTTAGACCACCGACTTCAGAATAGAACGGCTGATCGAGCTAAGTTCGAGAGTCGGGTATGGGTTAAACCCAATGCTACCCCCAAAAGAACAGATGCATCAGAACCTATGCAGATCGGGGGGGTTAAAGGACCCTTAACTCAAAAGGAAAGAGAAAAGAGACGGCAGATGCAATTGTGCCTGTACTGTGGAACCACAGGACATTTTCTACAGGATTGCCCTATAAAACCAACCTAAGAAAGTAGTAGGAGTTGCTGTCAAAAGTCAAATAGAGCCTGATTCGGGAAACGACCACGCCCGACAAGCATAGAGGTCCGCTTGCCGAGCTTAAAGATGGACACTCAGACCTCCCACCTAATTATACCAATGGTCCTAATTGATCCAAGGCAGCCATCACGTATGCACGCAGTAAGGTCATACATTGATAGCGGGGCCGTAGGAAACTACATGGACCACAAATTGGCCTCAAGGATGAATCTACCCCTTTGCAAAAAGACCGCTTCGGATGTCATCACCACAGTCGATGGAAATGAAATTGCCTCTGGGCCTGTAACTCATTCCAGTACTGAGCTGACACTGTTGGGTCAAGATGGGCATCGAGAAATTATTGTGTTTGATTTAATCAAGGCCCCGCAATTCCAAATAATTCTGGGAATGCCAAGGTTGGAAACACACAATCCTTGTATTGATTGGCAAGAGAAGAGAGTGACCTTCCCAGATTGTGCACACACCTGTTACCCGGAAAAAACCTTGAACAAAAGCCTGGCCACCGTTACTAATCCAGTTCTGCAGTTACCTCAGGAATATCAGGAATTTCAGGATGTCTTTCAAAAAGAACAGGCAAATACCTTACCACCTCACAGATCATACGATTGTCAAATTGACCTAGTACCTGGGGCACAACCTCCATGCAGTAAAATCTACGCCCTTATGGAACCCGAAAATCTTCACCTACGACAATATCTGGACCAATACCTTGCTAATGGCTTCATTCGTCCATCCAAATCTCCTGCATCCTCAGCTCTATTCTTCGTGCCTAAAAAGGAAGGTGACCTTAGAACATGCATAGACTACCGCGCATTAAATCAGATTACGGTAAAAAACCGATACCCATTGCCTCTGATCCCCGAATTACTAGACCAAGTAAAGGATGCTTGTATCTACACTAAGTTAGACCTCTGAGGGGCATTCCATCTGGTACGTGTAAAGAAAGGCGATGAATGGAAGACTGCCTTTCGCACCAAGTATGGGTTATTCGAATACCAGGTGATGCCCTTCGGGTTGTGGAATGCACCAGCAGCCTTCCAGTATTTTATGAACAATGTCCTTCGTGAACTCATTGACATCTGTGTTGTGGTATAGATAGACGATATTCTAGTGTACTCCTCCTCAGAATCAGACCATGTGAAGCACGTTCGTGCAGCCCTATAGAGAAAAGCACAAGTTATACGCAAAATTGGAGAAATGCGTTTTTCATTCTACAGAAGTTGAATTCCTGGGATTTATCCTGACTCCAAAAGGAGTTCGAATGGACTCTCGAAAGGTGGACGCAATCCACAAGTGGCCATAACCGAGTTCTGTTAAAGGGGTACAAAACATGCTTGGATTTGCTAATTTCTATCGCAGATTTATTCCTGAATTCTCACATATTGTACACCCCATCACTGCACCTTTGCGAAAAAACAAACGTTTTTTGTGGACTGAAGAGGCTGAAAGAGCCTTCCAAGAGCTAAAATCGAAATTCACGTCTGCACCTGTCTTAAAGCATCCACGCCCTGAGCTTCCATACATAGTTGAAACTGATGCATCCAGTTTAGCCATGGGAGCTGTCCTGTCCCTGTATCTTCTCGGTGCCAGGCATACCTTCACTGTAATCACCGATCACAGGAATCTGCAGTATTTGAAAACAGCCAAGGCCCAATCATCGCATCAACTTCGGTGGGCATTATTCTTTGCCGAATTCGATTTTGTGATCACTTATCGACCAGGTTGTAAAAACGGCAAGGCAGATGCCCTATCCTGAATAGGGATGGGAGAAGTATATTGAAACCCGGAACTGGTGCCTATAATTTCAGAGCAAAGAATTCTTGGCATAACTACTCTACAGACTCTAGAAGACATTCATTTAAAAATCCAACAACTTTTCGATCCAGCAGCCCTGCAGGACTGGGTAAAGAAAGGCCAAGATTATTCAGTCATCAATGACCTGCATTACTATCAAGGACGTCTATTTCTACCACACAAGGAACTACAAGAACTAGTCATCTCCAATTATCATGACGCCCTTATGGAAGGACATCCAGGTATCGCAAAAATTGAAGCTAAAATCAAAAAACAATTCTGGTGGCCCACCTGGCGAAAGGACGTATGGTCATTTGTGATGTCTTGTGGTATCTGCGCGCAAAACAAAAGTCAGAAGAAAAAACCAGCTGGCCTTTTACAACCTTTGGATATTCCACCTACACCATGGCACTATGTCGGATGGGTGCGACACGGAGCGGGAAGCTGTGTCCACTCCTAGTGCTCCCTGTACGAGTTTGAATACACTTTACTCACCACCCTCTATATTGCACCATGCCGGAAACCTTCCTACAGTTACCTTGCCTAAACTAATGGTATTAGCTTGGCGTGCCCACACAGTGAAAAACTGTGGAAATACTGATAAAATCGAGGGCGGACTAGAACTAAATCGGTCAGAGACTTCTGAGTCACGAATGTGCCCCCCACACTGTGCGCCCTTTAAAGCAGTTTCGAAAGCTTGTGCCCAAACTGACTTAGAGCTTGGCAATGCTGAGAAAAACTGCGAAATGGAAGAGGAGGTATTTCGTCCCCTGGCCACGCTCCCACATCCCTTAAGCACACCACATGAAGGATGCGCCTCTCCGGCACCCATGAACAACAGGAGAGACTCACTTGAAGTGGTAAATAAAATCTTACAGGGAATTTCACAAATAAACCGAGCCCGCAACCTCACAACTAGAAGAGTCAGCCCTCCAGCTGGTCGAGAAAAACAGTGGACACCCTCAGTGCCCATTCACGATGCACAATTAGGGGCAGACAGGACCACCCTATACCAAAACTTGATGCTCACTCTGAATAACACACCGCCTCACCAAGAAAAATCTGTGTGTCCGGCTTCACCCAGTTTATCTTGCTCTCAAGCACGGGCCCCTCAAAGGCATGACACTTTGCAAACGTGACCAATTAACTCTAGAAGTGTAAAACACATGAGTACACAAAATGGCGTGGCAAGCGATTCTTCCCCTTCCAGTTCGTCCTCGTCTGAGACCCGCTCTTCTGTTTCTTCACTCATAGAACGTGATTATCCAAAAGTCAGAAGATCTAAAGCTCAACTACACAAAAAAGATCGCTGCTCAAACGTTAGGCTTGACGCGACTTGCATGAAAGATCTTCAATCAGTATTAATGTCATCTACTGGAATTTCGATTGCCCCCTTTCTAAAGCTCTATGAGCAATTGAATGATAATGTGAAGGACCTGTCAACGTTAGTGGCGCTTGTGAACTCGAAACTAATTAACATCGAAAAAGATTTGAACGCTGAAAAAAGGGAAAACGAGACTATAAAAGCCAAAACAACCTCGGCCTTGCAAACACTAACAGATCAGAAAGAAAACAACAAACTGGACAGAAAACTCCTGGCTGAGATAGCCAAAGAAGCACTAAGCGCGCTAAAACACCAACAGGTCTTACATCAGGATACGAACCAACAAGCGAGACTGGAGCCCCAAGGCCACCATAAAAACTACAATGGGCAATTGTTCACTGACCTCCCTGTCCCCATATCTGCCAGCAACCTTCATAAGGACACTGGAGCTCAGAGGCCGCAAATCACTATAGAAGCTCTGGGAACTACAAAGCTCTCTGGCGAGCCAACAGAAGTTCTAAAAACAACAGCACAAAACGCTGACTGTTTGGTCCCAAACAAACCGACCAGCTCCACGGGGAGTTTGATCGACTCAGCACCTGCAATCTGGTGTTATCAGGGTCCAACACCTGACATCACAAAATCCTTGCTGGAGGCCCCTGCCCTCGGTCTAGAAAAACCGACCGACGACGTATTCGAACAAACAAACTTTGCCAGTGTCTTGGAAAGTAGCAAGAGCTCACACAACCCTGCGACGCTGGACCCACAAACACCCTCGACATCAGCATCTACATCGGACACGGGTGTCCCTTGTGTGTCCGGGGTATCCTCAATTCCACAAACAGATGAGTCAAAAAGTCAAATATTTGACATATTTAAAGGAACCACATCTCAGAAATCAGGCCCAACGGCCTCCAAACCAGGACAGACAAAAAAAACAAAAAATCAAAAAACTAAAAACCAGAGACTTGGAAATAACTCAAGAAAATTTCTCGGGAACCTAAAAACTGTCAACGTCACTGTTAAAACTCTCACAGATGAGCGAGGCCCTGCACCGAAAAAAGATCTTCCCACTGACAATGCAACTGTAAAGAGTAAGATCCCGACATTGTCTTCTGAACCTGCAGACAAAACTTCTATTGACCTCACTAATCTCTCTGTGTATGTGGACCTGGATTCCGAGGTCTTAGCTGCTGACACGGGAGTAGATGTCCAGGCAGTTGCCCCTGAATCACAAAAAAAAAACAAACGATGAATACGATCTGGAAATCATCCAACTACCAACAGGAGCCTCAAGAATATGTACTTTACCTGAAATGTCCACTGTACAGGAGATGCAGAATGCCGTCCCTGTGAGTCCTACTTTCAAAACTTTGGAGGACAGACGAAAAACTCTTGTGCATTTGCAGCCAACTTCTAAACTGATGACGAAAAGGGCTCTAGATCTGGAAGAGGGCCTAAGAAATTATGGCGCCCCAAAAGGAAAAACTTATGACGGGCCTGATCCTAACAAAGAGAACAAAACTAGATCAAGACCGGCCCGGCATGAGGCATGAGACCAAGAATTTAGGTCATGGCTTAGACCTAAATGAATGGCGCCAAACAAACAGGATGGACAAAGGACGCAGCGAAAAAGGCTTATCACTTCACAAAGCCCGGTTGGAACGCATAGAAAATGGCGACAATCTCATCTTAAATCGAACAAAGGTTCTATGCCTATTTCAGCATGTGCCATCTCTTAGAACGATTCGTTCCGACGACATCAAGACCGTAGAATTGAAGAACAAGGATCAAAATGATAAAGTCATCCTCCATTTTAGATCTAGAATCCTGAATATTGTCACGGATGCTGCATCTGCACTCATGTACATGGGCTACGACATTTCAGAAGTGTCTGAGAATGCCAAAACGGATCATACGACAGAAACTCATAAATCTAAACCGGATAATGTACATCAAGAACTGTCTTCTGCAAATAGAGACTCCGAAATCACTTCGTACCATAACTCAGAAATACTTAGTGAGAGCGAATTACACCTTGGACCCGACAATAAGAAAATGCAATCATCCTGTAGTCTCACTGGGAATGACTTAGGAAAACTCTCAAAAGACGACAACATCAAGATCACTATCAAAGGTACTGGTGCCACTGAACAAAGTTGTGGTGACTCAAAAACCCTTAAAAACTCAAGCGTTGATCAAAAAGACTGGTCCTTTCTGGCGGAAGCGCTATGCAGATCCTCAAGAAGATAATGCCATGTGGTAGAGGAGCAACTGGAGTTCAGGATTGGATCCTGGAACACCAGGGGCTTCTCCCACCTCCTTGAAGCTCCCTGGCCGGATGAGCTTGATGTGGTCTGTCTCCAGGAAACATGGCTAACTACCTGTCCGACCGTGGACACCTATGAAGTGGCATTTAATCTGGCCTCCAAAAAAAACAGAGGAAGACCCACGGCAGGCCTGCTGACACTTGTCAAAAAAAGTTCTGGATGCCGTATTATAAACACTTCAAATCTGTCGCCATTTATTCAAGTAACAACAATAGCTTCGGCAGGGCCTAAACCGGACAATGTGATTCATTTCCATCTATTGAATCTATATTGGAACCACACTCAGGCCGGCACAATTCCCTTTATAGATCAAGTCTCATCAATAATTGACGACCTAATGCTTAAAAATGAGTCACACAACATAATTATATGCGGAGACTTGAACATCAACTGCATGGACATAAGACGGAAAAACAACGAAGTCCTTAATGCACCGAATAACTTGGCCGCAAAATGGATGGTGGAAATGGAAGCCAGAGACCTGGCAATGCTTAATGGAAACACCGCCGGCGACATACCTGCCGAACCAACATGGAGACGACTCGCACAAAAATCTATCTTGGATTACTTTTTCGTCTCAGAAAAGATCCAGCAATCAACTCTGTCTTTTGTAGTAAAGCAGATGACTCAAAGCGATCATGAGATGATAATTCTAACCTTGCGAGTCGCGAAACAACCACCTGACAAATGCTGGAATCACCGGCTCTTGGTAGAGCCTAACCGAGTGAGGCTCTCACTCCACCCTGACGAAGTCGCCAAAATCTCAGAGACATTTATCAAGACTGACCTTGGAGTGGAATATGTCCACCTTCTCAAACTGTTTGTGGAAAAAAAACATGGATCGAGAAACCCTGGATTCGCAAACAAACACAAATTTGACGCAGAGGTTATGAGGAGAAAGAGAGAACTTCGCGCAACTATCAGACACATAAAATTCAGAGACCCCACAACTTTTTTGCAAGGAAAACATGCTGCAAAACAGAATTACAAAAACTGGATTCGATCTCACAAGGCTCCAATGCTCCAAAACGATGCTGAACTGATGCTGCAAAAGATGAGAAACAAAAACTCATCTGAATTTTGGAGCTTAATTAACAACGAAGGCGCTCCTCAAAGTGCACTGATGACAAACATGGTTTCAGAAGCAGGGTGGACCTCACATTTTGAAAATCTGTACAGCAAAAAAGGGAAATGGTTGTCCCCGATGACATCAAATCTAACAAAATGGGACCTCACTTTCCCCAAAGCGGATTTACTTCAAATTATTAAGAATGTTAGCGCCTCAAGGGCTCCAGGGACAGACGGACTCACTAACGTTACTATAAAGCAAAGTCCAGAGCAATGGGCAGAGTTCTGTGAAGAACTATTCGCCCGAATCAGCAGAGATGCGCAACTCCAAACTCTTGGAAATCTGCAATAATAGTCCCCATTTTCAAAAAAGGAAATCGCCTCGAGCCCAAAAACTACCGACCAATAGCGCTTCTGGACGTATTAGGCAAAGTGTATGCAACAATGCTCCAACAGAAACTGTCACAATGGATTGCAGATAGCAATCATTTTGACGTACGACAGACGGGCTTTGTAAAAGGGGTCGGCTGCGGCCTAAACCTTATGCTAATAAATTTGCTAAAGATGGAAGCAATCAGATCTGGCAAAAAGGTCTACTTAGCCCTGGTAGACTTTTCCCATGCTTTCGCAACCACCATCAGAGTGCGCCTTGACCAACGTGGAACTCTTACAGAGGAAATTAACACCTTTTGTGGAGTTAAACAGGGCTGCCCCCTGGTGGCAATCATATTTAATTTGTTCCTCTCGGACATCGGCATTGCAATTGATGAGCCTCGATCCTTTTCCTCCAAAATACACGGCTGTGCCCTGAGCTGGATGTTGTACGCTGACGACCTAATCTTGCTAGACACCACTCCAATCGGCCTTCAGCGTAAAATGAATGCAGTAGAACGCTATGTGGAAAACAACGGTCTGTATATCAATAACACAAAAAGTGAAATTCTGACGCTGCAAAACCTGCAAATGGGCCGCCACCGGAAAAACAATAAATTTAGTTGGCATCTAGGAAAAGAAAAACTAACCACGGTGGAAAGCACAAGATATCTCGGCATGCAAATTAACACAAACTTAAACGATAGCCCCTGGGTGGAGACTGCGAAAACAAAATGCCGAAACTTTGCTTCCCAAGCCCTGATCCTAAGCAAAAGATATGGGAAGTTCTCGCTCAAGCCAGTGATAACCTTCTATCAACAGAAGGTTGTCCCAGCTCTCATATACGGAGCCGAAAATGCCTTTGGGTGTCCAGCGGAACTCTGGTCAACCCCAGAACACATCTTCTGGGTGAAAACCTTACATCTACCAAACAGCACTTCAACAGTGTGCTTAAGATATGAGCTAGGCTTGATATCCATTGAGGCTTGGATTGCGTGGAACGCCCTGGCTCTATTTGGGAAAATCACGCTGCCAGACGCCGCTCCACAATATAAAATATTGAGCAATCCTGGAAATGCGAACCCAGACTGTCTGTTAGCCATATGGTCAAAAAAATGTGAAGAGCTCCTGACCATGTATGAGACCAATACCAAAATGCTGCAGGACAATCCACTTTTGGTAAAGAAAAAGATCTGGGAATTAGACTGGATTCAAACCAGCACAGACCGAAGGTCTTCGAAAACAATGAGAGATGCCCCTAGCGAAGCAAGAGCGCTTAACAAACTGCAAAATTACGTGGTCTTATTCCCAGACAACAGGAGGAGGGCCACCTTCATGAGATTACGCCTAAATCTGTTTAGAACAAAAGAACGAATAAAGAACTGGGCTGGAAAGGACAAGTCAGACACAGTATGCAGGTTCTGTAAAGCCTGCATTGAAACACTTAAACATCTTGTCCTATTCTGCCCTTTCCACAGATCCCTAAGAACTAAACACCTAGGCCAAATGTTAAATGAATACTCACTGAGGAGTGCTGAAGAATGGTGGCACTTGATGTTTATGGGCTCCAATACAAAACTGACAAGGGTGTTGACCTTGTTTCTGTATGAGATTGAAAGGAGCCTTGAGTTATCTGATGCCGCAGTACAGGGACTTCAGGGTAGTGCTTAACATTGCGTAACCTTCAGATGAAGTACATTGGGCCCTCCCCGATAAGGCTCCTTTGGTACCAAAGGCTTGATCCCTGTCAAAAGGACGGAACTTTATCTCATGCCTATGTTTTGCTTTGTCTTGTCTTGTCTTGCTTTGTATTGGCTATTGGGTTCTGACAAACTGGATGCATTTTAAAGGTTTGTATAAACCAATAAAATAAAGAAAAAAAACAAAAAAAACAAAACATGGCACACCTTGCCTTTAGACTTCATTACAGATCTACCTCCGTGTAATGGATTTAACACCATTCTAGTTATTGTGGATCTTTTTTCCAAAATGGCCCACTTTATTCCTTTAAAAGGATTACCTTCCGCTTCGATTTTGGCCAAGGAATTTCTCGAAAACATTGTTTGAATCCATGGATTTCCTTCTATACTGGTCTCTGACCGAGGTAGTCAATTCATTTCGCAATTTTGGAAGAAATGCTGTCAATTGGCGCAAATCGACGTAAGGCTATCAACCAGTCACCACCCCCAAACTGATGGTCTGACGGAGAGGACCAACCAGACTCTTGAACAATATCTACGTTGTATGCTACACCAAACCGAAAGCAATTGAAAAGATATTTTATGGATTTCCGAATACGCATACAATAACTCTGTACATTCAGGAACCGGACAAAAGCCCCTTTTATACCATATATGGACATCATCCTCGAACCTCAGAACTCGATTCGCCTCAACACTTAGAAATGCCTGCAGTGACTCATCTGCATTCTACTATTACACAAGCCTTAGCACACTTGAAACAAGCAAAGGAGAAATACAAGAAAAATGCTGATCGACATAGAAGTGAAACTGGAGATCAAGTTTGGCTGCCTACAAAACACATACCGCTAAAGGGAACTCAAACTTTCAATCCTAGATATTTGTTGGGACCTTACACCATTAAGGCCATTATCAACCCGGTGGCCGTCAAATTGGAATTACCCTCTAAAAAGGGAATTCATCCTGTTTTTCATGTTTCACTTCTAAAACCAGTTCAACCTGGGACAAGATTAACCAAACCACCTGACCCCATCCTAATAGATGGAGAAACTGAATTCGAGGTAAAGAATATCCTTGACTCTAAGATGGTTAAATCAAGACTTTTTTATTTATTCGACTGGAAGGGTTACGGACCACAAGAAAGGTCATGTGAACCTAGTGACCACGTTCATGGACCTCGGTTGGTGAAGAAATTCCATTGGAACTTCCCAGACAAACCAGGACCAAGGGGAAGAGAAATTTTAGGAGGGGCCTTGGGGGGGGGAGTGCTGTCATGATGCCGACCCCCGGGCATCAGGATCAAGCCCATCAGCCCCAGGAGCAGGCATCCCGATATTTAATAAAACCCCAGCAGCCGGTGGGCGTGGCCTGGAGCGCGGACTATGCAGTCGCCTCCTTGATGGCCTCCGTGGGAAGCCCGCTGCATCTCAGCTTGTTACGGTTCCCAGGCAGCGTTTTCGGACCCAACTCGGCGAGGGGAGGTGAGAAGGTCCGGAGCCCCGCCGCTGTGCTGCTGGGACCCAGATTCGCCGAGACAAAGATGATCGGGCCGCCTGCATCTCGCGGCCCCTCCGCCGCGTAATCCAAGATGGCGGACGGGACCCGGCGACGACAGCCGAGACGCGGCCTCGCCATCGGAGCTCCTCCTATGGACCCCTGAGCACTCCGGCGACCCAGCTGATATCCCGGCAGGAGACGAGGTAGGAGCTTCGGGCTCCGGGCCCCCTTTGCTTTTGCCCCTGTCCCGGACCCCCCCAGGAGGAGAAGACCTTGCAGCCGCCCCAAACACACCGGGGGCGCGCCACACCACGCAGCCGCGGTCCCCCCGGCTCTCGCCCTCCGCTACGCCTCGCCGCCTCCACCTTGGAAGAGGGGGCTGGGGCCAGAGAGTTCTCCCTCCATCTGTGGGGGGACTGCGACACTTCGCCTCCAGACTCTGCACCCCTGCAGGAACAGATCTCCTGGCTCATGGTCCCGGTCAGCGGCGCCACGTTCTACTGCCCTCCTAACGGTGAAATAAACCCTCTACTGCCACCACTACCACCAGGAATCCGGCAGGCACCCGTGGCGATCTGGACCCGCGCCCTCCTCTTTGAGAGCCCAGCCTGAACTGGCGTGCTCCGGCACCTAAGCTGCTCCCGCTCGTCCCCCTGTTTGCTTCCTGGGGCGCCCCGGCCCACGTTCGCCATCCCCCCTGCCCAACTTGGTACCAGTGAGACCGGGACGACACTTCAATTCTCCTCCCCTTCGCACTGGGAGCCCCTGCGTGCAACCAAGACATCAGAACACTCATTCTAGCCTCCTAAGTACCCTCGAGCCATCGCCACTATTGCGCATGAACTGCCTGTGGCCCTTGACCCACGCTTGCCAGGCCACACCATGTCTAGGCAACCGAAATCCACCAAGTCCTCAGACATAGCAACAATGCTAATGTCGTCCGACAAAGCAAAGAAACTGGACACTCTTCCCCCCGCCTCACGAGAATCCCTGGACAACAAGGGACCGTTAGCAACTAAGGAGGACATCCGTGATTTCATGGCTGACATTAAAACCGAATTTCGATCATGTATGTCGGAGCTTACCGCCAAGTTGGAGAATACCGATAAAAGGGTCTCGGAGATGGAACAGAGAGTGGGAGAGATTGAGGATCGAGCCCAGGACCACGCCTCCTCCCTGAATGAGATCCAGCGCTCCGTGGGGCTTTTGCAGGACAAATGCGAAATCCTGGAGTATAAGCAGGAAAACTTGGAGAACAGAGCCCGGCGCAACAACCTCCGCATCCGAGGGGTTCCTATGTCAGTCCCAGACCAAGAGCTTGCCGGATACGTGGGCCTCTTCTTTCAATCTCTCCTCCCAGATATGGAGGATTCACTGCTGCTACTGGATCGCACTCACAGACTAAACCCCCGCCGTGGAGTTGAGTCAGACGGCCCACCTGATGTGATCACCAGGGTGCATTTCTTTACAACAAAGGAAGCCATATCAGCAATAAGTCGCTCTGAGAACGAAATCACCTTCCAAGGGATCCCTCTTCAGATTTACCAAGACCTATCTCCGCTGACCCTCCAGAAAAGGCGAGCCCTTCGCCCACTAACCACCTTCCTTCAAGCCCAAAAGATTTGCTACAAATGGCTCTTTCCTACAGCCTTGCAATTCTCCTATAAGGGTACCATACGCAGGATCAATCATCTAGACGACGCTGGAAGTATATTGCAGCCGGTCCCCGCTAACTCCTCGCCCTCACAGGTCACCGAAGCAGCAACTGACTCGGACCTCATAGCCTCCCCTAGGTCCAAACAAAATACATGGTCGAGGGTTCCGAGATTTAGGAGGAGAAGATAACCTGGAACGACCTCGCAAGGGACCCTTCCGACCCCTATGACCTAGCTTAGCGATCCTGGCGCTGCGGAGCCAACTGCCACTCTTGAAAACACGGATGGATTTCATCCCCGATGCAGCGGGCCCCCCCCGCACCACGGCCCATGCCCAGCTTCAAGGTACATTCCACCTATGAGTCCTTGGAGCAAATCACTCACATTTTCAGCCATGTTGGCTATTCTTTGTTTCACGGCCCCGTTGGCCAGGGGAGGGCACAACCCCATAATGGGTCCCCCATCCCCAGTTAAATCTTGGACCTCCCGTTGGCGGTCCGAGCAAAAACCCCAGAAGCAGGATAACAGATGGTCACATTTCCCACGACATAATGGCTGATTCCTCAGTAGCTCCCCCCCTCCCACAAGCTTCATCAGCGACCCCGGGTCCCGCTCCGGAACAGCAAACCTGGAAGTTTGTCTCTCTAAACGTCAAGGGCCTGAACTCGCCGGCTAAACGCAAATCATTCTACAAAAACTCCAGAATGAGGCCGCCACCATGGCCATGCTACAGGAAACTCACCTGCTACCGGCAGACTTCAGCCGCCTACACTCTCGCGACTTTCCAAAGCAACTCTTCGCATCCGGCAACTCCAAGCGAGGTGGCACTGCAATCCTGTTCCGGAGGGGGCTGAATCCCCAGATACTGGACACCATAAGCTGCCCGGAAGGACGCTACATAGCAGTGAAATGCCTGCTGGCGGGACAGCTGTTCTCCCTGGTCTCCGTATACGCGCCGAACCTGGGCCAAGCACCCTTCTATGATTCGCTAACCACAACTCTTTCTCCCTTTCTGGAGGGCCAGATAGTGATTGGTGGGGACTTTAATGGGGTCCCGGACCCCGTAAAAGACAAATCGCACCCTCCCTCCGCCGGAGACTTCACCACGGCCTTAGCCCTCCTGCGTTTGTTCAGGACTCTAGGGGTGGTGGACTCATGGAGAGTGCTCCACCCATCTGAAAAAGACTTCTCCTTCTACTCTTATGTTCACCGGACATTCTCCAGGATAGATCTTCTTCTAATATCCCCGCAAATCTTCGCCTTCACTGAAGAGGTGACTATAGGCTCCAGAATCCTATCCGATCACGCCCCGGTCACCTTGGAAATCCGAGTTCAGGGTCCTCCTGATCCCCAGCGACGCAGATGGACACTATACGACCCCATCCTTAATGAGATGCCACTCAGAGACGCTATCGCAACCACGATCGACAACTTCTTTAAGGAAAACCCTAGCGGAGATACCTCCCTAGCTAACACCTGGGATGCAATGAAGGCAGTGGTGGGGGGAGAACTGATTGCCAAAGGGGCAGCCTATCATAGACATAAACAACAAATTCGTCAGGGCCTTGAAGAAGAACTGGAGAGGGCAGAAAAGATCCATAAGGAGAAGGGCTGGACCCCTAAAACGCAGCGAGCTCTCCGAATAGCAAAAAAGAAAATTGAAGCCCACTATGCTGAACATACCGCCCATCAAATGACAAAAGCCAAACAGTTCTATTATGCCAAAAATAATAAAGCAAACAAACTACTGGTGGCTAAACTTGCTAAGATAAGAAGAAACAACACAATCGTGGGCCTACGGGACCAGCAGGGCAAGGCGCAATACTCAGATCACGACAAGCTTCAAATTGCATCGGCCCACCTGACCCAGGTAATGGCCGCCCCGCCTCGGAAGGTCGAAGAACAGAGGGAATACCTGCAAAGCGCGGCGCTCCCCCGACGGGAGAACGCAGCCCAGGACTCACTGGAAGCCCCAATCACCGGCGAGGAAGTCGATGAGGCGATAAAATCCCTCAAGTCTCGAGCCCCTGGCCCGGATGGCTACACGACGAAATTTTATAAAGTTTTCAAACCCCAACTCCTCCCACCCCTGGTACAGCTGTTTAATTCATTCAGAACCACGGGCACTATAACCCCGTCAATGCAAGAATCAATCACCGTCTTGCTGCCCAAACCTGGCGGCGACCCAAAGAATCCTGCGTCCTACAGACCGATTGCTCTGCTCAATATAGATGCCAACATATACTCCAAAATTCTAGCAACCCGCCTGTCCCGGATCCTACCAGAGATAATCGACGCCGACCAGAGTGGCTTCATCACACACCGCTCTACCGCTGATAACATTCGCAGAGCTTTGAACCTGGTGGAACTTGCCTCCCGAGACTCCCGAGAGCTGGTGCTTCTGGCCCTGGACGCAGTTAAGGCCTTTGACAAAGTGGACGGGAACTTCATGAGGCCTACTCTCGAGGCCTTTGGCTTTGGTCCAGAGTTCTGCGCCATGACTTTGGCTAACTATTCTGCGCCCAAAACCTTTCTCAGAGTCAATGGCATCCTTTCTCCCCCTATTGGCCTGACCTGTGGAACCAGACAGGGCTGCCCGCTATCGCCACTGCTTTTTGCATTAATCATGGAACCATTCGCCCAACGGATCAGGCGAAACCCGGAAATCAAGGGCTTCCAATCGAACACAACACACCATAAACTGGCCCTATATGCAGACGACGTCTTACTAACCATCACAGAACCCCGCACTTCCTTCCCTCAGGCCCTAGCTGAGATAGAGAGCTATGGAAGGGTCACCGGCTTTGCCATCAACTTCCGGAAATCAGCTGCCATGGGGGTGGCCCTTTCCCGGGAGGTTCGGGAGGCTCTGGCCCCGCTATGCCCGATACAATGGACAATTAAGAGCATCAGTTATCTGGGGGTCCAGATCCCAGCTGACCCGGGGGAAGTCTACCGGGCAAACTTTCCCCCACTGTTCACGGACCTCGTGGCGGACTTAAAACGGTGGACGGCGCAAGAAATCTCACTGATGGGTCATATCACGGCCTGTAAAATGAACTTGCTACCAAGATTCCTATATGCTTGCTCCTCGCTCCCAGTACCGATCCCGGCACCGGCCCTTCAAAATCTACAAAAGGAAATGTCACGGTTCATTTGGAAAGGGAGGAAGCCCAGAATCCCTAGGACCACGATGCTGGGCAATGCCAGACTGGGTGGCCTCGGAGTTCCAGACCTACAAAACTATCAGATGGCGGCCCAACTCGCCTGTATCCGAACATGGCAGATACTTACCAACCGCCCGAGATGGGTGGACCTTGAACAGGCGCAACTGCCTCTCCCGCTACGTTTTCTCCCACATATCAATCCCTCCGAGCGCCGCCAGTGGCAGAACCTCCTGAGGTCCACCAAACACACTGTGGCTACCTGGGATAAAGCGCTGAAACAAAAGAAGATCCCAGTGGGACACAGCCCCTCCTCACCGGTGTTCCTGAACCCGGCCTTTACACCTGGCTGGGCCACCCGGAACTTCAGATCCTGGATAGCGGGAGGCCTGGAGACCCTGAGGCAACTTTTCGAAGGGGGACAGCCCTGCACCTTTAGGCGATGTAAAGAACTCTTCCAACTTCAGGAGCAGGACAGATTCATGTACATTCAGCTGTGCCACTGGTGCTCCCATCCACAGACCCGCCAAGCTGCCACCCGCCCCCCCACGGCCATTGAACTGACTCTAAATGATCTCCCAACTAGGGGGAGCATCTCCACCCTATACAAACGCCTCCAAATTGACTTCCTAATCTCTAAAACCCGGTATATGGCCCAATGGGAGGCAGACCTGGGCCGCCCAGTCGAAGACCAGCTGTGGGTTGACATTTGGTCGCGGGCTCATACTTCTTCATCTTGCATTACGAACAGAGAAGGCGCCTATAAAATCCTCCTTCGATGGTATTATTCTCCCCTAAGACTACACCATATGAACCCCACACTCAACCCGAACTGTTGGAGGCAATGCGGCCAAGTAGGGACTTTCTTTCATATGTGGTGGTCCTGCCCGAGGGCCCAGGCCTTTTGGAAACAATGCCTAGCAACAATCACAGACATCACTCAGGTGCGACTTCCCCTGGAGCCCGAGCCCATCCTCCTGGGAGCCCCAGTCCCCGGAATCTACCCCAGATCTGGCCCTATGGCCAAACTGCTATCCCAATGCCTATTGGCGGGCAGAAACGTAATAGCTCGCACTTGGAAAACAGCAGAAGGACCATTAATGCCTTTTTGGTGGGTAAAAATCTGGGACATCTTAATCGCAGAGAAGGTGACGGCTGCCGGGGCAGGCCGCCTACATCGCTTCGAAAACATTTGGGGCCCAATCCTAGACTTTGATCGGAATTATCCAGCCCTGACATACAAGCCCCAACTAGCCAGGAGGACTTTACGGGACGATAACTCCCAGCGGCGACAGGAAGAAGAATGTTAAGACACGGGGGAGGGGAGGGGAGAGCAATCTACTGTGCCTCCTTTATGCCATTTATCGTGAATGATCATTTTGTATTGCCTGATCCTGCCTGTTTAAAATAAATATTTAAAAAAAAAATTTTAAAAAAAACCCAGCAGCCCTGGCTTGGGGCTGTCTGGGTTAAGTCCTGGCGCCTTAGGCGCCAGGCTCATAAGAGGAATCAGTCCTGGCGCCAGAGGTGCCAGGCTCATAGACTTTACTTACCTCATGTAGACCATGTTGCAAATGAATCCAAGCCAACGTGAGACCTGGATGGGACTATTTTACTACAGGGACTATTTTTTACTCGGGTGTGGTTCTAGGGACTTCTTACCTGGAACTACTTTGGAGGCTATTTAAACCATGCCCGAACAGCAGCACATGCTTCGCGTTATTCTGCATCCAGCAGCGTAACACTCACCGTGCCTGCAGTCAGCATCCAGTCTTCAGCCACGCCCATCTCGAATCCAGAGCTCCTAGCAATAGAAGAAAGAAGAAGGAAGGGTTAGAAAACAGATATTATCTCAATCCTTACCTGAATTCCGGATCCATCACGTCTTCGAACTTGAAGAGCACATTATTCTACACGCGTCGCATCGCCAGCTCCAGCGCCACGCCATACTCACCAGTCCTCACAGCATTTTTCAATCCGGCCCAGCCTCCATCATTTTCTCCACCGAATTCCACCATCTAGGGGAACAAAGAAACATAAGGTGAGCCGAGAGAGCCAACAAATACAATCTCTCCACCATCGACTTACCTGATTAATAACCGGAGGCATTATTCTGTAACAAACTGCAACTTCTTACACCGCACCTGTAAGGAGAGAGAAACCAGCAATTTAAACACACACATCTTTTGCAGGACAGTGTTTGGTAACACAGACTCTTACCTGAACACCATCAGCTGCCAAAAGACAATCTTCTCTTGGACCCAGCTGCAACACAAGAAGGAATGTACAAGAGTGAACATTGGACATATTGAACTCTTTGAACTTTATTCTTACGGGTTCTCGACTGGAACCTCGGAGTCAATATTCACCCGGAACTCTTCCAGCGCCTTCAAACCAGTGAAGTAACTGGTATCTACGCGCCCCTGCATTCCACGCAGGGTGGAGAGCTCATCATTTACAAACATAAGGTGAGCTTACTGAAAGTGAATATCTGTTGATTAGTGGGGAGAACAGTGGGGTGCCATTACTAAAATCCATGGGTGGCTAAATCCCTTTCTCCACTTGCAGGAGAATACTTCTACAGGTTAAGCAGACGAGATTAGGCGGCCCAATCCAGTCTGTCATCTCTGCACTACGCTTCACGTTGGAGGAGGTCGCAGCTGTCCGGGTCCGATCGACGCCCCTGTGGGAGCCAGGTGAGTGTAACAGCAGGGAGCCCGGAATCATGCTTCAGCGCATCCTTGACTGGGGAGATTCCATGAGGTGTCTGAGGCGAGAGCAGCTAGAATGGAGGCTGGGTCGCGCTCCATCAAGACCGAAGAGGTATGTGCGATGTGGCGCGGTGGCAGGGGCAGCAGAAGACCTGGTGGCGGTACACGGGATAGAGTCGGGAGGGCAGGAGAAATTTGCCAAAAATGTGGGTATGACATGCCCCACCCAGCAGAATGCCCTGCGGCTGGAAAGACCTGTGGACGGTGTGGGTTACTGGATCATTTCTCGAGGGTATGCAAGGCGGCAAAGCCTGTGTTGATGCCGAGGGGCCCGGGCCGGTCCAGTTTCACTCGCCAGGGTCGACCATCCAACGTCGCTCAGGTGGACGAGAGTGAGGAGGATGCCCAGGTGGAGGAAGCGGATGAAGAGGAGGAAGAGAACATTTTCTTTTTTCTCGAGTGTGGGGATCCTGAAAAGCAAGAACAGGAGACAGCCAAGGTGCGTGGTCAAGGCAAATCGATCTCCAGTCCCAGTCCTCGTGGACATGGGGGCGTGTGTGAATGTAATGGCCCGTGGACACTATGATGCTATGGACCAGCACCCCAAGCTGGTCGCACCCAAGGCCCGCATCTTTGCCTTCGGTGGTGTGGACCCTATCCCTCTGGATGGTGTGTTCGTGGCAAAGGTAGAACACGATGGCTCCCAAATCACAGCACGGTTCTATGTGACACCGGTGAGCACCAATACCTTGTTAAGTTGTGCTGCAGCAGAGGTCCTCGGCATTGTCAGTTTTGCATACTCCGTCTATTTAGAGGACATTAATGACTTGCTCGAGAAGTATGCCGCACTGTTCAAGAGGATTGGGCAGATGGCCGGTGACCCAGTGAGGCTGCACATTGATGAATCGGTGCAGCCCATTGCCCTGAAACATCAAAGGGTACCGTTATACCTCCGTGAACATGTCGACAAGGAGCTGGACATCTTGGTCAATCTTGACATAATAGAAAAGGTTGAGGGTCCGACTCCCTGGGTGTCCCCGATAGTGGTGGCACGGAAGCCTAAACAACCTGATGCTGTCAGAATCTGCGTCGACATAAGGCTCCAAACAAAGCCATTAAGAGAAAGAGACACCTCACCCCGACGATTGATGACATCATTGCGGAGGTACAGGGTGCTCGTTTCTTTTCGAAACTGGATCTCCGGGCGGGCTATCACCAGGTTGTCCTCCACCCCGAGTCGAGGTATATTACCACCGTTACTACACACCGAGGGCTATACCGCTATAAGAGACTGAGTTTTGGTGTGTCCTCAGCGGCGGAGGTGTTTCAGAACATTATTCAGGGCACCCTGGCTGATCTAGAGGGCGTTTTGAATATAAGCGATGACATCCTGGTGTTTGCAAGAACAGGGGTAGACCATCTGAGGCGGTTGGCGAAGACGTTTGGAAGACTGCAATCCTTGGGCCTCACCCTCCACAAAGAGAAGTGTGAATTTCTGCGACCATCAATAGAATTCTTTGGCTTTGTATTCAAGGAGGGGGGGGTGTCTCCTGATCCCAGGAAGGTGCAGGACATAAAGAAGGCGCACCCTCCGGAGTCCTTGTCTGATGTGCGAAGTTTCCTGGGCATGGTTACATACTGTGGGCGATTCATAAAAAATCTTGCCTCCAGGTCGGAACCACTCAGGGCACTAACAAGGAAAGATACCATCTGGAACTGGGGCCCTGCTTGAACAGGCGGCTTTTGATGACATCAAGGGTGCCTTGGCAGCTGAGGATACCATGTCATTTTTCGATCCTGCGTTACCATCAGAGATCATCGTCGACGCCAGCCCATTCGGCCTGGGCGCCGTGCTAACGCAGATTGACTGTGATGGGGGTGTCTGCCCGGTGGCGTATGCCAGCAAAGCCCTGTCTGATGCAGAGCAACGGTACTCTCAGATCGAACGCGAGGCGCTGGCAGTACTTGGGGGACTTCTGGCTCTATGTCCTTGGACACCCAGTGACGGTGGTGACAGACCACAAGCCACTGCTTCCCATCCTAGCGGGGTCGTCATCCAAGCCACCGGCACGCATTGAGAGGTGGATGCTCGCTCTTTTGGAATATGGAGTCACCTTGGTGTACCGGCCGGGGGCAAACAACGCAGCAGACCATCTCTCCAGACACCCTGGGGCGTCCGGAGGAGAAGACCATGGCATCTGTGCAGAGGAGGCCGAGGAGCACGTCCGGGTGGTGGTGGAGGCGGCCACCCCGAATGCCATGCCTCTTCAGGAGCTTGAGGCAGGTGCAGCGGATGATGAGGTCTTCAAAATCCTGAGGCACTCTATGAAACAGGGCTCCTGGAAGTGAGTGCTGGAGGCTCTGGCGGGGCGCACTCAGGAGGCCAGGACCGGACTTGAGCAGTTATGGAAGGTCCGGGAGGAGTTATCGTTTTCAACATCCGGCCTTCTACTCCGCAGAGACCGGATTGTTGTAGCCCAATCAAAGGTGGACGACGTGATCGCCCTGGCACACCGTGGTCACCAGGGCGCCGCCAAGACCAAGGCCCGCCAACGGCTGAAGGTGTGGTTCCCCGAGGTGGAGCGCAAGGTGGATGACTTTGTGGCGGCCTGTGTTTGGTGCCAGGTGGCATCTCCCCTGCAGTGTGAGCCTGTCATAGAGGCGATGTCTAGGGGGACACGCCCTTGGGAAGTCGTTCATGCGGACTTTGGGTCCACCACGATGGGCACCCACTTCCTAGTTCTGGTCGACAAATACTCAAGGTATCCCGAGGTGGAGTTTGTGGAGTCTGTGGCGTTTGAGCACGTCGTTGTGGCTGTGGAGAAGGTGTTTGCGGTCCATGGGTTCCCACGCACGCTGTGCTCGGACAACGGGGCACCATTCCAGAACGAACGCTTCTCGGGGCTGATGGAGAGCTATGGGGTGGTGCACAGGAAGATCATGCCTCTCTGGCCCCGGGCCAATGGTGAAGCAGAACAGCTGATGAGGACTCTAAACAAGACCTTTAGAATTGCTCAGGGGCTGGGGCAGTCCCTCCAGAGAGCCCTTTACCAGTTTCTGAGGGTGTACCGCACCACGCCACATGCATCCACTGGAGTGGCCCCGGCAGAGGCATTGTTTAAGCGGTGCCCTCGAGGGTTGCTGCCGGAGGTAAGAGAGAAAGAACCTGGGGTGATCAATGACCAACAAGTTGAGATGGACCGGCAAGCAAGAATCGAGCAAGAGAACGTTCGGAGAGGGCTTCTCCCGCAGCAGCTGGAGCCTAGGTGATGAGGTCCTTATTCGAAATAGACATCCCCATGGAAAGCTCTCCCTACCGTATAAGCCGGAACCGCTGGACGTTGTTGCAGTCCGGGGATCCATGGTGACTGCATCAGACGGCCGGTCTGCGGTAACTCGCAATGTGAGCTTCTTTGAGAAGCTGCGGGATCCAAGAACTGATCCACCTCCTGATCCGGACCCAGGAGAGATCCCTGAGGACGAAGGGGAAATACCTTGTCTGCCTGAGTCCCCGGCCCGGGGCATGTCTATGGACAGATCTCCCGTGCCGGAGGTGAGCAGGAGGTACCCCCAGAGGGCTGGGCGAGGGAAACCTGCTCACCTCAGCGACTACATGTTGGGTCATCTGGCTGATCATCCTGATGATGAGAACTGTTAAGTAAGGGGACCCAGGTGGATGTTAATAAAGGGGTGTTTTGAACATGGGGCATTGTGAAATGCTATGTATATATTCTGGTTTCGTTTGCAGTGTCTAGTGTTAGTATGTTTATTGTTCTCCCGGAACAAGGAGGAGTGTGGCGCTGCCCGATGACAGGGCGCGCATGCGGCGGCAAGACGTTGCACGCCGCCGCGTGCAACATAAATAAACAGGGTGTTTCCCGGCCGCGTCAGAGCGTCCGGGAAGCCCGAACCGAGAGGACGTGTGTGTGTGAGTCCTTCGGGGTCTGGGGCTTACGGGAGGCACTGGGGGTCGCAAGCAACCCCCAACAACGGGGAACACCAGTAAGCAACCATCAGAGTTTTCATCTAACACCGCAGCAGAGTACCAGAGTCAAGGGGCAACTCTCGACAACCAGTGAACTTGCCTCAGATGTAAAGATACTGCCCATAGTGCGCCATGGTTGGCTGACACTGCGATTTGCTGGCCTGGCGTGCTAACGTTGCCATAAGCTGTTCACGCATGTCTTTCAATGCGGGTGGAGTCCGCATGTTCATCTTCATGGAACACATGCAAAAGAGAATAAATTGAAATGACAATAAGCAAATCATCTGTAAAGAGCCTCAGGCTTCAGAGCCCTGCATTAGTGTTTTTGTAATGGATCTGTGTATTTTCTTCCTATGTCAAGCACACATGATATACTATTGCAAGATGCCTGCGAGAAGCTCTTTGTTGAGGAAAACGCCCTTGCCAGACACTGACGCACATCTACTTTGAGAGGAAGCGATCATTGCATTATACTGTGCTTAAGTATCAAAAAGAGGCACACACATCCTAAATTACATGAAAAAGATGCTGTGACATTTGCAGAAAGTGTCAATGTGAAATGCTTCTATTTTTATGAAAATGACTTCAACTGCATAGGGGGATTGCAGTAGACTTAACATTGACATAGTTGCTCAAAAACGGTCAGTGCTGGAAAATTCCACTGGCTAATGCAATCTACTGGAGTCTTTAAGAACTTTAGGAATCACTGGAAAACAGATTCCAACTAGCGGACAAAAGATGCACGTCATTCATCTCCGGATATAAAAGGAAAGCTCACAGCACGTTTGGAGCCAAAAAAAGAGAAGCAAAGGCCAGTGAAAAGGAAACAGTATTGCTGAGGTGAGAGCGGGCTTCTCTTACCCCAGTAAGTATGCGTCTGTTCTCAAACTCATTTATTATATCTGCCTTCCCCCTCCCCTAAGCCTGCGTCACTTCTCTTCCCTTGGATCCCGCTCCGGACCTAACCGACCTTCCACATAACAACATGGATGAATTGTTGTGTCCCACCATGACAACCTTCCCTTTTTTTAAACATAAGAGTCGGGTGCTAACCCATCTCTTCAGTGATTATTATGGGCGTGTGAGGGGTGTGTCGCGGTAATCACGGAGGAGCTGGTACAATATTTGCTCAAAAGGGTTGTGGGACAGGTGTGCCACATTTAGCGCTCTCTTGAGGTTGCCCATGAAACATTCGGCCATGCCATTGGCTTGGGGTCAGAGTTGCGTAATTTTCTGATGTTTGAATCCCATGTACTGGGCAAAATTTGCAAAGTCCAGGCTGGTGAAAGGAGGGCCATTGTCCAATTTTATTATTTGAGGGGTGCCATAAGCCATGAGGATGCGTTTCCGGGAAGGCATGACCGCCGTAGCTGCCGTGGATAGTACTATTTGTACTTCTGGGCACCTCAAGTATTCATCAACCACCACTAAGGAATATGTGCCCTCTCATAGGGTCCAAAGAAGTCAACAGCCAGCTCCTCCCATACGCCTCCTGGGAGTGGTGACATATGTAGAGGATTTGGGTGTGGTGCTGGCACTATGGCACCTGCAGATTGCACAGTTCTTTGGAGCGTCTTCCACCTGTTTGTCTAGCCCTCGAAACCAGATTTTCTGTCTCAGGAGTTTTTTTGTCGAGTCAACCCCTCTGTGTCCCAGGTCGACCACTTGTTAGCGTAATGACTTGGACAAGACGATTCAACAGCCCTTCATGATTGTTTGGTCCTCTGTACTGGTGAGCTCCTCTTGCACCAGATGTATTGCCTTTATGTCCCCTTGCAGGGATTCCTCTAGGTGTTTCGTTTATTCTCTTGCATGCTTCAATTTGCCTTGGCTGATGCACTGGGCGAGGATAGCCAGTATGGGGTCATTTGCAGATTCTTGTTGCAGCGTCTACCACTCTATTGGGGAAGGTTTTAGTTGGCGTATGATGTATTGCAGTTATGGATCCGCGATGAAATGTTCTGGGGCAGACGGACCTGTGGGGTGATGAGAGAGGTAGTCGGCCGGGTTTTTGTCCTTGCCTGGCCTATGACAGATGGAGAACTTGTAGTCCTGGAGGCGGAGACCCCACCTTTCTATCCGTGGGGGCATCCAAGCCCTGGGGTTGCCGAAAGGAGGGCTTGATGATCAGTGACCACTGTGAATGCCTTTCCGAATAAAAACAAATGGAAGTGCTCACAGGCTCTCTTGCTCTGCTTGGGAGTATTTTTGTTCAGTTGTGGAGAGGCTGCGGCTGGTGTATGACACCACTTTCTTAATGTGGTGAGTTTGGGGTCGTATTCGGCCAGTATCATGCCCAAACCCACGGGGCTGTCGATTACCGTCACCCCTGTGTCCTTGGTTGAGCAGAAGTAGGACATGTCTGAGGCCGAGGCATGCAGGCGCCAATGTCTGTGAAGGCAGCCTCACATTCGGTGTTCCAGATGAATTCCTGTCCATTCGTGGTTAGCTCTCTCAGTGGAGCACTCACTGTCACAAAGTTCTGTAAGTATCGTGAACAGTAGCTGGCTAGCCCTAGGAATGATCTCAGGTCTGATACGTCCATTGGCCATGGGATGTCTTGTAGTGCCTTGACCTTCTCTGGGTCCGGCATCATGCCCTGGTCCTAGAAGTATGGCCAAAGAACTTGAAGGTTCGCTTTCCAAACTCGCATTTGTCCTTGTTGAGCGTGACATTGGCAGCTTCTGGTGCCCTGCAGACTTTGTGTAAGTTATCATTGTGCTCTTGAATCTATTTCCCGAATGCCAGGATGTCATTGCTGCAATTTACACACCCTGGCTCATGTTTCGTCACTGGATGTATCTCCTCCTGAAAGATTTCCATTGCTGATGATATGCCGAAGTTGAGGCGTTTGTAGCAGAAGAGCCCCATGTGGCTTACAAAAGTGGTGATATAACAGGACTCCCTCACTAGTTCCAGCTGATGGTAACCCTTGTTGAGGTCGAGCTTCGAGAATAGGATTGCACCATTGAGGAGGTGGATCATGTCCATTAATTCTCAGAGCCTGGTGTTGCTCTCGATGCATTGTCATGTTAGGATGGCGCATATCTTCGCACAAGCGAATGGAGACCTCAGCCAATTTCTTGGTTACTGGTACAATTGGGGAGACCCATCGGGTGGGTCCGACAGCCAGCTCAATGATGTAGAGGTCCAGTAGGCATCTCAGTTCTTCTACCTGCCTTTGGATGTTTATTGGGATGCCCCTGTAATGCTGGGCAACTGGCTTGACCTCTGGATCAATGTGGAGACGTACTTTGCAGTCACACAGTTTGCCAAGACATTTGAAGTGGTTCAGGTATGTTTTTGTGATGTCTCCTTCAGGGGCCATATATTTGTGGGCCATCATGTTGTATAGGATGTGGACGAGTCCCAATGTCGATGGATGTACTGAAGCTCAAGATGCAGCCCCTGTTGGTTTCCGTGGAAAGGATATGTAGTTGTATCTTGGCTGTGTGCGACTTGTGCACGCAGATCGTAGTAAAGGTGCCCTTGCACGGCAGAGGCATGTTGGAGCCATAGGGAAAGATGTGGACCTGTGAGGGCTGCAATTTTGGCGGGTGGCACAGGCAATTCTAGGCCTCCTCGTTCATGACATTGACGGTTACGGCTATGTCAATGAGGAATTATGTTGGCGTGTTGCATACTTGAAGCATTAGGATGGGGCCATGTTCTTTTGCAGTCTCGTTCCCAGCACCCATACGTATCCTTTCCTCCTTTGGCTGACATCTGAAGAGGAGGAATATGACTGTGATCGTATTTCTACGTAGTGGACGCTCCTTCAGTGTCTGTGAGAGGATCTCCTGTCAGGGGACCGGAATGATCTACTAGGGTTTTGGCGGGTGTTCTCGGCCTCCAAAAGGCGATACCTTCTGCGCTCGCGGCTCGCTTTCCTGTCTTCTGGTCGGTGTGTGGGATGGCGTCTGCTGCCCCTGGGGGAGGTCGTCAGGACGGGCGGTGTTGGGGCATTCATGCAGACCGCTCTAAAATGGTCATCACCCCCCACATGCTGCACACTTTTGGCCGATGGCTGGGCACGTGTCTTCATGAGGGAACTCATAGCCACACGGTAGCACGATTTTGTTGAGTGTGTAGGTTTGTCGCATGGAGCCGGTGTCAATTTTCTAACATTCTCTTGATCTTTGGTGTCTGATGATATCTTCACCCATCCCAGGCCGACCACCTGCTGTGTGACTGCTGAGTCAGTGCAAGTCATCACTAGTATCTCATCGAGGGTCCTCTGTTTCTGGAGTAATTTCCATTTTAATTCAGAAGATTCGCACCCCACAATGACCTGGGTGGGTAAAGCCTCATCATTCGAGTATCAGTGGAAAGCACAGTGCTTCTTGCGGATACGCAGCCTCATGACATAGTCGCCCTTGGTTTCTCCTTTCTCCTACATGGTTATGTGAAAGATGTGTCTCCCGTAGTCTATGTTGGTGTGTGGGCAGAAATAGGTGTCCAGCGCCTTACAAATTTCCTGGTATGTTGCCTTTTCTTCATCAACCATCTCGTAGAGGACATCTCTCACTGCAGCTGCCACTGCCAACGTGAGGATGTTCTTTTTCCTCTCATCATCCATGGGGCCCATTGCCCCCACATATACTCAGTAAGTCCCCACTGTGTCCCTGAGATTGATCGCCTGGGGTAGTTGCCACAGGGTAGTTTTGCCCCGGCCATGTGGAAATGCCTCCAATGCTGGGGATGTCCTCTTCTCACATTCTCCTTTATTGTGTCACATTTTCAACCGCAGGGTACTGATTTGAGCTGGAATTGAGTATGTCTTTCTTGTCCGTGGTGCTGCTCTTTGGTGATGCCGTGTGTGGGTGCGCCATACCCCACTGTTCCTTTTTAGAGCAGTCTGGGCCTACTCTCCACTGTTCAAAATCCCTCTTTTCTTATTTTCTTTTGAGGTTCTGGGCCTGCACAATGTATAACTTGGGTGGCCACAATGATGACCTGCAGCAACAGTTTGCAGCCCAAGGAAAATCACTGCTGCAGCCCAGGAGGAGGGTCTGCTGTGCGGACAGCCAACCTTTGCAGTCTCACCATGGGAATGGAACACCACCGCAGTGCCCGTGTCCGTGGGGTCAGTGGAGACGGACCGCGCCTCCCACATTCGTGCTCCGTTAAATAGGAGTAACACAAAGGGACCAAGCCAGGTCCTCTGTTCTCATCGCCACTGTTGAGGTAAGAGAGGGCTTCTCTTAATTCAGGCGGCCGAGCCGCTCTATCTGCGCAGCGACGCTGCTGAATAATGGGAGGCGCACACACAGTATGCATCTGGTCACAAACTCCTTTATAATATCTGCCTTCCCCCTCTCCTAACCTCACGTCACTTCCCTTCCCTTGGATCCTGCCGCCACCCTAACCCTACTTCCACATAACAACGTGGATGAACTGTTGTGTCCAAACATGACAACCAGGACCAAAACAAGAAAAAATGCTAGTTACCACAGACAAGCACAGACCAGAAAGAAGAAAGACTGATGGTGCCAACACAAGTGTCAGCCTAGTCCTCACAGACAGAAGGCAATGCAATGACACTGATGTCCATTCCGGCCTGTAATCGAACCGGGGCCCTAAAACCGGAGATAACCCAGAACTGGGAGTCCATGAGTGATGCAGATCCAGAGACAAGCGAAAACTCTGCTCAGGGAAAAAGGCTTGGACTGGCCTATACGACAAAAGGGCAGACATGCTAACTCTTGCGCAACTTGCGGGGGTCTCCAGCAGAGGAAGACAAACTCCAGCACTCGCCTAAAATAATTAAAACCCCAATGCAATCATATGGGGAACTTCCTTTCTCCCACTTTCAAGCGCAAATCTCCCTCCCACCTGGTCGAGAAACGTGGCTTGTCTGAAAGGGCAATGCCATCAGTACAGTCGGATCAGGCTAGGGTGTGCCTGTTTGTTGGTGAAAGGGAGCCCGTTTTTTGCCAAAGGGGGCTAGTTTGGTGAGTCACTTCACTGTGCAGAGGGTAGATTTGACCAGTGGTACTGAATACTTTATTTAAAGGATTGGTTTGGTCAACATTTTTTATTGTCCCTACGGGTTGGCCATGTGTTTTTAAGCCTAAGTCGCTCAATTTTAGAAACATTTCCTATGGAACTTACCCGGGTTTTCGTCCATTAAATGCACGCGAAAACAGGCATCAGGGCGCTGCCATTTTGTGATAATCCTATCACTTGCCCCATCGCACTGGCTGACCTGCTTTTGCAGCACTAAATCATATCCCCATCTTCTACGCGACTTTACACAGAACCCGGAAACCAACACAGATCATCTCACAACACAGCGCGCCACAATTCGGAATATGAAACTGTACTTTCAAATCAAACAGCAACACGGTACATTTGGTAAAGTACATTTATTTAACATTAAATGTTATAGAATATTCAGCAATTGGCATATTAAATCGGAATGTGTTGTTCCTTTATGGTACACAGGGTGTTGGTTTTCGTTAAAAGAAGCACTTTGGTCGCACAGTGAACCGTAAGGCTGTTCCATCAACTAGGCACTAGGCCAGCGTAAAGGTTGATATGTTGCTTCTAGCCGCTAGTACCGCGTAAGGGCATATGGGCCCTTGACGATCGTCCCATAAGATCGTCAAAGTGGTGCAGTTGTTTACAAGAAGCTGCAGCTGGCGGTTGAAAAAAACATCTGCCGGGGGCTGAAACTGGTGGCAGTAGCAGTAGGGTAGGATATACCTGTTTTGCGAAAACTAACGAAATAAATCGATATTAACACACAATGAGAAACGACTGTTTGTCTACATGCGTGTGGAATGTGGACCTGCATGCCCATGTGCCCGGTACAAAGACGATCCCACAAACGTTTAACTTGCTCTTCATTCATTCATTCATTCATCCATTTGTTAATTCTTCATTCCAGTATAAAAGCGTCTAAAGAGTTACTTACATTATATTTGCAATTTCCATTGTGTCTCTGCGTAATGCAGTCCGTAAATCCCACTGTGCTCTTGACAACGATTTTTCGTATCCTGAACTAACATGAAACTCGGTCTAGTTTCAGAATTTTCTGCCTTATCGTCTCTTACGTTATTGCACCCCTCCTTTAAATGAAGTCCTTTTGGCATGGTCCCTGTCTCTCAAGGTCAAAAAACAATAGAACCTTATACTGCCAATGTGAGTTGTGGACCTCTTCAGGCCGCCAGCTGAAAATCAAAGCCGCTGACCTTCACTCTAAATGAGCATACATTCTTACTTTGAAACATCCTGTGTAAAGCCATCTTTGAGAACTTGAATTTTCAAATCCATCTATGTACTAGTCCTCAATGTGCAAATGCGAACTGGCTTCTCCCCCATCTGCAACGGCTCGCTTGGCGCGTTCTAAGGCCCCCAATTTTGTCCTCGTTGTCCGCAAGCTTTGCAGCCCTAGAGAACCATAACTATGGAGACATTGAGTTTTTGGGGGAAGGTCAGGGAAAGTATAACGTACCCGAGGAGTTGAGTTGAAAGTGAGATTTATTGTTTGTTTGTTTTATTATTTGCAATACGCAAGCCTCCCCTCGGTTAACAGTGCGCAGCATTTACATGAGATTGCGAAACTCAGTTACAGCAACAAAAATATATACATTCACATATTGACAAGGTCAGCGATATGAGGTGAATAGAGAGAGAAGTCAAAGATGACACCCAGGTTGTTCGCCACCCAGGATGGTGAAGGGAGGGGTTAGAGTTAGCATACTTTGTATGTACACTGTACAATAACATTTATTTAAAAAAGACAATCATATTACAATTATTTAAACCGGGATTTGTACTTCACAGCCACCTGTGCTTTGGGTGGACATGGCACAGTGGCAATGTTTGGTGGCAATGCATCAGTGCTCTTCACAGAAACGTTCAAAATTCCATATCTGTACTTCTCGAGTACAGCAACAATAAGGCTTTTTAAAAAGTCGAACTCATAGACTGGTTTGATCACCCATTGCGTACTTCTTTTTGAAAACACATTAGTGTAGCGAGGCATCCTTACATTACCCGTAGTCCTAGATTGTTCACAGCAGAGATTCTCGTTATGGGCCAAGACCGCTAGTAGAGTGCGATGTTTCATGCCCCGAAAGCTAAAATGCAAGCGCTTTGGCCTGTACTTTAGGCACATATTGTGGAACACCTCCAAACCTCCTGTGTGACAGAATTCTGTCAGCCCCCTCAAATCTCTTGATAGAGTTTTATCGAAAACAATCTTCTCAATGGCTTTGTGTGTCGGTGAAGATGGAATCAACCACTTCTTTTTCCTTGCCTCCTCTGGGGACAAAGGGCCATGTTCACATCGATGGAAATGTAGGTTTTCTGACCAGCGGCGAACGTTGGTACAGTGGTGCATCAGTGACCGCCATTTTTCAAGTAGTATTTCCACTGATCCTTCACAAGTTTTGGAGCTCCACCAATGATGGTTGCTGATAGACTGGGACCACTCTGAAATACTTTCCAAACCTTTTTTTTCCCTGCAGCCGAGATTTTCTTATTGATTGATTTAGCAAGATGCCATACGTCAAATTGATGTTTAATATGTGGGAACTGCTCTCTCATTGTCTTGGCAATTGAAACGTGCCTGTCCGTGGCTATGAGGTCGATGTGCATTCCCCTCGATTGTAGATATTCCACTGATTTTATAAATCCCAGTTTCTCCATGGCCACTGAGGATGTACATTGTGTTACCTGCATGACCACCAAACTCACAGTTTTCTTACTATCCATGTCCTGAAAGTGGTAGGTGGAGTATTTGGGAGAAAATCCAGGGCTGTCGCACTGTCCATCGCCGGCTAGCCTGAATCGTTTGCCTTCGAATGTACTTGCTAGAGACAATTGTTACATTTTCCAAGCATCACTAATGGCTGGAAATAGATAATCATATTGGAATTTGTAGTACTGCGTTTTAGAAATGAAATGAAGTCCCACAAACTGAAAGAAAGACTCTAACTTTCTAAAACTGGAGCCACTAAAAAGTGATGCAGCTGCACACAGTAGATTGCCTGCTGGCAGTTTGCCCAGCATCGGTTGTGCAGACCATGAGAACGTATGATTCAATCTACAGGCGGCATGTATTTTGACGTTACTGCCTTGTTTTTGACAAGTCACATGAATCAATGGCCTCCGACATACTTTCCCTCTGACGGAATGCCCACATTTCAGCATACTTATAATATCCATCAAACAACTGTCGAATACTATGTATTTGCCCTCTTTCATTAGACTGTCATCCGGTGTCACACTTGTTTCGGACTGCATCGTTAAGGACATTTCACCATAACTGAAAGAAATATCGTTGATATCAGGTTCTGATTCGTCAGTGAATGCTGCTGCTGGGCCATTCTCTGTCATTTCAACATCTGTTGCTTCAACTTTGATGGGAGAACACAACAATGTCGACAGCATTTTTGGTGGTAATTTTTTGGCGGGTGTAGATTGTGTGAATTGATCTGCGACTACTTCCGAGCTATCCTCAATACATTCAGTATCATCTTCTTGTGGTGTTGCAGTCGCGCTGTAGCAATGGTCCAATAAAACTTTACTGGATTCTCCAGACACATTAATTTCATGTTCTGGCCATTGGACATGAGCATCTCTAGTCTCAACACGCCGCGTCTGAATTAATAGTTCCTCCATAGTGTAAATGGTCTGGCAAGCAACATCTCTCATTCGCTTCACTGTCTGTGCATGTATAGTTTGTAGACCCACGGGTAACTACAGAACAGATTGGAAAAGGGATGTTCAGTTTAAACACAAGATAAAGTATAGTACAATTGACTGAAAAAAACATAAAATAGTCCCCAGCACAAAGAAATGTGAACTGTGAACTGTTTGTAACTAACCTTATTTTTTTTTATTTTCTTTGCAACTTTCTTGACTCGACCTTCAACATCTGCACGCTGTAGCTCCGATTCGTTTCTGCATCTCTTCCCTTCCTCTTGCGCTGCAATATCTATATTTTCTGTATCCGCATAGACTTCACGGAATGAGGCTCCATCGACTCCCTTAAACATAGTACTTTCATTACTATGTATCACAATATTAATAACATAAAACACACATGAGGACGAACACACAGGTACATCTCAATAGCTCAACACGAATTAAACATTGTGTAGAACAATCAAACTACAAGTATTCAAGCTCTGATGACCTAGTTCCATGGGACTGTCAGTATCCATACCTCTGTCTCTGCATGGACTGCCATGAATGATTGTATTGGAGAGGAGGCATCAGCAACTCCCTGAAACACAGTACTTGCGTTAGTATGGTTTTCAATATTGTAAACATAACACACACTTGGGGTCGACGGCACAGGTACATATAAAGAGATAACCACAAATGATGCATTGTCTAAAAGAATCAAGGAATATTTAAATATGATCAGATTTAATCGACTTATTTCTCCAATTTTTTTACATCTGCATCATCTAAATGGGATCTTGTGATTGTAGTGGAAGCTCCATCGTCTCCCTGAAACACAGTACTTGCGTTCATAGGGAAGAAAGTATAGCAAATGGAATCACGTTATATGATCACACTCGATGGAGCTGTCAGTATCCATACTTCGTGCTGCTGAAGAATATCTATGGATGTTGTAAATGTGGTGCGCATTTCCGAAAGCTGTTGCGCCGATTTGTATACGCATGGTCCCGCTTCCACTTCCCCTGGAATTACTTGAATGTCAGGCTCTGCATCAAGTGCGTGGGTTGACGCTTCAACAACTTCCTGAAACATAGTATTTGCATTAGTAAGGATTACAATATTGAAAACACAACACACACTTGGGGTCGACCACACAGGTACATATCAATGGCTAACCACAAATGAAACATGGTGTAGAACAATCAAACGACAAGTGTTCCAGTCCTGATGGTCACGGTCGATGGAGGTGTCAGTATCCATACCTCGTGATGCTAAAGAACATCTAGGGTTGTTGTCAAAGAGGTGGACGCTTCAGCATCTCCCTGAAAGACAGTACTTGCAATACTATGAATAACACTAATTATTATAACTGAAAACAAACACCAGTGCACGATAACTAAGGTGTATATCAATTGGAAAGCACTAACCAAACATTCTGTAAAATAATCACACGATACATAAAAACTATTACTTGACATGCATAAAACAAGTCTGTAGCGGAATAGCCAAGAAAGATTACCTGATATGCGCTAGAAGTGGTTGATAACTGCGAACACGTCACGGAAGTAGAATGTTCTTGCTTCAGATTCAAGGGATATTCAAGAAGTTGTAAAGGTAAATTAGTCTTTGATAATGAAATGCCAATATTTAAAATTGCCATGTAAGGAGACAGAATACTTGAGAGTAATGCTATTGAAAATGCGCAATATAGCACAGTTACCTGTGACCATATATAGATTTCATTTGTTGGTTATGAAATCTAAAAAGAATATATTGATAAATGTCATTATTCAAAAAGCTCTACATTCATATCAATGTCAAAAGTATTACTAATTGGAAACAACACCTAAAATATCAATTAATCCATCTGGCTACCTACACACTACCGCAAGGCCTAAAGCTAAAAACGGACACTTGACTCACCAGTGGCGGAATGTGGACGAATAAAGTGGGAATAGCGTTTGCGAGCAATTTTCATGTCGTTCGCCGTTTATTCTTCTTTGTTACCCAAGATGTGGCGTACATGTTCGAGGAAAAGTGCCGGCTGCAGATGCGGTATCGATCACCCCTCTTGTCCTCTAAGACTTCTTGGACTCTACTTTCAAGCTCATCTAGTGGATATCCGCAATGTCTGACCCATTCTCTTATTTGATCAACAGTTTTCGGGAATACATGCATTGTAGTGCCTTCAGATTTAGCATGGGTCTTCGAAGGGCAACCGCTAATCGATCAGGCAGGCATTGTTGAAAATTCTGAAAAGTAAATATCGACATTATTAAACAATCTTGATGAATAAAAATGTGATACAAAAGTAAATGAACCATACAATGTTCAATGCAAAGTTTTTTTTACTCGCCAGAACTATACTAGTTCATCATGTGCGGCTTAGTATTTGCATGAGTTACAGAAATTTGTAAATGATGTGACTAAACTCTGAACATGTGACTCGTCCCTTGGATGTTCTGTCTTGCACGAGAAGGAAACATGCTTACATTATAGACTGGACCCCCGAAGGATGCAATTCGATGACAATTGACACAGATGAAAATAAATAGATCTATTGATAGCATAACAATTGAAACTCAAGTCAATAGCAATGAGACCAATGACCATAGCACTATTGGGTACTCTAATCGCAAATAGATAGAAATTTAAAAATGACCGAAATATGACTAGGATACATGGCCTTACCTTGACCAACAAACAGTTGGATTCAGCAGGCCGAGCAGTATGTTGCAGGAGAACAGGTAGATGGCCACAGGCAGCACACTGACGAGTCTGCTCGAAGCGGTCACAGATAGCACGACGACGAGCAGATTAGCATAGATCTCAGTGCTTCTCAGGTAGAGGGTTCAGGAGTTGACTTGCAAAGGACAAAGATGTTCTCATGAGACATATCAAGTGGTTTATAAAGCATTAGAAACAGGGGTGTGTTTGTGAATGAATGACGTGTGTATGTTGTGGTATTATGTGGTTTGCAGGGGGCGGCCTGCCTCAGGGGAGGCCTGCCTGGAGACACGGGGTCTGAGGAGGCCATGTGAGTGATGGCCCCTGGGCGTGGGATACCTTTTGAAGTGTACATGCTGTTTGGCACCTTGTCCGTTTGCGCCTGTGACAGCCCCCCATGCCAGCGCTCATCCCCGGGTGCGAACCGCCTTTGATAGAGGAGGGTGGGATGGATGGGCCTGGGGCGTGCAGATAAGGCACAGGAAGACTGCTGAATGGAGACACACATATGTGGATTGCACGGGGGCGGCCTGCCTCAGGGGAGGCCTGCCTGGAGACATGGGGTCTGAGGAGGCCATGTGAGCGATGGCCCCTGGGCGTGGGATACCTTTTGAAGTGTACATGCTGTTTGGCACCTTGGCTGTTTGCGCCTGTGACAGCCCCCCATGCCAGCACTCATCCCCGGGTGCGAACCGCCTTTGATAGAGGGAGGTGGGATAGATGGGCCGGTGGGCGTGCAGGCAAGTGTGTGGGAGCGAGGAGCCATCAGGCCCCTCTCATCCTTTACTTCTCAGTAGAAACTCGGACCAAGTGCCTCCAGTAGTGGGTTTGCCCCTTGCCCTTATGTGATGTGAACTTTGGTTGACATTCGCGTAGATGGGACCACTGAGCAGGACACGGGGCATCCATTTGTGTACCCCCTTTCCACTCCATCTTGGTGACCAGGCCTCACTGCGCAGAGCACATGGCCCCCACCCTCGTTCCCACTCTGACTGGAAAACTCCAGAGGTATTTGCAACAGCTAATAAATGTAACACATCACTCTTTCTCTGAGATCACTGTCCTGCATGTGAACCAGCCTGAACTAAGCACATAGCTCGTTCATCTCCATAAACGTGTCCTTGCCCACGCACCCTCGCCAGTGGAAACTTACTGCCATTCTGACCCTGTGTCCCTGCAAGGTATTCTCTTCATGTGCCAGACCACTGACCACGTCATGATGCCCACCTAGCAGATCCCCAACTAACATTAGACCCCTACTGCAGTATATCGTTGCCTATCAATAACAAATGCCACATACCGGAGATTCTTGTGAGCACAGACCCACACTTCAAACAGTGTATTATAGTGGTCAAGACCCTTAACGTAAGGCCTATATAATCCAATGTTAATTGATAGTATAGATATATGTGTGACTTTTATAGAGACATAACCTACTGAAAGACTTTGAACAAGTGTTATTTAGTGCATGCATTATTGAGAATATATTATGTTAGCTTAGATAGTGACCACCCTGCTTCACAGAGACCTGACCTTCACCCATTCGGAGCACAGATGTCTGACGTCCATCCTTGAATAGAGACACACTTGATTCATTTAAAAAATCGAAACAACCGTTGTTAAAATATATGTGGTGTTTTATTTTGTATCTTATTTTGATGACACAAAAATACAAGACTTTACACATTGTACAGGTCAGGTTGCAGCACAGCGAGGGAAAATCCCCTGTACTGACCGCTGTCACTTGTGAAAGTTTCTCTTATGGCACGAACGGCACAGGCGGGTATTACTCTTCGAACGCGGTGTCCAAGCCTCCCGTGAAGCCACCATGTAAAGGAACGATAGGCCACCAGCCTGTACCACCTGTGAAAAGGAATGAAACAAACTGTTTTTAAATGACCAAGATAAGTTTAATAAACGTTTGTTGTCAATGACAATTCTTGTAACTAATGGCATTCTGCTCTGACAAATGCTATCTAGACACTGCACACTATTGAACGACTTTCATGCGTTACAATGATGTGTATATGTAATTTTGGCTATAGTAGAAGACCATGAAATAGGAGTGGCATGACAAGCAGAGTATACTTACTCGTTACTCGGATTACGAGGACGAACAGTTGCGCGAAGTTCGTGCATAAGCACCATCATTATCCTCAACATGGACCATGTGAGGCAGGCTGCCCTGAAGTCTGGCAGCTCGGTGATGCATTGCGGCCGTGGATCGCCTTCCGAAATGTAGGCCACGCATCCCGAGTTTTCACAGCAGCAGCAGTTCTCGTCCTCGGTTGGCATTAGCTCGCACCAATTGCATGTGCACCAGGTGGAAACACCGTCCATGCGACTAGGTCCAGGCTCTTCAGCTGTTGAATCGTCCTCCCAACTGCCGTCCGAAGACCCATCATTTTCGCGTGTTTCCCTTTCCAGTAGTTCCTCCTCGGTATACTCGGGCTCGTACATATAGGGCATTATTGTAGCCATTACGTGTTAAACAAACTAAAATAATTTATAGCAGTGGTAATTTCAGACGGGCTACAAGCAATGAAGGTAGCTGACCAGAGCACAGAAACGAGTCACAGAATACTCAAAGTAACACAGAGAGAGGAATGGAATCGAAAATCTGCTGCTGTGTGTTGTGAAACGGTCTGTTTATACTTATTGAGGAAAGAGGCGTCCTGCCATTTTCATGGCGAAACGTCATTAGCTGAAGCGCAGCGAATGTTGAGACACGAGACGTGCTTTGGTGTTGTGAAATGGGCGGTACGCGTCTGCTGGTGACAGGCTCAGAGGCGGGGGATATGATTTAGTGCCGCAAAAGCAGGTCAGCCAGGGCGATGGGGCAAGTAATAGGATTATCACAAAATGGCAGTGCCCTGATGCCTGTTTTTGCGTGCGTTTAATGGACGAAAACTCAGGTAAGGTCCATAGGAAATTTTTCTAAAATCGAGCGATTTAGGCTTAAAAACACATGGCCGACCCGTAGGACAATAAAAAATTTTGACCGAACCATTCCTTTAAATGCACAATTTGCAGTACATTATAACAAAACACATTGCCTCGTGTATTACTCAGACAGTGTGTCACAAAAAGGATGAGCTGCCCATTGCAACTGTGGGCTACATTTTAATTGGAGCTCGAGACAATTGTATGCACCGGTTCAACCCAGGCTGCGAGTACCACAGCACGAGGGGTCACACAGGCTGAGAAGCATAAAGTCCCGAGACATTTCTGAACACGTCCCATAGTGGACAGAAGAGAAAGTCCTATCCCCGTCAGAACAGATGAAGCAATAACGAAACAGGAAGCACTGCTGTTTCAGGAAGTGAGCCCCAGGGCAGTATGCAGACCAAGCATGCATGTTTGAAAGAGCAAATCCAAGACAGCGCAAAAGCAACTGGCAAACTGAGATATCAGAACATCGGGAGGGGAAGGTAATCCGTTCAACAAGATCAGAGAATCCGCAAAGTTAAGGTGAGACAAACCATTAATCTGAAACCAGAGGAGCATGTTGACTAGGAAAGCTAAAAAGATTATCACGTGGTTCCAGTGGCATCGCTAGGGAGGTCTGGGGGGGGCGGGCCCCTCCCCTGAAATCCTGCCCCCCCTTATCCCCACCTACCTCAGCTGGACTACTTTCTCTGCACTGTTTGTAGTGCTGTGTCCGCCAGCACAGCACACAGAAACAGGGCCACAATTAATGCGGATAAGAACTGTTAAGTCACCCTGCAGCCAAGAGCAGCCCCTCCAATCAGAATGTAGCACACAAAACCGCTAATGATCGGTCATTAGTAGGGGTGTACCGAAATTCGGCTTCGAGTAATTAATCGGCCGAATTCCGGCTGAAATTAGCTATTCGGCATTCGGCCGAATAATTAATTAATTATTACTCGAAGCCGAATGCTATATCATAAATCAACTCTGGGGAATCTGACCCTATGGTAACATAGCCGCCGAAAGCAAGTGTGGCGCATTAAAAAATAATACAGACCGCAGTCTTTAAATGCAAAGCAGTTAAGCAGTGCTTGCGGCGCTGTCATGTTTCTGGCAATTCAAGATTGAGGCGAGCTGACCCATCACCCAGCGTTCTGGCGTGTTAAATAAGAGGAATGCCTTGGAGCTGCACAGCGCATGCCTTGAAAGACTGCCATTTCACATAACAGAAACTTGAAACGCCGTGCATCTGATCTTGCCTCCATTGGCAATGTCAGGTTAGCAGATCCTACTGAGAGCGAGGTGTGTGACCGGGCCACACACCTCCTATACACTTACCAGACATTTTCATTCCACGCTGCTGGAGAGATGCTTAACTCTGCCTTGAAAACAATAGGGAACAAAGGCCTGTGCGTTCTCGGCTGCAAAGGCTCTCTCTGTATTGTGCTGCATATTCCAATGACCTCTGTTGTTACTTTAAATATTCAGAGGGCCTTTTGTTGCCCACCTGCAGCAGTAATTGAAATGCTAATGAGTGGGTCAGCCTCTCTTTGCATCACGTGTTAAGGGAGGCTGGTCCCGACATTTGTAGCAGTATTTATCACCGCTAGCCGCGCACCTTATTGTACATGTAAATAGATGTTTTCCCGTCAATGGCTCACACCCTTGGCTGTCTGCTTCTAAGAGTGGACTTGGGTGGGGGTTTCGCTGAATGCAGAGCTGAGCTGGAGGGACCAGCACACGAGAGCAGCAGCCACATGCCCACACACCCCATGAATTATTGATGGCCATCTCTGCACTACTGCCTGGATCTGGACAGGACAGCCTTGCAGTGCTTTGGGTGAAACAGGCACATTTCAGGAGCCTGCAGATTTGTTTATTTTGTATTTCTGTGTTGCTGGCAGTAAATCACACAGGCCAACTGGGATGTTCAAGTTGAAAGTGGATGAGGAGGCAGAGCCACGTTGCTCTGTGGATTTGCACTGCCCCCCACCGTCACCATCCATCCCGCAGACTCTGCCAACATATGAAGCATTCATGCCTGATACTCACTCTTGCCGGCCTGTGTGCATTGATCCTGGTATCGTGTCACTCGATGCCACAGCCCCCCCTGTCTGTCTCGTGGCAGCCTGTAGCAGGGCACCCGAAGGGACCCTTCTGGACTGTGCAAGCATGCAAAGCTTGGGTTTTTGCAGCATGCACGTGGGATATGGGACTGGAGTACGGTTGGGTATGGCATTTGGCGCTCATTTTTGCGATGCATAGAGTAAAATGCCAATGTCGCTGTTTTAGGAGAGGGGTGTGTCTCCTGGATACCCACGAGTGGGTTGATATGCACAATTGGTGACCGCAGGCTCAATGCATAGTGTAGGAATGGATGGGTGTGTGTGTGTTTTCCTTAATACACACACATCCACCATTGCACAGAAGCTGGGGTAGAGGAGGCGCGTTCATACTTTTTGGCAGCCACTGGGCTTTGCTTACACCTGGCACCAGTTCTTCTCCATGAAACAGCTCAGTTGCCTCCATTTTAAAATGGCAGAGTGGGTGCAGCCCCAACCAGCAGTGATTTCCAATGTGCTGCGCTCTCACCGCGGCACTGTTATGCATATCTTGACACATTTCCCGTAGTAATCTACTATTCGGTCACTATTCGGCTCCGGCAGAATACTTTTCTCAACTATTCGGTATTCGGCCGAATAGTAAATTTACTATTCGGTACACCCCTAGTCATTAGTGACTTTATTGTTTTAGTGCCTACATTCTGATGGGAGGAGAGGTTCACAAAAGGGGTGTGGTAGTTGGTGTGCACAAAAGATTCTCTGCAGGAGTGCCTCTGATGTCACACATTGGCCTTTTATAGGTGCCCCCCCTACTTTTGTCTGTGACATACCTACTTTTGTCTGTGGCCCCCTCTGCACCCCTCCTAGATCTGATCCCTTTCCCGCCACTGCACGGTCTCACATAGCTGCCACGGTGTGGGAGAAAGATTGCCAGCAAAGAAAAGATATAAGAATGCCTTAAATTGCATGTGTCCATCCTCCCTTTGATCACTCCGTTATTTGCCATACAGAGTCTCAGTGGGTTTTCCCATCTTTCCCCCTTTCATTCCCTGACTACGGCTGTGACGCACATGTTTTCCTTGTTAGAGTTTCACTCACCTCTTGGTTTTTCCAAACTCCATGTGCTTGAAGTGGAGCAGGAAAGGAGAATAAGATGTTCACAGGGACTAGTGGGGTGGTTTGAGAGGAACAAAGTTTTACCCATTTGTGCATTTTTATGATTATTTTGCATTTGCCCACACAAAGTGGCGTAGAAGGAAATCTCAATGCATGTATTTACTGACTGTTTCTTTTTATTATTGTGAGCAGTGCATTACGTGGGATTAGAAATCGAGGGGGAGCTCTCCTTAGGGGGCGTTTCCTAAGTAGGCGTACTTAGGCTACGCACCCTAAGGAGAGCAGCCGCCTTGTCTAACTTTGGGGGGTGCTGATAATAGAATTTGAGCAGGCACGCACTGGCATTCTTACCTTTGATGCGCCCAGCCCCTTTTAAACAAAAGAAAGGGCAGGCTGCACCGAAAGTGTGACACCAGTGTGCCCCAGCTCACACACAGCAGGCAGTGCTGTCATCCAAGTAGCCTGTGGTAGGCAACTCTTTAACCCCCTTGTCGGTTCTTTCAGATCCACTGCACCCAACTCGCCCCACCCCCCAGGTCGCCAATTTGTTGCCCCTTTGTACAAAATGGAACAAACATTGAGCTTCTCAGAGGAGCAAATTAGCGATATCATCCGAGGACCCACTCTCTTCAATATGGATAGTGCACAACACATAGCATCCATAGCCACTGGAGATGACCTACTCAAATTAAAGAAGAAATGTTTTAAAACCGAGCTACATGGTAATTTCCTGAGGGAATACTTGAAAGCTAATCTGGTACCCGTAGGGCTAACCATGCGCAATGAACCAGCCCTCTTTCTGGAGGACAAAGAATACATGTTAGGGTTCAGCCAAATATCCACAAAGTGCAGTAGGGACTTGATGGTCCTAACCATCACTACTGCCCAGCGGATACACATCAAAATCAAAGAACAACTCAGAGGAGTCCAAACTCCTTAGTAACATCAGCCTTGAGAATGCCCGAGAAGAATTGAAATAAATAAATACGGGCCTCGACTAAATCATATCATCTAGCCTCGAGAAGAAACACAAGAAGCTTGAAAATGACATAAACAGCTTTAATCTAGAGAATGACTACCCATATCTGTCACCGGCGTACAAAGACAAAAAGGATAAGGAAAAAGCCCAGAATAATGCAGACACCACCAGAACTAGGAGGAAATAGTTGCCCTTCTCAGACACTTCCAGCTCAGGTTCTTCCTCAGGAGATCAACTCCCTGACTCTGGCAGACATCAATGCCAGGAGTAATACCAACCACCACCACTGGATCCTTTATTAGGGTGAGGGGGCACCAGAGGAGGCTACTGGGGCCCCCCAATCACAACCCATGCAACTCTACCACTACCCTATGTGGAGATAGCCTCGCAGGACATGCCGCAATCAATGGAGACAGTAAACCAGACAGAGATCCTGATCTTTACTCTTTCAGGACTAACTCTCACAAAGGAAGAAATATCAGTACTGTCCAAAGGACTCTCCTTTGTCCCAACAAACACAACTAACTGGTTTAAGCTTGACCAAGAATTATCAAATATCTTCAGGACTATCCACCTCAAAGCTTATTTCAAAGAAAATAATGATGTGGAACCAGAAGAGGACTCAGGCCTGCGAGTGAAATCCAACTTCTCCCCTAGGGAGAATGAGGTAACCCCCTCTATCATTACATTTGAAAAGTGTATTAAACATGAGATGAAGAAGCTAGAGGAGGACCCCCAAAATCTTCAACATAATCTTACAACAGAAGAACGCAAATCCTTGAAGAAACTAGCAGAGAACAAGCAGCTAGTTATCCATACAGCAGGTAAAGGCGGCAGAATTGTTATCCAGAATGTCAATCAGTATAAAGAGATAATAATGAACCTCCTCAATGACGAGACCAACTATAAAAAAAAAACTCAATAAAGATCTAACACCAGAGATTAAGGTAAAAATCCAGCAAAGGACACAGTTTGAGCTCAAACATAAGTCTCCGAAAAAGAAGAAACACTTCTCAATACCTCGGTGGGCAGAACCCCAGCATTCTATGCCCTTCCCAAGATCCACAAAGATGCAACCAACCCCCAAGGGAGGCCAATCGTTTCAGGCTGTGGATCAATTCTAGAACCACTGCACAAATTTGTGGACCTCTTTCTGAGCCAACGCAGACCATCGTATCTACGGGATATCATGACAACCATCAAGGTGTATGGAGATACACCATTCATGAAAGATGAGGACATTTTAGTAAGCGTGAACATCAAAAGTCTCTACACAAGCATACCCCAAGATGCAGCAGTAGAATGCATAAGGCACCATTTGACACATCACATGACACAGAGGTGGGTACCCACCAACTTCATTGTAGAGCTACTAGAACTAGCCCTGACTCAAAATTTCTTTACGTTTGGTGATTCATTTTTCCAGCAAATCTGTGGAACCACCATGGGGGCAGCATTTGCCCCTAGTATGGCCATTATTTACATGGCGGAGTATGAATGCACCTGTCATGATGCCTACCCCTGGGAACCCAGACCAAGTCCAGCAACCCCGGAAGCAGGCATCAAGTTACCCCAAGCAAGACCAACAACCCCCGTTAGGGGCTATTTGGGTGCAGTCCAGGCGCCTATGGCGCCAGGCTCATATGGAGAGTCAGTCCTGGCGCCGTAGGTGCCAGGCTCATAGATTAAAACTTACCTGATGCAGACCATGCTGCAAACTTACCTGATGCAGACCATGCTGCAAGACTATTTTGCATGGGACTATTTTACCTAGGGACTATTTTTTTACTCGAGTGGGGCTGGGAGGAATACTTACCTGGGACTACTTTGGAGGCTATTTAAACCACGCCCGAAGAGCAGCACACGCTTCACGTTATTCTGCATCCAGCAGCGTAACGCTCACTGTGCCTGCAAGTCTGCATCCAGTCTTCTGCCACGCCCGCCTCGAGTTTGGAGCTCCTAGAAAAAGGGAGAAAGAAGGAGAAAAGGTTAGAACAAGAGCAATACCTTTGATCCTACCCTGAATTCCCGATCCATCGCGCCTTCGAGCTGGAAGAAAGAAGTTATTTTATGCGCGTCGCCTCGCCTGCTGCAGCGCTGCGCTGATCTCACCGGCCTTCACAGCATCTTCACATTTCACCGCATCCTCCTGCATGTTCCTGCCACACTTCCGGCACCTAAGGGAAAGACAAGAAGAGAAAGGTGAGCCAAGGGAATACACAGAGGAATACCCCCCATAGACTTACCTGATTTTACCACCGGGGGTACTATTCTTCTTCACGGGTCGGCACAGCTTCCACTGCATCCTAGCCGAATCCCGGCCCCTAAGGGGAAACAAAATGACAGCAAGGTGAAACAAGGGACTAACAAGGGGAACCCTCCTCACCACAAAAGACTTACCTGATTTTACCACCGGGGGCATTATTCCCTGAGACTTCATACTTTCTCTCAGCGCCTGAATAAGGGAGAAAGCAACAGGTTACATATGGACATTATTTTATCGAACTGTGTTGGATAATACAAATCCTTACCAGAACATTACCGGTTGCCACGAGGAACTCTTCAGTAGGGTCAAGCTGCAACCTGCAAGGAATCAGACAAGAATGAAAGTCAGGCATTTGAACTCTTACGAACTACATACTTAGGTCTTGCTGGGAATATCGGAGTCAATATTTTCCTGGAACTCACCAATTCCTTCGAGCCAGTGAAGCAACTGGTTATCTACGCACCCCTGCGCTCAATGCAGGATGGAGAGCTCATGTTTTTAAATCATCAGAAGAATATTCCTACGGGCCAAGCAAACAAAGCTAGGTGGGCCAGTCCAGTCCGTCATCTCGGCCCTACACGTCACATTGGTGGAGACCGCAGCAGTCCAGTCCAGATCGACGCCTCTGTGGGAGCCAGGTGAGCATAACAGCACCCATGTCCTGAATAATTCCAACCCATTCATAGATAAGATCATACAATGGAGTGGCTACATCGACAACATCATCTTCATCTGGAAAAGGGACAATGACTGCCTGGAAGACTTCTTCTTCTGGATTAATTCTCAGACTCAAGAAATCAAGTTTACCATGAACAAGAGAAACTCACACATCAACTTCTTGACTTAACCATACGGCTCAAAAATGACAAACTGACATGTATGCTGTTCACAAAAAAAAGACACTGATCGTAACACCCTCCTCCACTATAGGAGCAATCACCCCAAGAACTTGAGGGGCAATCTGCCCTATGGGCAATTCTTGAGGATACGTAGGAACTGCACAGATACCAATCAATACAAGCAACTTGCCTACAAACAAGACTACGAGCAAGAGAGTACCCCAGGAAACTTCTCAAGAACACAAGGAAGAGAGCCCGATACACTCATATACTTCAACCCAAAGTGCTTGAGACACAAGATAACACCATCACATGCGTCACTACATACGGACCAAATACGACAAAACTTAAAGGGTTAATCAAAAAGTTCTGGCCATTGATCCAACTCAGCCTCACAGAAGAATCCCTGCCGAGAATGGCCTTGAAACGTTCTCAAAACGTGAAGGAAGTCTTAACCCATGCCAGACTGAGTAAAAAGACAATGAGAACAGAATTATGGAATATGCGAGAAATTAGAGGACACCACCCGTGTGGAACATGTACTGTGTGCAATCTGACCAAGAAAATGAAATCATTCAGGGTGGGAGACAAGGAGTGCGACCTCAAACACTTCACGAACTCCAAAACAACAAACATGATTTATGTGATTGAATGCCCTTGTGGCTTACGCTATGTAGGGCAAACCCAGAGGCAAATCAATAATAGGTGAACAAAGATCCTGCATTTGTGTAGAATACACACCCCTCCACTAGTTTCACACTACATGGAGCACCTACACGGTCCTGATGACATGTCATAGTGGGTGATATATAGAGTAGTGAACACTGCCAACACGGTAAACGCCCTGAACCACAAGTAGGCATGGGGGATATTCAAGCTCAAATCCATAACCAGGGCCTGAATGAAGCACTGCCTACAGGTCCTTTTCACTGAACAATCCTGCCTCTACAGGCCCACCACTTAACGCTGGGAGATCGCTCTTTGTTCCACATGCTCCTTTACAAAATACAGCAGCATTCCACCCTTTGACTACCAGCATGCCCTACACCTTTGTAGTCTCCTAACCTCCCACTACTTCGGGTTAGATGGCCATAAACAACAGATTACCACACCACACTACAGTTAGTTTACAGTCTTAGCATGCCCTCCTCCCGTGCAGTCCCTACACATCCTACACCTTGGTGGAACCTGGTGCATAACAGCAGACCACCACACCACACTGTAGTTAGCATGCCCGCCCTCAGCACATCCTTCATATAAGCTACCCCCTGGGGGACCACACGCCAGAACTTACAGACCACTCATACACACTACCTTCTGTAACATTTACCAACATGTCACTGTAGAAGGGATTTCGATTAACAGCAGCATCACGTACAGTGACAGTGACGTTGGGTCACATTCGCACATATTTCATTCCCCCACGTGTAGCCCCGACTAATCCAGACTCATGGGGCAGACACAGACGACTGGTGCGTACCAACAGCCAACAGCCATAACACAGACGACATTCAAGAATTCTTTTAGGTAGATGCCACCCGGTTGCTATGACGACCTGGCCACAATGCGATTGCTGAAGTGCTAAGCCCAGACACCGATTCTACCCACACGCTGGCATAGAGTATCTCACAACAAACTCTAGACACCTTAGCTGCCTCTGCCAGTCGGTGCTATGAGCCCCCTAACATCGACTTTACTTAAGGGGACAGTTTGAACCCCCACACACCAATTTGGCATGGTTGCTATAGCCATAGCTCTCAACACACACGCTTTTGGCGGGTGTCACCCGCCTTCTAAAGGGCTGACTCACCCGCCAAGCCTCCTGCACGCCCATTCATTTCAATGGGCGTCTCACCCGCCAAAAACAAAATCGGGTGATTTCACCCGCCTTTGCAACACAAATGGTTGAGAGCTATGCTATAGCAACCACAAAAACAGCCAGCACGCATGCGCACAGCCAGGCAGACTTCAGCACTAATTCTGTGCTGTCGCACAGATGCAAGTGATACAGCTTCTCTTGCAGATGTGGCGAGCCGACAGCCGCAGCTTTCCTAACTACGCAGTGAAACACCAGCCTCACTGCGTTTTACACAACTACATTAAGATAAGTGTCCTTACCAGCCAGGAGGGGCGGAAGACACATGCCACTTCTGTGCCTCCCCTCCTCCCAGTTGCCACATGACATCCTCCAGTACACCAATAGCGGTCAAATTGATATCCCGCTTCTCCCCTCTTTAGCCCTGCACGTCCAATGCGGCATCCCTAATGTTGCAGAAGACCTCAAGCCCTTGAGTCAGCCATTGATCCCCAAGCCCCAGGAAGGGACAACTAGATATGCAGACGATCTACTGCGAGAAGCTAGGTAAATGCCCCTCTACCTTGCCACTATACCGGCAAGCTACAGTAGTTTTAGTAGCCGCCACGTGTGTTTTTTGGCACACTACAAAAAACGCAACCTACTCTCTGGTATGATATTATATGATAGGTTATTTATAATGCCAGAGGTTTCTAAGCACGGACCTGGGATTCAAACCCGTGTTGCTCTGTGTCGTCTTGCTTTCATGGTGAGCACGTTGCACCTGAGCTATCCTCCCGAGACCCTATAGAATGAGTAGGATGACAGACAGACTTGCCCCTTCTTTACCTACAGGATCATGGAAGAGATACCTTTCCTAGAGACACACACGGACCCATGAAAATACCACCTTCTTCCACCAGCGGCACACACCCCAGGGAGACATTGAAAGAAACTGAGACAAGGTCAGTGGAGCACTGTTCATGCCTCAGTGAAAATTATCATCTCGATTAATGTTTTTAACTCTTTTTAGATTCTCTTCATAGTTGCTTTATACACAGCAAAGTTCAGCTTTTCCATTAATTTTATGTATTTATATGTTCTTCCTGTTGGGAGACCTTATCTATGGCCCAGAAGAAGGCAGCACGTCCCAAAGCTGAAACGTCATTGGACGCAACACTTTAGGTGTATAGCAGTCCTCACAATATCTTATGACTGATTCCCTGCCGTAGACCTACGGTTAGGTCACCTTCCTGTCTGGCATCTGACCTCTCGGCAGTCAAGAGAGAGGATTTACTTAGCATACCTCTTTTCTATTAACAATTTGTCTGAGATTGAATGTTTTTGTCTTAATGCTACCTACATTTGTGAAACAGGAGTACATGTACTGTTAATACATGCACAAATGATGACTTTGCACACTAATTGGTAACCTGTATACACATTGAAAAAAATGTTTTTCTATGTATGGTAACATCTATGTATGTCAATGTTCTAATGCTGTAATTTGACCCAGAACATTGTCAGTGTATTTGCTTGTTCATAGCAGCAGATACAAATCAACCATATTTAGGATGTGAATTAGCCAACTAATGCAAACCCCTAATAGAGAAATGGATGCTAAACTTTTTTTTTAAATGTACATGAATTAATGTGAGTCAATAAATGTATGTGGCAGGACATCCCCAATGTTTCATAATTTGCTTTAGCCCAAAGTCCTCACACTTTTAGGGCTGTCCCTCTAGTTACCCCCAATTCTTTAACCACTGGCTCCTTGAATGAAAGGTCACCCTGCTGCTGATATCTATTTACCCAGAAACAGGAGGAGGGCTGGACTTGCTTGCTCTCCTTTTGTTTTTGAGTTAAGTCATCAAGCAGCATGAAGCTCCTTGGCTTCATGCTGCGTGATGACTCTTTACTCAGAAACAAAAGGAGGAGCCCTCCTCCTGTTTTTGAGTACAGAGACATCAAGCAGCCCGTGTAGCCGAAGGACTGCACGGTTACAAAGGCTGCTTGCAAGTGTCAGTACTTCCGAAGTGCTGACACCTGCAGGCAGCATGTGTAACTGCAGCACTTCGGCTACACAGGCTGCCCTTTTTGGAGATTGCAGGGGCTCGGCACTGGCTAGCTACGGCCCACTTAAAGCCCTGATTGTAACAGACAGTTATTATAGCCTTACACATCGAAGGATTGGTCATTATCATGGTATAATCACCCACTGCCAAGTTTGCCAAAGGCCAAAAGTAGGAAAAGGGTCATTATCCCAAGCAATAAAGACCCCTCCTCCGACCTTCCCCGTTCCAACTTGGGTCCTTCCTCTGCTCTATATTACTCTCCACTTGCGGTGTTCCCCAGGGATCTAATCTCTCTCCCTGGCTTTTCAACCAATACCTGATACCCCTTGCCCACCGCATTGCCGCACTCTGTTCCAACTTTCAGTGCTATTCCAATGACACTCAACTCGTTTTCAGGCTCCCCTCTGCCACCTCCTCTCCCTCTCTCATCTCTGACTGTCTGCAATCCAGGTGTGGTGTGCCACCAATGACCTCTGCATCAATGCCAGTAAGACAGAGACCCTTCTCATCGGCACTCCGGCAACTTCCTTTCCTGTCACTCTCTGGCCAGCCTCCCTTGGTCCTCTTCCTGCTCCCACCTGTGAGGCTAAGAACCTCAGGGTCATCTTCGACTCCACGCTTTCATTTTCTCCACACATCTCTGACATCTCTAAGAAGTCAAACTATCAACTACACCTCCTCAGGGGTATTACTTCCTTTCCTCTCCTTCCCCCAGAAGCTCACTGTCTCTAGAGTTCTGGTTCTCTCTAGGCTGGACTATTGCAACAGCCTCTGTCTAAATCTGCCTGCCGCTACTCCCCTCCCCATTGGAACTTATCTAGAACAAGACTGTCAGTCTTGTACTTGGACTCAAGTTCAGGGATTATATCTCTCCAGCCCTGAAATCTCTTCATTGGCTCCCAGTGGCTGCAAGGATTAAGTGCAAGACCCTCTGTATTGTCCACAAGGCCTTCTGGGGACTGGGTCCTCAATACCTTCAACTCTCCCTCTGGAAATACCTTCCTACTCGAGCTCTTTGTTCCTCTACCTTGAACTCCCTCAGGGTCAGTCGGTTCTCCAAGCAACAAGTTAGTGGTTGATCTCCCTCTTCGGCTGGGGCCTCCCTCTGGAACAGCCTCCCTGACTCTTTGAAACTCGAGGAGAACCATCTTCGGTTCCGGGAGCACCTATAGACCTTCCTCTTTGCTTCTGCCTTCTCTCTTCCTCTCCCCTGCTAATCTGTCTGTTTCTGCACTGGGTTCCTGGCTACCCTCTGTTGAGATCCCTGCCCCCCTATGCATGGCCGCACAGCCTCCTGGCAACCTTTGCACTGGGGTCTGTATCTGCAACCCTACTGTCCCCTTACCGGCACTTATCAGACACCCGTTGTCTCTGCTTAATTACTGCACTTGCCACCTGCTGTCCGCAATTGCCTGTTGGTGTTATCTCATCACGTGTTCAGCACTTTCCACTGCTCCCCTGCCCCTTGCACTTTCCCCCTCCCCTCTCCCCTGCACTTGCACATTCTCAATGTCACTCGACCTAGTAAGATTGTTGTTTTTCCTCCCTTGTACCCCTCCCTTGCCTCATCGTGCCCTGAAACACTTGTGTGTGGGCGCGATATAAATAAACTATCTTATCATATAAAGATAGTAGCACATGGTGGCAATAGTAATACATTTTTGGAGTTTTCGTGGTAAAATAAAAACGCTACTTTAAAAGTGAGTGAATTAAACAGAGTTAGTAAATTAAATATGTGCTTATTTTGTGCCAACTTGGTTATACTGGAGTGGGCTTAACATGAACATGTATTAGGTGGCATGTAAAAGTAAACAATTTCTCTATAAGAAAGTGAAAGCATTTCCCATGCTTTAGCTTTCACTTTGTTGTGTTAAATATGATGTTACAGCAAAACGAAGCTCCTCCCAGAGTGGCAGTGGGCCTCATTACGACTTTGGAGGTAGCCATGCCATTTTTAGCGGCATGGCTACCTCTAATCTGGGGTCCAGGTCCCGCAAAAGGGGACTTACTGGGCCATTCCGACCTTGGAGGGCCCGGCAATACCCTTTCCCTTTCTCAGGAACCAGACCCGGTACATCCCCATTGCCATTTGAGCCCCCATAGGGCTCAACGGGAATGGGGAGGATGCTAACAACAGGCACGTTAAATCCAAGATCTGATCTTACCTTTGCGCAGTGGTTCCTATGCGCATGGATCGTTACGCATGCCTTCGGGTGGCGGTTAGATAGCGAGCTTTGCGTGGTAATTTCCCCGATGTGACATTGCATGGTCAAATCTATGAATAAGCTTGGTTAAGCGATTGACTCGCGCAGGCCGTCCCTCGACACGCCCACAATTTCCCTTGTTCTTCCTCATTCTGCATGTTCCGCCCCCTACTTTGAGCTCTGCATAGGCCCAGCACGCAGCGATGCGCTGGACCTGCAGTGTACGGATTTTCCCCACACAGTCGATTCCATGACAAAGTGTGGTTTTGCATGCAGAACGACACGCAAAGTCCCTATTCACCCCACTAACAGTTCCATGAATCAGCCCCAGAATGTACAGACTGATGTCAATACCAGTAGTTATTGGCTGCACTCTGAACATTCAGATTGGCTGAGAGATCAATAATGATCTCCATGTGCATATATGTTTTGCATTATTTTACATGTACTGTTTGGCAGATTTTCTAATCGTGTTTTGAAAGGATTAGGTGGAGGCATTTAAGCTACTTGAGTTATCAAGTCCCCAAGATCTTATTTGTTATAATCCAGGTGATGTATGTGTGACAATTACCTGATCATTATAATTAGCAGTAGGTTTTTAACAAACATTCTGCTGAAATATGCCACTTTGACAGGCAAGCCAGGAAATATTTGATCCAAAATAATCTTAAATGTCTTATGACAAAGAACTGAGTTGCATGCAGATTTCAAATTAGCTAGAAGAAGCACAGAAAATGGTCATTGGCAAATTGTGTAAGAGTGTGAGCCTTGGTGCAGTAAGACATGACTGAGTATGCCTCTCTGACAGGAGTTATACCATAGAAGGGTTCCATGTCAATTTGCAGAAATAAATTACTTAGAGGTAATTTACTTCAAAGTGATTACTTTGAAATTTTACTTTGATTTTAATTTTAATTATTTTATTAATTTGGGCCCCCCCATGCCACCCATTCTCCTTCACGACTACCTGTACCCCAAACACCTCTCCACCCCCTTTTTACCCCTTAACCCACAACTTCATATCATATTATATAATAAAAGGCCAGATGTATGTTTGTTCGAAGCCGCCAAGCGTCCCCTTCGCCTGTTGCCACCGCTAGAGGGAGCTGTTGCCTTACACATACAATAAGAAGACTTTAAGTTCATCTTCCAGGTGAACAAAATGTTTATTCCACTGCTACAGGGAGCTGTTGCCTTTGGATAAAGATACATAGTGGTCCTACTGTTTGTGCAAAACTGGCAGGGCCCGTGTACACAGGCTTCAAACTAGTATATATATATATATATTTCGAGGTAATGGTCTGCCCCATTTCCATCCCCTTTCCAGTCGCAGGAGGGGTACAGAGTGGAGTTTGCATCTTTGCTTGGCTTTCCTCCACAATCTTGGAAGAGCGCCAGGTTTTACGCCTGCATGAGGTATTCATGAAGGCTTAAAACCAATGGATTCCTGTGGAATCGGCCTCATATTTGCACCTGTTAAATAGCTGGTAGATTCCATAGGACTTCATTATAAATGCAAAGAGTAATTTGCAGTCAGCGATTATTTGTTTGCAAAACGCAGTGTGAAAGTGAAGAGTAAAGGGTGGTCATTTTAAATAAGCGCAAAATTGCATGCAGCGGTTTGCCAAAGTTACCCTTATGTGCTTGTGTGTCCCCTGCGTGTGATTTTCAACATTTATAAAGCGGAGTGTAATTGTGGTGAGTAAAACAAGGCGATATTTCCTCTTCTTTACATTCAAAGTCATGATTTGGCAGTATGGAAAATAAATAATGTTCTACTTTACAAAAACCTTGGGTTCAGTTGTTTTATTTTACTTTGATGTTCTGTAGAGTGCTTCATTTCAGCAAACTGCTTTGTAGTGCTTATGGCATTTACGGTCCATAAACAGAAAATCATAGATACAGGTGCAATACATGAGCAACATATAATGAAGTCTACGAGGCATCGGATTCAAATGTGCCCTGGATAGGAAATAGTGTGAGAGAACAAGCACAGATGGATTATGAATTGAATTGATATTTTATTTGTATCGCGCTCATACACAAGTGTTTCAGAGGGCAACAAGGCAAGGGAGGGGGACAAGGGAGAACAAAAACAACGATCTTACTAGTCCCAGTGACATTGAGAACGCACAAGGGCATGGGAGAGCGAAAGGGGAAAAGTGCATGCGATGGGGGAGAAGTGAAAAGTGCTCAACAAAGGAATACAGATAATATTTGGAGGTATATGGATAGATACACAGACGGGCAAAGTACCAAAAATCGCAATGCAGGCAGGCTGTGCATTTCCCGCTAACCAGGGAAGACTACAGTTTACTAAGGACTGACCCACTGTGGCCGAAAAGCAGCAGGGAAAAGAACATAGTCTATTGCCCAGGTAGTGGATGAACTAACGGATGGGGCATCTTACTTCCTTTGCTGGTAGACATTTGTGTGTGGGAAGAAAGTAGTTTGTTTACTTGGCACAAGACAAGAGACAGGTGTGCAGCCTCTTTTGAAAGAAGCGCTCTTTTATCAATCAATAGGTTGGGACTGCCCATTTTTTGCTCCAACGGTTGTGAATTTTCTACCCTGTGGCAATTATTTCTGTACCTGGGGCAGACACAAATGTTGTGAGTAGGCAAGCAAAGTTTCCTTTGGCACCTGTTTAAAGATATCCGGGTTGAGGTACATGGGGCCATTATCAGATAAGATCTCATGAATGAAGTACATAGGAATCTCATTTATTTCGTTTTTAAACAAATTAAAGACAAAGTGGCGCAAGTGTGTGTATTCAGTGATAAAGTCGCCAGGGAAAAGGTTGCCAGGGGGCGACATTTCCCCAAATTTGCACTCCAATGAAAATCAAGCACTTTTCCCAAATATTCTAGGACTGGAGTTAGAACAGAACATTGAACCCAATCTAGAATATATGGGGCAGGCTTTTAGGGGTGCAGGGGGAAAAGTCAACTACCTGGCGATTTTTTAAACAATGACCCTAGGTGAGGCTCACAGGTTCAGTTCATGGCCCTCTAGTGAGACTGATCAAATCACGTATCGGTTCCAGAATTGGACCACCCTCCTATCAACTGAATCTACTTTATACGCCCATTACGAGTGCTTGTGTCCCCCTGTGCTTGCACATGTGTGTGTGGATTTTGTAGAGGGTTTTATTGAGCACAAACAGGCACTGCAGTACAGGGGCAAGAGGATGAAAGTGCATAAAGCAGGGAATCAGACGCATAGGTAGTCACATTAAAGGGAATAAGTGCACTTACCTATGTATTGGTGGTTGACCACTCCTCCTAGGGACTTACAGCTGCTCACTCCCTAGCAAGTCCCACTTGATACATCTAGCACTTACCCCCACTCCCTGATCCCTTTTCTCTCTCTGCACTTGCATGTTCTGAATGCTCACAAGGCCTAGTAGGTCCACCTCTATCGTATGGTGTTATACCTAATTTTACTCTCATGCTGCCTCCCTGTTGCCCTGTGGGCGCTTTGAACACAATGTACTTGTTGTATAAGCGCCTTACAAATGGACAATGAATAAATAAACATTGCTGTTATTGAGGGCTGATGAGATTTTCTTTGAAGACATGTATTTTCAAATTTTTAAATGGGAGAGAGAGGAATGGTCTAATGGAAGGTAAGATGTTACTCCAGTTTCTTTGCATACATTTGGAGAAGCTTATTTCCCAGTCTTTTCTTTAGTTTCCAGACTTGTATTGTCATGGCTTTGAGGATTGCTTTGGCATTCGGAGAAGGAGAGTTTTTCGACTAGGTAGCCAGGAGTGCTGGTTGCCATTTTCTTGTCATTAATACAAGTAGTTTTGAAGGCGATGCCATTATTCCTGGGACTCTTATAGCTCCTTCAGAGTGGGGTGATATGGTTGCGTGTATTTAGTCTTTTGATTAGTCTTTTGATTAGTCGTGCAACTTTTTGATAGCCTTCAATAGAGCCATTTAGGAATCAAGGAAGCTGACGAGCTCTATAGCTTGAAGGACAGATCAGAGAAGCTCAATGGGGACAGAAAGGGGAATAAGAGCTGCTGTCTGTGATAATTCAGTGTCTTTGCACTAGAAGTGAGTTGGTGTGTAAATCCATTTAGTTCAATTCGAGTTCCACAGAACGACCTGCCATACAGGTATTTTGCTAAGTTACTATTCTTAATAAAGAATAACAAAAAGAATATGCAAATCTCGAACGAAAAATCTAGAAAACTCAACATTTGAAATGTTGAAAATGCAGAATAAACTAGAAAGTCTGCTAAGAAGGGTTGGCGGTTTGGTGTACAATGACGTCTTTAAAAATCAATTGCATGCGATTTGATTTTATTAACATTTGATTTGAAATATTCTTTGTTGTTGCCCTCTCATTGTAACAGATAGACTTGGGAATACTTTGCCAGCCAACTGAACAGTGCAGGGCTTTATATTTAAAGCAAAAAAACAACAAAGGGTATTGTAGTAATGATACCTTTGATAGTGTAACTCTGCATGTTTGTCGGCTAGCTCTCAAGAGCACCCAGGTCTCTCCCTCAGGCAGTGTATAGTACCGCTGAAACCAAACCTTTATTTAAAGGAAAGAACAACCTGAGAAGAAGTGAGCACAGAAAATGAAGAACATGGCTTCAGCCAACCAGTTTCTTGCTTTCCTGTCCTCACTTGCACTCAATCTGCTCTTTCCTATAAGCAAAGTTTCTGCTTCTGTTGTACTATTTCCTGGACAGCTAGGTATGGAGTTAGCCTGATAAAGATATCAATGCAGTGCACTCCTAATCACATTTATTTTTCTTCTCTCAACCATATTTAAGTCTTTGGGTGCTGGGGGTAACACCTGTCCTGACAAGTGGGCAGGAAAATATGAAACAATTGAACATGTCTCCAGAATATAGAGACTCTCCTGGAGATCACTACACAGGAGATGGTTTGGATAGATATCCATTGTTATCTACACTAATGATAATTTCTTTAAAACCACAACACCAGTGACTTATTTTCCTGGCCTTTAACCTCTAGCTTTGAGGTGAGATTTTGAATATTGTAGATAACCCCCGAAGAAGCGAGTACGCTCACGAAATTACCCCACGAAGCTGGAAATTAAAAGAGATTTGAAGAAATACCAGTTGTGAAACGATGTGTCTTTATGAAGAAACGTGGTCCTTACTAATGAATGAAGTGTCTTGAATGACGTAAATTAAACACTGCCTTGTTTTTGCAGGTCAAAGATATCATCTCTGCAAGATCCTGAGTTTTGCATTAAAACAAAAAAACCTGTATTGTAAAAGGCTGCCATTCGCTCATTTGCTATCATTTGTGATTCAACTTTTGTCCTTCAAGAGGATCATCATTTTATTAACATTCAATATTTAATCATGGAACCGCGTTTGTGCTAGACTCTATTCCAGGGCTGTTTTCATCCTGCCTGTTACCTTCCTTCTTGTGCTCCACGACAGTGAAGTAATGGACGTCCAATATTCACAAATAACACCATAGTGATACACTTATCGCGCAGGGCATGGCCCCAGGAAGCCAGAGCGACATGGCATCCCGAGGTCAAACTAAAGGCCGGGCATGAATCAACGCGCCCCGTCACCAGACCCATACAATACGTTTTTTTTGTTAAATTGCACCCAGGACAAAGTGTTCCAAAACAGCTACCGCCCATCAAGACGGGGTTGTAAATCCTAGCCCTGGGATTCCATTACAATCTGGGCAGTACAAAGCAACTAAGGCCACCATTTGTTTAGCTCACAGCATACAAAGCTCACTTTCGCTTTGGTCACGTTTTCCGTGAGCATTGGTAGCTTTTTAATTCCAGTCTAGTTTGGACATAGAACGGCAGCGCCAGAGTGCTCGCATCGTTCACAGGCATGAGGCATCCTATGAAAACGTGACGTGCGTAGTTCGTTTCGTCAGGGCGCCACGCACGAGCTCCCGGATGCTGCAGGATCTAAAGCCCTGGCAGGCTGCTAACACCAAAAAGCTGGGGAGTTTCCCAGCACAGCTGCTCTTTTGGCAGCATTCGATCCCCTGTCGTCTTCCAAGAAACACCAGGCGCACACTGCGTCTCACACAAGCTGCATACATAGAAAAGGCGAAGAAGAGTATATGAATTGCTTTTTCATCTAAATGTAGCATAATGCTGTTTGTGTAATTAACAAATGCAATAATTCCACCAATATCTGCATACTTGCCAACATTCTGTGACCAAAAAGATGTAGGATTTTTTAAGTTTGAAAAATTATAATTCCCATATCAATGACATCACAGGAAAATACAAAACATACAAACAGCACAACATGGAAAGATGGTTTATAGACTGTTTCGACAGTCAACGTTTCGAATGGCAAAACTTTCGACAACAAAGCATCAAAAAAAACGTTTTAATGCATTTTTTATGTGGGGGAACCCCTCAAACTCCCTTTAAAAAAAAAAATATTTTACTATACAAAACTAACTAAACCCTTTAAACATGAAAAATGCATTCGAATTTTTTTTTTTCTCGAATCTTTGTATTCGAAAGTTTTGTCATTCGAAACTATTTTTTCGAAACTATAGACAGGACACCTGGAAAGATGTTGAAATGTTAAAAATGTATAATTCTGAATGCTAACACCAAATTGTCGGCAGATGCTGAGTGATGGTGTTACACTCTGCCACTTGCTTTGACTTCTGGTTCACCTAAGGGTTGTACTGGCAAGAGTGCAGGAGAGAGTCATGTAGCTGACAGGTCAGTGGATTGGTCTGAGCCCAATCAAAGTAATCACCTACTAGCCCACTGTACAGACTAATTAATGCGTTACATGCTTTGTCCTGGGCTGGTCTCAAGCAGTCTGCCTTAGAGTCACATAAATTACTTGCCACTGTAAAAAGCAGTAGGATCTGTCACTGAAATCTGTAGGTGGTAGGGCTGCTTCAAAAGCAGTAGCCTAATGCCTAAATCTGTAGGGTTGGCAAGTATTTATCTGTATACAAAGGTGTAACATAACAGACCTATTTTACAGCTCAGAATAATCCTATAACATGCTAGTTATGAAATTAGAACTAGCGGATTACAAAATAATGGGTTATTTCTAGATTTGTCACTATGTGCCTCAGAGGTGTGTGTCACCCCTCCTAGGGAGTATGGTATCTCACAGGGCTTGTGTGATGGTCACATAGTGGTGACCATGTGACCTACATAATAAAAGGGGCTAGCCAGTTCCGGCTAATCAGTCGACGCAATCCTGACTCCTGCCTGCTGTAAGTGTCCTGGGTGCAGTATTAGGCTGGCCCTGCGAGTAGGCAGAGGGCCTGCTGCTGCAGGGCCCTGTGCCTGGACAGTGCCCCTGATGGGTGACGCTGTTCATAATGTCCTGGTTGTTGGAGTGGGACAGAGCCCCTGCTGGCAACACTGTCTGCAGGCCCTGGAGCCTCTGCTGGGTGCCTCCGAAGCTGCTTGGCCTGGGTGCTCCCAGGCCACTGGTAGGGTCCATGTGATCACAGCCCTCGCAGGGTGACCCCGGCGTCCCTGTCCTTTGGATGCCCCCACTGCTGTCCGAGCTGGCTCATGTGCCTGTGAGCCAGCCCACAGCACCAATGTCTGTGTGTGTGCCCCCAGCGAGAGATAGACTGGCCTGCATGACTGCAGGGCCAGTCTCAGCAAGAGGTATTGCGTCACTGCTCTATACCCCACGACAAGGGGGCTGTGAGGAATCTGTGTCCGAGTCTTCCAACTTGACTGATTTTAAGCCATACGCCAGGGGACCGTTGCTAGACCTGACAGTTAACTTGGCTGCACAGAGCTAGTCATTGGGCCTCATTACGAGGTTGGAGGTAAGGGAAAAACGATGCCGGTAAAGGATTACCGGCATCGCTTACCGCTCCGGTCTATTACGACCCGCCAACCCGCTATTAGCGCCACCGTAAATAACGGTGCCTCTAATAGCGCCATTGGCACGGGCACGCGACCCTACATGCCGGCAATAGTGGCATGGCGTAAACAGGAGGTGAACACAAGTCAGGCAGACATGCAAATAACGGCCTACAGAAGCCCGAAAAGTACCTTACCGGCATGGAGTAAATACCGGCATCGCGAACAACCCGTAAACAGCCATGTGCAGTGTTCCCAACTGCCACAGGTGCACACAATCATCACAGGTGGAGGCAATGTAGACTGGGCCAGCACAAAAGGAGCAACCCCACCCCTTCCCACACCCAGACACACACAAACATGATACCAATACTAGTAGCAATGTTGGGGCTGGAGGACATGATTGCAGTGGAACTCCGCAACAACAACCAACAACAACAGGCAGCACAGAAGAGATGCAGGAGGAGAAGGAGGGTGAGGCAGGCACAGCATGCACCACCAGCGCAGGCAGTTGTACCACACAAGCAGCCCCCAATCCCTCGAATCAGAGCCAATCCATTCAGCCTAACCCCTGAGCAGATCCACACCCTGTACCGTATGGACCGGGGCACCATCACCACCATTGTGGACATGATACATAATGACATTGCCAGGCTCATAGACATCTGTACCGCCATACCCACTCTACCGAAGGTGGTGTCTGTGCTCCACTTCCTGGCCACAAGCACCTACCAGCACACAGTAGGGCAGATGCATGGCATATCACAGCCATTATTCTCACGTACGCTGAACCAAGTGCTCGATTCCCTCCTGAAGCACACAGACGACCACATATTCCTACCACGGACAGCCCAGGAGATCTCCAACACCAAAGTTGGCTTCCATTCACTGGCAGGCATCCCAGGTTGCATTGGTGCCATCGACTGCACACATGTTGAATTGGTGGTCCCACATGCCATGGAGGTAGTGTATCGCAACCGTAAGTTATACCACTCCATCAACGTGCAAATGGTATGTGACTCAAACAAAATCATCACACATTGTTGTGCCAGATCTCCCAGATCAACCCATGATTCAATAGTCATGCGGAACTCCACGATACCACGCTACATGGAGCAACACGCAGGGCAAAGATCCTGGCTACTCAGTGAGTTGCATGTCAAGCTCATGGCAGTGTGATGTGGGGAGATGATTGGGGGGAGAGATACATATTTCACCTGGCTGAGATGGGGGGAGGGATGCATATTTCACCTGGTTGAGATGGGGGGGAGATGCATACTTCACCTGTCTGAGATGGGGGGGGGGAGAGATGCATACTTCACCTTGCTGAGATGGGGGGGATGCATACTTCACCTAGCTGAGATGGGGGGGAGATGCATACTTCACCTGGCTTAGATGGGGGGGATGCATGCTTCACCTGGCTGAGATGGGGGGGGATGCATACTTCACCTGGGTGAGATGGGGGGAGATGCATACTTCACCTGGCTGAGATGGGGGGGGAGATGCATACTTCACCTGTCTGAGATGGGAGGGGGGAGAGATCATACTTCACCTGGCTGAGATGGGGGGGTGAGATGCATACTTCACCTGGCTGAGATGGGGGGGAGATGCATACTTCACCTGGCTGAGAGTACCTGAGAGGATGGACCATGCTCATACCCCAAAGCAGGCCAGACTGGACCTGACACCTGACACCTAAATGCAAGACGTAAGCTGCCCTACTATGAAAATGAGGCAGTGCTACAACCATTCCATAGCCATCAACATGTACACTGCACATAATAAGACCGTAGCCCCCGCAACACAATTCAGCGACATGCATTTAGTATGGCCAATGCACAGGACCAAATTCCATCATCAAAAAGGACAGTTGTCCGTTACTGCGTACAAAGGAGTCACATGAGGGCAAAATACATGAACCCACTCCTACACCAACACAGAGGTCCAGCATAACAGCATGGCAGCGTCTGCCGTGGAAAGTGTGATCATCAAGAGTCTGCCATCAACGGTGACAGGATGAAAGCATACAATTGAACGCACATCACCTAGATCATGGGAACAACCGGCATGTACTACCACAGTGCATGAGACTCATAAGGAATAGGACACCCCTGCACCCACTAGACGATGCCACGCACACCTGTCGATCCGATAAATTCACACATTGCAGTTACTTTTTGTGGCTCTATTCATGCATGGATATGTGGATGCAAACAGGAAATAAATGCATGCTATTGTGTCATTGATACAGGTCCAATTTGATGTAATCACTTACACATAACCATTGTTGCACACATGCAGGTGATGCTAGATATCCCTTGAAGAGGTGGCTCCTTACCCCTGTCCGGAACCCGCAGAACAGGCACGAAGAGGACTACAATCGTGCGCCTACACGTACCCGTGTGGTGATCGAGCAGACATTTGGCCTGTTGAAGGCACGGTTTCACTGCCTCAGCAGGTCTGGTGGGGCACTCCTGTACGGGCATGAGAAGGTGGGCAAGATCATCATGGCATGTGTCATGCTACACAATATGTGCATCAGACCGAATGTGCCTCTGCCCCCTGACGGTCAACTGCAACCACCTGATGAGGGGGATTAGGAGGGTGGAGATGGAGCTGCACTTCAGGGAGGTAGTGATGCACAGGAGGGACGTGCCATGCGCCAGACTTTGATTAACCAATGTTTCTAACACACATGGATGCGGAGTGTGCCATGAAGGTGGGACTCAGGGCACTGGGTGTGTCAGGGACATGGACACTGTACACTGTTCACCAATAAAGCACTCGTACACAATAAGCAATGTCCGTTCATGTGAATTCTCATTTCACAACAGGTGTATTGAACAAATAGAACATAGAAAGTGCACAAGCCCTCCACCCCACACACCCTCCCCTACCCCCCCTCAACTTCCCCACACACCCTCTCACCCCTCCATCTCCCCCCTCAACTTCCCCACACACCCTCTCCCCCCTCCCCTACCCCCTCAACTTCCCCACACATGGTGTTCACTCGCATGCACCATCAGTCTTCATGAGTTCCGAATGGCAGGCTGCACCTACACCCCTTGTCCACTGCCAGCATCAGGTGGACCCCTGTCCGACCTGCGCAAGTTCCGCCCAGACCTACACAGGGGGCTGGTCTGAGTGGAACTGGACTTTGAGGAGGTGCCAGGTTGTTCAACCACCTGTGTGGGACGCAGGGCCTCCAATGATGCCACCATGTGGGTGAGGACCTGCCTCACAGCCGCCAATTCGTTGCATATGTCTTTGGAAGTAGACTCAATGGCAGATTTGAGGGACGCTGCGCATTCCCTGATATCATACCTTGCCTGGCCACATTCGATGATGTGCTGGGTCACCAGCCCTGTCAGCTCCTCCTGGCGCTGTTGGATTGCCCTGATCCCCTCTTGCCTGTCCCAGACACTGGTGGATGTCGAAGGTGAATGCGACGTGGTTGGTGCTTCATGCATGCTCGCCGTGGGGCTGAGGCTCCCTGGCCATGACTCCACAGCAGACAGCTCATGGCTGCTGGTATTGTGTATGCTGGGTGGGGAGAGGCGGGGTGATTGCAGGGGGCCTGTAGCGGTAGGTGTGCCAGGTGTCAGACTATGTGCTTCATCATCTGACACGGCTGCTGTGGCAGCTGCCTCTCCAACAGTACTGCTGGCAGTGGATACAGTGCCTTCAGCCACTGGCTCCTGTGTGGTGGCTGGCGTGGGTGTTGTGGTGGTTGGCATATTGCACATTGGTGGTGTAGGTTTTTCGGTTGTGTGGGGCTTGTGAGGTAGTGCTGGTTTCACTCTTGCCCTTGATGTTGAGGGCCTGTTTGCTCCCTCCATGCCCCGGGACTTCTTGACTGGTGTCGCAGGCTGTTCCCTGTGGTCATGATCATCGCTGTCAGATTGTGTGCCTGTGGGGGACGAAGAGGGGGAGAGTATTAGTGATGGGTCTACGTGCATCAGGCATGCATTGGGGTAGCAGCATTTCTATGGAATGGCGGGTATTTGCCGTTGGAGCAGGGACATACGGGTTGCTTGCCTTTTGGGTGGGTCATGCAGGGATGCATCTGAGCTGACACATGTATGGGGTGCATCATGCATGTGGACAAGATGGTGCTGTGCATTGCCTGTAGGCAGGTTTGCGTGCATGTGTCTGGTGGCCCCTGCTTTGCATCATTACACTGTCAGTTCGGGGGGACATCTTCATGGTTTCCATTACACTGGTTTATTTGGGACACCTACCTGCATCAGCCGATGACGGGGCTCCTCGCTCCATATCCCCCACTCCCTCAATTGCCTCCATTCCGATGGTGCTCGCATAAGTCTCCTCCCAGCGAGTCATCTTTATGGGTGAGCCACCTCCACCACCTGTTGCCATTCCCTGGCTACGGTTTGCTGAGATGATATTCCGGACGCGTAGCCGCAGGTCACCCCACCGCTTCCGGACATATTTCACTGTGTGCTGGGTGGTGCCAACCGCACTCACTTTACGCGCCACCTCCGCCCAGATTTCTTTTTTGCGCAACAGTGCAGGTCGGCGCATTTCATTGGAAAACATAACATCCCCATTTTCTGCCAAGGTGTCCGCAAGCATGTTGAGCTCTTCCTCGGAGAAGCGCTCCTTGCGCATGCGCGCAGCACCTTTTTTCAGGGCCTTGGGCATTCTAATATGCTGCTGGTTTGTTTTGGGACAGTTGTGGTGGTGGTGTGGACTCTGGGTGCAGAGGATGGCAATGGATTGTGTTTTTCAGGATGGCCGCCGTGCTCTTTCCCGTTCCTGTGCGGTGACGCTACTTCCGGTTCCGCCTATTTGCGGTCACCGCTATTAGCGTGGGCCACTATTAGCGTCACCTCTAATGCCTGAGGCATGGATGGGGTGCTGCTATCTGCACTTTACTCGATGCCGCTAAGGGCAATTTTTGGGTCTTTTGCGGCATGGCGGTAAGGTCGTTACCAGCATGGTGCAAAGCTTGTGCCCGCAAAGTTATAATAGCCCTCTAATAGCAGGCTTTAGCCTACACGGACACAGTATTTGCTCCATGCCGGTAAGGACCGTAACTTACCTCCAACCTCGTAATGAGGCCCATTGTACTTCCGGGTCTCAGGCCGTTTCAAGACTGGACATTCAAATGTAAGAACATGGTAATCGGTATCTAAAGCAGACATGCCTCTAAGGGGTAATAGGTACAGGTCAACTAGTGCTCCCAGTCCAACTGGTTGACATCTTCGTGCAGAATGAAGGGCAGCAGTGGATTGGCATAAGCATTATATTGGTGCTTCGGTTTGTGAATCAATATTTCAAAAGCCTGTTGGCCAGACACAGTCCAGTATTTGCAAAATGGCTCTTTAACCTGTTAGAGGGGTTTGTTGGTGGATTTGACAGGTGTAAACCCCTTCCTTGTAGCAGGATATGCTTTGGTTACATTCGTCAGGGGCTTACTGACTCTTCCAAGCCACATACAGACATTTAGTAATAGATATGCATTATAGCTATGCATAATAGAGGGGTGATCAACAACATCACTGAAAAAGACATTACCAAAAGATCCAGAGTCACTAACAACCATCCTCAGCATGGCCATGCACGGAGGCAAGAGCCAAAATCAGACAGGCCTATATGGCAATAGGCCAATGCCCAAATCAACAACGCAAAATGCTGGTGTGGGTCAGTGTCAGTGGTCAAAGTGGGCCATTTTGATAAGCTACTTCTCTATGCAGTGTTAGGTAAAATTTCACTTACTGCTATGCTACCTCTGTATTTGTGGACCCCCTAACTTTTAGCTTTTATTATTTATTTATTTATTTATTTAAATTCTTCATGAAGCGCCAGATCGCCCACAGGCCCCAAGGCGCACAAAAAACAAAAACAGACAAAACAGACATAGAGGGGAGAACTCAAGGATCAGAGAACGTGCAGAAAACTAAGGGGCAGTGAAAAGAAAGGTCTTCAGTTTTTTTTTTAAGTCAACCAGAGAGGTGGAAGACTTAAGATGGTGTGGAATGGAGTAAACATGACAAGGGCAATGACATCAAACCTAGTTTTCCCAAATTTGGCAAGGCGCAAACGAGGCTGGCAGAGCCTAGCCTGTTCCAGTGACCTAAGAGGTCATCCCGGGATGTATCGCTGAATGCGTTCCATGAGGTAACTGGATGCAACATGTTCAAACACTTAAAAGTGAGTGTGAGGATCTTAAAAGAGATCCTGTGCTTAATTGGCAGTCAGTGCAATTTTTGTTGGGCTTCAGTGATGGGATGCCACCTTGGAAGACCCAGCACGGCTCAGACCGCACCATTTTGTGTAATCTGGAGGGCGGCCAGGTTGGATTGAGCCGTGCCTGCCAAGAGACTGTTACAATAATCTAGCCTCGAGTTGATGAGAGCCGAGGCAAGAATAGACATATTGTTAACAGACAGAAATGGGCACAAAGAGCAGAGCTGCTTGTTGATCCAACCGCATGAGGCACGAGTCTTGGCAACGTGAGATCTCATGGTGAGTTCAGCATCGATGGTGACACCGAGCGGTTTTACGCTCTGGATGACAGGAATGGAGACGTTAGCAATCAGAAATTAGACATAATCAGAAGAGAGATTCTTTAGCATATAGCTGAAAGCGGCTATGAGAATCTATGTTTTGTCCATATTCAAGGCCATGGAGTTCTGGGTCATCCAGGAGTGAATAAGAGAATAGATAGCAGTAATAGCCTGTGAATCAACAGAGTAAGAACCTAAGAGTTTGAGGATGACCTGACCTGGGTGTCATCCGCATAGTTCATATACAAGACACCCAAGTCATCAAGCAGCAGAAGAAGAGGGAGAATATAAATGTTAAAGAGTGTGGGAGATAATGAAGATCCCTGAGGAACACCCTGTGTCAACAGGGAAGGACTGGAAGAGGAGTCATGTATAACATCGCAAACATTACGGGGGCCCAGAAAGGAGACCAGCCATTGCGTAGTTAAATCAGTGATTACTGCATTTGGCTCATGACTGTGGCTAGTGTACGTAATGGCCATTCCACAAGGTGTTTTGTCTTCTCCTTTGGCCATTTTGTCAGTTGGCCTTCTCCTCCTGCTCTTTGTGACCCTGGGAGTTCTTATTTGGGCATGCATTCACCCGTGAAAGCCAGTGCTTTTCACACGCTAATGCATGTCACGTGTATGGTTACCCAGGAAGTGGTCTGGCACTGTCTGGCCCCAATCCCCACTACTGGCGCCAGGATGTCTGGTGTGCCTGTGTACCTGAGAGCCTCATTGGTTCCTGATTGACCACTGTTGACGGGCATGAGTGGGCAGATCAACTCATTGACCAGCCGGGTGCAGACCTGTCCTGGACTTTTAGGATATGAGGGGGGTCCTGACTGCAGACCTGCAGATCACCATTAGGTCCGAATCAACCTACACACAGAGCAAGTATCCAGAGAACCGAAGCAAATTCAAGGACTATACAGAAGCGTGCAGAGAACGTTTGGCACCCTGAGCACGCTTTTGTCCCAGTAGAGCCCTGCTTTGTGCTCGATCTCCGAAGGCCTGCATAGGTGCTTCAACCCTTTGGAGTAGTGGTGCCCTGCAAACAAGCCTTTTCAGAAGTGACACTGGTCCCTCCAGTTGACTGATCAGCTTGTACCTTGGCACACATGCTGGAGTGCTGCCTAATCGAGGTTTGGCTCAAGCTTTTGGGGAACCCTAGTTCACACTGCAGAGCCTCTTCTTGCCAAATCCTGTCCTCCCTACTGCTTTGGGACACGAGAGAGAGAAACGTGCATCAGTCTGTGAGGCTTAGGTGCCCCAGCATCAGTGTGCAACAGAGACGGTCGCTGCTGGTGACTTTCCCACCTTTCTTCAAGTGTCCTGAGACCAGCTGCATCGGTGCTTTCTTTGTCCTGCATTTGTGACAAGAGATCCAGCTCCAGTTGCTAACCGGACCCACACCCACAGTGCCTGTCCACTTTGAAGCTTAACCAAGGAGGGGATTTAGTACTGCAGGTGACCATCTTCAAACCTGACAAGTTTGACCCCCGAGTGAGCTAAGGGCAGTGACTAATCATACCACTTACCGGTGGCCCCTAGTTCATCCAATCCCTTTTTACGCACAAAGGATCCCTGGTGGTCCTTGCCTTTGCTTGGGTGGCTCCCTCCCTCAAGCCATCCAAAGGTTGGTGACAGCTTTGTTCTTTGCAGCAAATCCTCCTCTGAATCTGGGAACTGAATTTTCCACACTCCAGTGTTCTCTTCTAACTATTCCTCTTCCTTGAAGTTTGTACTTTGTTGCTTTACGCATCGCCGCGCACTTTTACGCACAAACATAACATTGAGCACAAGGCTCCAATCTTCATAGGGCTGGACTTCTTAAGTTAGGGATAGCAATTTCTGGAGTTGCCCATTGTGATAAAGTTGGTTTGCTTTCCCTCCTCACAGGTTTTGGCGGCTATCTGCACTTTACTATATTGACGAAAAGTGACTGTACATATATTTTACATGATGTGTGTTTAAGTAGTAATATTACTTTGTTCTTCCTTATTCACTGTGTTTGTTCTGTGCCTAATAAACTGTGTATTATTGATATACTACTGTTTAAGGGTAATTCTTGTTGTCCTACTGTGTGTGCTCATCCAAGACCTCAGATCACCCCCACTACTCCTGAGACTTAGCCTTGGCTGCTCTCCATACTACCTTGAATTATCCTGGCTGACTTCTCAGAAGTGTTCCCTGTTTAACTAACAAGGGTGGCCTCCTGAACATCTATTCACCAGAACAGAGTTCAGAAATACATTCTAAAATGCGGCTAGTATTTTTTAATTTCTTTAATATTCATCTGTTTATGATTACAAAGAATGTTTGCATGTTTTTCTTAAAAAAACATACTATTCAATTTCGATTTCGATTTTGCATAGCAGACAGTTCAATTCAATTCAATATTTAAATTTAAATTCAAACTTAAATTTAAAATCACATATTAATTCATAACTCATAGGCAGGTCATAACATTCACTAAAAATTCACAAAATTCATAAAGCTGCTATCAACTTCAACTTCAACTTAATTTTCATTAGGCTGCTCCCAAGTGCTCGATCTTTCGAATACTTCACTATTGGCTTGTTCTTGAAAAAGGTAATATTGCAGCCCATAAAGCAAGCAATGAATTTCATGAGATCACATAGAATACTTAAAAATTCCTATGGTTGCTCCCTTCCTAATGTCACTGTTTAATAACATATTATAAACGGGCATAGCACCCCCATCATTTGCTTAAGCCCTGTTAACAGTTATTCCCAAAGAAGGAAGGAACCCCAAAAAATGCAGCTTCTATCGCCCGATATCGCTCCTTAACATCGACGCGAAGATATATACCGCAGTTATTGCTGCCAGGTTGGAGAAACACCTGCCCAAATTGATTCACCCCGACCAAGTGGGCTTTATTATGGGTCAGCAACGTGCTGATACAATGAGGAAAACACTTCACCTGATCCACGAAGCACAGAGAATGGATGGGGACCCGACGCTCCTTTCACTAGACGCTGAGAAAGCGTTTGACAGGGTGGACTGGGACTTTCTGGACAGGGTCTTAGTGAAAATAGGCCTAAGCCCGAAACTTCACAGAGGGATAAATGCAATATACTCTGCTCCAAAAACTGTAGCAGTGAACGCAGGCTACTCAAGATGGTTCGACTTGCAAAGGGGAACCAGACAGGGCTGCCCTCTGTCCTCCATACTCTTTGTCGTTTCATTGGAACCACTCGCTCAGAAGCTGAGGCAAAACATATCTGTATAAGGAATCATGGTGGGAGGTCAAATATACAAACTAGGCCTCTATGTAGATGACATACTTTTGCATGTCACAAACCCCCTAACGTCGGTTCTAGCAGCAATGGAAACAATCAGAGCTTATGTTCAACTAGCGGGTCTCAAAATTAAGACACAGAAATCAATTATCCTTCCCTGGACAAAAGTAAAGACACCACAATAGCTCGGTTCAGACCCTTGGGCATGAAAGTTAGCATAACAACTCTAAGCTACTTAGGCATTAACGTCACCCGTAACCTTGACGACATCTACAACGTTAATTTCCCCCCTCTACTCGCAACAATAGAACTAGACCTTATCAGATGAGAAAAGCTCACAATCTACCAAATCTATCACAATCTCATCAATTTACCTAAACTGTTATACTTATTCCAAATGCTTCCAATCTGCATTCCAAACTCATTTTCAACGATCAAGCGTTCGATGCTCGCATTCTTGTGGCAGAACAAAAAGCCGAGGATCCCCTATGCGCTCCTCAGATTTCGGAAAGATATCCGTGTGGTTGCACTTCCTGACATACAATTGTACTATAACACCACCCAACTACAAATTATGATCCCACATCTCAGGCAAAGAAAGGATCTGCACTGGGAAGCCTTGGATAACTACCACCTCCGACCTGCATCTGTTGAGGAATGGCTTTTGGTGCCCAGACCCAAACTTCTCTGAAGAATACGAGACCATCCCATTCTAGGAACCTTATGGAATTTATGGAGACATGGTAAGGGAATGGTTGGAATCACTGCATGGCCCTCACCTTTAGGGCACATATGGGTGCCAGGAATACGCGATGCCATTCCAGAGCCAGAACGCTTCCAGACCTGGTATGAGGCAGGATTGGAAAGAGTAGGTTAACTTTGGAAGGGGGGGAGCTTTCGGACCACACAAGAACTTGAAGAGGCTCTAGGTCTGAGACCACTTCTGGTGCTCTCATACCTTCAATTTAAGGGGATCATGACAAGCAAGAGATGGAAGGACGACCTTCAAAGAGAGCTCACACCATTTGAAAAGATACTGCACACACGCACAGGCTCTAGTGGCATAATATAAGCCATGTATATAGCTCTGCTGGAGGTTAATAATTCCTCCGTTGAGACTTTGAAAGGAAAATGGACAACTGACCTGGGACGAGAACTGTCTCCCAAGATCTGGTCGCAAATCTGCAGCAGTACCACAAAGACATCCATTGCCTGCCAATACAAACTCCACGGTATTAAATTGCTCCAAAGGTGGCAATATGACCCTGTAAGACTGGCAAAAATGTATCAGGGCACGGATCCACACTGCTGGCGTAGATGTGGAGCCAAGGCCAATTACTGGACCATGTGGTGGAGCTGTCCGGCCACACAAGCATACTGGGATGAAGTCCTTAGTTGGATCAAGGAATTGGATGGTATACCCAGGGACAAGACTCCGTTGATGGTCCTGTTCGGACTAGAAGAACAAGAAAACGTGTTCACGCAACGTCCAAAAAAATGATCAACGGCTTGCTCCTAGCCACAAGGGCCTGCCTCGCCACCTCCTGGAAGAGGGAATTTCTCCTGACAAAATTTGAGTGGACTGCTATAGCAAAGAACATATACCGCATGGACAGCTTGACTGCCGCCTTTTATGGGGACCGTACCTCGACAGATCTCACATGGACCGAATTCTACCCTAAGATGTGTGCAACTCTTCGACTACCTGATAACAACGGCAACACCCTACCAAGCTTTCAACACTGTTTCTCTGCTGATCAAATCTGTTTTATGCTCTTTGTTCGTTCAACGTGTAGAACATTTACATACATGGCGCCTTTATTAACAAGTGATGAGACTTTGGGCTACTAGTGACACTCTATTCAAGCAGGGGTGGGAAATTTGGGGAGTAAGGGAATAAGTACCATATTTATAATCCATGGTTGTTCTCCTAGATCATTTATGTACTTATGTTGTATGTTACTGTTTTTGAACCTTCTTTGATACTGCTTACCAATTAAATTTGTACTTTGCAAAACTCAATAAAACTTAAATAAAAAAAATAATTCCTATTGTTCCCTAACATTTCCTAAAATCCCATAACATTTTATAGTTTTATAATTGTATGTAGTTTTCTATAAACTTACACAAAACCACAAACAATGTACATTACTTCCAATTCTTTATAGGGCATAAGCACACAATCAAAACAATAATTGTGGATAATAGCCCTATTGTAGTACAGGGAGTTTTAGCAGCACAGGGCTACAACATCAGTCATGGGGGCATCAATTCGAGTGATATAAATTCAGGGCTTCTTTAATTGGAGTGATTTTTCAATACTATGCCAAAGCCAATATAGCGAATTATGGAGGGCTTCCAATTCAGACTGCCTCACTTTTAATTGAGTCATAGCTGTGAACATAGCTCCTGAGTATTGTCATATAAATAGCACCCAGGAGGCTACATTCTGTGAACAAATGTTTAGGTCTCTCAATAAGCCTGTCAATTTACATATACATCAAATTCTGCCTGTCAAAAGATCAAATAGGGACATTGAACTCTCGCCCTGAACACAAAAGTCCTGGAACACTGATAGTGGACTTATCACGGTACGCTAGTTGAAGGAACAACACGGACGTACACATTATTATTATTAATATCAATAATAATAATAATAATCTTTATTTGTTTTGAGTTCAAATTAACTTTTACAAATTTCATTAATAAAATATAAGATATAAAAATATATAATATACAAAATATAAAATAGAATAGAGAATAGAATAGAAAATATATATGAAATTGAAAATAGAATATACAATACAATCTATTAAAATACAGAATATACACAAATATTTCGAGGGAATTTGCAGCCATTGTGTAGGTTATTTGATCATATCAAACCAGACCAAATATTAACAAACAAACATTACCAGCGATTACCAACATTTAGTTCCATGCTATTAATTGGGTAATATTACACAAACAAACAAATCATGTCATGTCATATTTCATATTTACATCCATGAAGCAATTAAGTTACTAAACATTCATGTGGGTAGACAATACAAGCCTCCTGTATCAACTCCACAGGAGAGAAGAACATCCTATTCTAGAATACAATGCAATTAATGGATTGTGTAATTGAGCAAATACATTGATTGAATGGAAACATAGAAAAGTGGATTGTCGAAGGGAAGATGATGGGATGACCTCTCTCTCCCTCATTTACTATTATTGTTAGACCATCTTAAGCATATATTCTTAGGCCTTCCAGCTTTCTCAACACGCCGATTGTAAACCCTTTATATGTAACCATAGATTATACAATGCAAAAATGCACTGTGTCTGAGTCAGTATTTAGGCAGTAATGCCAACAATCTTCTGACCTGATGGCATTGTATTCTCCAACAAAGGGTCCCAATGTGCACATGTAGTTTGGACCTAACTTTGCACATTGGGTGAAAACATGTCGTGGGCTTTCCAATTTGTCAGTACATTCGCAGATGCAACATATTCGAGTTTCTCTACGTATTTTTGTAAAAGCACCCTGTGTCACTAATAATGGTAGTTGGTTGGTTCTAAGTCGCAAGACAAAACTGCGTACTTTCAAATTTGGATATTTGAGCATCTTTATCTTAAATATTTTCTGTAGCTTTTGCAGATCTGTGACCCGGCTAAAATCAGGTACCCCGTCAATTTCATGGAAACTCACAAGGTCTGGTGATTTGAATTTTATTATGTGCTGTTATGCTCTTCCCAGGATGTTTAATAGCAGACCTTTCGGGTTGCTACGTGACTTCATGTATAGCATCCCCCGCCATAATATATGCTGTGCTCTCAATGAAATAAGACCAAGTTCCAATCGTAAGTAAACCATCAGAGTGGACTGGGCCAAAGTCAAGATTTGTCTCCAAAAATTGCTCTCCAGTACATCGAACCATCTGAAATCAGGTGTAGCCACCACATCCAAGCCATATAAAATGGCAGGCACAAAACAATGTTTATACAGTTTAATGGTGCCAGCAAGGGAAAACACTGCCACAGATTTGGCAAAGGTATTTATGGCATACATCAATTGGCGGGCCTTACATTTCTTTGCTTCAATTAGATTGTCATATTTTCCCTTGGCTGATAAATCCACTCCCAGGTATTTATATGAATCAACATATTCAATGGGGCCCAATACTGTATCCAGTTGGACTCTGTTTACATTGCCCCCAGAAAAGCCAGGACTTTTTTTCAAACCAGCATCACATCCAATCTATTGGTAGCTTTATCCGTGAAGTTCTGTGCACCTCTCCCAAATGTGAACACTTAGGGGTTTTTGGGGTTTTTGCTGTCGTTGCCTAGACCAACAGCTAGCGTTTCCGGTTGGGCCATTACAGGTGACCGAATGGGCTAGATTGGCAGTGCTTTAGATGGTAACACTGCATTAAGAAATATTGAGTATGTGAAAACCCCTAAGTCTGACACCTCAATTACCCAAAATCAGAGGGAACAGTTCTCAAGAGAGAGATTGCTCTAAGCACAATTTGTGTGATCATGAGGGCGGACAAAGCAAGTGATGAGGATGCCCAATGTAAAAAATCAGACCTCGAGAGGAAAACAATAGAGGTCTGTTTCGATAAGCAAAAGAGGACTTATTTATTTTTGAATCATACATGAAGCAGATTGTAATAACTTCTTGAAAAGAAGTAGAGTCCTCAAGGTATTGACGTCTATCCCAAAATAATAATAATAATAATAATAATTAGGCTTTTATATAGCGCTACAAACCCTCAGGTATCTGAGCGCTGCTTATTATTACCCACGGTGTGTGGTGCTCTACAGACTATATCATCGGCAGATATCAACTATATCCACCTATTTGACTACGACAACTTGGGGAAATGTGCAGTCCACTTCCACTCAAAAATGGTTGTGAAATTGGTAATTGAACAACAGGAAGAAATTCTACTACAGAAATATTAATGTTATTATGCACAGCAACCTGAAAAGACGGTGCAAGATCAAGGGAAACCTACGATTAAAGTAACCTGTCATTTCGACACTGTCTACCAAGGAGTAACCACCGACAATCAGGAAGGGTCGAGTTGGGGCTGGCTTGCCTCCGCCATTCCTGCCACAACTCGAAGTAGACCAGGCTTCGTTTGAGACTTGGCATATCCTCAGCTGGAACATTAGAGGATATCATTTGTTACAACATAAATGAGAAGTGGGAAACATTTAATATTATGCTTTTTACAGGAAACATGGCCGAGGACAATGCCTGTGTGTGTGTCATGGCCACTTGCCCAGGATCACAAGAGCGACACCATCAAGTGAAGGGAGCAGGGGGCATCATGGTTCACGCACATCCCTTTGGGACGTTTATACATGGGGGGCCTGGTTGGACGCAGTCCTGGCACCTTTGGCGCAAGGCTCATGGAAGAACTTAAACAAGACATTTTCATTTTGGCAGAAGTGCTTGGAACGTAACAGAACTCTTTTATTATGGGTAAGAATACTCTCAAGAACTTCTCACTTGTGTGCAATTAGGCCGGGTGTGGCCTCCATCTGCATCTGCACATGCAACTTCTAGGAGTGGTAGGGTGTGGCAAGCAGGACTGAGCTAAGGGGTGTGGCCTTAAGAGCTCAGCTATAAAAGCCAGCCCAACCCCAAGGCACACGCTTCGCGTTATTCTGTTTACCTTGCCCCCAGAAACTACCATCATTTATGTTTTATTCATATTTATTGTCAGGTGGCTTTACTTAGTAAATTCAATAAATATTTTGCATTTATCCTTCACCCCGCTATGGTCCAGTCTATGACTACAAGGTCGTCTGCATAAAGGATACTGTGTATTGAAATATCGCCTATTTTAACAGAGCAACCTTGTGTGGAAACCAAAATCAGCGGGAGGTCTGCCAAATATAGTTTGAATAGCAGGGGTGTCAACGAGCACCCCTGCTTGACCCCTAAATTTATTTCAACCCTAGGTGACAGATTTCCGCCATTATCCAGGTGGACATATACAGCCGTGTTAGTGTGCAGCAAGATCAATAAATTCACGATCCATTCAAGGCAACCCATAGAGCTCAACTTTTGCCACAGTTTCCCTGCTTACTGAATTGAAGGCTGTACTAAAGTCAATGAATATAATATAGGTGGCCGAATTACCTCTTACTGCTGCTTCTTGCATCATTTTGTCTAGCACCATGATGTTATCAGTGTTACTAGATCCAGGTCTAAATCCTGTCTGTGTGCTTTGCAAGATGTTATTTCTAGTTGCCCTATTCTGTAGGGCCTCTAGCACAAAGGAGGTAAAAACATTCCCTGTTACATCAAGCAGAGAAAGTAATCTGTAATTTTCAGGTCTTTCTTGTCTCCCTTTTTATAGACGGGTAACAAACTGGCTTGTCGCCAAAAATCTGGGATGACTCCCTCTCTACACACCTTATTGTAGACTGTCTCTAGGATCTTAGCCCAGATAAGCTGGTTTCCTTTTAGTACCGCGTTGGATAATCCATTGGGGCCCATTGCACCAAAGCCCTTTAGTTTAAAGATTGATTTGCTGATTGCCTCTGCTTTAATTACCAGAGGGAGAGGTCTCCTCTCCTCATTGGTATTTCCCCCCCCCCTGTGATCCCTGTACAAATTCGGATTTGATGTAGCTAGTCCACTTGTATGCACAGATAGGGTTAACCAGCTGTCGTTTTGAATCACCCTTTGCACCTGCTAAAAGTTGTCATATTAGTTTGGAATTACGACCACTTAACATAGAGAGCATATTCTGGAATTGTAGCGTCATTTTGGCTAATCTCTTTGTCTTAAAACAGGTGCGATAGTTATATTTGATCTTTCTTACCCTGGCTTCACCCTCTATTTGTGATACCCCCATATGTTTGACTCTTCTTACCTGCCAACGCATTTTCCTTTGAGCATCCCTAATGGCTATATAGAATACATGTTTAGTATTTTGAGGTTGGGCACTACTAGTTCTATTGGCCATAGTGCCTGCGTCCAGTGCCAAAGTATGTAAGCGGGTGGCCATTTCATTCACACCCATACATGCAATGTTATTTGTTTCAAATTTTAATAATCTGCATGCAGCATTTGAGGCCCTCTCAATGTTTTCAGCTGTCCCGCCCAACCTTCTCCCGGCGCTATTAACAGCCACACCTGGAGCACCAACTAGACATTGTTTCAATTTGGGCATTTTCAGTGAGAGAGTCAAGATATGGTGGTCACTATAAACTGTGTTCTGGGCCACCAAGGAGACCGCCTTCTCAACACATTAATTGCTACCAAAGAAATAGTCTAGTATACAGTATCTATTTACCATCTGCCAGGTATATTTTCCCGTAATATCCCCTTGGGTACGTCCGTTAAACATAATGAGGCCCCACTCTCTGAGCAACGAAATCCATTTTGCTCCCTTGTTGTTACCCCTCCCCTTCAGCATTACACTTGCGGGTATCACAGACTCATACTCAGCTACTGCTTCTTTATCTATGCAGCAGGCATTAAGGTCTCCTCCCAGCAATCGACATTCATGGGTCTTGTCATCAACCAGCTCGCACAAATATTATCGATAGTTTCATGTGCCTCCTCTAAATTGCTCGATTCTGGTGAGACATAGACATTAATAAGTAATATCCTAAAGGGCGCCTGATCCCCAATATCCAAACTGAGTTCAATTGCCAAGACATTCACAGCACAACATGTTATTTCTACATTTAAGATAGGTAAAAACTGCCTGTCCCTTATAATCAGGCCCCCTGATAGACGTCCCATTTTGTCCCTCATTGCCAAAGGCTGGAATAAAGAAAATACTTCCAGTTGTATTCTCTTAGTCAGCCATGTCTCTTGCAATAAGAACACATGAAGCTCTTGTAAATGAGACATGGATCCTTCAGGGTTCACCAAGTGACTATGCCCCAGGGTGTTCCAGGTGGCCACCTTCAGCAATCAGTTTGGCTGCACTAAATGTCTCAGAAGGAAGGTCCTCAACCACTCCCAGCCATAGCATCCTCGATAATGAATGTGGTGAGCTCCCCGTCCCCAGTAATACTGATAAGGCTGATATTTGTGGTCTACACGCTAGTTGATTAGCTGCCTTCTCTTCTTCTTTTTGTTTAAGACTAATATGTGTGGTACTATCAAGAAGATATCCTGCATTCTCGATTTCCTTTCGATGGGCTCTAATGAGAGCTGACACCTCCTGTGTGGAGCAATGTACCCACACAAAATTACCTCCTTGAGTTTTCAACGGCTCAACAAAGCTAAAATCAGCCGATGAGAGCACATGTAGGGCCAGGACTTTTTTCAGATCAGCATCACATTCAATCTATTGGTAGCTTTATCCGTGAAGTTCTGTGCACCTCTCCCAAATGTGAACACTTTGGGTTTTTTGCTGTCGTTGCCTAGACCAACAGCTAGCGTTTCCGTTTGGGCCATTACAGGTGACCGAATGGGCTAGATTGGCAATGCATTAGATGGTAACACTGCATTAAGAACATATTGAGTACAACACAAACCCAGAAGTCTGACACCTCAATTACCCCAAATCAGAGGGAACAGTTCTCAAGAGAGAGATCGCTCTAAGCACAATTTGTGATCATGAGGGCGGACAAAGCAAGCGAGGTGGATGCCCAACGTAGAAATCAGACCTCGAGAGAAAAACAATAGAGATCTGTTTCGACAAGCAAAAGAGTACTTATTTATTTTTGAATCATATGTGAAGCGTATTGTAATATCTTCTTGAAAAGAAGTAGACTACTCAAGGTATTGACGGCTATCCCGCAACTACAACAACTGTATCATCGGCAGATATCAACTATGTCCACCTATTTGACTACGACAACTTGGGGAAATGTGCAGTCCACTTCCACTCAAAAATGGTTGTGAAATTGGCAATTGAACAACAGGAAGAAATTCTACTACAGAAATATTAATGTTATTATGCACAGCAACCTGAACAGACGGTGCAAGATCAAGGGAAACCTACGATTAAAGTAACCTGTCATTTCGACACTGTCTGCCAAGGAGTAACCACCGACAATCAGGAAGGGTCGAGTTGGGGCTGGCTTGCCTCCGCCCTTCCTGCCACAACTCGAAGTAGACCAGGCTTCGTTTGAGACTTGGCATATCCTCAGCTGGAACTTTAGAGGATATCATTTGTTCCTAAATTACAACATAAATGAGAGTGGGAAACATTTAATATTATTCTCTTACAGGAAACATTGCTGAGGACAATGCCTGTGGAGGGAATGCCTGTTGAGGGAGCAGGGGGCGTCATGGTTCACGCACGTCACTTTGGGATGTTTATAAATGGGGGCCTGGTTGGATGCAGTCCTGGCGCTCTCATGGGAAGAACTTAAACAAGACATTTTGATTATGGGCAGAAGTGCTTGGAATGGAACAGAACTCTTTTATTATGGGCAAGAATACTCTCAAGAACTTCTCACTTGTGTGCAATTAGGACGGGTGTGGCCTCCATCTGCATCTGCACATGCAACTTCTAGGAGTGGCAGGGTGTGGCAAGCAGGACTGAGCTACGGGGTGTGGCCTTAAGAGCTCAGCTAAAAAAGCCAGCCCAACCCCAAGGCACAAGCTTCGCGTTATTCTGTACTTCCGTGCAGCGTAACGCTCACCGTCGCCTGGGATTCAACTTACCTGGAGAGTTCCTGCCATCTACATTCATACTTACCATCCGGAGGATCCTGCTCTCACCTGTACGCTACTTTCTGGCACCGCGGCTCACTTGCAAACATCTCGGAGTGCAGACATCTTATTCTGGGCACCGTGACTCACCTTCAAACATCTCAGAGAGCAGACAGCATCATCTGGGCACTGTGGCACGATGCACTGCATTAGAAATCGCAGTACCTGCAAGAGAAAGGCAAAAGACAAGGTTAGACACTCAACAGACATTTTGTTAAGGGCGCGCTGCCATTAAACCTCGCGCCTTCCTTAAAACCATCACTCACCTGCTGCCGGGCGTTGCGGTCGCATCCATCTTCTGCTCAGTCGCGTTCCACGCCTCCACAACCGTAGTTAAGCCGCATTCTATCTATTTGGGAGAAAACAGAGAGGAACGTTATTCAGGGAAAAACAACAACATTGGGAGCAATAACATCAAGACATTGAGAGAAAGCAGAAAGAGGGGAACAGACAGACAGTGAGGGAAAGCTGAAAGAGGGGAAGAGACAAGAGACATTGAGAGAAAGCAGAAAGAGGAGCTTAGTCGCAGCTGGACTGGACAATTACTCAGGAATCAGTGAAGGAACTCGATTCCATCAACAGAAGTAGCAGGATGGAGAGCTCATCATTCACACTTACCAGATGAGCCTTATGGGCCAGTACGTGCGCACTGAAATCGCACCTTGGGTCGAAGGGTTTCGGAGATACCACAGTCATCTATCAGTGCATTCACGTTTTCCCATATACACGCAGGAGCAGTGCCACCGATTGTCGCGGCCCACAGCGGATCCGCAGTGAACGAAACCAGAAGGGGGTGATCTAACTCCAGGGAGGGCTGCAACTGTGCCCCAACACCTCCGCAGAGACAAGGTGAGCGTAACAGTGTGCAATGGGTTTTGATCATACTAAAACTGGCAAAAAAGGGACCAAGAGGAAGACCAATGGCAGGGCTTCTAACAGTGATAAGGGCAACCAACGCCCTGACGGCAATTGAAATCACCACTAAGTCTGAAGCGATCATGGATAAAAAGGAAATCCCTTGGGTTCCGCTGGCTCTTGTGATCAATATCTACTTCAATCCAACGTTTATCACTCACAAAGTGGTTATGAATGAAGTAGAAGATATTTTGGTTTCCAGGTTATCTGAGAATCCCCAAGGTCGTATTGTTATAGCAGGACATTTCAACTGTCAATGTTCAGTAGAAGACTTTGATTGGGAGGATCTAGATGAGGATAAGAGAATTAAATTTACAACCCACATGGTAGGGATGGCTAGTTTAGGGAGGAGTTGGTCGAGATTCCTATCAAAGTGGGCCCTCACACAAACAAATCTGTTAAATGGAGGTCTCCTTAAAGATACACCAATATGGTCTAATGTTTTCACAGTCTCTGTTATTAATTATATCTTTGTTAAAAACGTTGAGCTTGAGCAAATAGGTCTACTGGAAATCACCAAAACCACAATGAGTTATCATGCAAAGTTGCAAATATCTCTGGTTATAGAAGGGCTCCAGGTAGCCAGTGAGCCACCATGAAAGAAATCACTAGTGGTCTCTAATCAGGGTAACAGGGTAGCCCAAAACTGTTACAATCTAAAAGAAGAAAACTCAGAGTTACTGGAATAGTCGAGTACATTGAGTAGCGAAGAGAAATGCAAGCAATCTCTCCCCAAACATTTTCCTAAATTAATAAATAGATTGAAGAAACTGAGAGTAAACAGACCATCGAACAAATTACATATTCCGCTCGACCCAAATAGAGAAAAACATGATAGGGAGATTCAGAAACAAAATCGCATAATGCGTAAGGAAATCAGGACTCAGCTCAAACGTAGAGATCTGACTTGGGTAGAGAAGGCAGACAATACAAAAATTCAAAAACAAAAATACAGAAATTGGTGCAAATCACATAATATACAAAAATATATTGGCAACAACCAGGAGATCTTATATAAGATTCTGCAGAAAGACACACAAGCTATTTAGTGGATTTTTATTAAGAAAACCAATTCACAAGTAGTTACACAGGCCAGATGGGTGAGTGAAGGGGAGTGGTTTGAGTTTGTCGCCAATAAATATTATGTAAATAGGGATGGTCGAGTGAACATATTTCAATCCACTACCCCGTCTTAATCGACCATTTTTGATCGAACAGACATTGAGATTGTGATTGGTAAACTAAAGAACTCAAGAGCTAGTGGCCCTGATGGATTAATGAACATTACCTTAAAGGAAACTCCAGTACTTTGGGCTGATATTCTGTTTCATCTGTTTACCCTCGTAATTCAAATGAACATTCACCCATCTTCATGGGCCGATTCAATTCTTGTCCCAATTATAAAAAAAGGAAACAGAACTGAACCATCCAGTTATAGACCTATTTCATTATTGGATACATTTTCAAAAGTGTTTGCAAATATAGTGCTGAAGGAACTAATGACCTGGGCGGAAAAAACTAATCGATTCAGTCCGCTATTGATGGGCTAAAGAAAGGGGTAGGTACAATGCAAAGTGGTCTTGCCTTGAAAGCCTGTCTGTCAGATGTAGGATCGTATTCAGGCTGTATCTGTTACGCTCACCTGTTATCCACGGGGACGCCACCAAGCCCTGGTTGGATGATTTGCAGTCTCGAACCCTCTCCCAGTCCCTTGGTAATGCCTCTGGTTAAAGATGGGTCTGCAATATAGGAGAGCTGGATTCCATACCAGATTGTCTTTATGTTTTCCCACCTCCCATGGCCTCAACTCCTTTCTCCCCCTTGGGCATTCTCCTCACCTTAATATTGTAAAAGGTGGATTCTCTGTCCTGCTCCTCATGGCAGTGGCGCGTAGATGTGGGGGCGAGCAGCGACCAAGTTACTTCACTGGTGCAAGCCCCCCTGTGGGAATCCAGGCCTGCTGCAACTCTGTAGGTTTGCTGGGTTACAGTCTTTATATGCAGTTCTTATGTTCCGTTTAGTTTGAATAATAATGTCTTGCTTCTTTCCTTCTAGGTATGGAAAGGTAGTTGGGTGTTGTCATGCAGTTTGAAGATGAGCATGGGCCGGTAGGCGAAGGCGCGGTGTGCTCGATGCTGTCCGGTGAGTAATGCATGATGTGCGGCGCTGTTTCGCCTTTTATATTGCTAACCTGTGTCTTTTCTCTCCTTGCAGGTTTGCGATGTTCCTCGCTGAGCGCCATAATGTTCCAGCAATGATACTGACCAGGAGATGACTACCCAGGTAAGAACTGTGTGGCTTTCTTCATTCGGGAGGAAACATGAGTAAACGCTTAATAATGCTGTCTTTCTTTCTCCTCTTTCCAGGTTATGGTATTCCAGGATGCATGCGGTGTCGGATGATGGAGTTCGTACCTTCAGGTGAGTGGAACTGAAGTCAGCGATGTATTGAAGACAGGATACTGTTCCAAGTAAGTTTCGTAGTGTTGTTTCTCTCTCTGCAGGTCCTTGGTTTCAGGTAAGCTGGCATCAAAGAACTGGACACGGTGAGCGTTACGCTGCCCACAGCAGAATAACTCAAAGCATGTTCTGCTGTTTAGGTGTGGTTTAAATAGTTTCAGGTAAAGTAGTCTGAGTAAAATAGTCCCAGGCCTGCCACACCCAAAGTAGTCCAGGTAAAGTAGTCCGAGGCCTGCCACACCCAAAAGAATAGGGTGCATATCTCAGTTTCTTGTAACTGAGCTACGTGTGTGCCTCCATGATGGCTGAACCCCCCCCAAGTTAAATAGTCCAAAGTAAATAGTCCCATTCTAATGTTGGTCTTCATGATGGTTATGAGTCTGGCGCCAAAGGCACCAGGACTGACTCCAGGAGAGTCTTGGATGAAGTTTTAAGGCCTTTGACCTGGCCCCAACTGGAAGGCTGACTTGCCAGTGAGGACCAGGGGCAGGGGCCATGACAGTATCCTATATGTTGTGGTTATTGATTTATCATCTGCATTTGATGACGTTGACACTGCTTGGTTATGGGAGAAGGTCTCTGGGTGGGGGATAGATTCATCTCTTCTTAGCATGGTGCAGTTGTACTCTGATAATGCAACTAGGGTTAGGCTAAACACTCTAGCAGACCTGTCTAGGAAGATTAATCTGAAAAAGGGAGTCTGACAGGGGTGTGTGTTGCCCCCCACCCTATTTAACCTATATTTGGCAGATTTGTGGCAAAGCAGTGAGGAGTGGGGAGGCCTTGTACCAACATGGGAGGCGGAAGCTGAGGTGTATTGCTTTCGTAGATGACATCTTGCTAATGGATTACACCCCAGCAGGCCTCCAACGGCAACTTCTGGGTGTTGAAAACTATTTTAAAGCAATCTCCTTTGAAATCCACACAGACACATCATGTGTTTTGGTAAGCACAAGTAGAAGAAAGAGCAAAGAGTACGGCTGGATATTGAATAATTTTACCATGCAGCGAGTTGACTATGTTCGCTACTTGGGGTTCGGGATAGCGGTTAAAAAACAACGTGAAAAAAAGGTGGCTAGAATTGAAGACAAAATCTTGCCATGCATATCAATGCTAAAAGTAACGAAACATTAATTGCGCTTGTACTCCCTTATTCCATTGATTGAGCTCTATAGAGTCAAAGTTTCCCCAATTGTCCTGTACAGGTGTGAACTGATGATCATCAAGGACAGAAAGTTCTTTGATGCACTTGAAGGGAAAATCTGGAAACAGGTCTTAGATCTCCCAAACTCTGTTCCAATAAGCATCATTAGATTGGAGTTTGGTCTTGTGTCTTGGTTGGCCAAGTATATTAGTAGGAGTCTATCCCTAGTGGTGGGTTTAGATCAAGCAGGTGCACACTCAATTGGGTGTTATTTTAAAGCCCTAATGATGCAAGACACAAATCCCTTCTTGAAAAAGCTGAAGAAAAGATGTGAGATTTTCCAAATTATGTTGGAGATAAATGGAATAGTGTCTGAAACTGTCCTTAAAAACAAAATAAAAAATGGGATAGATGTATGAATATGTCTGATCTCGCATGTGTAGAACTGTATGCGGGAAAGGACGTATGGTACTTACCCTCAAATCAGCTAAGATTGTATCTGGCAAAATTCCCATCAAAACAAAATGTGAATGGTATTTAACATTTAGGTTAAATTGTCTGCCTACATTGGAAGTCATAGTACCTAAATTATGTGGGATGTTTTAACCCACTAGTCTATGCCCTGCAACATCACTGTGTGCTGCTTGCATCAGAAACAACAGAGTGGCTGCCAAAAAGATCTCTGTGCTAAAATTCTCTGAAAGTGTGCAGGAAAACCTGAAAAATAGGCCGCCAATCCACTTTGCCTATGTCAGTGGTAACGCAGGAGACCACTGCCAAAACCTATCATTTGGCTGCCCACAGAGGAAAATGAAACTACTTGAAAAAGCAGTGCTGCATTGCAAAGGAAAACCCAGAACTGCTTTAAAAATCCGGTTTCTCTTGGCTGTGGAAAGTGCAAAAATCATGGTTCCCAAACATCACAGAAGATCCAACATCCTTGTTGGGTGTTAAACATCACTTTAACTAAAGAATTCACTTAAGCACAATGTCAGCAGAAACATATTTTATCAGAAGAAAATCCACATTCAAAGATGCTTGCTTGGAAAAATATGTAAAAAATGGGCGCAGTACCACCGCTCGCCTGTGTTAGAAGCCGGTATTTAAATATACTGTCATTTAAAATTGTGCCTTAAAATCAAAGTAAGGAAAAGAAGAGACTTCCCATCAAAAGCAATATAGGGTGACAATTCAATCTCTATGTTGTAAAAAGGCTGGAATGAAGAGATTTGTGGCTATATTTGTAAAAATGTAAATTGTATTTTAGAGAAAGACTATTTTAAACACTGTTTTAAAAGTAAGTTAAAGCCAGCCACACTGAGCTTCAAAGACATTCCACAGTTTCTCCCAAACAAAGGAATCTTCCCCCCTGCCCTCTGCTGAAGAACTGGCAGGGAGGTGTGAAAGGAAATGGGAGGGGACTTTGGCCTGTTGCTCTGACAAGAAACAAAATACTCCCTTGAATGAAAGGAAATGCAAATTCGGGTGTGACAGAAAACAACTGCTGGCAGGAAGAAGGCTGGGACTGCTCTGGCCCAGCCAAAACCTTGGGGGCGGAGACAGACAGTTTTGTTTATTTGGAGAGCACAGAAAAATGTCTAGTCATTCAATCATCATTGCTAGTCTCTACCTGGAACTATCCAAAGCAGCTCTCACTAGTTCTGAATCCAATTTAGAGAATTAAAGTCATTTTCAGCATTTTTCCGATTCATTACAAGCCACATTTAAAGCATTTGACCTGTTTCAAATCATTCCTGTTTATCTCTAAGCTTGCTGGGGGAACTCGGATTGAAACTGAATTTAAGAGTGTGTATTCCTGAAACCTGTTTTCTCTCATTCCATCTATATATTGCAGATTAGGGGGGATTGAGTAGTATCAGGGGGAAAGAGTGATTACATTGCATTTGATTGAACTCATGTGAAGTTTTATTTCTGTGCTGCATTACTCTCATATCATTGCATTTCATTGAAACTAGTCAAGGTTTATTCTATGCTACATTATTCTTTTTGTCCATACTCCTATTAATTAAAGAGATTGTTGCTTATTGAAATATCACCCAACGCTGATCATTGTATAAATATTGATAGTGTGATATTTGGATATTGTTCATAATTCATAAAAGTGTGATATATATATATATATATTGTTCAAATCCATCAAATAAATCTTTTAACTTTGCAAAACAACCTTCTTCTTGGTTCAGTGAGACCGGGGGAATCAAAGGGGGCGTGACATAAGGGTACATCGTTCAGAAATAAAAGAACTTTTAGACATAAAAATATATAATTAAGGGTTCCAGCTGGGTATCTCACGCTGGGCATTGACTTAGGTGGAGTGCTGGGTTGAAACCACTTACAATTAGCAGTTGTACGGGAATTACGTACTTGCAAAATGTGTGGATAATATTCAACTGAGACATTGTTTCATCTGGTAATTTTATGCCCTGCCTTTGTTGATCAGAGAGTGTGCAGCTTTGGGACATTTATTCACTCAATATCGGCAGTTCTTACAGAGTCTAAATACGCGTGAGTCGCTGGTGATGAGTTGCTACTTTTTAATTTGCTCCTTAGGTATTTTAGAATTGTTTTTAATAACCTTCTTAACAACATTTTATTTGTGCTTTTACCATGTGTTATTTATTTTCTGGGCTAAATTGTGCTAAGTCGTGCTAGCATACTGCAGAGACTGCTAATTAACAGACTCACAGTTTTTAAAGGTTGACACGAGTTTAGCGGGACAAGAAACTACAAATCCCAAGATTTTTGTAGTTCCTGCTCATTTATTACGACACATCAGGTGGGTCAGCGCTGGCGCGTCAGGGAAAGTCAGGAAACTACTTAAAGCTGCAATAAGAGACGCCTCCAGTTAGTCTAAATATGTGTCAGTCGCTGGTGATAAGCTGCTGCTTTTATTAATTTGCTTCTTGGGTATTTTAGAATTATTTTTAAGAACCTTCTTAATGAGTCATTTTATTAGTGCTTTTACCATTTGTTATTGATTTTCTGGGGTAAATTGTGCTAAGTCGTGCTACCATACTGCAGAGACTGCTAATTAGTAGACTAGCAGTTTTTAAAGGTTGACATGTGCTCAGTGGGACAAGAAACTACAAATCCCAAGATGTTTGCACTCCCTGCTCATTTATTCCGACACTTCAGGCGCCCCTGCGCCGGTGCATCGGACGGTCAGGAAACTACTTAAAGCTGGAATAAGAGACACCTCCAGTTAGTCTAAATACGCATGAGTCGCTGGAGATAAACTGCCACATTTTTATGTGCAACTTAGATATTTTAGAATTGTTTATAAGAACCTTCTTAACAAGTCATTTGATTAGTGCTTTTACCATTTGTTATTGATTTTCTGTGCTAAATTGTGCTAAGTTGTGCTACCATACTGCAGAGACCGCTAATTAGCAGACTTGCAGTTTTGAAAGGTTGACACGCGCTCAGCAGGACAAGAAGCTACAAATCCCAAAATTTGTGTAGTCCCTGCTCATTTATTACATGTCAGGCATGTCAGCGCCGGCATGTCGGGAATGGTTTGTGATGGGGACGATTTGTGATGGTTCATGAAGGGAGGCAGGAGGCAGGCCGATCCTTTGTGTCTTTGGTATTTTTCAAAAGGTTTACAAATCAGCATGGGAATAACAGAGGTGCTTAATGCTTTCAATGCCGCTAGAGCGAGTCTAGATGCCACCTGTTTACCACAGTCTGTTTATCACAACTCGCTCCCCTGTCCCTGGCTGGTGTGTGACTTGTCTAGTGTTCCCGGCGATAACAGCGTCCGCAACATTCAAATTTCCTCTTCTCCTCCTAGTGAGGTTGCTACGAAGACCCACGAGGAGGCAGAGCTGGTAGACAGTATACACACAGATCGGTTCATGCTAGTCCCTACGACAGGGGCTAATCATACTGTTTTAAAACCCTTGAACACTCCCAGACGTCACAACAGGACAAAGAGAACATTGGGGAAGCTGCCTAATCAAGCCTGCATCTTATGCGACAATGAGGTCCTACCTGCACCTCTGTCATGCACATTGAAATCTATGTTGCTAATTAAACACGCGACTGATGTTGCTACACACATTGAAGAGCACAACTTAGATATTTGCGCTCTCACTGAGACTTGGAGCCATGAATCCGCAGGTCCAACTTTTGCATTGGCCATACCAGATGGGTATTGTATGCTGTGGCAGGACAGATCAGATAGCAGGGGGGAAGGAATTGCCCTGATTTTTAAATCCGACTTAGAAATCTGGGAAAGTAAGGTTGAAGATATTCCAGGGACAGAACTAATATTAGTAAAAATTGGCATCAGTGTAGAATCTACTCTTAATATTCTGGTACTCTACAGAGCTCTGACGTCAGCACCAAACTTTCCGGCTCAGCTGAGTAAGTACCTCTAATCTTTACTCAAACCAAACACCAAATTAATTCTATTAGGGGATTTTAATCTCTGGTTGGGTAGCGATATGGATTCAGGGTCCATGGAGACTGCTTAAGATCCATTAGGTTGTTTACAATTTGTTAGAGAGCCCTCACACATAATGGGACACACCCTGGATTGGACACACCCTCCAATAATCTATTCTATCAGCCACTGAAATTATGCCTTGCCCCTGGTCGGACCATTTTTGTATTTACTTCCAGACCTCCATTGACCATTTCAAAAATAAATTGCTTGATACTAAGGTATTAATACCAGTTAGAAGTTTTAAGAAACTGACATTAGAGAAACTCAGACCATGGGCTTTGACCCTGAATGCTGAGATTCCTAATTCTGGAAGGCTAGATGATATTACTGACACCCTCGTTAAATCTTTGAGAGACGTTACAGAGGATTTAGCACCCTTAAAGAAAAAACACTGCCTGGTGAAACATAGAAGTAACTCCTGGTTTAATGCTTACTTCATTGAGCTTAATAAAAAAAACTTAAACACTTCTATGCATGGAGAAAGAGCTCGCCCATCCTGGATGCATATAAAAAAGCAGCGACAACCTATAAAATGGCGTTGCTCTCAGCTGAAAAGGAATCCTCGAATCTCAGAATTGTGAAAGCAACATCGGGTAGTGAGGAGCTTTTCAAAATATTATAGCAACATGAACAGCCAAAGGGCACTACTAAAGTCCCTACATTAAAAAATGAGATATGGTGTACAAATAACCAGGCAGCTATTTTTAGTAAACTGGAAAAAAATCAAAGAGAATATTGAATGAAAACAATTATCCTTTAATAAAAACGATCTTGATGCAAATATCTTTGCTATCCCAGCAAAGGCTAAGGGGCATCAGACCTTTAACTTCTCACCCATTTCTGAAACAGAACTATCCAAGATTATTGCACAGCTTAAAACTACTATCTGTAAGGGAGATCCCTGCTCTGCCATGATCATCAAGGTGTGCTCACCCATACTTATTTCAGCTCTCATGAAATTCGTTAACGCCTCCTTTGCTCATAACTGTGTCCCAAAAGACCTCAAGAATGCCTGGATCACTCCCCTGTTAAAAAAAAAAAAACAATCTCTGCCCTTTGACCCCCAATAATTACAGCCCCATCACCAACACCCCATTTCTTCTGAAAATATTGGATACGGTCGCTTATAATCAGATATCTCACCACCTAAATAGCTCACAGATCTTGCACAAATATAAATCCAGATTTCGGCACAATCATGGGACAGAGACTGCTCTTATAGTGCTAAAATCCCAGCTGCTTCAATCCTTGGACAAGAGTCAAATATCCTTGCTTATGATTTTAGACCTCTCGGCAGCCTTTCACCTGGTGGATCATTCCATCTTGACCACCAGGTCAAGGGATATTGCCCACTTCTCAGATCAGGCCACTTCCACTTTGTTCCTGAGCGGTAGACAGGTGTGATATGATATGATATGATATGGCATTTGTAACGCGCCTATACACAAGTGTTTGTGAGAGTTGCTAGTGGGGTAGCAGAGACGAAACCAGTTCCTCTGCTGTATGGGGTTCCCCAGGGAGCATGTGTATCACCATGTCTCTATAACATCTTCATGGTGCCATTCTTCCATGTGTTATAACAGGAGGGCATCCCATTCGCCAACTACGCAGATGACACACAATATGCCATCCCTATCTCAGGGTCACATTGCACTGATGAAAAAAACATCAATAAAGCATATCATGTGATCCATACTTTGGATGGTCTTGAATGGCCTCACGCTGAATAGCGGGAAAACAGAGCTCATGATGGTTGGTACTGATACTAAACTTGTGAAATTAGGTCCAATGTTTAACAATTTTAACATTGACAACTGTAATATCATGGTGAAAAATAAAGTAAAGGCACTGGGTACCATTTTGGATAAGAATCTGAACATGAAAGCTCAAGTTGGCAGCCTAGTCTCTACTTCATCTTATTATATCATGTTACTTCGACATCTCTGCCCTTTCATATCAGAAATAAATACAGAAACTTTAGCCAGAGCCATTATCAGATCAAAAAATCGATTATTGTTGTAGCCTCTTAGTCGGCATTACTCAAGCGGACATTCACCGCCTCCAGGTCATTCAGAATGGTGCAGTGAGGGTTGTGAAAGGCCTGAGTCGTAAGGATCATGTGTCTGAAGCAAGACAGAGTCTGCATTTGCTTCCCGTTAAAGCCAGAGAACACTTTAGGATGTTACTCATCACACATAAATGTCTCACGGGTCATATGCCAATCTATCTAGCAGAAGCCATTGCAAAAAAGCATAGCCCCAGATCTCTAAGATCCAATAACACCAATCTTCTAAAAACAACTCGCTGTAAAATTAATAAAGTCTGCAATGATGCTTTTAACATTGCAGCTCCGTTAGCTTGGAATGCCCTGCTCCCTGACCTTAGGATTATCGAGCCCAGAGAAATGTTTAAGAAGAAACTGAAACACTTCTGTTCTGCTAGTCTGCTAGAAGCCCAATCATCCTTTAGCATGACCTCTGATTCCCCCTTGTTCTGTGTGTTTCTTGTCCTGTTCTGGTCTACGTTTTGCTCCCTTAATCTCTCAGGTATCTGGAGCGCAGTTGAAATTTAAGTAAAGTAAAGTAAAGATGACTTGTGGCATAGATTATGGCTAGCTCTCAACTGCCATTATTGTTAGCATTGGTTAAAATGCTAAAGGATATTTTCACGGAAATAGACAAAGTAACGGAGCAAGAAATCCGAGACTTAATGAAAGTGAGACTTAATTTTATCTGAAGTACTCCAAATAGAATCATAGACTAAACTAGTGGTCCTAAATGTTAGGAGAAAGTTATGTAAATGGGTAGGTTTTTTATGTGTCTTTTGTTATCTCTTTTCTTATGTATGATGTGTGTTGTTTATACTGATTTTATGTATAAAAATGTTTTATGTGATTTGTGTAAATGTGCTTTGTGTACAGTAAACACAATAAAAAATAAAATAATAATATATGGCAAATTTGTTGATCCAAGGCTATTTTTAACCTTGCCCCCTGGAAGACCAATAGGGGAAGTTTGTTGGTCTGCAGTCTGCGCATCAGGCTGCGAACTGCCGGACGGGGGCATTGCCGGAGGTAATGAACATAAGTAGCTATGGGACACATTGGAAATATGTTGATATGTTCTCAGAGTTCATAATCAGGTATAATTGTTACGCCAGTCCCAAAGTTCTAGCTTTCTTTTAAATAATGCTTTTAAGATGACATAATTAGTACCCCGTTTGAAGTCGGGTGTCCAGACGAAACTCTCGTATAGCTGGTGAATCAAACGGCCAAAATCCACTCCTCCACGTTTCCATTTACACCCCTTGTGTTATCCCACAAGTGCCAATAATTTACATTTAGAATGTGAATTAGTCTTCAAATGGAGACCTCCTTTCCTAAGTAGCAGATGGCCCCTCAAGCCCAACTCCAGTTGCAAGTATTCTACTGGTACTGTGTTCGAGAGGTTTGAGACTTGCCTCCAAAAGTAACCCTCAACTCTGTCTAACCAGCTCATGTTGGTCATTTAAGGGCCTCCAAGCCATATAATATCATCGGGCAAAATCTTTGGCGATACAGGGTCAATATACCCTCCAGTAGCCTGCAGTATTCCGAGCGAACTTATCTATCAAACCTGTCAGCCGTCAAACTCTTACTGTCTTGGTCTCTATAATATGTATATAAGACAGATTCGGGCTCATGTCTAGACCCAAATATGGGTACTTATTAACATATGGTAAGTTGTCCAAGCTGGTATCAAGAGCAGGGCGGTTAACCTTGGAGGCCGAGACCAACATAATCTTTGGCTTGGTCATGTTAACAACCAATTCGTTCTCAGTGGCATACGCAACTCGAATTTTAAACATGTCTTTTATGCCACTGAAAGTAGGGTTAAAAACGGCAAAGTCATCAGCACCCCTCCAATTCTTGGGCAGCACCCCACCACATTATTAAAGCGTGTGGGTAGGTCCGCCAAGAATAAATTGTACAACAGAGGGAACAGGGTACACCCCTGTTTAACACTGCTATTAAGGGGAAATTAAGAGGACATAGTACCCCTGTTGTCCAGTATTACCTGGCCTGTCGTGTTTGTGTGCAGATTTATCAAAATTTCAAGTAACCACCGCAGGCAGCCCACCGTTCCAGTTTAGCCCACAGCTTCGGGCAACTAACACCATCAAAAACCGCGTGGAAATCAACATATCTACTTCTTATGGTGATGGCTAGTATAAATCTGAAGTTTTGATCCATAACTAATTTTTGTTAAAAAGTAGGCTTGAGAGACAAATAAAGGTCGTAAATGAAAACAGAATAATTATGCCATTTCCCCTGAACCAATCGGCCAAGGGGGAGGAGAGAGGACTGGTAGGCTGTCCTATCCTACGAGAGCACTAATTCCAGGGTACTACCCTCCCCCCCCAGATTGTAAATTTGATGATGGCATTTTGGCTCTAAGGGGGGGAGACAGAGAAACACAAGGGACTGACTTACTGACCTACACTCACAACCGGATCCAGACAATCCAATCGATCAGATCCATCCATCCAAAGCAAGACACACAAGAATCCGGGGAGACATGAGAGGAGTCAGCTGATCCCATCCAAGAGAGTGCTGAGAGCAGACCCTTGCCTAGCAGATCCCATCCAGGAGAGTGCAGTGACCAGATCCCTTGGCCCAGCTGTCCAGACTGACCAGACCCCTTGGTCCAGCTGTCCAGAGTGACCAGATCCCTTGACCTATCTGTCCAGAGTGACCAGATCCCTTGGCCTAGCTGTCCAGAGTGACCAGAGACCTCGCTGACTTTCCAGAATCCCTAACTCAAGCTTACATTGTAAGTAGCAAATGACCCCAGTCCCAAATTGCATACCCCTCTCTTTTGAATCTCGCATTATATTGAAAAATCCAATTGAAAGTCCCAAATTACATACCCCTCTCTTTTGAATCTTGCATCCTATTGAAAAATCCCATTGAAAGTCCCAAATTGCCCACACCATTCATTCACCTTTCCTTAGTAGAATCCGTATTGAGCCTGTATATGTTAGCATGTTCCTTTGAGAAATCTTTCAATAGTCGGTATAAATCCTTAGTATTATTTTTAAGTAAATCTATTAATTGAAATTCCCGTTCATTATTGCTGCCATTAGAAACCAACAATTTGTCGAGTGTTTTTATTAAATATAGTCATTAGAAGATAGCCTAAACAGAATTAGTCTTTGTTGTCTGCAGTCTTCAACGCGCTCTCAGTTTTACCCCCCCCTTCCATATTCTGGGCCGCACGCGTTCCTCATCTGACCGACAGCGCGCTGTACCTCGCAACCGTCGCTGCGCGTCCCCCCGAGCAACAGCGTGTGCGCGCGCGGCCTGTGTGGATGAGACGGCCGTGGCAGTAGAAGCCCTGAGAGCGGCGGCGGCGGCTGGGGGAGGAGGTGGAGGAGGCGGGGCAGAGGCTTCACGGACCCGCACATACGAACCGAAGGGCCCCTTCAGGTCGAGTCTGGAGACAGCACGGACAGGAAGTGTTCCATGTCACCGGTGACCCAGGATAATTCTTTCCATATGCTGACTTCCGTCTACAAAATACAACCTAGAAAGATAGTAGAAGACCAAATTAGACTGCTGTTAAGCCCTGAGGACTAAGGGCTGAGGAATCCACTGTTTGGCTGTGGCGAGAAATTCATTCACTTGGAGAAAGGAGAAAGGAGAAGTGAGGTGCGTGTGCCTGTGCCTGTGTCTTTAACACACTTCCACCTGACCAAGTCACCTGACCGGGTCACCAGGCACAAAAGGCCGCCTCTGCCGCCCTTGCGGCGTTAAGCCCTGTGGACTAAGGGCTGAGGAATCCACTGTTTGGCTGTGGCGAGAAATTCATTCACTTGGAGAAAGGAGAAAGGAGAAGTGAGGTGCATGTGCCTGTGCCTGTGTCTTTAACACACTTCCACCTGACCAAGTCACCTGACCGGGTCACCAGGCACAAAAGGCCACCTCTGCCTCCCTTGCAGCGTTAAGCCCTATGGACTAAGGGCTGAGGAATCCACTGTTTGGCTGTGGCGAGAAATTCATTCACTTGGAGAAAGGAGAAAGGAGAAAGGAGAAGTGAGGTGCGTGTGCCTGTGCCTGTGTCTTTAACACACTTCCGCCTGTCCAAGTCACCTGACCGGGTCACCAGGCACAAAAGGCCGCCTCTGCGCCCTTGCGGCGTTAAGCCCTGAGGACTAAGGGCTGAGGAATCCACGGTTTGGCTGTTTGGCAAGTGGCGCATCGCAGTGCAGATGATGGATCCATCAAACCTAACTTCCACTTTAAGGACTAGAGCTCAATCTAAACGTATGGCCATTCAAGAGGATCTTCCAGTAAAACGCACTCGCCAAAAACAGGTGAGCCAATATTTTTCCTGTAGATCAGCGTCGGAAAATAACGATTTAGTGGAGGATCAAGTCGTTCAGATGCTCGATGATGTATTCAATCCTTTGCTAAATGAAGATTATTCAGCCCCCTCTCCTGACGCTGATGTACCTATAGTTCCCGCCCACCATGAAACATTTCACTTAATGCCTGTGCCAAGTAGCTCGAAGCAAGTACAAGCTAAGAGTCAGCACTTGACCCAAAATGTAATTTGCCTCACAGGTACAGACGTTAATCAAATTGCGGTGGATCGTGGGGGGGGACGAGCAGAGTTCCGTTCTGGAATTGGTGGGCGGTGCTTGCAGCGGCCCCTGCCTGTGTTGGGGCAGAGGTGGGGCCGCGGGAGTAAAGGCTGTAGTCCTCGGGCAGGAACGTACCTGTTGATGTTGGTAGGCAGAGTCAGTCGACGGAAGCAGCGGGTGGGTGCGATGTCGTTGCTGGAGACGCTGAGGCAGCGCAGCGCCTGTTGGACGTGTGCAGAAGCGCGCCATGTCAGCCGCATCGCTGCTGAGTCGGCACAGAGATTGAAAGCTGGCCCTGATGTCAAAAGCACTGCTGACCCTGCAGCCGAGTCAGAGGTAGGCTCTACACCGGACATAATTGAAGGTGGAAACACGTCCCAAACTGGAATGATAAACAATGATGATGCTACGCCCCCATTCTTACCGATAATACCGACCACTGAGGTAATCTTAACATCGTCTTTTGTTGAAGCACTAGTGTGTGAATCACAATTAGGAGGTGCGCTATGGGGCAGTGATGTTGGTCCACCCCCCTTCGATAAAAGAAATTCCTTAGAGGTGGTATCCTCGGTGCTACAAAACCTGATCAACTTAAATGAATCATGCTTAAGTAAACGGACTGTGGTTTCCACCCCGGTGCAGGATGTGATACCCAAAGCACCCTAGAAAAGGAATTGCATCAATGTTACCGATGTAAACCGAGACACATGGGGATCCGGCAACTATAAAAGACCGAAAGCGGGAGTTTTTACATCCTCGGATGAGTCAACATTGTCAAATCATAGTAACGTGGCAGACTCCCAGAAAAGATTGCCCTCGCATGGTAATGCAGTTCTTACACCTAGGATGCGCCCCCAAATTCAAGTAAGTAATTCTACAAACAGTGAAGACTCGGTTGATGACTCTATTACAAGAGACTCATTGTTTATTGAACGCCCTTTTCAAAAAATTTGGCGTGAAAGGGCACGGTTTACATGAGTCGCCAGTGGCCCACAGGAGAGAGGAAGGGAGGGATGTGCAGCCCCCTGTGTACATGTACCGGCAAATGAGCTTTTAATAGCCTTAACATCTGCAATGGCAATTTTCTTAATGCCCTTCACTAAGTTGTATGAAACTTTAAATGAAAATGTGAATGACGTTACAACTTTATTGGCCATGATGAATTCAAAAGTGATGCACTTGGATGTATCTCACAGCGCCCAAAAGTCTAAACAAGGAGAGCTAAGTCAAAATATAATGGCGGGCATAAAGACTTTAAATGATGCTAAACAGAATGATACGATCGATAAAAAACTGTTCGCAGAGGTTGCGAAAGAAGCGTTGTCTCTTTTTCGAAAATCTCTGACCATGCCAAGAGGAGAGGAGCAAGGTTGCGTCAGCGACACGATAGAGACGACAACGCCAGAGCTGCAATGTTCCGTAAAAGCTGCATCCAACGCCGATAAGATGACCAAGATGACGGCCCGTCAGGTGCCAATCTCAGAATCTGTTTGTCATGCCATTAGAAACGCTCGTAATTGAAGGGAATGCATCTGCGATCCCAGTGCATAACCTTGCTTCACCGCTGGCTGTAACAGAGGTGGAGAATCTCATCAACCTCAGTGAACCACAGAGTGAAAGTGTTGGGCACTCTATCGTATTGGACATGTCGTTTAACACGGCCTTCCAGCAAGCCAAAAATGCTTCAAATCCTGCTCTATTGGATTCTCAAAAGGCATCCAGCTCAATGACTCCTGCGGAAGAGGTGGACCAGGTTGAGCTGATTGAAGGTCCCGCTGTTATCGGGATTCCCGCTGGGTTATTTTCCATTTTTGGAAGTCAACACTTAGAAACCCAGTCCAAAGCTACCATGGATGCGAAAAAAATTCCACCTCGCATAGAGAAAAAGCAAAAGAATTTACCTGCACGGAAGAAAAATCAACAAAAAGGAGCTCGAAAATTCTTACGTAACCTTAACATGTTCCAACTGGTAGACAAAGAAATCACTTCAAGTTTGAAACTAGCGTACACAATTAAAGATAAGGCAGTAGGTCAACCACCAATAGTGGGAAATAAGTCGATATCCGTTGAAAATCTGGCAAGTGAAGAAGATTTGGCAATTCACAAAGAGTTAATGGATTTATCAACTCATGAGGATCCGGAGCCAGAGTTTGTTGCTATCGTAAAAGCACCGCTCGGTGACCAATGTATACAAAAAAGTTCTCAACTGTCATCTGTCTCAAAACTGAGCAGAGAGCCCTTGAATTTGGAAAAAGAGCCAGTACTTTCTAAAAGAACCATGCCTCAAGCGAGCCAGTGCTCACCCTCTATCTTAACATGAGAGAACAACGAGAGGCTATGTGAGCTGGTACCTCTTGAGGGAGATGTAGGGGGCTGAGATTTGGAACCCAGGAGTCTGGAGTTCATAACGCTTCAAGCGAAATGGGAAAGGCAGAGACTGAGCAATCAAAAGAAGAATTTGGACTTCAGTGAAGTCGGCCAATGATTAGCGAACGGAGTAAATTTCACAAAAAGAAGCGAAAGGCCTGTGATGTCAGCCCCTGTCACCTCTCTAGTCTTACAACAGAAAGTCGACCACTATCAGGTCACGACGTCTAAAAGAAAAAATCAAAAGACTGAGAACCGGCAGGAATCAGCCGGATCGGATGAATCGCCTATCTTGATCAAAATAATGCTGGAGAGGTTGGCTGGTGGCGATAAATTAATTTTGAACAGATCTAATGTGTTAAGACTGCTTCACCACATACCTCGGCTTCGTTCATTAGATTTGAAAGATCTGCAAATCATAGAATTTCCGGATGAGCTGTGCACTGACAAGGTGATCTTGCATGTAAACTCTAGTATAATTGCAAATGTAATACTAGAGGCAGATGAAGACCTGTTATTGTTGGGCTTTGATACCTACAAATTACCGGAACCAGAAAGGTGCAATAAAGCATTGAAGAATGAGGGAACATGCGTCTCACGGCATATGCAAAAAGAAATGTCTCCGTTTTTGGAGTCCTCTCAAAGCACTACAGCAATTGATCAGTTTCAGCAGGTGCAGTGGGGTCTAAGTGGGCCAATCCCCAATAAGCAACATTCTGCCCCCACTTTTCAAAACATTATGGCCATGGAGCAGGTCGAGGCAGTTAGAACAAGCCCGATGGCGAAAATCAAAATAACTATAATCAATGGATCCACAGCAGTCATCCCTGCTGCAACGATTCTAAACAACCCAAAAGAAAACGAATTACCGCAGGAATGGAATTGGCTAGCTTCAGCCTTAAATACCAAAAAACACAGCTAATGTCCAGAGCCTCGTATGGCTCAGGAGTGTTCGCTTGCCTCATGGAACACGCGCAGCTTCACTCATCTTTTAAACAACGCTTGGCTCCAAGATTTTCACCTGATATGCTTGCAAGAAACCTGGTTGTGCGATCTGCCAGTAATCTCTGAATTTGAATGTGCTTGGAATCCAGCTATCAAAGCTGACAAGGGGCGGCCGGCAGCAGGGCTGTTAACACTGATCAAACGGTCTTCAGGCTACCGTTTGATAGATTCTAAAAATTATACGCCCTACATCCAAGTTTGTGAAATAAGAAAACTCATAGAGAAACCGTCCCTATATGATGTAATCCATATAATCAATGTATATTGGAATCATCAACAGACTGGGTCGTATCCCTTTATCGATCAGGTTTCCTCCATAATTGACAATCTGCTCGAGTCATCAAGTGGAACTGGCCTGATACTCTGCGGCGATCTAAATATTGACTTTTTTAAACCACAGAGTGTCGCTAAAGGTCTTTTAGCCCAATCTTGGTCAGATGAAATGAACGTAAGAGGCCTGTCAATGTTAAATGGTTGTACCCAAGGAGACATACCGTCGAAGCCCACGTGGCAGCGGGAAAGCTACAGTTCGACTATCGACTACATTTTTGTTTCTGACACTATGCATGTGAGAATAAAATCCCTGAATATTCGTACAATGACAAATAGTGACCACGATATGCTGCTATCAAAATTTTATGACACAAAAGGTGTCCAAAGCAAAACATGGTGCACAAAAGTTTCAGTTGAATCTAATCGCCTACGTGTAAGACTGGAAGAACACGAGGTGGCCAACATATGCTCCCAATTCAAGTTGATACCGACTGAGATCGAATATGCACCTATATTGGCGCAATTTAAATGCAAAAATAACGGAATGAAAAACTGGTAATTCCGGAAAAAACATTGTTTTGATCTAATGGTGATGCAACGTAAAAGATCTATGAGAGCTGAAATCCGGAAAAATAATCAACGTCCAAAAGAGGAAATAACGCTAAAAAAGAAAGTAACTAAACAGCGATACAAAAACTGGCTTAAAAGCCATCAATTTGTATTACACCAGAATGATGCGGAGGCTATGTTGAAGATTTTATCAAATAAGAACAGTGGCGAATTTTGGCGAACAATCAATGGTATGGAAACACTGCAAGAAGCATTACAAACATGCCTGGTGACCGAAACAGAGTGGGTCCATCATTTCACGGCGCTTTATCATAAAAATCTTGCTCCGAGCGTGTGCACAATTTCCGAATCAGCTTGGAACCTAAACTTTTCAAAAGATGAAATCCGGGAGGCTATAATTAGAACGAAAAACTCAAGAGCCCCGGGACCTGATGGTCTGTCAAACTTTATGATCAAACAGATTCCTGACCTTTGGGCTGACTTGTGTTTCGATCTTTTTGCAAGAATCAACTTGCAAAAACAAGTGCCAACATCATGGAAGTCAGGGATAATTGTGCCAATTTTTAAGAAAGGGAACAGAGCGTCACCGAACAACTATCGTCCAGTGGCACTGCTTGACGTCCTAGGCAAGCTCTATGCATCGTTGCTGCAAATTAAACTGACTAACTGGGCCCAAACAGCTAAAAAATTGGACGAAAGACAGCCAGGCTTTGTGAAAATGGTGGGATGTTCACTGAACCTGCTGATCTTAAATCTACTGAAAATGGAAGCCCTGCGTACAAATACGAAAGTCTATGCCGCATTTGTTGACTTTTCCATGGCATTTGCTATGATTGATCCGGAAGAGTTGTGGCATAAATTGGAAGTGTGGGGTTGTCCCGCAGACTTACTTGCAGCAATTAAAGAATTACACACAGACACTTCAATTGCGATTCGTCTTGATCAATCAGGCAACCTGTCGGCTAAAATCAAGACTCTCAAGGGAGTGAGACAGGGATACCCGCTGGGAGCTGAAACTTTTAGTCTTTTCATTTTTGACATCGGTGAAGCAATTCAATCTGTGAGGGCCTTTCCTCTGAAGCTCAATTCATCGCCGATAAGTTGGTTGTTGTACGCCGATGATCTGGTAATTCTAGATCAGACCCCGATCGGCCTTCAACGTAAACTAGATACGGTCCAAAAGTACGTGAATATGAACAGCTTCAAGATAAATCCAACAAAGACTGAAATATTGGTGTTTGAGAACCTAAGTTCGCACCAAAAACAAAGGTGCTCAAAACACGTGTGGTCACTAGATCAAGTTGACCTTTGCACGTCAAATTCCGTAAAATACCTAGGTATGATTTTACAACTCCAGCATTTGTGATGAACCTTGGGTGACAGTAAGAGGAAATGTGGCCAGTTGGCATGTCAGGCTCTTGTAATCCATAAAAAATATGGGCGTTTTTCAATGCGACCGCTGAGAAACTTTTACGAACAGAAAGTGATACCGATTTTGACATACGGTGCTGAAAATGCCTTTGGTTGCCCGCCGACACATTGGGCATCGTTGGAACACATGTTTTGGTCTAAGGCTTTAAGCCTGCCAATAGGAATTTCCACTGCATGCATAAGGTACGAACTCGCTCTGGTATCGATGCATGCAAGGATCTGTTGGAACCAATTAGCTCTGTTCTGGAAAACCAAAGCAGAAGAGGGAATTTTCCAATTTAACATTCTCCACAACGCTTGTGTTAGAGGCTCAGATATTCTGTCTCAATGGGTGAAACGAGGTGAAGATTTATTAACAATCAACAATATCAGCTTGAAAACTCTTCACTCAAACCCAACAGCAGCAAAAGTGAAGATTTGGCGTACTGATTGGATAAACACATGTAGCGAGCGCCAGACTGCCAGCGTGATGAAAGATGCTCCCGCCGAAGCGAGGGGCTACAATGTGATGCAATCTTACACGAATCGCTTTCCAAACTCGAAAGCACGTAGACTATTCATGCTATTCAGGCTGAATGCATTTAAAACAAAAGTTCGCATCAAGCAGCGGGCGGGCGATGCAGAGTTAAATCTTACTTGTCGAATCTGTTGCAAGGAGCTGGAATCCCTCAAGCATCTTGTGTTATTCTGTCCATCACTAAAGAATGAAAGATCCATTCATTTGGGCCAGTGGTACGCAAACCATCAGTCATTGAGTGCTTAGGATTGGTGGCAGAAGTTGTGGAATGGGTTGGATTGGAAACTAATTATGCCCTTGACCTCATTGTTGGCAGTAATTGAGGAGATGATAAATAAAACTTCAACTGAATGATTTCTAGCCATTTGAACTTAAGTAAAACAAAGGCTGTCTGAACAATTCGATAAATACGTTGGGCAGAGGTGCCATAGTCAACATCTGGGGTGGGGAAGGGAAGAAGGTATCGGGGGCATAATAACGATAATATCAAGATGTTAAGTGTTGTTTTGTTTTGTTGTGTAACATTTTAAAGGTTTGAATTTAAACCAATAAAATAAAAAATAAAAAAATTAGTCTTTGTGTAACAAAAAACGAATTTGCCCATGTCCTGTGTGCATTACCCTTGAACTCCGATTGCATCAGTCCCAGAGAAAAACCTTAACCGTAGTCCCATTGAGAACCATTCCTTTCTCTAGAATCCTACCTGCATGTGCCTCTGTCCCTGCCCGAGAAAACCGATTTCTGATTTGACAGCTAAGCCCTTTCCGTGGCTGCCTGTCATCACAAGTCCTGTGTAGAAACAAATTCCCATTCTGCCGAGAGTGTTTCCCTTTTACATTTGTTTTCTGTCCCAAAATTTATTTTCCTACCTTGTGTTAATGTTGCCCTGGAATGCTGGGTAGTGGTCTTTAGGCTTCTTTATCTCTCGAGTGTAGCAACACAAATTCCTTTTCTAGCTGTTCCACCATGGCTGTGAGCTGCTGTGCGAGCAAAAAGGAAATCTGATTATTCTGTTTTGCTCATAAAACGGGTTTTCATTTTCTTCTCTGGTATCCCATCTTGGGGTGGTGGGCTGAATTCTAAATTTGATTTTTCCCTCTTTATCCTGACTCCTTGCCACTGCCTTCCTTCCAAAAAGAATTAAGTTAGCAGAGGTTTGGGGTGAATATTTTAGGGGGAGTGCTTAACCTTTTTACCATCACATGCTTTAAAATCATTTTCCTGTTTTGCCATTAAAGATTTGTGTGAATTGTGGGGATTTTGAACTAATTGTGTTGTTGTAGGAATCGTTTGAATTTGTATTGCCACTATTTTGGTGGTTGTTGTCCAACTGTTTGATTTTGCCTTTATTTTCATTAAACCATAAAATTAATAAACATCTTATTGAGACACACTGGCCTGGTTTCAAGACCATTGTGACACAGGGTGTTTGTTAAGGTTGGGTGCGAGACGGGTTGGGGCCAACTCAAAATAAGGAACCTGTGGTTGATAGAATGCGTTTTTATTGTGCGACAAATTCGTTCAGGGAAAAGAGTCCCTGGCTGGAGTGTGCCATGTTATAAAACCATTACACCTCCTCAACTTCACTTTATGATATGTTCAGGCAACATACTAAAAACCACAAGAGCAGTCAATGCCACAGATAACATGACTGGCAGCACATGTTGAGGTATGTTTAAGTTTGATTTTCTGACCTTTAATAGGGTGTAATATGAAGTTACCCTTTACAATATTATGGCAGTGTTGACAATTATTCACTTCTTAAAGTATTGTCTGAAGCGTGATAAAGTACCTAGTTGTTGTAGCTCTGATGGTCAACAAATTTGGCAGTTTTTTCAACTGCTCTTAAGACCTGCTTACCTGCAGCACTATAGTAAATTAAAGAACAAAATGAGAAATTGTGTGTAGGTAGGAACAGCTGTTGCAGGGAGAATGCTTTTGCTGGTGACATTTGAGCAGACTGAACAGCTGGCTATCTATTAGCCCAGACTGTGTGAAGAGCTGTGGAGGCAAGTGCAGTTGTTGCAGTTGGCCGCAGGTGTTGGCGTGGCTAGCAAGTCCTAGCTGCGTAAGTTGTCTGAACTCGTTAGCAGTGAGGTAGAATGTTTCTACCAGTTACCATCCAGTAAAGTAAACGGAAGTCTCCTCAATCTAATTCAAACAAAACTCCTCTGTTTCTGCCAAGACATATGACCTGCGAAGTAAGTCGGTAGAGGGTAGTGTTGCAGGTTCCTCCATATTCTGTCCTGCTCAGCCTTCTCTCCTGGAGCAACTCTTCTTGGTCTCAACTACTGTCCCACTCTTGGACCCGGTTCAAGCTGTAAACTCTCATCTGACTGGTACGCTAGCACCGGATCCTGGATCCCACCATGCTCACGTAAACATACATAGTGTACTGCTAGCTATCAAACCGTTTAATACAGATGGCACCCAGAGAAAACTGGAATTCCAGTACCATAAACAATAACACCATTTTTTCCCACTGCTAAACAGTGGCCCTCCTCGGCACGAGGGTGCAGAAAACCCCTAGAACCATTGCCCAGTATTGCCCAATATTAATAAAGCAGTAGACATTAATATGAGTATTGGTGACACTGATATGCTAGCAGGTGTGGACGAAGCTGTGCAGGGAAGGGATCAAAATGCACCAACAATTTGTCACTTTTTCCAGTGGCCACAACTTCCAAGAGTCACGCAAGGGCAGCCTGAGTTAACATCAGCAAGGGCCTTGCCTCGATTTCAGCTTTGAACATGCTTCTTAATTTTTTAATGGGCATGCATGACAATATAAGAGATGAAGTAAAGAAGCTTACAACCATTCTGAATTCTATTTGCCAGCGTCTTGAATCATGGAACCCTATGGGCACCAGCAGTACCATCAGCCTCCCTCAGTCGAATGTGGTGGTCTCGTCTAACAAAAAGAAAAACAGTCCCTTGTGGCTCAAGATTAATTTTCCCTACTGATTGAAGAGATCAATATGAATGAAAACTGAGTTCCAACCGTGTTATTAATGAAGGATCGGTGGAGGTGAACGAATGTCGAATGCCAAGTATGGTTAATCAACCACTTAAAAAAGGAAATTCAAAATTGGAAAAAGCCCTGAATAAATAGAAGATCATCTAGAACATTCATGAGATCATTTCACTTACCCTATTCTCCTGATGAGGTTCCAGTGAATAAACCCATGAAACAAATGACAATTACTGACTGTACTGGGTCTAAAACCAAGAAGAAATCTATGATAAATGTCCAGAGTCAAACAACGAGCTAGGGATTCCAGATTGTGCATAGATGAGTTAGTCCAGCAGACAATGAAGTAAACTGCTGTTTTTTCAAAAGAGCCAAGTACTCAAATGGATTGCCTAAGAGGGAGTGGTCTGGATGTGAACTTTCAAGAAAATCAGATTTCCGCGACCCCTAATAAAGGAACCCAGCGTGATTTTATGATGATGTCTTTGGGAAACTCAGAGGAAAAAACAGATAACTTAATTTCAAATTATAACAGAAAAAGTGCCACTGCACAGACCTCATCGACAATTGTCCTTGAAATTGAATTGACCGATCGTCAGAGACCTGCTTTTCTATATCGCTAAAATCAGATTGATAACTTTGTGTTACACTGACCAGGTGGAATTTATAGATGAGCACAGAATAGATTTAGTTGTCCTTGATATCCCATCAAGAGTTATTCGGGACCTAGCACTTTTTAAAGTTGAGAGCCTTTGGCTGATGGGGTATGAAATAATGCCAGAAACTGAGTGGGAGTACTATTTGTCCAAAAGGGGGTCCTTTGGTCCGAGCAATTTATATGTAGAGTATCCTCCCCAAGACCGCAAGATAATTTGTAATACCACTAATGGTGACTAGCATGTCTGCAGAGTAGTGAGTACAGGAAATCAGTATAACAGTGGGGAGTCTGATTGGTTTTGGTTGGCCGCTGGTTTAAATAGAAATATGTGCCTCTTGCATGGTACAACGCTGCACCTTCAATAAAGAACCTAAATTAGGAGTTATCTTGTAGCACACTAGAGGCTATGGCCATTTATTAAATAATATCGAATTATGTGACAAATTGAGGCAATTCTCAGTAATTATTTTATAAGCCATATGGCTAACCGCTACTGTTTCCATGGACAACTATAGCATTTGACAACAATTGGCAACCCAAGGAAGATTTGGCTGCTGTTCTGGGGTGCTCTGGATTGCTGTCAAAAACTATTCGAGTTGGACGCTCAAAGAGTAAAATTTCAATATGTATGGCCTCTTGACAAATTGGTTTGTGATTGACGATGGGTCAACAAAAATGAACCTATTTGTTGCAAATATTTACTGGAATTCAACAAGAAGCCCTATTATACAATTTCTCAACAAATTGTTGATTCTCTTAGAAAAGTGGCATATGGATGGTTGTGGTGGTTTCGTTCTCCTGGATGGTGATTTTAACTCTAAACTGATAGTTAGATGGGGAATAGATATAGAATAGATATAGAGGAGGAAGATTGTATGCTTCACGCAGTCACTACAAATGATTACTTGTTACTTGTGGGCTTTGTTTTTGCAAAAGTGTTTAAATTGCAATGTCCTGGGTGACCACACGCTCTGTAACAAATGGCATAATAGAGTCTTGACATCTAGGATGAACTATGCTCTTTTTAACAAGGAATTATTCCTCGACTGTGAACATTTCTGCCTAATTGATACAGACTTAAGTGACCACAGTATGATGTCTGCACATTTCGGCTTGCCTCACAAGCCACCAAATGAGGATTCGCGATTGAGGGCATTGTAAATTTGGCTGGTAATCGGATCAAATGGTCCTACAAAAATAACTTAAAACTTAATTATACCATTTTGAAAGCCTTCTATGATGTTTACCATCACGTACAAGGGAACCTTACTTTACCCATAATGAAATGTCAAATGTCAAAGAAATGGACATGTACTCTTGCTCTTGCCCCCGTGCAGGTGACGCCGGGTATTCCCTGATGCCATGGCTCATGACCCCCATCAGGCAACCCCACAACAGGCATGAACAGGCGTACAACCATGCCCATGTATGCACTCTATGCACCATTGAGCAGACGTTTGGCCTTTTGAAGGCCCGGTTCTGCTGCCTCTGCAGATCTGGGAGAGCCCTCATTTCCTGGCCAGAAAAGGTGGGAAAGAATGTGCTGGTATGTGCCATGTTGCACAACATGTGCATCCGGCGCGACATTCCCCTGCCCCCCGATATGGACGTGCTGCTACCAGAGGCTGAGGACGAGGATGATGATGAGGAGGATAATGCACAGTGCCACGATGGCAATGATGGATGTGCCACATGGCGTGAACTAATTCAGCACTACTTTTGACCAAATATAACAGACACAACACTGGACATCAATCACATTGGGCACTGGACATGGTTCACACTGGACAATGGACACTGTACATGAATAAATGCACTCACACCGAAAGAGCAATGTCCAGTTCGGTTTCTTTGCTACACCAGATGTATTGTGACAAGATGAACTATGTACAATTGTGAATGTCCTTCCCTACCACTACCATCCCATCTACACACCCCATGTCCAACCATCCCTCCCCACACCCCCTTCTCAACTATACCTCCCTGCACACACAATATCCTTGTTCTATTTACACCCCTTTTTGTCAGAGGGGTGTGCCCCTCTGCCAGGTGAGTGAGCCGCTGCGATTGGCGTAAAGGGCTGCTTTGCCGGGAACTAGTGGGTGTCGTGCTGGAGGATGGCCCCAGTGGCATTGTTATGTGCCGTTGTTTGGCAATTGCCTGGACCAACACAGCTATCGACTCCACAAGGGATGAGATGCTACCATTGCCCTCCCTCACACGCTGTGCCAGATGGTACACTCCCTCTGTGGCTCTGCCCAGCACGTGTGCAGTGTTCCTGGCGGTGTCCTGCATTGTCAGCCACATGAGCTGCGCCTCGCAAAGGTATTGCTGCACCATCTGACCTGGATAACCCAGCCCTTTAAGATGAGTAGCAATTATCCTGAGATGGACAGGGATGCAGATTTCTATTCATACATCAATAATCAAGATGACTCAGGTAGTTGGCAAAAGGAAAACTGTTTTAATATCAATTATCTAAAACACGGTGCATAACGAACATCAACGAATTTGCTTGATCCTCTTACTCAATGCATTCTAGTAAAAACTGAGATGTTATACACAAAACTCGCCATCAATGACGTTAACCTACGTTTTACAAACATCATCCTACGTGGCAAACTACAAAAACCTATGAGTATGGGTGATTGGCGCTAGGTGAACGTCTAAGTATACAATCCATACTAGTCTAAAAAAGTGTGAATATGTGATTGGCTACTTAACATCAGGAGTGGCCACTAAGCCCTCCCCTAAAAAGGACCACTATGAACACCACTAAATAAACAAACGTCCCATTGGTTTACACAACTATAGGACCCCGAATTACCCAGTCCTCTACAATTGGTTGGCACTCTAACCTCCGTCAGTACTTTTCCATCTACGTCTAGCAGCATGCAGGCTGGCCATCCAGGTACTGGTGAGGTCGCCTTAACCATTGCTTCCCACCAATTAGCATATTAATCCATCATCCCCTCAGTGGTCTACTGTCAATTAGGCTTTGAAGCTCAGCCTTGAGATTGTTCTTAGCTCAGAGAAATTCAGGGAGTGAAAGCACGCTCTGCCCTCATGTGTAGGTGTGACCATTTAGTTCTTCCAACTTCATACTTCAATGTGACCGGAGACCATGGAATCGAGCTTCTAGTGTATTTTTTAATAGACCTCTGATGTCTATCTTGTTTTGTTCATGCCTTCTGAACAGGAGTTCTATTTTTTCACACAATTTATATCCAATGTTAGTTTACTGTAGTTTTATAAGACCCTGGCTTCTTTTGACTCATCCAGCCTTGTCTGCTGAGATTCTCTTTGTAATTCAATTTGCTTTTTAACTGTGACACATTGGAAATTATGCCTTTTTGCTACTGTCCAGCACTGCTATAATGCGTAGTGGAAACATCCATCATGTAATTGTCCATATGCATTACACAGCCACCCTAGTGGCTGTGTAGTTATGGTTAAGTTGCTAATCCCATAGGAAGAGCACTTTTTGGGTGGCTTATAACTTCGCTCCCCCTGGACGAATCCTCACCAAACTTTACAAAAAATTATATGGCCCACTCTGATTTTTTTTTGTGCAAAGTTTGGTGAGGTTTGGTCCAGGGGGGGAAAAGTTATAGGGGGGGTCCCAAAATAATTTTTTTCCCTTTGACTAAATGGGGAAAAAACTTTGCGCACACCTACAGCCCAAAACGCTGGATGGATTTTCACCAAATTTGCGGCAGGAGCAGCGGCTTGGTCCCAAAAGCGTGCTTTTGTAAATTTGGTGAAAATCCATCTAGTAGTTTTTTTTCAAAACAATCAAAAAGTAGGTCTAAAAAAATTGTGATATCTATGTCCGCTCCACGGACACACTTCCCTGTTCGCTCCGCGGGCAGGACACCAATTGGCTAATTGGCTTGCGTCATATCCACGGACATGTGACACATTTGCTAATTGGATGGTGAAGAGCCTGAAGTGCGTCAGATTGTTCCGATGCACCCGCCATCTTGCATCCATATTTGGTGTCCACGGACATAGCGGTAAAACATATTAAAAAACACAACATTGCACTTGTCAAACTTTACAAATAATTTCTGGGGAGGTGAGGGGTGATGAGGATGGGATGGGATATGGCTGTTGTTTTTTTGTCGTGAAAGTCACACTGTACATTTGGAGGTGTTCCACAATATGTGCATAATGTACAGACGAAAGACATTGTATTTTGGCATTCAAGGGATGGAGATGTATAATCATGGAATTGTGGACTTGTAAATATAGATTGTTGCTTCTGCAGTCTGAAATCCCAACCTTACCTTGTGGTATTACAGAGTAATACTACATTCCCAATGCCCGTTACTCTATTTTGTTTATATTGGTTGCCCAATATTTATTAATATTAAATAGAAGCAATTTCGGGTTATTTTACACTCTTAATTAAAACACTTGATATTTATAAATTGATGTGATAGTGGTACACCCAGAGTGCGGCAAATAAAGGGCTAATGTGTCTGTGTTAAAATGCAATTAAAATATTAATGGAGGCAGTCTGGCGCCCCCTAGAGCCTGGTACATCAGGCAGCCACCTGCAGTGTAGGAATGTATTTTGATTCTGAGTGAAGGAATTTTTTTTGACCTTGAGAGAAAGGGACCATTCCGACAGAAATTCAATGAAAGGGGGTCTGCAATAATGAAGATATGAGAAGGTTATGCATTCCAAAAGTGTGTAAGGAACATGTAAATTCAGTTTATGAAGATTCATTGGGGCGAACGTAGTGAGCGTTTCGGTCTGAGTTACGCCAAGAGAATGGAAATGGTGAATATAATGTAAGTTTGATTTTCGTATTTTTGTATACCGGAACAAGCATTAATTTATTATTATCTGAAGATTATTTTTGGGTTACATTATGACCATGTTGAATTGTGTATCACTTTCCACGTTGTTTTCTTTCTGTTGAGATTGTTTGATGGCTGTGCTAATCGTTGGTTTAAACTCTATGCCAAATTAATAAGTCAAAAGATAAATTGTAATCAAGTTCGGGTAGTGAGACACATTTTCTGTTATGTTTTTGAAACAGGTATATCCTGCCATTCTGTGATTGTCATCGATTCCAGATGCCAACTGATGGCTTTTTTAATCGGCAGCTGCAGATCGTTGTAAATAACTGGATCACAGTGACTATATTTTGGGACGATCGCCATGGGCCCATATGTCCTTACACTGTACTAGTGATTAGGAGCAACATAGCATCCTTTATGGTGGTCTAGGCCCAAGTTGATGGAAAAGCACTGGAATTCACTGTGCGACCCAAGCACCTTGTGTACGCAAAAAGAACAACGCGTGCCTCACGATAAACATTTTGGATTGTGAGCGAAGAAACAAATTTGCAATTTGTTTGAATATGGCAATAGTTGGATGTTCTCGGAGGGTTTATTGTGAAATAAAAGTACTTTGCAAATTGTAGAGTGTTGTTGTTTTCTTTTAAAGTACGGTTCAATATTCTGAATTGTGACGTGCTGTGTTGTGAGTCCATGTGTGTTGATTTTCGGGTTCTGCGTCATGTCACGTAGGTGATTATGGGCACGTTTGGCTATGCTGATGAGGAACGTCACCGAGAAAGGTGGAGAATATCACTAAGTTTGGTGATGTGAGGCTCAGGTGCGGGGCATTTGATTTAGTGATGTCAGGGCAGTTTACCCTAGGCCGATGAAGCAATGGATAAGAATAGCACAAGATGGACGCGCCCTGCTGCCAGATTTCGCATGTTTATAAAAGAGGAAAAGTGAGGTAAGGTGCATTGGAAATGGTTGCGATAGATCAACGTATGTATAAAAATACATGGCTGAACCCTCGGGACAAAAATATTTTCTGAGCATTGTACTGGTCAAACATATGAAATAATCTCTGGGGAGGTGATGGGTGATGAGAATGGGATGGGATATTTCTGATCTGATTTCGAATGAGTTTACAAAGATTGGTGGGATTTTGTGCAGAGGGGGCAAAATTAGCGGGGGGGTCCCAAAATGATGTAATGGCTTGTAAATGAGGTGCCATTTGACGAATCTACACAAAGGTTTGCAAAAAGATTATAGATCTAGATATAAATGTTTTCGTAAAGTCGAATGGATTTTGTGAAGTGGGGGCGAGGTTATATGACGATTGTATGTGCATTCATTTGACACATTTGAAAAAATAAAACGTGGGTGTATTTCCAGCAAACTTGCTTAAGGCGCATTGGAAGGATCTACAAGTATGGTTTTGCAAATGTGCCAGTGTTTTATTATTTAACAAGTGTCATAATGTAGTTACAAAAAATAGCGGTATACCTTTACTGAGGAGTAGCATGTGGCCAAGGGCAGTGGCCAGATTGTCCGGTTCATGCAATAAGGTCATGATCTGGACAATCTGGCTACTGGCCATGACCACAAGGGACAAAACATAGGATTAAAGTGGCCATGTCCACTTGGGACTGGCTTTGTGGTTAAGTGATTTGAAATTATGAAAGATCTGAAAGGGAAGAAAAATGTGTTTGTGGTAACATGGTCATAGAGTTCTCTTTTTGCCTTCTGCAGGCTGCCATGGAAAGCGAACAGGGCCCTGTATGGAACCCTCCCCTTCTCTTTCCATGGTGGCCATGATGGAAAAGGATTTTCCTTCCTACACCGGGACGCCGTAGGCGTCCCGGTGTAGGACGCAAAATCCTGTTTTTTAGCACCTCGGGTTTCCGTTTTGGGAACCTAGACTGCTAATGGCCTTCATCCCCCATTTCAGGGGCTGGAATGGGGGTATAATGGTCCAGAGACCTCATTATCCACCGTCACTTCGCTTGGGCTGATAACTTGGCTGCTGGGCCGGTATCCACCATTCCAGTCCCTGGAACAGAGGATGAATGCCCCAATATTGCCATTAGTATAACACAAAATGCAAATGGAAATGTTGGAAAATCCTATTGAGTCTATAGGCCTCATTACGAGTATGGAGGCAGCCATGCCCTTAATAAGGGCATGGCTGCCTCCATACCGGGTTCCAGTACCGGGTTCTCCAATGAGGACTTACCTGGCCATTCCAACCTTGGAGGACCCGGTAAGTCCTCATTGGAAAAACCCATCCCATTTCCCATTTGAGCCCCCATAGGGCTCAATGGGAATGGGGAGGGAGCTAATAACGGGCCCGTTAATAACGGGCCCGTTATTAGCCCCCTGGTCCCCTCGCGGGACCCGCTAAGGACGCTTGGTTTTACCAGGCGTCTTTACCGGGTCCCGCAAGGGAACCTCATAATATGGCGTACTGTAATGAAGGGTGCTGGTCCCGTACCGGCACCCTTCATTATGGGAGTGCCAGACTCGTAATGAGGCCCTATGTACTTTACTGAGAAATATAAAGTAGATGGAGTCTATACATTTTTTTGTTTGTTCTATTTTTTAACTGTGAAAGGTGGTTCCTAAAGGAACATTTATTTTGTTTTTGGATGCATTTGTTTTGGCAGGAGAGCTTAGAACGAAAGGTGCGGAGCGAAATGTGGGAAGAGGCACCAAACAGTAATATGAAGGGGCAGGTAGACAGGGGAAAATGTTGCGCCTGTGTTATTTGTAAGATAGGGGGCAGTGTTTCTCATGTTCATTGATTACAGCAGTGGTGGTGTCTCTTGGGGGGAGGGATGGCATTGGCTGATTCTATTTTAACATAAATAGTAGTTTTGCTAAAAGTATGTACTGTGTACTAGATTGTTAATGGATGAGTAGGAATAGGTGTTGGAGTTGTGCAAGGGACATTTTGAAGTTTAAAAATCCGAGATCAGTAGAAAATGCAGTTCCGAACCGTCCAGGAAGCACAGATCTTATCGTGAAGTGCTTACGGGTTCTCGGACACGTCATCATGCTGCGCGCCAGCATATGGTCATGTGGCACTCTCCAGAAGGTCTGCAATGAGCACAGATGTTCGTAGACATTATGGTTAAGTTGCACTAATATAAACCTATGAAATTCAATGAAAATACTTTGTTAATAGGACGTTATGGTTAAGTTGCACTAATAAAAACCTATGAAATTCAATGGAAAAACTTTGTTAAAGGGACGTTATGGTTCCAAGTAAAACCGAAAAAACCCTGAAATTCTCCAGTTAGGGTAAGCTAAGCAAGTAGCTTAGTATACTGGATAGAACTTCATAATAGAATGCTATTTATATCAATACATTGCTTAATGCACTAATTAGCTCATGATATTTATTCCAATGACCCTTGACATTTTTTTGTCAACATTATCATAAGAACTCCTTGTACAGACTTTTCATGAAAAGTAAATGCACATGTGATGTCATCAGTGATGTCATCAATGACATTTGTGATGTCATCTTTGGTGTCCTGGGTGTTAGTCTTAGCAGTGCACGGTGGTGGCGCGAGTTATGGTTGCTTAGCTTACCATAACTGGCAAATTTCAGGGGTTTTTCGGTTTTACTTGGAACCATAACGTCCCTTTAACAAAGTTTTTTCATTGAATTTCATAGGTTTTTATTAGTGCAACTTAACCATAACGTCCCCTTAACAACGTTTTTTCATTGAATATATGTATATTGGCGATTGCCGCAATCTATTCACTATAAAGCTAGCCTCAAGATTACTTTGTCCGCTTACATTTCTTTTGCATCTGTACACGTGTAACATAGCTTGATATCTTCATCTGTTTATGTGGCATAAGTTTCTTCACCTTGATCCCAAGATGTCACTTATCCTTGATACTTTCTTGATGCCTTATAGAATATCTGCATTATAAGGGCTCTGCATCTATTCTAGGTACGTCAGTTCAGCTCTGTGTGACGTTTACTTGGTGATGGTCAGTGACGTCACCATTCTTCCTTGCCGTTTCTTTGCTCTGCTTCTTCAGGAATCTCATTTAAACAAGCATCAAATTTCCTCATATGCAGGTATGGCTTTCTCAATGGGAATCTTGCCCCTAGGATTCCTTTTGGCCTTTGTCGTTTCAACTGCTCCATGTATGTCACATACTCTGGTTTACAACATGCAGGCAATAGGGGCGGAACTGTTGAGGTGGAGGTACCTGGCTCCTCCTCTGCACATTGTGTGCATTGCTTGCTGACGTTCCTCCATCCTTGAGAGGCACCCCTCAATGTCACGTACGTTTACGGAGTGGTGGTTGTTGTATGGTTGTGGGCTCCAAGGGCCCATGGGACTAAATCCAGCCGCATCCCAATAGCTCTGGTCACTGGGTATGTACTCCACTCCACCATCGTCCCCAATGTTGTCTGCTCCACCCCCTTGTGGAAGGGGAGCAGGTTCTTCCTGCTGGTGGGGGGGTGGGGCACTGGTGCCTCCTGCTGGCGGGAGGATCTGGGGCACACACAGCCCCTCATGGTGTGCCAATGCCAGTGGCCTTGCCGGTTCCCCCACAAACATTTCCATAGTTACCCAACCCAGTAGCTAGTAATATGCCGTCCTATGCTATACATCAGGGACCGCAACAGGGCTCCCCCTATCCCAAGTAACAACAGTGTTCCAAATGGTATGGTGTCTCACTATCAGAGAGCCACTGTGGTTGGAGGAAACTCATTCGTCTTCCCGGGAACAAAGACGTATCCGGAGTAGGACAGCCCACAGCGAGCCTTAGCGTGTCCAGTTCTATCAGTCACTGCTGACCCAGAAGCAGAACCCTCGGTAGGCATGGAGATAGCAAATAAACCATTAATATTTATGGTAGATACAGGTGCGACCATATTACGCATTAGTGAGGGAGGATTCCCTCTATCAGGTGAGGTCATGGAAATGTAGGTCTTCTCCGGGGCAGTTCAATAAATTCCTTTCACAAAGAAATTAACTATTAAAAAAGTAGGCAGAGAGGTGTGGGCCCCCTTGTTATATTCCATCGCAACTCCAATCAATGTGTTGGGGAGGGATATTTTGAGTAAGCTCAACATTACCATTTCGTTTACCGAATGAGTGGTGGTGTGTTTCACGTCCGGTATGTGTGCCATGAGGGTGATGTTGACCCTGCATGCATTAGGTGTTTAGTCTGTGGCAAGAGGAGTACCAGTGGCCCCTAATTTGTTTCTGTATGGTATCACTATTTTACCAAGTGCTGTGCCACAAGTGTTAACAAGTATTGGCAAGTACCTTACCAGTTTTTGTTCAGGCTCGCCCAACCTCAAGAGGTAGTTGCTGCCACCATCATTGGACTGGATATAGAAGGAGGTCTAGTGGCAGAAGACTGGATTGTTTTAATAGCAGTGGACTCAAACAACAGGGACTGGCACATGGCTTTGTGTATTGACCCTGCATAACCAATGAAAAATGTCTCAGATGAGGAGTTGTTTGAGAACCGAGAGAAAGAGGGAGAAATAATATTGGATGTGTGTTCCATGTGAAATCATGATTCAGTACAGGCATGTAGTGTGCCCCAAGCTCCTTCATTCACCTCTGTAGATTTGGCCAAAGTCCCCGACAAGTTTGGATGAACAATCCACATGATGTGGGACATTTAAAAAGCATTACGTTGATACGCATCACCCCGAAACCCGGTGCTGTGTTGCCGCAAGTAAAACAGTATCCCCTGTCAAAGGCAGCAGAGGAGGGCATCTACAACACCATTATGGCCCTTCTACATCAGGGCATTATAATATCTTCAAATTCACCTTGTAATACAGCTATCTACCCGGTGATGTAACTGAAAGGTGCCAGATGGAGAATGATTCAGGATTTACACCCTCTTAATTATATTATATAGGCGCAGTTCCCAGTGGTTCCAAACCCTGCTAAAATATTGTGTAACAGACCTGTGGAGGCCATACATTTCACTGTAGTGGACCTGAAAAATGCTTTCTTCTCAGTGCCCTTGCATCCTGATTCACAGCATCTTACTGTGTTTACGTTTGCTGAGAGCCGATTCCAACATAATAGGCTTCCTCAAGGGTACTGTGAGTCCCTGAGTATCTTTAATAGGGTGCTACATGAAAATCTAGGAAACATCTCTGTCCCTAGAACTATAATTCAATATGTGGATGATTTGGTGGAGTGTAGTGTAAGGAAGGCATGGTATCAAACAGTGAAGACGGAGACAAGTGATCACAGTTCAAGGGTGCTTATTGAACTTCAATGGGTTGGTTGAACGCCTGTCTAAACCTACATCTAAGGATGGGAGCAAACTACGACAATCAAATAATAATAAAGCAGTCCTAGTTGAGTCGCTGTCTAAATATAAGGGCACAGGGCAAGGCGCACAAGCATACAGCCCAAAACATAGGTATCAGGGCCTTCTGCCAAAGCCTCTTTCCTAATAACAGGCTCTTACTGTAGAGGGCCTGTCGTAAGAAACAAGCACCAAAGTTCCTTTCATAGCAGGATTTTCACATTCACTAGTTCTCACTTTCAGTGCTCACCATGGATCTCCCTCATTCAGGCTCTGAGCCTTTTAGCACAATATTCACAGTCTAACTCCTTCATTCAGGTTCAGACCATGTAATCTTACTTTCTATGTTTTCCTCTTCCTATCAAAAATCAAAAACTTTCGAATGTGTGATCGGTTTTGCTTAAACCATCACAGGAACATTTTGATTTACTTCACACAATTTTCTTGCCAATCTTCTACTTTAGTTTCTGCCACTTCTTGGCTGGATACCTTACAGAGACCTTTCATTGAGCACCCTCATGGTGCCGAACCACTATGTCACTCGTATTGTATCTTTTCCTTTTAATGTTCAAACATTCATCAGCAATTAAGCTTTTCTTGCGTCTTTCATCACACACATTTCAATCTTCGTTCTTGTGCTCGCTATAAAATGTTGCTGCTTGCAACCTTGACTTCAACACAGACCGATCTTGCATCAGTCTCCCCAACTCACTGGCTGTGTTGATCTCCCATGTGCTGCTTTAATCTTGGAGCCAAGGACAGTACTACAACAGCTGCTGTTCCTCCCCGACTCGGTCAGCCATGTAGGAGGGCCCCGGGTATCTCTGACACACGATGCAGGATTCTTCAGTTTGGTTTTCTGGCCTTACACTTTCTAATCTGAAGGTTTTCTGGAAAGTAACGGTTTCTCACCGAAAAGGTCAAGGGTATCTCCCTCCTTGCATACCCTTCTTGGTTTGCCATATTCCTTCCTTCGTTCAGCTGCCATGGGAAAAGTACTGTTCCTTTGTGTGCTTTGCCTCGTTCAGAGTGTGTTCTTGTACTCTACCTTTTATCCGTGTGGGGTTGTTTAATGGAAGTCAGGTGTGTGTGATTACCAGTAATCGCATGACCTTCCCTGACCATAGTAGTGGGTCATGTCAGGTACAATGCCCGGGTGTTAGTCTGTTTCTCCAAGAGCAGGCTGTCCCTGTGAAAGTGGTAATGAAGGCAAAGGGGTGGCTAGAGTTTCTAAAATCCTATTGGGTAGGATAGGGTAATGGTGTTAAAGGAAAGGGAATACTGCATCTCGCCATGAGGTGTCCCACTTCCCGAAGTCCCCTCACCAAGGTGATCCTCCCGCACCAGTGTACCCCCAGGGACTAGTGGGTGGGACACCTTCTGGTTTCTCACAGTGGGTAATACGGAGTACCAATGCAGGGAAGATTCTAAAGTGTTGTTACAATTTTTAGCAGACAAAGGGTACAAGGTGGACCAAACAAAACTGCAATATTGTCGGCCTGAGGTGTTGTACTTGGGACAGCTGATTTCTGTAAATGGTAAAAGAGTAATTCCTGACCAGGCAGCAGCAGTGTGGACCATGCCCCAGCCAGTGACAGTGAAGGATATGCAGACATTCCTGGGCATTTGTAATTATTGTAGTGTATGGATTTTTGATTATATGTCATACGCTAAACCACTGCTTCAGGCCCTCAAGGAAGCACAGCGTACAAAAAATACAAATATCTGTACTGGTGAGCTGATCACTAAATTTCAAGAGCTTAAAGATGTTATTTCTGCTGCCCCAGTACTGGATAACCCTGATTACATGCAAGAGTTTTATCTCTTTTCACATTCTGACGGTCAAATGATGACTGCTTTACTGACACAACACAGCACAATGGGACATAAACCCTTGACCTATTACAGTGGCATGTTAGATTCCGTCATGCAAGGTCACTTCCCATGTGAACAAGCATTGGCTGCTGCTACCTTCGCTATTGAGAATTCTGCGACTATTGTCATGGGTTGTTCCCTAACATTGTACGTGGAACATACAGTGTTTGCGATATTAGAGCAATTAAATCCACTTTGACCAAACAAAGGGCTTATGCATTGAAGTGATATTGTCAAGACCATCTATTCACATTGTTCGTTGCAAGACAGAAAACCCAGAAACCTTTTTTTACTGACCCATTACAGATGATGACGAGGTGCATGTGATTGTGTCACCTATGAAGGCCCAGAGGATGGTATTCCTAAAGCATGTGACAATGCCCTTGATGAAGGAGAAGTGTATTTCGTTGCTGGGTCCTCAACTTTCGACCAGGAGACAGGTCAGAGACATACTGGTGCGGCAGTGGTGTGTCTAGTTGAGAGAAAATGTATTTGAGGTTGTCTTGCAGCAGAGGCTGCCAGGTCATTACTCAGCACAAGCAGCAGAATTGATTGCCCTTATTGAAGCACTTGAGGCAGCACAGGGATGCTAAGTGATGATTTAGTCAGACTCGGTATACGTTATGATGGGTGTCCACTCAGGATTGTCGAGATGGAAGATGAGGGGGTTTCATAGGACAGATGGGTCTCCCGTACAGCATGCAGCTTTATTGGACAGACTGATTGCTCAGCTTGGACATCACACACTTGCTGCAGTCTTAAAGTGTGCCGCCCACACAAGCGGCATAGATTTCTTCTCCCTCAGGAACAAAGCAGCAGACAATGCGGCAAAAGAAGCTACTTATTTGCCAGTACCAGAGATACCTGAGCATCCAGCATTTGTGAACATGTAGCTCCAGTTGCAGGTGCCACACGTGGCTCTCCCTGTTACAGAAATTATTGAAATTCACAGACAAGCCCCACAAAGTGAAACATTAGTATTGCAAAGAGAGGGTGTCCACAATCCCCAACTGATTTGGTGTGGAGACAAATGAGTACAGGGAAGGTCGTGATGCCTCAAGCACTGGCGTTGGTAGCTTTTGACCAGCTCCATTTCACCGCCCACATATCTGAACAGCATATTGCAACCGATATTGAGGAAGATTGGTATGTGCCTAATATTCAGGAATTGTTATCCTTGTTTACATCCAATTGTGTGGTGTGCCAGATTTATAGCACAGGGTAAACTTTGAAGACTTTAAAATGATGTGCATATAGATTTTGCTGACATGGGAGAGAGGTGTAATTCATTTTTGTACCTGATATCGTTTTTTTGTGCACATCCTAATGCCAAATCTGCCATCTGGTTTTTGGTGAGGGAAGTGTTTCCCCGTTAGGGAGTGTGCGATACCTTAAGAAGTGATAACGACAGCCACTTCTTCAAAGAGCTGTTTAAGGAGATTGCGGCTCTCTTAGGAATAAAGCACAAGTTGCACTATATTTATCTCCCTCGGGCCAACAGGATTGTAGAGAGGATGAATGGTTTACTCATATGACAACTGTCCAACCTGTGTGCAACACCGAAAAGGAATTGGGTGCATTGTCTGCCATTGGCCTTGTTCAGTTTAAGGACACAGCCCTGTAAGGATCATCACCTCTCCCCTCATGAGACCATGACAGGAAGATGTATGTACATACCTCTAACCCTTGTGGGGAGTGCTTCAGATGCTGACATGGCTGGGTCAATTCTGGGTGATGAATTTCACTCGTATTTGACTCAGTTAACCAAGTGTATTAAATACCTTTCTCAACAGATTGCTCCACAGAGATTGGAAGACACCAATTACAGCTCTGCACTGGAATCTGTGAGCTTGCCACCATTACAAATGACAAGGTGTATATTATAAATGTTGTGAGTAGGTGGAGTGAGCCCAGTTATAATGGCCTGTACACTCTAGAATATGCTACCCCCCTTGCTGTTAAAGTAAAAGTGTTACGGTATTCAGTACATTTATCTGATGTTCGAAAAGCACCACAATCCGTGTCCCCACCTGCAAGCATTTTGACCAAATGTATTTGAGGTATTTTTTAATGGTCAATGAGTAAAACTTTATACTCACAGCAGTATTGATTGCATTATTTGGTGTTTTTCTTTCTTTCATTTTTGTTAAAAAATGCTTTTTTTGGAGTATGTTGGGGTATTCCTTTTTTATCATGGTTATTCAACTATCAAGGGTGTGGCACAAGATTACGAATGTGAGTTTTGATTGTTTTTGCAGCATCATATTGCATCCACTTATTTCTGTTTTTTAAAAATAATGTTTATATATAGTCAGTGAAAAAACTTTGTTAAAGGGACATTATGGTTAAGTTGCGCTACTAAAGACCTATGAAATTCAGTGAAAAAACTTTGTTAAAGGGACGTTAAGGTTCCAAGTAAAACCAAAAACCCCTGAAATTCGCCAGTTATGGTAAGCTAAGCAAACATAACTCGTGCCACCACCGTGCACTGCTAAGACTAACACCCACGACATCAAAGATGACATCACTGATGACATCACATGTGCATTTACTTTTCATGAAATGTCTGTACAAGGGATTCTTATTATAACGTTGAGAAAAAAGTGTCAAAGATTATTGGAATAAATATCAAGAGCTAATTAGTGCATTAAGCAATGCATTGATATAAATAGCATTCTATTATGAAGTTCTTTCCAGTATACTAAGGTACTCATGCAGAAACATAGGCATTGTGTGCGGCATACATGATGAAGGTATAATATTCATAATGTTGATATGTTGAATAATGAAATGATAACTGTTTTCTTATTAGAGTTTTGTGTACTGTGAAATACGTAATAAGTAGCTAATAAAACACATGTATAACATAATTGCATTATTACAGACAAAACACAAAGACACAATAACATATACAAATTTGGGTATATACAGGGAAAGTGAAGTAAGCAAAAAAGCAGAAGTAGTAGCAGAAACAATTCATAACCTGATTATCTTTATGCAAATAAATGATTGCTCTGTTTCAAAGCTGCTATTTACCCTATGTACATATGTCACATGATGTGACTGGACCCTAAGGAAAGTAGTGTGAGTACAATGTATACAAATATGAGCATATACAGGGAAAATACAGTAATAAAAAAAACAACAGAACTATCAGAAAGTGCTGATAACTCTACTGATTATCTTCATGCACAGAAAGGATTGCTGTTTTTCAAGCTTGTGTCTTCCCATATGTATATGTTTCATATGATATGACTGGACGCTAAGGGAATTGCTGTAAGAACATACTTGAATGATAAGTCTACAAATACAAAATAGGGGTGTCCTGAGGACGCTATGCCTGTCCGTATTGTTCGCAGGCAAGTTGAAACTGTTCTAAGAACACATATGTGTCCTGGGATGTTCGTAAATAAACAAAATGGGGGTGTTACTGAGGACGCAATGCCTGTCCGAATTGTTCACAGGCAAGTTGAAGCTGTTCTTAGAACACAGGCTGTGTTCTAAAATGCTTGTAAAGAAACAAAATGGGAGTGTCCTGAGGACACAATGCCTGTCCGTATTGTTCGCAGGCAAGTTGAAACTGTTCTAAGAACACAGGCTGTGTCCTAAAATGTTCGTAAATAAACGAAATGGGGGTGTCCTGAGGACGCTATGCCTGTCCGTACTGTTCGTAGGCAGGTTGAAACTGTTCTAAGAACACATCAAGTGTCCCGGGATGTTCGTAAATAAACAAAATGGGGGTGTCCTGAGGACGCTATACCTGTCCGTATTGTTCGCAGGCAAGTTGAAACTGTTCTAAGAACACAGGCTGTGTCCTAAAATGTTCGTAAATAAACGAAATTGGGGTGTCCTGAGGACGCTATGCCTGTCCGTACTGTTCGTAGGCAGGTTGAAACTGTTCTAAGAACACATCAAGTGTCCCGGGATGTTCGTAAATAAACAAAATGGGGGTGTCCTGAGGACGCTATGCCTGTCCGTATTGTTCGCAGGCAAGTTGAAACTGTTCTAAGAACAAACGCCTGTCCGTAACTGTTCGTTTCACTTGTGACGCACTTTTAATCACTTCAGGACCCAAACAGTGTCCGTAGAACACCAACGCACATGCGCAAAACAGTTTCAGTGCATTTGGTGTCCTGCGGACACCCGCTCCCTTTGCGAACATGTTTGCGAACCTTTAATGTGACCGCGCCCACGATCAGCATATGTTCTGAGTTTCTACATACTTTTTGTGACTTTTTGAACCCTTTTTTCTGTTCGATCTGTCCACGGACAGCGCGCATGTCTGCAAACCGCGCACAAGCACCCCTTTAAAAGACCACGCCCTAGAGCTCATTCTCATTCTCATTGTGTTTGTGGCTATCCTACAGAGCACAGCAAATTTTGCTGCCAATTTGCAGATTTTCAACGCCAAGCTGATGGCTTCCATGGCTCCACTCATGCCACCTGGTGCTGCATCTGCCTCAGCACCACCCCCACCCCCTCCACCACCACCACCTCCCCAAGGGCCTGAAGAGGGGAACAGGAGTGAGGATGCACAGGAGGATGAAGAGGATGACGAGAATGAGGTAGTAGAGGTCCCTACTATCAGCACTAGGCGTGAGTCTTGGGTGTGGCGGTTATTTATCATTTGTGGTAATGTTCCTAAGGCGCGTGCGAACCAAGTCACCTGCAATGAGTGCAAAATGGTACTCAGTCATGGGAGGCATGGTTCATACAGCTTTGTACTTTGCGAGGAGCGTAGCAGGTTGACTTCCTCTACTTCATCCTCCGTTTCCGATCCTGTCACCACAAGGAACACTTCTGTGGGACAGCGTATTCCTCAAGCTGCCTCCAGGCCATACACAATACTGATGACCCTTACCTTTCGAGGGTCACAGTTGTGTGTATGTACTGCGACGCAGTACTGTGCAGGGGAAGAGACTTCGTAGTGCTTTTGAGGCTATCGTCTCACAGCACGAGAAGGTCTGCTCACTACCCAAGTAAAACCCACTCTACATCTTCCTCTCTCAGCTCGCCCTTTCTTATCCCTGTGGTTGGTGTCCCCCCCTTACCCTCCTTTCCCCAACTCTCCTAGTGTGTCTTGTATAAAAAACCCAAAAAAATATAAAACAACAAAAATAAAAAAAGGCTCTTTTCAGAGCCGCCTTTCACAGTTAAAAAATAAAAGTGAAAACAAATGAAGCAGGTCCCTGTGTATTTTTTAGAAGTCCGCGGACAGTCAGCGGACATCTAAACATTTTGGGGTGCTAGCCTATCATAACCATTGCAGTTTTATCTGGGAGGAAGTGGTGGCTCTGAAAAGAGCCTTTTGGTGGTGTTTGTTTGTGTTTGAAAAATTTGAAATGCTCCACACCTACTATAAAATGGATGCTGTAATTCCAAAAAAAGGTTGCAATGCATTTTGTACATTTCTCAAAAAAATCTGATTGCCAGCATAAGTAAGATGGACTCCATCTCTGCGAAAAATGTATGTACTATGAAACATAATATTTTCATTGTGAAAAGAGGACATGCCAAAATCTCTTAGAAAGGCACAAACAGCCTTATTGACGTTGCGCCTTGCTTTTTCCATTTGTGGACCAAATGAAGAAGAACAAAGCCAGATTTGTCTCTGCGCAATCCATGAAAAAATTACTTGCGAATTTGGAAACATGTCCATGACCTTCCCAAGTCCTTCTTTCATTGCAAATTGCAAAGAAATTCCAGACACATGTCCTAAATTGTTCCCTCAAAAATGAATTACAGTTATGTGTGGATGTTGCTCTGCCATCAAAGTAGCACAGAGAGGTAGCAAGTCCAACCACTTCATTCCACGTACTCCATGCCAGTGCACTTCCACATGTGGGAATCCAAGATCTACAGCTACTCCACAGCTTTCTGCATGCACCTTCAACCAATGTATCCACGAGTGTCCCAAAATCCAAACAATCTGTTTTCTGAAACACACAGACATAGCTATCCGTTCTTCTCTCAGCAAAAAGAGTATCTGAGAAACTCTCTCGGCACAACACACCCACTAAACTTTACTGACCAATCCCTTTCTCTGCTCATTCTCATTTGCATGGCTCCCCAACCCAAAAATCCCCGGATGTAACACCCGATGTCCGCGGACTACCGCCATGTCCGCGGACATATCGTAACATGGACAGTCCTTCTACCATTTCCTTTTCACTTTCTGTGCCATTCCCTCATTGGATATAGCTAAGAAGTCACATGAACATCCACCAATCACATCCAAGACCTCTACATCTAACTGCATCATCATAGATCAGCACTTTAAATGTACTGTTAATCTCTCTGAGTACAAGTGGCATATCATTGGAAAGCACCTTCTACCAGAAATACTGTACAAGTCTCCAAGATTTCTACTTGCAGCTGCATGCATATCCATATGCATAAACACAATTTACAGGTATGCATATTTTCTATATAGTACATGTACCATTTTTATAGATTCACATAAACAGATTAACTGACTTTTATCTTGTATAATATATAAAAGGAATTTACTGTCATTTTTTCCAACTCCTAAAATCAACTGTCACTTCCAAACCAATCTGGTATTTAATTTCTTTTTACACACACATTTTCAAAGCATGTTGATCTAACATATTTAAAGTACAATATGAAGAGTTAACATACTCAAACAAAATTGCATGCGCACAGTATGTTCAAAAATCAAACAACAAAAACATAAACATTTATTTACTTAGATTTATATACTGCGCAAGCAGCCCATGGCATTGAGGCGCTGTTACTTACAAGAGCTTAGTTACAGAAATAGTGGTATTCAGTGGTACATTATGAATTCCACAAGGCATACAAATGATATTTTGGTTGGTACAGTTAGTCATTACAATACAGCTTATGCATTAAGAACATATTATATGTATTCAACTGGTGCGACACATCTTATATGAATAAGATAGTTTTCATGATTTTGAGAAAAGCGCTGAGGGTCAATGTCAATTAAAAAAATCAATGTCTAAATTAAAAACAATGCTATATACTAACAAAATTACTTATTTGTTTCCTTTACAATTGCAGTGAAGACCATTCTCCTGAAAAGAAGCAGCAGAATTTGAAGTACAAAGAACAACTAAGAAGAAACCTGCTCATTTCAGAAAAAAAGTAAGTTAAATACCACCATATTATTTGTACTATTATTCAAACACACTGTAAGGTTAATTCATGCTATTTCTGTGCCTAAAAATAGAGATTGTGCACTATTCTGTCTACAAATCCCCATTTCTTAAACAGAGATTTACAGGCAGAATGACGTACAATTTCTTATTTTTCGACTCAAAAATAACCCAACTCAACCCCTATAATTTTGATATTATAGAACAAACAACTGTTTTAATTGTATACCATTAGATTTACTAATTCTACTTCTCCACACCACCAGCTTACTTTCTACTATCCTCTGAACCCCAGTTTAGTAGCACATAAATTCAAGAATACCCATCCCAACTAGTTGTAGTTGCCCAATGTACAATCACACACCATTACATACATCTTTATCATCTTACTCACACACTCATGCACACAGCACACATACATTAAGAATGCCCCAACCCATACCTCTTTATTTTTTTCAACAGACCCTAAAGAATGCCTACCAAAAATCAAGTCTGTAGAAAGCAACAGAGAAGCAGAGCAAATGAAAATAGAAGTGTCCAAAACAAGCATCCATCTCTAGCAGAATTTGTAAAAAAAAGTTAAAACAAAACAGCTAATACAGTCATTTAGCAAAACAAAACAAGCTTCAAGTACAGAAACTTTGCCTCCTCTATCAAAATGTGAAACAAACCACAAAACAATTAACAAAAAAACAGCTACCACTACAGATAAAACTGCTCCTATAAATCTTGATATAGTGCAAACTAAGCATACCAAAAAAAGTATTTTAGCAAAAATGTTCCGTCACAGAGTCCTTCAAAATCTTATCAAAACAGGAGAGAAATCAAGCTCAACCCTTAAAACCTATCGTAGGAAATTAATCTTAGAAGCATTGATAGACAGTGCAATCCTTCTCAAAAGAAAGTTATTTATTTTAGTGTTAAACAAAATGAAACCACTAACAAAACTAATGACTAAATTACAAAAAAGGACTTCTCAATAAACAAAATGTCAACAGAACGAACTTCTTAAGTATCTGTGGAGGTGAATGGAGTCACACTAGGAGCACAGAACCATACTTTAATGAAGAAGCATACAAACAAAAGCAAAGAAATACAATTGCCATACATAGAAGTGGACGAGATTATGAAAAAGTTAATAATACCATAATGGAACAAGAAATTCTGCTTACAAAAATATCCCCAGAAAACGTACAATTACCTCTCCATTCAACTGAATCAGAACGTCTAGTATACAAATGGCCATGCACGTCAATGTGTAACATTCCCAAAGAATCTTTCAAGTCTTTACGCCAATCGATCAATCAATATGTGAAAGGCAAAGACAAAATCAAAATTAAACTACTGCAAAATATGGATACCTGTCCAGTGTGCAAGTACACAGGACTACAAGGACATTCATTGACCTGCATTTCAGGACCTACTTGCAAAACCACCTTCCATTATATCAAAATGATATCAACACATCATTCAACTATAAGAAATCGAGTCTATAAACTGTACTGTGGTAAAAGTCCTGCTTTAGCACTAGCCAATTTAAATAACATTCTTCTACATGGTACAGCAAAAGACCTACTTGAAGAAATAGACTATATCAACTATAAAAAGAACTGAAGAAGAAAAATATATCAATGATTACAATGCAATCATTGCCCACTTATGAAATGCAAACATAGATGTGCAGTACATTGCAGACAATTCCACTGCAGTTGCACGATATGTTACAGCATACTTAACCAAATCAGAAAAAATAGAGCTCCAAGACCTCTGGAATGACCTGTCATCAGACAAAACACTGTCTCATAAATTATACAGCTTGGGCATAAAAATGCTCTCCCATAGAGAATGTGGCTCCTATGAAGCAGCAGATCGTTTAACTGGTACTGCTTTGTATGGAAAATCTGAAAATATAGTATGGCTAAGTCTTGGTCCTGCTAAATCTAGAAAAAGAGTTCTAAAATCATACGAAGATATAGAAACAATAGCCAAACATGATCCCAACAGCCAAGACATTTTAAAAAACAATTTACTGCACACATACTACCCAAACAGAAGTACCACGAAACCAAATTTAATGAATCATATCAAATTGTCATTAAAGACTCCTCAACATAAAGAACTATATTACATGTTTTGCTACAACTCTTTAAACCATGGAGAAAAGAAGAAGAAATACTAGATAACTATGACTCCTATGAAGACGCTTTCAAAGCAAATGAAAGCACTATAACTGATGTAAACTTTACACAGTACAAAAAAATGTTGCACAATGAACAGCAACACGAAGAAGAACTCCAGGCCCAACTAGATAAGGACACTCCTGACAGTAGTCAACCTTCTGTAACAGGAAGCCAAGAACCACTGGGAGAGCCACTAATAACAAATGAGGCAGAATTAGCTATGACAGAAGTAGAAAACACCATGTGTCAGTATGAAGATAAAGAAGACTTAACTATACTACAATCAAAACTAAACAATGAGCAACGTAGCATTTTTGAAGAAGTAACAAAAGAAATTGCACATGGTGTACAACATGAAAACAAAGAATGCACCTGCCAAAATTACAAACCTATACTACTGTACGTCAGTGGTGAAGCTGGTTCTGGCAAAACATTCTTAATCAAAACCATCAGTAAATTCCTTCAACAATTGACAAACAACAAACTGTCAGCTGTTGTCACTGCCCCCACAGGTTTAGCTGCCTACAACATAGGCGGTGTCACTTTACACTGATTACTACTCCTGCCAGTAGAACACCAAAACAAATTAGACTATTACAAACTTTCTACAGAAGCTGCAATGGAACTACGCAGAGTATTAAAACAAATGAAAATGCTAATAATAGATGAAGTAAGCATGATCTCCAACCTAATGTTGGCCTTGATTCACCTCAGATTACAAGAAGTACTCAAAACAAACTACGAAGAGCTCTTTGGAGGAAAACACATTATTGTTTTCGGAGATCTTCTTCAATTGACACCACTGAAAGGTGAGCCTATTTTTAAAACCTTAGGACACAAAATCTGCTGTAAAACTGTTGGCAGCATTGGAAATGTCAACATTTCCAATACAGAGAATTAACAGAAAACATGCAGCAATCTGCAGATCTCACTTATGCCAACATCTTAAAAAGTATTAGAGTTGGTATATTATCGTGGATCAAGGACTAGTTAATGGAGCACTGGGTACGGTTGTTGGCTTTCAAGCATACCCACTTGACAGCAACATTCAGTTTTTCAATATTCTCTTTGACAAACTTTTAGAAGTGAAAAGGATAGGACGCTCAACAGCTCGATTCCTTCGCTTCAAAGACATGTATGTACGGACAACCACCACAGCATATCACACCCATAGTGGTTTATAACTTCGTTGCTTATAAATTTGTTCTTGGATCCCAAAGTTATAAGCCACTATGGGTGTGATATGCTGCAGTGGTTGTGGCCAGGGCATATCACACCGATAGAGTCAAACATTTTAACTATGCCATATGGGCACTTTTAATGTCCGCGGACATCATGAGTGTTCTTAGAACAGTTTCAACTTGCCTACGAACAGTAAGGACAGACATAGCGTCCTCAGGACACCCTCATTTCGTTTATTTACGAACATCCCAGGACACATAATGTGTTCTAAGAACACTTTGAACGTGCTTGCGAACGTGTGTTCTTAGAACAATTTGAACTTGCTTGCGAACAAAACGGACAGGCATACCGTCCTCAGGACACCCCCATTTTATTTATTGACGAACATCCCAGGACACATGATGTGTTCTTAGAACAGATTCAACTTGCTTGCGAACAAAACAAACAGGCTTACCGTCCTCAGAACACACCCATTTCGTTTATTTTGAAACATTTCAGGACACCGCCAGTGTTCTTAGAACACTTTCAGCTTGCTTGCGAACAATACGTACAGGCGTACTGTCCTCAGAACACCCCCATTTCGTTTATTTAGAACATTTCAGAACATCCGCTTTGTGCGCGGACAAAGCAAACACAACAGGGGGTCTACCACCTAAATAAATACAACATTTAACCCATCTCTTACTCCCCCACACTTTTACACACCAACACACTCTACTAAATAGTATTTTTCCACCAAGTTTCACTGCGCTGTCCGCGAACGTCCGCGAATCCAAGGTGGCGGGCGTTCCTGAAAATCTGACGTGCTTCACGCTCTTCACCGTCCAATCAGTGAACACGTTGCATGTCCGCGGACATGACGCAAGCCGGTTAGCCAATCAGGACACTGTCCTCGGAGCGAACAGGGAAATGTGTCCGTGGACCGAACATAGATATCACCAATTTTTTGTGACCTACTTTTTGGTCATTTTAAAAAAAATACTGGACGGATTTTCACCAAATTTGCAAAAGCATGCTTTCAGGACCAAGCCGCTGCTCCTGGTTCGAATCTGGTGAAAATCCGTCCAGCGGTTTGGGCTGTAGGCGTGAGCAAAGTTTTTTCCCCATTCAGTCTATGGGAAAAAAATAAGTTTTGGGACCCCCCTATAACTTTGCCCCCCCTGGACCAAACCCCACCAAACTTTGCAAAAGAATTCAGAGTGACCCATATACTTTTTTTTGCAACGTTTGGTGAGGATTCGGTCAGGGAGAGCGAAATTATAAGCCACCCAAAAAGGGCTTTTCCTATGGAAACAGCAACTTAACCATAACTACACAGCCACTATCGTGGCTGTGTAATATGCATTATCGTTATATGGGTAGGCCAAATAAAGGGGCAGTGGAAATGTAGTATTACTACTAAAAAAGAATGGACATATGTTAAAAACGTTATTTTCTTGGTGCGATCATTGGGAGTTGCCACACATGAGGCCGCCTGCTTTATGCTGGAGCATTTGTATGGGAGAGAGGAAGGAAGGCAGTGGAAATGCAAGTTGCATTCTGCCCTTCTCTCTGTCATACAAATTAATGAATATTAGCAATGGCATCAATGGAAGGCATAAAAGCCTTAAGCAAGGCTTTCACACCTTCCATTGACTTTACAGCACATATGAAAATTTGCAGCCTAGAGTTCCAGAGAGTTCAACGAAATAGCAAATTAATGCAAACGATAATATTTATATCTATAAGAGTAAATTCCACAGAAGGTGGCTTCTCGTTATGCATAATGTGGGGGAAGAAGCAAAACGGAAAGCCCTCTTGGCTTTTATTTGAAGTCCCCAAAAAATCATTCTTCAGTTTTGGGGTTCCAATAGGAGTGATATTTCTGGGCTAAAGGAGGATTTGGAACTCAGTGGACGTGCTATGCGTCTATTCCAAGTATGAAAGAGTCACACGTGTAGGATATAGCTAGCCCTTCCTTCCCTGTCCAGTTCTCCTCTCCTTTCTCCAAGGTACTTCAAAGAAACCCCTGTTCTACCCAGATGCTAGTTGCACCTATTCCCCTTTTCCTGATGACTCTGCATAGAGAGTTATCCACAATTTGGAACATATGAATTTCATCAAAAATGTATTTGGGATACACTACCTTCGTAGTGCTTCTTAGGCTGGGTTTCATTATTATGTGTTTGCTATGCTAAGCCTTGGTATCTTTTTGCTGTGGCTGAGGTATGCTATCTTCGCTATTCTCAGCATTGCTTTTAAATGCTAAGCTCTCTTAGGTTTGGGATGCTATAATTATGTTATGCTTTGCCATGTTATGTTTAAGCTGCAGGCACATGTTGTTCATCGTTTGTCTGTTAAGATCTATATGTTTTGTTCCTAAATCTAAATGTATGTTAACTCAAATGTATGCATTTGTTGTTCATCTTACATTTGCTATTAGGTGGGTGCCTCTCTCCTGCACTCATGCCTGTTTGAAGTGTGACTTCCTTCCTCACTGCATCTAAACATAAACCTGATCTACCCTTGTGTTTCTCCTTTTTTAATTTCCCCGTCCCAATTCCGATCTTGTAATCAAATTTAGTTTGGGTTTTTTTTAAACTAATTTTCCTTGTTTTCATTATCATACATGTATGTATTTATTCACCTCTTATTTTTTATATTGTTGGCCACAATGCTGTTTTGGTTAGACTAGATGGTCAGACCATGTTATTTTAGATGACATTATTATGAATTGATAATTCTTTATTCGACTATAGAGTCTTCAGGCAAAATACATCAACATTAAATTGCATAAAATTAATTATTCCATTGAACAAGTAAATATAATGCGATTATAACTTATCTACCCATTTTGACAAAATAACCGTTGACCTTGGTAAAAAATCAGCTATTGAACACAATTATTTCATATTTACGTAGCTAACATTTAAAAGTCCTCAATTACTTTACAAAGGAAAATATAAAGGATAATTACATAAGATGTCTTACAATAAACAAAATAACAATAAACAATATCAAGTGTGGTACTCTTAGGTCTAAAGTGCTAACAAAAACGTTTCCTTATCCAGGCTCGACGAATATACTTAGCCACAAAATAGGCTAGTGCCAGATCAGATTTTCTGGCAAATTGATTGGCTTCACATTATGTCATGTTTCGTTATGTCATTTCACATTAATGTCTAATGTTAAGCGCTTTGAAGCAGTCACAAGGTTGCAGGTTGGACTCAGCAAAACACCCAAATTCATAAATAATACACAGGAGCAGCACTTAGTTTATGAAAAGAGTCATAGGGCCTCATTACGGGTCTGGCGGCAACTCTGCCGGTGCTACCGACTAGTTGCCACTGGACCCTAAAGAATTACCAGCACCTGTGTTCCCGATGCCACCGGGTTATTACAAGTCTGGCGGCCAGGGAGTCAGGCGCTGCTAATTTTGTTAATCCCCATTCCTATAGAGTCCTATGGGACTCTATGGGAGTGATTACCCAGGAGCACCGGCAAAGTTAACATTGTGACAAGTCTGACTACCGTGGCCGCTGCACCCGGTAGGGTGAGACCTGTCAGGCACAGCTGCTCTGGCAGACAGACTTGTAGTTTGCCAGTCAGGAAACAAGGGTGCCGGTGAGCTTACCGGCACCCTGGTTTCCGGACCGGAAAACTTATAATGAGGCCCATAGGGTCTTACGTAGACCTGCAAACAGAATTTTGGAAGCAAAATCTATGCCGCTACTTGAGCCAAAGATGCCATGATGTCCTTGATTCACAGAAAAGTTACTTGCAGCCCCGGTCATGAAGGAGAGACAAGATTGGATTAACCCCCTGAACCAGCCAGATAAGTCCTGCTTCACAAACCACTATATCTGTCCATAAAGGTCTAAGTTGGTCCCAGAACTTTCAGGAAGGCTTGTCCAGGGTTTTGCCCCAAGAGGAGCCACTATTTAAATCCACTCTCATTTAAAAGTGCCCATTGTTTTTCCAAGCTTTCCTCTACATAGAATGTGGCCTTACACTCTTATATTTATGCACATGGTTTCAACATGCCCAGGTTCACAATGAAACCGTGGCACTTTAGAAGACTTACAAGACTGACCACTACTGATCCAAAGACATGCTCATGTTCTTAAACATTTTGCATAAAAGGACAAGCGTAGGTGCTCTGAGAGTACTACACTGGTGATGTGGTGCAGCATAAACACTTTGTAACATAACATAACAAAATAAAGAAAAATGTTGACTAAATGAAAACTGAAAATAGTTCTCATTTTTCAGGGAATGGCAAAAATGGCAAATTCACATTTCTGACATACAACCAGTTACGACTGTTTGTATTAAAAGGGTTTCCAGGTGAACACGCTTTGAATAACACCATTTCACTTGCCTTTGAGTCTGTTGTACAGCGCATTCACTTCTGTTTCCTGTCCATTCTCTCCGCTTTGGCTGGCTGAGGGGCCTTCAGTGCTGATCTTTGAGCACACTGGTGTTCAAGGTGTTGGCTTGCAGTCTGAAAGATTTCCTCCATGCTCCTTCTGTTAGGTGGCATAACGTGCTGTCAAAGCAACAAATCATGTGGTAGCCTTATGGTGACAGTCATGCAACTGATCCAGCTCCCTGCTGCTCTTTGCACTTTGCAGAGACTGACCTCTCAGACAGTATATTACCAGAATATCAAATGATTCCCTTCTCCTCTTTCTGAAGTTTCATGCTTGGAACATATCCTAGAATGTGTCCACAGATCCAAAGAATCCAATCCTACCCTTTGTTCTTCAACTACATTCACCTTTCACACAGTCTATCCTACACCAGACCACATATGACCGCTCAAATTGGCAGCCCCAAATTACTATTTGGGAGTTTGCCTTTGGAAAATCATCACACAGCCAAACATTGTGCGTTATTCACTACCTACTGTCCAGCTAAACTGTTTCGTATAAATAGCAGGATTTTGCACTCTGTGTTTTCTTGGGCATGCTTTCTACATGCCTTGGCTCACTGTGACACTGTGGGAGGCTCAAATGTCTGACCACAGCACACGCTTAAGGGCTTGGTAACCATGACCTAATGAGGAAACCAAAAAAATATGAGTTTTTTGGTCGCTTTTAAGGGAGCTTTTACAAACCTGGCAAATTCATATTTCTGACATACACCCCTACCAAATGTTGTTGGGGAAATAAGGAAGTAAGTAGAAAGGCCTTGCCGTCTGTGTTTTCTTGGGCATGGCTTCAACATGCCTAGCCTCACCATGCAGTGAGCAAATACCAGACATACCCCCTGGCACAGCCAACACCTCTTCTCCAGCTATCTCTCCTTTTGGCGCCGTGCCTCATAGAATACAGTTGAGTGCCACGATAAATTTGTTCCAATTATACACCTAGCTCCTCCATCTTTTCCTTCTCATGCCTTTGTGAGTATCTTATCTATCCCTCGCCCTCAATTCAACTATCTACCTAACTTTGCTCCTCCCTACCACTACTGGATGTTCTATCATACTCCTCCTATGCATCTCTGACAGGCAAAAGTGATGTAACACCATGAGCTATGGCAAAAGGCACTATACATATGCAAGAGAACATAACACGCCATAACTTAGACAATCATCTCAATGGAGGTCTAAACCTTTGAGGATCTCCAAGGTTAGGGTCTACATTTTAGACTGAATTCAGACATCTTGAATTCAGACCTTCCTTTCTCTGTGCATACTACCATGTTGTCGAATTCTCCCATCTACCAAGACAACAGCTAGCAAATCAGGAAGGGGCTGTGAGGCATTGTCAGCAATTTTATAGACTTGGACCAAGGAACTACATTGTTCAGGACACTTTGTAAAAAGAGAAAAATCATGTTCTTTGCTACCTAGCTCTGTAAGAGCATCCTATGCCTCTAGGAAGTGCAAGATCAGATAATAATATAAATAAGGAACATGGTTATCAATAGATACCCTCTGAATTGGTTCCCTTAAGTTTCAAGTTTCAATATTATATATCAGTATCACTGTATTATACACAATATGCAAGCCAGGGCCTGCACACCCTTTTCCAACTCCCATGGACATGTGGCCCTCTGCAATATGGCATTACCTGAATTTCAAGGGTTTTGTTATGCTTTATCGTCCCCATGGCCCACTTGCCTACAACCAGCGGTCAAATTGTATGAAAAGAAGTAGTGGAACTATATTCCCTACTGGCCTGCAACCGATCCCTACAAACCCCAATGCCACGCCACTTCCCACACGCAATACAAACCCCCAAACAAGCACACCTGCTGTTTAAGGGAATGTTCAATGCACTGAAGTGCAAGTTTCAACTTCTTCCTACACTCTTCCTACACTCTACCTTTCAGCCTTAATATCTCTGTACTCTCCTCCACTCTCTCTTCACTCCAAAAACCAGCTCTTACTATCTGCCCCTAAACCTCCATACGCTTTCTCCCATTTCTGTTCTTTCTCACTCCTCGGCCCTAAGCACTGGACGTCTCTATCTGTTCATCCCCTTCCTTGCACATTTTATAAATCCCTCTTCAAGGGAAGATCTGGAAGTCAACTCTTGGCTTGTCAAATTATCTCCCTAATGCAATATTGAGACATGAACTAGGGCTTAACTCTCTTTCATCTCGTTTCAACTGGAGAATGTTAAACACGTATACGAAAATGCTATTTCCACCTTCGAATTCCTTATACGAGGATTTCTCCAGTTTGTTAATTAAATCCAAACCAATCTCGATAGAACATTTTCAGAAACGAGCTCACATACTGTTGAAACAGATTAATATCCTTCCGGAAGAACTGCAATGGAAGATTGTCCTTGCAAAGAAGAGATTCTTCTTGAATGACTGGGCTGTAACGTCTGCTTTAATCTCTACCTATTCCTCTTTTTCTGAATATGGGCATAGGCAAACTCCTCGTATGCAGTACTTAAATCTATGCCCCTGTCCTGATTCTCATAAATTATACATGAGATATCGTCTTGACTTGTTGCATACTAAATCTCGAATAAAGCATTGGTCTTTAAATACAAAATTATATTGCAACTTATTATGTCACTTTTGTGGTAATGTGGAGGCAGTGGAAACGTTAAAACATCTCTTCCTCTTTTGCCCATATTTTGAACTAAATAGGCTACACACACTGAAAGATTTCCAAAATGCAGACACAGCTTTAGGTCGGAACCTCATATGGGCCAGGTGCATGTGGGGAACAAGCAATGCTATATATAATATTGGCCACAGTTCGACTCCTACAGATCACTGAATTAGCTCTCACTGTATAATGGTAGAATGAAATAGACATAAATAGGGCCTCATTACACGGATGGCGGAGAACCATGGCGCTATTAGCGCCATGGTTCATGCCGGTAAAATACCGGCACCGCCTTGGCGGAAAGGGGAATTCCCGCCCGATTCCAAGGTTGCCGGGGCGGTAATTCACCCTTCCAACATTGCCCTTCCCCGTTCCCATTTTTGCCCTATAGGGCTCAATGGGAATGGGGAAGGCGCTAATTACGGTACCGCAAATTGTGGTACCGTATTTAGCTTCCTGGGTCCCTTTGCGGGTTGGTTTTTAATGCCTGCAGAAAGCAGGCGTTAATTCCCCCAACCCGCAAAGGGACCTAGTAGTAAGGCGGTAAGGATTTACCGGTACCGGTATTTTACCGGTATAAATCCTTACCGCCATCCGTGTAATGAGGCCCATAGTCTGTAGCCTTAAAGGAAACTTTACTGTTTTTTTTTAATGTCTCAGGGTTCTTTATGCTACATGGAATTGAGAAATGATGACTTCACTAAGAATTTAGGGAAATACTTGTTAAATCATTCACTATTGTTTACGTAAAGATATTGGCCCTCATTACGACCCTGGCAGTAAGTGAAAAACGATGCCGGTAAAGGATTACCGGCATCGCTTAATGCTCTGGCCGATTATGACCTGATAAAGCACTATTAGCGGCACCGTAATTAACGGTGCCGCTAAAAGCGCCAATGGCGCGGGCACGCGACCACCCATGCTGCAAATACCAGCATGGCGCAAAGTGGGGAACATTACGAGTCGCGCGGACATACAATTAACACCCTAGTGAAGGCCGTAAAGTACCTTACCGCCATGGTGCAAATACCGCCATGGCGGGCCACCCCTAAATGGCCATGTGCAGTGTTCCCAACTGCCACAGGTGCACACAATCAGCACAGGTGGAGGCAATGCAGACTGGGCAAGCACAAAAGGAGCACACCCCACCCCTTCCCACACCCAGTCACACTCCACAATGATTCCAATACTACTAGCAATGCTGGGGCTGGAGGACCTGATTGCAGAGGAAGTGCTACAACAACAACAACAACAACAACAACAACAACAACAACAGTCAGCACAGAGGAGACGCAGGAGGAGAAGGAGGGCAAGGCAGGTCCAGCATGCCCCACCAGCAAAGCCAGTGGCACCACGCAGGCAGCCCTCAATCCCACGTATCAGAGCCAGTCCATTCAACCTAACCACTGAGCAGATCCACACCCTGTACCGTCTGGACCGGGACACCATCACCACCATTGTGGACATGATACATGATGACATTGTCAGCCTGATTGAAACACTCACCGCCATCCCATCCCTACTGAAGGTAGTGTCTGTGCTCCACTTCCTGGCCACAGGCACCTACCAGCACACAGTGGGGCACCTGCATGGCATTTCACAACCATTATTATCACGTACGCTGAACCAAGTGCTTGATGCCCTCCTCAAGCACACAGACGACCACATTTCCTTACCACGGTCTGCCCAGGAGATCTCAAACACCAAAGTAGGTTTCCATTCACTGGCCGGCATGCCTGGTTGCATTGGCGCCATTGACTGCACCCATGTGGAATTGGTGGTCCCACATGCCATAGAGGTAGCGTACCGCAACCATAAGCTATACCACTCAATCAACATGCAAATGGTATGTGACTCCAACAGGATCATCACCCATTGTTGTGCCCGATTCCCCAGATCAACCCATGATTCAATGGTCCTTTGGAACTCCACGATACCATGCTACATGGAGCGACATGCAGGGCAGAGATACTGGCTTCTCGGTGAGTCGCATGTTACGCCCATGGAAATGTGATGTGGGTAGGTGATTGAGGTATAGATGCATACTTCACCTGGCTGAGATGGGGGGGAGAGATACATACTTCACCTGGCTGAGATGGGGGGAGAGATGCATACTTCACCTGGCTGAGATGGGGGGAGAGATGCATACTTCACCTGTCTGAGATGGGGGGAGAGATGCATACTTCACCTGGCTGAGATGGGGGGAGAGATGCATACTTCACCTGGCTGAGATGGGGGTATAAATGCATACTTCACCTGGCTGAGATGGGGGGGAGAGATGCATACTTTACCTGGCTGGAATGGGGGGGGAGAGATGGATGCTTCACCTGGCTGAGATAGGGGGGGAAGAGATGCATACTTCACCTGGCTGCGAGTGCCAGAGGGAATGGACCATGCTCATACCCCAAAGCAGCCCAGACTGGAGCTGACACCTGACCACATAATGCAAGATGTAAGCAGCCCTACCATGTAAATGAAGCAGTGTCACAACCATTCCACAGCCATCTGCATGTGCACTGTACCAAATCAGACCGCATCCCCCTCAGCAAAATGCAGCTACAAGCAATGACTATAGCCAATGCACGGCAGCAAACACCATCAACTGAAAGGACAGTCCCCCATTACTGCGTACAAAGGAGTAACATGAGGGTCAAATACATCAATACACCACTACACTGACACAGAGGCCCAACTGAATTGCATGACAATTTGTTGTGCGTAGTAAGATCACCATGAGGCTGACATCAATGGTGCCAGGATGAAAGCATACAGCATACAAATTACTGGACATCTGCCAGATCACCGAAACAACTCTCGTGGACTGACACAGTGCATGAGCACTCAGAAGGAACTGGACCCCCCTGCGCCCACTAGTTGATGGCATGCAAACCAGTCCATAAGAGGAATACACACATAGCAGTCACATTGTGTGTCTCCATTCATGCATGGAGATGGGGTTGAATCTAAGAAATAAATGCATGCCATGGTGTCACTTAATGAGGTCAAATATGATGTTCACATGCAGGTGATGCAGGCTATCCCTTGAAGAGGTGGCTCCTTACCCCAGTCCGGAAACCACAGAACAGGCACGAGGAGGACTATAATCGTGCCCATTCACGAAACCGTGTGGTGATTGAGCAGACATTTGGCCTCTTGAAGGCACGGTTTCGCTGCCTCAGCAGGTCTGGTGGGGCACTCCTGTACCGCCATGAGAAGGTGGCAAAGATCGTCATGGCATGTGTCATGCTACACAATATGTGCATCAGATGGAATGTGCCCCTGCCCCCTGATGCTGAGCTGCAACCACCTGATGAAGAGGATGAGGAGGGTGGGGATGGGGCAGCACCTCAGGGAGGCAGCGATGCACAGGAGGGACGTGACATGCGTCAGACTCTGATCAACCAATGTTTCTAGCACACATGGACGGGGGTGTTATATGGAGATGGCACACGGGGCACTGGGTGTGTCAGGGACATGGACACTGTAGACTGTTAACCAATAAAGCACACATACGCAATAAGCAATGTCCACACATGTGAATTATGAGTAACCAAAATGTGTATTGAAGAAGCAAAACTAAGTGAACAAGTCTTCCACCCCACACACCCTCTCCCTCAACTCCTCCACACACCCTCTCCCTCCTCAACTCCCCCACACACTCTCTCCCCCCTCAACTCCCCCACACACCCTCTCCCCACTCCCCCCTCAACTCCCCAACACATGGTGTGCAGTACTGTGCACCAGTGGACCTCATGGCACCACTATGCAAGGCTGTGCCTACTGGCATCCCCTTTTTCCAGCACCAGGGGCCCCCCTGTCTGATCGGCGCAGGTTCCTGCCAGACCTGCGCACGGGGCTGGTCCTGGTGGAACTAGCAGCTGAAGATGTACTTGGCTGCTCTGATAACTGTGGTGGACACATGTCCCGCATTGCTGCCACCATCTCAGACAGTACATGCCGCACTGCGGCCAGTTCTGCACATATGTCTTTTGAGTTTGACTCTATTGCTGACTTCAGGGATGCAGCACATTCACGGATGTCGTCCCTTACACTACCACATTCAGTAATGTGCTGGGTCAAGAGGCCAGTGAGCTGCTGCTGGCGCCTTACAATGTCCTGGATCCTCTCTTGGGTGTTTGGGGCTGGGGTGGATGTTTGAGGGGTTCCCGAAATACTGTGTTCCTCGGGCACAGTTGGGTTGGGGCTCGGGCAGGCTGCATGGGGACAGGTGTGGGGAATGCAGGGGGCCAGTGGGGGGAGTTGCAACATGCAGCACATCCCCTTCCTCGTCATCAGAGATTGCTGCTGTGGCAGCAGTTTCACCAACTGTTCTGCTTGCAGCCGAAGCAGTCCCTTCTGCCGCCGACACTTGGGTGATGGTGGCTGTTGTGGGCGCCATAGTGGGGGACGTAGAGCACATTGGTGCTGTGGCCTGTGGTGTGCTCTTGGCCTTCCGATGTCGTGGCGGTTGGCCTATGCCCCTTGAAGTGGAGGGGCAGTGTTGTCCCTCCTTGGCCCTGGCCTTCTTCCCTGGTGTGGCACCGGTGTCAACATCAGCGCTGTCAGATTGTGTGCCTGTGGGGGACCAAAGGAGGGAGAGGGTTAGTGATGGGTCTACAGGGCATTGAGCATGCATTGGGTTGGCTGCATTGATATGGATTGGTAGATGAGTCACATTGGGGGGAGTGACATACAGGTTGCCTCACTCTTGGGTGGGTGATGCATGGAGGCATTTGGGTTGCAACACAAATGGGGTGCATCATGCATGTGGACAAGGTGATGCTCTGCACTGCCTGTAGGCAGTATTGTGCTTATGTGTCTGGTGGACCCTGATATACATCATTGCACTGTCAATTCATGTGGACATCATCGTGGTGGTATTGGCATTGTTTGATTAGAGACACTTACCTGCATCGGCTGATGACGGGGCTCCTCTCTCCATGTCCCTGATTCCCTCTATTGACTTGGTGCCTATGGTGGAGGCACATATCTCCTCCCATGGTTGGAGTTTTATGGGCGAATCTGCACCTCCACCTGTCGCCATCCCATGGTTTTGGTTGGCCGACAGTATACTTCGCACACATAGACGTAGGTCATCCCATCGCTTGCGGCATTGTTTTGGTGTGCGGGGTGTGGTGGCGACAGCACTCACTCTCTGGGCGACCAATGCCCAAATCTGCATTTTGCGCAGAAGCGCTGGTCGGGACATGCCAGTTGCGAACACCACGTCTGCATGCTCCTGCAGCGTCTCTGCCAACATAGTGAGCTCCTCTCTGGAGAAGCGCTCCTGGCGAAGCCGATCTCCAGTTAGGTCTAGGTATGTAGAAGGTATGGAATGTATCGCCATAGAAGATACAGGCCTACAGACTGAGGCAAGGTCAGGAGTCTTTTCCTGAAAGCAATGCTTGGAACAGAACTGGGATGAAAATGTAACCAAATTGGCTGTCCAGTCGATGGATGAATTGTGCTTTCTTATCCAAGGAATCCCCAATATGATGGGAAAATGAGCTGCAAAAATGAAATCGAAAGAAAGAGACTCAGAATGATTCTTGATATCCATAGTGAGGAGTTCCAAACACTTATTGATGGTTTTAGAAACTAAAGGTCTACCATCCACCCCTTCTACGGAAAGAGACTCTGTTTAATGGAAAAGGGTATCTTCCTCTCTTCAGCCCACAAGATGTTCATAAAGTTTCCGGCTGCTCCCCAATCTAACAGGGCCACCACCTCAATGGGAGACCTATTAGGAACGAGAAGAGTGACTCCAAGAACCAGCAAGCAGGAATCAATATCTTCAGCAGGAACCAGAGAAACAATGGTAGGACTATGACCGACACCCGACTCCTGGTCCCATCTAGGATCGGGGTCTATCGTTTCCGTGCTTTCTAGGGGACACATCAGGGCAGTCCGTCAGCAGGTGTCCTTTCACACCACAATGAAGACGTAAATCCATGTCCCTTCTCTTCTTTCTCTCAGCAGGGGTCAAAGGACGGCAGGTAGTTCCGACTTGCATAGGATCCTCGGGTGAATTGGTTTCAGAAGTGTACTGAGGAGACCCCCGGCCGGCCCATAGAGTCGGGGTTTGCTCCAAAAGTACTTTAAGATGAGATAGCTGCACCTTGAGATGGATGGGGGTGTAGATTTCTTACTCCAACACCAATCAATAAGGACAACTCATATTTATTGTCACCGCTAATAGCGGTTTCCGCTGTTTGAGGTGACCGCTATTTGAGGTGACCGCTATTAGTGGTGACCGCTAATGCTGATGGCTAGGATGTCGGAGGTGCTATTTCTACTGCAGACGATGCCGGAAAGGGGGATTTTTCGGGCTTTTGCGGCATGAGGGTGAGTTCATTACCGGCATGGCGCACAGCTTGTGCCAGCAAACTCGTAAAGGGCCACTTTTAGCAGTCTATTGCCAGCACGGACACGATAATTGCACCATGCCGGTAATGACTGGTACTTACCGCCAGGGTGTTGGTAGGTGCCTGTGGCCAGGAAGTGGAGCACAGACACTACCTTCAGTAGGGGTGGGGTGGCGGTGCGTGTTTCAATCAGGCTGACAATGTTGTCGTGTATCATGTCCACAATGGTGGTGATGGTGTCCTGGTCCAGACGGTACAGGGTGTGGATCTGCTCAGCGGTTAGGTTGAATGGACTGGCTCTGATGTGTGGGATTGGGGGCTGCCTGCGTGGTGCCACTGGCTGTGCTGGTGGGGCATGCTGGCCCTGCCTTGCCCTCCTTCTCCTCCTGCGTCTCCTTTGTGCTGCCTGTTGTTGTTGTTGTTGTTGTTGTAGCACTTCCACTGCAATCAGGTCCTCCAGCCCCAGCATTGCTAGTAGTATTGGAATCATTGTGGAGTGTGACTGGGTGTGGGAAGGGGTGCGGTGTGCTCCATTTGTGCTTGCCCAGTCTGTATTGCCTCCACCTGTGCTGATTGTGTGCACCTGTGGCAGTTGGGAACACTGCACATGGTCGTTTACGGGTGGTCCGCGATGGCGGTATTTGCACCATGGAAGTAAGGTACTTTACGGCCTTCAATAGGGCGTTAATTGCATGTTCGTGCGACTCGTAATGTTGCCCACTTTGCGCCATGCCGGTATTTGCGGCATGGGTGGTCGCGTGCCCGCGCCCTTGGCGCTTTTAGCGGCACTGTTAATTACGGTGCCGCTAATAGCACTTTATCAGGTCGTAATCGGCCGGAGCGGTAAGCGATGCCGGTAATCCTTTCCCAGCATCGTTTTTCACTTACCGCCAGGGTCGTAATGAGGGCCATTGTTTTTTTTGTTTTTTTGGAAAGGTGCGTAAGCACCAAAAACAAAATTAAAAAAAACTTCTTCTAAGCCTTTCCAATAACTGATCTCTCTACGCTCCTTCTTACTGTCTGAATTTGTTGTCATCTTTGCTCACTATTATTATTGCACCATTTGTATTCATCTATTCAGCGCTTTGGTAGAATTGCTTAATAATTATAAATAGATACAAATACAAATCTGTTTTGTAAATGTTTCCATTTACACGCAGGGACACAACAGCATGTAAGTACTAATTGTTGGTTGTTCCTTGTGCGCAATTAGCAATTTTAACAAAATGACCCACTTGGTGTTTTAGCATACATTTTATTGAGGGGTTCCCGTTATACTTGCATTAATTTACCACAACATTTCCTGGATTTTACGTCCTGACCAACTCACTTGAAGAACACAACTAGATGGCGGTTTTCATTCACTGTGGGAATGGGAAAACGCTTGATGTTTAAACACCCATACATCTAAGCCTATTAGAGCTCTTTGTAAGGTAGGCACATGTCTGGATGTAGAGGGTATATGTAGAGCATTAGCCCATACAAAACTGATTCAGTCGGGTAATTTCTGGTAAGGTGGAGATGAATACGATGAATGGACCATGAGCCATTGTGTGGGGCGAATTCATTCCGTAAATTCTGTGCATAGCTTTTGTAGTGTAACCATCTACATATGATGTGTCAGGTGATGTCATATGTGTTGCCATTTTATTAGAGTAACTAGAATATAACTTGAATATGACAATCCTTTAAAAAAAAAACCTTCACTGAATTTAACAAGTTTTTATTGGCGGCAACTTCACCATAAAGTCCCTTTACCAAGTTTTCTCACTGAATTTTACAGGTTTTTATTAGATAATTTAACCATAGCATCCCATTACAACCTTTTTTCAGAGTATTTGCACAATCTTTATAATTGAAGGTGTTTCGTAATGTCCTGGCACTTCAACTAAATTAGTCAAAAGACCACTTTTAGCATGCATGGTCAACTATCTCCTAATTAATTCGTTATGGAGTTCATTGGGCCAGTTGTGTCACAGTGAAAAGTAGAGACCATTTTAATTTGACTTTGCATATGATGATCTACCTGGCAGAATTGTGCTCACTCGTGTTTTCTCATAATTTATTGTATGTGTAGTTATCAAAGATCAATATAATTACTTTTAGGCACAAAGTGTTACTGCTATAATCACTTGACAATATTCATAAAATTTAATAGTGACATTTCAGAATATCTTTCTTCAAACATACATTTTTACATTCCCATTTCACTAAATAATGAATTGCAATTTAGTTTCTATAATGTCATATTTATTAAGGATTACTTTAGTAGATTAGCCTACTACATTTCTGCTTTACTTTTATCCTTTGTTACCCTTTATTCTGGGCGGATTTTCACCCAAATAAATGTATGGGAACCCTCTCCCCAGCATACCCTCAATACATAGCCAACTCTTGACCCTGAGACACTTCTGTCAATTGGGCTTGCCTCTTCCAGCCTGCAGGAACCCTTATCAGTGGAGAGTTTTGACATTATCATGCGGTATAAATAGCCACCAAAACTATTTGGAACTCTCAAGGCCATCACACATCCATGACCAGTCTTAATAAACCTCAACACATTTAAGCTATCATAAATCAGCTAAAGAGGAGGTTGCCCTTACAGTTGTTCTATCTCCTGATTTACCATTTGTTTCCTACCATTTGTTTCCTACACGTTCATTCTACCTTGTGTTATTTTACCCTAATGTCAGTTATGAAGTTTGTTACATTTTGTTCACTCATTCTCCCCAACGTACTCCCTCCTTGTGATGAATCAACTTGCGGGGCACCAGTTGTCCAGGGATGAATATCGGTTTCTAAACCATCAATAAACCCCACACCTCTAGTACACCAGAAGGGATCTGAACAGATTGGAATACAAGTGAATTATAAGACCTAAAAGAAGGATGCTGGATGATGCTTGTGTGGCACTCCTCCTAGCTTCTTCGCAGGGCTCGTATACTTTCAAAGTGGATGACCCAAAGCTCATAAGAGTGTTTGCTGGCAACAGCCTTGTCCTTAGTTCAGATACTCTCTGGCACTTCCCACCTAGGAAGCTTGCTGGCAGAACCTAGCAGGACACAATGTGTGCTGACTGGGTACCCGTTCTGGAGCTGCTGGATGGGACCTCTGAGTCCGGTATCTCCCTCTGTTCCCTGGGAGATGTTTAGGGGAGGAATCTTGCTTCCCTTTTGGAACTCCTGGACTTTCATAACTGGCAGAAGATGTAAGGTAGACTGTACCTTCATCTCGGGTCCAAATGAGTCCTTCTTCTTACTCCTTTCAAAGTCTTCAGATGATCTGCTAAGTGAGGGGTTCAGCTCTCTTTTAAAGCCAAATTGGCCACAGTGATTGGTGCAGGCTAAACTCACCTTAATGAACCTATCCTGGGTCCCCACCAACAAACTTCTGGTATGCATGTTGCCAGGATCAGAGTGCTCTGCAACAGGACAGACAGGGGTGACAACTTATACCTGAGTTCCACCCATCTCCCTGTCTGTTGTAGATCAAATTGTCTCTCTGGTTAACCCAGCTTTCTGTGACTCTTTGTTAAAGCGCAGGGTTCCTTTGAAGTTTGTGCTGGGAGCAGGCTTCCTGTCTCCCACAAACCACATACTTCTCCCCTCTGAAAATAGTCAGCCCTGCAGGGGTTTGCCTACAGTAAATAATGGACCCAGACATGCATTTCACTGCCTTTCATGCAGAGGGGTGGGAACTAGCTTCAAGTTGACACATTGCATAACAAAGGGGTGTTAGCCCCGCCTTTCTTGTTGTCTGTTCCCGCAACCAAGCCCCTTCAAGCTTGCTTCAATTATCTCTCATTAGTATGAACTGCTACCTGCAGGAAGACAAAGGAAAGCAGATCCATGGGGCCTTTGATATTTAAATTAGGCTGCTCATGCTGGAGAAAGGTGTGCCTTCCCCACTTTGAGATGCTTTGATGTACCCGGGGCTGTCACATTTCAACTGAATATGATAGGGGAAGACGGCGCCTGTAGGCTGTGTCTTCCCGGAGTACATGTGGCTATGCGTTTTGTGCAGGAAGCAGGTGGACTGAGTGCGGAATGGCCTCACACAGTCCTCGAGGTTGGTCTCCCATCATTTCATTATTAAAAAATCAAAAAAGCACAGCCGACCGCACTCTACCCATGCGGATGGTTGAATTCTTCCTTTACTTTCTCTTTTTCCTCTTCTCCCGCAGACTACGGTCTAGCTTAACACCCTGGACAGGATCCCAATTCTTATCACCCACGGACAAGGATTTTGTGCTTTAAGACCATTACAGTGGTGACTCGAGCAGTATGAATTCCAAATAACATAACATAACATAACATAACAAATAAAACACACAGTGACGTTCCTTTAACAAACATATTTTTGTAGTGCACATTTCTGTGTGTTACTATGAGCAGAGCATGCTGGGTGAGCATGTTAGGGCAGAACTGGGGAATGCAGTTCGGCCACCTCTGCCCCAGGCCTCGCCAAGCTAGCCACAATAGGCAGTGGCCACTAAAACCCCCATATTGGGGCGTCTGACCATAGGCTGTGTCTTGGGAGCAAAATTGAGATTTCCACTTACCTGGAAGGCAAAAAATCAGTTTTCCTTTGGCTAGGTTGGTAACCGAAGATGTGTTACTTACAAACCTCGTCACCATATTCGAACTTTTCTATGGAATATTTTAGCAAATGAGGCTGTGGGAAACTGCTAAAAGTTTCAAATGTGACATACGGAAGACAATGAGACATTCGAAAAATAGATTATTCCCATGTCATGTGAGTTGTAGAGTTCAAATAATGCCTGTGTACCTAAGCAACCTTTCATAGGGTTACTGCTTTTCAAAAGGTAGTGTTTGGGGGATTATCTTAAAAATAGGTTTGACTGAAATGAGTGCCAGAATAACAAAAACCCTTGAAATGTAAGGCACAATGAACAAGATTACTTTCCTTCAGGAAATCAGAGCCCCTATTGGCAAGAATGTGGTGCTGTCCCTGAGCACATGGGGGCAGATGGTAACGTCACACGATATGCCCAGCTCAGATGCCCTTCAAGGGAAACAAAGCCCTGGATATGGCAGAGATGTCTGTGTAATTACCCGTTCAAAGCCAGGCCGTGCTGGAGGTAATCAGAATGCCAGCAACATCGGGTTCAGATTTACAAGTAGGGAGGAAGTGGTTCATACCATAATATGCTAACAATTAGGCTAGTGGCTTCTGGGCGATACCCTAGGGTACACGACTTTGCTTGTCCATCAGAAGTACCCGCCTGACGCAGGGCCTTCCTTCCTTCCTGTGGACCTTCGGTATTTCATGTTAACCCACGGAGACCATTTAATAGGCCACACAAAGTGTAATAATTTCCCAGACTAGGCGCAGTGCAGGCTGACTGGGGTCCAGAAGAAAAGTGACAGTAGCTTCCCAAGTAAAAGAAAGTAGGGAATACGCACACAATGTGTGTATTTCATTACTGAAAACCTTTGCCAATTTCTTGATAGAGGAAGTAGCGTTCCGCAGCTCTGCAGAAGGGAATTCACAAAAGGCTAAAAGCAGGAGGGCCTGGGAACGTGAACATTGTACATGGAGAGACCCGTTGGACACACAACCTACATATAATTCAACAGGAAGACCTATATTTACTGACGGTGATACAAGTCAAATTCTTATAGTCGTTTCTTGACATAGCCATGCAGCTCATTTTTTACAACGTGAATAACATTAGCAGCCAAAAAAAAAAAAAAAAATGGTACCCTCCTAAACAGTCAGGAAGAGCTCAGAGCACAGCTAAGCTGTTGCCAGAATGGCAGGCTGGACACTTGGACAAAGTGGGTAGGCCTTGCCTCTTATAGCACATTCTGCCTGTGCCAGTGCAGTAGACAATCCTTAAGTATGATGTTTGTCCCTGTGCTCCGTGCTGCATACGTCTCGTGTACTTGTAGCAGACGTGAAAACCACGATTGGGAACAATACATGATTTGAGGGTAAGTAGCACAGTGGAACAAATACCAAGGGGTGTCTTTTTTCTGGTGTAATCTTGTCTTAAGTATGGTCATGACATACACATGAAAATGGTATTCACAAAGAAGTCAGGATGAACTTTCTATTTTCAACCTATTCATGTAAATTGACCTATTTAAAAAAAGGCCGACTTATACCCAACATTGGTGGTCTGACATGGAGAACTTTCTCTGGGGCAGTGATCTTCATGCCTGAAAAGATTGATATTTTTTAATTGCGCAAAAGACTTTCATAAACATTTTTTAACCTAACTCCAAAATGTTTCCCCCACATATTTCTTCTTGTTCCACACGTCTCAAACATTTACATACTGTCACAGAATGCGCCGAGTAGGGACACAACATCAGTATAGTCCAAGTGTTTTACAGTTAACCAAAGAATAATGTGGTTCATGAATTGAGGGTGAGGAAAATATAACCAATAATTGGGGGTGGGGAGGCAGGGAGATGTGCAACTAAAAGCAGGTTGAGCTCAACAGTCAATGTTCGCTGAGGTGTTCACGACTTGACACCCTAGGAGGGAAGACAATCCAATCGGGAGGTGCTTAAACTAAAAAGGAGTGGCAAAGAAAAGATGTCTCCCAATAATCCCAAAGGAACGAGCAGAATGTCTAATGTGCAATATTGAATTGTGAGCAAAGGAAAGGTTTCTCCCATAGTTCCTGGCTTGGGCTCATTCTGACCCACTCAAATGTCTATTTGAACACCCTCGTCTTTTTCTTCAGGTTGTAGGTTTTTAGGGTTTTCAAACCCACTTCCACAGAATCTGTGGTAGGGGCCCTTTGAGGCCGACATTACACAGGCTTGGCAGGATCTATCTTAAGTCCTCTTCCAGATGTTTATGGCAAAGGTGGATCTTGCCTCATGCCGGTATGTTCCCCCCAGATGTCAGGGACATGATTGGGAAGTTTGCTGTCGCCTGACAACCTCCTCATTCTAGGGTCCTGATCCCGGGGATCCCCCCCCTCTATTTACTACCCCTGCCATAGCGTTCCTGTCCCTTGGTGTGACTGCACCATCTTGTACCTCCTCCCACTTCTGAACACTGTTCTGGACCAACCTGGCTCAACCCTTCTCCCTCTAGCTAGTGTTTGGGGGTTGCCCTCCCACCTCCTCAGGACTTGCAACAGTATCTCCCGCACTAGCTTTTCTCTGTCAACCTCCCCAAATGGTAATTGTTCTCTGCCTCTCCAACCTCCTCTCCAGATAACCCTCCCCCTTCAACCTCAATTACTCTTCCTGGAGATGGTAGCAATTCTCTTTCCAACTTCTCAATATTTCTCCCACCAGCCTCCTCAATAGCTCTCACTCAACATTCCTCTGTCCAACCTCCACAAAAACTCTCTTTCCAGAGGTAAGCATTTCCTTTCCAATCTCCTAAATACTCTCCCTCCAAACTCTTCAATAAACCACTTTCCAGGTGACAACTATTCTCGGTCCAACCTCCACAGGACTCTCCCTCCATGCTCTGCAATAACTCTCTTTATTTTTTATACAGATGAAAAGATGATGCTTTGCATTGAGATGATTGTTTCTGGACAGTTCTAGTTTTCTATTTATTTATTAATGCAGTTGAGGTTTATAATAAGCTAACTCACAGGGGCGCTGCTTCATACTGCAAGGAAAGCCCACAACAGAACATCAGATACAATACAACGAGCGACATATATACAATGAATTGGAAGCATGGCATGAGTTTACATGCTGAAGTCCTCTGCTTAGTTACAGCGGGTATCAGAAATCTGAGCCAACAGTTGCCTTACATGGTGCGGTTGATGCATTTTCTAAAGCAATAACTGCACATCGCAGGGGCTCTTCTTATTACAATGTTGCCTGCCCATCATGGAAACTGAAATTATAAAACAAAAAATGTAGGTTACGCCATATTTAATGCCCCAAACATTCAAACTTGTCTGTCCCCATTAAAGGTCCTCTTTTCAAGAATGACGAGTTTGTGAAATATCTGTCTTAAATGGAATAGCATGCCCTCACCTGTTCCAGATTAAGTGAAAACATGTCTTTATGATGTTGTGAAAACTCAAATATAAAGACCCAACAAAAGAATTCACCTTTATACAATCAAAATGGTACGACGTTCACTCATTGCCTGTTTTTATTTCGCTGTTTTTTTGCAGAAAATGTTTGCTGAAAAAACTCATTGAAAAATATGGGGTTAGGGTAAGGACATATAAGGGGTACGGGGGTGGGAGTATAAGGAATAAATAAAAGGGGAGTGGGCTTGTGGGGGCAGTGGGCTACCCCCAAATAAAACAAATAAAAATCTGATTAGTTTTTCAGCCAAACTATTTCAGCAAACAACTCTGCAAAAAAAATGGGGATGAATGAACATAGAACCGATCAAACTGTTATGCTTGTTAAGAGTTTACATCCCATAACAGCCTTATACATTCTGTTGGAGACTTCTCTTCATTTATTCTTTTACCCCAAAATCTGTATAGGCCAAACATCCAACAACAAAATAAAATGATTTTAATGGATAGTCTCGATAAATTTAGGGCATATTTCACAATGAATGTTGATCCTTTTGTGCAATTTAGTTATTTAATGCATTCCTCAGAATTAAGAATATTGCTTATCATTTGGTATACAACATCTGCTGAAGTATTCATGGGCTCTGAAATTCAAGCTGGTGATGTGCGTTCTTCATTTCTTTTCTTTCCTTTTCTTTTCTTTTCTTTTCTTCTACCAAACTTCTACTGAATTCATCTTATGATTTTGGTGGGATTTTTTCTTTGTGCTAGAGATAAGTCTCAGTTTTTTATATTGGATACATTTACTCGACAGAGACGATTGCAATAGTTTAAGCGAGAGAGGACAACAGCTCTGGGCACCTCAATTAATTTTCTGTGTCATTTCCAAGAAGGGAACAATTATCCAAGGGTTGTTGAGCTGGAAGTGTGAATTTGGGCTAGTCAGTCTATTTGTGGCTGTAGTGAGAGTTTGGTATAAAAAGTAATATGTAGAGTCTACTGGACCAAAGGGGTGGGTCTCGTCCCCATGAGGGGTGGCCATTTAAAGGTAGTTTTGTTAGGGTTGGTATCCAAAAGAACGTAATCTTTGTTTTAGAGGGGTTAAGGCAGAGTATTATCAATGGCCCAATCTGGAATTCTCTGGAGCAATTCAGTTTTCTGCTGATTGTTGTGATCAGGTTAAAAGTCCAAGAGTACCTGAGAATCCTCTGCATATGATTGGAAAGATTTTGAGAAGAGATTTATAATGTCTGCTAATTAAACATTAAACATTAAACATTAAACAGCCACAGGGATAATACGGATGCCTGTGGGACACCAATGTTAAATTGCTGAATTGAACTCTTCGTTTAATTCTCAACTTGCGATCATCAACGTAGTTGCTGATCCACTCCAAGGCAGTACCAACTATTCCCATCTGAACTATCAATCTTTGTTTTGGTGCCTGATGGTTGACTGTATCATAGACAGCCAAAGGATAACGGATTAGTAGGGCATTGATGCCAAGTGCTTTCTGAATTTCCTCTTTCATCAGTACATCCATGGATGAAATGATGTCCTCTGTGTAACAAGATTACTTTTTTAGGGAAAGTAGGATTGTAGTACATCTGCCATGAAATATTGTTCCATATAGTGAGAAGACTGTTTTAATTAAGGTAGTTTTCATGACCGTGTATATTTCCCTGTATTGATTTCCGTTTATAATTAATATTTGTCTTTCAGGTGCAGTGTACCAGTGTCTTTTGAAAATAAAATAACTATAACGTTTATATTTGTCTGATGAAGATTGCAGTATACTGACAACAGCACTGGCATTATTGCAAGAAATGTAGAAAGAGAGAAATATTTTTTCCCCTAAAGGATATTTGTGTAGTTATGCCACAGGAAGCATTTATCTTGCAGTTTGCATTCTATAATGTGAATTTGTGTTGTCCCATCATTTGCTAATGCGTTTCCTTCAGACACAGCAATGGTATTTATACACTTCCATGCCCAACTTTCCTTTTTGGAATTTGGATTGTGGCTTTAATAGGGGTGAAGTCTCACGAATACTGGAAATACAAAAATGTCCGTTTCTGTGTTATAGGTAGTGTGTGTAAGGGAGAGCAAGCTTTCAGTTGTTGTATTTAGGGATGGTTAGTTTTCAAATGATCACCTCGATAACTGGTTCGAACCATTGAAGAATAATTTAAAATTGTCTTTAGCCATTGCACCTTCCAAAAAGAAGGATCGTGAGCCGAATTGAGCCAAGTCACTAACAGGGTAATTCATAGAATTTCGCAGAAAAGTGTCGCAAGCGGCTGGCGCAGAGTGTCCGCGTGCGATTGTCTGCGCCAGGCACGTGCGCTAAAACCGATTTCCGCGCACAGCGTATTCATGGATTTTAGGCTCCCAAACCAGCCGTGGCGCAGAGTATCGCAGCGACCCTGCAGCAGCGCCAGTAACGCCCCCAAGAACGCCCTCGCGCAAGGAAAAGCCTTCAAAATCCCCAAATAATCGCAAAGGGCTGCGCTAACCCTGGACCAGTTCACCGGGCTGGCAAACAGCAAACGCCAAGCGGGGAACGTGTATTTCAGTGGTTTGCGGGAAGTTCCACACGCGATTGTCCTGTGTACGTGTGCATCAGGGGTGCGCGTGAAGTTCCACACCAAAATCAGCAGGGTACGTGTATTACAGGGGTGCGCGGGAAGTTCCACACGCGTTTTCATCAGGGTACGTGTATTTCAGGGGTGCGTGGGAAGTTCCACACGCGATTGGCCCCGTGCGAGCAGGGTACGTGTATTCCAGGGGTGCGCGGGAAGTACCACATGCAATTTCAGCAGGGTATGTGTATTTCAGGGGTGCGCGGGAAGTTCCACACGCGATTCCATCAGGGTACGTGTATTTCAGGGGTGCGAGGGAAGTTCCACACGCGATTGGCCCCGTGCAAGCAGGGTACGTGTATTTCAGGGGTGCGCGGGAAGTTCCACATGCGAATTCAGCAGGATACGTGTATTTCAGGGGTGCGCAGGAAGTTTCACACGCGATTGGCCCAGTTGCGAGCAGAGTACGTGTATTCCAGGGGTGGGCGGGAAGTTCCATACGCGATTTCAGCAGGGTACGTGTATTTCAGGGGTGCGCGGGAAGTTCCACACGCGATTCCATCAGGGTACGTGTATTACAGGGGTGCGCGGGAAGTTCCACACGCGATTGGCCCCGTGCGAGCAGGGTACGTGTATTTCAGGGGTGCGCGGGAAGTTCCACATGCGATTCCATCAGGGTACGTGTATTTCAGGGGTGCGCGGGAAGTTCCACACGCGATTGGCCCCGTGCAAGCAGGGTACGTGTATTTCAGGGGTGCGCGGGAAGTTCCACACGCAATTTCATCAGGGTACGTGTATTTCAGGGGTGCGCGGGAAGTTCCACACGCGATTGGCCCAGTGCAAGCAGGGTACATGTATTCCATGGGTGCGCGGGAAGTTCCACATGCAATTTCAGCAGGGTACGTGTATTCCAGGGGTGCGCGGGAAGTTCCACACGCGATTTCAGCAGGGTATGTGTATTTCAGGGGTTCTGGGGAGTACTACACGTGAATTGGCAGTGTGGGTCCTCCCAGGTGTTCGCTCCACAACCTCCACGGCCCCTGCAGGCAGCCCACACCACGGGGGACTACCCTGCACCCCTGCTCATGTCCCGCAGGCAGTCCATCCACCATGGGCATGCCCCCCAGCCAACCCACATGTCACCTTGCACTACTAATCAACAATGCATGTCTCCCACCACCCCCACCCCCCAGCAGTGCAGGGGCACCCTCCACCAGGCCCCCACCCATGTCCCCTATCACCCCCACCCCCCAGCACTGTGGGGCACCTGCCAGCAGGCCCCCGACCATGTCCAACTCATGTTCCCCACCACCCCCACCCCCCAGCACTGTGGGGCACCTGCCAGCAGGCCCCCACCCATGTCCAACTCATGTTCCCCACCACCCCCACCCCCCAGCACTGTGGGGCACCTGCCAGCAGGCCCCCACCCATGTGCAACTCATGTCTCCCACCACCCCCACCCCCCAGCAGTGCAGGGGCACCCTCCACCAGGCCCCCACTCATGTCTCCCACCACCCCCACCCCCCAGCCACCAGGGGCAGCCTCCACCAGACCCCCACCCATGTCTCCCACCCCCCCCCAGTCACCAGGGGCAGCCTCCACCAGGCCCCCACCCATGTCTCCCAGCACCCCCACCCCCCAGCACTGTGGGGCACCTGCCAGCAGGCCCCCACCCATGTCCAACTCATGTTCCCCACCACCCCCACCCCCAGCACTGTGGGGCACCTGCCAGCAAGCCCCCACCCATGTGCAACTCATGTACCCCTGCACCCCCACCCCCCAGCACTGTGGGGCACCTGCCAGCAGGCCCCCACCCATGTGCAACTCATGTCTCCCACCACCCCCACCCCCCAGCCACCAGGGACAGCCTCCACCAGGCCCCACCCATGTCTCCCACCACCCCCACCCCCCCAGTCACCAGGGGCAGACTCCACCAGGCCCCCACCCATGTCTCCCAGCACCCCCACCCCCCAGCACTGTGGGGCACCTGCCAGCAGGCCCCCACCCATGTCCAACTCATGTTCCCCACCACCCCCACCCCCCAGCACTGTGGGGCACCTGCCAGCAGGCCCCCACCCATGTGCAACTCATGTACCCCTGCACCCCCACCCCCCAGCACTGTGGGGCACCTGCCAGCAGGCCCCCACCCATGTGCAACTCATGTCTCCCACCACATGGGTGGGGGCCTGGTGGAGGCTGCCCCTGCACTGCTGGGGGGTGGGGGTGGTGGGAGACATGAGTGGGGGCCTGGTGTAGGATGCCCCTGGTGGCTGGGGGGTGGGGATGGTGGGAGACATGAGTGGGGGCCTGGTGGAGGGTGCCCCTGCACTGCTGGGGGGTGGGGGTGATAGGGGACATGGGTGGGGGCCTGGTGGAGGGTGCCCCTGCACTGCTAGGGGGTGGGGGTGGTGGGAGACATGAGTGGGGGCCTGGTGGAGGCTGCCCTTGGTGGCTGGGGGGTGGGGGTGGTGGGAGACATGAGTGGGGGCCTAGTGGAGGGTGCCCCTGCACTGCTGGGGGGTGGGGGTGATAGGGGACATGAGTGAGGGCCTGGTGGAGGGTGCCCCTGCACTGCTGGGGGGTGGGGGTGATAGGGGACATGGGTGAGGGCCTGGTGGAGGGTGCCCCTGCACTGCTGGGGGGTGGGGGTGTTGGGAGACATGGGTGGGGGCCTGGTGGAGGCTGCCCCTGGATGCTGGGGGGTGGGGGTGGTGGGAGACATGGGTGGGGGCCTGGTGGAGGCTGCCCCTGGATGCTGGAGGGTGGGGGTGGTGGGAGACATGAGTGGGGGCCTGGTGGAGGGTGCCACTGGATGCTGGGGGGTGTGGGTGGTGGGAGACATGAGTGGGGGCCTGGTGGAGGGTGCCCCTGCACTGCTGGGGGGTGGGGGTGATAGGGGACATGGGTGGGGGCCTGGTGGAGGGTGCCCCATGCACTGCTGGGGGGTGGGGGTGGTGGGAGACATGAGTGGGGGCCTGGTGGAGGGTGCCCCTGCACTGCTGGGGGGTGGGGGTGATAGGGGACATGGGTGGGGGCCTGGTGGAGGGTGCCCCTGCACTGCTGGGGGGTGGGGGTGGTGGGAGACATGAGTGGGGGCCTGGTGGAGGCTGCCCCTGCACTGCTGGGGGGTGGGGTGGTGGGAGCCATGGGTGGGGGCCTGGTGGAGGGTGCCCCTGCACTGCTGGGGGTGGGGGTGGTGGGAGACATGGGTGGGGGCCTGGTGGAGGCTGCCCCTGGTGGCTGGGGGGTGGGGGTGGTGGGAGACATGAGTGGGGGCCTGGTGGAGGGTGCCCCTGGATGCTGGGGGGTGGGGGTGGTGGGAGACATGGGTGGGGGCCTGGTGGAGGCTGCCCCTGGTGGCTGGGGGGTGGGGGTGGTGGGAGACATGGGTGGGGGCCTGGTGGAGGGTGCCCCTGCACTGCTGGGAGGTGGGGGTGATAGGGGACATGGGTGGGGGCCTGGTAGAGGGTGCCCCTGCACTGCTGGGGGGTGGGGGTGGTGGGAGACATGTGTGGGGGCCTGGTGGAGGCTGCCCCTGGTGGCTGGGGGGTGGGGGTGGTGGGAGACATGAGTGGGGGCCTGGTGGAGGGTGCCCCTGCACTGCTGGGGGGTGGGGGTGATAGGGGACATGAGTGGGGGCCTGGTGGAGGGTGCCCCTGCACTGCTGGGGGGTGGGGGTGATAGGGGACATGGGTGGGGGCCTGGTGGAGGGTGCCCCTGCACTGCTGGGGGGTGGGGGTGGTGGGAGACATGAGTGGGGGCCTGGTGGAGGCTGCCCCTGGTGGCTGCGGGGTGGGTGTGGTGGGAGACATGGGTGGGGGCCTGGTGGAGGGTGCCCCTGGATGCTGGGGGGTGGGGGTGGTGGGAGACATGGGTGGGGGCCTGGTGGAGGCTGCCCCTGCACTGCTGGGGGGTGGGGGTGGTGGGAGACATGAGTGGTGGCCTGGTGGAGGGCGCCCCTGCACTGCTGGGGGGTGGGGGTGATAGGGGACATGGGTGGGGGCCTGGTGGAGGGTGCCCCTGCACTGCTGGGGGGTGGGGGTGGTGGGAGACATGAGTGGGGGCCTAGTGGAGGGTGCCCCTGCACTACTGGGGGGTGGGGGTGATAGGGGACATGGGTGGGGGCCTGGTGGAGGGTGCCCCTGCACTGCTGGGGAGTGGGGGTGGTGGGAGACATGAGTGGGGGCCTGGTGGAGGGTGCCCCTGCACTGCTGGGGGGTGGGGGTGATAGGGGACATGGGTGGGGGCCTGGTGGAGGGTGCCCCTCCACTGCTGGGGGGTGGGGGTGGTGGGAGACATGAGTGTGGGCCTGGTGGAGGCTGCCCCTGCACTGCTGGGGGGTGGGGGTGGTGGGAGACATGAGTGGGGGCCTGGTGGAGGGTGCCCCTGCACTGCTGGGGGGTGGGGGTGGTGGGAGACATGGGTGGGGGCCTGGTGGAGGCTGCCCCTGGTGGCTGGGGAGTGGGGGTGGTGGGAGACATGAGTGGGGGGCCTGGTGGAGTGTGCCCCTGGATGCTGGGGGGTGGGGGTGGTGGGAGACATGGGTGGGGGCCTGGTGGAGGCTGCCCCTGGTGGCTGAGGAGTGGGGTGGTGGGAGACATGGGTGGGGGCCTGGTGGAGGGTGCCCCTGCACTGCTGGGGGGTGGGGGTGATAGGGGACATGAGTGGGGGCCTGGTGGAGGCTGCCCCTGCACTGCTGGGGGGTGGGGGTGGTGGGAGACATGAGTCGGGGCCTGGTGGAGGGTGCCCCTGGATGCTGGGGGGTGGTGGGAGACATGAGTGGGGGCCTGGTGGAGGGTGCCCCTGGATGCTGGGGGGTGGGGGTGCTGGGTGACATGAGCAGGTGTGCAGGGTAGTCCCCTGTGGTGTGTGCTGCCTGCAGGGGCCGTGGAGGGTGTACAGGGAATACCTGGGAGCACACAGCCAAATCGTGTGTAGAATTTCCCGCGTACCCCTGTCATACACGTGCCCAGCCAAATCGCGTGTGGAACTTCCCGCGCACCCCTGAAATCCACATACCCTGACAAATCGTGTGTGGTACTTCCTGTGTACCCGTGAAATCCACGTACCCGGCCAAATCGCGTGTGGAACTTCCCGCGCACCCCTGAAATCCACGTACCCTGACAAATCGCGTGTGGAACTTCCCACGCACCCCTGCAATCCACGTACCCTGACAAATCACGTGTGGAACTTCCCGCGCACCCCTGCAATCCACGTACCCTGACAAATTGCGTGTGGAACTTCCCGCAAACCCTTGAAATTCACATGCCCTGCCAATTCACGTGTGAGACTTCCCGCGCACCCCGGTATACACGCACATGTATTTTTTGTCAGCGGGTGTCCGTGTGTGGGATGTTCTTACCCATGCATCCGAGCCCTACCTCAAAAACTGTGCAGTACTGACATGGAAAACATCATGATGGCCAGAGCTTCCCAGAAAATGCACAGGGAAATGCATGAAGAATAGGCTGCCACTCATTTTTGCCGATGTTATGGGCACAGAAGGGCACTGCCTAAAACCACCATTGGACTACCCACACAGTAGTCTGAAACCATTGGGAATGGCAATGCTGATTGCCAAAAGCAACCTAGAATTGTGGGGAATTCATTTTCTTAAATCCCAAAAATGGGTGCATTACCAGTACTCACCACTATCAGAAAGCCGGCGTTTTAAAACAACACCAGACTTTTTTGTGTAAAACTGAATAGATGAACCCAAAGCAGGCCAAAGAAAGACTTACTGAGAGGTGGATACAATCTAAAGTTATATTCTGAAGTGACTTGAAGGTTTATAACAAGACTGGATGAGTTGTGGATTTCAGCAGTTTAAGTAAATTTGGACTGAAAGACCTACTTTTGAGTGTCACATAGGTTGCAATTGTTTAAATGTCATAGTTTTAAACTTAGAATCAGCATTTTAGCTGCATATGTAACAATGGTTAATTTTATTTGAATGCAGAAAACTGGGTAACTAAAAGTGACATTAGCCGGGGCCTGGCTTAAGGAACTGAATTCTGCCCACCAGCTACCCCCGACAGGAGATGAGACTTGCACAACAGCTGTGTTCACAGGCCTAGCTGCCCTTTTGCTGCTCCCACCAAAAGGGATATGACACTTCCCTGATTGAATTACCTGGGCTCTGCAGGAAATTGAACAAAGCCCTGTCCTGACTCAGGCAAATGTTTTATTATGGGGGCCATAAAAAGTGGCTTCCTCCTGGAAGGAAAGGGGAGGAGCACTGCCTGTGAGAGCACGCTGGCTTGGCAGAACTGGAAAAACCAGAAATTCAACCTTGTGCTGGGGGGAAACCACACCCCTGTAGCCAGAATATGGTTTTAGAAAAAGATGAATAACTCATAGTACGGACTTGTCATAATTATTTAAATGATACCATAATTCTTGTGATTTTTCTGCCCACATTTTAAGAGGTTTTTAGAACCGGTGGCATGATCTGGGGGCAAGCTAGCAGTTAAGAGGGTATTACTTAAAATGTATGCATGTTAAAAATCTGACACTTCATCAAGTAATGTCCATACTCCTTGCGCACATGTGTATAAATTTGGGGTAATGTCCGATATTACGAAATCAGTTAAAAAGTGCAAATGTTGCCATTTCTGAATGCAAGCTCCCAGGAAGAGCAGATTTGGACAGGGTATACCTCCTGTGATAGGTGATGGGTGCATGCAATTTTAAACAAATGTGTACTTGTGCAAATATGTCTTTTGGGTCAAAATATAGATTGTGTGTAATTTGACAGGGGTGGGTTCTCTGTACCATAAACAGACCTCATCATGATGACACTTCATTTCATTCCCCCAATCAAGGGGAAGAGGATGAAGTGGCCAATGACAAGTGGAGAGGGGTGAGCTTAGTGATGCTGCACACACACCCATTTTCAAAACACATAAAAGCAGACAGTCAGGACAGATAGGGACATTCAATTCCATTTGCTGCGGAGCATGCTGCCGGGCCATACCACATCCAGAGATCCAGATTTCAAATCCATCAATCTCCGGAGAGAGCAGAGCTGACCCAGACCACTGTTAGCAGAACCAGAGAGCTGACCCAGATCACTGTGAAGTGCCGAGACCAGACCAGAGTCCAGTCTAAAACCTGACCAGATCCGTGGCGAGGCCCATTCTATTTCTAAATATATTGTGAGTACCTAGCAGAACGGTGCATAAACAATCTCTTAGTTAAAATAATATAATTCAATCTATTTTAATCTAAGTAGAACTGCCTCCTAACTGTCACCTGTCATTTTCTAGTTGCTAGCTGTCACTTGTCTTTTTGAACTTTAAAATTTTAAATCTGAAAAATGACCTTTACCATATCGCTCATATCTCTGTGACCGTTTGTCTTAGAGACTTGCAGTAACTTTCCTCTGAAAGCTTAGAATCTTGGCTTTTCAACGAACCTAAAACCACATTCCGATTCCCTATAGTTTTGCCGCAATCGCGAAAAACGCATTCGCGAATTTTACCGCGATTTGCAAATTTCTCCACGTGTGAAAACAGCAGTTCTTGCTTTCCTTGTCAAAAATTCGTTTGCCTCTTAAGAACCATCCCTGAATCATTGCTAGAGTGAGCCTGGACTAATATTAACTTGATACCACTCACCCTGAACCTCTAGAGGGAATTAAAAGCATTTTAGCATATTTTTTACTTCATTGCCAGCACATATAAAAGCATTTTGGGCCTGTGTTTCAAACTTCTGTAGTCTAAGCTTGCTGGGGTGAACTGAATTACATTTGATTGCATTTCTGAGAACTGTGTGCTTTCCTTCCATTTCCTTGCATTGCATAAAAGAGGGAGTGGATTGCCAGAGAAAAGTGATTACATTGTCTTTTGCTGAAATCCTATCAAGTTATTTTCTGTACTGCATTTCATTCCACATTGCATCCATTTGAAACCATCAAAGTATTGTTGCTATCTTATCCATCCTATAACCGCTCATCATTGATTATAAAGAAGTGTGCTAGTTCCGGACTATCCATTATTGATTACTGCTCAGATTCAGTGTGATATTCAATTATTAATTTATTATAAAGCGTGATATATATATATATTGTTTAAATTATCAAATAAACCTTTAAACTTGCAAAACAGAACTACTTCTTGGCTCAGTGGGGTCAGGGGGATTCCAAGAGAGGGGTGTTATATAGGGGTAGTCATCCAGAACGCATGAACTGGACATAAGGATATATCAATAAGGGTTTTCATTCAGTATTCTAGACTAGGCGTTGACTTAGCTGTAGTGTTGAATTGAATCCTCTTACAAATTGGGGGCTCGTGCCGGACGTTTGGATTAGATCTATCACTTGTGCAGATTAATACAGCGTGCCAGCTGACCAGATACACATATCCGGTCGGAGCACACGCTGTGTTATGCTGTAAAGCACTCCTCAAAGGAACGCTCTAAGGAAAAGGTCTGTTTTGCAAAAATATAATATAAACTTCTGTAAGTCAGGACAGAGACCAATCTCTAGAATGACGACCTTAGTAGACATGAAAATAGCCAGAGAGCACTTCTTACATAAGTTATTTGTGAGAGGTGAGTGGACTCACCAGGACCGCATGGTCTGGTTGCAGGCCATCACGCAACAGGTCACTGAAACAGGGTCAGATATATGGCGAGATCAGGGTCCCTTACATGTGGCCCTGAGTGAACTATACATGGCTCCTAAAGCTAAGGATGAACAAGACAAGATGTTTAGGATAGCGGCATACCTGTACCTATATATGGGAGACATGCAGGATAAATGTACTGAAAGCCAAGATCTGGCGAATAAGCGACAGATGGCGTTAGAGAAGGTCCAATCTGACCTGGTCTCTTCTGAGCAGAGGCTGCAGGGGAGCCAGGAGTCAGAAAATGAGAGTAGACAGCACATCATTAAAATAAAGAGGGATATGGACATCCTGAAACAGGAAAAGGCTGACCAGGATACCAGATTTCTGGCCTTGCAGAAGGAGTACCAAGAAGGTTTGGACTCCCTACTGCAGAGCCAGAAAAGCTGGAGCAACAGTTAGACTTCAATAGGGTATGTGCTGAGCAGGTAGTCACCCTGCAAAGGCACATAGATAGGGAGAAGGCAGAGAGCAATAAACTGATTCTGAAGGACCTGGATACCCAGGCAGAGTTTGATCAGGAGCGCCAGAAAGCTGGTGCCTTCCAAAGGCAAAGGGACGACCTGACGGTACAGATGCAGACTCTTAGTCAGGAAAGGGACACCTTAGGCCAGGAAGTCTGCCACTTAAAAAGAAAAATGGAAGAAAATCACCTGGTCCACCAGGGACTGGGTGACCTCCAAAAAGAACACCAGAACTTGTTAGAGCACACCAGGAGGGTGGAGGATGCTCTAGCAAGAAAGGAGCAGGCCAATAGGGACACAGCTCAGGAGGTAACCCTCCTGCAGCAGAGACTGGCCCAGTACTCCAGGACCAATCAGGAGGCACAGAGAGAAAACGAGGCTCTCTGCCAGCACAATGATAGGCTCCAACAACAGGTAGCGATGCAGGAGAGACTGATAGAGTCTAGTAAGGCCTTAACTGAGGAACTGAAGGCGCAGGCTTTTGCATTGCAACAGGGAGCAGGGGCTGATAGAGACGAGGTTCGCTGGGAAAGATAACGCCAGAGCATAACCTCAGGAGCCCTGGTACCAGAGGCCTTCATCTCTCCCAGTCCCTGCACTCTGCCACCCCCAGGCCCCCTGGCGCACATGAGCACCGGGCCACAGGGATGGCAGATTACTATCCAGCCAGAAGCATGGGGCTCATAGGCCAGTACCTCCCAGGAATGGATGGGCGGGCATCCGGGTATGGGCACCCAAGCACAGTGCAATTTAGTGGGGAACGCCAGGAGAGTAGGCCCATTAAGGGCATCCTGAAAACTTCTGCCCAGTTAGGTCAGTGGGGGGGGTACCCATCAAATCCTGGCAGCAAAGAGGAATCTGAAGACTCCTCTGAACGGTACAGGACACAGGAGACCAGGTCCCCACATTCTGCCAGCCATTCCCAGGCTCGCAGAATCCGGGAAAACCTGGAAGATCAGACAGGAACCTCTGGGAGCAGTGCCTCTGAGTCAGAGGACGAATGGACAAGGGTTACCCAAACCAAAAAGGCCAATAAGGCAAAAAAGGGCCTTGATTAAGGACCCATTGAAACAGATTAAGGCAATCAGGAGTGTCATCACGCCTTATCATAAGAACGCCAAGTACTCTGTTTGGGAACACTTGGAGCTCTATGAGCAAATGATGGAGACTTTTCATTTGAAGGACAGCCAAAGCTGTATCCAATATGTAAAGTGGACATTCTCCCCAGTGTACTCCAGTTTCTTTGCAGGGCTGGAGGACCAAAATCATTCCAGGTGGTCCACCTATAGGGCGGCCATATTAAAACATTTTTCTGTTCACAGAAATCCCCAAGAGGCTCGCAAGGCAGCCTACAATTTGCAGTGTGGGGAGGATCAGGCCCCACAAGAGTTTGTGCAAGAACTGAAACGTGCCTTTGCGCAGACCACCAGAAGGGTGCGCACAGACAGCAGAGAATTTGTTAATACTTTTTTCCATGCCTTGCCCAAATACATAATGACCCAGCTCGTGAGAGATTTTCATGAGAAAAGATCTTTAGAATGGGTCATTGAACAAGCCACCCGCATCTACGAGGTGCAGAAACCGGTGGAAAACAAAAACCAGCCCAAAACCCCCAAAACTAACAGCACCCCTGCTGCTGCCAAGGTGGCAGAGGTAAAGGTCACCCCCGTTTTAGAGTTGGAGATGGGGGGGCCTAAAAACCTACCTGCACCTAATAATGCTAGGCCCAGAAGGTCCTCGGGCCAGTCACAGACAGGGAGCCAGGGAGGCAGCCCCACAAATGGGGTCCCTCGCTCTCCTGATTATGTAAGCCCCCGTTACAAGGGAAACAGACCCATCCTGGGTTATGTGTGGACTCCTCCAGCCCAAGGGGGGGATCCAGCCAAGCACCTAACCCAGAGAACTTCCCTCCCAACTTCTCACAGGCGGGCAGAAACTCACCAAACCCTGGGCAGAACTTCTTCCCCAGGTATCCACCCAACTTCCAGCCCCAAAATCCTCCACCCTTCTTTCCCCAATTCCCTGAGCCCAGACAACCGAATCCGGGAGAGGGGAGGCCAAGGGTGGAGGGGTATCCAAATGTTCCCAACCATGGGTACTACCAAAGAAGGGATAGCTACCCTTCCCTGGATCAGCCCAGGGGAGAAAACAGGGCCCCGTATCAGCCTGAGCGGGTTTCCCAGTTAGAGCGCCAGGTTCAAAACATGGCGCGGGATCTGGGTCACATACTGAGGGCTCAGCAGAACCCTCAGATCGGCATGCCGGCGCAGCACGCACCCAACTCTGGTCCTGATGCCCCAGAACAATGACGGGGGCAGCACCCCGATAACTCACTGGTTCCCAGGGAGGAGGCACAAAGGGAAGGGGGGTGTAAAGCCTTGGAGGAAGCTTCCTTCCTCACTTGTAAACAGCCCCTGGAAACCCAGGAACCGGAAACAAAATCTCTTGCCCCTGAAAGTCTGCCTCCTAAGGAACAGAGGGGGGTAGGAGAAACAAAAGACCCAAACAGACACAGTTTGAGGAGGAGGTACAGATCTTCCAATTTGAGGGAGAGGGATCCTCAGAGGATCCTGGGAAAAGGATCTTCTCCTTCAGAGAGGGGGGAACTCCTCCCAAAGAAAAATGGGTCCCTAGGGATGCAAATCCAGACTGGGGAGATGTGGAGACTGAGCTACCGCCGCCCACCATCTCATCCCAGAACCAACAGCAAGAAAATCCCCTGGTTCAAACCCATCCTGATGACTGCCTCCCAAAAGGGGGGACGGCCCGGAACCGGAGCCAGGGGAACCCACAATGGCTCTGATCTCCAGTTGCCAACTTTTTCTTTCAGATTCCCAAGGCTCTCCACAGAAGTCTGCCCAAATTTCTTCTCTTGCAATGTCCAAAACCAGAAAGTTAGCCCACCAGTTGTCCAAAAATGTGCATTATCTGTGCCCCCTTGAGGAGAAGGAGGGAAGATATTATGCCCCGGTACAAGTACAGGGGCAGGGTACGATTTCAGCGCTGGCGGACACGGGATCTCAAGCTACCCTTCTGTCCAGAAGGGCCTTTGACGAAGTGAATGCAGGAAGGGGAGAGAATTACCAAATTCCTCTCACCTCACTTCCTGGACAACTCCAGAACTTTGACGGGAAGGAAATTCCTGTCGAGGGGACGGCAGATTTGGACATTAAAATTGGGCGACACAAGTTGAAACACCCGGTCATAGTTGTGACTCCAGAGGGCACCCCTTGTTTACTAGGGAATGACCTCCTGAGAAGGTTGTCACCCCTAATAGATTGTGTAAACAAGGTCCTCTGGACCCAGACTAGCCGACCAATAAAATTAAAAGTGTCAACCATGTTAGTTTAAACGGCACATGCCACATGGTTGAACAAAAATCTGACCAAGTAGAATTTCACTTCCAGAATAGCCAAATTCCAGATGTGACAGTAATAGCAGTAGGACAACAGACGGGTGATGGAGGATCCTCTCTATTTCTGAAAATCATCCTTCCTTCCAGTCTAAAGTGGTACTCCACGCTGGAAGGAAACACTCTGAGATTCTATACTAATCCACAATCAGAAACTTCCACTCCTATAGTTCAGAAAGATGTGAAATCAGCTCAGAGCCTGGCTGATATTCAGCAAATTGGAGAGCAGTTGTTCATCCCTGTCCAATTAAATGATGGGAAGGACTCTGTTCTCGCTCGAGTGTGTGTGAACAACGGTAAGAGCTTCATCAGCGAAGCCATGTTCCGCCAACTCCCAAAAGATCCAGCCATTCCCACATTCAAACTGATAGACAAATGGGAAATGGACCTGGAAGCGCCTAATTCCAAACATCTCCTGCCAAGCAGGTGTATGCTCAAAATCTCCATTGGCAACAAGAGCATAGTCCATAATTGTTGGGTCGTGCGAGACGTCACTGCCGCCTTTTACTTAGGCAGTGACATTCTCAATCGCTTTGCCATTAGTTTGGACCTAATAAACTTCAAAGCTTGGTCCCGATTAGCGGATAATCCCATGGGCTTTGATGATCCGGAAAAAGCATTTAGGTCAGCTCAATTGCTACCTTATGCAGTTGAAATTCAGATTAAAGAGGAAGTCACCATCCCAGAAAGGACCCGACAATTCTCCCTGTTAGTGAAAGTTAAAAGAGGACAATATTTGCAAAACCCTGATGCTTACATACATCTAAATGCTTCTCTCCAACAGCAAGGGTTGGGGGTAAACCCAACTCCATTAGTCAACATAGAATATGACACCATTCCAATAGAGGTGGATAACAGCGACTTAAAGAGTATTACTCTAGCCGCAGGCACCATTATTGGAATGGCGGTTGATGACCGACATTTTTCCATAGATTTAGGTAATGAACTGTTAGGGCCAATCCCCAAGGACTGCTTTGACAGTGACAGTGATGACAATACAACACCAGACAGGATTTTTAACCGGCACGGGGGGAACTTCCTGGTGTACACTTCCTGCCCCTATGGTAAGGAAGATGTGACTTGTGACTTCAGGAGGGATGAGGTGATTTTCCAGGTCCATGAGGGCTGCCTTTCCCACCTGAAGCCTCCAGTCCAAATCAGCACTCTGACCAGGGACTTCTCCACCCAGCTGGAGGAGGCCGCTGAAATAGCCAAACCAGAAGTCTTTCCAGGCTTCAGGCAGATGGTGGAAGAGAGAGTCAACCTAGCTAATTCCTGTGTGACTCTGGAACAAAAGCAAAAGTTGAAACAAGTTTTCTTGGATTTCCAAGATCTCTTTGCGGTAGACACATATGACTGTGGTCGCACTGACATCCACACAACAACAATCCCCACGGACCCTGGCATGACTCCTGTGTTTGTGAAGCAATATCGCTTGCCTCTCGCATCAATGGAGTCCCTTACTGAAATAATTAAGAACCTTGAGTCCCGGGGAATAATCCGTCCAGTCCACAGCACCTTCAATAATCCGGTGCTTGGAATATTGAAGCCAAACGGCCAGTGGAGACTCTGCGCCGACCTCAGGGAGCTCAACAAACGGGTCCATACTTCCCGATGGCCTCTTCCCTACTTTGACCAAGGGCTGGCCCAGATCCAGGGGTCACAGGTATTCACTGCAATAGACCTGACCAATGGATACTGGACTGTGCCTGTCAGTAGGGAGGACCAATACAAACTGGCTTTTACCTTTGGGGGCCAGCAGTATACATGGACCCGGACTCCCTTTGGATACCTCAACTCCGGCAATGAATTCAACATTTTCCTACATAAGGCCATGCCCGACCTGGGTGCGAGGGGTAACCTGGCTTATGTAGATGATGTCCTCATCAAAAGTTCATCTGTGGAGGAACACATAGCGGAGATCCGTTATGTTCTGACGCAGTTGAGGGCCGCCGGAGCAAAACTTTCCTTTCAGAAAGCACAGTGGTGTAGAACCCGTGTTAATTTCTTGGGGCATGAGATTACTCCTCAGGGTCTCTGTCCCCAGGAAAAGAAAGTGGAAGCACTTCAAAAACTGAAAGACCCCACAACTCTGCGGGAACTAAGGAGCCTCCTTGGACTGACTAATTACAGCAGAAAGTTCATTGAGGGCTACGCAGAGATCACCAGACCCCTGATTCATCTCCTGAAGGGGGGGGTCAAGTGGGAATGGGGTCCAGAACAAGCCGAGGCAGTAAGACAACTCAAAAGAAGCCTCTCACAAGCGCCTTGCCTAGCTTACCCTGGCAGAAAGAAGGAGTTCTTTCTGGAGACGGGGTTCTCTAATACGTGCTTGACGGCAGTATTATACCAAAAGCATGACAAGGTCAATAAAGTAATCTCCTATGCGAGCAAAACTTTATCCTCTGTGGAGGAAAAATTCAACGATTGTGAGAAGGCACTCCTGGCAACGGTGTGGGCATTGAAGAATTACCACCCGTTTATCCAGGGGGAACACATCATAGTGGAGACTCCACACCAGCCTCTGCAATATCTCCAAAGTGATAGAATCCGGGCCGGAAATGTGAGCAATTCCCGAATTACTTCCTGGATTCTGTCAATGCAAGGCTTTCCTGTGGAGGTCAGATATGGCCAAAACAAGAAGAGTCCCCTCGCGCAAGGTCTGGCTGACTTGCATGATTGTGCCAGAGAAAACTGTCTCGAGGACGAAAGTCTAAAAATCAAGGACAACATGGAGGCATACCTTAATTCCCCACACAAAGTCTTTGAAGAGGACAAGTGTGAGGGAATGCCCACTGTCTATGTGGATGGATGCTCTTACCATGTTGACAACAACGGGGAAAAAGAACTGGTGGCCGGCGTAGGGAATGTATGGGTGAAGGAGTTCCCAGAACCCTCCGCTGGGTACAAAATTGGTCCCCGAAGTAGTCAGGTGGCAGAATTGATGGCTGTGCATCAGGCCATCCTCACTGCTGTCCAGCATCAACTCCACGAACTGGTCATAATCACAGATTCGGATTATGTACGGAACGGGTTCGTGGAGCACCTGGTTAATTGGAAAACCAGAAGCATGTTATGTGCTAATAACAAACCCTTGAAACATGGGAAGTTGATCCAAAACATTGATGATCTGGTCACCTCGAATGAGATGACCATCTATTGGAAAAAGATCAAGGGTCATTCCAAAGTAGAGGGACCAGACAAAACTGGAAATGACTTAGCTGATCAGCTGGCCAAAACCGGGGCCATCCAAGGGGATCTAATTGAGATTGAGTCCCTGTTGGGGATAATCCAGGTCACTGCTACCACTAGGTCCCAGACAAATGCTCACAATGATCTTTCAATTGCACAATGGAGTGAGGAGACCCCTGATGCTGATTTGATTACCGCTCAGAAGGGGGATCCAATAATTGGTAAATTTTACCAGCACCTTGAGGACCCTGAGAAATTTCCCCTGACGGATACCGATTACACTGGGAAAGAGGACCTAAGAGTGTTGATGAAATGTCCAAAAATGTTCCGGATCCAAGACGGTTTGTTGGTAAGGAAATCCAAAGCTGGCCACGATCAGTGGGTGGTTCCTATCTCATTCCGAAGCCTGATGTTAAGTCACGCCCATGATGCGGCCACCGCCGGTCATAGGGGTTTCACACAACATTGGAAATCTTAAGAGAGGTTGCATAGTGGCCACACATGGGGCAGGACCTCGACCAATACTTGAAGGGGTGTCTTGTGTGTGCACAATTTCAGCCATCATCCTTCACGCACCGTGCGCCTCTCCAAAAGAGGGGGATGACACTGCCATGGTCAGATTTACAAATTGACTTTGTAGGCCCCGTGATTCGCTCTGCTAGGGGGAATAAGTACATGTTGACTGTGACATGCTTGTTTACCAAGTGGGTGGAATGTCTCCCAGCCCCAAATTGCAAGGCAGAAACCGCAGCTGCCTTGATGATTAACCACGTCTTTTCCCGTTTTGGTCTACCTCAAAGGATTGAGTCAGACAGGGGTAGCCACTTCACCAGTGAAGTAATGACAAAGATGTGGGAGATACTGGGGGTCAAAAGGAAGTTGCATATTGCTAACAGGCCAGCTTCTTCTGGGGCAGTAGAGAGATATAACCGAACCATTGTGAGCATATTAAAGAAGTTTGTGGCAGATTCTGGGCCAAGTTGGGATATCCGATTACCTCTGGTCCTAATGGCCATCAGATCTACCCCTTCATCTGCAACTAAAATGTCACCATTTGAGTTGATGACTGGGCGCAAGATGGTGCTTCCTCAGCATTTGCTCTACAGGACCCAAGAGCAGACCCTAATAAATGCCTCCACAACTCACGAGTATGTGGAGAATTTAAGGAAACACCTTCAACATGTTTTTGCTTATGCTCAGCGGAATCTAGAAAGATCAGCTGATAGCATGAAGACCCACTATGACCTGAAGACTTCCAGGAAGGAATATCAGGTAGGGGACCGGGTCTATCTATACAATTTCCAAAGGAACCAGGCCAAACAGCGAAAATTTTTGCCTACATGGAAGGGACCCTTTGAGATTATAGACAAAATCTCCCCTGTGGCCTACAAGATCCGCATCCCCAAAGGCGGTTTGGCAGAGGGGGAAGACAAGTGGGTCCACATTAACCAGTTGAAGTGTTGCCATCCCAGGCACACTCTGCAACAACTGGAGGAATCCTCTGGAATCCTAGAGGGTACTGTCTCAGATTAATTCAGTTCTAACTTAAAATATTCTACATATCGCATATAAAATTCTGAGTTTCTCAATGTGGGTGTTTTGTTGTTGAAGGGAAAAAGAAATGTGCATGTTCATATGTTTTCACTATAAATTTATATGCCACCCCACTTTATCAATGGTGGGGGAAAAATGTCTATGAATAGGTATTGCCGCTCTTCCTTTGTCGTCCTAGGAGAAAGAAAACCGGGAGACGGGCCAAAGAGGACGATCCGGAGACCGGGAGCAGAGACGCGGGGTGCCCAGGGTACTGCCCAATATTCCCATCAGGACCGGCGAGGAGAACCGATCGATCCGACCGGATGGAGGAAAAGATGCTGAACTGTACCATCTATTGGAAGAAGATGAGGAAACATCCCAGGTCTTGCGAGTCCCATCAGTGAAACAGAATGGCCATCGCAAGAGGGGGGCTTGTGGGATGTTCTTACCCATGCATCCGAGCCCTACCTCAAAAACTGTGCAGTACTGACATGGAAAACATCATGATGGCCAGAGCTTCCCAGAAAATGCACAGGGAAATGCATGAAGAATAGGCTGCCACTCATTTTTGCCGATGTTATGGGCACAGAAGGGCACTGCCTAAAACCACCATTGGACTACCCACACAGTAGTCTGAAACCATTGGGAATGGCAATGCTGATTGCCAAAAGCAACCTAGAATTGTGGGGAATTCATTTTCTTAAATCCCAAAAATGGGTGCATTACCAGTACTCACCACTATCAGAAAGCCGGCGTTTTAAAACAACACCAGACTTTTTTGTGTAAAACTGAATAGATGAACCCAAAGCAGGCCAAAGAAAGACTTACTGAGAGGTGGATACAATCTAAAGTTATATTCTGAAGTGACTTGAAGGTTTATAACAAGACTGGCTGAGTTGTGGATTTCAGCAGTTTAAGTAAATTTGGACTGAAAGACACTAAAAATCTAAATGTTTAAAAGAAATGAGTGACCTACTTTTGAGTGTCACATAGGTTGCAATTGTTTAAATGTCATAGTTTTAAACTTAGAATCAGCATTTTAGCTGCATATGGAACAATGGTTAATTTTATTTGAATGCAGAAAACTGGGTAACTAAAAGTGACATTAGCTGGGGCCTGGCTTAAGGAACTGAATTCTGCCCACCAGCTACCCCCGACAGGAGATGAGACTTGCACAACAGCTGTGTTCCCAGGCCTAGCTGCCCTTTTGCTGCTCCCACCAAAAGGGATATGACACTTCCCTGATTGAATTACCTGGGCTCTGCAGGAAATTGAACAAAGCCCTGTCCTGACTCAGGCAAATGTTTTATTATGGGGGCCGTAAAAAGTGGCTTCCTCCTGGAAGGAAAGGGGAGGAGCACTGCCTTTGAGAGCAAGCTGGCTTGGCAGAACTGGAAAAACCAGAAATTCAACCTTGTGCTGGGGGGAACCACACCCCTGTAGCCAGAATATGGTTTTAGAAAAAGATGAATAACTCATAGTACGGACTTGTCATAATTATTTAAATGATACCATAATTCTTGTGATTTTTCTGCCCACATTTTAAGAGGTTTTTAGAACCGGTGGCATGATCTGGGGGCAAGCTAGCAGTTAAGAGGGTATTACTTAAAATGTATGCATGTTAAAAATCTGACACTTCATCAAGTAATGTCCATACTCCTTGCGCACATGTGTATAAATTTGGGGTAATGTCCGATATTACGAAATCAGTTAAAAAGTGCAAATGTTGCCATTTCTGAATGCAAGCTCCCAGGAAGAGCAGATTTGGACAGGGTATACCTCCTGTGATATGTGATGGGTGCATGTAATTTTAAACAAATGTGTACCTGTGCAAATATGTCTTTTGGGTCAAAATATAGATTGTGTGTAATTTGACAGGGGTGAGTTCTCTGTACCATAAACAGATCTCATCATGATGACACTTCATTTCATTCCCCCAATCAAGGGGAAGAGGATGAAGTGGCCAATGACAAGTGGAGAGGGGTAGAGCTTAGTGATGCTGCACACACACCCATTTTCAAAACACATAAAAGCAGACAGTCAGGACAGATAGGGACATTCAATTCCATTTGCTGCGGAGCATGCTGCCGGGCCATACCACATCCAGAGATCCAGATTTCAAATCCATCAATCTCCAGAGAGAGCAGAGCTGACCCAGACCACTGTTAGCAGAACCAGAGAGCTGACCCAGATCACTGTGAAGTGCCGAGACCAGACCAGAGTCCAGTCTAAAACCTGACCAGATCCGTGGCGAGGCCCATTCTATTTCTAAATATATTGTGAGTACCTAGCAGAACGGTGCATAACCAATCTCTTAGTTAAAATAATATAATTCAATCTATTTTAATCTAAGTAGAACTGCCTCCTAACTGTCACCTGTCATTTTCTAGTTGCTAGCTGTCACTTGTCTTTTTGAACTTTAAAATTTTAAATCTGAAAAACGACCTTTACCATAACGCTCATATCTCCGTGACCGTTTGTCTTAGAGACTTGCAGTAACTTTCCTCTGAAAGCTTAGAATCTTGGCTTTTCAGAGATCCTAGAACCACATTCCGATTCCCTATAGTTTTGCCGCAATCGTGAAAAACGCATTCGTGAATTTTACCGCGATTTGCAAATTTCTCCACGTGTGAAAACAGCAGTTCTTGCTTTCCTTGTCAAAAATTTGTTTGCCTCTTAAGAACCATCCCTGAATCATTGCTGGAGTGATCCTGGACTAATATTAACTTGATACCACTCACCCTGAACCTCTAGAGGGAATTAAAAGCATTTTAGCATATTTTTCACTTCATTGCCAGCACATATAAAAGCATTTTGGGCCTGTGTTTCAAACTTCTGTAGTCTAAGCTTGCTGGGGTGAACTGAATTACATTTGATTGCATTTCTGAGAACTGTGTGCTTTACTTCCATTTCCTTGCATTGCATAAAAGGGGGAGTGGATTGCCAGAGAAAAGTGATTACATTGTCTTTTGCTGAAATCCTATCAAGTTATTTTCTGTACTGCATTTCATTCCACATTGCATCCATTTGAAACCATCAAAGTATTGTTGCTATCTTATCCATCCTATAACCACTCATCATTGATTATAAAGAAGTGTGCTAGTGCCGGACTATTCATTATTGATTACTGCTCAGATTCAGTGTGATATTCAATTATTAATTTATTATAAAGCATGATATATATATATATATATTGTTTAAATGATCAAATAAACCTTTAAACTTGCAAAACAGAACTACTTCTTGGCTCAGTGGGGTCAGGGGGATTCCAAGAGAGGGGTGTTATATAGGGGTAGTCATCCACAAAGCATGAACTGGACATAAGGATATATCAATAAGGGTTTTCATTCAGTATTCTAGACTAGGCGTTGACTTAGCTGTAGTGTTGAATTGAATCCTCTTACACGTGTTTGTGGGTACCCCTTTGCACGTCATTTGTCCTGGAGGGCCACAGTATAGGACATTCATCATGGCTGTATATAGGTGCTATTTGTTGGCGCACCTTTTGGCGCACATTTCTTACAGGTGCAGAGACGCTACCGCCTGCTTTCTTGTGGCGGTCGTGTTTGTGCCTGTGCGCTGGTTTGAGCGTGTGCTTTTTTGCCCTAGTCTATTCCATTAATACGTGTTGTAGGCGAGCGTGTGGGCGTTCCGCGCACTTGTACCCTGTACTTCCCCCGTGACGCCCACATTTTGGCAAGTTGTTCCCCATTCCGAGTGTTACGCCCCGTGTTCCGCCTACTTTTGTTGCGTGCGCCGCGCTATGTGCGATTTTCGCTGTGGCCTGTGCGATTTTCGCTGTGACCTGGTGCACACAGTTAGATGGCCTGTGCGCCAACGTGCGCCGCGCACTTTTTTATCGCACATCCGATGGTTTTCTCGCGCACGGCCTTCCATGAATCGATGTGCGCTGCTTTTCGTGCAATTTTCGCACTTGCACTGCGATTTTTGCTATTCCACTGCGATTCGCACGTTTTTGGCCACTTGCGCCGCGCTAATTATTCCATGAATCGGCCTGTAAATGTTTGATTCGGCTCGAATTGACTAGGATCAGCTCTACTCAATTTGAGCTATAGCCACTGTGGCTCAAACGGGTTGACACACATTTAAAATCCATGTGGATTTTAAGAAAGGATGGGGCAGATTCACAAAATCTTTTTGGTGCAATTGATTGGATGCCCTTGCAAAAATACAGGGGGTAATTCATAGAATTTTGCGCACAAGTGGCGCACGCGGCTGGCGCACAGTGTGCGCATGCGAATGTCTGCGCCAGCCGCGTGCGCTAAAATCCATTTCCGCGCACAGCGTATTCATGGATTTTAGCCTCCCAAACCAGCCGTGGCGCAGAGTGGCGCAGCGACCCTGCAGCAGCACCAGTTACGCCCCCAAGAACGCCCCTAGTGCAAGGAAAAGCCATCAAAATCCCCAATCCAACGCAAAGGGCTGCGCTAACCCTGGACCAGTTTACAGGGCTGCCAAACAGCAAACGCCAAGCGGGGAACGGGTATTACTGGGGTTCGCGTGAAGTTTCACACGCGATAGGCCCTGTGCGAGTGGGGTACGTAGATAACTGGGTTTCGCGTGAAGTCTCACACGCGATTTGAGCAGGGTACGTGTATTTTGGGGGTGCGCGGGAGGTTTCACACGCGATTGGCCCTGTGCGAGTGGGGTACGTGGATAACTGGGGTGTGCGGGAAGTCTCACACGCGATTTGAGCAGGGTACGTGTATTTTGGGGGTGCACGGGAAGTTTCACACGCGATTGGCCCTCTGCGAGTGGGGTAGGTGGATAACTGGGGTCCGTGGGAAGTCTCACACGCGATTTGAGCAGGGTACGTGTATTTTGGGGGTGTGTGGGAAGTTTCACACGCGATTGGCCCTTTGCGATTGGGGTATGTGTATTCCTGGGATGCGCAGGAAGTTTCACACGCGACTTGAGCAGGGTACGTGTATTTCGGGGTTGTGCGGGAAGTTTCACACGTGATTGGGCCTATGCGAGTGGGGTACGTGTATTCCTGTGGTGCGCGAAAGTTTCACACGCGACTTGAGCAGGGTATGTGTATTTCGGGGGTGCGTGGAAAGTTTCACACGCAATTTTGCTGTCAGAGTGGTGTACTGAATTTCGGGGGTGTGCGGGGAGTCCTACACGTGAAGTGGCAGTGTGGGTCCTCCCAGGTGTTCCCTCTACACCCCCCACTCCCCCTGCAGGCAGCCCACACCACAGGGGACTACCCTGCACCCCTGGTCATGTCCTGCAGGCAGCCCATCTACCATGGGCATGCCCCCAGGCAAGCCACATGTCAGCTTGCGCTACTGATCAGCCACTCATGTCCCTTTGCACCCCTACCCCCCAGCAGTCAGGGGCACCTGCCAGCAGGCCCCCACTCATGTCCCCCTGCACCCCACCCCCCAGCAGTCAGGGGCACCTGCCAGCAGGCCCCCACTCATGTCCCCCTGCACCCCCACGCCCCAGCAGTCAGGGGCACCTGCCAGCAGGCCCCCACTCATGTCCCACTCATGTCCCCCTGCACCCCCACCCCCCAGCAGTCAGGGGCACTGCCAGCAGGCCCCTCCTCATGTCCCCCTGCACCCCCACCCCCCAGCAGTGAGGGGCACCTGCCAGCAGGCCGCCACTCATGTCCCCCTGCACTCTCACCCCCCAGCAGTCAGGGGCACCTGCAAGCAGGCCCCCACTCTTGTCCCCCTGCACCCCCACCCCCCAGCAGTCAGGGGCACCTGCCAGCAGGCCCCCACTCATGTACCATTCATGTCCCTTTGGACCCCCACCCCCCAGCAGTCAAGGGCACCTGCCAGCAGGCCCCCACTCATGTCCCACTCATGTCCCCCTGCACCCCCACCCCCCAGCAGTCAGGGGCACCTGCCAGCAGGCCCCCACTCATGTCCCACTCATGTCCCCCTGCACCCCCACCCCCCAGCAGTCAGGGGCACCTGCAAGCAGGCCCCCACTCATGTCCCTTTGAACCCCCAGCCCCAAGCAGTCAGGGGCACCTCCCAGCAGGCCCCCACGCATGTCCCACTCTTGTCCCCCCCTAAACGAAATAAAGATGCACAGTCATGGCCACTTATACACCAAAAAATACCACATCACGGCAACCCATTCTTGAGACGCAATGATTTCCTAATCCACCCCACACTGACATGCCTATCTCAAGACACAAACCAAAACTCAACTATGTACATCAACACATGTCCATCACACACATACACTGGTTGGCATTGCTTGTGTAAACCCACAATTTCACATGCATCCACCCAATGAGCAAATCCCACACATAGAACTAAAATATGAAAATGTATTATGTACATAAATAAATACATGAAATGAAAGCATACCAAAATATCAAACATGAACTGAAGAGCATGTGCAAAAGATGAGTGAATGAAAATGATAAGCAATGCAAAAAAATGGAAAGAAAAACAGTCCAAACTCTCCCTCCACCAACGCCAATCCAAAAAAAGGTTAAAAAAAAGATATCCATTGTTTCATGTTCATAATGATAAATAGAAATGTGAAATCAATCCATAGTCCAACTATTTACAATATATTGTCCTGAAAAAAAAAACATTACTCCATATCCATAATGAAAAAAAAATCCAAATGAATCCATGATGTAACTATATACAATCCATTGTCCAAAATAAAAATCCATTAATCTATGTGCAAAAATCCCAAAAATAAATCAATCCATTGTCCAACGATGTAAAGGGTCCATGAGCCCAACTAAACAAATGAAACCTATCTAAGAAACTACCTGAAAATATAACTATATACAAATGTGTGTGGCATTGTCCATTGACCACAAATAAAAGGAAAAAGAAAAGGAAACCTAACTCTAAAAACTATTTACAATGGCAGCAGGCTAGTCTAACGGCTCACTTTTGGATGTCCCGGGCCAGGGCATCATCAAACTCCTCCTCAATGTCCTGGAGGGGGTCCTCTTCCATGGCCCTGAGGGTTCGCAGGGACGACAACATGTTCTCCTCCAACTCCCTGCGAATTGCCTCGAGGCACTTGGCCCGCCTCAGGGCCCTCCACATGGAGTTCTCCACCCTGATCATCATGAGCCGTGCCTCTTCTGCCCACTGCCGCTCTGTATCTATAGCATGGCCTAACCGCTGCCACACGGAAGACACTCCCAGTCCTGGGTCCTCCTGCCCTCTGGCCAATGCCTGCCCCTCCGATGACGAAGGCCCCGAGCCATCATGGCTCCCACCTTGTTGCTGCTGCTGCTGTGCCTCTGCCTGTGCCCTGGCTTGTGCTGCCTGCACATCCTCCTCCGGCTGGGGTGCAGTTGTTGATGTGGCCACCCCTGCTGGACGTCCGACTCCCAACTGTGGCATGGATGTGTCCTCCAACAGCCTGGCCGCAGGGTCAGAGGCAGCTCCACAGGGTACCCAGGTGATACATGGGTAGGAAGATGGCATGGAGTACGACTGGCGCATAGGGGGGTCAGTTGAGGAGGGGGTCAGAACCAGGTCCAGCAAACGGAGGAACCGGCCCTGGTGAGCTGTCCCAGTAGGTCAACGTGGTCAACGAGCCATTCGAGATGACGTGCAGTCTCCTCATGAAAAGACTGCAGGTCACCTCGCATGGCCCGTTGACGCAACGCCACCCCACCCAGGACAGGCTCAACCCGGTCCCGGATAGCCACGTCCGCAGGGAGAGGAAGGCCAGTTGTTGTAAGCAGATCCCCTCCCTGAAAACGGGTCTGGACATAGGCATCCCTGCTGGTGCGGGATGATGCAGTCACAGGATCGGGGACAGGATTACACACAGGCCCCTCCGCGGTGGCCTGTGCTGCCTCCTGTCCCTGCACTGCACCACTAGCACCAGTGGAATCCCCAGCTCCAGACCCCATGTCTCTACTTCGACGGCCTCCTCCTCCACCAAACTCTCAATCTGGAAAAATGAATAACCTTCATTTGAATGACAGACGTAACTTGATGGCCGTAGGCCAACCGTCTTATGCACCGAATTATAGAAATATAAACTGCTATGTTTGACCAACAAGCGGTCATTTTAAACGTAGCAAGAATCGCCATTTTGCTTGTTAACCATGGCTCATTGCTTTCTGTCTAAAACTGCTTTGCAGCTTGCAATTCTTGTGAATTCTGCTTACTCTGCTCAACTGTTAACAATGTTGTCTGAATATGAAAGGACAAGGTCGCGGGACTGAAGAGTTCGTTGAAACTCCTCATGAGTAGCCCAGAAAGGAATGCCCATGCTCCCTCTCTGTAGCCTTGGGAGAGAGCTGCAGGGCATTTAATCACTTCACAGCTGACAGCCAGTCTCGTATGATGGTAGAATATGTTAGAATAAAACAGCTAAAGGCTTGAATTATGCTCTTCCTACGGCCCCCCTTCGCGAAACCCTTTAGAACGTGTCGGCTCCCAGGACACGAATAGTACCTCATAGATAGCAAAGCTTGGAATGTGGCTCTTCCCCCGTGTGCAGCTTGCTTCCAAGAACAGAACCACTGTGTTCTGTTCAACAACTAAAAGATGCCTCCGCACTTTCTAATTGCACATTGTTACTAGAATAGACATCGAAAGTGTCATAATCGTCATACTCGTCGGATATGACCATCGTCATCCCGAGTTCAAAGGAACTTATTAAAGAGGGGTGTTAAACATGACATTGCTGATTGTATGATATGCATTTTGTATATATGTAACTGATGTACTTAATTTGCTCTCTTGCGTCCCTCGAGGTCTAGGAAACTCACGTCGCGGGGCGTGAGATCAGAATTGGCCAATTGATACTATTTTTGCTTGCAATAAACCCTAGCATTGGGAATTTGAACCTAGTGTCTGGCGCATCTTTTTGTATATGGTTATTGCCTTGTTTCCATAGCACGAGGGACCCCTAGGGGCCCCTTTCAAGATGGCACCCGAATAGGGACCCTCCCCCACTTGCCCCATCGTATACCTTGTAACGGAGTAAAGGCGGAAGAACGGCGAGGACGGGACGGTCGAGCTGGGATCAAGAAGTGTACTGGGCGCCCTGTAGAAGTGCGGAGAGATTCCTTCTGCAGATCTGCACACATCAGATCCCTGATCGACTTACCGGGCCAGAGGGCAAAGGAGGCGAGGGTCCCGAGACGAGGCAGAAGCCAGAGAAGCGCAGACACGACGTTGGGAGAGGTTGCGTTAGGACAGGCGACTTGTTTTATCAGGTGAGTCATTCCCCGATTCAAAGAAAAACCTGATTTTCGGTAGAGTGTTGATTTTGCAAATTCAAACGTCCAGGTAAAAGTTAGCTAACCTAAGGGGAAGGTTAAAGAAACATGCCTGGAGTACTGTCCACTTTAGTGGGACTTTTCAGCTGCGGTAGACAGTCCTTGGAATATGGCCGAAGTGCACCACCTGGGGGAACGCCGGCTTATGATATGTATGCAAAATATGGTGTGGGTGCGATAATATTTTGTGAAATTTGGCATAGGCAAACTAGAAAGCAACCCGACCATTAGTGGCCGATTAATGGTAGTTTTGAGATTGGGAGGATAGATAACCTAGAAAGGGTGCTCATTAGAAAGAAAGCGCGACCTGCAGCTTTTGAGACTGTCAAAGATTGGAGGAGGGAAGCAATGCTCCGACTTAGGAGTAGAGAGAAGCATGCACGTAGGCACAAAACAAAGCTTGAGGTAGCAGAAGAAAAGGAAGAGGAGGTGTGGACGGCAAGTCTAAGACGGGAAGGGAGACGTGATCAGATGAACATAGAAAGAATATACCCGCAGCAGGAACTACACATAGCAGACGAATTAATGGAACATTTGTTAACTAACACGGGTGGAGGCCCAAAACCAGAATCGAAACCAAACACGCCAGCAGTGACTGCGCAGGCCCAACCAGTAGCTCTCATACCCCCTCCCGTAGCCCAAGCACTTCCCCTCACGCAAGCATTAACCCAAGCCCCACCCACAGCACGAGCACTCCCACAAGTGCAGACCGCGGGCACACAATTTCCCAGCATCCAGGAAGGCCCTTCACAGATGCCACCTGTGTCACTTGTCCCATCTGCACCTCCCGCTTCAGAGACAGATTCAGCACCATCCGCCCCTCCCGAAGTCGAAATTGAGACCGGGGAGGCGAGAGGCGGGGCTGAAGGAACAGGATTTGGACGGGTAACTCGAAGCGCGATCAGCAAAGAAAGAAAGATTGAATTATGGGAAGAGGCAGAAATGTACATAGAAGGAAACGATGGGACGGCAGCATTGGCCTCATTGTATGGGTACGCAAGAAGCAACGAGAGACAGGTAGTGTTGGAATGCATGGGGAAATTTTTGGTGGGAGAATGGAAAAAGTTACTTGACAAATTACCACCACAACCAATTAGCATGTTGTCGAATAAAAGATGAAGAAGTAAAGGAACATGTGAATGGACTTTTTCATCTTAAAAATGAGTTGGATAATGAATTTGCCGAAATGTTTGCTGCACCTGGGTACAGGGGTTGGGATATTAGAAGAGAGGGGAGAGGGACGGTAGAATCATACATAGAGCGGAGACATTCAACGTCATCTGTACAGAGGGGCGAGAAGTTGAAAGTATGTATACGAGAAGCGATAAAATGGGTATCGAACCCTAGTATCCCAACAATGGTCATACATGACATATTTGACGAATATTCCATGCCAATGAAAAGAAAAGCACTGCAATCGATGGCTGAACATTTGATGGAGAAGGATATAAAAAATAATAAGGCTAGGTCACCTGAGATACTAGCGGTATACAGGAGAGCATTCGAGCGAAGTACAGGAGAAACAGGCTTATTACTGGACTTAGGAATACTATTGAACCTAAGAGAAGGGGGAGGGATCGTGAGTGGGGCATTTCCAATGAGAGAGGTTCCGCCCACGTTTGTACCAAAAGTAGAGATTCCTGCGACGGGTACAGTAGGAGCGCAGGTAACACCAGCCCATTTCACCGCTCAATATGTGCATGTCCCCTTTTCCAGGCAAGAGGTGAATACTATAAAACATACGATCCCCGCTATAAGAAAGAATCCAGCAGGTTTCTACAAGGAAGTAGAGTCAACCCTGAGATCAGCAGTGCTTACTATGAGCAATATAGATTTGATTTTCCCAGTCATTTTGCCAGCAGATATATGGAAACAGATGAGGACGGTAGATGACGCGGGGCTTTTGGCGCCACATGGGCGGAGTTACTATTGGAGGACAAAAATAGGAAAGTAGGGGAAAATCCGGGAACCCGCATGGCAGATCTATAAGAACGGATAATGCGGAAATTGAGGGAAATAATTCCACAAAAAAGGATTCAGTGGGACAAATTAACTACATGTGTACAGGGCAAGGATGAGCCAGTAACGGATTATTTCAATAGATTTGAAGGATTATTCACAGACTTCAGTGGGCAGGATGTGAGCACAGAGTCGGGGAAAAGGCTATTTGTTGATAAATATGTGAGGGGACTAATATCACCAATTCAAGATATGTTAATGATGTCGGAAAGTTCCTGGGCAGCAAAACCGGTGAGTGAGATATAACACATAGCCCAGTATTACGAGAACAGGGTAAATGTGGTGAAAGAAAGAGAGGTGAAGGATAGAGTAAATTTAAAAATGAGGGTGTTACTGCAGCAGGTCATTGGATACAATAAAGGTAGAGGAAATGCACAAGGCAGAGGAAATTTGAATAATATGCATGGGGTGTCATTGGGATTAAATCAATGTGCGTACTGTAAGGAGGAAGGACACTGGAGAGCGCAATGCCCGCACCTACAGAATAGAGGTGGGTTTGGTCAGAGAAGGCCTCATAGAGGACATCAGGGGTCAAACGGCCCAAGCAGAAATAGCATGCAGCAGCAGAAGGGATATACTAATGGAGGTACTCAAACCCAATCCTATGTACAAAACCAAGCGCCAGAACCAGGCATTGAACCAAAGTCTTTCGAACCAAATTCCTGCAGAATTAATGCCACTGCCCATTGCAGAAATTGGTGACAACGAATCACCACCCCATGATTGGTTAATGGTCACTGAAGAAGAAACAAAGGGAAGAATTGACTTGAGCGATATCCCACAGAAAGAGCCAGATGGAGAGTTATTTTGTGATGGCTCTTGTTTTAAATTACCTGATAGCACATCAACGGCCGCATATGCAATTACTACCCTAGAGAGTGTTGTAGAAAGCAGAAGAACCCCCTACAATTCGGCGCAAGCCGCAGAAATAATAGCACTTATCCGAGCCTGTGAACTCTCTGAGAATTTGAATGTGAATATTTATACTTACAGCCAGTACGCCTTTGGCGTGGTTCATAACTTTGGCCGACTTTGGGCTGAGAGGGGTTTCTTGACATCACATGGGGCCAGGATTCAGCATGGCCCTTTGATTGTGCGATTGTTGTCTGCACTCACGTTTCCAAAGCGCCTAGCTATAGTGAAGTGCGAGGCGCATAAGAAAGTAACATGTAGAGTGGGAGAGGGAAACGCATTTGCAGACAGGATTGCGAAGCAAACAGCCACAGATTTGGCAAATAAAATGATGACAGTACAGACTGAGGAAGTACCTTGTATGATAGAGAATGGAGTTGCCACAGTCAAAGAAATGCAGACTGAGGCCACGACCGAAGAGATTCAGGGGTGGGCTGAGGGCTCTGCTGAGTTAGATTTGGAAGGATGTTGGGTGGACAAGGAAACAAAGAACTGGATGTTGCCAAATTGTTACGTGACTGCAATGGTTATAATGGCGCATAGCCCTACCCACATTTGCGCGAAGAAGATGGTACAGCATTTATCCACAGTATGGAAAAATGAGCACATAAAAAAGAATGCAGAAAGACTAGTGAAGAATTGTATTACGTGCCTGCAACACAATGTAGGGAAGGGAAGCGTGACTCCAGCAGGTAGTTTCGGCCCACCCTCTATGCCATTTAAGGTGGTCCATTTTGATTTCATAGAAATGGAAAGGTGCCAGAACTACAAATATGTGTTAGTGGTGATTTGTGCATTCAGCAAGTGGGTGGAGGCATATCCTTTAAAAGACTGTACTGCCATGTCAACAGCAAAAGTAATGTTAAAGGAGTATTTCTCCTGGTTTGGGTTGCCCCGTGTCCTGTGGTCAGACAACGGCCCCCACTTTGTGGGCGCAGTAGTGCTACAGATCTGTGCAGGTCTGCAGATAGAGAAGAGATTCCACAGTTCCAGGCATCCCAGTTCTGCCGGGCTTGTGGAGAGACATAACGGAATCTTGAAGTCAAAGATAGCAAAAATCTGCACGGGGAGCAAGTTGAGTTGGGTGGATGCATTACCCCTAGCGCTGTTGTGCATGCGCACGTCTGTTAAGGCTAGGAGTACCTCATAGATAGCAAAGCTTGGAATGTGGCTCTTCCCCCGTGTGCAGCTTGCTTCCAAGAACAGAACCACAGTGTTCTGTTCAACAACTAAAAGATGCCTCCGCACTTTCTAATTGCACATTGTTACTAGAATAGACATCGAAAGTGTCATAATCGTCATACTCGTCGGATATGTCCATCGTCATCCCGAGTTCAAAGGAACTTAATAAAGAGGGGCGTTAAACATGACATTGCTGATTGTATGATATGCATTTTGTATATATGTAACTGATGTACGTAATTCGCTCTCTTGCATCCCTCGAGGTCTAGGAAACTCATGTCGCAGGGCGTGAGATCAGAATTGGCCAATTGATACTAATTTTGCTTGCAATAAACTAGCATTGGGAATTTGAACGTCGTGTCAGGCACATCTTTCCGTCCTCCAATAGTAACTCCGCCCATGTGGCGCCAAAAGCCCCCGCGTCATCTACCGTCCTCATCTGTTTCCATATATCTGCTGGCAAAATGACTGGGAAAATCAAATCTATATCGCTCATAGTAAGCACTGCTGATCTCAGGGTTGACTCTACTTCCTTGTAGAAACCTGCTGGATTCTTTCTTATATCGGGAATCGTCTGTTTTATAGTATTCACCTCTTGCCTGGAAAAGGGGACATGCACATACTGGGCGGTGAAATGGGCTGGTGTTACCTGCGCTCCTACTGTACCCGTCGCAGGGATCTCTACTTTTGGTAGAAACGTGGCCAGAACCTCTCTCATTGGAAATGCCCCACTCACGATCCCTCCCCCTTCTCTTAGGTTCAATAGTATTCCTAAGTCCAGTGACTCCAGACGGGTCCGCCTCCTAAAATCTGGACGTAGAGCGCTGGGCATATACGTTCCAGGACCCTCATTTGATGGTTCGACAGCTGGCCCCGGCGCCCCTTGGCATCCGCTGCCTTAGCGAGGCGCCAGGCCTTGTTGAGGGTCCTGGACCTGAAGTCCTCCCAGCGCTTCTTGACATGATGTAAGTCGCGGACTGCCACCCCCTCCGCGTTGATGGCAGTCACGATGTCCATCCAGATTCTGGTCCGTCCTTCATTGTCTGCGCGCAAACTTCCAAAGAGGGCATCATACTGCCCCAGGACTTACTCTACCAGGACACCAACTTCGGTGGCAGTGAAACTGGTGGCCCTCTGCCTCTCTGGCTGGGGGTTGCCAGTGCTGCCAGATGGTGTTGTGCTGGACATGGCAACCCCAGAGGCAGGAGTGGGTGGGCAACTGGGTCCTGGGGCTGGGCTGTGGAGCGATGGAATCCCAGTCGGGAGTCTTCGGTTCCAGCAGGGGTGGTCACAGCAACTACACCCCTGGCTGACGTGCAGGCAGCAAATGGCAGGGCATGTAGGCAGCAGGCAGTCAGGCAGCAGCAGATGGCAGGTGGGAGCATGCTCGGGGCTATGGGGGGCAGTAATTCGGCTTTCTGGGCAGGAGTGTGGTCTTCCGTGTGTTTTCACGTGGCCAGCTTGATACGGAGTGATTTGGCACGTGAAAAAATTGCACGTCAGCATGTAATTCGAGGAAAGGGCCTTAGCGCGTAAGTGCGTCAGCACACACACGCGATTTCATTGGACCAAAGTGTCGGGGGGGAAATTCTGCCAGGGTCGACCGGACCGTCCGCAGACCTCCGGGCAGGGAGGCCCCAACTCCTCCCGTATATCCCAAAAGAGATAGAGTATGAGACACACGCAAGAAGCAAGGTGACTCTGCTGTTTATTAGACAAAACGGCAGGGATGGGTCAAGGAGCGTACGCGTCCGTCCTGACACACACACAATCGTGGGGCTCGCAGGCCCTTTTTACCTTAGTATGACGCGCTACTTGCGTCACTTGGAAAGTTTTAGCAAAAACCTATCTCCACTCTGGATTGGTTACTCGAGTGGTAGGGTTAGTATAGCGCACATATAGAGAACGGTGTTAGTGGCTGAGAGTTAGTCAGGTGGTATACCTGGGCTGTCCCTTCAATTTGATACATGAAAATTGTTACATGAAGACCTCTGAGGATTGGTCAATGTGAATGGCGTCAGTGATAAGAACCCCATGTTCTAATTGGTCCGCTCGCGAGCCTCCCAGTCTGGGACTATCGCTGTTCCCAGCTCGCGGTGCACCTGTCATTTGCAACAATGTTTTAATATGGGTCGGTGTAAACAATGTGAGGATTTATTCATATGTTGGGAGGTCGAATACTCCCACTGCTGCAGATGTCCAAATGAGTCTTTTAATTGTATCTGCCTGTGTCTCGAAACGTGGGATTCAGGCGTCTCCTTCCTCCTGGGCTTGGCATCTTGTCAGGTTTGACTTTGTCACGTGAGGTGGGACCGTGTTTGAGGCAAAATTCAACACAATTAATATTGTTTTTCCTACTGTGTGCCTGGTTTATCTTGCAGGTGCGACCTTGGCGTTGGCTTGCAGCGTGCGAGATTGCAACATCGTGCCCTTGGCGGTGTGCTTTCGCCGGGCTCATTTTGCAGGGTCAGCAACCCAGTTCTTGCTCACTCAATGTTCATGGAAGCTTTTGCCTGCGGCCTACTTGGGCCTGGTGCATAGGTGGAACCGTTTGATGCAGGGCGCTTTAGGTTCGGTATCATATTGCTTTATCCTCAGTATCGTGTCCCCGTTATATTCTTCATTATGGTACATGGCTCTTAGAAGAAGCGCGAGCAAGCCTTTTTTATATAAGTTCATGATGCGTCTTGCGTTTCTGCATTTTGAGAGCCTATGTGGAAAATAATAAAGATGTACGTCCGTGAGTATGTCTGTCGCCTACGTCATAGCACTGAGTATATTCTTTGTGTAGATTGGTGCGGGAGTGTCCGGTGTGTATATTTGCACAGGTGTGCTGACCGTTGGCTAGGTCGTCATGGCATCTCTAACGACGTGTAGGTTTAGTCGAGTTGGTCCGTGCCGCAGGTGTCGGCATGGACAGGGCGGGCTGCTGGGCAGGTAGATGGGCACATCCGTATGTTCCTGTACCAGGGTATTTGGTCGTCTGGTAGATAGGCAAACTCCTCTCGTGGCGGGTGTCTGGGCCGTGATCCTCTAGGCCAAGCGCGAGAGGGGAAGGGCGGGAGCCTGTTCTTCCATTCTCCCACTTCAGTCCCCCCTCTGGTCGACTTGTCGACCACAAACATATCCTTTTCTTTATCTCCTCTTACTCTCCATATTTTAGTTATTCCTCCCAAATGTCCATAGTGGTTAACATGGTCTTCAAATGACCAATACATATATTCACATGTTCCTCCAGGAGTGCAGTATACCCATTTCCCTATGTAGCTCCTTGGGTTTCTTGGGTTTTCGAGCTTCACAGATGGTGGGTCCAGGTGGTTGGTGATGATCTGGTTGCGCAACTTCTCTCTCTCTTTTATTATTGTACCTGTGTGTTGGCCGTCATCTGTTGGCATCAAGAGGTGTATACCAACCATTTCGATCATCTCGTCTGTGGTGCGTGCCTTTCGGGCTTTCCAAAATCTTATTATGATCAATGTAGCTCCAGCCAGAATAGTACATCCAACTATAATCTTCAGTCCATCTGACAGCCACGATGGCATCCATGACCATAATATTGAAAACCAGCTCTCATCCTTTTTCACACCTTTACTTTCATCCATCATTTTTGAGTGCATCTGGGCCAATTGTGATACAGCTTCCGTGAGTGTACCATTGTCAGCATCGTTAGCAGGAATGAATGTGCAGCATGATTGTCCTATCTTTGCGCAAACTCCTCCTTCCATTCCTGTGAGGAGGTCCAGTACATATCTGTTCTGTAGTTCAACCATTCTTACTGCTCGCAATTCCTCTTTTATTGCATTGAATCCATTTACTGTAGAGTTGATTGTCATCATTAGTTCCCACCTAGTTATCTGGAGCCATTTTGCGTTTACGTAAGCCTGCAGTCCAGGATGTATTATTGAGGAGAAGAACATAGCTGCTCTGCTGAATAGTCTGTGTTCCGGCGGTATTGAGGTCAGTGCTGTTTCCGACCTTCCCCACAGGTAATTTCCTGTCAGAGGTTCTCCTTGTCTTTTCCTTCTGTTGAGGACAGTGTCGTTGCCGTTGCGTCTGTTCTCTGATCCTTTCCGAGGCTGTGCAGACCTCTTCTTCCTTTTGTTTCCTTCATCCATCTTGGGGAAATTCGCCATATTCACATGCTTCTGGGGTACCACTAGTGATGGTACATTAACGTGTACTATAGTGCATACACCATTCCACAAAGGGGGCAGTGTGTGATACGCCTTGTCTCCACAGGCCCAGTAATGGTCCATTACTACTGCTGTTCCTGCTCCCCCCTCAGGTAACTCCATCACGCTTTCACAGTTGGTATTGTATCCTACATCCACCTCTCCTTTATGTTGGTAGCATACCTTAGGCACAGTTAAAGGCAGTATTGTTATTGGGTCTTCATCCTTCTCCATCCACGTGAGCATGGGTACGTACTTGATCCAAGTCATCCAACATCTATGGTTATGTCCATCAATAGTTGAAATATTTTCTCTTGTTACCATGTTGCTGCCAACCACTCCTATGTCCCATTTGTTGTTCATGTACACCTTCCCTGTTATTGTAATCAGTGGTCTTTCCCAACATCCGTTTTTACCAGGGACTTCAGTGGCGTACCAATCACATGGTAGGTACTGCAGTGTTACTTTCTTTGTTTCTCCTTTTTCAGGACCACTTGTTATGTATCTGAATCCTTCAGCATGTAAACTGCTCTTGTGTTAACTCAAATAAGTCTTGAGGAAGTTATTTTCATATGGGTATGTATCTCGTGTTTTCCACACCAGTTGCACCATTGTCCCTTGAAATCTTCCTTTCGTCTGGAACAGTGCCAGGTATATTATACATCGTGCTATTTTTCCATCTATCTCCGTAGCAACAAATGTTCGAGAAGCGCTCATGGCGTATGGGATCAATGAGCAAACGTAGCAGCTGTCTTCTGTTGTCTGCTTGCCTATTTTGGTCATGTGTTGGTACCACATGTTGTTAGAGACGTGTGCTGAATCTTGTACATAGTTGTCAATGCCTTTATTATCTGAGTATGTGCTGCGTTTAACTCTATTTTCCTGGTGTGGGGTTTTACTAGTACCACCTGACGTAACACCTGTTGCAGCTGGGGGTGGGGGTATATTAGGTTTGGGTACAGCAATAATATCAATAGCATAGCTGTACTGCCATACAGAGGCAGCCAAGAACCCGGTGATCATTAAAATCCCTATCAATTTTATTACAAATGCTAATTTCACCGGCATTTTGCTCTTACCTTGCTGCAGTCCGGCAGCTTATTCTTGCGACGTTACAGTTGCCCGCCTGAAAATTCTTAATATGCTCATTATTAAGGTTAGTTATTGTTATTAAGCTCTCCCTATCAAGTAGTCATTCAGTGCCCAGGCGAAGAGCTGTTCCCACGCCAATCTAAGCGATCTATCTCTTGGGGCAGGCAAGTATGGTTGGAGGTGGGGCATTGAATGTTCTATGGCCAAGAGGAATGCTGTGTAGTAGACACGTACCCTCCTTCCTTTCAGGTACGTTGGCCATTTTATTTCATATACAAATTGGTGTGACAATTCTTCCAGGTAATTATCGTCTGAGGGTACCATCTACTCCTGGGCAGTGAATTAGTTAGTTATCTACTTTCTTATCAGTACAATAATACGCTTTACCTGCATGTGCGAGAGAAAAGAAAGAGAACATTCAGGTGTTTACATGTGTATATGTGCAAAACAATGTCCTTCAGTTCAGTTATTACTACAGTGGGTAGGGGTCAATGGGCAGAGGGTTTGGAGCTCAGGCTGGCGGGAGTCTCTTTACCCTTTGATCGTGTAACCATGGGGTGGGCGGTATGGGGATCACCCCTTTCTTTTCTAATAGTTGTCTCTGGGGAATCTGGGGGGTGGCAGGGTATAGGGACACTTAGGCTGTTAGTTGTGGGAGAAGTCTCTTCCTCCGTTGGTGACGCTGTTGTTGTTCTTCCTGTGGCCCTGTCGGTGGCGCTGGGGCGGGTCTGGAGTTTGTAGATCTTTACGTCGTGTAGGTGGTTCCAAGCACGTTTGTCCTGTAACTTTACTGCTCTCGTTGATACCTCTTCTACCAGATGGGGGCCAGTGAATCGTGGACTGTTCCACTTTCTGTTGAAATTGCGAAGTAGTACGTGGTCACCTTTAGCAACTTTGCACAGTCTTTCCTTTTCCAATTCTTTATCCACGTCTTCTTGTTGGTCGCTGTTAGACCCGCCCCGCGTGCGCTCGAGCTGTTGAGACACAAACACTACACTAGTAATCAAAGAAGACACATATTGGTACATTTCATCACCAAGAACACTCGCAGTACTCTCGTGGTCAGTAAATGCTCTTGATGTTGGCGTTAGGGGAAGGCGCATTTGAGGTCCGGTAACCACCTCGTGAGGGGTGAGGTGGTGGTCGGACCCTGGTCTATTCCTTAGCTCAAATAGGGCTAATGGAAGGCAATATAACCAACTCTTCTTTGTTGTTTGCTGTATCTTTGCAATTGCCTCATTTAATAGGCCGTTCAGGCGTTCACATATACCGTTGGCCTGTGGGTGGTATGCACATGCAAATTTATGCTTGATGTTCAGCAAGGATGTAATGTGCTGGAACATTTCGTTTGCGAAATGTGGGCCATTGTCTGACCTTAATACCTCACACACTCCCCACCTAGGGAAGACCTCCCTCACTAGGAATTTAGCAGCTCTAAATGCATCTGGGTGTGAACAGGGCCCTGCTTCAATCCACCTCGAAAATGGGCATACTACTACAATCATATACCTATTTCCTTGACATACGTTGATCATATCAACATAGTCAATATGGAGTTGTCGGAACGGTCCCTCTGGCCGGGGTATAGTACCTCTTATCACCTTCAGAGTGTGGCCGGCCGTAAACTGTTGGCATGTGAGACAGTTGCTGATAAAATTTGACACATGAGAATTTAACTCGGGGCAGAACCAGTCTTCCCTAATTCGTGCTGCAATTACTTCCTTGCCTGTGTGGGCTGGGTAATGTAGTTGGCTCAGGGCGGTGTTCAAAAGTGCCAATGGTATTACAACCTTTCCAGTGTCACCCTGGCGCCATAGTGCGTCGGTTGGTGACATTGTGCATCCTCTTTCTACCCATATTTCTTTTTCGGCCATTGGTGCAGCCGCTTGTAGCTCCATAATCTGTGTGGCTGGGAGATGGGTGTACCCTTCTCTTATCAACATCTCCTTAGCCATTCCCCTCCCTCTCCCTCTCTGTGACTCTGGGGGGTTCCATATCTCACCAAAGTATGCAGCATACTTTGCATGTGCGTCTGCTGCTGCATTCCCTTTTGAGATGTGATCTTCGCCATTGGTGTGTGCGGTGCATTTCACTAAAGCTAATTCTTGGGGGTCATTTATTGCTTCAATTAGTTCAGCCAATAGGAGGGCATGTTGCACTGGAGTGCCATCAGCTCTCCTAAACCCTCTTCTTCTCCATTTCGACAGCCCTGAGTGGACAGTGGGTGTAACATACGCGCTGTCGGAGTATATGGTCACTCGTTTGTCAAAGCTTTCCTTCAACGCCAAGATCAGTGCAACTAATTCCGCTGCTTGAGCGGAGAAATGCTGTGGTAATTGTACACATTTCATGGCCACACACACCGGTACCTCCATCATTTTTACCACTGCTGCCCCAGTCCTCCTTACACCATCCCTTTGGTCGATAGTTGATGACCCATCAATGAACAAGAGCTCACCTCCCTCTAGCGCGTTTTCTTCAACCTTTCTAGTACATGAGTACATGTCAGTTATTTGCGTACAGTCGTGGGCATAATCTCCCCCCTCAATTACTTCTGCTAGGAACCTTGCAGGGTTGACCGTGCTACATCTAACAATTGATAGTTCAGCTCTGGATAAGATGATCTCATAACCTGATGCCCTTTGCGTGGTTAGGGTGGACTTAGGTTTATTCAATATGGCAAATAGTGCATGTTCCACAAACAGTGTAGTTGGGCACCCCATGGTTATTGCTGATGCTTTCTCTACCGCAAAAGCAGCTGCAGCGAGACCTTGTTCGCAAGGGAAATGACCTAGCATCACAGGATCTAAGTGGCCGCTGTAAAATGCTACTGGTTTGTAGCCCATGCTTGTTTTTTGGGCCAACACTGCTTTCATTACTGCTGAGTCGCAATGTGAAAATATAAAAAATTGTCGCTCATAGTCTGGGGATGCCAGCACCGGAGCAGTTGATATCGCATCTTTCAACTCATCAAAAGCCTCTTTCATTTCCATTGTCCACCTCAGCTTTTTCTCCACTTTATTAGCTTCCCTTAACGCCTCAAGCAGGGGCCCTATGTATGAACTGTAATCAAATACCCATGCTCTACAGTAGTTGCATAGACCCAGGAACTGCTGCAGTTCCCTCACTGTTTGTGGCACTGGTGTGTTTGAAATGGCCTGTGCTCTTTGTGGTGCAATCTTTCTTCCATGTTGGGATATGAGCTGACTAATGTAAAGTACCTGTTCTTGACAGTACTGTAACTTTTCCATGTCTACCTTGTAACCTTTCTCAGCCAATATTGTCAACATCTTTAATGAGTCCTCTCTGCATGTTCTTTCGTTTGTACTGCAAATTATTATGTCATCGACATTCTGCAACACTGTGCTTTCCACTTCAATGTTACCCAAATCCATCTGTATTACTCTGTTGAAAATTGAGGGTGATTCGCAATACCCTTGTGGCAATCTGGTGTTTTTCCACTTTGTGTTTCTGTAAGTGAAGCTTGTCAGATCTTGTGAGTCTGGGTGCAATGGTATTGAGAAGAATGCATTTTTAAGGTCGATCACTGTAAATCGTGATGCTTCTGCTGGAATGCCACACAATATTGTGGCCGGGTTTGCTGCTATGGGATACTCTGCTTCTACTATGTTGTTCAAGGGCCTGAGATCCTGTATGAAGCGCCAAGAACCCCCTTTAGCCTTGCGCACTGGGTATACAGCCGTGTTACATGGTGATTCTGAGGGGACCAATATGCCATTATTTATAAGGGCCGTTATGGTTTCATATATGCCCTCATCTGCCTCTTTTGATAGTGGGTACTGTTTCACTCTGGGGAGTATTGCACCTTTTTTCAATTTTATCCTTACTCCCCCTATACTTTTTATGCACCCCACGTCATAGGGGCTAGTAGTACACAGTGATGTGGGTACCTTTGTCATATCCTCCTTAAAGAAGGGGACTGGGGTGCATGCAGGTGCCTCAAGTGCCATTGCAATTTTCTGTGCTACTTGTTTGTACGCCACTCTTAGCCATATTTCCACACTCATCATAAACACCATTTCACCTTCCTCCTTTTCTTCTGAGAACAGCTCCTCATCTGACACCTGGGTGAGTCTACATCCTTCCGCTAGTGCTATCACTGCCCTCCATGCCCTTCCTTCTCTGTCTTGGGCATGTACAGCAATGTAATCAGCTGTTGCTATAATGCTCTCAATGTCCACTGGAACCACCTTTCCTTCTGGCTCATTGACTGGTGTTTCTGGTCTGAACAGATAGGCTGCTGGCCTCCTCCACATTTTTCCCTCTATCCCTGGCATCCATGCAAATGCCATGTCTGTCCCGTACTGGAAGAGCTCGCCATCTACTGGCTCCGCCCTAATCGCTGTTTGTCCGCAGTATGCTTGCATAATCTGTCGTGCTGTGAGCATGTCAATCCCTGGAGTGGAGCAAAATATGCTGTCCTCAGTAAATGAGATCGTCATATTCAACCTGTTCATTATGTCTCTCCCCAGTATATTTACTGGTGAGGCACTATAATATAGAAGTGGGACTGACGGGTCATAATCTCCTATAGATAAGGGTATGTTATCAGTAAAAGGAACCAACCCTTTAGCCCCAGAGAATCCTTGGGTGTTCATGGCTTCGCCTGACATCTTAAATTTACCCTCCCTTATGCAAGACCGGGTCGCCCCGGTGTCAACAAGGAATGATAACTTTTTGTCACCTATCGTTACCTCTATGCGTGGTTCCTCCGCACTATTAGGTGTTACTGACAGGATGGGACACACCAAGGCCGTCTGTGGACTGTCCTATTGAGGGTACAACGATTGACCATTTCCTGTGTAAGGGTTGTGTCCCAGGACCGTCACCCTACCCAGTTGTGTTTGTTGTACTTGGGGTTGTTGTGTTATCGCTACCTGTTGTTGTGGCAGTGAATGTGTCTGTGGCTGTTGTTGTGTTATTAGTTGTTGCTGTTCATTTCCCTGTTGCAACGTCTGCTGTTGCTGTATGCCCTGCTGTTCCTGTGTGGGCCTTGGTTGTCCCTGTTCACTCCATGATGGTGTTCCTGGTCTTACTCTACACGTGCGTGACATGTGCCCAAATAATCCACAACTCCAACACACCAGTGGTTCCCTACTCTGCCATGGAAAGCTCCCTGTGTTGTCCTGGTATACTGGTTGCCCTGTGGGATAGGAATTTCTAAGTCCTCCTACCTGCTGTTGGGTATTATATCCGTATCCTCTCCCTCTCATAATTCCTCCTCTCCCCCTGTTGTAATTATAATACCCAGCTCCTGGCATTGGGTATCCTCCTCCCATGTTGGTCGTGTATGGTTGGAGTGGCGGCACCTGTTGTGTTATAGTCTGTGAAGGTGGTATTTGGGAGGGATCTTGTGCAGCCACTACTTGTGTGGGGCTTTGGGTCATTGTTGTAGGCATTGTTATCAGTGCCCCTTCCATTGTGTATTTAGTAAGCTTTTTCTGTACTAGTTTAGCCTCTTCCGTTTTCCTGTCCTCTTCCTTTTGTTTCATTTTTCCTTGCCATGTCCTGCAATGATGCACTATAGTCAGTTGTATTTCTGGCCATGCTTTTGCTTCCATTCCCACTACTTTCTTCAGTTGTTTCTGAACTCCTTCCGGGAGCCCTTGTACTAGTATATGATAAAATATTGCGGGTGTTTTGTCCCATTGTTCTCTAGTTTCCATGCGCCACTTCTCTTGGATTTCCTGGATATAATCAACAGGATCTTCGTTCTCACGCCTCTTGCGGGAGGTAATTGCTCCTATGTCTGATGTGTCTGGGTACTGTACCCTCAGTGCCTGCCATAGTGCATGTCTGCAGTTTGCGAATGGTGCCCCATCATGCGATGTGTTTGTTATTGTTACCCCAGGGAATCCCGCTCTCTTCCAAATGTCATCGGCTGCATCCCCTAATATCGATATTAGAAGGCCCTTCACATCTCCTACTGCCAGTTTCTGTCCTGCGGTGTGTTTTTCCATTTCATATATCCACTTACCCGCACCTCCACTTAATGATGGGAGCCTGCATTTTATATTTTCTTTGTCTGTATGCTTCCAAGGGACATACTGTGGCCTAACCCCTCCCCTCTCCAGAAGTGGCATTAAGTTATGTCTCGTTTTACCCTTTGTGTTCCATAAAATCGAGTCCTCACACCCTTCCTCTTCTTCCCTTTCTTCTACATCGTCAATTTCATCCGTATTTCCCCTGCTCGTAACTCTTTCTTCTCCATCTTTTCCCCTTCTTCCATCATTTCCTGTATTTAATGTGGGCATGTGTATTCGCCTTTCCTGCCTGCGTCTAGGGAGGTCCCTAAGCCGACATGCATAGGGTGTCAGTTCGTCTGTGAAGGGCGCAAGTTTTATTGTGCGTAACGAGCGTGAGGTGGTTGAGCATGTAGGGTGCGATGGGAGAGGGCGTGATGGGGACGGTGCGGCCTCATGTGTCTGTCTTTCCGCTATTCCTTGCTCATCCTCCTCACTTCTCTCCAGCTCATCCTTTCTCCTACGGATCCATGGCGAGTCTGTGTTGGTCCGGGTGATGTATAGTTTATCTAGCCTTTCCCTTTCACTGTTTCTTCCTTCCTTCTCCACTCCTTCTCCTTCCTCACTACAAAGGTCAGTCATAAACGGCACCCCCCACTCGGTCTTTTTCCCCTTTATTGTTACTGTTTGTAAGTCTATTAGGTCCAGTTCTCCTTTTTCTCCTTTATCAACCGCTCCCCTTTGCGCTGATGTTGTTGCTACTTCTGTGTCTTTATAAACATCCCCCCATACTTCACTCTCCCTTCTCCTATCTTCTCTTTCTCCTTCATTTCTCTCCTCCATCTCCCTACCATTTTCCTCCCTTTTCCTTTTTAATTCCTCCATTACTTCACTACTCATCTGTTCCAATATTCTTTCATCCTCTTTCTTCCTTTCCCATTTCACCCTTTCCCTTTCTAATATGCTCTCTATCACCCTCCCTTCTTCGTATTTCTTAGTCGTTTCTGATAGTAATCTCCTCTTCCACTTTGTCATTTCTTTTTCTTTCTCTTCTTCTTCCCTTTTCTTTTCTCGCAGCACTGCTCTTGATACCCTTTCTGCTGCTGCTTTTACCCTTTCAGCTTCTCTCCTTTGCTCCTCAGTTTGTTCCCTTATTTTGTCCAATTCATTCTTACCTTCTTTCCTTTTCCACGCTCTCTCTCTTTCCTCCTTCTCGAGCTGTTTGATCAATTCATTCTGCTCATCCCTTAATTCTGCTAGTCGTTCCTCCAAAATCTCTTCCTTTTGCCGTAACAGCTCTTCCCCTCTCATTCCACTCTCCCTGGTATTATCCTCGTCTGTTTTCCTTACCACCTCCCTCTCTTCCCCTGTTAATGAACCTCGTAATTTTAATAGTATCTGTGCAGCTACCCACTCATCATTTCCTATTTCCACAGTTTGTTCTTCTCCAGTCCTCCCCTCCCCTGCTGGCATCTTCCCATGAGCCACATATGGTGGAGGGCTGTATGCCGGGTTCGAGTACCCCTCAGCTGCCCTGAACTGACCTCTTTCTATTTCTCCTAACTCCCTTAAAGGGTACAACCCCCCTCTCTCCGTTTTCACTCCCTTTGCTAGGGGTATATCGTTGCTTGGTTCCTTTTTTATTTCATTTGATGTATTATTTTTTCTCCTTCCTCTTGTCCGTTCCCCGTGTTCTTTGGGTTTTCACGCCCCTTTTTCCCATCCTCTCCTTCCTCCTTAATCTCTTTTTCTTCCAGTATTTCCTCCACAGTGAACATTCCATTTGGTCCTGGTCGGGACCCTTGGAACATCCTCCATAAGTTAAACACCTCCACGTGGTTTGCCAACTTCTTCCCTTTGTATGTATTATGCAGATGGTTTAGTAGTGAATGTTGGGCATATGGATCGAAGCTACCATTAGGCGGCCACGGTGTTATCATTTTGTTGTCAGTCCCCTGGGTCCATTCTATACTATACTTAATCAGTTTCTCCCTATGGGGTGACAATGTTGTACATATGTGCTGTAGTGGGGTAGTGAGGGTGTTCCCCCACCCTCCCGATCCTGTCCCGTATGACATAGTAGCGCTCCACTTGTTACCCTTCCCCTATTTGGTAGCGGTTATCTCACTAGCAGTTTACAATATACAGCCTTATATCGTTACCTGGCCCCGTAAGTTTGGGGACTTGCGATAGTCCGCTAAGGAAAGTTATAAAAATATAGTATTTACATTTGTATATTTTCTTCTGTCTTTCTTCCTTTACACGACACCCTTACGGCCCCCTGCGGCCGAGGCGCACGTAGCCCCCTGCGGCTGCATGCCCCTTATGACGTTCTTATACAGTCGTCCTATTTTCACTTGCTCCTCCTCTTTCTTCTACACTTGTCGTGGCCGGCGCTCTCCGTGCGCAGCCATGTCCCCCGTTTCACCTTTCCCCGATCAACTCATTACCATTTGTCTCCGTTTCCACTCTCTTACCACAGTTCTCTTCCCCACCACTCTCAGAAAGAAAGATGCCTTGTGCTCGGGATATCCTATGAAAGCCCTACTGGTGACGTCACCCATCTCTTCGAGCTACTGGTAAGTTCTTCATATATTCTTTAAGTTCAAAATACACTTGCAATCTACCCCCGTTAACCTCACAGCTGTCTTCCTGTCACTCCTGGAACAAGGTAATCAATAATATAATCGGACTGCGCACGCTGCGTCGCCTCGCGTGTGATACGCCCCTCGACAGGAGGGCTTAACCAGCCAATTATCTTCCGTATTGGGCAACTAACTAGCTACCGCCTACAGGGAAACGTCATCTACCTATCGAGTTTCTTGCTTGAACAACAGGGATCCTCATCTACTCATTGATCAATAAATGCCAAATCGTAGGAAACCACACACACACACACACACTTACACGTAGTCGCGACCTAGGCCAATCAGTGTCTACGAGCGGCCGCACGTGATGTTTTCGTGCTCCGCCCCCCACCTCGCGTAACGTAGCCGACTGCTCTCACACTCGTTCGGCTACCATTCATTCCATTGCCAACACTAAATTGTCAAACCTTCGCCGCGCACCTGTACAACACCTCCCATCTCCCGTATTTAATTCCTCCCCCCTCCCTCACAATTTCACATTGCTTGTTGTGCGTGGCATGCTCACCAAGTTCTCTTGATGCGGGGCCGCTCGACTGCGGTCACCCCTCCAAGCGGCTCGCCACCTCCCCTCGTCTGGTCCACGTCTGGACACTCGCCAACCGCGGGCGGGATACTTCTCAACAGGCTCCCGAGGGCCAATATCCGGATTGCGCTGTCCGGTCTTCTCGCAGCTCCGCGATGGTCCTGTAGTCCTCAGAAGGGGGCAACGGCAGAGGGGGCCGCGCCACCGGGCCTCCTCGCAACGTGATTACCTGGAAAAAGTAAAAATAAAAAAGCAGATCTTAAACAGATCTCAGCGGTGCCTCCAACTTGTCGGGGGGGAAATTCTGCCGGGGTCGGCCGGACCGTCCGCAGACCTCTGGGCATGGAGGCCCCAACTCCTCCCGTATATCCCAAAAGAGATAGAGTATGAGACACACGCAAGAAGCAAGGTGACTCTGCTGTTTATTAGACAAAACGGCAGGGATGGGTCAAGGAGCGTACGCGTCCGTCCTGACACACACACAATCGTGGGGCTCGCAGGCCCTTTTTACCTTAGTATGACGCGCTACTTGCGTCACTTGGAAAGTTTTAGCAAAAACCTATCTCCACTCTGGATTGGTTACTCGAGTGGTAGGGTTAGTATAACGCACATATAGAGAACGGTGTTAGTGGCTGAGAGTTAGTCAGGTGGTATACCTGGGCTGACCCTTCAATTTGATACATGAAAATTGTTACATGAAGACCTCTGAGGATTGGTCAATGTGAATGGGGTCAGTGATAAGAACCCCATGTTCTAATTGGTCCGCTCGCGAGCCTCCCAGTCTGGGACTATCGCCGTTCCCAGCTCGCGGTGCACCTGTCATTTGCAACAATGTTTTAATATGGGTAGGTGTAAACAATGTGAGGATTTATTCATATGTTGGGAGGTCGAATACTCCCACTGCTGCAGATGTCCAAATGAGTCTTTTAATTGTATCTGCCTGTGTCTCGAAACGTGGGATTCAGGCGTCTCCTTCCTCCTGGGCTTGGCATCTTGTCAGGTTTGACTTTGTCACGTGAGGTGGGACCATGTTTGAGGCAAAATTCAACACAATTAATATTGTTTTTCCTACTGTGTGCCTGGTTTATCTTGCAGGTGCGACCTTGGCGTTGGCTTGCAGCGTGCGAGATTGCAACATTGTGCCCTTGGCGGTGTGCTTTCGCCAGGCTCATTTTGCAGGGTCAGCAACCCAGTTCTTGCTCACTCAATGTTCATGGAAGCTTTTGCCTGCGGCCTACTTGGGCCTGATGCACAGGTGGAACCGTTTGATGCAGGGCGCTTTAGGTTCGGTATCATCTTGCTTTATCCTCAGTATCGTGTCCCCGTTATATTCTTCATTATGGTACATGGCTCTTAGAAGAAGCGTGAGCAAGCCTTTTTTATATGAGTTCATGATGCGTCTTGCGTTTCTGCATTTTGAGAGCCTATGTGGAGAATAATAAAGATGTACGTCCGTGAGTATGTCTGTCGCCTACGTCATAGCACTGAGTATATTCTTCGTGTAGATTGGTGCGGGAGTGTCCGGTGTGTATATTTGCACAGGTGTGCTGACCGTTGGCTAGGTCGTCATGGCATCTCTAACGACGTGTAGGTTTAGTCGAGTTGGTCCGTGCCGCAGGTGTCGGCGTGGACAGGGCAGGCTGCTGGGCAGGTAGATGGGCACATCCGTATGTTCCTGTACCAGGGTATTTGGTCGTCCGGTAGATAGGCAAACTCCTCTCGTGGCGGGTGTCTGGGCCGTGATCCTCTAGGCCAAGCGCGAGAGGGGAAGGGCGGGAGCCTGTTCTTCCATTCTCCCACTTCAAAAGGCCCTTAGCGCATAAGCACGTAAGTTACATTACGCGCGCAGCCGTTTCCCTCATAGCACGTGATGACAGAGCACACGTGGAAAAACTGCACGTCCGAGTGTCATCGAGTGTAATTGGAGGAAAGGGCCCGCGTACACGCGTATCCGTCGTGTATGTGTGGGCAGGTTTAAAAGCCACGTGTAGGACGCCATTTCCTTGTATGTGCTTTTCGTGGAGAGCGAGTGGGTGAAATCTGTACTTCTTGTCGGTTCACACACGATTACTTCACAGCGTTTCTAGTTCGTACTCCCTGTTACCTCTGACAGCTCTTTTCTGATTTATTGTTGAGCCTGTTTCCTCAAACAGAGTTCACTTCTCCTTTTGTCCTGTCTCCTCAGACAGCGTACAATTCTTCTTTTGGCAGGGGTGTTGCCAACGCGCACATGCGTGTATTTTTCACATTCTTTTTCCAGGCAGACGGTGAGTTCCGCACATACTTAGCAACTGTGCTTGCCCCGTGTGTCGCATTCCCTTTTGAGGTCATTGTAGGCTGCGTGTATTACGCGTACGCTTATTTTTGTGTTTCTGGGTGCCACAGCGTAGTGCGGGTTTATTTTTTCACGCACGTGGTATATGAGGGGTTGTGTGCACGTTAATTTTTGATTTTGGGCTGCCTGTGCATTGCGGGACCCGTCATCTTCCCCCAGGGGTCCCAGACAGCCTTGTTAGAGCACTAGGGTACGAATTCCATCTAGTATCTTTCCCCTTTGACCCCCAATTGCCCAGGACAATAGTTTACTGCAACTCCCATACGCACAACAAAATCAGTGCCATGGTTGGGAGGCGACCAAGCGGTAAGGGAGGCAAAGGTGGCTGACCTTCAAAAGATGGGCGTGGTGGGCGCGGTAGGGGACATGGCCGGGATTTGCAGGGTGCCCCTATACCCCCATGTGTGGAGGAACAATCAGGGACACCTATGCCCCCCCATGGTTGAGGGAAATGTGGCTGACACCATCCCAGCTCAGCCCCTGTTGGACCAGCCCATTGTGGCACCTGACCTGGCACAGGATGACTCCCAGGCTGACTTCCAGGTCAGCAAGTCTAGACCACGTGTGGCGGTGCAAGTTGTTGTCACCAAGCCACGTGGATCTGGGGCAGCTATGTCATCTGCTGCCACAAGTATGCAGGTTGGGGAGGCTGCAGGGGCAGCTGCAGCTCCATCCGCCCCAGCTCTGACTCTCCCAGCCAGGACAGTGTCAGTCCAGGTCCATCAAACTGACATTCCCCCTGCCAACATTACCCTGCAACCAATGCCTGCATCAAGACCTATGGTCATTGTGCATTCCCACACTCCTACTACCCAGTCCACCTGTGATTCTGCCCCTACTGACCAGAGCATCGTAAGCCACTCTGGCTCCGCTCCACCTTTAAAGAAGAGAAAGAAGGGTGCTCTGGCACGACAGGCTGAGACCCCAGACACGGCTACACACTCTGGCACGTCAAGGAAGCCTTGCTTTAATGACGCAGAACTTGATGCACTTGTGTCCTATGTGTCGGCACATAGCCACGAAATGCTGGTGACTGCAGGGTCCAAGACCACACCTGGTCAACGTAAGGCACACTGGCAGATCATCGCCCTCTGCATAAGTGCCCTTGGATTTGTGAGGCGCACAGCTGATGATTGCTACAAGCTGTGGAATGACCTGAAACGCAGAGCAAAGAACAAGCTGGCCTCAAATCATGCCGCTACTCTGGTGACTGGCGGTGGGTCTCCACAAGAGGACAACAAACTCACTGAACATGAGTCTGTTGCTGGGGCCTTCGTCACAGAGGAACAGATGCAAGGTGTGGGAGAACTACCTGATTATGATGCATTGTCCAGTGAGTGCCCATGAATGTGTGTGTAATGCATGTGTATGTTGTTTGGGTGACGGGTTCTGATTGAGTGCCAGGTGAGGGTGTGTGTGCCTGAGTGGTATGGGTCACCCATGTGCTTCATCCAAAACAATCAGCGGCCTTGGATTTGGGTGTGACAGTATCCCTTCTGCCCACAGTAGTAATTTAGCGCAACATTACGGCAGTTGCCCTTGAAGTGGCATCTTGCAACAACATTGTTTGTATTTTTCAGTGTTCGTTCAGGCTGATTGTTTCAATTCTCCCACTTTTGCTATGCATTCCTCAGCCCTATTGTCACATTTGTGACATGCTTCTGTCATTGATGAACCCCACATTGGCCCACATGTGTTACCTTGTTAAGTGAATGATTTGACCATTCAGGCTGATTGAGTATTGGCCTGATCACATACATTTTTGGGGCCTGTTTGAATGTGGAACATGATAGTTGTTTCCTGTCATGTTGAATTGCACAACCATTGATGTGTACATCAGCCTGCAATCACTGTATTTTTGTACACTGGATGTGTTGCAGTGTGTGGCACATGCGTATTTTGTCACACTATGTAGCATTTTTCATCTCATCATGTCCATCTCACATGGAAGGCTGACAGTACTCATTCACTGACATATGGATGTACTTGTGGAATGTACCATGGCTATAGTGCATGCCATCTGTGTGATGGCATGTGTCATGTATGTGTATTGGACATGCCACTCACAGGAAAATGTGTGATGGCAGTGCTACCCAGCATGCAGCAAATGTGTTGCTCTTCCATCTTGGTGTCATCAGTGTCTGCCTTTTGCCTCCCCTTCCAACTCAGTGACAGTGCATGCATGGGAGGGTTATATTCATGTGGGACATGTGTAAATCATGTACTGGTTCTGTAGCTTGGCAGGCCTATTTGTGTGCTATGGTGCTAATGCCTGTTTCCATTTTTTGTCTTTCATGTTTTTGCAGGGGATGACGCACTTGATGCTGTTGAGGTTGAGGAGATGGTGCAGACCCAGGAGGAATCTCAGGCAAGACCGGGCACCAGTGGGGGATGTGGTGTGGTGGTGGGTGAGAACCCAATTTTGCTGCAGACCATTCTGTCCAGGGGTGTCTCTGGGTGCACCTCCGCAGACCTCTATTCAGGTGCTGATTTGGATGATGAGACCTATGTGCCGTCACAGGTAAGTGTTTGTGGAAGGGATTCTGTTCTGTCCAACCCACCTGCAACAGGGGTACAACCCTCTATGGGGATGTCAGTGTTGGTAAGTCCGCCTTTGGCGGTTACGGATGCAGGGTCACACTCCACAACATCTGATCCAGTTCCTGGGCCAGCAGATCAGAGGGGGAATGCAGACCTGCAGCCTCAGGCAGTGCCGGCACAGCAAGGCGCAGATCGCCTTGCCCTAAATAGGTGTGGTGCCCGCCGATGCGGTGGCCGTACGCCATCAGGCAATACCGTATGGAAACAATCCATGTACGGTATGGCAACCCAACAGGCAGCATCAGTTGAGATGATGGCTGAAGCAATGGAGAGGGTGGCCACTTCCATTGTCCCCCCTGAAAGGCAGATGGAGCAACTACAGCAGGCAACAGACTCCATTTGCCAATCACACAGGGAAGACATGTTGGCGTCCAACAGGGACCGATGGGCGGCACTGGAGACTCTACGCCAATCAATATCAATAGAGTCCCAGGGCCACAGGGAAGCCCTGAGGGTAGAACTCCATCACCTCAGGGAGACTCTTGTTGACCTTGAGGCTTCCACTAACTTGAGGACAGAACAGCAGCTGGAGCGGCTCACACGTTTGCTCTCAGCTGAGATACAGGCAACTTGGGAGGAGATCCGGGCATCACGTCAGGTGCTGCATGGGGATCTCCACACTATAATCCTCCAGAACGAGACCTTCCACACCTGCATGCTTGCTGCCATGGAGGACCATACCAGGGCTTTGCGTGGGCTGCCTCCCATAGCACCACCACCTCCTGATGCAGCAGCAGAGGGTGATGAGAGCGACAGCAGCAGTTCTCCCACAATGGCATAGCCATGCAGGCCATGAGCCCATAGAGGTGTTTTTTTTCCCCAATATCCACACAGGTGGCTGTTGGTGCGCACCCTGTCCTCGGACCTCCTGGGTGGCCTCCCCCCCCAGCCCCCACATGACCATTTTTGATTTTTGATTTTTTTTTACAGTGTGTTGTCTTGTGTGGCTCCCGTGGGCATCCACTGTATTCCGGCTAGGCACATGCAGGCTTGTCCTGAGTTTGGGTTAGATGCTTGGGTTCGTGAGACACACACCCCTCCTGCTTCCCGTTTCCATGGGCTTGCAAAGGGTGTGCCCAAGTGACAGTGAATTACACAGTGACGTTGGACTCCCATGAGCTGTGTGGGCAGTCTGTAGTCAATACTGTGTATACATTCCTAGTGGATATTGTTGTTGTATTGTACACTGCATGGTGTATTGATATGTGCTTGTGAATCCATGTCTTCCTCCTAATTTGCAGGTTCATTCCTCATGTGTTCACAAGGCCGTCTACTTTGGAGATGGAGTTCATGTTGTAAGCAGTGCACTTACACATTTGCATAGCAGCAACACTGTACAGTTGGAAGGGGTCGATGTGCTGGCATAATCAGGTTGTAAGACTACCACTACTTTAACTTAGTACTGTCATGTTTTCGCTATGTTTGAGGTTGTGTAGCTGCATTGTATTGTTGGTAAGTGTTTGGTCATGTGTGTTGTTAGTTCTACATTACTGGGAGCATATTGTGTGTGGCCAGTTTCCATTAGGGACACTGTACTTTGTGACACTTGTGTCAGGTTTTGGGGATTGCTTTGTTTGCTCTCACATAGCATGACATGCCATGGTGTGTTGGGTGGCGGTGCTGGGGAGGGGTTGGGTGACATGGCACTGTTGTCATGTTGTATTTTGCAAGGGGGTAATGAATTTAGCAGCATATAAGTGTATCTTTTGATGACACAGCATTGGTGGTGTTTGTGTAGGTAGGGATGCACACAATGTTACACTTCCAGGTGACCAATCTCAGGCTGGTATGGTTGTGACAGTTGACTGTCCCTTATGTCATCGCCATTGATTGTCAGCTGGTATGTGCCAGGGCTGTGTGCACTCCACAGGGGTGTGATTTTATGTGAAGTAATTAGCCACCAGCTGCGTACGGGCTGCCTCCCCCCGTGCCCTTTCCCCTCCCATGCGCAGCGAGCGTGCATGTGGTTGGGGATGTGGGGGCACCACCATGTCCACTGGCAGGCCCCGGCGTGTTGCAACATTGTGCAGGACACATGCTGCCACTATGATCCTGCACACTACTGGGGGAGTGTATAACAGCTGCCCGCCAGAACGGTCCAGGGAGCGAAAGCATGACTTGAGCACTCCGAATGTGCGCTCCACTATGCCCCGGGTTGCAATGTGGGCTGTGTTGTATTTTACCTCGGGTGGCGTGATGGGGTTCCAAATTGACATCATCATGTGGGTGCTCAGAGGGTAGGCACTGCCCCTTGGGGAGGTGGTGATGGGTATCATTAGTGGGGTTGTGACATTACTGAGTATCTGACATGCATGTATGTGCTGTGGCATTTAGACTCACCGAGCAGCCATGTATCGCCATGCCGCCCAGCTTCTAGGTCCCAGTTTATGGTTGACATTCTGTAAATAAAACTGTCGTGGGTGGATCCTGGATAGTTGGCATATACTGAGGTGATGATTCCCTTGGCATCACATACTACCTGCACGTTGATGGAATGCCAGTGCTTGCGGTTTCTATAGATGTGCTCTGATGCCCTGGGGGGACGTAGAGCCACATGGGTGCAATCAATGGCACCTAGGACTTTGGGGAATTGTGCCACCCCGTAGAAATCTTGGACGGCAGCCTGCCTTTCTGCGGGTGTTCTGGGCAGGTATATGTGCCTGCGAACTGATGGGTGTGCAGTCATGATGGCCAAGACCTGGTGTAGGCAGCGTGACTGCGTGGCCTGTGACACCCCCCCCACTATAGCACTTGTCCGCTGAAATGATCCAGTGGCCAAGAAGTGCAGTACATTGAGGACCTTCTCCAGGGGGCTGAGTGCTTGGGAGGTCATCCTCCCACTCACTCACCAGGTCGAGTATTATGTGAGGTGGAAACCTGTACCTCCCATACACCTGGTCTTCAGGCATCCCAAAAAGGCTGGTTCTGGGTGTGAAAATTCTGGGCCTGACTATCCTCCTCCTCCTTCTGTGGTATCCCACGACCACTGCTGCTAGGAATGGTATATTCATCCTGGCGTCTGAGCTTGTTTGTTGTTTGCGTGCACTTTTATGCTGCGTGGGTCCAGGTACGCCTGCTTCCTGCTGGCATACATGTTTCCGGATTAGCGCGTATTTTTTGGCGCATGCGTTAGCCCCGTTCGATTCCATGAATGTGCGTGTGGGCGTTCCGCGCATTTGCCTCCTGTACTTCCCCCGTGACGCCCACATTTTCACGCGTTGTTCCCCATTCCGCGTGTCACGCCCCCTGTTCCTCCTACTTTTGTTGTGTGCGCCGCGCTATGTGCGATTTCGCTGTGCGTGTAGCGCACGCTGTTTGGAGACGTGTGCGCCAGCGTGCGCCACTCAGAATTTTGGCACACATCCTGGGATTTACACGCGCACGGACTTCCATGAATCATTGTGCGCGGGTTTCTCTGCGATTTTCACACTGACACTGCGATTCGCACGCTTTTGCACGCTTGCGCCGAAAATTTCAGCGCACATTCATTCCATGAATCGGCCTGACAATGTCAAGCCTATTCTCAAAGGGAGTTTGAATGTGCACATCATAGATGTGCACATTCAGATGCCATTTTTGCACCACTTTGCTCATGTGGCCAAATAAATGGGTGTCTTTGCGTATTTCAAAGTGCCTCCCACATCCAAAAACAATGCTCTTTGAAATGTGCAGAAAATAGTCACATTCCCCTGTGACTATTTGTAATAGGCACAAGGGGATGAGAAATTTATGACTGGCCATTGCCACCCTATCATGCTTTTTCTTTTAAATGGAACAGCTTTAGTATGAACTGTTGCTGTCCCACTTGGAGGACTTGCTGTCCCTCAAACAGGGATAGAAATGCTTTTTATCTTAACATTGCACAATGATGGGCTCTTTAAGGGCCTCCCACTGAGAAATGCCGCCCAAGCATAAGTGTGAGAAAACACTAATTTTTGCGAACACTCTTGACACTAATGTATGCAGGGCGGCAGGCGAGAGCATAAGTTGTGCATCTGCACAGTCCCCTGAAATGCCCAAGTAACCTTTGTGCATAAGGTGATCTTTTTCTTGGTGCAAGTGATGATTTGCAGTTGCACATCTCATCACTTCTACCAAAGAACGTGTCCGCTATGCATAAATGGCGTCTGCATGGGTGACTCAAAGATGTACACATTCAGATGTACTTTTTCACCACCTTTGCACCTTTGAGTGGACAATGGGGATTTCTGTGCATTTCAATTAGCACCCCAAATCTGCAAACAGAAAGCTCTTTGAAAAGCACAGAAAATAGTCAGTTCCACTGTGTCTATTTGCAATAGGTGCAAGGCACTACGGAATGCATGACAGGGCCATTGCCTATCATGCCATGCATTTATTTTAAAACGGAAGCACAGCAGCACAAACCACTGCTTTATCATTTGCATATTTGCATTTCTATTCCTCACTTTTTTTAAATTGTTATAATGATGGACACTTTCAGGGTCCATAATTGTAAACTGTGCTCCAACCACCCCTGTGAGTTCTGGGACCCTTTGATTCATTAGTGTTGGAAGTGGCAATAATCACTGTATGCCAGTGGGCTGGCCAGCACATCATTTCCATGCCCACACAGGCCCTATGACAAGCTTAGCGGATGAGGTAATCTAAGCATTTCTGCCAAGAGTTCATGACGGGTTGACATGTTTTTTGAGAGATGATGATGGCTGTCAGCAGGAGCTGAGGAATGCCTATCTGTAGCTATCAAATGTGAATGGTTATTCTGGGGCATCTGTCTGAATGGGCGGTCCCTAGACTGCTTATTGTTTTTTCCTATGAAACCTTTATTGAAACATGATTTACATGGATGCCAAAGAAGTATAAGTAACTGGATAGTGAAAAGAATAATAAAAACAAACCAGGAAACCCAGTTTTCATTTCACAGTGATTAAGACATCATAATGGTACATTTAGGGACACTATGGACAATAAAATAATGAGCTAGCCAGTGGCGGTTGCACACATTATATTGCATAAAGGGAGGAGACAGCAAAACAATGAAATTGTCATTGTAGTGGAAATGTCTTCAGCAACTTGGCTCTATGAAACAACATTACATTGTTGAATTGCTGAGCAAATTCAAAGAAAGGAAGCCAAGTTGGCATGTATTATTTACATACCCCCTTCAGGGAGGCTGTGAGCTTATCCATGGGATGGACATTCCATAGTTTAGCCCACAAAATCTGATATACATGTGTGCTGGGTATTTCCAGTGCTGCCAACCTAACAACCAATATCAGATTATTTGCGATTTGTTACGACCATGGCTGGAGGGTCTGATTGTTTATAGACGTTATCAAGAGCTATATTTCTCAGAAGAATCCAACTGGGTCTCTGAGCAACACAAACTTTGCAATTTGCTTTATGTGGGTTCAAAGTTAAAATGTTGTACCATACAGCAAGACCAACAGGGATGCATAAGGGAACCTGGGGCAAAATGACAGTGCAAATAGATTGGAAGGGTGGAGGGCTAAATCATGTTGAAACAGATGAGGTGAGGTATGTAATGACTTCTATTTATGGTGTGCAAGTTGTTTACACAGAAAGATCCCTGATCTAATACCCCCCACCACAACAATCCCAAACCACAATCAAGAAACAGACTATTTTAAAAATGAATACTTGGCTTCATTTAAAAAATAATTCAAGAAATTAAAGCTGTTCCTTGTTAGGTAGAATTTCCTTTATGAGTACAATTCTTCCCACTTTGTTAGTAACCCAGCCTTTTTGCGAGACTATTGAATTTTTGCTCTAATTCTCCAGAGTGAGTGGGAACCTTTTTCCCACTCACACTTTTACTCTAACCTCAGGAACCCTTTTTTACCGGTTGTGGGTACTTTCTAATGGCATTATGCTTTTTCCTCCATATTTTCTGTCATCTGCCTTTTATTACTGTAGCACACACACTTTCTGTGCAGTGTTGCTTGAAGCTCCTTGATTTTTCCTTCTTATTTTCCTGTGTTAACACAAGTTACCACGATAAGGGATACTTTTTATCATACCCTTACTTTTCATTTGTGAGATCAGCACACCCCACCTTATGTGGAGTGCTGAGTGGACACATAGTATCCATTTTCTCACTTCTATAACTTTCTAGTTACGTTGACAAGTCTATCTAAGTGCCTGGTGGTAGTGGATGTTTTCTAACGATTTTTGTGAAACTTACATAGCAGACTGTATTCACAGCTGCAGTAAGGGATACATGGGTCGACATAGACCTTAAATAGTGCCTGTCTTCTGTTATTACCAACTCATGATGACTTGTGCTTTCTTGGGCCTTTTTCTGCTGACCCGGGTGGGGGAGCTCCTGATCTGTCTTTTGTCTTCTCCTGGGTTCCATGGGAAACCCTGTCCGTAGGCAACAGAGTGTCTGGGAAGACAGGAAGCTGGGAGAAGACCAAAACTCCTCAGGTGTTTGTCCTCCAGTATGTCTGCTTGGATCCAGTTCTGACTGTGCGCCTGGCTGTCCCTTTGGGACAGCCACCACCCTAAGTTTGAATGTAGTATACATGATAATTGGCTGGGTTATAGGCTGTATATAAGGGGAGGGTCTTGATGCAGAAGCCAGAGTTAACCACTGGAAGATCCATTCTGAAGAAGAAAGAAGAAAGACACCTGCAGCCACCTCCACGGACCGTCAGGGCCGACTGAGTGACCGCTCCAGCTCCAGCCTTTTCTTCTGTGCGACAGGAAGATCTTCACTGGAAAACGTCCTCCCTGGGACTGGAGGGCCTAACCAGTTTTGAGACCAGCTACAGTTCGAGCCATCCAACGACGAGCTGCAACATTCTGGACTTGCAATCTCTGAATACCCTGGGACCTCTGGCACTGCTGCAATGCATTCTCTCATCAAGCATGGCTATTGATGACAACTTTTGGGCAGCTGTCTGAGCCACCACAACCAAATGCCATGAAGATCATCCCATGGGCATCCCTGTGACCAAGTATGACCATCAGCTCCCACTAAAAGTTCGTCCTCCAGCCATCAAAGCCAGAGACCCAAACCAGAGTTGCTGTGGTCTTACCTTGGGGACCCGCTGGTGTCATCATTGTTCTTCACTGAAAAAGGTAATATCTCACCCCTGGATACTTACCTGGGTAGTTGTTGTGTTGCTGTTCGCTCCTCTTGAGCTTCTGGAGGCACGTTGGGGTGGACGACCCAACTGTATTCTCCCAGGCCTCAGGAAATCCGTCCTCGAAGTTGAAATCCTTCAGGTGGCCTACCTAGCCCCTATGAAGCCTCTGAATCAATTTTACATTACTTACTTGTTAGTTACAAAAAGCATTTTATAAGAACTTGTAACTTTGACAACATCTGCCTTCCTTTGTTCTACCACCCACGGGTCACTGGTCCCCCAGTGTCTCCCTTCTGACTTTTGAGACATTCATTCTCCAGATAGGGTTGGACTAATACATTTAAGGCCTAGACAATGTTATTTACATACCAGTTTTTCCCTTTCTAGTAAATGTTGGTTGATATGTTTTGATAACTTGAAACTACTCTTAGTACTTAACGGTTACTGTTCTAAACGTCAACTATTGCATTGATTATTTCAGCAGCCAATATCTACTGTGTATATATATCTGTGTAAACTGTTTTTACTTACATGAATTGCATATTGGTTTTAACATTGCCTTAGAGTATATAATAAATAACCATATTTTTATATAACTACAGTGTGTGTTTTCTTGACTGCAAGTGTGCTCAAAGGTCTTTGTACTCACCTACAACCCTTCTCCCTCAGAGACTGAGCCTGGCTGCTTGACCATAGCTGCCAAACCTGTTGGGTAGTTCAGGGCAAACCTAACGGTTGGAGCACTGTACTCCTAAGAGTGAGTCTTCTAAAGCCCTACCACAGGTGGACTTTAGTCAAACTCTCTAACATTCCTCTGACTTTGACGTGCTAAACCTAAATCATAAACATGTTGTCTTATGATAAGCCTTAGGATCAATGTACACACTATAATGTGTGTCACACAAGTGACAACCAATGCCAACCTGAGTACGTGTGACACAAATAAAACCAACACTTTCTACAACACAAATAAGGTGTTGAATCTTATTTAAGAAGAAGACTACCAAACAGACATTTGGAAACAGGATATCACCCAGGCCAGTGCCAAAGTACAACAAAAGGGTTCCAAACACAACAGAAAATGCATACCTAGAACTTGGACTGCAGGAGCTTTGTCCATTTGGAAACCCACATGCAGGCAGCAGGAAACAGCCAGATCTCCCCAAAACAAGCACCTAACTAAATTGGCAAACTAGCGCAGAGATCCACAGTTCCCACAACCTCCAACCACTTCACCCTAAAAAGATTTGGATTACATTAATGATTCTGGCAGACACAATCACAAAGGCCCCTCATTCCATATTTCAATCTCTGTTTTTTATATTCTTGACTATCCGAACTGTGTCGTTTTGAATGACTTGCCACTTTTGAATTTCTGTTTTAGTGGCTCCTAACAAGAGAGCGTTGCCATAATCAAGCCGCGACAGGATGATTGCTCTGGCAATTGTTGCGCCATTGATTTCATTAATGAAGGGTCTTATTGCTCTCAGAAGACGTAGATAATAGGCGTTATTTTTCTGCAAGTAGCTTACCTGTGCCTCCGAGCCCACCGAAGCTTCCACCATCATCCTGAGAGTTTTAACATGCGACATCACCAGGATGATGGTGCCTTTGATGGTAAAGGACTTATATTCGTTAACTAACTTGCATCTAGCCTGTCGTGTACCAAAAATCAGCAGTTTCGTTTTGGAATTATTTAAACACATCCAATGATGTTGCATCCAGTGGTCTATGATGTGATAAACCTCTGAAATTTTCGCACTGTCAATGATGTAGTCACCCGTAAGTTCAAAAATGAGCTGCGTATCATCGGCGTAATTCGTGAAAAATACGCCGATGTGTTCCAAGAGTTCGCAGAGGCTTCTCAGATATAAATTAAACAAAAGAGGTGACAGGCTAGCTCCCTGCGGGACTCCATAAAGAATGGGAGCGGCCTTAGAGAAATTGTTACCCCAATGTATTCTGGCACTACGGTCTTTGAGAAAAGATGACAACCTGGCCAATGCCTTGAGTGAGCAGCCAGCAATGTTAGTCAGTGCCTCCTGAAGGAATTAATTCTATTATTCCCATTAATTTTGTACACAGATTTCTTCTGCATTTTACAAACAGTTGACAGTATAGTATCAACCATGGCCTCATATTCATTGATATGTTTAAAATTGGAAAACTACATTTGTTAATAAATTACCTAAAACACTTTAATTAAGAACAAGAATCATTTTTCTGACCAAATGACATGATTACCTGATCCATTAACCCTATGCTCTCCTACCAATATATCATGATCCTTTCAATAGATGTGCAAATAGGCGAATTCTAAAATAACATGATCACTAAGACAGGAGCAGATATACTTAAATTCACATATGTTCTCATACATCCTTTCTTGCAACATCACATAGTCGATCCAAGAGTGTTTGACATGGTCAAGCCATGCATAAAGCAAAGAATCAGCATTACACTGCTGGCTAATTTACTAGGCCAAATCATATGCCATGAATAGAGACAGCCAACTAGCCAGATTGTGCTCCATTTCTTCTTCACTGGGTAACAAAACCCTAACACCATGTTGATTCTCTAAAATATTCTGTTGATTACCCACAAACAGATCTTTTACCCTGGGAAACTGTTGGTTGTTCAGATCCCCTGCAACAATATAGCTTCCGTCCTTATTGTCATAACCAGCAGTCTAGGATCTCCTCTACATTATTTATAATATTTTCAGACATGGTGTTAACCGGGGGATTATACACATTTAAAATCAGAACTGTCTAACACAATATTCTCTCTTCTAAAGAGACTGGTCTGCTACGGTAAAGGATGTAGCACAGTTCATCTGATCATTGGAGGAAGTGAAATTGAAAAGGTATTGTCATATAGGTACCTAGGGGTCGAATATGGAGATTATAAATAAGCGCAATTAAAGACCTACAGAAGACAGAGAGCTATTGTCCAGACAGTGTTCATTTAAATATGTACAACTAATACGGCTGGATATAGTTATGCAGGAACAGACATGCTTTACAAAGTTTTGTGCCCCCCATTGCCTGTGGCCTTGGGTCATTGATCATGAGTTGTCTCAGGTGGTTAAAAACTATAGAAGGGCACTTCTGGAGATCTGTCCTGGGTCTGGCAAGATTTGTTTCAATAGAATCAATATGCCTATAGTTTGGCTTAATGTCACTTGCATCTATTGTCCTGTAAAATAGGGATATACTATACATTAAGGCCCGGCAAAAAGTGTAATAGTTCACTGTTGAATGAAATGGGCAATGCCATGATGAAACAGGGAAATGGAACTGGTCTGCATGGGCTAATCTTGGGGTAGAGTTATTTGAAAGGATAGATTGGACACCAGACTGGACTCAGAATTACTTTGTATTAAGAGATGAATTTGAAAAGAAGTTGAAAGACTGGGATGGCATTAACAACTACACCCACATGGAATCTCTGCAAATATATCCGGCACACAGCACAATGCAATACAAATATTTTAAATCTCAACCTTACTTAAAGAGATGCCTGGCAGTGCATGTATGCAGATTTGACTTGCTATTAAGGATTGACAATTTACCACACTGTGCCCTGTTAAGTATATTCCCCCGAGCACTGTGTACTATTAGAATATGTAAAGATCCATGGGCACAAGAAAGTGCACAGCATGTACTAACAGGGGGAGGAAAGTGTGAGAAGTTTACGTGCAACTGTTGGGACAACTAGCCTTGGCTCTTTTTGGAAATACTGTATTAACTCCAGTAACATCAGCTGAATGATCGCCGTATGCAATGAATGGAAGGAAGAGATTGAAAAAGTATAAATGAAATAGTAACAGGTGAAGAATGTAAATAGATTTTAGAACTATGAAATGTACTTAATGCATTGTAAAAATTAGAAATTCTAATGCTGTTGTTGTAATGATATTAATTGTTGTGATGTCTTTGAACTAATACCACAGTTCCCAGGTTCAAACGCACCAAAATGGGTGGCAAAAGCTTCCAGTTGAAAGCAGCCCAACATTGGAACTCCCTACCACCCTCTCCAAGGACACCCCAAACCTACACACACTTTAGACGCAACTACGTACATTGGATAAAGAGCAATGACCGCTAAGACCATCCAACCCACCACTGCTACCCAATATGTAAATATGTATATGTGTAAATCTGCAAACTCTTGCCTTCACCATAACTACTGCAACCTTCTTTGATCTTATTGTAATTAATGTAATGCATTGTAACATGTAACCAAGCTGTGAATAACCTTGTTGCTCCTGCGCCCTCATACCCTCGGGTCTGATGTGCAATACAAATGAATAAACTAAACTAAACATTATATTAAATAGGATATTCTGTTTCTGGTGTCTATAATCAAACTTAACTACTGCAATACGGTTCTTGACAACAGTTATTAAACCACCTGAAGGTCTTCCCACGTCGTTATGCTGCACTTTACTTTATATAATTTGGTATTCATCCAAATTTCTTCCAGCAGGAAAAGGTCAGAAGACAATAGGTGGCCCAGACCCTCTAAATTATGAGCAAAGGAACAAAATCCCATGGTATTCCTTGACAACCACCTAATGCACAAAGCCCTTGCCTGTTGTAATAATGCCACCCTACCCAGCTAATGCCCATCTTGATATTGCAGATCATACTCCTGACTACGTTGGTTGACCCTACTTATAGCTGCCAAAACCATTTGTACCAAAACATCCATATCCACTGATGGCAGACTGGTCTAATTTTTCACAGACTTATGAGGCTTACTCCACCTGTTCATATATGCCTTCTGCATTCTCTCAATAATAAAACCAATTTGCTCCAAATCAGGGGCCTTTCTCATAATAAATGATACCACTATGGGAGATATCAGGTGTAAAATCACCAAATTAACCTCATTGGTGGAGTGGGGGGCCCCAACCAAAGTAATATCTTTTGCGGTGATAACCAGCATGTCCGCACAAGTGTGTAATACAGTCAGGATGTTATTCCTATTTGAGTAAGGACTGCTCTGCGTGACATTGGGTTCCCATATCCTGATTTTATTGGTCAGGTATTTTGATCCCCATTGTTCTTCCAAAGTTAGATGTAGCATGCATGTTACCATCTTTGAGTTACCACTCACCAACCCAATTTTTGAATACTCCATCAAATTTGCCCCCCTTCCCTACAGCATTCTTCAACAATATGTCTTCTTGCATATCTACCGACAGGGTAGTCCTATATGTAATAAACATTTTGTCCAATATTTCCTTGGAGAATGCTAAATACAGGTTGCACAGTTCATTATATATTTCATTTTTATTAAAGCTCAACATGACGTGTTTTCTGAATATTCTGTCTTGTTTGTTTAACATTCATTACATGTTATTTGACTGTAAAGCCATTCTGAATTTGGATTATTTAATGAAGAGCATTACATTCAATCAAATATCATCACATAAGTAACTTGTATGCATTCTCTTGAAAGTGGGAAACAATAGAAAGCGTGTCCACCCTAATCCAGATGTTGCTTCAGGAAGTTATGACTTACTTACTTTGAGGGTCTGATTGACCATTGATTTGTACAAGGGTGAACAAATGAGACTTCACACACTTATAAAGGTTTTGAGCCTCTATGTGAAGGTAACCACGCATTAGGTATGCCTTTTATACCCGTGTGGAGTCTAGTTCCTTGACATGTGTCTGTTGATTGAGAAGCCTGCTGTTTAATTTGAATAAAGTAAAAGTCTTCAACTCCAGGAAAGTAAAGTTCAGCAATGCACTCAGGAAGTTACTTGGGTTTTTTATCAGTTGAGTACAGCTTGCCCCGGCAGCAAAAACTGATGCACCTCAAGTGTTAACTCGTCAGACCTATATCCTACGGAAAGTCTGAGCTATCCCATACTGGTGTCAAGGGGGAAAAGAGAGTCTTTTATTTCCATATATTTAACCGCTTGTTCATTAGGTGCTAACCCATCTGTGAATAAGTAAACTGTGAACTGTGAAATTAGACTCTTATTATACAAAGTTCTTCTTGTTTGTATTGTGGACTTTTTCCTTCTTTCCTCCCTGTGTCACTATTATATACCCAGCAGCTCCAATATACTTCCAAAGTGGCCACTAGCCTTTTAATTGAAAAGCACAGTGACAGTTTTCTGAATTACTCTGGCCTACAAGTACATTTTAATTATTGATAGCTGCAGTCTGCTAACAAAATGAAAAGATCACCATAATACAATACCACAGAAAATGACAACAAACCTGTGGGTGCAAAATGAGGCTTATGAATCTGGACCTATACAATAGTGTTCCTGGAAGCTGTGTTGATTTGCTGGTCGTGGCGTTAGGTGAATGAAGACCTGACAGGTAGGTGAGTCTCCAGGGCTGGAGCCACTACCAGCTTCTTTCTTCAGGGTGCACAATCATGCCTCTTATCTTCAAGTATTTGTAGAAGGGTAACTCCAAAAATCCAATATGATAAAACAGCTCCACAGGACAGTGAATACACTTATGCAAGCTGTCCGGAAGGGGTTAGTCAGATTTGTGAAGTTGAAAACTAATGAATGCTTTCTGTGCTCAAAACACTTACAGGTTTTATACACGGAATTACAGGATGTACATAATTGCACATTCTAGTTACTACATCATCCCATGATCCCCATTGGCTAACCCTATACATAACATCAATTATCCCTTTCATTCTCTAATCCCTTTGGATACATGTTACTAAGCAGAATCTGTTTCCATGTGGTCTCTAATATCAGGAAACATAATCAGTTTATAAACTCAGAACAATTAACTTGTTCCATTTATCAGAGAAACTTTAACCCCATACATGATGGGCAAGGCTTTTGACAGAATGCTTCAAATCAAGAGGAGGGAGAGGAACAAATAATCATTCCTTTGATCAAGCAATGAGCTTCTTATCATCTTAGACGCGCTGGTGTCCCATATTATTCCTTCTACATTCCCTGGCGTCACATTATTTTCGACTACCATCTCAGAAGATACAGCCACCAGCACACATCTTGCTTATCTTCCTGAGAGCCCAAATGAAACCCATAAAACACTGGCAAACTCTGCCCTCCAGCACCCCTTACAGGGGTTTTATCAACTAATCCCAATTTGACCCACCACTTGGCCAGACTGAACAACAAGACTCCGTGCTCCCAGGGAGATTATTCCCTATAGCCACAAACCCACATAATCGTAAACCCACGACTTAATGGCACTTCATTTCATCCTCGCCTCAAATGAGCATTTGATGTTTTCAACATCTGCCCAAATGCAGTCCGCTTCCTTCCCCCTTCCTTGACATAGTCACCCAGCTCTCCAGGCCAAGCAAAGTTCATCACCTTAAAACAAAGACTCTGCGGCCTACACAAACTCCAGGTATGACATAACTGCGATCTGCGATATTTCCATATTACTCGCAACAAACCACTACTTTTATTATATCCCAAAACATGTCTTCAATCTGTGCCATTGACAAGTCCCATGTGTACATTGTTCAAAACGACCACACCCCCTCACATTGGTGTTTCCCTTAAGTGGTCTTCAATTCTTGCATGTGCAAAGCTCCTCGCTTCCCACTTATAAGCACTACACGTTGTACATCGCACAACAACATTCTCCCCACACAACTTCTTTTTTTAAAAACTTTATTTATTGATGGTCTTGACAGTTACAAATGGCATATTCCAATACAATCCTTAATAATATGCATTTCTGAAAATTGTACATAGTTACATTTCACACATTAGGTATAGGTCTAGGAGAGGCTTCATCGTCAGATACCATATCACACAAGTACATCCTGAATGGAGCCCAAATGTCCTTGGGGAGACTAGTTTTTGGTAATATTAACACATATTGTTCCTCACACTCATTTTCATACGCCAATTCCCGATGGAACTGTTCTGATTTCGGCGCTGAGGGGCTCTTCCAGTTTTGCAATATGATTTTTGTAGCTATTATACAAGAAACATAAAAAAGTCTTCTAGTAGTTTCTGCCATTTTTACAATATCGCCAAACAAATATTTCTGACCAGTGAGAGAAGCTGGTATTTGTGTTATCTCTTCAATAATATCTGCCATATCCCCCCAGAATCGAGGCACCACAGGGCATGCCCAGTACATATCCAATGACACGACTGTGGTTCTCCACATTTTGGACAGTCCCCTGTGCATTCCTCAGTAAATTTGGCTCTTTTAGCAGGTGTATAGTGTAATCTATTAAGAACCTTGAATTGGATCAGACAGAGACCTGCATTTAGTGATAGAGATTTGGTAAGTTGACAATATTTGGACCATTTCTCCTCTGTTATTGTCCCCCCATTTCCCCTTCCCATTTAGTTTTGACGTCATTCAACGTCGTAGTAAGTGTCTGTATTAATGCATATAATGTAGAGACTCCAGGGGTTCCACCGGATATCACCGTTTGTACGCATACATGTCGGGGGGTTCATCAGGGAACAGCAGTCATCTAGCATTGAACACGGCTCTCATACGGCTCTCATACAGTGATATTGGAGTGCCCTAAGTGGTCCCCCACCAATTCTATTTCTGAAGTCGTCTATAGTCACATATTTCCCATTTGGGAACATGTCTTGCATCTTAATTTCTTTATTTGGGTCCCATGTTCTTTGGGGCGCTTCGTCGAATGTGCGGGAGATATCTGAGAAATTCCATAGTGGGATTTCCGGGACATAGGGTGTCTCTATCTGCAATCTTCTATAGATCGCCCTCGAGGCCCGCACCGCCACACTTACTGGGTCGAATGGGCAATGGTCCCTGTGGTGTGAGCCGAACAGAACGGACCTGAGATCAACCAGGGATGCAGCATACCGCTCTATCCATATGTGGGGGCAGTATCTGCTGGATCGTACCAATGCTTGACGAATTGAGCCTGTGCAACTAAATAGTATAGCTCAAAGTCCGGGGCTGCAATGCCCCCAGTACTATATGGCTCCACAATTTTCTCCCACTTCATCCTAGCTGTCTTTCCATTCCAAACGAACTCAGAGACCATAGAGAGGAGTTTCCCAAAGAAGGTTCTGCCCGGCCATATGGCTATATTGCTGAAGAAATAAAAGATCTTGGGGAGAACCACCATTTTTAGGATGGCTATCCGGCCGTATAGTGAGATGGGAAGTCTGGTCCATATCTGAAATTTCCTAGTGAATGATTGCAACAACTGCTCATAGTTGTCTGTGTATAGTGTATGCTTTTCTCTGGAAACCAATATACCCAGGTAACGGATGGGTTGTGTAGACCACTTAAGCCCACAGGTGTTTGCAGGGCATTTCGTGGATGGGGTCAATGGGAATATCTCTGATTTTGTATTATTAATTCTATACCCTGAGTATTTAGCGAGTTCATGTATATCTGTCATAATAGGTGCCAGGTTTGATTTGATGTTCTGGATACATAAAAGTGTGTCATCTGTGTATAATGATATGGATTGGGTCGGGCCTGTTATTTTAATGCCCCTGTTACCATGTTTTTGTCTTATAAATGCCGCCATTGGTTCAGTAGTTAAAGCAAAAAATATAGGGGAGAACGGGCAGCCCTGTCGGGTACCTCTTCCCAACAAAAACATTTTAGACATCATTTGGTTCGTAAGAACCCTAGCTCCAGGTGCCATGTATAATAGTTGAACACATTTACTAAAGTAAGGGCCCACTACTAAAGTTAGTACCGCAAACAGGTATTCCCATGATACCGAGTCAAAAGCCTTTTCGGCATCTAGGGAAATCACAGCAGAACGTACACCTGGATCTATTTGTGCCATGACCCCAAACCGCCTGCACAGGTTCAAGGCAGTGGATCGAGTTGGTACAAACCCACATTGGTCTGGATGCACCAGGACCGGAAAACACTAGGTAGCAGCCTGGTAGCCAGCACCTTCGCAAAGATCTTGGCATCAGAGTTGATTAATGATAGAGGTCTGTAAGAGGACATGCCCTGCACAGGTCGTCTGGGTTTTAATAATACAGTGATTACAGCCTCCCTCATAGATTCCAGTAATATATTACATTCCAATGCTTCCTCACACACCTTTAACAATACAGGGGTCAGCTCAGTCTGGAACTCTTCATAGAGCTCAGCTCCCAGTCTGTCTGAGCCCTCCTCGATGACAGAGCTTTAATTGCTTCAACTACTTCCTCACATGTAACCAGTTGTTCGAGAGCCAATTTGACCTCTAAGGGTATCTTTGGTAGTTCCAGCACATTGAGATAATCCTGTATTTCTGCAATGCATTTAGTATCCTGATTGGAGTACAGGTTTGCATAGAACTTCGTAAATTCCTGGTTTATTTCATCCTCCCTCGTAATCACAGTGCCATTATTTCCCTCCCCATACCTACGTGCCCTAACGGGGACTGTATTGTATTGCCCCTGGAAGCAAGTTTATTGAACTTATCTAGCAATTTATTGATGTCAGTTAGCATGTCTTTATTTTGAGTGTGACTGTAAGTGATCTCTAGGTTGCACAGCCAAGATTCGATCTCTGCAAGTTCTAGTCTCACAGATTTCAGAAGGCCCGCAGTTTTCGACAGAAAGGCCCCTCTCACCCAATCCTTAAATGTCTCCCAGAGCCTGGAGTAACGAACAACTGACCCATCATTGTTAGTAAAGAATTCTGTGCTTTCAGTATGTAAGGATTCCGATATCTTAGGGTCAGACAGGATATTTGCCAGCATTCTCCATCTTCTAACTGGTTTGGGAGAATCACACAGCTCCAAAACGAATGATATCGGGGAGTGGTCCGAGTGTGTACGGGGGTAAATATCACATTTCACCAGTGAATTCAGAATAGAGGAGGAGAGGAGCCAGTAGTCAATCGGTCATTCCGAATCGTGAACAGAAGAATAGTATGTGTATTGTTTCTCGTGTGGGTGTAGTGTTCTCCACGCATCGATCAGCAATAACTGTGACTGCATAACAGTATTGGCAGCTTTAGTGGGTGGCCTTTTAACCGTGGAGGATCTGTCACATGTAGTATCCACAAGTGTGTTGAAGTCCCCACCCCATATTATCCATGTTTCATCTAGCGTGGTGAGTATATCTAGGATAGCAAGATAAAAGTTTGGATTGTCTATATTAGGACCATAGGTGTTAACCAGGGTGATAGGTTGTCCTGCTACTGCCCCCCAGACCACCACGTATCGTCCCTGTGGATATATTTTACTACCTGCATATTGAAATCCCAGCGATGGGTGTATCAGAGTAAGTACCCCCCTGCCCTGTGTGGAGTAATCTCTGTGGTTGCGTTTGCCCCAGTTCGGAAGAACATCAGTATTGTTTTCCCTTGTGCGTGCGTTTCCTGCAACATTAATACCTGTGGGAAATGCCTGGTGACGTACGAACCAAATGTCCTGATTTTTGTTGGAAAGTTGAGCCCACGTACATTCCAGGACAACAAATTAATTTTGAGTCCATTGCCTGTTGGTGATCTGTGTGTTTTTGTATTCAATATATATCTCTGTATTTAAATACCAATTCTTGAAGGAGGTGTCCTTCGCACTGACATGACCATATATTTTGGAACCTTTAACTCCCACAACTTGGCTTGGAATATCTATCCCACTCGATCCCCATCTGAACAACATAAAAAGAACCCCCCTCTCCACCCTCACCCACCCACCTCCCGCATCATCTGCGCCAACTAGACGATGTTCTCATTCAAACTTTTGGAACTTTCCCGGGGTTACCTTGTTGCCGCTACATGGCTGCCCCGACCCAGTTCTAAGGGTCATGTATAGAGCCTCCTACTAAAGAAGTAATTCAACCAATGTAAAGGATATCATCATTTATGTCATTGAATCTGCAGGGTCTCATCTTTCGTCTTCAGGTCGAGGGCTCCTGTTATGATCCGGTGTGCGGACTCTGGGGGGGAGGGGTAGAGAGGCCTCAATGTAGGCCATAGCTGCAGATGGTGTCTCAAAGAAGTGCGCCCTTCCCCCATGTTGGATCCTCATTTTAGCAAGGAATATCAGGGCGTAGGGCACCTGGCGCTCCCGAAGTAGCCTCTTGACTGGTTCATAGGATCTTCTATTAGCTTGAACATCTGTGGTGAAGTCAAGATATATGTGTATGCGGTTCTCCTCGTAATGTAGGGTGCCCTGTTCCCTAGCCATTTTAAGTATCTAGTCTCTGTCTCTATAGTTGAGGAGACGAGCAATGATCATGCAGGGGGGCGCCCCAGGCCTGGACATAGGGGCCAGGGTGCGGTGAGCCCGCTCGACCAGGAGGTGTTCTGAAAAGGATTGTGCACCAAAGAGAGATTTAAGGAGAGATTCCACCTGGACTTCCATTGCGCCTTTGCCAAACTGTTCTGATACACCTACTATACGGATATTATTTATTCTGGATCTAGATTCGAGATCCTCGCTTTTATTGAGCAGAGAGGTCCCCTTTCAATTGAGCAATTTCTCGGCCGCGCTGGTTAAGTGTGTCCTCATTGGAGCTGATTCTGCCTTCAGCTTCCATAATGGGTGAGCTTTCTTTATCCACCCTAGCCTTTAGGGAGCCGATGGTACCAACAATATCATCTAATTTGACGTTAACGCCTAGGAATCCGTTTTGTACAATAGTTGTTAGGGGATCCTCCCTGTCACCTCCTCCATTTTCAGTTCGGGTGTTAGTTGTATTCGACATTTCTGCGGTGGGATCTTGTCCCTGGGTGCTTGTAAAAAAGTCCATTGGCCCTTTCTTTTTTGCGCCTGCTCCCTTCGTCATCTTTACTATCGCAGCGCACTCCTTTAGCCTGCATTACGGAGTAGGTGGTCAGTGAGTAACTCAGAGTTGATTGTTCGTTAGCCAGGAAGTGCTTTTCCTTTGCTGTTGCCCGCACTCCACCGGTGGTAGGATCGTGCCACAGTTAGATTCCCCCTCTTTCACCGGGTAGATATTACCAGTGTTCATTGGTTAACCATATTGTTCTGCAACCATAACCAATGATGGACTTACTACAGTTTGTACAGCAGCCCAGGAGTGTTTATGATCTCCTGGATATTGCTAGGATGTGTTAGTGTTGACTCGACGCCCTTCAATGCATACTTCAACAAGGATCTTATACTGAGAGGTACAGTGGCGTCAGTGAGTACGTATTGTGAACCAATGGCCTTCTCCAGTTACCTCTTGTGGGGGAGTGGACAGCGCTTGGACTATCGTGGTCTGAAGGTGCATCCACCGTACTTCCAGGTTTAAAGAATGGATTGTATTCTCCCACGTCACGTGGCCATATAGAATGTATTGCATGCGTGTGCCACCATACCTCGTTGTTTCCTCATGGCTATTTCTGTCCCAGTAGATGACCTTGATTAAAGGCAGTGTGCCATATGTTCATCAAGCTCCTCGTGGTTCCTGCCCTTGCTTTAGTGTGTAGTGTCCACAACCTCAAGTTTTTCTGTTAATGATGTTTCTTCTCAGCCAGCAGGGATTAGCCAGTTAGCCAATTGAGGCCTAGCCAGGATTTCCGGCATTTTAGGAAGCTTTTTTCAAATGAGCCTGTCTGTGTTCCCAAGTAGCGTATAATTCGCGCACACTCAAGCACTAGCGTCCATTACGCAGGATTACAGGCACATGTATACACAACCGTATATAGATTTGTCTTTCAATCCGGGGTTTTATGTATCGACATCAGGATGTTCGGAATGATGATTGTAACATTCTCTTACCAGTGTTTTGTTGTCTTGAATCCCGAAGGTCTATATTGATATTGATATTTTATTTCTATCGCGCTCATATAAAAGTGTTTCAGAGCGCGACAAGGCAAGGGAAGGGGAACAGGGGAGAACAAAAACAACGATCTTACTAGGCTCATTGACATTGAGAACGTGCAAGTGCAGGGTAGAGGGAGAAGGGGGAGAAGTGCATGGAAGGGGGAACAAAAGGAGAGTGCGGAGTGAGAAGGAAAAAACAAAACTAATAATAAAATAATAAATAAAAAGGCAACAAACAATGGGAGTGCAGCCAGCAAGTGGCAAGTGCTGGATTTATGGCAGCAGGCCATGTAGGTCGGAAAGTGCAGGAAGAAAAGGGGAGGGCTGTATGGGTACAGATACAGACCCCAGTGCAGGGGGGACCCGGAGGCAGTGAGTGAGGGTGGCAAGATGAGCAGGTATCTGGGCCCGGAGGACATTGGGTGGCCAGGTGCATGGTGCCGAGGGAGAGTACAATCAACAGGGGAGAGGGGAGGAGAAGGCAGAATCAAAGAGGAAGGTTCAAATGATCATACAGCCCTATCCGAAGTTTCAGTGCTGAAATAAGGTTATGTCTCGACACGCATTGCAGCCTATGCAGCAGGGATGATTCTTAGTTTCAGCTCGACTCCGACGAGCTTCCTGCTCCGCGTCTCATCTGTCCCATGCACAGGGGGGAGATTAGGGTTGTTCGGGACAAAGTCTGTGTCACAGTATTCCAGGCCACAAGAGTTCACAGTACCATAACGGCGATAGGAGCCGTTGCGTAGCTCTGCCTTCGTCCGTGCACTTCTTCTAATTCACCCAGCACTTTCCGACGACGACCGGCATCCAGGCCTCTTCAACAAACAAACACTGTCTAGACGGCCTCGGCCAGGCGTACAGATGTTTTGTTGGGGCTGGGGAAATGTCGCCAGTGATCCCAAGGCATTTGTGGGCCAGGCCTCTGTCCCGGCGTGTTACCAATATATGGCCGCACAATGCCCTGCCCATTCTTCCAGGACAGGACAAAGACTGATATGTTTGGGATATTTCTTCTCTGTGAAAGATAGTGAGCTAAAGACTCTGGGTAAGTCTCTCGTAACCAGGACTAATGTCTGGCAGAGGGACTCCCAGGACCCCCTTGTTAATCTGCCCATTCTTCCTGCAGCTGGATGCAGGGTCTCACACCCAGGTAGCCTCAAGGCCGTTGCCGAACTCCTCCTTACTTGGTTGGGCGGTAGTGATGCCGGTCACCTTGTGTTTCCCTCATCACTGCACATCAGGATACGTTTGGGCCGCTGGGTACAACCAGATCCCTCAGTGTCGCTCTGGAGGTAGGGCTGGCCCCCACAGGCACTCGGGCGTAGTTCGGCACAAATGCCATCTTGCACAGTTCTCCCGGGGAGTGTGTCAAAGGTTATCGGTTCTGCTGACTGTTTTCGTCGCCATTCAGTGTCACCCTTGTAGTTTCTGCAGTGTCTGCCATGGTAGCCTGGGAAAGCAGCCGCGCAGCACCATCGGTGCCAGCCACTTGCCTGTAGCTCCTCCCCCTCACGGCCTGTAAAAGAGTTTCCTCAGCAGTCACGGGTACTGAGCTATTTGGTTCTCTCAGGAGGATCGCGTCACACAGCAGGTCCGGTGAATTTTTTTCATAATGTTTCTCAGTTGTACTTTTCCGTTTTTGCTCAGGATTTCTGCACACTGTACCTTGGACCTTCAGACATTGGTGTACACAAGATTTCAGTCCGTGGGTGGCTCCAAACCAGGATTAATTTTAACAGGAGTTATGTCGGATCGCAGCTCTGAGAATCAGGCAGCCATCAGTTCAGCGCGCAACAGCGCGCAACCGCACCCCAAGTCCCCACACGACTTCTGATTATGTTATTATAAGATGCAAATCTAAATGTACATATAATTGAACACAAAGTAACACTCATTCCAATTCCTTTAACTACACCAAACACATTCTAAATTGCAACATCGCATCTAACCCAAATGCACCATTGATCTAATACAACGTGCACAATGTAAACCGCTTTACCGGTTTGGGACATTGAACGTGCATCCCAACATATTTATTCCATCTCAGAAAAATCGAGCTTTTCCTTTTCAAGGGAGCCAGCGGGCTGTACCGTCTAACTCTGTCTTCAAAGGGGTGACACTTGAAAGTTACAAAGGTTACCTCAGAAGTGCAAGGTGTCTGCTTGTTGGGACATACCAAGGGCATCCATTAGGCCAATGGGGACTCAGTTAAGGACAGGTGAGAATCTAAAATGGTGACTGTTTGCATGTGTTGTTTTCCAGAACAAAGCGCTTTGTAAATACAGATAAGAAATAACAACGAGCAGGTAATGTATTAAAGTTATAATCACTGGATTTAGGGAACCCTTTCTATTGTAAACCCTTCAGATATACAAACAGATATACAAACCAGTATATTCAAATATAATGAATAACATTTCTCCATTTGTAAATGCAACCAATTATTTTTCACATGAAACAGGGAATAGTAGATATTGAAATATGCTGACATGAAATACATACAAGAACATAGCTCTTCACAATTTAGTGACTCCTGATTTTAATGGGGTTATATATATGTTTAATTTTGTCCAACAAGATGAGTGATAGCAGTACCTAGTGAGATTCAAAATACCAATTGGCAATTAAAGTGACTGGCCATATTTGTTTTCAATGCCAACTTCGGCATCGCATTTAGGCACTACATTCATTTCGACGACAGTGATACAAAACAGCCATGAAATTTCCTTGGATTTCCATTTCACCAAGTTGCCAGAGAGCTCAAACAATAATCCAGGAATATTATTCTTGTAATGTTGAAGGGAGCTGGTAAAATGTATACCCAGTTATTTGGGGCAATGTTGCATCCAACCTAGATTATGTTGATCTTTTAGAGTGTTTATGGTTGCAGTTGGAGTAGAGGTGTTGAAGAGGTTTGATTTTTACAATTTATCTAGAGACTTGTTTGAACTCGGTAAGCTCAGTAATTAAGGCTGGAACGGAAGTGTCTGGGCTTGATAATAAAATTAGGGAATCATCTGCAAAAAGGACTGGTTTATGGGAGGGTCTCTTAACAGTCAGACTGTGGATACCTGCATGATCCATGACCCTTTGGTAAGAGATTCCATAAAGAGGGTGAAGACCTAGACCACAAGGGTACCCCTTGAAATGGAAACTAGCTCGAAAAATGAATTGCTCATCCTGATTTGCGAGTTGGGGCAAGCGTCATTTAGGGCCTAATCCAAACTTCATAATGACTTGGTGGAGAAATCCCCAATCCACTCAGTTCAACGCTTTCTGAGCATTAACTGAGAGGGTGAAAGGGACTCTCTCATGGTGGAGAATGCCAGTAGAGCATCACACTTGCCTGATGTTCTCTTGGCTCTGACTGCCAAGGACAGACCCTGGGTGGTCAAGGCCAACTAATGTGGGAATTATGAAAGGCAGCCAATTTGCAAAGTCTGGCATTAAACCTTGTTATTTAGAATTGGGAAGAGGTGCATTGGAGGGGATCATTATCTGGTTTCAGAATGAGTGGTGAAGAGGATTTTGCTGCGGAGAGCAGTGGGTGGCGTTTATCAAGTCTTTTACTTAGAAATGCTTCCACAGACATACCATATGTGGAAAGAGAATAGACTGGAGAGTTTTATAAAACATAGTGGTAGGTTCGCCGGGGACAGGAGTCTTATTTGGCATGCGAGTTTTAGTAACTTGTATGATTCATGAACCTCTTCAAAAATAACAGGTAGAACATCTGCCTCCAGATAACTAGATTGGCAACTTGGATCGGTGCACAGATTTAGGAAAAGAGAAAACAAGAGAAGACCTGGGTCAGGATGATTAGTTTGCCATGTTCTCTTGAAAATATGGATTCCTTTTATATTGTAGGGCTAAAATTTGATTTCAGGTGTGGAGAGATTTTAGTTACTACGTCAGTATTCTGTTGGCTTTATTGGAGTGAGTAAAATAAAGCTGTTGTGTGTATAACAGAGAAAGTACCACTGTGTCTGAAAACAAAGCTGTTACATAGAATCTGATCAGATTTTTTGTGGCACAGATATGTTGTGTTGGGATTCCAATTCTAGTATTTTACAGAGAAGTGTCTCTCAAAAGGAGGACTTGGATTGTGTATGTGGAGTTGCTATGTTTATTACGTGACTTGTAAGAACAGACTTGAATGCTTCTCTGGTTACAGGAACCAGACCATTGTTGCATTGTCGCTTTCTGAAAAATACACAGCCATATTGTCTGCTATGGATTGCGCACGAGTATGGTAACTAAGAAGAGAATCATTCACTTTCCAAAAACGGTACTCCCACCCACCAGGGAAACTAAAGCTAAAGTAACTGTCACCTCCGAGAGGTCAAATACCAATCCTAGGGATATGTCTGCTAAGAGACTGTCATCCAATAGTGATTGGAATATCAAGGAATAGTCCGAGCCAGTGTACCTTTTGTGGACATGGAAGCAACATTCATAATCTCGGCCAGAGTGATGTGTATATTGCTAGATATCAACCAAACCGAGATGTGAGATTGATTCTCTCAATACTGTACAATGAGATGTAAGAGGTACCATATTGATTAGATCCGTCCATTGATTGATCAAGTAAACTGTAGAAGACTTTCATTAGCTTGTTTGGAATTACTCCACCCGTTGAAACACATTTTTATAATGCTAATTTTTGTGTTTGTTTGGGGCTGTAGATCGAGACTATAGTATATATCTTAACACCCAATTTCATCCACGGGGTGAGCATACTGCCTTGGGGATCTCTGGAAAGGATCAAGGTTTCTGGACGGGATTGTCTGGATGTTGGAATTTTGACCCCTCACTTCTTTTCATGGCTGATGTGAAACATTATTGATGAAAGTGCTTAGACCGGAGTCAGCGCTGGTCTGTGTGGAGAGAGCCTCAAGTATTAAGGCCACATTAGCTTTTTGGTTATAGAGGTATCTAAGGACAGCTCTCTTTTTAAATGGTGTATTTAAACCCTGAGCATTTGGAGAAACAACCTTTAGGGTGGACGCAATGTCAAAGGTTGTGGCAATTCCATACCCTTCATCAGCCTGTCCCTACCTGCATGTATTTTGAAAGTGAAACCCTGGCAAATATTAAAACCAACAAAAAAATATAACAATCAGTGCAGCAAAACATACGCAACTCAAAAACCCTGGCGAGAGGGAAATCCACCCATTGAAAAACCTAAACTACCAGTTGGGTGGAAATAAAGATCACCGGTCTAACAACAGACACCCAAAGTTGGAAGTGATTTGTGAGGAGTGTGGCTATGCATTCAATCGCTGTAAAGTCAAAGTAACAGTAGTTGGGGTGGTCGTCAGGATGAATGGTATTAGGAATACTAAGTGGGAGAGCAGAGCAAGACATTAAAGATGCGAAAGCCACAAAATTGTCTGGGTTTCAGAATTTTGTGTAAATAGTGGCAGGCAGAAGACCGCTGAGCCTCCACCATGCACTGTTTATGACATCTCCCCATTTGATCATTTCCCTGGGACATCCGGGCTTCTATTTACTTTTGTTTGCAATTCTTCTTTTTGTGTTGTCCTTCACACGAAATGTAAGCAAACCATAAACGTTTTTATTTTCTTGACCCTTACATGGTGATGTACATGCAGGCCCTTATCCTGTTTTTAATGATGTCCTTTTCATTGTTTAGCCTAGTGGAGAGGAGGTCCCAAGCATAGCCTGCACTCCTGTCGCCCATTTTAAAGTACCAAGAACGTGCACGTCGAGATATGTGACGTATGATGAGCAAATAAACCAGCAGAGAGCCGCATTAGGGCTCTGCCCACTGCCTATCAAAAGAACAATACCCAGTGAAGTACCAGTAACCAGCCAACCATGGACAGTAAGGTTTCCATTGAGAAATCCCTACCAGCAAATGACACGAAATGAAGATTGCTTAAACACTGTCCCAGAAGAAACTCAAAAGGCCTTAATTGAAGATGAATGGTGACGACACAAGGGCCCAGACAGAGTCACAAATGAAAGAAACGACAATCAAAAGATGACACACAGAGACGAAATGTCATGAATAAGGACATCATGAACATAGAAGGAGAGACGATGTTGAAATATAAAGAAACCTAAACTGTTAAGCAGGATGAAGCTATTCAACCAGCTAATGCCTGTACATATGCTTGTAACCGCAAGAAGCTAAGAAAACAGTGCGGCTTACTATGCTTAGTAGACGAATAGAGCGGCAAGCGCCACCTATATATCCACCTCAACAAAGCACACTATATAAGTGCGAGTCCACGTTACACAAAAGCAGAATTAACTGAGGTTACTAGAGGTCAAACAGGACAGGATTTGTACTCCAGCTAAAGCGAAAAGAGAAGGCGGAATCGAAACTCAGCAAGAGCAGCTCGTGCCTGGGAAGTCGAGGTCAGATAAAGAGAGGGAGGCGGACAGTAGCTTCGGAGAATCTAAACTTAAGAACAGAGCAGCCTGCCTCGTGAAGGTCAAGATAAGGAGGCCCAGGCATGTGGCAAGCCGAATAAAGAATGAAATGCACAAATAAAAGAAAAACCAAGCAGATTCACGGTGTGCTAGCACGTGACCAGCCAAGCAAGAAGAGGCACCTACGCCTGGCTATCTCCCAAACAGAAGATACCATAACTTTTCCTGACAAGAAGCGACAGTTTCGAGGTCGACCCCAGCCAACTAATTGACACATATCACTAAAGTACTGGTTGATGGAAGGGAGGCCGGGTGAATCTTGGGGCATCCTGCACCTGGTTGACCATTCTGCGTGCTGCTAATTAAAGTGGAGATTTATGCATGGGGTTGAAGCCAACCTAATCATAGTGGACCAAATAATCTAGGGTCCTATAGATAGTAGAACCAATGGGACGTCGTACTTTAAGTGCCGTCCACCGTAGTCATTTTTGAAGGAAGGGCTTAGACGCCCACCTACTGATGTTTATCCAATCCTCACACTCCGTTACCATATATAGATATAGCACCTATATTTAGGTTACCTTTTCCAACCAATAGAATTGCATGACAAACTTTTGAGTGTTACACGTCAATGATGACGAATTTTGGGTATAATTGTTACTGTTTGCATGAAGTCAGCAGTTGAAGCGAGATGGGCTATCGCATCACTGTTGATTTCCATGTTTCCCCATTTTTTGTACTTGTTTTGTACTTGTTATTAAACAGACTCCCCTTTGCCAAACCATTGATTTGTCCTTATTGATTGGTGTTGGAGTAAGAAATCCTCCACCCCATCCACCTCAAGGTGCAGCTATCTTGTCTTAAAGTACTACAGAGCCAGCTCTGACTCTATGGGCCGGCCAGGGGTTTCTCGCTCTCGCAGTACACTTGGTTCACAGTTTGCTTATGCACATGTCTTTTTTGTTGGTGAATGTAGTGTAAGGAGCAGTTTGTGGCAGTGGCCCACATATGGTTGTTTTACAATGCTAGTGGTGCGGTTATGATTCCTTTAGTACTATAACTGGCACAATATTTTATTTATATTTCTTTTCTTGTGCTGAAACTACAATGTCCCTTCAAGAACTTTTTTGCAATTAATTTCATAGGTTTTTATCCACCTTAATGATAGCGTCCCTTTAACACAAGCTTTTTTTCACTCACGGTTATGATTGCTTTAGTACTATAACTGGCACAATATTTTATTTATATTTCTTTTCTTGTGCTGAAACCACAACGTCCCTTCAAGAACGTTTTTTGCACTGAATTTCATAGGTTTTTATCCACCTTAATTATAGCGTCCCTTTAACACAAGCTTTTTTCACTGACTTTCAAGATTTTTTAAACACAGACAGTATCATGTCAAGAGTACTCACTGGGCATGGCCCGTTGCCCTGCCCCAAGGGAGCTTTACCATGGGCATTGTAAGGCCCCACCAAGCTGTACAAAGTGTCCAATGTGCCTAGCCTGGGCACGTAATGGCCATTGTTGGTCCTTGAACTTCAGCCAGTAACCATTTTGGCTTGGTGGAAGCCCCACCAAGCCTCCAAGCCACCTGTACAAGCCATGCGGCAGGACCATTGGACACTTTGCTTCAATGAGGATACGCAGAGCAGGAGGAGTCGTCCTGATAGGACTGCATCATAACGGGGTAAATTCTCATAGTAGGAGACACATCTTCCAGTGAAGATGCTGGCACCTTCATTCGACTCATGTCATTACCTTCAAAAAGCACCAGACCATTTAAACACAAAGGAGGAACACCACATCCACCTCAAAGTGCAGCTATTTCATCTTAAAGTACTACAGAGCAAGCTCTGACTCTTTGGGCCGGCCAGGGGTTTCTCACTCTCGCAGTACACTTGGTAGCAGAGGACGATTGGTGACCATCGATAATTGATTATTGATTAAAATAAGACACCAATTGACCGTCGACATAAAGTAACTCTAGGTCTTCGGCAATATCACAAGTCCTTTGCCATTCGGCTGAGTAGACCGTGAAGCTTCCCGTAGACAATGATAGCTTAAGCAAGAGACTGCAGTCGGGGCCTGAAGGGACCCGTTTTCCCAACACATCCCTTCCCATTCCTACGGGCAGCTGATCGGGTGAAAATATGAAGGAGGCGGTAAGGAAGGCAGTGATCCCGGGGGTCCAGAGACGAACAATGAGAATGGTGATTGAAGCAAAAATTCAGTGCTTTGGCAAACAAGGTATGCCTTAGGAACAAGTAAAGGCAAAAGGTAACGGAGGGAGAAGGAAAAACAAAATAGTCAGAAGTAGAGAACACTGTACATATATAAGGGGATAACGACCCGAGAATAATTGAATAAATAAAGGTTACCGGGCTGGACACCCAAGAAGAGAGAGGTTACCAGGGCAGACACCTGAGAAGTGAAAGGATTCACCTTATTTATTCGCTTTAATATAGCGGCCAGAAGAAACGTGTACCCAGAGTCCCACATAATAGGGAACAATTAGGCTACCACCACGTTTAAAGACGTCATGAAAGGGGTTCGTTTAGACTCCATGAAGGGGTAATGATTAGAGGCAGAGATATCTGTGTCCAGCTAGTGTCCGTCTAGTCTGTTAAGTGTCTGTCTTACATGTTTTGTTGTGACGTTATATGTGAAATTTTTGTTCCGAGAAATTGCGCGATTTGATAGCTGAGACAGAATCGCACATGAATTGATGTTTTTGGAGCAAATTGGTAATATAAAAATTTGAATGGAAAATTTGGAGTGGAGCTTGCAGTGTTTGGTGCTCGCTCATATTGTCACAAGGTGTTTAAACCACACGAAAGCATTAACAAGTATTATATAAGAGGAAAAGGAACAGATTTAAGCATGGAAGACGTAACCCCATTAGCACACTTATGCAAGCAGTTGCCAAACCATGCACCCAAGCTAAAGAAGTATAACACCGAGTGGGTTAAAGGTACTGCCCACAAGATGTTTATGCCATGGCCACAAAATGGGTCTTTATCTAAAGCGTCTTACAACATATGACGACATATTTGCATGCCACATATACAGGCAAAAGCTAGAAAAATGCCTTGCTGTTCTAGAACTTTAGAAGATGTATGAACAAACAAAGGAGGAAGAGCCGCCAGCAGATTGGATAATAAATGTATGCACAGAGGGGGGTGAGACGCCTACTGCGCCACCTGCCCCACCCAAAACAAAAAACCAAAGAAAGTAAGGACGAGGGATTATACCCGTTAAGGGAGCTTAAAGCAGCCACGGGGTACAGCAACCCCGCATATGAGTCACCTACATATAGTAGTGACAAAAATCAAGGGAAGGATAAGGACATGAACCTTACCTCCGCAGTCCCAAGAGACAAGGGGAGATGCGATGATGAAAGAAAGGATCAGGCACAGACAGGTGCATCTCTCGACAAGGAGAGAGAGGGAAAGAAATGGAAAGGAAGTGAAGACAGAACTGATGAGATTACATTCGCGAAAGTCGAGTGGATGGGAGGACAAATCTTATTAAAACTCGATGGGAAAGGAAGTGATGACGTGAGACCAAAGGGGAGGTTAGATGAGGCACAGAGAAAGGAGAAAGAGAAGGAGTTAAGAGACGAAAGGATAAGAAGGAAAGCTAGACTAAGGCGAGGACAGCTATATCGCAAAGAGCAACAAAAACAGCTTGATCACAACCCGAGAGCAGCCTATGATCAAGACAGACAGAAACAGCAAAGGTTAGAAGAAGAGCAAAGAGTACGGGAAAAAGGATAAGGAGACGAAGAGATGAGGAAATTTGAAGGGCAGATGAACGTAGAAATGAGAAGAGAAGGGAAGAAGATAGGGTCAGAGAAAAGGTGAGCAAGCGCAAAGAATTTGATGATGATATTGAACGTAAGCGGAGACAGAGGGAACGCGATCTCGAATATTTGGAGAGGGAAGTTAAAAAATCTGATCCAGTTGTAGACTGGGAAGACATTGAAGAATTCTTTCCTGCGTACGATTCAGTACCAGGCACATCTAGGGTGAATATTGAAGATGACTTCTACACCAGAAGCATCGGGGAAACGATAGATAGAGTATATGATGAAATGGGGCTAGAACAAATACCCCAAGAAGAGGGAGAGGACGAGCGCTTGGAAAGCACTCAGCTGTATGACACTGAGGATGTCACTCGAAGTAGTGGGAATAGGAAACTGTCCCTGGACAGATTAGAAATTAGTAGAAACAATGAAGACACAAGAAGTTGCGTGAATTGGGGACAAACAATGTCCGACTCCGAAGGGGAGGAGCACGAGATAAACGAGGAAGGGAGACGGCATGAAAGACGACTCCCTAGGGAAAGAGGGATACGATGGTCAGACACTAGTGAGTCCGTACCAAGGGCATCAGAGTCAGCCGCACAGTCTGACCGACATGAAGGAGTACCTCATGGTCGGAGGGGGGTGTTGCCACCGCCCTATGTAGACAGACTAAGAACATTGCCAGGTAGACAGCGATGCAGGAATATTACCCCTGCGATAGACAGGAGAACTATGAGAGAAGAGAAAGAGGGCTGCGTATTTCAATTTCCGCTACTAGAAAAGGGGGGAGCAAGCCCACAATATATTCCATGGCCACACATGGATCGAGAAAACTTGAAAAACAAGCTTCCAATGCTGACATCGGGAGCCGGAAAGTGGATACATGAGTTAGAAAAAATGACAGGAGGAAACACGCTAGCTATAGGGGACATTAAAGGTCTCCTAATCGCCATACCTGGTGAGAGAGCAAACAATGTGTGGACACGGGAAGGGTACCCTGGTATAACCACAATCAACACCGTGCATGACGGAGCACCATTTAACAACTGCAGAGCAGCAGTATGAGTGCTTTACTCCGATATGGGAGCTATAATAAATCGGAAAATGAAGGAGTCGAAAGATCTGTTAATTTATATACAGAATTTCCAAGATGCATGGGTGCTCGAAACACATGAATCTTGGATAAAATCAATACCAATTTTTACCATATATTGTACCAAGGGTTGCCAGAACCAGTGAAAATTGATAGGAGTGGAGGCTAAGCCTTGGGCTGAAAAACAGTTGACTATCGCGCATTACTGTAGACTGTTGCAAGAAGAGAATCGCAAAAAGGAGGCAACTCGAAAGGGTGAGGAAGCGAAGCTGGTGCAAAAGAAATTATCAAAGTATGCTCTTGAAGGAGCTATGCTAACTAACGCAGCTGAACAAAACATTCAGCAGGTGGCTAATCCACAATAAAATAACCAAGATAACGTAGGGTTTTACCCACGGGGAAGAGGATTTAGAGGAAGAGGATGGCAGAGCAATCAGGTAGGTTTCCAAAATAATCAAGGAGGCTTTCAAAATGTGCAAAATGGTAACCCGTATATGTCAAACGGACAAATCATCTGACCACCGCCAGTATGTTGGCTGTGTGGAATGACAGGGCGTTTGGCGCGCATGTGCAGAAGTCAAGGCATGATGCAGAACGGCCAAGGAATAGGAGCAGGCACAGCGAATCCACCTGCAGTTTTACAGCAGGGTGTTGCAACAAGTGCCAGGAGCACAACAAGGGGCGCAACCACAAAACATGGGGAATTTTCCACAATGTCAATCCCAACAGGCACCACCGCAACTACCACAGACGCAGAACCCTGGAAGGGGAAGTAACACTCTGCATGGGGAAAATCTGCAAGTACACACTGGACCAAACCTATATATATATAAACTTGGACAGCTCACTGGGAACCCTGATGTGCTCTATCCTATCAGTGACACCAGACCCTCATAGGGAACCTAGGTTGGATGTCGTTATAGGGGGTAAAGAATATTCCTTCCTAGTGGACATGGGTGAAACACGCTCGTGCATACGTGAAGGCAAGTTTTCCTTGTCCGGCGAGGCCATAGATACTCAGAGTTTTACAGGAGCTCACAGTCGAGTTCCCTTTACAGACCCACTCCCAGTCTCCATAGCAGAGTGTGAAATGAATGTACCCTTATTATATTCACGTCAGACCCCAGTAAACATTTTGGGTCGAGACTTAATGAAATAGTTGAACATGACAATTACGTTCACGGAGGAGGGCATAGTATTCTCCACTCCAGGAATGCACTATTCAAATGTATGCGAAATGATTAGAGCATACTCAGGACACATAGCGATGAGGGCCATACCATTGGAGCGAGAAATTTTCGCATATGGCATGTGTGTGCTCATGGCAGGATTGCCAGGCCTTGCAGACAGAACCATGAAAACCCCTGATGAGTTCTTATTTAGACCACGGATACCTATGCATGAGGAGGAGGGACAAGTATTTCCCTTGATGATACGCACAACAGCAATGCGAGGGAAAGTAGCATTGGTTGATGGGTACGATGATGAAGGCAGACAATGGTGCGTGATTATCGCCATCGAGGAAGGGTATCGAGTGACTCACGTTACCAATGACGATCTGTTTGAAAAACAATCAGAAACAGGAGAAACAACGGTGGAAGTAAGTTTCATCTTTTGGGTAAAGATGATGAAAAGAGAAGTGCCTCAGAGAATGATGTTGGCGTAAAGCGTCCAAAGTATTTTGATGATGATATAACTAAAGTGCCTGTCTCAGTATGGACTACAGGACCCTATGACGTAGGCCTCTTGAAGGGGGTGGGAGAAGTGAAAATTAAACTAAATCCAGGAGCAATTTTACCGAGAGTGCGACAATATGCCATGTCCAGAGAGGCAGATGAAGGGATTTTTAAGACAATTTCTGCAATGATGGACCAGGGCATCTTAGTGATGTCAGAGTCACCATGTCATACGGCAGTTTATCCTGTCAAGAAATCAAAGGGGGCATCTTGGTGTTTAATCCGGGATTTAAGGCCAATAAATGACATTGTTGAGGCCGAGTTCCCTCTAGTCCCTAACCCATCTAAAATTCTATGTAATATACCCGTCAAGGCAAAATATTTCATGGTGATTGACTTGAAAATTGCCTTTTTCTCAATCCTGTTACACCGTGACTCACAAGATCTGACGTCATTCACGTTCAGACAAATGCGTCTGAAGAGCACGAGGCTGCCACAGGGGTACTGTGAGTCTCCATCTATTTTCAACAGAGTCATGCAGATGGACTTAAGCAATATTGCATCAGAAAGTATCATATTGCAGTATGTCGATGACATCCTAATCTGCAGCACCACAGAAGAACAATGCAGGCACGATTCTGTTCAGCTACTGACTATACTGGCTGAAAAGGGTTATACGGTTGACAAGGAAAAGTTACAATATTGTCAACAGGGAGTGCTGTACATAGGCCAGCTAATCTCACATGAGGGCAAGAAGGTGACCCCAGAAAGGGCTGAGGCCATATTGAACACGGCTAAGCCACACACAATAAAGCAAATGCAGAGCTTTCTAGGCCTGGGCAACTATGTTAGGGCATGGGTTTTCAATTACAGCTCCTATACCAAGCCTTTACTTTAGGCTCTAAAGAAGGCCCAAGTGACAAAGGAAAATATTGAATGGTCTGAGATAATGGAGAAAGGGTTTACTGAACTCAAGAGACTGATTTGTACAGCTCCGGTTCTCGGAATTCCCAATTATGCAGAGGAATTTTACCTGTTTTCGCACACAGATGGCAGCGTTATGACATCAGTACTCACTCAAAGAACCTCGCTGGGGTGCAAGCCCTTAGCATATTACAGTGGGAACCTGGACCCAGTAATGAAAGGCCACTTCCCATGCGTACAAAGGCATAGAGAAAGCAACAGCCATTGTAATGGGATGTTCCATGACATTATACGTCGAGAACTCATTATTTGCCATTTTAGAGAAACCAAAGGGCACATTGACATCTCAGAGAGCTTCTGCCTATGAAGTGATCATATCAAACCCATCGATTAAAATAGTCCGATGTAAGATAGTGAACGCAGCTTTGTTTATAGCAGAGCCAGTCACTGAAGGAGAGCCGATACATGACAGTACGAATTATGAAGAATTCTATGATGAAATCCCCAGGGTAAAAGAAAATGCCTTGGCAGGAGGAGAGATCGTCTTTATTGACGGGTCCTCGAGGATCGACCAAAGTGATGGGCAAAGATACACAGGCGTTGCAGTGATGTAACACACAGCAAATGGAGAATTTTGAGTACTTGTTAGTGCGCATATACCATCTCATTACTCAGCACAGGGTGCAGAATTATTGGCGTTGATACTCGCCATTGAGAATCACGCAGACCAGGTATTAATGGTGTATAGTGACTCCGCCTATGTGACGTCAACAGTGCACACAGGCTTAGCGCGCTGGAAAAGGAGGGGCTACCTCCAAACGGACGGCATGCCAGTACAGCATGCAGCTTCATTGGACAGGCTGATAAAGGCACTGCAGTTCCCAGTGGGCACAGCAGTCGTAAAATGCGCCGCCCACAAGAAAGGGACAGATTTTGTCTCACGCGGAAATCACGCAGCAGACACTGAATCCAAGTGTATGGCATCCAAAAGTGAGACGATTATGGAAGTGGAAGTGGCATGCACCCATGAAAGAATGATGGTTGCACAAACCACACCGGACACCTATAACGATCTTGGGAAAACGCAACTACTGGAGCTCCAAGGGAAGGTACCACAGGAAGAGAAAAACTTGTGGAAACGTCAAGGGTGTTCTTTAAACCCCTCTGACAGCTTGTGGTGACAAGACAGCACTGGTAAACCAGTAATGCCTGTAGCCCTACTAAAAATGGCACTAGAACAGTTGCATTACCCGACGCACATGACAAAGGAGAATCTAGCAGCAACGCTCGCGGAAGACTGGTTCATACCGAATTTAGCTGAGCATGTTGCAGTTTTTATGGTGATTTGAATAATCTGCCAACAATTCACCGCTGGGCACACATTAAAAGTAATGAGAGGAGTCATCCCCAGGCCAAATGGGCCTTTTCAGCACTTGCATGTCGATTTCGTAGACATGATTCAAGTATGCACCGGGTACCGATATTTAATCGTCGTGGTGTGTCCATTCTCTAGACGGATAGAAGCAGGTCCATTTACACACCTAAACTCTACCTGTGTGGCCAAATTTTTAGTAAGGGAAGTGTTCCCCAGGTGGGGCGTGTGTGAAGGAATGATATCAGATAATGGGGCCCATTTTGTAAATGCAATCTTTGAGCAGATTAGCTTGCTGCTTGGTATAAAGCACAAGTTCTTGTCGGCGTATCATACAAAAGGTAATAGGATCTGTGAGAGGCTCAACGGCTTGTTAAAGGAAACAGTAGCCAAATTGAAGCTTACTCTAAAGAAGGGATGGTTGCATTGCCCTCCTCTGGCATTGTATGCTCTTCGGAACCAACCTGGCTCTGACCATCATCTTACGCCACATGAGATAGCCACAGGAAGAAGAATGAGAACTCCCCTCACACCCCGAGATAGAGCTAGATGTGACGCACAGTCAACAGGAGAGGTTCTAGCATCTGAAATGCAAAATTATCTGAACTGCATGACATCTTGCCTTACTATAATTTCAGACCAGCTGCAGCGACGACGAACAGGGTGCAGTGCAGCGCAGAACACAGAAAGAGACACTACACCAGACTCAGCTCAAGGTCTGCGTGTTCCACCTGTCTTCCCTGGAGACACCGTTCTTGGTGAGAAATCACACAAGGAAAATATGGGACGAGCCAAGGTTTAATGAACCATTCAAAGTTGAAGACGTGACTCCATCCGCAGTCAAGTTGCAAGGAAGAAGAGCTTGGATCTTCCTGGGTGATATTAAGCCATACATCGGAGGAACCCCCCTACCTGCACCCCACCGCAAAGAGACTACCAACAACGGGGAAGAACCACAGCATGTGCAGACAAGATCCATGACGAGGAAGAAGGACGCATGACCAGCAAAGTAAAGGCAAATAACTTTTGCAAGTTGTGGCTTAACCTGGACACTTCCTCTAAGCAAAAAGGGGATAAGGACATAAAAACGGACCTTATGTGCATCCTAGTTGCAGGGTGAAGAAGAAAATTGCACGTATAAGCCACAACATGTTGCGTTGACTTGAGCTTTTGAACTGTGAACGAAGACACTCTCAAGCTGTGAGGAGATTAGGACCATGACAAACTTTGATCAAGGATATCTACATTGGAAATAGATACAGCATCCCGATTCATCCAAAACCATGACTTTGTTTGGAAGCACTTATGGTGTCCCACAGAAGAGACATCACAAAGGACCTGGTCATATATTTCAACCTAGTGTTCAGATCATACCCGTCATTGGTAGGGAGGCTCACCAGTGTCACAGACTTTCTCCAAGATCCTGAAAATGAAAAAAATAATAAGACAACTGCTTACTGTCATTGCTGAACAATTTATCAGTAAGTACAGTGAGAAGGAAACAAATGCTTCCACCACAGGCGGAAATAGATCAACTCATCAATACACTTTTCTTTTGCATAATCGAAGACTGTCCATCTATTGTCGGGAGAACAACTGATACATTAACATTCCTTCGAGATCCAACAAACACTGAACATTTGAGCCATCTTTTAAATAAAGTAATTATTTTGGTTGCACTCCACGCGACCGGACAGTGCAGACATTGTTTATGTCAAGGAAAGAACATATAATCCTGAATCTCAACAAAGACTGGACAAATGTCCCTTTCACCAGAAGACAGCAGATTGGCGCATAATGTCCTTTTTCGCCTAGTTACTGACTTTCCGGACTTAGTGGGGAAACCTATCGAGGTTGACGTCCTCACCTTCATCAGAGATCCAGGCAATATCGCACAGATGGGATCTTTCCAACCATCAGAGAGATTATCTGAGGAGATTTTGAAGAAACTTTCTGCCGAGGGACAGAACGAGGGAGCAGAGTCGAGAACCTTATTTGTTGTAGTTGTCATTTTTTCCTTATTTTTTCATACTGGCCAGTGTCCAACATGTCCTCAGGACTGAAGCAGATTCGAGGAGTGGACTGGGAGCTCACACACTTTGAACATGCACAGTAAAGGTGACTCATCGAAGTATTATTTTAGTCTATTTCTCCCATAGTTTAGCAAAGGAACTGTATGCTGTATAAAGAGACAATCATCACTCGCAAGAGGGGGGACACTTGTGAAGCACCTGACACTTTTTGACACAGAACTTAAAGAACGATAGTGGGTGGGGAAACAATAACATTGACATTTGGCGAATGATCGAGATGGGGGCCCAGAGCAGTAACCTGGTCCTCCCACAAGCAGAGAGGCACCCCTGCTTCTCTGGATTAAAATGCTGTCGCCTTACATATCGAACTATCATGTATTTATGCATTGTATTCATCATTATTTTACTGCCATTAACAATCAGAACTGCATTTTTTATTGGATGCTCGAAGCGTTTCGATTTCAGTGCACCCACCTGATGATATACGCATGAAACCCACATAGGCACCCAGACCATATATAGTCATTCCAGTCCCTAGAAAATCTGACGGTAGAGAAAATGAACTTGAAATGAACGTGATTAATATTGATATACACACAGTTATGGCAACAAATGAGCAGGAAAGTCGGAGACAGGGTCGGCATGAAATGAATGAAGGCAAAGGACTGACAACTACACGCACACACACACTGAATGCACACAAACCAGGCCTAGCGTCAATGGCCAAAGAACCTCAAACGAAAGCAGCTGAGAAAATGAAACTGCCTACCACAAAAAACTTTCGCAGGAGATAGTGAGAACAAATTAGAAGAATTAAGAGAAAGGCCAACAGAAGCAGTCGTGTCAGAAGCCCTTAAGAAAAACTCTCTGCAAGGACACAAATGTTAGTAGACCTTCTATTTCCACACATAGCCAGAGCGAGAAAACGACAAGAGGAACTGAAGAACAAAACAACGACAGAGGCTGCATTACCCAGCACATATGTTCCAACACAAGGTACAAGTACAAGGTCCATAATACAGCCATATACCGGACCAGTGTCAGGTTGGGTAGCATGGGCACTTGCATGCAGCAGAGAAAAGATGCATGAGGACCAGGAAAGAGCAGCCAGACTCATGTCCACTCAAATGGCGCAGACGAAGAAGCCTGCACATGGACCAGGATACCTGATTACCCTCCAGCAAGAAAAAGCCATACAGAGGCACTAAGAGATGTAGTTATAACAAACTACAGGAAAACATTAAGAAACAAGAGAAGCCTACATGAAGATAATAATGAATTAAACGATTACCTGGACAGCACAGCACATCTAGGGAACAATATTTGGTACCAGCACATGAAAGAAGTTGGAAGACGAAATTCAGAAGGAAAATGCTTTGTTTGTGCACTTCTACTGTACAGCATGGGGAAATCCAAGATCTTCGTGGCTGTAGAAATTGATGTCCAGACAGCACACTGTCTGTCACACGTAGAAATGTGCAACACCAGAGGCCAGCTCATGGGAAGTGATGCCTCATTGATATGGGCAACTGAAACAGATTATCCCGATGAAGATGATTATGTTCAGGACACTAAGACGAGAAATAGAGCCCATACTAGGAATCACGTGATCAGGTACGAGAAAACTGAAGTTAAAGGAGCAGGAATAAAATGGGAAGTAAACCCGAAACTAAAGGTCCAAGGAAAAACTCCAGAAGAAGCTCAAATTTGGAAAAACAGAGGCCAAATGCAGATTTGGGAACAGTGCTTTCACCAAACAGATGGGAAGAAGGAGTAGTGATCTGCCAAGCATGGATGGTCCTTGGAGCATGCAAGGAAGCAATAGAAAACTCACAGAGACTGTGCAAAGCAATATGGCCAAAACTTACAAGATTACTGACATGGGTCGAAGACAGAGGAGGACCCTTGCAAATAGTGCCACTAGAAAGCCCAAAGTTGTGCTTTAGGAACAATGGCACAAGGAAGATGGGAGAGACTCAGAACTGCTGACACATTTTTGAAGCTCCAGGAATGACTCATGGGACTGCACTAATCCTGGATCATTATTGGACATGTGGATCCAAAGCATACATCAGACTGCCGAAAAACTGGGGAGATATATGCACAATAGTGAATGTCCATGTTCCAGCACTAGTGATCCCGAAAAATGACCTGAATATTTATAGTTTCCCGAAAGCAGGTGCTCACCTAAGGAAGAAGAGATCTGTGGAACTGACAACTCAAGTGAAGAGAGAAAATTATTTCTCTGCCAAATCAGAAGAAGCATTTCATGCAATCCCATATGAACACAGGCTGTTCAGTCTCACCTCATCAGTGTTCGCAACAATCCTCATGCCAAGATTCCAAGTTGGAGCAAATACTAAATGGTTGCAAATGACCAGATGGGAGTTACTGCAAACCATCAACTCGACAATAAAAGGATTCAACGTGATCAAGGAAGAGTTAATAGCCATCCGACTGATGGCTCTCCAGGACAGATATGTACTTGGCATGATCACAGCTATGAAAGGAGGAGTTTGTGTAGAAATTAGAGAATCATGTTGCACATTTATACCTTCTCACGACGAGGAAAATGGAACTTTAGCAGAAGCTATAGGTATGCTGACAAACCTGCAGAACCAGAGGATCAATAAAACCGACGAAGTTGATGATGACAGCTGGTTTGGATCACTGTTTTCATGGGTTCCGCATTGGATGGCGGATGCACTCAAGTTCCTAGGAGCGCTGCTAGTGATGATAGTACTAGGGTTTTGTGTTATCAAGATAATAATCTCGCAATCCCAGAAAACTGCGAAGAAAGCCATAGGGATGAATATCATGATTGATGTCAAACCAGGATGGAAGCCCAGAGATCTAACTGACGATGAAATAAGAGACTTTGTGAAGGCCAGCGAGCCTGCGCCAGAAGGTACGCAGTTTCTGTACCCCAGGAAACGCAGAAACTATGAAGGAAAATGGATCCATTGCAGCCCAAATGGGCAATGTCAGCTAATGACATGGAACAAAGACGAACATGTAAAGACAGTAGGAAGCCTGAAAGGAGTGATAAAAATATGGACTCCAAAAAGACACTCCTTCAAACCATCATGTACAAACCCAGAAGATGAAGAAGAAATGGATGCAGAAGAACCAAGTAAGATGAATCCAAAAGAGGAAGAGGAAGTGGTCGATGAACCGACCAGAGGGGGAGTGTAGAGGAGGTCCCAAACATAGCATGCACTCCAGTCGCCCATTTTGAAGTACCAAGAACATTCACGCTGAGATATGTGACGTATGACGAGCAAATAAACCAGCAGAGAATCCCGTTAGGGCTCTGCCCATTGCCTTTCAGAAGGACAATACCTAGAGAAGTACCAGTAACCAGACAACCATGGACAGAAATGTATCCATTGAGAAAACCCTACCAGCAAATGACACGAAATGAAGTTTGCTTAAACACTGTCCCAGAAGAAACTCAAAAGGCCTTAATTGAAGACGAATAGTGATGACGCAAGGGCCCGGACAGACTCACAAATGAAAGAAACGACAATCAAAAGATGACACACAGAGACGTAACGTCATGAATAAGGACATCATGAACTCAGAAGGAGAGACGATGTTGAAATAGAAAGAAACCTAAACTGTTAAGCAGGATGAAGCTATTTAACCAGCTAACGCCTGTATATATGCTTGTAACTGCAAAAAGCTAAGAAAACAGTGTGGCTTGCTATGCTTAGTAGACTAATAGAGCGGCAAGCACCACCTATATATCTACCTCAACAAAGCACACTATATAAGTGTGAGTCCACTTTACACAAAAGCAGAATTAACTCAGGGTACTAGAGGTCAAACAGGACAGGATTTGTACTCCAGCTAAAGCGAAAAGAGGCGGCGGAATCAAAACTCAGCAAGAGCAGCTCGTGCCTGGGAAGTCGAGGTCAGATCAAGAGAGGGAGGTGGACAGTAGCTTCAGAGAATCGAAACTTAAGAACAGAGCAGCCCGTCCCGTGAACGTCGAGATAAGGAGGCCCAGGCATGTGTCAAGCCGAAAAAAGAATTAAATGCACAAATAGAAGAAAATCCAAGCAGATTCACGTTGTGCTAGCACGTGACCAGCCAAGCGAGAAGAGGCACCTACGCCTGGCTATCTCCCAAACAGAAGATACCATAACATTTCCTGAAAAGAAGCTACAGTTTCGAGGTTGACCACAGCCAACTAATTGACACATAGCACTAAAGTACTGATTGATGGAAGGGAGGCCGGGTGAATCTTGGGGCATCCTGCACCTGGTTGACCATTCTGCGTGCTGCTAATTAAAGTGGAGATTTATGCATGGGGTTGAAGCCAACCTAATCATAGTGGACCAAATAATCTAGGGTCCTATAGATAGTAGAACCAATGGGACATCGTACTTTAAGTGACGTCCACCATAGTCATTTTTGAAGGAAGGGCTTGGACGCCCATCTAATGATGTTTATCCAATCCTCACACTCCGTTACCATATACAGATATAGCACCTATATTTAGGTTACCTTTTCCAACCAATAGAATTGCATGACAAACTTTTGAGTGTTACACGTCAATGATGACGAATTTTGGGTATAACTGTTACTGTTTGCATGAAGTCAGCAGTTGAAGCGAGATGGGCTATCGCATCACTGTTGATTTCCATGTTTCCCCATTTTTTGTACTTGTTATTAAACAGACTCCCCTTTGCCAAACCATTGATTTGTCCTTATTGATTGGTGTTGGAGTAAGAAATCCTCCACCCCATCCACCTCAAGGTGCAGCTATCTCGTCTTAAAGTACTACAGAGCCAGCTCTGACTCTATGGGCCGGCCAGGGGTTTCTCGCTCTCGCAGTACACTTGGTTCACAGTTTGCTTATGCACATGTCTTTTTTGTTGGTGAATGTAGTGTAAGGAGCAGTTCGTGGCAGTGGCCCACATATGGTTGTTTTACAATGCTAGTGGTGCGGTTATGATTCCTTTAGTACTATAACTGGCACAATAATTTATTTATATTTCTTTTCTTGTGCTGAAACCACAATGTCCCTTCAAGAACTTTTTTGCAATTAATTTCATAGGTTTTTATCCACCTTAATGATAGCGTCCCTTTAACACAAGCTTTTTTTCACTCACGGTTATGATTGCTTTAGTACTATAACTGGCACAATATTGTATTTATATTTCTTTTCTTGTGCTGAAAGCACAACGTCCCTTCAAGAACGTTTTTTGCACTGAATTTCATAGGTTTTTATCCACCTTAATTATAGCGTCCCTTTAACACAAGCTTTTTTCACTGACTTTCAAGATTTTTTAAACACAGACAGTATCATGTCAAGAGTACTCACTGGGCATGGCCCGTTGCCCTGCCCCAAGGGAGCTTTACCATGGGCATTGTAAGGCCCCACCAAGCTGTACAAAGTGTCCAATGTGCCTAGCCTGGGCAAGTAATGGCCATTGTTGGTCCTTGAACTTTAGCCAGTAGCCATTTTGGCTTGGTGGAAGCCCCACCAAGCCTCCAAGCCACCTGTACAAGCCATGCGGCAGGACCATTGGACACTTTGCTTCAATGAGGATACGCAGAGCAGGAGGAGTCGTCCTGATAGGACCGCATCATAACGGGGTAAATTCTCATAGTAGGAGACACATCTTCCAGTGAAGATGCTGGCACCTTCATTCGACTCATGTCATTACCTTCAAAAAGCACCAGACCATTTAAACACAAAGGAGGAACACAAAATATGAACGTTTTATCATGGGAGTTCTTTCATTCTCATAATGCTGGCCAAAGACTCAAGGCCACGACAGCACAAAAAGGTTTCACCTACAGTTACAAACATCAACGATTAGGTGTAATACCGTGAAATGGCTACATACATCAGCATTAGTCTGCTTGCGATGTGATGTTCCAATTGTTATGTGTTATTTGGAACACTCATCTAATTTAACAGGCTGCCCAACATGTGATGTGGTCATTTGTACCACTTCAATGTGATGTTTTGACAGATGGGGGGGTCTGTTGCTCTAGGGATGTAGGTTTTAGTGTGGCCTGCTTATGCGGATCTGCTGTTGATGGGACCTGAACATGGGGTTATTTTCTCCATCAACTGAATGTTGAGCCACTATAAGATTTACACTAAGGCCATAACATTTGATACAATCTGTGTGCCAAGCTTGCAGCACATACAATAGGTGTGGCACTCATCCTGCCCTCTCCTTCTCCCTCCGCCACCATAGGAGTGGCCCTCATCCTGCCCTCTCCTTCTCCCTCAGCCACCATAAGAGTGGCACTCATCCTGCCCTCTCCTTCTCCCTCCGCCACCATAGGAGTGGCCCTCATCCTGCCCTCTCCTTCTCCCTCCACCAACATAGGAGTGGCATTCAACCTGCCTTCTCTTTCTCCCTCTGCCACCATAGGAGTGGCACTCATCCTGCCCTCTCCTTCTCCCTCCACCACCAGGATTGGACTGGGCTCAGGGGTCAAGTCCTAAAATAAAAAGGTGGGGGGACTCATTAACATACCAATTGAATATGGCATCACAAGAATTTAGCATATCAAGATGCCCTCTGACAAAGGTGGGGGGACTCCGTCCACCTGCGTCAACCCCTGACTGGCCTATAGAGAACACTGGCAATCTCCCGGTAAGCCTTTGTACCCTGGGCCTCTTCTGTGTGGTATTTCCACATGTTGTCATAGCAAAAGGGTTGGGCTTGCTCAAAATTTGGAATATGGTGGCCACCTTGAAAATTATTTCCAGGGCCTCTTTTTGGTTCCCAGACCACACTGTCCGCCACCCATATTTCCTTTCATGTTGTGACAGATTCAGGGGGTGGGGGAGAGTTGAAAGTGTCCGGGTACAGCCCTGCCCACTGCAAAAAAAGGCATGGATCTTTTATTGACCTGAAAGCTGTGTCCCATAGACACGACGGAACAGTTCCGCAGGGAATGTGCGACTACATTTTACCTTATTTATGACATGTCTGTTGCATATGCACACTTTCCTTTAATGTATCTTCGTGCACTTAAGCTATTTTATTTACTATTACACAGCCTTGGGTGCCTTAGTGGCTATCACACTTCGGGGAGAAGCGTTGATCTCTTTATCCGTTAACAATTGCTGTCTTGAATCCTGCACGCCAAACGTCCGGGTCTGGTTTTATGTTGCTGATGGTTTCACGTAACAATCGATGGTCCAGGGTAGACACCTGGGCAATCTATTAGCCTGGGGTATACGATTTGCATGACTGTACTTGACAGCAGGTTGGAGGTGCTACGTTTTAGGTCATAGGTAATAACATAGAAAATTAAATTGCACTCATTGGCTTTAAAGATTTTCCTCAATTTTGGCAGCATTTACCTTTTTGAAAAAAATATATATATCTGGCCAGATTATTTGACTGTAGAGATTGAAGTTGTCCAGTGATATGGTCGCCAGCACAAATCCCAGAGGAAACAAACGAATGATTTAAAAAAATATCTTTTTTACACTTTTCAATGCAAATATATGTAAGGGGTGGGTTAGGGTAATAATGAACTGCAAGAGGAGTATGGGGGTGCTGTGGGGATCTCTCCCTGCATATAAATGTGTTTAAAGTGCAAAACAAGGTCAGTCTTGTCGGCCGCAGGATTTTTCCAGAGAACATATCACATAGAACCAAGTTTGAAGGCCAAGTGTTGAATGAACAACCCTACAGTCTATTCTTTGGTTTTAGGTCGGTTAGGTATTGCCCTGATCTAAAATATAGTCTAAGATAACATGACATGAAAACAGATCAAATACTTAACAATAACCTTTTCAGCTCAAGGTGCCAGGCTGTTAGTTATAACTTAGTTGTTTGGATCATGCTTTTCCCCCTAAATTCTGTACCAACAACATTCACCTTTTCCACTGTCTTTTGTGGACAATGCCACTCTTGGCTTACAAGCTTGGAAGTCCCAAAATGAAGAATCTGGAGTTTGATCCGGGGTGCAACTTATGAGTATGCCCAGGCAAATAAATTGACAAATCTTTTCAGTATTGCCCAAGCACATCTGAGCTCCTCATACAGCCAAGCATCAGAGAGCTTTACTATACTTCCCTTCTGCAAAATAGCCTTGAAACAGAGGGTTCGACATGGTTTCATCAAAGCTAATTACTTTGTAGTAATTTGCTCCACTAAAATTACCTCATGCCATTTTCCTTTTTTTCTTTTAATGCGGGGCTGTCTCCTCCATGCCTTCATACCATCCCCCACACCTTTGACCGCCCTTCTATTCCCTTACTCAGCATATGAGTACCTTTCTAGTGCCATGAGAACATTTCGGCAAAGGAAATTACAACAAAGTAATTTAATTTGATGAAACAATAATTGATTGTTTATTTATTATGCGCTTATATACAAGTGTTTCAAAGAGCAACCATGCATGGGAGGGGAAGACCTAAGGAAAACAAGACAAACAATCTTACTAGTGGTGGTGCATTCAGATCAATGCATGTGAAGAGAGCCCAGAGGATGTCCTTATACTTGTATTATATTTTCTTCCTTCCTTCATCATAACACTACGGTCCACCAAACAGGATTAACCTGTCCCCATACTGTCACTCCCTCTCTGCATCACTCCCTGCCCTCGAATGTAGCACCTATCCTTCTCTGCCTTCCTCTTACTTTTCCCTTGTTCCTATAACCTCCACAGACTACGGTCTGGATTTTCCTAGCCCTGTTACAATGAACAGACAGGTTTCGGGCTGTGCCACTACTACAGGGCTTATTTTCTGCAGTAGAAAAATCCTTTACATAACTTAATAATATAACATTACATGAACACTGCACTCTGCAAAATTTTACTTTGTAGACAGAGGAGCTGCTATGTTGTACTGGCTAAAAACATATATGTATATATCGCCATGCTGTTCGACCCATCATTTAAATGTGAATCATGAAAGATTATAAAAAACCTAAATGATCACAAAGAGTGATGTTCATTATATTGATATCAATGCTGTACTAGAGTTTGCACAGATTTGTGTTGTGGTGATTCAGTGCCACGGATGACGATATTATAAATTCATGTTACTTAAGACCTTTGAGATGCATTAAACATCACTTAATGTACAAATTGATGTGATAACAATAATACGTGCTACACTGAAATGGGTAACTTTTATAAGAATACATTTCCTTTAAGTTATTCCAGCAGGAAGTTCTCCTGACATGTGGAATAAAATGCTACACAATCTAGTACTTATCCATTGGTCAGAGGCTGAATGGCTGACACAAAACTCAGGAAAGGAAATATTTTATGGCACTCAGGTTGATATTATGAATATGTTCTAGTATATACTATTTGCGATCATATCCGCATTTTATAAACATAAAGGGATTTCTTGAATTATTAATAATATATTTTGTTATGTTTAAAAAATGATTCATTTTAAATGATGGTTCACGCAACAGTGTGATATATATGAGTGTGTGTGTGTGTGTGTGTGTGGGTGTGTGTGTGTGTGTGTTTGTGTGGTGTGTGTATGTTTAACCACTACAACATGGCAGCTCCTTTGACATTCGAAGTAAAATGTTGCACAATCTAGTGTTTATATTTGATGGAGAGAGCAAACAGAATAATGTTATTACATGTGCACTTATCCCAGGTCTTCACCACGTTAATGTCTATGATGACATTTCTTTTTCACGGTGATGTCTGTATTGCACTTTTTTCACCTGAAAGGCCAGCAGGTGAAACGTGTTGTGATGTCTCAGCCTAGTGTTCCTGGGACGCCATTATGAGAACCGAAGTTCTGCGCTAAAGGTTTATATATTTGCAGTGCTTAATTTGTAAATAATATAAGTGCCGCGGCTCAAATATTTTCTAACACACACATGACACGTCAGGATGGGCAGCTCCCCGCCCGCTGTTTCCAGCACCCACAGATGCTCCCCATGCTGCCAACCTATATGGGGTTAAAGCTGAAAATCCCACCAGCTTATTGTGGTTGACGGAGGCAGATGTGTGATTTACAAATACCAATCAACATGCACATACAATAATATACTCGTTGTGTCTTGCCATGAGACACGTTTAAGTGTGTCTTTAAACACAATCATCATTTACATTTCACCCTGATTCTACAGTTACTTATTATGTAAGGGGCAGTTAAAATAATAAAGTTGCCAAGATACAACATCATAATCAATGTGTATCTAAGACAATAAGTGCTGGTGGTCATAACCAGTTCCAGGGCTGAGCCCTGGAAAACACCCCACAAAAGCACTGTATATTTGTGTGCATCCTTAGGGGCGACTTTTTCGATTGTGATTAAATGGTCTGGTACCTTTCAATATTTATTTTCGTATATAGGTGTCTGATCCTAATAAATCTATCCTCTAACAGAAACATCTCAGCAGAAAATGTGTATTACTTAATTTAATGACGTGTCTATGAACTCTATCACATACCAATTAGTCAGAGAAAATGGTTTTAAATAACCATACTTGGATGGGAACAACCAATACATCTGTAAAGAGAAGGCGGGAAATGCACCCCCAACTGTCCATTTTAAAAAAACTATCAAAAGGAGTAACCCCAATTTTCCATCTGTTTCCTGCCCATTGAAAGCATCTTGCTGGCTTTTATGTTAACGCAAATCGGATCATTTCAATTCTTCTCACCAAAAGGTATCCTTGGCTTAGTGCAAGTTAGTAGAACACTTACAAGATTGTTTAGAATATGGCATGGTAACAATCCATAAAGGCATACAGACAAACACATTGGCAAATCAAGAGCATAGCACCATGTCAGTGCAGCCGATGAGAGGAACTGGCAGATGTCCCTAAGAGTGCCAGCTCAAATACAGACACGAAAACAAAAATCACTTCTTGCCCTAGACGGAAGGGCTTGGGTCAACTCACAGCACACTGTCTCCTGGTCTGGTAAGCACAGCCACCAAATCTAGAAGCGGCACAAACTCAAGTAAGGTAATCGAGAAGATGACATTCTCATAGGTGAGGTGCTGAGGGAAGAGCGCCCACTCTGCAGCAGGGTGGTCCTTACGGCCAACCATGAGACTAGTACCACCCAGTGAGCCAATGTCACTGCTACGGGCAAGCCAGTAGCACTCAGGAGAAAGAAGACCTACGATTTAGAAATGCAGTGGCACAACATGGGTGGATAACACAGAGGAGGACACCACATCAAGGCTGTGGCAAAACACTGCTGGATAACACAGAGGAGGCCACCAAATCAAGGCAGTGACACAACAAAGCTGGATAACACAGAGGAGGACACCACATCAAGGCTGTGGCAAAACATTGCTGGATAACACAGAAGAGGCCACCAAATCAAGGCATTGACACAACAAAGCTGGATAACACAGAGGAGGACACCACATCAAGGCTGTGGCAAAACACTGCTGGATAACACAGAGGAGGCCACCAAATCAAGGCAGTGGGAACAAATATCATTACCAATCAATTTATGCCACCAGAAAATCATGCCGCGTGAATGGGAAATACATGGGAGGAACCACAAGTGCCCTAACATTCCTTACATACCATAGTCATATACTCCATAAAACAAACTGGGGCCCTATTGGCCGTGCCCTAGGCAGGTACCGAGCATTGTCTTTGGCTAAAATCAATCCTATCTGCAGCAATGGAATGTGTATGAAAGGACCCAGGCGTTTCACTTTGTGTCACCTTTCCACACTAAAGGGTTCTGGGGACGGGCCATATACAAAACAATGGGGTGAAGACTGAGGGCGGTCATCACAGAGGGAGAAAGCCAGGGAGGAGGCATGTGATTGGGGCGCCACCACGAGAAGCCTGTGGCATGTAATGCCACAGAAAGGTCACCTACGGAAGAGTGACTCACAAAGAAGTGACCCTGATCTGTGTATATCTCAAGCCATTGTAAGGCATATACTTTATAACGAATTTGCACACCACAATATGACTACCACAGAGCATGTGAAGCCACATATCAAACCTACAACATAAATGTCTAACTACACTGAAGTGGAAATGAGTTTCTGAATGAAAAGCAACCCTTTCGAGGGTGCTAATGGGCTGTGAGTGGATGCACTGGAACAGCCGAGGAATAATACCAGCAGGTTACCACTTGTAGTTTCTATCTTGCACTTGTTATTTCTGGTTGTATAGATGTCTATGGAATCTGTCTGCTTTTAGCAAGTTTGGGTAAGTACAGTTGTGTGGCCATGTTTATTCCGTACATTGGGCATATATGTCTTTCTGATATGTGCATCCACTTCATGCCTGGTATGTATACTCATGGCCTTCAACCCCTCGCCTCTACTGTTGTAGGACTGGACATAGCACATCAATAGGTAAGGTCTCAATCATTTTATTGAGTTAGATCAACATTCACACCCAGTAGCACATATAACAGACAAAAAGGCTAATCTAACCGTTTAACACTAATACCTACTTACATCCCTTGCCATCCTAAAAAGAAGAGGAAGACAACATTTTTTTTTAAAAACATAGAATTGTCCCGGGTAGCTAATAGTAGATAGTTATAACTGATATTTGGTTAATCCACTCTTTGATCCTTTCTCTCTCTGAATGCTAGAGCTAGTCTCCTTTTTATTATGCTTCTACAATTCAATGGGCCTCATAACAAGTTTGGCGGTAGCCCTGCCGTGCATGTTTTACAGACACAGCTACCGCCAAACTCGCTACCGGCACGCCACCTGCGATTGGGCAATAGCCGGCCCATTACGAGTTGAATGGGCCGGTAATTGCCCATTCGCGGGTGGCGGTATTGCCGGGCTCCCGATCCCCATTCTGCACCATAGGGCAGAATGGGGTGGGAGCATGGTTTCACCGGCACCGTTTATAACGGTGCCGGTGCTATTACGAGTTATGCTCGTGGGTGCCGCATAGCGGGCTGTCAGGCACCCGCGAGCAGAACCCATAATTCGGCTGCACGGTATGAACGGTGCCGGTGCCTTACTGGCACTGTTCATGCTGTGTCCGCCAACATTATAATGAGGCCCAATGTCACATAAATTCCGAGCTCTAAGCTCCTCATTACAGATTGGTGGTATTCTGGTGGTAAATCTGCCAGAATGCTGCCAAACGGATTTACCAATACCGCCAATTGGTCTGCAAAATTACTGCCATATCTCAAGTGGTGTTATGATGGTGTTAGTTCCTATTTATGGAGTCCATAGGATTCCAAGGGGATTTTGGCATAATTACCACTGGCAGTAATTCTGCCTATTTTTGGCAGTAAGACAGTGGAATTCATTCCACCATGGTTTTTCCTCCACCTCACGGCCAAACTTATACTACGGCGGTGCAGTAATGTGGGGTTAACATGTTCGAGGAAACTGTCGTCTACAATGATCGTAATCCATTCCAGAATAATATTCTATGTTGGTTACATTATATAGACGATGTATTTGCCATTTGGAAAGGGAGTGAAGAAGAAGCGGCCATTTTATGCAGTGGTTAAATCAACAAAACAGATTACCAGTAATGTCAGTAACAAGGAAGTCAACTACCTAGATATCTGTATATACCATCAGAATGGGGTGCTTCTAGTACAACCATATACAAAAGCCATGGATAAGAATGCTTTGTTACATTTTAAGAGCCACCATGCACAGCATGTTAAGAATAATCTCCATTTTGGGCAATGTTTACACCTGAAAAAGAACAGTAGTACTAATGAATCGTATGAAAATGGAGCTAACAAATTGATTACCAAGTTGGTACATCCGGGCTACCCCGCTCCTTTGGTCAAAAAAGCTGCCAAAAGGACATTTAACAATAATCGGGAATCTCTTCTTGATCAGCAAATTCAGAGGGACAAAAATGACAAAGATACTCCTCTAGGTTTTGTTAATACTTTCAGTAATCTGTCATATAAGATTAAGGGTATCATTACAAGAAATTGGAATAAGATCATGACCAAGGAAGTGGGGAAGCAGATTGTGGCTTTCAAGAAGAGCACCATTGTATGAAATGATGTGAGTACCAAAAAAAAGCCCTCTCAACAAACCACCCTATGGGGTTTACCCCCAGTAGCAGGACATTACCCTTGTGGCAATTGCACAATGTGTATCCAAACCAAAAAAACACTGAATGTAGATCTAGGCCTTGAAATAATGTGGAACATTAATGAACACACTAATTGTAACACGAATAATGTCATCTATTTGATTAAATGTCCATGTAAACGCATGTACATAGGTAAAACCAACAGGAAATGCAGAACAAGAATGATTGAGCATAGGAGCTGTATTAGGAATGAGGTTGAACAAGCTCCTATGGTCAAACATTTTGTGGAAATGAAGCATACTTGCAATGATTTTGAGCGGTGCATCCTTAAACAAATTAAAGGCCAATCGCAAACAGCAATCAACAAGAAACTGTTGCATTTAGAACAGAAATTGATTTTTTTTTATCAAAAAGCCATATTAGTGGTCTGAATGAGGGAATTGAATGGCATTCATCATTCGTGATCGATTTTCAGTTTTTGGTTCAGATTATGTGATATGCGATTACTTGATATACTGCCACATGAAGAACAAATTTGTATGTAACTCTTTGTAGTATCATCGTAAGTAAGAACGATGGCTCATTTAAGTGATATGCCATTCTTTGAAATAACTGCAAAATGAAGAACTAAATTGTGTGTAACTTCTTGCAGTAACTGTGAAAAATAAGAATTAATAGGAGTATGTCATTACGTTTTTTGAATTGGGTTCTATGTTCTGCTTAGCTGTAATGCAAGCACTTGTGTTCTACTTAACTTCAGGGATTATTAGTATGTTTAGACCAGTAGACGTCCCCTTTTTTTTCCCTTTTCACGTTAACACTTGAATTCCTAATCTAACAGAGTGTCAGGATGTCTTACGTTGCTGGGTATCCATAGCCAGTAAATAGAGGTAACTGTGGCTTCTGCATTTTGAGTTCAGAATTGGACTACGAGTCCCGCTGTACCACGGGACAAGTACGGGCTCACAGATTCACGATGCTGATGACGCCGGCGTTTTCACGCATTCGGGCGGCGTTGTGACGTCACGGCGCACGTTTTTACGTGACGTGGTGACATCATGACGTTGCGCGGATGTTTGGTTCTCCCGCGAATTGAGGGCGGCAGAGTAGAGTAAGCAGAACAGCACGGGCACGTTTGAAGAGGATAAGTGGGTGATTTAGACAACCATCCAAGTAAGTGTTGCACATGGGAGTCTGTGGAGGTGTGTTTTGGATACCCCAGATAAGAGTAGGGACTTATACAATGATGTGCACGCTTATATTTCCACAGAACCTGACCCATTTTTAAAAGGGTTTGAGGCACAATACTGGCTCCTACTTCAGGAGTCTCCCTTGGGATGAAGCTGTTAACAGCAATTGAGGTCTTAGCTACCAGCAAGTGAGTGTTTTCGACTTGCTACATTACATTGCATTGTTGCACAATTTCGGTTTTTAAGCCAATATTGTTAACAGAGTGCATTTACTCTGTTTTACAGGGTTGCCATCCCGTATTGAGACCCATACTTGAGGGTACTCAAAGAGAATTAATTGTTTGGAGGTTTCCAGATTGGTAAGCATAACCACTTTATGCTGTCTAGACACTGAAAGTTAAAATAGTACATAAGGGACTTTATAGACGCCCCGTGATACTAATATGTCATCTGCGCATTAGTTTAGAGAAGAGAAGAGGAAACGCAAGAATTCCCTTAAGAAATTGGGAAACTGCAGAAAGAACCAGAAAAGGTCAAAGAATTCCAACTAGGAAAAGAGAGGTTTGTAATAAGCAACATACTGCGATACCCTTTTAGGGATTAGGGTGTGAAGATAGGTAAGTAGAGATTTATATCTTATTATTAATCACTAATAGGGTTTCTTTTTGTTATTTACAGGGTACTCTCCCGAACCAAAGAAGAATTTTTATTATCGACACAAGACATACTCCCCTGAAGAATGTCCTACATTGTTGTATATTAAGGACAGAAACTTGTACAAGTCGGGTTTTTTGAAATATACGAACAGGAAATAGGCTGAACGTAGTGAGGCATGGGAATCAGAGTGTTATTTCTTTACACATTTGAGATCCTTGAGGAATTATTGTAATGTGACTCACACATGGTGTTTCTACTTGTGTTGGTTTAACATATTGTATGTGTTTCATGTATTATGATCATTTTTATGATTGTTTTATGAAATTGATTGTTTAATAAAATTTTGTGATAATTGATTCCACTTTATGTGGGAAGAGTGAAAGGTGACACCATAGAATATAGGACTTTCTTCTTGTATATAGAAGGGATAATGGAGTTACCTCAATTTTACTGCTGTTTTCTTTTACCAGACCACCATACTTGTAATGAGACCCTAAGTCTTGTTGGGCTCATTTCGGCTCTGCCATATTTCAGAAAAGGTGACCATATCCTGATGAATTATTTCGAGTTATCTTGCTCACTTGCTGTTGTCTTTTCTAGGGCTAAAATCTGCCACGCTTTTGTTAGGCAAGGTGGTGTCCATGGGGGTTCTGCTGTTTTCAATCTCACTGTGAATACTTGTTTAGCTGCGATTAGAAATAGAGATTCCAGTCTGATTTCCCTTCTTTCGGTCTGCTCTTTTCCAAGGCTCAACCTTTCTGCTTAGGATTTGTTTAATCTTTGATCGTACTTCCAATCAGCAATGTTCAACTTTGGACATGCCCCGTTAGAGTGGGGGTAGATCTGTCTCCTCTGCAGAAGCCTCCTTCTGGAATGGTCTCCCTGCCCCTCTCAAGCTTGAGCCGGATCTCCTTCAATTCCAGAAGCTCCTCAAGACCTTCCTCCTCCTTCCCTCTCCTTCTCCCCTGCTAACTCCTCCCTCTGCCTCAGTGACTGGCTGCCTGGTTCCCTATGAGTTTCACAGGGCTCCAGGCCCCACCCTGCACAGTCCAGCCCCTTCCTTCACCTTAGCATCTGGATCCGCACCACTGTATTCCCTGGCACTTGCCTTCCTGGCCTTCTCTAGCACTTACACCTGCTCCTCTTAACCATGTTTTTCCCTTCCCACCCTAGCACTTAGCATTTTTGCACAGTCCTGCACTACCCCCGTGCCCCCTCCCGCGCACTTCTTGTTCTGCACATGCACGTTCCGATCCGAATGTACAAGGCCTAGTAGGACCGTTATTGTATTTTTTTTCCTTGTTTACTCTCCCCTTTTTGTGTTGTGGTGCCTTGAAACACCTTTTGGTGTATAGGTGCCTTATAATTATCCAATAAATAAATAAATAAATTCAACTCTGTACCTTGCTTGAAGTGGGAGAGGCGATCAGGCGTTAGGTACCATCTGTACAAAACCTTTAGCTGGGTATCCATCGTATCTGTACCCGGCGAGGATTGCTTGCATGGTTCATTTTAATAAGGTATGGTGTAGCGTCATTGGCATCACTGCAATGGTGTGCGTATATGTTGATTGTAGTTCTACACAATGCACATATACACTGTTAAGTTCCAGCCCCGCACAGAGGCAGAACGTAGTAGGCCTCGGAGGTAGGCCTCAATGACGCAGCTCCAGCCGGAGCGAAAGAAAATACGACACACGTTGTTGGAGTCTGTGCCCGGAACTGCCTCCCTTGCGCGGGGGCGGGGCTTTTATTAAGACGCCCTGCGTCACCGTGTAGCGGGGCGGAGGGCGGATGTTACATTCCTCCTTTATTATAAACAAACACAACAACGTAACACACCCACACGAGTGGGCTTCTACTTATGAATATAACAAAATACAAACGCAATTCCCTTTTTACAAATTTCAAAGTCCAAAGTACCACACATAGTCCTTGAGCCGAGATGGCGGCTGAGTGGCAGTTCTCAGGCCATATCTGCCACCCCGGGAGGTGGTTTCTACAGTCTCATCAGATCTCTCACCTTCCGCCTCCGGCTCACCCAGGTCCTGTTCGCTCCACTGCTTCCATGTTCTGTCACCTGCATTTTCTTCGCCCTGGTGATCCTCGGGTCCGTCCTCGATCAGCGGCGAATCCTCATCTTCTTGGGGACAGTCCCCATCAGTCCAGAGGTTGCGCGGCACCGCCTTGAACCACGACGCATTGCGCGTCATCTGACGATGCCCCCTTTGTGAAGTTATCATAGTCCCTCGTGTCTCACGGATGGTCCATGGGAGAGTCTCGTAGCGGGAATCCATTTTGGACTTCGTCGGGTTCCGTAACATGACCACCTGGTCGCCCGCCTGGTGGTTGGATGCTCGCGACCTCCTCTTGGCACTTGTGTTGGCATTGGCGTCCCTTCTCCTTCTATCAGTGCGCCCCTCGTCAAGCTCGTCCGGTCCTCTGCTGGGGTGATGTGGGATGGACGATCTTATGACGGTGCCGAACATGAGATCTGCTGGGGGAACGCCAGTTGTGCAGTGCGGGGTGACCCTGTAGTTCCCCAGGAACCGATAGAGGTCGACTTTCCACGGGCTGGCATTTGCCTTCGATAGCCTCAACACTTTATTAATCATTCTCATGAATCGTTCTACATCCCCATTCGCCTGGGGCCACCTGGGCATGATGTGGTGATAACGGATGTTCAGATCTTGCAAGTACTGTTTGAACTCCACCCCTTGGAAGGGTGCTCCATTATCACTTTTGATCGTGGTTGGGAGTCCGTGTGTCGCGAACATCTTCTCAATGGCCGGGATGACCACTTCCGCTGCTGTGGACTCGACCACCTCGACTTCAGGGTATCGGGAGTGGTCATCGATAGCCACCAGGAGGTACAAGCCCTCTCGTAGTTTGCAAAAGTCAATGCTTATTGCGTCCCACCTGCCAGAGCCTCGTTCCGCCGATAGGATGGGTTCCGGATCAGGTGGGACTCCGGTTATGAGACACGGCAGGCAGGTGTTGATACGTTTTTCCACTTTTTCGTCAATCCGCGGAAACCACACTCGGTGTCGAATGCGATCCTTCGTTGGAGCCATCCCTTGGTGGCCTTCATGGGCGAGTGCCACTATCCGGTCGTGCAGGCCTGGCGGAATGACGATGCGATTTCCGCGGAGCAGCAGCCCCTGTTCTGGTATCGACAAGTCTTGGCGGACGGTGAATGTTCCCGTGAGGAACGCCTTTGCCTCTTCCGTCCTTTTGTGCGTGTTTTTCATAAATGACTTCCAGTCGCCCGAATTGATGGCATCTTTCACCAAATCGCAGCAGGGGTCATTGCCTGTTTCCTCTGCGATGTCCTCAATGCTGACCACCTTCGGCCTCATTGCCCGCACCACCTGGCAGATGTGCTCTTCAGTCTCTTCGACCACATGAACTTCCTGTGGCGTTGCCGCTCTCGGGTGCCTGGAGAGGAAGTCTGCCGGGTTGCAGCATCCCGGCTGATAAATCAGCTCAAAATTGTACTGCTGAAATTGTAGCAGCCATTTGGCTATTCTGGCCGGTGGGTGCGAGGAGGTGCCCATGAAGATGGGTAGGAGGGGTTTGTGGTCCGTAATCGCCGTGAACTTGCGGCCATACAGATACAGGTGGAAGTGGCGGCACCCCCACAGTATGGCAATCGCCTCTTTCTCGATGTGAGAGTACCACTGCTCCGTCGCTGTGAGAGCATGCGACGCATAGGCGATGGGTCTCTTCTCGCCTTCTTTGGTGACCTGCATGAGGATGGCCCCCAGGCTGACAGGGCTCGTGTCCATGTAGAGTTCAGTCGGAAGAGCGGTGTCATAGTAAGCCATTCTCGTTTCTACGGACAGCGACTCTTTGATGCTCTCGAAGGTATCTTGGCAAGCTTTTCCCCACTACCACTTCGTGTTGAGCTTTGTGAGTTCACGAAGGAGTTCCGACAACGTGGCCAGGTTTCGGATGAATCTTCCACAGTACGTGGCCATCCCTAGGAAGCTGCGGACATCGGTGGGTGTCTTGGGCGGACTTGCGGCCTGTATGTCAGAGACCTTCTGGGGGTTCAGCGAGATGCCAGAGCTGCTGAACTTGTAACCAAAGAAGGATATCTCCCGTCTTGAAAAACTCGCATTTTTCCTTGTGGATGGTTAGGCCTGCAACCTCCAAACGGTCCAAGAGCATCTTTAGCCTTCTCGAGTGTTCGACTTTGTCGTGGGCGTGGATCAGGATGTTGTCACTGACATTGAGGACACCTCGGATGTCCCGGATGACTTCTTGAATGGTCTGTTGGAAGACTTTGGCCGCCGAAGATATGCCAAAACTTAGCCGCTTGTATCTTCGCAAACCAAAGTGTGTAGAAAAGGTTGTTCTGTACCGAGAGTCCTTGTGTAGCTTCAGCTGATGGTAACCTGCTTTCAGGTCAACTTTCGAGAAGACTCTCGATCCCTTGAGGTCAGCCACAATTTCGTCAAGGGTTGGCGTGATGTGGCGCTCCCTTTTGATGGCAGTGTTCGGGAGGCGCATGAGTATGCAAATGCGGACCTTCCCCGGTTGTTTAGGTTTTCTTGTGACCACCATCGGGGACACCCATGGTGTCGGCCCCATCACCTCCTCGATGATACCTGCTTCTTCCAACGCTTTTAATTCAATCTCCACCTGTTTGTGCATGTGGAATGGGGTCCTCCGATGTCTGACGGCCCTTGGCTGGACCGACTTGTCAATGTGGAGTTTGATCGTCTTTCCCTTCAAGCACCCAATCCCGTTCAGCAGGTTGGGATGTTGCGCCAGGATTTTCTCGACCTCTTGGGCTTCCCTGATTTGATTGACGAACTGTACCAGCCCTAAGTCCTCAGCCGCATCACCGCTCAGAAGGCATTCAATCCCTGCATTCACTACGTACACTTTGGACGGTAGCCTGGTCTCACCGTGGCTGAGGGTCGTGTGGAATCTGCCAACTACCGGTAGCGGCTTCTTGCAGCCATATGCGAACAGGAGAGTGTCAGTGTTCTTGAGGGTTGGTCGCTGTTGCAATGTCTTGAACGTGGACGTGGGCATGAGGTCCACCGAAGCTCCCGTGTCAATGGTCATCCATATCTGCTGGTTTTGGAGGGTGACCTGGCATTTGCGCCTCCGGAGCCCTTTCTTCTGCGTGTCACGCCCTCGATCCAGGGTTGACACTAGGTAGACTTTTCTTCCTTTGGTCCGCTGCTCTCTGCCGGGGTCTAGTTGGGTTCCTGTGATGTCATCCCCGTCTTCCTCAGTCGACGAGTTGTTCGCTTCGACGTACCTCATGACTCCCTGTTTCTTCTTCTTTGTTCCACTCCTCTCCTGAGGGTTCGGCGGAAGCGGTAGTGGAGCGCCTGAAGAACGGCACACCTTTGCATAGTGGTCCTTCCTGCCACATGCCCCGCACGTTGTGCCTTGTGCCGGGCAATTTCGCCATCCGTGACGCGGTCCATCACACCATCCACACTCCGTGGGCCCCGGGATCTGTGGCTGCCATCTGGGCGGTGCGTAATTACCACTGGATTCATCCCTTGTGGACTGTCTATTTGTGACCTGGGCTACCATGGATGACGCGAGGGCCGGCTGTAATTTTTGCAGAGACATACCCATGTTAGCGGCCCTGGCATGTGCTAGCTCCCTCTGATGACCCAGCTCCAGAATGCGCATCAAGGAGATACCCCTCTCACCCAGCACCAACCTCCTTAGTTTCTCGGGTTGGATGCCGTTGATGAGTTGTCTCCGGATCTCTTTCTCGACATCCGTGAACTCACATGACATTGCCAGTTTCCTGAGCCGGGTGTGATAGGCATCCAAAGTCTCCTCTTCCACCTGAAACGTGGTGCAGAATATAAAAGTCTCATAGTCAGGGTTGAGTTGCGGGAGAAAGTGAGCCGTCAGAGCGTCTTTCGATAGTTGGTAAATGTCCTGGCCATCCGCGATGGTTAGCGCGTTGAAAATGCGTAGCACCTCGTCCCCCATGTTCAAAAGGAGTGCGATCTCATCTTCCTGGACGAGGTTACGTCCTTGCACTCCATAGCCATCTCAAATTTTTGGAGCCATAGCTGCCAATGGGGGCCAACCGAGGATGGATCCGTGAACGGATCGAATGGCTGAATCATTGTGGACGAGTTGCTTTGTGGGCGAGCTGGCGGTGGCGTGACCGACAGATTCGCCACGATTCTGGATGGCGTACTAGGCCCAGGGGTGGACGTGCCAGTCGCCATGTCGTGTGTCGTCGTCCCCTGACGGTCCCTGTTGAGGCCAGCCTATGAAACCGTTGGCGGACAGGGCCGCTGCCTCTCTTCAACTGTCCACAGTCGTGAACGCACGTGCGCCATGAGTGTGCAGTAGGCCCACACGTCGAAGAGCGGTCCCATCGGCTCGCAGGAAAAACTGGTCGGTCGTGCGATGCAGGAGGAATGAGATGGTCGGGCACCGAGCGCGTGTGCTGGGTCCCGTTTCCCTCGTCGCCAGTGTTAAGTTCCAGCCCCGCACGGAGGCAGAACATAGTAGGCCTTGGAGGTAGGCCTCAATGACGCAGCTCCAGCCGGAGAGAAAGAAAACACGACACACGTTGTTGGAGTCTGTGCCCAGAACTGCCTCCCTTGCGCGGGGGTGGGGCTTTTATTAAGATGCCCTACGTCACTGCGTAGCGGGGCGGAGGGCGGATGCAACATACACCTTTTTGAATACACGTTTTTCTTTACCTAGACGTGAAGTATTTTGACACAGTAATAATGAGTTTCTTTGAGCAGTTGCAAGTGCTATCTTCACATATTGCATTGCTGGTACATGCCACACATATTAACATTCGGTTGCCAGTCCTACACCTTGCACCCACGCCGAATTCCTCCCACACCTAATTGCATGTATTGTTGAATCACTGCATTTTAACGCAAATGGGACTCATTTTAAAGTCTCCGGGTTGGATTCTAATACCTTGCCTCTTCCTACACCGCCAGGCCCCTCCCTTTCTCTCACCTCAACCCCCACCCCAACGGATTGCTTTCCTTTGCGCTCTAAAGCATTGTGCATACATGCAGCGTATTATAAAACACCATAGATATATATATGCATTTCGAGCACTTTATTGGCCATGTACTATACGCCAAAGGAGCCAATACGAAAGCACTAGTTGTTACCCCAAACATGTTGAGCATCATTCCTTTTCAAAGGTTGCTGCCAATACTTCATTTAGCATGTGTGGCAGTGAAGTTGCTGAGGAGAGCATTGCCAGGGAATCCAGACACCACAGAGTAGTACATAAATAAGTGAATGTGTAAGAACAAATACATTTAGAAGACATGCGGCATTAAACCGTTGGAATTCATAATGTATTTCACTTTTCTGTGGGAGAATCGTGACTCGCAATTTATTTTCTCATGAGCGACCCAAGAGATAATTCAGCTCGGCAACTTTAGAGGCTAGTGAGCTGTGGATGAGTGACACTTTCTCTATCGCACACGAGTCGAATCACTCACTGCTCTAGCATCTAAGTTTTGGTAGTGAAAGAAAATAAGAGAGAGAGTGCTCAGGAACACATGATGTGTCAATTGCTAAGACGGGATCTAAATGCTGGATTCCCAATTTAAAGTTTCTAATTTAGACATCAGAGTAGACTAGATGCTCTCCTATTACGCCCTCAGTGGTTAGACGAACATACGTTACTTTCTGTGTAGTGCTCTTTCCAGGGCTAAACTACTACTGTTTCAATAAATCTGGCTTGCAAAGCACAACTCACGTAACAATACAGCCTGACACATGGAAGGAAGAAATGTAAAGTTCTTGTCTCCCATAGCCCTTATCATCTAGCTTATGGTAAGTAGTGGAGTTTCCAGCCTGCGGCCGCCTTTTCCTCATCTGCCAACTCACAGGTGCTTGTTTTATTGCACATGGGGTACAATGTATCCATTTGAGAGAGAGAAAAAGAGAGACAGGGGGGCTCATGTTGGTCAGGGTCTTAACGTTAATGGAAGGCATAACATTTGTTTATTTTATTTTGTTGGATATTTATAAGGTGCTTATATACAACAAGACAGCATTTATTTTTTTTATTTTTTATTTTTTATTGTGATACAGCCAAAAATAAATTTTGACTTTTTACACATGATAAACCATTAAGAAAAAAAAATCAATCAGAAAATCTAAACCACAAATTAACAGCAAAAAACGATTAATATCAGTATTTCAAAGTGCCACAAATAGAAACAAAAAGCGGTCCTACTAAGCTGTGTGACAGTCAGAGTGTGCAAGTGTGGTGAAAGTAAAAAGGGGGGTGGGGTGGTGGTAAGTGCTATTAGGGTCCCCTGGGGGGAGGAAAGTTCCAGGGGAACATGTTGGGGAGGCAACAGGTAAGTGCATGCGTAGAGATGTTTCAAGCAAAGGGGGAGGTATACAGCACAAAAGGTAAGTGCAGGGCAGAGGCAAACCACCCGACAAGTGGGTGTGGGCCCAGAGGGCAATGTGGGGGGAAGATGCTGGAGGCAATCAGGCAAGGCCAGCTCCTATTGGACTCTTGAGAGACCAGGCCACCAATCTCAGCGACATAGGGGATGGTTATCATAGGGAAGGAGTGTCAAGGAGTTCCCCCCTTCTCACCTGAGTTCGACCTTTGCTGGATTTCTTGATCGATGCCTTCTTGTGTACTGCTCGAGTCTTGAATAAGGCTGCACGAGTCTCTTCCGACTCCAGCGTGCGTTCAAGTACCGGGATGCAGGGATCCAGGAATCCAGGAAATAACAGGGTGCGCAACTAGCACACGAGTCCAGGAATCAAGAAAGGAAGGAAAGGGACTAGAATTGGGTTAGAGTGGAAGAAGCAAGGGAAACAACACTGCGAGCTACGGAGCACACGTCTGGTCGCTACTTCGCAATAGCATTAAGACGTGTGGGGCCGCGGGGGCGTGGCATATTTATGGAACGTACTACGTCCGCCGTGAAGGCTGGTGCGAGGCGTGTCACATGATACGGCCATGTTGGGAGAAACAATGAATGCAAGCCCCGCCGTGACAAGGACCAGGAAGTCCAGAAGGGGTGCATTCTGTGGGTCATGACAGCATGCCTCCTCCAAAAACCTGTTCCACCAGGTTTGCCGGGTGTATAAGGTGAAATCTTCTGAGTAGTCGAGGGGCCTTGAGATTAGAAAGTGGTTCCCAGGTTCTTTCACTAGGAGGATATCCTTTCCATTCAACCAGGTATTGAAGCTGACCCCGTTTATACCTCGAGTCACATATTCGAGATACTTCATATTCCAATTGGTTGTCGACCAGTAGAGGAGGAGGTTGGTAGGATTTGCGGGAGGATTGGTGGTAGGGTTTTAATAAGGATGTGTGGAATACTGGGTGAATTTTCTTCCAAGAGTCTGGTAGACTAATCCGGTATGAAACTGGATTGATAATTTCCTTGATGGGAAATGGACCATATTACCGAGGGGCCAACTTGTTTGGCCGTAGATGCCGGGGTAGTAATTTCGAGGACAACCACACTTGATCACCAATTGCATAAGAAGGACCTGGTCTGCTTTTTAAATCCACATACCTCTAAGTCTGTGTTCTGGCCTTCTCTAAATTTTCTTTGGATTCTTGGTGTACGTTGGTGAGGGTTTCAATCCAGGAGTCGACAGAGGTACTGGTGTAGGATGAGGGAGAACAGAGGGTAGAACTGATGGATGGAGACCTTGGCTACAATAAAAGGGGCTGGTCTTAATTGCTGAATGGTCAGAATTGTTGTAGGCGAATTCATCCACGGGTATCAGGAGCGACCAGTCATCCTGAACCTTGGTGGCGAAACATCGAAGATACTGTTCCAGGGTCTGATTAACACGTTCTGTGGCCCTGTTGGTCTGGGGATGATAACCAGATGAGAGGGTGTGTTGGATTCCAAAAATGCAACAGAGATGTTTCCAGAATTGAGAGACGTACTGAGGTCCTCGATCAGATATGATCTTGGAAGGGAGTCCATGTAAACGAAATATGTGTTCCAGGAAGATTCCAGCAAGTTCGGACGAGGATGGTAATTTACTAAGGGGTGTAAAATTAGCCATATGAGTGAACAAATCTATGGTAACCATGATGGTCGTGTACCCTCGGGAAAGTGGTAATTCCACAATGAAGTCTGTAGCAATGAATTCCCATGGCCTTGTTGGCAGCGATGGTTGCATTAGAAGACCCGCCGGTCTCTTGTTATCATGTTTGTTTTGACTGCAGACAGCACAAGCTTTGATATACTGCTGTACGTCGATCTTCATTCCAGGCCACCAAAACTGTCTTTGTATAAGACGGAGGGTGTTGGTTATGCCTCGATGTCTGGAGTGAAGGGTATCATGACAGATGTTTATCATTCTTTGTTCTAATTTCTGTGTCGGAATGACCAGTGCATTGTCCTTGAATAAGTATCCTTCCTTAAGTCTTAGGTTCCATGGATTCTTCCTTGAAATATCCTTCCAGAGGTCAGAGGATTGGGTTTGTACTCGAATTTCTTCCAGGAGGTTGACTGCTTGAGCTACAAAGATCGTGTGGGGAAACATCTTAGGATAGGCCTTGTCTTCAGTAGTTACATAGTTAGGACGTCGAGATAAGGCGTCAGCAATCATGTTTTGTGATCCAGGAACATGATTGGACAAAGAAGTAGGCCCAACGCGCCTGACGACTGTTCCTGCACTCCAATGATTGTAGAATTTGAAGATTCCGATGGTCCGTGCGGACCTGAACTGGATATCTAGCACCCAGAAGTAGATGTCGCCATTCAGTGAAGGCCTGGCGGATGGCTAACAGTTCCTTTACCAGGACGGAATAATGTGTCTCACTGGGAGTCAGGGTTCGTGAGAGGTAAGCAATGGGGTGTTCCTCAAATTCCTGTTTCAAGACCACTCCTATGGCGTAGTTAGAGGCATCCGTTTCCACTAGGAATGGGCGATTTATGTCTGGTTGGGCCAGGATGGGGGCTTGCATGAACTCTGTCTTCAATCGTTGGAATGCTTTGTCTTGCGGTGTAGACCAGATAAAGGGAGTGTCTTTCTTCAAGAGAGCAACAATCGGCTGGACGATCTCGGAAAAGGTAGAAATGAACTTCCGGTAGAAGTTGGCAAGCCCCAGGAAGGATTGAACTTGTTTCACGGACGTGGGAGCAGGCCATGCCAATATGGCCTTTACCTTTGAAGGGTCCATACCAATTCCTTCTGGGCTAAGGATGAATCTCAGGTAGTGAACAGAAGTAACGTGAAACAAGCATTTTTCGGGTTTGCCTAAAAGTTTCTGTTCACAGAGTCGTTGCAGTACTCCCTTTACATGTTCTTCATGCTTTAGAGGATCCTTGGAAAAGATCAATATGTCATCCAGATAGACAATGACAAAAAGGAATAACATGTCAGAAAACACCCTATCCGTACAACGTTGAAAAACCACGGGGGCATTGGCTAGTCCAAAGAGCATGACTAGATATTCATAGTGACCAAAGGGTGTTGTAAAGGCTGTTTTACATTCGTCTCCTTCCCGGACACGCATCAAATGATAGGCACCCCAGAGATCCAACTTCGTGAATACTACGGCGCCTCTCAGAGCTTCCAGGATATCCGAGATCAGGGGTAGTGGGTACCGATCTTTGAGGGTGCATTGATTTAAGCCACGATAGTCGGAGCAAGGTCTGAGTTCCTTAGTGTCCTTCCTGGGAACAAAGAACAATGAAGCACCCGCTGGAGATTTTGAGGGTCTTATGGTGCCGTTTTCAAGGTTGGTATCCAGGTATTCTCTGAGGGCCTTTTTCTCAGGTTCGGAAAGAATGAACATTCTGCCAAAAGGAATCACTGCTGAGGGATCTGTATCTATGGCACAGTCTTCAGGTCTGTGAGGGGGTAAGGCCTGGACTATGGCAGTTGAAAATACATCAGCATATCCCTGATAGGCCTCTGGGACTTGCATGATATTAGAAACCATGAGTGGTGTTTGCTGGTCTATTGGTGGTTCTTTAGGGGATGTCGAGGAGGGATCCAGGATTAGACAGTGGGACATACAAAACTCTGAGCCTAGGAATAGTGATCCTGCTGTCCAATTGATATACGGATTGTGCTTCTGTAACCAGGGCATACCCAATACCATGGGGTAATGGGCTGACTTAATGATGTCGAATGTAATCCGCTCTTGGTGATGGTTTATGGAAAGTTGGATCTCTTTTGTCTGCAGGCTTATGGGTCCTGAAGAGAGGGGTCTTCCGTCGATTGCTTCCACCGGCTGCATGGTGCTTTGCGTCTTGTATGGAATATGATGACTAACAACCCAGTCTTGATCAATGAAAATTCCCATAGCTCTGCAGTCCACCAAGGCCAGAATGGGATAGGTCTTATTCTTGGAGGGCGACAGGAAGGATTGTAGTATCACCAAATTGTTTTGTCCAGGAGAGTTCAAGGATGGAATTGATGTGGAGCAAACATCTCTCTCCCGAAGCTCTGCTCCATCTAGGATCGGGAGCTGGCGTTTCCCGAACGCCGAGGAGGGGCCACAAGATACTCCCTAACCAGGTGTTTGTCTGAGGCAGAATACATGCACAACCCTGTATGAATCCTTCTCATTCTTTCTTGCGGGGATATAGGTCCACGGAAGGCTCCTATCTGCATGGGTTCTGGTTCAGAGATTGAGCCTGGGTTTGTGTCCGCCTTGGTGTTACTCTCAAAGGACGGCTTTGGAGGATTAGCTTTGGATTTCTTCTTCTCTGCCTTCCTTTCCTGGATACGAAAATCTATTTGCATGGCAAGGTCCATTAGTGCCTGGAATGAGTTTGGGCAAGCCACTCTGGCCAACTCATCCTTAATCTCCTCATTCAGTCCTCTCCTGAAAAGGGTAAAACTCACCTCCGGGGACCAATCAGCTTCCTTGACTAACTGCTTGAATCGGGTAACATAGGTGAGCATATCCTGGGATCCTTGCTGAAAGTCTAACAAGCATTCCTGGGCACTATAGACCTGTTCTGGACGGTCAAACATGGTCTTAAGGGCTTGTATGAAGCCATCATAGTCATCTAGAAGAACGTCGCCGGAATTAACGAGGGGCTTGGCCCAGGTTAAGGCGTTTCCTGAAAGGTGGGAAATTATGAAGCCCACTTTAGCCCTGGGAGTTGAAAAGTAGTAGGGCTTAAAAGTAAAGTGAATCAACCATGAATCCAGGAATCCTCGAAGGGTTTTTGGTGAGCCATCGTATTTGTCCACTATACCGCCCAGCAATACATTTTCTTTTGTGGCAGAATCGCGGGATAGAACTAGTTGGTTGAGAGCGGCGTTTTCCGCCTTTAGATTCTGCACCTCGGTTGATAGCTCTTGCATGCCACGCATCAGGTCCTGGACGGCCACTTCCATGTGCATATCGAGTTCGGTCAGTTGGCGTCTCAAACTGTCAAGGAGTTCCCCCCTTCTCACCTGAGTTCGATCTTTGCTGGATTTCTTGATCAATGCCTTCTTGCGTACTGCTCGAGTCTTGAATAAGGCTGCACGAGTCTCTTCCGACTCCAGCGTGCGTTCAAGTACCGGGATGCAGGGATCCAGGAATCCAGGAAATAACAAGGTGCGCAACTAGCACACGAGTCCAGGAATCAAGAAAGGAAGGAAAGGGACTAGAATTGGGTTAGAGTGGAAGAAGCAAGGGAAACAACACTGCGAGCTACGGAGCACACGTCTGGTCGCTACTTCGCAATAGCATTAAGACGTGCGGGGCCGCAGGGGCGTGGCATATTTATGGAACGTACTACGTCCGCCGTGAAGGCTGGTGCGAGGCGTGTCACGTGATACGGCCATGTTAGGAGAAACAATGAATGCAAGCCCAGCCGTGACAAGGACCAGGAAGTCCAGAAGGGGTGCGGTCTGTGGGTCATGACAGCATGCCTCCTCCAAAAACCTGTTCCACCAGGTTTGCCCGGGTGTATAAGGTGAAATCTTCTGAGTAGTCGAGGGGCCTTGAGATTAGAAAGTGGTTCTCAGGTTCTTTCACTAGGAGGATATCCTTTCCATTCAACCAGGTATTGAAGCTGACCCCGTTTATACCTCGAGTCACATATTCAAGATACTTCATTTTCCAATTGGTTGTCGACCAGTAGAGGAGGAGGTTGGTAGGATTTGCGGGAGGATTGGTGGTAGGGTTTTAATAAGGATGTGTGGAATACTGGGTGAATTTTCTTCCAAGAGTCTGGTAGACTAATCCGGTATGAAACTGGATTGATAATTTCCTTGATGGGAAATGGACCATATTACCAAGGGACCAACTTGTTTGGCCGTAGATGCCGGGGTAGTAATTTCGAGGACAACCAGACTTGATCACCGATTGCATAAGAAGGAACTGGTCTCCTTTTTAAATCTGCATACCTCTTAGTCTGTGTTCTGGCCTTCTCTAAATTTTCTTTGGCCTCTTGGTGTACGTTGGTGAGGGTTTCAATCCAGGAGTCGACAGAGGTACTGGTGTAGGATGAGGGAGAACAGAGGGTAGAACTGATGGATGGAAACCTTGGCTACAATAAAAGGGGCTGGTCTTAATTGCTGAATGGTCAGAATTGTTGTAGGCGAATTCAGCCACGGGTATCAGAAGCGACCAGTCATCCTGAACCTTGGTGGCGAAACATCGAAGATACTGTTCCAGGGTCTGATTAACACGTTCTGTGGCCCTGTTGGTCTGGGGATGATAACCAGATGAGAGGGTGCGTTGGATTACCAAAATGCAACAGAGATGTTTCCAGAATTGAGAGACGTACTGAGGTCCTCGATCAGATATGATCTTGGAAGGGAGTCCATGTAAACGAAATATGTGTTCCAGGAAGATTCCAGCAAGTTCGGACGAGGATGGTAACTTACTCAGGGGTGTAAAATGAGCCATATGAGTGAAAAAATCTATGGTAACCATGATGGTCGTGTACCCCCGGGAAGGTGGTAATTCCACAATGAAGTCTGTAGCAATGAATTCCCATGGCCTTGTTGGCAGCGATGGTTGCATTAGAAGAACCGCCGGTCTCTTGTTATCATGTTTGTTTTGACTGCAGACAGCACAGGCTTTGATATACTGCTGTACGTCGATCTTCATTCCAGGCCACCAAAACTGTCTTTGTAGAAGACGGAGGGTGTTGGTTATGCCTTGATGTCTGGAGTGAAGGGTATCATGACAGAGGTTTATCATTCTTTGTTCTAATTTCTGTGTCGGAATGACCAGTGCATTGTCCTTGAATAAGTATCCTTCCTTAAGTCTTAGGTTCCATGGATTCTTCCTTGAAATATCTTTCCAGATGTCAGAGGATTGGGTTTGCACTCCAATTTCTTCCAGGAGGTTGACTGCTTGAGCTACAAAGATCGTGTGGGGAAACATCTTAGGATAGGCCTTGTCTTCAGTAGTTACATAGTTAGGACGTCGAGATAAGGCGTCAGCAATCATGTTTTGTGATCCAGGAACATGATTGGGCAAAGAAGTAGGCCCAACGCGCCTGACGACTGTTCCTGCACTCCAATGATTGTAGAATTTGAAGATTCCGATGGTCCGTGCGGACCTGAACTGGATATCTAGCACCCAGAAGTAGATGTCGCCATTCAGTGAAGGCCTGGCGGATGGCTAACAGTTCCTTTACCAGGACGGAATAATGTGTCTCACTGGGAGTCAGGGTTCGTGAGAGGTAAGCAATGGGGTGTTCCAGTTTATCCTCAAGTTCCTGTTTCAAGACCACTCCTATGGCGTAGTTAGAGGCATCCGTTTCCACTAGGAATGGGCGATTTATGTCTGGTTGGGCCAGGATGGGGGCTTGCATGAACTCTGTCTTCAATCGTTGGAATGCTTTGTCTTGCGGTGTAGACCAGATAAAGGGAGTGTCTTTCTTCAAGAGAGCAACAATCGGCTGGACGATCTCAGAAAAGGTAGAAATGAACTTCCGGTAGAAGTTGGCAAGCCCCAGAAAGGATTGAACTTGTTTCACGGACGTGGGAGCAGGCCATGCCAATATGGCCTTTACCTTTGAAGGGTCCATACCAATTCCTTCTGGGCTAAGGATGAATCTCAGGTAGTGAACAGAAGTAACGTGAAACAAGCATTTTTCGGGTTTGGCTAAAAGTTTCTGTTCACAGAGTCGTTGCAGTACTCCCTTTACATGCTCTTCATGCTTTAGAGGATCCTTGGAAAAGATCAATATGTCATCCAGATAGACAATGACAAAAAGGAATAACATGTCAGAAAACACCCTATCCGTACAACGTTGAAAAACCACGGGGGCATTAGCTAGTCCAAAGAGCATGACTAGATATTCATAGTGACCAAAGGGTGTTGTAAAGGCTGTTTTACATTCGTCTCCTTCCCGGACACGCATCAAATGATAGGCACCCCGGAGATCCAACTTCGTGAATACTACGGCGCCTCTCAGAGCTTCCAGGATATCCGAGATCAGGGGTAGTGGGTACCGATCTTTGAGGGTGCATTGATTTAAGCCACGATAGTCGAGGCAAGGTCTGAGTTCCTTAGTGTCCTTCCTGGGAACAAAGAACAATGAAGCACCCGCTGGAGATTTTGAGGGTCTTATGGTGCCGTTTTCAAGGTTGGTATCCAGGTATTCTCTGAGGGCCTTTTTCTCAGGTTTGGAAAGAATGAACATTCTGCCAAAAGGAATCACTGCTGAGGGATCTGTATCTATGGCACAGTCTTCAGGTCTGTGAGGGGGTAAGGCCTGGACTATGGCAGTTGAAAATACATCAGCATATCCCTGATAGGCCTCTGGGACTTGCATGATATTAGAAACCATGAGTGGTGTTTGCTGGTCTCTTGGTGGTTCTTTAGGGGGTATCGAGGAGGGATCCAGGATTAGACAGTGGGACATACAAAACTCTGAGCCTAGGAATAGTGATCCTGCTGTCCAATTGATATACGGATTGTGCTTCTGCAACCAGGGCATACCCAATACCATGGGGTAATGGGCTGACTTAATGATGTTGAATGTAATCCGCTCTTGGTGATGGTTTATGGAAAGTTGGATCTCTTTTGTCTGCAGGCTTATGGGTCCTGAAGAGAGGGGTCTTCCGTCGATTGCTTCCACCGGCTGCATGGTGCTTCGCGTCTTGTATGGAATATGATGACTAACAACCCAGTCTTCATCAATGAAAATTCCCATAGCTCTGCAGTCCACCAAGGCCAGAATGGGATAGGTCTTATTCTTGGAGGGCGACAGAAAGGCTTGTAGTATCACCAAATTGTTTTGTCCAGGAGAGTTCAAGGATGGAATTGATGTGGAGCAAACATCTCTCTCCCGAAGCTCTGCTCCATCTAGGATCGGGAGCTGGCGTTTCCCGAACGCTGAGGAGAGGCCACAGGATACTCCCTAACCATGTGTTTGTCTGAGGCACAATACATGCACAACCCCGTATGAATCCTTCTCATTCTTTCTTGCGGGGATATAGGTCCACGGAAGGCTCCTATCTGCATGGGTTCTGGTTCAGAGATTGAGCCTGGGTTTGTGTCCGCCTTGGTGTTACTCTCAAAGGACGACTTTGGAGGATTAGCTTTGGATTTCTTCTTCTCTGCCTTCCTTTCCTAGATACGAAAATCTATTTGCATGGCAAGGTCCATTAGTGCCTGGAATGAGTTTGGGCGAGCCACTCTGGCCAACTCATCCTTAATCTCCTCATTCAGTCCTCTCCTGAAAAGGGTAAAACTCACCTCCGGGGACCAATCAGCTTCCTTGACTAACTGCTTGAATCGGGTAACATAGGTGAGCATATCCTGGGATCCTTGCAGAAAGTCTAACAAGCGTTCCTGGGCACTATAGACCTGTTCTGGACGGTCAAACATGGTCTTAAGGGCTTGTATGAAGCCATCATAGTCATCTAGAAGAACGTTGCCGGAATTAACGAGGGGCTTGGCCCAGGTTAAGGCGTTTCCTGAAAGGTGGGAAATTATAAAGCCCACTTTAGCCCTGGGAGTTGAAAAGTAGTAGGGCTTAAAAGTAAAGTGAATCAACCATGAATCCAGGAATCCTCGAAGGGTTTTTGGTGAGCCATCGTATTTGTCCACTATACCGCCCAGCAATACACTTTCTTTTGTGGCAGAATCGCGGGATAGAACTAGTTGGTTGAGAGCAGCGTTTTCCGCCTTTAGATTCTGCACCTCGGTTGATAGCTCTTGCATGCCACGCATCAGGTCCTGGACGGCCACTTCCATGTGCATATCGAGTTCGGTCAGTTGGCGTCTCAAACTGTCAAGGAGTTCCCCCCTTCTCACCTGAGTTCCATCTTTGCTGGATTTCTTGATCGATGCCTTCTTGCGTACTGCTCGAGTCTTTAATAAGGCTGCACGAATCTCTTCCGACTCCAGCGTGCGTTCAAGTACCGGGATGCAGGGATCCAGGAAACCAGGAAATAACAGGGTGCGCAACTAGCACACGAGTCCAGGAATCAAGAAAGGAAGGAAAGGGACTAGAATTGGGTTAGAGTGGAAGAAGCAAGGGAAACAATACCGCAAGCTACGGAGCACACGTCTGGTCGCTACTTCGCAATAGCATTGAGATACGCGGGGCCGCTGGGGCATGGCATATTTATGGAACGTACTATGTCCACCGTGAAGGCTGGTGCGAGGCGTGTCACGTGATACGGCCATGTTGGGAGAAACAATGAATGCAGCCCCGCCGTGACAAGGACCAGGAAGTCCAGAAGGGGGCGTGTTCTGTGGGTCATGACAAGGAGGAGGAGAAGAGAAAGGTCTTGAGTTATTTCCAGAACTTGAGGTGGTCCGGTTCAAGGCGGAGAGAGGGAGACTGTTACTTACGTGTGAACCAGCTGAGAAGAGGGATCTGCCCCCAGCTCTCTGCTTCAAGAAACCTTTCACCAGCAGAGTTGGAGCGGGAGGATCGAAGAGATCTGCAAGGAGAGTATTGAGTAAGAGAGAGCTGCAGATAGTTTGGTCCCAGGAACTAGACAGCCTTGTGAATGATGCAAAGGGTCATGAATTTGATCCCTGCAGCAACCGGGAGCTAGTGGAGAGATTTTAGAGCGGGAGATATACAGTCCCTGGGCTTGAGGCTAAGGATAAGTCCCACAGCCCTATTATTGGTTAGTTGAAGAGGATGGAGTGTAGAAAGAGGCAGCTGGAGGAAGAGGCTGTTACAGTAATATAGACTGAAGAAGACCAGAGCTCTAGAGACATTGAGCTTCTGGGGAAAGGTGAGGAAAGGAGGAATACCTCTAAGGAGGTAAAGTTGAAAGTGGACATTCTTGGCAAGGATCCAAGTTGTGAGGAGTAAAGGAGAAAGAGGAGTCGAAGATGACCCCAAGGTTTCTGGCTTCAGTGGAAGGAGAGGGCAGTGAGCCCATAGAAGGCATCCAGAGTGCAGGAGGGAAATGGGAAACACGGGTTGTGATAGGAATATTCTCAGTCTTACTGGCATTAAAACAGGGATCATTGGAGGCACACCAAGACTGAATAGCAGACAGGCAGTCAGGGATGATAGAGGAGGAAGAAGAGTTTTGTGTCATCTGCGTAGCACTAGAAATGAGGAGAGAAGGCAGAGATCAGGTGTGCAAGAGGTGCAAGGTAGATGTTGAATAGCCAAGTCGAGAGAATGGAGCCCTGGGGAACACCACATGTAGACAGAGAGTGGTGGTTGAGGAGAAGGAGCCCAGGGGCACCTGGGAAGGGTGATCAGTGAGGAAGGGGGTCAACCAATCCAGTGCCAGGTCTGAGATACCGAGGGTATCATGGAGCAGCTTTGTGAGAATAGAATGGTTGACTGTGTCAAAGTCGGAAGAGAGGTCAAGGAGAATGAAAACAGCAGGAGCGTTAGAGTCAAGGTTTGCGAGCAGTTCTTCACAGGTGTTCAGGGGAGCGGTTCCCATGCCTCTGGATGCTCGGAATCCAAATTGATGGTCATGTAACCAACCAGCGAGCACAATGTGTGGGATCAGTTGGGGGAAGACCAACTTCTCCAGGAGTTTCCCAAGGAAGGGTGCGATAGAGATAGGACGGTAGTTGGCCAGAGATGAAGGGTCGTCTGAAGGCTTGTTTAGGATGGGGTGCACGAGGGGGTGCACAAGGGGGTGCTTGAGAGAGGAAGGGAAAGAGCCAGAGGTAAAGAGTGGTTGTAGAAATCAGTAAGACCCAGAGAGAGGGAGGAGATATTGTCCTTAATGTTCTGGAGGAGCAGGCCGATACCTGTTTGGATGAGACCTTCACACAGTGGACTACTCTAGAAACCTCAGCCGTTGTCATAGGTGAGAAGGAGGAGAAAGTAGATGTGGTGGGGATGAGAGGTCAAGGGCAGTAGGGGCAGGGATGGAGAAAGGGGAAGAAGAGAGATAGGTCAGAATGTCCTGAGTTTTAGAGGTCAAACAGGTGGCCAATGCAGTACAGAATACATGAGAAGGAAGAGGCGAGGTGGAGACTGCAGATAGATTTGCTAGTTCCTTGCAGATTTTGAAGTGTTCAGCTGTGTTGTTCGAGGCTCTGGAGATGCAGGTCTGGATATGAGCCCTCTTCTTGGAACAGATAGAGAGACAGTATTGCCTTTGGAGTAGGCGACAGGCCCGTTTTTCAGAGAATGAGCCCAAGGTCTGTCTCTTTCATTCAGCAACTCTGCACTTGAGTTTCAGAGAGGCTAGATCGGAGTCATACCATCTGTCGACAGGGGCAAGAATGTCAAGAGTATTAGTGATGGCGAGATGAAGTTGGCAAGGACAAAGTCAGTGGAAGAGTCAAGAGGAAGGAAAGGAGGAGGGATGAAGGTGGAGGCAAACGCAGCAATTCACATTCGTTTCATCAGTCGGATGACCGTGAAGGAGGCTGGTAGTGGTGGTGGAGGCTCAATCAGGGGGCCGAGAGGTCGCAGATGAGAGGAAAGAGTGGTCAGACCAGGAGATAGAGGTAGTGAGATGGTTGGAGCAGGGGAGATCAGCAGGGATGAAGGCATCAAGAGTGTGTCCGACAGAAAGGGCCGGAAAGGGAGAATAGTGAGGGAGAGAGAGGTATAGAGATCACGGACGAGTGTAGTGGCAGGAACAGTGGAGTCAAGGTGGATGTTGAAGTCACAAAGGAGGAGGAGTTTAGAGGTAGAAGTCAGAGGAGAGGAGGTAATGTCAGCCCATTCGGAAAGAAAGACAGACACAGGGCCAATGGCATCTGCAGATAGTGGCAAGAGTGAGAGAGAGAGAGTCCGAGAGACACCAAGCTTGCAGACAAGACTTCCAAAGGAGGAAAAGGGCTCGGTGGGTATGAGGGAGGTAGGGACCCACTTAGGGAAGTTCAGGGCTACTCCACCACCAGATCAGTTGGGCAAGGCTTGGAGCCGTCATGGAGGAGGGAGTCAAAAGCAGTGACAGAGCTGGCATTGAACCACATCTCTGTGAGAGCGAGGATGTTGAGATCAAAGTTTTCAAGAAGGAGGCAGATGTCAGAAGAATGTTTGACAGCAGATCAAACATTCAGAGTGGCTAAGTGTAGCCGGTCACGGATTTGGGTTGTTTGATAGTGGTAGAAATATTCACAGGGAATTGGCCATAGTTAATTTCATCACAAATACATTTTTACTGCGGCAAAACAAACCGAACCCATTTCCCCCAATTCACCTGTACATCCGCCCACACTTACCTTTTCTCCATCCGCTGCCTCTCCTGCACTCCTGCAGCGTCAGATCTGTCCCTCTAATGTGGGTTGGATCTAATGCTGCAGGGTCCCTTTTTCTTTTTTCTTTCATTCTTTTTTTTTCGGTCCCCCGCCTCCAATTTTGAGAAAGCGGGGGACACCCCAGAAGACCATAAATACCAAACATGGGGAGCGGGGGACACCCCCAAAACCCCTGCTCTTCAAGTTCAGTATTTTTAAAAAATCGATTGAATGGTACTGGCTGAAATTGGTCAAATGTACCATTCAATAAATTTTTTTCGAACAACGTGGCTAATTCCGCCAGTCATCACCTTTGAACCAGCACACGCGGTGCAGCTGTCCAAAGGCCAGTCTGATGGTGAAAAGGAAAGAAGGACTAATTCTTACGTCGACATGCTAGCCCTTGAGGAACAGGGAAAGAGACGCTAGTGCCATACCTAAGTTCCCGGAGACTGGAGATCGGGACGTGAACAGTCACAGGTACCCGCAAAGTTCTTACGAGGCAGACATGACCGGTGGCAGAGACACAGGAAATCAGATGGGCGAAAACCAACCAGGAACAAAGATGCAGGCAGCCAAAGACGAGAGAGAGATGCTGAAGCTGGGGAGCCGCGAGAAGGAGAATGCGGAGTGCGGCAGGAACGGATAAGCATCTTTCCACCTCCAGAAGATACCAGAGACTGCCCTGGGACTTCCCGAAGGTAGGGAAAGGTTCGGCCCGGTCAGGAGGGGTAATTGAGGGAGCTGGAAAACCTCATGAAAACATCCCGAAGAGCCCATGGGGTGAAAGCAATCCTATACAATTAAAACTTTGCCAATGTCATAAGAACAACCCAAAGATTACAAGGGGATGAAAAGGGAAGCATACAGATACAAACTTTATAACCCTAATAAGAACATCCGAAAAAGCACAATGGGGTGATAAAGAAAATGTACAATATAATACAAACTGTGTGAAGCAAATAAATATGCCCTGAGGGGCACAAGGAAATACCAGAAGAGGCATACAGTCAGATATGAACATTGAGAGTGCTCCTAGGTGGGACAGCACCTGGCAGGGGAGTATACAGCGTCTGTACAAGTGGACACTAGGTAACAAAGGGACAAGGATCCCACCAAGACAAAGGAACAGGATCTGGGACCCAGAGGAAAACAGGAAAATCCCACCAGTGGAAAGTGTAAGGGTTGATGACCCACCACAATACATGACAACTTAAAACCAGTGGACTAGAGCCCAAAAACACAGATATCTTTGGAACTGAAAGTTGTGGAAATCAAGTCTGTCAGGCGATTAGACAAGACCTAGTGTACCATTGGAAAAGTCTATGGTGAGATCTGGCCGGTTAGTGAACCGGACCTGACAAGAGAGTGAAGAGGATCATTTTGTACTATGGACTGGAGCAGAAGAATTCCCCAGAATATTTTGAGGAACTTTGGTTAGCGGATAAGTGGAACCAGGAAACCAGGAAGAGGTCCCCCCCCACCACCCACAGGAAAGGTGGGAACTGTGTTATCTTTAACTTTGGTTGAACTTGTGAAGAGTGAACATTGAACTATGTATATTCTTTTGCATCAGAACTGCGCTTTGGGTGTCAGCATCCAGAATGGGAGAGACCTACTTCTGGAATTAAGAAGACATCCACTTTATCTTTAGTTACCTTGAAAGTGTAAGGGACGGAAATAGGTTTAGACACAGTACGGTGGACATTTGTGCTTGATGGATATCCTGACCGAGTCCTTAGTGTTCTTTTTGTTGAGGCAGGGCCACCACTCATAGTGAATAGGGCAAGATAGGCTTTTCTTTTCCTTTCCTTTGCTATACAAAAAAAAGGTCTTTGCTAATCACTTTTACCACACATGTGTCAGGACTCTTGTTTCTGCATCCTTACAGTAGACATAGTAAGATGAATAGAAATAGTTTGGGGAGACGTGGAGGAAAGCCCGCGGCACAAGAGCAAGTTTTGGAACTTAACGATGGTGACCGCAGGCCTATTTGAATGGTGAGTACCTGCACTTCTTTTTTTCCCATTTAAAGCATTGGTCAAAGGACACAGAGCGTAGTGTGTGCTTGGCTAAATTAATGAAATAACCCAACGAGTTGTTTGTGCACCACACAGTGCCATCACAGCATTATCCAGTGAGGAGCTTGGGGGGCCATTCTTGTGCGGAATCCCTTTTCGAAAGCACCAGTGGTCGCCCTTTGACATCTTAGGGCAAATTTGACCATGAAGCAGTGCCTAAATATTAAACTGTATACACATGTGTACACACAACACTACTGTCACCATTGTATATAAGTCTGCTAATTGTATATTCTATGCTACCACCGGTACTGACTTATGGTCTTATTCTGGCTATTTGCACTGTGCACTGTTACGATCATTAACTTGTAATACCATCGTTTATATATAAACGACTGATAACTTTAAAACGGTATAAATTGTAAGAACAGGGCTTGACGCGCTATACAAATAAATACATACAAATACAAATACATAAGGGCTAATTCCTAATTCACAAAGGAGTGACCATGTTCCTAGTTTACCCTTGAGCTAAGGCTGGCAAAGGGCTATTCAATCCACAAAGGACTTACTATGAGAGCCCCTGACTTACTCCTGAACTAGTTAGGAGTAAGTCGGAGTTTCTCACAGTAAGTTCTTTGTGAATCGTCCCATAGTGAGGCCTGTGAACAAAGAACACATTCCACCGATCGCATTGGTCCTTTCCAGGAGGCTGCCTGTCCCCTTTGGGCTGGGACACACGCCTTCCAGTCAGCCAGCAGCTCTGACTAATTAGCACACGTGACAGGCCTCGGAAACACCAAGTAGCAGACAATACTAGCGTGGGAACGCAGTGCTCATAACAATTACAGCCCCCCCTCCCAAATAAATAAATAAAAAAATAACCAACAACAATCACGAGGGCAGCATGAGAAGCTGCCCAGGCGCCTTTGAGGTGAAACCCAGCACCCTCTTAGGCAGGCACAGCAGTTATTTTCATCTCGTCGCTCAAGCGGACTGAAGCTGCCTCTTTTTCGTTTTGTTAAACACTGGGACACAAGAGAGAAATGTGTTTGGGGAATAGCAGCACTTGCCAGGTCACGGGGGAGGTCAGGCGGCCTTTGTCGGCGACGCAGGCAGGGAAGAAAGCAGGCAATCAAACACCCTCCTTGAGACAGTTTACAAGCACATGTGCCACGCCGTCAGGATGATAGGCCCAGGGTGACGTTTGTATCTTCTTGTCCCCAGGCCAATTTGAAAACCTTGTGAACATTATGGGACGTGGAAAGTGGACGCCGCCGCCTTGTTGCGGATCACACACATCTTTCAAAGCACAAAAGAGATTTTTGTGGGGGGTTTGACGCATCTATATTAGCGCCACTTTCCTCCCAATGTTGGAATACCGAGGAGAGGTAATGTGACAGACATTAACCGCAAATGAAGTTAATCTCAGCAAAAAGAAAGCACCACCTCTTTTTAAAAATCAAGAATAATTACGTGGAACAACCAATAATCCCTAATTTCCATGTCGCTATGACAACGTCCTCTGCTGCAACGTGTACCAGTCTAGACAGAACTAGGATTTTTTTCAGCAACCTATAAAATTTTTAAACATTGTTCATTTATCATTTTCTTTAAATTAAAGTTTTTTGTATTTCAGCTTTTTGGTAGAAGCACTTACTTAAATAAATAGCAACCGTGTCTACAAAGCTACACAAAGGCATCCTGAGGTACGGCTTCATGGTACCAACATACTTTATTAATATTATTATTATTATTATTATTATCATTATTACCAGGGTATTTATTGAGCGCTGACCTAGTTTAGGGCAGCAGCAGGGCGCTTTACACGTCATGGAAGGAAGTCAGGTGAAGGAAGCAGATCACAAGGGATGAATACAGGGGAGCGGGAGCTAACAACGGGGGACATTGCAGCAATGGTTCTACAAGCAACCAGGGGAGGAAACTGGATGAAGCAGATGTCCCAGTCTCAAATTAGGAGGGGAGCAGAGGGTGTTTGGGTCTATGTGCTAGGGAGGAACCATTTCTTGAGGAGGAGGGCCTTGAGCTCCTTCCTGAAATGTAGAAGCAAGAGGGTGAGTCTGATGTTGATGGGGGGAAAGGTCCCAGAGTCTGAGGGTGTAGAGAAGGCCTGGCTTCTGGTTAATTCCTTCATGATCTGGCAGAGTTCAAGTCTAAACATGTCCTTGCTTAGGATCTTGAGGGAGATAGCCTTGTGGATGATGCAGCAGGGTTTGAAGGTTAAGCGTACCTGCAGCCGGACTAGTACAGTTTGATGAGGGTCAGAATGATGTGGTTGAATTTGCAGAATCCTTTGATGAGTTGTGCTGCAGCATGTAGGACACATCTCGGGGGTGCCAGGGTAGTCACTGGTAGTCCTTGCAGCAGGGCATGCCACCATCCAGGTGGGTGATAACCAAGACTTGGACATCCCAGCAAACTCTGAAGTTGTTTGCTTGGATGAAGGGTTTGATTTTACACAGGACGGAAAGTTGGTACCAAGCTGTTTATGTCTTTCTTGCTCTGTGCCTCCTGAAGTAGAGGTGTCTGTTGATGTAGAACCTAAGGAACCTGGATCAGGTGGTCAGCTGGTGTGTGAAGACCTCACAGTTCTTATTGGAGAGCTAGGTATGGATGTCAAGGTGTTCGGTGTTATTAGTCAACAGTAAGAATTCGGTATTGGAATGGTTGAGATTCAGGTAAGCACTGGACATCCAGGACTGGATCACTGTGAGGCAGGCCTCGAGCTGTGGGTGTTTTCGATCGTGAATATCTTGATGTAGAGCTGTGTGGCATCTGCTTATTGGTGGATGTGGATGTTTTGTGGAGCCAAGGAGTTCCGAGCGGTTCCATGTAAACGTTGAAGATCAAAGGGCAGTGGATGCATCCAGGCTGGACTCCACAGGTGATGGTTCAAGTTTGCGATCTGGAAGAATCCATTTGTACGAATCGGTGGCATCTAGCAAGGTAGAATTTGAACCAGCAAAGGACAGTCTTGCTGAATCCCATACAGTGATGTATAATGTCAGGGAATGTCTGGTGGTCTAATGTGTCGAATGCGGCCATCGTCTAGGATGCCAAAGGCATTGTCGATCACCTTGATGGTAACCATTTCTCTGCTGTGTCTGAAGCCATATGGTAGGACTGCAGGAGGTTGTTGGTGTTGATGTGGTGGAGTAATTGTGGGGCTACTGCTTTCTCAAGGATTACCTAGTAGGTTAAGATGGGCGATGGAGCGGTAGTTGGTGAGGTTGTTGGGGTCTAGTGTTGGATCCTTGAGAAACGTGAGGATTTCTTTGGTCTTGAGTGTTGAGGGAAAGGTGCCATGAGTGAGGGAGCTGTTTATGATTTGTAGGTACTGGAGGAGAGCTTCAGTTGGAAAGGTCTTGAGTACGGAGGCAGGGAGGATGTCACCCAAGTACAATGTGACCTTGAGTGATGCTGAGGTGCCAGTCAGATCTTCCATGGTGTGTGTTTTGAAAGTGTCTAGTTAGTGGTGTTTTGCAAGATTAATGTGTAGTGTGCTGTTAGTTGTGATGCTGGTGTCGGATCATGTTGATGAAGAAAGTGTTGATGGCAGTTGATTTTTCAATAGGGCGGTACAGGTGGTGCAGAAGAGGGTTAATGCAATGTTTGATGGGTTTGATGAGGGCTCTGGTTTCATTGTTGGCCAAGGACTTAATTTCACCAAAATGCCAGGGGTAGCGGAAGTGACATCACATGACCTTTGACCTCTGATGACATCACAGAAAGTGATGTCATTTTTGTCTCCACCTCAAGTCACATCACAGGAAGTGATGGCACACGTTCTTCAGATGCATCTAACATCCGTTTTTTCAGGCGCTCTCATTTCAGCCAGATATAAGAAGCAAGGCGCAGTGGGAGGTGTGATTGGTCCACGATCACACATTTGGGGAATGTCATTTTACAGACTCAAAAGTGCGGCCTATATGTAAAACATACATAATGCAGTACTTGTAACAAGGTAACCAAAATCTCTAGTACAGGGTACAGAGAGTGTATGAAACATCTATAGATCAATGGACATAGAAGAAACCTGTTGTGCGGGTGTAAACTGAGGCCATCTGTCTCTGGATGCATTTATCTTTAAGTTATGTGACAAGCAACCACATGTTTCCCCCACAACCCAGAGCCGAACAGAACCCCTTAATATCCTAGGCTTTGATAAATGACTCTTCTTCAATCTTTTTTAACAGGGTGAGGTGTAGGGAGTGGGGTGTGGGGGGTTGCAGTTCCCTCGAGTGGGGCTAAATGCATCTACGATTTTCAGAGCTCTATGTGCGAGGTGAGTTATTTAATGACCCCACCCCCCCAGTACCGGCCCGTGAGTGAAGCTTCCACAAAGCCCTTTCCAAGAAGGAGTTTGAGTGGGAAGGGGTGGGTCACTCCATGGCTCTCTCACCTCTGAGACTCTGTCCAGTGCCTATTTTCTTAAACAGTGTTGCAACAAAGCAGGGCCCTGGTCAAGTTTGCGTCCCCTCTCGCCCATTCACATCACACGTGAATACGTTCTAGGTGAGCAGAACCCAATCAGTGGCATAGCGCAAAATGTGGGCCCCCAAGGACCTTAACAAAGCACAGGGCACCCCAAACCCCCGGGCAGGCCCGAAACACCGAACCACATGTCACAGTCAGTTCCAAACCCTACTGAGCACTTCCTTCTTGCGCAGCAAGCCCCAGCCCAGCCTTCACCCTGATGGGTGAGGACTGGGCGGAGGCCCCGTAGACCTGGAGTAGCGGGTCCGCCAGCACCTCAGGGGCTTTCGGGGCCCATACTACTCCAGTGCCCGGGAGCTTCATTTTTATTTTTTACACTTTTTTTTTCAAATACAGGGTTAGCAATTGAGACTGCAGGGGTAGCAAGGGAGACCCCAAATGACATCCCTGTTGTTGGCCTTGGCTATAGTGTTCTTGTAGTAATTGGGCATGATAGTGGTGATCAGTTATCTGCTTGTAGCACAGAGTTCTTTTAGCAGGGCGAGTTCGGATGCACTGTAGAATTTTTACCAACACTTTCGTGTTTCTCTGTTGGTTCCTCTGCTGAGGGCACATTGTTTCACCAGGGTATGGTGGTTGATGTTTGTTGCAAGGGTGGTGTTGATTTCTTGGAGATGCGAGCCACAGTCATGGTTCATAAGCCCATGTAATGTGGAGGGTGGCTGGGACTTCTGTAAGATCCTCCTCTGGGAAGTTCTTGAATGATCTGAAGGCGTGTTTACTGGGTTTCCGTGGATGTGCTGGACTGGGATGGCGTGACTAATGTCAAAGGGGATTGTCAGATGGTCTGATGAGTTGGGCGGGAATGGAGAGCTGTGACAGTGGTGGTGGTGATGAGTTTGAGGATATTACTTTTCCTGTATATTGGATCTTTTATGTGCTGTGTGAGGTTCAGAGTGTTGATACACCAGTGCAGATATTCCTTCATGCAGTGGGTTGGTGGTTTGCCAATTATGTTGAAGTCTCAGAGGAAGATATTGTTGGCGTGCGTGAGAGATATGGTGGTGACCAAGTCTGTGAAGTCTCCAATGAAAGAGGTGTTGGGCTTGGATGGTCTGTAACTGAGGTGGAAGGTGACTGTGTCCGTTAGGGAGATTGGGAAGTGGCAGGAGAGGTTTTCAAAAGAGACTATGATAGTGGCATCCAGTTTGGTGAATGGCCCTGATGCCTTGTGAATGATGGCAAGGCATCCGCTCGTCTTGTTCACATGGTCTCTTTGTAGATTGCTGTAGCTACTGAAGGTAAGAATGTCTATGATGAAGGTCGTGGCGGAAGTCATCACGGTCTATGTAATGAAGAAGGTATCCATGTTATATGTGTTGATGAAGTTGGCAATGTATGCTGGATGGTTGATTGCTGAGAGGACAGTGGAGAGAATGTAGCCCAGCATCAATTTTTGTGTAGTGGTAAATGGTGGAGTGCTGATGGGTCTGTGGCGACACGGGTGATGTTCCTGCAATGCGGTGTCCATGATGTTGATGATGAGCTGCATGGTTGCTGATGAGTGGTGATGGGGTTGATGGGCTGTTATGAGAGGGGGTACAACACATACTCAAGGGAGTTTGCCTAATGTTTCAAGAGTAGGGGTTCTAGACTTGGGTCCTTCTGATCAGAACAGATCCAAACAGGAATTGTCCTTTTCTCTGTCTGCCCAGGCGAAAGACACTGTGTGATGTAACAGTTAAAAAAGGAGAGGAAAGGGCAGAGCTAAACATGTGGGTGGGGCAGACATTGCGTTATGTAGATCCACTTATACCAGCTGACTAAATGCAAAAGAAAAGGGGTTAGAAGGCTCCCTAAGTAGGGAACAAAAGAGCATCAAAGCACAAAGGCACCAAAAGATTAGCAGTGACTGACAGGTTCATTGTGGCAGCACCTGTGGCCATGAGAAACTATAAGTTAATGGACCGACTGCACTACAGGGCACAACACACTCCTAGTGATAATGTGTTGCAATCAAAGCTATGCAAATGTTACAAATCTCTAGCCTTGAATAAAAAGAGGGTTATCTTTGGGCTTTGTTCCGCCTCCTCCGTCCATGATGTTCTTCCTATGTTAAAACTCTTCCTAATTAGGGAGGAGATCATACTGTCAGCCATTTTTTTACGTTTCCCAGAGAGTGGTAAAACAGTTACCTTTTCATTTTGTCATTACAGGGCTGCCTCCTCTAGCACCGGTTCTGGCAGCTAGCCCACTGCATTCCACCAATACATGAAAGAGAGAGTTGAATAGCTATCATACGCCCATTACAGTTTTTCCAATCCAAGGATATCCATTGCCCCAGCTCTGGTTTTAGCCCTTCAGTGTCTCCATACAACCATTACGTTTTACCAAGAAGAATTAACAAATCAATGAAAAACAGCATTATTTCATATGAATATGAATTTTTCTCCTACAGGTCCAATATGGCTGTAGTTCCCTCTACTTGAAATTGGTGCATAAACATACCTCCTCCACCATCTCTGAGTATGTGCTACAAAAGAGAAGAAAAACAGAATTAACCAATCAAATATGTCCTTTTACACATGATTCGTAGAAAGGACTTCTATGGAACTATGTGTATATGACGCTGTATTGCTGGGCAAATTGATCCCATCTTCTCCCATCTTCTCTGGCAAAGTCTACCTGCGGACAGGACCAGCTACTTTATCGCTTTATTCTGTGTTGTTGTCCTAAATCTCTTCTTTTAGGGCATGCTTCTCCATACAAGGTACTGGTCATAAATGCCCGAATGATACAGTCCACCTGTGATTTAACATCGATCACCATAACCACTTTGCAGAGAGAAGGGAGGTTGTTTGCTGATTTATTAAGTTTATCCTTCTCTGCTTTGTTTCTCACTGAGTTCCTCTCCTAAGAAATCAGAACTTCATTCTCTGGAGGCCTACCATTCATTGCTGTATCGATTTGGCCTCGTAGATTTTCCTCATACTCCTGTGTTACTGTGTTTACATGAGCCGAGGTTCCTGTTCCTTCTGGGAGATTCTAAATTACTCACAGTGCAGAGCTGCCTCATATTTGCCAATGCTGTGCCTGAACTCCTAATGCTTCAACAAGAGACAGAATAACTGGACCGTTTGGGTTGTACGTCATGGAGCGAAAAGATTGTATTACCATTGAAACATGCAATGCTGATGGTCTTGTTGGAGGATCTATCTTCTGCCTTCAAGTACTGAAGCGTGGTGAAGGAATCGAAGAAAATCAGAAGACAGGCACAAAGCAGTGTCAGAAATCACAAATAACGCTGAAATGGAGCTTCTAAATGTTACCCACGGTTGGCAGTCATTACTTAGAAAAAATAGGGATCAATTATAAAAATCAATACAGTTAAAAATAAAAGTCTATTCTTTACAATACATTTAGCATTTAAAATATAAAAATCAATACAGTTAAAAATAAAAGTCTATTCTTTACAATACATTCAACATTTAAAATATGAAATTAAGTCTTGAAATATCTGGAAATGGGATGCCACAACAGAAGGATGGTAGGCTATATGCAGGTGAAAGAGAAGAAACCCTGGAAATAGCTAACTGTTGTGGTATTGATTTTCTTGAAAGTGGAAATGTACTCATATAAAAGTCTTGGTGGAGTTAAAATGAAACAGGACAATACACTAAATGTTCTAATGGCTTCACCTTGCTAAAAGGTGCCCACGAGGCTTTGTGTCTCTGAGAACTGAGCTTGACACATTTCCTAAGGGTGCCTGCCCTCAGGGAGAATTGAACGGCCACATGCTGTTGGTTGGGGCAACAATGAAAACTTTGGAAGAACACCATCATGCTTTCCACGATGCACTACTGCTGAATGTTTTGCAGTATTTCAAGTGGAATGGTTTCTGGAGAATCCAGTATTGAATATGGTAGATGTGACGCTCACATGGTATCCACAGGGACGCCACCCAGCCGGGTTACTCGCTGGTATGCTTCTCAGCTTTGCCCTGATGTGGTCTGCGGGGAAGGTTCTGCCTGAAAATACAGGAGGACTGTCTTCAAGACTGACCGACTGGGGTAAGTATCCTCCCTCCACCCCCGTATGATTTCAGTCCCTCTGGTGCCCTCTCCTCACCTTGTGGTAGAATTAGGCGTGCTCTCTGTCCTGCCTTCTTTGCAGGGACGTGTTGTCTTTCATGGGCGAGTGCGGTCCAGTTACTTCACTGACGCCGGCCCGTTTGATATTGTTCAGGTAGGTCTTATTGCTGTTCTTTAGTTTTGTTGCTATCCTGCATGCCTTTCTTTGTTTAAAATGTCTCTTTTTTCTCCCTTAGGTATGCAGAGCTTCAGCGTGGAGAACTGGCTTGGTTGAGACCCGCTGGTAAATGATGGCGCATTAAGAGCGCTATGATGGGGTAAGTCAGCGCTATGTGCAGCGCTGCAAAGTCTTGCCTTTGCTAACCTGTGTTTTCCTTCCTTGTAGGTCGCAGTGTTCTTCAGCGCGAGTGGAATGTCCGGAGTGGTGCCAGCCGAGAGGCGACCAGCCAGGTAAGCCTTTTGAGCAGTTCGTAATTTGTAAATGTCTCTAATGCTTACTTTAATGTTGCCTATATCTTCCTCTTTCAGGTCGTCCTGTCCGGGAGGCGTGCAGATTCGAGGAAGCTGTTCTCAGTAGCTGCGAGTGTTTAAAGATGAAGACTGCAGGTAAGATGCTGCTGCTAATGATGTTCCTTTTGTCTCCTTGCAGGTTCTGCTTCTCCGAGGTTTGAGGGAATAGCTGGACACGGTGAGCGTCATGTTGCAAGCTGCAAAGTAACGCAAAGCGTGTTGTCTTGCTTTGGTGTGGTTTAAATAGCCCCAACAAAATAGTCCTGGTAAAGTAGTCCCTAGGCTACCACACCCAAAACACTAGACCGCATAGCTTGGTTCTTAGGAACCAAGCTATGTGGATGCCTCCATGTTGGCTGACAATACAATAAAGTAGTTCCCAAGCACAATGTTTTTCATGGTGTATGAGTCGGTGCCATAGGCGCCAGGACTGGCCACATGAGGGCTTTTGAAGAGGATGCCAGGCTCTAGAGGCCGAGTCCTGACTCCACCTGGCCGATGGGTTTGCCAGAGGGCGAGGGTTGTGACAGTAGATGAAGCCTACTCCTGAGAAGACAATGCCAGGTGTTGGGTGGAGAGGGTCACACTGATCTTGGAGGAACTAAGAGTTTGCAAGGGCGAATGACTGATGGCCTCAAGTAGGTCAACTGGTCTCTTTGCACCAGAGGTGCCCCAAGAAAACTGGTGATTTTATTCACAATGATTTTACAGATTGATTGGGAACCTGTAGAACGGTAATTCCACTTGGTCAGTGACCCTATTCGGGCACCGAGGTGTCTACAACATTTGAAAATCTCATTAAACCTTTGCACCACAACTAGGACATAGGATGTTTCTGAAAGATGCCTGCCCATATTGAGAAGTTCAGAGTTTATGGGTCACGAAAAGGTCAGATACTCGATCTGTTGCAGTCAGGGATTTTCCCAAAACATGCAACCGATAGCACTTTAGTTATGGTGTTGGACGATATATAGTGAATGCCGACAGGCAACATCTTTCCCTTCTGGTGTTGTTAGACTTTCTGTAGCTTGGATATGACAGTTCACAACCTCTTACTTTCCTATCTCGGAGCCACCCAGGAGGTTACAGACCGGGCGCTTGACCGTTTTTTGCTTTTTTTTAATGAATTTTCCCAGTCGGTCTAGGTGAGACCTTATATTTCCAGGCCTATCCTGGTTACTTGCAGAGTTTCCCAGGGCCAGGGACCCCTGCTATTGTCATTGTTATTTAACATTTATATACAACCCCAATGACAATTCTTTACAAATTTGGGCTCCATTATCGTTTACACACTGATGACAACAGGTGTACTTTACGGCTCCTCGCCCCAGTTACGGCTTTTCTCATTTTGATCTATGTCTTCGGGAGATGAGGAACTGGATTCTTTTAAGAAGTCTCTGGGTGAAGCTCTCAAAGACAGAAATAATCCCTTAGGGGCCCAAACATTTGTTGAAAGACCTGCGTAACCCTCCTCCTTCCTTTTTGGTTTTTGGCCTACTATGTTTTCTAATAAGGGGAATAACCTAATTGTGGTTTGGGATTTGGGCTTGGCACATCTAGTGATTGAGAGAGTGTGCTCTGTCTTTTTATTTTACTCCAGCTTCTTGAACTGCCTCTTCCTTATCTTCCCAAAGCAGAACATGCCATGTTGGTAGGGACATTAGTGAATTCACAACCTGATTTTGTTAATGTTCTGTGTGAAGAGTTTCCTGATTACTTTATTGACCATTTACAAGATGTACAAAAGGCAACAAGATGGCTCTTCTTTAGACTGCCAAACTCCCCTGTTTCTATGTTTAGGCGATTACTACATTAGTTATGCTGTCATGGGAGAGCATAGAGACAATTTAGCTTTTGGACTACTTACATGGTTGATATCATATAAAGTGCTACCTCTAAACCAGTAAGCTATCTATTAGTGACACTTTCTCTACAGCTGAATCACTGTTGCCTAACTCCAATGTTGGTAGTTAATGAAAGTAAAACACAATGCATGCTCAGTAACACATAAAGATAGAAATATCTTACATAAGACAATACCCTGCCTATTTGTCAAAGGATAGAATTGAAAGTTCTGATTTTAATCTTTGAGTGTATACATGGCTTGGCACCATAGTACCTAGCCAATAAGATTCAACTCTACCAGTCGGCCATCTAGAACACTACATTCAGAACTGCAGCCGTTGTCTGTCACCAAATGGCATTAAGTTCAGAGGGGATAGGTGATTCTCAGTTCTGTTCACTTCTCTATAAAATGTATTCCCCTTGCATCTCTGTCTTCTTAAATCTTTGTTTGCCTTTTGGAAAAGTTTGAAAACCAAACTTTTCCATTCGGTGGTGCATGCTTCTCCTTATACTCCCTTCATAATGTTACCTCGGCAAAGGTGCTGTATTGAATTCTGTTCAATGTTGGCCCAAGGACAGATCCGATACATGCTGCAGAGCTCCTTTGTTGAAGGTTCATATTTGGCATTAGTGATCTGAAGGACAATACTTAGATGTTTGGAGTAAGGACCTTTATCTTTGAGGAATTTGGATTACTAAAATAAATTTTGCAAGTTAGCATTTGTGCCTCAAAATGACCTGCTTATTAGCTAGTCAGGACGTACCTGTTCCTGAGCAATAGAACTTGATCAGTCATGATGGAGGGACACACAGGAGATCTCGTAACCAAAACATTCCCGGACTGCCTCAGACAAATACAACTGTTCATTAACATTCTTGACCACTAATGTATAGTGCTCCAATAGCCTCTAATGGCTTAGTTTGACACCAGTAGAGCCTAGTCAATGCCCCACTGAACACTCTCCCAAATACATTAAAATAAACTGCTTTCATATGTGTCATTGACTTCAGTCACACTTGTAAAGCATGCTAAACAGACTAGTACCGCATGTCAAACACAAGAATGTGACCACCACGAATCTTGGTTATGAGGTTCATACAAAGTGCTTGTATGTTCATCAATTCAAAAAATAATTTCTTTAATTGAGGAGATTGTTGAGGGTCCCTGTAGAGCAACTACGATAAAATGTCCAAAGGTACAGCAGCCCTCAAGTGGGACAAATGAATAAAGAAAGGAGCCATGGTCCAAATAGAGAAAATGTACTACTTACGTGCAGGAGTAATACAAAGCACTGCATTGGCGATGTGGGAATACAGCAGTACTCTACCACAATTGATGGAACGACTTCCTTTTGTCTTGTACTACTTGCAATGCAGATCTCTGTTCTAGAATGCTCTCGCTCCTTCTGGTCATCACATGTTCATACATTCTTGACCAAAATCCAAGACACATACCACCTGGTATGGCACTTAATCTACTTATTTAAAAACAAGGTTCTTCAGTAATTTACTTCTACCTCTTCTTTATGTCCATTCAGAAGCACTAGCTGTGATCCTGCTCAGTCTGCCTTTAAAGGTGCTGTTGACTAAAAGCTTCTCAAGCCCAATCGATTTTAAGGACCATTTACCATTTTTAGCCATGAACGATAAACCCAAGGCTACTATGGAGAAGTATAATTGTGTCCTCTGATTGGCAGTTGCAATTGTGGTCCTTCACAAAATGCCAGCACAAATGAGCCGGTGTAATCCTTTTTATGAATTAAGACTCTTGCATCACAATTTCAAAAGGAAGAACACCAATATCTTGAAAGCCAGTAGGGAGATGACTGGATAGGCTGTAAGGTTGTAAAATCTCATTCTTTAAGGCAAATAAGTCTTATATCTCCATGTGGTTTGTCGCCTCAACAACCCGTTTTTCAAACTCTTCAGGGTGGAGCACTGCGTGATTCATCCAGATTATGTGTCCATTCAGGTTGCACCAACTGAGGAGTGTTGCAGTGAATTGCATAAGTTCATATAGGATAAGATGAGTGTATCCCCGGCTGGCATTAACCATGTGTTAACAATGAATTCCGGCCTCTGTTGCAAAGTAGCTCTCGCTATTGAGCCCTATCAACAAGCTCCTCTCATTAACCAGTGGTATGAATTGGACTGCCTGTTACATGGACCCTTTCCATCAGGTCTCTTCAAGGAGACCCTTGGAACACCCTGTCTTGTAGGTATAACCAGCAGTTCCCTGTTGTAATGGCTGTTCTCATCAAATAGCACGAATGAATGAGTGCAATAGACAACTTCTAAATTAGGTATTCTATAAGGAATTAAGCATGGACCCTACTGAAGATCTAGCTCGGTTGATTGAGCTGAAATGTTCTAAGGCAAAAGAATGTGGGTGGATTAGTCCCCAAGAAAGTGAGTTTCTTATTAATAAAAACCCTTGTATTCCTTGTTTTTATTGCCTTCCTAAGATTCACAAAACCCTCATCGATCCACCAGGCTGGCCGATTGTTGCGGGTATCAATTCTATTCTGGAACCACTCTCTATATTTGCCGACCATTATTTGAAAGGTTATGTGAAGTTAATGAGATCTTACTTGAAGGACACAAAAGATGTGATTAACAAATTTGAAAACATGGAATACAATAGAGACAGTCAATACATGCTAAGCCTCAACATAGTTTCTTTGTACACTAATATTCCACAGCAGGACACTTTGGAGAAAATGGAGGAACTACTCCTGATTTGGACGGACCAGGATCCTGTCTCCACATCTTTCATCATGTGGTGTATTACTATAGCACTTACAAATAACTTTTTTGAATTCACGGGTACATTTTACCAACAAGTGTAATGTACGGCACAGCTTGGCCAACCTTTATGTCGAATTTTATTAAAGCAATTTGTATTTGCTCTAAATCCTTTTAGTAATAACATCAAAGCGTGGTCACGTTATATTGATGACGTGCTGGTTATCTGGGAAGGCACACGAGAGACAGCACAAGAGTTTTTATGCTGGTTGAATAGTCTGAACAGACATCTCCAGTTTACACTAACTATACAGATAGAGTCTACGAATTTTCTCGATTTGACCTTGACCCATGAAAATGGGAAAATTCTTGTTAAACCATTCCATAAAGAGACCATACCAAAAATATCTCACTGTTGCATTATCAATCACATCACATCAAACATCTCAGGGATAATTTGGCCTATGGGCAATTTCTGAGACTAGAATGCAACAGTTCAAGTAAAGAAACATACGAGGAGGAAGCCCAACATCTGAAGTCCAAACTACAAAAGAGAGGTTACCCAAAAAGACTTATTAAAAAAGTGGCAAAACGCACATTTAATATCAACAGGCAAGCCGTTTTGGATGATTAACCCAAACAACAGCTAGATGACAGAATAGTGTGTGTAAACACATTCACTAATCATAGTTTGGCCATTTGGAACATTATCTCCAAACATTGGAGTTTGTTAAGAATGACTAAAGCCGATCTCACTGTTCCCCTGTTTGCTTACACTAAATCTACTTCGATGGGTAATCGTGTAAGTCAAAGTAGATTTCAAAGACACAATCCACACACGACTAGCATACTAGTCAATGGGGTTTACCCCCCCGTGATGGGCCACCATCTGTGTGGCCAGTGTGTAGATTGTAAACTTACAACCAGAACTAAGGAGGTGGATGTAGGGTTGAATAAATTGTGGATCCAGAAAGAATTTTCAAATTGTAATACTGACCATGTAGCTTACATGGTCACATGCCTCTGTGGTCTACATAACATTGGGAAGACCAACCGCAAAATCAAGAACCGTATTATTGAACATAAAAGTTGCTCGAAGAACAATATATTACAAGCCCCAATGGTCAAACATTTTGTTGAAAAAACTCATGACTTTGAGAATTTTACTTCGACTGTTCTACTGGTGGTAAAAGGAGAGATTTTAGCCATTCAAAACAAAAAACTCCTTCAAAAAGAACAACAATACATTTTTCAAACACGCAGCGACCTGTACGGTCTTAATGATGCTATTGAGTGGCACAAACTTAAATAATGTATGCAGTTTTCAAATTAAATTGGCATAAGTATGGTGATGCCGAGAAGGAGTCTATATGAGATCTCTATTTGAGGAGTGTCCAGTTTATATTGTTACCTTAACTGTAAGGAATTAAGGGCAAGTTGCTCTAACTATTAAAGGAGAGTATTCCCAAAGAAGGCTCCTAATAATTCTCGGTTTTGAAATTGCTCCCGAGTTGTACGCCGTATGAAATAGTGCAGTACTTGTTTGTACCACTAGAGAGCTCTGACCGTGAAGTTCTGTGTTCTGTGGAAGACACTAACAAGGGACTTAGGTGTGGTGTGAGATACACCAACAGTAGTCATTAACTTCTTTAAAGATGGAACTCGCTTCTTGCAACTCGCGAAGGCTATTGGTAAGGATTACAAACTCGTAAGGAGTCTATAAACCTTGTGCGTGTATGGTTGAAAAATCTACAACACGCTGTTTGAGTTTTTATTGTGCCGCGGGACGAGGAGTATTTTAGACCACCCTCATTTGCAATTCACTGCTGAAACACTTTGTGGAGACTTGGCGCTTGTCTTAAAGGTAATGATCCGGTTTAATAGCACATTTTGTGTGCCGTCCGAATGTATTACTCTAGATGAATACACTAGAGAGTAAGATTCTTTGTATTTAAAACTATTATATTGAGAACCTTTTTCTCAATGTTTTGCAGTGGGCAGGCATTTGTCCTTTTGACTTGAAAAGCATGTAGTCTCACAATACTCGGATTATATTGAATGATACTTTGAAAATTGTTAAAGGAAAAAGAAAGTTAAGCAGTTGTAATCTTTACTTAGTGAATGCTGATAGTGGTGTTTTACGACTGACCCCAGAGATGAGTCCTTTCTGGGTTCCATGATTCCATCAAATTTAACTCTTGTTGGTCTCCTTTCGTATCAAGTCATTTTTATAGTACTGTCTGTTGAATTTGCATTACACCTTTGTGAAATTCAATTTAATTTGAAACAGTTTGTGCAATTTTGTTCTTAGAGCAAGACAGACAGATGGCTAGGTTTTCACAAGCAGTTCAATACAATTAATAGGTATTTATACAGATAACTGCACCCATCTTGGGTTGAAGTTTCTTTGGAAGACTGTATTTGTACCCAGTACCTTTCAAAAGTATGACCACTCCAACGCAAGGTAAATACTTTTTTTCTTTAACCCTAGCGTTACACAGATTAAGGCTGTTAATCCTGTAGCGATCAAATGGCTCACAGTTTGTTTTTAAAAACAAATCAACAGCACTTGCATGGTAAAAGCGCAGTTGGGAGCGCTTTGTGTTCTTAGGATAATCTATAAAGTCAAAGTGACTTATTAAGAAATCCTCCTGAAGAAAGTTCAAGATGAAAACGAATGAACTGAAACATGTCGAGGCAGAATACCAGTAATTTGTTTTACTAGTTTTTGGATCGAGGTCTCTATTGACCATACTCTACCATCCACATGCTAAATGAGTTCTGAGGATGATAATACCTGATATTATTAATACCTCAGTAATTAATTGTGGCAATTAAATAGCTGTTTGCTTGGTGTCACTTGCACTTTATTCTTAAAAATGTTTTAAATGTAAAAAAAAATGTATTGTGTGTTTTATTGACTATGAATAAAATATATATATGTTTTAATAATAGCCCTTTGGTAGTGCTGTTGAATATTACTCTACCTTGTATCTTTATATATTGTCTCTTTAATCCCCTAATCTGTAAGGTAGAGACACTACTATTCTTGCGAGTAGGTTCCTGAGGGGTTTCCCCCTTTTTGTTAATTTTGCTCATCAAATAGCACCCTATGTCCAATCTTTCCATGCTAAGAACGATTCAACAGTACCAGCTTGGGTCCTTTAATGTCTTTCTGCAAGCTTTTAACGGTGGCTGTAGAATGGAAGATGTGCTGATATGTGTGTTAGATGATTTTCTAATGGCCATAGATGGGGGCTGCATTTTGTCCTTTTTCATGTTGGAACCCGTAGTGGCCTTTCCCATCTTTAATCCGGATGCAGTACTTATCATTATCATTGAGATATAATATTGCATGATTCCCCTTTTGCATGTTGACTTGTTGTCTTGTCAAGTGACCGCTGATTAATTTATTTATTTCTTCCATTGTCGCTATCCCTAAAGAGAAACCAAATGCACTACTCCAGTCTCTTTACATTGTGGGACTAAACAAAACCCCACTGCCCATGGTTTTGGCCTAGCAAAGCACAGGGTGGTGTATGGGGGTGTGATAACTTGTATATACACTTCCATGGACTTCTCAAGTATATTGCCTCAGATTGTGAATTGCTTAGGCCACAGACCTATGAAGGAGACCAGTTGGTGAGAGCTAGGTTCTAATTCCACCCATGCCCTTTTAAAGTGTTTTTTATTGCACTTTATTTTGTTGCTTTTCTTTACACATTGGCAAATTAAACAAAACATATGGCAGGCAAAGCGACATATGAGGATGTGTTACCACTCATCTACACTGCAGATGCTAAATACCCCTGCAGTATGGTAAAGACGAGGATGGTGTCCCTTATGAGAGGCACAGATTTGAAGCTCCTTGACATCCAATGCGCCTTTTTAGTCTTCGTCAGCAGTCATATTTCTTATCTATGCTATGGAGAATTTTATTTTGGTGAGTTATTGCTTTTGTTACAAAACAAAATATGGGGTCAAAGCTTAATCTACAAACTGAAAGGTACAGTATCTCCTTCGTCTCCTGATTTCAGTTTTGGGTGTTTGTTGATGTGGGGTGAGGGTGCCTCACTGAAATGGGGAATTGACCTCCTGCAAAGTGCACAGTACTGTTTTTGGTATCTTACAAGGTGTTCACACCTTTTCACATGGGCGATGTCTGTCTGCCTGGGAGGAAAGTTGTCAGTAGGCCCCCATTAATTTGATAGCTGTATTTAATGTAGTTCATGATGAAAGAGGTGAACTGCAGACTTTGTTGTGTCTTGTGTTCACCTGCCCTACCATTCTATTCCATTTCCAAGGACAACCATACAGTTATTCATTGTGCATTGCAACTTGTGGAATCAAGGAACCAGGTCCATGGGTTCTACATCCGCAGCCACCTCTCCTTCATGCAGCACATAACAAGGAAGACACAAATGCCTTGGTACCAACTTTCCTGCCTGCAGAAAATCAAGCCCTTCATTCCAGCAAACAACTTCAGATCGGCTGCCCAAGCCTTGGTCCTCTCTCACCTGGATGGTGGCAATGCACTTCTGGAAGGCCTGCCAGAGATTAGACTGGCACTTTTCAGATGAGTCCTACATGATGCAGCACAACTCATCAAAGGAATTTGAAAATTTGACCTCATTGACCTGCATTGGCTCGCACTGCAAGCACGTACCATTTTCAAATCTTTTTACATCATCTACAAAGTTGTCACCAAGAAGTCCCCATGGTACTTCTCTGAGAAACTCCGGGGGCCTACTATCCACCAGAAGTAAGTACATGTGTAGACTTGAACTCTGCTGGTGCAAGAGGGAAAGAACCAGAAGGCAGGTCTTTTCCGTGTACGTCTCCAGACCCTTGAACCTCCTCCCAAGTCAACACTAGACTTGCCACCTTGCTTATATATTCTAGGAGAGAGCTCAAGATCCTCCTCTTCAAGGAATGACCTCTCTGTAACACCTAGGTCCACACACCCTCTACTGCCTACCTAACCTGAGACTGGTGATCTGTTCCCCCATTTCCTCTGCTGATTGCTTGTAGATTACTTGTCGCCAAATTGTCAGCCCTCCTCCGCCTTGCTCGTTCACTTCTCCCTTGTATCTTTGCTTATCTCACTGTGTCCTTGCCCCTATGACTTGTAAAGCACCGTTGCTTCCCGAAGATAGGTTCGCTCTCAATATCTACCCTTATAAAAAGAATAACAATAATAATAAAACCACTTCATATGATATATCTGCTATACTTTCTGACTATGCAATTTCTGAATGCAATCATTCGTCGAGCATGATAAAGACGAGCAGTGAGCAAGCGCACCCATACAAGAGGATTATTAACCGTCAGGACGTGTCAATCGTGTACAGCAATGCACACTGTAGTGAGTGTGTGGGTAGGGGGGGATGTACAAAGCTTTTCTGAAGGCTTGAACTTTTTTCTGGACTTAAAAACTTAAGAAATTGTATTAACGGAAATACTGGTTGTAAAGGACTGTATGCAAACCGTATGAGTTGGGGGTACCCATGATTGGCGGCTATCCTTATTTGGGAGGGTAGATTCACGATTTGTGTGACCGAAATGTTATTTTTCATATTCTTTCATAGCTGTTGCTGTGTTTCTACAAAGACATTTAATTTTGTTTGTACTTCACTTTAGGCCTTTGTGCAAGATAATAGTGGAGCTTCTGTAACAAGGCAATGGGAGGACAGTGTAGTATCTAACGGTAATACTGTTATGAGAGCACAGGATGCAAAAGGCATAGGTGTAGTATACCATTCTTGCCGAACTGTAGGTCTGCAGAGTCAATTATAGTTGTGAGGAAACTGGCACAGTGTTAATTTATTTTATTATAACAATGCCTTATTCAGACGCCTTGGGCTTCCCTCACCCCATTCATTATGTTTGAGTTGTAACCAGGACTGTGTTCATTTCTTTCATTACATCCATGCCTTATTCTTCTGACTCTTTGGGCTTCCCTCCGCTGTGCATTATGTTTGGGTGGTAACATAGGGCCTCATCACGCATTGGGTGGTATCCCGGCTGTAATATCGCCCATCTGTAATAGCGTTATCGCCCACTAGTCCAGTGGTATTACCCCTAGATCACGGGTTAGCCGTTAACAGTAAATCCCCATAATCCCATTTTACATATGGTCCTCATCACAAGTTAGGCTGAAGCCCTTAAATGCAGTGATATCGGTATTACCACTGCATTTAAGGGCTGGCCCTATCACGAGTTGGCCGCTAAATGGGCTGTTTTACCACCAGCTTTTTTCTGAAGGTGAAAATCCTATTTAGCACCCTGTATTACGCTGGCTTTTTTAGTGCACAGTATTAGATCTGAAGATGCCCCGTTGGGTCAATTGACCCAATGTGGAATGGGGATCTACAGTTAACGCCCAACCATGATCCGGAAGTGATAACACCAGACCGGTGGGCGATAACACTATTAGGGCCTCATAATGAGTTGGGCGGTATCCTGGCGATATAACCACCGGGATACTGCCTGGGCTAATAGCGTTACCGCCACCCGGTCCAGCGCTATTAGTGCCGGATCAAGGGTTGTGCGATAATGGGTATTCCCCATTCCCCATTGGGGCATTTTCGGCGCAATTAGCGCACGCTAATAGCACTGCGCTAATTGCAGCAAAAATGGGCGTTAAATTGGGGCATTTACCCCCAGCCAGTGTCTGTGGCCACATATGGTCTGGGGTTGGATTTACGAATAGAGGGCAGCCAAAGCAATAGGTACCTTTGGTCGGAAAAACAGTAAATAGACACAGTTATTCCATTATAGACTACAGCTTTTTCTTCTGAGCGGGTGCCCCACAGTAGTTTGCTTCCAGGTACATGCAACACAGCTTTAATAAGTTGATCAGTTATAGATGACAAAATCTTTTTTCTGAGCAGGTAACCAACCATACAGTACTTTATTTCCATGTACATAAAATAAGTAAATAAAGGTTGAAACAAGATGAGCGTGGTCATGACAATTGGCAGATTTATGGTCGCTGATCAGTGTTATCAAACTACAGTACTCACAGACAGGTGCCACATACCTGAAACTATCAAAAAATAACATAGCATTATGGATGTTCTTGTCCCAGAGGAGTGTGCTTAAGTTTATGGGGCCTGGCCTACAATCGTCCACTAACTAGAGGCCCATTAAAGGGGTATTACTAAAGGGAACTGGATTATAGCCATGTGTGAATGCCCTGCTTTGCTGTAAGAGAAGTCAGAGGTGGAAAGGCGAGAGAATTGATGTATGGTGCATAGACAGGTGTAGGGCAGGATAACAAGAGGCAAAAGGCGTGTGCTCCTCCTTAGTCATGCTAAATTAAGTAACAATGAACAAGAATGGTGCTGAATGTGTTGCTGGTAATGGATCATGGGGTGTGCACTATAGTGAAAAAATGAGCGTTGGAAAAATGTTATCATCACCCAAATTAAAGATACGGTCGTTGGCATAATGCATTGCATTTGTAGCAGCATAAGTGGAAACAGAAACAGACATGCTGGGAGCAGTAATGAGCCTTGCGTACTGTGCGTCACGTGCAAAGCACGTTGTAGTGCCAAACATTGTGATGCGTGGGTATGGATTGATGCTCATCTGCGCTTCTCCAAGCTTCATCTTCATGGCATTGGTTGTGAAGCAGTGAGAGCCTTCTCCTCTAGTGGCAAGAGGCCCGGTGAGCTGGGATCCACTCTTATCTTCCAACAGCATCATTTGGAATTGGCCTTTTCTAAAATGTATTTTGTGCTTTTGATGCCTTCACACTAAATATAAAAATCAATACAAGTAATAATCAAGATACTAGTAGTTACCCTCTAGGAAGACAATCCTAGCAAACACAGCTGGGTTCCACTCATATCTCCTTGGCTTTAAAAAAAATGTATGTGGTGCTTTGTTTTGATGTCTTCAAGCAACTCAAATGTACAAAAAGTTCCAGTAATGAACAGGATACTTAGAATTAGCATACATTAGGACAATCCAGAATGGGGTCACAGTTTCTGTATCCATGGAACAGCTATTAGCCTCATGCTTCATTGGGTGAGGTTTATTTTGCCTTAATTTGCTAGCTGAAGACTGCCTTTCCATGTATCGAGATGTCCAGGATGGGTTAACATAATGTGTCCAGGGGTCAAATAGCAAAGGTATGGAAATGCTGACAACCAATGTTATTTTCTTTAGGCAACGTAATATTGATCAAAAACAGGTTAGACTATCTTTTTAAATGATCATACTTTGGATTGTGGGTCAGAGCAACCCCCAACCCCTACAACTTGCTTTGCATATTACACTTTTGCATATTCTATTGATGTCTCTTCATTGAAATGTGCACTATGGGTTGGGCCACCTTTCCTCATTTATTACCATTCTTGCTTTAGATGTTTTAGTTTTGGTGACTGTGGTTCGGGGGCACGCCCCTCGTATGGAGAATGCAGGACAAACCGATATGCCCCATGCATTCAAAAAGACCTGGAAAAACAGCAGGGGATCAACAAAAAGAATAAATGATAAACAGGTAACAATAAACGCTGCATGCATAAACTGGTGCTTAGTCCCAGTGCTTATTTGCCATACCACAAAATGAGTGTCTATAAAACGCAGGGGATAAATGAAAACCAAAACAATAGATACATAATAAGTAAATGCTACAGGTGTAAAGGAGAGCCAGTTGATTAAAGGGTCCTCCTGTTGAAATGGAATTCGCTCAATTGAAGAGGCACACTCCAGATTCCAACCCCGGTTCTCACCCTATCATAGCCTGGTGCACTAGGTAGATGCTCATACCCATGGCCGCTGCTGCTATTGAGAGTGACAGGTGTCTGAACGCCTTTGTGCTTGAAAGGACACCACACTCTCCTCCCATTTCCAGTGAGACTGTGGCCGAAGCCATTGGATGAAGGTGTGGGCGCCCCCAGTCATTTTGCATGGCAAGGACTCACTCACATAGTTGTGAAATGATTAACAGAATCTTGAAAGGCGCTGTACAACGAGTTTCATAGACACATTGGGTTAAAATAGTGTTGAGATATGTGGACCATGAGGCAGATTCGATACCGAATGGAAACAAAGTCACCTGTACGAGGACATGTGGCAGATTCGTCGGAAAAGCGATTCGCAAAAGCATCGTTCACAGGGGCTGTATAGGTAGTTATCCCTCTTTGGCACTTGACATGAAGCGGTGGAGCTCATCTTAAATGGATCTCTTTCTTCCTGTAATGCAGGAACCAACAAGTGAGTGTGAGCTCCTGTCGGCTCCTAAAGGCATAAGTCCTCTTCTCACTATTGCTCAATGTGTATATCTATCTGGCCGCTGTGCGTTGTCATCCAGAGGCTCCAGAGGCATGGCTTGCAGGAAAGTCAGAGGCTTCTGTTTCCTCATGTCGTCTGCTGACCTAGAAACATTGGGGGGGGGATAGCTCAGGGGCAACGCGTTAGTGCAGCATGGGTCTGAATCCTGACCCTGCTTAGAAACCACTTATTGGTATTAAGCTCATTATAAATGAAGAATTATGATCCACAATATTTTGCCAACACATCCAGACGTGTACGATAGGCAAAGCTGCCTGGGTACTAAACACGGAAACTGCAGCTGGTGCAGACTGGAATGTGTTTCTCGCTTCAGCATGTTTCTCTCGTTCTCGTTCTCCTTGATCTGCGCTGGTTAACAACTAAGCGCAATATAAGGTCCTCAAAAGAGCTGTCTCATTGCACTAAGGATAGGGTGACCAGACGTCCCGGTTTTCCAGGGGAAATCACCGTCCTTCCTGAGGTCCCGGGAGTTTTTTCATTTTGCAAACCCCATCTGGGGCTTGCAAGGGTGGGTGCCCAAGGTCCCTGTTTTTGCCGGGACCCGATTTCGAAATTGGATCCCGGTGCAAGTCTAAATCGCAAATGGGGGCGGGAAAAGCATTTCACACCCCCATTTCCTCTCCCTTCCCCTCCCCGGCCACTTTCCTCCAATAAGAGGGGTGTGCATGTGAGCACACCCCCTCTGCGCCCCCCCAGCCCACAACAGGCCAGCGACATAGAAGTAGGACTATATTTTTATTTTATTTATGTTAGTCCTACTTTTATGTCTATGGCATGTTCAGGTTTTTTTTTGTGAAAAATCTGGTCACCCTAACTAAGGACAATACGACAATGAGGTGTTGTTGGTTGTCAGGATCTACGCTAAAATGCTGAATTATTTACTGCAAGGACGAAGACCTCACATGTATAAATTAACATTTTCAGTATTTTTAAGGCGGGGGAGAACATCTGCATGGCCCCCACCCTGCATTCCCCCACTTTATTAAATACCCCTTCCCCTCCCCCATCTATTTATTGGGGACAAATGATTGTTTTTGCATGTAAGGTTATCTCCCTCGTAATGGGATTTGAAGTCTCTATCTTATCTCTTACTTAAATTATGCTGATATTCATATATATCCACAACTTTTGTATTACTTTTCCCATATCCTCTGCTTTGGACACTAGGTAAGCAGCAAAGCAGATTAATTATGCTCCCATTTGTCGCAGTTTATTAGACGGTCACACTGGACTCAGGGAGTTTCCTCCCCCCAAGCAAGGTGGAGCACAATAAAGCAATATTTATTTCAGATTCACTTTGGTGAGGCCTCCAACCCGTCTCACACCCACCCCAAAAAATACTCTGTATATCCAATGGACCAGGTACCAGGCCGGTGTATAGTAAGTATATGTATTTATTTATTTAAGGTTTAACAAGAAAGACCTGCCGCCAATGTCAGCCACCAATGCTGTGACAACACCCAATATCACAACAATAACTCTGTTTTTAAAACAACACAGGCACAATTTTGAAACATGCGGTCACAACTTACAACAAGTTTAATTTCAATTTAACCAATAAAAACATTCACAATACAATGGAAAATTGTTTTGCAACACGCATTGAAAGTACGGGCAATGCTTTGGGATTCTGGTCTTGGGAGGCAAGGGATTCAATGGGTAATTCCTTACATTTGAAAGGCACAGTTGGGAAAAGGGACTCAAATGAGGAAAACGTCTTTCAACACTCATTCAAATGAGAAGCAGTGCCTGATCATTCTGGTCAGAGAAAATGAGAACAAAGGGGAAATTGCGTTTTGCAACACAAATACAGATGAGATACAATGCTTTGTAATTCTGATTTAACATGAATGGGGATGAAGGGGAAATTTTGTTTTGCAACACATGTACAGATGAGATGCAATGCTTTCTAATTCTGATTTAAAATGAATGGGGATTAAGGGGACATTTTGTTTTGCACCCTCCAGACTGACTCGAAAGGCAATGTTTTGTGGATTACTTATTTTGGGATTCAGGATCCCCCCCACAACTTTTGTATAGAAGTCAAGGATTTCAGAAAACAATCAACCAAGTCTTTATGGACTATACTGGCCCTAACACACTAGGCATGAACTTTGCTAGTTTCAAACTCTAACAGAACTCATCCTGTGATTTTTCAATATGGGAATTAATTGATCTTCTTTAATCAAATGTGCTAGGGATCTACACAGTGTCTCCCCTTCCCCCACAATTTAATGGAAAGGATTAAGGCAGTCTGTTCCCAACACATTTCAATTTCAATAGAGATGGTGGTTTTGTATGGGGAAATAATTTGAATGAGATGTAATACTTTTTGAGAAGGGCCTACCCAGTTTCACCCTCATACCTCTTTTACCCACTAATGGAAAGGGATAAAGGCAGGTGGCTCCCCGCCCAATTGATGGCTTTGGGATACCTACTTACATGGGAGCTCTCTGTTCTTTGCTCAGGAAGCCAACCAGATTTTTAGGACCCCTTTTGGTAGGCAGCTCACACCAGGCTTATCCCACAGCAAGGTCCCTCCAGATAGGCCTCTCTCAGATAGGGCTGCCAGGTTTCCAGGCAATGTTAACCCGATGGCCTTGGTAGCTCTCCTTGCCTCTCTGCTAGTTGTTCCTCACAAGAGTCCAGCAAAAAGCTATCTCCCGGAATAAAGTCAAAACAACTTGTTCTGATGCAAACATACCCTCTTCTAGGGCCCATGACACCCCAACATGGTCATAATTCCCATGTTCAGGATAGGCTAGCTGGCTCTCTTCCACTGCCCCTACCAGATCCCCTGACCACTGATAGGACCAGGAACTGAGAGGAGTGTATGATGTAGGCTGAGAGAGGAGAAAAGATACATTATTTCAAAATGACAGGGAGTTTTACATTTTGTGTTCTGAAAAATCTCAGAATGTGACAACCTCTTTAATCTTTCAGATAACCACATGAATATGGATATTTTTAATTCTATTTTATGGCGAGTCGGACAATACTAATTTGATTTTGGTATGCTCTTCCTGGGCGCAGCTAATGTCTTTCGCAGTTTGCTGCTGTGCCGAAATAGCTCAAAATTGGACCATTTCCCATCAAACCTAACTTTCATAACCTATCCCTTTGCCAACTTTCCCATTTCCCTGGTGTATTAAAATGACAGAATCATCATGTTGATCAGAATTTAAAGTATATACATCACAAAAATGTAGTTTTTACATGGTCTCAATTAGCTTTTCATCCCCTTTAAATTGGACCCGGGGTGGGCTCGATAGGGCAACCAATGCTCCTTTTATTTAGGAAAAATGTTCAATGTTTAATCGATGGCAGGGCATAACATGGTCCCAAGTTTCACATTCAAATCAGACCCAAGCAGTTTCCATTTCCCTTATAACATGTGACCAGCCATCTGATGTATTCATGTTTATCTTAACCCTTTCCCCTCTTGGCTTCAAAGGGTCCCTGCTTGAAGATTAATGCACTTTTTATGTGGAGCCTGACCTGAAAGGACATTTCTGTTGGTCATGTTATCTGTACATCCCATACTATCAATCTACTTCTTTGTATAGAGAATATGCAGGTGCTGATGGCTTGCGTTTCACGACTTGAAAGTAATTACACTGATGTATAAATCGATAAAGATATCAAAAGTCTCTGATTCCAAAACTATTTAATAGTGCTATCGATCACAGCTGACACATGTTTTGACCCTCGGTCATCCTCAAGGCAACTGCCTTTGGTTGTTGGTATTCAGTGCTGATGCTTCTGAATTTTTAACATGCGCGTATTCATTCTTTTGAGTAGTCACTCTTGTTTTCACAACACCTTCAAATCTAATAAAATATAGTTCTTGTGTGTGTTAAATGAACATCTGTACTCCAGATTGCTTCACTGCTATCTAGTCCAATACCTTGTTAGGTTCTTTAAGTCCTTGGTACCAATCCTGCGCATCAGGTCCAAATGCGTGGTTGAACCTGAAGCATCTAATGCAAAGTGCGAGACCACGATAGCAGTGGATGTCAGTGCATATGGCTTTGAGGTGACACTGATGCGAAGTGGGAATGGAGGCATGCATACAATAGGATTTGCATCAAATGCACTAATGGAAACAGAGCAATGCTATTTAGTCAATGAGAGTGGCCTTCGACCACTTCAGGACATACCTGTGGGAAGGCGATTCAGACGGTGCATGAGCCACAAACCAATAGTAAACATACTACAACCATGGAATACTGGAAGGCAGACCACTAGGCTGGCGCTGCTAGGTTAAAAAATGCAATAATACTGCTTTAAGATTTAATGGAAAAAGACGGGCCGGGGAAAAGATTCTCCTGCAAGAAATACTGAATTACTAGAACATTTCAGCTGAAATACATTTGTACAAAGGTCTGTTGATTAGATACCACCTAACACTCTCAAAAGAAGATCCATAAACGTAGGTCTTGTAGGACACACAAGCACCACTGTGATAAAGTGTAGGATGCAAGAAATGTACTAGTGGCCCATGATGGACTCCTAAATAGAGAGAGAAGTAGGGAATTGCAGCGCTGGCAAGGAACGAGACAGAAACTGATGATGAGACCCACTCCGCTCATGAATGTGACCTGGCAAAATGAGCCCTGGACTCAAGTGGAAGTAGACAGACTTCATAGTACATGCCAGAGGAAAAGAGATCTGCGATGATACTAGTGGATTACATTGCATAGAAGTGACGTTTGTAGGAGAAATGATGACCACGACACCCAAGTTCTTCAGAAGAGAAGGGAACCCAGGGTACATAGCGACCAGCAATCGAGTCCAGTTCACATCGGAAGAAATCAGAGGATAACTTATAGTGAAATGGAATACGACATAGGTGAGAACTGCTCTACCAAATCCAAGACACTGGTCAAGTAGAAAGCATGAAGCAATAGTGCCGAAGGAACACGGCAAGTTACACACCACAACGGGCTGGATTGTGAGGAGGAAGCATTGTGGCTGCCCACAGAACTACACCCAGTAGTGTGACAGGATTGTCTGCTTTTTACTTAATGAGGAAAAGACCAGCACAAAGCAGACTGTTGCTTGCCTGGACGAGCAACAGGAACAAGAATCAGGGAAACTGAAATGGAGATCATTAGGGGGAAGATACATAGCCTCCAGCACAGGAGGAAATAAAACTATGACACGTGAGAGGCTGCAAGAACACATGACCTACAAGGAAAATTGACTCTAAGTGAGACTTCCACATAGTGACACAGTGACACATTCATGATATAATGCCCCCACCAAATAAGCAAGGCCAGAGAGCATTATGTACACACCACAAATGGATGGAAATGGAACACGGAGAGAGTAGCACTATATCAAGGAGGGGAAGGAAGGGACTTTAAGGGTCAAGAAGCCCTGAGAGACAACACGCTTAACAGAGAAGATTGTGGAGAAGCAAAGGGAGAACCTGCAACAGATATGGAGGCCTCAAAGATGATTGAGAGTGGAAGCGGGAAAGGCAGGGGGAGAAGGTGGTGCTCGAAGCAAGAGGGCTCCTGAGGAGGTAGTAAAAGAGAGGACTGTGAGCAGAATAATCCCCAGGTGACCCATTTGGGAGAAGTGCTCCAGAGATGTACAAGGAGTATGTGTTAGGGAGAATTCTCTGTTTAGGCTGGATTTCCTAACCTAGTGAGTCCCCCAGCAGCTTTGCTGGATTTCGGGAGTTTGTTTTTTTCCATCCTGCCAAGAGTGAGACTCTTTTCCTCCCACTCTTGGACATGTATGTGTGTAATTCCTTTGAATGTCAATGTGTTCTATGGGCTATGGGGTCTTTTACTCCATAGGGTCTCATATGTTGTTCTATGTGTGTTACACCGCACCCTATGTGCCGTAGCACTGGGGCGTCCTAGCGGACCCCCACCATAGACTCCATACCCGGGGACTGACTACTGTCTCCCCGGGCATGTAAAGTCACCATTGGCTTTACTAGACCTAAATTTACTAACAGAACTATTACAAACCATCTTATTGTGGGCGTACTAGTAGGGGTAATTCGATTGCTCCTGGATCTGTTACTCGAGGGGGCACTGTCCCGTCCCCCCTCGTCGAGTTTTGGCTGGTGGCAGTGGAAACTACTTGTTATGTTCGACCCCGAACCTAACCCTATGGCATTCATCCCATTCTTGGAGATTGATACTTTTCCTCGTTAATCTCTAACGTACCACCGGTCTACTTATCGTAAATAAGTTTATCGGATGGTATTTTCTGCCAGAACTCGGTTTTTAAAATGGCGTCTGTGTTCGTCTCTGTGACTCCTAAACTAAAGGTTGAGCCCTTTGTTCCACTTTTGGCGGGCTCTGTACAGAGACCCTCCAAAGTGGTGCCATTCTGTCTGGGTTACCACAGGGGTGTGGGAGGGGGTTTAGGCACCCTGGACCGAGTTGCCTTGCCATCTCCGGTCGCACTCTGGAGTGATTGGCCCAAGTGGTGAGCCTTCCCGCTCACCACTTAGCATGTGTTGATTGACAGCTAGGCTGAATGAATGGGGGTTTTCTGCATACAAGCAGGGCTTTTGGGACTGGATCTTCAGAAGTCGCCACAGGACCTAAGAATCTGACGAGGGTAACACTGAGCCGACCTGCAACGACGACACCTCCGGTGGAGCCCTGCTGAGCCGACTCACCACTTCCCGACGTCAGAGGAGATCTCCATGCCGGAGAGTCTCTTCCCCTGACTGGTGGGAACTACCAGTCCCCTTTGCTTTTTATTCGCCTCAGGACGCAGTGGTCGAATTGCCCGTGCAGCGCACCTCAGCAACCGGATAGCCACTACCCCTGTACCGCGACCAAAAGGTGGTGCCCTGTGACGGAGCACTCCGCGGCTGGTCTCTTCCCTGGTGGTGGACCGGACTTCACTTTTCTTCGACGACGAGAACATCTCTACTCTTGGCAAAGACCCGACGTGCATCCACTACCAGGAACAACTGCCCCCGCCGGAGGTGCCCTCCACAACAAGGTACCGTGTCCGCCTGGCTTCCCTTTCGATCGGTTCGAGTGAGGTGTCTTAATCCTCTCCTTTCCATTGGGTCGCCTCCAAGCTTTTCTCATTTATTGTTCTGAACTGGTTCAATCTGCCGATAACAATTTGCTACAAAGACTTGAATGCATCTCCACTAGAGACTTTTTGGGACATATCGCCTTGCCTCTCTCCGAGTGGGCCTGGCCTCTGAACTTTATGATCTATTGTGGTTCTTGCCTTCTTACCGTACATTTTGCCCGTGAAGTATTGAACTGTGTTGATTTCGTAACCTGCCTATCTTTTTCTCTCCCGTCCTAACTAATATTAGAGTGCCATCTAGGTTGAGGTATACACCTCTGTCTGTAAATAAGTGATACTGGTAGAACCTAGACTTGTCGAAATATTGATAGGGGGATTGATCGTTTCTTCTTCGTAGAGTAATTGTGTTTGATTTGTTTGCCGTGAAAGTGCCATAGTGTTTTTGATAGATGTTTCGTTATAAATAAATACCTTAATATCTTTACACTGAGCCTCGTTGCGTGTTTGCTTGTCTTGCTGTGAAGAATTGCCCTATTTTGTATACTTCACATACTGCTCAACTCTTCTTGAGGGAAGTCTGACTGCTCAGCCACAGCTACCAAGTGAATCTGTGTGGTACAGACTGCTACCAAGTGGGTTCACCGCCAAACACCTGTAGTCCTAAATCTTTTGCAGTGGTCCCAGAGGGAACTGCACAGGTTTCCGCCTAACACTGGTGTACAGCGGTGGGATTTGTATCGAGTATACAGTATAGAGTGCTTTTCGACATTGTAGGACAACTAACCACAAAACTTAGCACAAAAAGCAACTTTCAAAAACATGTCTACGATGGAAACTTACAGTCAAGAGTCCTTGTCAGGTGAAAATACTGAGAGTTTGCGAGCTCTCTGTAGGCAAGAAAATCTTTCTGTAAGAGGCAAGAAGTTAGAACTAATCGAGAGATTGCTGGCGAACCAAAGTCTGGGTACTGGTTCAGAGGAACCAAGCTCTCCAGCAAATGTAGATAACAGTGATGGTGTTGATCTAAATCGTAATTATGATGATAGCGATGAAGAGGCTGACGAGGACGGCGAGGCTAACGAAACTTTCTCCCCTGCTCCTCTAACCGCCTTACCAGCTTTGCCTACGGGGCCCATACCAGGTCCCACAAGTAACCCTGCTTATTTTGAACTTGAAAAAATGAAGCTCGAATTAGAATACAAACGGTTCTTGGCTCAATCTGAACGAAACCAAGAGCTCAAGTTCAGACGGATGAATGCCCAGGCTGAGCAGAAGCAAGCTGAGTTAAGACTCAGGGAAATAGAACTTAATCACGAGTTAGAGATGAAAAAGTTGTCTATGGAAAATGCTTCTCTCTCCTCTGGTTCCTCTAGGAGCTCCAGTCCCAAAAGACCCCGGATGCCGAAGGAATTAGTGGGTATGTATGAACCGAGATTGGATGTGTTGGATTGGTTGAAACTGTTTGAATACAATCATCGGCTCCAGGACATCACCGGGAATGCTTTACTTCCCTGGTTGTTCTCTAGGCTCCCTCCTGTTGCGACTGATGTGGTAATGGAGTTGGGGGAGGCAGATAAGACGGATTACGAAAGTGTGAAACTAGCTTTAATAGCTAGATTCGGGAAGACCCCTTCCCAGTATCTTAAGAGGTTTAGAACCCTCAAAAAGCATGATGGTACCCCTTGGGCTACCTGGGTGAGTGAAGGGTTGAAGAACTTAGAGGGATGGATTAAGGGTTACAAAGTGAACACTTATGAGGGTATGAGGAATCTTTTTATGTTGGAGTCTATTTATGATGCCTGTTCTCCTGAGCTCAGACAGCACTTGGCTGATTCGAAGGAATTGGATTCCCGGGAGCTAGCTAAGGCTGCTGACTTGTGGGTTGCCAACAGGGCTACTCATAAAGATTCTGGGGCAACTCAGAAAAAGGATGAGGGAAAACAGCCTAAAAAAGACTCAAAAGAGAATTCTAATAACTCACATTCCAAAGAGGGCCCCAAACAAAACCAGAAGGGTAAGCCACAAGGAAAACCACAGCAGAATAGTGTGTCTTCTGGTGCCAAACTGGAAGGAGGTCAGAACAAGCCACCATTCCAGAAAGCATTCGGTAAATGCTTTTTTTGTGGCTCGACTGACCACGTGAAAGGAGATCCCAGATGTAAGGGTAAACCTTCAGGCGTCCAGCTTGTCTCCTTAGCCTTCGCTCCAGAGGAGGAAGTCCAAATGGCAAGTGGAAACTTTCTACTGCTAGCTGACAAACCCATTGGAGTCTCAGCCAGCGTTTCTTTAGTATCTCTGGGGTTGTGGGAACAACAGAATTTAGATGTCTATAATTCTATCCCCGATAATACTAAAGAGTATTATAAGGACAGTGTCCAGGTGAATGGTCAAGAGACTCCTGGCATTAGGGACACTGGGGCCAGCATAACTGTGGTGGATAAATCGTTTTTTCAGGCTGAGGATGTTGCTAAGGCACCCAAACGCCTCACCAAGTTAGCTGGAGGGCCTGTGCAGATGCTTCCCCAATTACCAGTTCTCATCCAGTGTAACGACATGACTGTGAAGATACCTGTCAGCATACAGAGTGAGGTACCAGGACGCGTACTGTTGGGTAACGATTTGAAAACTCTCGCAGTTGTATCGCATTCTCTCCTAGTAAACGGTTACAGGAGCTAACCAGATCTGCAAGAGAGAGGACCATGCGCGGTACTCTCAAGGAGATGATGAAGAAAGAAATCACTCCTGCTCCACTGGAATTGTCGGCTGCTGTCTCCTAGGAATCAGAAGCGAAAGGGAAACCAAAGACTTCTATCCCGAAACCAGCAGCCAGCATTCCAGTGCAGCCAACACGGACTTCCCCCCGGTTGTCCAAAGTTACACCCATAACCCCACCTCCAGCCGAGGCTGAGAGGCAGGTACAACCCAGTGTGGTAGAATTAGACTTTGAGGAAGAGCTAATGGAAGGCCATGAACTCATTGGAGATCTGGATCCTGTTGACCATCCTGAGCTGCAGTCTTTACTGGCAGAAGGTGGACCCAGCAGGGCAGACTTCAGTAAGGGACAGAGAGAATGTCCAACTCTGGAAGGTCTTCGCCACCAGGCAGAAGCTCAGGCTGAAGGGCAAGAGCATGGCCTCTTCTACAGCGAACCAACCGAGTCTGCACCTGGAGACTACAAACGACTTGTAGTACCCCAAGAGAACAGACCACAGTTCTTGCAGTTAGCCCACGAGATTCCTTTGGCTGGTCACTTGAGTTTCAAGAAGACTAAGGAAAGGCTATCTCTCTACTTCTATTGGCCGAAGATGGGGGCCGAAGTAGAAAAACACCGCAGGAGCTGCCACACCTGCCAGATCTCTGGTAAGGTTGGCTCCAAGAATGTGGCACCTTTAGTGCCTCTCCCAGTTGTGGGAGTCCCATTTGAGAGAATAGGGATTGACATTGTTGGTCCCCTTGATCCTCCAACCTCCTCAGGCAACAGGTTTATACTTGTTGTAGTAGACCATGCTACTAGGTATCCTGAGGCAATTCCTATGAGGACTGTTACAGCTCCGGCTGTGGCTAAGGCCCTCCTTGGTATTTTTACTAGGGTCGGGTTTCCTAAGGAAGTAATCTCTGACAGGGGGTCAAACTTTATGTCCAACTACATGAAAGCCATGTGGAAAACCTGTGGAGTTACTTACAAGTTCTCAACAGCTTACCACCCACAAACCAATGGGTTGGTAGAACGGTTCGACCGAACCATGAAGAGCATGATAGGTGCTTTAGAGGAACCCCTTAAGCGTAAGTGGGACCTTCTACTGCCATGCCTTCTCTTTGCTTATAGAGAAGTCCCTCAGGAAGGTGTAGGTTACTCGCCCTTCGAACTACTCTATGGTCATCCCGTCAGAGGTCCATTGGCCCTGATTAAGCAGGGGTTGGAGAGTGCTCCTTCCCCCAAGCCAGTCAGAGTGACTGACTACGTGATAGGTCTCCGGAGGAGAATGTCACACATGATGACGGAAGCAAGCGATAACTTGAAAGCTGGACAAGCATTGGTCAAGCACTGGCACGATCAAAAGGCTAACATGGTTGAGTTCGCTCAAGACCAGCTCGTTCTCGTTATGATCCCAACAAGGCAGAGGGCCTTGCAAGATAAGTGGATGGGACCCTTCCGAGTTGTGGGTAAACTCGGAGAGGTTAACTATCTGGTGGACTTGGGCAATCCCAAGGAGGCTCCGACAGTCTTTCACACCAACCGACTTAAAGCGTATGTCTCACGACCTGATGTAGGAGCGTTGCTTCTAGCGTCATCCGAGGAAGAAGAAGAGAGTGAAGCTCTTCCGGATCTCCTCAGAGGCTTACCTTTAGATGAAAAAATTGAAGGAGTAAATCTCTCCTCCAATCTGACATCCGAGCAACAAGAAGAGTGCAAATCTATGTTGAATCAGTTTGCCTCTCTGTTCTCGCTTTCACCAGGCTTGACCCCTTGGGGCCAGCACGACATACTTACTGGTGACTGTCTGCCAGTCAAAAGCAGAGGATACCGCATGTCAGAAAACGTACGAACCCACATCAAAGGTGAGGTCAGCAAGATGCTCGATCTCGGGGTAATAGAGCCCTCTACTAGTCCATGGTCTAGCCCAGTTGTGTTAGTACCAAAGGTCGGATCTAAAGAACTTAGATTCTGCGTGGACTATAGAGCTCTTAATGCAGTCACCAAGACTGATGCCCACCCTTTGCCAAGAACAGATGAGTTGGTGGATAAACTTGGCGCCGCCAAGTTCCTCAGCACATTTGACTTGACGTCAGGCTATTGGCAAATAGCCCTGACAGACCATGCCAAGGAGAAAACAGCATTTTCTACCCCCGTTGGCTTATACCAGTTTAAGGTAATACCTTTCGGATTGAAGAATGCACCTGCTACGTTTCAACGGATGGTAAACCAGGTTCTGAATGGGATGGAGGACTTCTGCATGGCATACTTGGATGACATCGCAGTGTTCAGCAATTCCTGGGAAGAACATGTAACCCACCTGAGAGATGTTTTGCAGGCTCTTGGACGAGCCAATCTGACCATAAAGGCGAGCAAATGCCAAATTGGACAGAGTAAGGTAGTCTATCTTGGGCATGAGGTAGGCGGTGGAGAAATAAGGCCTTTGCTCAGTAAAATTGAAGCTGTGCAAAATTGGACAACACCGACTACTCAAACCCAGGTGAGAGCCTTCCTAGGCCTCACTGGATATTACAGGAATTTCATAGAGAACTATGGGACCATAGCTTGTCCACTGAATGTCATCTCCTCGCCCAAATTTGCTAAGAAGGTTAGATGGAACGAGGAGTGCAATCAGGCTTTTGAAAACCTGAAAAAGGCTCCTTGCCAAGCCCCAGTACTCAGAGCTCCTGATTACCGCCAACACTTCATTGTGCAGACAGATGCTTCAAATGTAGGAATAGGTGCCGTACTCAGTCAACTGGATGGGAAAGGTAGGGAGCACCCTGTTTGCTTCATCAGCCGCAAGCTGAAGGATCCTGAAACAAGGTGGGCAACAATCGAAAGAGAGTGCTTTGCTATCGTGTGGGCTCTGAAGAAGTTTAGGCTGTACTTGTATGGTTCTACTTTTGTCATTCAGACTGACCACCAACCCTTGAGATGGTTAATGCAAATGAAAGGGGAAAACCCAAAACTATTGAGATGGTCGATCTGCCTGCAAGGGTTTGATTTCACCATTGAGCACAGGTCAGGATGTCACCACCAAAATGCTGATGGTCTCTCTAGGATGTATGTCATCGACTAGAGGTATGAGATTCATCCAGGAGTGGATTAGATCCTCCTGTTCCTTAGTCTGGGGGGGAGGCGAGTGTTAGGGAGAATTCTCTGTTTAGGCTGAATTTCCTAACCTAGTGAGTCCCCCAGCAGCTTTGCTGGATTTCGGGAGTTTGTTTTTTTCCATCCTGCCAAGAGTGAGACTCTTTTCCTCCCACTCTTGGACATGTATGTGTGTAATTCCTTTGAATGTCAATGTGTTCTATGGGCTATGGGGTCTTTTACTCCATAGGGTCTCATATGTTTTTCTATGTGTGTTACACCGCACCCTATGTGCCGTAGCACTGGGGCGTCCTAGCGGACCCCCACCATAGACTCCATACCCGGGGACTGACTACTGTCTCCCCGGGCATGTAAAGTCACCATTGGCTTTACTAGACCTAAATTTACTAACAGAACTATTACAAACCATCTTATTGTGGGCGTACTAGTAGGGGTAATTCGATTGCTCCTGGATCTGTTACTCGAGGGGGCACTGTCCCGTCCCCCCTCGTTGAGTTTTGGCTGGTGGCATTGGAAACTACTTGTTATGTTCGACCCCGAACCTAACCCTATGGGATTCGTCCCATTGTTGGAGATTGATACTTTTCCTCGTTAATCTCTAACGTACCACCGGTCTACTTATCGTAAATAAGTTTATCAGATGGTATTTTCTGCCAGAACTCGGTTTTTAAAATGGCGTCTGTGTTCGTCTCTGTGACTCCTAAACTAAAGGTTGAGCCCTTTGTTCCACTTTTGGCGGGCTCTGTACAGAGACCCTCCAAAGTGGTGTCATTCTGTCTGGGTTACCACAGGGGTGTGGGAGGGGGTTTAGGCACCCTGGACCGAGTTGCCTTGCCATCTCCGGTCGCACTCTGGAGTGATTGGCCCAAGTGGTGAGCCTTCCCGCTCACCACTTAGCATGTGTTGATTGACAGCTAGGCTGAATGAATGGGGGTTTTCTGCATAAAAGCAGGGCTTTTGGGACTGGATCTTCAGAAGTCGCCACAGGACCTAAGAATCCGACGAGGGTAACGCTGAGCCGACCTACAACGACGACACCTCCGGTGGAGCCCTGCTGAGCCAACTCACCACTTCCCGACGACAGAGGAGATCTCCCTGCCGGAGAATCTCTTCGCCTGACTGGTGGGAACAACCAGTCCCCTTTGCTTTTTATTCGCCTCAGGACGCAGTGGTCGAATTGCCCGTGCAGCGCACCTCGGCAACCGGATAGCCACTACACCTGTACCGCGACCAAAAGGTGGTGCCTTGTGACGGAGCACTCCGCGGCTGGTCTCTTCCCTGGTGGTGCACCGGACTTCACTTTTCTTCGACGACGAGAACATCTCTACTCTTGGCAAAGACCCGACGTGCATCCACTACCAGGAACAACTGCCCCCGCCGGAGCTGCCCTCCACAACAAGGTACCGTGTCCGCCTGGTTACCCTTTCGATCGGTTCGAGTGAGGTGTCTTAATCCTCTCCTTTCCGTTGGGTGGCCTCCAAGCTTTTCTCATTTATTTTTCTGAACTGGTTCAATCTGCCGATAACAATTTGCTACAAAGACTTGAATGCATCTCCACTAGAGACTTTTTGGGACATATCGCCTTGCCTCTCTCCGAGTGGGCCTGGCCTCTGAACTTACCGTACATTTTGCCCGTGAAGTATTGAACTGTGTTGATTTCGTAACCTGCCTATCTTTTTCTCTCCCATCCTAACTAATATTAGAGTGCCATCTAGGTTGAGGTATACACCTCTGTCTGTAAATAAGTGATACCGGTAGAACCTAGACTTGTCAAAATATTGATAGGGGGATTGATCGTTTCTTTTTCGTAGAGTAATTGTGTTTGATTTGTTTGCCGTGAAAGTGCCATAGTGTTTTTGATAGATGTTTCGTTATAAATAAATACCTTAATATCTTTACACTGAGCCTCGTTGCGTGTTTGCTTGTCTTGCTGTGAAGAATTGCCCTATTTTGTATACTCCACATACTGCTCAACTCTTCTTGAGGGAAGTCTGACTGCTCAGCCACAGCTACCAAGTGAATCTGTGTGGTACAGACTGCTACCAAGTGGGTTCACCGCCAAACACCTGTAGTCCTAATCTTTTGCAGTGGTCCCAGAGGGAACTGCACAGGTTTCCGCCTAACACTATGTAAGGGATTGAAGTCATATTTAGTTCTGACAATGGGGGATAAAGTGGTGACATTACGATGTCATGATGTCACTACTTTGTGTGAGCGCGACATGACAAAGTGATGGGGTGGGGGAGCGAAGGACGTGCTTCACGCACATTAGAAGACAGAGACATGAAATGGAAATCGGAAATACATGGAGCCGGGACTCCCTCGGGAAACGAGGCCGTGTGTAACCAAATGCACTAATAAAGAAGTCACGTGGCTGTAACACATTATGGAGTGTTGCGTAGCCATTATGAACTATAATATTGACTTGCCTGCTAGGGAGAAGGTCAGGGCAATGGCATGGTATCAGGGGGTGGCGGAGTGGAGGAGGCGCTATCAAAAGTTTGTGAAGATGCTTGTTTTGCTCTGGTGTTTAGAGGAATGCGTTTTCTGTGTTCATTTTAGGTCATCTTCTTTGCGTATTTAAATGCATTTTCGTTACTGATTTTTTTCAGATTATTTTATAACATTTTTTTTGTTTTTTTGCAATTTGTAGTATTTTTGTTTGCGAACTATAGCTGTTAAAAATTCCACGAAACATGAATTTACTTTCAACATTCTTGTTACTTAACATTACAGATTTTAGTTTTTCACATGCACCTCCTAATGAATTTCGGACGTTTTGTTTTATTCTTGTTTTCTTTCCGTCGGATTTCGCACGTTTTTGCTGCCCCTGTCAGAAGGGGAAAAAAAGGAAAGTGGTTGAAACCTCGTTTGACGCTCACTGATCTTTGGCTCGACACTACAGTCGGTGCTATGTGCATTTGAACAGTCAACAATTTAAGTGCGGGAGACAGTGGCTGAATTGAGGACAGTAACCATGGCAGCAGCGCGTTTCCGGGACTCCTTGGAACAGGGCTGCTCTTGAAAGCAGATGCCCCCTGGGAGAGGAGATCTAAAGGCAGAGGTCCTGAGATAATTCTGCACCACGCCAGCACAATGGTGGGCACTGGTGGGTCACAGTTTTATGGAATCCAGCAGAGACAATAAACACAGTTCAGCTTTACTTTGAGAGGCCAGGCAGTACAAAAAGGCATGGGAATGTCTGCCCAGACCAAGATGAAAGAGTAATGCTTATATGTGCAGAAACGGCTCGCCAGTTCGTAAATTACTTTTGGAAAGCAGGCATATTAGAGTAAAAAACATATGCATAAAAAAACAAATCCTATGTCACTAAGCATTGTCAAATCTTAGAGGTCTGGCTATGTAGATGCAGAGGTACGTTTATGTTGTAAAGTCCACACAAAAGCTTATTATTTCAGATGTAACATTGCTCTGAAGTGAATACTCAGTGATTTCACTTTCTAATGCCTGCCATATTGTCCCATCCCTGTTGGGTCTGAAGCCTTTTTTGGGTTTCAATTTCTCCGACCAGCATCTATCATGCATGATACAGAAATCAGACAGGCGTCATTAGCCTAAGCACGAAGGCCAGCTGTTTGGATTGTACACTGATGTTTTCTTTAGGCCCTGGAGGGAAGTTTAGCAGTGCCCCCGGTCACCTGGAAGTAAGCGCCTGGTGTTGATGTGGAGAGGGAAGTGATCCACGGACCGCAGCGTCCAGTGATCACGGCGTGGCCCAGCATGAGACAGTACAGGTGGTGACTGCTTCCGGCCCGGAAAGTGTTGATGCCGGAAAGGCAGTGAGCGGCAACCCGTTGTCGGCACACTGATGTGGGAATACATCATGGCCCGGGACAGAGTGGGCCGGGGGGTGTGGTTTTGGTGAAACCTCTGTGCTGGGGTCTGGGGGCACCGAGGACTGATGGTGGAAGCTACACACTGATGGAAGGAGCGAGGCGGTGTGCAGCAATCAAAGTTAAAGTGCCTCTTCATTGTGCACTGCAGGCGAAGGGAGGTGCGGGACACGATAACATACCGTGTTGAGGTTTGGAGGCCACTCGTGTGTGGGCCACAGCGAGTACATGGAAGAAGGGTCTGGCACAGGTTGGCGCTGATTTATAGAGGAGAGAGACTAAACCCCTTTGGATGGTGGGCTAGCAAGGTCTCTGCGTTCCATAAGGTAATAGTAACATTGGCTGGGCTTCCTCTCTATCCCTGATTTATCACAGTGGATCCACAGGGTGTCTTGGGGAGATAATTGCCCGACCAAGTGTCTTCCCTCTGCCAGGAGATCCAGTCCGCATAGGGAACAAGACGTCAGGGGGCAATATACCTGCAGGTACGCTGGGCAGTTGGAGGCCCCCACTAAGGATGATGTCCTCGTGATCCTGTAGGAAATAAAGGCACTACGAACGGATGTGCAAGTATCCTTGTCAGAAGTGAAGTGCTGTGTGTACAAGGTGGAAGACCGCCTGGAAGTGATGGGAAATAATCAACTCTCAATGGATGTTTTGAAGATGCGCTTCGACACCTGTTTTAAGTCTCTGGAGGCAAGGGACAAGGCCCTCACCTTGAAGATTGAGGATATGGAGGACTAGGAGAGGTGTTACAATATCAGGGTATGGGGAATCCCCTACTCATATGGTGAAACCTCCAAGACCCTGGAGAGAAACTTGAGGGTTGTACTTCATTCAACTCTTGTATAAACCGATGGCGGAAAGGAGGTTCTTTTTGATCGCATGCATAGGGCCGGGGCCCCCAACCCCAAATCAGTACCAGTGAAATGTCACTTCTATGGTGACAAAATGGATATTCTCAGCAAGGCGAGGGTGAAGGAGAATATTGTCTATGAGGGCTTGAAGATTGCAGTGTTATACACTGATGCTTTTTTTCCTGTAAATCATGTAATATTTTCACGAAGGAAGGGGTACCTAGAGTTGAGTGGATGGATATTCATGTCAGAATCCACACATTTTTCGGAAATGTTGCTATGCACACCAATTAGTTCTACATTCTAAACTCTTATTCATTGCCATTCGCAGACAGTAAATAGCACAAGCTATTTTAACATAATTTTTGCACGCCAAAGCACAGCCACCCCAACAGCTGTGTGAGACATCATGGCAAAAACAAGGATGTGATGGCTGGAAGGTTTAGAATGAATCTTAACCACTGGCATTGCTCTGGGCAACCCTCCAGACCACCGTTGTTCGCCTGCCAAGCCATTACAGAAGGGGAAAGACCATATGCAAATCAGGCTTGGCCCCACCCCAAAAGGGGCAGTCCAGCCCAAACTGCTAGGCCACATCCCTTCTGCACGAGACCACAAGCATCCCCAAACATGTTTCGCCCTTGTTGGGGCTCATCAGTGAGGAGTAGCTTGGGTCTCTAGGCCCAGCAGGCATGGCAACAATCACGCTATCTTGCAAAGCCCCCTTGTCTGTAAGTGAATATGTTCTCCTATGCTATCATGCAGAAACACAAGGAGTATAATGTATTCCAAAAGTACATGCGACAACTCGATATTTTAATGCAAAGGGGACACGTGCATCAAATAAAAACGCTACCACAGAGCTTTCGTATGACATTAGGAGATGTGCCCCACTATTCCAAAACTAGAGCCCTTAAAACACAGCTTAAGATGTAATTGGCCAGTGAAATTGTTCCCCTCGTCACAGTTCAATACCGGAAACTGCTTTAACAAAAGCAATGCATGCACAGACCCACCTCATTAAAGCAGCTTTTTTAAACGTTATGGTCAAAATGACCCTTTCTTGCGTGGGTGTTATTTAGAGGAAGCCAGAGGCTGCTTTTACACCTGGCAATGCCCTTGGTAGCCTAACATTGCCCTGACCTGCTAGTCATCAGACATTAGACCATAACGTGATGGATTACTCCCTGAAAACACTATTGGCTTAAACCAATACAGCACTGACTTTGACAGTTTGCCATTTAAAAACTGCAAATGCTGAGACTGCCAGGGGGTGCAGGTAAGATGAATGCCTGAACTCTGAGATCTGCCTACCTACCCTGAAACCAGGGGCATCGAGTACGTGGGTGCTCCGAGTCTCCTGCACCCCCTGGGAAAGGCCAGCTGCGTAAAAGTCCCTATTCTTTAAATTTGACTTTTTTTCCTTCGGGCGCCAGTATCCCCCGAAGTCGGTACCCCTGCCTGAAACTTGCCTCATAGGGTGTCCACTAGGCCCTATACAGGTGTTTAGAAGAGCCCTTGGTCACCTCGGAATGAGCCCCTGGTGTTGATGTGGAGAGGGAAGCGAGCCGCAGACCGCAGCGCTGAGTGATTGCGACATGGCCCAGCATGAGACGGTACAGGTGGTTACCTCTCCTGGCCCGGGAAGTGTTGATGCTGGCAGAGGTGGTGGTCAGCGACCCGCTGTCAGTGCACAGATGTGGGAATACATTGTGGCCGGCGCAGAGTGGGCCAGAGGATGTACTTTTGGTGCAACCTCAGTGGACTGATGGTGGAAGCTACACACTGATGGAAGGAGTGAAGCAGAGGCAGATATCAAAGGTAAAGTGGCTCTTCATTGTGCATTGTAGGCAAGGGAGGCGCTGGACACGAGAACATACCGTGTTGAGGTTTGGAGTCCCCCCATGTGTGTGTGGGCCATGGCGAGTACCTGGGAGGAGCGTCTGGCACAGGTTGGCGCTGATTTATAGGTGACTAAACCACTTTGGACGGTGGGCTAGGGAGGTCTCTCCCTTCCGTAAAGTAGTAGTGACATTGGCTGGGCTCCCTCTCTATCCCTGACTATCAGAGTGGATCCACAAGGTGTCTTGTGGAGATAATTGCAGGACCAAGTGTCTTCCCTCTGCCAGAGATCAGGTCTGCATGGTGAACGAGATGTTAGGGGCAATATACCTGCAGGTACGCTGGGGCACTTGGAGGCCTCCACTAATGATGATGTCCTTGTGATCCTTCAGGAAATAAAGGCACTAAATATGGATGTACAAGTTTCCATGTCGGAATGTAAAAGCAAAAGGAAATATCGAGGCTGAGTACCAGAAAAGGAAATACTCCAAACACGGGCTTATAAAGATTCACAGATCTTTATTCTACCGTGCAGGTACAAATAAACAAATTCAGATAGATATCTGGACCTCAGTACATCACAATGAGTACCAGCCCTTCAGTGTGAGGAGTGAGAGTTACTGGTCATCTGGACATTCGCATTTTTATACACTTCAGTAATAATGTCCAGCCCCTCTGCAGGTTAATAATCTGTGGTCTAGTGTTTGTGCCGAGTTCACTTATGGCTCATACAATAATATGCACACAAATTACTTTGGTTTACATTTCAAACAAGTTACAATGGCAAAAGTGTGTTCCAGGATTTACCAGTAAGCCTTAGCACATATCCCTTCACAATGCAGTTCAGCCAGTGTCCACGCTCGATATTTGCATTTGATATATGTTCGTGGATGAGGCTTGTTGGTGCATACAATCTTAGGACCACAAGTCATGTATGGGACAAGGTCTCATTACCTATTCTAAACATTTGGCCCACAGACAGTCTAACCATTAACTTGGGTACAAAGTTCGGGAAGGCTCGGTTAAAAGTTGGAAACACAGTCCACCATTTTATTACACAGAATTACATATGACCAGACATCAAAATTGTGGATGATCCTAAAATGGCGGCGAAGTCGATCTAAAATCAGAACTTTGCAATGTGTTTTTCTTTGTAGAGCGACTAGGCTTAGGCCAATATTTATTAGAAAGGAGGCACAATATGATTTCCCGTTTAACAGGAAGTCAAGGGTTGTATACCTGTGACTTTAAGAGCTTGGTGCTTGCTTTGGCGTAGATTTAATAGGTCATCTGAGAACCAGGAGTTGGAGTGAAGTGATTTTTTCTCTTTTTTGTTTTCAAGTGGAGCAACAATATTGATGGTGTGGGTAAGGGTGTCATTGAAGATTTTTGCTAGAGTATTAGGGTCAGTTGAGAAAGGATGTGCTAGGCAAGGAGTGTTGAGAAAGGGGCGTATATTGTCTGCTGTGAGTTTTTTAGCACTTCTGACTAACTTTGCTGATGCAGGTGTTTGTGGTTTGGAGTAAGAGGTGATGGGGAAGCAGAATTGTAGGCAATTGTGGTCTGACCATGGGAGGGCTGTGTTGGCGTTAAGGATGGAGCCACAGATGTGGTCTGCTACCCAGTCTAGGATACGGCCTTTATCATGTGTTGGAGCTGTCACTGTCTGTGTGAATCCTAGGTCTGTGAGATTTCTAGCAAGGATAGCTGCTCCTTTGTCAAGTTTATCATTGAATCCTAGATTTAAATCTCCTAGGAGCAAGGTTTTGGTAGTTTTTTCCAAGGAGCTGATTGATCGCGGCTGTGAAATTGTTGATTGGGCCTGGAGGCCTATAGATGACATGAATGTTGATTGTATCTCTAGGGGAGAGTGCTAGTTTAGCTGAGAGGATTTTGAACATGTCTTCCCCAGTGGTAGGAGTCTGTCTGATGGCTAGAGTGTCTTTAAAGATAAGTGCGACCTCACCACCCGATTTGGCTGGTCTGTCCTGTCTCAGGATCGAGTAACCTGGTGGAATGGCTAAGTTAATCGCTGGGCCAGAGGCTATATGTAGCCAGGTTTCAGTTATGGCTAAGATATCTAGGTCTTGTAATGTAATAAGGTTGTTTACTTCTATAGCATGAGCACGTACATTTAGGAGTGCACATTTGAGATGGTGGGGTTTATTTGTTTGTGATGGCCTGACGTCGGTAGTGGGGGTAGTTTTTTTTGTGTTAAAAATGTCCAGGGGGCAATGAGGTCTGTACCCTAGTCGGGCGCTTATGGGCCGTATCAAAGGGCAGGTGGCATGCCTTGGCTAGGATGCGTGAGATCCTAGGCGTGAGTTCCTGTGTGTTACCTTTATAGGTGTGGTGATGTATTCTGCAGGGTGAGTGCGTGTTCTGAGTCTATGCTGCCTGAGCTGGTAAACCAGCATTTTGGGGGGAGTAGGTGTGGAGGGGTATCTTAGTGCTATTGTGTGGCTTTTGGGATTCATTGCGGTTAGTATGTAAGCAGTAATGTTAGCGATAAAGACGTAAGCTAAGACTAGGAGGTTCTGTGCGTGGGAGGAGTGCATGTTGCGATAGGGATGCGAGTGCGATTCTAATGTTTAGGAGGATTGAGACTAGAAACTAGGTGGCGACAGTTGAATGGAAAGAGGCTCCTACGAGATCTCTAAGACATTTGTTATCCAGGAAAAGAAATGAATAGGCATAAGTACAGTGTTGGAATACAAGATGGGAGGGCTAGGTCACACGTAACATACATATATTAGCAGCTACATGCAAACAGACACGGTTCCTTTGCGGGACGTTTAATCAGTGTGGTCAGCAGTTAATGGGTGCCGGGGCAAAGGACGTTTTAAAGTGCACAAACGAAGCTGCGGTATCGGGTCATAAACAAGTCCTGTGGCTTGATGACTATATTACAACAGAGCAGATAGAGGCGGACCTTAACTCATAGTCTATAGGATTCTCTTGTATTACATGATTGGTTCGATAAAGGGGTGCAGAAAGTCACAGATCCTACTACGTAGCACCCTTGGGGGTGTGGAGACGATTACCTTCTGGCGCAGATGGGTTACGGGTAGAGGCCCCCGGCTCCTTCAGGCTCAGACAGGCTCGAGACAGGGGCAACTCGCCTTCGTGTTGAGGGCTGGCTCTTGCCTGCCGGCTCTCATTGGATGTAGAAAAGGCGGTCGGCGGCCAATCGGGTGCCGCACTGCTGCAGTTAGGCAGGAAGCTGGAAGAGGATTACAATCCTCGGCGGGCGGCCATCTTGGAGAGGGGTTTCCTCTCGGTGACAACTGTACACCCAATGGGCAAGCGTTACACTTTTATTTCTGCACCCTCGTATTTCCTACTAGAGCTGACTACCTGTTGCTGAGGGAAGGAGAGGAGCATCTGATACGTAAGACCAGAATCAATACGGTTGGGTGGTCATACCACAACATGGTCCATATGGACCTGAGTAGGGAGATGAACAAATCTGGGCAATGTAGGTGGAGATGTAATGATACCCTATTGAAGGATCGCACCTTCAGCAACTTCTTGAAGGAAGAGATTAAACATTACTTGGCCACTAATTGCCACTAATGCTAGTGGTGATGTGGACTTGCAGATGGCTTGGGAGGCTACAAAAGCCACGTGAGGGGTTTGCTTATTGTGTAAGGGGCCAAGAAGGAAAAGAGGTTGGTTGAATCTGAGTTGACTATGGACATTTGGGAGTTGAAACAGGTGTTGGGGGACCCGGTTTGAAAATGCAATCACTGAAGGATTTGGAGGAAGAAAGACAAACCGATCCCTTAACATGGTGAAGCAAACTTATTATGCAAATGGGGTTACAAGGCGGGGTCTCTTTTAGTTCACAAGATAAGTCTTCAAACGGAGGGCAGAAGGGTTCACAAGATCGCTGATGGGAAGCGTCAGGTCCGGACAACACCTCAAGAGGTGGCAGACAGTTTTGGAGAGTATTAGCAATCCTTGTATGAGGAGGAAAAGTATTCGGTGGTGAGAGATCCCAAGAGCTATCTGGAGGGAATCGGCTTACCGCTTTTGCCACCAAAGACTGCAGTGGCACTTGTCAGGGAAATATCATGCAGGAAATAATTTCTGCGGTTAAGGGGTTGAAATCTGTGAAATCCCCTAGTGAAGAGGGGTTTACCCCAGCATTTTACAAAATGTATGCTTGGGTATTCACACCTTTCTTGGTGAAGCTCTAGAATTGGCTTCTAATGGGCGGAGCAATTCCCCCTTTATTTTTTTAAAGCATTCATTGTAGTGTTGCTTAAGATGGGGAAGGGCAGATTGAGATGTGAATCTTAAAGACCCATCTCATTGTTAAATCTTGGAAGATTCTAGCTAGACTGGAGGAGATTCTCCCTATGTTGGTGCATTTCGACCATGCAGGATTTGTTAGGGGTTGTCATGGTGTGGATAATATGAGAACACTTTTAAATTTGCTGGCTGTCCTGGGGACTGACCTTGTGGATGTGTTCATTTTATATCACGATGCTGAAAAGGTGTTCAATAGGGTGGACTGGGGGTTTCTCAGAGAGGTGATTATTACATTTGAATTTGGAAGCTTTTCTGTTAAATGCTCCATTTTTGTATGCAGAGGACAAGATCAGGTATGTAAGGATACAAGAGACAAGAGGTAACGAGAGCTTGTTTGGGAGAATTATTTGAAGATATGCGAGAGTGTGGTCAGGAAGTGGATAAATGGGATACACTCACACTTTCATGGATGGCTCGACTGAATGTTGTCAAGATGAATATTCTTCTGTGTTTTCTGGATCTGTTTCAAATGCTCCCAGTACAGGTACCTTGAACTTTCTTTGTTCAACTGAAGAAACATACTCTTAAATTCTTGGAGAAAGGGGCCAAACCTAGGATTGCTTATAAGGTATTGATCCTTCAAAGGGACAGAGGAGGAGGGGGATTTCTGGATTTAGAAAAATATTTTAGGGCTTCCCAATAGAGAGTGATGGCTGAGCATCTTAATCCGAGTACGACCAAGCAATGGGCCGCCCTTGAGAATGCAGTGTTGTTACCGGTATCCCTCTGGGATTGGCTACATGTCCCAAATACGAAATACAACCCCCATGTATAGGAATGCAGAGGACAGATAGTTTCAAAGAAAGTAAAGGGATGCACTCTACTTTACTGACAAGAGGGTAGTCGGTATAGTTAATAACCATAATAGTTTAAGGTTTCTTGGCTTTAGCACAGTGGGAGCAATGGGTCTTAACATATCTCTAGGGGCCTTCTGGGAAGGACCAGGGGGGCAGAACCACAATTTTGTGCTGTTGGTGTACTTGGTGTTTGACAGGGTCGAGTCGGCTTCAGTGTGTTTTGCAGGCTTCTGTGACAGTGTTCAGGGCGGGAGTCAGCTGCAGGTATCAGGCTGGACGAACAGCTGAAGACTGTCCTACATAGCTGCTCAGGGTCTGGAATCATTGTCTCAATGCTGTTTGATGGTTCTGAAGCACTGTTCGAGATGTTTCAGATGTCTTTAAATAACTGCGGCTTGACAATGGTCAGCCTTGCCGTCGGGTTTATCTCGAGGCACTCGACTGGCTCGAAAATGTCCTTTAAGATGGATGTCGGTACATGCTCTTTGATGCACTTCTCTGAGCTTCTTCAATTGGCTTGTGTTGTGCCCAAAGCTGAGGAGTATGTTGCAGGCAGCTGCCTTGTCCTTTGTTTCGGGTTCAAGGATCTTCTGGCACTTTCCACCTAGGAAGCTTGCTGCAGAGCCTAGCCGTGCACGCTGTTTGCTGGCTGAGTACTGTTCTGGAGAAGCTAGTGGGTCCTATGGATTCGGTATCGGGGAGGGATCTTGCTTCCCTCTTCAGAGGTCCTGGCCTTCCTTCACTGGTGGAAGATGTAAGGCAGACTGTACCTTCAATTATGGTCCAATGATGAGTTCTTCTTGCTACGCCTTGTGAAGTCTTCAGATGATCTGCCAAATGAGGGACTCAGCACTCTTTTAAAGCCAAATGGGCTACAGGGATTAATGTAGGCTAAGCTTACCTTAATGAACCAATCCTGGGGTCCCCACCAACAATCTTGTATATGCATAAGGACATAACTAGAGTGTTTTGCAACAGGAAATATGTCCCACCCATCTTCATGTCTGTTGAGGATCAAAGAGTCTCTTTGGTTAATGGATTTCTATGTGGTTCCCGATTAAAGCGGCAGGTATCCCTTGAAGCTGCAGCAAGACCAGACTCTGTGGCTCCTGCAATCCACATTCTCATACCTTATGAATGGTGTCCCCCTTCGGGCTGAACTAATGTAAACACGCAGTCCCAGACATGACAGCTCACTGTCTTAGATACTGAGGGCGGGAGCTGGCTTCAGGTTCACATAGTTACATATGAAAGGTTGTTGGGGTTTCCTGTCCCCTTTGTTAACCTCTGCAGCCAGGCCCCATGTGGGCCTGTTTGAATTACCCTCTAATTGGTATGCACATTGCTGCCACCAGCTGCAGGGACCAACAAAAGAGAGGGGCAGATACATGGAGCCTTTGTTAGTTAATCATGCTTGCCATGGCAGGGGGAAGATTTGGCCCTCCCCCTTCTGTAGATGCATTGTGTACCCCTGGCTGCCATATCCCAGCTAAATATGACAAGGGGGACTGTGCCTGTAGGCTGTGTCAATCCAGAGTACATGGGTCTATGCATTTATTGTGCTCTGAGAATAGGAATAGGAAAATGTGTCTGGATTAGCTCCACACATTTTCTTGTGGTTGGTCTGTCATCATTTAAATACAATTTCAAACAGTCCAGGTGAGCGCACACCCACTGTATGGATGGTCGAATTCCAAACATGCACTTTGACAGATTTCAGAAATTGGACACTTTTCTATGCAGTATGTAGAAAGGAAGGGATCGAGCTAGTTCAGTGAGTTAAGTGCATGCTGCCTCTGAGTTGATTCTACAGCGTTCATTCGACTGAATCCAGCAGAGTCGAATCAGCCTTTCATTCTTACGTTATTGGTAAATCGAATACTTTTATATAAATAACATTAATATCTGTTAAAATGACAATGCTAACACGGAAAGGTTATGTCATCAAGCACTGTGGAGAAAAGAAATAGAATAAATAAGACTTATTACATGTTTTAGTTAAGATTTCTTTTCATATTGTAAGGTTGAATTAGAATGTGGTTTGGTGCTTTTCATATCCACTTTATCAAAAAAGAAACAGCTGGTATTGCTCATGAAAAAAGAATATCCACGATTGGATCAGTGAGACGGGATGACACTCTTTTAGTACATATTCACATTTTATTGGCTAAATTTAGCATATATAAAAAACATTTTTTGCAATATAAAAAATATGTAAAAAACTTTTCATAGCAACATTCATAGCCACATACAAAACTCATTCATATTTCCACACATAATATCAGCACCCGTGACATTTCATTTATCATTGGGTTACTTTAGAAATACAACTTCATTACACATATTACAGAATAGACCCAGTCCCTAAGATTAGGTGTCATGATGTATCTAGCACCAGTTTTTTGGGTCAGGTATTTATTGTACAGAAAAAACGTCGACACGTGTTTCGGTCGGAGACCTTCCTCAGGACGTGAGGCAAAGCGAAGATTCTTCGCCCCAATTATTAATGTGTAAGGGCCCGTAACCAATCTAAAAACAATCATAAAAACAGAGTGTCATCCCAATTTATTTAGCAAGGTGACTATTAGTGTCACAATGTGTTCCCGATTTATCAACACATTAGATCCCTACTCACCCCCAAGTTCCAAATCGAGGGAAGGTGAACGGAATGCAGAATATTAATTCTCCACTGGACTCAGTGCAAGTACTGAACCTGTGGAACCAACAACAAACAAATATTTCAAAATTCTCTCCAGCCAAAGATTTCAACTTTAGCCATTAGACTACACAGGTCACAATCATATACAAAAACCACACTTACATGTGCCCATGGTACAACTTGAGACCAATCGTCGTAGTTTTGCCACTGTAAATTGCAGCGTAGAAAAACACGCTTGATGTTTCACTCACAGCGTTCTGCCAAGAGAAACATATATGTGGATCATATCCTTTATGTAGCTCCAAAACACCTCATAGTGTCTATGCGTGAAAAAGACCTGTATGGGAATAGATATTAACCACTCACCCTACTCAGTGTTAATATCATCACACCCCAGTGACACAGTGGGAATGAAAAAACATGTGCCCATGCTATTTTCAGAGAATAAGTGTCCTCTCTTGTCTATCCTAATAGCCCGTTCTTAATATATTGTGGCTACTAGTCACCGCGTGAAACGCGGATACCAGTATGCACCCTCATTAGCTAAAATCGATTCGGAACAATCATGGCCGTGCCTTGGTAACTCCCTCTTTTATGAAATATACTCCCAGGATTGGGAAATATATCATGACGGTACATGCACCCCGTATTATTCGTATCACATCCAAAAACGTTCTCATGCGGTGGATAAACTCAACTCCGGCGCTCCGCGTCTGTCCTTGGCGCACGTTTCATAAAAATAAGGTAAGTGAAACCAGCATGCACCTGCCGAATGGTCTGTGCCTCATGAATGGGAAAACTTCCAACATACAAAAAATGCCGAAAATTGAGGACACAAGCCTCAATCGGCAACGGGTCTAACCCATCCTGACTTGTGGTGCACGAGAAAAGCACAGGAATACATATAACGGCACAGTCCATATTTAGAAAGACAGTGAGTATTTACCGTGACGCGTGCATCAAGGATCCTTCCAGCACGGCAACCGCGTCTGCCTACAACCACTTTTTCATTCATGGAAAACTAAACATAGGTGAAGGACTATCTCTTATAAGGGATACTGGCCTTGCTAGAAACTAAAAAAAGGACTAAAGAACACATTTGGGCGGATGCACAAGTATATACTTATACGTATGTTTCCTATATGGTAACATTGATGATACCAAAAGCCATTACAACAACAAATATTGTCACAACTTCATACCCAAATTGGAGACAAAAATGACAGCCCAAACCATGGAAAAACAGGTGGCACAGCAGTCGCACTTATTTACCTTGCGAAGGAAAAATGATGATACCGAAGGCCATAGCAACAACAAAAGTTATCGCCCTGTCTTACCCAAAAATGTAACCAAACGTGATACCCACAACCAGTGACAACACAATTCTCATAATCACGTTATTTATAGAGGACGGAAAACCCAAGCCGAGAGCCCAAATAAATTATAGAGCTCCCTAATTCAAGGAATTGGATCTGTTTGTTTATAAATCGTCGTATGTGATTACCTCACATGATTTTTCATTTGTTTTACATTTCTCCTTCAAACAAAATCATTGGTCAGCATGACATTCAGAAAACCATGTGGCCATATCTTTTTACATTTTGTTATTTTAGAAAGACAAAATTACCACAAAATGCCAGAATATTACACAATTTAATTATACAAAGACTGACTAGAGTAGAGCAAAACAACTTTTGCATATATTCTTTTGTACATCATATCACCAGGGAACAAAAACGCAAAAGGATGGTCCCTTTGCTGGCCCATGTATTTCAGTGTATAACCCTATATGTGTATTTCATGCTGTACTGTAGCAGCCAGACTCATTGAGATTTTTTCTGTACAATAAATACCTGACCCAAAAAACTGGTGCTAGATACATCATGACACCTAATCTTAGGGACTGGGTCTATTCTGTAATATGTGTAATGAAGTTGTATTTCTAAAGTAACCCAATGATAAATGAAATGTCACGGGTGCAGATATTATGTGTGGAAATATGAATGAGTTTTGTATGTGGCTATGAATGTTGCTATGAAAAGTTTTTTACAGATTTTTTATATTGCGAAAAATGTTTTTTATATATGCTAAATTTAGCCAATAAAATGTGAATATGTACTAAAAGAGTGTCATCCCGTCTCACTGATCCAATCGTGGATATTGTTGTTCTATACCTGAAGGATTAGGATTTGAAGTGCAGGTCCACCCCATTATTTTTCTCATGAAAAAAGAATACAGGAGGCTTAGTAACTGTATGCTGAACTAAAGAGGCAATGGCAGGAGGTGTGGTCTACTTGGTAAATTGGAGACTGCAAAACAGTTACACCTGTTCTGAAATCCTGCCTTCTGGACTTTAACAAATTGTGTGGTCCTCGGAAAATCACTTTTCTTTATAGCATCTTATTGTCCATAACTGCTGAAATGGAAATGCCTTAAAAGTGATTCATTTCAGGTGCCAACCATCAAGCTGAATTGTTTACGCTTACATGGAAGCCTACCCACTCGCATGAGGACCTGCAACTCTACCTCTGTGCCCTGAAAGCTAAAATGTCCTCTCTTTATAGAGCAAAAATTGAATTCTCCCTCGGGAACATTGCCTCTCACTCCAACCATCCTTGCCAGCTACAGGGCACTCTAAACTCACTCCTCGCTCCTTCTAAATGTTTGACTATCAACTCCACTCTCAAAGCTAATGACCTAGCTGAATACTTCACTGCAAAAATGTCCAATATTAGAGACTCTCTCCTGCCCTTCCTAACATTCCCTCCTTCTACATTCTACACTCTGCCTATTCTATCATCATCCTCTGCCTGGTTCTCCCACTTTAGTCACACTAATACTGAAGAAGTCCTATCTCTGCTGGTGAAAGCTAACACCTCTTGTGCCCTATCAGACCCGCTTGCTCCTCAGCTAGTCAGATCTAGTTCCCCTTTAGTGGCCTCTCACCTCTCTGAAATCTTCAACCTGTCCTTCGACTTTGCTTGCTTTCCCTCTATTATCAAAATGGCCATGGTCATCCCTCTCCTAAAAAGCAAGATTCTGACTTGAACCTATCAGCTAACTTTCACCCTGTGTCTCTCCTTCTGCACTACTCTAAAGTGCTTGAAAGGGTTGTGTTCAACTATTTTACACATTTCTTAGACATCCACAAGCTTCGTGACCCACTACAAGCAGGTTTTCGGCTCCTGTCACTCCACGCAAACTGTGCTCATGAATGTCTCCAACTTCAGTGCCTCTGCTAAGTACTCCAACCTAGCCTCTATCCTAATTCTCCTTCACCTGTCCATTGACTTTGACACTGTCGATCACTCCGATTTCCATAATACGCTCTCTTTTATTGAAATTTGCGATCAAGCTCTTGTCTGGCTTGAATCCTACCTGGCATCTCTCCAATTCTCTGTTGCCTGGAACAGAAACACCTCTCAACTCATGTCTCTAACTGCTGGTGTTCCACGAGGCTCTGTCTTGGGTCCCCTCCTCTTTACACTCTACACCTCTGCTCTTCGGGCACTAATCTCCTACTTTGGGTTCACATACCAACTCTTTGTGGACCTCACCCAAATATTCTTCTCTTTTCCTGAACTCTCCTCTGATTTCTCTATCAGAATTTCCAACTCCCTCTCTGCCATTAAATATTGGATGGCTTGACCCTCTATAATGTTAAACTCTACCAAAACAGAGATGCTCTTCTTCCCTGCCAAATGCTGTCTCTCATCTCTTGCCCTGCCTATCCAGGTCCCACCTGACATGCTCCCCTGCTATTTTTCAGCTAGAAACCTCTGTGTCATCTATGACTCTTCCCAAACCTACTCTAGTCTCACCTCCAAAACAGCAATAGTGGCTCACCTCAACCTCCTAAATATTAGGAAAATCATCCACCTCCTTCCTTTCAACACCACAAAGCATCTCTTAACCACTCTTGTTTTCTCTAAACTGGACTACTGTGCCAGCATCCTCTTTCATCTCCCCAACTATGTTTTCTGTCTGATCGACCACATCATTAACTATGCTACCAGTATTGTCTTTGAACTCTCTCACTTCACACCTACTTCTTCATACCATCACCAGGCTGGATGGCTGATGATGTAAACAGGCCCAGATTGAAATGTCTTCTCCTAGTTTGCCAATCTATCCAGGATAAGGCACCACTGTATCTATCCTCCTCTATCCAACTCTACAAGCCTTCTCGTAATCTTCGCTCTGCCTTCATGACTACCCTTGTGGCACGTCACCCTGCCTGTGCTTCCTCTCACTTTCACTCTTTCTCTTTTCTTGATATGATATGATATTATATTTATAGCGTGCATATACACAAGTGTTTCAAGGCGTGATGAGGCAAGGGGGGACAGGGAGGACAAGACAATGATTTTACTAGGCCAAGTTACATTGAGATTGTGCAAGTGTGGTGGAGAGGGAAGGGGAAAAGTGCAAGTGGAAGGGGAGGGGGAGAAGTGTGAGACATAAGATCAAGACAAAGTAAAAAGAGTGCAGAGAAAAGGTGGCAGTGAAGGGGTTAAATGCAAACAACAAATGATGGATAAGTGCAAGTAGGGGGACTGTAGGGATGCAGATACAGCCCCCAAGTGCAGGGTTTCCAGGAGGCAGTGTAGGTGTGCAACTGGGATGGCCGGGACCTGGGAATGTAATTCAGAGGGTAACCAGGTAACCAGTGCATTCTCTGACAGGAGATCAGCAGGAAGTGGAAGAAAGAAGGCAGAAGCAAAGAGGAAAATCTTGAGCTGCTTCCGAAACTGGAGATGGTTTTGCTCATGTTTCAGAGAGGCAGGGAGGCTGTTCCATAGGGAGGTGCTGGCCAAAGAGATCTGGAGGTGGAAGAGCGAAGAGCTTGAGAAGGAAGATACTTCTGAAGAGAAAGCTGGAGGTATTTTGGTCCCAAGCCCCAGAAGGCCTTGTTGATAATGCAAAGTGTCTTGAATTTGATCCTTGCATCCACTAGGAGCCAATGGAGACATTTCAGCGCTTGAGAGATACGATCGCTGGGCTTGAGGCCAAGGACAAGTCTTGAAGTCCTATTCTGGATGAGTTGCAGAGGACGGAGAGTAGAGGAGGGTAGATTTAAAAAGAGGCTGTTACAGTAGTTGAGCCTAGAGAGAACCATAGCTCTGGAGACAGTGAGCTTCTCGGGGAAGGAGAGGAAAGGAAGAATACCTCTCAGGAGGTGCAGTTGGTAGTTTGACTTCTTAGAGACGTTGGAAATGTGAGGGGAGAAGGAGAGTGTGGAGTTGAAGATGACCCCAAGGTTCTTAACCTCACAGGTGGGGGCAGGAAGAGGGCCAAATGAGGCTGGCCAGAGTGTGGCAGGAAAGGGGGGGTGCGTGCATGCTGATGAGAAGGAACTCGGTCTTACTGGTGTTTAGGCAGAGATCATTGTCAGCGTACCACTCCCGGATTGCAGACAGTTGGAGCAGAGAGCAGCAATGTGGAGGGTGAGAGGTGCCAGGTATTGGTTGAACAACCAGGGAGAAAGGTTAGACCCCTGGGGAACACCATAGGTGGAGAGAGAGAGATGGAGGAGAGGAAGGACTCAATTTGGACGTGGGAGGGTCATCAGAGAGGAAAGAAGTCAGCCAGGCCAGAGCCTGATCAGTGATACCAAGATTATCATGGAGCCGGTTGAGCAGGATGGCATGTTTGACCCTGTCAAAGGCAGAACAGAGATCCAGCAGGTTAAGTACAGATGGGAGGTTAGAATTGAGGTTGGAGAGCAGGTCAGGAGAACATTTTCTGTGCTTCTGGCTACTCTGAAGCCAAACTGATGGTCATGGAGACAACCAACAGATTCAGTGTGATTAAGCTGGGAGATGTCTAGCTTTTCCAGGAGATTTCCCAGTAAAGGAGTGATAGAGATCCAGTGATAATTAGCAGGAAGGGAGGGGTCGGCTGAGGATTTCTTGAAGAGAGGGTGCACAAGATAGTGCTTGAGGGGGAGGGGAAGGTTCCAGGAGCAAAGGAGTGGTTGCAGAATTCTGCCAAGACTCGAAAAAGGCTGTCAATGTGGTCCTTGACGGTTTTGGAAAAACAGGGAATGACCTGCTTAGATGAGGATTTCTGAGTCCTGGGGCCTCGATTCCTCCAACTCTCTCTTCCTAAATATCTTCCTTCTCGGGCTCTTCAGTCATCCGCCTTCAACTCCCTCAGTGTCAGTCGCTTCTCCAAGCAACGAGTTGGTGGTAGATATCTTTCTTCGGCTGGAGCCTCCCTCTGGAACAGCCTCCCTGCCTCCCTGAAACTTGAGGAGAACCATCTCTGGTTCCAGACGCACCTCAAGAACTTTCTCTTTGCTTCTGCTTTCTCTCCTCCTCTCCCCTGCTAAACTCCTTCTGAACTACTGACCGAAACGGTACTGGTCATCTGGCTACCCTCTGATCTAGGGCCCAGGTCCCCTCCCCCGCCAGCTGCACACCTGCACTGCCTCCCGGGCAAGCCCTGCACTTGGGGGCTGCTTCTGTATCCCTACAGTCCCCACCAGCTCTTGACACTTGATGTCTGCACTTACCTCTGCACTTGCCACTAGCTGGCTGCACTTTTACCTACTGTTTTTATTTATTCTATTTATTTTTTACTGTTGATCCTATGTACTGCACTGCCCCCTCCCCCACCCGCACTTTCCCTTTCCCCCCTTCCCTGCACTGCACGATCTCAATGTAACCCGGCCTAGTAAGATTGTTGTCTCTGTCTTCCCTCTGTTCCAACTTCCTTGCCTCGTCGTGCTTTCAAACACTTGTGTATAGGCGTGTTATAAATGCCATATCATATCATATCTTATCATACCATAGATTGGACTTGTCTAGAAGCCTCATCATGGGAGAAGAGAGGAAAGGCAGAGAAGGGAGGGGGTGGGTGGCTGCAATGGGGCCAGAGGAAGAGGAGAGAGTGTAGGGAGAAGCAAGAGGAGCACAGAGGGTGGACAGGATGTCTTGGGTTTTAGAGATGAATTGAGAAGCCAGGGCTGTACAGAGGGCCTGGGAAGGGACAGGGGAGGTAGAGACTTTGGAAGGATTGTCCTTCTTGCTCCATTTGCGAGGACATCAGAGAAAAAGTCCACACCAATTTGTTCGAAACCATAAGGGAACCCTACCTACAATTTAGATCTAGTCTCATTCTCTGGCTAAAGGAACACGACATCTTACCTTACTTCACTAGCAACCTCTTAGCATCTATTGTATATATGTGACCATCACTGCTTTTGTTATATATATGTGTCTCACAGTTATTCTTTGTATTATTGTATATACCTATCCGTCTTGCCTGTTGTTCGTGCACACAGCATTGTAACCACAGCTGTACTTAATCCTGTTTACTATGTAACATAAGCTTAACAACCCTCTTTATGTCTTCAGGCCATAATACCCTTGGGTCTGGTGCGCAATATAAATAATTAAACAAACAAAAAAACAAACAAAGAAGAACAGGCAAGGAGGCAAAAGCTTACCGCGGAACCAGCATATGTGGTACAGTCAACTGCATCCAGCGCCAAAGATAAAAAGGGTAGAAGAACTGTGTACTTTGTCAGATCTTCCCTGGAGGCGAGAGCGACACGAAGTCGGGGAAGCTCTGCAAGAACCGCACACAGGGGTCTAGGACCCACATCAATCAGAAGAAGTACACAACCAAGGGGCTGAGGCCAACAAGTCAGGGCGTTCTCGAGACAAAATAGAGGGGTCTGGGACCCACTCAAAAGAGGGAGAAGCTGCACAATAAATCAGGGAGATTTAGAGACAACCTAAAGGGGTCGGAGACCCACACAAGAGGGAGAGAAAGAGAGGGGTGCGAGAAGTGAAGATAAGGGGCTGAGGACCCATTGCCAAAAGACGGGACCTTTTCTGGGACACTAAGATCTACAGTCAAGTCTGGCAGGATAGTGAACCAGACGTGATGTTACATTTGTGAACAGGAGAAAGAACATGGGAACAGACTCCCCCCTGATACGTGTGAATTGTGTTTTTTGTGAAATAAGACAGACCAAGAAAGGAAAGATGAGGTAAGGCAATTCCCCATTAATCTTGTTGTGTTTTGTACACATTGGCAGGAGCATCCAACATCAAGAACTTTTAAGTTAAAGAACCACTCGTAAAATGTGCCTTTAAATTATATTGGCAGCCATTATTTCCTGTGAATCTTTATTATGTTCAATGGACTATATTGATGTCAATGAGTTTCCAGTACACCAGCTTTGCTGCTCAGCCCATCCCTCAGATCCTTTTTTATCAGGCTTTTCTGTTATGAGTTGATGGAAAATGTATGTTAATTTGTTTTTTTCACTCTTCCTATAATAGAGGAAGGGTCTTGGCACCTTCTACTTCCTCTTTGGAAGAGACAGCCGACCCGTCCCTAACTGCAGGATGTCAGTTACAACCCTTCTGGAACATGCCTTTATTTATTTAATTTTATGGACACTGAAAACATCTTGTATGTTTACTTCTCTGGTACTATACCTGTGGTCCCACCATGTCTGCCTGTTCTGTCCTCCTGTCTATTTTGAGCCTTAAGCCCCTGGACTTGGGGCACATTTCCCTGGCGATCTTCTGGAGAGACTTGACATCAGTCTGTGTTCTGCAGTCAGGCCTGCTTGAGGCTCGTCCCCCTATTGTTTGTGGTATGTACGCCCAGCAGGCCCGCGAGTGCCGCTTTGTTGCCATTTTAGGCGCTGTTTCCCATGCTCCCACTGTAGGGACATCAGCAGGTGTTGTGGTCCCTGATTTCATTTGAGCACCCTGCTCCAGATCGAAGATCCTCCCAGCTGCCAGTAATCTATGCTTGTGAGGATCCTCCAGGCACTAGGCAGATCCCCCTCCTTTGCAGCCCTGCCTGGTCTCGTGTTCCCTCTACATTTCCCACTTTTTTCACATACAAATTCCTTGGTCTTGATGTATCTGCTTTTCTTAACCCTGGTGTGGCAACCTCCACCCATTAATAGGTGGCTCTACACTCACATGTACATAGTCCTCCATTTTGTGATTAGTTTCAGTTATTCAGTTCAGGTGTAGTACCTCTAACCACTTCTGGAGAGCTCTCCCATTTTGTTATTGAGCTTCTGTACTGACCGGTGTTTCTGTTGGGCTGAGCATTGGCTTGCATATTTTAGGCTGTTTCCCTTGGGTTATTAACTGTTAAGTATTCATTTGAGCATTCTGTGGCCCTTTTTATAGTGTGAAATATACCTAAATACGTTTTCTTTGCCAGTAAAGTCGTGTGCTTGAAGATGTCTTTGCTAAACCACAGCCCCTAATTATTATTCTCTGTTGCTGCACAGGACTGTGGGTTGCCTTGGCCCTGGCGATTTTGTGAGGTGGGATGCAATGAAGGAGTCCTGTTAGGCTGCAAATAAAGTATCATTTTGGTGGCCAATACTTGTTTAGCCCTATAAGGTGATCTTCAGATGAAAGTCACCCTGGCTTTGTCAGTACCTTGTCTTCCCAGATATTGTAGTGTGTCTGTGTTGTTTCCAAATCTCTGGGAGTGGGCCTGCCTAGCTCCAGGCTTGTCCAGAGCACAGAGAGACACCAGGACAGAAGCTTCAGGAGCCGTGTGAGTGTCGGGGAAAATTGAAACTGCGTGCTAAAGAAAACCCAGTATTGACTTCGAGTCATACCTATAAAAAGTGTTAATAGTTGAAGAGAGAAAGCAAAACATATTGTAAATCTTCGGTGCTGCCTGGTTTAGAAATAAACCCCCTGTGTGTTAATTTGTGTTGGCGTAAAACAGGAATTTCAATTTAAAGTAAAAGTGAGAAAAACATGTTCTATTTCATAGCCCTGCTGTTTATAAAGATACAAACTGTTGTCTCTGTGCAGTTTTATGAACATCTTTCACTAAGGTTGTGCTGATGTCTACTGAAGTGTCACATTTGTTATTTTTGGGGTTCAGTATTCATTTTGGTGTAATGATAGGTTATTTATAACGCGCTTAATACCCAGAGGTTTCTAAGCGCAGAACCGCGGATTGAACCTGTGTTGCTCAGTGTTGTCTTGCTTCCAAGGCGAGCACGTTGCCACAGAGTTATCCTCCCAAGACATTGATTTGCAAATATTGTGTATTCAGGCAGCATTCCCGCCATCCATTTATTTTCCTATTGGCTGACTGGTTATGAGGCTGGCATTCCCCCTATTTGTCAAGAACTCAGGTAGGGGAATAGTCCTTTCCTGAACTCTATAAATAATGACTCACACTCCATCTGAATGTCGCAGTGGATGCTCCACTAACTTGTTATTACAGGGGAACCTTGTTTGCAAGTGTTCGGTGATGCAAGTCTTCTGAAACAGCGAAGTTGGATATAGGAATGCCATTTTCTCGGCGCACATACTTACGCTAGATTCAGTGAAAATGCTGCTGGCGCAGCTGTTTGGGCTTCAGCCATCGCTGTCCAGGTGTGTCAATCTCGCTCTAGATAAAAGGTGGATTTCCCTAAAATGGATGAGAAGAGTGACCCCTTATAACGTAGCTTGCGTTAGGGATTTGGCCAATTGCAACAAAAGGGAGCAATGTTTTCACTGCACAGCCTTCCCAAAGCCGGATCAATTAGATATTTTTTGTATTTGTATTTGTATTTGGTTATTTATATAGCGCTCTTTTCCCACTTGTGTGGCCTCAATGCGCTTTTTCCTTGGTTGAACGCCCTTGGTGACTGTAATTGATGTGGTTGGAAAGTTCTAGGGGGGTAGTTTAGGAGATGTGTGTGTGCATGTTGCTGTTCTAGGACTTAGGTGGCTGACGAGGCGCGACTAAGCAGCCAAAGAGAGGTCAGGCACTTGGGTGGGTGCTGAGGAGGGTAAGAGATAGATTGCTGTATTTGAGAGAGTTTATGTGAGGCCAGCTGTACCAAATTCCTTTCGGGTGGTGGTCGCTGTTTGCTAGTGGCAGAGGTGTTGAGGTACATCAGGTGTTTCAGTCTGGACGGCTATGTGTGCACTAGACCGGAAGTGCTTAGCCGTAGGCGTATTCTATCGTGCATGGATGCTTGCCCATGCCTGCGGCCTGTGTCCATGCTAGTGGTGTGAGATATACATACCGTAGGCTGCAATGTTTCTCGACTGAGGCGATATATGTCCAGGTCTATTCCAGAGGGCCTAGCTTTCATACTATAGTAGGTATCTGCATATATTAAGCAGAGATGGAGGCTACACCTAGCATTTGAGAGTCCTGTCTAGTGGGAGAGAGGACCTACTCCTAACAGTGAAATTTGGGTACAGGCTAAGGACAGCTAGAGTCGCAAGTCCTGTAATGTGGGAGAGAGGCCTACACCTGACATTGCAGTTTGAGTACAAGGCTAGGCACAGCAGTTTTTGAGAGTCCCGTGTAGTTGCCGAGAGGCCTACACCTTAAAGTTCAGTTTTGGTTACAAGAGTAGGCAAAGCCAAATTTGAGTGTCCTGCATAGTGGGAGAAGGCCTGCACCTGACAGTGTAATTTGTTTACATGACTAGACACAGCCATATTTGAGAGTCTTGCATAGTGGGAGGAAAGGCTGGAGATGTCAATGCGATTTGAGTACAAGACTAAACAGAGCTAGAGCCTACAACTGATAAGACAAATCAGAGTACAATACTAAACAGAGCTAGAGCATACCCCTAACAGTGCCAATTTGAGTACAAGACTAAACATAGCTAGAGCCTACACCTAACAGTGCAGATTTAGTACCAGACTAAGCAAAGCTAGAATCCGAGAGTCCTGGATAGTGGGAGAGAAGCCTACACCTAACAGTGCAATTTGAATACAAGACTAAAATCATATAATGGAAGAGATGGAGGCTACATTTAGACTTGATAGCCTGCAGAGTGGATGCTATGCTGGCACATGTTCCGAATTCTGTTCAAGTGTGGCGTATAACAATATTCATCATTCTGTTTAAGTGTGGCACATACCAGTATTCATAATTCTGTCCAAGTGTGGCATATAGCAGCATCCCCAACTCTGTCCAAGTGTGGCACACACTGGTATTCACAATTATGACCAGGAGCGGCACATACTAGTGTTCAGTCCCATCTAGATGCAACGCCTGATGGTGTACACACTAGTATGACCTTAGAGATTAGAGGCTAACATTCATAATTCTTGTCTAAATGTGGCACATGCTAGTAGTCACAGTTCTGAGATAGGGTAATGTAGAGTGGGAGAGTTTTCTGGAGTAGAGTAATTGCTCTACTCCCCAACTAAGCCACCCTTACTATGTTGGTTGCTGCTGGTTGATGAATAACTGAAGGGGGGCTACCCCTAGATTCATGTAGGTGGAGGGCGCCTAGGCTTGATAGGCCGTAGGTTTCAGCCTATTGTATAGTTGAAATCTGTTATGTCACAGTCATCAATGGTTTGTTGTACATGGTTTGGGAAAATAGGTTTGTGGGGGGGGGCAATTATCTCATTATTAGTTGTCTCTCATGTGGTCTGGTGGGCAGGGTTGGGGTGAGTAAAATGGAAGTGTAGCCACATCAAAGGCTGCTGGCTTAGATCGGGTGCTTGTTGGGTTGGAATATTGTTGTGGTTGGGGTGATGGTGGATCAGGAATGCCACAACGAAAGCTGCTGGTTTACCTGGAGTTCTAGTAAGCAGGTGGTTTTGTTGAGCGGAATGTGGTGGTATGTCAGGTGAAACCGCTGCGAGAGCTGCCGGCCCCTGAATTATGATCGAAAGCGGTGTAGTTTATTCATGGTGTATTCACAGGGTGGAGTGGCTTAGGAGAGTATTGGGAAGAGACAGGTTTTAAGGGCCTTCCTGAATTTCAGGTGGTTTTCAATGATGCAAATCTGTAAGGGGATGGAATTCCAGATGATTGGCGCTTGGACGGGAAAGGAGGGGCCGCCAAGTCTTGTGGAGATATGAGGTGGGATCACTAGGCGAAATGCGTTGCGAGATCTAAGGTTCCTGGAAGGTCGGTAAGGGACAATTTTGACTCACAGGAATTCAGGGCCTGTGTTGTGGATTGCGAGATGGGTGATGCACATGGCATTGACGGTGGTGCGTTGAGCAATAGGGAGCCAGTGGAGGACTCTCAGGGTAGGGCTGATGTGCTCTCTGGCGGGAAGGTTAATGAGAAGCCGTGCTGCCGCATTTTGGATTCTTTGGAGTTTCCGTAGTTGGTAGGCAGTTTGTGTAGTCAAGGCGGGATAGGATGATGGAGTTGATGGCAGAGAAGCAGTGGGGATAGGTGAGGTAGGGGAAGGTCCTCCTGAGGATACGTAAGTGGAATAAATAGGCTTTGTATACGCTGGTGGTGTGTTGGGTGAGGGATAGATCTGAGTCGAAATGGCATCCAAGATTTTTAATCATGTTTGAGGGTGCTGGTGCTTGTCCTAGTGATTCAGGCCAAGGGATTGGTTGGGAATGAGAGATGTTTTCCCACAAAGTAGGATTTCGGTTTTCCTAGGGTTGAGGATGAGATGGTTGGTCGTCATCCAATGATCAATATCGGAGAGGCAGGGTGACAGGTTCGGGCTGCTGGCTCCTTCGGAATTTGAGATTTTGAAGATGATCTGGGTATCATCGGCATAGTTGTAGCAGGTAAGTTTGTACAAACTAATGATTGCGGGAATGGGTTGTATGTAGAAGTTGAAGATTAGTGGTGTCGTGGAAGCTCCTTGGGGAACACCTTTGCAAATTGGATGTGATATGGATGTGAATTGGTCGAGGTGCATGATTTGAGACCGGTTAGAGATGAAGGAGGAGATCCACGAAAGGGCTGGGTTTTTGATTCCTAGTGTTTGTAATCTGTCTAATAAAATCATGTGAACTATGATATCGAAATCTGCAGAGAGGTCTAGAAGGATGATAACCGCGCAGCCGTCTGCATCGGCTGTTCTTTTTAAGTCATCCCAGATGGAGACTAGGGAGGCTTCTGTTCCCCTAAGTGGTCTGAAACCTGATTGTACTGGGGCCAGGAGGTTATTGGATTCAGCAAATTGTCCAAGCTGTTTGTAAGCCACGCGGTCAATCAGTTTAACAATGAAACTCGTATTGGAGATAGGTCTGTAGTTTTGGGGAAGAAGTGGGTCAAACATTGTTTTTTTGAGAATGGGTTTGGTGTAGGATGTTTTAGGGCTTTCTGGAAGGATTCTGAGTTGAATGAGTGGTTAAGGATTGCACGGGCGAAATTACCTGCACAGGTGGCGGCTAGTATTTTCTTGAGCAGTGTGGGTGGGCACGGGTCTTCTGGAGAGCCTGACTGGTGGTTGGCCGCTACCAGCAACAGGAATTCTTGGTATGTGATGGGGGAGAAGGAGTCAAAGGAGGATTGTGATTGGGGTCGGGTTTTATGTGGTGCTGCGGGCAGGTGGGCTGTGGTGGTAGGATTTTCAGTTTGCCGATAATGGCATTGCGTCTTTCATTAGCGGCATTGTAGAAGTGGAGTGAGAGAGTGTCGCATAGGGCTTGGGAGCTTGGGATGGTCAGGCGAGAGCATGAGGGTGATTTGAATTCTGCTATTATTTTATGTAGTTCCTTACATGGGTTGCAGGCATTTTGGATTCGGTTCCCATAGAATGATTTCTTGCTTTTTCTGATTTCCGATCTGTAGGCTCTGGTTGTTCTTGCTAGGGCGGTTTTGTTTTGGGCTGAAGGGTCGGCTCTCCAGGCACATTCCAAACAGTGCTTGAGAGTTTTGAGGTGTTTGAGATTGCGGGAGAACCACTTTGGTGATGGTCCACATCCCTGCAAGGAACGTTTCGACAGGGTGAGGAGTTTGAGGGCATTGATAAGCCGGAGGTCAAAGGAGTCGATTGCCAGTGGTCCTTCCACTAGGAAGAGTGAGTTGAGGGAGTTGCGCAGTGAGAGTTCAAGATCTGGGGTGATTACCACTTTGTTCCATAATGGGAAAGTGAAGGGGGCAGTTTGTGGTGGATGTGTTCGGTGTTGGCCTCTGACCACTGTGTTCAGCGGTATGTTTAAACAGAGTGCTGAGTGATCAGACCATGCAATTGGGTGCGGGGGTTGGGTGGATATGTTTGTGATGCTGAATATTGCATCAAGGTTAACCCAATGGTGCCGGTCCATATGCTGATGAGACACCCCCTTTGCTTTTTCCATTGAATGTTGTTTATGCCTGCAAGAAACTATTTCCTATGCTTGTAACAGGTTTTTTATCACCCATAGCAAGGTGTTCTTTTTGGGATGGATTGTATGTGTAGTTATCAATTGCTATATTTCCTCTCTATGGGAGTCGTGTAAAATCTATAAATAATATTTTTTTAAAACAAGGAACCTTATCATCCCCTTTACCTGACACAAAACAAGGATTACCACCCCCAAAACAAGGTTAACCTCCTGATTCACTTGTGATGTCTCCGCAGTTATCTGTTGCCTCTGCAACTGGCACCTATGGCACTTCCCCCCCCAGGGGACAGTCCAGCACTTCCCTCGCCCCCTTGACCCTTCTCTTTCTCTGCACTTGCATGCTCTGAATGTCACACGGTCTAGTAGGACCGCTGTTGTTTTATGATGTATTCTTTGTCATTGTTATTGATTATTTGTTCCCATGCTCTCTTTCCCTTTTGCCTTGTGGCACTTTGAAACACTGTCTTGTTGTATAAGCGCCTTATAAATGCCCAATAAATAAATAAATAAATAAATAAATAAATAAATAAATAACCAGCCAAGCAAATTATCCAAATTATGTAATTTAACTGGGTATTTCATGGCATGACTTTTGACACTTTTGGGGTTACTTGGAACTGGGTTCTGCAAAAGAGGCAAGAGGATGGGAGTTAGTGGGGAATGAAGGAAATGCACGATGCAACATTTGATGTGTTGGCACATGGAGATCAGAAGCACTGTTATCTGTGCCCCAGTGAGAATCTAGGTGAGTTGGGTTGGGAAACTTGGGGTTTTCATTGCTATCAGAGAGCATCAGGTGTTGTGATCTGTTACATAGTAACGAGATTGTCCTTGCGAGCATGGGTAGGTCTGAGAATGTACCGTACAAGTAGTGAGTACTACTTCAGCAGAGAATACTATATAAATGTCTGCGCATCTGCTGCTAGTGTGATTTTGGTTGATATGTGGAGCGTAAGGTGGAAGAGGGGGAATGATGATGATGATGTTTATCTTAGTGGGGGTGTGTCTTATTCAAGGATGTACCTTAGGGCACTTGTTTAATTAAGTTGAGATCACCCAATCAGTTGTGTTGATGATATAATCTGTTGTTTACGGGCAGTGTCGATAATTATTGTGTTATCGCGTTTCCATAGGTCTTTTTGGCATATCGTGGGTTGAATTGTAGTGTATGAGTGCCAGACACGACATTCTTAGCTCTTAATTTCATGTGGTTGCAAGGGCAGCTCTGGCGAGCGTCTTGTTGATGAGATTAACGATTTTTTGTTTGGGCTATTAGGAGGCGATGGGCGCGCTGCCTTTAAGTCAAAACTATTGTCATTAAAATAAGAGCTTTAACATAAGAGCTTCAAATATGGGCTTTGAATGAGGGTCTGTAATGATTTTCAATGGCTATGACATTAGAGGAGGGATGCACAGTGTATTTGGTGTTGTTTGGTTAAGGATCTCCTCCCATTTCCTGCCCCAGCCATGCTAAACCCTATGGCTAATCCCACCCATTCCAATCCATCTCAGAACTCTTTGAGCTCTGAGCTCTTACATGGTGGCAGCCGTCTTTTTCTTTCCTTAGGTATCTGACACCAAAAAACACCACTATCCGACTGTCTACTTTCTGTGCATTTTGTAGAAGAAACAGCTGTAGTCTTGAATACTTACATGCTCTTTGCAAAATACCCTTTCAGTTTGCTTATGCATTATAAAATAGGTCTATCATTTTTTACTCTGAATTTAAATTGATATTTTTCTCGAGTTCCTTGTTGTCCATACTGCTGCACTCTCCTGGCTACTGTGAATATATATATACTTTGGGCATCATTGCAAGTTTGCCAGTCCGGTGACAACGGTGCCGGTAAGCTACGGGCACCGTTGTTACCAGACCTGCAAACTACGAGTTCACGCCCGCCAGATCTGACCTGGTGAGCGGAACAGCACCCGCCCGCAGACCTTGATGGTAAATGGTGCTGGTGCATCCGTCCATGCCATTCCCATTGAGGCCAATGGGACTCGAATGGGAATGGGGAGTAATATTTTCCAGCACCCAGCAATGAAGATTTACCAGGCCTGCCGGGGTTGTAATTCCCCGGTAAGTCCCTATTGCTGGGCACCGGAAAAAAAATGATTCCAACGGCAGCCGTGCCATTTTTACTGGCACGGCTACCGCCAGACTCATAATGAGGCACATTGTTTTATTTTAACAAACGTGGGTTGGAAAGGCCAGAATTTAGATTAATTCTGTGGGCCTCGCATTGCCTATTTCTATGTTGCTGAAATAAGCTACTTACTGTCCCACCCCTCGGATTTTCGAGGCATGACCAATACGCTCTGCAAGGTTTTGGTGACTCCAGCATATTCCATCTCGGCGTCGAGAGAAAAGGGTACTGAGCCCAACAACGCAGGGAGTCCTATGCGAGCAGTGCGAGACCACAAAGGATTGATGAAACTGCCGGAGGGTCGCTTTAGAAAGGTGAACGCAGCCAGGAGCTTTGGCAGAAAGCTTGGGTCATTGTGAGTGCAGCAGGCAGGGCTGCATGGGAGCGGGCCTATACACCTTTGGATACCTTTTAGCGAGCGTGGCTGTTTGCAGGGAGTAGTGCATGCTGTTTGGATGTGTGGGGGCAGTGGTGCCTGGCACGCAGCTGTTTGCGGGCAGTGGTGCCCGGCTGTTTGCAGAGAGTGGTGCACGGATGTGGCTGTTACTCTACGCACATCACTATCCTCACTGCTCTTGTATCCTGTGTCCACCCTTCTCCCGCCCAGAACCCTTTACCTTTGCCCCCCTCCTCCAGTGTCCTCTTCCTGTTATTCCCAATCGGTGTTGCATTCTCTGTATCTCTGTTTCAAAGGTTCATGCATGTTTGCCACCTGACTGTCAATGCACCCTCTGTACAACTGGAACTAACATTTTGGTTTCTGTGCTTAACCTTTTACCCAAGACACTAACCCATGGGTTTGGCTCTGTCTCCGGCCAACCAGTCACGTGAAAGATACCTTCAAAAAGCATAGTTTCCATAGTGCCCCCTTAATTAATCCACAGGACTGTTCACCAAAGCTCTCTGCGTCTGGTGTTTTCAGCAGACATCATCTAATTACCTTAACTGTTTTGTGGTAGTTTATATCTTAAGAAGTAACTATATAACTAATAAATCATGTATTTCTCTGCAGTGACAGAAATTGAGGAATGTTTCAAGAAGCATGGGAAGAGTCGAGAAGCCATGACACTCAGCAAGGAAGGTGAGTGGGAACAACTAAGAGTTTATCTTAGTGGGGGGTGTCTTATTCAAGGATGTACCTGAGGGCACTTGTTTATTTAAGTTGAGATCAACCAATCAATTGTGTTGATGATATCATCTCTTGCTTACGGGATGTGTCGATCATTATTGTGTTATCCCATTTCCATAGGTCTCTTTGGCATTCTATACTATAATGTGATAGTTTTGATCAAACCTTACCATTAAACTTTGCACTCGAAGTGCTTGCCAGTGTTTTTTCAAAGTGGCTATGTGAGAGTTAATGGCTTCATTTGGAGTTGTACACCCGCTATTAGTGTAATAAAACCAGGTCTGCTTCAGCCACTCAATTTATAAGCACTGCCTCTCCTTCCCTGGAGTCTTGTTAATTTTGGCTATTAGGTGGCACTTTGAGCCATTGCATTGGAGTGTAGCTAGAAGGGAGATGTGAGGAAGGACACGCATCTTGTGGGTGTTTGGTTATTTAGCAACCCAAGGCCATAATAATCCCAATGTCTGGTACCACCCACTGCCCTGCCCAGAATACTTCCTAATGGCATCTCTTTGAGCTAGCCTTATCTAGCAGTAAATGTGCCTGCAAGCGTTAACTCGATGCTTTTTTCAGAAACTTAATGGCTTAAATGCAGCAATAAATGGTCTACAGGGGTAATACAAAATGTTTTAAGGTGTTCCTTCATCCTCTTAATTTATAAGCAGCACGCATGCGCTGATTTAAAAAGAAACATTGACAACATGTTGGCTTGTGTGTAGGTACTAAATGAGCATTTGCCAGGTACAGTTATAATATGTCCACATACAATTGTTCAGCCTTTACCATTTTATTGGTAGATAGGAAAAGGCGAAACTATTGGCATTGCCGATGCTTGTGGCTATTGTTCTGGCACTGGGTGCTGTATGCCGAGTTTAGTCTGGATAAATAAGCAGTACCTGCGATTTTTGTTTATTCCTCTATACTTTGAACTATTAATTTAGGGAATATCTGAGTTTAGCAGAGTTCCCTTGTGTCGATGAGAGTAACTGGCAGGAGTCCTGTCGCTCTGCAAGTCTAGTTGATTGATGCTAATCTAAAAGTGTCCTTGTGTATTGCTTTCAGTCTAGTTAAATAAGCAATAGCAGGGCATTCTTGTTTGTTTTTTGCTATATGGAAGCTGCAGTTCCTGATTTCCTGATGCGCCCTGCAGGTGTGCAGTCCAAGTTAAGGAACTATGTTTTCGAAGCAATGCCTGGATACCGGTGTTATCCTTAGTGCATTTGGTATGTTTTGTTGCGGATCCAGATGAATGAGCAGTACCAAGAGGCATTTCTGCGTATTCTCAATTTCCTCATAACTGAAGCACCTGATTGTTCTGGTATCAGATGGGACGTCTGGTATGCGTTGTGTGTTCTCTTACTGTAGTGTTCAAGTTGAGGAATATTATCCTGGTCTGGCATTTCATGCTTGTTTTCAACATTTGCACCGCTGCAGTTCCTGATTGCGATCTGGATCTAATTGGGACCTCTGGTTCCAGGCATATGACCTTTTAGTGTAATGTCCGCATAGTCAGATGTTGTGTTAGTCGCATGGTGGAGTGTGTTGCTGCCCATCCAGTTGCATAGGCAATACCAATAAGGCATTCTTCATTATTTCTCGCTTCATTGGTATCTGACAGTCCTGATTTACTACCCACCTCTGGGACCTCTGGTCCGTATCCTGTATGTGATGTTGTCCAGGCTGCGAATGTTATCCGACTGCATAAGCAGTACCATTTAGGCGTAATCTCTTATTTCTCGTATGATCAGTATTTGAGGTCCCTGATTGAGTTCAGCTTGGATAGCCAGCTTCTGTTCTGTCGGTGGGTTGTCCATTGTGGGCATGCTACCCAGTGCATTCTGCTGTGTTTTGATTTCACTGAGTCAGTTGGTGCAGCACTAGGTGTGTCCAAGCTTTCCATCAGTCCCAGGCTTATGTGAAGTTGCCCATAACGGCCTGTCCGGGTAAAGTGCTAGGTTTACATCCGTTTTTCATAGGCTACATTGTCTTCCTGTTTGCGAGTACCCCTCTCTCCATTACTGCCATATAGGCACTTTTTTATCATTCCACCGGCTCCACTACCACGCAGATTGGGATCCTGTTATTTCTCACGAACTCCCATCACAGCTTCAAAATGTAAGTCACTTCTCTTGTCAACATATTCCTGTGTTAGGGGAGGTGGGCCTGTCCTATTGACCTCACTCTATGCTTTTAAAATGATCTCCACACACAAACTCATTTGTATGCTTAATTCAAATGCCCCAAAGGCTTTTGGATCCTCCTCAACTTGTATTTATGCATGCAGTCCATCGCATGTAAAATGCCAAGCAAGCAGGCCAGCTTGTCCCCTCACCAGGTTACCTCCCATAATCACTACCAAGCCCACCACTATGTACCAAAATATTCTTTTAGGTACCAGCCCCTCTGTGTTTTCCAGTGGCATGCCAAGTGCACCCTCCACATCCTCAAACCCACACAACAACCTTAAAAGAGGAGTCAGCAATATAAGGAACGCGTGGTGGCAATAGTAAGACAGCCACAAGTGACCACAGTTCAAGGGTGTTATTGAACTTTTGCAACAGTGTAATAAACACCTATCTAAAAAAAATCTAAAGATGGGAGCAGGCTACGGCCATCAAATAATAAAGTAGGCAGTCCTAGTGGAGTCGGGTCAACATAAAATGGCCTATACTAAAACATCCTATTGCCAAACCTTACCACTAAATTACAAATAATTTGAGGTAATGTTCATGAAAAAGAAAGAAGTGTTCACAAAATTATATGTCAGGATGCTAAGGCCATTGGCCTCCCTTCCCCATGTTTTCAGCAGGTGGCAAAGCGGGACACTTGAGCAAAGCACACATTCTGACCTCTGCGGAACGAGAATGCAGTTCAATTTTAACAGTTCAGGACTTTCTGTGTCCAAGCCTCTTTACTTCTTTCAAGTCTCTTGACTCAGGGGGCCTGCTATATAAAAACATTACATAAATGTTCTTTTCCTTTCACCTGCATTCAAGATGGTTATTCACCCTGGATCCATCTCATCCGGGCTCAGAACCCTTTCAAATTAAAAGTTCTTTCTCAGGTGACTCACGGTTCACCCCGGATCCCCCTCAGCCATGCTCTGAACTCTTCCTTTCTCTTAATTAGTCTCCCTCAGCCGGGTCAGACCAATTGTGATGTACCTTATATCATCGAAGACTTTCGAATGTGCACAGGGTTTAGCTTGACCTGTTGCATGACCACTTCGATCTCAATATTCATTTTTCTCGCACTCAGCCTCAGTTGGATACCTAATAGAGACTTTCGAAATGTGTGCCCACATGGCGCCGGACCATTCTGTGTAAGGAATCTTTACTTGGCCTCCCAAACTTCAGATTTAAAGTTCAATTATTCTTTGGTTCCAATTATATTTGCGTCGCGTATTCATAAACGCCTCACACATTGTTCTGTTCATACAAAGTTGACGCTTGCAATCTTGGGTGAAAACACAAGCTCGTTTGGTATTAGTTTCTGCAACTCACCGGCTGTGCTGTCTTTTCTGATGCCGCTTTGTTGGGCAAAGTTTTCAGTCAGACATGGTTCACCTCCTTTGAAGCTCTCAAGGTTCACAACGAAGGTTTCCCTCAGCCAGGCTCAAGCCTTCTCTCATGCAGCACAGTTCACATCGAAGGCTTCCCTCAGTCGGGTTCGAGCCTCCATTCACAATTCACAGCTCACTAAAAAGGCTTCCTTGAGCTGGTCTCAAGCCTCCTTTCAAAATTCACAAATCACAAAAAAGTTCTTAGGACTTCTAGCCCCAGAATGCACATGGCTAATTTCGCTCCCAGTTCACAGCTCCCTGAAATGGCTTTTTCTGGCATTGGGAGTTGCAGGAGCTAAAAGGGGAGGTTAATCGGAGGTAAGGGTGTCTCCACCGGCCCCTCAGATACCTGGGTTCGCCTACCTGCCCAAGGGGAGGAGGTTTGCTGTGGGTACCGCCAGGCAACCTCAGCTGCCGCTGATCTTGCCTTCTGGAGGTACCGTTCCCTCCTCCACACTGCAGTCTCCTCTCAAGAAACAGGGCCAGTGTTTGGGCAGTTTTCTCCTCCTCCAGGTCTCCCAGGGTCTCTGCAGCTAGCTAGGTCTTTCTCCCGCTTCCCAGCAACTTCCAGATTCCCCAACTCGGTATAAGTGTAGTTTCCTACTACACCTATTATGCTGCCTGGGAGAGTCAAGTGAAGTCAGGTGCGAGTAATTAAAGAGGGAGGCCTGACTTAGCCTGGCCTCATTAATGGGACAGTCCGCTGTAGAAAGGGGAGAGTCTGTTTTCTGTGTCTGTGGTTCCCTGTTGGTAATCTTCATCCTCCCAATCACTCTCCTCCTTGTCTCAGTGTTTGATGGAAAAGTGGGGGGGTTAGGAAGACGGTGACTCCTGTATAATTGAATGCGGAAGAGGTTAGAAAGGGAAGGGGATACTGTATTTAATCATTGGGTGCCCTTACCCAGCTCCTGGAGGTTCTGTACAGTGAAAATCCCTTGGGTTTTTCACAAGCGGCCACCAAATGAGATCCTCAACTTGAGCAGGTTTCTGGACTCAGTGCATCATGGTGTTCATTTGGTTCTGGCCAATATCAACAGTCTATACCAGTATGCTTCCAACGTTGCCTGACACTAGCCTCCTCACCAAGTATGCTGGCAATTAACAAAGAAGACTGCTTCACCTTAGCACACTGGCTACATTCTTGAAGATAGAAAACTCAATGTACATATAAAGTAGATCAAAGAAAACCCTTCATTTCTTCCAGTCAAACATGGCAGTGCCCAGGTGGCCCATCATTGCCGCAACCGTGGGACATCAACCCTTATGACAAGCTTCATTGAAATGACCAGCAAATTCTGCAAGAGTGAAAACAAGACACTGATATTCATTCTTGTGTCTTCTTTGTGTACATCAAATAAGAGGTATCAGTGCAATGGCAGAAGAAAAAAAGAGAACATTCTCTAAGAGACAGGTATGAATTTCCTTTCTTCTTTCTGCATATCATGTGTGAAGGTGTGGCCTACTACTTTGCACTGCTGGTCTCAATTGTCACATTTCTACTTGTTGTTCGCAACAGACCTACTGCTTTTCACTGAGGGTTGCATTTACATTCTTTTCAAGCAGGTTTTAGGCAGTTTATGGGACCAGTGTTGTCATGATTTCTATTCTCTATGATTTGGCACTAATGCAGGATCGCTGAGAGGTCAGAGTTTTGATTCTCCTTGACCTCTCTGCGGCATTAGATACCATCGACCATGAAATTCTTCTCTGACGGTTGGAAAAGACTGAGATGTCTGGTGCTCCTCTAGCTTGGTTTATTTCCTTTCATTCAGAGGGAACCAGCAGACGGTTTTCTTTATTCCTTTTCAATTCAGCACCCTATTATGTTTCATGCGGGGTGCCCTAGGGTTTTTCTCTATCGCCCCTACTTTTTTAATTTATATCTTCGGCCACTTGCTGATCTCGTCTCCTCCCACGGCATTCGTTTTTATAGGTATGCCGATGATACTCAGCTAGTCTTCTGTCTCAGTGCCCTGGTCTCAGATCCTCCTTTTAAACCTAGGGAGTGTCTTACAGAAATCAGTGCTGGATGGCTAGTAACTGGCTGAAACTAAATGGGTAAGACTGAGATTCTGGTGGTTGGCTCTGCAGTTCCCCTTTCCTTTTGCTCTTCTGACTTTTGGCCTGTTTCTTAGGGCTCGTGCCCCGCCGCTAGTGCTTGTGTGAAGAGCCTAGGGATTAAACATCTCACCACTGGTTCGTATGAGGCTCAGATTTCCTTGGTCTGTTAGGCCTGCTTCCTTAGGCTGAAACTGCTGAGGAAAGGTCTACCATTTCTACTGCTCCAATTTAGATCCTCGGTAGTCACTGCCTCTATTATGGGCTCTCTGGACTATTGTAACGGTCTCTACCTTGGGCAGCCTGAGTTTTTAGTCCAGAGGCTCCAAACCCTAAATGGCACCAGGCTCTAACTCTGACAGGCTACTAGCTGAGCTTCACTGGCTGCCGGTGAGAAGCCGGATCAAGTTTAAGGTTTTGTGTATCATACACCACTCTGTTCATTCTATAGGTCCTGTTTTCCTTCAGTCAAAGTATATTGGCTATGCTCCTAGGCGAAGGCTGCGATCAGTTTCTCAAAACCTATTAGTAGTTTGTGTGTTTGCTTGTTTGTTTATTTATTTGATAATGCGCACCAAACCCTTAGCTAGCTGGGCGCAACAGAACAACAAAACTTAAGGCTTATTTACCCTGCTTCTGTAGGTCCAGGTCCAGAGAACGTTATCTTTCTGTACTCGCTCTGACTTTGTGGAATTCAGGTCCTCAAAGCTTGCGAGGGATCATTGATTATCTGCTCTTCCGGAAAACCCTTTCAACTTTTTTATTTTAGGGCATGTTTTTTCTTGCTGCTTCACCAAGGTCATGATGGGGATAGACAGGAGTTAAAGTGATCATGCGTGGCTGCCGACCATAATCTGCGGTGCCTGACCAGATTCCTCTCTGGATTCTTCCACACAGATGAAAGTGAATGATGGTGGTGACAAACTCTTGGCTGATCCATGGAAATGTTGGATGGCTGAGTAGATTGAGGCTTGATGATGTGTAATGGAGGACAGGAGGTTGCACCAGGACCATGTGTACGTGTGAAGGAGTGGAGAGAAGCAGAGCAGAGAAATTCAGCACAGGCTCTGCATGTTGGCCCCCCTGATGTGAAACAAAAGGGGGGGTCTGTGAATCTCTCTACCAGCACGAACAAAGCCCAATGACCTGTTCTTGGGTGAATAATCCCTGGGAGAGACTCTACCAAGTCTTTAGCTCACTGCCCCTTTCACAGAGAAGACATTTCCCTGCATATCAGCCTTTGTCCTGCCCAGGGGCAGTCCAGTGCCGAAATGCTAGGCAATTCTCCTCTGAACAAGAGTACCACCAGTAACCCCATACACGTGTTGCCCCCTGACGTGACACTGAAAACAGTGGGGACCCTGAAGGAGAGCTGAGAGAAACAGCCTCACTTTTCCCCGTAGTGACTAGTGAGGGCTACTAGAACAGTGCCTGGCGCTACCATGTGGATATTGGGGTAGCCTTCAATCCCAAATTACATAATGCAAAATTAGGAATATCCGAAGCACTGAGTTTGTATACTAAACCTGCGATAAAAGAGGAACGAGTGGTCCTAAGGATGCAGTCTATTCAATTTAATACATCCTTCTGTGTGTATTTGAGCTAACAGTTAGACTGACCACTTCATCAGACCGATACTACCGCATTTACCGTAGGTGCACTTTACCATTTGTGTGGATTTGTAACCTCCCCTTTCATATAATGCTCATGCTACCAACACACATCTGTGGCCTGTAGATGTCTCTTCTGTATAACCATTGCAAGTGAACATTATGAGCCAGCACACCTCTTATCATGCAGGTATTCATGCTGCCCTCACTCTTTCTTTGCTCCACACATCACATTGCACTAAAGGCCAACGTATATGACAAGGAATATGGCAAAACATGGCAAAGAATGCTAGTTTAAAAACATAATCAATGTACAAGGAAGAGTGACTAGTGTGACACCCTGGGGTAGACGGCCCACGGGGCAACACCACGGCCAGACCTACCCCAGAGGTGATGTGGGAGAATTGAAGGAGCGCAGTCCCTGCTTCGCTTCAAGAAAGATGTAAGTATGTTTTTGAATCTAAGATTACATCTTTCATCTACTGTAGAAACAAGGAGTGGTGCCTGGCTCCTGGCACCCAATTGAACAACCACGCAATTTTACCCTTTCCCAGGGTGTTCGAGTTGGCCAATTTCTAACAAACATAATGCCTTGCAAGGTGATTGCTCACTGAATGTGTCACATGCTGGCAGAACTACCACCGTTCCCATGATTCCATTGTGCTAAGCTATTAATTCACACATTAACAAACAATACGCTCGAACTCTGAATGGGTTTCCCAAATGTGCCACATAACTGTGTCAGTGATTGTATACATTAATATTCAGCCCGCCCCAGCTAAAAGCATGAAGTAAAAATGTGAGGAATGGATAAAAAGAAAAAGCAACCACAAAGCACTTGTATAAGATGGTCCACTGAGTATGGGTGACACTATTATGAGTCCAAGCGCCCGGAGAACCCAGTATTTACATACTATGTAGAGTGATATGAACAGGAACACGACCCGCACTGGAATAGTGATGCATAACTATGTCTGTTTTCTGTTTATTGCAGATATGTAGAGCACCTTTCAGTATTTTGGTACTGTAAAATTTCAAACTGAAGAAATAAAGAGCTGTCAAAGACAAATGTTACCTAAATCATAGTATTATCATTTCAACTGCCTACAGAGATCGATAAGTAAAAGGTTCCTGGCATTAAGCCACTTTATCAGCTTCCTACGAAAAATAAGGGGATTAGGTGTCGCCTGCAACAAAAGAGGCACAGAATGCCACAATTTAGCCAATTGATAACAAAAACCTCCTACCTCCGGTGCGTACACAGCGTACCCTAGGAAGTTTTCATAATTTATTTGTTGAAGAGAACATTCTGCAAGTTAGGATGATCAAGGGTAGTGTATTAAATACTGCGGCTGGTTCTGCTCAATATAAAGCCTTGTGTGTCAGGCATAGCGCCTTATACTCGACCCTGGCCTTCAATGGCAGCCAATGCAGTCCAGGAAAGCCTGCTGAAAAATGGTAATACAGGCTAAGGCCACATAGCAGACCTGCAGCTAATTTCTGGATTTGCTGCAGTCTGCAGATCGCATTATTATGGAGGCAAGTGTAGAGGAGCAGCTGAAAGCCTCTGCAGGAAGTCCCAACCCCCTACTAACTCTATGTTGGAAGCCTGAACCGGCACCATGTTTGACGCCAGTAATTGTAACCATACCATGACAAATGTTAGAGAAAAGGTATCCGTTAAGAAAGCCATACCCGATGTATGCCCGAAGAGATGATAATCTCTTTGAAAAGGTCCTCAAAGGAATATGAAAACAAGAAAAGGAGAAGCTGGTTATGTCACAAAGATAAGCATGGCGCACTGTGATTAATGGTTGAAGAAGAGTATGTATGAACTCTATGGAACCTAATGACGAAATAAGGAACTGAGTAAACGTTTCTCTTCAGAAAAGAAGATTGCATGCGTACACATGACGCACTGAAGACAATGCAAACTGTTTAATAACTGTACAGAAGCCGTAACGCAAGTAGATTAGGTGATCATGGAAGCTGGCTATATGTAGTAAATAGACTGCAGGCGAAGCCGCCGTTATATGTATATAACGGAACTGGACGTCAGTATCGCAATTTTAGTAACCTCATACCCAGAGAGAAAATGGATCGAAAACTGTGTTGCAGCAAAGAATTAGCTTGAGAGCATGAAGGAAGCGAGAAAGGCTGGTTGGCCTGATGTCAAGACTGGAGGCAGCCAAGAACTGGTTATCTGTTCTCAAAGGGAGCAAATGTGAGAAGCGGATCATCCCTTGATTAAGGTATGTGGAAGGAACATCATGAGTCCCAAGTTTATTAATTTAAGACAAAGGCTATGAAATGGGTCGATTTGCGGTCTCCTGTCACGTGAGTCGAGGATGAAAATAGGAGGTGGGCATGTGGACCAGAATTGTGATTAGCATGTACCCACACTCCCTTATATTCTCAGAGAAGAGAAACTAATACAAGGCCGAGTTCAAAAATAAGTCTGCATGGCAGAAGGCATAAAGGTATGGGTGAAGAGAGATGCTGGACTAATTGGGTGGGGAGGTGAAGTCAAGTTCAGCCCCTGGCACCTCTCTTTGAGATTACATGCTGCTAGTGTGCCGGATGTTCCAGACATGGTATGAGAGTGTCAACCAATTACATGGGGCCATATAATGAAGAGCCTTATAGTTTGAGAACCAATAGTATTCTTAGATGTTCCCCTTAGTCCAACCACAACTCCCTGTAGGTTTCTCTTATTGCCATGTAGTATGATGTCACATATGAAGGAAATGCTTTGAGAGAACACGAGAAAACGCCGATTGATGGCCGTTGTAACTCCCTGTTTTAGACAATTGATAATAAAACAGTTCAATGCAATTTTGCCAACTTCCATTCGATTGCATGACATGTTACTGATTAAGGACCATGAGTTCAGTTGGTAGCACTGTCTGATGGTTTTGTAAGACCCATCAACCTGTTGAGACTCTAGAGTTTCGGATGATCGGACATCCTCTGCCATACAGCCAGAAGATCATGGGGTTTCCTGTGGAGAGCGACCGAATAGAAAGTGATCGGTTGGAGGAGATGATACCGAAGGCCTTGAGCAGAACGATCGAATGGTGAGTAGATTGTGGGGGATGGCAAATTAAGGGAACAGGGTAGTGGTAATTATGAGAGTAATGGGAGTAACAGGAAATATTATGAGAAGAGATAGAAATAATGCCTAATGAGTCCTGACTCAAGGAGTACAGAAGAGGTTGTCTCACACTCCAATAATAGTAAACTAGGCCATGTGCAGGTGAGGTCAGCATAAGGAGACAACCAAACCTCTGTGATCAGAGTATTGATTGGGGCAGAGAAGAATAGAGGGTAATTACCAGGTTTTTTTAATGTAAAGAGTTGACTAGTCTGTCTGTGTATTTGTGTTGAATTAAGGTGTTGAGGAGCGAAATGAACAGTTGTATAAAAATGAAGATAAAGTCAAGAAGTTATACTATCTGTCTAGGAAAGTGGATGGTACCAATCCAGAGGTAGACAGAGAACATTGGAGAAACAGAAGGTTTTGAGCAGCGATTGTTGGAGCGCGCTCCTATTTATTATTTTTAAGAATGAAAAAGCAGAAAAGGTATTTTATAAAGTCTGGTAGATATTTACAGTCAATTGTGATTTGTCACAATGAGAGATGTCACTCCTCTGATGCACTTATGTGAGACATTGCCACAGTGTATGCCCAAGCTCAAACAGTACAGTGCAGAATGGGTGAAAGGCATGGCAGATAAGATGTTCATGCCATGGACACAAGGGGGATCGCTGTCAAAAGCGGTATTGCAACACAAAACCACATACTTGGACACTGCTTACAAAGGGAAGAAATTGGAGAAAAGGTTAGCTATTTTAGAGCTCTGGAAAATGTACCAGTAAGAAAGAGAGGATCCGCCACCTGAGGAGTGAATGCTTAGTCAGAGAAAGGAGGAAGATGTTGAACCTGCATCTCCCCTTTCCTCGCCTGAAGTGAAAGGCATTGATGTAGAAGATGAAGGATTGTATACATTAAGGAAATTAAAACCGGGGGAAGGATATAGTAACCCGATATATGAACCATCCGCTTATAGTAGTGACGATAGTCCAGAAGAGAGTAAGAGGAAAGAGGAGATCCTTAAGATCATACAAGACAAAGAAAAGAAAAGTTAGCGATCGAATCTATCAATAGAAATAGAACGGGAAATTAAGAGATGGAAAGGAGAAAAGGATCAAGCTGACGAGGTAACGCTCGTGCAGAATGAATGGATGGGAGGACAGATATTACTCAAGCCAGATGGGAAAACCATCAAGGAAGTAAGGCAAGGAGAAAACAAGGATGAACAAGATAGAAAAGACAGGGAACGTGAAGAAAGATTGAAGGAAGACAAACTTAAAAGGAAGAATAAAGAGAGGTGGGAACAGATGTATTAGGAGAAGCAACAAAAGAAAGAAGAAAGGGCAGAAGAACAAAGGAAGTACAATAACAGGCAAAGAGCAATAGAAGATAGGGCCAATGAGAAAGGAAAGGAGAAGAGGAGGAAGTACAGAAATTAAGGGACAAAAGAATACAGAGGCAAAGAGAAGCTGAAGAAAGGAGAGTAATAATGAGAAGAGATAAGACAAGAGGAGGAGAGAATTAGAAAGGAGGCAAGAAAATGAAGAGAATTAGATGAAGAATTAGAATGAAAGAGAAGACAATGGGAGCTTGATATTAATCACATTCAAAAGGAGATAATGGACCGAGTCCGCCAACACAATGGGACAGAATAGAAGAGTTTCTTCCATTAAAGGGAGCAATGTCAGAGGCTTCTAGAGTAGCGTTAGAAGAGGACTTCGATATAGGAAGTATCAGGGATAGGACCGATAAGGCCTATCAGGAATTAAGGGAAGGTAGCAAATCAGGAAGCAGAGGGAATGGAGAGCAATCCCCTGCATTTCAAGTACAAAGCGAAGAAGGGAATCCATTCAGTCTTGCACATAGTGCCTTATACTTAAGCAGGATGACCTTAGATAAGGGTGACGGGGATGAGAGTCAAACTAGTTGGGGACAAGACATGTCAGATGAGGAGAGAAAATCAAATCCTTCCGTGGGGAAGAGGGAGGAGGTACATGTGCCCCTGAAGGAAGCCTATGGGCAGATAAGGAAGTAAAATGGTCAGATCTAGAACAACCTAAAGACAGAACGCCAAATCCCATGGCATATCCAGAGCGTCACAGAGGACGATCACATATTGTGAAGGGAGAGTCACTGCCATATGTGAGCAGGTTATAATCGTTACCAGGGAAGAAACGTCAGGAATGATTGTCCCTTCCATTGATAGGCAGCCAATAGGCGCTGACTGCAGGTTAGGGTTTATGCAGTTTCCTTTATTGGAAAAACGGGGCGCAAGACCGCAGTATATTCCATGGCCACAGATGGATAAGGATAATTTAAGATGAAAATGGATTTATGAATTATAAACAATGACAGGAGGAAATGCTTTGGCGATAGGAGACATTAAGGATCTCTTGACAGTCATTATCGGAATGAGAGCTGATGACATATGGAAGAGAGCAGGTTATTCAAGTGTGACGGCACAGAACACACTGCACGATTCAGCGCTGTTTAATAGTTGTAGAGTATATGTGTGGAGGGCTCTCAGAGTACAGTATCCTGACACATCAGACATGAGTGCAATTATGACATGTAAGATAAAGGAAGATGAAGATCCAATTGCTTACATTCAGGAAATTTAAGAGCATAGGACTCTTGAAACGAAAGAGCAGTGGGAAAAATGGTGGCATTATTTTACCACATTTTATGTCAAGGGTTGCCAAAGCAAGTGCAGAGACAAATGAAGAAATGTGTGGGGATGGAAGCCTTGGGCTGAGATACAGTTGACAATAGTTCATCACTGTCTGCTATTGCAGAAGAAAAACAAAACAAGAAGAAAGACGATGCTAGGAAAACCAAGGAAGCTGAATTAGTTCAGAAGAAATTGTCAAAGTATGCCATAGAAGGGGCGATACTGACAAGTGGAGAAGGGCTGGGGATACAGCAAGCCGTGTGCAAATCACAAGATTATAATCAGCACCAGATGAACCAAGGGGATGGGTTCATGCCACAAGGCAGAGGTATGGGATACAGAAGAAGGGGTGGATTTCAAAACAATCAAGGTGGGTTTCAAAAAGCCCAAAATGAGAATCAGAATGTACAAAGAGGATTTAACCAAGGGGACAAATCAGAGGCTCACCCCTGTATGTTGGACTTGTGGGATGTTAGGGCACATTGCACACCTATGTGGGAGTCAAGGGAATGTACTGAATGTACAATTCACAAAAGGGGGACAACTTATTCTCCACCATATAGCACACAAACTAGAGAAGGGTTTGCTCAAGATCAGACAGTGTATCAGACACAAGCACCATGAATGCAACAAGCACAGCAACCAGAGCAAGTGCAAATGAATCAACCACAAGGGCAATCACAACACGCCCCCAGGTAGATACAGCAGAATGCAAACACAAGACAATTGTTGACACCTAGGATAGCAGGTGTCAATGTAGGGGGAGGGAACCCTTTCACAGGTAGAGGGGTATGCATGTATCCACAATAGGACAGCTCACACTGCGACTTGATGTGTTCAGTACTATCTGTGACACTAGACCCCCAAGAGGAACCACGGGTTGATGTGACAATAGGAGGCAAATCTTTTGGATTTTTAGTGGACACTGGGGCTACTCGTTCAGGTATACGAGAGGGAAAATATCCAATGTCGGGAATTGCCATGAATGCTCAAGGGTTCTCTGGAGCTACAAGTCGGGTTCCTTTTACTGACAAATTACCAGTCTCTATGGGAGAGTGTGACATGTCTGTATCATTAATATTTTCACGACAGACACCAGTTAACATTCTGGGAAGAGATTTGATGACAAAACTTAACACAATGATGTCATTTACTGATGAAGGGATTGTTTGTTTCACTCCTGGAATACACTAATTTAAACGTAGGCAAATTAATATTGGCATTCAATGGGCAAGTGCCTTCGGCGAACCGTTCCAATTGAGCCAGAGGTTTTCCTTTATTGGGTGAGCATTCTATTAACATGGTTACCTGGCTTAGTGGGAAAGACGGTGAGAATACCTGATGAGTTTTTGTTCAGACCACAGATACATATGGACGAAGAGGGGGGACAGACTATCCCTTTAGAATTATAAGCAGCTATAGTACGAATGGAAATGGCAATGCTTGAAGGAACGGATGATGAGGGTAGACCAAGGAGGACAGTGATAGCTCTCGAAGAAGGGTATAGACTAACTGACATTACTGATGATGACATGTTTAGGGATGATCCCACAGACAATAAAGTAGTGTTTCACATGAGCATTACTTACTGGATTAGGATGGAGAGAAGGAAAGATCCACAGAGTATGGCAATAATACAGCAGCATCCAGCATTTTGTGACAAAGACTTGGAGAAGATGCCAAGTATCCTATGACTACAGGCCCCTATAACGTAGGCCTGTTAAAGGGTATTGGGGAAGTTAAAATAAAGTTGAAACCAGGAGCAATTTTACTTCGAGCAAGACAGTACCCCATGTCTGGCGAGGCTGATGAGGGTATATTTAAGACCATTTCAGCAAAATGGAGCAAGGCATTCTAGTACCATCAGAATCATTGTGTAATACTGCAGTGTATACTGTGAAAAAATCAAAGGGAGCAATTGGGAGATTCATACAGGACATAGACCAATTAACCAGATCGTAGAAGCAGAGTTAGCTTTAGTTCTAAATCTGGCGATGATACTTTGCAGTATCCCAGTGGAAGCTCGATATTTCACGGTAATTGATTTGAAAAATGCATTTTTCTCAATTCCATTGCATAAGGACTCACAAGATCTGACTTAATTTACGTTTCGCCAAACTCGTCTGAAACATACTAGGCTGCCCCAAGGGTACTGTGAGTCTCCATCGATCTTTAACAGGGTCCTCCAGATGGACCTAGGCAGTGTTGATTTGAAAAGTGCTGTGATACAGTACATCAATGACATTTTAATCTGTAGCACGACAGAAGATAAATGCAGGGAAGATTCGATTCAGTTGATGACTATTTTAGCAGACAATGGATACAAAGTAGACAAAGAGAAGCTACACTATTGTCAAAAAGAGGTGTTATACAGTTGATTTCACATGAGGGGAAAAAAGGTGACACCTGAAAGGGCTGAGGCAACTATGAAAACTGCAAAACCGCATACAGGAAAACAGATGCAACAGTTTTGGGGCTATTTAATTATGTTAGAGCCTGGGTGTTTGATTTTAGTTCATACACAAGACCTCTTTTGCAGGCTTTGAAAAAGGCACAAGTCGACAAAAATACAATAGAATGGACTAAGGAGACGGAGGAGGGATTTGAAGAATTGAAATATGTACTGTTTTGGGAATCCCCAATTATGCTGAGGAGTTTTTCTTATTCTCACACACAAATGAGAAAGTTATGACTTACACAGAGGACCACATTGTACCGTATTAAAGTGGGATGTTAGACCCAGTTATGAAAGGACACTTTCCTTGCGAACAGTGATTGGCAGCCGCTGTGTTCGCAATTGACAAATCTACAAGTATTGTTATGGGTTGCTCTATGACACTTTTCGTAGAGGATGCTTTTTTGCTCTTTTAGAGAAACCCAAAGGTACATTAACATCCTAGAGACCTTCTGCTTATGAAGTAATGATTTCATACCCAGCGATTAAAATTCTTAGATGTAAAATAGTGAATCCTGCCACATTTATAGCAGAACCGATGACAAAATGACCATGTGCGTGACGGTGCAAACTATATTGAATTTTATGATGATATATCATGCATAAGGGAGAACGCATTGGCGGGAGGGGAAATCCTCTTTATTGGTGGTTCTTCAAAAATTGATCAAACTAGTGGGGAGAGGCACTCTGTCGCAGCTGTAGTGAGGCACGGAGCCAATGGGGAATTTGAAGTGGTGTCAAATGTGGGACTACTGACTCACTTGTCTGTGCAAGCATCAGGGGAAAAATACATAAGACTTTGTGTAGAATCGCAAATGAAAAAGCTAGTCTTTGCCACAGCTGTAATCTGTGCTGACAAGGAAAGAGAGGAAGTTGATTTTAACTCCCAAAACGTTTACCACCACCACGGGGCTTCGGCTAAGACCTATGAAGCCTGTCCATATATCTGCAGTCCATGTGTGTGTTTGAAGGTGTCCTCTGGAACGGCCATAGGTGATATTTTTGGGGGGATAATCTTTGGGGTTTTTGGAAGCTGGGGTTGCGGGGGTGTCCCCCGCTCCTTTAAAAATAATGCAGGGGTACCAGAGGTGTCCCCCACAGGTGCCATGCCTTAACATTGCCACAAAAATATGGTGATATTTTTGTATGGCAATATTTTTGCGGGGATATTAACACATGGAACCATTCAATCTGAGTGCCATTTATTGTGAACTGCTTCTAGACAAGTCTTAAAACTTTGAGCTTTGCCCCCACTGCTTTTATTCAGATGTTCAATAATGTGGATGTTGTCCATGTAGGTGCAAGATTGATAGCCAAAAGATTGTATTAGATCAGTCACCTGAGCCACATATAAATTAGACAGTAGAGGTGACAAGGCAGAACCTGGAGGAACCTCACAGGTCAAAGGAATATCTTGAGATTCAAACATGCCAAGAGCTGTAGTTTGGAAATGATTTGTCAAATATGAACATACACAGCTCACTAGAGTTTCCCTGTAATCCTTGATCTGGTATCTGATCAGAAGCTTCAAATAGACTACTGTATTGCGGGCTGTGGATATATCTGATATAACCAAGAAGGCAGCCTGATCATAAATCACCCGCAAGTCGTCAAGAACATTGGCCAGCAGAATCGCTGTTTCTATACCGTGGCAGAATACAGCATGCCTTTGATGTAGGAGCCCATTTCCTTCTGTGAATTGTTGCATTTGAGAAGCCACCAGTTTCTCTAAATGCTTTCTCATAACGAGTAATTGCAAGATGGAGCAGAAATTGTTTTGAAAGTTAGGATCTATGGTCAGTTTCTTCAGGAAAGGTTTAACAAGTGCAGTTTTTAGACTTTTAGAAAAAAGACCTCAAATAAGGGAGAAATTGACGACATAGGAAAGATCAAAAGTTCAAACAAAATCCCTGAGCTAATGGTTTTTAGGTTGGTTGCTGCTGAGCCAGAGGCTTTGCATGACAGGATCAGCTTTACCAATCAGATGTACTTAGTAGTATAAACTGGGACATGATGATCTCTCTAGGTGGATCAAAAGAATAGTATCAAGAATAGACAGTACATAAGTAACCCTTGCTGTCTAAAGTGACGTAATTGTATGATGGAAAAAAGAATTCCAGCGCATTACATATATTTTGTGAGTGGGTAAGAGGGTTATTAACTGCAGGACGAGAGAGTTATTCATTCAGAAGGTGGAAAACCTCCTCAGAAGGAGACAGGGATAATTCAACTCTATCTGAATATAAACTGATCCAACATTTGCTTTGCATCCCCATTTGAATTTTCAGGAGATACACTGACCTTTGAGTTATTCCCAAGACTTGTACATCATGATGAATGACCATCCAGACCACAATTTAGTTATTCTGGTGCCACTACTGACCTGTGTGAATTGATTTCATGTTGCCTCATTTTCTGACTGGCCTGTGATAGATTATACTGTACTTCATGACACTGGTTGGAGACTTTTCGCTGAATGGTGAAAATGTAGGGAGTCATATCAATCATGAAACAGCTATAGAATGAAGACTTTAAAAGCAAGATACCTTCATTTTCCAGGTAATATGGACTAGGCAAAAGATATCAGGGAAGGGAAGTAGAGCACAGGGAAGAGTAGCAAGATGCCAACCCCTGTTCTTTCTTCCATTTGTACACAGGTTATATTCCCTCCGATCCTCCCAGACCCCTTGCCTCGGGAAGACTGGACTAGTGTTGTCTGTCAGTGCTACTCCTGTGGAGGTCAGGATCTGACACTTGTGTTGGATTAGATTGCAAAAAGCTATTGAAGCATGGGTCAAAACTTTAGCAGGTGCTCTCCCTCATTGCAGAGTGTCTGAGGATGTCATCGCTTATGTACATGACTCATTCCAGTCCGTCAAGAAAATGGCATTTCGGGTCCTGCTAGATATCACTGATGCCAAGCATTTGCTGAAAGGCAAGTTCTGATATCTTTGTAAGTTTCTTTTCAGTGATCAAAGCTTAACCCAGATTTGTCAGTTCTTCTTGGACTGTGACCTTGCTGTGAGAGTGTGTTCTTCAAGTATCTAGGTTGAATTGTCTTATTGTTTTTAAGTTTGATGTCTGTGTTCGGACGACATCTGGCATGGAAGGGGTAGGCTGACCCATGAGGTTTCACTTAACTCAAGCCTTTGATTCAGTTGAAAATTCTAAATAGGTATCACTACACGCCCGTCAGACTGCAAGGCTTCAGACATGGAGCTTCGGGGAATTGCCCTTGCTGTGGGGAGAGTGATACCAACTATATTCGCATGCTTTGGTCCTGCCCATCACTGAAGGTATTTTGGTCTTATATATGTGACACATTGCAAGCCATTACAGGAGTTAATTTGGATCGTAACCCACTGGTATGCCTGTTTTGGGGCCTTTGGCAAGGTCTCAGGCGATGACGTAAATTGCTGAATGTCTGCTTTTGGCTAAACGTTGCATATTACTGAAGTGGATGCAGGTTGTGCCCCCAAGCAAAGAGTAGTGGATGAGAGATGAGGTTTGGGCAAATGAAAAGGAGGAGTTATGCACGGTTAGCCGGCCCAGAGACATTTGGTGGCCCTTTAAAGTATATCTGCTAAGCTCATAATGTATACATGCCTAAGCTGGTCAACCTATTCCTGTACATGTCAAATGGCTGGAACCTAGGGTCACTAGCTATTGATCAACCTTTTTTGTGTGCTAGCGCCACCGTGCAACATTAGTAGGCACCATTGGAGATTTAATGGAGGTAATACATGTTGTTTTCTTTCAATGTATAATGAGCAATGTTTACGTGACTGTAATTAATGCCATGCACGCTAAATAAAAGTGTTTTTTTTTAAGTTGGATGTCTGCATCTTGCATAAAGGTAAACAGTCATCCTGATGAAGACCAGTCCTTTCAATGGCCAGTATGTCTCGCTCAGTATTGGTAAGAAACACTTTACTGTGAATGTAATTATCTAAGTGCTGTCACGAAGGGGTGAAGACCCTGTAAAATTAGAATGTGTGTGGTGCCGTCAAAGGTGATGAGTTGGACCTCCATGTCAGACCTTACCAGTTCTCCTCCTCCTGAAAATGACAGGGAATTCTTAACGCCTCTACCAGTTTTCCTTCGGAACTGAAGATGAAATGGTTCTGTGGCAAGTCCAACACCAGTGCATCTGGCTTCTTCAGGCGTGTGATGATACCGATGAACCTGAAGCGACAATGGGCCAGATTGTAAATCTTCTTAAATGAACCATCTAAGAACTAAACAACAATGGTACCTGGATGGCTTGTGTGTGGACTTGAAGATACAGAGGTGTTGGGTAATTGGGGGCCACACTTTAGTTTTTGTGGCAGTGTTTCATCATGCAGTGGGTCCCTGAAAATGCGTCAGTAATGCTCGGGCTGAGGTTTCCTGCCAGGTGTTGCTACACACTTTGAGTTTAAATCCTTTAAATGCACCCAATTCCCATGCCAACATATTCTGATATGTCCTGAGTCTTGATAGTGTTGCTAAAATGAGTGTTCTATTCGCCTATATCCTAATGCCTTTTGTTTGCTGTGTGCGGATTCTTCTATGAAACTAACCTCTAATGGACAGGAGTGAGTTCAATAAAAATTACCATCAGACATCGAACACTCTTTTTGTCCCACCATTAAAGATAACTGAGCGAAGAACCTCTGCGGAAAGCAGGCACGGATGGGATAGATAGTGGTTCTTTTCAGTGAAGATGACATCAGGATCATTGGAAAACATGTAAGTCATGATAGTAACTCAGAACAACAGAGCTCTTTGCTTGGTGTGACATTAAACAGATGACTGGCAAGTTGGCTGCTTAAACTATTGTATGATTACTAGGGAGCCAGGGTTATGTAGTCTGATAAGGTTATTTTGTCTCCATATTCCCCTCCTCCTGGTCCACTGCCCCATGTGCAAAAACATGTACTGGGGCCCAAGAGCCATCCTCTCATCCTGGGTGCTGGTAAGGACATAACAGAACATGCTGGTGTGCAGTGCCAAAACTTACTTTGGCATGGTATACAGCGAAGAAAGTTGGGTTTGCATTAGTAGAGGCCGAGGTGGCCATGAAAGCACACTCCAAAAGAGCCTTTGCCCAAGGCCTGGTTTGGCTGGGAACCGAGGACAAAAGTGACAAACCAGTGCTGGGACATGCTCTTAATCATCAGGCTTTCAGGAATGATCTTTGAGCCCATTGTATTTCCAGTCAATGATATAGGACAGTTTACCCCTAACTTCCTTAGAATCAAGGATGGCCCAGATCTCAAGGTCTGGTCCTCCTTTAACGAGATCAGGCCTGGGTAGTGAGGGATGGGGTCAAGTGTTTGGATGCACTGGTTTAGGGAACAATATTGGACCTCATTTCGAGTTAGCTTGATTTAACAGCACTACACTAAGTCCCCCATAAGTCGTAGGTTTACTGCTACTAACAGATTGCCACCTACTTACTGGAGGTAAGTCTTCCAGAATGTGAGGTGGTGTTATTCCCCATTATTGAGTCTCCTGGGACTTCACAAGGGGCTGGAGGAATTTCGGACAGTGTCAAATTTGCTGGAGGTGTTTCTTCCTTACAAACCTGTATGTGGTGGTGAGGCAAGGAGATGGTGCTGTGAATTTTTACTGCATCCCCATACTCTTGATGAGGCCCAATACACGGAAGACTCTGTGTTTTTCAGCATAGTTGGGAGCCCATTGGCACTTAGGGGCCAATGGTGCTGACACACTATAGGGGCTAAAGCAACCTTGCAGGAACTTGCAGAATCATTTATGGTGTAAGGGTTTTGCTGCTGACTAGACTGTCTTAGTTATTTCTAGTGTCAGTGCAGGTCTTGGATATTAGTCTACTTTGCACTGGTTAATTCTCATTGACATGGTGCCCCATGGATCTGAAATGGACACGATTCTTCTCAATTGCTGCTACTTTCCTGTGACAAGGTATTACTTAAGCAATAATCCATGACCGGTAGGTGTTTTACCAGGCCTGGTAATATACAGGCCAGTTAGAAGGCCAGGCGAAGCAAGGGCTTTAATGTTGGCCCCGGCAGTACCTGCCCTGGTAAAAACAAAATGTCCAGGGGGGTTTGTTTCTATTAGCATCCCAGAATGTTTATAGGGATGCTAATAGTTGATTTGTTTTTGATTTGTTTAAGTTGAGAAACGGCACGTTTGTCATTTCTCAACTTTAAAAAAAACTCAAGCCAAATGGCCACCATGGATTAGGGAGACGGGAACTACACATAGTCCCTTCTCCCTTTCCATGGCACCCATTACCATGAAGAAAATGTCTCGGGCAAACAGAGTGTTACCGGCGCCGGCAAGGGACAAAGGAGCAGAAGGTAAGACGGGCAGGAGTGGGGTGGGTGGGGGATGTGGAAATTGGGATGGGTTTGGGGAAGGAAGTGAAAGTGAGCGTGGGTGCACCTACCGTAATTCCCAGGAGGAAATATGACAGCCCCCTGCTTCTAAGGAAGCTCACAGCAGGGGCTTTAGACCCTGTTGTAAGCCTCCTGCCACCTGTGCAGGTTGCGAATAATGCAAATGCTTAAGGGTGAAGAACATCTAGTAGATAGTACAAAGGTGGCTATTATAAGGAAGACTGCTGGGAATGAATGTACATAAATTCTGCGGCAGCACAAACTTCCACCCAATCTTACTGCTCCCATAGCAACAGAGGAACTGCTGAAACACTTGATGGACTGTTTTGGTCTAGCCATTGTGACAAATGAAAGGTATTCATCCCTTCTGGCCAAGGGGGGGGCATCCCCCTTTAAGGCTATGGAGGTGACCCCACAATGTAAGACCCTCTATAGGGGTCTGGGCAAGTGGGACCTCACTCAGAGAGACTCCCCCTCAGGGGACAAGGACTTCTGTTTCTGTGGGGAACTCCCTAAGCAACACGGCATAGTAGCATACATGGGAAAATCTGCTACAAACACTAATGTAACATCTACATATTTGGCTGAAGGTAATGCTGGAACCAACCAACCTGGAGAAGGAAAGGAGAATGTCTCTTTAAGAGAAGACACATACTTTACTGGGACGAGTGGAGGAACATGAAGAAGCAGAGAGTATCCTATGCTGGAGATAGAAGAGAAAGGCAGTATCGAAGAGTATTGCCCAGACGAATGCCATGCCTGCAACATTCCCCACCACACAGAGAGGTAACAGGGAGAATGGCAGAAGCGGGAGGTCACTGGGCCAGCCAAATACAAGAAGAGAAACTTGTCCTGAGTACTCACTATGAGTTACTTAATATAAACCTGTGTAATTGGAACTGCGTAAAGCTGATAAAGAGGAGACTGAATAACCATTTGTGGGAAGTCTATGAAGACTCCAAACAAATACCTGATAAAGGAGGTAAATTACTATACGAGCACCCAAATGAAAAGGGGGGAAACTGTGGCATTAAATCTTGTAATAAAGAAGGACAGGCAAAACTATCAAGTAAACAAGATAGTTACAAAGAGAGAACCCAGGAGAGGAGAAATACCAAGTGGGAAGAAACCACGGCCACAATGAGAAAGCCTGGATTAATAGATTATGAGGGGTCTTAAACCTCCACCGAGAAGGTGAGGAGGTATCATGACGAAAGTTGTAACAGGTACCTCAGTAATGAGTACAAAAACAAAGACTGATGTAGAATAGATACAAGTTGATATTGGCACACCAGGAGAATCAAGCCAATCTCCTGGACGTGTTTAAGTTAGTTATCATAATGGTAGGGTCAGGTAGAATTAGATTCAGACTGAGAACTTTTCTCTCTTTGGGGCTTCCTGATGACAGAAGAGCACCTTTAGTTCCATTAGATAGTTAGGGAACTCCCTCGAGAAATAGGGAAAGATAGGCCTTTATCTTATCATTTTAATAAACGTTAATTAGAATGTCCTTAAAGAGTCTGACCCCTTCTTTCGACCCACCAAACCATGTAATTATTGATGGTAACTGGTGGATAATCGTACAAAACGTAAGCACCAAGATTCAAATAAAATGCAGCCCAAAAGATTGACTACTGTAATGGTGGGATGCTAATTGTTTTAGAAAAAAATCTCAAACTTACAAGAAACATGTCTCAAAAATCAAAATAGACAAAATATTTTGAAACAATCGAACCCACCTCTTAACTACTGTTCAGTATTCACCAAAGCCCATGTGCAAACTCTATTAAAATATATGGCTTTAGGCGCACACATAAGACACTTACAATGCCATGGGCAAAGTTAGAGTGTGCTCCAAATGGGACAGGGGAGGTGGGTGTCAGGGCTTCTCTGGTTCAGAGGGCAAGCAATATATAAATGGACTGCGGGGTGAGCCACTATTTGACTGCGTTGCATGGACGAGGTGACAGCTTGCTGAAAAGAGGTGAGGGGAGGCTAAGGTGTTGAATTGCTTTGAGGGAGGATTTGGAAATGGAGCACAGGCCACACACCCTGGGCAGGAAAGTAGAAAAGTACCGACAAGTGCGCCTAATAAGAGTGCCCTCAATGGATGTGAAAGGAGCTATGGGAATTCTAGGGCTGTAGGGGGAGCGGATGCAAGGCAGTGCTGTGAAACGGAGACAGAACTTCTGATAGAAAAGGAGATTTTTCAGGGCTGGGGGCAATTGAGAGCTGGGGGCAGTTTGTGGTGAGATTGTGGATAGTGTAACATGTGCCAGGCGGAAACGGGCATTATAATTGAGCAGTCTATGGATGGTAGGAGAATTGTGAAGTGCTGGAGTTTGAGCAGAGCCACCATTTCATGTGTCCAGGGGCCTGATGGGTTTCCCTTTCACTTTTATTGTCACTTAATGTGCTGGGCAGGGATGGGGTAGAGGGTTTGTCTGTGACATTAAGTGCATCCAAAAAAAAGTGACTGACATCCAGCAACAAATGGTGCTGCTCTAAACAAATCTACAAGGCTGAAAAAAGAGTGTTCTTTTTGTGTATTTTCAAATAGTGATGAGTGAAACAGCATAGACCTGGGAGCTCGAGTGTCTTGATTTGCCCCTAGACGCTGCAAGGGTTGACATACTGTTGGACATCCTGGGTGAAGGTGAGCCACTAGTTTCCATTGGATGAGCTAGGTGAGATTGTACAGCGGTTTGATGAAGATCATTTGTAGATGCATACAATCTTATGCCTTGAACTGGTCTTTAGTGACCACCGAAACTATTTCGCATTGAGAGCCATCTGGCGTGGTGGCCTTACGCAGACATGGGAGGGAACCCAGGCAGGTTGAAGAGGGTGTGTGTGACAACGTTGAATGCTTTGTTGAGGGCAGAAAAAGAGTAGAGGGGGAGCAATAGAAACAGGCTAGAGAAGTAGTCAAGTTTATTGAGGACTAGAGTTGAAATCACCATTTTGGAAGAGTATAGGTGTGGTGAGGGCAGCACTTTCTGATTTTGAGAAGATTGAGCCTGGCCAGGTGGATGTGAAAGTAAAAAAATGGTTCAGTTTATGTTCGCTGTCAAAGAGGTCTACATGGATTGAGAGTCTTGGATAATGGTGTAGGAAGTTCAGGAGAAATGAAGATATGGGATGGGAGAGTGGGGTTGGGATGGGTGGCTGGGAGGAAGATGACTTCCATCTTAAAGTAATTTACCATCAAGCAGGTCAGTGCCATCCATTGGTGGATGCTGGAGAAGCAGCTGGTGATGTCAGCTGAAATGGAGGAGAAAGACAAGAAAATCTGAATGTCAAAAAGAGGTTGTAGAAGAAGCCAAAGGGAGAAATGAGTTTACACAGGGAGGAGATAAATGGGGTAAAGAGGATTGGGCGTAGGACTGGACCTTGTTGGAAGCCCACTGGAAGGAGGTGTGGAAGGAGAAGTCTGAGAAATTGGAGGCTGTTAGCCTCTTGGGCCCAATAAATCAAGGACGCACACCAGCAGTACAGGACAACGTCCTCTTTATTCGTGTAACAACATTCAACTGTCTCATACTCTCTCCTCCCTCCTTTTCGTCACATGGTCACGTGACTTATTTTCCCAGGCTCTGTCTTAAAGGGGACAGTGCTTGGTAACAACACCCCCGGACAAATGTCCTAGCGGGTACTTAACATTCTTCAACTAATTTTGGTGGCCTCTTGATGATCCTCTGTGGATGTCCTTGTGGCTCTTGGATCGAGCCACCATCGGGATTGTCAGGCAGTTCTACCCGATGCAGAGCTGGGGGCTCCACGGGCATCCATAACTCATCTCTCACGTCATGATGCTCAGGGTCTGGCTCATGAGGTGACGGACTGTCTTCTTCTCCTCTGTTGGCATGCTTGAATGGCGAGCTATTCCTGGTTATCTCCTTTTCGTCATCTGCTGCTGTTACCATAGTTCCTTTAAAAGCGATCACTTGGAGAGGCTTGGGGGCAAACAGTGAGTCTGTTTTCTTGGTCACATTCTGTTGGACCCACACTTCGTCTCCTATGTGGAACTCCTTTGGTCGAGCTCCTCTTCTTTCATCCGTCTCGATTCTTGTCTTTTCCTTTCACTCGGCATCTCTCCTTATGGCCTCTTGATCTGCTTTGGGCTGGTTTGCTGGGTTCCTGACAATTCTAGTGCGGACCCGATATTTCATCGTTAGTTCCACTGGGGTCCAGTTTGTGACCTCATGGGGTGTGTTGCCCTAATTTCTTAACATGCGGCAGAGTGCTTGGTGTGGATCTGTCCCTTCGATGCGGGCTCTTTGTAATGTCTTCTTGATTGAGACCATGAACCTTTCTGCCATCCCGTTGGCCTGGGGCCAGCATGGTGTGATCTTTTGATGGCTGAACCCCATGTGTTTTGCAAAAATGCCAAACCCGTGGCCACTGAAGGGTGGGCCATTGTCTAATTTGATGAACTCTGGAATCCCCCATTTGCTTATGACCTCATCGAAGATGGCAGCTACATGAGCGAACGCCGTGGATTTCGCCTTCTTCACAATCGGAAACCTGGAGTGTTTGTCGATGAAAAGTAACAGATATTCGCCAGTCTCAAGAGGCCCATAGAAGTCTACAGCAACTCGCTCCCAGGGCTGTTCCGGGATCTGAGTTATGCGAAGTGAGATTCGAGGTTCTGCTTTGGCTGTACGCTGACAGGCTACACAGTTTTTCAGCCAACGGTCCACCATAGCATCCAGAAACGGGAACCAGACATGACATCTAAGTTGTCTTTAGGTGTTGTCCGCTCCCCGATGGCCTTCATGGGCCATCTTGATGACCTTTGATCGGAGGGTCGTCGGGATGACCAATCGGCAACCTCTCAGCAGTATTGACCTGTCCTGTACAGCGAGCTTGGTGTGTTCTTTGGCTAGCCGTTCGAGTTCATCCTTGCAGGCGCCCAGATATCGGAGCACCGCACAACAGAAGTCTTTCCATCTGATTTTCTCTGTGAGGCTAATAGCTAAGGCCCTGGAGGGGTCCGCTGTCAAGGCTGAAGCTATGGCATCGAGTGAGACAGCTTGGGGCAGTGCGTTGGATGTGACATAACTGATGTATTCTGTGTCTCCTGGCCTGGGAATTGGCTTGCCGGCTGGATGCCTCAATAGGTAGTCCGCAGGATTGTTTTCACCACCTGGCTGGTGAATAATTTGAAAGTCATTCTCCTGCAGCCGATGCCCCAACGTTCGATTCATGTTCGTTCTGGGGTTTCCAAAGAGGGAGAGCAAAGCCTGGTGGTTAGTGATGAAGGTGAACTTCTTCCTGATCACAAAGTTGTGGAAGTGTTCGTAGGCCCGGACGGCCGCCAAGCTCTCTTTCTCGGCCTGTGCATAGGCCAATTCAGGTGGGGTTAGCACTCTGCTAGTGTAGGAGACGATGTGTCTCGGGTTGGAATCCTCTCCACTGGTCTGTGCAAGGATGCACCTAGCCCACCTGGGCTTGCATCTACCACAATTTGTGTATGCCAGTCTGGGTCGAAGTAGGCAAGCCTCCTGGCTTCAGCAAGTGCCTGCTTGATTGTGTCAAACGCTGATTGGCATTCGTCGGACCACAAGAACGGGACCTCCTTCTGTAGCAGGCGCCGTAGTGGTTCTGTGATGGTAGCAAAGTGAGGAACATATCTGGAACAGTAACCAGCCATTCCTAGGAACGATCTCACATCAGCTATCTGGCTGGGTTCCTGTAGGTTAAATATGGTGGAGCCCTTGTCAGGGTCAGGCGTCATGCCCTCAGCAGAAAAGATGTAGCCAAAAAACTTGAGTTTGGTCTTGCTGAAACGGCATTTTTCCACATTGAGGGTCAATCCTGCCCCCTGGATGGCAGTGTAGGTGGCCCAGAGGGCTATGCCATGTTCTTCACGAGACTTCCCAAATACAAGGATGTCATCATTGTAGTTGAGTGTGCCTTTCACTGGTCTGATAACCTGTCGGATGGCTTCATGGAAGATTTCAGCTGCCGATGAAATGCCAAAATGTAGTTGTTTGTATCAGAAAAGTCTGTCATGCATGGCGAAGGTGGTAATCCCTCTGGAGTCAGGGTGAAGTAGCATTTGATGATAGCATTGGTTGAGATCGAGTTTTGAAAACACTATGGCTTTATTGAGCTGAACTATCATGTCTTCTATCCTTGGTCCGGGATGCCGTTCTCTCTGGACTGCGGTGTTGGCCATCCTCATGTCGACACACAACCTTAAGCGGCCCCTTCCTTTGGTACCCACGGAGTTGGGCTTGTGGCTGGCTCACTGATGTCACCTTTTAGGAGCTGGTTGAGTTTGTTGGATACGGCCGTCTGGAGATGAAACCCAAACCTGCGCAGATCTTGAGGGATAGGGCGGACTGACAGGTCAAATGCAGTTTGACAGGAGGACCTTTAATTTTTTCTAGTCCTTTGCATGGGAGCGGGAATTCCTCCACAATGTTGTCCTTCGTGATGACAGGACTTGGTGATGAGTGGTGTTCCACATTTCAAATGCGTTCTCGTGATTCTGGTATGGGGCCGTCGAGCGTATGGTGTCACCCTACTGCACATGAATGTCAATCAAACCCAGGCACGAGGCGGTCACATAGCTCAATAGGCATCTACCCTTCGTTGGGCTCCAGATCACGTGTATGATCGTCGTCGTGACCTGACTCCGATGGATGAGCCGTCGTTTGAAGGATCCTATGCTGTGTAGTGGGACGTCTGCGCCCCATTGAAAAATTCTGGAGGCCGTTTGTGTCAAAATTGGTTTGTTTTGAAGTTGCAGAAATTCGTTCTCCCTGTGATGTTCATGGTGGCTCCTGAGTCGATGAGAAAGCAAAATTGCTGTCCACAAATTTCTACCGGTATTCGAGGTGCTTCTTTTGCCTCTTTGTCATCCATGATGAGGTTCACAAATTCATCTTGTGAGTGCAGGTCATATTATTCACTCTCATAGTCTTGCTTATATGGTGGCATGGTGTAGTGATGGGGCAGTGGTGGCCTGTCATATTCGTCATGAATTTGTGAGTTCACATCTTCTGTCTAGAGTTCTTGCGGTTCATCCTCCGGATAGAGTTCCTCCACTACTCTTACGTACCTTCTTACTCCTTGTTGGTACGGGCAAATGTGTTTGACTTGTGTGTTCGACGCAGATCTGGTGGGTTGGTTTGGGATTCTGGCATGGTACGGCATGGGTGCGGGGTCCAGCTGGTTGCGTGTCCCCTGTGGGGGCTGGCGTGGCGAGTCTGTGGCCTCAGGGAGGAAAAGCTTATCCTCCCTTCTGCTGGAGGTTATATTACTTGTCCCCACTGTCAATGTAGAATGATTTCTGGGCAGAGTGCAGAGGAAGGTGTTCAGTGGTTTGTCTCTCGAACGTGGTCCACGTGTGTGGGTAGAGGAGGCTTTAGTGAACACTATGGTGGGGTAGAGGGCCGCCACCCAACTGCAATCTTTGTGACAAATCTACTTGACGGATGAATTCCGCTGGCGGATTGCCACGCCGGTATGGGACGGCACGCTGCTCCCTGGGCACCGCCCTGATGCAGAAGAACACTATGAACAGGGCCCGGGATTGGGTCTGCAGGAGGACCGCGGAATGATCCGCGCTGGAGGAAGGCGGGGCCTGGGATCGGGCGTGCCTCAGGACTGCAGGGTGACCTGCGTTGGCACAGCGCAGAGGGATCGCTCGCGCTCAGGATGGAGGAGGACGATGGTGCGAGGAGTGAGCCTCATTGCCAGTTGTTAGCCTCTTGAGCCCAATAAATCAAGGACGCACACCAGCGGTACAGGACAATGTCCTCTTTATTCGTGTAACAACATTCAACTGTCTCATACTCCCTCCTCCCTCCTTTTCATCACGTGGTCACGTGACTTATTTTCCCCGACTCTGTCTTAAACGGGACAGATTCTGGTAACAGAGACCACCTAGTCAACTAGGGAGTTCCTGTAGCCTAGGGGGGAAAGAGTTTGAAGGTGGCAGCAAGATCAAATAGAGTGAGGATGTAGAAGAGGTGGAAGTGGTGAGCATTGGTATGAAATTTGGAGATGTGTGAGAGTGGTTTCTGTCTCATGTTTGTACTGAAACCCAGATTGGAGGGGGTTGCATAACATATTTACCCCGAGGTAGTTGACAGTATGGTTAAACGAGTCTCTTGAGGATGTTATGGTGGCGGAACAAACAAGAGACAGTTCTGAAGAAAGAGGGATTGTTATGGTCATGTGATGAATCTGGTGATGTCATAACTACTTTCCTGGGGGTGTCCTCTCCTCATGTGGCCAGGAGACAGCAGCCGCTACCTGATCCTCACCCTGGGGGCAGCTTTACGAGGGAGGATCACATGAGGGAAGGTAACCCTTGGGTAGAGGAAGAAATATCATCAGATGAGACATGGTATGCCCCTTTCCCTTTTAGGGATGTTCCTTCCATTCCTCATGTCTTAATGGTCTATTGTAATAATCCCCTCCGACAACCCACAAGACTTGCTGATGGCATCTTTCAAAATCATGTCACAAATTAAATGACAAAGACTGAAATGAAAAAGAAGATCCTTCAACATCCTATAATCAATAGAATGACAAGAACTGATTTTCAAATCCATGTATATGAAGCCTATGAAAATATTGGGACGAAGAAGAGGAATGGAGTAATCAGGATCACTAGAGCATGGAAACCAACACTGCACCGCAGTAGTTGGAAGGAAGCATGCATTGCTGGGACATTTAAAACCTCAACAGCTGAAAGTTGAGAGAGAGAAGCTGACAGGAGCAGGGGGCTCCCGTTAAGCAGAGAGAAGACTCGGGAAGAGCTTTACTGCAGGCGAGACCAGATGGTGAACGGGAAGCCAGAGCAGTGCTACCCGAATGAAGAGGACTGCAGAAACCATTGTTCCCTGTCCACGGGAGAACTGGAGGTCAGGGAACGTGAGGCCAGAGACAGCACACGGCTGTCAGAGGACACCAACCTGACAAGCAGCGATGCCGGAGTTAGGTGCTGCACTAGTCCGTCGGCAAACAACAGCAGTAGCTGAGTAACGCAAAGGTCGCTGAAGCAACCCCAACAAGCCATTGAGCCCAATGGGAGGAGGTGGGACACTGGGGTACTTAAAGACAGATACTGTGCAGCCTGGGAAGCCATGAAGGAATTGATTAGGAAAGTGAGAAACCTTTCACGAGCGGAAATTAAACTGCAAATTAGCAAACAGATGCTTGTGAACCCAACACGTGGGTTGTGTGAGTCTGGGACACGCATATAAGGGCAGTGAGAAGGAGGAAGGTTGTATAAAAGAATGAGCCGTATGCCCCGTATAGTTGTGATTTTAGAGGTGAAATCCTGGCATGAGAGTACACCAGGCAAATACAAGTGTGTAAATCGAACTGCAGTACAAAGTGAACTGCATAGGAAAGTCCTGGAAGGAGAGTATACCAGGCAAACCCAAGTGTGTAAAGTGAACTGTATTGTAAAGTGAATTGCATAAGAAAGTCCTGGCAGAAATGTATACCAGGTAAAGTCAAGTTTGTGAACAGAACTGCATATCATAAAAGGCGAATCCTAAGGAAGACCCATGCCCTCAGAGTTTTTTAATTCAAGTTGTTTTCTTTTTTTTAAAGAAGAATCCTAAGGAAGACCCATGCCCTTAGGATTTTTAAACTGCATGGAATGAGGAAATGAATATGGCAGGAGAGCATACCAGGTGTCTTGCGAGTCTGGGACCCACACTCGAGCTGTGTTCATTTTTTGAAAGGAATCCCAAAGAAAAATTCATGCCTTTAGGATTTGAGTGATACTGAATGACATAAAAAGCTAGGGAATGGAGTAATTTCTCCTAGAGTGGATTGTGATGCCAAGAAGAGGAAGTTATCCTTATCCTTTCAGGCTACCAAGAATATGTTTATTTGAACTTTTGTTTCCTGTGAAGAAACCTGGGGAAGAGAGTAATTCCCTGGAACGGGGAACATTATATACTTTGGTTGGAGTTATACCTTTTTGTTGAACTTGAACATGTTGTGCCCTTTCAGGATCAAAGACAAATCCTTCACTGCTTTGTGTTAGTTTTTAGAATGTGAGGGCAGGGATAGGAAGTCAAGCACAGGACATTTTTGCTTTGGACATCTTGACAAAGGACAGACCTTTCGTTTTGGTTATGGTAGGGAAATACCTCCTAGAGTAGGGACAGAGAGGCTTTTCCTAACCCTTTTATTATTTTAAAAAAAACTTTTATAGCAACCACTATTAGTCCTCTTTGCCTGTGTCTCATTCCTGGTTCCTCACAGTCAGCAGTAGATTTTTTCAAGATAGATCTGACCGGGTCAACTTGGATCATGCTAGGAAGATGCCAGTTGCTAGAGATTGAATGGAGGGGAAAGGTGAGAGCAGATGGCAGGTGCAATCTAGAGATTGACGAGTGAGGAAACGTGAGAGCGGATGACAGGTGTAAGCTGTGTGATTCTTTTGGGTAGATGGGGATCAATAGCAGTGCCGAATGGGATAGTTGAGCGGAGAATGGGTGTTATCTTGGTAGGTGAGGTGGGAGGGTAGTGGGATAGAGAAGAGAGATTGGCGTATAAATGGGCTGTGAGAAGGAGGGAGGTGGTATGAAAGAATGAGCAGGATGCCCCGTATATTAGAGGTGAAGGCGGTGACAAAGTCATTGGCTGAGAAGAAGGACGATATGGAGTGACGTTTATTGGAGTACGCAATGCCTGGATTATCATGGACAACTTGGAAGGTTGTGAGTTGAGAGAGGAAATAAGATCAATGTAGAAGAATGATTTGACTCAATCAAGAGCAGTGGCAACAGTAAAGACAGTATAGGAATGAGCTTAGTGCCAGTGGCAAAAGTGGAGATTTATAGCAATCTTTAACTTTTAAATGACTGGATTGTACCATGGTTGTGGGTGGTGCAGGATTGATGGAGGGACAGGCAGAATAGGGGGTAGCTAGTGTAGCAATACATTCAGTAAGGATGAGTTTCATACAGTGAGCAAACAAGAGAGAGAGAGCTCGGAGGGAGTTCCTGAGTTGGTCAAGATAGGGGACCATGAAGACAGGTTTGAATTTTCTTTCAGTGATTGCTGAGGGTGGTGGGAGCAGGAGTGGAGGGGAAATGAAGATGGGGAAGTGGATGAGTGGGTGGTCTGAAGGTGAGGTGTTGACAGAGATGGCAGATGAGCCAAGGGAGGAGAACAGGAAGGGGAGGCCTGGAGTGTTGTCATGCATGTAGGTTAAAATGCTGTGTAAATTGACCAGAGAGTGAACAGAGAGAATCCATCAGTAGTTAATAGGCTTTAGTCAAGTTGGCCAGTTTGAGGTCACACACCATAATGGCTGGAAAATAAGCTTGGTGAGATTTGAATAGCAAGTCAAAGTATGTGAAGAAAGGTCTGTAGGTAGCAGGTGGACAGTTGATAAAGATAGTGAGGGGGGCGCAAGAGTTTGGATAAAGATGTGTTCTAAAGAGGACGGTGTGAAGTCAGCTGGGAGAGAGGTGCCAATAGCGTGCCCTTGATCATCATTAGAACAATCCCACCACCTTTTTAATATTAGTCGAGGGGATTGGGAGATGGTAGCTACATCAATATGGAGAGCAGCCAGAGTGGCAGTGTCAAGAGGGGGAATCACGTTTTGGTGGCAGCCATCAAAGAGTTTTGGGTAATCGGAGTCAGTGTACAGTGAGGAAGGAGGTTTTATTACAAAGGGATTGAGTATATGAGCGGCCCAGAGTGAGTTTGGTTGTAAAGCGTCACAGAGAGAGGGCAGTGCAGGGGTTGGGGGGGGGGGTTGTTTACATTGTTGGCGTGTCAAGCCCCTACAACTAATGATGCTACTCTTCAAAAGCTCTTTTGATCGCCAGAAGCCCTTTCTTGTTGATGCACTATTTTAAATGAACCATTTAGTATGGAACAAGGCTAAATCAAAACTGACGGTCCTAAATAGATATCCATGTAGGAAGGCCACCTACCAATTCAGGTCAGAAGGTTAATTGATTGAGCAGGTAGATTCCATTTCCTACTTGGGTGTCACTCTATTCACAAATATTTCATGGAAACCCCATATAGATTTAGCAGTGAAAAAAGTGAGCATCTAAGCAAAAGCTCTTACGAAATTTGTCAGGGAACATAAAAACAATATGGGCCTGAAGGAGAAACATACTTTCAGGCTTAATATGGTATGTCGGTGGCTCATGGAGCAGAAAAAAAGGGGCTAGACAGAAGCACTATGAAGTTGAGATCAACGAAAGAAGGTTTTGGAACTAACTACTGTATTTGCCACAAGGGTTTCCAAATTCAGCATCGGCTGAGCACATTGGTTTTATTTCCCAGCAAACGAGAGTGATGAATAGCCCGGCAAGATATGTAGCCAAATAAGCCATATCGATACATGAAAACTGGATGGATATGGCCTGGAAGGAGCATTCTCGCAGCTACCTATTTCAAACTGCAGGAAGCAACTCCTGAAGCACTTTAATACCTTGACTCTTGTCGGAATTTTGGATTTCAACCACCCAGATGCAGCCCCAAATAGAACTCTACTAGGGCAAATAAAAGCCAAACAACATGAGTGAAATAGGCAGCATTTGAAGGGGAGTTGGCAAGTTTATCACGCATAGCATGTGCTGACATTTATCTGGCTGAATTTTGCTAATAACCATATCTGAAAATTCTGACAAGATCTCTGAAGAAGCCTTTTGGCAGTGGCGAGGGGTGATAAACAGGCCCTTGCAAGCAACATGCCCATGGGCTTCGGCACGCTATAAGTATAATGACATAAAATAACATAACATAACATGAAAAGAGAGAATTGTACCAACAATTCAACATGCAAGGTCTGCTTAGCAGAGAATGAGACCCCTCCTACATTTTTTTTTACTTGTCTGGCTATAATCACATACGGATTAAATTCATGGACACCCTGTTGTGGATGGAAGGTCTATTAGATAAGCCGAAAGAGGCAATGACCTTTCTCCTCGTAGACTTAGAACAGTGCATCTCAAATATTGTTGTTGCTTTTCTTGCTCGAGCCTGCCAAGCACAAGCGCATTTTCGAATTATGAATGTAAGTATATCAAAGTCAAACTCATATTTTGAGTCATGAAGATATCTTTTCGTGTCGTCTCAGGACTTCTGCAAGGACATCTTGAAAGAAGATCACCTTTCCCTTCTAACAAGGGGGTGCTGAGCAACTGCCTACATGCACCTCCATGGAAGTCTTTCACATGTGGCAGCATGCTTTACGTTGCTACTCTTAACTCAAGCTCTGCTGTCAAACACTCCTCTGACATCTGTCACCTTCTTGAAGAATTTGACCTGGATGTCCACATTCTGACCAAGACTTGGTTATGGCCAGCTCTGCCACAAGGTTTGACACCCTCCTCTCTGATGGCTATAACATCCTATCCAAACCCAGCACCAACCGCCCCGCAGGTGGGGGAGCTTTGATCTTTCTTGAGTGGATCCCTTCTTCTGTCATTCCTACGCAGGTTTACTCCACCTTTGAATGCAGGGTCTGCAGACACTCTATCTCTCCTGGCCTCTCTCTGACTGTGGCCACTATCTACAGGACACCTGGCCAGGTCGCCCTCTTCCTATCAGAGTGGGCTGACCTTTCCTCTTCTCTCCTTGCCTCTACCTCTCAACTTCTCCTCCTTGGAGACCTCAACATCTACCTGGATGCTTCTAATCCCTCCTCAGGGCTCTTACGCAAGCTCTGCCACACTTTCTCTCTTTCCATTCTACCCTCCGGTCCGACACACTCTGCTGGGCATAGTTTGGATGTTCTCATCTCCTCAGACATTCCCCTCTCAAACCCTCTCACCACTCCCCTCTCTTGTATGGACCACCTTCTGATCTCCTCTCTCCTGATACTCTCTGTCCTCTCTTTCCTCTCTTTCCTCTTCCTCGGTCGGTACCCCTATGGCTGCCTCTCCCTCCCGTCCTCCCTTCTCCTCTTTCTCTAGGACTACACCTGATGAGGTTTCTAGACAAGTCCGATCTATGAAAGTGTAGCCCAAACAGGTGCTCACCTGCTCCTCCAGAACCATCAAGGACCACATTGAGACCCTCGCTACAACCCTGGCCGATTTTTTCAATCACTCTTTTGCCACTGGAACTTTCCCCTCTCTCCTTATGCACTCTCTTGTGCACCCCCTGAATATGTTTGTTGTCTCCATGACCATCAGTCTTGCTTCAGAGCAGCCAGAGGCACGGAATGTGCTCTCCTGAACATCAGTGAAGATCTGCTCACTAATATCGATTCAAGTCCTTCTTCTGTCCTCATCCTCCTTGACCTTTACTTTGCTTTTGACATGGTCAATCACGCCATCCTGATCAATCGACTCTGTGAGAACCTGGCCATCACAGATCAGACCCTGGAGTGGTTGTCCTCCTTCCTCCTGGACCGACCCTCCCAGGTCCAACTGGGTTCCTTTCTCTCCACCACCTCTCTCTCCACATGTGGTGTTCCCAGGGATCTAATCTCTCACCCCGGCTCGTCAATGTCTACTTGGCCCCTTTGGCCCACCTTATCTCTACCTTCTCCTCTAACTTTCAGTGTTATGCGGATGACACCCAGCTCTCTTTTGGGCTCCCCTCAGCCTCCTCTCCTCTCTCGCTCATCCCTGACTGTCTATCCGCGATTCAGGATTGGTGTGCCTCCAACGATCTTTACATGGCAGTAAGACTGAGAACCTTTTCCTTGGGACCCCTACTCCCGCTTTCCCTTCCTCACTCTGGCCACCCTTGTTGGGCAAAACATGTTGTGTTATCTTCGACTCCACTCTCACCTTCTCTCCTCACAAAACGGACCTTGCCAAGAAGGACCACTACCAGCTGCACCTCCTCAGAGGTGTTCTTCCTTTTCTCACTTTCCCCCAGAAGCTCATTGTCTCCAGAGCCCTGATTCTCTCTAGGCTGGACCAGTGCAACAGCCTCTTTCTCAATCTACCTTCCTCTACTCTCTGCCCGCTGCAACTAATACATAACAGGACTCCAAGACTTGTCTTTGGCCTCAAGCCCAAGGACTGTATCTCTCGAGCACTGAAATCTCTCCACTGGCTCCCGATGTCTGCAAGGAGCAAGTTCAAGAACCTCTGCATCATTCAAAAGGCTTTCTGGGGCCAGGGCCCGCACTACATCTAACTCTCTCTTCCTAAACACCTTCCGATGCTTCTCCAGGCAGAGAGTGGGGTTAGATCTCTCTCCTCTGCAGGTGCCTCGCTCTGGAATGACATCCCTGCCCCTCCAAAACTTGCGCCAGACCACCTGAGGTTCTGGAAGCAGCTCAAGACCTTCCTTTTTGTCTCTGCCTTCTCTCTCTCCCCTGCTGACCTACCTGTCCGCTGCGCTGACTGGTGGCCTGGCTACCCACAGAGTATCACTGAGTACCAGGCTCCTCCATGACCAGTCACACCTGCACTGTCTCCGGACCTACCATGCACTTAGGGGTTTCAACTGTAACCCTACAGACCCCTGCCTCCTTGCACTTACCCAGATCCGCGCTGCCCTGGCCCTGGCTGCACTTACACAGAGCAATGCTGCCCTTATTGCACTTCTCTTTACCTCTCCCTGGCACTTACCCATCACCCCCTGCACTTTGTGTTCTCACACTTGCACAATCTGAATGACACAAGGCCTAGTAAGATCGTTTGTTTTGTCCTCCCTCTGTTTTCCATACCTTGTCTTGTCGCACCTGTGCACAGAAGATTTATAAATGACTTATATCAAATCATGTGTCTACTGGTTATTAAACATGATAATGTTAACTTTGTCTTAGATTATTTTAGATTTTCGTTTTTCACAGTTTTTTTATATTCTTGTCACAAAAGGCTCACGGGGTGGAAAATGTTGAGACAATCAATCAATCTTTCTTGTTCATGGAATAATTAAGGTCCACTGCCGTGAACTACTTACAGGAGAAAGCCATTGGATGAAACTGGTTTGTTGCAGACCTTCTTTGGGACAATACAGCTGCCATGGACAGGCTGGGTGTGTCTTTTTTAACAATGAAGAACGATCTTGATTAGGATGGCACAAAATAGGGGCAATTGTCAATAACATTTTTTGTTTCTGGAACACCAGTTGATCTTTTGAGGTCCATTCTAGCGCCTTCCTTTTTGGAACACATTTGTGATACGGTGGGCAATATCTGAAAAGTTATGGATGAAACACTAATAATAGTTGGAAAATCCTAAACAGCTATGCAACATTTTGATGGAAGTTGGGAAGTGCCATCACAATACAGATCCAGCTTCTACTGCTCCATGTAAATCCCCAGTCATGGCCGGGGGATCAACAGACATTTCGTAACAAAAATGTTCTGTTTCTTTTTTATCACAACCAAGTAACGTAGGGAACAACACAGTGTTAACTAGTTCCAGAGCTGAGATTCAAGGATTTTCCCTCCCAATTGAGTCAGACTTTCTTCAGAACTGTGGTTGTCAGTCCATCTTCCTCCTTAATAAAAGTTCACATTTCTGGTGGTAAACAGTCTTGTTGTATCTCAAATGTGTCTTCCTAGTGGTAAACATTCACTCACAGTCTCTGTGCTTTATGGTATCCTGCACTTATTTGTTGTCTTCAGGTGGGTATTCCTTGGTTGCTACTGGTTCTAACAGGAGGTTACTGTGGTCCAATCGAAACTACAGCTTTACCTGGTACTCCCACCGTTGGTGCCCTGACTCATCTTCATGAGGGTCAAACATCAGACATCTCTAGCATTCCTACACCTCAGGGGTTGTTAGGCTTCCCTTTCTGTTAATAGCAAGGAACCTCGGTGGGCTGAACTTCCAGCTTTTGGTGTTAGAGAATTATCTACTTCTGTCTAATCAGGCCCAATACTGAGGTTTGTACACTCTTTCCCGTTCTCGTCCTGATACTCCTTGAATCTCACTTGGTCTATCTAACCCTTTGTCATCCTGTCCATTGTTCTCTCTTTTGTTTCTCATGGAATCCCCTCCTCTCTTCTGTTCACTCCTCTTACCGTTCTTTTCTGCACTCTCGTGGCCCCCCTCCTGCTCTGGAACACTCTAATTTCTCTTTCTACCTCCTCCCCTCACTACCACACTCCCTCTTTCCCCGAGTCCTTGCCTCCTCTCTCCTCCTTTACTCCTTTGTCTTCCTCTACCACCTCTGTTTTTCCCTCTTCACATTCCCCTTCCTCCACTCTTCTATTTCCACTCTCAGCCACCTCCACACCTCTATCTTTCCTCTTTTCCCCCTCCTCATCCCTTTTACTCCTCAACACCTCTCATACTCATGTGTCTCTTCTACCAACCCCGTCCACACCTCTGTATCTCTTTTCTATGTCTTTCTCTTCTCTATGTGCCCTCCTTCTATCTCACCGCTCCACCTCCTCCTTTCCTCAGTCTCGCTCGCTACTCAGTTCTTCTCTTCTCTCTGCCTGGTTGCCAAAGTACCATGCTCTACTCTACAACTCTTTACTATGACTGACAAACACCCTTTTTCCTGTGCTCTATTTATGGGACCAGTGATTGCTTGAGGGGATCAGATGTGTTTGTAGTGCGAGTGTGCATTGTGATTGGGGATGACTCGCGTGAACTACAAATACCTCAGCTGAAGGCCATTGGCTTGGGGAGTGCCCCGCTGCTCCTCTGTGTGAGGTTACAAGACATGTATATTCCATTGACTCACAAAGCATGTTTCTGCAACTCTCTGGGTGCATGTCCACCATGCATTAGTGTGAGCAACATGCATTAAAGGCATGCATAAACATTTTATAAATGTGTTTTACTCTACTCCATATTTTGATGGATTTCTATGGTGGAACTGGAGCAGAGAACAGAATTGCAGTTTTTGCATACAAATCTGCTTGCATTTGCACCAGCATGCCATTTGTATGCGAGTGTAAATGCATTGGATTTATTTGGCATCAGCCTGCTTTTTACACCAGCTGAAATCATGCAGTTTCCATAGGAATCCATATTGCAAATGCTGCCTGCCATTCATAAATGGCAGGTGGCATTTACTCAGCTTGGACTGCTAAGTGCAAAAACAAGGCATAGGGCCATTACGCCTACTTTTCATACCTTCTTTATGCACTTCATAATGCAAATGAGAAAATGACATAAATTGCACAGAGGGGCCCTGTTTGCACGTAAGTGAAAATGTAACCGTTCCCCTCCATGCAGTTATTTAGGAAAATGAGCCCCTCTGTGTTTGTTATACCTTGCTACTCAAGCGTTTCGCTCCTCCAACTCCCTCAAGGTCAGTCGCTTCTCTAAGCAACGAGTTGGTGGCAGATCTCTTTCTTCAGCTGTGGCTTCCCTCTGGAATGGCCTCCCTGCCTCTCTGAAACTTGAGAACCATCTTCGGTTCCCGAAGCACCTCAAGACCTCCCTCTTTGCTTCTGCCTTCTCTCTTCCTCTCCCCTGCTGATCTCTGTCTGTTTTTGCACTGGGCACCTGCCTACCCTCTAATTTCGGGCCCAGATCCCTGCACACCCAGCCGCACAATCACACTGCCCCCTGGCAACCGTTGCACTTGGGTCTGTATCTGCAACACTACAGTCCCCTTACCTGCACTCATTAGACACTCGTTGTCTGCGCTAAATTCTTGGACTTGCCACCTGCTGGCAACACTACCTGCTGTTGTTTTGATCATGTGTTTACCACTTTCCACCCCTCGCCTGCCAATTGCACTTTCTCCCTCCGTCTCCCCTGCACTTGCACGTTCTCAATGTCACTGGGCCTGGTAAGATAATTGTCTTGTCCTCCCTTGTACCCCCCCTTGCCTCGTCGCGCCCTGAAACACTTGTGTATGGGCGCGCTCTAAATAAAATATCATATTCTATTGTTATCTCCTGGCCTAGTGTATCCATAAACTGCAATTCTCAATTATATAGAAACATTTGCAGGAATCCGAATGTGAGAGTGATCTATGTCCACGGAACCTCTCTCTTGCTTGGTCCACGAACTTCACACCTCGTGACATTTTGTTTTTTGTAGCTGTGCTGGTTTTCAGGTACCCACAAGGATGGGTTTGAAGGCTACTCCTCTCCTCTTTTCAGTAGCTGTATTGTTAATAGAACACTTACACATCCTGGGTAGCCCATTGTACCTCCAGTGAGTGGGGTGGTTTCTGTACACGAGCCAGGGAATGAGTGGGGAAAGCTGGGTCGCTCTATATACTGCCTCTGGGGTCTGCATTATAATATCATATGGTATGATAAGTCATTTATAACATGCCTGTACACAAGCGTTTGTAAGCGCAGCAAGACAAGGGAGGCAAGACAGAGGGAGAACAAGACAAATGATCTTACTAGGTCTTGTGTCATTCGGATTGGGCAAGTGCGCCAGCACAAAGTGCTGGGGGAAGAGAGAGAGGGAAGTGCCAGGGAGAGGGAAGGAAGTGCAATCAGGGTAGCGCGGCTCTGGGTAAGTGCAAGGAGGCAGGGGACTGTCAGGGTAACAGTTACATCCCCTAATTTCATGGAATGCCAGGAAAGAGTGCAGGGGGGACAGATCGTGGTGGGTGGTGGACCCCAACCTCCAGGAATACCTCACTCACCACCTCCAGCATAAGTCTTTGCCACATCCCTCTGAGACCAACATAAAGGAATTCCAGCTTTTGGATATAAAATGAGCCCTTTTCCGTGTTAGCAAACAGCCTGTATATTCTCGGCTGAATAAGAACTGTGCAGATATGTGCCATGTACTCAGAAGAGCTTTCTGAGTACATGATAATACCATCAACGCATATGATAGCCCTGGTGGCAAGATATTGCCTTAAGACTTCGAGCGGGAAGAATTGGAGAACAGCGGGGACATTGCAAAGACAAATGGGATAACATGATATTCAAAATTGTGCCGTCCATTCATCCTTCTCGTTCCCCTTTGCAATACAGTATGCTCCTGAAGGTATCATTTCAATTTAGTTTAGATTACTCGATCCATTAGCTGATAAACAACACAGTAATATGGGAAAGTGGATATCAATTATTAACTGTGCATTTATTTACTGCTTCATAATTTATATGAGTCTGGAGTTCTCCTTCCTTTTTTGAAACAGGAAATCAGGGTGAAGCTGCTGGGGATTTGAAGTGCTCAGTAAAACTATTCTTGGCATTGGCCAGCACTCATGCTCTTGTTTTCCTGTTAAGTTTGGGCGTTCATCCGGCTGGATGAACTATCAAGGAATCTCAAGGTCTATGCGGCGGAAGCACTTTGGCCTGTCTTTTGGAAGGTGTTTCAAAAGGCATGATACTGTGGTGGTAAAGTCCATACGGGTCCCACGAGATTGATTCCTTCCACATCAGTGTGCAATTGGTTCCTATAGTCTGGAGCGGGCTAAGCAAGTGAAGTTATCGCAGTGAGCTGAGATCAACATAAGAGCCCAGTCAGTGCAGTTGATGTGAAGTTTGTAGTTGGAATGCCAGGGCATCTCCAGAATCACATTGGACTAAGGTGCATTATTCAGATCAAAAGTAATATTCTCAGTGGCTCATCTTGGTAGAAGAAAGTAATCAACTGCATGTGTGAGATTACTGGGAAAGAGGTGCGATGAGACCCATGAACCACTAACACATTCCCGTTTTCCTTTGGATACTAGGAAGATGTGAAAGGTATTTCCACACAGTTCCCAGCGACTCTGCAATCAATGTACATTGTTTCTCATGCAGCTTTTACCCCATATGCGCCACAGATAACTGCTAGCATCAGGGCGGTGATGCTCGTTTCTGGTTTGGGGATGTCAGGTTGGAAAGTTTGTTGGATGCTCTTATATGGCACACAGACCTGCATTAATGCTGTGCTGAATCATTTTCCTGGTCGGTCTTTGTGAGCTCAACTCCGTAGTGGGGGTGCTTAGGTCAAGAAGAACATTGTTTTATGAAGGCTGTCATGATCCCATCTAAAGCATGGCCTGCACGCACCACAATTGCATGGGTTCTGCGAGTCTGTTGCAATTCTGGTTCTTTGAACTTTCCTTGCATTTGGTTGTACTTCTAGATCACTATAATCCGCAGGGGTTTCCAGTGGGCTCACCGTCTGTGAACACAACTCTGTTGGCTCCTCTCATAAACCTCTCCAGAATACTGAAGGTCCTTTCCCTTCTCACCAAATGGTTTCTACCACCCAAATGGTTGAATGTGGTTACATAGGTGAGAGGATCCTGTGAGCCTTCACTTAAACCTAATAATATGTTGTGCTGAGCAAGCATGCATATGTGCTTCATGAGAGAACAATTTCTCCAGTTCAGATGTAAATGCTTGTACTGGGTCATCACAATACACTAGATGAATGGACTCCCTGGCAACCGTAGTCCGCCAAGTAAGATTAAACAAAGGCAACTTTAGTTCTATCATTTGAAAATGTTTGGGGGTAACACATAAAATTGATCTGGCAATGATTCATGAAAATTGTCTATTTCTCGGTATATCCACTGATTCTTTGTAGGGGACAAGGGCCCCATTTGAAGAATTACTAACTTGGATCAGTGGCTTTTGTGGTGGTGGCAGGAAGCCGTCAACTGCATAGTTTAGTGGAGCGGCCCATAGATCGCTTCGATGACCTTTTGATGGGATCTGTTGCGCCTGAACTGAATTAACCATGACCGCAGAGATGCTTGTGACTTTTTACCTGCTTCCTTGGGTTTCAGATCATAAATCTCTATGAAAGCAGCTGGATCATTTAAGTTCTGCTCAGAAGAATCCTTGTTGCTTTGGTGGTAGCAGTGTGTGGGTTTGGCATTTTGTCAGGCCTTATGTGCTCTTCCACTGGAAACGACGCAGATTCCACATTGCCTCTGTCCGGCATCTCTAGGAACCCAACATGAAGCCGTTTTGAGGAAAGACCAACGGTGGCAATGGGGTGGGAATATTGCTGTGTATGAGACTCTCTTGAAAAGGGCCTCTTCAGTTTGTTAATGCAGGTGTAACTCCAACTGGCAAGGGGGAAGATTGGAAACCTTTCGGAATAATCCTTTGCTGTGTTAATGAACCCTGGGGTACCTTGCATGGACTTGGAGATCTGGAGGTAATGGTTAGCGGGAGTCACTGTTCAGTCTTAGGCCATCTTGAGATGCAGAGGTGATACTGAAACGTCCTGCCAAACATTGCATCAAGCTTTTTATTAATCCACGTCCTGTCAATGTGCCAAACTCTTATACCAAAAGATAATAAAATATGCTGAAATGGTTGATAGTTTTGCTAAAAAAGTGTTCCAAGTGCCCACAACCAAAAGCTTTTTGTCAGAGTCAGAGAGTTGTCTGAACACTTTGCTATCTAAATAATCGGTAATGTACACAAGTGGGACGTTCATAAATGTTGATCAGAAATCTAATATTTTTGTCTTCTACAGTTGATTGAGCGGAAGAATCAGGGTTAAGATGGTAGGGGTTGTGATTTCTTTATAGTGTAGATGGATCCAGGATCGCTGGAAAGAAGATAAGTCATGGTGGGGACTCCGAATACAAGTGGAGAAAGTGCGGGCGTGGCCTTAAATAGAGTACAGATAACATGGCCACCCACTGGATTACTTGGAATTCCAAGTCCTGTCAATGTGCCCAACTCTTATGCCAATTTGAACTCTGGGTGACGAAGTCTGGTAAGATTATTTTGTCTTCACGTGATCATCCTCTTGGTCCATTGACCCTTACTGTGCGACAACATGTATTGGGGGCCCAAGAGCCATCCTTTCATCCTACATAATGGTGAGATGAAATGGGACATGTTGGTGTGCAGGGCCTAACCCGCGGCTGGCATTTTGTTATGATGGTATTAAATCCGTATATTTTAATTAGTTGATTAGAGTCCACATTTCAGAATAGTTGAGAAACCTTGTTAATATGACATATCGAAATTGAGACCAGCACACTAATTGAGGTTCAATTAAAAATATGTTCATAGAATAAAGGAGAGACCTAAAACATGTAGTTAAGATTGGAAAACAAGAGAACTGATGCCAACCCCACCATCAAGTCACTCAAGAAAAAAAAACATACTGAGGGCAGTGGTATTCCACCAAACAACCACAACCAAAGACAGGTGTAAAATAGTACATCATTCTACGAAATCCAGCAGACACCTCTAAGTGAGATAAGATGGCTTTAAAGAAATAATCAGCTTTACAAGAAGGTTGAGTAATTTGCAGTGAAACTATGAGATTGTGTAGTCAAAATGATCGAGGTAAAATGAATGGAAAAATCATGCTAAACCACACTGAAAGGTGTTCAGTTACAGCCTAAGAAAATGGGGTGAAAGATTTAGAGAATCATTCCAGATATTTGAATTTCCAAATTATCAGAATCTGACAGGGAGGACGTTTTATTGAAGAAAGATTTGCTAACCGAATTGAATCAAGATATAATCATTATGAGAGCGCATTGTGTTCCTTTCATAGGTTAAAAAAATAGACAGCTATGAGATGGAGATATTCATTGATGTGCTATGAGACTGAAAACAGACACAAGAGATGGTTGCTTTTTTCTAGCCTTCAACATAGCAGTTGGAGTGTGGCAATACTAACATAAAATAAGAAAATGTTGGAATAGGAGAATGGGGGATTTTAAATGGCAGATGTATAGCACGTCACACAAGTGTAATGTGTCACCCCTCCTGGGAGCTTCGCATCTCCAAGGGCTTGTGCTGTCAGTAACCACGTGACCTAAAGAATAAAAGCAATGAGCGGTATCCCGCTCGTCAGTCTACAGAGTAACTGAACCATGGGGTGTTGTGTCGTTATTCTGCAGCACCATGCTGGTGCTGCGCAGTTCGCTGAGGGCCTCCCCCAGCCAGGCCATCCACCGTGACAGTGCTCCGGCCGGGCAACGCTGTCCCTCATGCTGCCTGCCATGTTAGTAGAGCCCCTGCCGGGCAACTCTATATTGGAGAGCCGGTGCCCCTGCTGGGCAACACCGGCATCGTCTGCTGGTGCAGGCCTGGATGCCCCCAGACCTAGGAGGAGCCTGCGTGCTCGCAGGATGACTGAGTGCCCCCATTACGGAGCTTCTGCTGGGTGCCCCAGCCTTGAAGTCATGTTGGGTGCTCCCGACATATGCAGGGTGACCCCTGCCTGTAATCCCGGTGCATGATCGCAGCCCATGGTATGCTCGGTGCCCCCAGCATGTTGGCTGGGTGCCCCCAGCCTTGGTCTGCCGGGCTTGCGTTACCGCAGGCCAGGACATAACAAGGAGGAAACGGGACATGTTTTATGGAGTGGCAAATATAGATGTAGTGCTAGATTGGACTACGTTTTGATTTGCTTACATTAAGTGTATCCAGAAGTAAAGAAGGATCAGGCACCTTTGAGAGAAAACTCATTGATTAGTCTAAACTTAGAGGGTGAATAGTTTATTAAAAGGAAGAAAGGAAGGTGGATAATGGAAGATGAATGAGGCGAGTTCCCTGCATCAGATTCATGTACATCCAGGCTTTGGGGGATTTCCTAGGATCGCACGTTGCCCCTGAGCTATCCTCCCGAGACACCGTAGACTCGGCACTGTCAAGCCACGCCCCCCACACGCACGCGCTCGCAGAGCACTAGAGACATCCAGAAGCCACTCACACGTGGGGAAGCAGATATGCAAGGAAGAAGGGAAGGCCTACCCAAGGGGCCTGGCACCGTTACTATTTTGTAGGTCCTCCAGCCTACCCCAACCAAAAGACACAGATCGGGCTGTGCAGGCACAGCAAGGCACGTGGTAAAGGTGCACCAGTCGACTTCACCTTGTTCCACAGGCCCAAAGGGACAAGCACAAGGGCGCACACCCACCTAGCTCGGGATAGTGGCCTGGATTCCCAACTGTGTTCTGGTTCAGTGACAGCTCTGCTATCCTTTTAGAGGCAGTGCCTCCCGCTTTTTGAGAAATGTACTGTTTTTCATAGAGACCAGTAAAACTCCTCTTCGTGGTAATGTGATTTCACTTATTTGTTGTTATCTTTTATGAGACTAATGTGCCCGAAATAAAGATGTTCTTGTCCTCACTCTCTCTTCTTTTTGGCAACTAGTGATTGGTGACTGTGGTCTCGGCGCAATAGACATCAAATCCAGACTCCTTCACTAGACCATGTCCCTGCATATCACATTTGTCCAATCACGTTACATCCATGCAATAGAGTTAACTTTTCTGCCAACACCGGGAGCCCTTTAAATGCGCTATGTATGACAGCATGTGAATATACAAAATATTCTACAACTAAGAAGATATGATCTGTTTGATGAGCCTTCTTTTTTGGAGTGAATGCAGCACGTGATTACAGCCCATATTCTTCACGGGGCATTCCCATTAAACATGATACTGGCACAGAATAAAACACTGGTGGTGTGGAAGATACCAGATCTTTTATATTTGAAAGCACACACTGAACTAAATCACTTGTGGCAACTACCCCTGTTTAAGGGACAGGCACAGTCACATTAAATGAGTTACACATAATCACATGCTTTAGTAACATAGTGCTGCTGGGTATTTTAGCCTGTACTGCTCTGTAATTTGGGCACAAGGCCACATCATTCTCCACCATTCCCCATGTCTAGTTGTATAGCAAGTTATTGGTTAATGGTTTTTCAAGAACTAAAATAATACTTTGTTTTATAGATTTACTGTTTCTTCATTTGCCCAACAATAAAAGAATTACAAGTAGAATGCAAGATGACGTGAGTGCGAACAATGTCCACTAGATTGTGGAACTGTGCTGTTGAAAGTGTTAAAGTGCTAAAGACTTGAAGAAACTCAACGAAAGGGCAAGTGTAATAACTTCTCTGTCCATTTTTAATAATGCGAGAAACACTTGTAGTTCTAAGAAAAATAAAACAAGACAGTTTAAAGAATGCAGTTTATCTTGTGATTCTGGTTAATTGTGGCCTTAAAGGGATTCAGATATGGGAGCTAAGCAGAGCATTGGGGCCGTTTCAAATACAGACATATCCAGTGCATCTGTATTCACTGAAACATTAGCACCAATTCAGGAACTTATCTGTAACAATGGGAACTGAGTTGATGCTGAAACATGTTAGGCAGTATTCACCATGGCAGACCGGAGGGGGCGCTGCCACCTATCTTTTGTCACACAGTTAGGCCAGAGGCAACCTAGACCACCTAAAGTCAGGTAATCAGGGGGAATAAGTCCGTTTGGAGTGTTCCCGAATTCCTGATTGGCCAATCAGCAAAAAGTACTAGAGAAAAATTGCAATTTATTGGACACACTTACGATATTGATATATAAGAATAAAGCTGATTGGAGCTTCTTGGCAGTGAAGAATCCCAATATTCAGCTTCATGCAAATGACAGCTCTCATTATCTGGACACTGCTGAAGATACTGTGAGCAGAAGATATCAAATCATGTCAGAATTCCCCAAAATAGATTGAATGACGTACAACACTATCCAAATCAAAGTTGGTGTGAACAGTAAAGGTATGGAGTCGTTTACTAGATATTCTTCTGATAGGAGTTCAACAAATTCAGCTCTCAAAATTGTTTGTGGCACTGCAAAGTCTTGAAGTGGATGGACATGCCAAATCCTAGCACAATGGGATATAAAGATTATTCACACCCAGGAAGGGCCATTGGCCAATCAGATGGCTGGAACAGAACGCAAGAATAAACATTCTCCACCCACTGTTCCAGCCACCCAAGCCTTTCCCCGGGTTGTGCTATTTTTGTATTCATTTTTAAGCAGGGGGAGGGCACGGGGAGCCTCTCCTATGCAGGAAATTAGTGTTCCCAGATCTGCTACAACATGAAGACTCTAGCTTGGGTGCACCATATATGCTGTGTTATCAATTTACAACATCCCTATTCAATTTTACACTGTACTCTACATGTTGTATATCATGTAATTGTAAGTTGCTTATTGGTTGTCATGGGCTGATATTTTTCTATTAATTGGGGTTGGGCCAGGTTCTAGTTTCCACCAGTTCCCCCACTGCATGTTAAAACCCCTCAACCGTTAAGGGCATGTATGTTTGTCCGGAAATCCCATAGGAAATCATTGTAGGCTCCACCCACTCCTGCAGTTAATCAACATTTCACCAGAACTGGGAATACATTTTGGTGAAGGGATAAATTGCACTGGATGTTGGGGATGTGCTATTGTAGGAAATGTTGGTAGTTCATAATATGGGTTATTTTACTGTTTTGGAATGAAGCGATTGTTGTTAGGGAAAACATGAGCATTCGGAAAGTGTCCAACATTTCTGGAATCATGGGAGTTATAGCCATTTTGAGGACTCCCCCGTGTAAATGTTTGATTTAACTGCATGAGTCAACCACTCAAATAGGGGAGTCTTGGAGCGTGAGAGGTTTGAATATTTGGCACAAGATCCCCAAGGTTTTGACACAGCTCAATAGACATCAGATAAAACTGGCATTCTTGCAAGAAACTCAGCTGATTGATCTGGTATTACCAGACTGCTTCGAGATGATCAATCCAGGTTCTGCCCCAAATGTAGCACTAAAACAGTCAGCATCTATGTGGCCGGCAACACCCTTCAGATTATCGAGAAAGGGGACTTGTGCCTACTAGTCTTCCTGGACTTCTAGGCTGCCTTCGACTCAGTCGACCATCACGCACTCCTTTCGCACAGGGTGGGCTTCTCGGGCACTGTCCTGAAATGGTTTTGATCCTACATATCTGGCAGATACCAGGCTGCCCAGAGCGGCTCCCTTAGCTCTGAATGCCACCCATCACCTGTGGAGTCCCTCAGGGTTCCATATTTTAACCTCTATATTGAACCACTGGGCTCACATGTAGACAACCCAACATCACAATACTGAATTACGCAGATGATACACAGTTGTACCTAAAGGTAAAGGGTCTAAAAGATATCATGCCTTGCAAACTCTCAGACGTAGATAAGTGCCTACTTAAACCTCACAAGACCGAATTCGTAGTCCTGGGCCACCTGCAAGCAGGAACCCACTCAAAGTTGTGTGGATGAAATTTGCTTGGATGGATACAACCCTCAACTCACCCTTTGAGCAAAATACCATTATGCATAGAAATGTTGGCTTCTAATAACTAATTGCAAGAAAATCTCAAACTGCTTGGCAACAGATTTCTCTATTCCACAAGATGAAGCCCTTCCTCCTACCCCAGGACTCCATAACAGTGGTGTAGGCCATTTGATTGTTCAGATTGACAGGGGTAACCCCATACACACGCTTTGAAACACTTGTGTTGTGTGTAGGCGCGTTATAAATGCCATATCATATCATATCACACTCACAGGGTTCCTGACTTCTCACCTGGTGCCCCCTCAAAAATGGCACACCATCCTGTGGCTTGCCTTAGCCCTAGCTCTAGAAAATTTTACCAAATCACCCCACCTTGCACAAATTCCAGAGATTCCCCAACCTGTCTAGGATTTGGTTCGAAACCACCTGCCTTACGTCAAAGAAAATACCTCTGATACACCGGCCTGCTTGATGGCCCAACTAGAAACATTGAGCGGGACATGGTCATCTCACAGTAGGACTATCACCAGACTGAAAACTAGACTTGCTCACAAGGAGCAAACTAGGAAACTGTCCTTCTCATTCTATTCTGCGGTCCTCTAGAATATGGTGGCAATCCAGACTACTCCAAGTATTTTATTTTAGGAAAGAAGTGAAGACCTGGCTCGTCCAACAACACCTTGGTGTAAGCATAATCTGGCTATCTTCTGCAAACCCCCATCCTTATATTATACTTTGATCATTATTTCTAATCTGTACTTGATGACTTGTTGAAATTCTCAAATCTTTTTTTTTCTCTATGACCTGTACAGCTGTCTGTTGCTTATGAGCTATGTTTGTGCAATACAAATATAATAATACTAATAATAATAATGAACTGATAATGAACATACCGGTTTTGCTAAAAGGGTGCGGTGGCTCACGATGTTTCTCTAATTATACAACGTACTTAAGGAGAGTTCTTATACTATGTCACCATAGTCTACAGCTCTGCATCAGGAAAGTCTTTGTAGACACAGAAGGGAGGAAAGTTATTGTGGCATCGAAGATAGTGGTTATTAACTTTATACTGGTCAACCGTTATGCACCAATTTATTACTCCCAAAGTTTGAGATGGTCTTCACCAATGAAAAGAATTTACTAGAACTAATATTTTGGTGAGAGTTGATTTTAATACAGCCCTTGATGTCCTGATCCTCTGGTAACAACTGATGTGCCATCCTGTCCTTTATGGAATAGGCATCTGTTGACACCAGAACGCATTCCGGTTCCACTTTCATGATTCTGAATATGATGGCGGCTCTAAGATCAGTGGATTCATGGAGAAGGGTACATAATCCAAAAAGAGAACATACATTCTATTCCACATTTCATAACACGTTCTCATGGTTAGAATCGTGATTGGAATTTTACAGAATTTTTTATGCTACCAGAGACTGGACAATCTTGTCTCATAGCCGGTCAGACCATTTCATGGTACTCCTTCATATTGTAGTAGGCCAGGCAACCCCTTAGATGAGCACCTGGCGATTTTAATGCAATGTTATCCCTGATCATACCTTCAAGTACATGCTACGGGAGGAAACACTATGATTTTTATAGCAAAAATAAAGGGACAGTCTTAAATTCACTATAGCATGGGAGACCTTTAAGGTTGTCTTGAGGGGAATATATATTTTGAAGGCAGTGCGAATACTTAGAGAGAGTTGTAGTGAACCAGACTTGGTTGAGTCGTCTCTGCAGATTAAACAGTGCTGTGACTAATCACAGGAATTCGTCCCTTCTCCCAAAGGGGGAGCGCCCCGTGAGGCTAGGGAGGGGAGCCCACTCCACAAAGCCCTCCCTAAGGGTAGAGGCAGTGGGACCTTACTGGGAGAGAGTCCCCCTTTGGAGACAAGGAATACAGTTCTGATGAGGAACTCCCTAAAAGGTCTGTTAATAATATCTCTGAAAACATCTATTGTGGAACCATGCAGGAGGAAGAAAGCCATATGTTTTATTGTCACACAGAAACCCAAAATATCCTTGAAAATGGAATATCCCATTCCACTGGGATAAAGAAACCAGCCAAGAGCAATAATGAGATACCCGAACATACGTAGAGGAAGTCTCAAGCATACGTCATACAGACGGAGGAAGGAGACTGGCAAAAGAAAAGCCTGGGAGTTTCAAAGGTTTGGTGTTGCCGCTTAATGCGAGAGAAACAGGCGTGACATATCTTGAATACAGGGGAGAAATAGCGTCTTACCTGGGAATATATCAATGGTGGTGGCGGGACCCTGATAGCCTTGTGGTGGACCATGAGTCCCTCAAACAATGACGAAACCAGCCCCCCAAGAAAATCACGAAATATAACAATACAGGAAGTATCTTACGGTCATCCTCAATATCAAAAGGGACAAGAGAGTAACACAATACTACAGAGAAGCAACCCAAAGCCACAAGGGGTCCCAGTAACATTGGCCAGAGAAGCCACAGGGGAAAACGGTAGACACAGGAGGGGAGATGATAATCGTTATGGGACTAATCCCACTCGTCACAGTGAAAGTAAATAGACTGTGATACTTGAACCCATAAGGGGTAGTGATAATCGTTATGGGATTGATCATACTCATTGCAGTTAAAGTCAAAGTCAAGAGATTGTTATAATTGAACGAAGCCGATAGATGGTGATATTTAAACAAAGAGAAGTGATCATGGATGAATATGAGGTTGCTCATATACATCTCACCTATAGTAAAGAGACTTTAATACATAAACCCATAGAAGTGCATGTAAACCATTATGAGAGTAATCCTACTCGTCTCAGTAAAGATAAAGAAACACACACTATAAAGCCTCAAGAAGTGAACAAGAGTCAATACTATAATATTCAGTCTCAAGTGAATAAAGCTCAAGAGAGGGGAATGGAAAGGGAGACTAGTAAATGGTGGAACTGTTTATCTCAAGAAGAGAGAAATATAAACTTCTATAAATAAAAAGGATGAACAGAAAAGAAATAGAATCAAAAAGGATAACCATCCCAGAAAGGAAAAAACAAGTCAAATCACATATGAACTGTATGAACGAATCAAAACTACAACCATAGGTTACTTTAAGATTATGTATGGATGAAGTAATTTTCATACAGCAAACCATATAAAAGGAGAAGGGAGTAATTCTGCTGTTCTTAGTTGTTATTACAGTGGTAGGTTCAGTTAGCTTAGTTTTGGACGGTGGACAGTTTCTGTGAAGACATTCACTGACAACTGACAAGCTCCTTAGTTGTGTTAGGTAGGGACACCTTATAAAATAGGGAGAGTTAGGCATTTTCCTTTCTCTAAGACATCTGAATATAAAATGGTCTATCAGAGTCTGCCTCCTTCTTTTGATCCGCCACCGTGCCTACAGAAATGTAGAGAACTAGCCCCCTGAGACGTAAATATTTTAATCAGAGGGCTATGTGCCCCCATTACTGAGCTTCTGCTGGGTGCCCCAGCCTTGAAGTCATGTTGGGTGCTCCCGACATATGCAGGGTGACCCCTGCCTGTAATCCCGGTGCATGATCGCAGCCCATGGTCTGCTCGGTGCCCCCAGCATGTTGGCTGGGTGCCCCCAGCCTTGGTCTGCCTGGCTTGCGTTACCGTAAGGCCAGGAGATAACAAGGAGGAAACAGGACATGTTTTATGGAGTGGCAATTATAGATGTAGTGCTAGATTGGACTACGTTTTGATTTGCTTACATTATGTGTATCCAGAAGTAAAGAAGGATCAGGCACCTTTGAGAGAAAACTCATTGATTAGTCTAAACTTAGAGGGTGAATAGTTTATTAAAAGGAAGAAAGGAAGGTGGATAATGGAAGAGGAATGAGGCGAGTTCCCTGGATCAGATTCATGTACATCCAGGCTTTGGGGGCTTTCCTAGGATCGCACGTTGCCCCTGAGTTATCCTCCCGAGACACCGTAGACTCGGCACTGTCAAGCCACGCCCCCCACACGCGCTCGCAGAGCACTAGAGACATCCAGTAGCCACTCACACGTGGAGAAGCAGATATGCAAGGAAGAAGGGAAGGCCTACCCAAGGGGCCTGGCACCGTTACTATTTTGTAGGTCCTCCAGCCTACCCCAACCAAAAGACACAGATCGGGCTGTGCAGGCACAGCAAGGCACGTGGTAAAGGTGCACCAGTCGACCTCACCTTGTACCACAGGCCCAAAGGGACAAGCACAAGGGTGCACGCCCACCTAGCTCGGGATAGTGGCCTGGATTCCCAACTGTGTTCTGGTTCAGTGACAGCTCTGCTATCCTTTTAGAGGCAGTGCCTCCCGCTTTTTAAGAAATTTACTGTTTTTCATAGAGACCAGTAAACCTCCTCTTCGTGGTAATGTGATTTCACTTATTTGTTGTTATCTTTTATGAGACTAATGTGCCCGAAATAAAGATGTTCTTGTCCTCGCTCTCTCTTCTTTTTGGCAACTAGTGATTGGTGACTGTGGTCTCGGCGCAATAGACATCAAATCCAGACTCCTTCACTAGACCATGTCCCTGCATATCACATTTGTCCAATCACGTTACATCCATGCAATACAGTTAACTTTTCTGCCAACACCGGGAGCCCTTTAAATGCGCTATGTAGGACAGCATGTGAATATACAAAATATTCTACAATTAAGAAGATATGATCTGTTTGATGAGCCTTCTTTTTTGGAGTGAATGCAGCACGTGATTACAGCCCATATTCTTCACGGGGCATTCCCATTAAACATGATACTGGCACAGAATAAAACACTTGTGGTGTGGAAGATACCAGATCTTTTATATTTGATAGCATACACTTAACTAAATCACTTGTGGCAACTACCCCTGTTTAACCCCTGACACTAGCACACTTCTTTATAATCAATGAGGGGTTAGTATAGGATGGATAAAGTAGCAAAAATACTTTTATGATTTCAAGCGAAAAGCAATGAGGAATAAAATGCAGTACAGAAATACTTGATATGATTTTAGCAAAAGATAAGATAATCACTTTTTCTCTGGCAATTCACCCCCCTCCCCTATGCAATGTAAGAAATGGAAGGAGATGGAAGTAACACACACAGTTCTCAGGAATGCAATCAAATACAATACGAAATTCAATTCCCACGCCAGCAAGCTTAGAGAAAACCGGTATGAGTTTTAAAACACAGGCCCAAGTGCTTTGAATGTGGTGGCAATGAAGTGAGAAATATGCTGAAAATGCTTTTAATTCCCTTTAGGAGGTTCAGGGTGAGTGAGAGATACTTGGGATGAGCTCAGGCTCACTTTAGCAATGATTCAGGGATGGTTATTAAGAGGCAAACAAATTTTTAGCAGAGGAAAGCAAAAAGCTGCTATCTTTTTACAGGTAAAGAAATTAGGCCAAATTGCAAATCGCTGCAAAATTCGCGAGTGCGTGAATCGTGATTACGGCAAAAGTATGGGGAGTAGCAAGTCGGTTCTAGGTTCGTTAAAAAGCTGAGATTCTAAGCTTTCAGAGGAAAGTTAAATTCCGTTCCTGGCCCAAACGGTTCCAGAGATACGGACAATCAAATAGAGGTAGATTTTCGGATTTAAAGTAAAACTCAAAATGACAGGTGACAGCTTGCAGCTTCAGAATTGACAGGTGACAGTTGTGCAGCTTTACAAATGACAGATGACACGATTTCTAGGAGGCTGTTCTACTTAGGTCAAAATAGTTTGGATTAGATTATTTTAACTAAGAGATTGGTTCTGCACAGTTCTGCTAGGTACTCACAATATAAATTTGAAATAGGCCTCGCCACGCATCTGGTCAGGTTTTAGACTGGACTCCGGTTCTGGTCTCGGCACTTCACAGTGATCTGGGTCAGCTCTCTGGTTCTGCTCACACCGGTCTGGGTCACTCTGGATCTCTGGTCTGGTTTCTGGGTCTCTCTGCTTTCTCTGGGTACAGCACTGCTTCTGGATCTTTCTGGCACAGGGTTTCAGGCCAGAATCAACAGCTCAGCCCGGCTGTGAATAGTCTGCAAATGATTTTGAGGCCTGCTGAAAAATACTTTTGCTTGCAGTGGGGCTTCTTGGTTCAAAGTTCTGTAGTCTCTGTTTAGCTTGGAAGTCTAAGTGTTGGATCACTGGATGTGAAGTCGTCGGTCAGCATGCTCCGCAGCAAATGGAATTGAATGTCTCTACCTGTCCCAGCAGTCTCTTTTTATGTGTTTTGAAAATGGGTGTGTGCCTGGGCCTAGCTAAGCCTGCCCCTCTCTACTTGTCATTGGCCCAATTCTCCCCTCTCCCATGATTGGGGGAAGGAAATGGATTGTCAGCATGATGAAGTCTGTTTATGGGTCAGAGGATCCTCCCCTGGTCAGTTTGCCCACAAATCTATATTTGATTCAAATACATCCTTCCCAGATATACAATTTGTTGAAATTACATGTGCACATAATATATTCCTTATGGTCCATGCTTGTCCGCCTCTGATCTTCCTGGGGGCTTGCATTAAAAAATGACAACATTTTGCGCTTTTTAACTGGTTTTGCAATATCGGACATTTACCCAAAATTACACACATGTTCGCAAGGAGAATGGACATTAATTGATTAAGTGTCAGATTTTTAACATGCAGACATTTGGAGTGAGACCCTATTTTCCGCTAGCAACCCCCCAGAATACACCACAGGGTCCTAACGCCTCTCAAAATGTTCACAGAAAAATCACAAAAATAATGATATTACTTATATAATTCTGACAAGTCCGCACTATGAGTTATCTATCTTTTTAAAATGATGCCCTGGTCAAAAAGGGGTGTGGCTTCCTACATCACAGGGTGAAATAACTGGTTTATCCACTTCCCCCAAGCTCAGCTGCTAGCAGAGGCACTGCCCCTCCAAGTTTGCCCTAAGAGGAAGCCACTTTACGGCCCCCCAATATAACATTTGCCTGAGTCCAGGACAGGCCTTTGTTCAACTCCCTGTAGTCCCCAGCTGCTCCGCCCCTAATCTAATCAGAGAGGTGACAACTCCTTTTGGCAAGGGGAGTGGGTGAACAGGTTTCAACTCCTGTCGGGGGTAGTTGTCAGGCAGAATCCAGTTTCATTAAGCCAGGTTTCAGCTAAATGTCACTTTTTGTTCCCAGTTTTCTACATTCAAATCAAACTAACAATTTTTACATATACATTACATAATTACTTCCTTCAAGTCATTTCAGGATATAGTTTTACATTGTATCCACCTCTTAGCAAGTCTTTCCTTGGTCTGGTTTTGTTTCATTTGTTCAGTTTTACACAAAAGTCTGGTGGTTTTAAAACGCCGGCTTTCTGATAGTGGTGAGTACTGGTAATGCGACCATTTTTGGGATTAAGAAAATTAATTCCCCACAGTTCTGAGTTGCTTTTTTGGCAATCAGCATTGCCATTCCCAATGGTTTCAGGCTACTGTGTGTATAGCCCACTGGTGGTTTTAGGCAGTGCCCTCCTGTGCTCACAAAATAGGCTAAAATGGGTGGCAGCCTATTCTTCATGTTTTCCCTGTGCACTCTCTGGGGAGTTCTGGCCATCATGATGTTTTCCATGCCAGTACTGCACAGTTTTATTGTAGGGCTTGGATGCATGGGTAAAAACATCCCACAAATCCCAATATTCAGCTTCATGCAAATGACAGCTCTCATTATCTGGACACTGCTGAAGATACTGTAAGCAGAATATATCAAATCATGTCAGAATTCCCCAAAATAGATTGGATGACGTACAACACTATCAAAATCAAAGTTGGTGTGAACAGTAAAGGTATGGAGTCGTTTACTAGATATTCTTCTGATAGGAGTTCAACAAATTCAGCTCTCAAAATTGTTTGTGGCACTGCAAAGTCTTGAAGTGGATGGACATGCCAAATCCTAGCACAATGGGATATAAAGATTATTCACACCCAGGAAGGGCCATTTGCCAATCAGATGGCTGGAACAGAACGCAAGAATAAACATTCTCCACCCACTGCTCCAGCCACCCAAGCCATTCCCCGGGTTGTGCTATTTTTATATTAATTTTTAAGCAGGGGGAGGGCACGGGAAGCCTCTCCTATGCAGGAAATTAGTGTTCCCAGATCTGCTACAACATGAAGACTCTAGCTTGGGTGCACCATATATGCTGCGTTATCAATTTACAACATTCCTATTCAATTTTACACTGTACTCTACATGTTGTATATCATGTAATTGTAAGTTGCTTAATGGTTGTCATGGTCTGATATTATTCTATTAATTGGGGTTGGGCCAGGTTCTAGTTTCCACCAGTTCCCCCACTGCATGTTAAAACCCCTCAAGCGTTAAGGGCATGTATGTTTGTTCGGAAATCCCATAGGAAATCATTGTAGGCTCCACCCACTCCTGCAATTAATCAACATTTCACCAGAACTGGGAATACATTTTGGTGAAGGGATAAATTGCACTGGATGTTGGGGATGTGCTATTGTAGCAAATGTTGGTAGTTCGTTATTTGGGTTATTTTACTGTTTTGGAATGAAGCGATTGTTGTTAGGGAAAACATGAGCATTCGGAAAGTGTCCAATATTTCTGGAATCATGGGAGTTATAGCCATTTTGAGGACTCCCCCGTGTAAATGTTTGATTTAACTGTATGTCAACCACTCATATAGGGGAGTCTTGGAACATGAGAGGTTTGAATATTTGGCACAAGATCCCCAAGGTTTTGACACAGCTCAATAGACATCAGATAAAACTGGCATTCTTGCAAGAAACTCAGCTGATTGATCTGGTATTACCAGACTGCTTTGAGATGATCAATCCAGGTTCTGCCTCAAATGTAGCACTAAAACAGTCAGCATCTATGTGGCCGGCAACACCCTTCAGATTATCGAGAAAGGGGACTTGTGCCTACTAGTCTTCCTGGACTTCTAGGCTGCTTTCGACTCGGTCGACCATCACGCACTCCTTTCACACAGGGTGGGCTTCTCGGGCACTGTCCTGAAATGGTTTTGAACCTACATATCTGGCAGATACCAGGCTTCACAGAGCGGCTCCCTTAGCTCTGAATGCCGCCCATCACCTGTGGAGTCCCTCAGGGTTCCATATTTTAACCACTATATTGAACCACTGGGCTCACACGTAGACAACCCAACATCACAATACTGAATTACACAGATGATACACAGTTGTACCTAAAAGTAAATGGTCTAAAAGATATCATGCCTTGCAAACTCTCAGACGTAGATAAGTGCCTACTTAAACCTCACAAGACCGAATTCGTAGTCCTGGGCCACCTGCAAGCATGAACCCACTCAAAGTTGTGTGGATGAAATTTGCTTGGATGGATACAACCCTCAACTCACCCTTTGAGCAAAATCCCATTATGCATAGAAATGTTGGCTTCTAATAACTAATTGCAAGAAAATCTCAAACTGCTTGGCAACAGATTTCTCTATTCCACAAGATGAAGCCCTTCCTCCTACCCCAGGACTCCATAGCAGTGGTGTAGGCCATTTGATTGTTCAGATTGACAGGGGTAACCCCTACTCACACTTTGAAACACTTGTCTTGTGTGTAGGCGCGTTATAAATGTCATATCATATCATACTCACAGGGTTCCTGAATTCTCACCTGGTGCCCCCTCAAAAATGGCACACCATCCTGTGGCTTGCCTTAGCCCTAGCTCTAGAAAATTTTACCAAATCACCCCACCTTGCACAAATTCCAGAGATTCCCAAACCTGTCTAGGATTTGGTTCGAAACCACGTGCCTTATGTCAAAGAAAATACCTCTGATACACCGGCCTGCTTGATGGCCCAACTAGAAACATTGAGCGGGACATGGTCATCTCACAGTAAGACTATCACCAGACTGAAAACTAGACTTGCTCACAAGGAGCAAACTAGGAAACTGTCCTTCTCATTCTATTCTGCGGTCCTCTAGAATATAGTGACAATCCAGACTACTCCAAGTATTTTATTTTAGGAAAGAAGTGAAGACCTGGCTCGTCCAACAACACCTTGGTGTAAGCATAATCTGGCTATCTTCTGCAAACCCCCATCCTTATATTATACTTTGATCATTATTTCTAATCTGTACTTGATGACTTGTTGAAATTCTCAAATCTTTTTTTTTCTCTATGACCTGTACAGCTGTCTGTTGCTTATGAGCTATGTTTGTGCAATACAAATATAATAATACTAATAATAATAATGAACTGATAATGAACATACCGGTTTTGCTAAAAGGGTGCGGTGGCTCACGATGTTTCTCTAATTATACAACGTACTTAAGGAGAGTTCTTATACTATGTCACCATAGTCTACAGCTCTGCATCAGGAAAGTCTTTGTAGACACAGAAGGGAGGAAAGTTATTGTGGCATGGAAGATAGTGGTTATTATCTTTATACTGGTCAACCGTTATGCACCAATTTATTACTCCCAAAGTTTGAGATGGTCTTCACCAATGAAAAGAATTTACTAGAACTAATATTTTGGTGAGAGTTGATTTTAATATAGCCCTTGATGTCCTGATCCTCTGGTAACAACTGATGTTGCATCCTGTCCTTTATGGAATAGGCATCTGTTGACACCAGAACGCATTCCGGTTCCACTTTCATGATTCTGAATATGATGGCGGCTCTAAGATCAGTGGATTCATGGAGAAGGGTACATAATCCAAAAAGAGAACATACATTCTATTCCACATTTCATAACACGTTCTCATGGTTAGATTCGTGATTGGAATTTTACAGAATCTTTTATGCTGCCAGAGACTGGACAATCTTGCTCATAGCCGGTCAGACCATTTCATGGTACTCCTTCATATTGTAGTAGGCCAGGCAACCCCTTAGATGAGCACCTGGCGATTTTAATGCAATGCTGTCCCTGATCTAGCCTTCAAGTACATGCTATGGGAGGAAACACTATGATTTCTATAGCAAAAATAAAGGGACAGTCTTACGTTCACTATAGCATGGGAGACCTTTAAGGTTGTCTTGACGGGAATATATATTTTGAAGGCAGTGCGAATATTAGAGAGAGTTGTAGTGAACCAGACTTGGTTGAGCCGTCTCTGCAGATTAAACAGTGCTGTGACTAATCACAGGAATTTGTCCTTTCTCCCAAAGGGGGAGCGCCCCGTGAGGCTAGGGAGGGGAGCCCACTCCACAAAGCCCTCCCTAAGGGTAGAGGCAGTGGGACCTCACCGGGAGAGAGTCCCCCTTTGGAGACAAGGAATACAGTTCTGATGAGGAACTCCCTAAAAGGTCTGTTAATAACATCTCTGAAAACATCTATTGTGGAACCATGCAGGAGGAAGAAAGCCATATGTTTTATTGTCACACAGAAACCCAAAATATCCTTGAAAATGGAATATCCCATTCCACTGGGATAAAGAAACCAGCCAAGAGCAATAATGAGATACCCGAACATACGTAGAGGAAGTCTCAAGCATACGTCATACAGACGGAGGAAGGAGACTGGCAAAAGAAAAGCCTTGGAGTTTCAAAGGTTTGGTGTTGCCGCTTAATGCGAGAGAAACAGGCGTGACATATCTTGAATACAGGGGAGAAATAGCGTCTTACCTGAGAATATATCAATGGTGGTGGCGGGACCCTGAAAGCCTTGTGGTGGACCATGAGTCCCTCAAACAATGACGAAACCAGCCTCCCAAGAAAATCACAAAATATAACAGTACAGGAAGCATTTTACGGTCATCCTCAATATCAAAGGGGACAAGAGAGTAACACAATACTACAGAGAAGCAACCCAAAGCCACAAGGGGTCCCAGTAACATTAGCCAGAGAAGCCACAGGGGAAAGCGGTAGACACAGGAGGGGAGACGATAATCGTTATGGGACTAATCCTACTCGTCACAGTGAAAGTAAATAGACTGTGATACTTGAACCCAGAAGGGGTAGTGATAATCGTTATGGGATTGATCATACTCATTGCAGTTAAAGTCAAAGTCAAGAGATTGTTATAATTGAACGAAGCAGATAGATGGTGATATTTAAACAAAGAGAAGTGATCATGGATGAATATGAGATTGCTCATACACATCTAACTTATAGTAAAGACACTTTAATACATAAACCCATAGAAGTGCATGGAAACCATTATGAGAGTAATCTTACTCGTCGCAGTAAAGATAAAGAAACACACACTATAAAGCCTCAAGAAGTGAACAAGAGTCAATACTATAATATTCAGTCTCAAGTGAATAAAGCTCAAGAGAGGGGAATGGAAAGGGAGACTAGTAAATGGTGGAACTGTTTATCTCAAGAAGAGAGAAATATAAACTTCTATAAAAAAAAAGGATGAACAGAAAAGAAATAGAATCAAAAAGGATAACCATCCCAGAAAGGAAAAAACAAGTCAAATCACATATGACCTGTATGAACGAATCAAAACTACAACCATGGGTTACTTTAAGATTATGTACGGATGAAGTAATTTTCATACAGCAAACCATATAAAAGGAGAAGGGAGTAATTCTCCTTTTCTTAGTTGTTATTACAGTGGTAGGTTCAGTTAGCTTAGTTTTGGACGGTGGACAGTTTCTGTGAAGACATTCACTGACAACTGACAAGCACCTTAGTTGTGTTAGGTAGGGACGCCTTATAAAATAGGGAGAGTTAGGCATTTTCCTTTCCCTAAGACATCTGATTATAAAATGGTCTATCAGAGTCTGCCTCCTTCTTTTGATCCGCCACAGTGCCTACAGAAATGTAGAGAACTAGCCCCCTGAGAAGTAAATATTTTAATCAGAAGGCTATGGCCAAAAGATGCGTTCTATCATAGGATGGGTTGAGCACCTTAAGACCATGAAAATAGCAGTGGTGCACTGTATAAATCAACTTAAGATAATGTGCAGGAGATGAGCATTTGAATAATATATGTAAGACATATTGGGGGTCATTCCGAGGTTGGAGGTAAGGGATTACCGGCGCCTGTAAGGGCATCGATGGCGGTAATCACTTAGCTCCGTATTCCGAGTTCCCTTTGCGGGTCCCTCTTTACCTCCTGCTTTTAGCAGGAGTAAATTACGGGACCCGCAAAGTGACCTTGGAGTAAATTACGGCACCGTAATTTACGGTGCCCTAATTACCTCCTTCCCCATTCCCATTGAGCCCTACGGGGGCAGAAATGGGGATGGGGAAGGGTTATGGTGAATGGGGAATTACCGGTCCATCCAACCTTGGAATGGACCGGTAATTACTCCATTCACCATGCTGGTATTCCATGGGGTAAATAGCTCCATGGTTACCAACCATGGAGCTATTTACTCCATGGTGTAGTCCTAACTCGGAATGAGGGCCAATGTCAAGTACTCTATACCTTGAGGACACACTTTCAAGAGTTGGAGTTTGGGGTGTACCTTGACCAAGCTGTATTGGCTTGGTTCGACGACTCACACCAGGAACGTCATGCAGCATTTGGTAATGAAGTAATCACAGCAACTACTCTTGAGTTTGCATGCAGTAAGGCTTCTTCCCCTGCTGGGATACCTATTGAGTTCAACAAGGAATTTGCTTCATTGTTGGCTTCTAAATCTAATTACTTACCCCAGTAGACCTTATAACAGTACTTCTAGGGCCTGGCAAAATAGTGTTAAATGTAAATAATATCGCCCTTTATCAGTATTTAACATAGATGACAGGGTTTTTAACCAAATATTGGCTCAGACTTCTCGACTATTGCCAGTGTTTGTCCTACAAGACCCACCAGGATTTATCCCTTGTAGATCCAGACAAGCAAACCTTAGGTGCTTTTTTGATGTGTTGTCAATCTTAGGTCAAAAATGCCAGTGGTAGTGGCATTATTAGATGCTGAAAAAGCATTTCACTCTGTTGAGTGACCATTCCTGTGCCCGATTATTATATAAGAAACTGCTTGCAAGAGCTGGCATTAACAGTATTATCTCTGATACTTTTATACTCTAAGGTGGTATGAGATGGGGTTTCCACCTATTTCCACTTCTTTTTGCTCTGATAGTACAGTGTATATCTTGCGTGAGGAAAATTATTACAGAGGTCCCTTTTTTATAATCAGAGGGTACTCACACCACTTTAAGAAGATGGGTATGGGTGAGGGGTATTATAAAGCACACTATCACCAATCAGTATCTTAGTGCTGTTTTCTGCATCTCATATAGAACAAGCAGAGATGGAAATTTAAATAAAGATTTTTTTCAGAAGGCTAACAGGTCTTGTTTCATTCGAATTGAACGAGGAACTAAGATCCATCTTTTTGCTGCCTGCACTGTAAAAGGGCAAACTCCAATGAATTCTCTATGGTATTTGGGAACAACTACCAGGTTATCTTTGTCTGATCTTAGAGTTCTTACTGGAATGTAATATTCACAATGATTGGCAAGAGGACCTAGAGTGGATTGATGAAGGTTTATTTAGACAATTCTTAAGCTTTTGAGTTCAATACGCCTGTGAACCGGCAACCAGTGCAAAGTGTGCAGTGCTAGAGAAATGGGGTAAGAACGCTTCTGCTTCAGAAGGATTCTTGCCATTGCATTTTGAATTGATTGCAGACTTTGGATAGATGCTCTTGGGAGACCAAGATATATACTCCTTCCAAAGTCCAGGAATGATTTTCTCTTGTAAGTAAGGTACCCAAATGTCAATTTACCTCTGCTCATTAAAGAGGTGATATCATTTGGTGATTGCTCAGGATTGAAAATCAACTGGAATACATCCAAGTTCATTCCTCTGAATGGTAAGACAGGTGGTGATCTTGGGTTTGCATGGTGTCAAGACAAAGTTTGCAACTTAAATATTCAACTTGGCAAAAATTGCAATGCTTTGTGTAATGTGAATTATGTACCATCTCTGGAAGTTGTGAAGAAGCAGGTAGCGCTGGTCTCTCTCTCCACATTTCTTTGATGGTCAGGATTTTGCTTATCATGATGGTAATTCTTTGTATATATTTAGTAATGCAGCAATGACACAATCTATTGGTTTTTTATAAGCTACGGGCTACATTGCTCAATGTGCTACAGGCAGGTTTTGACCACCCCATCAAACCTGGTGGCTTAAGGCTTTCCAGACTGGAATAATGTTACTTGGCTACCCAAACTCAATATTAAATCTATTGGTGTCTCATACACATGACCGGACATTATGTAAAACTCGAACATATCATGCCAGCACCAAGTAGCTTGGAATCTACAATTCTGGGGCAACTACCATCCAGTCAAAGATGACCCCAAGGTTTTTTGCCTCACAGCTGGTTGCAGGTGCAGGGCCAATGCAGGCTGACCAGAAAGAGAGTGGGAACGTGGGAGCAGGAGTCCTGATGTGAATGTTCTCAGTCTTACTGGCACTGAGGCAGAGGTCGTTTGCAGCACACCATGGCTGAATTGCGGACAGACAGTCAGATATAAGAAAGGTATAAGAGGTTGCTCAGGGTAGCCTGAAGGAGAGTTGCATGTCGTCAGCGTAACACTGGAAGTTAGAGATGAAAGTGACAATCACACATGCCAGCGCAGCCATGTAGACCTTCAAGAACCAGGGGGCTAAGTTAGAACCCTGGGAAACACCACAGGTTGAAAGAGTGAGAGTAGGAAGAAAAGACCCAAGTTCCACCTGGGATGGACGGCCGGAAAAGAATGAGGTTACGCACGCCAGAGCCTGACCTGTGATTCCCAGGGTGTCACGGAGACGTGCAATCAGGATGTTGTGGTTTACCATGTCAAAGGCAGAGAAGAGGTCCAGAGGAATGAGGACAAAGGGGTGTTAGTATCGAGATTTAAGAGCAGGTCTTCACAGGTATTCAGAAAAGCGTTTTCCGTTTCTCTGGATGCTCTCTAGCCAGACTGATGGTCGTGGAGGCAACTCAGATTCAGTGTTGAGGGTGAGCTGAGAGATAGCCAGCTTCTCTAAGAGTTTGTCCAGGAATGGGGTGATAGAGATAGGGTGGTAGTTTGCTGGAATGGAGGGGTCGGCAGAGGGTTTCTTAAGCAGAGGGGGCACAATGGAGTGCTTAAGAGAAGATGGAAAAACTCTAGTGGCAAAAGAGAGATTGCAGTGATCAGCCAAGGCTGGAGAAAGAGAGTCAATGTTGTACTTAATGGTTTTGGAGTGGCATGGGTCCACCTGTTTGGATGAGGCCTTCATAGATCGGACTTGTCTGGCGACCTCATCAGGTGTAATGGGATTGAAAGAAGAGAGGAGAAGTGGTAGATTGGCAAAGGGAGGCTCCAGAAGTGTTGGTGTATGATGTGGTGTGGAAGTGAGAGAGAAAAGGATGTCTTGGGTTTTTTCAGTGAAGTGTGCAGCCAGGGCCGAGCAAAGGTCCTGGGTGGGTGTGACAGAGGAGGAGGAGGAGGGGGAATATTCAAGATTACCAGTAAGTAATCTGAGTATTACCTCCACGTCCCTCTTTCTCGTCCAGTTACTTACCTTTGAGTTGTACCAAAGCAGAAACAGGAAGGACGCCCATGCCCACCACAAAAGACACAGACACCAGCGGTAATGCGAAACCCACCCAACACCAATTTATTCAAGATACAGCAAAAAGCCAAATGCATGCTGACCATGACTCCTATCACCACCTCAACCAGACACAGCCTCCAGACACCCACACCAAAGGACGTAGACTGGAGCCCCTCCATGTTTAGTTGGTAATGCAGAATGAATGTATTAGGTGTAGCTCATGTGGCAGCTCGGCAAATATCCAACAAAGGTAGCCCCCGCAGGCCTGCCCAGGAGATGGTCACTCCTCTTGTGGACCGACCCTGGACCCAAGCTGTAGTACAGAGGCCCACAGACTCATAGAATCAAAGATTAGTCCACCGGCTAATCGTTGGAATGGAAGCCTGGCAACCACAGTCCCCTGCCCCCTGATCAGTGAGACAAAAAGGACTCTTTCTGGGACAGATAATGTAAGACCGCCTGCTTGGCATCCAGACAATGCCAAGCCTCCCGCCTAGGAGAGGACGTAGCAAGAAAGAAAGCTGAGATAACCACTTCCTGAGACCGATGGAACCAAGAGGCGATCTTGGGCACAAACGAGGGGTCACAGCCCAGCACCAAAGCCTCCTCCTCGACCACTAGAAACAGTGGCCTACGCAAGAGGGCCCTGGTTTCCCCCAAATGCTGAGCCAAAGTAATGGCAATCAGGACGGTAGTCTTCAGCAACAACTATTTCATCTAAATCTCCTCCTGGGGCTAAAATGGAGGCTTCTGCAATATGGACATAACCAAAGGAAGGTCCCACGGGGAACCCCAACTGGGCCCAAAGGAAGTGTATCTGCTGCCCCTTTCAAGAGCGTTGAGACCAGAGCCTCGCCCCCTACCGGAGAGGACCAGGAAACCTGGAAAGCCCGAATGGCAGACCACTGAGAACAGAAAGTAGAGACCACCAACCCCTTCTCCGCCCCTTCATGAAGAAATTGCAAAATGTCTGGGATGCCACACTCCAGTGCCAGGACACACTTCAGGTGACACCAAGCCAGAAAATTAGCCCAATGACGGTCAGAACTTAAGTGTAGAGGACTGATGCGCCCTCTGAACCATCCCAGCCACTGCAGCTGAAAGGCCTAATGCCAGGAGATCCCTCCTCTCTGTTTCCAGAACCCACAACGGATGAGAGAGGAGAAGGGGGACATTGACCACCCGCAATGCAGACGGCCACCTGAGCAACACCCAAGGAGAAGCTAACTGCATCTCCAGAAGGCCCGGGAACCACCTCCTCTGAGGCCAGTAAGGGACCACCAGGATAAACACACGTGGAGATGATCTGATTGTGCTGATGACCTGCAGAATCAGGGGATTTGGAGGAAAGGCATAAAGAAGCTCTGAAGGGACAAGTCAAGGGAAGAGTGTCCACCCCCCCACAAACCCCTGGGGGGCAGAGTCCTCAAGCAAAACCAGGAAAGTTGAGAGTTGCAGGGGGAGACAAAGAGGTCCATCCAGGGATGCCGAACCACCGACACACATCCTGAAAAACCTTGGGACAAAGAGACCGGAAACACCCTGCTGAGCCAGCCAGTCCAGAGTCACATTGTCCACCCCCCGGATATGGACCGCTCTCAAGGAGACCAAGTGTGCCGTGCCCCAGGTCCAAATGGACAAAGCCAGATCCTCCAGGGAGCGGGACCCCGTAGCTCCCTGATGGTTGATGGAAGCAAGAGCCAAGGTGTTGTCTTTCCAAACCATAACATCATTCTGCTAGATCGAAGACCTGAAGACCACCAAAGCCCTAGAACACCTGATAACTCCTTCCAGTTGGAGGAGGGCAGTTTCAAAAGAAAAGAGTTCCAGTGAGCACGGAACGTATTCAAGCGTAAGTACTGGGAAGAGGAATGGGGACATGGAGGTAATGACTTATTCATTCAAATGGATGTTAAATTTTAATTTGTGCAATATTCATTTCAATGGGTTTCATATTCATTCCATTGCATGTCCTATTCACTTCAACATGTGTCATATTCATTTCAATGGGTGTCATATTTATTTCAATGCATGTCCTATTCATTTTAACGCATGTCTTATTCATTCCAATGCATGGTATATTCATTCAAATGCATGTTATATTCACTTCAACGTGTGTCATATTCATTTCAATGGGTGTCATATTAATTCCATTGCATGTTCTATTCACTTCAAAGTGTGTCATATTCATTTCAATAGATGTCATAATTATCTCAATGCATGTCCTATTCATTTCAATGTGTGTCTTATTCATGCCAATACATGTTATATTCAGTTCAATGTGTATCATATTCCTTTCAATGGGTGTAATATTTATTCTAATGAATGTTATATTCACTTCAACCTGTTTCATATTCATTTCAATGGGTGTTATGTTCATTCCATTACATGTCCTATTCACTTCAACGTGTGTTATATTCATTTCAATGGGTGTCATATTCATTCCATTGCATGTCCTATTCACTTCAACATGCGTCATATTCATCTCAATGGGTGTCATATTTATTTCAATGCATGTCCTATTCATTTTAACACATGTCTTATTCATTCCAATGCATGGTATATTCATTCAAATGCATGTTATATTCACTTCAAAGTGTGTCATATTCATTTCAATGGATGTCATAATTATCTCAATGCATGTCCTATTCATTTCAATGGGTGTTATGTTTATTTCAACGTGTGTCATATTTATTTCAACGTGAGTTATATTTATTTCAATGGGTGTCATATTGATTCCATTGCATGTCCTATTCCCTTCATGTGTCATAATCATTTCAATGGGTGTCATATTTATTTCAATGCATGTCCTATTCATTTTAACGTGTGTCTTATTCATTCTAATGCATGGTATATTCATTCAAATGCATGTTATATTCACTTCAACGTGTGTCATATTCATTTCAATGGGTGTCATATTCATTCCATTGCATGTTCTATTCACTTCAAAGTGTGTCATATTAATTTCAATGGATGTCATAATTATCTCAATGCATGTCCTATTCATTTCAATGTGTATCTTATTCATGCCAATACATGTTATATTCACTTCAATGTGTTTTATATTCATTTCAATGGGTGTCATATTCATTCCAATGAATGTTATATTCACTTCAACCTGTTTCATATACATTTCAACGTGTGTCATATTTATTTCAACGTGAGTCATATTTATTTCAATGTGTGTCATATTCATTTAAATGGGTATCATATTTATTTCAACGTGTGTCATATCTATTTCAACGTGTGGCATATTTATTTCAATGGGTGTCATATTCATTTCAATGGGTGTCATATTCATTCCACTGCATGTCCTATTCACTTCAACGTGTGTCATATTCATTTCAGTGGGTGTCATATTCATTCCAATGAGTGTCCTAATCACTTCAACGTGTTTTATATTCATTTCAATGGGTGTTATATTTATTTCAACGTGAGTCATATTTATTTCAATGTGTGTCATATTTATTTCAATGCGTGTCATTCATTTCAATGGGTGTCATATTTATTGCAATTGGTCTTATATTCATTTCAATGGGTGTCATATTTATTTCAACGTGTGTCATATTCATTTCAATGGGTGCCATATTCATTCCATTGCATGTCATATTCACTTCAACGTGTGTCATTCACTTCAATAGGTGTCATATTAATTTCAATGTGTGTCCTATTCATTTCAATGCATGTCTTATTCATTGAATTTCAGTGTATGTCATACTCATTTCAATACATGTCATACTCATTTCAATACATGTTATACTCATTTCGATACGTATTATAGTCATCTCAGTGTATGCTTACCCATTTCACTGCATGTTGTATTCACTTCAATATGTCACATTCACAAAGGTGTAATTTTGACTTGAACGGCCTCCCATAGTTGTAGACGAAGAAAACTTCCCACCCAACTACCATAGATGAACAAATTTGGTAAATGTTCTTATTTAGAATGGGAATTTATGAGACATTGGGAAAAATAGCAGCGAATGGGCAGTGTTTTGTTATATTAATCTTGGTTTTAGTGCTTCTTGTTTTTAGTATCACCAAGATATACTATTGGATGGTGAAAACAGCAATAAGAGAGGATGGGCCTCATTACGACTCAGGCGGTAAGGGTTTTACGGCGGCGTAAACAGCGCCGACCGTTACCGCCTGAGTACGAGGTCCCTTAGCGCCATGGCGGACTTAACACCTGCTTTTAGCAGGTGTTAAAATCCATGGCGCTAAGGGACCATGGAGTTAATTACGCCACCGTAATTTATGGTGGCGTAATTAACGCCTTCCCCACTCCCATTATGCCCTATGGGGCAAAAATGGGAATGGGGAAGGGTAAATGGGGATTGGGGACTTACCGCCCCGCCAAGGTCGGAATGGGGCGGTAAATCCGCCAACCACCATGGCGTAAACGTAGTTTACGCCATGGTGGTAAAGTCACGGCCCAGGCGGTAACTTACCGCCTGGGTCGTAATGAGGCCCGATATATTTAAAATAATGTTCCCCTAAATAAGAACAACTTACCATTTTTAAGTCCTGAGGAAGATGGACATCAGCCCTTCTTGGACCTAGATGATATTTCCATCAAAACTATAGAAAAGGGAGATTTATTCATTGAGAATAGAGGGGTTTGCCCACTTTCATACACCTCTCGAATACCTTTACTTGACTATCACTTGAAAGACCTATACTTGAATTTTGCCCTAGTGGTGTGAAAGAATGTTACACTTCTCTAGCTCAGAGATGCCACATTTTTTCATAAAGAAACTATTGTCTTAGATTGTTCATATACAATCATTGATATGGTGCAAAAAAGGTCTCCAATTCGGTGGAGACCTTTTTTTCACATCTTTTGATATATGTATTAAAACTTAGGTTTGCTTTAAAAACTATTTTTTACAAAGTATCTATATTTCTAAATAAAGAAAATTGATTTTATTATGAATTAACTAGCTGACACTGACCCTTCGTTTTTATTTTCACTTCTTGTGAGGCATCAAATTTCGTGGTTTACATTCCTAAAAGGGATGGCCACATCACTCATACTATTGACAAAATAGCAGCATACCTAATCTTTTTTTACTTTTAACCTGGAATTAATAATTCTGACAATTTCCTGTCGCAACACCCTAGGGGTGCCACTGCACCACAGGCCCTAGAAGGGCAACAGATAGAATAACACGTTTACATGGTAGTCGAGTACGGCCGACTGAAGATGTACCAGGGCTTGTGGGGGTCCAGTTCAACCTGTTTGGGGTCCCCTTTGCCTAACAGTCAGCACCTGTAGTGTACTTAGATTATAACCGAGATACAAATGAACACAGGAGGGGGTTAATAGCTACAAATTATCACAGGACAGAAAGCCAGCAGGCAGCTCAAACACAATGGCCACTGAAAAGCTGTTAATCTGTCAGCAAGGTGCTAATTTAGTCAAAACTGAGTGAAAGGGAATGCGGTGATAAAAATGCCTGAGGTAGGTGAGTGCCTGAAGGTTGCAAGGTGCACATTTAATGTCCTGAATTAAAAATATATTTTGCTTAGTTAATAAGACTGCCAACATGGGGGCAGCTGCTTGGGGACCCTCTGAAGCTCAAGACCATTTCAATTGAACGTAATGAAATGCCCTGACACAATCCATCACTGTAGTTTAGATAAAAATTCCTAGAGACAGCCAGCAGGTTGAACTGATTCATGAAATTAATGACAAATGCCTACAAATGTGTACATTGTTTTAGGAGGAAAGAACTTCTGAAGACAACATCCAGGCACGCCTAACTGTCATGACAATAAGAATGGATATCTGCAAATCTAAGGAAGGACTCCTGGGGACACGTGCATCATCTTCCTTGAGTCCCTGGCTGATCAGGTGAACCTGCCCACCCACAAAGATCAAGTAATTGTGAAAATGAAGGCCAGTCCAAGAGAGAGAATAGAATTCCCAAACCTTGACAGCAAGGATGATGCAAAATGAGCCAAATGCATCAAGTGCCAAGTTGTAGGAAATGGTAATCCGCTCCACCGATCTCACAAAACCGAAAGCAGACCATGGGACAAAGTTAGCTCTGACTTCCGTTCTCCATATAACAGCCGTTACTTACTAGACCTCAGATTACGGTTTGTAAAATCCTGAAATTAAGACAGTATAATCCTTGGCAGCAGAAGCACTCATTCAGATGTTGGAGAAAATCATAGCAAGATGTTGTGTGCTGGAGAGGACACAGTTAATGAAAGACTAGCCCTGCCTGGTCACCTGGACACAGAGCCAATTAGGGAGCACATCCACCGTGCACGGCACAGTTGCCAGAACAAGGAAGATAGGGAAGATTGTGGTTTCGCTGCCAGATCTGTGTCTGTTCCATTCCCACGCTTGTGTGCATGTACAGGGACACAGCGTCACACCCAAGTGGCAGATACTCCATCGAAATCCCCACATCCACAGGGACTCGACAATGTCGACAAAGGAGGGATCTCAATTAAAACCCTATACAGATCCTTCAGCCAGGATGGTGTGAATGCTGTACCACACCTACATTTGGTGATCAAGTATCAGACCACATAGGTGCGTGTCCGACGGTGAGCCAATTGAAGAAGATACACCCAATGCATCTGCTTTCTGCCGGCCTGCATCATTAGATATGAATGACCAGCATGCATTAGGTCATCGCCGGCAACACTGGCTCCTGAGATATGAAAGCTGCCTGGCGGCCTACAATGAACACACACCAGACAAATTTGCAAGAGGATTGCTGGTCAAACTAGTGGGTAACAAAGTCGACGATCTCATGCCCACTTTCCCACCAGATAAACTTGACTCATACACAGGACTCAAAGAAGTACTAAGCAACTACGTTGTGCTACAAAGGGACATCGATCATGAGCTACGCACCTTCAACACCACCTGCCAGATAGTGGTTGAGTCCATGGGAACCTTTGCAACCCACCTATGCAAACTAGTAGCCCACTGTGAGTTTCAAAAATTTACAAATGAAGAAGCAATCAGACTGAGAATCATTGGAGGGTGGCCGTCTTCATTGATTCAAAAGAAATTACTCTGAGAGCCTCTCCCTCCTGTGACAATACTCCAAATTGCCCAAACCGATGCCAGAGGAGATAATCAAGTGTCTCAGATATAGAGCACCAAAGGAGCGGTAAAGGAACAAATGTACTAGATTACACAAGATGGAAAGAACCAATGCGCTAACAACAATACATCGAGGAGATACAAATCCGCAGGATGATGTTATTGCTGCGGCCTACCGTTTCCTCATGAGGAAGGGCTGAGGTGTCCCGCGTTTGGACAAAAATGAACCTTTTTTGGGCGAGAGAACCAAGATGCTGGGCCTGCAAATAGGGCAGAGTGACGGTGCCTCATCAGCCACCCTCCACAGCAGCCTTGAGGCAGGTCACCAAGGGCACCCCTGAGCGTCACAGCAGCAGGAAGGTCAGGCAAGTCAATGAAACTACTGCCATGGGCATGACACCACTACTGGCGCACCCTGTGCCAGTGAGATTGAGGTGCGTCAGCGACCACAGCACTGTGCAGCAGTCACACCAGCATGTTGCAGCCCCAGTAAAGCTGCCCTATCTTGGCATGGCAGACAAGACACAGGGAAGTACATGTCCCACACACCAACATGTGCCCAGCCTGCCAATCACTGTGCACCCCTGCTGCCTGCACAGCAGTGCCCCACAGAGCCATGACAGTGCCATGGACTAGGCCACCCCCCACCATGTGAGTGTCACCCGGGGAGGGGATGGGGGGCCAAGAAGGAACACAAACATGCGTTCCAGACATAGGCTACCCCACCATGGACACCTTGGCCTACCCACACACAGGCCAAAGACCAACAGGCCATGGGTCACACACCCATCGTTATAAGCAACCCCATGATGGTGGGCCCACATGCATCTTCCCATGACCAAACATGCCCATTTGCCCATATGTGTGCAAACACATGTGCATGCCAACAGACATGGAGGAACCATACCTGATAACATTTCCTATGTCCCCTACAGGCACTCACGCATCACCAGAGGCATCAGAGGAGGAGGAGGATGCATGCCCATCAGGGAGCGGTGCATCCAGGCCTCAAGGTCTGCCACTACTACGCCGTGAAGGCTGACACAGACTGTTAGAATATAATAATGCTAATATGTATTTTTCTTAGCCCTAAACTAATCCCTTTTCGCGATTAAAACCCTGTTATCTTAGTAATGTTCAAAAAGGGGTTGCTTTTGTCAGTGTCATTGAGTAAATCAAAATGGAAATGTGCTTGTGGCTTTTGATGTCAGTCATTACAAGAAAAGACTTGGTCCTTGGAGAGTGCATGTTTTAGCCAACTGGTCTTCACTGATAAACTTAGGTTAAATAACATTAAAGGCAGGTCCTACCATTCAGCAAAGTAAGAAAAACTGTTTCAATATGGTTTCATTCTCTTAGTTAAATGCTATGTAAAGACTGACTGCACTAAGCAGAGGTTAGTTACACACTGAGTCATAGTGTTCAGCCCTTCCACTTTTGTTAAAAGCATGAAAGGTATCTTTTAAAGGTTGTGCAAATGGTTCCATGTCATTTCATCGTGGGATGTTTTTTCGCAGGGTTTTTTACCGTTAATGTTTTATCGAAAAAAACCATCAATTTTTTTTTTTGTAATGGGGGTCCCCCCAAAAACCCACATCCCATATATATAATTTTTTAACACACCCAAAATAAATGTGATGTTTTTTTTTCAATAAAACATTTGCGGTAATAAACCCCACAGAAAAACGTCCCGCGATGAAAGGACGTTGTACCGTGCAAATAGGGTGACTATTGTTGAAACAAAGAGCAGGCGGGTTATTTGACCTCAAGCACAAGACACTGTCTGTGAACTGGGGATTAAGTAGATGGTTAAGCCATAAGCAAAGTAGAGACTCTTGACATAGCTCCTGGGATTAAATGAACTACTGTGTATTTAGTTTAAATATATTTGCATTGTTATCTTTTGCAAATGAATAACAAATGACCTATTTTGATGCAGGCTCTGTTTTGTATAACAAGTGAGACGATGAACCACAAAGGCACTTCACATCTCCACTCTCCATGAAATTCTGGTTGTGTATGAACCTGAAGTCCTCTCGAGTGTATGATATTCCCAAATTAAATTTTACCTTGCAATCTTGAAACTCTGTCTCAGATTCTCTATTTTGTTTGAATTTTAGCGCTAAGAAGTCTCAAAATGGCCCCAACGAGGAAGGGTACCTTGAGTATTAGACGTGATGGAGAGGAACCTTCCGAATGGACTGCTTGGTTTCAGGGATCCCTGCTATCATGGAGATTTAATTGCTCGCAGCTGACACTATCCTCCATTGGCGGTCTTCTCTCCATAGACAGCTGGGGCTCTTCGAACTGCATGTGATATTTCGCCCAGAGCAACTGAGACAGAACTTTATTAGTAAGTATAGCTGTTTGGCAGGTAAGACTTGGTTGGTTTGGTTAAACAGAAGATATTTGCAAATACCTTCTTTTGCCAGTATAAATCAAAATGTTTTTATGATGCTTGGTCCCAGTATACTTTGTAAATGTTGGTCTGGACTTTGTTGTGTTCGCTCTGCGAACGACTTAGAATTTGGTCAGCCTGCACCACCAGAAGGTACCCTGGCATAAGAAATATATGTCAAATACAGGTTAGGGGCGATTGTATTCAACAGTTCATGGCACAAACAGAAAAAAGATACACCAAGCTTGCGATGGCCAGGAAATTGCTCTTTTGAAGTATCCATAATTCATCATTTAGAATCTCTATTATTTAAGAATAAGGCTAGACCCTCCGCCTTTGATATCCGCTATTGGCGCAAGGAAGAGATGCAAAAGATGAAACGGGAACAGAAATTTGCTCAAAGACATATGTCATAGGCTGATAAAGCTTTAGTTCATGATCAGCAAAAATACCAACAAAATAATCGAGAGATAGACAGAGATTGTCAGTTACAAAGAACAGGAATGTACAGTGTTATACCTACTACTACCCAGAATCCTGTAATGGAACATATTCTTAATAACCCTCATCAACATCTTCTTCCCTCTGCACCTCCTCCTCCATATGGTCAACCACAGAGCTTATTAATATTAGGGCTCCCGGGCACTAAAGTCCCTCCCACTCTTCACGATCCCCAAAATGTGCCCTCCTCACTATAAGAAGATGACATATTAGATGCCAGCATAGATCCTCCCAGTGTACATATACATGGCCCATTGACTAAAGAAAAGGCAAATAAATTACAACCTTTTATCAGGAATACACAAGCCACTTTAATGCCTACCCAATGAAGGAAATTGAGGGAGCAGGCTACTCAGTTAGTATTGAGCGGAGTCAGACAGAATGTGGTTAAGGATGTACTTGAAACCCAAGGTCCAGAGCTACTAATTTTATTAGAATGCTTGGGTGATGAGATTCGAATCCAGTGGGAACAAAAATTGCCTTGGGCAGTTCCTAGGGAATTGCAAGATTTAAATTTAGATGCCTTCTCTTGTCACATGGAGAAGGATGCTTTTTCACGTGTTAAAGGACTTTGGGAGATATTTGATTAAATGAAAGGACTAGAGAAAACTCGATTGGGATTACAAGCTGAAACTAATACTTCTGAGTATGTCCAACAGCCTATTATCATCACAGCTTTTAAGGAATCGTGTGTGTCCGATGAGGAATTACAGTTAATTACATGTACCACTCTTAGATGGGCCACCACTTTGACCCCTCTTTCGGTCATTTGCAGTACTTCCTGTCAGTATGCCCCCCATATTCAGAAGCATGCCATTAAAGTAATGTTGGATGCAATTATGCAGCAAAATGAGGAAGGCGAGATAGAGAATTCTGCAGAGTTGCTACACTTGAAACTAATAATAGATAATGCATCCATGATGAGTATTCCAGAGCAACTCATCCATGTAACGGCAATTTTAAAATTACGAAAACCACCTAGTGGCCAGCTTCATATGCCGGAGGTATTGCCTGTTTAAATACCACAACATGCCACGATTGATGCTCGAGGAGATCCTGTCCTTGATAATCAAGTGAAACCCATTATCCAGCCCGCTAAATATGATACCCTTGTTCACGTACTGTTTTCCAGGCAAGAATTAAATGCATTAAAACAGACGATCCCTGACATTAGGAAAACCCCTCCGGGTTTTATAATGAATTAGAGGCCGTTTTGAATACCTCTATCTTCACTCGTAGGGATTTGGAAACTATATTCTCAGTAATTTTGCCATCAGATGTTTGGACACCAATTACAAATATCACTGACCCTGCAACTTTGGGGAGGACATGGGATACACTTTTTCAGCTTGATGCTAATAGGAGGGCTGGCCAAGGGCACGCCCCGCAGTACTTAACCTTCCCACTATAATATGTGCACAACTCAAAAGGCTGGTACCTGAGAAAAAGATTAATTGGGATACGTTTACCACATGTATTCAGAATAAAACTGAAGGGTTAACAGAGTATTTTAATAAGTTTGAGTAAGTATTTATTGATTTTTCAGGACAAAAAATGACTATGCCGGCAGGGAAACTATTATTTATAGATAAATTAGTCCGGCAATTGTTACCGGAATTAGTGTTCTTATAATGCAATCAGAGTGTGTCTGGCAGACTAAAACCCCTTCAGATATATTGCATATGGCTACATATTATGAGAATGGAGCGAATGTGGAGAAAGCAGAAAAGAAGAGAATGAATCTTAAGACAAGAGTGTTAATATAGCAGGTACAACAGGGAACCACAGGAGGGCCATTTATTGGCTGAAGTGGAAGAGGTGTTGGTCCATGTGTGCCATTTTAACTGCCAGGGCCTAATCAGTGAGCAAGCAGGAGGGCACCTGTAGGGCACAGGTCCAACCTTGTTGAATAGGGGAAGTGGAATGAATCAAAGAAGGGGAAGAGGACATCGGGGAGGACAGGTAGGAGGTAGGGCCGGATGGGTACCACCTGGGCCTGCGGCTGGCCTTGCGGCAACTACTAAAGTCCCCATTAACTCCAATGTGTTCGATAATGCAAGCAAGTCTTTTGTCACTAATCAATACAACATTGAGGATTTCTCTTGGAATTTCTCAGAAAAGGACAACCTTCAAATGAAAATGGAACCAATTCCCATCCCTTTGGATCAAACAGGACCCAAAGTTCACATGAGAGTTGGGAGACAGGAGCATCGATTTCTAGTAGACACAGGGGAGCAAAAGAGCTCTATAGATCATGCTAAGGTTCCAGATATTTCTTTGAGTGGCCATACTAATATTTCAGTAGGGTTCGCCGGAACACCTGTAGTTAGTAATGTATAGGTCACATTTCCTGTTCTTTTAGGACCAGCAGCTAGTGAGATACTGTTCTTATTAACTACACACTGTGGAGAAAGGTTGTTGGGATTACATTTGTTGAAATAGTTGTGTGCTACTATTTATTGTACGCCAGATTGAGTACACATTACAGTATGCCCTTCGAAAATGAATACGTTTTTAGCAAAACCTCTGCCACCAGAGTTTGATAAAATCCCTGATGTCTTATGGGCAGTATCAGATTATGACGTTGTTCTTATGGATATTGCCCCAGTAAAAATACAAATACGACAGGGAGCAATTTATCTTTATATTCCTCAGTACAAAGTACCCCTGAAGGTTATTCAGCCCTTGAAACAATTGTCTCAGATTTAGTAAGACAATGGATCGTAGAAGAAATAACGGGCAGTGTATGCAATAGCCCTATTTTAACTATTTTTAAAAAGGGGACACAAACCTACTATATTGTCTTGTAATTGATTTAAGAGCAATCAATAAGATTGTAGTACCTCAGTTTCCAATAGTTCCAGACATTACCACCATTCTTACCATGATACCACCATTTGCAGAATATTTTTCAGTGATCGACATAAAAAATATTTTTTTTAGTATACCAGTACATCCAGAAAGCAGATTTGTATTTACTTTCTCCCTCGGTGGGACAGCGTATCCTTTCACTGGAATACCGCAAGGTTATACAGAAAGCCCAGGTATGTACAGTAGGGCGCTTAAGGAACAGTTGGATTCCCTAAAATGTCCTGAATCTGTTACATTGATTCAATACATTGACAATAAGCTTAGAGCAGCTCCCATGGAGGAACTCTGTAAACATGCAACTATATTGTCACATCTAGCCCGGCATGGTCATAAAGCATCTTTGAAGAAATGTTACTATTGTAGACATGATGTAGCATATCTTGGGTAACTCCTCTCTAATGAGGGTAGCAAACTAGCAACTGGTAGAATACAAGCAATTTCTAAAATGCCACAGCCAAATACACAAAAACAAGTTAGAGCGCTTATAGGTATTGCCTCCTGTTGTAGACAATGGATACCCAATTTTTGTCTTATTGTCAAACCCTTGATACAATTTATGACTAAAAATGTACAGGATCCAGTGCCATGGACTGATGAATATCAAGAGAAAGTTTTATGTTGCGCACAGCACTTTGTTCTGCTCCCATTTTAGGGACTTTGGATCACAATAAGGAATTTATTTGTTTGTGCATGAAGTTGATGGATGTGCTTTGGCTGTTTTAACACAGAAAAATCAAAAAAGGAATAGACTGTGCAGATATGTTTCCTCCACGTTAGACCCTGTTGCATGCCCTTTGGCTAAATGTTTGCGTGCACTAGCAGCAGCAGCTTTGTCAGTAAAACAATGTGAAGGTATGGTTTTAGGTCACTCTTTAACCGTGATGGTACCTCACTTGGTCGATGTCCTTTTAAATAGGACTCAGACCCAATATATTTGACTACGACCCGACTTACCAGATATGAATTGCTATTGTTTGCACCACATATCAAAATTAAGCACTGCAACACACTCAACCCCGCTGAGCTATTACCCATATCAAATCAGGGTATCAGAGACAATGAGGTAGCCGACCATGATTGTATCTTCGCAACTGAATAAGACACCAAGGGCCAAATTAATTTAAGGGATACCCCACTTCCGCAGGCGGAAGGAGAATTATATTGTGACGGATCATGTTTTAAAATGTCCGATGGAACTACAAGCACAGCTCACATGGTTACTACTTTAAAAACTATATTTGAGACTAAATGAATACCCTTTAATTCAGCACAGCAACAGAAATCATAGCTTTGACCCGTGCTTGTGAATTATCAGAAAAGCTTTGTGTAAATATTTTTACTGAAAGTCAGTATGCTTTTGAAGTAGCACATAATTTCGGAAAAATGATGGGTGGAAAGGGAATTTTTGACTTCACATGGAACCAAGATACAGAATAGTTCCTTATATTGTGACCAATGTCGTCTCTAAAACTACCAAAGAAACTAGCTATAGTTAAATGTGCTGCCCATAAGAAAATAGTGACTGAAATTCATAAGGGTAATGATTTTGCTGATTCCATAGCTAAACAAACAGTGTTAGATTGTACCTCTGGGATGTATAATGCTGAAAATATTAGAAGGGCTCAGGATTTAGGATGTATGGAGGAAACCTCTGCTAGCATTAAAGAGATACAAGCAATGGCCACTGATAAGGAAATAAGAGGGTGGGAATACAGCTTTGCTATACATGATGAAGAGGGGTGTTGGGTCACAGGGTCTAAAAACAATGGATGTTACCTAGTGCCTATGTACCTTTGGTTGTGCTTATGATCCATGGACCAGCCCACACACATGCTAAAGCTATTTGCAAACAATTGGAAAATGTTTGGTGTCATTCATTGATTACCACAACAGCTGAGAATGTTGATAGAAATTGCATGGTTTTCTTAGAACATAACATAGCCCAAGGGACTATGGTCTATGCAGAAAATGTTGACCCTCCTACCTTCCCATATGAGGTTTTGCATTTTGACTTTAGTGAATTAGAAAGACGTAATCATTTTAAGTATGTGCTAGTAATCTTCTGTGCCTTTAACAAATGGGTAGACTTGAAAGATAATATAGCCATCTCGACTGCGAAAGTCATCTTGAAAGAATATTTCCCCAGGATTAGATTTCCCAGGGTAATCTGGTCTGACAATGGCACCCACTTTATTGCAGATGTAATACAACACGTGTGTAATGGATTGCAGATTAAAAAGACATTTCACACGGCTAACCATCCTCAAAGTGCGGGGTTAATTGGGTGCCACAATGGAATTCAAAAAAACAAAATAGCTAAAGTTTCTGTGCACACAGGACTTAAATAGCTAGGCACTTTACATTTAGCATTACTCTCTATGAGGACTACAGTTGCGTCCAAATCAGTGTTATCCCCTTATGAAATTGTTATGGGCAGACATGCTAATGTTTGGGGTGCTCCTAGACCACGGTCATTGAAGGACATTGAGCACCCACTGCTTGTTGATTATTGTAAACTATTGACTGAACAAGTATGTTCTATCCACCAGCAGGTGAAGGATAACTTTGCGGGACAAACATTTGCGAAAAGGACATCGGGTGAAACCTGGTGATGGTCAGAATCTTTCAAAGAAGTACTGCACTGGAAACACATTGGCTAGTACCATACCAGGTGTTGTTGGCCACCCAAACGGTAGTTCGACTAGAAGGAAAAAGGCACTGGATCCACGCGTCTCACATTAAATTGGTTCCTTTGCCCTCATCCTCTGATGGAGATCATCCTCCTTCGTCTAAAATGAGGGATTCTTGCACCCCTGTGAGTCTGTCGAATTCCAATATAAAGTCTTCAATACAGACACCCACCTTCTTCGAAGATCATACTATCTCAGGAGCGACCCGATATAATCTGAGACCCAGGAAGGAATAGGATCTGGCTTCTGAAACCTATAAGTGCAGATGTGGTACTGATGTCAGTCTGTGCCCACCGGAAACCTACAAGTGCAGATCTGGTACTGATGTCAGTCTGTGTCCACCAGAAACCTACAAGTAGGGGTCTGATACTGAGGTCAGCTTTGCACCCACGAGAAATCAATGTGCGCTGATCCCTGTGCACACCAGGAGGTAATGTGTTATCTAAGGACTGAAGAAAACCTGCATTATGGAGCTGCATGCACTTGGTGATCAAATTCGAATGAAAAACAATGAAGTGACTCCACCTTCTCGCTCACAAAAACTTTGGACAGTGGAAGACCGAATATTAATATTGACATTTTGTACTATTTTAGTGATATGACTCTCTGCCTTCATTTGGTTGCGCGAACATGATTCTGTACATCTTTTAAAGACACTTTTTCCCAATGACACTGAAGCCACTAACAAGCTCCCTTTTACCCCCATGTATTAACCCATACTCGTCATCCTTTAGATGTATTTCAGAGATATGGTTACCAAAATAATTCATATGTACAGGTTTTGGACAAAGTTCAAAAAGCTATTAATAGCACAAATTGTTTGCTCTGTTCACATGTCCCATAGAGTGTAGATGGCGTAGGAATACCCTATTATGCAGTCTCAGTTAATCGATCAATATTATGTGCTGCACTTTCTCTGTCTCATAGCAGGTTAATCAATGATTGGGATGGAGCATGTGCCCCTCCTCGAAGGATAATGCTTAACACTACTATTAAAAACCCTGAAATATGTAATAACACTTCTAATAGGACTTGTTCAAGTATTAGTTTGGTGTATAACCTTCCATGGAGATCCTATTCCTCTTATGTAAATGTTACATATCCTTTATTCCAGGTAACTCATAGGATAGGAGAGTCCCCGTTTGCTATATGAAGGGATGAATATAATTTGCAATCCTTTGATACAATCGTTGACTATACCAATTATACTAGTTCCATTTGTCCTTAAGGGAATTGGTATTATGTTTGTGAGGACGGGGAAGCATATAAGTGGTTGAAGAAGGGTTGGACGGGCATATGTTACCTTGCTAATGTATTAACTGGAGTTTATGTGGCCTCCACAGATAATATATACCAGCGTGTAAAACCACAGAGAAGGAAAAGAGAAGTGGACCAGACTGATACTGATGCCCAGATGGCAAAAGTTTTTGGTAAAGGAATAATACCATTGTTACGGTTTGCCAATAGCTCCAGAAGCATTCGTAGACTCAGTAGAGTGGTAGAATGTATGTTGAACGAGACTGGGAATATATTTGTGAATTTAACGATGAACAGAGCACTATTAGATTGGTGGCACTTCAAAATAGGATGGTGTTGGACATTCTCACGGCCGTGAAAGGAGCGGTCTGTAAAATAGTGGCCTCCTCTTGCTGTACCTACATACCTGATAGCACTAGAGATATCTTAGAGGCTATTGATCGATTACACGCATTAGGAGAAGCAGTACATTATGAGGTTGGACAGGAGAACAGCTGGTCCCAATGGTTTTGGAGTTTGCTAACGAATCGGGGATGGAATTTGATGTTTATATTGTTAATTGTATTAGGCTTAATGTTAGATTGCTGTTGTTGTCTTCAGTGCAGTCCTGTATGTTTTTCCCTTATATCTCAGAGCTGTGTTAGGGTAGTAAAATGAATGAAGCCCCTCCCCATGGATAGTTATAAAATGAATACCATGATGATGGAAGAAATGCAAATTCAAGATTTAATGGACATAGATATTGAAAGTCTAACTAATTTGGATAAAACGGAATTGGCTTAGGCTAAAGAGTGTTTGTTAGAATATAATATGCATTTTTCTTATCCTTCATCCCTTTTTTCGATCAAAACCCTGTTCTTTTAGTAATGTGCAAAAAAGGGTCGCTTTCGTCAGTCTCATTGAGTAAATCAAAATGGAAATGTGTTTGTTGCTTTTTCTGTCAGTCATTACAAAAAGGACTGGGTCTGTGTAAAGTTCATGTTTTAACCACCTGGCCTTCACTGATAAACTAAGGTTAAATAACATTAAAGGGAGGTCCTCCCATTCAGTGAAGTAAGAAAAGATGTTTCAATATGGTTTCATTCTCTTAGCTAAATGGTATTTAAAGACGGACTGCACAAAGCAGAGGTTAGTTACACACTGAGTCATAGTGTTCAGCCCTTCCACTTTTGTTAAAAGCATGGATGGTATCTCTTAAAGGTTGTGCAAATAGGTTGAACATTGTTGTAATGAAGGGCAGGCGGGTTCTGTCGTTAAGGGCCTCAAACACAAGTCACCGTCCGTGAACTGGGGGATAAAGTAGATGGTTAAGCCATAAGCAAAGTAGAGACTCTTGACATAGCAATAACATCTGTTGAATATGCAATATATTCCTGCCCTCTTGGGATTAAGTGAAATACTGCGTATGTAGTTTAAATATATTTGTGTTGTTATATTTTGCAAATGAATAACAAATGACCTAGGTTGATGCAGGCTCTGTTTTGTATAAGAAGTGAGACAGAGAACCATTCATGCACTTCCCTTCTCCACACTCCATGAAATACTGGTCGTGGATGAACCTGAAGTCTGCTCGAGTGTATGATATGCGCAAATTAAATTTTAACTTGCAATCTTGAAACTCTGTCTCAGGTGCTCTATTTTGTTTGAATTATAGTGCTTAGTCTCAAAATGGCAACCAACGTGGGGCCCCACCGAGGATGAGGGCACCTTGAGTATTAGACGTGATGGAGAGGAAACTGCCAAATGGTCCGCTTGGTTTCGGGGATCCCTGCTATCATGGATATTTAATTGCTTGCAGCTGACACTAGCCTCCATCAGTGGTCTTCTCTCCATAGACACCCTCTCCCAGCTGGGGCCCTTCGAACTGAATGTAATATTTCGCCCAGAGCAACTGAGATAGAACTTTATCTGTAAGTATAGCTGTTTGGCAGGTAAGGCCTGGTTGGTTGGGTTAAACCGAAGATATTTGCAAATACCTTCTTTTGCCAGGAAAAATCAGAAGTCTCAGGGCCACACCAAAGCAGATGTCCCAGCACGTAACGCTGCAGCAGAGCAGGGCCAAGGTAACGCCCATGCCACAGGCCACTAGGAACAGTGCTGGGCACACTGCATCCACACCCACAGCTGTATGTACGGACACTGAGGTCACACATGCTGGCAGGGCGACTGAGGAGCCACAGGGGGACAGCAGCTCTGTGTCACCAGCTTCTGAAGGGCCAGACTGCCCAGAGAGCCCTCCACACTGCCAATGTTCCCCAGAGAGCCCTCCAGGCCACCAGCACACACGGACACCAGAGCCAGATGTAGACATTCCGTCTTATGGTTCCCCTGCATGCAGCCCTGGGCCAGTGCCGTGCCCCCCACCCACACAGTGCAGTCCAACACACAGCATGCTAATGTGGAGGCTCAGGAACATGGCGCACAGACAGCGTGAGATGGAGCAGATTGCCCACGCTCACTCTGCACATCTGGAGGTCATACGGGACAATATCCATGGGGCCACCCGCAGGGTTGTGCATGCCATGGCGCAGAACAAGGCAGAGGTGACTGCCAAAACATCCACCCTGACACTGTATGCACAACGGGTCAGGGGAATGTCCCTGCACTAGCAGAAGCCATCTGGTAGAGCACAGAGGTGCAAAGGCAGCAAAACCTAGGGACAGGCTCTGTCCCATCCACATCCACAGAGGGATCACAGCAGGGCATGCCACAGTGACAGTCAGAGCACATTTAGTGCCCAATATCACCAGGGGGCAGCAGGGGGGGAGCAAACGGTTGTGAAAGACTCTGGGACACTGATTTCCAAGAGTGGCCATGCTGGGGTGTTGCTGGAATAGTGTGATGGTGTGTTGGTGGGAGGACGGGGTATAGTGTGATGAGGTGTTGATGGGGGAGGGGGAAGGGCAGATAGTGTGATGGGGTGTTGATGGGGAGGAGGGATAGTGTGAAGGGGTGTTGGTGAGGGGGATAGTGTGATGGGTGTTGGTGGGGCAGAGGGGATAGTGTGATGGGGTGTTCGTGGGGAGGGGTGATAGTATGATGTGGTGTTGGTAGGTGGGATAGTTGGGGCACTTCTTTACATAAAAACCATTAAAACTCATCAATTCGACGACATTCTTGATTGTGTCATTGTCGTGTTTATTGATTGGGGTGGTGTCACACAATGGTGCATGGCTTGTGCCGTGTGTAAGTGTCAAAAGAAATTGTCTATCAGTCCTTGGCATGCCATTCTCCCATCCCTCATGTCATCTCTGGCAATGCATGCAATTGCCTCTGCCACAGGCACTGCATCCTCATCCTCTGGGTCGTCAGGTGGCAGTGGAACATTTCGCTCCAGGCAGATATTGTGCAACATTGCACACACAAGTACAATGTTGCCAAATTTCTCAGAAGCGTACATTAGAGCTCCACCGGTACGGTCGAGGCAGTGGAAATGTGCCCTCGGGAGGCCGGAGGTATGCTCGATGCACACACGGGACCTGCTGTGAGCGTGGTTGTAGGCATTCTCTTGCAGTGTCTGTGGATCACGCACAGAGGTCATTATCCAAGGCAGCTGTGGGTATCCGGGAACACCTGCCTGGGGGAGGCACAGGCATTAGTCATGGTGTAAGGTCTGGGGGTGGATTTACGCAATATTAGGTCAATGGACTACTTGTGCACGCAGATGGGCATTCATTTCATGGGATGTGTCTATTCTACGTCCGTGTATGCAGTGTCACTCATGCCATGCATTGTTTGTGCTTTGCATGCAACTTGGTCCCTTCCAGCATATGTTACATAAGGTGTCTGTCAGTGACTTGTACAGTGGACATGGTGGCTGACATGTGGCAGTGTATTTACACTGTGCATGTGGCATGCTGGGTTCCTCATGGACCCTCCCTGGGCGTCTGGTGGAAAACGGGTAGGAATTGTGGACGTGGCACTGGCAGGGATGTTGTTCTGTGAGGCAATTTGGCAGCATTGCTTTGGTAGGTGCATGTTGCATTGTGGTACCTATATTCATATTGGTGCATTTGGTTTAAACTTATGAGTACAACAGCTTTTCCATTCAGGTAAGTCTGATATGTGCATGCTCCCTGGTTTGTACTGTGACGTTGATGCGGGAGGTGGTCAAGTACGGATTTCACATTCGCTTGTCACTCCATCCTTTGTGTGGCAATTCTCACCCCACCGCCCCCCAAATGGGCATGTGCTCACAGCGAATGTGTGCTGGCTTTTCTGCTCACCCACTATCCAGGTCTGTTGTCCTCTATGCCTGTACATGTATTCTGGCAGTTTACTGTTCCGTAGGACCATGGCATCGTGGTTGGAACCAGGGTAGCGGGCACAGCTGTGGGTGATGATGAGGTTGTGGTCGCAAGTCCCCTTCACATTCAGGGATGGGTAGTGCTTGCAGTCTAGGGCAGCAATCACATATGGCATTTGGGCAATGGCATAGAACTGTGCCTTCATGGGCTGGGGTGGTAGGCAGTGGGATGTGGTGTTGCACTTGCCGCCGGAGAGCTTCAAGCACCTGGGCCAGCACTGCACAGAATGCGAGCTGTGCCATGCCATGCATCATGGACATAGAGTGCTGGAAGGTGCCAGTTCCAAGGAATTGTAGGACAGACACTTGTTTCAGCAGTGGGGGCACAGCTGTCCGGATGTTGATCCTGCTCCCTATGTCATCCTGTATTTTGTTGAGCAGCTCTATTATGGTCTCCCTGTTCAGGCGGTACAGGGTGGCCAACTGACTGTCAGTGATGGTCCAAGGTGAGGGCCTACCCCTGGGGATCAGGGCACGACTTGCCTTGTTCTCCTGCTCCTTCTGACCACCCCCCCTGTACTCCCTGTGCCCTGGCCTGGTTGTCCTGCCTCTCTACTTCCAAGTGCAGCATGAGCAGCAGCCTGTCACAGTTCACAGTGGCAGCATGGTGTTGGAAACAGTGTTTGGGCCTGGTGTGTGCCTTATATAGCCCTTTGGAGTGGATTAGGATCACCTGTGGCTTCATTTCAAGCACCTGTGTTCATTTACCTACAGCTGGAGGCTGGTGGTAACTGCGCTGTGTTTTCGCTGGTATTAGCGCCGGTTTTCAGCAATAATACTGCCAAACATGGACTTGTGATGCAGATGTTTGCGCCTTGTGTGGCCAGTTATAATAGCGCCAGCTGTAATTGGGTGGCTGTAATAGTGCCGGCTCACAATCTGGCTGAGCAGTATTTGCAGCGCTAATTCCGTTAACACCCCTTTTAAAGGTTACCGCCGGACTTCTGATGAGGCCCATTGTCTTTTGGCAGATGACATCATTGAACCTGCTAGTGGTCCAACACCATGGGTATCCCACATTGTAGCAGTTCCAAACAAAGTAACAACTGATGAGATATGCTTATGTGTCGACATGCGGCAGGCAGAAAAGTTGATTGGGCGAGAAAGACACCTTGGGATGATATGATATGTTATTTATAACGCGCTTAATACAAAGAGTCTCTAAGCGTGGACCCGGGATCGAACCTGTGTTGCTCTGTGTTGTCTTGCTTCCAAGGCAAGCACGTTGCCGCTGAGCTATCCTCCCGATGCACCTGGAAGACATGTTTACTAAATGGCGCAATGGTGTTCTCAAAACTCGATGTGAACAATGGATATCACCAGATCAAATTGGATGAGCACTCCAGGTACATCACAACTTTTGACACTCACATTGGCCTTAATCGACATAAAATACTTTGTTTTGGCATATCATTGGCAGCTGAGATCTTCCAAGAGTGTCAGAAAAGTAATTTGTCATGTAAAAAACTGTTTCAATTAAAGTGAAGACATTCTAATATTACCACTGAACCACACGATCACGCTCTACAGCAAGCATGCACCGCCTTGATGAAACGCGACTGGCGTTGAACTGTGAAAAATACCTATTTCACAAGTCCCACCTCAAATTCTTCTGACGCATTTTCTCACACAGGGGGATACAACCTGACCCAGGGAAAGTAGCTGGCATTTCAGAAATCTCATCCCCAGAAGATGTCAGTGAGGTCAGGTCATTCCTAGGAATGGCTAGATACTGTAGCCGGCACCTCAGGGATTTCACCATCACCAGTGCCTCACTCAGCGAACTCACAAAACAAGGGACAATATTTCTATGGTCTCACGAATGTGAAGAAGCGTTTACCCAAATAAAAAGGGACATTGTGTCGGCAGAACATATGGCATATATCGACCCGGTCATGTGCACAGAACTGATGGTGGACCCAGTCCAGTTCGTTTTGAAGCAATTTTAGCTTAAAAATCATCCAAGGCTAGATGCTCCAAGGACAGACATAGTGTATATTAGTAAAAGCTTATTTGATGTTTATAAACATTACTCTCAGCCTAAAAAGGAAGGACTAGCAGTTGTATGGGCCTGCAAGCACTTTCAGATGTTTCTCCTTGCGAAACCATTTACCATAGAGACTGATCATCAGTCTCTGGTGACCACATACAGTAACCCTAAGTGCATGAGAGATGGGGTTTATGACTACAGGACTTCAACTTTACAAATTGTACACAAACCAGGAAAAGAATATAATCCAGCAGACTTCCTGTCACGGCATCCACTCCCGGTCCCATAAACTATCATTTCCATAGCTGAGGAATATGTCAACTTTCTCACCTAATGTGGGCCGCTCAACACTCAAATGCCAACAGTATTCAGGGAACATGGTATACGAAATAAGACACTGAAGAAAGTGCAGGAACTGATCGAATCCCAGGGGCGGAGAGGCATATTTCCTGAGGGACATCAAGACCGGGAGGTGTCCATAAGGGAGCTGTGTGAATTCAAACAAGTGAGGGATGAGCCATCGGTCTCAGTGGAAGCACTTATCTTGAGAGGCAATAGGATAATTCCTACAGAACAACAAGTCGTGGACCTAGCTCACGAAGGCCATTGAGGGATGGCAGCCACCAAACGACAGATAAGAGACACCATTTGGTTCCCCGGAATAGATGCACTCGTGCAGCGCCCATTAAGAGCCTGTCATTTGTGCCAGTGTATGTCGCGACCAAGCAATCCAGAAGCTCTCCAAATGACTGAGATGCTGGAATTACCCTGGAGTCACCTCTCTGTTGATTTCTTTGGAAATAGCAAATACTGGTTGGTTGTCATGGGCGAGTATTCCTGATTCCCCATCGTTCAGATGGTCTCCTCCACAGAGCCACCTCTGTCATCCCAGAGTTGGACAAGATTTTCTAAGCCTCAGAGATTTTAGACATACTAAAATCGGATAATGGACCACCATTCAGCAGTTTGGAGTTTGCTCGGTTCATGCAGTATTTAGGGATCCATCACAGGAAGATAACTACCCTGACGCCTCAGTGCAACGGCATGATTGAGAGATTCATGAGTAGCTTTAAAAAAGTTCTTCAGCAAAATGAACTTCCTTTCATGTCACTCAATCAAGCAGTATGTAACATGCTTCAGGGTTACAGAAACTTGCCACCTGGAATGACAGGGAGGGCTGTTGTTCAGTAGGAGATTCCCCACATCTCAAGAACAGTGGAACAGTGAACAAGGATGAGAGAGGGCTACTGCAAGATGCATTTGGAGACCTCCGAGACTCATTGAAGAAATCTGACAGAGAGAACTAGTGACAGATTTCTGCCTCCAGGGGAGGAAGTGGGAGGGAGATGTGTCCTGGAGAGAACAGTTAATGAAAGATGAGCACTGTCTCGTCACCTAGACACAGGGAGCATGCCCATCGCACATGCGCGATAGATTGTACTGTGCACGTCAGTTGCCGGTGCAAGGAAAATAAAGAAGGTTGTGTTTACGCCGCTGGATGCATGTAGGTTCCTTTTCCATGCTTATGTGCATGCACAGGCACACTGCCTCACACCCACCTCACAGATACTCCAATTCCCCAGATTCACAGGGACTCAACACAACACTTGAATGCCACACTTACTGAAAACAGACAATGTACCTTCACTTCACTTTTAATTTAAGTTTTTTGAACCACCACAAAAGAAATCACACCAACCCTGAACAACAAACATATTGATTCCTTTATAGCTATTGCACCATCCCACACACCACGACACAGTACTCACCTGTAAACACTGCTTACTGAATGTGCTATCTGTACAACGATTTTAGCACACTGCTTGTGGACAACCACCACCATCAACAAGAAAGATTTAAGCTAAACGATGTCTCTAGAATGACCAGATGAGCACAGAAAGACATGCAAAAGGACCAAACATTCAGATTGGGGATACTCTAGCCGTCAACAATAGGCACACCTGGTGATGGACAAGTCTGCCATTTCATACCACTCTGCTTACTGCCACCCACAGATAAGGTCCCTAGTAAACACACCTAGAATCGATGGGACAAGTCACTAGAAATACAGCACAATTGAAGAAGCTTGAAGGACAGCCATGGGACGAAGAAAGGCTTAAAAAAAACATGCCCTGAAAAGCCTCATAACTCGGAAGCTCCCACCTCTCAAGACGGATATTTTAAAGAATTATATAGAAGATGAAGTACACGCTAAAAGAAGGTACACAACCGAACCAACTCACACACCAGAAGTGGTCACCAACGATAAGTTACAACTAGAGATGGGTAAAATGACTGCCGGCAAAACTAAATTGGTGAAATTTGGTAACAATTCCATTTTGCTAGTGGGCGGTTTTCCACTTTTCAGTCACACGTTTGCCAGTGAAATGTTCTTTTTTTGTGGTATGAACCTCACCCAAAAAATATATAATTTCGGGAAAGAACAAAATTTAAATGGCCAAAACACCTCTTTTCCCCCAGACAAAATTTAATTTTTCAAAAAACGAAATTTTGGAGAAAAATCAAAAATGGGCAGGAATAAGCCCCAAACTGCCAATGCCTCTCTGCAGGCGAAATTGACAGAATTGAAGATTTTCGCCCACCCTTGGTTACAACCTGCATGCACTTGCGGCACACCCCAGCATTAAAAGACAGTAATTTCAGCAGATAAGTGAGACACTGAGAGTTGCAAGTCACACTGAGAGTTTCAAGTCCATCCAGTGCTAATCTCCCGTGGACCCGCGCTTACAAATCTTGATGATCATTTTATAAGGAATGTTGTGTAGAGGGTGTTGGTGGGGCACCATATAAGGCCAGGCCCCCTCCGGTGTCTTGCATGACAGAGACACAGGAGTCCAGCAGTTCAGTTGGTAACTGCCACGTGTGAGCCTGTGCAGCCCTTTTATTTAGATATATCACAAGGTGTGTGCCATGTGTTCACACACGTGACACTGCACGAGGCAAGGGTGGTTCAGACACAACATCCCATCCCAATTACATTAAAACAAAATGACAATATGCAAATTAGTTATAGCACCCAACATTTGGAATTTTAGCCTTTTCCTTGATCACATGTAGGGTTGGGCAGATAGACAAACACTCACAATTTTAAAACACACCCACTCAGCAACTAGGCACTGGGCACTTGTACAGATACAAACGTTATTAGTCCAGAAGATATTATACTGCTGATGTCCTTTTTTTACTGAGCCCAGAATTAAGCTTGCCGGCAGTCTGTAGGCCCACAGTTTCAGATCGCCACTTCACTGTGTCCATTTTAAGTGTTCTACTCATGACGGAGGAAGCCAGATTTTCAAAAGTACATTATGGATCTCTGGGCTACATACACTTGGGTGATGACCCATTCACTTATACAGATGCCAGAGAAAAGGCTTCTCTCTGGCCACATGCAGGCAAAGCTGCACCCGGCCTAACCGGGGGCCACATCTGCTGAGTGGTCCAGGTCATGGTAGTCCGTTGTTGGGAAGGAGGTCTTTCTCCTACTTCGGTGCGGCTGCTCGCCGCTTTGTTACTGGTCTCCCCCAGGCTTGAGTTGTCATGGAGAGGGTGGAGGCAGGCTGCGTAGTTTGTTTCTCACCTCCAGGCGGGCTATTTATTTTTTTAAGTGCACAACAAGCCGCTCCCAATTCCTGTTGCTGCGAGCACTTTCTTCAACGAGGCAATGGTCGTCACGCACATTGTTCCCCCATGCAGGAGGTTCCATCGGTGCGGCAGCTGGTCTCATAAGGCTGCCCGCTCCGTCATTCTCTCGCTCTCATAGTGCGGCATCAAACCGCCTGCATCATCGCTGCTACTGCCGCTCTATTCCTCCCCTAGGTGGGAGCTTGCGGTCATTCATTGTAGCGACGCCGCGAGGACTGCACCTCAACAACGGCACCAGTGTCGCGAAAACTACACCTCCCCACTCAGATGACTGCAGCTGGAGTGCTGATGGCCACTCCCCTCTCCCCGGCACAGCCTCTCCTTCTTTCTACTGTGGTCGGTGCTTTGAGCCCACACTGGGGGCTCCAGTGGCGGGCGCCTGTGCACCACAGGACCTCAACGAGCAAGCTGGTGGCCGTCAGATCAGGTCCGACCCAGAAATGCGCCCGCTCAATGCGGGACCTCATCCGGGAGGCCAACCGTCGTGGAAGTACTGACAGAAAAAGCAAGCACTGTACATCAGGCGCTCATAGGGGCATGCACCAACCAGACCAGTCTGCACACAGGATTACTCAAGTCCCTGTCACCATTGTTGTGGGGCACCATATAAGGCCAGCCCCCTCTGGTGTCTTGCATGACTGAGACAGAGGAGCCCAGCAGTTCAGTTGGTAACTGCCGCACGTGAGCCCATGCAGGCCATTTATTTAGATATATCACATGGTGTGTGCCACGTGTTCACACACGTGACAAGGCAAGGTGGGGGTTCAGACACAACAGAGGGAACAACTCCAAGTGTGTCATTCTCACATAAGAGTCGATGCATACCTCCAAGCATGCACGCAGCTATGGGTACCATTTTTTTCCTCACCTCGGGCGCTGCCAGAGCTAAGGCCGTCCCTGATAACACACCGGAGTGAGACGCTGAGAGTTGCAAGTCAGACCTTTATTTCTGCACCCCATTGCTACATATGTGACAGGTCCTAATTAGGGCAATACAGTTCTGTTATTGTGGACCGTGTTTTTAAAAAGTCTGCCAGGTCCGACGACACAGAGCCAGGCGAACTGGAGGAGGCACCCCCGATAACCCGGGCGGCGTCCTTTTCGGTTCCCAGCCCCCTCTCCCCCTCGTAAGGGGGAGGGGGTGCTGGGTCAGGGCGGCTAAGTGGAGAGCCCGCGAAAGAAGAGGCGCGGCAAAAACAGGAATTGCCCGCCAAAAGGTAGCGCGGCAAAAACAAGGAAAGCCCGCGAAAGGCAACAAAGGGTGGGGGCGTGGTTCCCTCTTCATAAGGAGCGGGGCTTTCAGCAGCAGAACACAAACAACTGCAGCCGAGGGACACCCGTGCTCGGTGCACAGGTCTGCAGTGGAAGGTTTTTTCGTTTCTGAAGGTTTTTTCGTTTTTGGAACGCGGTGTTGCCGGGACCAGCTGAAGAGCCGCGTCGCTGCCGGTGGGGATCGGAGGCCGGTGCTGGAGCCCGGGCTCAGAAAACGCCATTCAATGCTGGACTGCGTCGCTGCCGGAGAGGATCAGCTGTGAGCCGCAGGGTTGCCGGTGCGGAGCGGAGGTCGGCGCTGGAGCTCGGGCTCGGAGAGCGGAGACCCATGCAAGGCGGGTCTACGTCGCTGCCGGTGAGGAACAGCTTTGAGCCGCAGGAGTGCCGGTGCGGATCGGAGGCCAGCTCTGGAGCTCGGGCTCGGAGAGCGGAGACCCATTCAAGGCGGGTATACGCCGCTGCCGGGGAGGAACAGCTGTGAGCCGCACGAGTGCCGGTGCGGATCGGAGGCCGGTGCGGGAGCTCGGGCTCAGAGAGCAGAGACCCATTGCGATCACGCTGACGAACAGCTGAGAGCCGAGGCACGGCGGATCACAGCTAAACGAGGAGCCTCACAGCGGGACGAGCGCTCAGGCAGTGGTGAGCGGCCCCGTACAGGAAGGGGCATCATCTAGGAAAGAGCCGGCAACGTGGTCTGGGGTAACAAAATCCAACGGCGGCCGGCGCAACCGACAGTTTCGTTGCTGGTAAGCTCACGACAAGCTCGCAGGCTCACGGCAAGCTTCCGCTTCAGAGAGCATCGAGGGAGCATTGTGTAGTACGCAAGCAGCGGGGAGCATGGACATGGAGGCCTTCATGGCGATGGCCAAACTGGTCACAGCGCAACATGGCACAAACTGGATGGAGGCGCTGACCAGTCAGGCAGGAAGAAATCACACGGGTGTCGGGGAGAGAGCTCACTCGCCTCTAATGTTTCAAGAGGACGAGGAGAACCTCATGGAGGAACAGGAAGTAACATTGGAAGAAGAGGAAGAACCGACAAGGAAGAGAAAAAGAGTGCTGACAGAAAAAGCCAAAGCTATCAGAGAACAGGCCACGAGCAGCAAGAAAGGGAAACCAGGCAACAACAAGGGTAAAGGACGGGCGCAGCAGGTTGCAGCCGTACCGGCACCGGCGCCTGCTCCTGTGCCCAGGACGCAAGGGGCATCCAACACACCTGAAGCCAGACCGGCGGCAGTGAAGGAGATGGGATCACCTTCCATGGAGGTGATGAAAGGTATAGTGTTACAATGCATACAAGCCTTGGGTAACGGGGGTAATGGTCCACTCTTGAGTGGTAATGTGAATGCTTTTAATCAGTTGGGGCAGGGGGCGAATGTATTGCAAGGGGAAGTACAGCCGGTTTCAATGGGAGGAGCCACGGGGCAGTCAATGGGAGGCTCTCTGACAAACGGGGGGTCCAACACAGGGGTGCAAAGCCCAAGGGGATGGTTTAACGCACTGTCGGGGAATGCGGGGGCTCAGTCGACAGTGGGTCAAGGTTCTGTCGTGGCTAATTATGGGAGCTACATAGGGAATCCTGCGGCGTTACAGGTCTCGTTATGTCAGCAGGCCATGGCAGGGAATCCGGGAAGCTCAGTTGGGGGGTCAGGTCTGGGAGGTAGTGGCTCATTGGGTGAGACAACAGCAGGAGTGGGGCCACAGGCGTCACCATGGTGGGCTCAAGGGGTGGCTAATTTGGGGACACCTCAGGTCACCGATAATGGACAAGGGGGTTTAGGGGGTACTATGACTCCATACGGAAGGACCATGCCTGGTTTCGCCCCAGCAAGGGTGTCAGTAAATTCCCTATCCTGGCACATACCCCTCACAGTTAAGGAAAGGGTGTGGAGAAAGGAATTTGTGGAGATTTTGGAATTTATACAGATGGAGCCAATGGGGAATGGTTTAAAAGAGTTATCAGAGAAAGAGAAGGAGAAGAAAGAGAGGGAGACCCCTAAACCTGAGGCGACCATACACAATTGGATTAAAGCCTTTTTAATTTATACCTCCGTAATGATTGAGAAACACCCACAGGATGCCTCAGCAATGTTAGCATATTGCCACTACATCCAAGATATCTACTTGAAAAGAGGGGGGGAGGGCTGGTTTAAATATGACAGGGCATTTTGTCTAAAGATGCAAGTGTGGCCAGCTCTAGCCTGGGATGAGATGGATGTAGGGGGAGTGGTGGACAAACTGGTACTTAGCAAGGAAGGGGGTGACCAGGCCACCGGTGAAAAATCCCAAGTTGTATGGAGAGGCAGAGGTGGTTTTACGCGAAGGGGAAGGGCGTCCTTTTGCGGGCACTCCTCCTGGAATAACAGAACCAGCTACCATGGGGAGCAGGCAGAATGCTGGAGGGTCAACTCGGAAGAAGGTTGCCCGTTTGGCAAATCCTGCAGATTCAAACATCCAAGGGGAGGGAGCTATAGGGAGCAGAACACCTCCGCCAGCGAAAGCAAGCACAAGCCCAGTCCCAAAGAAAAGAATAAGGGCAAAAGGGAATGAAATGCATGTCTTGTTGCCAGAAAATGCGCCACTCAAAGTTGGTAAGGCATCCATTAAAAGTGGGCTACCTACTCCAGTTAACATCCAGGCTATGACTCCATGGTTAAATATGTATCACAACGTTGAGCACGCTAAACTGCTGTGGGAGGGGTTTAGGCGGGGTTTTAAGATCCCATGTACAGAAAGAAAAAAGGGCAGTGAGGTGCGCAATTTGCGGTCTGCCTTGCAGATGCCAGAAGTGGTGCGCCAGAAGGTCGCTAAAGAGGTGGCTCTTGGCAGGGTAGCGGGGCCTTTCACACAACCCCCATTCCCGAATTTGGTCGTGTCTCCTCTGGGACTGGTTCCCAAGAAGGAGCCGGGCCAATACCGCTTGATTCATCATTTATCCTTTCCATTAGGGGAGTCAGTGAATGATGGGATCCAGGAGGACAAATGCAGGGTTCAGTATGTCTCCTTTGACGATGCAGTTGACATGGTAAGGGCGGCAGGTAAAAAGGCTCTCCTAGGAAAAGCAGATATTGAATCAGCGTTCAGGCTGCTGCCCATTCATCAAGAGAGTCAGCATCTGTTGGGTTTCAAGGTCCAAGGAGGATATTATTTTGACAAATGCTTACCAATGGGGTGTGCCATTTCCTGTTCTTATTTTGAAGCCTTTAGCTCATTTTTAGAGTTTGCGGTCAGAAAGGAATGTGGTGACAAAGGGGCACTGCTGCATTATTTGGATGATTTTCTATTCATGGGGAGAGATGGAACAGATGAATGTCTAGAAATCATGCGGGTCTTTCACGAAGTGATGGGGTTCATGGGGGTACAGTTGGCTAAAGACAAGACGGTGGGCCCTGTGACTTGCCTGACGTTCTTGGGGATTGAGATTGATTCAGTTCAAGGGCTGTGCAGGCTTCCACAGGACAAGGTACACAAGATGAAATCAGCTATTGCGAGCTTGAGGTCCAAGAAGAAGGCAACGTTGAGGGAGCTCCAGGTCATGGCGGGCAACCTTAATTTTGCGGGCAAGGTCATTCCGGTGGGGAGGACATTTGCTAGGGGCATTGAGTTGAAAATGATTGGTTTGAAACATGCTGGTCAGCATGTCAGGTTGGGGTCTGATATACAGGAGGATTTGGCTATGTGGGATGAGTTCTTGGATAGCTTTAACGGGGTCTGCTTGCGGAGATCTGACTACAACAGCAAAGCAAAGCGTAAATTGTTCACAGATGCAGCAGGGGGTTTCGGGTTTGGTGCGATTCTTGGTACTCAATGGTGTGGAGCGGCATGGCCGGCCGAATGGCATGACCAAGGGGTCACCAAGGACATCACCCTGTTGGAACTCTTCCCAATTGTGGTAGCATTCAAGTTATGGGGGGGGAACAGCTGGGAAACAGCAAAATCACGTTGTGGTCAGACAACCTAGCGGTGGTGCAGATAATTAATCACGGTGCGGCTAGGAGTCCCAGGGTGTTGCGACTATTGAGAGAGCTCAACAGGTGCATGCTAAAGTGGAATATTGAAGTGCGCGCTAGACACGTCCCAGGGGAACATAACACAGCTGCTGATGCTCTCTCTCGTTTGCAGTGGGGGAAATTCCGAGAGTGTTGCCCGGGAGCAGAAAAAGGGATGACGCCATTCGATGCAAAGTGGTGGGACATGATTTGGGGGATCTAAGTGCCCTGATTCAGACGGCGTTAGCTCCAGGCACGAACACAAAGTATCAGGCATGCTGGAAACGGTACCTAAGCTTCAAGCAAGAGGAGCTGGGGAATACCATGTTGGAAAAGCCTGTGAGGGCGTTTGTGGGTTGGGGATGGCAAGCAGGCAAGTCCAGGTCATGGATGGCACATCACCTGGCAGCCATCGCTCATTTTTCAAAATTGCAAGGGGAGCCCGACCCGACTAAGGAACATTATATTTGTATGGCCATGAAAGGATGGGCCAGACAGGTAATACCAATAGGAGATGAGAGGCGCCCCATAGATTATGTCAAGTTACAAAGGGTGGTGGCCAGTCTAAGGTTGACCTGTCACGGGGATTTCGAGGTAACATTGTTCAAAGCTGCTTTCTCGTTGGCCTTCTTTGGGGCCTTTAGGGTAAGCGAATTAGTCCCAGAGAACAAAGGCGCAAAGGGTTCGAAATATTTGCAGATGCAGGATGTTCAGGTCTCTGAGGGTGGACTATCGTTATGGCTGAAAAAATCCAAAACAGATCAGGAAGGTAAGGGGTGTACGGTGGCGTTACAGCCCATTGCAGGATCCATGGTGTGCCCAGTCCGGGCCGTGGTTGCATTTCTCGAAGTAAGGCCTCCTTCCGAGAAAGGAGCACCGTTTCTGATACACGAGGATGGCTCCGCACTAAGTCGATTTCAGTTTAAGAGGGTGATGGAAATGGCATTGGCAGAAATTGGGGAGAATGAGGGAGTGTTTGGTACGCATTCATTCAGGATAGGGGCCGCAACATCAGCAGCGGCAATGGGGATGAGTGAGGTTACGATCAAGCAGATAGGTAGATGGAAGTCAGGGTGCTTTAAGAAATACATTAGGCCCGAAAAATTGTAAGGGTGACACGCCTTCTTCTTTCTCTCTCCCCCCCCCCTCTCCTTTTTTAGCATCCGCCCAGAAGAAGAAGACAGCCGTGTGGGTAGTAGGACACTCTTTTGTGTCCAGGGCGGGGGCCAGCTGGTCAGAGGAGCAGGAAGCACTAACAGCAGGGGAGTTCAGGATTAGGTGGCACGGGGTGCCTGGCATGAGGTGGGCACAATTGCATGGTCATCTACACAAACTCTTAAGCAACAAAAGGAAACCTGATATATTGATCGTTCACTTGGGGGGGAACGATTTAACAAGGCTGGGGAGAGGGGCTCTCATGAGGGAGATGATGTATTCACTGCAGGAAATTGCAAGCCAGCTAGGGGAAACAGAAATATTATGGTCTGAAATCATCCCAAGAAAGGAATGGAAGGGGGCTGATAACCACGCCGCAGTAGAAAAATCTAGGCGAAAGCTGAATTGTGCGATGGCAAAATTTTGCAAGGGTAGGGGTTTTGGGCAGATTAGGCACGGACTCATTAACTTAAAATCTCCAGAGTATTTTTTAAACGACGGGGTGCACCTATCTCCATTGGGGATGGAATTATTTTTCTGGAACATATGCACAAAGGTACTAGAGATGTGAGAGAGGAGCAAAGGGGGGAGCCACGTTGGGCGGAAACCCAGACGTGGCGTGGCGGTGTTTGGCCAGACAAACACAGGAGACAGACTCCGGAAGAGCCAGGAGAATGCGGGAAGGGTCCTCGCTCTTCCCAGACCCAACGCCCCTTGGGAGCCTAAGCGGCAGGGGCGGCGGGGAAGGACTATTACGGCTCAGCTTCCCCCAAGGAAACGGCACTCTCCCCGCTCAGGAGCACCTGCAGGGGCAGGACAGGCTCGGATACTACCAAAGCAGGGAGAGTTGGGCCTACTGATGGACTCTTGGGAAAGGAAAAGGGGGAAGCAGGTCCTTGGGACACGGAGTAGTCGCCGCACCTGGCAGACAAAGTTTTTTCCACAAGTGATGTACAGTTTGGGTGTTGTATTGTGGAATAAATTTCTGCGGCCTTCTTATGCCAACAAACAAGCAAGTCTCTTTCTGCACTTTCTGGGGGGGAAAGGGCAAAGAGTGATGGTGTTATGCTATATGTTGGGCATAGGTGGACGGATGCCGGAGTTATGCACTTGAAACAGCTGCCTGCCAAAAATCTGCTTTGGTCAATAAATATTCCGCCCAAAATAAGTGGCACTTTGAAAGGTGCCTCTGCGTCCCTTTAGCCAATCATGGACATGCTAAACAGTACCCCTAATGATTTGTTTAAGGCTTGTGCCAACAGGGGTGCCCTGTACGAAACTTCAAAGAAAACATAAAGGAGCAGAAAGCACCTTAGGTGTTATTCTCAGTGTGCGGTGCTGCCCGATATACGCCTCATCACAGCGCTATTCCTTATGCTAATGGGGCAACACTGCGCCGTGTTTACGGCATTGCGCTGGTAGGTGCCACGGGCAGCAGAGTGCGGCATGCTCGTAGAAGCAATGCTCGTACAGCCCTCTCCCTGGGGCCGTTGCCTACACCGGGCGCCGCCAAGAGCCAAGCTCGGATTACAGGTTCACACGGTTGAGCCACAGAGCGCCCGTCACCCGCCCTCCTCAACCAACTGCTCCATTGATCCGAGCGCCGCTGGCCGCCGCCCCCTTCCCACCGCCTCCAAGCAACTTTCCCACGGCCCGCGCGTGCAACAGCCGACCCACAGTCTCCACTGACTGGCCCGGCTCCCAACCAATCACAAGGCCGTGGGCGTGGCCGAACTGCTTCTGCATCCAGGAGACCGGCGGCGGCGGCAACACATGAAATAGAAAAGGCACCTTTGTGTGGTGGAGGGCGTGGATGGGAATGAATCATCTACGACTATATCTATGTTTAAGAAAAACGTATTTTATTTAGCCTTGAAATGCACTGTTTTTGGAGAGACCCAATATTTTGACTCAGAAGTCCTCAGTGTAAATCGCTAGCGAATCATCCATGCAGCTTATGCAGTTCCTGCTTTGCGGTGTTCTAAACTGGAAAAGTTTCAAACTAGAGGTATCACCTCACTTAGCATCGAATATCGTCTTTTTGTTTTGATTCGTGTAGAATTTAGTAGAAGGTCGTACATATTTTATAGAAAATGTGTTTCAGAGCCTTACACTAAATGGTATGTAAGCTCAGTGTAGTAGTATACAAAAAACGATTAAAATATGGAAATCGCTCGTCTCGCTAACAACCACAGAGACATAACCTAAAGTGTAAGTCTGCTCTTGCATTGCCTTGCTGTATGCAATACACAGCTGGCTGGAGTTTGACAGGTGAGTCCGTCTTCTATTTCTGGCATTGTCAACCCAGCACCTCTTTTCCACCACTGCTGCAGCAGAGATCAGAGCAGTGGGTGTGCACGATGCCCCGGGTGCCCACGTGCCGCTATTGGCCGCTCTGACGGCGTCAATCAGGGGAAGGGGAAGCACAATTGGTGGCGCACAATGGAGTAATTATAGTACGGCGCCGGCCCCCGCGCCCCGCCCCGCGCCTGCCATCCTGTGGAGCGTGGGAAAGCGACGGCCGGGCTTTAACCAGAGGCAGAGCCCGGGGAGCAGCAGTGTGCGAGCGGCGCCCCAGGGACACGGAGCAGCGCTGACCGGAGGGGAGTACAGCTTCAGACAGCGGGCACCAGGAGCACAGTTTACGTCATTTGACCTCCTGGCCACTGCGCCTTCTGCCCGCGACATGAAGAGGACACACGACTACAGCTCCTCGGACAGCGAGCTAGACGAGAACATCGAGGTGGAGAAGGAGAGTGCAGACGAGAATGGGTGAGCGTGCATTTAAATCCCCTGAACGTCCCTCTAACCCGGCTGCAGGGAGCTCCACAAGTGGATTTCAGCCATCCAACTGTTGTTGGAGATACTTGGGAGTAGGGGGCGGATTGCTACTTCTGCAGTGCAGCATGAAGGGCTTTCTCACAAGTAAAGATGTATGTATACCATAACGTTATCCTCCCAAAACATCAAATGCATACTCAAACGCATGTTGATGGGGAGGTTGCCACTTACTTTTGTTCCTATTCACTATGAACCAAGCGCATGTCTCCACACACCATTGATCGATGGCTCATTTCCACCCCCTCCATAAGTATCTGACTTCAGTGACATTGTCTTCCCAGCAAAACGTGTCCACCTTTAGTGCCCGTTTGCATCGTCTCCAGTTGGATTGGCCTTTGGAAATATTTGACATTGTCCCCCTTTGGTTCATTACCTTTTTAGCAGTACTCGTTGCTCAGCTATACTTCATTGATTATCGCCCATTTAATGCTTTAGCAAACTTTCATCTTCCTACCCAACGCTGCCCTCTAACTTTTTAAATGTCTGCCATCCCCCAGAGAAAGCTCCATATGTGTGCCCTTCCTTCTGGAGCTCAAACAAGCAGTCATTTATTTCAGCTCATAAACGAAATGTGTCACTCTTCTGTTTGGTGTCAGCAGAACAAGCCATCATGACATCTCTCCACCCCTGCTTACCTACAGTTTACCCAAGCTCTTGGCTTGGACCCACCCAGCCCTACAGTTTACCCAAGCTCTTCGCTTGCACCCACCCAGCCCTACAGTTTACCCAAGCTCTTCGCTTGCACCCACCCAGCCCTACAGTTTACCCAAGCTTTCCAGTTTACCCAAGCTCTCCGCTTGCACCCACTCAGCCCTACAGTTTACCCAAGCTCTCCAGTTTACCCAAGCTCTCCGCTTGCACCCACCTAGCCCTTCAGTTTACCCAAGGTCTTCGCTTGCAGCCACTCAGCCCTACAGTTTACCCAAGCTCTTCGCTTGCACCCACCCAGCCCTACAGTTTACCCAAGCTCTCCGCTTGCACCCACCCAGCCCTACAGTTTACCCAAGCTCTCCGCTTGCACCCGGCCCCTCAGATATCTCTAGCTCTTCACGTGCACCCACCCACCCCTTCAGTTTACTGAAGCTCTTCACTTGCACCCACCCAGCGCTTCAGTTTACTCTAGTTCTTCACTTGCACCCCAGCCAGTGCTTCAGCTTACTCAAGCTCTACACTTGCCCCATGCCAGTTCTTCGGTTTACCCAGGCTGCCTCCCAGCCGTCTCACCGCCCTCAAACATTTAACTGGACAGGTGGCAGTTGCCCTAATGTGCGTCGGCCGCTGCTATACTCCTGGTTTGCTCCTGCACCCCGTGTCATTCTTTCAACATGTTCATTTCTGCGGCATCCACGCAGCGCGTAGGACCTACACCGGTAATTTGTTAATTTAGTTGAAGCATTGGGTCGTAAACTTCGACCCAATGCTTCAACTAATATTCCCGGGCCACCGTGTCATGTATTTCCTCTCGCACATACATCCTACGCCCCGTTGATTTAATACGGATGAAGCAGTGCACTCCTGTTTGATCATGTCTGTTCTGGTGGCCCCTTTTGGGCAGGCCGTGAGGGGTAGCAGAACGCCCGGGAGCCGCTTCTGGGCAGGAGAAGGGCTCGATTCTGCTGTTAAACGGGTTCTGTTTGCAGCATGGATTGTGCGTCCACGCACAGCCCGTCCCAATGCCCTTGCTCTTCGGAGTCTGGCGGTGTCTGGCCGCCCCTGACCGCGCTATGACCTTCCTGTAACATGTTTGCATGCGAGAGATTGAATTCGTGTTCATATTTTGTAAAACATTGTCTATGCCTTAATGTCTTCTTTCCTCACTCTCCCCTGACAACGTCGTGACGTAATAAGTTACCCAAAAACCCATAGTTGTTGAAAACATAAAATCGTACCTGTCCATCTACTGGTGTTTGAAACAATTCACCGGCATCCGGCTCCTTGAGCGCCGCCCCTTTATGGCTACAACACGCCCTGGTTCTGAGAAGAAAAGAAAAAAAAGAAAGGCGCACGCTTGTACCCCACTGACGCTCAAAGTGGGAATTGTTTTTTGCCAGACATTTTAGGGCTGGCGCGTGTGCCATGTGGCGATGGCCGACGCTCCTGCTTTGCATGCTTCAGACATGGCTAAGGCACACCTTAACACATCTCTTCTGCTTCTCTTGATTTCAGAAACCTGAGTTCAGTGCCGGGGTCCATGTCCCCCTCCACGTCCTCCCAGATCTTGGCCAGAAAAAGGCGCAGAGGGGTAAGTAAGCCTCACAGCTGAGCTGCACGACCTACCTAATCGACGCCCTCCTCCCTCTTGCCGCGTCTCCCGGCTCTAGCTAACGGCGAACCCTTGTTATTTACGTTGCAGGTGATAGAGAAACGCCGGCGAGATCGAATCAACAACAGTTTATCTGAATTAAGGAGACTGGTGCCCAGCGCTTTCGAGAAACAGGTAAGGGTTGGGGCGGGTGACAGTAGCAGATGCTGTCGGTGGCACACGGGTCAAGCCTGTCGATGCACAGCTGTCTGGGCATTATCTTTAATTACTCTGTATACTTTTCCTCAAAGGGATCGGCGAAGCTGGAAAAGGCAGAGATTTTGCAAATGACCGTAGACCACCTGAAAATGCTGCACACGGCAGGAGGAAAGGGTAGGTCGTTTCCTCTACTTTTGTGGGGGGGGGGGGGGGGTTACTTATTCTGGTGGATAGGGTAACGTGTATCACATATGCATGTAGTTTCGCCTTCTTGTCCTTACAATGGCAATGCCGAACCATTGCTGTCTCGAGTCACGTTCCCGATACGAGTTTAAAGCACAAGGGTTTCCTTATAGCGTCAATGCTGCGAGCTTGCATGGGTGAGCGCTCCCCTCTTGGGTGTTGGGGAGCCCTGGGGTGGTCACGAGACTTTTTAAAGAGGAAGGAGTGCAGTTTTGGCATTTGACTGGGCCTTGCCACCACTTTCACTAGAGGGGACTTGGTATAAAACAAGTTTTGAAACTATTTTACTGGATTACCTGCATTCCTGTTGATGTTTTACTCCCAAATGTTTGTCGCTCTGCTTCAACTTGCCCCCTCCCCGATAGGACTCCCTGCGCAGCAGAACATTTTCCAGACCGGGGGTTTCATTTGACACTAGTGCTTTCTGGGCATTGTTGCGCTGGTTCACAGGGGGAGCGGGAAGCGATTGCACCCAGTCCCAAGCTTCTGGGGGAAGAACGCGTCCCGTTGCGGTTCCATGGAGCTGTAGGGCCACCCTATCCCTGCCGACCTGCCTGTTGGCGCCACTTCTCCCACCCTTGCATGGCTTACTTGGCTAACGTATGCCTGGCTATGCTGATTTACATTGTGCACCGCTCCCGTTACCCTTATGCTCTTGTTGCTGTGGTTTTGGAACCAGAGGAGGCGTTTCTGCAGATTTCAAATAGAGAGATATATTTCGTAGCAGCTTCGGGTCACTTATGTTCATGTGACAGTTTGCCTTTTTTTGGGAGGGTTGTGCTTTCTCAATTGGGTTTGCAACTGCAAAAAGGTAGAGAGTCAGAGTATTTACACAACCACTGTAGATTGTATGGGCCTGATTCATGGAACGTTTTCCTATGGGATTGAGCCATTATAAAACACTTCCATGAATCAGGCCCTATATGTCCATGTTCACACCACCTATAGCTCGAAACAGGTTCCAATGCATTCTGTCTGTAATGAGAGTTGTCATTTGGAAATCTGTCATTTTAAACCAATAGCACCTCCCTGTCTTCCTTCTAACGTTGCCCCAAATTGTGACGTCCTAATTCCGAAGCCCTCGGTTTCCTCCCTAGATTAAAAGGCCACGCGCGTCCCGTCCTTTCTTGCTACTGGTCTGTGCACAACCCCCCCCCCCCCCCCGGGTCTGTTCACGCTTGTTATATATCACGTGAATGCATAGCAGAGCAGCATTTGGCCTTTTCGGACGGTAGCCGGTGCATAGCACAGAAGAGTTACAAGTTGCAAACGTCCTGGATGAGAAGCGAGCAAGACAACCCTTTAACCATTATGGCGTCAATGTAATGTTCTACAGTGGGATTACGTAATGTAGCCCCGCGCACAGTGAGGTCTCAGACCATTTCGCTGCTCTTTTCTCATTGAGCGAATGATGGCCATGGCCCATCCTTATGTTTTGGATCGTAGTGGTGTTAATCCAAAAGTGGCGAGCTCAGGACAACACGTGGCAGACTTATTGTAGGGGTTTCATGGGAAATCCATTAAAGGGACCACTGGTTGAGAAGGGGAGACGCATGGGAGTTCTGGTGGCCACGCACCTGCATGTGTTGTGTAATGAGGCATGAATCGCCATGGCATCCGCATTTATATGTCGCTGTGTTATTCTGCATGAGAACGTGGCAATGACAAATGGCTGGTTTTAGTTGTATTGTGTGCATTTTATTTTCCTCTATTTTTAGATTGAACATTGTAATAAGACTGGCATGCTATTGCTCGCGGTGGCGTCTTTTCTCATGTGAGCTTTGTGTCTCCCTTTTTAGGGTACTTCGACGCTCACGCTCTGGCGATGGACTACCGCAGCCTAGGGTTCCGGGAGTGCCTGGCAGAGGTAGCACGGTACCTCAGCATCATCGAGGGCCTGGACACCTCCGACCCTCTGCGGGTGCGGCTCGTTTCTCACCTCAACAACTACGCCTCGCAGCGCGAGGCGGCCAGCAGCGCGCACACGGGCATCGGACACATCCCCTGGGGCGGCACTGCTTTCGGGCATCACCCTCACCTCTCCCACCCGCTGCTGCTGGCGCAGAACGGTCCCAGCAACAGCGGCAGCAGCACGGCAGCCGCCTCCACAGAAGCACATCACCAAAACAGACTGGTGGCTGCCTCCTCGCACCCGGACCCCTCCTCCCTTAGAGCGCCCCACAACGGCAGCCTGGCGTCTGTGCTACCGGTGGTTGCCTCTTCAAAACTCTCCACCCCCCTGTTGTCCTCCGTGGCGTCTCTGTCTGCGTTCCCCTTTTCTTTTGGCTCGTTTCACCTGTTGTCCCCCAATGTACTGAGCCCGTCTGGACCAGCCCAGGCCACGAACCTTGGCAAGCCCTACAGGCCGTGGGGCACGGAGATTGGGGCCTTCTGAGAACTGCAGTCACGTGCCTCTGCGTGGCGAGGGATGACGTAACCCAGCTGTGCTGGGCTTTTCACGTGATTTCAACTACAGACATTAGTGGTGTGGGGAGGGGAATGGTACAGTGCAGAACACAAACGCCTGTAACACACATACAGTGTATGTAAGCAGCGGGTTTCCTCACTAGTTGATAAAACGTTCACAACTGCAATAGTCAATGCTAACTAACACTTATATCACTTAGGTTGGTGTTCCTTAATTTACTTGCTTGAGACTTTTTTTCGAGCAGAGACATGTTTTCTCCACTGGGACTCATCACGTCTTATTTGCAGCATTTCTTTAGTCTTACTTGTTGGGTGACCACTGTGGTTGAAGTTTAATTTTGGCAGTTGTTTTCTTAATATTTTGAGAGATGTTCTATCAGAAAATATTTTGTTTAAAAAAAAAAGTATATTGAGTTTTATATTTCTGAATAAAAGCGTTGACAAATCAGATTCATCAGCTCCTTCCAAGGTGAAACTAGCAACGGCTGTGCGCATTTAACTTGGCTGCTATACTACGTATCTGTTACACACACGTCCTTCGGTTGGATGTTTTAGCAGGTACACTTTTCTATTCATATTTTGAATGTTGGTACATTAAAAGACTGCATCTTGACCATGAGACGTTTTGTTCTAAGTAGCCCCAGTGGTAGTTCATGTGGGTGTCTATGGGTATGAACTGGTCGCTTGTTTTCACAGGTTCCTTCCAGTGGGGCCTGCCTTGCTGGATGTGGTGAACTGCTTGTACTGGTTTATTCAGGCTAAATAAAACACGGAAACGGCTCGGCATGACGCAAACGTGCTTATTTTTCGGTTATAAAGTTCACATCTTGAACACTGGGGGCACCATTAGATTTTATTTTGCGTGACCGGTTAATTCTGTCGAATTAACATTTCTTATATAACACAGAGGTCTCACAAGCCTTTGGCTTGCCAGGTGCTTTTGACTACAACTCCCATCAGTCATAGCTATCATAGTCACTGTTGACTATAGTAAGGGCGGTGAGGCTGGGGTTGACAGCAATCACCTGCACCCCACTAAACTGACCCACCCCTCTGATTACATATTTCAAAAATAGCCCACGCTGGCAAGGTGGTCATATCCCGCACTTGTACTTTTATGTTAATAATTTCTCTGGGATAACCTTCAACTGCCCCACCTTTCCCAGATTACCATGTGTCACTCTTAGAATTGTAATAGAACCGTGAGATTAGCCTTAGAGGACGTCTAGTCATTGTGGTGTTTAGCATCCCTCACTTTGTTAGAATTGTGAAGTTTAGCATGCGCCCCATCTAGATAGAACTGTGTAGTTTAGCATGGGCCACTCCTAGATCGAACTGTGTAGTTTAGCATGCATCCCATCTAGATAGATCTAGATAGAACTTTGTGAAGTTTAGCTTGTGCCACATCTAGATAGAACTGTGTAGTTTAACATGTGCCACTCTTGGATAGAACTGTGTAGTTTAGGATGCGTCACAACTAACCCAACTCTAAAATTTCAACTTTCCGCATACACTTCTCATACAGAAACCCACATGACCACTTCTCTGCACAGCAATCCGCACGTACTTTACCACATGGCAACAACAGATAAATAACACATAACCCGGCACAACAGCACATGGTAATTGGTATGAACGAAAATCGAACTGCAGCTCAGCGAACCGTGCAAACTGAATTGAAGCTGCCAACAGGACATCACAACTCTGTCCTATTTCCGCTACACCCTACTAACCCCTCCCCGCACTTTTTTCAGAGGCGTCAGAGCGCCTGGGGACTACTCCGGCGGTGACGATGCGCGATACAAATGCCTTTAACGTTAACATAATGGGAGTTAAAACATCTGGAGAGCTCAAGATTGCGTAACCCTGTTAGTAGGCAAGGCCAGTATCTGGAAGCAATGCTTTTATAACTTAGCCCTTCCCGGTCTTGTTTGCTATGCACCCTCGGCTGGGCAGCATACTTGGGGCATAAAAAGTACATTGCGGTGCCTCGCGTAAAGTGCCAACGGGGACTAAAACTTTGAGGTGGATTTTCTGACTCTGGTATGTGGTGGGCCTTCTAGCTACGGTTATAACATTAAGTATCCTGCCAGACCAGTAGGCTTCTAAGGCGATATCCTGTACATTTGCCTCTTTTTTTTTTTTTTTCCCTCCATCCTTACGGACGCAGCATTGCTTTCCTTGAGGTAATTACAAAAAAAATAGCTGTTAAGTGCATCCACCAATTTGTCCAATCTGAAGTATTACTCTGCTGATGGCGTGGCCTTAGTTTCTTGTACAGGTAGAAGGTACCGACACGAATATAGTCTTGGGTCTCTGCGGCAGAAACTCAGGAAAAATAAAGATTTGGGGGGCGTGGCCCACGTTCCCATTCAGTTGACTTTTGAGTTGGGGGCACAAAGGCAAATACGTGCCACATTGTGCGAGATATCCACATTCCACTTATGTGACCGTAAAAGGCCATGCTTTTCTTCCCTAATTCGTTACTTGACTGGGATATTGTGCATACGCTCGTGCACGTCTCAGTGTAACAGTAGCTAAGGTAGAACATTACCTGTGATGCAAAACTGTGCTGCCAGTGCTGTCTGCATTTGACAATAAAACATCGGTTGATATGTCCCTGATTAGAAAAAACATGAAAGGGTGGGCGGAGGCTGTTAATACTCTGCTGTACTGTGTGCAGCATGAAAGACACACGTGCAGCCGTGCACCCTGCAGGTCACAGCTCGGAATCGCAGCATGCTAAACGCCTTTCATCCTCTAAGCTATTAGTAATGCCATTGAAATGGTCAATACTTGCTGTGCTTTGCAGAGGGTGCTGCTACGCTAATGTCGGGACTGTTGGGCTACAACCTAAATACCAGGGGCTATAGACCCTTCAGGGACCCTCCCCACCCCCCAGTAAGCAAAGGCTGGCCTCTTGAGATAAAAGGTGTTAAAGTTCAACCTAAGTTATCAGTCATACAAAGGCACCAGAAATCGTATTGACCGTAGAACAGCCCTTAAAGCAAAGCAGTAGTGCGTGGCATGCACCTTCCATCCAACAAGACGTTTGGCTGCAGCAGATGAGCGTGGGGGGGAGGGGAGGACTTTCACCCATCTACGCTGTTGGTCTTGCAGCTTGTGTTTGAGCAGTGCTTTGTGAATGCCACACGGTTTAGCCTTCCCCACTCCCTTACGTACCGGAGACGCTGCCGGAAGTCGTTTATAGAGAACACTGCAGACATTCGGAATCTTTGATATTTTAACAGGATGCGTGGGTCAAAGTGATTCAAAATGCCTATGATGCGTGTACTCTTTATGCGTTGTAATGGGGCCCTTAGCTTTCTATAAAGGGCAACACCCCCCTCACGCCCCATCTCCCAAAATGTCAATCCCTGGAGCATGGACATTTAAGCATTATTTCTTTTCCTCTGATACAGCTCCCACACAGCTCTTGTCACCTCGCATGCTTCGTATTTCAGCAGAGACTGGCCCAATGTGGCAAAAAGGGCACTAGGCTTTTGAAGATTACATAACCTGAACCCCAGGCTGCCCCCTAATAGCAGGCTTCAATCTGCCCACGTCTTTCGTTCGTTTACAATATAGAAACGAGGATATACTCCCGCCACCACTTATGATTTGCCTATGTATGCCTCTCGGTAGTATCCCTTAATTTACTGGCCTTCTATGTTCCGTTCAATCTGCGTGTGTTTCACCTTGTCCTGCCAAAGTCGAATCTGGCTGTGCCCAGTTGCTGCGTGTGTTTCACCTTGTCCTGCCAAAGTCGAATCTGGCTGTGCCCAGTTGCTGCGTGTGTTTCACCTTGTCCAGCCAAAGTCGAATCTGGCTGTGCCCAGTTGCTGCGTGTGTTTCACCTTGTCCAGCCAAAGTCGAATCTGGCTGTGCCCAGTTGCTGCATGTGTTTCACCTTGTCCTGCCCAAAGTCGAATCTGGCTGTGCCCAGTTGCTGCGTGTTTCACCTTGTCCAGCCAAAGTAGAATCTGGCTGTGCCCAGTTGCTGCGTGTGTTTCACCTTGTCCAGCCAAAGTCGGATCTGGCTGTGCCCAGTTGCTGCGTGTGTTTCACCTTGTCTTGCCAAAGTAGAATCTGGCTGTTCCCAGTTGCTGCGTTTGTTTCACCTTGTCCTGCCAAAGTAGAATCTGGCTGTGCCCAGTTGCTGCGTGTTTCACCTTGTCCAGCCAAAGTAGAATCTGGCTGTGCCCAGTTGCTGCGTGTTTCACCTTGTCCAGCCAAAGTAGAATCTGGCTGTTCCCAGTTGCTGCATGTGTTTCACCTTGTCTTGCCAAAGTAGAATCTGGCTGTTCCCAGTTGCTGCGTGTGTTTCACCTTGTCCTGCCAAAGTAGAATCTGGCTGTGCCCAGTTGCTGCGTGTGTTTCACTTTGTCCTGCAAAAGTCGAATTTGGCTGTGCCATCTGCAGCCTCTACCTCCTGCCCCTGTTCCTCATCCTCCCTTCCCCTTCCAACCCTATCCCACCCTTTCTGCCAGCACTCTCTTCTTCTATCCTCCTTGTATGTTGCTGTATTGTCCCTCTTCTGTTTCCACCCCACCTCATCCTCCTCTGCCCTCCACCCTACTTACCAATTTCCCTATACCTTAAAATCTGCTTAACTACTCTGAGCATAGTTATGCCCAGCAGTCTACTTTTCCTACACTCCTCTTCCCCTCCCCTCTCCTCCACCTACCCCCCTCCACTGTATTTATGTCACGCCACTATATAACTTTGTTCCATTTCAACTTAGCATTGTATAGCAGCCTGTTCCGTTCTACCCTTCCCCCCCACCCTCACCCACCTTTACCCTTTTTGTGCAAGGCACTTTGAAAACTAAGGACTGTCGTCAGGCATGAACGAGTTATCCCCACTGTTCTATGTATTATTTGCACTTATTCACACACTTACCCGGCCCTGTGCAGCCCTGTATCATTCGGAAAGTCAAATGGCTCTGAATGACTGTTGTTTTTCTCCTACGGTTCCCCTGCCCTCCTTGAGTGCTTTGAAACACTTCTCTGTGTATAGGCGCTATACAAATAAACAAGAAATAAATTCATACATCTGTGAGGCTGGGTAGGTTTGTTTTGATAATCTGCAGCATGAACTGTTCACAAACCTAGAAAATGCATCTACTTTTTGTATCAAACTGCTCCTATGTAGGTCCAGTCTGTGTCCGCAATGCGCCTTCTGTGAAATAATATTTGGGCGCCCCCCTCGAATCTTAACATTTGTACGCGTCTATATGCAACATTATAGCATAACCACAGTTAAACCTGGCAGGCTACACTGAATTTGGAGAGCGTAAGCAAGAAAACATCTTTTAAGCAGAACCAAACTGCAAAGATGTTCACAAAGAACACTTTGTTAACATGGATGTGTTTGGAATGAGGATGTGTGCTCTATGTTTAATGAATAAGGTGTGAAGATTATGTATTGCACAATATTCTTTAGTGACTGCATACTGGGGGTGCCTATTTCTTTTCTGACATTTGTACAGATTACCTGATTTGTCAAGAAAGGTACGTGTAAACAACTGGATCCAGAAGAATCCAACTGAGACATACCACCCTTGCTGTAATTATTCTCTGCTGTCTCATACTTTCCACCTGAAAGCAGTGTACCCTTGTATACGTTTCAGTTTATTATTTCCAAATAGTTTCTACTGGATCAAAATGGTCACAGATGGATGTCTGTACATCTGATGAAACTTTGACAAGAACGTTCCTGGAGTGATTTTATTTCATCAAGTGAGTTCCTTTAATAAAATGTAGTATCCCGGAGGGGATGGGGCAGGTGAGGTGTTGGCATCCCAGCCAATCAGGAAGCTCATAAGAGGGAGGCTTTACAATATGGTAAAGCCCCCCGCTCTTAACCTCCTCAGAAGCGGGAGGCCTCCATCTTCCTCGGCGGGACTCGTGTATGTGCGCTCCCCCTTCGCCTGTTCATCATCCCACCCCCCATTTCCTCATATCTAATCCTTGCCACCCCTGCCCAACTTACCTTGCGCTCCCTTGTCCCTCACTGATGCACCCCCGTCGTGGCAATGGCCGCCATGGACAGGGAGAAGGGACTATGGGCCTCATTACGACTTTGGAGGTAGCCATGGTGCTATTGGCACCATGGCTGCCTCCAAAATCGGGTCTGGTTCCTGGAATGGGGAAATACCAGGCCATTCTGACATCGGAGGGCCCGGTATTTCCTCCTTTAGGGAACCCGGGCCCGGTCCTTCCCCATTCCGATTCGAGCCCTCATAGGGCTCAATGGGAATGGGGAGGGAGCTACCAACGGGCCCGTTAATTACGGGCCCATTGTTAGCTCCCTGATCCCCTCGCGGGACCCGCTATGGACGTCTGGGAAAAACCAGACGTCCAGAGCGAGTCCCGCGAGGGGACATCGTAATAGTGCGGAGTGGGTTTAACTGCACCGGCACCATTAACGGCGCCGTTAAACCCATTCCGCACTAGTCGGTATGAGGCCCTATGTGTAGTTCCTTTCTCCCTCTTCCATGGCGGCCGTCTTGGACTGTACTTTTTTTTTTTTTTTCTTTTTTCTTTTTTAAAGTTGGTGCATTACTGTCCAGCATACGTCCAAGGGCCTTACCTGACCAGTAATAACTGCCTCGGATGTATTGCTTAATTATATGTACATAAAACACCTGGATCCAGTATAAACCATGTTTTAAATAGCAATTAGATGTTTCAGTAACCTACACACGTGTGCCTAAAACAATTTGATGCAAATATCAATTGTCAAAATTGTCAATTTACCAGCTTCCCCCCATATTTATTAGGCATTGGATAACAACATGATTAGATTGTTTAGCCTGAGGAATGTGACATCTGTTATTTATTTTATCCTTCATAGATCCATCTCCAAAAGGAATCTTCCCACCCACTAAACTGTCATTTATTTTTTAATTCTTTTTTTAATTGTATTTAGCTAAATGTTAGCTTTTTACAAAAGATAAGTCATATCAATTCATTTTTACATTCATTACAATGTTTAACCATGGTATTCAAACACAATTTAAAAAGCAAAGAAATTCAGTATTCCTATTCCTTGCAGTTTAAAAAAATGAAAACAAGAACCAACAACAATACTAAACCAAGAGAGGACAGCTTAGACAACAGATAATAATAAAATAAAATACCACTATAGGCAGCATGCAGACTTCAACAATTTCAGAACCCCCAGAGTTAATTTGGTATTCTGGCCCGAGGCAGCTCTATCCCAGAATGCAGCTGTTTGGAGCCATTCTTCAGCGTACACAAATTAAGAAAGCCATTTCACTCTCTTTTTATTTAGTGAAACACATTCTATTACAATATGCCTTAAAGTGTGGACTTCCCTTGACCCACACAATAAACAGTGACCATCTTCTGTTCCTTGGCTATCTCTAGAGGCCCTTACCTCCATCGTTAATATTATGTTAAGACAGAACCCAAGGAAGTGAGAACTCTCCCCTGGATCAGGAAATGTAATCGGGTATACTGGAAATGAGCCCCTGGCTTTATCGAGAAGCGAGAGTGGTTTATCCAGTTTCAGCCTACGAGCAGAATCCATTGTTTGGATCCAGTCTAGGTCTAAAATTGCTTTCTTTATACCCTCCGTGTTCTCCACTAGTTCTTTTTGGTTTTCTATCCACCCTCGCTAAACAGTCCGGGACTATTTTTCCATTCTCATCAATTGGGGAGAGTTATCTTGAAGAACATGGGCTGTCATGTCCTCATATAGGGAGCCCCCCCTTAGGTGCCAATATAGAGAGACTGTTTTTTGCTCTATGAGTGCCCCCAAGGACGACAGACCCAATTCGTATCTTAAACTTGAGACTGGAAGGGACTGTGGTAGATTTAGAACCTTCTTCCATATCCTCTGCACCAGTCTCGCCCAGTTCAGTTCCCAGGCCTGAAAGTTGGAGTCCAATCCATGTAGGAGTTTAGGCTTCACCATCCCTTTATAGAAGCTCAGCAGGGGCGACAGGGAGAACTTGCAGTACTTGAATAGGAGCTTTTTCATCTGACAGGATAATTGATCTATTACAGTTTCCAGCCGTGCTGTTTCTTTTGCGACTGAGGGATTAGCATATAATGTCAAACCCAGATATTTTATCTCTTTCTTCACAGGAATTGTCAGGACATTTATCCTCCATTTGAAATTGGGAATGCGCTTTCCAGGGTTAGAGAGGCACACAATGTTTGTTTTGCTAGGATTAATAACCAAGTTATTAATTGCTGCGTATTCCTCAAAACCCTTTATAAGAAGGACCACATCATCCGCATATGCTATCCAGCTCATACCTTGATCCCCGATTTCTGGGGCAGCTAGTGCGCACAGGACAAGAGCCCTATTCAAATCTGCTAGGGAGAGGTTAAATAAGCAGGGTACCAAAATGCATCCCTGTCTAACACCTCTAGCTGTCAGAATGATTCCAGAGAGATTTCCCCTCGCGTCCAATCCAATCTGGATAGTAGTATCTGTATAAAGATGCTTAATGATAGACAATAGCCCAGGCAGGATGCCCCAATTGTGAAGTTTTTCCCACAGCCTGCTCCTGTTAACTGTGTCAAAGGCAAGGGACAGGTCGATCCAAACTCGAGGACCGGCATGCCCCAACCCATGACTTCATCATCAGAGTGTGGATAATCAACCCATTCAATGAGGTGGCGAGACTTCTCCTAAACCCAGTCTGATATTTCTGGAGGATTTCCCCCTCCTTGGCACAAGTCTCTAATTCGTCCAAAATCAATGAGGCAAAGATCTTGCTATCTGCATCAAGGAGAGCGATCGGGCGGTAGTTGACTGCCAGTGCCCGATCGTGCCCCTTGAAGATTGGGATGACGATGGCTGTGCTCCACAAAGGAGGGGTTTCCTCATACTGCATGATATTCTTAAAAAGGTTATATATTATCCTTGACCAGGCCGGGGCATTCGACTTCAAAATCGAATTGGAGAGTATGTTCGGCCCGGGAGCTCTAGAGGGGGAAGCCCTTGTTATCAATTCCTTAATGTGATTCCTCGTTCTATTCAGCTGCCACCATGCCTCAATAAAACAGCCCCCACACTGGTCAGGCAAGCTGCCGAACAACTTCAAGAAATGGGAACACCACGCCTCCTCTGTAACAGCGTTACCCTGGAGGCCCAACTGAGACTTCTTGCTATAGTTAATAATCTCCCAGAAGTTCCTGGAGTTATTCTTGGACAGGGCCCCTAACATAATTTCTGCGTCCCTTTGTGATCTCAAAGCCCGCAGGGCTTTCAACCAATTCCTGTAACAATTTGATAGGGATTTATTCTTAAGAGCTTTTACCTGCACATCTCCTCACTCATTGTTAATGTCTCTAATCACTCTTCTCAGGTCCTTTTTTTTTTTCTTCTGGTAAGCTCATCGGCTTTATGATGATGGGAGAGCCCTACCATAGGGCCCATCAGGTTTGGTGTTTCCAACCCCCAGATGAGATCGGTATAATTAAAGGGGGTACAGGCCCCAGATAAATCAGTTTCGTTTACTTCACCCAGATATTGTTCCAGTTTTTAAATGAAGGTTTCTCCATCTCTTCATAATTTCACTGCCCTGTTCTCTTCCTTATTCCCTTCCAAAGGGATAGCGTATAACTCTGCGGCCGTACAAGTTCCCAAGTTGAAGGTAGCTGTCAGGATATTATGGTCACTATTGTCAGTCTCAACAAATTCAAATCGGACACAGCAGTCAAACAAAGCTCTTGAAAAGAACAGGTAATCCATCATTGAACTGCTGCTGCCATTGGACCATGTTGAGGACATTGTGTTCTCTCCGCTAACACATCCGTTCAGCATATGCAAGTTCCATTTAGTCAAGAAATCCAACCATTTCACACCATTCGACCGTAAAACCATGTTAACCTTGCAATTACCCATAGATGGTAGTCAGGACGCATTCAAGCCCCCACCCAGTATTACTTCTGTGTTCCCATTTTCTTGCATTACTATGCATAGAAGGGTAGAAAGGTCCTCAAGAAACTCTGAAAGAGTTGAGATTGCGGGGTTCCAGTAGATATTGATCAAAATGAAGCAGCAAAGTTGCTCCATCACCCTTATACGAGCGCGGGCAGCACAAATTCCTTGATTTTGTACTGGAATTTTAACTAGGCTCACTACAATCGAATTTCTGACGGCTATAAGAAGACCACAAGATGGTTGACCCCCGTTTTGATGTGTTGCATTATTTTCCACCGTTTTGAAACCATCTAGGGTAAAGGCTCTTTGTAGCCACGTTTCTTGGAATAACACCAAGTAAAACTTACCGAAAACTTATTGCTTCATGGGACCGTTTTTAAAACTACTGGGATCCTGCATATTCCAACTCCATAATTTGATCTGGTTGTCAACTAGAGCCGCTCCTCCCTCAATCCAAATCGCTGAAATAACTCAGACAAAATGGTTGGTGAGGCAGGAAGAATATTGTCTTTTTTAGGTCCAGTCGGGCCGGTCATTAAACCACTACTACCGGTCTCCTTCTGTTCCAACGTTGGAGTTTGACTGTTACTCTTAATGATTGCTGGGAGCGAGTTTGAAATTGCTATAGCCTGTTTCTCCAGGTCTTCTGCCACTGTTCAGATTGCTTCAACCCCCAGTCGGGATTTCAGACCCAGTTCTACCAAATCTGTTAGTGTTTCATATGGGAAGCACACATAGTCCAGATCGTAAATTGAGAAGAGGCAAAGAGATGGTATTTTATTTGTAATATCCAAAATAGAACTCCTATTTGGGATATTCCCATCCTGTTTAGACATTTTACGTTTGATCCATATTTTAGGAATTCCAAAAGGATTAAGGCCACTTACCTTAATCAGAGAGTTGGAGCCAGGTGCCACACTTAGCGTCACGTGTACAGGTAGTGCCACCATGGCATCAGCATTTGCCATTCCAGTATATCCTGAAGTTCCCATTTCAGAGGAATCTGTTATTATTGGCAGCGGAATCTGGGATGGCTACAAACCAGGAGGATCAGGCCTCGAGACTTTTTTTTTCCCCCCCAAAAAATCAGAGCAAATTTGATGATTTTGTTTCGGAATTGCATGAGTAAGGTCTCTCACAGCTTCAGCAGGTACCATGGCTACATCTATCTGCAATGCAGAATCTGCTAAGCTTTTATCCGTTTGGATTTGGGGTACGTTCTGTCCTTTATTAGGCTCCACCAGCTTTCTCGGTTGTTGCTTACCCTTTCTTGTTGACTCCTTTGCCAATAGGGGTTGAGATGGAGTCATCGGAACCTGAGAGATCAGCCACCATTTTTCCATAACTTTAAGGAATTGCCGATTACTAGCACTCCTGTTTTGTTTAATTTAATTTTTAGATTTCTTCTACATGTGACACTGAATTGCTTTCTCCTTGATTTATTTGGAAGTTTATTTGTTATTTCGTGACTCCCCTGAGATATCTTCCAGTGAGACCACTGGCAGTTGAGCTGGAACCTGAGTACCAATGTGAGCAATCGTTGGCTGTGCTACAACTCCCGTGTTATGGATTTCAGGTGGAATTTGGGCAAGCTTGATACATTTTTCCATTTTTGAGAGGGAAATTGGGGAATCGGCTAGTACGTCCGATGATAGAACCACAGGAAGTACCTCCAAAGGAGGAGCAAACGTCTCAGAATTCAAGCTGGTTAATAGATCGGTCACACCATCCATTTTCGAGTTCATTCCCAAAATGTGATGATTCAGAGAGGCCACCTCTCCCTGGAGGACAACACGTGTTGAGGATTGTCCAGTGATCTCCCTCTTAATGGTGTGGAGGTTCTCTGCAAAGACAGTGTTAATCGCACACTTTAGCCCAGTAGCAGAGAGGCCTCCATGGGTTCTGGCATTCAGAAAGACGAGTGAGCCGTTGATGCAATCACTTCGACTGGACCCCTCTCAGACAAATCATTTGATAGAAAGATTGAACTCATTTGCGGAACGGCACCCATGTCAAAAGACACATTTCTCAAGTTTCTGCTAAGATCTTGGTTTAGAGACAAGAGATCCAGAGGCTTCCGGCCAGTTGAGGTGATCAGTACAGGGCTCACTGGAACAATGTTATTTACATCTCTCTTTCTCTGCCATTCCGTAGCCTCCTCTTCAGACAAATTCCGATTGTTTCCAAGCGGCAAACAGTCATTTATCCTTCTTTTAATGGATGAGGAGGATAATGTGTAATCCATATGTTTTCCTTCTTGTTGTTTCGCCCCTAAGTCCAACCAAGAAGTGGTCCCAAGGGGAAGAACTAGATGACCGGTATCAAGGATTTCTAAGTTTCTTGAGGTGTTTGGTGACTCCACTACCAGCACGACTATTCTAGGCTCAACGTTGTCCACCTCAATGGCCAGTCTGTCTTCCCTATTTACTAAACTCCTCAAGGTGTACATGGAGGAGGACTGGTTCTAGCAGATTGCTGTTTTCTGCTCTGAGACTTCCCACTTACTGTCTGTGTTCCTCCACTCAATGAGACCAAATAAATTGGCGTTTAACCGAGCTCACAGACAGTAGGGAGTAGTACTTACTCTTGGTAGTTTTAACAGTGGTCAACAATTCGAGGTCCTACTTCAATTTTGCCCTAATGTGTTACAGTAATCATCTCAGGGTCCAGCACCAAACCTCTTTCAATTCAAACATATTCAGCAAGTGCAACTGGTGTTAAGGAGAAACTGCTATTGATAATAATTAGGAAGATGTCGGGTTGGACAGTTTCCAGACTGTGGAAAATGTATGGCTCAAAGATCAGCAATGTGAGGAAATCTCAGAGGCAGTAGATAAGGTAAGCAAAACCTTTATTTAACTGGGACAGACCCCGTGGCCATACCACCACACTGAGCACCTGGAATACGGACTACGTAGTAACGCAAGCCGGCATTCCAGAGTACATTATGACACTTCTCCCCCCTTAGAAATTGAGCAACAACAGAAAATGGGTAACAAATGAAACAAAAGGACAATAAGTGCACTGGTAAACTGGGATAACACACATTCGTGATGATGGGGGGAGAAAAAGGAATATACGTAAAAACAGGTTGAACAAAGAATGCATTTTAAAGTTCACACTGCAGCAATAATAGACGCATGCTGTGGCGTGAGCCCACATGCATGCTCAACCACACACATGGGTTACTCACTACCACCCTCCCACACATAATTCTTCATTCTGACAGGAGGCACCCTCACCCTCAATGGATGCCCCCCCATTCCTACCCGATGCCTGAGGAACACATTCCTCAGACAGCAAACTCACTCCCTCCTCACGACTGTCCCCCGCAGATACCTCATTACGTCCCACTTCCAACTCCCCCGTGGACCCACCCACATACTCTGCCACAGAGAAATCTCTTAACTGAGACTCAAAATCAGAATCACCCTGAACTGATGGTGTCACAACAGCACCCCTTAACACCACAACCATTCTCTTGGTCCAGCTTGTCCCATCGTCAAGAACCACATACCTTGTCCCCACCCTCACCACCACACGCAGGGACATAACTGTGCTCCTCCCCTTTGGAACAAACCTAGGGTTTTTCACACAAACCCGATCACCCACCTCGACCCTAATGGGTCTTTTCCCACTCTCCTGTACTCTCACACGATCCTGGTGTACACGCACCCTTTGCAACAACTCAGACAGAATAGCCCCCTTCACAAATCCATTCATTCTTCCACCAATTCATTGGCGCATGGATTATACACCGCTGTCCTATGGTGCCTGATCCCATTGCTTCCTTCATTTGCTGGGACACAAACTGCACCCAGTTGTCTGTGACCCTACTCGTGGGTACCCCTTCCCTATCAAATATCCTTTTAAGGAAACCAATCACCTTATCCGTGATTACTCAAAAGCAGCAGCCTCAACCCACCGCAAAGTATAATCAACCAACACCACTAGAAATCTCAAACCCCCCTCCAAACACTCCATGGGGCCCATAATGTCCAACGCCACCTTGGACCATACCTCATTGGGAACATCCATGGGGTACACTGGTTCCGGGTGCACCACTCTACTCTTTTGTGGCACATGCCACACACTCCTTCACTGACATTTCTACCTCCTCATCCATAGCCGGCCACAAATACGCCTCCCACAACCTCCTTTTGGTCAGAGACCTGCCCAAATACCCATCATGCACCAGCTCAACAAGCCTTGTTCTCACACTCACGGGAGGCACAAACCTCTCTCCTCTTGTGACCCCCTATGGCCCCTCCCCCAATTAACTCAAAACCTGCATGCACCCCATTTCTACCTCCATACCCTTAACCGCTTCCCAGCCATCATGCAGACCATCTCTAACCCACTGCATCCTTGGACGATTCTTCATCCCACTCATGCTTATCCACTGCAGGGATCACATGCCACCTGGGTGCTTATATCACACTCCCCCTGCTCTTCCGGTGCCTCCATCGGAAATTGCGATAAGCAGTCTGCTACCACATTCCTTTTGCCTGGTTAGTATCCACACTGAAATTAAATTCTTGCAGGTTCACCATCCACTTTGCAATCCTAGGAGACACTGATGCCACACCCTTGGTGGTGAGCATATATACAAGCGGTTTGTAGTCCGTCCTGATGACATATGGAATACCCCAAAGAAAAGTTCTAAAAATGCCGAAAATATAAAACGGCAGGGAGAGGCCCTCTCCCTGCCAGGGCTCTCCCTGGTGACTTGTGCCGTTTCCCGGCCGTTTTATATGTTTGTGGAAAAATGCCTAAAATATAAAACGGCACTATTAGCAGATGCGGGAGTGGTCGCGGCTGCCCGCGGCTGCAGTATGGGCAGCCACAGCAGCAGCGCACGCCTGCCTGCGGCCTTGCGTACCGGTCCGGCGTGGCCCAAGGCAAGGCCCAAGGCAAGGCCCTTGGGCCACGCACGGACCGGGGGTAAACAAAACAAGGCTAGGCCCAGGCGGCCCCCGCCGAGCTGACTGCCGTCAACTTGGGGCGAGCCTTGGTGGTAGCGGGCGGCCCGCTACCACCAAGGCTCGCCCCAAGTTGACTGCAGTCAGCACGGCAGCAACACTGAACGACGTGTAGAGGGGAGTCTCAGGGGTCCTGAAGCATGGCCCCTTTAGATGTGGGGGGAGGGAAGCACAATGGGGGAATGGCGCGGAAAAGGATGGGGTGGTGCTGTTTGCACAAGCGGGCCACTCCGGGGGAACAGGTATTGAGCCTGGAGGGGCATGGCCCCGGGGAGAAAGCGGGATGCCTGGAGAAGGGGTAAGGAGACGGTAGGGTGCAAGGGATAGTTAGGGAGGAAGTGGCCTTATTTAATTATTTAATTGTTGGGGGAAAATGAAAATGTTTAATTATTTAATTGGTTGTTTAAAATAGTTCTTTAGTGTGTAAGGCCATGGAGCCAGGTAAGCGTTTAACTGTAAGCTTTGGCCTGTCACATTAAAGCGACCTTTTCCAGTTTTAAATGAGTCTGGGTTTTTGTGCAGTAAGCCAAAATCAATGCTTTTGCAACAGTTCGCTTCGCTTTGTGAAGCCGTTGACGTTATAAAGCCTTCCCTTTAAAGGCACAGAGTCAGCACGTTGAGTCCTCTGATAGAAAAATGAAAGGCACATTTTCCAGCACATCCTTTCCAACAGTCAGCTTCACCCGCAGAACACTTCTGCAACACTTCATTTGCTTGACACCTTAAAGAAATGCAGCTCATAAGGGAACCTAACAAGGTAATACAGGGACTTATCATAGAAACCTGTGAGACTACTTAAGCATGGCTCACTTTTAGAGGAGAATGAGTGAAAGAGAGAATGTAATTCTCCAAAAAGCGGTGCAGAAACATTGTTTTTTTAAAATATTCAAATGTGATCTTCGTTATTGTTGCAAGTGAAATGTCAAATGCAAGTAAGGCAACATGCTGTGAATTGAGATGCGTTAAAGGTGACAAACCTATACTGCCATATTTCAATGGGGCTGACAAATTGCTACATTCATGTTCGGTTAATCTGCTTTTCTACTACACTAAATCACCATTTGATAATAAAAGACCACTCTTGCCAAATTTTGCTCCCATCATCTGTGGCTGCAGACAGCTTTTGGCATATGTTGTGTCATTCCATTTAATTTCACCCCAAAGTCTGAAGATCATGAGATGAGAATACGTGTTAGTGGAGTCCAACGAACGGGACAAGAAAATCCACAAATAAATGGATAAGGTGAATGCATTTTCAGATCTTGGTGGCCTGGGTTGCTGCCTAAGCTGCCCATGCCTAAGGTTGGCCCTGCACCTTCGGCAACGTGAGAAATTGTAATATATGGCATACAATTAACATGTAGTGCCATAATATCATTACTGGCACTTCCTCGTTCCTGTCCTTTCTTTCACAATGGCCGTTTAACTACTCCCTGGCCCCATCCCAGGTATGAAGGGTTTGACCTACCTGTAAAACTGTTCTTTCTGCCGTCCGACAGACAGTTCAAGGTGAAAGTCTGCTGGGCTTGTCTCCCCACTCTCCTTTGACAGGTTTTCCACAGAGGTAACGCCTCCTGTGATCTCTGCTGTGCTTGGCCCTTTGTGAAGCAGGAATGGTAGCAAAGTCCCCAGGTGGGGCCCCACATATCTTGAGTTGGGTTGAGTTTGGGGATTCTGCGGGGCCCTTCTACCTGGCTCGCATCTTCACTGGAGCGAGAGCTGGATTCAGGCATGGTGACAATTCCAGGCACTGTAGCATCCTGTGCTGCTGATGGTTTTACGCACAAAGCTGCTAGGCCTAGACCACACCCATTTGCTAATACATTGATTTGAGGCCTCAAATCAGTGCTCACAGTAATGGTGGAAAGCTTTCTTCCTGCAGAATCACACAATCTCCTGCGGTTAATTAGTATAAATCAAGTCCTTCTCTGGAAGCTGAGACTCGAGTACCCATCACCATGCTTAATTATCAAACAGCCTTTATGATGCTGGGTGCTTTGCACATATGCCTCCAGATCTCAAACCTGACTAAGGGCTTGAGTAACCAGCGGGACAATCGCCACACCTTCAGCAGGCAAGCTGATGTTGGGAGAAAATCTACCCCTGCAAATCAGGAATTGGCCCAGACCTGCAATGCCATGTTACTGGAACGTCTAAATATGCAAGGGGCACCACTAGCCTACTCCGATTGTGGACGGAAAGGAGCCTGCTGTCCCTGGAGGCATTCCATTTCAGAGAAATATGGAAATCCCTGGTGGACAATCTTGGCCGGATCATTTTGACATCAGAGGGCTGGCTCCTAGCCAGAAACATTTGTGGAGATCATATACCAATTCAGTCTTCCAGAGGTAGACCTGTTCGCCATATCGACCAACCCCAACCTCTCTCGCTTCCGTGCAATGCTCAAGTGGGAAGAAAGTTGGTGACAGACACCATGTCTAGAGGTATTTCTACATGTCTTCCCCAGGGGTTCTTTGCAGGGTTAGGGACTTTGACAGTCAGGCATGAGTACTGATGGTAACTCCATACTGGGCCAGGAGTGTCTGGTGCCCCTTGCAATTTCGCTGCAGCCCCCCTTTCACTTTACCCAATATCCCTCCTTCGATCCTTCTACCAGTGTTTTCCGGGCTGTCAATAGGGAATCGTCCAGAAAGACGGCGATTAAAAGACCGAATGGAAGATTTGGCTGAATTTCGGGCATTTGAAATTACCGAATAACTGAAAAGTTTGAACAAATCCCCCATTCGGTGGCGGGGGCTGCAGGGGTGTCCCCCGCACCCTTGCTCACTATATTGTGACTGGGGGTAGTGAAGATGTCTCCTGCAGCCGGTTCAAAAGTTAAAAAAAAAAAAAAAGATAGGATCCTGCGGCGCCGGTTCCCGATCACGGAAGTGGAAGGGAACCGGTGTCACAGGGACACAGCGAGTCGGCAGCAAGGTAAGTAGGGGTTTGGGGGTGTGGATGGATCAGCGGCCACGTCGGAAATGTTCAGGGGAGAAAAGACCCTCGAACATTTCCATCTGGGGCTTTCAACCTTGATCCTCCAATTATGTTCTGCTTTGTGGCTTTGTGGCATGCACTTTATATCGGAAGTATTATGCTGACCAGTGCTCCTCGGCATTTCCCCCCTAGACATCCAGTGTTACCAAAGTCTCCCATGCTTTGCTCAAATTCAAGACAAAAATATACCTATGTCTCTTGGTGTACCAGAAAGGCCCTCCTACCACTGTAAGATGGTTCTCCAGTAAATTGCTTGTTTTCTCCTAGAAGGATTGGCATTGGGATTGGCTCTATCAAACCTCAATGGGTGGTTCACTGGGCTTTCATCGAGCCCTGAAGGGGGACGACCTATTCAGATACAGCAACAACCTCTTAGTCACTTTTGGGTCTACAAAGAAGGGTAGTAAAGCCACCTCTATCAACTGATGCCTGGAGGTATACACTAGAGGAATTGCCACATCCTGGACAGAATTGGCAGGGGTGGTGGTGTTGGGGAAGAGGTTGTTCTCGAATTGATATCTGCAGGGCTGCCACCTGAGTTGCTCCTAGCATATGCATATGCATACATCACTATTGGTTGCAGCTCAGGTCAATCACAATGTGGCTGCCACAATCATTCAGACTGCCCTTCCAGGAAGGCCTTCCAATGCTGCCATCCTTTGGTAATAAGGTGTAGGGATCTTACAGCATCTATGGGTCTATTTGCCTTTCTTGATTTGTCTGTACATGCCCTGATTACTTACTGGTAATATTCATTACAGCTAGACCTCCCCTTCCTCATCACAGTCCTGACACCCACCTCTGCCTCCCCGGAGTAATTGTTGACCTGACTCATTTCATATAATAACAGGAGAATTGTGGTTAGGCCAGCGCCTTTAAACTCCGTAGGTGATAAGGGGAGGGTGTAATTGGAAAAAAAAGATTGTTAGAAGGAAAACTTGGGTGGGGGGAGATGGCAGACTGTTTCCGGAGTGTATAAGTGCGACCGGCCAGGGAAGGACTAGGTGTAATAAAGATGAACAGTAGAAAATTAAATTTCACTCATCTAAACATCAGAGCAAAGAATCAAGTAGAAGAGTGAACAGAGCTGTGCTCCAATAAGAGCCTATTACGTGGAGAGGATTGTTACTCTTACAGAACTATTGTGAAGCCAAATTGGGCATTTTCCTATCATCCACATAATGTATGGAGAAAGCAAGCATAAAGATTTTTTATGTACTCTCATTTGCACTATCAATGCTTTGCATTCTCTCTGCGTATTTCTTTTAGAAGGACAGAATAGCCCTGACAATGGACTTGTTGTCCGAAATGCATCGGGTACTGTTTCCGCCACTTCAGTTATGAGAACATGACAGTTGCACCAATAAATGATGCTTATGAAGAAGATTCACAGAATTCATTTTATTTGTAAATGCGCTTATCAGTACTAAGTGTGTGTATTATGCAGTAATGCTCACTGCAGTGTGGCATCATCAGTTCTGATGATTTAGATTATCAAAGTATTTGTTGTATTTCCTGATAGAGTGCTTAGGCAGGATTCTGATGTACACCTAGAAGTGTACAGAACTATTATGACAAAATATTCAAGATTGGTGGTGCCCGCCTACACCCCTCTTTTCGGAGTTATCTACATCCCCAGCTCTATCAACTAGGTTGATCCTGCCCTCCCTGTCATTACACTGTGCTCTTTTAACTCCACCCGCCTTGGGATCCGCCCATTCAGATCGGGGCCTGTTCCCCCCTCCCCACACACAGGCTGATTGAAGTCCTACGTTATCTCAGTCTCTTCTGGCCCCCCTCTGCCCTCCTCTTTAACCAAAAGCTTCTTCTCACCCTCGCTGATAATTTCCACACTCTTTCTCACCCTCTTGTTTGCTTACACTGTCTTTCTGATCTCATCTGACCTTATCCTCACTCCCCTTACTCCAGTGTCCTCACTCTGATGTTCAGTTATTTGTCTCAACCTTCTCCAAGCTTTCGTAAAAACGTTAAACCACCCTCCAAACTAATGTTTCCCAGCCTCCTCTCCAAATACCTCTTTTACCTTCTGATCTTTACCTCCTCCTCATACTTACCAACACACCCCCCAACTATTACTCTCAGTCTCCTACCTGTGTCCAACTAACTCCTTGAGCTGATCATGCCCTTCTCCTTAGCGCTGTCTCTTTCCTTAACTTCTCACACTTCCTTTCCATGCGGTTGCAGTACTTCCTTAAAGTCACTTTCACTATTAATGTGTCTTCCTTTTACCTCTTATGCCATTGGGCTTTTAATGTCACCTCTGCCTGACTCTTGCGGTTTCCACACCTCCTTAATGCCACCTCTTTTCACATCTCCTTCTTCCTACCCTTTCATTCAATTCTCAACTGCTTCCTGGTTGTTTCTCACCTCTTCTAACAACTTTTCACTTTTCTCATTTACACTTCCAACTTCCGCCATAAACTCCTGCACCTCTTGCCTTGATTTCCCCAACAAACCTTCTACCACTGTCTCTGTTGACCCCCTGTCATGCGGACATTCTGAATTCTTTTGCGATGGTCTCTGTGACAACTTTGGACACGTTGCCATAACCAACTTCGTGACCGACACAGGCTAGTGGGACCTTTGCAAAATGGCGCCTGCAGTATCATCTGCCTCACTTCCATCTTTTCCGGTGGCGTTCTGAAGCCACGTATTTGAGGACAGGGATTCAGGATTCCTCACGTCACATCTTCAGGTATTCCTCCTGTTCATGATGCTCCTTGTTCACGTGTGTACCACTTTCCTGTCCTGTTGATTGGGGTCTCTTCCCCCTCCCCACACACAGGCTGATTGAAGTCCTACGTTATCTCAGTCTCTTCTGGCCCCCCTCTGCCCTTCTCTTTAACCAAAAGCTTCTTCTCACTCTCGCTGATAATTTCCACACTCTTTCTCACCCTCTTGTTTGCTTACACTGTCTTTCTGATCTCATCTGACCTTATCCTCACTCCCCTTACTCCAGTGCCCTCACTCTGATGTTCAGTTAATTGTCTCAACCTTCTCCAAGCTTTAGTAAAAACGTTAAACCACCCTCCAAACTAATGTTTCCCAGCCTCCTCTCCAAATACCTCTTTTACCTTCTGATCTTTACCTCCTCCTCATACTTACCAACACACCCCCCAACTATCACTCTCAGCCTCCTACCTCTGTCCAACTAACTCCTTGAGCTGATCATGCCCTTCTCCTTAGCGCTGTCTCTTTCCTTAACTTCTCACACTTCCTTTCCATGCGGTTGCAGTACTTCCTTAAAGTCACTTTCACTATTAATGTGTCTTCCTTTGACCTCTAATGCCATTGGGCTTTTAATGTCACCTCTGCCTGACTCTTGCGGTTTCCACACCTCCTTAATGCCACCTCTTTTCACATCTCCTCCTTCCTACCCTTTCATTCAATTCTCAACTGCTTCCTGGTTGTTTCTCACCTCTTCTAACAACTTTTCACTTTTTCTCATGTACACTTCCAACTTCCTCCATAAACTCCTGCACCTCTTGCCTTGATTTCCCCAACAAACCTTCTACCACTGTCTCTGTTGACCCCCTGTCATGCGGACATTCTTCATTCTTTTGTTATGGTCTCTGTGACAACTTTGGACACTTTGCCATAACCAACTTTGTGACCGACACAGGCCAGTAGGACCGTTGCAAAATGGCGCCTGCAGTATCATCTGCCTCACTTCTATCTTTTTCGGTGGCGTTCTGAAGCCACGTATTTGAGGACAGGGATTCAGGATTCCTCACGTCACAACTTCAGGTATTCCTCCTTTTCATGACGCTCTTTGTTCACGTGTGTACCACTTTCCTGTCCTGTTGCTGGGGTCCTCTGTGTACCTTTGTCTCCTGTACTCTGCTGCTGAGCTATTTTTTAATATTACGCTTGCTCTATCCTTGGCCACCCCTTATATGAATTATCTAAATTATCTACTTCCGAGCCTGCTACCGACTGACTGCCTTTTCTTATGCGTTGCCTGCTACCTGACGTCTCCGCATCTGTGTCCATCGCCCAGCCTGATACCCACATCTTCCACATCATCAGGGCACTGTGGAGAAGGGTTTTCTTCCACAAGAGGGTTTCCCTTTGGGCGGCTTTTCTGGAGGAGACTCAGCTCCTAGTTCTGATTTGACTGGGGGTGAATTGATCTCAGGCAGGGACCGACCAATCTTCAACAAACCCAGAAGAAAGAAGTCATCCCAGGTATATCCAATCGCTGACACATCCCACCTTACAACTTCAACTCTCTGCCATTAATTCTCGTTCAATAACTCTCGACCACCTCTAGGAATGTGTTGCCCTGCTCACCTGCAAGGGGTATGGTGCATCATTCCAAGTTTGGCTGTGCAGTAAAAAAGTGGCAGTAATTGCGTTTCTGTCACTTTTACTGCACCAGCAAATTACAATTCCACCAGCACCAATACCAGTTCCATGTGTTAATATTTTGTGCCATATTTTTGCTGTGCTATTAAGCCATGAAGCCTGTGGGGTACATCCCTTTTTTTAATGGAGCGGGGGACACCGCCGCAATCCCCGGTCCCGATAACCCCACAAATTATCCCCTCTAATAATATCACCTATGTCCTTACCCCACAACCATATATATATATGGCGAAATTATTGGTGGGGATAATATTACCTGATACCCCAATTCAAGAGGCAGAATTAGTGCAGAGAAATTACCACCACAAAAAAGCTGGTAATTCCTCCATTGCTAATTCCGGAGGCAGTATTACTATCAAAAGGGCAATGGCAATTCCATTGAAATACAAGGTGAAGTACTACCAAAATATTTCCAAAATCAGGTGGTAATTCCTCAAAAATAGCAGTGCCGTTATCTGAGGCGTGGAGGTAAATGCATACAGGTGATGATAATACGCCACAGATGCATCCAATTGCATTAAAAAGAGTATTTAAGGTCAGCACCTCTTACCAGACCCATTTTGCAGCAACATGCAGCCGCTTGTGGGCATAGTTTATGGGCTCCACAATTTGCGGTTGTATATTGAGCTGCAGAGACAGGCATTGCGACAGCTGCCAAGGAGACTGCCTCAGCGAAGGCAGAGGCGACCTACCATGAGGAGACCACCCATACACGGCTCAGACCCTCACCCTGGTCAATGACAGAGGACCAGATAATCACACTCTACCGGCTGAATTGGACACTATAGCTAAGCTTCTCACCCTCATACAGCTAGATCTCCAGAGTGAGGTCAAAATCAGGATTGCCATCCCACATCTTTTGAAACTGGTGGCTGTCCTGTACTTCCTAGCTATGGGCACATTTCAGCACTCCGTTGGGATGCTACATGGGCTGTCGCAGCCAATCTTTTTGAATGTGTTGGTACAGGTGCTTGACACACTAATGCAACATAACCTAATCACATCAAAATGCCTATTACCCCAAACCAGGTGCATGCAACCAAGGCACGTTTCTATGCTGCAGCCCAATTCCCCAAAACATGCATTGCACATGTTGAAAGAGGAATGTGACGGGTGTGAGAAACCTGATGGGTATTCTCACTCCTATTTCCCTTGGGTCCTCCGCGAGAGAGGATCACCTGGGTGGAAGCTCCTTGGGGACTGGGAGTGGAATGCCCTTAATTGAGACATGGAATCCCCCTTTCCCTACTAATTACCAACCTGACCCTTCCCCAGCCTTCATGGGTTATTGTGAATCAGCTCCCCTGACTTCCTCATATATGACCATTGACAGTATTGGGACGAAGAAGAGGCAACCACGAGTAATGAATGCTAGGTGCTTTTGCCACTCTGGTACTGGGACTCGGAAGATGCCTGCTTAAAACTGTCAGGGTCAGGCATGTTCCTTTGATTATGGTCAGGCACATTCAATTGGATATTCACACCTGCAGCCTTTCAAGGGGCTGCAGGTGTATAAAAGAAGCTCAAATCAAGAGGCAAAGAGAGAACCGGTGGTGTCGAAACAGCAATAGAGAGGCCAATAGATGCAGCAGGGAACCGTGTTTGTGAAGCACACCGACGGTTCATAAATATGCGGTTTGGGAGATGGGGCTCTGTTGAACCAATCGAACGCTGGGAAGGGAGCCGTGCAGAGAGACTGTCCCTTTTTCTGGTGCTCACAGTGCTCATTCTCCTGTGGACAGAAGCCAATACAGGAGTGCCTGAGGGGCAGGAGGTAGAACCCTGATGTGGAGAACCGAAGGTCGAGCGATCTACACTTCTGGAAAACCCTTTGATGCCACCAGTGAGTTTCAATCAAAGGAGAAACCTGGTATGCAAGTGTTTGAACTTTCGTAAAGGATTACTTTGTATCAGAGTGGTCGCATATTTAACGCAACACGCCTTGGAAGGTCTCCGACTTCAATCCTTGTTAACTATTGAACTATTAACAATACTTTGTAGTGGAGTTGTTGCGTGTATAAGAAAGTGCGTTTTCGAAAGTCTCTGAGTGCTGGTCACTTCATTAAAGGCAACCTACACAGAAATTAAACAACGGGCCTAATTGAATGAAAACCTTAACAAATACAACCTCTTTGTTATTGAATTCTGAACTGAATGAAAATGGAATAAATAAGCAGAACTGTTACATATGGGAATTAAAAGTGAATGGAGATTTAAATTCAAATAAAACCACCACGTTCCGAACTCAGAAATGCATCAAACCTCGATCCAATTAAAATCCATATATGTTGAACTTTCAAGTGAAAAGAACTTTGAATTTAAGTGTAACCAGTACATACTGAACTTTAAAATGAATGGAACTGTAACAATGCAAGGGAACCACACTAAATGCTGTACTTTAGGTTGAATGGAACCCTGAAGGTGAACTTTAACAGTGAATCTAAGAAAGGCATATTAATTATCAAAGTGGGAGAAAATTGTACATAGTAAATATTAAACTTTGAAATCTGAATGAACTGCAAATCTAAAGTTTAACTATCAGTCAAGATATTTGTACAAAGACCAATCATATCAAGAGGGCGCAGGTGTGGCGCACACCTTTAAGAACCCTGAAAATCCTATTGTAACATTGAAACTGAGTCTTGGGGAAGGGAACACTGAGGCTTAACCCATTTATTGACTTGAAGACTGAGTCTCAAGACTCTTTTGTGTTTGTAACTTTGTTATTTGGACCTTGGGAAAGGGGCCCCGGGTATTGGTACAACTATTTCACCCTGAACTTAAGGAAAACAATTCTGAGACTTTTTGCTGGAACTGTTTTATACTTAAGGGAGCTGAAAGGAAGCTGCGAGCTAGATGAAGCTTAGAATTTTGTGTTGGACACTGTTTCTGTTGGTTGCTGACATCCCTAGACATTGTAGAGATTAGATGTGAGGGCCCGTATAGGTTTTGGACACAGACAGATTCCTAAATTGAACCCTTTGACTCTTACTTCCTTAGTTTTACTTCAGTAGGGAAATCCCACCATAGTATAGGGCAAGTTAGGCAATTTTTCCATCCTGAGGAACAGCAGGGTACCGTGTTTGCGAAGCCCGTTGACAGTTCATGGAAGTACGGCTTGGGAGATGGGGTTCCGTGGAACCGTTTCAAATGCTGGATGAGAGACAATTCCTCCAGGTGAAAGAAGACTGATACCCAGTGATACCCACTGACTTAAAATTGATTCCACCCCTTGGTACCTACATCAGGCCAATACCCAAGTTAGGGTTAGCCTGGAGATTTGGGATTGATGTTTTAGCAGGGGTGATAAACCCAGAATTCCGAGGTGATATTAAGGTCCTAATACAGAACCATGGAAAGGACCCATTCCAGGTCCATAAAGGAGATAAAATTGTTCAAGGGGTGCTTGAAAAAGCAGTAATCCGTAGGCTTAAAGAAACTCCCGGGGAGGGAAGCATCAACAGGGGGACTCAAGGCTTTGGGGAAGCTGACGAAACACCTGAAGACCCTCCCAAAATTGACACTAGAAAACCTTCTGAGGAAGAACTCGAGTCCCTTTTTGATTTAGCTTTTGCTTAGAGAAATTACCCCTTATTGGCTGAAGCATTCTTGCAGGCAGTTCTGGAATCCAAGGTTCGCAGAAAAGGGCGAACCTTCCTTTTTGTAAAATCTGGATTTCTCTATAGAAGAAGTACTACTTAGGAGGGTCTAGTATAACACCGTTGGTGGTCCCTAAGAGTCATAAGCAGGTGGTATTAGGTATAGCCCATTCCCATCTGACGGGAAGTCACCTGGGGCAGTTCAAGACTCAAGCACACATTGCGAGTAAGTTCTATTGGTCAGGGATTCATGTTGACATTAAAACCTTAATTCAAGCATGTGCAGTCTGCCAGAAAACTAGTATACATATACCACCACCAGCCCCCTTGAATTCATTACCCATAATTGAAATCCCATTTTGATTGGTATGGATATTGTGGGACCCCTAGAGACTTCTAAACTGGGGAATACATATGTCTTAATTATTTTAGATTATTCCACACATTATCTGGAGGCCTTTTCCCTGAGAGCCAACATGAAACAACAGATTCTGAAACATCTACTCCACTTTTTCTCTTGGGTGTGGTTTGCAAAGGAGATCTTAACAGACCAGGGATCAACTTTCATGAGCAAGCTTATGGGGGAAGTTGAAGAACTGTTACACATTGCTACCCTTACAACATCAGTGTATCATTCCCAGACAGATGACCTAGTGGAAAGATTTAACAAGTCTCTTAAAACCATACTCCAAAAGTTAGTTGAACAAAATGGGAAACATTGGGATCAAATGATACCATGGGCCTTGTTTGCAGTTTGGAAAACCCCTCAGGCCTCAACAGGATTGTCCCTGTTCAAAGTCCTTTATGGACAAAGAACCACTGGATGTTCTAGATATGTTGAGGGAATCTTGGGAAGAGAGAGAGGCTGCTCCAGTTCCAGACCCCCCAGACTGCGAGTCAGTTGAAGGATCATATGAGGGTGGTAAGATCTTTGGTACAGGCTCACATGGTTAAGGCACAAGAAGAACAAAAGGCCTCTTATGACAAAAAGGTTTCTCTCAGATCCTTCTGATAGGTCAAAAAGTGCTTGTCCTGTTGTCTACCACAAAATTGTGCCCACGTGGCATGGACCTTATGAGGTAATAGAGGAGACGGGTCCATGCAATCATAAAATCTCACAACCTGACCGCCACCGTAAAACCTAAATGTATCATATCAATTTATTAAAAGAGTGCAAGGAACATCCCAGAGAGTCTCCGGTCACAATATCCTGTCTCTTGCCCGAAGACACTGAAAGTAAGGCCATAATTTCATCTGACCTTAGTAATAATCAGAAACAAGATCTGTATGAGTTTACAAGGCAATATACTGATGTATTTTAGGAAGAACCTGTGAGAGTAAAGGGTATTTATCATCATATCCACACTCCTGTAGGTAAAGTTGTACATCTCAAACCATATTGGCTACCTGAGTCTAAGAAGAAAACTATAAATCACGAAGTTAAAAACATGTTAGAAGCTAACATCATTGAACCTTCTAATAGCCCCTGGCCCTCCCCCATCGTGTGGGAGGCCAAGCCCTTTGAAAGTTGGAGATTCTTTGTAGAGTTTCGTAAATTGAACGCTGTCTTTGATTTCTGCTCACCCAATGCCCTGTATCGATGATATGGTAGATCGGCTGGGTAATGATGTATATTTGTCAACACTTGATCTTACCAAGGGATATTGGCAAGTTCCTTTACGTGGACCTGATAAAGAAAAGATTGCCTTTACTACTCCTATAGGATTATTTCATTTTAAAGTTCTACCTTTTGGACTACAAGGTGCTCCTTCAACTTTTCAAAGAATTATGGATAAGATCTTACAACTATACTCGGAATTTTGCAGAGCCTATATAGATGACATTGTAATTCATAGTAAGACATGGGAATATCAGGTAAAATCATATGTACCACCTCAATACTATTATGAGAGTATTAAGAAAAGCAGGGGCTTTATAGTCAGAAAATCGAATACAATAATGTCGAAAGACCTAAAATCGAAAAAATAATGTCGAAAAAAAAGTAGAATTTCTCTTTTATTACGTTTTTTATTCGAAATGGGGGGTTCCCCCCAACCCCTTCCTTTTTATTTTTGACCTTTTTTTTTACATGCGGAACCCAAAAAAAATATAAATAAAAAATAAAAAATGCGACTTTTTTTTTCTCGACATTATTGTTTCCAGTTTTTTGTAATTCAACATTATTTATTTGATTTTATGACTGCACACCAAGCAGGGTTGTCCGCTAATCCAAGAAAGTGCAAGCTGACCCAATCATCTGTACATATCTGGGGGTTTTCATGGGTAATGACACCGTCCAACCACAACAGGAGAAGGTGAGGGCCACCCTGGAAACACCCCCTCCCAAATCAAAGACAGATCTGAGGGGCTTTCTGGGATTAATTGGGTACTACTGCAGATTTATTCCAAATGTTTCTAGTAAAACATCCATATTGACAGACAAATTGATAAATGCTGAGCCCCAAAAAGATCAGGTGCAAAAAAAAGAGCATGAAATCTGTTATGCAACCTTAAAACATGCCTTATGCCAGAGCCCCGTTTTAGGTGTAGCCGACTTCTCCAAAGAGTTAATTCTTCAGACTGATGCTTCTCTAACAGGACTAGGAGCTGTTTTGTCACAAAATGATGATGGGGTTGAACAGCCTATCTTGTACATCAGTAGAAAGCTCTTCCCCAGGGAGAACAACTATTCAGTCATTGAGTTAGAGGCACTAGCGATCAAATGGGCCATAGTTCATCAAAAGTATTACCTCTTAGGTCGCAGGTTTCCCTTAGTAACAGACCATTCTCATCTAATTTGGATTAGTCAGAGAAAGGAGTCCAATCCTCGGATGATGCAGTGGTTCTTGGAGCTGCAGCCATAGTACTTCAAAGTGGAACATTGGAAAAGCAGAGAGCAAGGCGATGTGGACTTTCTCGCTTTCCATGTAAAGCATCTCAGTCCAACCCGCATTGGGGAAGGGTATCCTGATGTTTAAGTTAATAAAGTGTTTTATTTATAATTCAGAATCTGTATCCTGTATGCTACTCAGATATGCCTTCATAAGGTGTAAATCCCGGGGTGGTGGGGCACAGGAGTACTGCCATACACATGTACAACATGGCCAAACACTTTTCAGAACACAATGCATATGAGGGAAATAATGCAAGCCTACATGGGGTACACCACTCTACACTCCAGAGTGAACAGCCCATTGCCCACATCACTCCCTCCCGCAAGCACAGTGTGACATGAGTAGCCATGATAGTAGGGTACAGAGGATGTACTGATGTGTGTCCCAATATCCCAGACAATAACCACCTCACACTAACAAGCAGAAAGGTATACAAATGACGTGACTACCCTACAATGCACAGCACAAGTACCTTTCAAAAGTATCAGGAGACCAGTAATATTCAATAGCGTATGGGTAATGGTCATCCTGTGATAATGTGTAGAAAAAGGTGTCAAAGACATTCACCATGCATCTGCATTAACATTGCTCCTTCACCATCAGCCATTGTAAGGCCAACACACTGCTAATGTCATGCAGAGGGAGCCTCCATGTATAACTAATGATGTTCCCAATGAAAAAAGCCATGCTGCACTGTTGAATGAGGCTTGTATACACAGCAAACACTTCCATCATTAAACACATCTCCCTACTGAAGGTGACTCAGGCTATCCACTGCTGCCATGGCTGATCACTCCCATCAGAAGCCCTGCAACACCACACGAGCTGGCATACAACTAGGCACATGCATGGACCAGGGTGTGCATATAGCGTATATTTGGACTGCTCAAGGGAAGCTTATGGTGCCTCCAGAAGACAGATGGGGCACACATGTACAGCCATGAGAAGGCGGGGATGATGGGCATGGTCTGTATTTTATTTTTATTTTATTTTTGAATTTGTATAGCGCACTACAGCCCACGGGCATCGAGGCGCTGTAAGAATAAGTATGCAGGCTTGCTTCAGGGTTACAGGAGAGTGGCCCAGTACAATGGATTAATACAGTTGCTTAGTTTACAGTGCGTTGAAGTACACAAAGAGGGTAGCATATCAGGATACAGTACATAGCATGAGAGTCACAAGATGGCAATAAGGATACAGCACAAGCTTGAAGGTGGAGGCAAATCAAACAAAAAGCCTTGTTCTAAAGCCTTACAGAAGGCTGTATCAGATTCGATCATTCTGAATTGGGCTGGGAGGGTGTTCCAGTAGGTTGCCTCCAGGGTTGGGAAACTGGAACCACCGGCTCACACTCTTTTTTTAGGAGGAACAGTGAGGCGATTGGCATATGCAGTTCTAGAAGTTCTAGAAGATGTGTTTTTGATGATCCTTTGAGCTAGGTGGGAGCTAATTGTTGGAGACATTTGTGTGTGATAGCCACGTTTTAAAAAGAATCCTTCTTTGGCAGGTAGCCAGTGCACCTGCCTTCTGACCCCAGAAATGTGATTCCTACGTGCAGTACCAGGTGCGGCCCGTAAGGCATTATTCTGAGCTAATTGGAGTTTAGCCAGATTATTTTGGGACGTTCCAGCAAACAGAGCATTGTAATAATCCTGCCTGGACCCGATGATGGCCCTAGCAATGGTGATGTAGTTCTCTTGTGATAGGAATGGCCTGACTGCATTGATCAGTTTGGAGTGATAGGCAGCTGAGGATACGATGGCATTAACCTGCCTCGCCATGGTCATACTAGGTTCAAAATACACATCCAATGTCTTGATTACTTGAGACACTGTGATGGGAATGTTATCTATTGTGAATGAGCCGTACTGCATGCCCAATTTACCCAGTGCGGCTGTGGATCCAATTAGCAAGAGTTCTGTTTTCTCACTGTTGAGACAAAGCCAGTTTTCAGCCATCCAGGATTGAATTGTGGAGTAGATGAGGTTGAGGGTGTTCATATCAGTAGGATAGTCACCTGTCAGTGGGATGAGCACCTGGGTCTTATCTGCATAGTTGGTATATGAGATGCCAATGGCGTCTAGGATTTGGAACAGTGGCCTGGTAAAGAGGTTGCAGAGATTTGGTGCTATGCAGGACCTTGAGGGACCCCACATTTAATTGGACTAGGGTTGGCACTAGAGGAATCAGAGAACACCTTCATCACTCTTTCTTTGAGGAAAGACGATATCCATTCACAGGCCTTTGGGGAGAAGTTGGCCGTGGGGGACAGATGAAGACATAGGGTTTTGTGATTTACCAAATCAAACGCTGCTGAGAGGTCTAGCAGAAGGAGAGCCGGCTTGCCTACGTCTCTCAGGTCATCGATTTGATTTTTAAGATCAAGAAGTGCCGTTTCTGTGCCATGCCATGGCCTGAAACCAGACTGGCGCAGTCCAAGGAGTTGATTATCTTCCAAGAATTTCTGAACTTGTGGGTAGGCTTCTTTGTCCAAAATCTTTGGCAGGAAGGGGACAGTGGTGATGGGTCTTTAGTTCCCTGGGACCAGTGGGTCAAGGGAGTTTTGTTTAGGAGTGGTCGGACCCAGTCCTCCTTCAGTGAAGTTGGTACCTGGGCCGAGCGGAAGGATGAGTTAATGAATGCAGTGATGAAAGGGGCTAGGGCAGGGGCACATTCCTTAATGGTGTGTGCTGGGCAGGCATCCCCTTTACAGTTGGACGGTTTGATAGACTTGATAAGGGATATGACTTCTGTTTCGCTCATGTCAGAGAATTCAAATGTCAGTACCTCCTTACCAGCAGATGCTGTGTGGGGAGGGGGTGGACACGTGTCTATAAGAGCGGATAACGCTTTTTGGTGAGCTCGAATTTTGGATTGCAGAGTGTCAAGTTTATCTAGCATGGCAGTTTGAATAGTATTGCACCATGACTCATCCTTTATGAGGGTTGATGGAGGGGTTGCAGGAGTCTCTAGTTCCCTGAAAATTGCAATGATCTCCTTAGTTCCAGACTTGGCATTGTTAATCCTTTCATTGAAGGGTGCAGCTTTAGCCTGAGTGATGGCTTTGTAGTGTCTAGTAAAGGCTTTGAAGGCTGCTATAGTTTTTTCATTGGGGTTTTTCTTCCAAGTGGCAAGTGAGGCCCTTTTATTTGAACGTAGGTCCATAAGTTCTTGAGTGAACCATGCATTGGAATGCTTGGTTTTCTTTGCTTTCTTAAGGGTGAGAGGCGCTATGGTGTCGACTGCACAAGTGATGACCTAATTAAAGGAGCTCGCGAGGAGGCTTGGATCATAGGGAAATGGAGGCTGGAGGGCTGGTGCTAGGAGATGTGGGAGAAGATTCTCTTTAGTTAGTTTTCGCATGCTTCTAGAGAAGGCTGCTTGTAACGTTATATTGGGTTTGGTGGACCCGGTAGTGGTGGCGATGTCTAGTTTGATGCAGAAGTGATCAGACCAAGGGATGGGGGAGATGTCTGGGACGAGGATAGGACAGTTATGATGAGCTACCCAATCCTGCGTGCGTCCTTTCATATGGGTAGGCTTAGTAATGGCTTGGATATACCCTAATGTGGTTAATGCTTTTTGTAGAGCAGATGCATGTGCATCATTAATATCATTCAGGCCAAGATTAAGTTCACCCAGTAGCACTATTTTGGATTTTTTTTAATGTTGTCAGATAGCACGTGTATAAGGGCATCTTGGAAATCTGTTGAGGGGCCAGGAGGACGATACACAAGATGGAAGGCAATGGTGGAGGTGGGCGACGTCTTGAGTTTGATTAGGAGATAGTCAGCGTTAAGGCCAAGGTCACCTTGAATTCTCCTGATGTTAAGTGTATCTCTAGCAATGACGGCATCACCACCCCCTCTTTGGCGGACTCTATCTTGCCTAAAGATAGTATAACCACTAGGGATAGCCAGAAAAAGGGCAGGGCAGGATGATTCCTGTAACCATGCCTCACAAAGAAAGAGGAGGTCTAGATTGTCACTGGTGATCAGGTCGTGCACATCAAGAGTGTGAGCAGGGATTGATCCGGCGTTCAACAAGGCACATTTAAGAGAGGGTGCTGTGCTACTATCAATAGGCAGAATATCCAAATCTAGTGGGTTGGCAGGCCTAATTACAACATGTTCATTCCACACAATCGCAGGGGTAGTGCGCACCAAGGTAGGATATTCAGCATCAACAATAGCTTGGGTGTCAACATGAACATTACTCCCCGTAATCAATGGGGGGGTGGGCACCAAAGCAGGACAGTAAGCAACAACAATAGCGTGGGTGTCAACATTAACATTGTACCCAGTAGTCCGAGGGGGAGTGGGCAACAAAGCAGGACAATCAGAAACAACAATAGAATGGATGGCAGAATCAACAATAGTATGGATGGCAACATGATCACAACCTGTGCATTCAGAGAAATGTCCCTATGCCTTCAGAGGATGACAATGCCCACCCTGACTCAGACCTAGATGATGCAGGTAATAAGAGGACACCCTGAGGTGCACGTGAAATACAAGGGAAGGACGCATCATCCCCCATGAGCTATCCACTGTAACATAACTTCACTAAAATCACATACGCAAGGTAAACTCAATGACTACTGGACCCATTTGATGTAGTGCTGTTTTTTCTATTGAACTTAAACAGAATCATGCACACGCACCTCCCACATCACCAACACTCATGTCTACCCCTTCCCACATTTCCTAAACAGTGCTTGTGACATGGTCCCCCTACTTCCTTTTGGTTTTACCACATTTATTTGTAGCCGGTAGTGAGTAGGGCTGTCTCCATTAAGAGCTCCTAAATGGGCTGCACGGGCGGCGATCCCTCTGTGGGCATTGTCAAGATGAAGCTAGTCATGCCATCCCCAAATGTGCTGCAGAGTGAGTGTGATGGCTCCCAGCATGGTCTCATTGGTGGCGGATATCGACTTTTGGGCTACTACTGTGTCAGCCGCAGCAGCATCTGCCTCTCTCCTGCTCTACCTCTCAACAGTGGAGGCCACCCTCCTTGATGCCCCCTGAATGGCATCACACATGGCCTGAGAGTGCCCTAGTTGCACCTGTAACATGGCTTCCATGTGCTCCTACCTCTGCTCCATCTGGCTGAGTCTCTACCAGATCACGTCAAGTGTGTTTTGGGAGACTGGTGATGCTGGGTCATGGGGCATTTTCCCCCCAGTTTCACAAAACCCACCATCTGCAGTGCGTTCATCATCAGGAGCGAAATCACTATCCTCATCATGATGCCACTGCAGAGCCTTGCCAGTGGATAAGTTTGATGATATGTCAGTGAGAGGGGAGATGGAGCGAAGTGAATGAGAGTCCCGCTGATGAGGCAAAGCCCTTGTGATGACATGAGTGTCTGGGATGGTGTCCTGGGATTCATCAGGTACCGTTGTCCCAGAGGTTTCAGTTTGCACAGTGGTGGTTGGAGCCTCCGGGACACATGCAGTGGTGATGGTCACTACTGTGGCTTTTGTGGTGGCAAATATGGCAGAGTTGGTGGAGGCCACAGTGTCACAGCTGCCGGAGGCTGGCATGACACTGGTGATTACTTTGTTGACAGCTGCGGCTCATATAGCAGTGGAGGCCTCTGTCACAGTGGTTTGCTGATGCAGCCTGCATCCCTAGAGGTGTTGCGGGAGTATGGCGGAGGGGTCGATGGAGAGGTGCTAGAGGTGCCTTCTGCTCTGGTGCCTTCCTGTTCTTCCTGACTGTAATAAGAAAAGTGACATGTTATTAAATGCTATGTGAAAAAAGGATTAGTTGTGCATTACATTATAGCATTTTATTAGGGGACCCAAAACATTTCTGGATGTGGATATTTCAAATGGAACCCCTGGGGCATGATAGCTTGGTGTCAAGTAATCAATGAATGCCTCTTAACTACCTGCATGCAGCAGGTGGTGCAGGGCTAAGGGATTGTATAGTGGGCAGAGGGGGTGATCAGAGCCGTGAGACTTGGTACGACGTGTCATGAAGTGAACCTTCACTGATGGCTGAAGCATCTCCACAGGCCTTTATAGTAGTTGCTGGTGCATGAATAGGTGACATATGCCCCTCATATGTCTGTGTGGCCCATTGCATGTCATGTTTGCAGATTCCCCTCTCTGTGTGGGTGATGCTGCATTTCTATGAACAGGAGAGTTGGTTTGCCATTCAGGATACATGCTGCACTTTTGTGTTACACTAATGGTACTTTAAAAAGTGTCCTCTGACTACATATCCGGTGTTCTATGGTGTGACCTGCCAGTCACCCTGCTCATTGATTTACACCATTATGCATGGATTTTGCCAGACCCATAGTCAGCAGTCTGAAGAACAGAGGAGGCTTTGCAATTCTGTAGTGATTGTCATGTTGACCCGTCTCAAACCCCCTTTCACAAATACCCCGGGTCACAATGGACCATGAACCAGGCCAGTTGGTGAAAATACAGTATTTATTTATTTTTAAAGTTCACAAAAATCACACACATTTTAAAGATTGGGCAGCAATCACCAATGGGGTGATAATGACAATGGAAATGGAAGGAATGCACTTAGTTAACCTTCTAGTATAAAATATCCAAAGCAAAAATGAATAGAAGCGCTTTTTGAATTAGGATAGATAGCACCCAAGTTAAGGTTTCCCCCTCAATCTTCCCTCAACCCATATATAATCGAATTCTGAGTGGATGGAAAAAAGCAGCAGGTAGTCAGGGATAAGAGGCAGCAAACAGAATCAAAATCTGACATTCCCTCACAAAATAAAAGGATTTTAAACCCTTTGCATCGACCTAAAATGCCACTCAGATTTTGACAAATAATTAATTATATGTGTGTTTAAATAAGGATATACATATGTTTTATCACGGTATTAGGGATGTTATATGACTATCAACCATAAGGTAAGGTATCACAAAAGCATACAGTTCACAAAACAGATTGAAATTGAAAACCCAGTGCAGCCGAATCCACACATGGAAAAGTTGCATTTTCTCTAGTTTGCAGTTTTAAATGCCAAAATGTTTTTATTTTTTATAAATGGGTGAAAACCACTGAATCGGAATGCGGTTTTTGGACAGGGTGATGGATGTACTGCACAGGGTCAATACAGAAGTGAAAGTAAGGTTATAGCTGGTGAATTGAGAGAGATTTGGAAGGTAGAATGAGGTTAATTATTTTAGGAAAATAGAGCAGTTCAAAAGAGAAAATTGGTTTTAAAAATGAAAGGCAACATTTACTTAAACTAAATTATCTAGACTATATTGTTAAAGAAGGCCACAGTACGTTCAAAGACTGATTCGCGACATCAACCTTTTCCCGCCGTGTTCAGATCTATGTGGGAATTAATTTAAATTACTCCAAATATTACTAATGAGTTAAATATGAGGTGAAGGAAAGAATTGTGCTAAGACTCGAAAACAAAAACAGGGTGCACAGAATATTAGAACAGTCTATGCAAGTTATCAGGGTATGGATTGGGTTGCTTAGAGTGGCACAAAGAAAGAAGTCAAGATGGGGTAGACTATGTGTTATGGGTTGGGGGATACTCACAGTCCGCTCTTAAATTTGTTATAAGGCACAGTCAACCAGGTTCTGGACTCCAGGGCTCAGGTCACCAGTTAACGGCGGACTCTCCTAGCAGAACAACAGCTGGGCCTGTCTGGTCACCAGATCGAAGGACAGCTGGATGGCAGGGTTGCAGCGGGCATGCAGTTAGTGGGCAATAAAGCCAGTCTGGTCTCAGGATGCTTCCCAAAAGAATACCACAGCTTTTCCCTTTGGTTATTGGGATTTTTAGTGGGATTTATGGATTGAGGCCTTGCTGGGATGGTCAACAATGCTTTGGCCTTGCTGGGATAGGATCACCTATGCTTTGGCCTTGCAGTTGGATCTGGAATCTGGCAAGATGAATGTAGAAGATCAGGAATGCAGGCGCAGGAAATTCAGGAAAGAGTCTGTGTAGAGTTCTGTCAGCCACCCTTTTTATAGAGCATGGTGACATCATAGAATTATATGGTAGGGCAGGCTTAGTTAAGCATGCCTCTAAACAACTGGATTGGTCAGGGGTGATAGTTACCGCCTTCCCCTCAGCTGGTTGGGTTTCAAGGACATGATGTCAGATTTATGATGTGAGTTTTACAATGTCCAGAACCTCCCCTAGTTAGCTAAACTCCAGTTTTGCATTAAATCGTGCATTTGTACAGTTGGGGCATCTTAACAAATTACATAAGCACGTTACATATATTATGCAGAACATGCTAGTCCAACTCTCCAGTTTGTGAGACATTATTTTGCCCTTCTAATAATTTTTAATCATTTTTAGTGTGAAATATTCAGCCTAAAATTCTATAACTTTATACATGTGTATGGATTATCATTAGGCATATCAGCATTGATTTTCACATTGGCATCAGGTACACTTTCCGTGGAATACCCAATTATCTGCCATTTCTGTTCCCAAGGTGGCAGAAAAGGCTACGTCTTAAATTAAAGATTACAAAATTACATTAAAACTGTTAACTTTTTACATTCCTGCAAATTTCTGTTGCAAAAATAACCGTCTTCAAATTTTCTTAATAAAATAGTCTTTTGAAACAAATGGGCATCCTTTGTCCTTCACTGGAACCATATTTTTTCTCTGCATCTACCACCAACTGTTGATTCAGCCCAGTGTGGGGAGCGGGTTTCCCTAGTTTGATTGAAGGTTTATGGCCACTTCCATTTCATAGGTTGGTGTCCCAGAAGTTACATTGTAAGAGACCTCAGCCCAGACAAAAGTCTGCCAAGGTAGCAATTAGTACTTGTGTTTTCTAGCATCTACTCTGAGGGGCCTTCTGTTTCTGGCAACCCCCAAGCAGAAACCTGTTTGGGGCTGATTTCTCCCATATAGCCAATGCCATTTAATTCCTTATTTTATTTATTTTTGTTTAAAATCAGAATAAAGCCTGTTGAATACGATCTCCCATATATCTTTCACAGCACAAGACCCCATTCACATTGCTAGATCAGGGCAGGGCCCCATCCAACAGTTTGCACACTTTTAAACAAGTCTTTTTCTTAATTTGCAAAAGTACATTTAAACATGTGGTGACTGCTGACATTTTCCTTGCAAATTGGCTTTTTCTATTCCTTCTGAATTCCCACATTGTTTGTAGCCAGAGTTAGTTTCTTGTATGCAGCAATTTGTTTAAACACAGATGCACTGAAATTGACAAAGGCCCAGAGAACCAGGATCTCTTTCACACATTGATCTTTAATATTTTGTAGCCCCAAAAGTAAAGCATTTCCCATGTAGCTGAAGTAAAGTTCTTTTGAACTCTTCAGCGCTGAACAACAGCCTGTCATATCAGGGATACCATTCTCTGGAGCACAATGTGAATGTGGATGGGCATGGCAGGGTCTCATTAATAAAAGTAGTGTGATGATGAATAGAGGAAAAGAACATCAGCGGCATCATTTTTAAATGTAAATATTTCCCTTTTTCAATGAGAAACTTTGACTTGCAGCAAAGCAGCGCTGCTTTTTCACTCCCCTTATTTTGTACATGTAACAACACACTGGCAGGCTTTCTCAGTGTGCCCCCTTGTTCCATCCTGCCCAATATGTGCTTGGCAAGATGGTGCAGCCATCTTTTTGTAGTTTAACAATGCAGTTTTGCTGTGAGGCAGTGGTGCTCACAGGAGCCAGCACAACCATTTTGCTGCTTCTGCTGAAGTGCAGCTTGGTTCTGGAAGGGAGCACAGCTGAGTGGGTAAATATACTATCGCACAAATTATCTCCCCAACTCTTCTGAGATTCCTTGTCGAGAGAGAGTAGGGCAAAGTGGTATTCATCGGTAGAGCAAAATGAGGCTCATCAGGTGGGAAAAACGGGGCTCATCAGGTGGAGTCCTTCCATCATCAGGGAGCGGTACTCCACCATCCTCCTGTTGTCTCTCGTTGCAGTGTGGAGTGACACCCGCAGCTTCCCCTTAGGTCTTTCTTTATGGTGTGGAGTGACACCCCCAGCCTTTCCTTGGCTCATTCCTTTCCCAGTCCCCGGGGAGGTCCTCCTTGGTGATGAATGGGCGGATCCAGGATGAAGCTATCAACTAAATCAGAACCGGTTACTATATTTTCCCACTGACTGCCCTCCAGGGAGGTGGACAGTAGTGGGACACACATACATTAGATATTGACAGTATTTAGACAATAAAGGTAAATGATCACTCCCAAGACACAGATAACTATGGATTTAGCTAGAAGTTTGGGGAATCCCTCTTGTCCTAACAATGAAGAAAAATACTCCCTTTTAAATAATTATACCTCTAAACCTATCTGACCCCTTATAGTTCTTCTTTGTCTTCTTTGTCTGGTTCTCATTCTCCAGCTGTCTCCTTTATTTGCTGCAGAGTGTGTCTAAGGTGACAACTTTTTAACTGATTGATATGGACCCATTTCTCTTCTGTCAGTTCTCCTTTGGGGATGTGGATTTTGTAGGCGAGGCCAGGGATGGTGACCTCTTCTCCATTTGTGAACTTCAGTTGCCTATGGTAGCAATGGGGCTGACCGGAAGGCTTTCTTTAGGAGTGCTAGTGCCCTGAGATTTACTCTCCAGTTGGGACCGGGCTTGTCAATAACTGGGATCTAAATTAATTTCGAGTCGGTTGAGGATTAGGCTGCCCATGTAAAAGGCAGAAGGAACACCTTGCAGGATCCAACAATTATATTCTATGCTTTTGTCCCCTATAGAAATTGTTAGCATACAACTGCTAAGCAGAAGATGTTTGGAACGGGGAATTTCCAGTCCCCATACCCACTGATAAACTGACTCAACAGCGGGCAGGGTCTGGTCTTTTGGGAGTTTCCTGAATAATACTTCGCTGATTAAGCTTTCTTCGCTATTCAAGTCAACTCGGGCGAGAATAGACTCCTTCTCTTCATTTAACTGAATAGGGAAGAAGAGCTGTTCGCCCTTCTTCTGAATGCCAGCTATGCTTTGTGCTAGTTTCTCATCAATTTTGGCTATAGAATTGGGATTTTCAGATTGTCAATCAGTATACAAATTGAAAGTATTTCCTTCCAGTGTGGAATGCCACTTGAAACTGGAAGGAAGGTTGATTTTCAGGAATGGAGAGGAGTTCCCATCACCAGTTTGTTGTGCTACAGCAATTATTGTAACGTCGGGTATTTTATTTTTCTGGAAATGAAACTCAATATGGTCAGATTTTTGTTCAACCATTTGGCATGTGCTATTTAAACTAACATGGTTGACACTGTTTTAATTTTATTGGCCTGTTAGTCTGAGTCCAGAGGACCATGTTCACACAGTCTATTAGGGGGGACAACCTGCGCAGGATGTCATTCTCTAGTAGACAGGGTGTTCGCTCTGGAGTCATGACTATGACCGGGTGTTTCACTTTGTGTCGGCCAATTTTTATTAACAAATCCACTCTCCCCTTGACAGGAAGTTCATTCTCGTCGAAGTTTTGGAGTTGTCCAGGAAGAGGGGTGAGAGGGACTTGGTATCTCTTGCCCCTTCCTGAATTCAGCTGGTCAAATGCCCTTTTTGACAGAAGAGTGGCTTGGGATCCAGTGTCCACCAGTGCTGAAAATGTACATTGCCCTTGCACTTGGACCGGGGCATAAAATCTACCCTGCTTCTCCTCAAAGGTAATGTGCATTTTGGGCAAGCTGGGTGGTCATTTTCTTTATTTTGGACAATTTTCTGTGTAGGAGTCTGGGGATCTGTAATAACATTTTGACATCCTGAAATAGTGGAGATTTTGGAATCCCCTGTTTCCCATAGCTCTGTGCTGCCCCCGCTTACTGAGTGGCAGTCACTACAACCAATTTGTGGGGAGGATCCCTCCATTACTATTTGTTTCTCAGGATGACAGTTCTGGGGTTCCAGGATGGGTGATTCTGCATCAGTCCCCACACCCCGTCTTCATTTGGATCTCTCGGGACCCATTTTTCCTTGGAAGGAATTCCTCCGTCCCTGAAGGAGAAGATGGTTTTCCCAGAATCCTCTAAGGATTCTTCCCCTTCAACTTGGAGGACACTAACTTCCTCCCCAAAAAGGGCTTTTTTGAGGTCTTTATTTCTCCTATCCCCCATCTGTTCCCTGGGTTGCAGATTTTCAGGGGCAGGAGATTTTTGTTCCGGTTCTGGGTTGTACAGGGCTTTTCCCGGGTGAGGAAGGATGCTTCCTCTAGGGCTTTACACCCCCTTCCCCCGTGCCTCCTCTTCTGGAACCAGTGACTTTTCAGGGTTCTCTCCCCATCATTGTTCTAGGGTGCCAGACCCTTGGTTTGTGGGGTTCTGAGCCGCCATGTTCATCTGAGGGTTCTGTTGAGCCCTCAACATGCGACCCAGATCCTGGGTAAGGTTCTGGACCTGGCGCTCCAGTTGGGAAACCCGTTCCGGCTGGTACGGGCGTCTCTGCTCATACCTCGGTTGTTCACGGGAAGGGTAACTATCCCTTCTTCTGTAGTACCCTGGAGATGGTGGATTTTGGTAGCCCTCCCCACTTGGCCTCCCCTCTCCCGGATTGGGCTGTCTGGGTTCTTGAAACTGGGGAAAGAAAGGAGGGTTGCCCTGCAGGTTTGGGTTTTGAAGGTACTTGGGAAAGAAACTTAACCTGGGATTTGGGGAATTACTGCCCTCTTGAGGGAAGTTAGGAGGGAAGTTTCCTGGGGGAGTACTTACTTGGCCGACCCCCCCACCTTGGGCTGGAGGAGTCCATATATACCCGAAGATAGGCCGGTGGCCCTTTTATCTGGGACCTATGTACTCCGGAGAATTAGGGGTCCCATTAATGGGATTACCTCCCTGAATGTACCTGTTTGTGATTGGCCTGAAGGCCCTCTTTGGCCTCTGGTTTTGCTGGTTTGGGATTGGTGCATTTTTAGGCTCCCCCGTGTCTAGGTCTAAAATGGGGGCAACCTTCACCTCTGCTACCTTAGCAGCAGCAGGGGTATTGGCTGGGTTGGGGTTTTTGGTCTGATTTTTATTTTTTGCAGGTTTTTGGACTTCCCAAATGCAGCTCGCCTGCACTATTACCCAGTCCAGAGATCTTTTATCGTGGAAATCCCTCACCAGCTGGGTCATGATATATGTTGGGAGCACATGAAAGAAGGTGGTTATAAACTCCCTGCTATCCGTGCGCACCCTGGTAGTGGTTTGTGCAAAGGCGCATTTTTGCTCCTGCACAAATTATCATGGGGCCTCATCTTTCCCACACTGCAAATTATAGGCCGCTTCGCAGGCCTCTTGGGGGTTTCTGTGGGTGGAAAAGTGTTTCAAGTTGGCCACCCTGTAGGTGGACCATCTTGAATGGTTCTGCTCCTCCAGTCCAGCAAAGGACTGGAGGAGCAGAGAGTACTCTGGGGAGAATGTCCACTTAGCATACTCTGTGCAGTTCTGGTTGTCTTTAAGCTGAAAAGTGTCCATCATTTGCTCATAGAGTTCCAAATGTTCCCAGACAGAATATTTTGTGTTTTTGTAGTAGGGGGTATGAAAATCCTAATGGCCTCAATCTGTCTAATGGGGTCTTTTTGCCATAACCCTCTTTAGTTTGTTTGCCTTCTTTGGCTTAGTCACCCGAGTCCACTCGCCCTCAGGCTCAGAGGCAGGGGTGTTGCTAGGTCTTGAAAAGATCAGGGGCTAAGCTAATGTCAGGACTAGCAGGACTCAGGGCTAGCTAGCATTTTGGTTGTAATACCTGGGCTTCTATCCGGGGGTAAGACCAAAAGACTCAGGGCTATTGCCTCCTTAGCCCCCCTCCTAGCAACACCTCTGCTCAGAGGCGCTACTGTTGGAGGACCCCTCCTGATCTTCTAGGCGCTCCCTGATTCTTTGACCTTGGGAGGGGCTCGCAGAATGGTGGGGCCTAGTTTCTACTCCCCTGTGGTGCACAGGAGAGTAGTCTTCTGACTCCTCCCTGCTTCCAGGGTCGGCGTAGGATGCCCCCTACTGCTTGGATTGGGTGGAGGTCTTCAAAATGCTCTTTTTGGGCCTCATTTCATTCGGTCTTTCTACAAATTGAACCAACTGGTCCCTTGGAAGGTAGTATTACTGTAGATCAAATTCCCTGACTTTCCCCTCATAGGAGACTTCCTGGTCAGAGACATCAGCCTTAATGTTATGGTATCTATATTGGGATGCCCGTCCATCAATTTCTGGGGGGCGCTAACCTGTCAGATCCCTCATACTAAACCTATTTAATTCTGCCAGCCTCATGGTTTCTGGTTCATGTGAATGTATTAAATGGGTTTGAGTCCCTTAGTATAGAGGTCATCATACTATGATCAGGGGTTGCCCTGTCCGCATGTTTGGGGTCCCTCCAGTTTGTATTGGATCTAGAATACTCTTTCTCCAACCTTCCTAGTTTTTCCTTCTCAGCCCCTATCTCTTGATTATAGGCAAAGATCTGAGCTTTTTGCTCGGCTATCAGGGTTTTACTGGCCTCTATGACCCGCTCTTGAGCTGACAATTGTTTGTGGAGCCCATCATTCTCCACACAGAGGGCCTCATTATCTCTTTGTGCTTTGTGCTGCCTGTATAGTTTGGGCACCCTGAGCCAATTTTTTGTTGTAGAGGTGAGCCTCCTTTTTCTGCACATTTAGAGCCTCTATGGCCTGCTCTTACTCGAATTCCATTTGTCCCCTATATCCCACTAATTTATCATATATTTTAGACCAGTCAGTCCATGAAGGTTTGACTCCCTTCTCTCCAGATTGGTTTTTAAATTACACATGTCCTGGTGGAGGGCCTCTTTCTTCTGATACAGAGCGCCCCTTTGTTCAACCAGGTGATCCCTTTGTTGTGTTATGGCGACTCATTTCTGGCGCTCTTCATCAAATTCTGCTTGAGAGTGGAGGTCTCTCATAATACATTTTTTATTTTCCTCTTCCACTTATTTGATCTGATCTTGTAGAGTAACTATCTGCTCTACGCAGACTCTATTATAGTTTATTTGTTGATTTAACTTCTGAGAGTCAACCTTTTCCCTACACTCCTCTTTCAATTCATCTAAATGGGTTTCTTGATCTACATTATTCTGCAGTTGGAGAACCAAGTCCTCTTTTAGCTTTTGAATATAATTTGAATATAATTTCTAGATTCTGTCTCAAAATCTTGGCTCATTTGCAATTTTTGTTTCCGCTAATTTCAGTTCAGTCTGTATCTGAGCTAAAAGGTCCGATTGATTTTGCGCAAGAGTTGTATTTTCCTCATGCTTTTCCTGCATCACTCCCATATGCAGATACATATAGTCCGCAATTCTGACAATTTTAATCTGCTCTTTAATTTTCAGAGTCATGTATAACTCACTCAAAGCTTGGTGTAATAGGCCACCGTCCTGCCATGTATCCATGTCTATGGCGGTGGCCATTTTTTCTAGCCAGACTTGTTCATCTTGTTCTGGCCATTCCTTCCTGACCAATAGTTTGTGCAGAAGGTGCTCCCTAGCTATATTGATCTATACAGAGGCCATTTTGGAAAGCATTCTTTCTTTATTAATTTATTTATGTAAGGGTAATCTGTATTCTATTGCTTTTTGTCTATTTTTAGGGTTGATTTAGCTTTAATTTTATACACAGGCCTGGTACTTAGGATTTTTTAGTTTTGCGGAGGCGCTTCTACAGCGTAACACAGTGTTCCAGCCACACAAAGTAGTCCTACCTTGGAGGTTAGTCTGCTGTGTTAGGCTGTCACGGGCGAATAAACAAACTCAATCCCCTACGCAGGCCCCCAATTTGTTTAGGATTCCAATTAAGCGTCACACACTGGACTAGGACACTTGATCTTAGCCTGGGATGTGGTGCTCAAAAGGAATGCTTTTTCTTTAAGATCAATGAATTCAAATTGAGCTGGAACCCGACCCGTATCACACCGCCTTTTACAAATACCCCAGGTCACAATGGACCATGAACCAGGCCGGTTGGTGAAAATACAGTATTTATTTATTTTAAAATTCACAAAAATCACACACATTTTTAAGATTGGGCAGCAATCACCAATGGGCAATAATGACAATGGAAATGGAAGCAATGCACTCAGTTAACCTTCTAGTATAACATATCCAAAGCACAAATGAATAGGAACGCTTTTTGAATTAGGATAGATAGCACCCAATTAAGGATTCCCCCTGCAATGTTCCATCAACCCACAAATAATCAAATTGTGAGTGGATAGAAAGAAGCAGCAGGTAGTCGGGGATACGATGCAGCAAACAGAATCAAAATCTGACCTTCCTTCACAAATTAAAAGCATTTTAAACCCTTTGCAAAGGCCTAAAATGACACTCAGATTTTGACAAATAATTAATTATATGTGTGTTTAAATAAGGCTATACATATGTTTTCTCACAGTATTAGGGATGTTATATCACTATCAACTATAAGGTAAGGTATCACGATTTTGAATGCCAAAATGTTTTTTTTTTTTAAATGGGTGAAAAACACTGAATTGGAATGCGGTTTTTGGGCAGGATGATGGATGCACTGCACAGGGACAATACAGAAGTGAAAGGAAGGCTATAGCTGGTGATTTGAGAGAGATTTGGATGGTAGAATGAGGTTCGTTTTTAGAGCAGTTCAAAAGAGAAAATCGGTTTTAAATGAAAGGCAAAGTTTATTTAAACTAAATTATCTAGACTATATTGTCAAAGAAAGCCGTGGTACATTCAAAGATTGATTTGCGTTGTCAACCTTTTCCTGCTGTGTTCAGATTTATGTGGGAATTAATTTAAATTACTCCCAACTATTACTAATGAGTTAAATATGAGGTGAAGGAAAGAATTTCGCTAAAATTCAAAAATAAGAATAGGGTGCACAGAAAATTAGAACAGTCTATACAAGTTATCAGGGTATGGATTGGGTTGCTTAGAGAGTGGCACAAAGACAGCAGTCAAGACGGGGTAGACTATGATTTATAGGATGGGGGATACTCATAGTCCGCTCTTAAAATTGGGATTAGGCACAGTCAACCGGGTTCTTGACTCCAGGGCTCGGGTCACCAGGTAGCGGCGAACTCTCCTAGCAGAACAACAGCTGGGCCTGTCTGGTCACCGGATACAAGGACAGCTGGATGGCAGGGTTGCAGCGGGCTTGCAGTTAGTGGGCAAAAAGCTAGGCTGGTCTCAGGATGCTTCCCAAAAGAATACCACAGCTTTTCCCTTTGGTTATTGGGATTTTTAGTGGAATTTCTGGATTGAGGCCTTGCTGGGATGGTCAGCCATGCTTTGACCTTGCTGGGATAGGATCAGCTATGCTTTAGTCTTGCAGTGGGATCTGGAATCTGGCAAGATGAATGTAGAAGATCAGGAACACAGGCGCAGGAAATTCAGGAAAGAGTCTGTCTAGTGTTCTGTCAGCCACCCTTTTTATAGAGCATGGTGACATCATAGAATTATATGGTAGGGCAGGCTTAGTTAAGCACGCCTCTAAACAACGGGATTGGTCAGGGGTGATAGTTACCGCCTTCCTCTCAGCTGGTTGGGTTTCAAGGACATGATGTCAGATTTATGATGTGAGTGTTACAATGTCCAGAACCTCCCCCAGTTACTTTAGCTAAAATCCAGTTTTGCCATAAATGGCACATTTTTACAGTTGGGGCATCTTAACAAATTACATAAGCAGGTTACATACATTACGCAGAACATGCCAGTCCAGCTCTCCGGTTTGTGAGACATTGTTTCGCCCTTCTAATAATTTTTAGTGATTTTGAGTGTGAAATATCCGGCCTAAAATGCTATAACTTTATACATGTGTATGGATTATCATTAGGCATATCAGTATTGATTTTCACATTGGCATCAGGTACACTTTCCGTGGAATGCCCAATTCTCTGCCATTTCTGTTCCCAAGGTGGCAGAGAAGGCTACACCATCTTATATTAAAGCCCACAAAATTCCATTAAATCTGTTAACTTTTTACATTCCTGCGAATTTCTGTTGCAAAAATAACCATCTTCAAAGTTTCTTAATACAATAGTCTTTTGAAACAAATGGGCATCCTTTGTCCTTCACTGCAACCATTTTTTTTCTCTTCAGCTACCACCAACTGTCAATTCAGCCCAGTGTGGGGAGGGGGTTTCCCAAGTTTGATTGAAGGTTTATGGCCGCTTCCACTTCACAGGTTGGTGTCCCAGAAGTTCCATTGTAAGAGGCCTCAGTCCAGACAAAAGTCTGCCATGGTAGCAATTAGCACTTGTGCGTTCTAGCATCTACTGTGAGGGGCCTTCTGTTGTTGACAACCCCCAAGCAGAAACCTGTTTGGGGCTGAAATCCCCCATGTAGCCAATGCCATTTAATTCCTTATTTTATTTATTTTTGTTTTAACTCAGAATAAAGCCTGTTGAATAAGATCTCCCATATATCTTTCACAGCACAAAACCCCTTTACGTTGCTAGATAACGGCAGGGCCTTATCCAACATACACTTTTAAACAAGTCTTTTTCTTTATTTGCAAAAGTACATTTAAACATGTGGTGACTGCTGACATTTTCCTTATAAATTGGGTTTTTCTATTCCCTTTGAATTCCCACATTTTTTTTGTAGCCAGAGTTAGTTTCTTCTATGCAGCAATTTGTTTAAACACAGATGCACTGAATATTTCAAAAAAGGTAGCAGGCGCTCCTCTCCAGAAAGAACATGGCATGATAACCTGTTCTGAGATGAGAGTTTGCAGCACACGCTTTTTGCTCACTGTACCTTTCACAGATGGGAAATATCCATTTGCATATCAGTCTTTGTCCCGCCCAGATGGGCAGTCCAGCACCGAAATGCTATGGCAATTCCTCTCTGAACAAGAGTATCACCAGCAACCCCATACACGTGTTTCAGCCTTGTTGGGCCTCATCAGTGAGGTGAAGCTGGGCCTCTCTGAGCACAGTGAGCAGGGAGGCCACATCTGGTTGCCCCCAGGTAACTCAGGGTGACCAACCCCAAGTTCCTTTCATATATTTCAAAAAAGGTAGCAGGCGCTCCTCTCCAGAAAGAACATGGCATGATAACCTGTTCTGAGATGAGAGTTTGCAGCACACGCTTTCAGATGCACTGAAATTTACATAGGCCCAGAGTACCAGGGCCTCTTTAACGCATTGATCTTTGATAATTTGTAACCCCAAAATTAAATCGTTTCCCATGTAGCTGAAGTAAAGCTTCTTTTGAACTCTTCAGAGCTGAACAACAGCCTGTCATTTAGGGATATTGTTCTTGTCTGCTGGAGCTCAATGTGAATGTGGATGGGCATGGCAGGGTCTCATTAATAAAAGTAGTGTGATGAGGAACAGAGGAAAAGAACATCAGAGTGGCATCATTTTTAAATGTAAATATTTCCCTTTTTCAATGGGAAAATTTGAGTTGCAGCAAAGCAGAACTGCTTTTTCACTGCCCTACTTTTGTACATGTAAGAACACAATGACAGGCTTTCTCCGTGTGACTCCTTGTTCCATCCTGCCCAATATGTACTTGACAAGATGGTGCAGCCATCTTTTTGTAGTTGAACAACGCAGTTTTGCTGTGAGGCAGTGGTGCTCACAGGAGCCAGCACAGCCGTTTTGCTGCTTCTGCTGAAGTGCAGCTTGGTTCTGGAAGGGAGTACAGCTGAGTGGGTAAACATATCCCACAGTACATACCAGGTTCAGGATAGCTGCTAGCTCGGCACGCAGCATATCCAACACCCTCCAGCCAGGCCAGTTGGAGAGTGGTGCTGACCGCCTCGTCCAAGGGGGTCAGTGTAAGTCACTCTACTGTGCCTCCGCCAGTGGCAGCTGTTTCCCTGTGATGGTGGGCCACGAGACTGCACACCTTGGCCTTTATGTAATTTCAGAGCTTTTTTATGTCTCCAGAGTCCCTGGGTACTGGACCCACTGCCAGCACATTGTCTTGAACCTCTGCCCAGATGATGGGCTTGTGCTGTAGTGTACTCTTCAGACTACTTGCCCCAGACAGCTGGTCTGCATGTGCCACAACCTCTTCTGCCGCTATAAATGTAGACTTCCATAGCCTCTTTTCTTGGATTTTGCCTTTGGATTTGTACTCCAACATTTTTAGGCTTCTGTTTGGGCTTGGATGGCTGCTGGAGAAGCTGATATCGAAAGGATTTCTTTTTAAACAGCCGACCTTCAGCTTCCTGTTTTCAGGATGAGGCTTTTTCTGCCTGGCAGTAACAGCCACTGCTCCTTGAGTCTCCTGGCTCTAGTGCTCTCCAGCTGTACTCCGTCACCATCATCCAGTTGATCTAAACACTGGTGACTATGTTAAGAGCTTCTCTTTTTACACTGTCCTAATCCTTCCCCTGTGCCAGCTTCCTGGATAACTAGCTGCCGCTTGCTGCAAGAGGGATATTTTACTCTAAAAAGAAAAAAAAGGCCGTTGCTCAGCTTGAGCAGAGCTCCGGGGAGATAACGGTTTCAACCCTCAGAGAGAGAGGGTTGAATGGCGCTTTACTCGGCACTGTATCACAGCTGCTGCCCGGGCCTTGACAGCCATTACCTATGTGCACCTCCTGTCATTACCACAGGCCCTGGGCTCGCCCTCTAATTACTGTTGCTCCCCCACTGGGATTGCACAACGTCAAAGGCCTCCCAGCCACATTTTTATTTACAAAGGGCTCGCCCCCTGCCACGTGACCCATAAGGACTCCCTGGGCCACTGCTGCAGACGCAGCCTGGGTTGAGTTTTGTGGGGACGCCCACCTGCTGTAATTAATGCTTGGCTGATTACCACAGATTTTCAAAAGCTATCTTACAGACGCCCTAAACACAGCAGCTACAGTCGCAAAGAATTACACATTAATCAATCATTGTTCTCTGACACAACATTAACTTCCAAGCCAGCAGACTAAGGTGGAGGACTTGTGGTCCTGCATACAGATGATTATGAAAAGGAATGTGAGATACAACTCCAAGACAAGAACATATATGCACCAACAGATTCTGACCCCAAACTGGGAATAAGAACCAATCTTGAGACATTACTAATGAAAGCGGAAGAGAGAGGTTGGAACTCAGATAGAACATGCAATTACCTCACAGCACCAAACCCCAGGACATCCATCTTCTACACATTGCCCAAAATTCACAAGAACCTATCCAAACCACCCGGTCGCCCCATAGTATCAGCAACCAACAGCATTGATTCAACAAACTGACACGTACACGAAAGACACCACAACCCATTTTCTGAACATTCTCAACACACTCAATGTAAACTTTCATGATTTCCTCTTTACTGCAGATGTACGGAGTCTATATACCTCTATACCACACGACCAAGGACAGGAAGCAGTGGAATGGTTATTACTAAAAGCCAACGATTTAAAAGCGTCAAAACCTAAGATTTAAGAAACAGCATTACCCTCAGGTATCTGGGGCATCCATAGGTGCCACCATGGCACCCAGCTAATAAAATACTTTTATGTATACATTTGAGACTGAACACATACTGCAACACCATTTCTGACGGAACTACGTCAGGCATTGGGGCAGATACATAATTACATTTTTGTAGTATGAACAGGCAATGAAGAGGAATTCAAACTATTTAGCAGTTACCTAAACAATATTGATGAAAGAATACAGTGCACAACTACACATAGCAGAGACACTGTTGACGTTTTAGATGTTACTGTGAGACACACAGAGGACAGACTCCAAACCACGCTGTAGCGGAAAGCCACCAACCAGAACAACTTGTTACACAGACTAAGTTTCCAACCGCCAACCACCATCAATAGCCTACCTTATAGTCAATTCCCCAGATTAAAAAAGATTGCACAAGACAAATCAGATTGTGTGAGACACCGCAGAGATAGGGCTGACAGATTTGAAACTAGAGGTTATCAAGATACAGAGATCACAAGCTCCCGCAACCAAGTAGAGGACATCACTAGAGAAGCAATAGTAACAAAAGAAACGATCAAGAAAATTGTGAATAAACATTGGCATTATTTATCCCAGGATAGAACGCTAGGCAAATTGTATGCTCACCCCATTCCATTCTTACTCTGGAACATTTGTTCCGGCCTCTGAGTGGTGTGTTCACTAGGTCTGATGGACCCACCTTTTGTGCTTGTCACCAAACTGAGCCCCAGTGGCTGAGCAAGTTTTTCCATGTTGTGAACTAAAAGAGTTCTGGATGCAGGTATTGTGTACTCTTATGCATATTCTTGCGACTGAACTCATATTACAGTCCTGCAAGTTATGCTTTGGGATTTAGGCATTTTCTGGCCCTCTTGCAATCTTTATTTTCAGTTATTGTTGCCCATATGCAAATGCTTTGTTTGTGGAAAGACCAATGTCCTTCAGCATAGGAATCTGTGCTATGACTTATTGAATTGTTATTTTCTGTAAAAACGAACTTTTCTGGCACACTGTCGTACCCTGCTCTCTATCAAAATGTGGGAGCTCACTGTCGAACTACCCGAGTACAAACTGAATCTTGTCATTATATGCTTATTATTGATTATGTATATTTTTTTCCTTTTTTCTTGAATTTTGAATTCATACACGTCTTGTATATTTGTAATTTGAATTTGTCTTTTCGTATCTGCTCCACCCAATTAAAGATACCAATGACCCTGAACATATCCTCGCACCATCATTCATAGCGAAGCCAGTCGGTTGTGTTGCATTATTGCCTTCCTTCTCTTCTTGCTTTACTACACTTTGATGCACCCTGAAGTAAGAATTAAGAACTATAAAAGGGACTTTACATACACGCACTCATTAAACGAATGCCTGATATTGAATGTCAATGACAGCATCCATAAAATAAGACAGGTTATTTATAACGCGCATAATACCCAGAGGTTTATAAGCACAGCCCCAGGGTGTCGAACCGGTGTTGCTCCGTGTCGTCGTGTTTCCAAGGCTTTGCCACTGAGCTACACTCTAGCTCCAGGTATGAATAGGCACCGAACCCCCATTTTAATGGTCCAAAACCGGGACCTATGCTATGTAATCTTCTAATCTAACCAGGTGCCAAAATCATACGTGCTCAAACAGGAAACATGAGCGGCTCTCGATAAAGCCTGATCTCCCTCTGTTACATGTTTCCTAGAAAGGCCGGGCTTCTTTTATAGCTAGGAAACATTTGCACGTTTGCTCTGCTAGTCTGCAGAGGTATGGCAGGAACGCAAGCCAAAAATTGCATTTCACTGGTCTGGGATATTTGCTTCTGCCTTTGGGTATATGCTCAGCTCAGGGTCACGTCCAAGAATATGTTCAGAATGAATCTGGGAGATCTCGTCTCACACTCCTCCCCCCACCCCTCTTCTCAAACCTGCGCCTGCATGTCATGGCACGAAATCGCACGAGCGCCGCCAAAATTCGCATAGCTGTGCAAACTAACACGAACGCCAGCGCGGAGAAAAGCCCTTCACGAGCGCCGTGCACTTGCGCCCTGCGGGCAGCGGCAGGCCCTTGATGCACGAGCAACAGGGAAGTAGAAAGCTCATGCAGAGCAAAAGTCAAAGAACCTCTGGCAGAGATTAATGTGACAGGCTAAAGTGGTCTGGTTTACGGCAATTGTTAATGGCAAAAATGTGTCGTGAAGTGCGTCTAAGGCTGGCGAGTTTCCTTCATCCATAACCAGGCAACACTGGGAATCAAAAGCAGCCCCGCAAATGTCAGCCAAGCCGAAAGAGCTGAAGGGACGTGTAAGGGGCGGTTATCCTTCTCCAAGGAGAAGTTTGAAAACATTGGAGAACGCCTGTGCGCTTTCCAACTTATTCTATGTAATTATCTATATTTGATAGGACCGTACTTCCGGGCCTATAGCTAAGATAACACCTAGAAACCATGACTCTTGTGACCGTTCTATTGCAATCAACTTTTGACTAGGTGGAGTGACCTGGCTGAAATTGAGCCTCATCACGAGTTGGGAAATAACAGCCGGCGCTATTAGCGCCGGCGTTAATAGCGCCGGCGCTAATAGCCCTACCGCCGAACTCCCCAGCGCTTATAGCATAGGATCAAGGGTTTGGCAGAACGGGTATTGCCCACACCCCACTGAGCCCATTCGGGAATTCCCCATTCCCCATTGGGCTCAATGGGGAATTTTCACGCTCTTATCGCCGGCGGATTTCCCGCCGACGGTAATAGCGTGAAATTTCGGCGGATTTCGAAATCGGCCAAACCCGCGATTTGGCGGACCCTTAAATCCGGCGGTAATAGCGCTACCGCTGGATTTAAGGGTTACAGCCAAACTCGTGATGAGGCCCATTGTCTGGAACAGGCCCCCATAAACCAGAAATGTTAGGGCCAATATGTCAAACAGTTCAAAAGTTATTATTTCCTGGGAGACTACAAGGAGACCTGCGATGCCCTCAGAACATTTCCACCTAAAATAGGGGGGACCCGAGTCCCCAGACTCCTCTACGCTGATGACATCATCTTGATTGACCAGACGCCGATTGGACTCCAATGCCAACTCGACAACCCGGCAACCTACATAGCGCAAAACAACCTGGAGATCAATAAAGAAAAAACTACAATTCTGATGATCCAAAAACCTACAAGAACAAAAAGAAAACCCAACCAATGGACGATTGAGACCACTAAAATTGAACAAGTAAAAGAATTCAAGTACCTTGGGGTCATGATCGACAGTTCTGGAAATGAGACAAGCATGCAGGTTAACCTCTGGGAAAAAACTTGGAAACTCACCTCCCAGGCGAAGGCAATGGATAGGACATTTGGCCACTTCTCACTCTTGCCGGTGATAAAATACTACAATGGAAGAGTAATTCCGTCCCTGACTTACAGAGGAGAAGCCATTCCGACAATCCCCTCATCACTGCGGGCTAAACTCGAAGCCCACTTCTGGCGAGAAGTGTTACGCCTGCCCAAGCCAACATCGTTACCACCGATAAGAAGAGAACTGGGCCTGCTCTCGCTAAAAGCAACAGTCGACTGGAACGAAATGACACTCTACAGAAAAGTGATCATGCCTGATACCGCCCCGCAGTACAAACTGATAAAACAAGAAATAACCACCGCAAACTGCAACATGCTTTCAAACTGGGCACTCAAGAAGAAACTCCAATTGGAGCTTTCGGGCTGCAATGAGGAGGATCTCCTCCAAAATCCAATGCGAGTCAAGAAAAAGCTAAGTGAATTGGACTGGATAGAAATGCAAGACAAGGCCGCCTCAAACAAACTCCTGGCCCACCTTCCAAGCCAATTAAAAAAACTCAACGAAATTGATCGTGTTCAGATGCTTCCCCGATAAATGCACGAGGCAAACTTTCTTAAGGGCCCTAGCTAAATCTCCTGCATACCAACGAAATCAGAGCTCTCAGAGGTCTATCCACATCCAACAGCTGTTGTCTATGCAAGAACGCTTCCCAAATAGAATGTGTAAAACACCTTCTGATGACGTGCATGAAAACCTCTTCTCTGAGAAAGCATACCTAAAACCTCTCCTCGAACCCTTCTCGATGAGAGAAGAAGACTCATGGTGGTCCAGCCTGCTAAGCGGAAGGAAAACTAGCTGGACTATCGCCGCGGCTAAGATCTTGGAGGCTACACTGGCAGACTGCCTGAAGGAAGATAATTCCACTCCATAAACAGGAAAGCAACTACAGAGGAGAAGCCATTCCGACAATCCCCTCATCACTGCGGGCTAAACTCGAAGCCCACTTCTGGTGAGAAGTGGTACGCCTGCCCAAGCCAACATCGTTACCACCGATAAGAAGAGAACTGGGCCTGCTCTCGCTAAAAGCAACAGTCGACTGGAACGAAATGGCACTCTACAGAAAAGTGATCATGCCTGATACAGCCCTGCAGTACAAACTGATAAAACAAGAAATAGCCACCGGAAACGGCAATTATCTTGATAAAAACAAAAGAAAAAAAAGAAAATAAAATTATACGCAGAATAAAATGCGGTTTTCGGCCTAAGCCCATTTGTTTTCTCACAGAGATAAGGGTGCTTCCTTTAACACGTGCACAATAAAAACCTCTGGATGGATTTGCAGCAAATAAGAACAGATATTCCTATTTTGATGTGGTGGAAATCCGTCAAGTAGTTTTCCCAAAAATTGACAGACAAGGAGGAGCCCACAGTAAAAAACAACCTTTTTTATGTCTCCTCTAGTGCATTGCAACATAAGGAATGAAAAGCCACCATTTTTAAAGTTATTCCTGTGGGAATGTAAAAAAGAAAAGTGTTCAAAATTATATTTTATTTTGGGTGGCACATCCAAGGAGGCTTAAAGGGGACTAAATGGAGAGTTGGCTACTTTGTATGGGCTGGAGAGCCTATTTTGAGTCAGATATATTTCTTCTGAATGTGGGAATCTCACGGGAGTAACATGGAAAAATCACCTAAAGCGATTAGAAAGAAAAGTGCATCACAGGAGAGAGTGCCGGGAAAATAGGAGAGGGTTAGCTCTGATTTTCATAGTGGAGGGGATCTAAAAAGGAGGAGGGGTGCATATGCACAGAGGTAGGTGTGAAGGGGTAGAGTTTATTATTTTGAAGTGTTGCTGGGTACCATGGTCATTGGCAAACGCTCTGTCTGGCAAGAAACTATTCTCACAAGGCAGAGTCACTGCCATGGCGTTTATTTTTTCTCAAGAGATATTCGGGAAACATATTTCGGGAATGGAAGAAGGAGCACAAAGGGGTGTCATTGGCCGCTGGGTGATGGTCTTTTACCTTAATTGTTGCATTGTGCACAGTGGCCACGTCCGAAGGCATTGGCTGGTGGGATTTAGTGATTTACTATTAGGAGGATATGGGCCACGGCTGAAGGTCATATCTAGTGGGCCATGGTCTTTTATCATAATTGCTTCAGTATGGAGAGAGGCTATAGCTGAAGGCCATGGCAAGGGTTCCCTGGATAAGACACATCTTAAAGGCCCTTGGAATTTTATGGAGTCCGTCCCTTTGCTCTGCCCCTGAGAACATACATCAGTCCACAGTGGGGATCATAAAACAAAATTATGGGTGGCATCTAAGTGGGGGACTCCAAGTTAAGATTGTCATCTCTTCCCCCTCTTCCCACACATGACACATTTCATGGATTTTATTTCTATGAGTTGGTTTATCTTAACTATCTGTTAACTCAAGTTTTTTCACTGAATGTATACATTCAAGAAAAAACTTTAATTAAGAAAGAGTTAAGTTGAAAAAGGTCTATGCAACAAAACCCTTGAATTTCAGTGAGGAAACGTTAGTTGAAGTGATGTGAAATTATTGGTTTAAAGCAACAAATCTCTTGAAATTTGACAAGTGTTGGAAGTTTCGCCACTTTAACTTTAAAACCCCCATTGCACTGCCTATGAGCACACGGATGACATTTTAAATAACATCATTTAAATTTATAGCACACTGATTAAAGCCATGCCCTGTTGACACATTGCCAGGGATTGACCTCAACAATGTCCTTAGCCTCGCCAAACCACCCAAAGTAGTCATTGGCCTGGCCTGTGGAGAGGCCCAGTGGCAACTGTACTCAAATAGAAAATCTGTAAGATGCAGGCCATCCTCTGTAGCCACAGTGACCAAGAAATCAGGCTCATACATCAATTTTCGGGTTATGACAAGCAGAGGAATCTTTTTTTTGTTGTCCTTCAGAACACAGAAAACATCCTGCTATCCCCATGGGACTTAACCACTTTATCCTGACACGCTCTCCAGACCCCATACCTTTATAATTCACTGGCCACCTGACAGAATTGATACCTAAGAACATTCAAAAATCAGCACTAGACTTGATTTGGTTTCATTTTGGATATGTGTAACGTGCTCATGACAAACTTAATCGTATAGTGGCGCAGACTTTCTGGCACGCTCATCCCAACTCACACCAAAACCAATAAACTCCTTCATTCATTGGTAGTCCCATTTTTGTGTCTCAATCTGGTTACTACGTCATATGATGATTTCTGTTCTGCCGACATCCACCCCCATGATGAACTCTTGGCAACCATGAGCAGTTCCATTGTCCATTCTTGTCTAAGCTGGCTTAAGTCATCATGCAAGTGGCTTCGACTTTGGCACACATTCTCGCTGAACAGCACTTTTCTGCTAATTGCTGACTAGCACTTTTCCAACCGCTGTATTTCCACAGGCTTCTCCAGGGCTACAGATCTTCAGGGATTCATGAATCATTTCTGAAGACTTTTGGCCAGTTGTGATGAAGCATGTCTTCTCGGATAATAACATGTTGGTTGTTTAGGAAGTGCTGCACTTCGGCACAGGTAAAGTCTGATTCTAAGGCTGTTCTAGCTGTTTCTACAGCAGGAATCAACAGAGCCAAGACCTCTCTGGTGATTGCTCATTCTAAGCAACCCAAATGATAATTGAGAGATTGGCCTTGAAACACACTCTGTGATTCAAGGGCTGTATAATTTGCTCTATTCCACACCTAATCTGAGAGCTCACTCTTACCATGTTTAGATGAAAACATTTCCTTTTGCTGCTCCAATCGAATGACAGTTCCTCTTGAGCAATTTGGAAACTGAGAAGTAACCTGAAAGGCATACAAACAAAGGGATCGAGAAGATGATTGTGCCCAGTGATGCAGTTCCAATAGCATACCTATACCCGCCCTATCTATCTCACTGATTGTGTCATGCCATAGAGAATGAGAAATCACTTTGGTAACTTTCCAAAACTCAGGATCTTCAAAAGCTTGTGACACTGATTGTTGAATTACAGGACAGGTCCTGTTTTCCTTACCAATGGAGTGCTAGCATATTGCCAGAAATTCATTGAAAGATAACCTATTTGTCACAATAGCATTCTGTCATCTTCTGACCATATGATTTCCCATTCCATGCCCCAACCTCTGTCTACAAAAAATAGGATAGAAAAACAATAGCAAGGCAAATCAGACACATGTGTATGTTTAGGCCATGCCAATTCATAAGAAACTGAAGGGGCAGGTGTGGGCAAGGTTTTAGTAAAGACACCAGAGGTTTGGGTAATTGACAGCTGCTCCCTGCCAGTGGCAGAAAATAGTAAGCATCCTGAATCCAATTCGGTAGGGCATTACAATGATAGGGTATTTGACCTCATTGACACTCATCTGCTTTTGTAAGAAATCCTAGAGGAAGTTCTATCCCACAATCCCAACCTTGACCCAGCTTTTATCTCCCTCCTTTCAATGTTAACATATACTGACTTTAATGACAGGGCCACGCGTTCACTTCAGAAGTAATCACTACCCACAGCATGTTCAGTTTCCTGCGAGTTCCATGTCCACTATGGACTAGTTTGCACATCCTTGAGAGAAGAAAGTCATTCAAGGTGAATCCCAGATAATCTGACCCCAATAAATGTTGGTGTTCAATTTTCAGGTGGCAAGCTTTGTTTACAGTGGGATGCCTGGACCAAGGTATGGATCTTTGTGACTTTGACTGCAGAATTAGTAGCAAGGTGTACCTGAAAGTGTCCTGCCATCTGGGCACCAATGCTGGTTTCTGCTGAAAACATTTGATGATTATGAAATCCACCAGTTGTAGATAATGGAGATACCTGACAGTAGAGATAAGTTTCCTGAAGGTTGTCATCTGTAAGGTAAAGATTAGTATAGGCATTCTTCAAAGGCGGAGATGTAGAAAATGTCTTGGTGATCCTTAATGTACTCAATGAGGACTTAACCCAGTCTTTCTGTTTGATGTGCTGTGGATACTAAGCAACACTAAGGTAGAGCATCAGGCCATCTGAAGCCAGTTTCGGCACATAACTTGGCTAATTGGTTTTTAATAATCCCATTCTGTCTATCCACTGCACCTGCTGATCATTCATTATCTGATTGACAAAGTGGGATTCTCTGTCACTTTTTGTGCTGAATGGTATTCCAAACTTGAGTATAAAATCCTTGAGAAAAGCCTCTACAACAGAGACAGTGTCAGCCTTCCGGCATGTGTAGGCTTCAACCAAATCAGCGAGCGGGCTGGCGTCAGACGGTGATAAAATAACAACAGTAAAGCGGTACTGCTGTCCTTCACTGATACCTGCGGAAGAATAACTCAACATTGAAGTGAAGGAAAGCATAATGCATAAAGGATTGGAAGCTGGCGAGGCAGTGAAATAAGTTATCTGCAATATGGCCCCACGATTATCATGAATATAAGAAAATAGTCCCTATATTCTTTTTCTTTTTCAACACTATTTTGGAGACATTTCGGTGGTCTGACATTGGGTCCCATTAAAATATGTTTTTTCTTCTTTTTTGTTGTATCCACATATTTACACATTGCTAATTACAAAAAACAACTTTTGAGAGGTAGTTGTTGGTAGCTTTCTCAGCTTTCCCTTTCTAGATAGGCAACTCAACACCGCAATCTAGGGAAAATAAAACATCCTTCAAAATCTTAACAAATCTCCAGATGAGATTATGTTTCAAGAAGAATTCTTTTACATATCAGCTAGGGCAAGTTAGCCTTTCTATAGGGAACCTAGAAAATAAGGATGTATAGTTCTCTTTGTATACCTATACATCCAAAGTAGTTTTCTTCCTTACTTGTCTAACTTATATTTTGAGCAACTAGGAGCAAAGAAACTAGCTCAGGTTATTTCCTATTATGTGGTTTGGTAGGCTTCAACCCAGACAGAGAATACACCTAAGACCACCAACACATATTGTAAATTATTACATTGATAAAGTTGAATTCAATCCACTAGACATTTAATGAACGGACCATAAATTGGTGGGCGTTCCCCTTGCCTGTTGGGTACTGTCTTTCCAACATTCTTTTGTAAACAAATGACACATTGCTTGCAGTAGTCTTGAGCCATGACCGGGAACTCTGGGGCAAACCAGTCTTGAGATAAAGTTGAAATCATCCCTCCTTTGCCCACGTGTGACAACCCATGATACATCCAGGCTAGATCAGTCAACAGTATCTTTGGGCCTACCAAGCACCCAAGGTCATCTCTCCACAGAGAGTCCTCATGTAAACAACACCCTTTACATATCCAAAAATGCTTTGCGATAGAAGGAGCAGCTTCTTGTATGCATGTTAACTATTCAATTGTTCTAAAAGAGCGTGGCTCTTCTACCTTTTATACTTTGAACACAAATTCAACAGGAGAGTCAGACACCAGTGCCAAATCGTTTCTGAAACGTATCTCACAATTAAATGTTTGGCGTGCAGCACATTTGATAATAGCTATCTGTTTGGGCAGCGAAATGGCTTCTAGCAATACTTCTAGATAGGCATGATTCTTTGTGGGGGAAAAGATGATGTCAGGAAGTTTGGCAGCTTCCACAATTGTCCAAAATCAAGAGGTACCAGGAATCTGTGTATATGTTCACTGTTGTTGTTCGGCAAGCTGGCAAGCCTGTGTCAGTGCAACTCCGATCCTTGGGCAGAGGTAACATTTGGTAATTTCTCACTCTATCACATCCCGCACTTGCGCGATCTGAATGACAGGCATAGTAAGATCGTTATTTTGTCCTCCCTTTGTTTCCCCCTCCTTGTCTTGTCGCACCTAGAAACACTTGTATACAGGCGCGTTATAAATGCCACATCATATCCCTCAGTGTGCATACTGCTTACCCGTACCCTCTTTGCCTTATCACAGGAACCGCCCATAAAGTATTTCACATCAGCATTGTGTAGAGGGATATCTGATAGATATTTTCTTGGAGACCAAAGGAAACCTGTGAAGGTCACAAATCATGTTTCTTAGTATCATGCAGTTCACCATCAATCAGGGTTGGGAGTAAAGACAGAACATACAGTACATTACATTGGGTCAACTTGATGTTCAAAGAATGTATTCAATTAACATGCAACATATAGAAATGTGGACACTGATATGTAAAACATATAAATTATAGAAAATGCATTGAGGCTATTAGCACACATTAATGCATTTACAGTTGCTTTGCTGTGAAGGCTAATTGCTTTAAAGATTAATTTTTAAAAATACTATGAAAATCAGCGTGTAACATTACTAAAACCCTGAACCAAGAGAATGGCTTAACCACGGAAGGGTAAAATTGTAATAAAATGTGAAATGCAGAATTGAACGTGAAGTGAGTAAGTCGGTATGACAATGTGGGAGCTTTTTAACATAGGCAGTATTGCTGGTATGTGAAGTGCACAAGAACACGAGCGACTGCAACATGTTGCTATCGAAAGGTGAAATTAAAAATAAATTTAGATAGAAATGTTTTTTATTTTGAATCAAGGGTTCTTGTACTCAGGCGGAAGAATTCATCAGACAACATTCGGGGTAATTCATGTCTAGCGCAAGTATGAGAAACGCAGCGCATGCGTGCGCCTGTTTACCGATTCATGGAAGGCACTGCGCGTGGCTTACCTCGGACCTGCGCTGAATCCGCGCATGGCGCACACATTACTGCGACATCCCGAAATCTGTGCGCGAGTCGCCCAGTGAAGGTGCACAACATCCAGCACACACACCTAAAAAGGGGGTGGAACACGTGAAATGGGAACAACACGCAAAAATGTGGGCGTAACGGGGGAAGTACAGCAGTGAAAACATTGCAACGCCCACACGCGCACTAACATTATTCATGGAATTGAACAGGGCAAACCCGCGCATGCCAAAAGACGCGCAAAGCCAGAAACACGGTCGCCACGCGAAAGCAGGCGGAGGCAGCCCGGCACAGCATAAAAACGTGCACAAACAACAAGCAAGCATATACAGCTACGATTAATGTCCCATTCCTCGCAGCAGTGATCGTGGGACACCGCAGGAGGAGGAGGACCAGCCTTTTTGGGATGCCTGATGACCAGGTCTATGGCAGGTATAGGTTTCCACCTCATATCATCCTAGACCTGGTCACTGAGTGGGAGGATGACCTCACATCACCCACCTTGTGGTCCCAAGAACTGAGTCCCTTGGAAAAGGTATCTGCATTTTTTGGACACTGGGTCATTTCAGCAGACAACTGCAATAGTTGGGGGCGTCTCACAGGCCACGCAGTCACGCTGCCTACACCAGGTGTTGGCAATCATGACTACACGCCCCTCAGTCCGCAGGCACATATACATGCCCACAACACCCGCAGAAAGGCAGGCCGTGGTCCAAGACTTTTACATGGTGGCACACTTCTCCAAAGTGCTCAGTGCCATTGATTGCACCCATGTGGCCCTACGTCCACCTAGGGCCACTGAACATATCATATCGCAACCGCAAGCACTGGCATTCCATCAACGTGCAGGTTTTATGTGATGCCAAGAGAATCATCATCTCTGTCTATGCAAACTATCCTGGGTCCACCCATGACAGTTTCATATTCAGAATCTCAGCCCTACACCGGGACCTGGAAGCTGGGAAGCATGCCAACACATGGCTCATTGGTGAGTACAAATGCCTGTGCACATGCATGCATGTCACACACAGACAAATACACAAACCCAACTAATGACAACCATTATCACCTCACCAGGGGACATTGCCTACCCTCTGAGCACCCACATGATGATGCCAATACAGAACCCCACCACACCACCCCAGGTGAGATACAACGCAGCCTATATTGCAACCAGGGGCATAGTGGAGCGCACATTCGGAGTGCTCAAGTCACGTTTCCGCTCCCTTGACCGCTCTGGTGGGCAGCTACTATATGCGCCCCCAGTAATGTGCAGGATCATTGTGGCAGCATGTGTCCTGCACAACGTTGCAACCTGGCGGGGCGTACCGGTGGACATGGTGGTGCCCCGACATCCCCAACCACACGCACGGCCGCTGCGCATGGGAGGGGAAAGGGCACGTGGCGAGGCAGCCTGTACCCAGCTTGTGGCTACATTTTTCACCTAAACTCCCCCCCCCTGCAGAGTGCACACAGGCCTGGCACAGTGCAGGTGACAATCGATGATAACAAAGGGACAGTCAGCTGTCAAAACCTTATCACACTGAGAATGTGTCCTTGGAATTGCAGCATTGTGTGCATCCCTAGCCACTTAAACAAACACAATCCTGTGTGACCAAAAGGCACACATGCAAGCTACAGATTCCACACCCCCCATGCAAAATAGCACATCCAAATTCTGGTATGTCACCAAAACCTCCCTCAACCCCATGTCACCCACTCCACACACCATGCCATGGCAATGGCATGCAATGTCAAAACCTCAATAAAAATATCAACACACATGACACAGCTGTCACAAAGCGCACTGTCACAAATGGGAACAGGCCACAGACAATCCCCTTAGACACGGACTCTGAAGAAAAGAGTGAGCAAAAACATCCAACCTATACTAAAAGTACGTAAATGCATGCCACCAAAGGTCTGAACACCAAAACCTCGAACCTTTGGTGGCATGCATTTCAGGGAATACCAAAAAAGGAAAAGAAAATGCGGGTGCTGTAGGGTTGTCCCCCGCAACACCCCGCTCACTATACCACACAGTACAGTGAGTGGTGTCAGCGGCCTGGAAACCCCTGCAGCTGCATAAAAAAAAGGAAAAAAATGAGCCAGCGCCGCCAGTTCACGATCACGAAAGTCAATGTAAACATGTGCAGCAGGGACACAGCATTTCTCAGAAGGCAAGTAGTGTGTGGGTGGGGGGATGTTGGGGTGAGGGTGGGGGTGGGGGTGTGTTGTGGAGGTGTGTTTGCAGGGCGATTCAATGCATGTTAGCATGGGAAATGCATGAAGCCACAGTGTAGCATACATTTTCCATGTGAACCACTCTGTTGTGGACACATCTGCAACGGAAACATATTGCTGATCCTGTGACACATCATAAGCAAAGCCAACACAGAACTATCAATTTACCAGCACAACACATCATGAAGATATGACCCGACAGTGACAATATCAGACAGTGAGTAAACACCATACCACAAGTGCCTCAATGTGACATTGCCACCACACGTCCCGCTACCATCACGAGAGTGGCCTCGACAGCTAAAGGGGGCATGGGACCGCATACAGCATGAAGTGCATCAACAATGTATACAGTCAAGGCAATACACGAATTAGCAAAATGAAATCATGCACAGTCAACAATATACTCACCAAAATGCAGTCCAATCATGCATTGGAGAAACCATCATGAATCCCCAATAGGGGTGTATACACAAGTTGGACTTCGGACTGGCCACAGATATGACGGAAGTCCAATTTCTCTGTGTAAGTTACTGTCACACAGTGCCATCCTTGAGAGCCCATGGAAAGGGGAAGCAGGAGTGTCCGGACCCCAAGCCACAAACACAAACACGAGACACGCCCAGCCCTGGGAGGTCGCCCAGCTTTGCCGCCCTTCCCTTTTGGTGGCCTCCCAACCATGGCACAGATGGTATATTGCCAATATGAGGTGCACACAACAATTGTCCTGGGCAATTGGGGTGAAGGGGGCAGGGTATGTGATGTTAGACGCACCACTGTGCTCCTGCAAGGCTGTTTGTGACCCCTGGTGAGAAAAGATGGGTCATGCAACGCTCAGGCACCCCAAAAAATGATAATAAATGTGCACGCAACCCCCGGTAGCCCACGTGCATGGAATAAACCTCCCGCAGTACGCTGTGGCACCCAGGGACACAAAAAATACGTACACAAGGAACACACGGGCTACTCTGATCTCGAAAATGGGTGCGCGACACACAGTGGGAAAAATAGGCATGCGCAACTCATCATCTGACTTGTGTGGATAAGAAAAACACACGCGCATAGGCAACTCCCCAGCCAAAACAAGAAGTACGAACTTTAAGCGTTGTGAAGTAATCGTGTGTGAACCCACAAGATGAAGAAACACACGCAGACGGTCTCCATGAAAAGCACGTACGTGCTGTTTTTTCACTTGCGGTCTCACCCTGCATCAAGCTGGCCACGCAACAACACACGGAAGACCACGCTCCTGCCCAGAAGGCCATTTACCTGCCCCCCAGAGCCCGAGCAGCCTCCTACAAGCTATCTGCTGCTGCCAGCCTGCCTGCTGCCAATGTGCCCTGCCATTTCGTGCCTGCACAGAAGCCATTGCCAGGGATCCTGTTCCTGAGACCACCTCTGCTGACCCAGAAGACTCCCGACTGGCGTACCATTGCTCCACAGTCCAGCCCCAGGACCCAGTTGCCCACCCACACCTGCCTCAGGGGTTGCCATGTCGGACCAAACACCATCCGGGCCAAGTGGCAACCCCCTGGCAGAGAGGCAGAAGGCTGTCAGCTTCACTGCAAATGAAGTTGGCATCCTGCTGGAGCAAGTCCTGGGGCATTATGCTGCCCTCTTCTTGTCATCGCGCCTCGCCAAAGAAGGACGGGGGAGGATCTGGTCGGACATCGTGGATGCCATCAACTTGGAGGGGGTGGCATCCCGCCACTACAAGCATGTCCTGAAGCGCTGAGAGGACTTCAGGTCCAGGACCCGCAACAAGGCCCAGTTGACCAACATCCATATGCGGGTCCTGGAGCGCACACGCCCAGCGCTTCACCACCAGGTCCTCGAGTTGCAGACCCGCCTGGAGTCGAGTGGTAAGTGTCTATGTGTTCTTGTCAGCGTACTGCATGTTGAGTTGTGGCAGGCGTGTGCACCTTGTCCTCATGTCTAGCATGCCCCATGTATGTATGTCTGTGTGCAAGGCCATGACAGTGCTGCATGTGAGTCCACTCAAGCCAGTTCCACGTGAATGGTATCTGTGTTGCAATGCATGTTGTTCACCAGCATGTGACAACACACACATGTTTGTATGCCTGAGTCTGGACTTGGCCATGTTTGGGGTGTGAGACATGGATGCTGATGTCACTGTCATGGTCATGCATGGTGTACACGTGCGTGTGTCGAGTAGTGTGTGTGTGTGTGACTGAGAAACGGCATGGATGCATGACACATGACCATCACGATGCATGAATTGACTGATGCGGCCTAGTTGTCCATGAATCCACGGTGATGGGAGGTAGACATGGCCAGATGCATGACTGTCCGGTGGTGTGTGTGCATGTGATCAGCATGTCCCATGATGCATGTGATGTTCAGCCCCCCATCGGATGCTCCAACAGTGCCTTGGACATGGATGCAAATGTCTATTGCACGTGGCATGCTTGTTTGTGCACGTGTGTTGCTTGCACTGCTCGTGTGTTGTGGAGGGTGATGATGGAAGTGACGTTTGACAGTGTCACTCATGTGCAATTGCTTTGTGTCTAGCAGACTATTGTTCAGTAGTCTGATGATTGTGTTCAATCTCTCCCTATCTACAGCAGCGACTGAGGAAGAGGGCGGAGACTGCGCTGTGGAGCAGAGCGGCAGGGATGCCTCTACCAGGTGGAGATGCATGGCCCGGTCACCCTCCCTGGGCATGTCATCTTCCAGAAGCGAGGAGACTGGTGCCGCGTCCATGGCCAGAGCTGCCGAGGGGATGCCCAAGAGGCCGAGTTTGGGAGTGGGCTCCTCGGCAGCGGTAGGGACAGGTGAGCCCCCACAGGCGCTGTCCAGAGCGGAAGACATTGTGGAAGCATCCAGGTCGGTGGTGGGTGAGGAGGAGGAGGAGGCCGCATTAGACCCACACATGGGGCCTGGTAGGGGTTATTTCACTGGTGCAAGTGGTGCGGTCGCCGCAGAGGGGCCTGTGCCTAATCCTTTCCCTGATACTGAGACTGCATCACCATGCACTGGCAGGGATGCCCCGTCCCAGGCCCGTCCGCAGATAGGGGGGAGATCCACGTCAACTGACACTCCTCTACCTGCAGACGTGGCGATCCGTGACAGGGTTGAGCCCGTCCTAGTCGGTAACGCGTTGAGCAAACGCGGGATTCGTGATGATGTGCGTGCTTCCTGGCAGGACCACGCATGTCATCACAGACAGGTGTGTGCCAACATTAACTGGCTTGGAAGGCTCATTGTCGGGGGTTTCCTCCATGTGCTGGGCGCTCTTGCAACCCTCTTCCCCTTTTCACCCACTATGCGCCAGTCGTACTCCATGCCGTCTTTCGGCGCACATGCCACCAGGGCCCCTGTGGACCTGCCCCAGCCACCACGGCCAGGCTGGTGGAGATCCCATCCCTGCCACAGTTGGGAGTCGGAGGTCCAGCAGAGGTGGTCACCCCAGCAACTGGACCCCTGGCAATGGAGGTTGTGCAGGCACCATCAGGCAGGGCACATGCACGATAGTCCCAGGGGTTGCCATCTTCCCGGAGACAATCGTGGTGGCAAGGGCGGGTGGCATCAAGGCGGCAGCAGGCTCGACGTAGGAGACATCAGGACCCGGGGCCGACTACATAACAGGGGCAGGCATCGGCTGAAGGTCAGGAGAACCCTGGACAAAGTGTGTCTTCTGTGTAGCAGAGGTTGGGCCAGCGGATAGATGCAGAGAGCGGCAGCGGGCAGAGAGGGCACGGCTCACCAGGGTCAGGGCTGAGAACTCCATGCGGTGAGCCTTGAGGCGGACAGAGTGCCTCAAGGAGACTCGCAGGGAGTTGGCAGAAAGCATGGCGGCGTCCCTGCGAGCCCTTGAGGATAGAGCGCATAGGGCCATAAATTCAGAGTTCGATGATGCACTGGCCAAGACTCTTGGGAAGAACGGTGAGCCGTAGGAGTAGCCCGCCGCCATTGTAAATAGTTGTTTAGGCTTAGGTTTCCTTTTGTTTTAGTCATTTTTGTAGTCCACACACATTGCTCCACTTTTTGTATATAGTTGTATTTTTGTAGGGTTTTTGGTAAGTTTCATTTTGTCTTGGGATCATGGACCCTCAAAAAGTCATACTACATAGTTGTGGTACTGTGGATTTGTGGATTTTCTTCTTTTTTTTTCACCCATGAAGGAATGTTTTTTTTTGGTTTACCCTTTGGAATTTCATTTCTGGACTTTGGACATGGACCACTTTGAGGGTTCGCTTTTTTTTCGGATTTCATGTTTTTTTGGATTTTGCATTTCATTTCAGTTCACATTCATTTATTTTTCATTGTCATGGTTGCTTTTCCTTTGGTAAATTTCATTTTTTCAATACATTTTCATCAAGTCATATATTTGTGTTGTCTGCTCTAATTTGTTTGGTGCATGTGTCAGTCGTCATTGCCTCAGTCATGTGTCACTGCTGTGTGGCCATGTTGGCCATGTCTTTTGGTGCATGCATGTGTGCTTCTGTGAATGACATGCCATGGGGCCTGTACTGAGAAGTGGGGTCAATGGATGGGTGTGGAGTTGCACTGTGGGGGTGGGGGGGCAGTGTGGGGTGGCATTTGGGTGGACATTTGCTACATGATTTTATGTATTGACAATGTGTTGGTTGTGAGGACCTGAGTCGGGGCCTGCTTGCAGGTGCCTGTCACTGGTGGAGGTCAGGAGTCGGGGCCTGCGAGGCATGGTCACGGGTGTCGGGCTGTCCCCTGTGGTGTGGGCTGCCTGCGGGGAAGGGTCAGGGGTGATGGGCTGCCTGCGGGGCATGGTCACGGGTGATGGGCTGCCTGTGGGGCATGGTCAGGGGTAATGGGTGGTCCCCTGTGGTGTGGACTACCTGCGGGGCATGGTCACAGGTGATGGGTGGTCCCCTGTGGTCTGGGCTGCCTGCGGGGCATGGACACACCTTTAGGGGGGTCCCTTGTGGTATGGGCTGCCTGCGGAGCATGGTCACGGGTGATGGGGGGTCCCTTGTGGTGTGGCTACTTGCGAGGCATGGGGAGGGGCCACCCCACAGGCAAATCACGTGAAAAGCCCAATCGCGTACCCCTGAATCCACGTACCCCGCTCACGGCCACCATAACACATGGAAATCTCCCCACACACCCCGTTGAATACACGTACCCCGCTCGCGCAAGGCAAAACGCTTGGAAATCTACTCATGCACCCCCTTCAATATGCGTAGCCTGCTCACGCCAGCCAAATTGCGTGATTAGCGCACTTGCGTACCCCTGAATCCACATACCCCGCTTGCGCCAGCCAAAACGTGCGGAATTCTCCCTGCGCACCCCTTTCAATACGCGTACCCCTTTCGCGCCAGGATGTCCCTTTAACTCAGAACATCCACTCTACTGGGAAGAGTATGTTAAAGAGTGTGCATACAGAGAGAGATGAGAGAGAAGCAGGAGGAGAGCGAGAGAACGCACACACAAGCTACGGGAGGCCCCAAGCTATATAACATCCAGTGAGGATGGGAACCAGGAAACACGCAAGTTTCAAACTCGCTCACAGTTGCAGCACGGGATGCCAAAGTTGCGGCAGACCCGAAATCCGAGAAGCAGACAGGGCTGGAGCCCAAGAGAACATGGTAGTGAGACCATGGAGACAAAGCCGTGTTGGACAGCCAGACCACAGAACTTAATCGATACCACTGGTAACTGAAGGGTACGGTGTGTCCAGGCATGCAGCACCGGGACACTGTGAGAGAGTGAGAGAGAGCGAATGGAGAAACACCAGAAAGAAGGCGGCATCAGCGGTACATGAACAGAGAGCAAGTCTCTCAGAAAGAAGCCTTCCAAAAATGTTCTCCTTCAAGAACGAAGGTAACCAGGAGAATAGGAGGTATGGAAATACTCAAGGGAATCATTACACTGCAGTTAATTCATCACAGGATCACTAACATAGAAACGCCACAATGTTGGGCAGCCATCTTTTTCAAAATGGAAGCTGTAACGTGCTTTTAATTAAATGCCTCAAGGCTTCAAGAGAACACAAAATGCTGAAATAACAATATATAGATCTGTGCAGAGCTCAAGCAGTAACTGATAATTAGAGCCAAGGTTACTGAGAAACTAGCGTGGGCTGAACGTTACACAGAAGGCACGAGATAACAATTCCCAGGTGCAAGAAGAATACTCCCCAATTAATTAAAAGTCTGAAGGAACACGACCGACCATTGCTAGCCAGGTGCAGTACAAGTATAAGCCAAAAGACTCCATGGAGAAGAGTTTAAAAGTGTCCCCAGTGATAAAAGAAACCATAACAGTTGCACTAATATTAGCTAAAATCCCGATGAATGTAGGGTGAAATAATTCCAAACACGGTCCCATCACACGTGACCCATTATCTAAAAACACTGTCTATTCATTACCAACAAACACAGATAGGACACCTGCCTTAATCATCACACATATCCCCAGACACAACATGCCACACACACGGCCAACTACAGAGAGGTCACCCTGGCTTATGGCCTAGAAATGCGGGATGGTATTTTCTTTAATTAAAAGGAAAGCAGTCCACGGACCTCTCTCCCCCACTCCTAGTTGGCTCATGTCTTGATGACCTGTCAGTTTCCCAAGGTTGGTCAGTAGAAATCCAACTAAACAAAACTCCAGATGTTAGGCTACCCAGTATGTATTGTGCCAACCAGTAGCTTATTGCAGAGATTTTGTTTTTCTTACCTTCATCAATTTAGAGGTGGCCCCGGAGGAACCATTAGATAAGTGTCAAACAATCAGAAATGTAACCCCTATAAAAAGTGTAAGTAGACACCCTTATTAACCATTCCCCATACCATGTAGGTTTTGGTAACTGTGAGTGTATGATGACATAATCTATGACACATACTGGATATTAAAATAATTGTTTTTGAAAATTATGATGAGAGCACCAACATTATATGCTTGTATGCTGTCCGCGCTTTATTTGGATGTTAATAAAGCTGGGGTTTGCCTTGCATTTTGTCTATTTCCAATATGGAGTCTGGTTTTCTTTGGCTTCTGATGTAATTTTGGGGTTTTTCCAGGCCATCTTAAAAGATGGTAGCAGAGGTGATGGCTCGTGAGGGCTTGTTGGATTGTCGAGGGTTCCCTGCCGTGGCCTGAAGACTACAGAGGTGGCCTGTGGAGAGCAGGATAACATTACAGGTTACAGAGAGGTCGACAGGATCCCCCTTGGAGAAAGTCCTGTCCGGTCCCCGCAGGACACCACAGAGGGCAAAGGGCAGCTGGCGATTTGGGGAGAATCAATACCGAAGACCCTCAGCGGATCCACAGATGTAAGTATGAGATATGATATGGCATTTATAATGTGCACAAGTCTTTCAAGACGTGACGAGGCAAGGGAGGGGGAACAGAGGGAAGACAGAGACAACAATCTTACTAGGCTAGGTGAAATTGACATCGCGCAAGTGCAGGGAGGGCGGAAGGGGAGAAGTGCAGGGGGCAAGGGGGAGAGGGCAGTGCAGTGCATTGCATAGGATAACAGTAAAATAAATAAGACACTAAATAAATAGGACACTAAATAAATAGGACACTAAATAAATAAAAGGTGCGGCCAGCTGGTGACAAGTGCAAGGGTAAGTGTAGACATCAGGTGTCCAGTACTGGTGGGTGCTGTAGGGATACAGAAACAGTCCCTGAGTGCAAGGGTTGCCAGGGGAGCAGTGCAGGTGTGCAACTGGTGGGGAGCTGGGCCCGAGATCAACCTGGGCCCGAGATCAGAAGGTTGCCAGGTAACCAGAACAGTTTCAGGGTCAGCCAGGAGATCAGCAGGGGAGAGGAGAGAAAGCAGAAGCAAAGAGGAAGGTCTTGAGGTGATTCCAGAACCAAAGATGATTCTCCTCAAGTTTCAGAGAGGCAGGGCGGCTGTTCCATAGGGGGCCCCAGCAGAAGAAAGAGATCTACCACCAACTCGTTGATTGGAGAAGCGACTGACCCTGAGGGAATTGGAGGCAGATGAGCAAAGAGCTCTAGAAGGAAGATTTTTAGGAAGAGAGAGTTGAAGGTATTGAGTCCCCAGGCCCCAGAAGGCCTTTTGGACAATGCAGAGGGTTTTGAATTTAATCCTCACCGCCATTGGGAGCCAATGCAGAGATTTCAGTCCTGGAGAGATACGATCCCTGTGCTTGAGGCCAAGGACAAGTCTCGCAGTTCTGTTCTGGATGAGTTGCAGAGGGTGGAGAGTAGAGGCAGGCAGATTTAGAAAGAGGCTGTTGCAGTAGTCCAGCCTAGAGAGAACCAGAGCTCTGGAGACAGTGAGCTTCTGGGGGAAGGAGAGGAAAGGAAGAATACCTCTGAGGAGGTGCAGCTGGTAGTGTGACTTCTTAGAGATGTCAGAGATGTGAGGAGAGAAGGAGAGTGTGTAGTCGAAGATGACCCCGATGTTTTTAGCCTCACAGGTGGGAGCGGGGAGACGGGCAAGAGAGGTTGGACAGGGAATGAGAGGAAAGGAGGGCGCACGTGTGCCGATGAGGAGAATCTCGGTCTTACTGGCATTAAGGCATAGATCATTGGCAGCACACCACTCCTGGATTGCAGACAGACAGTCAGAGATGCGAGAAGGAGAAGAAGTGGCGGAAGGGAGCCTGAAAATGAGTTGAGTGTTATCCGCATGGCACTGAAATTTGGGACAGAGAGTGGCAATGCAGTGGGCAAGAAGTGCCAGGTATTGGTTGAACAGCCAGGGAGAGAGGTTAGATCCCTGAGGAACACCACAGATAGGGATAGAGATAGAGGAGACGGAGGACCCAAGTTGGACCTGGGAGGGTCGATCAGAGAGGAAAGAAGTCAGCCAAGCCAGGGCCTGATCGGTGATACCCAAGTTAACACGGAGACAGTTGAGCAGGATGGCATGTTTGACCATGTCAAAGGCAGAAGAGAGATCAAGTAAGATCAGGACACAGGGGGTGTTGGAATCCAGGTTGGAGAGCAGGTCTTCACGGATGTTCAGGTGAGCAGTTTCCATGCTTCTGGCAGCTCTGAAGTCAGACTGATAGTCACAAAGACAACCACCAGATTCAGAGTGAAGATTGAGCTGGAAGATGGCAGTGTTCCAGGAATTTGCCCAGAAAAGGAGTGATGGAGACTGGGCGATAGTTAGCCGGGTAGGACGTGTCGGCAGAGGGTTTCTTAAGAAGAGGGTGCACAAGGGAGTGCTTCAGGGGGGAAGGGAAGACCCCAGTGGCGAAGGAGTGGTTGCAGAAGTCAGCCAGAGCAGGGGCCAAGGTGTCAATGTGGTCCTTGATGGTTTTGGAGGAACAGGGGTGAACCTGTTTAGACAAGACTTTCATAGATCGTACTTGTCTAGAAACCTTGTCTGGGTAGAACAGGTGAAAGGAAGAGAAGGAGGGAGGAGAGGTGGCCGAAGAAGAGCCAGATGAAGAGCAGGGAGTAGAGGGGGCAGGTGGAGAGGAAGAGAGAGAGGACAGGATGTCCTGAGTTTTAGAGATGAAATGAGAAGCTAGGGCCATGCAGAGGGCCGGGAGGGGACAGGAGAGGTAGAGACTGCGGCAGGATTGGCAAGCTCCTTGCAGATTTTAGCCAAGTTGTTAGATGCCACAGAGATGCAGACTTGGATGTGGGCTCTCTTCTTGGTTTGGACAGAGAGCGGTATTGCCTTTTGAGTAGGCAGCAGGCCAGTTTGTCAAAGGATGTACCAGAAGCATGCCATTTCCTCTCAGCCGCGCTGTACTTGTGTTTAAGGGTGGTGAGGTCTGAGTCATTCCTGGCCTGGCAAAACGGGGAGGGGATTGCTTGTATATTGTGGGATTGTGATGAGATAAAGAGTTAGCTTCTGACAAAGGTCAAGAAAGATCACGTGGTACACCTTCTTACGGGGTAATAATAAGAGACAGACAACTCACCAGGAGTTGGGAAGACAGCCATAGTGTATTTATTTGTGTAGTGATTGCTGGTGCCAGCCTCATGTTTTAATATAGTTCAGGTTTTGTGAAAAGTGGACTTTTTGTGTATCTTGGTATATATTGTGGAAGACGTGGAGTTGTGGGGTGGACCAAGTAGTGAGGACCGGTATGGGAGTAGCAAGGTGGGACTGGTCACAGTGTGAGTGGGGGTTGTGGTGTCACTCATAAGATTTGGAGGGAACAGCAAGTTGGGGCTTTTCTGAGCATGAGTGGAGTCTGTGGTGCCGCTCTGGAACATTGGGTCATGCAGGAGGTATGGTCTTGAGAGAGATGCAGAAGTATTTAGTGCAAGAAAAGTATTGTTGGGGAAGTTTGTGAAAGGGAGGCAAAAGAGAGTGACTGAGAATTGAAATAAAATTTGGTAAGTTAAACTGTGACGTGCTATCATGTGAGACACTCCCATTATTCACCTATGCAAACCATTACCCGGATACAAGGAGAAAATCCTTAAGTACCACACTCAGTGGGTGCGGACTGTGCAGGCAAAATGTTTATGCCTTGGCCACAGGAAGGCACTCATTCAAAGTCAGTACTGAAACACATGTGCACTTATGTATCTGCCGCGCGTAAAGGAAAACAGTTGCAGAATCAACTAGTCATTCTGTAAAATGTATGGAGAGGAAGCATAGAAGTCACCCGTGAAAGAATGGATGCTTAATCAGCATGATGAAGGGGGCGTATCACCCACGGCTCCTCCTCCTCCCCCCAGATTAGTGATCCATCTTCACAAACAAAGGGATTCTATCCATTCCGAGTATTAAAAGCAGCGACAGGGTATATTAATCCCACAAATGCGGCCTCCGCATAATATAGTGAAGACATTATAAGTGGAGAAAAAATAATTAAGCAAAGATCAGTGTCCACACATGTAGAATATCACGAGTGGCACGAGCTACAGGAATAACTGGCAGAAACCGAGGAAAAGGTCTAGAAAAAAAGAAGCAGGCAGGACAATAGGGATGAGACGTCGATCGTGCCAAACAAATGGGTAGGGGGAGAGATAATGCTCAAATTAGATGGAAAGGGCATGAACGATTGTAAAGAAAGGCAAAGGGAAGTTAGAGAAAGGCAGGAGAAAGAAGAAGAGAAAAAGGAACAGGAGGCAATAGAAAGAGAGCAGAAAAGGGGAGAGAGCGAAAGAAAGAATGAAGAAGAAAGGGAGAGAGAAAAAAAGTCAGAGGCAGACAGAGAAACGGAGAAAAGATGAGAAGAAGAAAGAGAACAAGAGAGACAAAGAGATGCAGAAAGGCAATGAGAAACACAAAAGGAGGAAGAGACAGAGAGAAGCAAAGAGAGATGGAAAGAAGCACGGAAATATGACGAAGGAAGTTCATGAGATCATTAGGGTATGTACGCTCCCAGACAGGTAAAATATGAAAAAAGAGCAGATGGAAAGAGAGAGGAGCTTAGAAACACCACGCTGCAAGGAAGTGGATGAGATCAAAAAGCATACCCTTCCAGAGGAGGGGGCGGAAGGGGCCATACAAAAGAGGATTGGCAATCTGAATAGGAGCAGGAGGGATAACACCAGCAGTATAATGGGGAGTCAAAGAGGATCTCTGCAAGATGGCGGAAGGAGTGTATTGGACGAGGTTATGAGTGGAATGTATACGACGAGTCCCTTGAGGAGACTAGATTTTGAAGACAGAGAAGACGATGAAGGTGATGAGAGTGACAATACTATGTTTGAGGATGAAGAAGCCAGGGGAAGCGAAGAGGGAGCAGCACAAGCCCCCTACACATGTAGACAGATAGGGAGACAGGTAGCGTGGTTAGATTTCTAAGTACCGGCGAGGAGGCCCAAGCCCGTTGAATATCCCAGATGCCTGAAGGGGCGATCGAACAGTTTAGAGGAGAGAACGCTGTATGTGAATAGGTTGAGTGATTTACCAGGGTGGAAGAAAATTAGTATGACAGACCTAGTAACAAAAAGGAAGGGTGTGGCTGCACTCAGACAGTGTGCTGGAATTATACAGTTCCCCTATTGGAGAAAGAGGGAGAACTGCTGCAATATTTCCTGTGGCCGCAAATGGACAGGAATACTTTTATTTGTAAATTGCCATCACTTGCATCAGGGGCAGGAAAATGGATTTATGAATTAGAGAGAATGACAGCTGGAATGACCTTAGTAGTAGGTGACATAAAAGGCCTGCTTGCTGCCATATTAGGGGAGCAATCATATGACATTTGAAAGCGGGCAGGATATCCTACTGTGATAGCACAGAAAACAAACTATGATGGAGAATCTTTTAATAATTGTCGGGCTGACGTGTGGTGAGCACTTGGGGTAACCAGCCTTGTCAGAGATGAGCGTAATTATGACTCGTAAAAGGAGAGAGGATGAAGATCCGATGGCTTTTATTCAGGATATTAAGGAAAAATGGCAGCTAGAAACCAAATAGTTGTTGGCTAAAACATAACTATTTGTTATCATATTTTATGTCAGTGTCACGCTCACCTGGTATCCACAGGGACACCACCCAGCCCTGTTTGGATGATTTTCACTTTAGAACCCTCTCCCGGTCCTTTGGTAAGGCCTCTGGTTAAAGATGGGTCTTAATATTGTAAAAGGTGGATTCTCCGTCCTGCTCCTTGTGGCAGGGGGAAAGCAGCCTCCAAGGTACTTCACTAGTGCAAGCCCCCCTGTGGGAATCCAGGCATTCTACGACTCCGTAGGTTTGCTGCTTTACAGTCTTTATATGCAGTTCTTATGTTCCTCTTAGTTCAAATAATAATGTGTTGATTCTTTCCTTTTAGGTACGGAAAGGTATTTTGGTGTTGTCATGCAGTTTGAAGATGAGCATGGGCCGGTATGTGAAAGCGCGGTGTGCGTGATGCTGTCTGGTGACTAATGCGCGATGCGCAGCGATGTTTCGCCTTTTATATTGCTAACCTGTGTCTTTTCTCTCCTTGCAGGTTGCGATGTTCCTCGCCGGGCACCGTAATGTTCCAGTAATGATACTGACCAGGTGATGACTACCCAGGTAAGAATTGTGTGGCTTTCTTCATTCGGGAGGAAACGTGAGTAAACGCTTACTAATACTGTCTTTCTTTCTCCTCTTTTCAGGTTATGGTATTCCAGGATGCATGCGGTGCCGGATGATGGAGTTCGTACCTTCAGGTGAGTGGAACTGAAGTCAGCGATGGATTGAAGACAGGATACTGTTCCAGGTTAGTTTCGTAGTGCTCTTTCTCTCTCTGCAGGTCCTTGGTTTCAGGTAAGCTGGCATCAAAGAACTGGACACAGTGAGCGTTACGCTGCACACAGCAGCATAACGCAAAGCATGTTCTGCTGTTTGGGTGTGGTTTAAATAGTCTCAGGTAAAGTAGTCCAGGTAAAATAGTCCCAGGCCTGCCACACCCAAAGTATCCAGGTAAAGTAGTCCAAGGCCTGCCACACCCAAAAAACTGGACCGCATAGCTCAGTTCCTTGTAACTGAGCTATGTGTGTGCCTCCATGTTGGCTGAACCCCCCCAAGTTAAATAGTCCCAAGTAAATAGTCCCATTCTAATGTTGGTCTTCATGATGGTTATGAGCCTGGCACCAAAGGCTCCAGGACCGACTCCAAGAGAAAGTTGGATGCAGTTTTAAGGCCTTTGACCTGGCCCTAACTGGAAGGCTGACTTGCCAGTGAGGGCCAGGGGCAAGGGTCATGACAGTCAGGGACTTCCCAGGAAAGTGCAAAGACAATTGAAAAAGATTGTGGGAATGGAAACAAAGCCATGGGCAGAAATTCAACTGACGATTGCTCACCCTTGTCGGTTAAAGCAAGAGGAAGATTGAGGAAGCAAGATTAGTCCAGAAAAAACTGTTGAAGTTCTTGGTGGAAAGCGCAGTATTGAGAAGTGGAGGGGAAGGTGTTAAGGTACAAGGAGCACAGCAGGTACAGTCAGCAATGAATGGAAATATTTCCAGGAAGGGGAGAACATATTTCTTTTCCACAAGGGCAAGGGTTTGCACCCAGAGGGGGGGGGCACCCGGATTTGGAGGACAGACACAGCAATAGGACTCCGGCGCTAAACCATGGTGCTATTAGCAGCATGGTCCATGCCAGAGTCCGCCATGGAGAAAGGGGGAATTACCACCCCATTCCAAGGTTGTCGGGGCGGTAATTCCCCCTTTCTCCATGGCCCTTCACCATTCCCATTTTTGCCCCATAGGGCTCAATGGGAATCGGGAAGGTGGCAATTACGGTACCGCAAATTGCAGTACCATAATTGCCATCAAGGTCCCTTTGTGGGTCCCTACTTTAACGGCTGGTCCAGACCAGCCGTTCAGGTTGGGAGCCGCAAAGGGACCTCGTAGTAAGGCGTTAAGGGGTTAACGGCGCCGCAGCCTTTTTACGGCGCCGTTTACCCCTTAACGCCATGGCCCTAATGAGGGCCCTAGAATAGGGGGTGTGACAGTAGTGGGGGGAATCCTTTCACCAGCACAGGACTGGACTGGTACCCGCAATAGGACAGCCCACAGAAAGATTTGATGTGTTCCATCCTATCAGTTACACCAGACCCCACAAGAGGGACTAAGAGTTAGAGTTAACATAGGTGACAAAACATTTTCCTTTCTAGTAGATACTGGGGCGTCTCGATCCTATATTAGAGAAGGGAAATTCCCAATGTCAGGCATTACCTTGAACACACAAAGAGTTTCTGGGGTGACAACTATGGTTCCTTTTACAGACACTTTACCCATCACTATTGGAGAAAATGACATGTCCGTGCCACTATTGTATTCCTGCAAGACACCAGTTAACATATTGGGGAGAGATGACAATGGCCCTCATTACGACCCTGGCGGAAAGGGGTTTACGCCGGCGTAAACCATGGCGTACCTTTCCGCCCGACTACGAGTTCCCGTAGCGCCATGGTGATTTTTACGCCTGCTTTTTGCAGGCGGAAAAATCCATGGCGCTACGGGACTTGTCGTTAATTACGCCACCGTAATTTACGGTGGCGTAATTAACGCCTTCCCCACTCCCATTATACCCTATGGGCAAAAATGGGAATGGGGAAGGGTAAATGGGGATTGGGGACTTACCGCCCCGCCAAGGTTGGAATGGGGCGGTAAGTCCGCCAACCCCCATGGCGGAGTTGGCAGCTTTGCGCCATGGACCATGGTGCAAATTGCACCATGGTACTCCGCCAGGGTCGTAATGAGGGCCAATGTAATTTACTGCCCGGGGGATAATATGCACTTTACCCCAGGAATTTATTTTGTGAATGCACAAGAATTCATAAAAACATTCTATGGCCATAAAGCATAAAGGGGGGTACCATTAGACCCGGAAGTATTCTTTTATGGGGTACACATATTGTTAGCATGGGTCCCAAGAATACAGGATGGATTATTGCGGTTAACTACAGAATTTATGTTTCAACCAGAGGTACACAGGGGCATGGAGGAATGGCAAATAATTACAGTAGAACTAGAAGCAGCAATTGTGAGGGAAGACAGAGTCATTTTGCATGGAGTTGATGAAGAAGGGGTAAACTGGAGGACAGTGATAACTCTTGATGAAGGACATAGTTTGACTGACTTAACCGATGAAGACTTGTTTGCTGATGATGACTCAGATGATGAGGTGATGTTTCATATAAGTCTTACATATCAGTTAAACATTGAAAAAAGGGGCATACCACAGAGAATGTCAGTAGCAAAAACGTTACCGTCCTTTCTTGAGGAATGTTTGGCATACGTACCAAGAAAATTGTGGACCAGCAGTTCATAGGATGTTGGTCTATTGAAAGGAGTGGGAGGAGTTAAAATAAAATTGAAGCTATGAGTTATTTTACCTTGAGTAAGACAATACCCCATGTCGAAAGAAGCTGACAACGGCATCTATGAGACTATTGCTGCTCTTGTGAGACAAGGGATATTAGTGCATTCTGAATTTCCATGCAAAATGGCTGTGTACCCAGTGCAGAAAGCAACTGGGGGGTTATGAAGATTTATACAAGACTTACGCCCTAGAACAATATTATTGAAGCAGAGTTCCCATTGGTTCTGACCCCTGCCACAATATTGTGTAACATCCCATCCAAAGCCTAATATTTCACAGTGATTGACTTAAAGAAATGTTTCTTTTACATCCCCTTGCATGAAAAATCTGAGTATTTGACCTTGTTCTTTTATACCAGGATCAAACTGAAATACATTTGTTTGCCCCAGGGGTATATGCGAGTCACCCTCGGTCTTCAACCAAGTGCTGCAGATGGACCCGGGAAATGTACAACTTGACAGCATGGTGATACAATATGTAGATGACATTTTAGTGTGCAGTGACATGGAGAAAGAGTGTAGGAAAGACTCAATAAAACTGATGACATTACTGGCAGAGAAAGGGTACAAAGTTGAACAAGAGAAAATGCAATATTGCCAGGAAGAAGTGCTATACACAGGCCAGTTAATATCAAAAGAAGGAAGGAAAGTGACACCTGAAAGAGCAGAAGCAATCATGAAGACACCCAAGCCAGAGACAGTGAAAGGGTTACAGCAATTTCTAGGCCTCTGCAATTATTGCAGGGCATGGGTTTTTGACCAGAGCACATATATAAGGCCAGTATTGAAAGGTCTCAAAGGTGCACAAAGAGATAACAGTGACATAGCCTGGACAGGCGGATAAAAGATGACTTTAACTAATTGAAGCTAGCAATCAGCAAAGTTCTAGTGTTAGGAATCCCTGGTTACAATGAAGACATTTATTTATTTTCCCATTCAAATGGAGCAGTGATGAAAGCTGTCCTTGTACAGAAAACTACCATGGGACACAAACCACTATCATTCCACAGTGGAATTCTAGACTGAGTCATGAGAGGTAATTATCCCCGTGAACAAGCATTAGCAGTAGCAGCCTTTTCAATTGAGAAGTTTGCTAGTATAACTATGGGATGCACAGTTACATTATATGTTGATCATGCCCTATTTCCCATACTTGAAAAGCCCAAAAGCACACTGACTACAAAGAGAGCCTATGGCTATGAAGTAAATTATATCAAACCCATTGATTAAAGTTGTTGGGTACTGAGTGATAAATCCTGACAGATTTATAGCAAAAGTAGTGAAGGAGCGAGATAATGTGAATGACTGCACTGTGCACTGAGTACCATGATGAAATACCACATGTCAAGGAAAATGCCCTGGAAGGGGGATCATTCTCTTCATTGACGGGTCATTGCCAGTAGACCAGAGACTGGCGAACAGCACAGTGGGATAGCAGTGGTAAAGGCAGAGGAAAATGACAGCTTTGAGACAGTGACACGGGTGAGTTTGCCAGCACATTTCTTATCACAAGCAGCAGAATTGGTAGCACTGATTTTGACACTCAAAGCGCATGAAAATGAGGCAGTAATGGTATATTTTGACTCCGCCTATGTGATGTCAACAGTACATGCAGGACTGACACATTGGAAGAGCCATGGTCTTACACCCAGACGGCACACCAGTGCAGCATGTGCCACTATTGGACCGGCTCACAGATGCACTCCAATTCCCATTGTCCATCGCCATGGTGAACTGCACAGCACACACCAGCCGTGCGGATTTGATTTCTCGCGGCAATGAGGCTGCCAATCTCAAAGCAAAAAGAGCAGCATATTTCTCTGAGAAATCAGACATTGCGACTGCACTGAACAAGTACACACAATCACTCAATATGGTGATGAAGGAGGGTTTCAATGCATTACCCATAACACAAATAACAGAATTGCAGGGAAGGGCCCTACCAGAGGAACACGCATTATGGAAATGAAGGGGCTACTCATTGTCCCCTACAGATGCAATGTGGTGGCAGTGGCAAGACAGCACCAGGAAACCAGTTATGCCTCTAGGGCTGCTCAAAGTAGCATTAGACCAATTTCACCACTCAGTACACACATCAAGAGAGTGGGCCTCATTATACATTGTGCGGTAGGGATTTAACGTTACTGGTAAGGGAATACCGGTATTGTTAAATCCCCATGCCAATTACGACCCGGCTCACCGCTATTAGCGGCACCGATAAGTACGGTGCCACTAATAGCGGCTAGTCCGCGTGCATGCAACCCTCCATCCCGTAAATAACGCCATGCCGCTAATAGCACACCATCACAAGCCAAGCGGACATGCTAATAGCGGCATGGTAAAGCCCCCAAAACCCCTTACTGCTATGGCGCTAATACCGGCATCGCGAACCACCCGTTAATAGAACTGAGCAGTGTTCCCACCTGCCACAGGTGGACACAGTCAGTACAGGTGGAGGCAATGGACACTGTGGCAGCACAGAAGGAGCACACCACACCCCTTCACATACCCCTTCCCACACCAAGATGGTTCCAATACTAACAGCATTACATGGGCTGGAGGACATGATTGCAGTGCAGCACCAACAACAATAGGCAGCACAGAGGATACGCAGGAGGAGGAGGAGGGCAAGACAGGCGCAGCAAGCACCACCAGGGCACCTAGTCATACTACAGAGGCAGCCACCAATCCCCAGGATCAGAGCCAGTCCATTTAACCTAACCCCTGGGCAGATACACACCCTGTACCGTCTGGACCGGGATACCATCTACAGCATTGTGGACATGATACATGACAACATTGTCAGCCTCATAGACATCCGAACTGCCACCCCCCTCTACTCAAGGTGGTGACTGTGCTCCACTTCCTGGTCACAGGCACCTACCAGCATACAGTGGGGCAGTTGCATGGCATCTCACAACCAGTATTCTCACGCATGCTGAACCAGGTACTCGATGCCCTCCTGAAGCATGCACCTGAACACATATTCATGCCACGGACTGCCCAGGAGATCGTAAACACCAAAGTTGGCTTCTATTCACTGGCAGGCATCCCAAGTTGCATTGGGGCCATCGACTGTACCCATGTGGAATTGGTGGTCCCACATCACAATGAAGTAGTCTACCGAAACAGGAAGCAATTCCACTCCATCAATGCCCAAATGGTATGTGACGCTAACAAGATAATCACTCATTGTTGTGCCTGATTTCCCGGAGCAACCCATGATTCCATTGTCCTGCGGAACTCATACCACGCTACATGAAGCGACAAGCCGGACTACGTTAGTGGCTACTTGGTGAGTAGCAGGGCAAGCACATGGCGGTGTGATTGGGGGAGGGGATACATACTCCAACTGAGTGAGATTGGGGGGAGATATACATACTCCAACTGGGTATGATTGGGGGGGGAGAGATACATACTCCAACTGGGTGTAGCTTGTCATCCGTAGGACAAATGGATATACAGATGTACGCCAATGTCCATCAGGGAAGGCCGCAATGTACTTGAGAAGAATCTGCATGCAATTATAAGCTACACAACAGAGAGAACAATCCAGGTCTACGAATATTACACATCCATCTACATCCACATTGCACATTATGCCACACCACATAATACACGATTCAGCAACATGGCGTCAAGATGGTAATACAGTATCAGCGCAGCACAACATCAATACATAAATGTGCCCTTGAATGCATGCAAAGGGATCACGCCTAGCCATAGCATTGAACCACACACCTATAGCACCAGTGAAATGATGCTACACAGCATGGCAACATCAATGTCGGAATGGCAGTACACTAGCAGTGTGGTACCAAATATGCCTGGGCTCAGGGACACCTAAGACCTGGCCTCACCCAGGACATGTCAATTGCTGTTGGAGGCATGATTCCGGCATGTCCACTTGCAGGGTCAAGTACACCTTTGCACATTGCAGTCACACAGATTGTCTGCATGCATGCTGGTAGTCGTGGATCACAATCAGTATGCATAGTTGATTTGTGTGACATGTACATGCCACTCCAGAGTTGAACAGTAACAGGTCCCCATTCTTCCCCCCATACAGGCGATGCCGGCTATCCCCTGAAGAGGTGGCTCCTTACCCCTAACGGAACCCACAGAACCGGTACGAAGAGGACTACAATTGTGCACATACCCGTACCCGTGTCGTGATTGAACAGACATTTGGCCTTTTGAAGACACGGTTTAGGTGCATAAACAGGTCGGGTGGCGCTCTCCTGTACGGCCATGAGAAGGTGGCCAAGATCACCATGGCATGTGTCATGCTGCACAATATGTGTATCAGACGGAATGTGCCACTGCCCCCTGATGTTCAAATGCAACCACCTGATGAGGATGATGATGGTGATGAGGACGGAGGTGACGGGGATGCAGGTCATGCAAGGGGCGATGGCCAAGAGGGACGTAATGTGAGACAGCATCTGATCAACCAAATTTTCTGAGTAACATGGTTTCACTCTGTACGATGGATATGGGTAGAAATGCACTGGTGTCTGTGTTGAAGTGCACAATGGACCCTGTCACCGATAAAGTATACATACATACACAATGAAGAAGTCCAAGCCTGTGTTTTGATTAATCACCAGTGTATTAAGGAATTTAAAGATGTATAAGTGCATGTCCCCAACCATCCCACCACCCTTCCCACCTCCCCCCACAACAGTCCAGAAACACCCTTCCCTCCTCCCCCCACAACAGTCTCGAAACACCCTTCCCCCTCCCCCCACAACAGTCCTGAAACACCCTTCCCCCTCCCCCCACAACAGTCACGAAACACCCTCCCCCAACAACAGTCCCTTATGTGTCTGGCACAATGTAGTTGTCCAGATGCACACGTGGAAGGTTCACCCTGCAGTCCATATTCCCCATTGCTTATACTAGCATTAGGAGGCTGGGTTGACGTGCGCCTGGTGGTGCGCATGGAGCGGCGGAGGGGGCTTGTCTGCCTCGAACTAGCGGATGATGATGTGGCTGTCTGTCCGGGTGGTGGCGGTGGTAACTGGTGGTCCATCACGTCTGCTATCCACGTGAGGACCTGCCTGAGTTGGCCAATCTCCCCACACAGCCTTTTGGTACAGGCCTCAATCGCCTCCCTTGAGTGCCTGGCAGTCTCTGTTATCTCCCCCCTGAGACGGGCAGCCTCCTCCACATGCTGCCCAACCAGCACAGTTATGTCCTCTTGGCGCTGCCTGATGCTGGCCAGGTCAAGGGCACTGTGGCGTTCTGGTGGTGTGGCTGCTGCGCCTTACTCTGCTACCAGGACATCTGGTGAAGCCACCGGTGGGCTGCTGAACCCTCCCATATTGTCCTCGCCAGACTGGCCATGGACACTGGACCCAGGTGATTCCTGTGGAGTTGCCTCTGGGCTTCCTGGGGGTGTTGGGGTGTGAATTTCCATGGGGAACTCCAGTGGGTCCTCCACATCTGAGAGCGGCGTTGTGGCTGCCGCCTCTCCTGTGGAACTTGTTGCAGCAGAGGGTGGGCCCTCCTTGGCTGAAATCTGTGGTGGGGGTTCACTTCAGAAGGTGGGGCAGTTGTTGCTGGTGTGGACAGTTGTATGGTAGCAGTGGCGCTCTGCCGATGTTTGGCACTCTGCATGGGGACTCTTCTCCTTTTGCCCCTTGATGTCGTGGGGGTGTCCCCTGTGGTCCTCTGGCCTTGCTTTATTTGTGGCAGGGGGTGCCTGAGTTGCGGTGCTATGATCTTCACTGTCTGTATGTCAGCCTGTCGGGGACAAAGAGGGGGAATGCATTGGTAACGGTTCTATGTACTTCATGCAGAATACGTCAATCATGCTGTTGTGAGCATTTGGACTTCATTGGACTTCATTGGTAGGGATGCAGGTGATGTGTCTGTTGAGTGGCTTATCCATGCATGGTTGTGTGTGGCACTTGTCTCTGGTGATGTATGCATGTGTGTGTGTTTGGGTTTGACACTGACATGGCCAGGGTTGTATGCATGTATGGATGTTTGCGCATCCATGAGGTGATTCTGGGCTCACATTTGGGGGGACCTGAACATTCACAGTGCATACTTTCATGTGTACACTCACCTCCATCTGATGTGGTTGCCACACCATGCTCCATGGTCCTGACACCCTCAATCGATTCAACTCCAATCATGTTGGCGCAGGTCTCTTCCCACTTCTTTAATTTTATCGGCGAATCAGATCCACCTGCTGTGGCTATGTTGTGGTTCGCAGACAGGATGCTTCTGATCCAGAGGCGGAGATCATCCCACTGCTTTCTGCACTCCCAGACAGTGCGGGTGGTGGTGCCCACTGCACTCACTTTCAGGGCAACCTCTACCCAGATTGCCTTCTTGCAGATAAGGGTCTCCCGACGCATGTCGCTCGCAAATACCACGTCGGCATTCGCTGCAAGGGTCCCTGTGAGCATTGTTAGCTCCTCGGTGGTAAACTTCTCCTTGCGCTGGCGGTCGGTTGTATTTTTAATAGCCTTAGGCAAGGCGAGGGTGTCCTTGTGGCTTTCCAATAGCAAAGTACTCAAAACAGGTCCAGGGGGCAGAGGATGGCAATAGATTGTGTTTTTAAAGATGCCCGCCGTGCTCCTTCCAGTTCCTGTGCGATGACGCTATTTCCGGTTCCGCTATTTAACGGTGACCGCTAATTGAGATGGCCGTTATTAGCGGTGACCGCTATTTGCATGTTGCGGGAAGTCGGAAGTGCTATCAGCGCTTTCATGGGTGCCGCTAAGGGTCTTTTTGGGGTCTTTAGCGGCATGGCATTAGGGTCATTACCGGCACGGCGCTATGCTCGTTTCCGCATACTCGTAATGGTAGTGTCTTGTAGTACTGATTTCAGAGGACTGGTTTGACTCAAATCTGTCAGAACACATCCCAGATTTCATAATAAATTGTTTGACATGCCAGGAGTTTACGGCTGGCCATACTTTGAGAACAGTGAGAGGAACAATATCCCATCCATACCACCAGTTCAGTATTTGCATATTGATTATGTAGCTATGCTCCAAATTTGTAACGGCTATAGATATATGCTATAAGTCATATGTCCTTTCTCTCGATTAATTGATGCAGGTTCATGCACACATCCATATGCCACGTGTGCAGCGAAGATCCTCGCACGTGAAGTATTTCCAAGGTGGTGAGTGTGCAAAGTGCTCAGATCTGACAATGGACCACATTTTGTAAATGAGGTATTAGAGCACATCACAATGCTGTTGGGTATTAAGCATACATTCTCATCCGCTTACCACCCACATGCAAACTGCGTCTGTGAGCGTCTAAATGGCCTCCTAAAGGAGCGGATTGGTAAACTAAAAGTGACACTGAAAAAAGGTTGGCTCCATTGCCTTCCTTTAGCTATATTTGCATTAACCAATCAGCCCGGCTTTGGCCATCACCCGACTCCACATGAGCTGGTGACGGGATGCCAAATGCACACACCCCTTGCTCCCCCTACTCGGAAATGAAATGCATGATTATTTGACAGCTATGAAGGAATCGCTTAAATATCTGGACAGCTAGGACCACAGCAGGGTGGGTCTAAGAAGACTGATGAAGACAATGAACAAGTTGATCCATAGGTCTTTCTAAAACCATTAGTACTGTTGCCAGGCGACAAGGTCCTCTGCAAGAGCTTTACTAGACATTGGCACAAGCCCCGCTTCGAGGGACCGTTTATTGTGGAGGCGGTAACACAGACAGCAGTGAATCTCCAAGGAAGGTATGCCTGGTTGCACATCAGTGATATCAAACTCTACCAAGGAGAGACCTCCCTGCCTGCCAACATTGAACACAACGATGAACAAGATATGAGAAGAGCTCAAACGAGGTCCATGACTAGAGCCAATCAGCAGCAAGAAGAATAAACATTTTTTCTCTTTTTCCCACACACAAAAAAGTTGGTCCAACATTGTCTTAAGCAATTCAGACACAATTAAAGAGGTGACACTCCCAGAGTGAAAAGGAGAAAATACAAATATTCCCTATAACAATGATACTTTTCTTGGTTTCTTGGACACTTATCCATTTTAGGAGCTTGGAACATCTGTTTTGCCGTATTATTGTTTAATATAAAAGCCTACCTTATTTTGGAAAGAAGATTCTTTGCAATACCAACACATTTATTTTTCCGTAAATACCCATTTGTTAAAGACATGTATTCAATACTGTTAGATATTCACTTTAAGCACTTAGAAGGAATATAGCTTCTAAATGTCTTCAAAAGGTAGACACATTAGCAATTATGCTTATAGCAACATTAATTTACATTTTGCAGTCTTTATTTTATTATTCTTTTGGCTTTAAGAAAATTGGTCCTTTATAGTGTAACTACAACAGCAGTGAAATGGTAACAAATGAATTCCCTATAGTAAGCATGCAAATGAAAAGACTATTACTAAGTGTGTTAGATGACTCTATGCAGCTGAGTAACTGCCTCTGCCCATGTCACTAATAATTTGTGGTACCAGCACATGAGCTGAATGGGGAGAGAGATGTCTGATGAGAGCTGTTTTGTGTGTTCCCTCATACCCTATGCCATGGCTGGCACTAGAGTATTTATACCTCAAAAAGTACCTTAATCCAGAGCACATTGCTTGGTACATCTTGCACTGTGCTTGAAAAGAGGACAATTTGGAAGAAAATCGGCCATTATAAAATATGTGACATCAGCAAACCTTCCATATGTAGATAACAATATAAAGGAGAATCACATGATGGATAATGTTGAAGCATAGCTGACAGACAAAGCACCTCCCAAAAAGGTGCTAAAATATATCCTGATGGGTCCAAACACAGGAGATGTACAGATAGCGGCTCATGAGATGTTGCAATGCAGAGATTCCAGGGAAGGGCAATGCATTATTGTTTTAATAGGCCAAAATTGCGAATAACTGAGAAATTCTTCACCTCAGGGAAATGGGCTGACAGAGTAATGGGATGCAGAGCAGAGGCAGTGGTGTCTGCATATATAGATGCGATAAAAAAGCATGAAGAATGGAAACAAACAGACAAACTTTTAACATGGGTGAAAGATGAAGCAGGACCACTTCCCATAACTAAAATATAAACACTGTAGTTATGTTTTAAAAATAATGGCCCAGTGAAAGTTGGCGAAAATGAGGGATGCAAACACATCATGGATATACCATGTATGAAAAGACCACTATCGAACCTCTGGTTTAAAAGCCTTTATTCAGCTCCCTCTGAATTGGGGAGGGCTGTGCTCCCTGGTAGTAATAAATACACCAGCTCTAGTAATACCTCAGAGTGAAGTACAGGTTATTGATTTCCCACAAATGAATATACACTTAAGACATAAAAGGTCTTCTATCCTAAAATACAGAAAGAAGGAAAAATATTATTTGGCTGAATCAAACGAGGTCTGTGATGACATACCAGGTGAGCATACATTGTTCAGCATGATGGCAGTGTTCTTTACACCCGGGTTGCAGGCATCTACAAATGCGAAATAGTTGCAAATAACCAGATGGGAGTTGTTACAAACAATCAATGCAACTCTGAAAGGTTTTAATGCCTTAAAATTGGAGCTGAGGGCGGTTCGATTTATAACCCTCCAAAACAAGTACGTTCTCGATCTGATAACAGTCATGGAGGGAGGTGTGTGCGCCAACATTGGGCCTTCTTGCTGCAAATACCCCTTCCATGATGAGGATAATGGAACCCTCACAGAGGCCATAGCCACCTTAACAGAAATATTCATAAAAATGGTGGAGGAGGTGGAAAACTGAAAAACATGATTGGTTTAGCTACCTCTTCTCTTGGATACCCACTTGGCTAGCTAATGCATTCAATATAATAAAAACCATAGTAGTACTGATACTACTGGTTTTCTGGCTTCTAATAATAGCAATCAATGGTTTTAAAATGTCTGCCAAAGGTGCAGCTTTAATGGAAATAGTAATAAACATGGATGCTCACATACATGAGTATACACATACAGTTGATGACCTGCCCCGTGCCCAGGCAATGGAAAGCCCTATTGTCCCACCAGGATCAAAATGGATTTGTCCCCAGGATCCTCACAATTAAACAGAGGACTGGGCATATTGTGATTCCAATGGGGAATGCTGCCATATCACCTGGAGTGTGGACGAACATGTTAGACATATATGCACCTTGACCTTATGTGGGGGAGGGCAGGAACAAGAGTGTGGACGTTGGCACAACTAGAGGGGGGGAAGGTTGAGAGACAGATGAATTCACCAGCCATAGTTTCTGCCCCTCCCCTGGTCCAATACTGCATAGGTGAGAGGCGTTACTCACTAAGACAACCATACCACCATTATCTCAGGCAGGTACAGCAGTAGATGGACACAATCTAAGCTGAAGATGGCCAGAATAAACGTGCATGCATTAGACAAGAAGCAAATGTGCACTCAACATGAATAACGCGAACACTAGGTAATGTATGGATTTATACATGAAGAATATTAACATGGTATCCACAAGACATGAAGAATTCTAACATAAGCAATGTATAAGCTGAATGCAATATGAACAATACACAAATATGGCTCACTAAAATAGAAATGCCACAGTGGTGGCCAGCCATCTTTTCTGAAATGGAAGCAGCAACATGCTTCTAAGTAAATGAAAGGCCTCAAGGCTTCAAGATAACTCAAAATGCTGAAATAAAACACAGATCCATGAAGAACTCAGGTAGTAGCTGATAATTAGAGCCAAGGTTACTGAGAAACTAGGGAGAGTCTGAACGTTACAGAGAAGGCACGGGATAGCAATTTCCAGGACACAAGAACAATACTCCCCTATGAATTAAAAGTCTGAAAGAGCACAACTGACCATTGTGAGCCACGTGCAGGACAAGTATATGCCAAAAAACTCAATAGAGAATGGCTCAAGTGTGCCCCAGTTGTAAAAGAAACCATAACAGTTGCACTAATATTAGCTAAAATCCCCAAAAATGCAGGGTGAAATAATTCCAAACACAGTCCCTTCAACATGACCCATAATTGAAAAACACTGTCTATTCATTAGCAACAAACACAGACAGGACACCTGCCTCACTCCTCACGCATATCCCCAGACACGAGACGCCGCACAAAGCCAACTATAGAGAGCTCACCCTGGCTCATGGCCTAGAAATGAGGGATTGTATTTTCTTTAATTGAAAGGAAAGCAGTCCATGGACCTCTCTCCCACTACTCCTATTTGGCACATGTCGTGAAGACCTGTCATTTGCCCTAGGTTGATCAGTAATCCAACCAATCAAAACTCCAGATGTTAGGCCGCCCAGTACGTATTGTGCCAATCGATAGCTTATTGTAGAGATTATGTTTTTCTTACCTTTATCAAATTAGAGGTGGTCCCAGGAGAAGCCATTAGATAAGTGTTAACTAATCAGAAATGTAACCCATAGAGAAAGTACATGTACACACCCCTATTAACCAATCGCTGTACCCTGTAGGTTTTAGTAACTGTGAGTGTATGATGATCTAATCTATGACACATACGGGACATTAAAAAAATGTTTTTGATAAGCACAATGAGATTGACAACATTTTATGCTTTTATGCTCTCTCTGCTTTATTCGGATGTTAATAAAGTTGGGTTTTATCTTGCATTTTGTCTATTTCCGTTATTGAGTCTGGTTTTCTCTGTCTTCTGATACTGTTTGTAATTTTGGGGTTTTCCCAGGCTATTTTAAGGCTAGGGCTAAGAGTAATGTTTTGGGTAAGTTTTGGAGAAAGGGATAGGGAGGTTAATGTGAGCTTATTATGTTGGCGACAAATAGGTGTTTGGAAAAACCTAAGGGTTAGGGTAGAGTAAGTGATAGGTTAAGGCTCAAGTTAGGATGAGAGTGTGATGGTGGAGGTTTTAATTGTGATTTGCGTCATTGTTAGGGTTACAACATTGTACTTTTGTGCATTTAAAAATAGCTATTTTGGTGACCTTATTACTGGCAACATTTTCACTCTGGTTCCATCGATAGAGATTTAAAACAAACTCTGCTCAATGACTTTGCCAATATCTCTTTAAAAAAACCTAGCATACAGAATTTGAAAAGACATGAATTGGGTGTTATCAGATTCGTCTACAGGGACAAATCCATTAATGTCCGACGAGCAGATAAAGGGGCGGCCCTGGTTCTACTTAACACCATAGATTACCCTGCTGAATGTCAGAAACAATTATCAGACTCCACTACATACATGACACTTGGCTCTGACCCCACTAATGATAGTTTCAAAGAACTATTGCTTTTAGCAGAGAACCTAGACTAGATCAACGAAAACACTAGATACTTTTGCACTAACCCTTATCCAAAGGTTACGACCTTCTATCTTCTTCCTAACATACACAAATGACTATGGGCGGACCCATAGTGGCAGCCACAGACAGTGATCTTTAACTGCTAGGGATTTATATAGACTTTTTCTTATAACCATTCATACAGAAATCATCCACATACATCAAGGATAGTACACACTTCCTACAGATTGCCAAGACTTGTGATATAACCAACACACAGATTCTATTTACCACGGACGTTAAAAGTCTATATACATCAATACTGCATGGCCTAGGATTACAGTCAGTAGAATGGTTTTTACTCCAAGAAGATCACATGGGTGTCTCTAAAATGTTTATCATGCCACTTCTTACTTTTATTTCTCAAAACACCTACTTTAGACACAGTAAACAATTTTACTTACATCCATCTGGTGGATCCATGGGAGCCAATATGGCCCCATCATATGCCAATTCTTTCATGCTGCAATTTGAGACTGAGCATGTACTCACCTACTCTGTATGGCAGAACTATCTGTCATACTGGGGTAGATATATCGATAATATCTTTGGGCTATGGAAAGGACCTAGATGTGAATTGGAGAACTTTATCATATACCTCAATACCATTGATCATCATATCCATTTCACATCAGAGATAGGCAAACCTACAATACATTTCTTGAATGTAGAAATTACATTTGTCCCAGGGGGATAGATACCACTATCTATTGCAAACCCACAAAAAGGAAAAATGTACTTCACCTACCGAGTTTCCAGCCTCACAGTTTAATCAAACACCCCCCATATAGTCAGCTTCTGAGGGCCAGACACATTGTGAACAACAATGAGAAATGGCATAAAGAAATTCAGCAAATGGCACAGATGTTTAGCGCTAGAGGCTACCCTAAGGAAAAGATAGAGACGGCTCTTCAAAAGGTATCAATGAAACAAGTAGCAAGCACAACAAGAAAACCCAACCTAAAGAAAATCAATTGGTTTTTGCCTCAATATTTTCCACACAGAGTCAAATTATGAAGAAATGTATTTTTAAATTTGGGGATATTTTGAGATGCAATGACAGAGTTCAAGACCTTTTTAGGACACTCCCATTTTTCATATATCAGAGGGCTTAATCTAAGGGACCATCTAGTCAAGACTGACACAAAATGAACAAGAGCAGTGAACCAGAGCAGACTGCTGTAAACCTACTGAGACTTCCCCTGTCTTCATTGCGTCAATTGTAACTATGTGACTAAAGGAGATGTGACACACCACCCCAGAACCGATGAAAAGATTAAACTGTTGGATTTTGCCACATGTGATACTATCAATGTAATTTATACAATAAAGTGCCCCTGCAGATTACATATTGTAGGACAATGCCGTGACCAGTGAAACAATGGTTGAACAAACACAGATCTAACATTCGTATGAAAAATTTGAATTCAGCAGTGGCATGCCATATCCAAGAACATCATCATTTGATCGCACAGATTTGGTTTCAAGTTGTGTAAGTAATCTCCACCAGAGATTACTTACACAACATGGCAACTTGCCTAATGCACTCGACTGCAGAGAGACCTTTTAGATTGATAAATTGAACTCAGGGGCGATCAGCGAAGACTGCAATTTTCCTTGTTACTTATAATTTATGCTTACATTTTGTTTTGTTGTGACTTTTCTTGGTTTGTCATTGATATATAGTTCACCTATGATTTACTTAAGTTTTTTTGGATTCAACCATTTAGTATTGTATTTCTATTAGGTGTTCTGTTTATCCCTTTCTACTTTACTTCATTTTGGTTTTACTTTGCTTTATTATTTGCAATGTGCTACATGCCCATAGGCCTCAGAGAGCACAACATTTTCTAACACTATCTGCCCCAGTATGGTTGCATTTTCAATGTAATATGTATTGATATTTGATTTAACTATGTTGCACATATTATGATTTTGCTTCTTTGCTTTCCTGTATCCACTTTCAACTGGGTTTTATAATTTTCACCATTTAAATTTGTGTCATTATTAGTTTCAAATGTCTTCACTAGTGTTTCAATTTTTTCTATGTTAAATAATTTTGTTGTAATATTATTTGTATTTTTCATTTTCCAAATGTCTTTTTTTACAATTTGTTTGCATCTGTATCAGACTATCCCTCTTTTTGCTTGGCTTTTGGTTTGTTTTTTGGCTTTTTGTTTGTAATATTATTTCCCTGTCAGTCGTTTTTACTATGTGTTACAGCTAAACTTATCAACAATACCTCATCAGTTTCCTTCGTTTGTTCTTTGTCGCAGAGCGCTGCGGCATCACACGTTCTTTACGTGGTGATGTCATTACACTCTGTGATGTTGCATGCAGTTACACGATACACAAACACGTTCATGCACTTTCTTCCATCTTAAATGCATCAGCATTTTGCAAAACAGAATTCAAAGCGAGAGACCTCTTTTTCTGCACCCTCCTGCCCGGGTTGCAACAGGTACTTAGATTTTGACATTTTGATTATGATTATATCGTGGAGGCTGCCCTCTCACCAACCCAATTTTGGTTTTGTTTCTACTATTTTTGGATTTGTTTCTATCTGTATTTTTGTTTTTATTTTAGTTTTCAATGAATTTTCCAGCATTGTTGGCAGTAGGTCACACTGCTGCCCACCTAGATATACAGGTCTGACAACATGCCTGTTTAAGGTACCATTTCTTTAATATATCTATGATGTTGTTTTGAGTGGTGTGCACTTGAACATTATTTTTCAGATCCTCCATATAATCCACTTTTTTATGATATACAGGATTTTTATCTTGGTCTGTCCAGATGATGATTCAATACTTTTATCCAGTGAGAGTTGACACAGGTATGCCTTGAGTACTCTTTCTTTGGTTGATCTACCCAAGCACCACATTTCATCCGACGTAAGAACATTCTTAATTTATATATGTAAACACATGGATTTACATAGTGTAAACCTAGGTAGCAAGCATAGAATGTTTAAAATATAATTAGAGGGCTGCCTGGTGAGGAGATCTGGGGTTGGGAGTTACTTATACTTCAGGGAGGATGGCTTGTGGAGGGTAGATGTGAATAGGTGGTATATGGTTGGCAGGCAAAGTGTTATTTCAAGGGTAAGGTCCTCCCTATGGATGTTGAATGGAACATTATAAATTATTAATAATATGGCTGCGAAAGCAGCTCACTCTGCGCAGGGACCTAATCTGTGTAAGAAGTACCTGAGAGCTGCGTTGGAGGGTAGCTGTTTGTTAATGTGAACAACAACAACATGGAATGTGAAACCCCACATTTCACATGAATTCCAAGCAAAATAGGCCCGACAGCACCAAACTAGGTGACACAAACAGAAGAGGGACAAAACATTATGCTGCCAAACTAACAGAGGAAACGTGTATGGATTTCACAACATTGCCATTGTGTAAGTTATGGCATACGTGGAAACACAGGCGTTGATCCCCGGCACGTTCTGTATTCAACACACCTCAGCAGTCTAGCCTTCCCCCAACATGGCTGCCCAGCGCTTCCATGAATATTGCCAATTCCCACTTGTCCACGCATTGCAACCTTACTGTTTCCGTTTTGGGGTAAAATGCTAGTCTGTTTTACTCTGCGCTCATCTGTCTTTCCTAGTCCTCCTTGCACCTTACCTTTTGTTGCTACTGCTGTACTTTCTCCTTTGCATTCTCTTGTCATCCTTGGATTCCTGCTTCCAGTCCTTACACTTTGTTGCGACGTTACCATTCTTTGCTCGCCTGACGTCTTTCCTCTCAATACACCGGAACGGACCAGCTGCTGCCATCCTTCAAGCCTTTTTGAACCATCAACGGTTTTTTGGTGCCTTTGGCTTTTCCCCCAAATTTGGCTGTTTCCGGGACTCTGTCCTACTATATCCACTTCGACTGGCAGAGCTGCTTCCTCCCGGAACAGACCATTTCTCTTCGAGAAGAGACACTCAGTCAGAAGAGGGACTATGAACCAAGATTCTTCCCCCGCCTCATCTACGGGGTCTTCAGGTAAGATCGAAAGGATTGTTTGTGAGAAGGGAAACTAGATGCGCAGTTGTGGTGCAGAAATTAAAATTAAATTAAACAAAGAGAGTTATAAATGCAAGTCCAACTCAAGAAACACAAAAGGCTCAGAATCATAACAAAACCAAAAGCAATCATCTAAGCATAGTTCTTAAGGGCAAACAGGCAAGCAAGCAATGAAAGTTGGTTTGAGGATAAACATAGAATGAATTACAAATCAAGAAATTAGGAGAAGAGCTGGATAGAAAGAAAGGAAGAAAGAAAGAATCCTTGGGAAAAGTAAAAACTCATAAGCAGATGTACATGATTATTATGTTCCAAGCAATGTGTAAAGTTCTTCACCTAAATGATGTCCTTTGGGCTTCTTTGTCTCCATATCCAAAATGCATTTTCTCTCCAATAGCTGCAACATGACTTCCCATTTGTTTTCTCTGCATGGTCTCTTAACACTGTGAATCGCAAAAAAACTGAAACTCTTCTGTGTACTGTCATGTTTGTCTCTAAAATGTAAAGCCATGAGATATGAGGGATCACAGTTTTTAATGGCGCTCATGTGTTTGAGAATCTGTAATTTAAGTTTATATATATTCAATGAAAAAACTTTGTTAAAGGGACGTTATGGTTAAGTTGCGCTACTAAAAACCTATGAAATTCAGTGAAAAAACGTTGTCAAAGGGACGTTATGGTTCCAAGTAAAACCGAAAAACCCTTGAAATTCGCCAGTTATGATAAGCTAAGCAACCATAACTCGCGCCACCACCGTGCACTGCTAAGACTAACACCCAGGATATCAAAGATGACATCACAAATGTCATTGATGACATCACTGATGACATCACATGTGTATGTACTTTTCATGAAATATGTGTACAAGGGATTCTTATTATAATGTTGCGAAACAAGTGTCAAGGATCATTGCGATAAATATCATACCCTAATTAGTGCATTGAACGATGCATTGATATAAATAGCATTCTATTATGGGGTTCTATCTAGTATACTAAGCTACTCATACAGAAACATAACATTGTGTGCAGCGTACAAGATGAAGGTATAATATTCGTAATGTTAATATGTTGAATAATAAAATGATAATTGTTTTCTTAATAGATTTTTGTGTACTGTGAAATATGTAATAAGTAGCTAATAAAACACATGTATTACATAATTGCATTACTATAGACAAAACACAAAGACACAAGAACACATTCTAATATGGGTATATACAGGGAAAGTGAAGTTAGCAAAAAAGCACAAGTAGTAGCAGAAACAATTCATAATTTAACTGATTATTTTCATGCAAATAAATGATTGCTCTGTTTCAAAGCTGCTATTTACCCTAGGTATATGTATCACTTGATGTGATTGGACCCTAAGGAAAGTAGTGTGAGTACAATGTATACATATATGACCATATACAGGGAAGGTACAGCCATAAAAAAAAAAAAAAACAACAGAACTATCAGAAAGTGCTCATAAGTCTATTGATTATCTTTATGCACAAAAAGGATTGCTGTCTTTCAAGCTTGTGTCTTCCCGTATGTATATGTTTCATATGATGTGACTGGACTCTAAGGGAATTACTGTAAGAACCTACTTGAAGGATATGTCTACAAATAAAATAACATTTTTAGTTTCTGACTGTTACTGAAGAAAACCATGTGGCCTAGTTATGTCAGCAAAAGAAAAAAGAGTGAGCCAGACATGTGATGTCATCAGTGATGTCATCAATGACATTTGTGATGTCATCTTTGATATCCTGGGTGTTAGTCTTAGCAGTGCACGGTGGTGGCGCGAGTTATGGTTGCTTAGCTTACCATAACTGGCGAATTTCAAGGGTTTTTCGGTTTACCTTGGAACCATAACGTCCCTTTGACAAAGTTTTTTCACTGAATTTCATAGGTTTTTAGTAGTGCAACTTAACCATAACGTCCCTTTGACAAAGTTTTTTCATTGAATTTCGTAGGTTTTTAGTAGTGCAATTTAACAATAATGACTTTCACTTTATATACATATCATATGGAACTGACTGAATCTCTTCTACTGTACTTGATGTCCGCGAACTCATTTAATGTTCGCGGACATGTTCGAAGAACAGTACCACTACCTAAAAACTCTGGGGGGGGTATGTTTGATTGTTATATCACAACATAGGAACATTTAACAAATTAAAAAAAAAGCACACAAACACATTATATGTACTAATACATAAGAAATGTAACCCATGTATACAACACACTAACCATTCATTTAAATGCACTATGTTCTAAAATGGAATATACCACAAGAAAATAAATTGGCTTCCAACATAATTACTTCACAAACACGACAGAACTGAGAACAAGAGCAGACCCACTGAGTACATAGGACATATCTTACCTGAAATAGTAAGTGTACTTAATTTTATTCATATATTTATAAACTTTCTGTATTAGATAAAAAAATATATTATCTTATTTTCTTTCTCTCACAGAAATGTCTAGTACTCTGGAATGGCTAGAGGAACATTTCCCACATGAAGAAATGTCACAAGATAGTGAAACTAATGGTAAACACTTTATAATATAAACCATTTAATTATTATTATTTTGTATACATTTAACATATATATATATATTTATTTTTACAGAGCATACCACAATAGAAAATACTTCAGAAAAACCTGTTATGGATAACACTTTTCACAGTATAGAAGAAAAAATGGATTTATTGTTGACTAATTTTAATAATTTGAAAACGTTTGTGGAAGATCATTTTAAACCAAAAACCTCGTACCATTGCCCCACATGTACTTGTCCCTCCTCACCATATCCCAGTCAATTATCCCCAAACCCTCTCCATAACCCAAAACATTTTGATGCGACTTCCATCCCTTCTTCACCTAATAACAATCATGATGAAACCCCTAATTTTTTTGTTTCTGTTTCTGCCTCACCTTCTCTGTCATAAATTATTAATATATGTTAAATAAAGTTTAATTTTTATATTGTGTTGTAAATAGTTTCGTTTTTTTAAAAAAAACAATGTAGGTGTCCGCGGACAGTGCAGGTGTTCTGAAATGTTCGTAAATAAACGAAAATGGAGGTGTCCTGAAGAACACTATACCTGTTTGTACTGTTCGCTAGCAAGAGGAAACTATTCTAAGAACACACGCGGTGTCCTGAAATGTAAGTAAAAAAAAAAATTAAAGTGTCCTAAAGAACACTATATCTGTCCGTAGTGTTCACTAGCAAGTTCAAACTGTTCTAAGAACACACGCGGTGTCCTCAATTGTTCGTAATTAAACGAAAATGGAGGTGTCTTAAAGAACACTATACCTGTCCGTACTGTTCGCTAGCAAGTTGAAAATGTTCTAAGAACACAATTGGTGTCCTGAAATGTTCGTACATAAACGAAACTGAACGTGTCCTGAAGAACACTATATCTGTCCTTAGTGGCAAATTGAAACTGTTCTAAGAACACAAGCAGTGTCCTGAAATGTTTGTTTCACGTGTGACACAATTTTAATTAGTTCAGGACCCGAACAGTGTCCGTAGAACATCAACGCGCATGCGCTAGCCAATCTCTGTGCATTTGGTGTCCTGCAGACATGCGCTTCCTTCGCGAACTTGTTCGCGAACGGATCATATGACCGCGCTGATCGTGTTTTCTGAATGCGGACACTGTTCGGGTCCCCGAACAAATTAAAAGTACATTTTCAATTAATCCATAATATTTTTCAATAAAATCTCACCATGGCACAAGTCCCACATAGTAATCCTAAGTTTCTACATACCTTTCGGAACTTTTCAAACTTTTTTTTGTGTTCGATCTGTCCGCGGACAGTGCGCATGTCTGCGGACTGCGCACAAGCACCCCTATAAAAGACCACGCCCTAGAGCTTATTCTCATTGTGTTTCTGGCTATTCTTCGAAACACAGCGATTTTTGCTGCCACCTGCAGATTACACCATCATCGAGATGGCATCCCTGGCTGCTGAACGGCCACCTGGTGCTGCACCTGCTTCAGCACCACCCCCACCCCCTCCACCACCACCACCTCTCCAAGGGCCTGAAGAGGGGAACAGGAGTGAGGATGCAGAGGAGGAAGAAGAGGATGCTGAGAATGAGGTAGAGGAAAACCCTACTACCCGCACTAGGCGTGAGTCTTGGGTGTGGCGGTTATTTAGCATTCATGGGAATGTTCCTAAGGCTCGTGCGAACCGTGTTAACTGCAATGAGTGCAAAATGATACTCAGTCGCAGGAAGCATGGTAAGTACAGCTTTGGGACCACTACTATGAAGCGACACCTGAGGTCATTTCACTCTGGGGCTATTCGCAGGGTTGTACCTTGCGAAGAACGTAGCAGGTTGATTTCTTCTACTTCATCCTCTGTTTCTGATCCTGTCACCACAAGGATCACCTCTGTGGGACAGCGTCTTCCTCAAGCTGCCTCACAGGCCATACAGAATGCTGATGACCCTTACCTTTCGAGGGTCACAGTTGTATGTATGTACTGTGACACAGTACTCGGCACGGGGGTGACTTCGTAGTGCTTTTGAGACTATCGTCTCAGAGCACGAGAAGATCTGCTCACTACCCAAATAAAACCCACTCTACATCTTCCTCTCTCAGCTCGCCCATTCTTATCCCTGTGGTTGGTGTCCCCCCCTTTACCTTCCTTTGCCCTCCTCTCCTAGTGTGTCATGTATAAAAACCAAAAAAAATACAAAATATCAAAAATCAAAAAAAAAATAAGGCTCTTTTCAGAGCCGCCTTTCACAGTTAAAAAATAGAAGTGAAAATAAATGAAGCAGGGCCCTTTGTATTTTTTAGAAGTCCGCGGACAGTTCGCGAACATTTAAAAAATTGGGTTGCCACCCCATCACAAACATTGCAATTTTCTCTGGGAGGAAGGGGTGGCTCTGAAAAGAGCCTTTGGGAGGTGTTTGTAAGTCAAAAATTATAAATGCTTAACACCTGCTTCAAAATGGTTGTTGTAAGTCCAAAAAAGGTCGCAATGCATTTTGTACATTTCTCAGAAAAATCTGATTGCCAGCATAAGTAAGATGGACTCCATCTCTGCGAAAAATGTATGTACTACGAAACATAATATTTTCATTGTGAAAAGAGGACATGCCAAAATCTCTTAGAAAGGCACAAACAGCCTTATTAACATTGCGCCTTGCTTTTTCCATTTGTGGACCAAATGAAGAAGAACAAAGCCACATTTGTCTCTGCGCAATCCGTGAAAATATCACTTGAGAATTAGGAAACACGTCCATAACCTTCCCAAGTCCTTCTTTCATAGCAAATTGCAAAAAAATTCCAGTCACATGTCCTAAACTGTTCCCTCCACAATGAATTACAATTATGTCTGGATGTTGCTCTGTCTCCAAAGTAGCACAGAGAGGTAGCAAGTCCAACCACTTCATTCCACGTACTCCATGCCAGTGTACTTCCACATGTGGGAATCCAAGATCTACAGCTACTCCACAGCTTTCTGCATGCACCTTCAACCAATGTATCCACAAATCTCCCAAAATCTAAACAATCTGTTTTCTGAAACACACAGCCATAGCTATCTTTTGTTCTCTCAGCAAAAAGAGTATCTGAGAAACTCTTTCCTGGCACAACACACCCACTAAACTTTCCTGACCAATCCCTTTCAGTGCTTATTCTCATTTGCATGACTTCTGAAACCAAAAATCCCCGGATGTAACTCCCGATGTCCGCGAACTACCGCCATGTCTGCGGACATATCGTAACATGAACAGCCTTCTACCATTTCCACTTCACTCTCTCTGCCATTCCCTCATTGGATGTAGCTAAGAAATCACATGACCATGCACCAATCACATTCAAGACCTCTACATCTAACTGCATCATCATAGATCAGCACTGCAAATGTACTGTGAATCTCACTGAGTACAAGTGTCATATCATTGGCAAGCACCATCTACCAGAAATACTGTACAAGTCTCCAAGATTTCTACTTGCAGCTCCATACATATCCATATGCATGAACACAAACTTCAGGTATGCATATTTTCTGTACAGTAGATGAACACATTTTCAAACAGACTTTTAGCTTGTGTAATCTGTAAAATGAATTTACTGTATTTTTTTCGATTTCCTAAAATCAACTATCACTTATAAACCTTTATACTATTTACTTTCTTTATACACACACACTCAAATCATGTTAAACTAACATTTTTTAAATGAAATATATAGAATACATATATTCAAACAAAATGGCATGCAAGCACAATCTATGTTTAAATCTTTAAACAAATACTTATACAATTTCATATTTCTTTGTTTTTATTTATTTATTTACTTAATTACTTTAATTTAGACATGCCATTGAGGCGCTATTACCTAGAACAGCTTACTTACAGAAATAGTGGTATTCACTGGTATATTATAAATTTCACAAGATATAGTAAAGATATTTATTTTTGCTACAGTTAGTCATTCAATACAATTTGTTCATTAAGAACATATCATATGTACTGAACTGATGCAAAGTATCTTATGTAAATAAATTAGTTTAATGGTTTTAAAGAAGGCACTGAGGATTTCAATTAAAAAAATCAATATCTAAATTAAAAACAGCGCTATATACAAACAAAGTTACTAATTTGAAGCTTTTACAATTGCAGTGAAGACCAGTCTCCTGAAAAGAAGCAGCCGAATTCGAAGAACAAAGAAGAACTAAGAAGTTACCTGTTAATTTAAGAAAAAAAGTAAGTAGAATATCACCATAATGTTTGTATTATTAATCAAACATACTATAACTTTAATACAAGCTATTTCGGTGCCTAAAAATAGAGATTGTGTACCATTTTGTCTAAAAATCTCCATGTCTTAAACAGCGATTTACAGCCAGAATGGCCCACAAATTCCTATTTTTGGACACACAAATTACCCAACTGAACCGCTACAATTTTCATATTATAGAACAAACAACTGTTTTAATTGTATACATTAGATTTACTATTTGTACTTTTCCACACCACTAGCTTACTTTTTTTTGTCATCTGAACCCCAGTTTAGTAACACATAAATTCAAGAATACCTATCCCTACTAGTTGTAGTTCCCAATGCACAATCACACACCATTACATACATCTTTATAATCTTACTCAAACACTCATGCACACAGCACACATACATTCCAGAACACCCCAACCCATATATTCTTTATTTTTTTCAACAGACCCTAAAGAATGCCTACCAAAAGTCAAGTCCGTAGAAAGAAACGCAAAAGTAGAGCAAATGAAAATAAAAGTGTCCAACATAAGCATCCATCTCTAGCAGAATTTGTAAAAAAAGTTGAAACAAAACAGCTAATACAGTCATTTAGTGAAACACAAGAAGTTTCAAGTACAAAAACTTTGCCTCCTCTATCAAAATGTAAAACAAACCAAAAAACAATTAACAGAAAATCAGCTATCACTACAGATAAAACTACTTCTTCAAATTCTAATATAGTGCAAAGTAAGCATACCACAAAAAGTATTTTAGCCAAAATGTACCGTCACAAAGTCCTTCAAAATCTTATAAAAACAGGAGAGAAATCAGGTTCAATGCTTAAAACCTATCGTAGGAAATTAATCTTAGAAGTGTTGATGGACAGTGCAATTCTTCTCAAAAGAAAGTTATTTATTTTACTGTTAAACAAAATGAAACCACTTACAAAACTAATAACTAAATTACAAAAAAGACTTCTCAATAAGCGAAATGTCAACAGAAAGAACTTCTTAAGTATCTGCGGAGGTGAATGGAATCACACTACGAGCACAGAACCACATTTTAATGAAGAAGCGTACAAACAAAAGCAAACAAATACAATTGCCATACATAGCAGTGGTTGAGGTTATGAAAAAGTGAATAATACCATAATGGAACAAGAAGTACTCCTTACAAAAATATGCCCTGAAAACTTAGAATTACCCCTCCATTCAACTGAATCAGAACGTTTAGTGTACAAATGGCCATGCACGTCAATGTGTAACATTCCCAAACAATGTTTCAAATCTTTACGCCAATTCCTCAATAAATATGTAAAAAGCAAAGACAAAATCAAAATTAAATTACTGCAAAATATGGATACCTGTCCAGTGCGCAAGTACACAGGACTACAAGGACATTCATTGGCCTGCATTACAGGACCTACTTGTAAAACCACTTTCCATGATATCAAAAGGATATCAACACATCATTCAACTATAAGAAATCTAGTCTATAAACTGTACTATGCTAAAAGTCCTGCTTTAGCACTAGCAAAGTTAAAATACATCCTTCTACATGGTACAACAAAAGACCTACTTGAAGAAATTCACTATATCCAGAAAAAATATTTTGGAAGTGAAAGCCATTTACAGAATGAATTAGCTTTAAACCAATTAAGCAACAATTCTACACATGGCAACCTTTTGCTAAACACATACAAAAAAGAAATACTAAAATTTAAAAGTACATCAGCTGAAGTACCAAACCATGTATGTGTATGTTGCTGTAGAACTTTTTATAAAAGTAACACAAAAACTGTAGACCTATCATACAAAATAGAAGACAATGAAGATTCTAATTGGTTTGGATTAGCTCTCTACCTTGTAGCAGAAAACAAATACGAAATAACTGAGCCCTTAATACTTTGCAGTACCTGCACTACAAAACTTCACAACAACCAAACTCCTTCACGTGCTATCACAAATAATTTGGAAATATCCCCAGTACCAAAAGCCCTACAACAACTTAATTTATATGAGAGCATCATAATTCAAACAGTACACCCATTTCAAGCAACAATACGCCTTCAAACAAAAACAGCAAAATTACCTCCCTCTGAATTGGTAAAAGGCATTTGTGGAAAAGTAGTTTATTACCATTAGGTCTAAAAGAAAATGTGCATACTCTAGGAGTGTGTCATGATCACTGTTTCCAAGGAGCCAGGACCAACCCAACGTCCTTGGAAGCAGGCCCCTAACCCTAATCCTAGGCACCAGCCGGTCCCCAAGGGGACCTTTTGGACCTTGTCCTGGCGCCAGTGGCACCAGGCTCATCAGAATCATCGGTCCCGGCACTGGAAGCGCCGGGCTCATAATATGTGTGCAGATGCTTGGATGGACTTACCTGCAGCAGACCATGCTGCTTACTTACCAGCCACTTAGAAGTCCTGTGTGAACAGGAACTACTTTCTTACCTGGGTGGGGCAAGCTCCACTCCCTGGATTCAGCACTGGAAAGCTTCTGGAACTGGAACTCTTTTCTTACCTAGGCGGGGCCGTGGAGGAAGACGCCTCATCACTCCAAGGCTATTTAAACCACACCCGATAGACGAAACGTGCTTCGCGTTATTCTGCATCTGCAGCAGAACGCTCACAGAGTCTGTTCCAGCCTTTCTTCTTACGATCCTGAATCTGCAAGAATCATACTCACCATTCCGGCATCCTGAATCTGCAAGAAGCATACTCACCATTCCTGCATCCAGTCGACAGCAGCACCTGCAGAGACAAGAAACAGCAGGTTAGCAAGGCAGCCTTAACTCGCAGTGCTACTCACCTGATCCATCGGCTGCGGTCATTTTCGGCACGCTGCACCTCCGCCTGCGAAGACAAAAGCATTGTCACTACTTACCGGCACTCCACGAATTCTGGAGTTCTTCACACTGCATCGCCGCCTGCGGAGATAAAAGCAGTGTATCTACTTACGGACATTCTGCGGACTCCGGCGCTGCAACGCAACTTCTGAAAGACAAAAGAAGAGACATTAGACAGGTATTTACTTACGCCCATCGCGCTCTTCGCAATAGAACGCCTGCAATACTCCGGTGTCTCTTCAGCACGAACTACGCTGCAAGGGAAAAGACAGTTAGAGCGCTTGCATTTACTCACGCATTTCCAGGCGCTTCACTCCATCTTCCTCAAGAATCCTGCAAGACAAAAGGGAGAAAAGCATTATACGAAGTCCTGTTCAATGTTAACGTGCCTTGCACCTAAAGACTATAAAGACTAAGAAGGTGTCTGGAAACTCACCGCTCGTGCAGTTAACGACGGTAACGGTCTTCTAAGTCCAAGAGGCCTATGTTTCACCAGTGAAGGAACTGGCAACAGCGCCCTGCACCAGACGCAGATGGAGAGCCCAGCATTCACATATCTAAGGTAAGCATGTTGACCTGGGGGCTCTACAGAGAGGAAGAGGGACATTGAACAACCCAGACCATTAACCCCTGTATTCTTTCACCTGCAGAAACCTCACCCTACGAGTTCGACACACAGTGCGAAGAGGTTCGACCCCAGAAGCCCATCGGGTTCTGCACATCACCTTTCGAGTCACAGACACCTACCTGCCAAGATCAGCGCCTCCGTGGGAATCAGGTGAGCGTTACAGAACGCGAAGCACACTGCAAAACTCCTACCCAGGCGCAATGGAAACCTCAGACACTGATCACTTAGCCCAGTTGCTCGGGGAATTAAGAGCAGAAGTACATGCAGCTCGTCAGGAAACAAGCTCTCTAAGAAGAGAACTGATAGTTTCCAAGGAGCGAACAGAGGACCTCGCTAGGCAATTGCTACAAATGCAGGCAGGACAGACACCTCTGCCAGCTCCAGGAGGAAGCTATCCCACTGCATCATCTGTAAATCCAGTGCAAATCAATCTACCTGGTAATGTGCCCTTGGCTCCGCCCGAACGTTTTTCTGGTGACCCAAAGAAATTTGCAGTGTTCCTCAACCAGTGCCGCTTACATTTCTTATGTCGACCAGCTGCATTCCCAACAGACCAGACCAAAGTGGCTTTCGTGCTTTCTTATCTCAGTGGCAGCGCCGCAGATTGGTCGATCCCTTTACTCACCCAGGATGATCCGGTTTTACATGATTTCCAGGCCTTCCAGTCCAGCATGGAGAAACTGTTTGCAAGACATGCACAAGGGCAGGCCTTGGACAATGAACTTCTTTCATTACGACAGGGTAATCAAGACCTCTTGACCTATATAGCCTCATTCAACAGACTCATAGTGGAAACTCAATGGCCCGAGGATAAGAGAGTAACGCTTTTCTACAGAGGCCTGCGTGGAGAGCTCAAGGATGTGTTAGCTCAAGTTGTGAACCCTCCACAAGAATGTTCAGACTATATTGACTTAGTCGTCCAATTGGACCACAGATTACAGAACAGGAAGGCTGATCATTCTAAATTTGATACCCGAGTGTTTTCTAAACCACAGACTTCTACTAAGGGAGCTGACACTGTGGAACCCATGCAAATAGGGGGGATGAAAGGTCCTTTAGCCCAAAAGGAGCGGGAAAGAAGAAGACAGCTGCAATTATGCCTCTATTGCGGGAACTCGGGGCACTTTCTTCGAGACTGTCCAGTGAAACCAGCTAAGAAGGCTGTAGGAGCCGCAGATTCCAGTACCTCAAGTTCTGAGCAGGGAAACGACCTAGCCCGGCAAGTGTAGAGGTCCTCTTGCCGAGCGTTAAGATCTGTCCCGTGACCTCGCATTTCGTGGTGCCCATGGTCCTCATTAGTCCTGCACGTCCGGATCGTTTGCATGCAATTGAAGCTTACATCGACAGCGGAGCAATCGGCAATTATGTGGACCGTGAAATGGCATCAAGGATGAATCTACCCCTTGTCCCTAAGGCAGTAAAAGACGTCATTACTACAGTGGATGGCACGGAGATAGCCTCCGGACCAGTAACGCACGCCACCCAAGACGTGACGCTAGTGAGCCGAGATGGACACCGGGAGAAAATCGTGTTCGATGTAATCAAGGCCCCTCAGTTCCAGATCATTCTGGGAATCCCTTGGTTAGAGAAGCACAATCCTCAGATCAACTGGCGAGCAAAGACGGTTCAGTTTCCAGAATGTTCTACCACTTGTTATCCTCGGCCTGAAGTTTCAGTGGCGGCAATCTCTTCGGAGGTTCCCACATTACCTCCCGACTACCAAGAATTCCAAGATGTCTTTCGGAAGGATCAAGCTAACACCCTGCCTCCTCATAGGTCTTACGACTGTCAAATAGACCTGATACCCGGAACAACTCCTCCTTGCAGTAGGATTTATGCCCTCACCGAGCCAGAGAATCTTCACCTCAGGCAATATCTGGACCAATACCTAGCTAATGGGTTTATCCGTCCTTCTAAATCTCCAGCTTCCTCCGCTTTGTTCTTCGTTCCGAAAAAGGAAGGAGACCTTAGAACTTGTATAGATTACCGCGTCCTGAATCAAATCACCGTTAAAAACAGATACCCGTTACCTTTGATCCCTGAACTCCTGGACCAAGTCATAGAAGCATGCATATATACAAAGTTGGATCTCAGAGGAGCCTACCACTTGGTATGAATAAAAGAAGGCGATGAGTGGAAGACGGCCTTTCGCACCAAGTATGGGCTGTTCGAATATCAAGTGATGCCCTTTGGACTTTGTAACGCTCCTGCCGCTTTCCAGTTTTTTATGAACGATGTCCTTAGAGAACTCATAGATGTGTGTGTTGTTGTCTACATTGATGACATCCTTGTCTATTCATCATCTGAAGAGGAACATCAGAGACACGTTAAAAAGGTTCTCGAGAGACTGCGTCAACATAACCTTTTTGCCAAGCTTGAAAAATGCGTTTTCAACGTAACTGAAGTTGAGTTCCTGGGATTCATATTGTCACCTAAAGGGGTTCATATGGATTCAAAGAAGGTCGATGCAATCATAAAGTGGCCATCACCAACCTCGGTAAAAGGGGTTCAAAGCATGTTAGGCTTCGCTAACTTTTACCGCAGATTCATTCCTGAATTCTCTCGGATAGTCCAGCCCATCACCGCTCTGTTAAAAAAGAACAAACGTTTTGAGTGGTCTACTGAAGCAGAACAAGCTTTTCAGGACTTAAAAGCTAAATTCATTTCTGCACCTGTTCTAAAACATCCTCGCCCAGAACTCCCCTACATCGTGGAAACGGATGCTTCTAGTCTTGCTATGGGGGCAGTGTTATCACAAAGAGATCCGGTCACACACCAATTACATCCAGTAGCCTTTTGGTCCCGCAAATTCTCGGCTTCCGAGATCAACTATTCAATTACAGACAAGGAACTTTTAGCTATCAGATCGGCCTTTAAAGCCTGGCGGCTTTATCTTTTGGGAGCCAGACACACAGTCACCGTAATGACTGATCACCGCAATCTACAATATCTAAAGACGGCCAAAGCTCAGTCTTCCAGACAGCTTCGCTGGGCTCTATTTCTGGCTGAGTTTGACTTTATAATTACTTATCGACCCGGCAGTAAAAACGGAAAAGCAGATGCCCTCTCTCGGATGGGAGTAGATGAACATTTGACCAATCCAGAACCAATACCCATAATCCCAGAACAAAGGATTTTGGGGTTGGTCAGCGCTCAATCCTTTGAAGACATCAAGACTACAGTCAAGGCACTCCTAACTCCGGCCGATTTGCAGAACTGGCAATTAAAGGGAAAAGAATTCTCAGTGGATCAAAACCTACCATATTTCCAAGGGCGATTGTACTTGCCCTGTGAGAAAATACAAAAACAAGTAATCTCCGGTTATCACGACTCTCTAATGGAGGGTCACCATGGCATTACCAAAACCATGGAAAAGATCAAGAGACATTTCTGCTGGCCATCATGGAAGAAGGATATTAGAGACTTTGTAATTTCCTGCGGTGTGTGTGCCCAGAATAAAAGTCAGAAGGAGAAACCAGCCGGCCTTTTACACCCTCTGGATATTCCTCCCTGTCCATGGCATACCCTGTCCATGGATTTCATCACGGACTTACCTCCATGCTCAGGGTATAATACCATTTTAGTAGTCGTGGATCTATTCTCCAAGATGGCTCACTTCATTCCCCTGAAGGGCCTACCTTCGGCTTCGGTATTGGCCCGAGAATTCTTAGAAAACATCGTTCGGTTACACGGTTTTCCCTCGGTTTTAATCTCCGATAGGGGAAGTCAATTTATCTCCCACTTTTGGCGAAGTTGCTGTCGTCTAGCCCAAATTGATGTAAGACTTTCAAACAGTCACCATCCCCAAACTGACGGACAAACCGAAAGGACAAATCAGACTCTAGAGCAATATCTGCGTTGCATGCTCCAACAAACTGAAAACCCTTGGAAGGATATTCTTTGGATCGCTGAATACGCTTACAACAATTCGACTCATTCTGGAACCGGGAAGACTCCCTTCTTCCTATTATACGGACATCATCCTAGAACCTCTAATCTGGATCCTCCCCAAGAATTCGAAACACCTGCTGTGGATCATTTGCACTCTGAGATTACCCGTGCCTTTAAAGAAGCCACTGCCCATCTGCAAAGAGCTAAAGCTCAAGTCAAAAAGGGAGCAGATCGACACCGTAAAGAGGCCCCTCACTACGCAGTAGGAGATCAGGTCTGGTTATCCACTAAGCACCTGCCTCTAAAAGGACCCCGCACCTTCAACCCGAGATACCTTGGACCTTACCCCATCTCTACCATAGTTAATCCGGTGGCGGTCAAATTGGAATTACCTGCACATATGAAAATACATCCAGTATTCCATGTCTCCTTATTAAAACCAGTACAACCAGAAACCCGATTGACTGAACTCCTAGAACCTGTTTTGGTAGACAGAGAACTCGAATTCGAAGTAAAGAACATTCTAGACGCCAAGATCTCCAAATCTAAGTTATATTATCTGGTTGATTGGAAAGGATACGGCCCCCAGGAAAGGTCTTGGGAACCCTCAGAATATGTCCACGCACCTCGTCTGGTCAAGAGATTCCATCTGAATCACCCCGACAAGCCAAAACCCCCGGAGAAGACACGCTTAGGAGGGGCCTTGAGGGGGGGTACTGTCATGATCACTGCTTCCAAGGAGCCAGGACCAACCCAACGTCCTTGGAAGCAGGCCCCTAACCCTAATCCTAGGCACCAGCCGGTCCCCACGGGGACCTTTTGGACCTTGTCCTGGCGCCGGTGGCACCAGGCTCATCAGAATCATCGGTCCCGGCACTGGAAGCGCCGGGCTCATAATATGTGTGCAGATGCTTGGGTGGACTTACCTGCAGCAGACCATGCTGCTTACTTACCAGCCACTTAGAAGTCCTGTGTGAACAGGAACTACTTTCTTACCTGGGTGGGGCAAGCTCCACTCCCTGGATTCAGCACTGGAAAGCTTCTGGAACTGGAACTCTTTTCTTACCTAGGCGGGGCCGTGGAGGAAGACGCCTCATCACTCCAAGGCTATTTAAACCACACCCGATAGACGAAACGTGCTTCGCGTTATTCTGCATCTGCAGCAGAACGCTCACCGAGTCTGTTCCAGCCTTTCTTCTTACGATCCTGAATCTGCAAGAATCATACTCACCATTCCGGCATCCTGAATCTGCAAGAAGCATACTCACCATTCCTGCATCCAGTCGACAGCAGCACCTGCAGAGACAAGAAACAGCAGGTTAGCAAGGCAGCCTTAACTCGCAGTGCTACTCACCTGATCCATCGGCTGCGGTCATTTTCGGCACGCTGCACCTCCGCCTGCGAAGACAAAAGCATTGTCACTACTTACCGGCACTCCACGAATTCTGGAGTTCTTCACACTGCATCGCCGCCTGCGGAGATAAAAGCAGTGTATCTACTTACGGACATTCCGCGGACTCTGGCGCTGCAACGCAACTTCTGAAAGACAAAAGAAGAGACATTAGACAGGTATTTACTTATGCCCATCGCGCTCTTCGCAATAGAACGCCTGCAATACTCCGGTGTCTCTTCAGCACGAACTACGCTGCAAGGGAAAAGACAGTTAGAGCGCTTGCATTTACTCACGCATTTCCAGGCGCTTCACTCCATCTTCCTCAAGAATCCTGCAAGACAAAAGGGAGAAAAACATTATACGAAGTCCTGTTCAATGTTAACGTGCCTTGCACCTAAAGACTATAAAGACTAAGAAGGTGTCTGGAAACTCACCGCTCGTGCAGTTAACGACGGTAACGGTCTTCTGAGTCCCAGAGGCCTATGTTTCACCAGTGAAGGAACTGGCAACAGCGCCCTGCACCAGACGCAGATGGAGAGCCCAGCATTCACATATCTAAGGTTAGCACGTTGACCTGGGGGCTCTACAGAGAGGAAGAGGGACATTGAACAACCCAGACCATTAACCCCTATATTCTTTCACCTGCAGAAACCTCACCCTACGAGTTCGACACACAGTGCGAAGAGGTTCGACCCCAGAAGCCCATCGGGTTCTGCACATCACCTTTCGAGTCACAGACACCTTCCTGCCAAGATCAGCGCCTCCGTGGGAATCAGGTGAGCGTTACAGAGTGCAACGTCCGATGCAGCAATCTTTAATTATCTTAGTAAATGGAGTACCTACAAAAGACAAATAAATATGGCAACAGCTGGTAGATTTATATAAAGTTAGACAAGCCTTCCAATATCTTAAAGAGAATAATGAATATTACAAAGAAATTAATATTGAAGAAAACTTGAAAGATACAACTGAAATAATTCAAGAAACACAAGAAGCTGGTCAATTTGAGCTACTAGATCCTGCTACAATATCAAATACTTTAGACCATTATACAATTCATCCTTTGCACTGTAATGACACCGTAGAAGATGTACTGGAAACTTACCAAATGCGTCAAACAAAAGGATTGCCAATCAGCATACGAGAAAAAAGTATAGAAGCACGTGCTTTTCCTCTACTCTTTCCTACTGGCAAAGGAGGAAGGTATGATGATAGACCTATTCAAATATCAGCTTCAGAATACCGCTCATTACGGATGTATTCTGAAGATCCCAGATTTAGACAAAATGTGGAATACATATTCCACCTACTCTTTGAAAGTGAACTAGCAACTTTATGTTACGGAGTTGCACACATATTAAAATCAGGATCACACTTTCAAAATATGACAGCTACACAATTATTAGAAAAAGTGCAACAAAAGGATGAGGTTTTACAATCAAATATTACAAATCTATTAGCAAATATGCGTGGTACTAAAGAGTACTGGTTTCTACGTCATGGAGATGTACGTTGTATGATCAGAAACCTTGGCCCACCCACTTGGTTTGTTACATTAAGTTGTGCAGAATATGCATGGGAAGATTTACATGATTTCCTAAGCATATCAAATAAAAACAAAACAAACATAGATATACTAACACCTGGAGAACTTTGTTCTTTGGATCCTGTTAATGTTTCAAGATATTTTCACCATCGCTTCATTGCTATGCTACATTTTATTTGTAATAAAACTGTTTCTCCCCTTGGAGAAGTGCAACACTTCTTTTAGAGAAAAGAATACCAAGCCAGAGGAGCACCACATATCCACATGCTTTTATGGATTAAAGATGCTTCTAAATTTGGTCAAGACAGTGATGCCACTGTTTTACAGTTCATTGAAAAATATGCCACTTGTGAAATTCCATCAGAAGCCACAAATAGTGATCTTCATGCACACATTTTACAATTTCAAAGACACAAATGTGGAAAATATTGCCGTCGCAAATACAAAAACAAAGGGAAATACTACACCAAATGCCGATTTGGTTTCCCTAGACCAGTTACAAATACAGGTCAAGTGAACAACCTCATGTCTTCAGTTAGACATAGTGTTAAAGGTAAGTCACCTAAAAATACATATTACATAAAAAGAAAAGAAGAAGAAAAATATATCAATGATTATAATGCAATCATTGCCCACTTATGGAATGCAAACATAGATGTGCAGTACATTGCAGACAATTCTACTGCAGTTGCACAATATGTCACAGCATACTTAACTAAAGCAGAAAAGAAAGAGCTCCAAGACCTCTGGAATGACCTGTCATCAGATAAAACAGTATCTCAGAAATTATACAGCTTGGGCTTAAACATGCTCACCTATAAAGAATGTGGATCATATGAAGCAGCTGATCGTTTAACTGGTACTGCATTGTATGGTAAATCTGAAAATATAGTATGGCTAAGTCTTGGTCCAGCTAAATCTAGATAAAGAGTTCTAAAATCATATGAAGATATAGAAACAATAGCCAAACATGATCCCAACAGCCAAGACATTTTAAAAAACAATTTATTGGACACGTACTACCCAAACAGAAGTAATACTTTGGAAAACATGTGTCTATACCACATAGCCCAAAACTACACATACAAAAATAATATGAAACCTGATGAAAAAAAAGGTAAATATAGAGTGACAAACTGTGAAGGCAGCTTAGTTAAACTCACTAAACCAAATTTAATTAATCATATCAAATTGTCATTAAAGACTCCTCAACATAAAGAAGTATATTACATGTCCCTGCTACAACTCTTCAAACCATGGAGAAAAAAAGAACAATTACTAGATAACTATGACTCATATGAGGATGCTTTCAAAGCAAATCAAAGCACTATAACTGATGTAAACTTTACACAGTACAAAACAATGTTGCACAATGAACAGCAACACGAAGAAGAACTCCAAGCCCAACTAGATAAGGACACTCCTGACAGTAGTCAACCTTCTGTAACAGGAAGCCAAGAACCAATGGGAGAACCACTAATAATAAATGAGGCAGAATTAGCTATGATAGAAGTAGAAAACACCATGTGTCAGTATGAAGATAAGGAAGACTTAACTATACTACAATAAAAACTAAACAATGAGCAAAGTAGCATTTTCAAGAAGTAACAAAACAAATTGCACATGGTGTAAAACATGAAAATAAAGAATGTTCCTGCCATAATTATAAACCTATATTACTGTACGTCAGTGGTGAAGTTGGTTCTGGCAAAACATTCCTAATCAAAATCATTAGTAAGTTCCTTCAACAATTGACAAACAACAAACTGTCAGCTGTTGTCACTGCCCCCACAGGTTTAGCTGCCTACAACATTGGTGGTGTTACATTACACCGATTACTACTATTACCAGTAGAACACCAGAACAAATTAGACTATTACAAACTTTCTACTGAAGCTGCAATGGAATTACACAGAGTATTGAAACAAATGAAAATGCTACTAATAGATGAAGTGAGCATGGTCTCCAACCTGATGTTAGCTTTGATTCACCTCAGATTACAAGAAGTACTCAAAACAGACTATGAAGAGCTCTTTGCAGGAAAACAAATTATTGTTATTCTGCTTCAATTAACATCAGTAAAAGGTGAGCCTATTTTTAAAACATTAGGACACACACTCTGCCGTAAAACTGTTGGCAGCATTGGAAATGTTAACCTTTGGCAACATTTCCAATACAGAGAATTAATAGAAAACATGCGGCTATCTGCAGATCTCACTTATGCCAACATTTTAAAAAGTATCAGAGTTGGTATACTTTCTTCTAAAAAAGCAGAAGCAATATTGAAAACCCGGCACATTAATGCACTTCATGGCGATAATGCATGTGCTACAGATGTTATGGAACAATTAGCCCTCAAAAATGTCAATTGTATGGCCTTAATGCCAACTCTTGCAAGCTGTTTCAAATTCAATGAAATCATGCTAAGTAAAGAAATGCAACCAATCATGGAAATTAGCGCTACAGACAAACTATATGTACATGGTATGACACTACCCATGTGTGACCAAGCCACAACAAGACTAAATAGTTTAGAAAAATCAATCTCAAACACAGCAGGCTTAGAAAAGATATTAAAATTATCCTTAAATTACAGAGTAATGCTTAAACATAACCTTGACTTGGACCAAGGACTAGTTAATGGAGCACTGGGTACAGTTGTTGGTTTTCAAACATACCCACGCGACAACAAAATTCAGTTTGTCAATATACTCTTTGACAAACTTTCAGAAGTAAAAAGGATAGAACGCTCAACAGCTAGATTCCTTCTCTTCAAAGATATGTATGTACGCAGAGAACAATTTTCTCTAACTCTTGCATACGCAGTCACGATTCATAAATCACAAGGTCTTACCCTAGACAAAGCAATGATAGATATTGGTAACACAGCCTTTAAAGAAGGCATGAGCTATGTAGCACTATCACGCTTACGTACACATATTTCTAATCAACTTTGATGCAATTAAAATAAACACTATTCCCTGCATTTTAGAATACAATAGACTTTGCTCACTATACACCCCCCACCTAAACACATATTCTGTTCCACAAAAAGTAAAACGTTATAAAAGAAAAATAAATCAAACAGAAATGCAACAGGATGTCACTGCAAATCCTCCAAAGAGTGCAAAAGAAACTAATACTTCATCAAGTACCACAAGCAAAAAATAATCAATTAGGGAAAGTAAACCAGGTACTTCTTTAAAGAAGGAAGACAAACTCCAAAAAAAGCAGTTAGATACAGAACTACCTGGACCATTTAAATTCTCAAATATATTTGGTGTACGTTGCTACGCAAATGTAGCAATGAATATTCTATTTCAATTACCACCAATTGTTGACATTTACTTACACAGTACAGAGCCATTGTGTTTGCAAATGTTAGTACTTCACAGAAATGCAGCAAACTATCCTGACAACACGTATAGTGTTTATGGAATAAGACAACAATTGCACTACTGTGCTGGAATGGTGAAATTCACTATAAATTCACAGGAAGATCCACAAGAATTTCTAATGTACTTACTACAAGTACTGGAAAACAAAAACATACCTATAAATGAAATCTTTCAGATTTCATACATGTGGAAACATACATGCACTCTCTGCAACAATGTGACACAAGAAGAAATCCCCAATGAACGCTTCATATATATATCAATACCAAATTGTGAATCAATTCCATTTCAGCGACTTGTACAAAATGCAAACCATGGTAGATTATGCTCTACCTGCAATTCAGATAATCGCTCCACGTTAGTAATACAAACACATAGTAAATACATAATACTAATGCTTCTACGTTACAATGCAGATGGTACCAAAAACAACTGCAAACTGACTGGATTCACACATGGTCAAATATCACTTGGTAAGAAAACCTTCACAACAATAGGTATAATCTACCACGCAGGAGCCACAACCAATGCAGGGCACTACACTGCATATATAAAAAAGAAATGTGGATGGTTTGAATGTAATGATAGTACCATTACTCTAAAGCAGAGATTACCAGGAAATCTTACAAAAGCTTATTTGATGTTCTTACAACCAAAATTTGATAACTAAACTGTATTTAAACCCTAAGTAAACTTGTGTTAAAAAAATATAAACTGTTAGAATACTCCAAAAGCTATCTAACTGCTCAAAGAGTCTACAACAACTAATCAGATAAATGAATACCACTAAATTAGACCAAAAAATACACAGTTAGAATACGCCAATTGGTATCTAACTGTCTAAAAAATTTAACAATATCCAAATAGATAAATCAATACAACTAAAATATATAAAAAAAATAGACAGTTAGAATATGCCAATTGGTATCTAACTGCTCCAACATTTTATAATATCAAAACAAATAAATAATATGTTACTGCTCCAAAAAAAACAACAAGCCAAAGTATAAAGCATTAGCCAGAAACAACAAGTGAACACTGAAAACAAACAAACAAATAAACTGCAGCATAACAGAAAAAGTTTTTTTTTTAATCCAACATAGATTTTTTTTCTCCCACAGACCCAATGATTTAAGCAACAAATACAGAAACTGAGCAAATTGCACAGTGCTCTGATTTGTAATCTACTAAATATGAGGGTCCAAAAAAAAAAGTATATTGATTATACAATGTAATAAGTCATTACAAAATACTAATACTAACATGCTATTTTCTTTTATCACAGAAATTAACAAGAAATACATGTACTCCGGTTACTAGACCAAACAGTAAGTATACAATAATAAGGAGAACCATAGCAGCATATCACATCCATAGTATCTAATACCTTTGTTCCTTATACATTTGTTTTTCACCCAAAGCAAATATGAATGTGATATGCTGCAGTGGTTGTTGCCAGGGCATAGAGTCTTGGGTGCATGGCCAAATGGCCATGCACCCAAGACTCTATGCCCTGGCAACAACCACCGCAGCATATCACATCCATAGAGTCAAACATTTCAACTATGGTCTATGGAAACTTTTAATGTCCGCGGATATTATGAGTGTTCTTAGAACACTTTCAACTTGCCAGCGAACAATACGGACAGTGTTTTCAGGACACCCCCTACGAACATTTCAGAACAACGCAATAGTTCTTAGAACACTTTCAACTTGACAACGAACAATACGGACAGTGTCCTCAGGACACCCCCATTTTGTTTATTTGCGAACATTTCAGGACACTGCGAGTGTTCTTAGAACACATTCAACTTGCCAGCGAACAATACGGACTACGCCTTCAGGACACCTCCTACGAACATTCCAGGACACCGCAAGTGTTCTTAGAAACGTCTTCAGAACACCCCCATTTTGTTTATTTGCGAACATTTCAGGACACCGCGAGTGTTCTTAGAACACATTCAACTTGACAGAGAACAAATCGGACAGCGTCCTCACGACACCCCCTACGAACATTCCCCGGACACCGCGAGTGTTCTTAGAAGCGTCTTCAGAACACCACCATCTTGTTTATTTGCGAACATTTCAGGACACTGCGAGTGTTCTTAGAACACATTCAACTTGACAATGAACAATACGGACAGTGTCCTCAGAACACCCCCATTTTGTTTATTTGCGAACATTTCAAGACACCATGAGTGTTCTAAGAACACATTCAACTTGACAGAGAACAATACAAACAGCATCTTCAGGACACCCCCTACGAACATTTCAGAACAACGCGAGAGTTCTTAGAACACATTCAACTTGACAGAGAACAATACGGACAGCGTCCTCAGGACACCCCCATTTTGTTTATTTGCGAACATTTCAGGACACTGCGAGTGTTCTTAGAACACATTCAACTTGCCAGTGAACAATACGGACTACGCCTTCAGGACATGCCCTACGAACATTCCAGGACACCGCGAGTGTTCTTAGAAACGTCTTCAGAACATCCCCATTTTGTTTATTTGCGAAAATTTCAGGACACCGCGAGTGTTCTTAGAACACATTCAACTTGACAGAGAACAATACGGACAGCGTCTTCAGGACACCCCCTACGAACATTCCCCGGACACCGCAAGTGTTCTTAGAAGCGTCTTCAGAAAACCACCATCTTGTTTATTTGCGAACATTTCAGGACACCGCGAGTGTTCTTAGAACACATTCAACTTGACAGAGAACAATATGGACAGTGTCCTCAGGACACCCCCATTTTGTTTATTTGCGAACATTTCAGGACACCGCGAGTGTTCTTAGAACACATTCAACTTGTCAGCCACAACCCCCATTCATATTTGCGAACATTTCAGGACACAGCGAGTGTTCGACAACGTCTTCAGAACACCCCCATTTTGTGTATTTGCGAACATTTCAGGACACCGCAAGTGTTCTTAGAACATATTCAACTTGACAACGAACAATACGGACAGCGTCCTCAAGACACCCCCATTTTGTTTATTTGCAAACATTTCAGGACACTGCGAGTGTTCTTAGAACAGTTTCAGTTTGCTTGCGAACAAAACAGACACATATTGAGTCCTCAGAACACCCCAATTCAGTTTATTTAGAACATTTCAGAACACCCGTGATGTCCGCAGACAAATAGAACACAAAAAGAATGGCTAACACATAAAAAACACAACTTTCATCCTATCTCATACACTCCCCCCCTCCCCAAACACTCCTACACACCAACACACTCTACTAAATACAAATTTTGAACAAAGTTTCACTGCGCTGTCCGCGGACGACTGCGAATCCAAGATGGCGGGCGCTACCAAAAATCTGACGCGCTTCACGCTCCACGCCGTCCAATCAGCAAACACATTGCATGTCCGCGAACATCACGCAAGCCGATTGGCCGATCAGGACACTGTCCGCGGAGCGAACAGGGAAGTGTGTCCGCGGACCGAACACAGATATCACTAATTTTCTTTTACCTACTTTTTGGTCATTTTAAAAAAAACTACTGGACAGATTTTCACCAAATTTGCAAAAGCACGCTTTCGGGACCAAGCCGCTGCTCCTGGTCCAAATTTGGTGAAAATCTGTCCAGCAGTTTGGGCTGTAGACGCAAGCACATTTTTTTTCCCCCATTCAGTCTATGGGGAAAAAAAAAGTTTTGGGACCCCCCTATAACTTTGCCCCCCCTGGACGAATCCTCACCAATCTTTGCGAAACAATTCAGAGTGACCATAATACTTTTTTTGCAGAGTTTGGTGAGGATCCGTCCAGGGAGAGCGAAGTTATAAGCCGCCCAAAAAGTGTTCTTCCTATGGAAACAGCAACTTAACCATAACTACATGGCCACTACTGTGGCCATGTAATATTCAGTGAAAAAACTTTGTTAAAGGGACGTTATGGTTCAAAGTAAAACTGAAAAACCCCTGAAATTCGGCAGTTATGGTAAGATAAGCAACCATAACTCGCGCCACTGTGCACTGTTAACACTAACACCCAGGAAAACAAAGATGACATCACAAATGTCATTGATGACATCACTGATGACATCACATGTCTGGCTCTCCCTTTTTTCCATTTACTGACATATCTAGGCCACATAGTTTTCTTCAGCAACAGTCAGGAAGTAATAATTGAAAAGGTACTATATTTGTAGACTTAGGGTCAAGTCACATCATATGAAACATATACATAGCGGAAGACACAGGCTTGAAAGAGAGCAATCCTTTCTGTGCATGAAGATAATCATTAGGGTTATCAGCACGTTCTCATAGTTTTATTTTTATTACTCTACCTTCCCTGTATATGCTCATATTTGTATACATTGTACTCACTCTCGTTTCCTTAGGGTGCAGTTACATCATGTGATACACATACATATGGTAAGTAGCAGCTTTGAAACAGAACAATAAAGACAATCAGTTAGGTTATAAACTCTTTCTGCTACTACTTCTGCTTTTTTGTTTACTTCACTGTCCCTGCATATACTCATATGTGTATGTGTTGTCTGTAATAATTATGTATTAAGTGGGTTTTATTATCTACTTATTACATGTTTCACAGTACGCAAAACTCTAATAAGAAAGCAGTTATCATTTCACTATTCAATATGGCAAGATTATGAATATTGCACCTTCATCATGTATGCTGCACACACTGCCTATGTTTCTGCATGAGTAGCTTAGTATACTGGATAGAACTTCATAATAGAATGCTATTTATATCAATGCATTGCTTAATGCACTAATTAGCTCATGATATTTATCCCCAATGATCCTTGACAGTTTTTGGTCAGCATTACAAGAATCCCTTGTACAGAGTTTTCATGAAAAGTAAATGCACATGTGATGTCATCAGTGATGTCATCAATGACATTTGTGATGTCATCTTTGATGTCCTGTGTGTTAGTGTTAACAGTGCACGGTGGCCCGAGTTATGGTTGTTTATCTTACCATAACTGCCGAATTTCAGGGGTTTTTCGGTTTTACTTTGAAACGTCCCTTTAACAAAGTTTTTTCACTGAATTTCATAGGTTTTTAGTAGCACAACTTAACCATAACGTCCCTTTAGCAAAGTTTTTTTACTGAATTTCATAGGTTTTTAGTAGCGCAACTTAACCACAACATCCTTTAACAAAGTTTTTTTACTGAATTTCATAGGTTTTTAGTAGCGCAACTTAACCATAACGTCCCTTTAACACAGTTTTTTACTGAATTTAATAGGTTTTTATTAGTGCAACTTAACCATAAAGTCACTTTAACACATTTATTTTTACTGAATTTCATAGTTTTTTATTAGTGCAACGAACCATAACGTCCTTTTCAATGGAGGAAGACCACTAGCATCCTAGGTTCTCAAAGTGGGAACCCGGGGTGGTAAAAAAAGATTTTATTTCCCAAACCAGGACACCGCAGGCAGGCGTCTCGGTGTAGGAAGGAAAATCTTTTACCAAGATGGACACCAGGGAAAGGGAAGGCAGGGTGTATAAAGAGAACACAACAGGGCATAGGCAGGGGGTCGGGAAGACCAGGAGAGAGACATGGGGCATGAGTGGGGGGTAACACGAGGGAGACACGGGGCATGAACAGGGGGTGGAAAGAAGGGAGACACGGGGCATGAGTGGGAAAGAAGGGAGACATGGGGCATGAGCGGGGGGTGGGGGTGAACAGGGGAGACACGGGCCATGAGTGGGAGAAGAAAAGGAGGGATACAGACACAGAGCATGAGCGGGGGTGAACAGGAGAGACACGGGGCATGAGCGGGGGTAGGGCAAGGTGGGGCCCCCACCCCCGCTCATGCCCCGTGTCTGCCCTGTCCCAACAGTGCAGACACGGGGCATGAGCGGGGGGTGGGGGAAAGTAGGGAGACACGGGGCATGAGCGGGGAGTAGGGGGGAAGGAATACAGGGCATGAGCGGGGGGTGGTGGGGAAGAAGGGAGACACGGGGCATGAGCGGGGGGTGGGGGGAACAAGAGGTCAACAAGGGGCATCATAGGAGGGGGTGACAAGTGGAAGACACGGGGCATGAGCAGGGGGTGGGAGGGAACAGGAGGAAGACTCGGGGCATGAGCGGGGGTGGGGGGGTACAGGAGACAGACACAGGGCATGACCAGGGGGTGGGGGGCAACAGGAGAGAAACACAGAGCATGAGCAGGGGGTAGGGGGGTACAGGAAACAGACACGGCACATGAGCGGGGGTTTGGGGGGAACAGGAGACAGACACGGGGCATGAGCAGGTGGTGGGGGGTACAGGAGACAGACACGGGGCATGAGCGGGGGGTGGGGGCAACAGGAGAGAGACAAGGGGCATGGAGCAGGACATTTCGGGGTGGCCGGTTCGGCGCAGGACGATTTGGTGCGGAAGGTTTGGTGCAGGAGCCGGTTCGCCGCGCGGCGGCAGCCCGCGCCGAACTGGCTGCACAAAAATGTCCTGCCAGTTCTTCATGCAGGCACCACAGCCACGCAGAGTACACACCCGGCCCGCGAAGGTGGGGGCTGTGCTGCTCGGAGCAGTCTGCTCTGAGCAGCACAGCCCCCACCCTGGTGAGCCCGGCAGATCAGTTCTGCTCTGTGCGCCGCACCCCAATGCACATTGCCTGCTGTTTACGGAAACGTTCAGTGCAGTGCACTGAAAGTGTGAGTTTCAACTTCATCCCACATGATTTTAAAATGAAACCGCTCTAGAACAGTTTCATTTTAAAATAGTGTGGGGTGAAGTTGAAACTCGCATTTTCAGTGCACGGCACTGAACGTTTCCCTAAACAGCAGGCGATGTGCACTGGTGTGCGGCGTGGCAAAACATCCCGTCGCCGAACCGGCGACGCCGAAACGGGGTGTACTGACGGGGCATGAGCGGGTGGGGGGGAACAGGAGACAGACACGGGGCATGAGCGGGTGGGGGGAAACAGGAGACAGACACGGGTCATGAGCGGGTGGTGGGAAACAGGAGACAGACACGGGGCATGAGCGGGAGGGAGGGATAGAGACACGGGGCATGAGCGGGGGGTGGGCGGCGGGAGGGATAGAGACACGGGGCATGAGCGGGGAGTGTGCGGCGGGAGGGATAGAGACACGGGGCATGAGCGGGGGGTGGGCGGCAGGAGGAATAGAGACACGGGGCATGAGCAGGGGGTGGCCGGCGGGAGGGATAGAGACACGGGGCATGAGCGGGGGGTGGGCGGCGGGAGGGATAGAGACATGGGGCATGAGCGGGGGGTGGGCAGCGGGAGGGATAGAGACACAGGGTATGAACGGGGGGTGGGCGGCGGGAGGGATAGAGACACGGGGCATGAGCGGGGGGGTGGCGGGAGGGATAGAGACACGGGGCATGAGTGGGGAGTGGGCGGTGGGAGGGATAGAGACACGGGGGATGAGCAGGGGGTGGGCGGCGGGAGGGATAGAGACACGGGGCATGAGTGGGGGTGGGCGGCGGGAGGGATAGAGACACGGGGCATGAGCGGGGGGTGGGCGGCGGGAGGGATAGAGACACGGGGCATGAGCGGGGGGTGGGTGGCGGGAGGGATAGAGACACGGGGCATGGGCGGCGGGAGGGTTAGAGACACGGGGCATGAGCGGGGGAGGGATAGAGACACGGGGCATGAGCGGGGGGTGGGCGGCGGGAGGGATAGACACACGGGGCATGAGCGGGGGGTGGGCGGCGGGAGGGATAGACACACGGGGCATGAGCGGGGGGTGGGCAGCGGGAGGGATAGAGACACGGGTCATGAGCGGGGGGTGGGCGGCGGGAGGGATAGAGACATGGGGCATGAGTGGGGGTGGGCGGCAGGAGGAATAGAGACACGGGGCATGAGATGGGGGTGGGTGGCAGGAGGGATAGAGACACAGGGCATGAGCGGGGGGTGGGCAGCGGGAGGGATAGAGACATGGGGCATGAGCGGGGGGTGGGCAGTGGAAGGGATAGAGACACAGGGCATGAGCGGGGGGTGGGCGGCGGGAGTGATAGAGAGACGGGGCATGAGCGGGGGGTGGGCGGCGGGAGGGATAGAGACACGGGGCATGAGCGGGGGTGGGCGGCGGGAGGGATAGAAACACGGGGCAATAGCAGGGTCGTGGGCAGCGGGAGGGATAGAGTCACGGGGCATGAGCGGGGGGTGGGTGGTGGGATGGATAGAGACGCGGGGGGTTGGCGGCGGGAGGGATAGAGACACGGGGCGTGGGCGGCGGGAGGGATAGAGACACGGGGCATGAGTGGGGGGAGGGATAGAGACACGGGGCATGAGGGGGGGTGGGCGGCGGGAGGCATAGACACACGGGGCATGAGCGGGGGGTGGGCGGCGGGAGCATAGACACACGGGGCATGAGCGGGGGGGTGGGCGGCGGGAGGGATAGACACACGGGGCATGAGTGGGGGGTAATAGACACACGGGGCATGAGCGGGGGGTGGGCGGCGGGAGGGATAGAGACACAGGGCATGAGTGGGGGGTGGGCGGTCGGAGGGATAGAGACACAGGGCATGAGCGGGGGGTGGGCGGCGGGAGGGATAGAGACACGGGGCATGAGCGGGGGAGGGATAGAGACACGGGGCATGAGCGGGGGGTGGGCGGCAGGAGGGATAGACACACGGGGCATGAGCGGGGGGTGGGCGGCGGGAGGGATAGACACACGGGGCATGAGCGGGGGGTGGGCAGCGGGAGGGATAGAGACACAGGTCATGAGCGGGGGGTGGGCGGCGGGAGGGATAGAGACATGGGGCATGAGCGGGGGTGGGCGGCAGGAGGAATAGAGACACGGGGCATGAGATGGGGGTGGGTGGCAGGAGGGATAGAGACACGGGGCATGAGCGGGGGGTGGGCAGTGGGAGGGAATTAGACACAGGGCATGAGCGGGGGGTGGGCGGCGGGAGTGATAGAGACACGGGGCATGAGCGGGGGGTGGGCGGCGGGAGGGATAGAGACACGGGGCATGAGCGGGGGGTGGGCGGCGGGAGGGATAGAGACACGGGGCAATAGCAGGGTCGTGGGCAGCGGGAGGGATAGAGTCACGGGGCATGAGCGGGGGGTGGGTGGCGGGATGGATAGAGACACGGGGCATGAGCGCGGGGTTGGCGGCGGGAGGGATAGAGACACGGGGCGTGGGCGGCAGGAGGGATAGAGACACGGGGCATGAGTGGGGGGAGGGATAGAGACACGGGGCATGAGCGGGGGGTGGGCGGCGGGAGGGCTAGACACACGGGGCATGAGCGGGGGGGTGGGCAGCGGGAGGGATAGACACACGGGGCATGAGCAGGGGGGTAATAGACACACAGGGCATGAGCGGGGGGTGGGTGGCTGGAGGGATAGAGACACAGGGCATGAGCGGGGGGTGGGCGGCGGGAGGGATAGAGACACGGGGCATGAGCTGGGGGTGGGTGGCGGGAGGAATAGAGACACGGGGCATGAGATGGGGGTGGGTGGCAGGAGGGATAGACATGGGGCATGAGCGGGGGGTGGGCGGTGGGAGGGATAGAGACACGGGGCATGAGCGGGGGGTGGGCAGCGGGAGGGATAGAGACACGGGGCATGAGCGGGGGGTGGGCGGCGGGAGGGATAGAGACACGGGGCAATAGCAGGGTCGTAGGCAGCGGGAGGGATAGAGTCATGGGGCATGAGCGGGGGGTGGGTGGCGGGATGGATAGAGACACGGGGCATGAGCGGGGGGTTGGCGGAGGGAGGGATAGAGACACGGGGCATGAGCGGGGGGGTGGGCGGCGGGAGGGATAGACACACGGGGCATGAGCGGGGGGGTAATAGACACACGGGGCATGAGTGGGGGGTGGGCGGCGGGAGGGATAGAGACACAGGGCATGAGCGGGGGGTGGGCGGAGGGAGGGATAGAGACACGGGGCATGAGCGGGGGGTGGGCGGCGGGAGGAATAGAGACATGGGGCATGAGCAGGGGGTGGGTGGTGGGAGGCATAGAGACACGGGGCATGAGCGGGGGGTGGGCGGCAGGAGGGATAGAGACACGGGGTATGAGCGGGGGGAGGGATAGAGACAAGGGTGCATGAGCGGGGGGTGGGCGGAAGGGATAGACACAGGGGCATGAGCGGGGGGGATGGGGTGGGGGGAGGGAAGAGACACACTGGGCATGAGCGGGAGTGGGGGAGGGGAGAGACGCACAGGGCATGAGTGGGGGGTGGGCAGCGGGAGGGATAGAGACACAGGACACAGGGGGGTGGGCGGCTGGAGGGATAGAGACACGGGGCGTGGGAGGGATAGAGACATGGGGCAGGAGCGTGGGGTGGGCGGCGGGATGGATAGACACACGGGGCATGAGTAGGGGCGGGGGGGTGGGATGGAGGGGGGATGGGAGAGACACACGGGGCATGAGCGTGGGAGGGATAGAGACACGGGGCATGAGCGCGGGGTGGGCGGCGGGAGGGATAGACACACGGGGCATGAGCGGGGGTGTGGGCGGCGGGAGGGATAGACACACGGGGCATGAGCGGGGGGTGGCCGGAAGGTATAGACACACGGGGCATGAGCAGGGGATGGGCGGGAGGTATAGACACACGGGGCATGAGCGGGGGGTGGGCGGCGGGTGGGATAGACACACGGGGCAAGAGCGGGGGGGTCAGGGGGCGGGGGGTAGGGGAGAGACACATGGGACATGAGCGGGGGTGGCAGGCAGGAGGGATAGACACACGGGGCATGAGCGGGGGGTCAGGGGGTAGGGGGGAGGGGAGAGACACACGGGGGTGTGGGGGAGGGGAGAAACACATGGGGCATGAGCGGGGGTGGGCGGCGGGAGGGATAGAGACACAGGGCATGAGCGGGGGTGGGCGGCGGGAGGATCACTAACTGAAATGTCGTCAGGCCTAGTACGATAGTCGCTTGTTATGTTCCTCTCCCCCCTTCTCCTCCCCTCTCCCTCACCTTGTGTAATTCTGCAGCTCTACCAGAAATGTCATCAGGCCTAGTACGGTAGTAGCCTGTCTGTTTCCCATTTCCTTCCTGTCTGTGTCTTAGCTCTTGCACTATCTGAAATGTCGCTATGCTGAGTATGATAGTTTTTTTCTTCACATTCTTGTTGTTCATGGCCTGTAAGAATGTTTTGTATTTTCCCTTGTTCCCTCCCTTGTCATGAAGCGCTTTCAAACACATTGTTTATAGGCGCTATATAAATGAACCATCATATCATATCATATCATATCATACTTTTCATCAGAATTAATTTCATATTTGATGTCGTCAGTGATGTCATCAATGCCATTTTTGATGTCATCTTTGATGTCCATGGTGTTAGTGTTAGCAGTGCATGGTGGTGGCACGAGTTATGGTTGCTTAGCTTACCATAACTGGCAAATTTCAAGGGTTTTTCGGTTTTACTTGTAACCATAACGTTTCTTTAACAAAGGTTTTTCACCGAATTTCATAGGATTTTATGAGTGCAACTTAACTATAATGTCCCTTTAACAAAGATCTTTCACTGTATTTCATATGTTTTTACTAGTGCAGCCTTAATTTGCTACCAGTTCCTTTTATTATATTCACCCGCAATGTAGCAGCTCCAGAGTCTGCAGACAGCACAAAAGTCTGCGGACGTCAGGTAGCATTCACAAAGCCCTTAACCAACAAAGCTCTTAACCAACAAACACATGTACATAAAACAATGTTACTTATATTTACTACACCGAAATATACCTTTTTGTACAAAATCGTCATTTGAAAATGTAGAAATACATTTTTCATTCACCACACAATATAATGGGATGCACCAAGCACAAACCATAACTGTATACCTCATATTATTACTTCAGTAAAACTCTTCATACAGACTCACAAACACCAGGCACTCATTCCAAAACAACCTCTTACAAAATAGTAAGTAGACTGTGTTATTACCATTCATCACATAAACATTTATTATAAGCAAAAAACACTATTTATATATTTTCACAGAAATGGCAAACACACTTGAGTAGTTGGAAGAAAACCTCAAAAAAGAAGAAATGAGTGATGATAACATCTCTAATGGTAAACAATACATCTTTCAATATAAACAAATAATTCAATTTAGACAGTACTCAGTCAAATAATAATTTCTTCTGTTCTTAGAGCACAAACTTTACATGAAGAAACAACACCCCAATTTAATTAAGAAGAATCTCTTTCCTCAACAGTACATAATGAAATCATGATCTTGTCTGCAAAATTGGATGAAATTAGTAATGACTTTGAGGAACTTTTAAATTAAGTTAAAAATCATGTTATTAGAAATGTTGACTATCACTGTACTTCGTCTACCTGTCACCCTTGCCCAAGTAATCACCCCAATCAAATTCCAAAAATATAAATGAAAGACGCTTTGATGAAACTTCACTCCCTCCCCTGATGATCATTGTATAGGAATTCGAAATTCGCCCATTTATGTTTCCCATTCCGATACCCCATCACTTTCATAAATACATTCATTTCTCATACTATAAATATCTTGTACATATTTCTTACATTATTTTCTTTTTTTTAACCCCAATTATTTGTCCACGGACTAGACGACTGTTCGGGTGTCCGGTTTACAAAAGAGTGTGTCTGTAGACAGCGCGCCCTTTTGGAAATGTCTGTTCTCGCATGGCTCACTTTTAATTAGTCCGCAGATAGCACACCCGTTTGTGGACAACCATGTGCATGTGCCCAGTGGTTTCCTCCCCAGTGGAGTCCGTGGACCGCCGTCAGCTCTGCGTATGTCCAAGGACATCATCATGTGACCATACCCGTGCCGTATGACGATGTGTCTGCAAACAGTGGCCATCACTGCAGACAGTTTGGAACCGTATTTCTGGTCAATCTAGGATGTTTCAAGTGGAAAGTTTACCCTTGCAGAGCTCCTAAACCAATTCTTTATTGAGTTGTCAACTTTATACAACTTGATGTGGAAGGCCGTGGGCAGTCGCGCAGACCTTGGACGGTTCCTCTGAAGAGACTCACCCATTACCTTTAGTAATTCTCAATCTGGCAGACCAGGAGATAGCACCAAAAAAGGGACAGCTGCTTTGCACCACCACAGCCACCATCTGGACGGCCTGGAGAGGGGAACAGGCATGGAGATGTAGAAGACAATGAAGAGGAAGAGCAAGATGAGGTAGAGGAAGTGCCAACCTCCAGCGCCTGGAGTGAGTCATGGGTGTGATGGATTTTCACCACCGTTCGGGGTCTAACAAAGGCTCGGTCAGCCAAGGTGCAATGCACTGAGTACGTGGACTTTACTCCTATGGAACCACCACTATGCACCGCTTCACCAGGTCCAACCACTTGGGTGCTCTGAGAAAGGCTGTTCCTTTCTCAGGGAGAAGCAGGTTGATGGCCTCTACCCCATATTCCTCGACCACTCCTGTCACCACACAGACTATTCATGTGAGGCAGAGGATCCTGGCGGACGCCTTGCAAGACATTAAGAATGCTGTTGATGCTTACCGTTTGAGGGGCACAGTACTATGTTTGTACTGCGATTAACTGACCTGCAGGGGGGAGCAGTTTTGTAGTGCTTTCGAGGCTGTTGTCAAGGAGCATGAGAAACACTGCTACCTATCTTAAATTTAAGGCCTGACCAACATCTTCCCCTGTCCACATACTCCTCCATCTTTGTGGCTGGTCCCCCTTCCCCCTTTTCCTCTTTTCCCTCCCCACCTCACCTTGCCTCTCCTGTAAAAAAACAAAAAAGCCAAAAAAATATAATAAAACAAAATACAATAAGAAGTGGTTCGTTTAGGGCCATCGTTTACAGTTAAAAAATAGAACTTAAACAAAATAATACAGGATCCTTTTCAGCCTGCAAAGTCTGCAGACAGCGCATCCTGTGTAGACATGTCTGTTCTCGCATGACACACTTTTAATTAGTCCACAGACAGGTTGCCAGTTTGCAGACACCCATGCGCATATGCTCGGTGGTCTCCCACCCATTGGTGCCCACGGACAGCCGTCAGCACCGTGGACATCCAGGGAGCTCATCATGTGACCGCACCCGTGCAGCATGATGGTGTGTACGTGAATAGTGTCCAACATTGATTGCTCATTTCTGCAAATTTGTCAAAGTGGATGTGGACAAACTGTTGTTGTCATGTGGATATGTTTGGAAGCCAACAACTGTATCAATTGCTCCATTGATTATACCTTGTTCTACGTCAAGGTTACGCTTTAGAATTACTCTGCAGTTTCGACACAGAGTTAATACGTTTTCTAATCCAGCTGTGTTGGAGATACATTTTTCTAAGCTAGTTAGTTATGCTGTTGCTTGTTGACACATAGGGAGTGCCATCCCGTCCATTTCTTATTTGTCTGTGGAGTTGATATGCAGTATGTTCTGCATTTCTTTTTTCAGCTTTGTAACATTGCATTGACTACAGCTTGCAAAGCTTGGCTTCAAGGACATGCATTTAATATTTTGTTGAGTTTATTGAGCCATGACATCAGGGGCAGATATGATTTTCCCATATAGCTCATGGATTAGTCTAGTTTTTAAGATAGATTTTGCATCTTTACTTAGCAGACCAGTTCTAATGCTTTTTAAAATGTTCTGTAACGAAAATGTTGCCAGAGATTTAAATTTTCAATGCTGCTGAGTGTGTTACGGCATTGTTGGTGTCCTAATGTTATGAAAATAGGTTGACCTTTTACTGGTGTTAACTGTAGGAGGTGCCTGAAAATTATAATGTACTTTCCTCCAAGCAATTCTTTGCAGTTGGTTTTCAAGACTCCTTGCATTCTGAGATGAATTAAAGCCAACATGAGGTTGGAAACCATACTTACTTCATCTATCAAGAGCACCTTCTTTTGTTTTAGAATTCTGTGTACTTCAGTACCAATTTGTTTTGGTGTTCTACTGGGAGGAGCGGTAGTTGTAGCAAAGTTACATGTTGTAGGCAGGTAAACCTGTTGGGGCTGTTTCAACAGCTGAAAGGTTGTTTGTTAAGTTTTGTAGAAATGTGCAGATTATTTCCATTAAGAACATTTTGCCAGAACCTGCTTCCCCATTTACACATAGGAGCAGAGGTTTATAACTTTTACAGCTACACATTTTAGTTTCATGTTTAAAACCATGTTCAATTTCTTCAGTGACCTTTAGATAAATGGCGAGTTGTTCATCATTTAGCTGTGATCTGACCACTGACAAGTCTTGTTTGATTGTTAAGATTGATACATGGTATTTTTTACCTGAGTCATGGCTATTTTTGCTTCATTTAGAATGAGTGGTTCTCAAAGTAGTCTTGGGTTCGTGTAAGAGAAGGTGGACTGCCTTACAGAGTGTATTTACCTAATAGCGCTTCAATGTCTTCATTTTGTTGGTGTTCATTGTCCAACATTTGTTTGTATTGTTTAAAATTAACATTTGTTATCCTGCTTTCATTTGCATTGAATGCAGCTTTGAATGAATCATGGTCACCTAATAATTTGTCTTCTTTTCTCCAAGTTTTAAAATGTTGTTGTAGGGTCATGTAATAAAGTTCTACATGATTTGGAGATTTAAATGATAACTTTATATGATTAATTAGGCTGGCTTTGGTAAGCTTAACTAAGCGTCCTTCACAAGTTGAGACTGAATAATTGCCTGTTGTCTAATCTGGTGTGACTTTTTTTGTAGGAGTAGTTTTGGTCTATGCCGTACACGCACAAGGTTTCCAAAGCAGTACTTCTGGTTGGGTAGTATGTGTCAATAAAATGTTCTGGTTGTTGGGATCATTTGTGGCTATTGTTTCTATATCTTGGTAGGATTTTAATACTCTTTTTCTTGATGAAGCTGGACGAAGGTTTAACCAGACAATGTTTTAAGATTTCCCATATAAGGGTATACCTGTTCAATGGTCTGCAGCTTCGTAACACTTGTATTCTCTATGGGAGAACATTTTTATACTCAAGCTGTACAATATTTGTGACAGTGTTTTGTCAGATGATATGTCATCCCGGATGTCTTTTAGCTGTTTTTTCTCAGCTTTGGTGAGATAGGTACTGACATATCTTGCAACTGCAGTGGAATTGTCTGCAATTTATTGTATGTCTATCTTTGCATTCCACAAGAGGGCAACTATTGCATTGTAAACATTGATGTACTTGGATGCTCCAACTCTTTTAATGTTGTATGTGCTTTTTGGGGGAAATTGCCTTATGCACTGTGTCTAACAGAAGACATCAATCTATTTATTTGTCCTTTTGTGCAAACTGGTCTAGGGAAGCCAAAGCAACATTTGCTATAGTTTTGACCATTGTTTTTATATCAACGTCTGCAGTATTTGCTACACTTGGAAACAAAAGATTTCTGTATGTAGGTCACTATGTGTGGTTTCTGAAGGGATGTCATAGGTAATGTATATTTGATGAATTGTAAAACAGTGGTATCACTGTCATGTCCACATTATGCATCTTTTATCCACAAAAGCATTTGGATGTGTGGTTCTTCTCTGGATTGATATTCTTTTCTCCAAAAGAAGTGTTCCTCATCTCTGAGTGGAGTTTTTATTTTTATTGCAGATGCAATGCAGCATGGCAATGAAGCGATGGTGAAAGTACCTTGACACATTGACAGGATCAAGAGAACAGAGGTCTCCTTGTGTTTTTATATCTACTCTGTCTTTATTTTGGTTTGCAGTGCGTAAGAAGTTGTGCAAGTCATCCAATGTGTATTCTACATAACTTAAAGTATCAAACCACATGGGTGGGACTAGGTTCCTTAGCATACAGCGTACATTAGCGTGACGTTGGAACCAGTATTCTTTTGTACCATGCATGTTTGCTGAGAGATTTTTGATACTTGACTGCAAAACATTATCGTTTATCTTTTGAAACAGTTGTGTAGCAGACATTTTTACAAAATGAGAGCCTGTTTTTAATGTGTGTGCAACTCCATTACATAGAGTTACTAGTTCACTTTCAAACAGGAGGTGGAAAATGTATTCTAAATTTTGTCTGAATCTGGGATCTTTAGAATAAGAATACATTTGTAAAGAGCCATATTCTGATGTAGTAATTTGTGTGGAACTTTCATCATATCTTCCTCCTATTCCTGTAGGAAAGAGTAGAGCAAAAGATTGTGCTTCTACACTTTTCTCCCATTTGCTCATTGGGAATCTTTTGGCTTCACACATTTGATATACTTCTAATGCATCTTCTATGGTGTGTTTGGAGTGTAGTAGGTGAATTGTATAGTGGTCTAAAATGTTGTCGGCAGTAACAGGATCTACACATTCAAATTGAATCTTGAATTATTTGGGTGGTTTCTTTGACGTTTTCCTCTATGTTTATATCTTTGTAGTAGTCATTGTTTTCTTTGCGATATTGTAGGTCTTGTCTAACCTTGTTTATGTCAACTAGTTGTTGCCAAATGTTGTTGTCTTTTGTTGGTACACCATTAACTAATACAATCAAAGATTGATCTATTGCCTATTGTACTCCTAGTGTTTCTACATTTTCTTTAAGATCTAATGGCAAATATACTCCTTTGCCACATATGCCTTTTAATAGCTCAGATTGAGGCAACCTGGCTGTTTTCGGTTGAAGGCGTATAATATAACTTGAAATGGGTGCTGTTTCGATTATAATGCTTTCATCCAAGTTAAGTTGTTGAAGAGCTTTTGGAAGTGGGAAGACTTCTAAGTTATTAGTGATAGCACGTCTCAGCATTTGGTTATGATCAAGCTTTGTATTGCAGTATGTGCAAACTACTGAGGGGTCATTTATTTTGTATTTATGTTCTGCTGTTAGATCTAAAGCTAATCGGAACCATGATTCCTCATTGTCCAGGCCATATCTACTATTTGTGTGCTCTTTTTATACAAAGTTCTCTGACAACAGACACATACTCTGTCTGGTATTTCAGCTGATGTGTTTTGAATCTTAAGCAAAAAAAAATGTAAAACCAGAGGGATGACTACTTCAAAGTGCACTTAGCCACCACAATTCATAATTGCTGGTGAGCTGCAGAACTGGTAATTGTAGGTCCTACCCTAGAGCTAAGAACATAGAAAATGGTATATGGGTGGGATAAACCACTATCCAGCGATCACCATTCAAGATGACTTCCTATCAAAAGTAATCTAGTATAATCTAGTAACATTTGGAATGTAAGTATGATATCATAACAATCTTTCCTCTTAGAGTCAGTCGTCTAATAGCAATCAAAAAACAAATCGGGATTCTCAAAAGTGAGTTTTAATTGCATTACCAAAGCCGTACGTGTTTCGTCCCTTGGTCTTTTTCAAGACTGAATCGTTCATAATCACAACAATAATAATACCATGATTAATATCTACATACCAAGGCCAATGTTGGGAGACAGAAAAAGGGAAAAAACAGAAGACATATACAAATTAAAATTAAAATATGACATATCTGTATCTAAAAATATCTATGAACCAAGCCTTGCATTATCATTCATCAAGTTAAAGCCTGTGGGTTTGTTGAAGCTCCCAAAAATCCAAAAGCCAAAATTGATATAAACAGTGACCTAAAAATAAAAACAATTACGGTGTGTCATTGTATAGGCAACAAGGGAATTATTTTACTACACCCATGCAAGATGCCATCCATCTATGATTACATTAGCAATAGCCTTGTGTCCCTATATCTCACTTTCTAATTGTTCAAGTGCATAATGTATGTGCGTTAGTTTCCATTAGTACCCCATCTTGTGGATGAGAGTGAGATTAAACACTCACCAAATATTCTTGCTTATGGTATTCTGAAATGCGTATTAGGAGATTGCTGTTAGCTTGTTTGCAATATCTCCTCTTATCCCTCATGGATTACAGATTAGTGTAGGCATAAACTTGCCCACAAGTATATGAGTTCCTTCCCTTATGAAGTGCAGGCAATTGTAAGATTTAACCAAAGATTCTTCTTGACTGCTGCCAAAAAGTCCAATCATTAGGGTTTTCCATAAATTGCCTAGCCTCAATTATTACCAAATATAGCTTGCTATTGCATTGTATAGTCTTGTTCTCATTCTATTCGATTAGTTGCATATTCAAGATATAGTTGTTCAGTTCTGGATTAGTAACTGCAAGAACTATAACATAATATATAATTATATATACAGTAGTATTTCAGTCCGTGCTGTGCACAGGCACCTTGAAACTGCTCTAAGGACACGCGTGGTGTTAGCAAACATTGAAATTGAGTACATGTCGTTATTATATTATTTTTTCCTATGGGTGTGCTATCGATTAGTACGCCGCCATGAGGGTGACATGCTGCGGTGGTTGTGGCCAGGGCCTAGAGTCTTGGATGCATGGCCATAGGCCATAGGCCGAAGGCCATACTTCCAAGACTGTAGGTCCTGGCCACAACCACCGCAGCATGTCACATCCATGGATACACCTGTAGTATTGATTATCGATTAGATGGTTGTGGGGAGTTTGCACAGTCTTGGGTACATGGCCTAAGGCCATGCACCCAAGAACAAAGTTGTAAGCACTGGAGGTATAAGCCACTGCACACCCATATATTGTAATATCTATGGACATACAGCTAGGAGTCTAGCCTCTGGCCAGAACCACTGAAGCATACCACACCTATCAATACACCCGTACTACTGCACATCACTCAGGTGGTTGTTGGGAGGGCCTGCAGTGTTCGGTCCATGGCCGAATGTCATGCATCCGAGAGCAAACTTGTCAACTCTACAGTTATAAACCAACATGGATGGGTTGTGGGCAGGACGTAGAGTTTTGGGTGCATGGCTGCAGGCAGTATGCCTTACACCCAAGTATGTACACACTGCCCACTACCACTGCAACAGATCATATTCACACATCACAGCCATACAATCGACTATGTATCTGGTAGGTGTGGGCAGGGCCTAGAGTCTTGGCTACAAATTGAGTACATGCTACAGTTGCAATGTTTCATTGTATGGGTGTTCTACTGATTTATAAGCAACCATGGGTTTAAAATGCTGTTGTGGTTGCGGCCAGGGCCTGGAGTCTTGGGTGCATGGTGGTAGGCCGTAGGCCGTAGGCCATACTTCCAAGACTCTAGGTCCTGACCACAACCACTGCAACATGTCACAGCAATGGGTACACCTGTAGTATTTGTTATCAATCAGATGGTTGTGGGGAGTGTGTAAAGTCTTGGCTGCATGGTCGAAGGCCATGCACCCAAGAACAAAGTTATAAGCACTGCAGTTGTAACCCACTATGGATTTTATATACTGCATACCCATACATTGAAAAATCTATGGCCTTACACCCAAGTCTGTAGCCTGTGGCCACAACTACTGCAGCATATCACAGCTATAGGTACACTCGTATTAGGAAATATCGATCAGGTGGTTGTGGGAGGGCGTAGCGTTTTGGGAGCATGGCCGAAGGACATGCTCCCAAAACCAACTTTATACATAGTGAAATTAGAAGCCACAATGGTTGCAATATGCTTTGGTGGTTCTGGCAGGACTCAGAGTCATGCACCCAAGACTGAAGTCATAAGTTGTGAGGTTATAAGTGAACATGAGCGTGGTGTGGTGTGGTGGTTGTGTGCACGTTCTAGTGTCTTAGCTGCATGGCTGCAGACCATGCACCAAAAACTAAATTAGAAGTAATCAAAATAGAACCACCATGGTTTTGATATGGAGCAATGGTTGTGGGTTGGACCTATAGTCTTGCTTGCTTGGCCGTAGGGTGTAGGTTACACATCAAAGATGCTACGCCCAGCCTACAGCCACTGCACCATATTACTGCCATAGATTAGCCGTGTAGATTCGCATATGTATGAAATGACTGTAATTATACTTACTGTTTAATTTGTTCAGAATCCATACATGTCTTACATGACTGTAGTACTTGGCGGAACTAGCCTTTTTAAATTTCTGTGATAAAAGAAAAAAGTATGTTAGTTTTTGCATTTTATGAAGACATATTACATTGTATAATAGACAGTTTAGCTTTTTTTTTGCCCTCATATTTAGTTTACAAACCAGTGTACTGTGCATTGTGCTCAGTTGCTGTGTTTGTTTTTCTAATCCTTGGGTCTGGGGGAAAAAATCCTTGTCGGATTAAAAAAAACCTTTATTTGTTATGCTACAAACTATTTCTTTGCTTTCTATGAGTGTTTCCTTGTTCTTTCTGATTAATGTTATGTTTGTTGCCTTGTTGCCGATTTTTAACAACAGTTAGATACCTGTTGGCGTATTCTAACTGTTTGTAGTCTTTCACTTCATTTTTTGGTAATGTTGAAGTACACATTAGTTATTAAATTTTGGCTTTAAGAAGATTAAATATACGCATTTGTAAGATTAGCTGGCAATCTTTGCCTTAGATTAATGGTGGGATCATTACATTCCACCCATCCACATTTCTTTTTAATGTATGCAGTGTAGTGACTTGCATTGGTTGTAGCTCCTGCATGGTAGATTATACCTACAGTTGAAAAGGTTTTCTTTCCAAGTGGCACTTGACCGTGTGTGAATCCAGTCAGCTTGCAGTTGTTTTTGGTATCATCTGCATTATAACGTAACAGCATAAGTATTATGTACTTACTATATGTTTGTATCAGTAAGGTGGAACGATTATCTGAATTGCACATAGTACATAATCTGCCATGGTTTGCATTCTGTACAAGTTGCTGAAATGGAATGGATTCACAATTAGGTATGGATACATACACAAATCGCTCATTTGGGATTTGTTCCTGTATCAAATTGCTACAGAGAGTGCATGTATGTTTCTATATGTATGAAATGTGGAAGATTTCATTTATAGGTATGCTTTTGTTTTCCAGTACTTGTAGAAAGTACATTAGAAATTCTTGTGGATCTTCTTGTGAGTTTATAGTGATCTCACCATTCCAGCACCGTAGTCCAATTCTTGTCTTATTCCGTGAACATTGTACGTGTTCGCAGGATTGTTTGTTGCGTCTCTATGAAGGACTAACATTTGCAAACACAATTGGTCTGTACTGTGTAAGTAAATATTGTTAACAATTGGTGTTAATTGAAACAGAATATTCATTGCTACATTTGCATAGCAATTTACGCCAGTTTCATTTGAAAATTTGAATGTACCAGCTAGTTCTGTTTCTGAGTGCTTTTTCCTGAGTTTCTCTTCCTTCTTTGAAGAAGTACCTGGTTTACTTTCCCTAATAGGTTCTTCTTTTCTTGTGGTAATTGATGAACCTTTACCTTCTTTTGTTTTCTTTGAAGGATTTGCTGTCAGATTCTGTTGCATTTCTGTTTCAATTAGTTTCCTTTTACCACGTTTTACTTTTTCTGGAACAGGATATTGTTTCAGATGGGGGGTGTACAGTGAACGTAGTCTATTGTATTCTAAACTACAAGGAAAATCAGCGTGCACTTTACTTGCATCAAAGTTGATTAAAAATAGACCGGCAAATGTACGTAAGCGTGATAGTGCTACGTAGCTCATGCCTTCTTTAAAGACTGTGTTTCCTATATCTATCAATGCTTTGTCTAGGGTAAGACCTTGGGATTTATGAATGGTGACTGCATATGCAAGAGTTAGAGAAAATTGTTCTCTACGTACATACATGTTTTTGAACAGAAGGAATCGAGCAGTTGAGCGCCCTATCCTTTTCACTTCTGAAAGTTTGTCAAAGCGAATATTGACAAACTGAATGTTGTTGTCACGTGGGTATGATTGAAAGCCAACAACTGTACCCAGTGCCCCATTAACTAGCCCTTGCTCCACGTCAAGGTTACGTTTAAGCATTACTCTACAATTTAAGGATAATTTTAATATTTTTTCCAACCCAGCTGTGTTGGAGATTGAATTTTCTAAGCTATTTAGTCTTGTTGTGGCTTGCTCACACATGGGTATTGTCATACCATGTAGTCTAGTTGGTCTGTGGCGCACATTTCCATTATTGGTTGCATTTCTTTATTTAACATTGTTTCATTGAATTTGAAACAGCTTGCAAGAGTTGGCATTAAGGCCATACAATTGACATTTGTGTGCGCTGATTGTTCCATAACATCAGCAGCACATGCATTATCGTCATAAAGTGCATGAATGTGATGGTTTTTCAAGATTGCTTGTGCTTCTTTAGATAGTACACCAACTCTAATACTTTTTAAGATGTTGGCATTAGTGAGATCTGCAGATTGCCGCATGGTTTCTGTTAATTCTCTGTTTTGGAAATGTTGCCAAAGGTTAACATTTCCTATGCAGCCAACAGTTTTACGGCAGAGTTTGTGTCCTAAGGTTTTAAAAATAAGTTCATCTTTCGCTGGTGTCAATTGTAGAAGATCTCCGAAAATGATAATGTGTTTCCCTGCAAAGAGTTCTTTGTAGTTTGTTTTAGGTACTTGTAATCTGAGGTGAATCAAAGCCAACATTAGGTTGAAGACCATGCTCACTTCATCTATTAGTAGCATTTTCATTTGCTTTAATACTCTGCGTAGTTCCATTGCAGCTTCTGCAGAAAGTTTGTAATAGTCTAATTTGTTTTGGTGTTCTACTGGAAGAAGTAGTAATCGGTGTAAAGTGACACCGCCTATTTTGTAGGCAGCTAAACCTGTGGGGGCAGTTACAACAGCTGACAGTTTGTTGTTTGTCAATTGCTGAAGGAACTTGCTGATGATTTTGATTAAGAATGTGTTTCCTGACCCAGCTTCATCACTGACGTACAGCAGTATTGGTTTGTAATTTTGGCAGGTACATTCTTTATTTTTGTGTTGTACACCATGTGCAATTTGTTTTGTTACGTCTTCAAAATGGTGCGCTGATCTTTGTTAAGTTTTGCTTGTTGTACAGTTAAGTCTTCTATATTTTCTTGATAGTGACACATGGTGTTTTCCACTTCTCTCATAGCTAATTCTGCCTCATTTGCTATTAGTGGCTGTCCTAGTGGTTCTTGGCTTCCTGTTACAGAAGGTTGACTACTGTCGGAAGAGTCCTTATCTAGTTGGGCCTGAAGTTCTTCTTCGTGTTGCTGTTCATTGTGCAACATTGTTTTGTATTGCGTAAAGTTCACATCGGTGATAGCGCTTTCATTTGCTTTGAAAGCATCTTCATAGCAGTCATAGTTATCTAGTATCTCTTCCTCTTTTCTCCATGGTTTAAAAAGTTGTAGCAGAGACATGTGGTATAGTTCTTTCTGTTGAGGAGTTTTTATGACAATTTAATATGAAAAATGAAGCTTCGTTTGGTAAGTTTCGCTAAGCTGCCTTCACAATCTGTGACTCTATATCTGCCTTTGCTTTCATCGGGTTTTATATTATTTTTGTATGCCAAGTTTTGAGCTATGTGGTATAGACACATGCTTTCCAAAGTGCTACTCCTGTTCGGATAGTATGTGTCCAGTAAATAGGTTTTTAAAATGTCTTGGCTCTTGGGATCATTTCTGGCAATTGTTTCAATGTCCTCATATGATTTCAGAACTCTTTTTCTAGATTTAGCAGGACCAAGACTTAGCCATACTATGTTGTCTGATTTTCCGTACAAAGCAGTAAATGATCTGCCGCTTCATAGCCGCCACATTCTCTACGAGAGAGCATTTTTATGCCTGGGCTGTACAATTTCTTAGTCTTGAAGCTCTGTTTTTTCTGCTTTTGTTAAGAAGGCTATAACATATCGTGCAACAGCAGTGGAATTTCTGCAATCTACTGCACATCTATGTTTCCATTCCATAAGAGGGCAATGATTGCATTGTAATCATTAATATATTTTGATTCTTCTGTTCTTTTTATGTAATACATGTTCTTAGGTGATTTACCTTTAACACTATGTCAAACTGAAGACATGAAGTTGTTCACTTCACCTGTTTCTGTAACTGGTCTAGGGAAACCAAACCGGCATTTGGTGTAGTATTTCCCTTTGTTTTTGTATTTGTGACAACAATATTTGCCACATTTATGTCTTTGAAGTTGTAAAATCTGCCCATGCAGGTCACTATGTGTCCGTTGTAAAGGCATTTCACAAGTGACATATTTTTGGATGTACTGCAAAACCGTGGCATCCATTTTGTGACCAAATTTAGGTGCACCTTTGATCCATAAAAGCATGTGAATATGTGGTGCTCCTCTCGCTTGGTATTCTTTTCTCCAAAAGAAGTGTTGCACTTCTCCGAGGGGAGGAACAGTTTTATTGCAAATAAAGTGTAGCATAGCAATGAAACAATGATGGAAATATCTTGACACATTAACTGGATCTAGAGAGCAAAGTTCTCCAGGTGTTAATAAATGAATGTTGGTTTTGTTGTTGTTTGATATGCGTAGGAACTCATGTAAATCTTCCCATGCATATTCTGCACAACTTAGTGTAACAAACCAAGTCGGTGGTCCAAGGTTTCTGATCATACAACGCTTGTCTCCGTGCCATCGGAACCAGTATACTTTTGTACTGCGCATGTTTGCAAACAAATTTGTTATACTTGATTGTAAAACCTCATCTTTTTCTTGTACTTTTTGTATTAATTGCATAGCTGACATATTTTGAAAGTGGGTTCCAGATTTCAAAATGTGTGCAACTCCGTAACATATGGTTGCTAGTTCACTTTCAAAGAGTAGGTGGAATATGTATTCCACATTTTATCTAAACCTGGGATCTTGCGAATACATTCGTAATGAGCGTTATTCTGATGCTGTAATCTGAGTGGGTCTATAATCGGATCTTCCACCTTTGCCAGTAGGAAATAGCAGTGGAAAGGCACGTGCTTCTATACTTTTTCCCAATATGCTCATTGGTGATCCTTTGGTTTGTCGCATTTGGTACGTTTCTAGTGCATCATCTATGCTTTCATTGGAATACAATGGATGAATTGTGTACTGGTCCAAAAGAGTGGATACTGCAGCAGGATCCAGAAGTTCTAATTGTCCAGTTTCTGATGACTCTTCAATTATTTCAGTTGTTTCCCTTAAGCTTTCTTCAATATTTATTTCCTTGTAGTATTCGTTATTGTCTTTTAGATATTGCAAGGCTTGTCTAACTTTATGTAAGTCCACCAGTTGTTGCCAAATGTTTTTGTCTTTTGTTGGTACACCATTTACCAAGACAGTTAAAGAACGCTCTATTGAACGTTGCACTCCTAGAGTGTGTACATTTTCTGTTAGATCTAATGGCAAATAAACTACTTTGCCACGAATGCCTTTCACCAATTCAGAGGGAGGTAATTTTGCTGTTTTTGGGTAACGGCGTATAATTGCTTGACATGGATGAACTGTTTGAATTATGATGCTCTCATACAAATTGAGTTGTTGCAGGGTTTTTGGTAGTGGGAACAATTCCAAATTATTTGTGATAACACGTGAAGGAGTTTGGTTGTTGTCTAGTTTTGTAGTGCAGTAACTGCAAAATATTAGGGGTTCACTTATTTGATATTTGTTTTCGCTAAATAGGTAGAGGGCTACTTCAAACCATTTGGAATCTTCATTGTCTTCTATTTTGTATGTTATGTCTATATTTTTTGTGTTCTTTTTGTAAAACGTTCTGCGGCAACACACACACACGGTTTAGTATTTCAGCCGATGCACTTTTAAATTTTAGTATTTCTTTTTTGTATGTGTGTAATAGAAGGGTGTTATGCACGGAATTGTTGCTAGTCTGTTCTACAACTATTGCATTTTGTAAGTGGCTTTCACTTGGAAAATATTTTCTCTGGATACGGTCCATTTCTTCTTGTAGATATTTGGGTGTACCATGCAGAAGAGTGTTATTTAAATTGGATAATTCTAAAACTGGACTTTTAGCATAGTATATTTTATACGCTAGATTTCTTCCATTTGAAGGATGTATTGATATCCTTTTGATATCATGGAAGGTGCTTTTGCAAATAGGTCCCAGAAAAGCATGCTAATGAATGTCCTTGTAGTCCTGTGTATTTGCGCGCTGGACAGATATCCACATTTTGCAGCACTTTCATTTTAATTTTGTCTTTACCTTTCATATACTCATTGAGGAACTGACGTAAAGATTTGAAAGATTTGTTAGGAATGGCACACATTGACATGCACGGCCATTTGTATATTTGACGGTCTGGTTCAGTCGAATCGAGAGGTAATTCATGGGATACTTTTCTAAGCAGTGTTTCTTGTTCCATGATGCTATTATTGATTTTTTCAAAAGTTTGTCCATTGGTATGGATGACAATTGTGTTTCTTTGATTTTGTTTGTGTGCTTCTCATTAAAATATGGTTCTGTTGTTGATGTGTGACTCCATTCACCTCCACAAATATGTAAGGAGTTATTTTTGTTCACATTCCGTTTATTGATAAGTTTCTTTTGTAGTTTCGTACTTAGTTTTGTTAGTGGTTTCAGCCTATTTAACACTAATATAAACAACTTCCTTTTGAGAAGGATTGCACTGTCCGCAAGAGCTTGTAGGATTAATTTTCTATGGTAGGTTTTAAGGGTTGAGGATGATTTCGGTCCTCTTCTTATTAGATTCTGAAGGACTCCGTGGCGAAACATTTTTGCTACAATACTATTTTTACTATAGGTTCTTGTTACTATATCAGGATTAATAGGAGCATTGATAGCAGTACTGGTAGCCGATTTTATGTGAAGAGTTTTGTGTTTCGTGCCACATTTTGTTGGAGGAGGTAAAGTTTCGGTAGTTGAAGCTTCCTTTGTTTTGCTAAACGACTGTATTAGCTGTTTTGTTCCAACGTTCTCTACAAACTCTGCTACAGATGGATGCTTAGGTTGGACACTTTTATTTTTATTTGCTCTACTTCTGCGTTCCTTTCTATGGACTTGCTTTTTGGTAGGCATTCTTTGGGGTCTGTTGAAAAAAAGAAGGCATGGTTTGGTCTGTTGTACAATGTATGTGTGGTGTGTGCATGCATGCATGAGTTTGATGGGGAAGCTCTTTGTGGTGGTGTGTGAATGTGCATTGGCCTCTTACAATGATTTGGGAAGGCTATTTTTCTGTTTGTATACTACTACAATGTGCTTCAGATGAGAGTGCAGTGGGCAGTGGGCTAGTGGTGAGGAGACGCAGTTAACAGTAAACGTAATGGCATAAAATTGAAGCAGCTATTTGTAGTCTAGTACTAACATTCTAAGGCTTCTGTATGTTATTTGAGTTACAAACACACAGGGATTTGTGAGCCATTCTACCTGTTATTCTTTGTTTAATAAATGGGTATTTGTGGGTAGAATGGTTCAGAAATCACTGTTTGCTTTGGTGCGCAAATTAAATACATAACCCACACAGTCTGTTTGAGGAATAGTTAGAATATAAAGGTTGTACTGTACTTACTTTTTTTGCAGAATGACCAGGTTTCTTCAGATATGTCGTTTGCAGTGTAGATGCTGTGGATTTTCAGGAGAGTAGTCTTCACTGTGATTGTAAAAAGAAGAAGTTAGTAAGTTTGTGTGTTTAAAGCAGTGAATTATAGGTAAATTTTGTATCTTTCGTCGGAGTATTCTCCTTTGATATTTCAACACAGTGCATGTGTGCATTTCACTTCACTATGTGCTGCCTTTGTATGTTACTTGTAGTATGTTAGTTGCACGTGCTTCAGAAATGAGTACAATTTTTAGGTTATTTTTATGTTGTTTCTTTTAAGCTGTGTTATCTATAGCAGAGAGGTTTGTAAGCGATAGGTCCTTATAGTAAATGGGAAACATTTCTGTACTTTCATATTATAAGTACGATTTCGAAAAATCGGGAGACCCTCAGAGGGAGATGTCACCACAGCAATCGGGAGCATTTATTTTTCTCATACGATCGCATTGGAAGTAGTATTTATGTAGGCGGTACACAGTGAAAAATGGTGCCATTTTCTGATGGAAAATCGAGTTTCACGCTAAATAGGGAGGGTTGTAACGTATTAATAGGTTATGTGGGAGACAGTAAGAAGTAGTGTGGTTTGTCAATGAAAAATCAGACATCTTGCACTTAAAGGGGGAGCGTTGGTATGTATTGGCTATGCAGATCTAGTGGCATTAATTTGTTTAAATGAAATCATAAGGTTTGTACATGTTCTCTGATTAAAATATGCATACTTGTAGTTTTTCAAGTAGGTGCTTTGCAATGATATGCAACTTACATTCAGAGGGATCACTAATACATTTGAAGTGTGAAGTTTTGTTGACGGAGTTAGATGTAGGGATGTTGAATGTGATTGGTGGATGGTTGTGTGGCTTCTTAGCTGTGTCCAATGAGGGAATGGATTTGCGAGTGATGTGGAAAGGGTAGAAGGACTGGCTAAGAGTTATGTGCTGCACGTAGACAACGCTTGTCAGCGGGTAGGGCGTGTCACATACGGGTTTCTACAGCAAATCCTGCATGGAAAGGGGACTGTAGGCATCAGCCAATCAAATGTTCACATTGCTCTTTTGTGTCGAAAGACGGTGCATATACTGAAGATGGCAGAGCTGCAGAGGTTCAGGGTTTTGGTCCTTGGAGATATTTGTGTACATGGTTTACAGCACTGTGCTGAAAGTAGGCATATGGCACACCATTTCGATGTCAGAAGAGTGGAGGTGGTGTGGAGTGCTGAGACTGATCGCAATGTTGCAGCAATTCTCCAAGTTTGCACCGAGATGCATATGATGACCACTCCTCATGTGGTAGTTTTGCACTACGGTGCTTGCCATTTGGGCTATGTCAGTTCACGTACTTTGTTGGAAGATTTGGAACAGTTGGTTCAAGCAGTCATGAACATCTTTCCAACTGCGAAATTAATTTATTCTGGGTTACTCCCTAGAGGAAAATGGGACAACAGTTCTGTTTTCTGTCCTGATGAAAATATTGGGAGGTGTAACATCAGTCGCAGCTGTTACGCGCTGGTATGTTTTTTTCAGCCACAAGAACATTGTTCCCAGTAATGCGGCTTATTTGGAAGCAGATGGTGTTGCGTTATCTACTTTGGGAAATGCCATGTTCTTTTGGAATGTGAGGCTTGCTTTGGAGAAGGTTGTGTAATGGTTGTAGGAGTAAAGTAAGAACAAAAAATATTTTAAAAAAACAAAATAACAGGTTTCTGTAAGGCATCTGCCCCCCCCCCAAAAAAACGCTCTTTTCAGAGCCCACCTTCAAGGGGAAAAGAGGAATAATATTTAAATGTACAGTCAACACGCTCTGATCCTGTATGTGTCCGCGAACATGGCGGTAGTTTGCAGGCGGCGCATATTACCAACGGGGATTCTGGGGTGGAGACGCATGCAAATGAGAATGGTCGAAGGTAGGGATTGGTCAGTAAAGTTCAGTGGGTGTGTTCTGTACGGAGAAATTTAGTGAGAACGTCTTTTCCCTGACAGGAGACCAGACAGCCATGCCTCTGTGTGCTCGAAAACAGATTATCTGGATTTTGGGAGACTCATGGATAAATTGGTTGAAGGTGCATGCAGAAAGTTGCGGTCTATGTGCAGATCTTGGATTTCCTCATGTGGAAGTGCACTGGCATGGTGTGCGTAGAATGAGGTGGCTGGACTTGGCACCTCTCTGTACAACTTTACAGACAGAGCGTCATCCTGATATACTTATCATTCATTGCGGAGGAAACAGTTTAGGCTATGTCTCTGGAATTTCTTTGCAATTTGCAATGAAGGAAGGCTTCTGCAAGTGTGCTGTATTAACTTTGAAACATATAACCTCAAGGATCATTCTACACTGCTATTCGTTTTTTGGAAAGGCTGCACTGCAAGCATTTGCTCTTGCTGCCACAGCCACAGCCCCTTACAGAGCGTCATGAGTGGGGAGGAGCTACACACTGTCACGTGACGGAGCACGTGACTTGAAAGGAAGTATTTCTTCCGGCCACAAACACCCTTGCAGCGTAAGCCCTGGAGGCAGAAGGGCTGGAGCCGCTGTTGTGCTGTTTGGCTGTGACCTGTGAGTAACCTGAATCAAGGCCTTCAGCTGCTAACTTTACTCACAAGTATTTTACTAGTTCTCAGGGATTGGGGTGGAGAGTCAGACTCTGGCAGCTCCACAAGCTGTCGGGCGTTCCCTTCCCTGAAAACTGAACAGTTGTCTTTTGATGAATGTGATCACTTCTAAAAAAAGAATTTATTTAATTACGTATTGATTAAGAATACTATCAATTCAAGTTTTTAATACATTTGTTATTAGTCTGTGCAGCAACCTGCGTGCAGCGCCAAAGTCCCCCTTTTTTTGTTTTTTTTCTCTTTTAAAACCATTATCAAATTTACCCTTTTTAAGTGAAATCTAATTTAAGTGTCTTCTGGGTGGTGCATTAAATGCACCGACGCTTTTATTATCTGAGATCAAGCAAGCTGGCGACAGTTCCATCCTCCCCACCTCTTGCCCCTCAGAAAAGGAAAGTAATGGGTAGTATGCCGCGTCCGCATGCGGCTTCAGCTTCCCGAGTTCCTAAAATTGCAAGATTTAAAGCAATGGTAGCATCGCGCGATATACAGGAGATGATCTCCACTATGGGTAAAGACAAAAGGGTATGTAACAATGACCTGCCCTGTAATTTTGCTGCTACTGATATTCCATCTGCCATAATTCCACCCAAATCCTTGTGTTCTATCCCGGATATAACAATGCTGAAGGATAGCGAAATTCCAATACAACCGGTTCTTTTGCCGGATTCCAATATTGATCTGAGAAAATTACCATGTGATAAAGGTATACAGGCTATAAAAGAAGTGATTACACCTCTGCCGTGGACAGATAATCTTATGCCTACTAGCAAGCCTTCTGTTATACCTGGGTCAAATTGCTTAGTAACTCCTGCTGCTTCGTGTGTTGCATCTATGTTTGGTACATCTTTTAATCCTACGGCTATAGCATTGGTTGATGAGTCCATAAAGGATCAAGGTGAACTTGATCACTGTTCTAACTCATCTTTTATTGATAATAATGTGGCGCCTGAGGCAAACTATGAGCTACCTGAAATTTCTCACATCTACTCTGATGATGAGAAACATATGTCAGTATCCTCGTATATAGTGCCTACTCCCAGACGGTCTTACATTACACTGAAACCCATCCCTCTTCCTTCCATGCCCCTTCCTCCTTCGCCACTTCCATCTGCTGCATGTCTGTCTTCCACAATACTAGTTGAAACCACCCTGCATGCTATGAATTTGGCTATATCATCGCTGTTTAAATTATTCAAGACTTTGGATGAAAAACTTAAAATCCAGGATAAACAACTTACTAAATTACTTAGATGGCAATCACAGTTACGCTTGCAACAGTTGAAACCATTAAATTTCTCCTAAAAAATCAAAGTTATCTCCTGTTAAATTATTACAGCAGAAAACAACCAAGCACTCTCTTTTTAACCAATTGGAGAAACCTAAATTGACCATAGAAAATGTGGCTGCACCTGCCTTGTTTGCCCTGCCTTTATTTCCACAAATTATTCGAGAACTTCATTCCCCTGTTCAGAATTGTGATCCTGTACGCCCATTATCTAATACTGTGTTGCCTTCAGCATCAGTGAATGAATTACAATCTTCTAAAGAACTATTTACAATTTATTCGGGTGCTGCCCCTTCTAAACAGATTCATACAAGCCCCTTAAAAAAGAAAACCAAAAATCGGCCAAAGCAGCATATTCCCTCCTCTATTGCTAAATCATTTTTGAAAGGATTAAAGCTACCTGCCAAAAACAAAATGACAATGGCTGCTAAAGTAGTACGGGATAAATATGCAAAAATCGCTGCTGAGAAAAGCCTAAAAGGGCTTGTAAATGAACAACTTTCAGTTGAACACTCGCCCTTAAATAACATTGTGGCTTTGATTGACAATTAATCTGTTGTATTGGATAATCACCCGAAATTAATCACGGTTCCAAGAGTGAACGATCTTCGGATGCTGAATTGTGTTTAAAAAAAAAACGTGCAGAGTTGCGCAAAGAAATAGATCTTTATCTGGACGTTAAAAGTATGAAACTTCCTCTAGTTGAAACTAATGTCACTGATGGATCTAAACTTAAAGATAGTTCTCTTTCTCAAATTGAAGCAAATAAATTATCTCAACCTAGATTACCTTCTAGCCTAAATCCTATACCGCAGCTGCCATCCCTCCCTCCTTTGGCGGTTGCGAATAAAATGGATCAACGTAACTTATCTTCCATGCCTCCAACTTTAGATTGTATCATAGCATCAGCCATTGAACAATACATGTTAAAATATCATCAGACTTATGGTAATAGTGCTGTTACGTGTGATGAAGGCTGGCAGAAATTACCTTCATCTATTGCTACTTCTAATCTAAAACAAACTATATCTGCTGCCCCTAACTTAAAGCAAATTCCGTCTGGACTCACTGAACAGGTGAGCTCTCATGCTATACCGATTACAAATTCGGAGAGTACTGAAAACAGACAGAAAAAGCCTGATGTAAAAAAAATCTCCATTCACTAATTATTAAATGTAGGACCTTGCCGTATCATTCTTATGATTTGAATCAGGCTAGCCTTTTAGCCATTTTTGGTGACATATATGCTTTGGAGGATATTAATTTGGGTGACATTGAACAAGTTGAATTTCTAAATAATAATGATCTGTCTTCAGTGCGGCTTTGGCTCCGCTCAAGAGTGGTTTTAAATACTGTTTGGGCCGCTCGCTCAGCCTTGTGGGATTTGGGTTTCGATCTGGCAATTGACCATCAAAGAAGCTCTGCTACTTCGGTCTCATGTAAAGATGAGCAAGTAACATTGGGCGACTCCATTAAAGCGGATCCTAGCGGTCAACAATGCAAACAACAATGTAAATGTTGGTGCTCTGCCTCCCAAGCTTAACGCTCTCCTTGGTAAGCAACTCTCATTATTAAGCTGGAATACTAGAGGCTTCAAACATCTTTTCTCTGATGCTGCTATTAAACTAAGAGAGTACGATTTTATACTGCTACAGGAAACATGGCTATCTAATTGCCCGTCTTGGGATGGTTATTACCCCATTCTAAATCCTGCTATTTCTGCTATTAAGGGCCACCCAATGTCTGGTCTGCTGTTGATGCGGAAAACATCTCCAACCATGAGTGTTATTTCACATGAAACTCTGACCCCGTATAACCATTTAGTCCAATTATCTATTGACAATTGTCAGTATTTCCTTATTAATACATATTGGAACCCAGCTGCTCTTTCTACTGATTCCTATTTGCGCTCTTTTGAGCGTTTATGGGAAAAGATATATCAATATAAGAAACAATCGCATATAATTTTAGCGGGAGATTTAAATCTCCATTGTTTAAATAATAGTAAAGCATTAGCTGATGATCGACTGCGAAGTTGGAATGCGTTTATACAGTCGAAAGATATGTTTATGGTAAATGGTTCATTTCCTGAGGATTCTCCTCCTCACCCGACATGGAAAGGTGGTAGATCTGTGGCTACCATTGACTTCATTTATGTTAGACGTTCATTGTTCCATCTTTTGAAGGGGTTTCAGGTTTTGCCATCTTCGGCTAGTGATCATAATATGTTGCATCTCCAATGGTCACTGAACTCTGGTAACCAAGGAATTACTCCGCTTGTGCCTTCTATAACAATGGAAGGTACTTTCGCTGTAAATCCTGGTCGAAACCGTTTACGATGGTCCAGTACCAAACTATTGCATTTTACGGATCGCCTTAAAATATCATGTAAAAGCTCGCTAAATGATTGGAATTCCAATTTTGATTACACAAAACTAATGCATCAATTTGCTGGTCTTAATAAGATAACAAGATCTTCAGTTGTCTCACATTCTTACAATCAAAATATGCAGAAAGCGAAAGCTCTATTTCGAAAAAATAAGAAATCGGTCCAATCTCTACCAGTTGATCAGCGCTGGGCTGCTCTTAAAGCAATTAAGAACAAACATAGGAATTGGAGAAGATCTTATCGTTCGCTATTATATCAAAACGATGGTGAGGCAATGTTGGTTAAAGTCTTAACAAAAAACTCTGCAGGATGTTGGTCATTAATAACAGACACATATAACACCACCCAATGTCAAATGCAGATTAATGATGTTGTTTCCTCCGTATGGCTCTCTCATTTTTCTGGTCTTTATGCTCTTCACCCGCCTACCAACTGCATACCGTCTGTAAAACTTGAGGGACCTTTCTCAATAGCTTTCACAATAGATGATATTCTTTAATTTATTCACGAAGCTAGTAAATCCCGTGCTCCAGGCCCTGATGGGCTTTCTAATGCCATGCTGAAAGAATTTCCGGACCTATGGGCTCCCATCCTGTTTGAAATCTTCTCTCAAGTTGTAATTACCCAAAAGATCCCTAAATCGTGGTGTACCTCATTGATTGTACCCATTTATAAAAAGGCGATAGACAAAATCTCGCAAATTATAGGCCAATCGCCTTATTAGACGTTCCAGGGAAAATCTTTGCTTCATTAATTTTAAGAGATCTCCAACAATGGATTAACTCATCGAACATGAGAGATAGGTTTCAGACAGGATTTGTGGCTGGTAAGGGAACGGCTATAAATATCGTCTCTTTGACTGCAATCAAGGCTCTTTGCTGTCAGCAAAGGCAACCGTTATTCGTTACCTTTGTAGACTTCAAGGAAGCATTTGATTCTATAGACCGCAATCTAATGCTGCATAAACTGCTGTTATTGGGCTGCCTTTATTCACTGGTTAAGTTGATTTCTATCTTTCATGAAAACACATCAGTTTATATCCGTCTTACTCGCGATGGGATGTTAACTCCTCCCATCTTAACATATCGACGAGTGAAGCAAGGATGCATCCTGGCGGCTACTATATCTAACTTATTTATCCTTGATATGGGTGAAAAATTTCAGAATGTTAACTCTGACGCCCCCAAACTAGATCAAGAACAGATACCATGGATCCTTTATGCAGACGATCTTGTTTTATTGTCAAAAACTCCAGCAGGTTTGCAAGGCTCGATTAACAGGTTATCGGAGTATACCGTAGAAAATGCTATGACCATAAACTTATCGAAAACACAAATTATGATGTGCCAAAATCGTAAAATGACAAAATACTCTCAATTCAAGTGGTATATAAAAAAGGAGCAAATTCTCTCAGCCTCAATGTATAGATACTTAGGTATTATGATTAGCCAGGGTAACAATGATAAAGTGTTTCAAAAAGAACTTGAATTGAAACTGCAAACCCTAATCTCCCAATCTAAGGTTATATTATATAAGTTTGGAAAGTTTACATGCAATCATATAATATCATTTTATTCCATGAAAGTCAAACCCATTATTTCGTATGGGTCTGAAGCTGCGTCGATGTTGCCCCGCTTAGTGTGGGATCGATTGGAGGGTAAATACTGGCACTCAATTTTTAACTTGCCTACCTGTGTCCCCATTGCAATGATTCGTTTTGAATTAGGGCTGCTATCGTTATACAGTACTATTGCATGGAAATTGATAGCTCTGTTGAGGAAATGTATTCTGTCACTACAATGTGTAGACATATCCTGTATTTTAGGCAAATATTTACTATATTCAGATCATCAATACTCTAAACGCTGGTTAAATACAGCTATAAATATTCTTTCTGATGCGGACATCTCCTTGGATACTTTAATCCACAATCCGACGCAAGCTAAAATTAAACTGTATTGGCAAGATTGGATATATACTTTGGAAAAATGCTCCTAGTCTAAAGACTGGAACACGGCCCAGTTTGGCCACAAAAAATTTAGAGTTACATAATATTATATATTAAAATATCCGTCTCCAAAATTTAGAGATGACTATATTCTTTTTCATTTAAATCTGTGGCATACAAAGGATATACTATTTAGGCGAAAACTAATAGATGTCAGTGAGAATATTTGTCAATTTTGTAAGGAGCCTGATACCACAGAAACCTTGAAACATGTCATCGCTTACTGTCCTGCATTATATGCTATACGTCGTAAATATTATTTTCATTGTTTTAAAGCGCAAATGATAACCGATATGGAAGAATTATGGTTATTGATTTTTGGTGCAAAGAAAATGTCAATTAGATTAGCAACAACGGGTTTTTTAAATGAATTATACCCAAAGTAATTGTGAATGGTTTTATGAGGGGATGGTGATAAAAAAAATGCTGCTATTAAGTTGTACATACATTGGTTTTTATCAATTGTGAGATGTTGTTATATACTGATGAATTGATTTGTAATATGTTTATGATATGTTTTTATTCATTTTTTGTAATTATTGAAAGGTTGTTTTATACAGCCAAACAATAAATAAATTAAAAAAAATGAAGGAAGGACTTGCGAAGGTCATGGACATGTTTCCAAATTGCCAAATAGTTTTTTCCCGTATTGCACAAAGACAAATATGGCTGCGTTCTTCTGCATTTGGTCCACAAATGGAGAAAGCGAGGCGGATGTGAATAAATCTGTTTGTGCCTTTCTAAGAGATGTTGGCATGTGCTCATTCCACGTTGAAAACATTTTGTTTCACAGCTCTTTCATTTTTCGCAGAGATGGAGTCCATCTCACATATGCTGGCAATTAGATTTTTCTTCTCAATGGACAAAATGCATTGCGACTTTTTTTGGAATCATAGTCACCTATATTGCAATCCGTTTTTTCCAACCTACATTTTTTGAAGCACACACACCACCACCAAAAGGCCCTTTTCAGAGCCACCAATTATTCCCAGCGAAAAGTCCATTGGTTTTGCTACGCTTGCACCCTCCATTTTTGTGTGTCCTACGACCGTCCGTTGATTTTTCCAAAAATGCGCAGAGAGTTAAACTGAGAAAGGCGGCTCTGAAAAGAGCCTTTTTTGTAATTTTTGTTATTTTCAAGTTTACTGCTTTTGATGACACGACACACTAGGAGAGGGACACCAACCATGGGGGTAAGAAGGGGCATGTAGAGAGAAAAAGATATAGGGTGGGCTTTACTTAAGTAGGGAGCAATTCTTCTGGTGCTCCATGCCCGTAGCCTCAAAAGCACTTCGAAGACTCTCCCCCCTGCAGAGTACTGCGTCACAGTACACACACAATATTGTGACACTCGAAAGGTAAGGGTCGACAGCATTGTGAATGGCTTGTGAGGCAGCTGGAGGGTTACGCTCCCCCACAGGAGTGTCTCTTGTGGTGAGAGGATCGGACACGGAAGATGCTGTGGAGGAACTCAATCTACTACGTTTTTCGCATGCACCACCTTGTGAATGTCCGCACAGTGGAACGAAATTAGGTGTCGCTTCATGGTTGTCGTACCAAAGCTGTACGCACCAGGTCTGCCGCGACTGAGCACCAACTGGCACTGGTTACACTTGACCAGGTTCGCACATGCTTTTGGTACGTTCCCTAAAATGGAAAACAACCGGGGTGGTGCTGAGGCTAATGAAGCAACAGTACCCATGCATGCCATAAGGATTAGTTGGCTAATGGTCGCTACAGCAGTAAAGGCAGCACAACTCAAACTGCTATAGCCAGAAGCACAATGAAGATGAGCTTGGGAGTGTGGCCATTTATAGTGGTGGATGGGTGCACCTCGTGACCATATTGATCACTAAAAAGCACTGCAAACATTCTAAAATACACATTCACAGGTAGAGCTATAGTATGGGACATGTGAAATTGTGATTTTATACTGTAAAATAATTTACCATGTATGTATAAGTTCTTTTGCAATGTTGCGGAAGCAGACAAACTGTGCAAATTAGTCCACACCCTCAGCGTGGGTGCGGTCACATGATGACGTCCTGATCACATCCGTGAGGGAAATGTGTGCCCGCTGGACAGCAAATGCAGACTAACAAACGTGCACATGCGCGCCAGTGTTCTACGGACAGTGTTTGGGTCCTGAAACTAATTAAAAGTGCGACACAAGTGAGACAGACAGTTAGGGACAGGCGCATGATGTTTGCAGTACTTATGGGTGTACTGCGCATGTGCGTACATGATCTGCTGACTGTACGGACAGGTTCAGTGTCCTTAGGACACCTTTATTTTGTTTGACTACGAACATGCCGGCCACCGCGCATGTTCTACGGATGGTTCCATCTTGGCTGCGGACGATACATACATATATAGTGTCCTTAGGACACTCCCATTTTGCTCATTTACAGACATCACGGACACTTGGTGTGTCCTAGGAACATGTTTTATCTCGTTTGTGAGCGGTACGGAGAGGTATAATGTCCTTAGGACGCCCCATTCTGTTAAATTGCGGACAACTTGCACAGATGGTGTGTTCTAAGATAAGTTCCATCTTGGTTGACATTGGTACGGGTAGGTGTATTGCCGTTAGAACATCCACATTCTATTGCTGACGGCTAGCTCAAACAGGCGCACTGTTCGCAAACATTTTAAGTCTTTTTAACACACACACTTCAATCAACAGAAATCCAGGGGGAAGCAGATACTGACACGAATATAGGGGAATTAGGGTTCAACACGGGCTGATTGTGAGGAGATGATTTGTGAGGGGAAGAAGGAATGGATGTTTCATCAAAATGTCTATTTTCTTCTTGAAGGTTTGGGGATGGTTCACTAGGAAATGGAGAAGGGGGGCAGATACAGGTGGGACAGTGATAACGTATTTTTCCTCTCACAAATTCCTCCACAAATTGCCTTCAACTGTTAAAATTGTCATTTAGTGTGTCCATTTTCAGTTCTATCCTTTTCAGCCTGTCTTCGTCTGTGTCGTTTGTTGGCCTTTCTTCTTTTTTTCCTGGTCTGTTAAAAATAAATATATATATGTTAAATGCCCATAAAATACTGACCATTATTTTGCTTATGCAGAGCACTGTGTACCATTATTATCGCCATCTTTGGACATTTCCCCAATGCGGAAAATTCTCCTCCAGCCACGCCAAAGTACTGCACATTTCTGTGTCAAAACAACAGAAAGAAATTATTTTTTCTGCCCCCTCATACAAAAAAAGTACACACACATATAAGAAAAATGAGGTTCACTTACTATTTTGTTGTAATTTGTCTTCGTTGTAGTGCGTGCGTCTACTGTCGGTCCTGGCTGCAGAGTTTCTATGAGGTAATTAAGTTGGAGGCATACTTTTATTTGTTATGGTATAATCCATTTAATTCTACATGGTCATTAAAGGCATGGTTTTTGTTTCAGACGTTTAGGTTTCCCTATTTATTTACTAGTACTTACAATGTCTTTATGTGTCCTTTTTCCAAATTGAGCATTTTTTGTGTAAGACAATAGTACAATTTCAGATACCCCATGACTTTTTGGGTACTGTTGACCTTGTCCGCGCCTGTCCGCAGACAGGCGCTCAGTCCGTGCCTTTCAAATATCAATAGCGAGGGGGTTCTGTATGTTCTATGTTGCATGCATATAAAGTAAGCAGATTATACTACATATCTCCCAAGATCACATGATGATAGTGTATATTCAGCAAAAAAACTTTATTACTGCGATGTTATGATTAGGTTCCCCTTCAAAAAACCTGTGAAATTCACTAAAAAAAAAAAACTGTTAAAGGGACATTATGGTTAAGTTGCCCTACTAAAAACCCATACAATTCACTAAAAAAAACGTTGTTAAGGGGACGTTATGGTCAAGTTGCGCTACTAAAAACCTGTGAAATTCCCTAAAAAAAGTTATAAATGTGACATTATGGTTCGAAGTAAAACTGAAAAACCCCTGAAATTCACCAGTTATGGTAGGCTAAGCAACCATAATTGCCCGCACCACTGTGCACTGCTAACACTAACACCCAGGACATCAAAGATGACATCACAAATGGTTTAATTTTGTTGAGTGAGATAACTAGCTGATTTGCTTCAATGTTTTCTATGAATTGTTTTGAGGTGGATGACTAAATGCTTGTTTTTATTTTTATTTGCTCTATTTTTTCTTTGCTTTCTACAGAGCTGGTTTTTAGCAGGCATTATGTTCTGTCTGTTGGGAAAAAATAAAGTTTGTGTTTGAAAGTTGTGGAATGTTTATGCATGTGTGTGTGTAATAGTACAGATGAATAGAGTGTTGTGTGATTGTGCAGTGTAATGATAGGTGTGGTTGGGAAGTTTGTAAGAGTAGGAGGCTGCACAGGTGTGATGGGCTTGGGTTATTGAGTAAGGGAGTGGCAGTGTTATTGAATAAGTAGGGACATTATGAGGTTTTTGAGGAGAACAGTGGTTGTTTTATTGGTGTGATTTAGTGCATAGGTATGAGGGTTGTATGAGTGTAATGGAAAAGGGGTGAATACATGTGTGTTTGTATGCTAATGTGTGTTAGTGATTTTCCCCTTCCCTGCTCTACTTACGGGGCTACGTGTGTAACCGAAGCTAAAGGCTTTCGTGCCGGCTACGTGGTTGTCGGTGGAAAGGGAAAAACTCCTTCCGCAGTTTACCTGCAGGACGAAAAGGGTTAGCTCTTCGGTCAAGGCTTATGAAATATGTAATCCTTGTAAATATCCCTACCACGTCATTACGTCTTGATGAGTGACAAAAGACGGAAAGCAGAAGAAGCACTTCTGTGTAGGAGAAGCGGACCGGGGAGAGGTGACAGGCCAGTGAGAGATACGGGAGCCAGGAGCGACATAACCGCATAGTCGAGAGATCTGTAACAAGAAAGACAGGTAAGCATGGAAAGGCAAAAGGATAGGAAGATAGGTTTTCCTAGGCAGCGAATTTAAGGAGCGTCTAATACAAGAGCAGCAATGCGCTGGTACGCATTAACTGGCGGAATATAATGCATCGCATGACCCCAGGCAGGCAGAGTTCTCCCAAAGGCTGGAGAGGACAGACTTGCTGCACATACTCAGTGAATCCTGGTGGCCAGGTTGGAATTCCACAATGCACCAGCGTTTCAAATACGGCCACAGTGCCACGATGACCAGCGGCCGTAATGAGACATAACATGCTGTGCCATGACATGAATTGTATTCACATAAATCAATTTTGGTCTGTGATCTATGAAGGTAGAAACACTGTATTACATTTTACTGTTTATTACATGTGGGAATAAATTATGACATTATTACTTTAATGCAAATGTTGCATATGCAGCAAAGACTGTTTTTTAAATAAAAATATGTTATTTTAAATAACAGGTAATTCTCTATACGTTTGGCAGTTGTATATTTGGGGGAAGTGATTTTTTCTTAAAAGTTCTAATAGAATTGATACTTATTTTAACTTCTATTTTGTTGTATCTAATGTATTCATGCAATGTTACTGGTTTCTAATATCTATGACTATGAATTTGATCTATATGTATGTATAAAAATGTATATATACTGTCGTTTTTATAGTATTAAAGGTTATAATTAACCATATGACACTTTCTAAAAAAAAGAATATGCTTATTGAGAAGCTTATTACAGGGTAAGCGGCAGCAACCCTGTATATATATATATATATATATATATATATATATATATATATATATATATATATATATATATATATATATATATATATATATATATATATATATATATAATTTTTTTGGTGTAAAATTGTTGAAAAAAATACTTACAAAAATATAAGCATACCTGTACTATGTCTTGTTAGATGCAGATGTTGTTGAATATGCTAATCAAAATCTTGGAACGTTTCACAGTTGTTTTTGATGCAGGTGGCTGTGAGTAACAGGAGACATGTACTCTGAGAGTTCAAGAGTACATCTGAAGAATTGAACTGAGATGACAGGGTTAGATGTAGAGTTTTTGGATGTGATTGGTGGATGGATGTGTGACTCTTTGAAAGCAGTCAATAAGGGAGGGTTACAAACATAAAAGTAAAATGGGCAGAAGGGCTGCCTTGTGCTACGGTGTCTGCAGATAACACAGTAGTCCATGGACACCAGCAATTGGCATCCGGGTCTTTTAAGGATGCCAGGCATGGAAAGGGGACTGCGGGGACCACGGACAGTCACGAGATCTGTGGGCATCTGGGGATCAGCCAATCAGCTTTTGTGGGTGTGGTGTGCAGGAAGACAGGGTAGCAAGAGTTAACTTTGTTGTGTGCAGTGAAGATGGCCATGGCTATGGCTTTGAGGAAGCACAGTGTCTGGATGGTGGGCGATTCTTGGATCCATTGGTCCAAGGTGCACTGTGAGCAGTGTGGATTACGTGTGAATCTTGTTGTGTGAAGAATTTGAAGTTTCCTGGTATGGTGTTCGAAAAATGAAGTGGGTGGAATTTCTCCCCATTTTGTGAGATTATGGTTACTTTGAAGCATCCAGACATCATAGCAAATCACTGTGGCGGCAACAGTGTGGGTTATGTCAGCAGAATGTCCGTACAGTTTGGCATGGATACATTTGCAAAGTTAATGCAACTGTTTCCACATTCAAAGATTGTTTTTTCTCAGATAGCCCAAATACAAATATGGAAACCTTCTAATTTCTTTTGTCCACAAACTGAGCAAGCAAGGCCCAATGTAAACAAAGCTGTGTGTGCTTTTTTTGCAGGATATTGGAATGACATCTTTTGACAATGAAAATAACAAGTTTGATATTATGAATATTTTAAAAGATTAAGGGGGTAATTCATAGATTTCAGCGCAGAGGCAGTGCACGCAAGCAGTGCAGAGAGGTAGCGTGCGTCAGCGTGCGCCAGCCGTCTGCACCAAACAGCATTCTGGCGCACTGCGTATTCATGGAATATCAAAGCCATTTTGAAAGCTGGCGCAGAGAACATTCCGCAGCACCAGTTACACCCTAGAGAACTCCCCTTGCGCAAGGATAAGGCATTGAAATCCCCGATGCAACGCAAAGGGCCATGCTAACCCTGCACCAGTCCACAGGGCCGGTACAGTGCATTTGGTGGGTGCGCCCGACGTTTTACATGCGATAGGCCTTGTGTGAACGGGGTACGTGTATTTTGGGGTGCGTGTGAAGTATCACACATGATAGGCCTTGTGCGAGCGTGTACGTGTATTCTGAGGGGTGCGCGGGACATTTTACACGCGATAGGCCTTGTGCTTGCGGGGTACGTGTATTCTGAGGGGTGCGTGGGATGTTTTACACGCGATAGGCCTTGTGCGAGCAGGGTATGTGTATTTCAGGGGTGCACATAAAGTATCACACGTGATAGGCCTTGTGCGAGCGGGGTACGTGTATTCTGAGGGGTGCGCAGGATGTTTTACACGTGATAGCCCTTGTGCGAGCGGGGTATGTGTATTTCGGGGGTGCGTGTGAAGTATCACACGCGATAGGCCTTGAGCGAGTGGGGTACATGTATTCTGAGGGGTGCGCGGGATGTTTTACATGCGATAGGCCTAGTGCGAGCGGGGTACGTGTATTTCGGGGTGCGCATGAAGTATCACACGTAATAGGCCTTGGGCGAGTGGGGTACATGTATTCAGAGGGGTGTGCGGGACGTTTTACACGCGATAGGCCTTGTGCGAGCAGGGTACATGTATTTCGGGGGTGCGCGTGAAGTATCACACGCAATAGGCCTTGTACGAGCGGGTTACGTGTATTCAGAGGGGTGCGCGGGACGCATTACACGCGATATGCTTTGGCCGAGCGGGTTACGTGTATTCAGAGGGGTGCGCAGGGAGTTTTACACGTGGCTTCTCTGCCACAGGAGGGGTACGTGTATTCCTGGGGTGCCCCAACGCGAACTGGCAGTGTGTGTCCTCCCAGGTGTGCCCTCGCCTCCTCCCCAGGCCCTGCAGGCAGCCCACAACACAGGGGAATTCCCTGCACCCCTGGCCATGCCCCGCAGGCAGCCTATCCACCCTGGCCATGCCCCCCAGCCAGCCCACATGTCACCATGCCCAAGTGAGCACCCACATATGTCCCCCTGCACTCCCACCGACCCAGCAGTGACAGGCACCTGCCAGCAGGCCCCGACTCATGTCCCAGCACCCCCACCCACCCACCCACCAGTGAAAGGCACCTGCCAGCAGGCCCCGACCCAATTCCCTGCATCCCCACTCAAAGCAGTGACAGGCACCTGCCAGCAGGCCCCGACTCATGTCCCCCCCAACACGTTATGACGATCCACAATCATGGGCCTTATGGCCACCCAAATCACACCCCACGCGACCCCAGTCCAAACACACAACCAGGTATTACATCCACCCCACAATGAAATCCCCATAACATGACACATCCCAAATGGCAAGTATGCACATCAACACATTTCCATCACACCCACATAATGGGTGCATGTGATTGTGAAAACACACATCGTGACATGCATGAAACCAAAGAGAGAATACCACACAATGAAGTAGGAAATAAACATGTATTAAACACAAAAACAAGGGAATGAAATGAGACACACAAAAATGGAAATAATGAATAAAAAGCTGCATGTCCAATATATAAAATAAAAATGTACGAAAGCAGAATCCAAATCAATCCAAAAGCACATGTCCAAAGTGTCAGTCCGGCAAAACAAATCCAAAGTGAAAAAACAAGACAAAACCATTGATCCATGGAAAAAAAAATAAGAAGTGAAATCCAGTGTCGAACTATTTACAAAGTACAAATCCAGGGTCCATGAGCCCAACCTTTGAAATGAAACCTACAAAAAACCCTACCTAATGAAGAACTATATAAAGAAACGTGGGGCATTGTCCAAGTGCCCCAAAAGAAATAAAAACAGAAAGGAAACCTAACACTAACTATATACAATGGCGGCGGGCAAGTCCTACGGCTCACTCTGTGATGTCCCCGGCCAGGGCATCATCAAACTCCCTGTCGATGTCCAAGAGGCGGGCCTCTGCCCTGGCCCCGAGGTCTTGCAGGGATGCAGTCATGGCCTGTTCCAACTCCCGGCGAGTTGCCTCGAGGCACTCAGCCACCTCAATGCCCTGCGCATGGAGAACTCTGCCTTGACCATGGTGAGCCGTGCCTCTTCTGCCCACTGCCGCTCCGCATCTATCCGCTGGCCCAACCGCTGCCACACGGAAGACACTCCCATTCCAGGGTCCTCCTGCCCTCCGGCCGATGCCTGCCCCTCTGATGTTGGTGGCCCTGAGCTATCATTGCTCCCACCTTGAGCCTGCTTCTGCTGTCAATGTGCCCTGCCCGATGATGCCGGCACATCCTCCATCTGCTGGTCTCCAGTTGGTGGGTGTCCACCCCTGCTGGACCTCTGACTCCCTACTGTGGCAGGGATGTGATCTCCACCAAGCTGGATGTGTTGGTCCGGCCAGGTCCACAGGGGGCCCTGGTGGAATCTGGGCCGGAAGACGGCAGGGAGAACGACTGGCGCATAGTCTCCACAGAGGAGGAGAGGGCCGCCAGAGTGCTCGACACATGTAGGAACCCTCCAAGCAGGGCCCCTCCCAACTGTGCCACGTTGCCACGCAGCTCTTCGTGATGGCGTCATGGTCCCCCCAGGAAGCACGCACGTCATCACGAATGACAAGCGTGCGCAACGCGACACCAATCAGGACGGAACCCATACGGTCATGGGTCTCCTCGTCCACTGGTAGTGGAGTGCCAGATGACGTGGGCCTCCCCCCTACCTGCGATCCGGCCTGGTACGGGGCATCCCTACTGGTGCATGGTGGTGTAGTCACAGGGTCAGGGACAGTGACATGCACAGGCCCCTCCGCGGTGACCTGTGCGGCCTCCTGCCCCTGGCCCTGGACTGCACCACTTGCATCAGTGGTACTACCCCCACCAGGCTCCATGTGCGGCTCAGCAGCTGCCTCCTCCTCCTCTGTGTAGACCACCAACCTGGATGGCTCCGCACCATCTTCTGCCATTGCAAACCACTGTGGGGGATCACCCAGCCCTTCCTCTGCAGCCATAGTGGCAGACGCGGCACCAGTCCCCTCGCTCCAGGATGATGGCAATTCCTGTGAGGGTGGCTGGGCCTTGCGTCGCCGCCCGGTGGAGGCATCCCCCCTGCTTTGCTCCACAGTGCCGTCTGCGCCCTCTTCTTCACTCGACGCTGCGTAGAGGGAGACATAGAACACAAGCATCAGGGTACTGTACAATAGTCGCCTAGACAGGAAGCAATAGCACATGAGTGGTACTGTCAAATGTGACTTCCATCCTGTCCCTCCACAACACATGAGCCAATGCAGGCAACACCCATGCAGAAACAGGCACGTCACATGCAATCAACATCAGCATCCATGTGCAAGGGCCTCTATTGACATAAATGTTGGCTTCAAACTCACATGCATCATGGCTCATATTGATCCCATGCACATTCATCACCGGAAGGTAATGCATCAGGGCTCGTACACCACAGACACAGTGGATACATGGATGACTAGACTGCATAAGTGAATCAAGACATCGTCACGGACATGTGTCATTCATCCATGGTGTTTCAAAGTCACACACACACACGCTACTCAGACACACAGACATGCACACCATACATGTCCATGACAGCAGCACCCATCTCTCACACCCCATCCATGTCCAAGAACAGAGACAGGCATGCATTAATGTGTGCATTTCGCATGCTGCTCCCCATGTTGCATTGGAACACATGCACCATCCATGTGGTTCATGCATGACTGTTCTCACATGCAGCACCATGATGTCCCTGCACACACACATCCATACATGGCCTATGTCACACATACAGGCAATTAGCTGACTACCAGCACACTGCAACATGCCCTGTTTCACACAGCAATGCATGGCCACTTACTGCTCAACTCCAGACGCGTCTGCCTCTGAAGGATCTGGACGTGGAGCACTGGGTTTATGCGTTCCAGGACCCTCATCTGGATGTTGCTCAGGCTGACCCAGCACCCCGATGCATCCTCTGCCTTCAAGAGGCGCCGGGCCTTGCTGACGGTCCTGGACCTGAAGTCCTCCCAGTGCTTCCGGATGTGCTTGATGTCGCGGTTTGCCACCCCCTCCGGGTTGATGGCAACCACTACGTCCTCCCAGATCCTCTCCCGTCCTTCCTTGTTGGCGCGCGATGGTGTGAAGAGGGCATTGATGCCCCAGAACTTGCTCCACCAGGATACCAACTTCCTTATCGGTGAAGATGGTAGCCCTCTGCCTCTGTGGCTGGGGGTCGCCAGTGGTCTCGGATGGTGTGTGCCACGACATGGCGACCCCCGAGGCAGGTGTGGGTGGGCAACTGCGTCCTGGGGCTGGGCTGTGGAGCGATGGTATCCCAGTCGGGAGTCTTCTGTTCCAGCAGGTGTGGATACAGCAACAGGACCCCTGCAGATGGCTGATGTGCAGGCACCAAATAGCAGGGCACGTGGGCAGCAGGCAGGCAGCAGCAGATGGCAGGTGGGAGTGTGCTCAGAGCTCTGGGGGGCAGGAAAATGGCCTTTTGGGCAGGAGCGTGGTCTTCCGTGTGTTGTTGTGTGGCCAGCTTGATACGGAGTGATTTGGCACGTGAAAAAACTGCACATAAGCGTGTAATTCGAGGAAAGGCCTTTAGCGCATAAGCGCGTCTGTGACATAACACGCATGGGCATTTCCCTCTTGACAGGTGCATAGTGAATCAACATGTGAAAAAACAACACGTCCGCGTGTTAATGCGTGCAATCCGAGGAAAGGGCCTAAGCGCGTAAGTGATGTGATGCGCGCGGGCGTCACCCTCAGCACGGGTTAAAGGTGAGCGGGGCCAGCAGTTCGCAGTATGTGCCTTTCGTGGAGATTGACGTGTGTGTTGCTACTTCGTGTTGTTTTGCGTGCCATCACAACTTCACAGCGGATCAAGGATGTATCTCTTCTTTTGGCGGGGGTATTGGCTACGCATGTTTTTCATTATCACGCTAGTCTGACGGTGAGTCACGCATGCTATTTTTCTCACTGCGGGTGCCCCTGTGTATCGCATACCTGTTTTCGAGGTCATAGTAGCCTGCGTGTCCCACACGTATGTGTTTTTCATGTCCCTGGGTGCCACCGCGTACTGCAGGAGGTTAATTCCAAACACGTGGGCTTCCGGGGGTTGCGTGCACGGTTTTACTGCAGTTTTGGGGTGCCTGAGCATTGCGTGACCCGTCACTTCATCACCGGTGTCACATACATCCTTGCAGGTGCAGGGGTGCTGTTAACATCTTGCATCCCACCCCGTTCACCCCAATCGCCCAGGACAATTGTCGTGTACACCTCCCATTGGCACTACTCCATATGTGCTGGCACTACTCCATCTGTGCCATGGTTGGGAGGCCACGTAAGGTGAGGGGCGCCTCAGCTGAGCGTACTCCACGTGGTGGGCGTGGTCAGGGACGTGGCCTGGGTGACCAGGGAGTAGGATCACTCCAGGGTGTCCAGGGTGGCTGCAGAGGGGGAAGAGGTAGGGGTGTGCCAGCTCAGCAGGATATTGTGCCACATGTTGAGGCAGTCATGCCACCACCCCCTGCAGCTCCAGGAGATGCAGTTATTGCATCTGACACTGGCACCCATGTGACCTGGCAGTCCGTTTCATCGACTGCCACGGGCCCAAGGGTAGTGGAAGCTGCAGGTGCAGCTGTGGACACCGCCACCCAGGCTCAGGGTCTGCCAGCGCAGGCTTCGTTGGCACTTAAAGAGTCCATGGCAGAATCCCAGGTGGTCAGGAGGCACACCGTAGGTGCGCTCAGGGTTGCCCTGACCGAGGCATGTGTCCCTGGGGCAGCTATGTCATCTGCTGCCCTGACCAGCCGGGTGTTGGCAAGTGCAGGGGCAGATGCAGCCAACAACACCCCGGTTGTGAGTCTACCAACCAGGACAGTCCCGGTCAATGACCCTGGTACAGCGGATGTTGCTGCACAAGGTCCATTCCAGGGCACCCAGCAGCCACTGATGCAAGTCGGGACCTCACTCCATGTTCCACCTGCCACTCCCTCGGCTCATTCCAACAGTGCCACTGCCCATACTGATCAGGGCGGCATTTACCAGCGGCCAAGAGGAGGAAGGTTGCACCTGCAGTACAGGCTGGGACCCCAGACACAGCTATGGCCTGTGGCACATCGAGGAAGAAGCCTTTCTGCAAGCAGGATCTGGACTTCCTCGTGGACTACGTGCGGGACCACAACTGTGACATGCTAGCGGGGCCGAATTGTCAAACTCAGGCTGCCCATCGTGATACCCACTGGAAGCAAGTTGCGGAACTTGTGAGTGTATTCGGCCATGAGGTGCGCACGGCGCAACAGTGCAAAAAGCGTTGGAATGACCTCAAACGCAGCGCTAAGGTAAAGCGTGCCTCAAATTAGAACATGACTCTGGTGACTGGCAGTTACACCGTTCTACATGCCTATTCACAGATGCCATGTCAAAGTGACCTTGCATGCATGGCAGGTTCTCAGTTGTGCCTGACATGTCTGCTTGATGTGTTGGCTGTCTGTGTGTGTAATGTCTATGTGTGTGTGTGTCATGTGCTTCTGACATGTGTACTGATGTTATTTTTCTCCACTTTTCAGATGATGACGCAATGGAGCCAGTGGATGGTGTTGTCATGCCAGGCACAGGGTTGTTATCACAACAGCAACCCGGCACAAGTGGGGGTCGTGGGGTGGTAGACCACGAGAACCCACATGTGTTACAGACCATCTTGTCTATGGCTGGCAATGAGTCCAGCCCAGATGACCACTCTGACGTCCATGTCGAGTTGGATGTGCATCATGTCCATTTGTCAGGGGTGAGTGATTCTGATGTGGACCCTCCTTTGTCCGCGACACCTGCACTGAGGGGCCAGATGGTGGTGGGACCTCCGCCGTGGTGGATCGAGACGCAGGGTCACCCTCCACACCAGTCACTGATGTGCCTGGGACATCACGTCGATGGGGGAATGTGATCCTGCAGCTGCAGGCGGTGCCGACCCAACAAGGACGGCCGGTGCTTGGGACCCGCAGGTGTCAAGCCCAGCGACGTGGTGGCCGCGCGCAACCGAGGTATACTGAGTGGGAGCAAGACATGACTGCCAATTCAGAACACCAGGGGGCAGCAAAGGAAAACATTGCTGTATGCATGGAGCGTGTGGCCCAATCCGTGCTCCCCCCTGCTAGGCAGGTGCTTCTCCAGCAGCGGGCGGCACAGTCCACGGCCCGCTCACTCAGGCTGGGCATGGCAGCCTCAGACAAGGCACGCCAGGCTGAAATGTTGTCTTTGCGTCAAGCAAATGCTGCTAACGCAGAGGCACACATGGAGGCCCTGAGGGCTGAGTATGAGTCCCTCAGATCCACTCTGGGTGTCCTCTTAATGTCCCAGAGGGTGCGGTCAGAGGAGAGGTTTGAGCAGCTTGAGCATACCATCTCAGCTGAGCTACGTGCTTGCTGGGAGGTGCATCAGTTGTCCAGCCAGGCCATGCAGGAAGAACTCTGTGTTACACGTGTTACCTTGCAGGAGGAAGCACGTGTATCATGGGAGGTTAAGCATGCTGACCTACGTGTAATCGCTGCACAGAACTAGGCTCACCCGTCCGGCAGATTTGCTGCCGACGAGGGGCAAGCTGCGCCTAGGCGTGGCCGGGCTCCTGTGCCATGTCCACCTTTTCAGGAAGAGGCTGACTCGGACGACTAGATATCTCCCACACAGGTCGGGCTGTGCAGGCGTTGAGCCCATGAAGTTTTTTTTTGTCTCAACATCATTGCATGTGGGTGTTGAGGTGCACCCTGTACCTCCCCCCTCCTGGGTGCCTCCCTTCCCCCCGGGTAATATGTGGCCATTTTTGATTTTAGATTTTAGTTTAGTTAGTTTATATTGACTATTTGATAGTTAATTTAATTAGGTTATGTAGGTTCAGGCTCAGGGTCTGCCAGCGCAGGCTTCGTTGGCACTTAAAGAGTCCATGGCAGAATCCCAGGTGGTCAGGAGGCACACCGTAGGTGCACGCAGGGTTGCCCTGACCGAGGCATGTGTCCCTGGGGCAGCTATGTCATCTGCTGCCCTGACCAGCCGGGTGTTGGCAAGTGCAGGGGCAGATGCAGCCAACAACACCCCGGTTGTGAGTCTACCAACCAGGACAGTCCCGGTCAATGACCCTGGTACAGCGGATGTTGCTGCACAGGGTCCATTCCAGGGCACCCAGCAGCCACTGATGCAAGTCTGGACCTCACTCCATGTTCCACCTGCCACTCCCTCGGCTCATTCCAACAGTGCCACTGCCCATACTGATCAGGGCGGCATTTACCAGCGGCCACGAGGAGGAAGGTTGCACCTGCAGTACAGGCTGGGACCCCAGACACAGCTACGGCCTGCGGCACATCGAGGAAGAAGCCTTTCTGCAAGCAGGATCTGGACTTCCTCGTGGACTACGTGCAGGACCACAACTGTGACATACTAGTGGGGCCGAATTGTCAAACTCAGGCTGCCCATCGTGATACCCACTGGAAGCAAGTTGTGGAACATGTGAGTGTATTCGGCCATGAGGTGCGCACGGCGCAAGAATGCAAAAAGCGTTGGAATGACCTCAAACGCAGCGCTAAGGTAAAGCGTGCCTCAAATTAGAACATGACTCTGGTGACTGGCAGTTACACCGTTCTACATGCCTATTCACAGATGCCATGTCAAAGTGACCTTGCATGCATGGCAGGTTCTCAGTTGTGCCTGACATGTCTGCTTGATGTGTTGGCAGTCTGTGTGTGTAATGTCTATGTGTGTGTGTGTCATGTGCTTCTGACACATGTGCTGATGTTATTTTTCTCCACTTTTCAGATGATGACGCAATGGAGCCAGTGGATGGTGTTGTCATGCCGGGCACAGGGTTGTTATCACAACAGCAACCCGGCACAAGTGGGGGTCGTGGGGTGGTAGACCACGAGAACCCACATGTGTTACAGACCATCTTGTCTATGGCTGGCAATGAGTCCAGCCCAGATGACCACTCTGACGTCCATGTCGAGTTGGATGTGCATCATGTCCATTTGTCAGGGGTGAGTGATTCTGATGTGGACCCTCCTTTGTCCGCGACACCTGCACTGAGGGGCCAGATGGTGGTGGGACCTCTGCCGTGGTGGATCGATACGCAGGGTCACCCTCCACACCAGTCACTGATGTGCCTGGGACATCACGTCGATGGGGGAATGTGGTCCTGCAGCTGCAGGCGGTGCCGACCCGACAAGGACGGCCGGTGCTTGGGACCCGCAGGTGTCAAGCCCAGCAACGCGGTGGCCGCGCGCAACCGAGGTATACTGAGTGGGAGCAAGACATGACTGCCAATTCAGAACACCAGGGGGCAGCAAAGGAAAACATTGCTGTATGCATGGAGCGTGTGGCCCAATCCGTGCTCCCCCCTGCTAGGCAGGTGCTTCTCCAGCAGCGGGCGGCACAGTCCACGGCCCGCTCACTCAGGCTGGGCATGGCAGCCTCAGACAAGGCACGCCATGCTGAAATGTTGTCTTTGCGTCAAGCAAATGCTGCTCACGCAGAGGCACACATGGAGGCCCTGAGGGCTGAGTATGAGTCCCTCAGATCCACTCTGGGTGTCCTCTTGATGTCCTAGAGGGTGCGGTCAGAGGAGAGGTTTGAGCAGCTTGAGCATACCATCTCAGCTGAGCTACGTGCTTGCTGGGAGGTGCATCAGTTGTCCAGCCAGGCCATGCAGGAAGAACTCTGTGTTACATGTGTTACCTTGCAAGAGGAAGCACGTGTATCATGGGAGGTTCTGCATGCTGACCTACGTGTAATCGCTGCACAGAACTAGGCTCACCCGTCCGGCAGATTTGCTGCCGACGAGGGGCAAGCTGCGCCTAGGCGTGGCCGGGCTCCTGTGCCACGTCCACCTTTTCAGGAAGAGGCTGACTCGGACGACTAGATATCTCCCACACAGGTCGGGCTGTGCAGGCGTTGAGCCCATGAAGTTTCTTTTTTTGTCTCAACATCATCGCATGTGGGTGTTGCGGTTCCCCCTATACGTCCCCCCTCCTGGGTGCCTCCCTTCCCCCGAGTCATATGTGGCCATTTTTGATTTTAGATTTTAGTTTAGTTAGTTTATATTGACTATTTGATAGTTATTTTAATTAGGTTATGTAGGTTGTTCATTGTTAGTTTAATTAGTTAATATAGTTTAATATTGTTTGTCTATTGTGCATTCATGTTATGGTGTGGTGCATTGTGGCTTTTGAAAGCATCCACTGTCTGTTCCAGCTGGGCCCTTCAAGCTTGTCTTGTGTATGTGTTTGCAGCTTGGGGTCCTGACTCACATAGGCCACTCCTGCATCTCTTATCCATGGGATTCCTAGGATGGTTCGGTGTAACAAACATTTACACAACAGCTTTGGACTTTCATCATAACTGTGGCCTGTCTGCTGCTCTACTACTTGTGTTAACACCCATAGTGGGGAATTGCAGCGTTTTATCCACCCCATGCCTGTAATCAATTTGGGTGAGTATGTGATTGATGTCTCCATTAATTGATGTGGATAATGATGTATGTTATTTTCTTGCCTGTATATGTGCTTGATGCCCTTCATGCTGTAGACAGTAGCCTGCACCCTTGGCCTGTCAAAGTCACACTGATGGTGGGGGGAGTTTGGATGTAGGTCTGTAACCTGGCCCTGTGACAACCAGCATGAAGGCAAACACACAGGGTACTTTCAAGGTTTATTATTATCTTTTGTGCCCTTTCTGCAGGAAAGTGATACTCCACACTACCTTTACCAGCAGACACAGGGACAAGTAATCCTGATGACTGGCCACGTTCGGTGGTGCAGACGTGTGCATGTGTGCACAAAAAGAAGCACAGGGCTTGTGCTCAGACGTCCGACAGAAGCAGACGTGTTTACAGGAGCTCCAGGCAAGGTGAGCAGCACAAGAGCCCACACTGCAGCCAACCTTCCACCAGGCCACTTGCACATGCATGCTAAGTAGCACCAGTGCTGGGAAGCTTTGCCAGGCATTGTTGGAGAAGCACACAGTACAGCTGACATGCATTGAGGGCCAAATGCACAGTGGCTTTACAAGCTGTCAGGGGCACACGCAGGGGCCATATAACATATCCTCGAGTACCCCCTGCTCCATTGAAGCCGAGTTATTAGGGCTGTAGCGTTCCTGGCCAGTAACCGGTACAGGGCACAGGGACACCCTGCGAGGCACAGACTCGTGTGCAGCGCATATCATTTGCATGTCCAAATTGCCACCTGCACTACCTATTGAAATCCGCGGCTGCCAGAATGCAACTTGTACTGAAGTTTCACCTCCCTATACGCGTGTAGCAGCTCACACAAAGACCATTGTGTCTTGTGTGAATCGTGATGCATTGATCTTCTATTTCCCCCACGCCCACATACGCCTGCCTACTGCATTGACAGTGTATGAATCATGAGGGTGCCAAGCTAAAGTATGGGTACAAAGCAGCTTACAGGAGTGTTTGTTTGTGGAGGAGTCACTTACTTTGGGGCATGGATGGTGGTGTGTGTGTGTTGTTAACACACATTCAGATTTGTAACTCACGCTCTCTTTGCAGCATTGAACTGCTCCTGTTACCAGACCTGAGAGTGCGCAGACAGGAGGCCAGCACTCACCCCAGAGATAAGTCTCTCTTTGCCTTGCATTTGACTCATTTGGTACAATGTGCATGATGAACAAGTTTTCTCAGATTGAGTATGTGTTATTGTGAAAATGTATTTATGTATTTTGACCACTTTCCCTTGCCAATCCGACTCCCCTCTCCTGCCCCTCTTTCCGGTTATCCTGCAGACCAATGCCTGCCAAACAGCATATCCCTGACCCTCCTTCCCCGCCAGGGTCTCAGAGGCCTGTGTAAGTTTGACTTGCAGGCGCCCAGACCACGGAAGGGGTGGTTGGTTCGTGCAACTCCTGCGTCTGGACAACGGAGCTGTGACACTACCCATCAGTTGTTACATCCTCATTGTATGTTATGTACCGTAAATGGTACCCATCCTGTAGGACCATTTTTCTACTGTGCTACTTTGGTTGTTCTATCATTGTTCTTGCACATGTGCTTTGACATTTCCTGCTACTTCAAGTCATCTACTGGAGACTCTTCCTTGGTTTTTTGGTGCCAACAGGCTTTTTCCCTGGTTTGTGGGTTTGTCTCCTTGGAGTTCTCTGTGATTTGGTATTTTTACCAGTCAAGTTGGCTTCTGAGGGGGCTGGACCCTATTTACATGCAAGCTGGAACATGGAGGGCAAGGGGTAGGGTGATCCTGTAGCCAGGTAGACTTGAAGGAAGACGGCTACATACTCCAGACAAAGTTGTTCAGAAGTTCACAGTGATGTGTAAATGAGGGAGGCCCTTTTGTGGTTGGACAGTTGGCTTGGACTACAGTGTTTTGGGCACTCGGACATTGTCATTGTGGGGTACTATGTACATGATGTGTTGTGCTGGTCAATGCCTGTTCCTGTGTTGTCTTTACTTTTCAGGTGTCAGGGGATTGTTATGGTTTGACATGCTGGGGTGTTCACATGGGCAATGTTCACATGTGATGTGTACAGGACAGTGAGGGTAACTTTATTTCACATGCATATATTGAGTGCATGTCCCTAATGACAGACACAGTTGCACAATGATCCACCACACGTACAACCACCCTTCCATGGCCACAGGTGCACACAGATAGCATTCTTGGAGCCGCTGTGTCCATGCAGCACATGATCTATTACCATTTGGGTATCCTGTACATGCGTCATTTGGTTATTGATTTGATTTATCATTTTCATGTGATGCTCAAGGTGTATCTGCAACACAATGGCTGCTCAATGTGCTGTGTGCTGAGCAGTGTGTTGCAGGAGACACACACAGGTTCGGGAGTAGGGATTTTGCCATGCCCAATGTGCATGTGAACAGGCATTCAGTGTTGTGTTGATGCTACGACTGGTGGAAAGCATTTGTGTCTGACTTTGTATGTGTGTGAGGTTGTTGGTCAGTCATTTCATCTGATTCCATGTCAGGCATAATTGTCTCGGGCCAGTTTTCATTTATGACATGTCACTTCATATGTTGTTGGTCATGTGTTGGCCTTTTGCTATTGCATGTGTGGCAGACAAGGGTGATGTGGTTTGGGAGGGTTTGGGTGACATACCAGGGATTGTGTTGGCCTGTTTTGCAGGGGGGGGTGACACTTTGCATGTGTTCCTTTTGGTCACACAGGATTGGTTGTGTTTAAGTAGCTAGGGATGCACACAATGTAGCACTTCCGTGGCAACATTCTCAGGGTGGTAAGGTTGTGACAGTTGACTGTCTCTTTGTCATCACCGATTGTCACCTGGTATGTGCCAGGCCCATCTGCACTCCGCAGGGGTGGGAGCTTAGGTGAAAAATGTGGCCACAAGCTGGGTCCGGGCTGCTTCACCACGTGCCTTTTCCCCTCCCATGGGCAGCGCCTGTGCCTTTGGTTGGGGGTGTGGGGGCACCACCATGTCCACCGGTACGTCCCGCCGTGTTGCAACATTGTGCAGGACACATGCTGCCACAATGATCCTGCACACGACTGGGGGTGCATATAGTAGCTGGCCGCCAGAGCGGTCAAGGGAGCGGAAGCGTGACTTGAGCACTCCCAATGTGCGCTCCACTATGTCCCTGGTTGCAATATGGGCAGCGTTGTATATTAACTGGGGTGGTGTGGTGGGGTCCCGGATTGGCGTCATCATGTGGTTGCTCAGCGGGTAGGCACTGTCCCCTGGGGAGGTGATAATGGTTGTGATTATTGGGGTTTGTGTATTTGGCTGTGTGTGACATGCATGCATGTGCACAGGCATTTGTACTCACCTAGGAGCCATGTGTCGCCATGCTGCCCAGCTTCCAGGTCCCGGCTCAGGGCGGACATTCTGTACATGAAACTGTCATGGGTGGAGCCAGGGTAGTTTGCATAGACAGAGGTGATGATTCCCTTAGCATCGCATACGACCTGCACGTTGATAGAATGCCAGTTCTTGCGGTTTCGATAGATGTGCTCAGTGGCCCTAGGTGGACGTAGGGCCACATGGGTGCAATCTATGGCACTGAGCACTTTGGGGAAGTGTGCCACCCTGTAAAAGTCCTGGACCACGGCCTGCCTTTCTGTGGGTGTTCTGGGCATGTAGATGTGCCTGTGGACAGAGGGGCGAGCTGTGATGATTGCCAACACCTGGTGTAGGCAGCGTGACTGTGTGGCCTGTGAGACCCCCCCACTATGGCAGTAGTCCGCTGAAATAACCCAGTGGGCAAAAAATGCAGGACATTGAGCACCTTCTCCAAAGGGCTCAATGCTTGGGAGCACAGGGTGGGTGATGTAAGGTCATCTTCACACTCCCTGACGAGATCTAGGATGATACGGGGTGGAAACCAATACCTGCCATATACCTGGTCATCAGGCATCCCAAAAAGGCTAGTCTGGGGAAAAAAATGTGGGCCCTGGCTATTCTCCTCCTCCTGCGGTGTCCCACAATCAGTGCTGCAACAAATGGAGCATTCATCGTAGCTGGATATATGTGTTTGTTGTTTGCGCGCACTTTTATACTGTGCACGGGGACGCTTCTGCCTGCCTTCGTTAGGCGGACATGTTGATGCCTATGCGCGTCTTTTGGCGTGCGCAGGTTTCCCGTGTTCAATTCCATGAATACGTGTTGTTTGTGTGCGTTCCGTGTATTTCCCTGTAGTACTTCCCCAGTTACTCCTTCTTTTTCAAGCGTTGTTCCCCATTCCGTGTGTTACGCCCCGTGTCCCCTCCCCTTTTTGGTGTGTACGCCGACGTTGTGCGTTTTCCCTGTGCATGTCGCGCACAGCATTCGGGATGTTGCAATGACGTGTGCGCCCGTGTGCGCCATGCACGGATTTGGCACACATCCTGGGGAAAACACGCGCAGGCCCTCCCTTGAATCGCATGCGTGCGCTTGCTTTTTCACTCTTGCGCCTGCTTGCGCTGCGATTTTCTGCGCAGATTTGTTCCATGAATTGGCCCCTTGGTGCATTTGACTGATGTTGGAAATCAGATTTTTCCTTTGAATTTCCAAAATGCATTTAAACAGTTTTTGTGAACACGTGAAATATGTAGTGAAGTATTTCTTAGTAGTTGTAGTAAATATAAGTAAAAAAAAGAAACAAATTAGAAGCAGTTTTTGTGTAAGTTAGAAAAAATAAATAAGTTCAGTCGAACATTTGTTAGTTCAGTATGTAAAACTCCCAAATTCTTTTTTTTAAAAAGGCTCTTTTAAGAGGCAACATTTGTTAACTAAATACAAGATAATTGATTTTGATTCCCTCAACGCTCTGCTGCACCTAGAATTTTCCAGAGGTCCACAGACTATTATACGGCCCGCAGACTATGCAGACTGCAAAATGTCCTGTGATTTATTTTTTACTTCTATTTTTCTTCTTTTTTTCTAGGAGAAGCAAGGAGGTAAGGTGGGGAGGGAACGGAGGGAAGGTAGGGAAGGGGCACCAACCACAGGCACCGAGGGGTAGGTGGACAGGGTAAGATGTTGATCATGCCTTAAATCTAAGGTTTCTTGTGTTCCTTGACCGAAGCCTCTAAAGCACTCTGAAACTGCTCCACCCTGCAGAGCGGTATGTTGCAGTACATACACACAACTGTGACCCTTGAAAGTTAAGGATCAGCAGCCTCCTGTACGGCCTGTGAGGCAGCCGGTGAGATCCTCTTCCCCACAGGAATAGCCTGTGTGGTGGCAAGAGCGGTTGACGAAGATGGGCTACAGGAAGATAGCCTTCTTCTCCCTAAAATAGAAGCAGCACCCGGGTGGTTGGATCGAGTATGGTGGTTCATGGAGGTGGTACCAAAGGAGTACTGCCCAGGTTGTCAGTGACTGAGTGCAACTCCACACTCAATGCATTTAACCTGGTCAGTCCAAGCTTTTGGTATCCCCCAATGGTGGCAAAAATCACCACACCCGTGATTGTCTTTGGATGCTGGAGGTAGGAACTGCCTCTACCTCGTCATCCTCCTCCGCATCATTGCACCTGTTCCCCTGTCCAGGCCCTCCAGTTGGTGGTGCCCCCTGGAAAGGAGGCATGGCCATGACAGATGCCATTGATGCAAATAAAGGTGCTTTGCAAAGCAGGTGTTTCTCATGATGCTCTCTCCTGGATTGCCAGATTGAGACTGGCTAAAATTACTGGGTGGGTCAGTTCAGCGTGACTGTCTGTGGAAAAAGTTGACAAATCAACTAAGAATTGCTCTAGGAGCTTTGGACGGGTAAACTTTCACCTTGAAACATCATAGATTGGCTAAAATACAGTTTCAACCTGTCCACCATGCACCAACACCATCTGGGTACACATCATTACGCCACACGGGTGCGGTCACATGATGACATCTGGGAACATCTGTGACACCAATGGGTATCCGTGGAAAATGGCGAACGGGGGACACCAGGTGCATGTACAGGAATGTCTGCAACCGGCGTGCTGTCCATGGACCAATTAAAAGTGCATCATGCAAGACTGACATGCCCAGACACAGCGCAATGTCCGCGGACTGCCCATTTCGTAAGCGGGCCCCCGAACAGTTGTATAGTATGCAGACTATTAACTGGGGATTAAAAAAAAGGAATTTATCACAGAATAATATATATAAAAAATAAATGTATTTATGAAAGGGATGGGTTATCGGATGGGTAACATAAATCGAGGAATTTGGAATTTGTATAATGTCATCATCGGGAAGGGAGGGAGAGATGTTTCATCAAACCGTCTTTGATTTATATTTTGTGAATTTGATTGAGGTGATTGCTGGGGGCAAGTGGGACAGGTACAAGTAGGACAGTGATAATCAACATTTCTAATAACATGATTTTTAACATAATTTAGAATTTCTTAAAAATCGTTTCTAAGGTCATCCAATTTTGAAGCCAAGATCATGATTTCATTGTGTCCAGTTCGGGATTGGGATTGTCTTTCTGAGGGGCAGCTCGTCCATAATGGTTGAGGGGGCATTGACCCACCGGGCTTGGCCCCCACTCACCCATTATGCAGGAACCAGCCAAGTGAAATATAAGCACGCCCTCAGCTATTTTTTAAGATGACTGAGTGCTATTAACTTTCCCTTTAACTGTTTAAGTTCCCTAGCTGTGCAAGCTCAATGATCCATGCAAGGCTAGGGCGTTTGCTTCCCCAGCCTTGCACAGCTCATTGGAAATGTTGGCTGGGGAACTGCATGCCTGCATGTACCAGGAGGTGCTCCTCACACATACAGACAACGCAGGATGGAGTGGGGTGTCTCGTCACCCACGCTCAGGCCCCTCTACACATGAGCATAAACCAGGAATATTCCTGATTCCTGTCCATGCAATCAGGGCCCCGAGTTCTGGTGAGGATAGACCATAACGAGAAGGTATGTTTGTTTATGTTCTGTTTTTTAAAAATTTGAATTATGTGTATGGATATGTGCATGCTTGTGTTAGGTGAATGAATGTATGGTGGTGAATGCTGGTGTGCATGAGAGCGTGATTGCTTTGTGCATGTTGTGTAAATTTGTGTGTATGTTTGTTTATTTATTATTTAAATGTGTATGGATGTGTGTATGCTTATGTTATGAGTGAGTGCATGATGGGTGCTTGTGTGAATGAGACAGAGTGCTTGCAGTATGTATGTTGTCTAAACTTGTGCATTTCTATGTTCATTCATTTTTTAAAATATGTGTATGGATGCGCGTATGCTTTTGTTATGAAGTGAGTGCATGATGAATGGTCGTGTGAGTGAAACAGAGAGTGTTTGCTGTGTGTATGTTGTGTAAATGTGTGTGTTTGTATGTTTACTTATTTAAATATCTGTATGGATGTGTGTATGCTTGTGTTATGAATGAGTGCATGATGGGTGGTCGTGTGAATGAGAAAGAGTGTTTGCTGTGTGCATGTTGTGTAAATGTGCGTGTTTGTATGATCATGTATTTATTATTTAAATATGTGTGTGGTGCATGTATATTTGTGTTATGAGTGAGTGCATGATGGGTGCTCGTGACTGTGAATGAGAAAGCGAGTGCTTGCTGTGTGTATGCTGTGTAGTTGTGTGTGTGGGTTTTTGTGCTGGTCCGAGATGATTTTGGTGAGTGGGGCTAGGTGGTTTGTACAACAAAGGCATTTAAAAACTGTCTTTGTTACACAAGCCCTTTCCCCAGCGGCCAATATTAGCTCTCTGTCTGAGGTGCTGTGGAGCCCAGGGGGCAGGTATGGTATTTGTTACTAGACAGCTATCATAGATGTCTAGGAACAAATACCATACCTGCCCCCTAGCCCCTCAGTGCCTGGCATACACACATAACCACATTGATTGTGTGCGTATGTGAGAAGCTTGTGACCCAGGGGACAGGCATGTCATTTTCTTAAATGGCCATCTATGATAGATGTCCAGTAAAAATAAAAACATGCCTTACCTCAGTGCCCTCCAATGCCTTGCATACACACAATCACATTTATTGTGTGCGTGTGAGGCCCTGGGGACCACGGGGCAGGCATGGCATTTTTTACTGGTTATGCCAAGTAAAGAATACCAGCCCAGTCCACTGGGGTTCCTAACACCTCAGATTCAATGTCAAGCCTGTCCCCTAAGCCCCCCAGCCCCTGGCATGTACACACAATTGATTATCTGTGCATGTGAGTCACTGGAGGGCAATGGGGGAAGAAATGCCATTTATTAATGGGCATCTGATAGATGCCTAGTAAAAAATACCATGACTTTGTCCTCCAGCACCTCGCATGCACACAATTAATGTGTGCCCGTGAGGCGCTGGGGGCATCAGAGGGCGGGCATGGCATTTTTTCCTTGGCATCCATGCCCAATAAAAAATGCCATGACCCCAGCTCCTGACATACATCTGCTCGCTGGGCCCTCCAGGGCCTCGCAATCACACTATATCACCATTCATCATTAATGTGATTATGTCTGAATCCAAGGCACTGCCATACCATGGAGTAGGCATGGCATTATTTACTGTGCGTGGTTGATAACGCAAGTATGATAAGTGTTATTATGTAGCTAGACTTTCATTTTAATGCAGCCAGTCTAGCCTTTTCTTATTGTGGTATGACATGTTATATTAGGCAGCTTTGATAATGCAAGCATGATCAGTGAAATTATCCTTTCTCTGGCATACCATATTGTTTTGGGCATCTTTGATAAAGCAAGCATGATAAGTGCCAATATGAAGCTAGACTGACATTTCAATGCAGCCAGTCTACTCATTTCGTATTGCGGGGTGACATTTTGTATTGGGCATCTTTGGTAAAGCAAGCATGATAAGTTTCATTACAAAGCAAGAGTATTTTGTATGCAACCAGTCTAGCCAGTTCTTATTGAGGCATGACATTTTGTATTGGGCATCTTTTATTAAGCAAGCTGGATCAGAGGTATTATTCTTACTGTGGCACGACAACTTGTATTATACATCTTTGGTAAAACAAGCATAAGTATTATTATGTAGCTAGACTGGCAATTTAGTACAGCCAGTTTGGACATGTTTTCATACTTTGACATGCATTTGTAATAGTAAAGCCAACTGGAGTATGTTCTTGCGTGGGGATACTGCCATATATTGGCAGAACAAACATGTATATGTTTACTTATAGTATCATTACTGGCATTGTGCACAAAGCAAATATGAGTATGTTCTTATATGGGAATAATAGGGTATAATAATACAGTCAGCATGGAAATGTATGAGCACAGCCAGTGTGAACATGTTTTATTCTGGCACATATTGTGGGAAAAGGCATAATAAAATGTGTTGGAGAAATGCTTCTGTGCACTGTTGGTGACTTACATCTATTGGTTTTTTTCATGAGTTACCCTCCAAATCCCAATTGCAAACTGGGACAAATATTTACACCCCTCTAATTCAACAGCCTCCACTGGTCTTTCTGATTGTTGGGATTCTCCACAATTAATATATGGTGTAGTTTCTTCATGTAAAATATGTACTATAAGAAAAGAAGAAATTTTTATTTCAAAGAGCTCTATATAAATTACATTATTTGTTTATATTGAAGGATGTATTGTTTTCTTCTAGACGCTCAAGTGTGTTTGCCATTTCTGGCAAAATAAAAAATTGTGATATTTTCTTATGAATGGTAATAATAGATACATTAATACAGTGGACTTACTATTTCGTAAGAGGTTGTTTTTGCAATGGGCTCCTGGTGAATCTCAGTCTGTATGAATAGTTGTACTAAACTGATAATATGAGATGTACAGTTCTGGTTTGTGCTTGGTGCATTCCATAATATTGTGTGCTAAATGAAAAAATAATGTTTCCATTTTGAAATATACAAAAAGGCATATTTGGGTGTAGTAAATATAAGTAATGGTGTTTTATTGGTTGAAGGGTACAACATTTTCTGTTGTCCCCTGTGCTTCTGGATTTAGTTGCTGCTACCTGCTATCCGTGGACTTTCGTACTGTCTGCAGACTTTATAACTGCTACATTGGGGGTGAGTATGATATAAGGAATTTGTAGCAAATGAAGGGGCGTCTGGTAAACTCTATGAAATTCAGTCAAATATCTCTGTTAAAGGGACGCTATGGTTAAGTTGCACTAATAAAAACCTATGAAATTCAGTGACTAATCTTGACCCAACCCCTAAATGTTGGACCGGCTTATAAATTTGGTGCCGTTTGACGGATCTGCTTTATTGTTTGCAAAAAGATTTTAGACCCAACCTTGAGTGTTTTTGCACAGTTTGGTGGGATTTTGTGAAGATTTTGTCAAGAGGGGGCAAAATTATAGTTGGGTCTCAACATTTTAGATGGCTAATCACTTTGGTGCTGTTTGACGAATCTGTACAAAAGTTTGCAAAAAAGTTATAGACCCTTCTTGAATGTTTGTGAAAAGTCTGAAAGGATTTTTGCAAGTGGCGGCTAAATTATAGTACTATCTTTTGTACATACATTTTGACAATTTTTAAAAAATAAAATATAGATGGATTTGCAGTAAAATTGTGCGAGGATCATTGACAAGGACCCAAAAGCATGGTTTTGCAAATGTGTCTGTGTTTTATTTTTTGGAAGTGCCATAATGTAGGTACAATAATAGTGATATTTGGTGTCTGAGGTATGTAGCCTATTGCCATGGCAAGTGGCCAGATTGTCCGGGTCATGTCCGATGACCCAGACAATCTGGCCACTGGTCATGACCACGAGGGATCGGCAATGGGGTTAAAGTGGGGAGGGCCACCAGGGACCGGTTATGTGTTAAAGCTTTTCCAAATAGGTATAGGTTTGAATTGGAAAAACATTCTGCTCAGGGCTACAGTCCAAAGTACTGGACGTAATAGCAGCAAACTTGCAAAAGGAGCCTCAGCAAGGACCTGAAAGCATAGTTTTGCAAATCTGTCCTGTGCTTTATTTTTTCCAAAGTGTAAACATGCAAGTACAAAAATAGTGATTTAACTTTGGTGCATGGGCAGTGGGCCTGGCCCTGAGCAAGGACAAATGTGTTCTCTGATTTGCATATTGGGGGCATGTGGCATGGCCAAAGACCTAGGTTTGAATGGGAAAACAAATTCTGCTTGCAGCTACAGCCCAAAGTGATGAACAGGATTGCAACAAACATCTGTGAGGAGCATCGATAAGGACCTACAAGCAAGCTTTTGCAAATCTGTCCTGTGTTTTATTTTTTCAAAAGTGTCAAAATTATAGTACTACAAAAACGTGTGATATAACTTTGGTTTCTGGGCAGTGGGCCTGGCCCTCAGCAAGGAGAAATACATGGACGTAATTTGGGGTACCCCTGCAGTCTCAGCAGCGACCCCTGCTGTCTCCCCTGCTACCCTGGCCAAAAGAACAACTGGCTGCGGGTGCCCAATCGTCTCTTACAAGCATATCTCGACACTCGCTGCTGGAGGACAAAGGTTTGACTTCTCTGCATTAGATACACGTCAATGTGTATGTTTTAACTGCACATGGTGTGTTTAATTTAAGGGGTATAAACTCGATCCGAAGCGCCACATTAGGCGTTGATTGTTGCAGTTTCTAGAAGAGAGGAGAGTTCTCTTAATCCTTCATGCATGCAACAAAGGCGCAATTGAACTCAATTATGTGTTAATTTCTTTGTTTACAAGAAAGTGTAATACGTCGACTAGAGCGCCGATGGCCTTGCAGCAGAATGTTACATTGTGGCTTGAGGGGCCGGTCTTGTGTGTTATTGTGCACTGGTTATCAATATCTTGGTCAATCCTCAGCTACTTGTCTAGAAATTTGGGTAGGCAAGCTGGGTTCTTCGATCACGAAGTGCACCCCTCCTGAAATGTCTTAATTTGCTCCCACAATGGCATGTCCTGCCCCTAGTTGAGAATACCTCCGGGTCACGGTTCAGCACTCCACAAGTGTTGTGCCATTGGGGGTAGATATCAGGCACCCCCTAAAGTGATGTTGGAGGGGCAGGGAGCCTAACCTATACCAAAACTTGGTTTGTGTTAGGGTGGAATGTTTTGGTGTGGGCTACTTCATTGTGTAGGAATTAATGTTGCTGATGGGCTTTCCATGTTGTCTCATAATCTTGCAGCACCATTTCAGGTACTGGGAGTCTTTGAATAGTTAGCATAACATAGCATAACATAGCAGGCGTATTTGTAAAGCGCATGTTCACCCCTTAACGGGCATCTTGGAGCTAATAACAGATGTTTATTTATTGTTAATAACAGATGTTTATTTATTGTTACCCAACTTAATGGTACTCATTTTATCGACCTCAGAAGGATGAAGGGCTGAGTGGACCTGCTGAGATTCGAACCTGTGACCTTGAGCCCAAACACAGGTTCCTGTAGTGGATGCATTAGTCCACTGAGTCACAGACCCGGACCTAGTGAAGGACCCATTGTGTGTCAATCTCAAAGTGGAAAGTGGCCATGCCCCCTATACAAAAGGCACGTAGCCCTCCCCCTTCTGTCCTATGCCTTGGCACTGGCCATGCCCCCTAGAGCTAATTCCCCACCAAATTTCAACCACACTTCCAACAGTTAAGGGACAGTGCTTGGGCAGATAGCACAGTGAGCTAAAGGTTTTCCCCTGATATTTGTGTGTAGCCTGCTGTGGCAGGTTGGAATCCTGGCAGAGTGAACTCAGCCTTTCATCCTTCTGAGTTCGATAAATTGAGTACTGCTCTGAGGGATAACAATATCTTCTGTTATTTCACCGCTCTGAGACCCATGGGTGTGTAGTGCTGTATGAGAAATACATTATTCTTACTATTATACACCTATAACTGGGACTGAGTGCTTCCTGAGGACAATTACTATTAACCAGAACAAATACCCTCATTTTACAAGCAGGATGAGGCCATACAGTATTTTGTTTTTGTTTTATATTTTTTCATTGGAAATACAAATTGATTCCGCAGGAAATACTGTACCAATGGCATTTTCATTGCAGAAACCATCTCATTGCCGGGTGCGTTACATAGACACAATCAAGGTAATTCATAGAATTTCGCACAAAAGTGGCGCACGCGGCTGGCGCACAGTGTCCCGTGGGATACACTGCGCCAGCCGCGTGCGATAAAATCCATTTCATCGCACAGCGTATTCATGGATTTTAGCCTCCAAAACCATCCGTGGCACAGTGTGGCGCAGCGACCCTGCAGCAGCGCCAGTTACGCCCCCAAGAACGCCCTCGCGTAAGGAAAAGCCATCAAAATCCCCAATTCATCGCAAATGTCTGCGCTAACCCTGGACCAGTTCACAGGGCTGCCAAACAGCAAACGCCAAGCGGGGAACGTGTATTTCAGGGGTTCGCGGGAAGTTTCACGCGCAATTGTCCTGGGTACATGTCTATCAGGGGTGCGCCTGAAGTAACACACGCGATTCCATCAGGGCACATATATTTCAGGGGTGCGCGGAAAGTTCCACACGCGATTGTCCTGGGTACGTGTGTTCCAGGGATGCATGGGAAGTTTCACACGCAAATCCAGCAGGGTACGTGTATTTCAGAGGTGCGGGGGAATTTCCACACGCGTTTGTCCTGGGTCCGTGTATTCCAGGGGTGCGCGGGAAGTATCACACGCGATTCCATCAGGGAACGTGTACTTCAGGGATGCGCGTGAAGTTACACACGCGAATTCAGCAGGGTACGTGTCTTTCAGGGGTGCGCGGGAAGTATCACACACAAATCCAGCAGGGTACGTGTATTTCATGGGTGCGCGGGGAGTACTACACGTGAATTGGCCATGTGGGTCCTCCCAGGTGTTCCCTCTACACGCTCCATGGCCTCTGCAGGCAGCCCACACCACAGGGGACTACCCTGCACCCCTGCTCATGTCCCGCAGGCAGCCCATCCACCATGGGCATGCCCCCCATCCCAGCCAGATGTCACCTTGCACTACTGATCAACAACGCATGTCTCCCAGCACCCTCACCCCCCAGCACTGTGGGGCACCTGCCAGCAGGCCCCCACTCATGTCCAACTCATGTCCCTCTGCACCCCCACACCCCAGCATCCAGGGGCACCCTCCACCATGCCCCCACTCATGTTTCCCAGCACCCCCACCCCCCAGCATCCAGGGGCACCCTCCACCAGGCCCCCACTCATGTCTCCCAGCACCCCCACCCCCCAGCAGTGCAGGGGCACCCTCCACCAGGCCCGCACCCATGTCCAACTCATGTCCCCCTGCACCCCCACCCCCAGCAATGCAGGGGCACCCTCCACCAGGCCCCCACTCATGTCCAACTCATGTCCCTCTGCACGCCCACCCCCCAGCATCCAGGGGCACCCTCCACCATGCCCCCACTCATGTCCCTCTGCACCCCCACCCCCCAGCATCCAGGGGCACCCTCCACCAGGCCCCCATTCATGTCTCCCAGCACCCCCACCCCCCAGCAGTGCAGGGGCACCCTCCACCAGACTCCCACTCATGTCTCCCAGCACCCCCACCCCCCAGCACTGTGGGGCACCTGCCAGCAAGCCCCCACTCATGTCCAACTCATGTCCCTCTGCACCCCCACCCCCCAGCATCCAGGGGCACCCTCCACCATGCCCCTACTCATGTCCCTCTGCACCCCCACCCCCCAGCATCCAGGGGCACCCTCCACCAGGCCCCCACTCATGTCTCCCAGCACCCCCCAGCAGTGCAGGGGCAACCTCCACCATGCCCCCACTCATGTCCCTCTGCACCCCCACCCCCCAGCATCCAGGGAAACCCTCCACCAGGACCCCACTCATGTCTCCCAGCACCCCCACCCCCAGCAGTGCAGGGGCACCCTCCACCAGGCCCCCACTCATGTCTCCCAGCACCCCCACACCCAGCACTGTGGGGCACCTGCCAGCAGGCCCCCACTCATGTCCAACTCATGTCCCTCTGCACCCCCACCCCCCAGCATCCAGGGGCACCCTCCACCATGCCCCACTCATGTCCCTCTGCACCCCCACACCCCAGCATCCAGGGGCACCCTCCACCAGGCCCCCACTCATGTCTCCCAGCACCCCACCCCCCAGCAGTGCAGGGGCACCCTCCACCAGGCCCCCACTCATGTCCAACTCATGTCCCCCTGCACCCCCACCCCCCAGCAGTGCAGGGGCACCCTCCACCAGGCCCCCACTCATGTCTCCCAGCACCCCCACCCCGCAGCAGTGCAGGGGCACCCTCCACCAGGCCCCCGCTCATGTCTCCCAGCACCCCCACCCCCCCAGCACTGTGGGGCACCTGCCAGCAGGCCCCCACTCATGTCCAACTCATGTCCCTCTGCACCCCCACTTCCCAGCATCCAGGGGCACCCTCCACCATGCCCCCACTCATGTCCCTCTGCACCCCCACCCCCCAAGATCGATGGGCACCCTCCACCAGGCCCCCAATCATGTCTCCCAGCACCCCCCCCCCAGCAGTACAGGGGCACCCTCCACCAGGCCCCACTCATGTCCAACTCATGTCCCCCTGCACCCCCACTCCCCAGCAGTGCAGGGGCACCCTCCACCAGGCCCCCACTCATGTCCAACTCATGTCCCCCTGCACCCCCACCCCCCAGCATCCAGGGGCACCCTCCACTAAGCCCCCACTCATGTCCAACTCATGTCCTTCTGCACCCCCACCCCCCAGCATCCAGGGGCACCCTCCACCATGCCCCCACTCATGTCTCCCAGCACCCCCACCCCCCGCAGTGCAGGGCACCCTCCACCATGCCCCCACTCATGTCCCTCTGCACCCCCACCCCCCAGCATCCAGGGGCACCCTCCACCAGGCCCCCACTCATTTCTCCCAGCACCCCCACCCCCCAGCAGTGCTGGGGCACCCTCCACCAAGCCCCCACTAGTGTCCAACTCATGTCCCCCTGCACCCCCACCCGCCAGCATCCAGGGGCACCCTCCACCATGCCCCCACTCATGTCTCCCAGCACCCCCATCCCCCAGCAGTGCAGGGGCACCCTCCACCAGGCCCCCACTCATGTCTCCCAGCACCCCACCCCCCAGCACTGTGGGGCACCTGCCAGCAGGCCCCCACTCATGTCCAACTCATGTCCCTCTGCACCCCCACCCCCCAGCATCCAGGGGCACCCTCCACCATGCCCCCACTCATGTCCCTCTGCACCCCCACCCCCCAGCATCCAGGGGCACCCTCCACCAGGCCCCACACATGTCTCCCAGCACCCCCACCCCCCCAGCAGTGCAGGGGCACCCTCCACCATGCCCCCACTCAGGTCCCGCTGCACCCCCACCCCCAGCATACAGGGGCACCCTCCACCAGGCCCCTACTCATGTCTCCCAGCACCCCCACCCCCCAGCAGTGCAGGGGCACCCTCCACCAGGCCCCACTCATGTCTCCCAGCACCCCCACCCCCCAGCAATGCAGGGGCACCCTCCACCATGCCCCCACTCATGTCCCTCTGCACCCCCACCCCCCCAGCATCCAGGGGCACCCTCCACCAGGCCCCCACTCATGTCTCCCAGCACCCCCACCCCCCAGCAGTGCAGGGGCACCCTCCACCAGGCCCCCACTCATGTCCAACTCATGTCCCCCTTCACCCCCCCCCGCAGTGCAGGGGCACCCTCCACCAGGCCCCCACTCATGTCCAACTCATTTCTCCCTGCACCCCCACCCCCCGCAGTGCAGGGGCACCCTCCACCAGGACCCCACTCATTTCCCCCAGCCACCACATCATCAGAATCTAGATCCCTGGCCCTTATGGGCTGCCTCCACATGCCAAACACCCACCCAAGTATTGCATCCACCCACTTAGAAATGCCAATTACATGATACAACCCCAATGGCAAGTATGTAAATGAACACATGTCCCTCACATACACACAATGGGTGTCAGTGAATGTCAAAACACATATCATGACATGCATGAAACCAATGAGATGCTAATGCACATTGAAGTTTGATGAAGAAAATGTATTAAAAGCAACATAAATGGAATCAAAAATAAACAAACGACAATGGGAATTAAAAACAAAAAGCAGCATGTCCGTAAAATAATGTAAAACCGCAAATCATAAACCAAAGGAAAGGTGTCCAAAGTCACAGTTCAAAAAAGTAAATCCAAAGGAAAATCAAAACCGAAAACCATTGCTCCATGGGTAAATTCCAAATAAAAAAATAAAATCCAACAGTCAACTATATACAATTTAACCAACCCAGGGTCCATGATCCCAACAGAAGAAATTAAACCTATCTACTAATACTACCTAATTTAAAAAATATATACAAAAATGTGGTCCATTGTCCAAAAGGTCCCAAAAAAAACAGAAAAACCAAAGGAAACCTAACACTAACTACATAACTATTTACAAGGGCAGCGGGCTAGTCCGACGGCTCACTTCGGGATGTTCCCGGCCAGGGCATCATCGAACTCCTGCTCAATGTCCCAGAGGCGGTCCTCCTCCATGGCCCCGAGGGTCTGCAGGGCCGACGACATGTTCTCCTCCAACTCCCTGCGGATTGCCTCGAGGCACTCGGCCCGCCTCAGGGCCCTCCGCATGGAGTTCTCCGCCCTGACCATCGTGAGCCGTGCCTCTTCCGCCCGCTGCCGCTCCGCATCTATGGCGTGGCCCAACCGCTGCCACACGGAAGACATTTCTGGTCCTGGGTCCCCCTGCCCTCCGGCCGATGCCTGCCCCTCCGATGTCAAAGGCCCCGAGCCATCATGGCTCCCACCTCGTTGCTGCTGCTGCTGTGCCTGTGCCCTGGCTCCTGCTGCCTGCACATCCTCCACCGGCCGGGGTGCAGTCGTTGATGTGGCCACCCCTGCTGGACGTCCGACTCCCGACTGTGGCAGGGATGTGTCCTCCACCAGCCTGGCCGCACCGTCAGAGGCAGCTCCACAGGGCACCCAGGTGACAAATGGGTGGAAAGATGGCACGGAGGACGACTGGCGCATAGGGTGTTCAGTTGAGGAGGGGGTCGGAACAAGCTGCAGCAAATGGAGGAATCCGGCCTGGATGACCTGTCCCAGTAGGCCGACGCGGTCAACGAGCCATTCGAGATGACGTGCAGTCTCCTCATGAAAAGACTGCAGGTCACCTCGCATGGCCCGTTGACGCAACGCCACACCAGTCAGGACAGGCTCAACCCGTACCTGGATAGCCACGTCTGCAGGCAGAGGAAGGCCAGTTGTTGTAAGCTCATCCCCTGCCTGAAAATGGGTCTGGACGTAGGCATCCCTGCTGGTGCAAGATGATGCAGTGACAGGATCAGGGACAGGATTGCACACAGGCACCTCCGCGGTGGCCTGTGCTGCCTCCTGTCCCTGGTCCTGCACTGCACCACTAGCACCAGTGGAATCCCCACCTCCAGACCCCGTCTCTGTCGCTTGCACGGCCTCCTCCTCCACCAAACCCCCCACCAACCTGGATGACTCTGTGCCATCTTCCCCCGTTGGGTCCTGTGGGGTCCCAGCTGCCCCTTCTGCTGCCGAGGAGTCCAACTCCGACCTCCGCCTCTTGGACCTCCCCCCGGCAGCTGCGGCCTGGGACACGGCACCGGACTCCTCACTCCCCGACGAGATGACAACCTGGGAGGGGAGCCGGGCCTTGCGTCTCCGGCTGGCGGTGCGATCCCCGCCGCTGTACTCCACAGCACCTTCTCTGCCCTCTTCATCAGTTGACGCTGCAGACAGGGAGAAATAAAACACAGGCATCAGGGCACTGTACAATGGACACATACACACATGACAGTTGTACATGAGTGGCATTGGCAAACCTCAGACATGGAATCACAATCACCAACACACATGTCATTTCAACTCGCACACATGAGCCATACCACAGCCATATCGCAACAGCCAGCACCATCCATACACATACAACAGCATGAGCAGGCAAAGGTGACCCAGACATCACATGCAACACAGGGAGTGCACTACACATGCACACACACCACCACACTTGCATGCGTGTGTACACCTTTGCCAACTGTCACAGTATTCAGAATGGCATCCATGTCACATCTGCCAATCAGGCTTCCACATCCCGCTGTCACATGCATCTTTGCTGCATCACTGTTGCACCCTTGTCAAATACACACACATGCACATGTACACACTGCTGATACATGCAGCTGAAACCAAAATTCATGTGTGACATCACGAACATGCCTACTTACATACACAATCATCTAAACATGTGTGCCCACACAACTGCATTTGGCATGCAAGCCTACACACACAAGCACCATCCATGTCTCACACAAGCGCTGGAATGACCTGAAGCGCAGAGCAAAGAAAAAGCTGGCCTCAAGTCATGCAGCAACTCTAGTGACTGGAGGTGGGTCTCCAGCAGAGGACATAGAACTTACTCCACATGAGTATGTTGCTGGGACCTACGCACGGAGGAACAGATCCAAGGCGTGGGAGACCTGCCAGATTACGAGGCATTGTCCGGTGAGTGCACATGCATGTGTGTGTCATCCATGTGCATGGTGTGTGTGTGAGGGCTTCTGATTGAGTGCCAGGTGAGGGTGTTTGTGCCTGAGTGGTTTGGGTCACCCATGTGCTTCATCCAATACATTCTGCGCACCAGGATTTGGGTATTGCAGTATCCCTTCTGGCAACAGTAGACATTCAGCCCAACCTCACGCCAGTTGCCCTTGAAGTGTCATCTTGCCACAACATAGTTGCGTATTATTCTTTGTTCATTCAGGCTGATTGTCGGCATTCAACCACTTTCACTAGGCATTTCTCAGTCCTATTGTCACATGTCTGACATGGCTATGGTTCATGCCATCTGTGTGTCATGTATGTGTATTGGACATGCCAATCACAGGCCAATGGGTGATGGTACTGCTAGCCAGCATGCAGAAAATGTGTTGGTCTTCCATCTTGGTGTCATCAATGTGTGCCATTTGCCTCCCCTTCATACGCAGTGACGGTGCATGCATGGGAGGGTTATAGTCATGTGGGACATGTGTCAATGAAGTACTGTTTCTGTTGCTTCTCAGCCCTAATTGTGTGCCATGGTGCTAATGCCTGTTCCTATTTCTTTTCTTTCATGTCTTTTCAGGGGATGACGCACTTGATACTGCTGGGGTTGTGGAGATGGTGCAGACCCAGGAGGGGTCTCAGGCCCGACCGGGCACCAGTGAGGGACGTGGTGTGGTGGTGGATGAGAACCCACATTTGCTGCAGACCATCATCTCAAGGGGTGTCTCTGGGTGCACCTCCCCCGAGCTCTATTCAGGTGTCGATTCGGATGATGAGACCTATGTGTCGTCGCAGGTAAGTGTTTCTGGGAGGGATTCTGTACTGTCCAACCCACCTGCACCAGGGGTAGAACCCTCAATGGGGATGTCAGTGTTGGTAGGTCCGCCTTTGGTGGTTACGGAAGCAGGGTCACACTCCGCAACATCTGATCCTGTTCCTGGGCCAGCAGATCAGAGGGGGAATGCAGTCCTGCAGCCTCTGGCAGTGCAGGCACAGCAAGGCGCAGTTCGCCTTGTCCCAGACAGGTGTGGTGCCCGCCGACCTGGCAATACCGCATGGGAGCAATCCATATACGGTATGGCAAACCAACAGGCAGCATCATCTGAGATGATGGCTCAGGCCATGGATAGGGTGGCCACTTCCATTTTCCCCCAAGAAAGGCTGATTGAACAACTACAGCAGGCAACAGACTCCATTTGCCAGTCACACAATGAGGACATGTTGGCGTCCAACAGGAAAGGCGGGCGGCACTGGCGGCTCTGCGGGAAGCCATTTCTATTGAGTCCCAGGGCCACAGAGAAGCCCTGAGGGTGGAACTCCGTCAGCTCAGGGTAACTCTTGTTGAGCTTGAGGCTTCAACTAACACAAGGACAGAACAGCAGCTGGAGCGGCTCACACGTACGTTCTCAGCTGAGATGCAGGCAACTAGGGAGGAGGTCCGGGCATCCCGTGAGTTGTTGCATGGGGACCTCCGCACGATTATCCTCCAGAACCAGACCTTTCACACCCGCATGCTTGCTGCCATGGAGGACCCGACTAGGGCTTTGCGTGGGCTGCCTCCCATAGTGCCACCACCTCCTGATGCAGCTGCAGAGGGTGAGGAGAGCGACAGCAGCAAATCTCACACAATAGGGTAGCCGTGCATGCCATGAGCCCATGGAGGTGTTTTTTTTTCTGCAAGATCCACACAGGTGGGTTTTGGTGTGCACCCTGTCCTCGGACCTCCTGGGTGGCCTCCCCCACCCCCCTGGCCCATTCATGGCCATTTTTGATTTTTGATTTTTGATTTTTGATTTTTTGGACAGTGTGTTGCCTTGTGTGGCTCCCATGGGCATACGCTGTATTGTGGCTGGGCACATGCAGGCTTGTCCTGAATTTGGGTCAGATGCTTGGGTTTGTGTGACACACACCCATCCTGCTTCCCGTTTCCATAGGCTTGCAAAGAGTGTGCCCAAGTGACATTGATTTACACAGTGACGTTGGACTCCCATTTGATGTGTGGGCAGTCTGTAGTCAATACTGTGTATACATTCCTAGTGCATATTGTTGTTGTATTGTACTCTGCATGGTGTATTGATATGTACCTCTGCATCCATCTCATCCTCCTAATTTGCAGGTCCATTTCTCATGTCTTCACAAGGCGGTCTACTTTGGAAATGGAGTCCATGTTGTAAGCAGTGCACCTACACTTTTGTGTGGCGCTAACACTGTACAGTTGGAAGTGTTCGAAGTGCTGGCATTATCAGGTAGTGAGGCTACCAATTTTTTAAGTCTGTACTGTCATGTTTATGGTAGGTTGGAGGTTGTGTAGGTGATTAGTATTATTGGTAAATATTTGGTAATGTGTGTTGTTGGTCCTGCACTACTGTGAGCATTTCATGTGTGGCCAGTTTCCATTAGGGACACTGTAGTTTGTGACACTTGAGTCATGTTGTGGGGATTAATTTGTTTGCTCTCACATAGCATGACATGCCATGGTGTGTTGTGTGGCGGTGCCGGGGAGGGGTTGGGTGACATGGCACTGTTCTCATGTTGTATTTTGCAAGTGGGTATTCATTTTTGCTGCATAGAAGTGTGTCTTTTGATGACACTGCATTGGTGGTGTTTGTGTAGGTAGGGATGCACACATTGTGACACTTCCAGATGAACAATCTCAGGCTGCTATGGTTCTGACAGTTGACTGTCCCTTTGTTCATCATAATTGTCAGATTGAGTCATCATTGATTGGCAGATGGTATGTGCCAGGGCTGTGTGCACTCCACAGGGGTGTGATTTCTATGTGAAGTAATTAGCCACCAGCTGCGTACGGGCTGCCTCACCCCGTGCCCTTTCCCCTCCCATGCGCAGCGGGCGTGCATGTGGTTGGGGACGTGGGGGCACCACCATGTCCACAGCCAGGCCCCGGCGTGTTGCAACATTGTGCAGGACACATGCTGCCACTATGATCCTGCACACTACTGGGGGAGCGTATAACAGCTGCCCGCCAGAACGGTCAAGGGAGCGAAAGCGTGACTTGAGCACTCCAAATGTGCGCTCCACTATGCCCCGGGTTGCAATATGGGCTGTGTTGTATCTTACCTCGGGAGGCGTGATGGGGTTCCGAATTGGCGTAATCATGTGGGTGCTCAGAGGGTAGGCACTGTCCCCTGGGGAGGTGGTGATGGGGATCATTAGTGGGGTAGTGACATTACTCTGTATCTGTCATGCATGCGTGTGCTGTGGCATTTATACTCCCCAAGCAGCCATGCATCGCCATGCCGCCCAGCTTCCATGTCCCGGTTTAGGGTTGACATCCTGTAAATGAAGCTGTCGTGGGTGGACTCTGGATAGTTGGCATATACTGAGGTGATGATTCCCTTGGCATCACATACTACCTGGACGTTGATGGAATGCCAGTGCTTGCGGTTTCTATAGATTTGCTCAGATCCCCTGGGGGGACGTAAAGCCACATGGGTGCAATCAATGGCACCTAGCACTTTGGGGAATTGTGCCACCCTGTAGAAATCCTGGCTGACAGCCTGCCTTTCTGCAGGTGTTCTGGGCAGGTATATGTGCCTGCGGACTGATGGGCGTGCAGTGATGATGGCCAACACCTGGCGTAGGCACCGTGACTGCGTGGCCTGTGACACCCCCCACTATGGCACTTGTCCGCTGAAATGATCTGGTAGCCAAGAAGTGCAGTACATTCAGGACCTTCTCCAGGGGGCTGAGTGCTTGGGAGCACAGGGTGGGTGATGTGAGGTCATCCTCCCACTCACTGACCAGGTTGAGTATTATGTGTGGTGGAAACCTGTACCTCCCATACACCTGGTCATCAGGCATACCAAATAGGCTGGTTCTGGGTGTGAAGATTCTGGCCCTGACTATCCTTCTCTTCCTCGTGCGGTATCTCACGGCCACTGCTGCTAGGAACGGTATATTCATCCTGGCGTCTGAGCTTGTTTGTTGTTTGCGCACTCTTTTATGCTGCGCGGGACGTGTGCCTGCTTCATGCTGGCGTATGTGTTTCCAGATTGGACCTTTTTTTTTGGCGCGTTGTAGGCGACTGTGTAAATCTTCCTGCCCACCCCAGGAATACACGTAACACGCTCTCCCAGGCCCAGTCGCGAGTAAATATTCCGCCCACCCCTGGAATACACGTACCCCACTCTCATAGGCCCAGTCACGTGTGGAAGTTCACACGAAACCCGTAATACACGTAGCCTGCTGATATCGCGTGTGGAAGTTCACGCGGACCCATAATACACGTACCCTGATGAAATTGCGTGTAAGACTACCCGCGCACCACTGAAATACACGTACCCAGGCAAATCGCACTGCTGGGGGTGGGGGGTTGGGAGACAGGAGTGGGGGCCTGGTGGAGGGTGCCCCACAGTGCTGGGTGTGGGGGTGCTTGGAGACATGAGTGGGGGCATGGTGGAGGGTGCCCCTGCACTGCTGGGGGGTGGGTGTGCTGGGAGACATGAGTGGGGGCATGGTGGAGGGTGCCCTGCACTGCAGGGGGGTCGGGGTGCTGGGAGACATGAGTGGGGGCATGGTGGAGGGTGCCTCTGGATGCTGGGGGGTGGGGGTGCAGAGGGACATGAGTTGTACATGAGTGGGGGCCTGCTGGCAGGTGCCCCACAGTGCTGGGGATTGGGGGTGCAGGGAGACAGGAGTGGGGGTCTAGTGGAGGGTGCCCCTGACTGCTGGGGGGTGGTGGTGCAGGGGGACATGAAGTGGGGGCCTGGTGGAGGGTGCCCCACAGTGCTGGGGGGTGGTGGTGCAGGGGAACATGAAGTGGGGCCTGGTGGAGGGTGCCCCTGACTGCTGGGGGGTGGTGGTGCAGGGGGACATGAGTGGGGGCCTGGTGGAGGGTGCCCCACAGTGCTGGGGGTGGGGGTGCAGGGAGACAGGAGTGGGGGTCTAGTGGAGGGTGCCCCTGACTGCTGGGGGGTAGTGGTGCAGGGGGACATGAAGTGGGGGCCTGGTGGAGGGTGCCCCACAGTGCTGGGGGGTGGTGGTATAGGGGGACATGAAGTGGGGGCCTGGTGGAGGGTGCCCCTGACTGCTGGGGGGTGGTGGTGCAGGGGGACATGAGTGGGGGCCTGGTGGAGGGTGCCCCACAGTGCTTTGGGTGGGGGTGCAGTGAGACAGGAGTGGGGGCCTGGTGGAGGGTGCCCTACAGTGCTGGGGGGTGGGGGTACAGGGAGACAGGAGTGGGGGCCTGGTGGAGGGTGCCCCTGGATGCAGGGGGGTAGGGGTACAGGGGGACATGAGTTGGACATGAGTGGGGGCCTGGTGGAGGGTGCCCCACAGTGCTGGGGGTGGGGGTGCAGGGGGACATGAAGTGGGGGCCTGGTGGAGGGTGCCCCTGGATGCTGGGGGGTGGGGGTACAGGGGGACATGAGTTGGACATGAGTGGGGGCCTGGTGGAGGGTGCCCCACAGTGCTGGGGGTGGTGGTATAGGGGGACATGAAGTGGGGGCCTGGTGGAGGGTGCCCCACAGTGCTGGGGTGGGGGTGCAGGGAGACAGGAGTGGGGGTCTAGTGGAGAGTGCCCCTGACTGCTGGGGGTTGGTGGTGCAGGGGGACATGAAGTGGGGGCCTGGTGGAGGGTGCCCCTGGATGCTGGGGGGTGGGGGTACAGGGGGACATGAGTTGGACATGAGTGGGGGCCTGGTGGAGGGTGCCCCACAGTGCTGGGGGGGTGGTGGTGCAGGGGGGCATGAGTGGGGGCCTGGTGTAGGGTGCCCCACAGTGCTGGGGTGGGGGTGCAGGGAGACAGGAGTGGGGGTCTAGTGGAGAGTGCCCCTGACTGCTGGGGGTTGGTGGTGCAGGGGGACATGAAGTGGGGGCCTGGTGGAGGGGGCCCCACAGTGCTGGGGGTGGTGGTTCAGGGGGACATGAAGTGGGGGCCTGGTGGAGGGTGCCCCACAGTGCTGGGGGTGGGGGTGCAGGGAGACAGGAGTGGGGGCCTGGTGGAGGGTGCCCTACAGTGCTGGGGGTGGGGGTGCAGGGAGACAGGAGTGGGGGCCTGGTGGAGGGTGCCCCTGGATGCAGGTGGGTGGGGGTGCAGGGGGACATGAGTTGGACATGAGTGGGGGCCTGGTGGAGGGTGCCCCACAGTGCTGGGGGGTGGGGGTGCAGGGGGACATGAAGTGGGGGCCTGGTGGAGGGTGCCCCACAGTGCTGGGGGTGGGGGTGCAGGGAGACAGGAGTGGGGGCCTGGTGGAGGGTGCCCCTGGATGCAGGGGAGTGGGGGTGCAGGGAGACAGGAGTGGGGGCCTGCTGGAGGGTGCCCCTGGATGCTGGGGATGCTGGGAGACATGCGTTGGTGGGCAGTAGTGCAAGGTGACTAGGGGGCATGACCATGGTGGATGGGCTGCCTGCGGGACATGTGCAGGGGTGCAGGGTAGTCCCCTGTGGTGTGGGCCGCATGCAGGGGCCATGGAGGGTGTAGAGGGAACAGCTGGGAGGACCCACATGGCCATTTCACATGTAGGACTCCCCGGCACCCCCGAAATACACGTAGGCTGCTGGATTCGCGTGTGGAATTTCCCACACTCCCGGAGTGCACGTACCCTGCTGAAATCGCATGTGGAACTTCACACGCACACCGAAATACACGTACCCTGCAAATTCGCGTGTGAAACTTCCAGCGCACCCCGAAATACACGTACCCAGGCCAATCGCGTGTGGAACTTCCCGCGAACCCCGTAATACACGTACCCTGATGAAATCGCATGTAAGACTACCCGCGCACCCCTGAAATACACGTACCCAGGCAAATCGCACTGCTGGGGGGTGGGGGGGTTGGAGACATGAGTGGGGGCCTGGTGGAGGGTGCCCCACAGTCCTGGGGGGTGGGGGCGCAGGGGGACATGAGTGGGGGCCTGGTGGAGGGTGCCCTACAGTGCTGGGGGGTGGGGGTGCAGGGAGACAGGAGTGGGGGTCTGGTGGAGGGTACCCCTGGATGCACGGGGTGCGGGTGCAGGGGGACATGAGTTGGACATGAGTGGGGGCCTGGTGGAGGGTGCCCCACAGTGCTGGGGTGTGGGGGTGCAGGGGGACATGAAGTGGGGGCCTGGTGGAGGGTGCCCCACAGTGCTGGGGGTTGGGGGTGCAGGGGGGCATGAGTCGGGGCCTGGTGGAGGGTGCCCTGCACTGCTGGGGGTGGGGGTGCAGGGAGACAGGAGTGGGGGCCTGGTGGAGGGTGCCCTACAGTGCTGGGGGGTGGGGGTGCAGGGAGACAGGAGTGGGGGCCTGGTGGAGGGTGCCCCTGGATGCAGGGGGCTGGGGGTGCAGGAGGACATGTGTTGGACATGATTGGGGGCCTGGTGGAGGGTGCCCAACAGTGCTGGGGGGTGAGGGTGCAGGGGGACATGAAGTGGGGGCCTGGTGGAGGGTGCCCCACAGTGCTGGGGGTGGGTGTGCAGGGAGACAGGAGTGGGGGTCTGGTGGAGGGTGCCCCTGGATGCAGGGGGGTAGGGGTGCAGGGGGACATGAGTGGGGGCCTGGTGGAGGGTGCCCCTTGATGCAGTGGGGTGGGGTGCAGGGAGACAGGAGTGGGGGCCTGCTGGAGGGTGCCCCTGGATGCTGGGGATGCTGGGAGACATGCGTTGGTGGGCAGTAGTGCAAGGTGACTAGGGGGCATGACCATGGTGGATGGGCTGCCTGCGGGACATGTGCAGGGGTGCAGGGTAGTCCCCTGTGGTGTGGGCCGCCTGCAGGGGCCGTGGAGGGTGTAGAGGGAGCAGCTGGGAGGACCCACACGGCCAATTCACATGTAGGACTCCCCGGCACCCTCGAAATACACGTAGGCTGCTGGATTCGCGTGTGGAATTTCCCGCGCACCCGGAGTAAACGTACCCTGCTGAAATTGCGTGTGGAACTTCACGCGCACACACGAAATACACGTACCCTGCAAATTTGCGTGTGAAACTTCACGCGCACCTTGGAATACACCTACCCTGCTGAAATCGCGTGTGGTACTCCACGCGCACACCGAAATACACGTACCCTGAAAATTCGCGTGTGAAACTTCCTGCGCACCTTGGAATACACGTACCCAGCTGAAATCGCGTGTGGAACTTCCCGCACACCCCGGAATGCACATGCCCAGGCCAATCGCGTGTGGAACCTCCCGTGCACCCCGTAATACACACACACGCTATTTTTCACACAGCGGTTGTCCGTGTTTTTCGGTACCCCTTTGCACCTCATTTGTCCTAGAGGGCCACAGTATGGATCATTCATCATAGCTGTATATGGGTGCTTTTTATTAGCGCACATTTTGGCGCACATTTATTTCAGGCGCAGGGATGCTACCGCCTGCTTTCTTGTGGCGTACTTGTTTGGCCTTGTGCACGTCTTTGACCGTGCGCTGGTTTGCCCTATTCGATTCCATGAATACGAGTTGTAGGCGAGTGTGTGGGCGTTCCGCGCACTTGCCTCCTGTACTTCCCCTGTGACGCCCATATTTTCACGCGTTGTTCCACATTCCGAGTGCTACGCCCTGTGTTCCGCCTACTTTTGTTATGTGCGCCGCGCTATGTGTGATTTCGCAGCAGCCGTGGCGCACGCCATTGGATGACCTGTGCGCCGGCGTGCCCCTTCGCACTTTTTCAGCGCACATCCAATATTTTTCTTGCGCACGGACTTCCATGAATCGATGTGCTCTGGTTTCCCTGCGATTTTCGCAGTTGCACTGCGATTTTCGCACTTTTACTGCGAATCGCACGTTTTGGCACCTCTGCGGCGGAATTTTCTGCGCACATTAATTCCATGAATCGGCCTGAATATATTGTAGGCACTTACCGTGGTTTCATAGCAGGCATTTTACACAGTGTCAGTTTAACCGCAATCGTTTTCGCTGATATTTTATTTTTTCTAACTACATATGTGTTGTGTATTTGGGGTTGGGATTGGGGGTTGGTGGAGGTGGGTTAGATGGGGGGTTGCAGGTGAAATCCCCCCTTAAGAAAAGGTGAAAATGGTAGCACTGAAAATGACAATGACAATCTGTAAATTTCCAGAACTATAGTAGGGAATGCATTAAACCGGGTGTTGTTGCCGAAGAACGCAGACAATCTGTGATGGGGGGAACAGGTTGGGGTTGCTTGTTCTTCCATTTAAAGGGGATGTGGACTAGCAGTTTTGGCTGGGCTGTTGCCACTGCTGGCAATACCAATTCTGATTTTCATATGGCTGATTCCTTTCTGCAAAGACGCAGACAGACTGAAAAACAGTGGTGTGGGAGTTCACCGAAAGCAATGACAGAAATATTGATTAATTCTAAACATTCTATCCATTCTTTTCTGTGCAGCACCAGAGATATATTAAAACATCTCTATTTACACCTCAATACAGATATTTGCATTGTTACACAGTAGTAATATAATATGTGATAACATTAGTGATGTCATCAATGATGTCATTTGTGATTTCATCTTTGATGCCCTGGGTGTTGGTGGTGGCTGTGTAGTTATGGTTAAATTGCTAATCCTATAGGAAAAGCACCTTTTGGGCGGCTTATAACTTCGCTCCCCCTGAACGAATCCTCACAAATCTTTGCAAAAAAAGTATACGGCCTCTCTGAATGTTATTGCAAAGTTTGGTGAGGTTTGGTCCAGGGGAGGCAAAGTTATAGGGTGGGTCCCAGAATTTCTTTTTTTCCCATAGACTGAATGGGGAAAAACCTTTGCGCACACCTACAGCCCAAACCGCTGGACGGATTTTCACCAAATTTGCGGCAGGAGCAGTGGCTTGGTCCCGAAAGTGTGCTTTTGTAAATTTGGTGAAAATCTGTCCAGTAGTTTTTTTTAAAACAACCAAAATTGGTCACAAAAAATAAGTGATATCTATGTCTGCTCCGCGGATGCACTTCCCTGTTCGCTCTGCGAACAAGACACCGATTGGTTAATCGGCACGGGTCATGTCCGCGGACATGTGACGTGCTCTCTGATTGGCTGCGGTGAAGCATGAAGTGGGTCAGATTTTTGGAGACACCTGCCATCTTGGATCCACGTCCGTTGTCCACGGACATCGCGGTAAAAACATATTTAAAAACACAAGATTGCACTTGTCAAACTTATCAAACAATCTCTGGGGAGTTGAGGGGTGATGAGGATGGGATGGGATAAGGCTGCAAGAAGAAAAAAACTGGTGTTTTTTTGTCGCGAAAGTCCGAACAGTTAGGATGTTCGTGAACAGTCCTGTGCAGGAACGGAAGAAGTGGTTGATTCCATCTTCGCCTCCACACAAAGCAATTGAGAAGATTGTGTTTGATAAAACTCTATCAAGAGATCTGATGGGACTCACAGCATTCTGTCACACGGTAGATTTGGAGGTGTTCCACAATATGTGCCTAAAGTACAGGCCAAAGAGATTGCATTTCGGCATTCAAGGCTTGGAGATGTATAATCATGGAATTGCGTGCAATTTTGTTCCGAGTACACATACATTGTCAGAAAACATTGGCAACATGCCCTGTCCACCTAAAACAGAGCTCGTGGAACAGTTCAAATCCAGGTACAAATGATTACCATCTGTTTTTTTGATCATCAATGTTTTTAAGAAGTGCCCAAATAAAGCATCCAATTTATGTGTTAAATGTACCCTCTTTGTTAATTTTTTTTTCAACTACTGCCGTTTTTACAATTGAGTTACAATCCCATAAAAGGGATGAGACCTAGGCTACATAAGTGAAGGAGTCCGTGACCTAAGCATAGGTGGGGCTATTGCTAGAAAAACCTAGACTCTTTTTTGCATACCCTCTACTCCAATGTTGGAGTAGGGCGCATTCTGTCATTGCAAAGTTTCCCTACCCTTCAGCAGCGCCACGATCATTGAGCAAGGACAGCCCCCACATTTTTCCTCCTGTGCCCGTGCATCACAAGTACAGTTGTCATGGATGTGGTGAACCAAGATGTTGCAAACTAAGAATGTATGTTCATTCTGAGTGAAGGTCATCAACTTTGAATTTTTGCTTGCGAGCTAAGGAAGCCCACGCATCGTAAACACAGTATACGGTTCAATTGTTTTTTGACCTTGAGAGAAAGGGACCATTCCGAAAGGAATTGAATGAAAGGAGGGGTGTAATAATGTAAGATATGATAATTTTATCCATTCCAAAACTGGACTAAGGATCATGTAAATTCAGTTTATGAAAAATAGTTGGTATGAACGGAGTCTGCGTTACGGTCTGAGTTACACCAAGAGAATGAAATGCCGAATATAATGTAAGTTTGACTTTCGAAGATTTTATACCCGACGAGCATCAATTTATCATTAGCTGACCATCATTTCTGGGTTACATTCTACTCGTTTGTTCTGTGTGGCATATTGCAATGAAACGCAAGTATAACCTTTGTGTGTAATGTTCTTTCTACCGCCCACATGGGCAGTCCAGCATTGAGATGCATGTAGACCACTACTCGGTTCTCCCAAGTTCAACACTAATATTTCATTAAAATGCCATCTATGTGCACCTCGAATTGTAGCGGCAGCTTCCGTATCCCGTTTAGAGTGAACATACTACATAGCACTATCCTCGGAAGCTAATTGTGTAGTACTTTGTTTTCTCTCTGTTGACATTGTTTCACGTCTGTGCTAATCGTTAGTTTCAACTCTTTGCCGAATTAATGAGTCAATAGATAATTTGTAATAAAGATCGGCTACTGAGACACATTTCTATTACGTTTTCGAAACAGGTACATCCTGCCATTGTGCGATTGTCATAAATTCCAGATGCCAACTGACGGGTTCTTCAACCGGCAGCTGCAGATACTTGTGAAAAACTGGATATATTTGACTCTTTTTTGGGATGATCGCCAAGGACCGATATGCCCTTACGGTGTACCAGCGATTAGGAGCAACATAACATCCTTTATGGTGGTCTAGCCCCAAGTTGATGCACAAGCCCTGGAATTAACTGTGCAACCCAAGCGCTTCTTTTACCCAAAACAAACACCTTGTGTACCCAAAAAGAACAACGCGTCACTCACGATAAACATTTTCGGATCGTGAGCGAAGAAACAAATTTCCAATTTGATTGAATATGGCAATAGCCGGATGTTCTTGGAGCGTTTATTGTGAAATAAAAGTACTTTACAAATTGTGCAGTCTTGCTGTTTCCTTTTAAAGTACGGTTTCATATTCCGAATTGTGATGTGCTGTGAGACAATGTGTTGATTTCCGGGTTCTGCGTCACGTCACGTAGGTGATGACGGGGTGTGTTTGGCTACGCTGCCCAAGAACGTCACAAAGAAAGGCGGAGAATAACATTAGGTTTGGTGATGTCAGACTCAGGGGCGGGGGATATGATTTAGTGCCACTAGGGCAGTTCACCTTAGGGTGATGCAGCAACGGATAAGATTAGCACAAGATGGCCGCACCCTGCTGCTAGATTTCGCATGTGTACAAAAGAGGAAAACTAAGGTACGGTGCATAAAAACACATGTCCGAACCCTCGGGTCAATAATATTTTCTGAGCTTTGCACTTGTCAAACTTATCAAATATATCTCTGGGGAGATGAGGGGTGATGAGGATGGGATATTTCTGACCTGATTCCCAATGAGTTTACAAAGTTTGGCGGGATTCTGTCAAGAGGGGGCAAAATTAGAGGGGGGGTCCCAAAATAATGTAATTGCTTATAAATGAGGTGCCATTTGACAAATCTACACTTAATTTGGCAGACTGATAATAGATCTAGATATAAATGTTTTTGCGAAGTTTGGTGGGATTTTGTCAAGAGGGGGCTAAATTAGAGGGGGGTGCCAAAATAATGTAAAAGCTTATAAATGAGGTGCCATTTGACGAATCTACACTTCATTTGGCAAACTGATAATAGATCTAGATATAAATGTTTTTGCGAAGTTTGGTGGGATTCTGTCAAGAGGGAGCAAAATTAGAGTGGGGGGTCCCAAAATATTGTAAAGGCTTATAAATGTGGTGCCATTTGTCAAATCTACACAAAGGTTTGCTAAAAGATTATAAATCTAGATATAAATGTTTTCGTAAAGTCTAGATGGATTTTGTCAAGTGGGGCTAGGTTATATGACGATTGTATGTGCATACATTTGACACTTTTGAAAAAATAAAACATGGGTGGTTTCCAGCAAACATGCGTAAGGAGCATTCACAAGAACCTACAAGCATGGTTTTGTAAATGTGCCAGTGTTTTATTTTTTGACAAGTGTCATAATGTAACTAAAAAAAATAGTGGTATACCTTTAGTGACTGAGGGGTAGCCTGTGGCCATGGGCAGTGGCCAGATTGTCTGGGTCCCGGAATAAGGAAAGATCCTGACAATCTAGCGACTGGCCATGACCACAAGGGACAAAACATAGGATTAAAGTGGCCATGTCCACCTGGGACTGGCTTTGTGGTGAAGTTATTCGAAATTAGGATAGATATGAAAGGGAAGAAAAATAGGCTTGTGGTAATATGGTCATAGGGTTCTCTTTTTGCCTTCTGCAGGCTACCATGGAAAGCAAAGAGGGGCCCTGTATGGAACCCCCGCCTTCCCTTTCCATGCTGGCCATCTTGGAAAAGGATTTTCCTTCCGACACCGGGATGCCACAGGCTTCCCGGTATTGGAAGAAAAATTCTGTTTTTTAGTACCCCGGTTTCCCGCTTTGGGAACCTAGGCTGCTAATAGCCTTCATCCCCCATTTCAGGATGAAAAACCCCAGAAATTCACCAGTTATGGTAAACTAAGCAACCATAACTTGTGCCACCACTGTACACTGCTAAAACTAACACCCATGACATGAAAGATGCCATCACAAATGTCATTGATGACATCACTCGTGTACCAGTGCCTTACCATGTAGTGCCACTCAATGGAATATGCATTCAACATTTTCATTTAGCCATATTAGTCATTCCAATATTCAAACAGTAACTGTCTTCTTTCCTTCCAACAATGCTACAAATTTTGTTCCACACTTACCCATCTCCTACACAATTCTTAAAAATATCGCACAAAAGCAACATTCAATGTTTCTTAGCAACGTACGACAAGTACATACAGTGCATGTGTACAAACAGGATGCCTTCCCCCTTACCTTGCACACTTCAACCATAGCCTTCTGCAGTTCTGTGTATAAATAGACCTTCTGCCACAGTTCTTGCATACACACCACAACCAGAAACCTTACTTAGCAATGCGTTAGCCTCCACAGTCCCATTTCCATGCCTCCCATCCTGAAAGGCCTGGATGTGGCACGTGTAATCCTGAAACTACTATGGAATCCGCAAAGTTATCGTGCTAGGAAGGGGTGGGGGGGAAAGAAATTTGAAACAGGGTAGGGGATTGGGTCTGTAGTGGTGGCCCTGAAAAGATTTCTTTTTTTTTCGTGTTTTTTTACGTGCTTGAAAACAACCTTTTTTTCTCTTTATATAACTGTAACGCTCACCTGATACCCACGGAGGCACTGGTCCCGGCTGAACTGTTATAGTCTCTTCAAGCGAGAAGCTTACAGATCGGATGACTCTCTGAACTGGGCTTCCTCTTATTGACTGTCTGGCTTGCAGGGTAAGGTTTCTGCAGGCGGAAGAAAAAAAGGGTTAATGACCGTTTGGCTGGACTTCCTCTTCACTAATCGCCAACTCTCCGAAAGTCCAATGTCCTGGTGAGCTCTCACCTTAGGCGTATAAATGCTGGGCTCTCCATCCTGTGACTTATGAAGGGGTGCGTGGGTTCCAGTTACGTCACTGGAGGTCCTCAAAGTCTTTTGTGGCCTTAGAAGTGGCACAGGTGCTGAGATGCCAAAAGGTGATGCCACCGTTACAGCACGAGCAGATGTCAGTAGGTATAAAGAGTTTATAGTCTTGAAGAGATGGGCACCTTTAATGAAGTCTTTGCATTGTCTTTTTCAGGTGCCTGGATGCTGAGGGCGTGGTCACTGAGAGCGCGACACGTGCGCTTGTACGTAGGTATGGGAATTTCAATGACACCTCAATAATGTCCCTTGTTTTCTGTTTTCAGGTCTTGAGATGTTGCGGGCATTGTTCGTCTGTTGCCATTGCACGTGTAAAGTACGTGAGTATAATGATCTGTGACCTTATTATAGCACCACTAACAATGTTCTTTTCTTATTTGCAGGTGTCGGGACCTTGCGGGCGTTTTCCCAGTCGCGGATGCACGTGGGGAAACACGTAAGTGTTAGGCTTTCTTGCAGTCTTTAATGGCACTTAAATAATGTCTTTTCTTGTTTTCAGGTGCCGGGCTGCTGCGGTTGAAGAGATCGTAATACGCGCACAAAAGCAGGTAAGAAAAGTAAATGCGGCCGCCTTCACCCGATTCCTACTTAACAATGTTCTTTGTCTTTACAGGTGCCGTTAGGCTGCTGAAGAGAAGGGCGCGAAGAATCCGTGAAAGCACAGATGGATCAGGTAAGCCAGTGCGGCTGCGAACGTGTTGCAACTTGCTAACCTTATGTTTCTTTTGCTTGCAGGTTCTGCCGGTGTCTGGATTCCTGGATGGTAAGTATAGTTCTCGTGTCTTTCTTCCACAGGTTGCTGAGCTGAAGCTGGAGATGTCACTGGAATGCTGGAGCTGACTCGGTGAGCGTCCTGCTGCAGATGCAGAATAACGCGAAGCACGTTTTCCCAATCGGGTGTGGTTTAAATAGTGTTGGAGTGATTGGGTGTCTTCTTCCTCAGCCTCGCCCAGGTAAAAGAGTTCCTGTGTTCCAGAGCTAAGGAGTGGCACCAGCCCCACCCAGGTAAGAAAGTAGTCCCAGTTCAGGGAATAGTTCCTCCCAGCAGAAGGCTGGGGACATCATCCTGCCAGCATTTGCAAAGGCGAGTATGCAGCATGGTCTGCTACAGGTAGGTCCACCCAAGCACCTTTGCAAGAATTATGAGCCCAGTGCCCCTGGCGCCGGGACTGAGGTTCCTTATGAGCCTGGCGCCAGAGGCGCCAGGACATGGTCCAAAGGGCCCCAATAGGGGTTTGCTGGGGCCCGGAACGAGGGTCGTGAGCCTGCTTCTGGAGATGCTGGGCTTCACTTGGCTTCTCAGGAGCAGTGCTCATGACAGCACCCCCCCCTCAAGGCCCCTCCCAAACTTGTCTTCCCCGGAGGTTTTGGCCTATTGGGAAAAGTTTGGTGGAATTTTCTGACTAGACGAGGAGCATGGACGTGGTCAGAGGGTTCCCATGATCGCTCTTGAGGTCCGTAACCCTTCCAGTCGATCAGATAGTATAATTTTGACTTGATGATCTTGGAGTCCAGGATGTTTTTAACCTCAAATTCAGGTTCTCCATTTACTTGAATAGGCTCTGGAGGTTTATTCATTCTGGTTCCAGGTTGCATAGGTATTAGTAGAGATACGTGAAACACCGGATGTATTTTCATGTGGGATGGCAAACCCAATTTGACAGCCACTGGGTTTATTATGGCTGTAATTGGATATGGTGCCAGATATTTTGGGTTGAAGGTGTGAGGTCCTTTAAGTGATAAATGTTTGGTGGATAACCAAACTTGATCTCCAACCTGGTATTGAGGGGCGTCTCTTTGGTGTTGGTCTGCTCCCCTTTTGTACCGTTCTTTAGCCTGTTGTAGGTGGATTGTCGCTTCTTTGAAAGCTTGAGTGATAGCATTGTGAAGTTGATCCACGGCAGGCGTTCCAAGATCTTGGGGCGGGTCGAGATTGGAGGTTCGAGGATAAATCCCATATAAAATGTAAAAGGGACTTTTTCCGGTTCCTGAATGGATCGAATTGTTGTAAGCATATTCGGCTATCCAAAGGATATCTTTCCAATTACTTTCTGACTGCTGTAGCATACAACGTAAACATTGTTCCAGAGTTTGTTTTGTCCTCTCAGTTTGTCCGTCGGTCTGGGGATGATGGCTGGTTGAAAGTCTCACATCGATTTGAGCTAAACGACAGCAACTTCGCCAAAAGTGAGAGATAAACTGGCTCCCCCTATCTGAGATCAAAAACGAAGGGAAGCCGTGAAATCTTACAATATTTTCAAGGAATTCCCGTGCTAGAACTGAAGCTGAAGGTAAGCCCTTTAGTGGAACGAAGTGGGCCATTTTAGAAAACAAATCTACAATTACTAGAATAGTGTTGTATCCGGAACAGGAGGGTAAATCGGTGATGAAGTCCATGGAGAGGGTATGCCAGGGATGTGGCGGGATGTCTAGCGGATGCAGGAGACCCGCTGGTCTTTCCTTCTGACCTTTGTTTTGGGCACACACACCACAGGACATCACAAACTCCTTTATGTCTTTTCTCCATGACGGCCACCAGAAGTGTCTCTTGACTTTTTCCGAGGTTTTGGCAATGCCTGGGTGGCCCTCCATCAAGGAATCATGGTAGCAAGAGATTACCTGTTTTTGTAAATCGGCATGTGGTAGGAATAGTCGTCCCTGAAAATAAGGCAGGTCTTTTTTTATGATGAAGTCCTTTCCCTTCAGTTGCCAGTTTTGTAAGTCCGAAGGGGTCACAAGTTGTTTAACCTTTGCTTCGATATCTTCGATGGATTGTGAAGAAATCAGGCCCAGGATTCTCTGTTCTGGAATTATTGGCACAGGTTCAGGATTGACAATATTATCTCCCATTCCAATCCGGGAAAGGGCATCCGCTTTGCCATTTTTGTTGCCGGGGCGATAAGTAATTACAAAGTCAAATTCGGCAAAGAAAAGTGCCCAGCGAAGCTGTCTGGAGGACTGAGCTTTGGCGGTTTTCAGGTATTGTAGGTTTCGATGATCGGTGATTACCGTGACAGTGTGTTTGGCTCCAAGGAGATAGTGCCGCCAGGCCTTGAAAGCGGACTTAATTGCTAAAAGCTCTTTATCTGTGATGGTGTAGTTAATTTCAGGCGCCGAGAACTTGCGAGACCAGAATGCCACGGGGTGCAATTGGTTAGTTTCCGGATCTCTCTGTGATAGAACTGCCCCCATTGCTAAGCTGGAGGCGTCGGTCTCAACGATGTAAGGGAGGTCTGGGCGTGGGTGTTTCAGTATGTGTGCTAAGATGAACTTGGCTTTTAGCTCTTGAAAGGCCTGTTCTGCTTCTGTTGACCACTCGAAACGTTTGTTTTTTCTTAAGAGGGCGGTGATGGGCTGCACCACTCGTGAAAACTCTGGAATAAACCTGCGGTAAAAGTTGGCAAAACCTAACATGCTTTGGACACCTTTCACGGAAGTAGGTGATGGTCACTTGATGATAGTGTCCACCTTTCTCGAGTCCATGTGGACTCCTTTGGGTGTCAGAATAAAGCCTAGAAATTCCACCTCCGTGACGTGAAAAACACATTTTTCGAGCTTAGCAAAAAGCTTATGTTGGCGGAGTTTTTCAAGGACGGCTCTAACACGTTTCCGATGATCTGCTTCTGAAGATGAGTACACAAGGATGTCATCTATGTAGACGACTACGCAAACATCTATGAGTTCTCTGAGGACATCATTCATAAAATACTGAAAAGCGGCTGGTGCATTGCATAGTCCGAAGGGCATCACTTGGTATTCAAATAGTCCATACTTGGTGCAAAATGCCGTCTTCCATTCGTCGCCTTCTTTAATCCGTACCAAGTGGTAGGCTCCCCGGAGATCTAGCTTTGTATAAATGCAGGCGTTCTTAACTTGGTGAAGGAGTTCTGGAATCAGAGGTAGGGGGTATCTGTTCTTTATCGTTATCTGGTTCAGGGCACGATAATCCATACAGGTTCTAAGGTCACCTTCTTTTTTAGGTACGAAGAACAGAGCCGAGGATGCAGGAGACTTTGATGGGCGGATAAATCCATTGGCCAGGTACTGGTCCAGATATTGTCGCAAATGAAGATTTTCAGGCTCGGTAAGGGCGTAAATTCTACTACAAGGGGGAGTGGCTCCCGGTATCAGGTCTATTTGGCAGTCGTAAGATCTGTGGGGAGGCAGGGTATTAGCCTGTTCCTTCTGAAAGACATTTTGGAATTCTTGATACTCTGGAGGCAATTGCGGTCCTTCGGATGTTGCTACCGTTAGGCCAATACTGGGTCGAGGATAACAAGTAGGTGCACATTCTGGGAACTGTATCGTCTTTGCTCGCCAATCAATTTGAGGATTGTGTTTCTCCAACCAAGGGATCCCCAGAATTATTTGGAACTGAGGGGCCTTGATCACATCGAACACGATTACCTCCCGATGTCCATCTTGGCCTAATAACGTCACTTCTGTGGTGGTATGGGTTACCGGTCCGGCTATTTCCGTACCATCCACTGTGGTAATGACGTCTTTAATTACCTTAGGACAAAGGGGTAGGTTCATCCTGGAAGCCATCTCGCGGTCTACATAATTTCCAATCGCTCCGCTATCAATGTATGCTTTAATGGCATGCAAACGATCCGGTCGTTCTGGATTTATGAGGACCATTGACATTATGAAGTGCGAGGTCAAAGAACTGGTTTTTACGCTCGGCAAGCGGACCTCTACACTTGCCGGGCGAGGTCGTTTCCCGGCTCGGGCTTTTCGGAGTTCTTATCAGAAGCTCCCACTGTCTTCTTCGGAGGTTTCACCGGGCAATCTCGGAGGAAATGTCCTGAATTTCCACAATAGAGACATAGCTGCAATTGTCGTCTCCTGTCGCGTTCTTTCTGGGTTAGGGGACTCTTTACGACCCCTATTTGCATAGGTTCTACGGCTTCAACTCCTTTGGTGTGAGTTAGTGGCTTAGAGAATACTCGAGTTTCGAACCTGGAGCGGTCTGCCTTTCTGTTTTGTAGTCTGTGATCCAATTGGACCACTAAATCAATGTATTCTGAACAATCTTGAGGGGGATTCACAACCTGGGCTAGGACGTCTTTGAGTTCGCCACGCAAACCCCTGTGGAAAAGCGTGATCCTCTTGTCCTCGGGCCATCTGGTTTCTACGATTAGTCTGTTAAATGACGCAATATAAGCCAGAAGATCCTGATTGCCCTGCCGTAGGGAAAGGAGTTCGTTGTCCAGGGCCTGTCCCTGTGAATGTCTTGCGAAAAGTCTTTCCATATTGGCCTGGAAGGCCTGGAAATTGCGAAGAATCGGGTCATCCTGTGTAACCAGAGGGATCGACCAATCAGCGGCGCTGCCGCTAAGATACGAAAGCACAAAGGCTACTTTAGTCTGATCAGTCAGAAAAGCAGCTGGTCTACAAAGAAAGTGAAATCGGCACTGTTTTATGAACACCGCAAACCTCTTAGGGTCACCAGAGAAGCGTTCGGGCGGAGCCAAAGGCACATTTCCGGGCAGATTGATTTGAACAGGATTGGCTGAAGCCGCCGGGGTATAGGTCCCTCCTGAATTAGGTAGAGGGGTTTGCTCGCTTGTGTTTGTAATAACTGTCTGGCGAGGTCATCAGTTCGTTCTTTGGACATAATCAATTCCCTCCTCAGGGCATTCGTTTCCTGGCGGGCAGCATGTACTTCAGCTCTTAATTCCCCTAGTAACTGGGCCAGTTGATCAGTGTCGGAAGTTTCCATAGCGCCTGGGTAGGAGGTTATTGGAGGGCTTCGCGTTCTGTAACGCTCACCTGATTCCCACGGAGGCGCTGGTCCCGGCTGAACTGTTATAGTCTCTTCAATTGAGAAGCATAGAGCTCGGATGACTCTCTGGACTGGGCTTCCTCTTATTGACCGTCTGGCTTGCAAGGTAAGGTTTCTGCAGGCGGAAGAAAAAAAGGGTTAATGACCGTTTGGCTGGACTTCCTCCTCACTAATCGCCAACTCTCCGAAAGTCCAATGTCCTGGTGAGCTCTCACCTTAGGCGTATAAATGCTGGGCTCTCCATCCTGCGACTTATGAAGGGGTGCGTGGGTTCCAGTTACGTCACTGGAGGTCCTCAAAGTCTTTTGTGGCCTTAGAAGTGGCACAGGTGCTGAGATGCTAAAAGGTGATGCCGCCGTTACAGCACGAGCGGATGCCAGTAGGTATAAAGAGTTTATAGTCTTGAAGAGATGGGCACCTTTAATGAAGTCTTTGCATTGTCTTTTTCAGGTGCCTGGATGCTGAGGGCGTGGTCACTGAGAGCACGACATGTGCGCTTGTACGTAGGTATGGGAATTTCAATGACACCTCAATAATGTCCCTTGTTTTTTGTTTTCAGGTCTTGAGATGTTGCGGGCGTTGTTCGTCCGTTGCCGTTGCACGTGCAAAGTATGTGAGTATAATGATCTGTGACCTATTATAGCACCTCTAACAATGTTCTTTTCTTATTTGCAGGTGTCGGGACCTTGCGGGCGTTTTCCCAGTCGCGGATGCACGTGGGGAAACACGTAAGTGTTAGGCTTTCTTGCAGTCTTTAATGGCACTTAAATAATGTCTTTTCTTGTTTTCAGGTGCCGGGCTGCTGCGGTTGAAGAGATCGTAATACGCACACAAAAGCAGGTAAGAAAAGTAAATGCGGCCGCCTTCACCCGATTCCTACTTAACAATGTTCTTTGTCTTTACAGGTGCCGTTAGGCTGCTGAAGAGAAGGCCGCGAAGAATCTGTGAAAGCACAGATGGATCAGGTAAGCGAGCGCGGCTGCGAACGTGTTGCAACTTGCTAACCTTATGTTTCTTTTGCTTGCAGGTTCTGCCGGTGTCTGGATTCCTGGATGGTAAGTATAGTTCTTGTGTCTTTCTTCCACAGGTTGCTGAGCTGAAGCTGGAGATGTCACTGGAATGCTGGAGCTGACTCGTTGAGCATCCTGCTGCAGATGCAGAATAACGCGAGCACGTTTTCCCAATCGGGTGTGGTTTAAATGGTGTTGGAGTGATTGGGTGTCTTCTTCCTCAGCCTCGCCCAGGTAAAAGAGTTCCTGTGTTCCAGAGCTAAGGAGTGGCACCAGCCCCACCCAGGTAAGAAAGTAGTCCCAGTTCAGGGAATAGTTCCTCCCAGCAGAAGGCTGGGGACTTCATCCTGCCAGCATTTGCAAAGGTGAGTATGCAGCATGGTCTGCTACAGGTAGGTCCACCCAAGCACCTTTGCAAGAATTATGAGCCCGGCGCCCCTGGCGCCGGGACTGAGGTTCCTTATGAGCCTGGCGCCAGAGGCGCCAGGACATGGTCCAAAGGGCCCCAATAGGGGTTTGCTGGGGCCAGGGATGAGGGTCGTGAGCCTGCTTTCGGGGATGCTGGGCTTGACTTGGCTTCTCGGGAGCAGTGCTCATGACAATAACTTTATGATTGCTTTTACTCCTCACATTTTTATCGTGCTCCAGTCAACGCTTCTTGCACAGCGTAAAAGAAAATGGCATTACCAATGGCAGTCAAATAAATGCAATTTCTATGGAACCACTGCATATTTTGCGACCTCATGATCTGACTACCCAAGCCCATAAAATATGCAGTTCAAACCTATCCACTTCTATGCACACACTATTAGAACATTGTGATGCACTTGAACCCTACCCTCTTCTATAATGACAGTATTCCAACACTGCACCCAGTGGGCACACTGCAGGTCTTGCCACTGCACCATCTCCAGCCATGCACCGAAAACTGTAGGATGTTATATCAATGACCACACCCATGGAACCAGCAATATATGCATGTCAGCTCATTTCTGGTGGTCCCATCAAACAAAAAATGTATGCAATGCTGGCAAACTACACACACAAGGCAACAATGTCAAACCTACTTGCAACCAGGACCCATAGTTGTCGGTGCAAGGCCTCCAGCAATGCATGGAAGGGGCTACGGGCTTACCACACACAACACAACATAGCACACACTATGTTACAATGTTTATGTGATGTGCAATGCACTCCCCTTCTGCAATTGAGCTGCCACCAGTCACAAAGGTAAGAGGTTGCTACACAAGCTACTGTGCCGTAACAAAGGCTGCCTGCATTCCCCACACATGGTAGTCGCCTTTGGAGGGACCTGCGAATTGGCGTAGTATGCACGGATACTACAGGCACACCACCGTCTTCTTCCACTTAATACCAAATCTCAGATGAACCACTTCTCACTCCTCCACCCTTTCCATCCCTTCTTCCCACCACCACATGGCGTAAAGTATGTTTGGCAGGCCCTTTTGGCACCGCACTGTCCTCCCATACACCATGGCGGCATTTCCCAAAAATGTTGACGCACAGCACTCTTTCCTCCAGCCAACCACCGGTAGCATCCAGTGTTTGCCGACATCACAGCGTACTGCAAGCCAATGAGACTTTTGTCCACGGAGCGAACAGGGAAATGGGTGAGAGGTGATGTTACACATTTTTTTAGATGTACATTTCAATTTTTTGCAACAAAAGTACTTGTTGGATTCCCACCAAACACACAAAAACACGCTTTCGGAAGCAAGCCGTCGCTCCTGATGCAAATGTGGTTAAGTTCCGTCCATCCATTCGACCTGCAGGCGTGCGCAAAGTTTTTGGCCATTCAGTCTATGGAAAAAAAAAGAAAATTGGAACCCCCTAAAACTTTGCCACCCCCTCCACAAAACCCTCCCAACTTTCAAAAAATTCAGAGCGGGCGTATACTTTTTTTGCAAAGTTTGATAAGGATTGGTCCAGGGGGAGCAAAGATATAAGCCACCCAAAAAGTGGTCTTCTTATGGGTTTAGCAAATAAACGATAACTGCACGGCATACCACGGGCCGTGTAATATATATATATACATATATATATATATATATATATACATATATATATATATATATATATATATATATACATATATATTCACTGAAAAAAATTTGTTAAATGGACGTTATGGTTAAGTTGCACTAATACAAACCTATGAAATTCCGTAAAAAAATGTTGTTAAAAGGACGTTATGGTTACAAGTAAAATCAAAAACCCCCTGAAATTTGCCAGTTATGGTAAGCTAAACAACCATAACTCGCGCCACCACCGTGCACTGCTAAGACTAACACCCAGGACATCAAAGATGACATCACAAATATCAATCTCTATATATATATTACACAGCCATGGTAGTGGCTGTGTAGTTATGGTTAAATTTCTAATCCCATATGAAGAGCACTTTTTGAGTGGCTTATAACTTCGCTCCCCCGTACGAATCCACACCAAACTTTGCAAAAAAAGTATATGGCCCACTCTGAATGTTTTTGCAAAGTTTGGTGCCGTTTGGTCCAGGGGGGGAAAAGTTATAGGGGGGGTCCCAAAATTTCTTTTTTGCCCATTGACTGAATGGGGGAAAAACTTTGCGCACGCCTACAGCCTAAACCACTGGATGGATTTTCACCAAATTTGCGGCAGGAGCAGTGGCTTGGTCCTGAAAGCATGCTTTTGTAAATTTGGTGAACATCCATCCAGTAGTTTTCTTTAAAATGATCAAAAAGTAGGTCTAAAAAAATGTGTAATATCTATGTCTGCTCCGCGGAAACACTTCCCTGTTCGCTCCGCGGGCAGGACACCGATGGGCTAATTGGCACGCGTCATCTCCGCATACACGCAATATGTCCGCCGATTGGCTGGAGTGAGGCGTGATGTGCGTCAGATTGTTCTGATGCGCCTGCCATCTTGGATCTGCCGACAGCACGGCGGCGAACAGAGGTGAAATGCAGTTTTGGGGAGTGTTTTGGTGTGCAAGAGAGCTTGGGGAGGTTTGGGAAGTAAGAGATGGGTGAAATACTGTATTTGTTTAGGTGGCAGGTGCTACTGATATATTCGCCATGCCCGCACTGTCTGGGATGTTCATAATTAGTGAAAATGAGGGGTGTCCTAAGGATAGTATTCCTGTCTGTGCTGTGCGCAGGCAAGTTGAAACTGTTTTAAGGACACGCGAGGTGTCAGCGGACTTAAAAATTGATCATATGCCGCAGCTAAAATGTTTGATTCTATGGGTGTGATATGCTGCAGTGGTTGTGGCCAGGGCCTAGAGTCTTGGGTGCATGGCCGCAGGCCGTAGGCCGTAGGCCATACACCCAAGACTCTTGGCCCTGGCCACAACCACCGCAGCATATCACACCCATAGATCACACCCATAGAATCGAATATCTATCAGGTGGTTGTGGGCAGGGCCTAGAGTCTTGGCCATGCACCCAAGACCGAAGTTATAAGAACTGAAGTTATAAGCCAGCATGGGTGTGATATGCTGCGGTGGTTGTGATATGCTGCAGTGATTGTAGCAGGGCCTAGGGTCTTGGGTGCATGGGCAAAGGCCATGCACCTAAGACTGAAGTTATATGCACTGAAGTTATAAGCCACCGTGGGTGGCTTACAACTTCTCTCTCCTGGGATGAATTCTCACCAAACTTTGCAGAAAGTGTGATACGGGTGGGCCCATACAGACAGTTAAAATGTTTGATTCTATGAGTGTGATCTATGGATGTGATATGCTGCGGTGGTTGTGGCAAGGGCCTAGAGTCTTGGGTTCATGGCCAAAGGCCATGCACCCAAGACCGAAGTTATAAGCACGAAGTTATAAGCTAGTATAGGTGTGATATGCTGCGGTGGTTGTGGGTGTGATATGCTGCGGTTGTTGTGGCCAGGGCTTAGACTTATGCTTATGGCCGCAGGCCGCAGGCCGTAGGCCATACACCCAAGACTCTAGGCCCTGGCCACAACCACTGCAGCATATCACACCCATAGATCACACCCATAGAATAGAATATCTATCAAATGTTTGAAATCTACAGTTTCTGTACTGTTTGATTTGTATAGTTTGTATGTGAAGTTTTGGCTACGTCACGGCATTAAGATTGTAGAGTTTGGTAACAAGCACTGTAGTATAACATATCCATGGAAGTGAACATTTTGTATTGTGGTGTATGGTTAGATGTTTGCTTCAATGGTTCTGTTATGCAGCAGTATTTATGCGTTCTATTCGAATATACTTACTGTTTGATTTTTTGAGATTGGATATATTTTTTTCATGAGTTTGGTAACTGGAGTACATATTATTTTTCAATTTCTGCGATAAAAGAAAAGAGCATGTTAGTGTATGTATTTTATAAAGACTTAATACATTGCATAATAAACATTTCAGCTTTTTTTCGACCCTCATATTTAGTAGTTTACAAACCAGTGTACTGTGCAATTTGCTCAGTTTCTGTGTTTGTTTTTTTTAAATCATTGGGTCTTTGGGAAAAAAAATCCTTGTCGGATTAAAAAAAACTTTTTTTGTTATGCTACAGTCTATTTGTTTGTTTGTTTTCAGTGTTCACTTGTTGTTTCTGGCTAATATTCTATCTGTCGGCTTGTTGCAGATTTTTGGAGCAGTTAGATACCTGTTGGTGTATTCTAACAGTGTATAGTTTAGTAATTGAAGTTTTGTTGATTAGTTATTAAATTTTGGTTTTAAGAAGATTAAATAAACGTTTGTAAGATTTGCTGGTAATCTCTGCTTTAGAGTAATGGTACTATCATTACATTCAAACCATCCACATTTCTTTTTTATATACGCAGTGTAGTGACCTGCATTGGTTGTGGCTCCTGCGTGGTAGATTATACCTATTGTTATGAAGGTTTTTTTACCAAGTGATACTTGACCATATGTGAATCTAGTCAGCTTGCAATTGATTTTGGTACCATCTGCATTGTAACATAGAAGCATTAGTATTACGTATTTACTATGTGTTTGTATTAGTAAGGTGGAACGATTATCTGAATTACAGGTAGTACATAATCTACCATGGTTTGCATTTTGCACAAGTTGCTGAAATGGAACGGATTCACAATTAGGTATAGATTCATACACAAAGCGCTCATTAGGGATTTGTTCCTGTGTCACATTGTTGCAGAGAGTGCATGTATGTTTCCACATGTATGAAATCTGGAAGATTTCATTTATAGGTATGTTTTTGTTTTCCAGTACTTGTAGTAAGTACATTAGAATTTCTTGTGGAACTCCTTGTGAGTGTATAGTAAATTGCACCATTCCATCACAGCAGTCCAATTCTTGTCTTATTCCATAAACACTATACGTGTTGTCAGGATTGTTTGTTTCTATTAAGGACTAACATTTGCAAACACAATTGGTCTGTACTGTGTAAGTAAATGTTGTTAACAATTGGTGGCAATTGAAATAGAATATTCATTGCTACATTTGCGTAGCAACTTACACCAGTTATATTTGAAAATTTGAAGGGACCAGATAGTTCTGTGTCCAAGACATTTTTTCGGAGTGTGTGTTGCTTCTTTGAAGAAGTACCTGAGTTACTTTGAGTAATAGGTTCTTCTTTGGTTGTGGTAATTGATGAAGTATTAGCTTCTTTTACTCTCTTTGGAGGATTTGCAGTCAGATCCTGTTGCATTTCTGTTTGAATTAGTTTTTTTTACAACGTTTTCCTTTTGTTGGAACAGGATATGTTTTTAGATGGGGGTGTATAGTGAACGTAGTCTATTGTATTCTAAAATGCAAGGAATATCAGCGTTCGTTTACTTGCATCAAAGTTGATTAAAAATAGACCGTCAAGTATAAGTAAATGTGACAGTGCTACGTAGCTCATGCCTTCTTTAAAGACTGTGTTACCAATATCTATCAATGCTTTGTCTTGGGTAAGACCTTGTGATTTATGAATGGTGACTGCATATGCTAGAGTTAGAGAAAATTGTTGAGCGCCCTATCCTTTTTACTTCTGAAAGTTTGTCAAGGAGAATATTGATAAACTGAATGTTGTTGTCACGTGGGTATGTTTGAAAGCCAACAACTTTACACAGTGCTCCATTAACTAGCCCCTGCTCCATATCAAGGTTACGTTTAAGCATTACTCTACAGTTTAAGGATAATTATAATATTTTCTCCAAACAAGCTGTGTTGGAGATAGAATTTTCTAAGGTATTTAGTCTTGTTGTGGCTTGTTGACACATGGGTAGTGTCATACCATGTACGTCCAGTTTGTCTGTGGAGCAGATTTCAATTATTGGTTACATTTCCTTTTTCAACATTCATTATTGAATTTGGAATAGCTTGCAAGTGTTGGCATTAAGGACATTCAATTGACATTTTTGTGCGCTAATTGTTCCATAACATCAGTAGCACATGAGTTATCGCCATAAAGTGCATGGATGTGCCGGGTTTTTAATATTGCTTGTGATTCTTGAGATAGTACACCAACTCTAATTATTTTTAAAATGTTGGCGTAAGTGAGGTTTGCAGATTGGCGCATGTTTTCTGTTAATTCTCTGTATTGGAAATGTTGCCAAAGGTTGACATTTCCTATGCTGCCAACAGTTTTACAGCAGAGTTTGTGTCCTAAGGTTTTAAAAATAGGTTCACCTCTCACTGGTGTCAATTGAAGAAGATCTCTGAAAACAATAATGTGTTTTCCTTCAAAGAGCTCTTCGTAGTTTGTTTTAAGTACTTCTTGCAATCTGAGGTCAATCAAAGCCAACATTAGGTTGGAGACCATGCTCACTTCATCTTTTAGTACCATTTTCATTTGTTTTAACACGCTGTGTAGTTCCATTGCAGTTTCTGTAGAAAGTTTGTAATAGTCTAATTTGTTTTGGTGTTCTACTGGAAGGAGTAGTAATCGGGGTAAAGTAACACTGCCTTTGTTGTAGGCAGCTAAACCTGTGGGGGCAGTTACAACAGCTGACAGATTTTGTTTGTCAATTGTTGAAGGAATTTGCTGATGATTTTGATTAAGAATGTTTTGCCTGCATCAACTTCACCACTGACGTATAGTAGTGTAGGTTTGTAATTTTTGCAGGTACATTGTTTATTTTCATGTTGTACACCATGTGCAATTTCTTTTGTTACTTCTTCAAAAATGGTGCGCTGCTCTGTTTAGTTTTGATTGTAGTACAGTTAAGTCTTCTGTATCTTCTTCATAGTGACACATGGTGTTTTCTACTTCTGTCATAGCTAATTCTGTCTCATTTGCTATTAGTGGCTGTGCCAGTGGTTCTTGGCTTCCTGTTACAGAAGGTTGACTACTGTCGGCAGTTTCCTTATCTAGTTGGGCCTACAGTTCTTCTTCGTGTTGCTGTTCATTGTGCAACATTGTTTTGTACTGCGTAAAGTTTACATCAGTGATAGTGCTTTCATTTGCTTTGAAAGCATCTTCATAGGAGTCATAGTTATCTAGTATATCTTCTTCTTTTCTGCATGGTTTATAAAGTTGTAGCAGGGACATGTAATATAGTTCTATCTGTTGTGGAGTTTTTAATGACAATTTGATATGATTAATTAAGCTTTGTTTGGTAAGTTTCACTAAGCTGCCTTCACAATCTGTCGCTCTATATCTAGCTTTTTTCATCAGGTTTTATATTATTTATGTATGCAAAGTTTCGGGCTATGTGGTATAGACACATGGTTTCCAAAGTGGTACTCCTGTTCGGGTAGTATGTGTCTACTAAATTGTTTTTCAAAATGTCTTGGCTGTTGGCATCATTTTTGGCTATTGTTTCTATGTCCTCATATGATTTGAGAACTCTTTTTCTAGATTTAGCAGGACCAAGACTTAGCCATACTATATTTTCAGATTTTCCATACTAGGTAGTACCGGTTAAACGATCTGCAGCTTCATAGGAGCCACATTCTCTATGAGAGAGCTTTTATATGCCTAAAGTGTACAAATTCTGAGATAACGTTTTGTCTGATGATAGGTCATTCCAGAGGTCTTGAAGCACTGTTTTTTCTGCTTTTGTTAAGTAGGCTGTAACATATCGTGCAACTGCAGTGGAATTGTCTGCAATGTACTGCACATCTATGTTTGCATTCCATAAGAGGGCAATGATTGCATTGTAATCATTGATACATTTTGATTCTTCCGTTCTTTTTATGTAATAAGTGTTCTTAGGTGATTTACCTTTAACACTATGGGCCTCATCACGGTGCTAATAGCGCCGTATCATGGGTTTGGCGGAACGGGTATTGCCCATTCCCCACTGAGCCCATTTGGGAATTCCTCATTCCCCATTGGGCTCAATGGGAAATTTTTGAGCTCTTACCGCCGGCGGATTTCCAGCCGGTGGTAATAGTGTGAAATTTCGGCAGATTTCCCCCTAGCTCAGAGCTGGGGGGAAATCTGCCAAACCCGTGATTTGGCGGACCCTTAAAAGTGACAGTAATAGCGCTACCGCCGCATTTAAGGGTTACAGCCAAACTCGTGATGAGGTCCTATGTCTAACTGAAGTCATGAAGTTGTTCACTTCAACTGTTTCGGTAACTGGTCTAGTATTTCCCTTTGTTTTTGTATTTGCGATGACAATATTTGCCACATTTGTGTCTTTGAAATTGTACAATTTGTGTATGAATACCATTATTTGTTGCTTTTGATGGAATTTCACAAGTGACATATTTTTCGATAAACTGTAAAACAGTGGAATCACTGTCTTGACCAAATTTAGGAGCATCTTTAATCCATAAAAACATGTGGATATGTGGTGCTCCTGTGGCTTGGTATTCTTTTCTTCAAAAAGAAGTGTTGCACTTCTCCGAGGGGAGGAACAGTTTTATTACAAATAAAGTGTAGCATAGCAATGAAACGATGGTGGAAATATCTTGAAACATTAACAGGATCTAGAGTGCAAAGTTCTCCAGGTGTTAGTATATCTATGTTTGTTTTGTTTTTGTTTGATATGAGTAGGAAATCATGTAAATCTTCCCATGCATATTCTGCACAACTTAATGTAAGAAACCAAGTGGGTGGGCCAAGGTTCCTTATTATACAACGTACATCTCCGTGACGTCGGAACCAGTACTCTTTCGTACCACGCCAACAGATTTGTAATGCTTGATTGTAAAACCTCATCTTTTTCTTGCACTTTTTGTATTAGTTGCATAGCTGACATATTTTGAAAGTGGGTTCCTGATTTCAATATGTGTGCAGCTCCATAACATAGAGTTGCTAGTTCACTTTCAAAGAGTAGGTGGAATATATATTCCACATTTTGTCTAAATCTGTGATCTTCAGAATACATTCGTAATGAGCGGTATTCTGATGCTGTTATCTTAATGTGTCTATCATTGTACCTTCCTCTTTTGCCAGTAGGAAAGAGTAGAGGAAAAGCCTGTGCTTCTATACTTTTTTCCCATATGCTCATTGGTGATCCTTTTGTTTGTCGCATTTGGTATGTTTCTAGTGCATCATCTATGGTGTCATTAGAGTGTAATGGATGAATTGTATAATGGTCTAAAATATTGGATACTGTAGCAGGAACTAGAAGTTCAAATTGACCAGTCTCTGGTGACTCTTGTATTATTTCAGTTGTTTCCCTTAAGTCGTCTTCAAAATGTATTTCTTTGTAGTATTCATTATTGTCTTTTAGATATTGCAAGGCTTGTCTAACTTTATGTAAGTCCACGACTTGTTGCCACATTCTTTTGTCTTTTGTTGGTACACCATTACTAAGACAATTAAAGATTGTTCTATTGGATGTTGCACTCCTAGACTGTGCACATTTTCTTTCAGATCTAATGGTAAATAAACTACTTTGCCACAAATGCCTTTCACCAATTCAGAGGGGGGTAATTTTGCTGTTTTTGGTTGAAGGCCTATTATTGCTTGAAATGGGTGCACTGTTTGAATTATGATGCTCTCATATAAATTGCGTTGTTTCAGGGGTTTTGGTAGTGGGAATAATTCCAAGTTATTTGTGATAGCACGTGAAGGAGTTTGGTTGTTGTCAAGTTTTGTAGTGCAGTAACTGCAAAGTATTAATGGGTCAGTTATTTTGTATTTGTTTTCTGCTACAAGGTAGAGAGCTAATTCAAACCATTTGGAATCTTCATCGTCTTCTATTTTGTATGTTATGTCTATAGTTTTTGTGTTACTTTTATAAATAAATCTGCGGCAACACACGTACACATGATTTGGTACTTCAGCGGATGTACTTTTAAATTTTAGAATTTCTTTTTTGTATGTGTGTAGTAGAAGGTACCCATGTGCAGAATTGTTGCTAGTCTGTTGTAAAGCTATTTCATTTTGTAAGTGGCTTTCACTTCCAAAACATTTTCTCTGGATACGGTCGATTTCTTCTTGTAGGTGTTTGGGTGTACCATGTAGAAGAGTGTTATTTAAATTGGCTCATTCTAAAGCAGGAATTTTAGCATAGTACAGTTTATAGACTAGATTTCTTATAGTTAAATAATGCGTTGATATCATTTTGATATGATGGAAGGTGCTTTTGCAAATAGGTCCCGAAATGCAGGCTAATGAATGTCGTTGTAGTCCTGTGTATTTGCGCACTGGACAGGTATCCATATTTTGCAGCACTTTCATTTTGATTTTGTCTTTACCTTTCACATACTGATTGAGGAACTGGCGTAAAGATTTGAAAGATTTTTTGGGAATGTTACACATTGACGTGCTTGGCCATTTGTATGCTGGAATTTCTGGTTCAGTCGAATGGAGAGGTAATCATGAGTTTTCTGGGGATATTTTTGTAAGCAGTATTTTTTGTTCCATTATGGTATTATTAATTTTTTCATATCCTCGTCCACTGCTATGGATGGCAATTGTGTTTGGTTTTGTTTGTATGCTTCTTCATTAAAATATGGTTCTGTGTTCGTGGTGTGACTCCATCACCTCCACAGATATTTAAGCAGTTATTTTTGTTGACATTCCGTTTATTGAGAAGTTTTCTTTGTAATTTAGTAGTTAGTTTTGTTAGTTTTTTCATTCTTTTTAACTCTAAAATGAATAACTTTCTTTTGAAAAGGATTGCACTGTCTATTAAAGCTTCTAAGATTCATTTTCTACGGTAGGTTTGAAGGTTGTGCATGATTTGTCTCCTGTTTTTCTAAGATTCTGAAGGACTCTGTGGTGGAACATTTTTGCTAAAATACTTTTTTTGGTTTGGTTACTTGCTAGTATATCAAGATTTATAGGAGCAGTTTTAGCAGTAGTGGTAGCCGAATTCTTGTTAAGCATTTTTTGTTTCATTTTACATTTGGCAGTTTCTGTACTAGAAGCTTGTTTTGCTAAATGACTGTATTAGCTGTTTTGTTTGAACGTTTTGTACAAACTCTGGTAGAGATGGATGCTTATTTTGGACACTTTTATTTTCATTTGCTCTATTTCTGCGTTGCTTTCTATGGACTTGCTTTTTGGTAGGCATTCTTTGGGGTCTGTTGAAAAAAAAAAGAAGTATGGGTTGGGCCGTTTTGCAATGTATGTGTGCTGTGTGCATGAGTGTTTTAGGATGTTGGGAAAGATGTATGTGGTGGTGTGTGATTGTGCATTGGGCAGTTACAATGAGTTGGGAAGGCTATTCTTCTATTTGTGTGTTACTAAACTGCGGTTGAGATGAGAGTAGAAAGTGAGCTAGTGGTGAGGAGAAGCATTAATAGTAAACGTAATGGTATAAAATTAAAACAGTTCTTTGTTTTGTAGTGCTAACATTCTAAGGGGTGAGTATGTTATTTGTGTTCCAAAAATACGGGGATTTGTGTGCCATTCTGCCTGCTAATCTCTGTTTAATAAATGGAGATTTGTGGAAAGAATGGTTCAGAAATTGCTGTTTCTTTTGGTGCGCAAATTATATGAATGAACCACACAGTGTCTTTCAGGAACAGTAAGAATATTAAGGTAGTATTGTACTGACTCTTTTTTTGTGGAATGAGCAGGTTTCTTCGGATAGTTGTTTGTAGTTCAGATGCTGCTGATTTTCAGGAGAGTGGTCTTCACTGCAATTGTAAAAGAAAGTTTGTAATTTTGTGTGTTTATAGCACTGATGTTAATGTAGGCATTGATTTTTATGTTTTTGTGGTTGTATTCTTGTTTGATATCTGAACATAGTGTATGCATGCATTTCATTTCACTATGTGCAGCCTTTATATTTTGTTAACAATATGGTAGTTCAACATGCTTTGCAAACGAGTAGAATTTTAAGTGTATGAAATTCAATTGGTTTTTTAAAGGTGTGTTGTAGATAGAAGACAGGTTTGGAAGTGACAGTTGATTATAGTAGATGGGAAACATGTCAATGAGTTCATTTTATAGGTAGATATGACAACAATCAGGAGCCCCTGAGAGAGATATTTCACTACAGCAATCGGGAACATTTATTTTACTATAGGATTGCACTGGGATTAGCATTAATTTAGGGTCGAGACAGTAAACTATAGTGCGATTTTTCAATGAAAAATAGGGAGTCTCGTGACTAAATCGGGAGGGTTGGCATGTATGTATAGATTATGCGGGACACAGTAAAAAAGAGTGTGATTTTTCAATGAAAAATCAGAAGTCTTGCGCTTAAATCGGAAGGGTTGGCATGTATGTATAGGCTATACAGGTTTAGTGGCATTACTCTGTTTATATGCATTCATAAGAGTTGTACATGTACTCTGAATAAAATATGCATACCTGTAGTTTGTATTCATGCATGTGGATATGCATGGAGCTGTAAGTAGATATCTTGGAGACTTGTACAGTAGTTTTTGTAGTAGGTGCTTTCCAATGATATGAGACTTGTACTCAGAGTGATCAACAGTACATTTGAAGTGTGGAACTCTGATGATGGAGTTAGATGTAGAAGTCATGGATGCGATTGGTGGATGGTTGTGTGATGGTTGTGTGACTGCTTAGATGTATCCAATGAGGGAATGGCACTGAGAGTGATTTAGAAAGGGTAGAAGGGCTGGTTGAGAGTTACGTGCCGCGCGGACACCGTGTCTGTCCCCGGGTAGGGCATGCCATATCCGGGGTTTTCCAGAAAATCCAGTATTGAAGGGGGACTGTAGGAATGTTGGTGCTCAGAGATATGTTTGTCCATGGTTTACAGCAGTATTCTCAATGCAGGCATGTGGCAAACAATTTTGATGTTAAAGGAGTGGAGGTGGTGTGGAGCGCTATGCCTGATTGCAATGTAGAGGGAATTCTACAAGTTTGTGAAGATATGCGTAGGATGAACAGTCCCCATCTGGTAGTTTTGCACTATGGTGCTTTTCATTTGGGCTACGAGAGTGCCCATACCTTTTTGGCAGATTTGGAACAGTTGGTTCAAGCAGTAATGAACATCCTTCTAAATGTGAAAGTATTTTTTTCTGGATTACTACCTAGGGCAATATGGGACAATAGTTCTGTTTTTCGTCCTCAGCAACACATTGGTAGGTGTGCAATCAACGGAGGCATGTTTTCTTTCATGCTTACAGCTGGTATGTTTTTCTGTAATAATGAGAATATTGAATCGAGTAATGCTGTTTATTTTGAAGAAGATGGTATTTCTTTATCTTTTTTGGGAAATGCCATGCTGTTTTGGAATGTAAGGGTTGCTTTGGAGAAGGTTATATGAAGATTTTAGTTGTAAAGTAAGAAGAAACCCCCCCCCCAAACAAAAAAAAAATAACAGGTGTCTGTCAGGCATCTGCAAAAAAATCAAAAAAACAGCTCTTTTCAGAGCCCACCTCAAAGGGGAAATGGGGCACACCATTTTAAATGTCCATTCACCACGCTCAGATCTTCGATATGTCTGCGGACATGTTGGTAGTCTGCGGACAGCGCGTATTACATACAGGGATTCTGGGATGGAGAGGCATGCAAATGAGAATGAGCGGAGCTAGGGATTGGTCAATAAAGTTTACTGGGTGTGATGTGTAAGGAGAGATTTTGTGAGAACGTCTTTTTCCTGAGAGAAGAACAAATAGCTATGGCTGTGTGTTTTCGAAAACAGATTATCTGTATTTTGGGAGACTCATGGATACATTGGTTAGAGGTGCATGCAGAACGTTGTGGAGTAGCTGCAGAGCTTGGATTCCCTCATGTGGAAGTGCACTGGCATGGAGTGCGTGGAATGAAGTGGCTGGACTTGGTACCTCTCTGTGTTACTTTAGAGACAGAGCATCATCCAGACATAATTATAATTCATTGTGGATGGAACAGTGTAGGACATGTGTCTGGAATTTCTTTGCAATTTCTTTCTCCACAAATGGAGAAAGCGAGGCGCAATGTCAATATGGCTGTTTGTGCCTTTCTAAGAGATGTTGGCATGTCCTCGAGTTGGTGATAGATCACTTTCTTCGGCCGGGGCCTGCCTCTGGAACAGCCTCCCTGCCCCCCTGAAACTTGAGGAGAACCACCTCTGGTTCCGGAAGCACCTCAAAACCTTTCTCTTTGCTTCTGCTTTTTCTCCTCCTCTTCCCTGCTGAGCTCCTGGCTTATACTGAAACTGCACTGGTTTACCTGGCCGCCTTCTGATTTGGGGCCGCACCCCCCCTCCACCAGTCACATTCCTGCACTGCCCTCCTGGATACCCCCGCACTTGAGGACTGTTCTCTGTATCCCTACAGTCCCACCACTAGCACTTGACACCTGATGCCTGCACTTACCCTTCTCCCTTTCACTTGCCACCTGCTGGCCATACTTTACTTTGTTATTTATTCTATTATCCCATGTTTTGCACTGTCCCCTTCCCCCTTCCGACCCCCGCACTTCCCCTCCTCCCCTTCCCATGCGCTTGCGTGATCTGAATGACACTTGGCCTAGTAGGATCGTTGTCTCTTTCCTCTGGTTCCCCTCCCTTGCCTCGTCGCGCCTTGAAACACACTTGTGTATAGGCGCATTATAAATGTCATATCATATCATATATCCTCTTTTCACAATGAAAATATTATGTTTCGTAGCACATACATTTTTCGCAGAGATGGAGTCCATCTTACTTATGCTGGCAATCAGATTTTTCTGAGAAATGTACAAAATGCATTGCAACCTTTTTTGGAATTAGAGTGACTTATTTTGCAGTAGATGTTGACGATTTCAAGTTTTTCAAACACACAAAAACATCACCAAAAGGTTCTTTTCAGAGCCACCAATTCGTCCCAGAGAAAAGTGCATTGGTTTTGCTAGGGCAGGACCCCAAATTTTTATATGTCCTAGGACTGTCCGGCGGACTTTCAAAAAATGCACAGAGCCCTGCACTGTTTATTTGACACTTCTATTTTTAAACTGTGAAAGGTGGCTCTGCAAAGAACCTTTTTTATTTTTGTTGTTTTATATTTTTTTGGTTTTTTACACACGATACACTAGGAGAGGAGGGGAAAGGAGGGTAAGGAAGGGACACCAACCACTGGGATAAGAAAGGGCAGGTGTAGGGTGGGCCTTACTTAGGTAGGTAGCAGGTCTTCTGGTGGTCTGTGACCGTAGTCTCGAAAGCATTTCGAAGACTCTCCCCCCTGCAGAGTACTGCGTCACAGTACATAGACAATATTGTGACCCTCAAAAGGTAAGGGTCAACAGCATTGCGAATAGCCTGTGGAGCAGCTGGAGGGATGCGTTCTCCCACAGGAGTGTCTCTTGTGGTGAGAGGAGCAGAAACGGAGGATGCTGTAGAGGAACTCAACCTACTACGTTTATCACAAGGTACAACCTTGCGAATGTCCGCACTGTGGGACGAAGTTAGGTGTCGCTTCATGGATGTCGTACCAAAGCTGTACGAACCACGTCTCCCACGACTCAGCACCAATTTGCACTGGTTACAAATGACCTTGTTCGCACTTGCTTTTGGTACGTTACCATAAACGGTAAACAACCGCCACACCCAAGACTCCCGGTGAGTGCTGGTAGTAGGGAGTTCCTCGACCTCATTCTCTTCATCCTCTTCATCCTCGTTCTCTACATCCTCACCCGTGTTCCCCTCTGCAGGCCCTTGGGGAGGTGGTGGTGGTGGAGGGTTTTGGGGGTGGTGCTGAGGCAGATGTAGCAACAGCAGCCATGGATGCCATTAGGGTTGATGAGATAATCTCAGCAAGAGCAGCAAAGGCAGAAAAAGTCAATCTGCAATAGCCAGAAGTACAATGAAGATCAGCTCTGGGGTGTGGCCTTTTATAGCGGTGGAGGGGTGCACCTCACGAACATATCGAACACCCAAAAAGGTTTAAAAAGTTACAAAAAGTATGTGGAAAGCCAGGGCCATTGTCTGGGACATGTGAAATGGTGAATTTATACTATAAAATAATTAGGATTGTCTGAATAAGTTCTTTTAAAATGTTGGGGAACCGGACAGAGTCCGCAAATTAGGACACACGCTCAGCGTGGGTGCGGTCACATGATGACGTCGGGTACATGTTCGCGAAGGAAACAGGTGTCCGCAAGACACCAAATGCACAGGAACCGTTGTGCACATGTGCACGGGTGTTCTACGGACAGTGTTCAGGTCCTGAAGCTAATTAAAAGTGTGACACAAGTGAGACGGACAGTTACAGACAGGCACGATGTTCGCAGAACTTACGGTGTGGTGCGCATGTGCGTAGATGTTCTGCAGACTGTACGGTCAGGTATAGTGTCCTTAGGACACCTCCCTTTTGTTTAACTACGGACATCCTGGACATCGCACGTGTTCTTAGGACAGTTTCAACTTGGATGTGGACGGTACGGACAGGTATAGTGTCCTTAGGATTCGTCCATTTTGTTCACTTACGGATATCTCGGACAGCAGGTGTGTTCTAAGAACAGTTCCATCTTGGTTGCGAACGGTACGGGCAGGTATAGTGTCCTTAGGACACCCCCATTTTGTTCATTTATGGACATTCCAGACACCTGGTGTGTTCTAAGAACAGTTCCATCTTGGTTGCAAACGGTACGGACAGGTATAGTGTCCTTAGGACACCCCCATTTTGTTCATTTATGGACAACCCAGACACCTGCTGTGTTCTGAGAACAGTTCCATCTTGGTTGCGAATGGTACGGACAGGTGTAGTGTACTTAGGACATTCACATTTTGTTAATTACGGACAGGCCGGAGAAGGCTGCAGACATTTTAACTGCTTTTTAAAAAAAAAATAAGACACAAAGAATTTAATTCAAAGAAACATAACATTTTTTTATTATATACATATACACAATTTATGAAAGAGAGGGGGAAGCACAAACTGATACAAATACAGGGGAAGTAGGGGTTTGGAGAGGATGGATGGGAGGGGATGAAGGGATGGAAGTCTCATCAAAATGTTTATCTTGGTGTTCACGGTTTGCGGATAGTTCACTGGGACATGGAGAGGGGGCACAGGTACAGGTGGGACAGTGGTATTTAATTTTTCCTTTTATGTGGTCCTCCACTAACTGTTTCAAACCATTGAAATTTTCCTCGAGCATGTCTATTTTCTGTTCCATGTGTTGCAGAGTCTTTTCCAATGTGTCTTTTGGTGTAATATTTTCAATGTTTGTATGGTCTGTTAAAAATACATATATATATGTTAAGTACACATTAAGTAATGATTATTAATTTGCTTATATAGAGAAGTGTCTACTATTATTATCACTGTCTTCAGACATTTCCTCACGTGGAAAATTTTCTTCAAGCCACTCCAAAGTACTGCACATTTCTGTGTGAAAAACTAAAATATATTAATATTAGTTTACCTAATACAAAATGTTTAGAAATATATAAGAAAAATGAGGTTTACTTACTAGCTTCTGGTAAATTGTATTCGTAGTGTTTTGTAGGTCTACTGTTGCTTCTAGCTCTGCGGTTTCTGTGAGGTAATTATGTTGGAGGCATATCTTTTTTGTTTTGGTATATTCCATTTTACTACATATGATATTTAAATGGATGGCTGATGTATTAGATATGTTGGTTCCACTGCTTATTTATTATTATATATAATTTGTTTATGTGCTGCTTTTTGAACTTGTGCAGTGTTTGGATGGTATGATAGAACAATTTCAGATACCCCTTGAGTGTTTGGGTAGTTTTGATGTCGTCCGCGACCATCCACGGACATCAAAATCATTAGCGGGGTGTTCGGTATGTTCTATGTTAGATGTATATAAAGTAAGGGAGTCCTAGTAAACATCTATCAAATTTACACTATAAAAATGTATATTCAGTAAAAAAAAACTGTGTTAAAGGGACGTTATGGTTAAGTTGCGCTACTAAAAACCTATGAAATTCAGTAAAAAAAGAGAAATTCGCATTTTTATACAATTCAGTAATAATGTCCACCCCTCTACAGGTTAACAATCTGTGGTCTAGAGTTTGTGTCGAGTTCACTTATGGATCATACAATAATATGCACATGGATTACTCAGGTTTGCATTTCCAACAAGTTACAATGGCAAAGTGTATTCCTGGATTTAGCAGGAAGCCTTAGCACATATTCCTTTACAATGCAGTTCTGCCAGTGTTCACGCACGACATTTGCACAGTATTGTCCTCGATGTGTGTTCGGGGATGAGGCTTGCTAGTGCAGACAATCCTTAGACCACAAGCCATGCTTGGGACAAGGTTTCATTACCTAGTGTAAACATTCGGCCCTCGGACAGTCTAACCATTAACTAGGCTCAAAGGTCGGGAAAGCTCGGTTACAAGTTGGAAACACAGTCCACCATTTTAGAAGACATAATCACATATAAACAGAAATCAAAATGGCGGATGATCCTAAAATGGCGGCAAAGTCGATCTAAAATCGGAACTTTGCAACGCGGTTTTCTACGCAGAGCGACTAGGCTTAGGCAAATATATATTAGAAGGAGGCACAATATGATTTCCTGTTTAACACACTGACAATGCAAAGATAGGGCAGGTTTTTACTCAAAAAAGAATAACATTTTGAATCCATCCTGGACTACGTCAGGGTTTTAAAAAATTGTGCTAAGAAGAGAGATTTATGTGAACAATAGATCTCAACTGTATACAATTGTCCTTTTTTTGTCTCTAAAACTGAAATTATTCATTTTTGTTTGGAATATAGATCTGTATGAAGGCCCTATTAAAGGCCATAGAATGAGTATAGGTGAATTGATGTTTTTTAAAGAAATTAAGTGTTGTTTAGTACAAATAAATACAAAATGTATGTTTTATAATAAATAGAAAAGTTAAAATATCAATTGAATATTTGAAGAATTGTGCTGTGACATAGATAGCCTTTTGATCATTGATACGTCTTGCTTTGTGATTAGGTACCTCTACTAACAATAACCCTGGAATATAATGATTTGCTTACATAAGTGCTTCTTTAATACATCAAGTAGGCCAAGATAGGTCTCCCAATCAGCCCTACCATCTTGTTTCCAACATTATAAACTTGACCCCTTGTAGGAACTGTTTATTAAAATTAATTTAATATGTGATATCATCAGTGATGTCATCAATGACATTTGTGATCTCATCATTCATGTTCTGGGTGTTAGTCTTAGCAGTGCACGGTGGTGGCGCAAGTTTTTTTTGCTTAGCTTACCATAACTGCTGAGTTTCTGGGGGTTTTCGGTTTTACTTGTAACCATAATGTCCCTTTAACAAGGTCTTTTCATTGAATTTCATTGGTTTTTACCAGTGCAACTTAACCATAATGTCCCTTTAACAAACATTTTTCAGTGAATTCCATGGGTTTCTATTAGTGCAATTTAACCATAGTTTCCCTTTAACAAAGTTTTTTCAGTGAAACTCATGGGTTTTTACCAGTGGACGCTAATTTCCTACAATTTACTAATTTCATACATACCCAATATAGCAACATTTCTGTCCAATTTACAAAGTTTCACCTTAAAACTCTGCCATTCCCCACCGTATAGCATTGTTTTTAACACTTCTATACACTTTTTGCAACTTTTTGCACTTTGTTTTTGTTCGTCAATGTTCGCGAACATCTGACGTCATTGCAGACTTTCCAGACAGTGTCACGTGATCACAAGCTTGCACGCAGCATAATGATGTGTTTGCGAACGCGTCCGCACTTCGCAAATGGGTCCATGCTTCGCAAACAGTTCGGACTAGCATTTTAAGCTCATCTAGGAACTTTGAAGCTCAAAATGTACCCTTACACAGCTCCTACACCTAGTCTTACTCATTATCCATTAACAATCTAGCGCACAGCACATACTTGTAAGAATATTAGCTAAACTGCTAATTATCTTCAAAATGGCATCAGGTATTGCCATCCTTCATCCCCACGAGCCACCATCACCACCAGCTGGAGGACCTAGAACCCAAAAGAAGCGCAGTACTTCAAAAAACATTGAAGAGGACACAGAAGATGAGGTAGAGGAAGTGCCTACCTCTAGCACCCAGAAAGAATCATGGGTGTGGCAGTTCCCTACCACTGTAGGGAATGTACCAAAGGCTAAAGCTAAAAAAGTGAAATGCAGAGTTGTACTCACTGGCGGATTAGCTGGACAGTACTCCTACGGGACCAGCTCCATGCGCTACCACACCAAATCCAACAACCGCAATGCTCTCAGAAAGATTGTTCCTTTCTTAGGAACTAGTAGGCTGTCTTTCTCCACCTCATCTTTCTTAACCAATACTGTAACCACACAGCATACTTCTGTGGGAGACAAATTCCTACCAGCTATCTTGCAAGCGATAAAAGAGGCTGTTGATCCATATCTTTTGAAGACAACAGTACTTTGTATATACTGCAACACACCACTCTGCAGGGGGGAGCAATTTCAAAGTGTTTTTGAACCTGTAATTAAGGAGCATGAGAAACACTGCCCCCTACCTTATATGTAACACATGGGCAACATCTACCCCTGTCCACCTGCCCCTCCATAGGTTTGGATGGTGCCTCTTCCCTCATTTCCCCCAACTTACTTTCTGACCGGTACTGCAAAAAAAAAAAAAAAAAAACGCGGAGGAAATGGTTCATTTAGGAACCACCTTTCACAGTTAAAAAATAGAACTAAAAAAATAATCTTATAGACTCCATCTACTTTACATTTCTCAGTAAAGTAGTTAGACTCATTAAGATTCTCCAACATTTCCATTAGCATTTTGTAATACGCTAATGGGAATAATGGACAATTGTATATTATTCTTTTGACTTGAATAATGGGGACATATCATCTGCAGAACCTGTTTGTCTTGACATAGTATCCACTGGAACAAAAAAAGACTTTGCATATGGGCAGTCTACCAAGCTCAAGGCAGTGGATGATGGAATAACCAGTGAGATATCAAAGGCCGTGCCCTCAGCTGCTTCCACAGTTACTTTTGCAAAGGAACATGTTTCTCTAACAGACAGCATCTTGCTAAATAATGTGCTAACTGGTTCTGTCGTGCCATCTGCAAATGTAGCTAGCATCTCTGCCTTATCTGCTAATGACATATCCACTTCTAAATTGTCTACCATAATGAACAATGAAGATATGGCTGTAATTGATCTTGGTACTAATGCATCTTGTTTTTTCAGCACACACTACTTCTGAAAATCTGTCCAAATCCCCAATATTGTTTACAAACTTTAGTGCTGCCAATTCTGTGGACAAATTGTCATTTATTGCTCCTACACCCCGTAAAATGGGGGGTAACTGCACTTCTGAGTTTGGTTTGGTTGAAACCCAAAATGTAAATAGCGCTATTGCGTTGACTTCTATGAATACTGCTATTCTTGCTTTAGCTAAATTGTTTGAAGTATTAGCTAGCAAGGCTGACGTGCATTCAAATCAGCTTAACCAGTTACTATCTGAGCAACTTACGATCTCTAACAAGCTTGAAAGTCTGAGTCAACCTACTACCTTACTTATTATTAAAAGGTCAGTAGTTTCTCAGACTTCCCTTCAATCTGATGCCACGGTGCAGTGCTATCAGACCATTCCGTGTATACCGAATCCTATAATTGATCTGATCAATGTCGTAAGTGAAGTTCTAGATGATCAGCAGAAAAAACCAAATTACTCACTTTTTGGTGACGCGAAGACAAATCCTTTTGATGCAGTGAAGTTGAGCCCCAAAAACGGTGACCTTCCAAAAAAATCTAAAAACATCAAATCTGTGGCCAAACGAGCAACACAAACTAAATCCTTTGTCAAAAATCTTTCAACTCCACTGACAACTACTGTAAGTGCTTCCAAAGCGATAGCAAACAAATATCTTCTGCAATCACAAGCAAAGAGGGCAAAGATATTACCAGTCTCTGCTGCCCCTTCTACTGCCTACAGTCCTTTAAATGATCTGATAAGTGCTGCTGCCGATATTTCTTGCAACACTTCAAAAAGACAAATATCCAATGGCTTTTGCTTTAAACCTTCTCTGGCCATAGGAATCTCAAGCTCTGAAAAGCGTCGGAAAGAAATAAGGCAAGCAGTTGATGAGTACATGTCCTCCAAACCTGTTGTAAAGAAGTTGTACTTTGCGCCAAGTGAAACGGTTAATATATATGAGCCTTCTGCTCCCGCTTCACAGAGAGTGCAAATATCATGTTTGCAAGCTTCTGACAAGATTGACTTAACCCAAACTATGTCACAGGCCCACTCCCAGAATATGACAAATGTCCCTACCTCTAATCTTGTGGTCTCTACCAACATGGAAAGGTTGATTCAATCTACGCTGACCAAGTTGTTTGAGGCTTCTACCTCTTCTCAAATCAAAGCCTTTAGTGATAACCATTCAATCTCCAACGCTCTGCTAATCAACCGAGACAAAAACCCTTGACCGCGTGCCCTAAACGTCCTGCAGTTCATTCATTGACACTCAGTTGCAGATCTTTGCCAGTTAAGCAATATAATCTCAATCGTGCCTCTGTTTTGTCTATATTTAGTGAAATCTCTGAGCTCGATGATATTGGCACCATCGACCTTGAGTTAGTGGAGTTCATTGATGATGTAAAACGGTCCTCTGTGATACTTTTGATCAATTCTAGGGTCGTAGTTAATGCAATCTGGGCTGTTAAGACTCAGCTTCGTGACATTGGTTTTATCCTTTTGCCAACCTCTGACTCCTCAGTCTGTCCAGTGACGCAACAGCAGGAGATACATTCAAAGCAAGTCACAAATAAAAATCAAGGCATCGCCTCGCGAACATGCAAGTGTGACCCCAAAAGTAATCAATGCTAGCATTCTAAATCTCAAGAATCACCTCTAACCTTGATCAGTTGGAATTCAAGAGGGCATAGGCATCTATTGAATAATCAGGCCTTGCAGTTGTTAGACCATGATGTAATTCTGATACAAGAATCCTGGCTATCCAGTGTTCCATCATGGAATAATTATGATGTCCTTTTGATTCCTGCAGTCAAGGGTTGTTCGGGGCGCCCTGCCTCTGGTTTGTTAACCGCTGTTAAGCAGTCCGCCACTGTAAAGGTTGAACCTTGGTATTCCCCTAATGCATTTGTACAAATGACTAGAATTGTTGGTCAAAATTTCTCATGTGCTGCCATCAATGTCTATTGGAATCCCCTGGGTATTTCTGATGACCGGTTTCTCGAATCTCTAAACAAAGCTATTGACATACTAATTCTCGATGGACTTTCGGACTCTATCATTTTAGCTGTTGACTTGAACCTTCACTGCTTGGGCCCTCTTTGTAAATCTGAAACACAATGTCTTACGAAGTGGACAAGCTTTGTTTATTCTCAAAACCTGTTTATTCCAAATGGTGCTGTTCAACTGGATATCCCGCCTAGACCCCCTTGGCACCGTGCTCGTAGCCAGGGAATTATTGATTTCATCTATGTCAATGCATGCATGTTCAATAAAATAACATCATTCCAAATAATTAACACAGAAGTGAGTGATCACAATGTGATAAATGAAACATGGCTCCTAAATTCTAATGCAGCACAAGAGAAACTTTCTTACCTTACAGGTTCCTACAAAGTAAATACAGCTAGAAATCGTCTAACGTGGACATAGACATCTTTGGAAACCTTTAGGTCTTGTTATGCCGTTGAGCTGAAGAGTAAAACTGTGCGTAAACATAAACCAGATGTAGTTTATTATGATCTAATGCAGCTATTTCAACTAGCTTCTATTATGCATAAACAAAAACAAACACTGCATTTGCATATCTTTGCCCATGATATTAGAATCAGGAAATCCGTGGCACGGGCTGAAAAGAGGGAAGCCCATAAGCTCCCTGCAGATACACGATTAGCTGCGCTAACCCTGATCAAAACCAGATATAGAAATTGGTTAAGAGGCATGAAGGCCAAATTATATCAATCTGATGGAAGCAACATGTTGAAACTATTAGCATCTAAAAACTCTGCTCAGTCATGGAACATTATTAATCGAGTAACAGCAGGTCATCAACCTGCCGTCCAAACTAAGGACGTGTCTGAGGAGATGTGGGTCCAATATTATTCAAAACTATTTGCTGCACCCATGGTACACTCTAAACCAGCCACGCTTGACTTACAATCTTGTTTCCATCTATCGTTTGACAAAGACGATATTTTGTACTTCATCAAACAAGCAAGTAATTCCAGAGCACCTGGCCCGGATGGCTTGTCAAACATACAAATAAAGCAATTCCCGGACATTTGGGCAGATATACTATACCTTATTTTTGAGAACATTAATGTTTCTCAGAAAATCCCAATGTCCTGGAAGCAGTCCATCGTTATACCTATTTATAAAAAGGGTGCTCGGGCCAACCCTGCTAGCTACAGACTGATCTCCTTGCTTGATGTGCCCGAGAAGATCTTCTGTCGTATTATTCTGAGAGAGTTGAACACTTGGACTAAAAACTGTTTTAAGAGAGATCCTCTTCAATCAGGATTTGTCAATGGTCTTGGTACTCTTCCTAACATTATCACCATCAATATGCTTAAGTCAAAATATGCTTGTCGAAAGCAATCTCTATATTTTGCATTTATTGATTTCTGCTATTTCATGAGTTAAAATTGCTTGGTTGCCCAGCATCTCTTTTGGCCTTAGTTATTCAGCTACACACATGATTTTGGACATTACGATGAAGATTGATCGGTGTGTGCGCGGGGGTATGGATTTGGAGTTGGCGTGGGTTCCCAGTCACAGTGGCATTTTGGGAAATGAGTTGGTGGATCTGGCGGCGGGTGAGGGTATGAGGAGAGGAGCGATTGATGTGAGGTTGCCTTTGAGTGTGGATGAGGTGAAGGCTGTGATGGTGAGATGGGTCCTGGATGAGTGGCAGGAGAGGTGGGTGAGTGGGGTGAAGGGCAGGTGGATGTTCGGTGTTCGTGGGAAAGTGTCGGTGAAGGTGGATGCAGGGAGTTCAGAATGGAGGAGGGGGGAGGAGGTGATGCTGAATCGGTTGAGGATAGGTCATGTGGGGCTGAATGACTGTCTATTTGGAATAGGGAAGCGTGAATCAAGGGACTGTGCGGTGTGTGGGGTGCCTGAAACGGTGGGACATTTTTTGATTAGGTGTGAGAGACATGTTGCAGAGAGAGAATTGATGAGGGTTCGGTTGACTGCGTTGGGTGTGGCTGAGCTTAGTGGGAGGACTCTACTGGGAGGTGATGGAGAGAGAGGCAGGAGGAGGAGTAGTTGGATTTTGTGAGGCAGACGGGGAGGTGAGAGGAGTTGTGAGCTTAAATGGAGCTAAATAATAATTAGTGGGTACGGTGCACATCATCCTATAGGATGGGGAAGCGACTGCTTGGGTCCGCCCACGCCTCCGATAATTAAGAAGAAGAAGAAGGTTATCCTTAGGTTATCCTTAGAAGGTCTCCTATCTTCCTCTTTTCCCACTTTTTTGGGACTTAAGCAGGGATGCATTCTAGCTTCAATTTTGTTCAATTTATTCATTTTTGACATGGGCTTATCCTTTCTCGGAATTATGTCGGATGCTCCTGAATTGGGAGGTCAGCATATTCCTTGGTTGTTGTACGCTGATGAACTGGTCTTAATATCCCAAACCCCCAAGGGACTCCGAAATTTGTTATCAGCCCTTTCTGAATATACTGAGACCAACCAGTTGACAATAAATCTGACCAAATCCCAGATTTTGGTTTGCAGACCACAAGGCAAATCTAAAAATACTACTACAAAATGGTTGATGCAACAGGAACCCATGGTATTAGTATTGGAATACAAATATTTGGGGCTTGTTATACAAAATAGTGTTGGTGATAATAAATATCTGACCACGTTACACTCAAAACTCTGACTTCTGACTCTGACTTCACAGACTAGAATACTCCTGTACAAGTATGGGAAATTTACCTTAAGGCATCTCCTAATGTTCTATGAGCAACAAGTAATCCCTATTCTTCTTTATGCTGTTGAATCAAAGCGGGTTTTTGGAAAAGGGTTCTACATTTACCAGCTTGTTCACCTATGCCCATATTACGATTCGAATTAGGTTTGAATTCGTTAACTAGCAGAGTTAAGTGGAGAATGTGTTCCTTCTTCCGTAAGTGCTTGCTTGGCGTGGCAAATAATAACATCTTGAGCAATGTTGCCCGCTACCTGTCTTCCTCTACTCTTGCTTTTCCTTTAAAATGGTGTAACCTAGTACTGAATACTTTGATAGAAGCTGATATTCCATTACAGCTCCTAATTGAAAATCCAGCCCGTGCCAAAATAAAGTACTACCGTTGCTATTGGATACAAAATTATGAATTGTGCACAAAATACAAAGATTTCAATAATAATCAGTTTGAAATCAAGCGGTTGGGTCAAGTGGCAGGCTATTTAATGAAATGCCCTTCGGCGAAGATACGGAATACATTTTTATGCTTGAGACTTAACCTATGGACTACTAGGGAAGTTTTGGTGAGGCGTAAAATTATTTCTGCAGACTTAAACTATTGTCGGTTTTGTGTATCCTATCCAGTGAGGGAAACCTTACAACATTTGATAATTTCCTGCCCCGATTTGAAAGACTTGCGGGTCAAATTTTTTGCGAATATGTTGAATCTGGATGAAAAGCAAATATGGTGTATTTTATTTAATAGTACAAGATTTTCGGTCATAAAGGCTATGGTGCACTTTTTGGAAGCCATATTGTCCGGTGAAATCCTTTTACAAACCTAATTTTTATCTGAGAACATTATTTGTAAATACCTAAAGTAATGCATTTTTCTTTTTTTTTTGTCTGTTTTGGAGAAATGAGTTGAAATGTATAAGATTTTAAGATTTTAAGTTTTAATTGCTTTATCTGTTCTTACTTTGTTTTATTTTCCATGGTCCTCATTGATATTTTATTATTGCAAAAATCTTGTTATCAATTATGGTGTATGATCTATGAAATGTATATTTGTTTTTTGAAAAGTTGATTCATTCAGCTGTATCCAAAAAAAAAGAAATAATTAAAAAAAAAAATAATGGACAATTGTACACTAGAGAAAAAAAATAAAAGGGCAGAAACAATTTTCTGTCCCACATACATTTCTCTAGCATACAATAAGGACCTTAATCGATGGACCTTTATAACTATCTGCAGTCTCCACAGTCCACTTTCCAGGCCATGGATCATTAAAAGACGCACATGGCACATGCACACCATCGCACAGGGCAGCCCATCCAACCTTTTTAATTTTATATTTGTAACACTCCCTCAATGCCTGCTTTCAAACAGTCACACATCCATCCACCAATCAGTTCCAAAAACTGTACATATAACCCTATGACCATATTAAGCTTCTACACACCAACTGCCACTTAACAATCTTCTACAAATCTTTTGCATCTGTATTTCCCTTACTTGTACAGAACAATTGTACACAGTGCTCCTATAAAATGCACATATGCATTATGCAGTGAGAGAAGTGCATAAATAGAAGGGGCAGTATGGATTGGCAAGTGCTTATTAGAACCCAGGAGAGAAATGCCAATGGATGCCAAGGTGGGACGCCACTGGCTAACTACTGGAGTAGAAGAGTCCCAAGGATGGGATGCATCTTAACTGTAAGATCCCTTTAACAATGTTTTTTCTGTCAATCTAATAGGTTTTTATAAGTGAACATTTTTCATGGTGTTACATCACTGTACATAAGTTATTAATAATTCATGTTTTCATATATATTAAAGAACTATAAACCTCCTTTAAGAAACATATTTTTTGCAACACATACCTATGTCTGTCAATATCAGCAGCGCATGCCGGGAATGCAAATCATCGTTCTATTGCCTGCGGCATAATGCTCAACCATAAAGCCAGCCCAACCAAAGCACACCTATTTTTCACTACACCTACCCAGCATCCTAGCTCAGTTTCCACTATACCCTAATAATGTAACCAATGACATGCATGGCCAGTCTCCAAATCCATGGGGCATGGGTTTCGGCCATGCCACATTCCCCAATAATCAAATCAGAGTACACATGTGCGTTTGCCGAGAGCCAGACCCAATACCCAGACACAAAATGTATATCAATAGTTTTTCTACTTGCATTCTTACACTTTGGAAAAATAAAACACAACACATATTTCCAAAAACATGCTTGCAGGTCCTTGCTAATGCTTGTCGCGCTACTTTCTTGTAATCTAGTCCACCACTTCTTGCTGTAACCGCAAGCAGAGTATTATTTCCCGTTCAAACCTACTGCTTTGCCCATGCTGCATGCCCCAATAAGCAAATTACAGTGTACCTTTTGACTTGCTGACAGCCAGGCACATTGCCCAGACACCAATGTTAAATCACTGTTTTGCGTATTTACATTTTCACACTTTCCAAAAAATATAATACAGGACATATTTGCAAAACCATGCCTTGAAGTTCTTGTTGACCCTTCCTGTGCATATGTGCTGCAATCCCATCCAGTATTTCAACCTGTACCCACAAGCAGAATGTTTTTTTCCCATTCAAACCTATCCCAATTTAAAAATACTTTACCACATAGCCGGTCCCTGGTGGCCATGCCCACTTTCACTACATTGCTAATCCCGTTTGGCTCATGGCCAGTAGCCAGATTGTCCGATTCATGGCCATACCACAGACAATAGGACCAATGCCCATTGCCACAGGCTATACCTTAGTCACCAAAAGTATATCGCTTTTGTTTGTACCAACACTATGATGCTTTTCAAAAAATAAAACACAGACACATTTGCAAAACCATGCTTTCATGTCCTTGCACGACTTTGCAGCAAATCCGGCCATGTTTTATTTTTTGAAAAGTGTCAAAATATAGGTACTTAAAATAGTCATATAACTTAGCCCACCATTTGACGAAATCCATTCACACTTTCCCAAGGTTGGGTTTATAATCTGTCTAAAAACTTTTGTCCACATTCGTCAAGCAGCAACAAAGTTATAAGCCCTCTAAACATTTTGAAACGCCACCAGACTTTGTAGAAACACTCATTTTTAGTTCTAAAATATTTTTGCAAACCTTTGTGCTGCCTCGTCAAATGGCACCACATCTATAAGCCTTTAAAATATTTTGGGATCCCCCTCCATTTTTGTTCCCTCTTGAGAAAACAGCACCATACTTTGTTTGCAGAACCATTCGGAGTCAGGTCTAGACTAGAGTGCAATTCCAGAATTTCTTGCAGTTTCATTGAGTTGTGCAAATGTTATAAGCCATCCGAAAACTGCTTTTCACCAACCCTGTAATGCAGAAATAGGCATAGATGTCCCAGAACATTTTAGATGTTTGCGAACATCACAGGACTGCCCCAGACATCACGTCTGTTTATGGACATCGGAGTTGAAAAAGCAGCAGTTTTTTTGGCTTTTTAAGGCCATATCCCATCCCATCCTCACTACCCCTCGCCTCCGCAGAGATTGTTTCATTAGTTTGACTAGTGCAATGTTGTGTTTTTTAATATGTTTTTGCTGCTATGTTTGCAGACACTGATGGATGTCCACGAATCCAACATGGCGGGCGTTTCAAAAAATTTGATGCACCTCATGTTTTTTATTGACCAATTAGGGGGTGCTCCTGCCGCAAATTTGGCAAAAATCCATCCAGCGGTTTGGGCTGTAAGAGTGAGCAAAATTCCTTTTCCATTGCATCTATGGGAAAAACCACCAATTTTGGCACACCCCTATAACTTTGCCCCCCTTGACAAAACCTCACCAAACTTTACAGGATCGACGTGACGGACCATATACATTTTTTCCAATGTTTCATGAGGATTTGTCTAGGGGGTGCAAAGTTATAAGCCGCCCAAAAAGTGCTCTTCCTATGGGTTGAGCAATTTAACCATAACTACAGGGCTACTACCGTAAGCACTGTAATATATATATTTTCCATCACTTGGTCCGGCGGACTTACTGCCAGATTACAAGTGGTGGTATGGCGGTGTTGGTCCCCATTTATGGTGTCCATCGGACTCCATGTGGATTTTGACAGAATTACCACCAGTAGTAATTCCACCGATAAAATGGAAGCCCTGTTGGTCCGTTTTTCAGTTAGGACTTCTTTTTCTATTTTAGCTGTATATAGGCCTCCCCACCATGACTCAACCTTATGTGGCACTTTTCTGGAACTCGCCACTGAGCTCCAACTTAAATATACTGAGCTGGTGGTAGTGGGCGATTACAATTTAAGAGTCAATAGGGATAAAGATCTAGCTACTGTTCTGTTTGTTTCTGCTTTGATGGATTTGGGTCTGCAGCAACATGTTGCTTGGCTAAACCATCAAATGGGGAGCACTTTAGACCTGATCCTTTATCTCCCAGGCTGGTTACTGTGTGCGCTGAAATAGTCAGATCATTTCTTGATTCCGTTTACTATTGAGACAGAGACGGAGGCTGTAGCACATCCTAAATCCAGGATCTGGAAATGGAATTGGCACTTGGTCACTGCAGCTGAGGTGGTGGAGGAGATTACCAACATAGCGTTGCAGTCAGTGGAGCTATCCTCCCTTGCTGCAGTGTTCTCTTCTATTGCCGACTGCCTTGCACCTCTTAAACTGTGTAAACAGCGAGGCCGCCATTCGGAATCCTGGTATGATGAAGAATTGAAATCACTGAGGCTAAAATGGAGGCAGGCAGAACAGAAGTGAAGGAAGTCATACCATCAGGATGACTGTATGCTATTTTGCTCTGCCACTCTGAAATATCACAGAGCTATCATCACAGCAAAAAATAAGTTGCATTCTGGTAAAGTGGAATCAGCTCTTAATCAGCCCAGAGAACTATTTGAGGTTATTCATTTCTTATCCCCCCCCGGGCAATGAGGCTGGGATTACCCCTCCTAAGGAGTTGTGTGACTCTCTATCCACTTTTTTCAATAGTAAGATTGCATCCATCTGTGATCAAATCACCTTGTCCGATTTAAATACTGGCAGATATGACTCTGCTCCTGTCGCATCTGTTCCAGTCAGTTCCTGGTCGCCTTTTTCTTATTTTTCCTCAGAGGTCATACTGCTGGGCACTGCCAAGTTAAAATCTTCATCCCTGCTTGCTACCATCCCACTGGCCATCTGTAAAGATGGTATGCCATCTATTGTAATGTGGGTTGCCGAGGCAGTTAACCACTCTTGACAATCAGGTGTCATTCCTCTTGATCTTAAACACTCATTGATGATGCCTCTCGTAAAAAGGCCCTCACTTGACCCCTCTGTCCTGGCTAATTTCTGCCCTATATCTATATTGCCTTTCCTTATGAAACTACGTCTCTAATTTCTCTGCTTCTCTATTTCTTTCATCTTCTCACTTCTTTGGTTCTTTTCAACTGGATTCCACCCCGGCCATGGCACAGAGAGAATACTGGCATCTGCTGTAGATGACCTAGCCCATCTCTACGATCAGGGTGGAGTTGGGGCACTGATATTATTAGATCTGTCAGCTGCCTTTGACACTATTTACCACTCCGCCTGGCTGGTGCTGGGATAGCTGGGCTGGTGTTGCTCTGGTTTAAGTGTTTCCTATCAGGTTGGGTTCACTTTCTCTCAGGCCCCCCTTTCAGCTTGTCTCCTCTTCCTTTATCTTGTGGGGACCCCAAGGGGTCTGTCTTGTCACCCATTTTATTCAACATATATATCCAACCACTCAGCAAGCCCATCCACTCACATCGCCCCCGGTGATACTCGCATGATATGACACCCACATCATATTTTGGCTAGATCTCTCTCAGCATCTCTGCTACAAGGATCCCTTGAGGCTGTGGGCAGTTGGATGAGTGACAACTGGTTAAAGTTGAATGCGGACAAGACAGAAGACCTGGTGGTGGGCCCCCCTTCTGCTCTCTCCCTTTGGACCCCCTCTTTCTGGCCCTCCTCTATTGGATCCTTTCCTGCACTGATGTTGTCGATGAGAAATGTAGGTGTAAAGTTCTCATCCTCTCTCTCTCTTGAGGCACAAGTAGCATCTGTCTGCCAATCCGGGCACTACAAACATAGGGTCTTGCGCAAGGTGCTTCCTCTTTATTCCACAGCGGCTGCATGCACCTGCAGTAGCCTCTTTGGTGCTTAGTACAATCTACTACTGCAATTACCTCTACTTAACCCAGGCACTCTATCTGGTGGGCCGCCTCCAGATGTTGCAAAACAGAGCAGGTAGACTAGTAACCCTGACTCCCTTTTCTATGCACATTTCACCTGCCTTGAGACAAGACAACTTGGCTTCCTATCATTCAAAGATCCCAATTTAAATCTATGTGCACAGTGTATTGGGCCTTTTATGGCATTGGAGCAGAATACCTGCAGCTCAGATGTTGCCGTATGTGCCTAATCATCCTTTGCGATCACAGGAATCCCTTGCTATTCAAGTGCCTCGTATTCGACTCACCCAGATGCGTGGCCCCACTTTCTCCATTGCTGCAACTAAGCTGTGGAACTCGCTTCATCATCTGTTATGTGCTACTAAAGATCATCTCTCTTTCCGACGCCTCCTTAAGACCTTTCTGTTTGAATACATTCTCCTGACAGCTTGTCTAGTTGTCCTGCTGTTATAGTTCCAATAGGCCCTCAGGTGAACGCCACGCTCTTCAAATGCTCATAAAATGAGATAAGATTTTGACGAATTTTGGCAGTAAGGTGGCAGAATTATCTCTAGCATTTTGCTGGAGGTTTTTCCTCTGCCTCATCACCAAAGTTGTAGTACGGAAGTGTGGTAATACGGTGGTACAGCATTGTTAAAAGAGCTATCACTGAATTAACGCTGTTTTTCCAACACTGATGTACTTGTAATGAGTCCCAATATCTGGTGTACATTCATGGTTCATGTGTTCTTATCTATTCACTGAATAGTATAAGGATGTATTCATTTAATTGGGGATGATACATCTGCTGATGTCGAGAGTTTGGGTGAATGTGTTGTATATATTTAATATTTTAAATGTGTTCAAGATAAAATAGCATTACTTATAAATTGACATATTTGCATATTTGTAGAACCGAGGTGAATTGTTTTGCAATTTATGTATCATTTAGAAATGTCAAGAGAGTTGTGATCCAGTGTCTGGCAATCAGCAGAATTATTACTAGAATGCTGTTGCTATTCAGAATTAAACATAGAGATTTGATAACATAAATGGATGCAGGGGCGCCGACTATGCGGGTGCTCCCTGGCTGGGGCCCCCGCCGGGGCACCCGCCGGGAGAATTAATTTATGGCTGAGCCCCCTCTGGCACAGAGAGAAGACGAGAGAAGACGCAGTATGTCCCTGGTTTCTGCAGAGTTTTATGGATGTTGTTGCATTTTCTGAACACTACTGCTTCTCCACATAGCAGAGGCATTCTGTAGCTGTCTCTGCTTTACTTCCCAAACCGTGTAAAAATGTCCATGGTTGTTCAGTGAGGAGTGCGCGTGTTAGGTTTCCACGGTGGTAGCTAGTGCATGCTTTTTCATCTTGCATCCCGCCAGAGAAGTGGCTTACCAGCTGGTTTTATTTCCTAGAACTAGACAAATACTGCTCTGTCGATGTGCTCATCGGCAGCGCCCGCTGCCCTGAGGAAGGAACTCTATTATTGACCTGGAAAGGGCTTTTAAGATGCGCACAGATGTTATTATAGGGTTAATATTAGCCTTAAATAGACTGACGGAGGAGACCATTACCCCAATCAATAATTACCCCTGCCTGGGTGTCTCTAAAGCTATTAGCACAAGGTGGTTGTAACAATAAATATTGTGGAGTTTATTTATTTATTTATTGGATATTTGTAAGGCGCCTATACAACAAATGGTGTTTCAATGCGCCAAAAAAAGGGAGAAAGATAACACTAACGGCCCTGCTAGGCCTTGTGACATTCGGATCGTGCAAGTGCAGTAACAAGAAGGGAGAGGGGGTGGGGCACAGTGCCGGTATGCGCCAAATGCAAAGTGCTAGGGTGGGAACGGGGGTGCATGGCAAAGAGGAGAGAGTACAAGTGGAGGAGAGAGATCTACCCCCCACTCTCTGCTTAGAGAAGCGTCTGATCTGCAGAGAGTTGGAGCTAGAAGATAGAAGGGCTCTAGTAGGGAGATATCTAAGGAGAGACAGTGGGATGTTGTGGGGTCCCAGGCCCCAGAAAGCCTGTGGATGATGCACAGGGTCTTAAACTTGATACTGGGAGCAACCAGAAGCCAGTGGCGAGATTTTGGGGCCAGAGAGATGCGGTTCCTCTGCTTGAGGCCAAGGATAAGTCTTGTAGTCATATTCTGGATTAGTTGAAGGGGGTGAAGGGAGGATAAAGGAAGATTGAGGACGAGGCTGTTCCAGTAGTCCAGCCTACAGATGACCAGAGCTCTGAAGACATTGAGTTTGAGGAATTAGACAATCCACAAAGTGGGTGTGTGCTCACCTGGGCTTTTTTGAAATTTTAAATGACATGGACTGATGGTAGATCAACCACCGGAAAATATGTGTGGCTAATCTGTGCACAGTTTCCTATGCTCACCACACAGCATACACATAGACCTGTGTACTCTGGGAGGACACAGCCTACAGTCACTGTCCGCCCTGTTATATTTAGTTGGAATATGACAGCCAAAGTATGTCAAGGCATCTCAGAAGGGGGAAGGCAAAACCTTCCGCCTGCCATGGGCAGCCTAATTAACTAACAAAGGCTCAATGGATCCGCCCTTTCCTTTGATAGCTGCAGGTGGCAGCCTCGCATACTAATCAGAGTTAATTCAAACAGGCCCATGGGAGGCCGGGTCGCAGGACTAAAAACGGACAGGAAAACACCAACAACCTTTGATATGCACTCTGTCAACCACAAGCCAGCTCCTGCCTCTCGATATGGGCAGTGACCACTTGTCTGGAACTATGGGCCTCATTAGGACCCTGGCGGTCCTGTAATGAACGGTGCCGGTACGGGACCGGTACCGTTCATTACGGGCTGCCCCATTATGAGGACTGCTGCGGTACCTGCTAAGGAGTGCCTGGTCAGACCAGGCGTCCTTAGTGGGTCCCGCTAGCATCCTCCCCATTGGCATTGAGCCCTATGGGGCACAAATGGGAATGGGGATTCATTTTTACCAGGTCCCACAAAAAATCATTACCAGCGGCAGCCATGCCCTTAATAAGGGCACGGCTACCGCCTGGGTCGTAATGAGGCCCTATGTATTTACAGAAGTCACCCCCCCAGGGGGACCACATTCAGAAGGTACGAGTATGTTGATTCATGGAGACAAAGTCTGTTCTTGCCACAGCTTCAAGGGAGACCTGCCGCTTTAATCAGGAAACACAGAGAGCTCAATTAACCAGAGAGACCCTTTGATGAGTGTAGAGAAGGCGCTAAGTACCCCCACCTCAATCACCTCCCCCATCTTGCCTATATGTTGGGAACCAGAGTGTGAGACATGTGTGGTACCAGTGAAAATACTGACACCAAGGAGAATCCTGGTAGAAAGGTTCTCATTATGAAAATCATACCTGCATACGAGACAGTATGATGGCCATTTGAATGAAATCCCGGAAGAAGCAGTACCAATGAATGGCCAAGACGAATGGTGATGTCATACAGAGTCAAGCTGACTTACATAGAAGAGATGCAGAGACTAGAGAATGCAGATATTATATAAGGCATCAAGAAAGTATCAAAGATAAGTGGCATCTTGGGATCAAGATGAAGAAACATATGCTACAGAAAGGATGAAGATGTCAAGTTGTTTTACACGTGTACAGATGCAAAGAAATGCAAGCAGACAAAGTATTCCTGGGGCTAGCTCTATAGTGAATAGATTGTGGTATGCACCAACATATACATATATATATATATATAAGCAAGTAAAGAATGGATGTTTCCAGTACGTGTTATAGCAGAGCTGGGCTAAAGAAGGAAGGCCTCGTTTCCAGTGTGTCGCAGTTGGAAAACAAGTGAATTACAAAGTGAATCTCAGAGAGGTGAGGCTGGATGAGCCAAAAAGCCAAGGCCATATCAGGCTGTGGTGAGCAGACATTGGATACAAATCGTGTGAAACAACGAAGCTCCTGTTCAGGAGGCATGCACAAAACAAGGAAAACGTCAGAGGTCTATTAGAAAATAGTATTTTAAATACACGAGAGGCTCCATTTTGTGGTCTTCAGTCACGTGGAGGGATGAAGTTGGACGAACATGATGGTCACACTTACGCATGAGGGCAGAGCGTGCCTTCACTCCCCTGAATTCTCCAGAGCAAAGAACACTCCCAAGGACAAGTTCAAAGCTCCAGATGACAGCAGACCACTGAGGTGATGATGGATGATTATGCTAATTGGTGGGAAGCTACGGTTGAAGACTAGCTCACCAGCATGTGGAAGCCCAGTCTGCATGCTGCTAGAAGTAGGTGGAAAAGTACTGACAGAGGGTAGAGTAGCAGCCAATGGGAAGGGACTGCATGATCAAGGGTCCTATAGTTTGTATAGCCATTGGGACATTGTGTATTTAGTGACGTTCATAGTGACCTGTTTTAGGGGAGGGCTTAGTTGCCCCACCTGATGTTAAGAAACAAATCACGTTCTTTCCCTGCCTTAGACGAGTATGGATTGTATACTTAGATATTCCCTTAAACACTATCACACTTGCCACTAGGTTTTTGTAGTTTTCCACGTAAGATGAGGTTGGTAATACATAGGTTGACATCACCTATGATGATTTTTTGCTATAAAAGAATGTTTTTTTTCAAGAAGCATTGAGAGACCTTAGGCTTAGACTTCCGTTGATGTCCGTTGTACTCCCTGTTTTAGATAATTGATATTAAAACAGTTCTCCTTTTTCCAACTACCTGAGTCGTTTCAATTATTGATGCTTGAGTAACTTCTGCATTCCCATCAATCTCAAGAGTATTGCTAGGTCATCTTAAATGGCTGGAAGCCTCCAATTTATCCACAACAGACAGGAAGAACGGTGGGACTTAGCATTACTTGTTTTCACCACTTTACCTTTTCAGTTGCACAGCACTCTGGTTATGACCTCAGGCATACAGTAGATTGTTAGTGGGGGGGCCAGGATTGGTTAATTAAGGTAGGCTTAGCCTACACCAATCACTGCGGCCCATTTGGGTTTAAAAGAGGGCTGAAACCCTCTTTTGGGCATTTCATCTGAAGACTTTGCAAGTAGTAGCAACTAGAACTCAGCATTGGACCCTGGCTGCAGGTACAGTCTGCCTTACAGCTTCCACCAGTTAAGATAGGCCAGGACCTTCCCCTAAACATCTCCCAGGGAACAGAGGGAGATACTGAATCCAGAGGACCCTCTAGCAGCTCCAGAACCAGTACCCAGCCAGCACACAGCATGCCCAGCTAGGCTATGCTGCAAGCTTCATTGGTGGGAAGAGCCAGAGAGTCTCTGAACCAAACCAAGGACAAACTCTCCTCAGCTTTGGGCTGTCCGCCTTAAAGGACAACACAAGCTCAATGAAGAAGCTATGAGGAGTGCATCGACAAGCATCAACCGACATCCGCCTTAAAGGACATTTTCAAGCCAGTCGAGGCCCTTTGAGCTGCAACCGACTGCACGGCTGACTGTTGTCATGCCGCTGTCACTAATGCCGTCCGAAACACCTCGACCAGTACTTCAGACCTTTCGACCAACACTGAGACGATGATTCCTGACCCCGACCCGCCGTGTAGGCCACCCTGCAGCTGTCCGTCCAGCCTGAAACCCGCAGCTGTCACATTTTGACTTTAGCATATGCAGAACATGCTAGACAATATTTCCACTGTTCAGTGCCCCTCCCTTTTACCAGGTTGGTGACTAAGTACAAATGTGGTGATATCTCTGCAAGCAATGCTACTTGCTTCTATCTGGGCACCCCCCGGGAAAAATTCATAAGTTGGCTCCCCTGAATGGATGCATGTGTGTGAGAAATAGTGAGATTTATGCAAGCAAGTCATTATCGTTTTTTGGAGATTAGCGGCCTGTGATTTTGTAATATTGTGGTGACGTTCCCTGCATAAAGCTTGGGGACCACCTTTGCATTATTTTAATTCAATATCACAATATACCAATTCCAGAATTATCCTCTTTCTTGTCCCCAGAATGGTGTGGTAGGATTGTATGTAAAGGGCGTTAAATCAAGGGTGCCCTCTTAGTGAAACAAACCAATATATAGCAGTTAGTATCTGTGACACAGCACATTACAAACTAACTTTTCTTGGTAAAATAATTGAAAATGTATTGTTGGCGTTCACTAGTCTTCCCTCATCTTCAGGCCCCTCTCATTCTGACTTCCATTCTAGCTGCAGGATTGTGACAGAAGAGAACATGTCTTCAAGATGATGTCTGTTGTGAATGATGATGGTGTCTGGTTCTGGTAGTGTTAGAGAACACCCCTGCTTTCAATAAAAGGAACAAAAGCAGTCAACTCCCCCACAGCCTTATGACAAGACAGAACTAACTTGGTTTGGGCTCCTGCCCTTCCTTCCTCCACAGCTCTCATTGCCCTTGGCATTCATCTACCCTACTTACAGCCATCTGAGCTGCAAAGCAGTCAACAGAAAACAGTCCTGTACCCAAAAAGAGGGGTCAGAGCAGATGCATCCCTTGCACCTTTATGACCACACAGTGCCATTTTAGATTGGACCTACACCCTTCCTATCACCTGTAAATTCCCCATATTGCGACTGGGTATATTTGTCTGGCTCTACCCCACAGATCAGCAAGTTTGATCCACACTATTTAGGGCCTGTCGAGCTGTGGAAGATAACCACATGGTGTGGCGCACACTGTGCAAGGAGCACACTGCTGTTTTGCCAAATTACTGCTTTGACAACAAACCCAAGTCATTCTGTCTGCTGTACTGGCCTTATGCAGCATTGACACTCATATAAGAGTGGCATTATTGTCACGCCTCCCCCTATCAAGGCCCATTACAAACCGAACACCACCATGTCTTTTATTTTCTGATATCCACCTCCCCACCACTCTACAATCACCTGTGTACAGGCAACTACACTGCTGGCCACCTTTGCCTGAATGTATGCATAGCTCTGCTCTGAACGTATGCGTAAATGAACACAGGAAAATAATGAAGCTGTGGTATTTGCAAAATTTTCATGCATAGAAAAGCCTAGTACGCACCTTATGTGGAGACCTGTGTCCACAAATAAACAAGACGTATAAACAAACTTTCTGCTTTCACTCTCACTTCCGGCCTCCTTAGCACCCTTCAGCATGCCTGACCTCTTAGGAGGCTTACAATGGCTCAGCCAGCCTGCATAACTGCTTATCTCGGTCTAAGTTCACACACATTCTGAGCCTTAAAACATCCTACAAATACCTTGGCCCCAGTATAAGAATAGCCTGTGTCTGCACTTACTTCTGTCATTACACCTAGAAGAGCCATGATTTTAGCCCGGCTACTGCGCTTCATGTATGAGGATTGCCAGCAAATTGAAATTAAAGATAAGTGGGTAGCCTCAATATTGATCTTAGAAAACAGTAGGGAAACTGGTCTATCATGCTTTGAAGATGCATTATGATAGCCTGTTCATGACGCTTAGAAGACCTATTAGGTATTTTCTCCGTATGTTTTGAGTAATGTGTATTCCATGGGGAAAATGGCAAGTTTGTGTACCAAGTTGCCCTCAATAGAAGCCACTCGGTGGCTCTTACCTCGTGGTTGATTGAAAATGGTCAGAATCTATGGTTGCATTACGATGCCTCATTATGGCACAACCGTGTGCTGCAACTTGAGAAAAAAACTGTTTGTTGGCACTGCTGGGTCATGATAGGGATACTGAAGATAGGTGATGTCTTTAAGGAGGGGCTAATGGTGTCTTTTACTTCCCTTTTCTCAATGCAACGTTTGCATTGAGAAAAGGTAGTTGAGGAGGTATATCCCTTTTAGAACATAGGAGAGGTATGCAGGCAACCTATGTGGGTTCTTAGATCAGCGCGTCTGCACCTTCCTTAAGATGATACCTATGAAACCCTTGTACGTTGAGTCCTGGGAGAAGCTGAGGCAGGCTTGGGCAATTGAGCTGGAACAGGATGTTTATGAGAGGGATTGGGATTGTATGTTGAGTGTTGGTTCTAGGTCATAATTGGACTTGAATTTATAACTCATCCAAGAGAGGAACTTAGGTCGGCTGCATTGAACTCCCGTGCTGATGCACTGGCTGGGTTTATTGAGTTACGACTTGTGTTGGGGCTGTGGTAGGGAGAGTGGTACGTTGTTGCCCGTGTTGTGGGATTGTTCCAGAGTCAGAGACTTTTGGGAGGAGGTATTAGACAGAATGAATGTGATATTAAACATGGCCTTTCCTAGATTGCCTCCCTAGGTGCTTTGGCTGTCTAATAGCGGAAGGTGTATGGTTGCCCAGAGGTTTGAATGTTGGATTAACAAGGCCTTGGTGATGGGCAGGTTTTAAGAGTTTGGAAGACCAGCAAAAAGCTGAGGGTGGAGGACTGGTTGGCCGATTTACAGGTTTTATCCAGTTATTAGACGTTTATGCTCCTCAAAGAGAATCGTGAGGACTTTTACTTGGAAATGTGGGTGCCCTTTAATGATTTGTACGGCTGAGAGGAGGTCATCTGTGTTGGGTTACCAATTTGGTGGGGGCTTCATTGGTTGATTGTGTGTGTGCGTTTGTTGTGTGTCTTGTTGTCTGCATGTGTTGGACTATGCATTTTTTCTTTGTTTCTTTTGAATATAGATATTTATCTGTGAATATTACTCGCTCTGTTATACTATTAGAATGCATTTTTAGCATCTTAGGAGGCACTGTAGTCATGGATGCTAGCATGTGACGTATGCATTGATTCATGTGTTTGTTCCTATAAATGGTTGTGTTTTATGTAGAAAGTATAAATAAAGAATTGACATCATTTTTTTTAATGAAGATCTTTTGACAACCTGGCTAGTGTGCCTAGAGGACTCTCTCACACGGACAACCTGATCAAACAGTGGCATTAGCAGCAAAGCTCTATCCGAGCCTCAAGATATGTATAAACACACCACTTCGGTGGACATCTGCTGCTGGCATGGCCATCCACTGCACGCATCAGAATGCAGCGATGACCTAAAACAAATTTGGTTTAGCTGCGCACATAACATTTGCTTCCATTAGAACAGACTAAGCCTCAACACCTCTGCTGTCAGAATACAGCGATGAGCTATGACAAAAATTCGGTCCAGCTGGACACATAAAGAGTCTCTTGAGCTCTCACACTCTCCTGACCTCCCTCAGCACTTTTCCACATGCCCGATCTCCTGGGTTGCTCACTGGAGCCCGGCCAGCCCATCTAATTTCTTATCTCGGCCACATGCACACACGCATTCTAAGTCTTTTCTGAGATTGTTCCCATGCTCTGGACCTTGGTCTCAGAGGGCGTTCCCGCCATAAGCGTGCTGAGATCATATTAATGGGAAAAGGCGCTATATAAATGATGACTAGTACTAGAGGGGATTGTGGGGGTGGGGAGCTAGTAAGTGTGTGTGTCTGCTTCTGTTTGTGTGTATGTCTGGGAGGGTGAGGAGGGCTTCATTTCTGTGGATATGGACGTGGTTTGGTGGGGGAGTTAGGGATTTGGGGGTAAATCCCCCTGATTTAAAGTAAATCCCAGCAAGCCCGGAAGAGGGCAGGTGGAGGATTGGGTTCAGAGGGAGCTCGGGGTGCGGAATTCCCCCCTCCCGAAATCGTGATATTTCTGAATAGGGAGGACCGCACAAATTTGGTTGGAAAAAAACCTGCTTTGTTGTATGGCCCTTCAGTGTCACTAAAGCTCGAACAGGTAGTTTCTGCTTCAACGTGGTGTGCTCCCATGTGGACGGAATTACCACCGCAATGCAAGGTAACATCATGACCATGATACATCTGTTTATTTTGTGTAAATGGATACACACTGGATACCCATAGTGAGTCTTCATGTATACAGCTTTTGGAACGTGTGCCCCTTATCCTGGTAAGACAGCCAATACCGTGTTTCTCTGCCTCCAAGATGGAGATTGGTTCAGGCACTTCTATGCGACTGAGTACACGGGAACCTAGCACAGTGGGAGTCTTTCCGTGATATCAACAGTAAGACTGTCAAAACGTCCTCGTCAAACAGTCTCCATCAGTTCAAAGTTTCAACATGACATATCTCTAAAAAGATCTACAGAAATCAAAATATCTACTTTCTTCTTTAACACGACGTGGGTCTAGCTGTGGCACGTGGCACGCATATGCCATTCCTTTCCAGTCCCTTTTTCGACATTATCTCTGATCTTGTGAAGGTTGAAGGCGCGGAAGCCTTGCGTGAACATTCACCTGTCTCAAGTGACGCCGGTTCCGGTGGCTGCGCGTTCAGTAATTAGAAGCCTCGCCTTCACTGACTCTTTGCCTTGGATGACAGCTCATTACATCCCTCTGACAGAAGAGTGCAATTTTATCACAGAGGCTGTAAGGGTCAAAATGCAACAGCACTGCATCTTTTAAAGGTGCTGGGGGTTCCAAGCGGTGCAAAAGCAGAAATCCAAGCCAGGGACAGCCCGCACAGGCCACACAGCAAGTGTTATGCATATTGCCAGGTTTGACACACAAAAGGCGATTTTTTTCATAATCGATAGGCAATTTTTCTCTGTTGGCCAGGCTGTCTGCATTCATCTAAGCAAAGACTTTTGAAGGTCCCCCAATCTAACTCTGTTACTTGGGGTGACAGACGCTTCTCTCATGCAGGACATATGAGCTCCAGGAAGCAAAATCCCTGTTACAGTTCAGAAAAAATTAAAAACATCTTTTTATTTAAAACATAGAAGTTTATATCGGTTACTTTTCCTGCTGAACTACTTACTACCTGCACCCAGATACATTTTTTCTGCCTGGTTCCTTCACGGATATGCGCTATACAAAATTCCCAAATAGAAATACATACATACAAATACAATTTCTTCTTTGATCGGCTACTGGTATTTTCCATTCTAAAGTCCACCACATTCGAATGAATATTCCACCATTGTGTGGCAGTTTATAAAGTAATCAAACGAGAGAGAGTGACTGCAGCTCCTATCAATGGCCAATGTATACGGGAAATACCACTACCAGGGGCACTTTCGGCAGTCGGGTTATCTCGCAGCATTCAGACCCCTCCACACAATGCTGGGTGTAATGGGGAGTTGTTGCATGCTAGCAAGAACTCCCCATGAGATGTTCTATTACGTATGGCAATGTTACTCCTAATTTCCTGAATCAACACAGTCTTTACTTAGGGCCTGATCACGACTTTGGCGGTAACGCCAGCGGTATTACCACCGGCGGTATTAGCCCTATCGCCGAACTCCCCGGCGCTAATAGCACTGGATCACGAGTTCGGCGGTAATAGCTCGAATTTTCGGCGGATTTCCCTCCCAGCTCAGAGGTGGGGTGAAATCCGCCAAAGTCCTGATTTGGCGGACCCTTAAATCTGGCGGTAATAGCGCTACTGCCGGATTTAAGGGTTACCGCCAAAGTCATGATCAGGTCCTTACTCAAGGCCCTGCCCTGGAACAGCCTTTCCCTTAGCGTATCCTTCTTTTATTTCAAAGAATAGAAACAGTTGTGCAATGCCAAACTCATACATACATACACAAATCTAGGGCAGAATTGGTACTTCATCCTGATGAAAATCTCTGTGGACCAACCTAATGTCTCTACACATCACCACAGGCCAGACATTTGCATGTGTTCACGCACTGCATACACCTGTTGCAAAGAAACTGGGAGATTAGGGAGACGGAGCATCTTGGAGCCATAATCTCTCTGTTTATTTTCAATGGGTGTATGCAGTGCATGAACATATGCAAAAAGCTGAACTGGGGGGATGGGTGGAGCCCTTTTCTATTTCTAATCCCCTCATGCAACCCCTCCTTCCCTACCCTGCCCCAATCTGACTCCTGCAGCAAAGCTGAGAACATCAGTTTGGGGCGGGAATGGGAGGGAGCATAAGGACTGGGATTATTAGTGGAATTATGAGTAATGAACATTACCATACATAATAGGACATTTCCTCCCATCCCCCTTTCACCACAGTCCTTACTTATTGAAGGTCTACACAGCAGTATCTGGGAATGCAAGACACATTTAAACGGAAGTCAGTCAAATCTATCATGACCTGAATGACTCAAGGCTGTGGAAAAAGTGACCCCCATCTGGAGTCTAAAATAAGCCACTATGGTGGATGGGTCTGCCCATGTGGGTGCGTTGCAAATGTTTTCCATGGTGACTCCTTAGGGATGCAACCATGATGTTGGGACACCTCTTGTGGCTGTGCTCTGGACGGCCTTGGGCAGTGGGGTTCTACTTTGGGAATAGGCCTCCATCCATCATGGCTCCCTTAATCCAGCAACTGATGGTGGTAGTTGATGGCTATTTTCCTTCCGCAGATCCCCCGAAAGTCACCATAGCCTGGGAAATTCATGAAATGGGAGAGTCAGCTGGATGTAAATCGGAAGAGCACGTCTGACATCCAGAGTATGTAACGATTCCTCTTCCGGAGTGGAGTGGAGGGGTTTCTGTAAAACTCAGGCCAAATGACTTCTTGATTCATGTGGGATTATGAAGTTATGATTGCAATGAAGCGGAGGTTGCGGCACAACACCGCTCTACCTGAAAAGAACTGCAAATAAGGATCTGTTGCAACATTGCGCTGAGCTCACACACCATTCTTGATGATGTAATGGTCAAAAGAAACGTCACTTTCCATTTAAAAAATGTTAGGTGTACATCCAGTAAAGGTTGAAATGGATCACCCTGCAGCTATTGAAGTACCAGAGGTAAATCCTATTAAGTCCCTGTTGGGTGCTTCTGTGGAAATTCTTGAGCATCCTGTCTGTTGATGGTCCACAAATTGCTGCCCATTGTGAATTTAATGTTGCCGGAGCCGAAAACCCTCTTTTAGCAAATACAGTATAATTCACTGCTCTGCCAAATCTTTAGCGAAGCAGCACGCCATAAAGGAAGCCCAATGATGACTGTAGGTTGTTATTGTTGTCCCCGGACACTATCGTCGCTGCTGCCCGCGACATCCGTAAGCACTAACAGACGTGGCTTGAGAATTAGGTATGGATTCAACGGAAATATCAGCAGAGGCTGCGTCGCTAGCAGACGTAGCAGGACACAAAGGTGTTGGCCGGAAGATTTTGAATCAATCATAACCATGGGCACAGCTCTGGACAACCCTCCAGAACATCGTTTTTTCGGCCTGCCAGCCACTACAGAAGGGGAAAGACTATATGCAAATCAGTCTTGGTCCCACCCCAAAAGGGGCAGTCCAGCCCGAACTGCTAGGTCACATCCAGATAAAGCAGGGGCACCATGGTAGTTGTGTCCAAAAAGGCACCAACTGCAGTACTTCAACCATGTCCCTCTGAATTTTCCTGAGGACTCTCACCAGTAAGGGAAATGGGGGGAATGCATATAGAAGACCTCTTGCCATTGCTCAGACATTGCGTTCTGGATCCAAACGTCTGGACAATCGAGAGTGATCTGTACCATCGGACTCACCTCTTTCATTGCAAACAGGTCCAATCATGGTGTTCCCCATCTCTGAGTTACCAATCAAAATATCTGTGGGTCTAGGTGATATTCCAGCAGGATGGGAATTTGCAGCTCAAGTTGTTGTCCATAACCTTGTCCTTGCCAGGGAGATATTCTGCACTCAAGAGAACGAAGATGCCTCCCTGCCCAGATGCCGACTTCTGTTGCAGGCTTGTGCAAAGGTTGAAAGTGCATACCCCCTTATTTGTTCAGGAATGCTCTTGTCAGCTGATTGTCCATTCGAATTAACACATGCTGACCACTGATCAATGACTAGAATGACTGCAGTGTCAGTTGAAATGCTTGTAACTTTCACCAGTTTGACATTGGTATGCTTGACTGATGGATCATCCCTCCTGTGATCACCATGGAGAGTTGCACCCCAGCACTCTTGACTGGCACCTGTTGTAATCACGATTTGTGGGGATTTCTCCAGTTCCGTTCCTTTCATGAGATTCCGATCCTCCAGCTATCAATGCAACTGGAGAGTAACATGCAGGGTGTTGGGAATCAGTTTGTCGTAGTTACTGCTGACCTGGGACCAGAAAGGAGCCAGATGAGTCATCAGCGGGCACATATGCAATCTGGTCCAGGGAACTACACAGGTTGCAGCTGCAATATCTCCTTGAGATTGAAGCTTGTTTGCGGCTGAGCAGATCCCACAGGTGAGACTGGAGAGAGTGCATTATTGGACCAGAGGACTGGCTTTGTTGATGGCCATCTGGAAGTGAACCCCAAAAAGGATCAGCTCCTGTGATGGCACCAGGTGGAATTCATTGGTGTTTATCAGGAAACAAACTGGGTCAAGGTGTTGCACACAATCTTAATATTGACTGAGGCTTCTGCTTCGGATCTGGCTTGGACCAACAGATTGTCCAAGTAGGGGTGCACTCTCACTGCTTTCTTGTGGAGAACCCAAAAGTCTGGGGAATTGGTTTTGGTGAATACTTGTGCAGCGGTGAAAAACCTCAAGGGAAGTGCCCGGAACTGGTAGGTGACTCCTAACATCCTGAAGTGAAAGAATCAATGATAACAATAAGAAAGGCGTCCCCCAAATCTATCGACGTGAGCCAATCATGAGGCTGTAGCAGGGAGATAACATTATGGACTGTTTCCATCTTAAACCACCGTGCTTGAATAAACCTTTGTAGGGCTTTGAGGTCCATTACTGACCAGAATTCACCAGTTGGTTTCATCACCATGAAAAATATACTTTGGGGACCATACAGATAGCCTGGTTTTTTGCAACATTCGCTGAATGCCATCCAGGAAAGCTGCTCTGTTCAATGGGTCTCAGGGAACATGGGTAACTTCGACTCCTGTCTCTGGAGGTAGGATTGTACATTCTACTGTGTAACCTGCATGTACAATGTCCCACTTCCAGTAGTACTGTATATCCTGTCAGACCGCCTGGAATAGGGCAATCAGACATCACAATACTGCAAGCTGGCCATGAAAGTCAGGGTTTTGGTTGAGGCAAGGCGCTTGCAGTCGGGTGAGGGGTTGCGCCAGGATGGGGACATCCTCTCCCTGAAAGACTTTATCCTCTTCTATGAAAGGAGGGACCCTGTGCCTGGGCAGGCACTGACGTACTGCGACTCACTGCTCCGTGCCCCATTATCCAAGGGCGCCCTTGATACGAGATTGCATGCTTATGATCATTGAATGATTTAGAAGTCCAACTGGGGTCTGAAGAGACGTGGGCCCAAAAAGGGTAATTTGGTCAGGGTCCCCTTCCTGGCTGGATCTGTCTTCCATGATCTTTGCCACAGGTGTCGTGTCACAGTAATGGTGGAACTATCAGCCGATGCCACAACCTTCAAAATGTCCTCATTCATATCTGACAAATACTGGGCCTGTTTATCCATCATTATCATGGTGTCTGAGACGTCTTCTCTTTCTTGATAGGTCACCTGGATGTTATGTAAATCCATCATCAGAGACTGGCCTGTGTATGCAGAATATGTCCCTGCCCTGAAGATGTACCATCAAACACGTGAGGCTTCTGCCACTGACATCTGCACCACTTCCTCCTCTGACATGTGTCTAATGTGGTGTCTGCGCGTGCGGGCGGTGCTTTATCCCTGCAGGTGATCGAGATGAGGAGGAAGGGTCAATGTGCTTTCTTTTCTCCCTGCAATTTCTGCCCTCCATTGTTCACAAAGACACCCTTATCTCGGGTGTTTATATAAGTGAACGTGGGCCAGGCTGGCTGGCCACGGTCTATGTCAAGAAACCATGGCAATTCATAATTGTGTGCCGAGTACACCTGCATGTGCATGCGAGTGCCCCCCCTCCTTTTGGTTATTACCGTGGTCTATGAGGGCTCACCAGAGGGGGTTGGGTAGGCGAGATGCCGCTGTATCGTAGTGAACCAGCCTGTAATGTCATGGACGGACTACAACAACGCGTGCCATACCTTGTCACAGAGCCCTGAGGACCTCATCCGGCTCACAACAGCACCACCTCCACGGTCGGACTGGGACAAGAAATAGGCCCGGACAACCAAATAAAAGTAGCCCACCACGCTCCTCAAAAAAGTGGCCCACCATGCGCCTCAAAAAAAGTTGCCCTCAAAGCATCATCCATGAATCACGCCAATTCATGACTTTACAGAACATGCTACTTATGGAGGGTTCATGTGTCTCTTACATTACAACACAACTCATAAAATAACATAACTTTGCATACAGTTCTGTGACAGGGTTCACAACTCCGAGGTTCAGGAGTGGCATGAATACGACCTTTCACCCCTTGACAAAACAGGAAGAGGCATCAAATTACATTGTTCCCAAGTACACTACGAAAAATATGGTTATGATTTCACTAATGTGATATTCATTTCATACAAGAATGGATCACCATATGTACCATTAATATCTGTGTGTAAAGATCCATATTGTAAAATTACTGTGAATGCAAACATACGTCCAAGGCCAAATGATAATATGTTATTGTATAGCACTTACGCTTAAGCCCTTTTTTATAGAACAAATATGCATACAATATCACCCAAACTGTGTTGGTACTCATTTATCGACCTCAGAAGGATGAAAGGCTGAGATGGTTCAAACTTGCAACCTGCAGATCACACACACATTGCAGCAGCCAGCACTCAACCCAGTGAGCTATCATATTGGCTATAATAAAATTAGCAATTATTCTGTAGTGTGGATACCATTAAACTGGTAACTGAGATTTAACTGCAGACCAGTTAAGTTCATCTGCACGTCTGGTGCAAATTTAGCCTTCTGTAAATGAAATAGAAGATGTTCCTTTCAGTTACTGCTCCCTGCGGTCATCTACTTTTCAGGCTTCAGAGGTTGGTAAAAATAGGGAAAGAGAGCGCACTCATAGGGCATTATTTACTCTGAGCAACATAATAGGTTGCTAAAAAATGGGTGGCAAAACATATTTTTTTCTTTCCTGAGAACATGCTGTAACAAGAAATCAAGCCATAGCGGATAATGCTCCGCTGTCAGATGGCGTGCAGGAACGAGATACATCGCATTACTGCCGGCGCTGCATCATTCCCCTACTTTGCCAATGCCATGACTATACCCGATATATGCCTGTGCACGCGACCAGGGGTGTTGCTAGGTCTGGAAATGATCAGGGGCTAAGCTAATGTCGGGACTGGTGGGACTCGGGGCTAGCTAGCATTTTGTTTGTAGCACCTGAGCTTCTATCCGGGCTACAACCAAAAGACCCAGGGCTATAGCCCCTTTAACCCCCCTCTAGCAATGGCTCTGCACGCGACTAATTAAATGCATGGGGTAACAGGGAACACGTGCACAAGGGGAGACATCGTGTATTTGAAGCATACAAAGCTCCATGTAAAACTATGAACTAAAACCAACGAGATTTGCAAGCAGGCCACAGCGGCAGTGCAACCTGGAAAAAGGCATCATAGTACTTCGGACTTCTTGAGTATTGTTGACCTTTGACTCCACAACACTGCTTTCCAAGCTTTCCACCACCAGGATGACTGAATAGGGACTTATAGGGCAGACGTTTCACCTTGAGAACCACCAAAACATCTTTCAACCCTGTGCTTCTTACACTTCCTTGTCAAAGTGCATCGAAGGAGAGTTAACTGAAGAGAAGCGCTTTGCAAGACCCTAAAATAACATCAAGCGGGGAAAGTCCTCTTTCTCTTTGTGCCAAACCAGATGAAACTTGCTCAAATAATATATTTCTTATCAATAGAAGATATGCAAGATTAATTCCTCTGCATTGCACGCTTTGTAGCATGAAATCATCAGCAAAAATATCGCTTTCCTCTGCCATCTCGCTTGCACACTAACATCAGGCTAAGGGGTTGCCAACTACCACAGGGTGTTGCCAGAAAGTTGAGAGGATCTATGCAACAGAGTGCCTAGGTCATGGGTCTGCAACATGCGGCTCTCCAGATATGTTGGACTACATGATCTCCCATGATCCTTCACCATTAACAAATGCAAATGGGAGCTGTATGTCAAAACATCTGTCATGGCAAACAAAGGTTGCAGAGCCTTGGCTCGACATATAGCCATCATAATAATTTCCTCTCCTCGGACCCTTACCTAAGCCGGCAGGCTTTGCACAATCTATAATAGGCATTTTTTTTAAATGTATATTTAATATTTCATTGACCCAGCATGAAGGGCAGTGGGTGCTTCACAGGAATCATTTATTAAAAGGAGCAATTTGTTCATGAGTTGCCTGCCTGCCTATCACAGAAACCAGGATGTGAGAAGGATATGTAATTTAGACAATACATTGTACTGCTGTCTGTTCTTTTACATATTTACATTAAACATATTCACAATTAAAGACACAAGGAGGTTACATGATCCCGCCTACCTGCCGTTGGGGTTCCAGGTAGACGGCAGGCACTCTATGCCTCCGTCCTGAGTCACAGTGGAACAAAGCGGACACAGAAATCATTCAGAGGAAAGCGGCTCACTGCTGCAACTTGTGTGCGGTGTGCAGCGGAGAAGTAGAGTCTGTTACAAATCACTGGGAGGGTGCAGGCCGGGATGAGGCAGCCTCGGCCCCGCCCAGCTCTGCCGCTCCCTCACAGTGTTTTGCAACATTGACTGCTGCTGGCACCCTGGTGTCGCAGGCCGCCACCGGGCCGCCGCATTCATCAAAGAAAGGTAACACTTCAAAGAAAGGTAACATTTCGGTGTTACCTTTCTCTGTGTCCACGGCGGGCCGGCGGAGCCGCAAAGGATCTGTACGTTTCTTACAGATCCTTTGCAACTTACGCGACTCTGGCGAGGCCCTGGGGGCTGGTTCTTGAAGCCTACGCCTGGACCGGAGTCCGGCACAGGCTTGGGCTTCAGGAACCGGTCCCCAGGGCCTCGTCATGATTTCGGCCCTGCCTCGGGCCAACTGGCAGAGGAGCCAATCCAACCCTGACCACCTCCAGGGACATCCATTGCTCCCCTTACGCATTCAGCAATGCAACAGCGCCACTCCAACTCGGGGATCCTCCTGCTACTAGCAACAGCCCCGCAGCAGCTGCCTCAGGTACCCATAGAAAAAACAGACTAAAGGTAGGAAAGCAGGGGCTTATATGGTGATTAGACCTAGAAAAAGGATAAGATAAAGGAAAGGCTGCCAATCAGTAAGCACTGTGGTGAGAGGGGGATGGGAGGTAATGGGCCTGTCATCTCACCTATGCAGTGACTCCCTATGAATATCCAATGACCTGGCCAAACCTGTGAACATTGCAAACCTTTCTCCTACTTCTCTGCCAAGCACTGGATAGATAGCTCACTGTGTTTAATGCTCACCTTGGATTTATGCTATAACCACTTTCCGCAGATGTGTATCCCACCAAGACGAAAACAGCCCTTCATCCTCCCAAGGTCGCTCACTTCAGTACCAATATATCCCGCAAAAATAATAACACATTTTACTACATTGTTTAGAAGCAGGAAGAATCAATCTTGAATCATTGTATAAAAAGAGATATTATTTGGACACATTGCAGCTGCTTTTATCTGGTGTATCTGAACTAGGTCTACTCTATCAAAATATGTCAAATTCGGTGTGCACTGGAAAGTATGTGCTTCATAGTAACGGCTGGATGTGTTTGGGGTCACCACATGTATGCAGTAGTCCTCTGTGCGGTGATGAGCAGAATCTCCAGTAGTAGAGAATTTCCGGAGAAAGCAGTATTGCCTGGCAATTTGCTACTACACTAGCCTCAAAATGAGCCTCTTGGAGATTATGTACTTACACTTTTGCACCTGCAGGGGCTGGGATTCAGACCCATGTGGTGTTAATGGTCCAGAGTGAAACAGGGGACATTAAGGACCATTCTACCTTTCCTCACTTTCCCCCAGACGCTCAAATTCTCCAGAGCCCTGGTTCTCTCCATGCTTGACTATTGTAACATCCTCTTCCTCAACCTGACTCTTTCCTCCCGTTGTCCCCTTTAACTAATCCAGAATAGGACCGCAAGACTTATCCTTGGCCTCAAGCCCAGGAACCACATATCTCCAGCCCTAAAATCTCTTCCCTGTCTCCCTGTGACTGCAAATATCAAATTCAAGACCCTTTTCATCATCCACAAGGCTGTCTGGATGGTGGGACCTCTTTACGCCAGAGCCCTTCAGTCTTCTGGCTCCAAATCTCTGCAGGTCAAATGCTTCTCCAAGCAGAGAGTGGGAGGTAGATCCCTTTCCTCTGCTGGCTCCTCCCTCTGGAACAGCCTCCCTCCCCACCTTAGACTTTAGCCAGATCTTCTTAAGTTCTGGAAACTTCTCAAGACTTTCCTTTTCTCCTCCTCCTTCCCTCGCCCCCTCCCTTGCTAGCTCTCCATCTGCCACTGCAACTAGGGCCTGGTCCCTTCAGAGTCATACAGGGCCCAACCACCCCTACTAATCCCCCTAGCATCCTCTGCCAGCATTTGCCCTCGGGCTCCCTTCCCTGAACTAGCCCAAGTTGGTCGTCCCTGTCCATCCCACTAATCCCCCCCTCCTTCCCCTGGCAATTGCCGCCTTGACCCACCCAGCACTTGCCCGCCCCCCACCCTTGGGGATACCCTACTCATGCACTTCTCCCCCTACTCCCTCCCCCTTGCACTTACCACCTTGTTATGCACTTGCACGGTAGGATTGACACAAGGCCAATATAACCTTTTTTGCTTTCTTCTACATGATTCCCATGCCCCCCATCTTGTCTTGTGGCGCCTGGAAACACCTGTGTATAGGGTGCCATACAAATGCCAAATAAATAAATAAATAAATAAATAAAGAGGGCTTAGGAGCCTCATGCCTGTGAATCCCACCAAAAGGGTACTAAGGCTATTAACACCCATGGTTGGAGAACAGGTAGGTGTTACAGGCCAAAAAGATCTAAAAAAGGTACACAAGCTAGTGCATGGGTGTAAGGGAGAATTCTCAGAAATGTGCTAATTCCCTCTGACCTTAGAGACTTTGCTGGACTTTAGGACTTTTTTAAATCTCTCATGTAATTTTAATGTGATTTATTCTCTGTGTTTCTTTTGACTTTGGAGTCTGACAAACTCCATAGGTATCATCTTTACATGGTGTCACACAGTACCTTCAGTGCAGCGGCACAGGGAAGTCTCTTAGATTTCCCAAAAGTTTAAATACCTTTGCTTGGAGAAACTACTGTTTCCAAGAGCAGTGAAGTGAAATTGACTTTACTTACATTTTGTAACTTTCTAAACCCATCACACACTATCTTACCACAGGGTGCTGGTGCGGTTACTTAGTATCCCCCTTTGTCTAGTTTCCCATGTAACATTTTTATGTTACCCTTTCTACAATTAATGGCTGATGGCAGTGGTTTACTTTTTACTGCCATTTTATGTGTTTACCGCGGGCTGTGTTCGCAGCCACCGTAAGGCACCCATGGGTGCCCATTTCATCAAAATGGCCCCGGTCTTCTTTTGTCACCATTTCTTGTTGGAACGGTCCTTCTTGAGATTTACTCAGTGCGCCAAACCAGGTTTGGTCTCTTTGTTCATTTTGTCTTTGGTGGGATTCACAAGTGAATCCCGCCTCTGGCTCCAGTATGTCTGGCAGGGGCAGGAAGTGAGGAAGGTACCCGAAACTCCCTGTGCTTAATCCCCTTGGTTACAGCAATGCACCCAAAGGTGATTGGCTGGCTGGATGTCCGACAAGTACAGCCACCCTGCTGTGTGATTGACAGATAGGCTGGAATGAATGGGAGAAACCTGCATAAAAGGCAAGGCTTTTTGACTTGGAAGGCAGAGTCGATCACTGGATGAAGGAATCCGAAGAAGAACTTGGAAGAGACGCCTGCTGCAACTCCTGAACCATTAGTTTGCCCAGTGAGGCCCTGCTGCTGTGCTGAAGCTCCGAATTCGCCTTGACTAGAGAAGCCCTGCAAGGAGGACTTCTCCCTTTGAGTTGGTGGGACCAATCAATTCCAAAGTAAGCCATTCTGGACATCCTCTTGAAGGTGGTTGCATTTCCACTGCAGTTGCTGCTGGAACCGAAGAGCCAGGGAGAGGAACGCCAGATTGTGTGCGTTGCTTTTAATTCAGACCCGATCGCTAGGAATATCCTCCATACTCCCCTGTTGCAGGACTGACCAAGCCTGAGTCACCTCAACAGAGTGCTGGACCCCAGAAGCAAGGAAGGTCTGAAGTTTTATCCGAGAACCGCAGTGTTGCTATTTGCTGTCAGACGCGAGGAGCTGAAACACAGAAGGACTGCCAAATTGAAGTTTGCCCATTGCTGCCGTTGACCATCCCATTGCAGAGCAAGAGTCCCCAGGCGTCCTCCCTCTTGTCCCCATGACTGAGGTTCAGGAACAACAGGATGTGCAGAGCTGTACAGGATCAGAAGCCAGCTGGAACCATTTCTTCTAACTAGAGGTACTGTAAAGTCTAAGAGAATGTACCTCTTGTTGTGTAGCCTTGCTTGCTCTCAGTTGAGAACTATTTTCTACAAACATCTCTACAAACATTGTGTAAGACTTTTTACCTACCCGCAAAGATCTTCAGCTCCCCTCAACATTGTGCAATTAACATTGGCTACCCTAGCTCCCTGAGTGACTCTTCTTACCTCTGACTCTGTGTTTTATCTTTTCCCCCAGAAAGGGTTATTTTACTGAACATTGGAAGGTTTCAAAAGTACTTACCTGTTCATGAACTATTTGTTAACCTTTGTTTTATTCCTCTGTTCTATCTTTTACACCAAACTCAGTATTGCTCTAAATGTACCAGAGATAAATCAATGTCCACAGTGTCCTAGCTATTTAAGTCACCTGAGGGTGTAGGACATGTCTGTGTGCCATCCCCAATTGGTATCATCTGTTTTATAGAAGCTAAGAGTGTATTTTGAAATATATTTAAGTGTTACATGTTTTGCTCCCTTTCTCAAGAATGCTTATACAACTGACTGTGAAATAAATCATTGTTTTATCAAGAAACCTTGAGTGTGTGTGTTTATTTGAATAACTGTATTGTGAAACTCTGTGTCACAACACAGAGGTGTGACACAGAGTCCCCTCTTGGGATAGGCCTGGCTGCTCAACCACACTACCAACCTGTGTAGTTCAGGCTTATGCCAAAGGTTGGGTCCCTATTTCCAGGAGGTCAAGGTTATTGTAGTGCACCCAAAGGGTTCTTCAGACCATCTTGCCCAACGGTGGGGTTGAGTTGCCATCGAGACAGAGCAGCATGGCAATGAATGGAGAGGGTTGGTGCCTGCACACTTTGGCAGACAGGAGATGTGTGGGGCGCCATTGGGTGATGAGTGAGGAGCAACATGGCAGCTGGTGAAACTGGGCTGGGTGTGTGAGGCCAAAGTCAAACAGAGACCTAGAGAGTGGGAGACAAGCGGACTCTGGGGAGCGGAGTCATCACAGCTCGCCTGAGAGTTGTAATTAGTGGGCAGCATGCAGAACAGGACAATGGGACGTGGTGTGAGCAGGGGCTAGGGACATGGGAGACTGTGAGGAAGAAGGGCAGAGCTGGAAGGGAGAGCATGAGGAAGCAGAACCAGGCATGGAAGGTGGGGGCCAGCGAGATGAGAAGAGGCATGCTACAGAGGACATTGTGATTGGCACAGCGTGTCAGAAAAGACAACTCTGCACATATACTCTGGATTGAGCCCAAAATATTCTTGCAATTCCTGTTAATTGTTGAAATGGAACATTCTCAAAGGTGCTCTAATTGATCTTCGTAGACACTTCAGCGATACCAGTAGTTATGGAACGTGAAGACAAAGTAAACACGGTTTATGTTCCTGTAACTCCCAGTATGGCCTGAGGGTGGGGTCTATAAAGTTAATATGTTTTGTTTTAGAGATTTAAAAAAGGGGGCACACAGGCCTGGGGGGTCTTAAGGCAAATAATCATTTTCGAAAAAACGAATGAAAAAAAGTCCGATTTAGAAAGACTGCTCTGTGACCTCAGAGGGCAGTCTTTCTAAATTGGACTGTCACTCCCCTGCCGCACACAAGTGTGTGCAGGGGCTGAGTGTGCAGCAGGGACGTGACAGGCAGGCCAGGATCACGAAGCACCATCGGGGGGAGAACGGGTAAGTGTTTGTGTGTTCATGTTTGTGTTGCGTGTTCGTGTGCATTTGTGATTATCGGGGAGTCTTGGGTGGCAAGGGAGGCAGGTGGGCTGAGGGAGAAGGGTGCGGGGGTGAAAACCCCGATTTCGGGAAAAAACACAAGAGGGGGTGGCGGGCCTTGGGTTGGGGGCTAACAATGTCCTTTTTTCAATTTTTGTAGGCCGCCTAAAATTGCCCCATAAAAATCGGTCTTTTTGTTAGGCGACCTATAAATGACATAGAACCAGAGAGCACGGGGCGAGGAAGTGACTGGTCTCTAAATCAATGTGGTGGCAGCCTCTGCTAGGTGCGGCCTGGCAAAGAATTGGTGCAATGGCAGGGACGGAGTCAAGATCCCTTGGTTGAGTCTGTTAGGAGAGATCCAGGTTACAGGTAAGGAGCTGTGGATGTGGGGAGCTGGCCGGGCTTGATTGACGTCCCAGGCTGTGTCTGTCACGAGTGTCGTGGATGAAGAGAGGAGCGTTGCTAGCGGCAGGGCTCCTAGTGTTGTGCCTCCACAATGACAGGGAGTGACACCGCATTGCGTATAACCCACAGATTGACCAATAGGTAAACTTTGGTAATGTTTGGCATAAAATATTACTTAATTCACGAATGTTTGTGTCAGCCACAGTATAATTCTCAATATGCTCCTTGTGAGTGTGCATTTCCGACTCAGATGAGTTTATCTTAGTTATACTTGTAAATACTGTCATGATTTTTCTCTGTAGTGAGTTAGTTCAGCTTAGGTTAGATGGCTGTCATCAAACGATTCAGTTGTAAAATCCACAAGGCTGTCTGGATGGTGGGACCTCTTTACGCCAGAGCCCTTCAGTCTTCTGGCTCCAAATCTCTGCAGGTCAAATGCTTCTCCAAGCAGAGAGTGGGAGGTAGATCCCTTTCCTCTGCTGGCTCCTCCCTCTGGAACAGCCTCCCTCCCCACCTTAGACTTTAGCCAGATCTTCTTAAGTTCTGGAAACTTCTCAAGACTTTCCTTTTCTCCTCCTCCTTCCCTCGCCCCCTCCCTTGCTAGCTCTCCATCTGCCACTGCAACTAGGGCCTGGTCCCTTCAGAGTCATACAGGGCCCAACCACCCCTACTAATCCCCCTAGCATCCTCTGCCAGCATTTGCCCTCGGGCTCCCTTCCCTGAACTAGCCCAAGTTGGTCGTCCCTGTCCATCCCACTAATCCCCCCCTCCTTCCCCTGGCAATTGCCGCCTTGACCCACCCAGCACTTGCCCGCCCCCCACCCTTGGGGATACCCTACTCATGCACTTCTCCCCCTACTCCCTCCCCCTTGCACTTACCACCTTGTTATGCACTTGCACGGTAGGATTGACACAAGGCCAATATAACCTTTTTTGCTTTCTTCTACATGATTCCCATGCCCCCCATCTTGTCTTGTGGCGCCTGGAAACACCTGTGTATAGGGTGCCATACAAATGCCAAATAAATAAATAAATAAATAAATAAAGAGGGCTTAGGAGCCTCATGCCTGTGAATCCCACCAAAAGGGTACTAAGGCTATTAACACCCATGGTTGGAGAACAGGTAGGTGTTACAGGCCAAAAAGATCTAAAAAAGGTACACAAGCTAGTGCATGGGTGTAAGGGAGAATTCTCAGAAATGTGCTAATTCCCTCTGACCTTAGAGACTTTGCTGGACTTTAGGACTTTTTTAAATCTCTCATGTAATTTTAATGTGATTTATTCTCTGTGTTTCTTTTGACTTTGGAGTCTGACAAACTCCATAGGTATCATCTTTACATGGTGTCACACAGTACCTTCAGTGCAGCGGCACAGGGAAGTCTCTTAGATTTCCCAAAAGTTTAAATACCTTTGCTTGGAGAAACTACTGTTTCCAAGAGCAGTGAAGTGAAATTGACTTTACTTACATTTTGTAACTTTCTAAACCCATCACACACTATCTTACCACAGGGTGCTGGTGCGGTTACTTAGTATCCCCCTTTGTCTAGTTTCCCATGTAACATTTTTATGTTACCCTTTCTACAATTAATGGCTGATGGCAGTGGTTTACTTTTTACTGCCATTTTATGTGTTTACCGCGGGCTGTGTTCGCAGCCACCGTAAGGCACCCATGGGTGCCCATTTCATCAAAATGGCCCCGGTCTTCTTTTGTCACCATTTCTTGTTGGAACGGTCCTTCTTGAGATTTACTCAGTGCGCCAAACCAGGTTTGGTCTCTTTGTTCATTTTGTCTTTGGTGGGATTCACAAGTGAATCCCGCCTCTGGCTCCAGTATGTCTGGCAGGGGCAGGAAGTGAGGAAGGTACCCGAAACTCCCTGTGCTTAATCCCCTTGGTTACAGCAATGCACCCAAAGGTGATTGGCTGGCTGGATGTCCGACAAGTACAGCCACCCTGCTGTGTGATTGACAGATAGGCTGGAATGAATGGGAGAAACCTGCATAAAAGGCAAGGCTTTTTGACTTGGAAGGCAGAGTCGATCACTGGATGAAGGAATCCGAAGAAGAACTTGGAAGAGACGCCTGCTGCAACTCCTGAACCATTAGTTTGCCCAGTGAGGCCCTGCTGCTGTGCTGAAGCTCCGAATTCGCCTTGACTAGAGAAGCCCTGCAAGGAGGACTTCTCCCTTTGAGTTGGTGGGACCAATCAATTCCAAAGTAAGCCCGTCTGGACATCCTCTTGAAGGTGGTTGCATTTCCACTGCAGTTGCTGCTGGAACCGAAGAGCCAGGGAGAGGAACGCCAGATTGTGTGCGTTGCTTTTAATTCAGACCCGATCGCTAGGAATATCCTCCATACTCCCCTGTTGCAGGACTGACCAAGCCTGAGTCACCTCAACAGAGTGCTGGACCCCAGAAGCAAGGAAGGTCTGAAGTTTTATCCGAGAACCGCAGTGTTGCTATTTGCTGTCAGACGCGAGGAGCTGAAACACAGAAGGACTGCCAAATTGAAGTTTGCCCATTGCTGCCGTTGACCATCCCATTGCAGAGCAAGAGTCCCCAGGCGTCCTCCCTCTTGTCCCCATGACTGAGGTTCAGGAACAACAGGATGTGCAGAGCTGTACAGGATCAGAAGCCAGCTGGAACCATTTCTTCTAACTAGAGGTACTGTAAAGTCTAAGAGAATGTACCTCTTGTTGTGTAGCCTTGCTTGCTCTCAGTTGAGAACTATTTTCTACAAACATCTCTACAAACATTGTGTAAGACTTTTTACCTACCCGCAAAGATCTTCAGCTCCCCTCAACATTGTGCAATTAACATTGGCTACCCTAGCTCCCTGAGTGACTCTTCTTACCTCTGACTCTGTGTTTTATCTTTTCCCCCAGAAAGGGTTATTTTACTGAACATTGGAAGGTTTCAAAAGTACTTACCTGTTCATGAACTATTTGTTAACCTTTGTTTTATTCCTCTGTTCTATCTTTTACACCAAACTCAGTATTGCTCTAAATGTACCAGAGATAAATCAATGTCCACAGTGTCCTAGCTATTTAAGTCACCTGAGGGTGTAGGACATGTCTGTGTGCCATCCCCAATTGGTATCATCTGTTTTATAGAAGCTAAGAGTGTATTTTGAAATATATTTAAGTGTTACATGTTTTGCTCCCTTTCTCAAGAATGCTTATACAACTGACTGTGAAATAAATCATTGTTTTATCAAGAAACCTTGAGTGTGTGTGTTTATTTGAATAACTGTATTGTGAAACTCTGTGTCACAACACAGAGGTGTGACACAGAGTCCCCTCTTGGGATAGGCCTGGCTGCTCAACCACACTACCAACCTGTGTAGTTCAGGCTTATGCCAAAGGTTGGGTCCCTATTTCCAGGAGGTCAAGGTTATTGTAGTGCACCCAAAGGGTTCTTCAGACCATCTTGCCCAACGGTGGGGTTGAGTTGCCATCGAGACAGAGCAGCATGGCAATGAATGGAGAGGGTTGGTGCCTGCACACTTTGGCAGACAGGAGATGTGTGGGGCGCCATTGGGTGATGAGTGAGGAGCAACATGGCAGCTGGTGAAACTGGGCTGGGTGTGTGAGGCCAAAGTCAAACAGAGACCTAGAGAGTGGGAGACAAGCGGACTCTGGGGAGCGGAGTCATCACAGCTCGCCTGAGAGTTGTAATTAGTGGGCAGCATGCAGAACAGGACAATGGGACGTGGTGTGAGCAGGGGCTAGGGACATGGGAGACTGTGAGGAAGAAGGGCAGAGCTGGAAGGGAGAGCATGAGGAAGCAGAACCAGGCATGGAAGGTGGGGGCCAGCGAGATGAGAAGAGGCATGCTACAGAGGACATTGTGATTGGCACAGCGTGTCAGAAAAGACAACTCTGCACATATACTCTGGATTGAGCCCAAAATATTCTTGCAATTCCTGTTAATTGTTGAAATGGAACATTCTCAAAGGTGCTCTAATTGATCTTCGTAGACACTTCAGCGATACCAGTAGTTATGGAACGTGAAGACAAAGTAAACACGGTTTATGTTCCTGTAACTCCCAGTATGGCCTGAGGGTGGGGTCTATAAAGTTAATATGTTTTGTTTTAGAGATTTAAAAAAGGGGGCACACAGGCCTGGGGGGTCTTAAGGCAAATAATCATTTTCGAAAAAACGAATGAAAAAAAGTCCGATTTAGAAAGACTGCTCTGTGACCTCAGAGGGCAGTCTTTCTAAATTGGACTGTCACTCCCCTGCCGCACACAAGTGTGTGCAGGGGCTGAGTGTGCAGCAGGGACGTGACAGGCAGGCCAGGATCACGAAGCACCATCGGGGGGAGAACGGGTAAGTGTTTGTGTGTTCATGTTTGTGTTGCGTGTTCGTGTGCATTTGTGATTATCGGGGAGTCTTGGGTGGCAAGGGAGGCAGGTGGGCTGAGGGAGAAGGGTGCGGGGGTGAAAACCCCGATTTCGGGAAAAAACACAAGAGGGGGTGGCGGGCCTTGGGTTGGGGGCTAACAATGTCCTTTTTTCAATTTTTGTAGGCCGCCTAAAATTGCCCCATAAAAATCGGTCTTTTTGTTAGGCGACCTATAAATGACATAGAACCAGAGAGCACGGGGCGAGGAAGTGACTGGTCTCTAAATCAATGTGGTGGCAGCCTCTGCTAGGTGCGGCCTGGCAAAGAATTGGTGCAATGGCAGGGACGGAGTCAAGATCCCTTGGTTGAGTCTGTTAGGAGAGATCCAGGTTACAGGTAAGGAGCTGTGGATGTGGGGAGCTGGCCGGGCTTGATTGACGTCCCAGGCTGTGTCTGTCACGAGTGTCGTGGATGAAGAGAGGAGCGTTGCTAGCGGCAGGGCTCCTAGTGTTGTGCCTCCACAATGACAGGGAGTGACACCGCATTGCGTATAACCCACAGATTGACCAATAGGTAAACTTTGGTAATGTTTGGCATAAAATATTACTTAATTCACGAATGTTTGTGTCAGCCACAGTATAATTCTCAATATGCTCCTTGTGAGTGTGCATTTCCGACTCAGATGAGTTTATCTTAGTTATACTTGTAAATACTGTCATGATTTTTCTCTGTAGTGAGTTAGTTCAGCTTAGGTTAGATGGCTGTCATCAAACGATTCAGTTGTAAAATCACACCACAGAGCTATGTGCGTGACACAGTACATTTTCCCTTTTGAATTGACAAAAGCATTACAGTGTTTTGGGAGGAAAGGTTTCACAAATTATACCTGATGGGATACAAAAGTGGCTCGTGGGCAGTTTGTGAAAAAGAAGCCGTCCAATCCAATATCCTGTCTAATGCCGCCGGCAGTCCTCTTTCTAAAGCATTGCAACGTCTCCATTATTTGTCCCTGTGTACAGACAATCCTCAAGAGAAGGGAAGTGGGAAGTAGCAGAAGAAAAGCCATTGAGTACTAGTACAGGATATCCTCTTGTTGTTGAGGATTTCCTCTTGAGTAAAACAGCATGCACATAGAACAATTCATGGCGTCTATCACACGGGCATCATAGAGCCCAGAAGGGGCTGCCAACCCTAATTAATGCTTTCCTGCCACTACTGTACAGCAATTACAGCCATGTGCGGTCTGAACTGAAATGCATTCGCGAATGATTTGACAAGGACTGCATATAAACTGCAAGGTTTGTGGGTATTATATTTTGTAATTTGGTTTTAAATGAAGTCGAACTGCATTGGTTTTGCAATCAACGTTTGAAAAATCAAGAGTTTGACGATGAATTACAGTTCCACTCACTTACCACTGTCCTTATTAAGTGCTATCAAAATTAATCACTGTGATTGTTGGCTAACATGCCTCACCACTTTGCTGGCGTCTAGGTTTATTTGATTTTTGTAATAACTTCAGTGAAAGGTAATTTTTGAAATGTATTTATTTATTTATTTTATTTTATTGTTTGCTTGTTAGGTGCTTATACAATAAGAAAGTACTTCTTCAAAGGGCCCACAGGCAGGCAGGGAGCCAGGGTGGGAGATACATTACAGCACAATATTTAAGAGCAGAGGGGGAGGGACGAACCTACTATGCCTTGTGAGTATTCAGAACGTGCAAGTGCAGAAAGGAAGAGGGAAGAGGGGATAAGTGCTGTGGAGTCTGAGATCATGGGTGAGCCATAGACAAAGTGCTAGGAATGTTCAGTGCTACACGGCCTGGGCCGTGTACGGGAGGTGTAAGTCCGATCCTCCAGAGTGAAGGGTGTGCAGATGCATAGTGCTGTGGATAGACAGGAGCTGGGAAGAATTGGTGTGGGAGGTCAAGGCCCCGAAGATGCATAAGGGCCAAGGACACCGATTCAGCAACTGTGAGACTAGCAGAGCAGGGAAGTAGGGAAGGAGGAGGAAAAGGGGAGGGAATTCGAGAAGATCCTGCTGAAGGCGCAGGGGCAGGGGGAGACTATTCCAAAGGAGGGAGCCTGCAGAGGAAAGTGCGCATTTAGCAAGATAGAGTTGAAGATAGTGTGGTCCCCGGGCACAGACAGCCTTGTGGATGATGCATAGGGATTTGAATTTCATCTGTGCAGTAACCGGGAGCCAGTGAAGACTTTTTAGTGCAGGGGAGATGCGGTCCCTTGGCATAAGGGCAAGGATTAGTCTTGCTGCCTTATTCTGGATATGCTACAGGGGGCAGAGTGGAAAAAGGAAGATTTAGGAGGAGGCTGTTACAGTAGTCAAGTTTAGAGAGAACCAGGGCTCGAGTCATATTGAGCCTCTGAGGAAAAGTGAAAAAAGGTCAAATTCCTTTGAGAAGGAAGAGCTGATAGTTGGACTTCTTGGCAATGTCCTAAGTGTGAGAGAGGAAGGAGAGAGAGGAGTTGAAGTTGACTCCAAGGTTTCTGGCTTCAGTTGAAGTGCAGGGGGACAGCCCAAGGAGGAAGGCCAGAGTGCGGGGAAGAAGGAGGGAGCAGGGGTCCCAATGGGAAAGATCTCAGTTTTACAGGCATTGAGGCAGAGATCATTGGAGGCGCACCAGGACTGGATGGCAGATAGGCAGTCAGGGATGATGGAGGGTGCAAGAGGGTCAGCAGGGAGTCTGAAGAAGAGCTGTGTGTCATCTGCATAACACTGGAAGATGGAGGAGAAAGAGGAGATGAGGCATGCAAGGAGAGCAAGGTAGATGTTAACGAGCCAGGGGGGGAGTATAGAGCCCTGGGGGACACCACAGGTGGAGATGGAAGCAGGAGAGGAGAAGGGACCCAGGATGACTTGGCAAGAGCGGTTAATGAAGAAATAGGACAGCCAAGCCACTGCCCGTTCTGAGATACCAAGTGTATTGTGGAGCCTTTGTATGAGGATGGAATGGTTAACTGTGTCAAATGCAGAGGAGAGATCGAGAAGGATAAGGACAACTGGTTAGTTTGAGTCCAGAGATGCGAGCAGTTCTTCACAGGTGTTCAGAAGGGCAGTTTCCGCACCTCTGGATGCTCGGAATCCAGATTGATGGCCGTGGAGGCCACCAGCAAGTTCAATGTGAGAGTTGAGTTGGGGCAAGGTCAGCTTCTCCAACTGCTCCCCGAGGAAGGGGGTGATGGAGATAGGGCGATAGCTGGCAGGCAGGTAATCTCCATTTCATGCATGCTATCCAAAGGGCTCTAAGCTCAACACACTCTGGCTCAGGTTCTCAAAACAATGGCAGTTCAAAACGTGGATCTAGGACGGCCTGGCCTTCCACCTTAAAGTCTCTCATCATAGCTTTCAAAACACAGTTCAACAAAAAGTTCACGCCCGTCTCCCTCAGTCATGCTCAGACCTTTCCAAGCACCAAGTTCAGGTAGGTCTCCCTTATGTCGAGCTCAGACCTTTCAAAGCACAAAGTTCACGTAGGTCTCCCTCAGTGGGGTTGAGACCGTTCAAACATAACATTTGCAGAGATCCCCTTCCCCAAGCTTAATTCACATCCTTTAGGGGTTCCCTTCCCCTAACTTATCACACTTCTGGTCTCCCTCAGTCGGGCTCAGACCTTTTACTGATGCCGAAGTCTTTTGAATGAGCAAGGCTTTTACTATAGTCCTCTGCAGGACCACTTTGACTTTCTCCAAGTTCGCTACAGGTTTCCTTCTGCCGGGCTCAGACATTTTGCTTTTTGCAGTTCACACAGTTTCTCGCTTTGTAACAAAACAATGTCATCTTTCACAGAGACATTCGAATGGGCTACTTCCTTTCGCTGGTCAACTCCTCTATTCAGTATCACTGGTTTCACAGCAATCAGTAATTCAAAGTTCATGACAGGTCTGCCTTTCTTTGCGTCTCATCTACCCACATGCAGCCTTCAATTATGCGATATATTGTTTCAACCACATTCTTTCTTTAACACTCATCAGTTTTTCATGTTGCTTGCCAACTCACTAGCTGTGTGCATTTCTATCTTGTCTTATTCAGTTTCACAAGTCAAGGTTAATACCACAGGCTTGGCCTCGCCTCCCCAGCTTTCACCATGGAGGGTTGCTGGCATCCTTGAAACACAATACAGTCTTCTTGTCTGGGATATGGCCTTCTCCACATGTCTTTCACAGTCTTTTGGAGGCAACAACCTCCTGTGGGAAACTCCTGGGGTTCTCTGCCCCTTGCTCGCGTCCCTCGATTGGTCACCCTGCTCCAGTAAGTTCGCCTTTGACCCAGAAGTTCTGCTGTCACTCATGTTCCACCTTGCTCAGAGTCTGTCTCTAGGTTCTGCCTTTTATCTGTGTGAGGAGAGCTAATTGGCATCAAGTGTATGCACTTCAAGTCAAGTGCTGACTCTGCCTGACCCGATTAGCGGGACATGTCCAATGAGATGTGTAAAGGTTAGCCTCTTTGCTCTCAGTCGCCCTCTTCCTCAGCCCAGTGTTTTGTTAAAAGGGGGGTTGGGACATTGGAGAATCCTATGAGAAATGATGGGCCAGGTGTATGGGAAAGGGGGTAATACTGCATCTCCCCATTGGTCGTCTCACCCTCACTACCGAAAGACCCAGAACCCAGGTGATCATCCCGCACTGGTCCACCCCAAGGGTCTGGATCCAAAGGCGATGACCATGCCCTGGCCACCTGAAAGAGAGATGCCTGGGGACTAGCAGGTGTGGCACCCTTTGGTTTCTCACACTACGATCAAATAAATATTGTATCAAATTAATGTCTGTCCCCATACGAGTGTTCCAAGTTACGTTTTTGTTAACCCAAAAAGTTTGCATAACTGAGCAGGTTGAATGTTTGAGAGGTAAACATTAACACACCTGAAGTTTAAGTTATCTTGATAATTGAGATGGGCAAATAGAGAATAGTCAACAGTGCTGTACAAAATCCTGATGATACTTCTGATGACTTCATTGTCAAGTACCACTAAATTCAAATTAGAGATTGCGTTGGCCACATAATCGCATATGAGAGATTGGCCAAACCTGAAACAAAGCATTACAACTTTGGATAACATTCGTAAAACCTCAAACTGTTAAAATCTTGCTTGTCATCGATCAGCCTGACAACAAGTTCACTGATGTAGAAAGGTTGGCCAATATGCAAGCATGGATGATTTTCACAAAACAGTCCCAGTATGCATGTGTATGGCAGATGACCTTGCAGCGCTGAAAGAGAAACAGAGAAATGATTGGGGAGATGACCAATTGAGAACACAAGATGGTGGGCTGTTTGTTCAATGGTGGAAAACAATGGCCTATATTTTAAAAATGGTACTGATCCAGTAAATAAATCCATGAAAACGTTTTTGAACATCCCAAAACGTTTGTGGTTGGGATTAATAACTTGAATTCCTGCTGGGGTTCCAATGAATCAGAAGCAGGCTTTGTTCATGTTTTTGTCTCCTGACGAACACTTGGTCAACTATGCAACAAGATCAAACAACCATGAATCTGGCAACAGATAAGGATGTGAAATAAACTCCCCAATGATCATTATGACTGGGGTAAAAAATGTTACCCTCTAAAAAGGGGAGCAAATGGCACTTTACTCCGGGTAAGCCCTCTCACCTTGCTGAACATTGGATCTCTGATATGATAGACCGTTCCAGATATTAACAATATATCATAAACAACTAGCTGATTTATTATTAAATCGGGGGACTGGGAGTTTTCGAAAATGTACAGCTGATGTACTATGCCTAAAAGCCTGACACTCCCTAGATGAATCCCAACACGATTAAGTTACATGGTGAACATGAACACACTATTTATTGTTTTATGGAAAACTACATTGAAAGGAATCACTTTAATACAATCACACAATATAGTGTTTTACATTTTTTAAAGTGGTTGTAACTCATTGCAAAGTCTGGAGCTTTCACAAGAGACAAATATGCATTGGAGTGTAACTATATCCAATTCTAAACAAAAGATTTTCAGATTCCAAGTTGTCAATTACAATTAATTACAGTTACAGTTTCTTCTTCAAAAGCAAGCAGAACTGAGGATTGTGCCCCATTTCTGGAGATTTCTTGATGTCAGAGTACACTGCTCAACTGCTCCACATGGAGCAGACCACATGTGCATCGGGGACTTACCCTATGCAAATTAAATTCACATCTCCACTGCCAACTGTGTAAGCCATTTTGGTGCTGCGTTACCACCACTTCATCACATGGCACTGGTAGAATCTGATGCCTACATCAATGAGGGCTTGAATGTATCCCCTGGAGACATATGAGCACACTGGAGACATAGCACGCCTGGTCAGATGCATAGTTGATACAGTGGAAAGACTGTTGCTCTCCTAGGGCCCAATGTGGCACCTTGCAGATCAGCATTTTGAAGTCAGGCAAGCAATCAGATACCATCCTTCTTAAAGCGGCACTGACACCAGAAGGAAACAACGTCATTGAAGAGCTCTGAGCTTTGGGCACTGAGAAATTATAACTGAAGGCTTATTTACCTGTTAGTCCTTCCAAAGAAGAGACTAAAAGAAGACAGGAGCTCGGATTTCATAAAACCAAGAAACCTCAGGAAAGATAGGGGCCGCCTGAACACCTGACACTCTCTGCTTCCTCATCTAAATTTGCCCCGATGGAGATGCCCCATAAATCGAGAATGCAACAACTAGAACAGACAGCAAACTACACAAGATTAACTAGGTTTTGTACCAATAAGAGATGAGGATTACTGAAGCGCAGAGCAATGACACAGGGCTTCGGAAAGCCCCGCTCCAGCTGACAGAAGATGTGTTACAAACTGGCCGTAGGTCTGACAGATTGAGAAAGGTGAAAAATGTGTTGAAGAATAAGTTGGAGTTCGTCAAAAATGAGCTAAGAGCCTCAACCATTCGGATGGTGGACCCCTTAAAGGTTCACAGACTTCGGACCCTAGACACTTCATGCAAGAGTGGCTCGCTCCGTCTATACCTCAGCTCAGTTTACACTTCAGTGAATGTAGCCAAAAACTGAGAGGAAATCTTGTTGGACCAGAGTCAGCTAGGAGCCAACTATTATGTTTCAGGTGGAAGGGGAAGGTGAGAGATACAGGTAACCCTGAGAAGGAAGTCTGAACTGAGGTATGAGGGCTCGCCAATGTACGCGTTCCTGGAGGTCAGCCAATACTGTCTCTGCATAGAGGAGGTAGTGTCTGATGCCCCTCAAGGAAGCCTATATAAGCCTCGGGCCCAGGCTGGGGATCGGAAATTGCTCACATATGCTCATATATTCTTATTTCTTATGGTTTAGGTACTTAGCTACTTCCAGTGTGCAAAGGTTACCCAATAGAGAACTTTTGGTGTTAGATGTCCTGTTGCTAAACAAAGAGGCATCACGTGGTGTGCGCTAAAAGGAATGTTTTCCTTTTTTTCCTAAAGGTTTGGTGGTCTGAAATGTGGCTCAGATCTGAATGGAGAAAATCCCATTTAGAAGCCACAAAAAGGCAAAGTTCTTGTAGGTTGGTAGAATTTGGATCTGACATAAAAGACGAGGATAACCCAAGAATGGATTTGTGGATCACATAGTGGGCCTCATTACGACCCTGGCGAAAATCGCGGTGCAAAATGCACCATGGAGCACGGCGGAAAGCTGCCGATAGCGCCATGGGGGTTGGCGGATTTTCCGCCCCATTCCGACCTTGGCGGGGCGGTAAATCCCCATCCCCCATTTTACCCTTCCCCATTCCCATTTTTGCCCCATAGGGTATAATGGGAGTGGGGAAGGCGTTAATTACGCCACCGTAAAATACGGTGGCGTAATTAACAACAAGGTCCCGTAGCGCCATGGATTTCTCCGCCCGGAAAAACCAGGCGGAAAACGCTCCATGGCGCTACGGGAACTCGTAGTAGGGCGGACGGGTCCGCCGCGAATAACGCTGGCGTAAACCCACTCCGCCAGGGTCGTAATGAGGCCCAGTGTAATGTAATGTTGCAGAGTTCATGGTGGATTCTGCCGTTTTATTATGTGGAGCGGGGCCCAATTTGGGGGAAAGGAACTGGAAGTGATGATCACGGGGAGGAGAAGTGCTCAGTTTAGAAATAGAGATTGACCGAGTTGGAAACAATCTTCAAGTGTTGCCGTGGTTTATTTATACACGCCATATTGCACACAGCCTTGCTGAAAGCTCTGTCTGACCAGCATCGGACAAAACACTGGTGACGAGGGGAGAAGACCTGTGATGCGCAGCCGGATCACACACTGTTTGCAGACGGACAGCGCCGCCCGTGAAATCACAGAGGCAACTAGGCATGAGGAGGACAGACCACGTTTGGCACAAGGAGCGCTTAAGTGTAGAGCCTTAATCCAGGGAGGTGCCTCCTGCCTGGTGGGAGGAAAGACAGTTCTGCAAGTGAGGAGTGAGGGAGACCCGGGCAGCAAAGTGCTGCACCCTGCCAACATGGTCCCATGTTGCACATGGTAGGGACACATCTAGCCACACAGGGAAGCGGTTTTATAGTTTAGTTTAGTTTATATACTTATATAGCGCGCCTAACCCAAGGGTATCTGGGCGCTTATACTCAGGTACATGGTGGGTTACAGATCCGTGCACACAAAACACAGCAACAATGTACAGAGATACAAAGGTTCAGGCATGTACAAAAATGTACAATTGAATTACAATAATAAAATAAGAGATACAGTAGCATAAAGCGTGTGCAGTTAATTTATACAGAAGATATGTAAGTATTGTGTAGAAAAGAATTGGCTCAGCTAAGTAGGAGTCTCGGCGAGAAACCAAGATTTAATCTTGGCTCTGAAGGACCAAAAAGAAGGTTCTGCTCTTATGTTTGGGGGAAGGGAGTTCCAGCATTTGACCGCAAGCATTGGGAAGCTGAATCCTCCTGCTGTTTTTAATGTGTATTTAGGGATGGTGAGTTGATTGAGGTAGTTGGATCTGGTAGGTCGGTTTGACTGATATCTACAGAATGTATCCGTCAGATATTTCGGGGCAGTGTTAGAGAGGCATTTGTGTGTGATGACTAGTGATCGTAGAGTGATTCTGTCATGCACAGGTAACCATAGTGCATCCCTCCTGAGGGTTGAGATATGGCTGTAACGTGGGATGGTTAGGGCTGATCTTAGAGCATTGTCTGGAGAACTTGGAGTTTGTTTAAGTTCCGTGAAGATGATCCAAGGAATAAGGTGTTACAATCAATACTCCAGCTTCGAGAGGATCAATGCTCTGGCAAGTGTAATACAGCTGTTAGTCGACAAGAAGGGTTTGCAGGCATTTATGAGCTTGTTGGTGTAGGCTGTGGAGGAGACTGTAGTGCTAACTTGTTTTTTTAGCGATAGAGTGGAGTCTAGGTAAACCCCAAGCATTTTGACTTGACTGGAAACTTTTATGGTGTTTCCATCGATGATGAATGTAGAAGAGCATTTGTCTAATTTGTTTAAATGAGTTTGGGACACGATGATCAGATGTTCGGTCTTATCATCGTTGAAACATAGCATCTGTATGTGCTTGGAAGTGTGCTGTTGGGCTGGATCTCTGCTCACCCGCTTGACTTTGAGTTTTCTCTGTTCCTTAATTTTGCAGCCCAGAGGCTGTAAGGACAAGCTGAAGGACGCTCTGTGCCTCTTGGGAATGCAGGGAAACCAGGACCGTGCCTCGGACTACCATACCCAGTAATTACTTGTTTCTCTTTGAACATTTGGAATTAGGTCTCTTGTGCTGGGCTCTTGTGCTGCGTTTCTGTGCTGGGTTTATGAGGGTCACGTTTGGTCACGTGATATTTACTGGCCCTCCTTCTGTGTCTTTTCTTTAGGCAGCAACCACGTGAGACCCTCTTCTCCACCCCCCTCTCACAGACCTGCCTCTGCTACTCCCATTAGCACCACATAAGCACCGTGCATGCGCATCTGCACGCGCATCTGTAAGTGCTTGGAAGTGTGCTGTTGTGCTGTTAGGCGTTGAGGAGGTGAGGAAGTTGGTGGAGGCACATGTCAACAGATTGTGTATTTTATTTATTTATGTTATTTTATTTTTCTTGTTGATTAAGTATTAGCAGTCGAATACTTGTTTGAGTGTTAAAGAAAAAGGGGTGGTGGAAAAATGATGAATGGCCTCAGGAGCAGCTGAAAGTTAACATGCACGCTGGGAAATAAAAGCATGGAAGAACATGCATTAGGGCATCCTGTGGTTCCTTGTGTGCAAGAAAAGCGAATCGAGGGTTCTATCGGTATGGGTTCCGAGGCTGCTATTCAAATAAATGGCAGTTCCGTATCATAGAGTGGGGAAGTAGATATTGGCTCAAATAGCCCAAAAGAAGACTCGTTAAAATCCCCCATTAGCTCTCCTCCTTTAACTTTTTCATTGAATGAAGTAAATGATGCGTCCCAGGACGCTAATAATGATTGTTTATTTGAAAGGGAAGAAGTGGGTGCTCAGACTCATTTGGCTGATGCCGGATTGAGTGAACATTTCGGGAACAAATTTTCAGATTGCTCAAATATTACCCCAGTTATCGAGGTAGAATTGGGTAGGCGGATGCGTCTTTCCTTCAGTCCTTCGACCCCTGTAACACAGAGAAGGACCGGGGTCCAAAATGTGTTTATGTTTAACAACCCTGGTGATGGCAAATCTGCACATGTAATGCTGGCGGATATGCTTTCCTCAATGGGGGCGAAATATTTAAACCCCTCTTCTGAAAGGCGGAAACCAGTAGAGCCAGCAAAAGCTCTATAAAGTTCCCCTATCCATGGTCAAACAACAAAACCTGGAACTGTAGAACTGGATAAAAAATGTGACTTGGAATATGCAAAAATAAGTGTATTAAGGGAATTTGGCAATGCACATTATCAGGCAGAGGGGGTGGACACATTCCCGCTTAATGAAGAGGCCAATGTAGATGAACGCTCTTTTCCAGTTATCTCCAGTATATTGAATCTGCTGGACAAAGGGCATGACCTCACACATTGGGAGATAAGATCAATGAAAACAACTTTGGCTGAGGTTATCACCAAATTAAACAGAATGGAGGGAGTCATGTTTACCTGTGATACCATTGCATCCCTGGTTATCGACAAAAGAAAATGAACAAAATAGCATGTTTGGCAAATCTACTCAGACGAGTGACTTAATACTACCACTACCAAAGGATTTGTCTCATGCAGAAACTGTATCTCGTGGCAATCTATTAGTGAAGAAATCAGACAGAGTAAAGCACCAAAACTTTGCCCTTACAACAGCAAGTTTGTCTCTATATCAAGAGTATGACTTACCCAAAAATTCTTTAGACAAAGAGACGGGGAGGTTTCCCGAGCTAGAGACCTAGTGAAAGATGTTGCATCGAACTCAGTCAAAATCGATGACCTGACTGCAGCTATAAACACCTTGATGGACGCAATCAAGTCCCTCCAATTCCAACAAAATATGGAATTAACCACATACTCTTCCTCTGAGGAGGAGATACTAATTTTAGATAGTCCGACAGCTTTGACAAACCTTATAGGTCTGGATACAGATGTTGATAGGGAAATCAGTCAGTATATGGTTGAGGAAGAAGAAGTGAGAAATTATAATCATACCCATAAGGTTGTACTTACTCGCAGAGAAAAGCGTTTAGCCCAGAGGGAGAAAAAAAAAGAGCACAACTAAATAAAAAGAACAAAAAAACTCACAATAGGCAGGAAAAAAAGAAAAGAAATTGAAAATCCAATCCTTTGATTATGTGCTGTAAGATCTCCACCAGCTGGATGAAGAATCTGAAACCCTGTTGGGAGTAAGATTAACAAATCACAAGAAGGCTATGATAAACCCGGTTGATGTTCACCCAGAGAAATTTGAAAAGGAAATAAAAGAGGGTGGAAATACTGCTGGTATTGATGGGGGTTTGATACAGGAGGGTAAAGATAAAAGCTATCAAATGAAAGTCGAGGATAGATTGCCTACTAATACCCTGTCTGAAGAAGTGAAACATAAGGGTGGAAAAGGAAATAGAGGTACAGAAAGTAAAGAGACTTACCAACTATTTTTAAAAAACCCACGTAATCCTGAAGTAACACCCAAAGTATTAGATGCCCCCCTCAAAAAAAGACAGAAAAACCAAAGCAGCTCATACTCCATCAGAGAAACTTACAATCGTTCCCAAAGTGGGAGACGGGTATTCAAAAATCCCACCTGGGAAACCCACACAGAATAACAAAATGAAGAAAGAAACAGAAGGATCTAGACCTACAGTGAAGAACGAAGTAGAGCAGCAAATTGGTCTGAAAACATTGTTTGAGGTTTTTAATGAACAGATGAGCCAAAGCAACAATTTGTCCATCCCAATCTGCGAGAGCAATACAGAGGAGCCGGACCTGAATCCAGTCCCAATTGAGATTAATTCAAAAATAGGAAACAAAGTAAAGTAAATGTTGATTTCCATCATTCAACTTTCGTTGCTCTGATCAAAAGCACAATAGAGGAAACATTTACAGAATATTCAACATCAATGCAAAAAAAAATAAAACAGCTGAGGACGTTACTCTGAACGCCTTGAATATAGGTATGACTACCCAAATATCTCCAGATCTGGCCCTGGTAGAACCACTGATAAATGGCAAATTGTTGGAACAGTGAAGGGATGCAGAAAAGGATATTCAAAAGGTTGAATTGGCTCAGACTGGAATTTATATACCTCCCAAGCAAACTCCTACTTCTATAATGGAGGACCTAACTAAAATCAGGTGGCGTAAACCTATATTCACGGATAGCCGAAGTATCTTTCTGTACTTTTTATTTGATTATGCAGGCCCTATGCCTTGAATAGAAGATGAGTACTTTCTCTGTTTAAGGAAATACCCAATCTGAGTTTATCATCAGCGGACTTGACGTTATTGGATTATATACACCCTGAACGATGCAATGTTTTACAAATTGTCTTTCACTCTCGCACTGTGCATGACCTGGTGATTAGGGAAACTCAAGAATTTAACAGACTTGGATACGATATTAAAGACTTTAATCTTACCCTAAAAATGCAAAATCAAGGCTCCTATCACAAGGAAATAAAATGGATGACCAGTATGAAAGAGAGCAGAATGAACAAATGATGGTAAAAGGAGAGAAAGTGAGAGAGTATGTGACCGAGGGTGCATCTACTAATATTAATAGGAACCCTCCTAAATTTGATGATTTGAAATCTTGGACATGGTTGGCACAATCCTTAAGCAATTCAATTGCTCAGCTCAAAAATGTAAGGCCTGATCTTTAAAACTGAGGAGAACATACACTTGGTCTATTGGAATTCTTGGGGCTTTTTCAACTTAATCTGCTCTAAAGAACTATGTGCTGATCTGATAAAAATAACATAATATGTATTCAGGAGTCATGGATGACCAAATCGTTTCATATTGACGACTTTGATTCCAGATTTCAATTGGCAAAAAAGGCCATAAAGGGTCACCCGTTAGGCAGACTTGTTATTGCAGTAAGGTCTGGTGATGGAATCAAAATGTTGGACTCTAAATCCTTGATAACAGGAGTCTTGGCAGTGGTTGTTGAAATCACATCAGACAGATTACAAGTTCCCTTCTTGATTCTGAATATTTATTGGAACCCTCTGAAAAATCTGCCAGTCACAATTGATCTCATCCACTCATTTTTTCAGAAATGTCTATCAAATATAAAGGTCTACATATCATGGTGGTCGGAGATCTGAACTCATATATTCCGATGGATAATGACAAAAGCACAAACCTGGAATTGAATTTAGGAATAGTGTCCATGGTAAAGGGCGAGGAGGGATACTCTATTGAAGGGGGCCAATGGGGTGTACAAGGAAATCACTTCACTGACAAATTTGGTTCACTTTGTTCCTGAATTGGGGTCTTTTTCATGTATATCCGTTGTTAAAAAGCAATCAGGATGGACACACTTGGTCAAACGGCATACAAAAATCAACTATAGATTACATATTCATGTCAGAGAAACTACACAATTTATGTAAATCTTGTACTCTCCACGATATACATTTTAGTGATCACAGAATCTTGAAAATCACATTAAATATCCGGTCTAAATTTGTTAGTAGGACCCACTATAAGAACGTTATTAATTTAAATATAAAGAAGAACAGAATAATATGGCATGCAGGAAATGTGGGAAAATTAAATGTGGTTTTTAATTCAGATTGTCATAAATTACAACTGGAAGAAAGATGATAGCTATTTAGTTGTGACAAATTCAATACATAGATAGAGAGAATAATAAGCACTTCTGTTGAAGTAAAGCATGGGAAACACCAGGTTCCCATATTCACACATTTGATAGCTTTGTGAAGATACATCAAAACCGGTGTAATCGAGAGACTCATAGAATAAAACATCTTCCCATCTGTGGGAAAGAGAAGTCTATTAGAAGTAAAAGTGAAAAACCAAAACTTGGCTTAAATCTTATAGGGGAAAAAGGCTACAGGCTGACAATGAAAAGATGTTGATTACTTTAAAAGAAGGCTCTGCTAGGAACTCTGGTAAATTAATTAATTCTTTGGAATCTCCCCAGATGATATCTCAAGCTAACAGCGTTTCTGAGGAAGTGTGGGTAGGCCATTTTGGTAATATGTATTCAGCGAAATTTGCCCCAAATTATATTATGTTGGAAGTAAAGGAACATGATTGGAAATGCAATTTGACTGTGGAAGGGATTATGACTCAAATAAAGAAATCTAATACTTCTAGAGCAGCTGGGCCTAACGGCCTCGCAAATGTTATTTTCAGGGCCAATCCAGGGATGTGGGCGAATGCACTTTTTTTGCTGTTCTCTGATATTATATCTATTAAAGAAATGCCTAACTCGTGGAGAATTTCATATGTAATTCCTGTGTATAAGAAGGGTGATAGAAGTGACCCTAAACATTATCGGCCTATAGCGATAATGGATGCTGACTCTAAGATTTTTGCTTGTAAAAGTTTTAAACCTAATCGAAGAATAGGTGGAAGAAAAACAAATATTTCAATATAAGCAATTTGGATTCAGGAAGAAAATGGGAACTGAGCTAGGAGGCTTGTTGTTTTCTCTATTGCAAGAAAATGCCTGGAAAAAGAATGCAGCTCCCATTTTTGTGGCTAGTATCGACTTGTCACAAGCTTTTGACCAGGTTGACAAGGTACTATTATGGTCCAAATTATCTTCATTTGGAATGCCAAGTTATATGCTGGCTATCCTAATACACCTGCATGAGTGATCAGTGATACAGTTTGACTAAATAACGATGGCAAACTTTGGGTCCCTATAGGTACATCTAACGGTCTACAGCAGGGCTGCATTTTTGGTCAAACTTTATTTAATTTCTTTGTATTTGATGCAGGTATACCATTAGACCAAGCATCTTTTATCTCTCCCCTAATAGAGGGAGTAAAGCTAAATTGGTGTGCTTACGCTGATGATTTCTTATTAATGGATAAAACCCAGATAGGTCTGCAGAGGATGATTAACAGCTTCAAAGACTACACGGACATGAATGGTCTGAGTATAAATGGGAAAAAACTCTAATCCTAATTTTGGGCAACAATAGTAAATTGAAAAAATGTAACTGGAACTTAAAGAACCAGAAACTTGCAATTAAAGTTCATTTACGTATTTGGGCTACCCTGTGTTTACTAAATTGAAGAAAAGTTTATATTGGAATATATTGGAAGAACGAGTAGTATCTATGATGTCTATAATGAAAGAGTTAACAAGATGTACTATAGATATTCTATGCTTCCGCTGCTACGTTTTTATGACTTAAAATAATTCCAAGAATGAGTTATGGTCTGGAATTATTTCTGAAGTGTACTCAAAATTGTTTTTAGGTATGAAATGGGTCTGCAATTTCTCAATAGTATTGTTGAATGGAAAAAGAAATGGCACTATTCCGCAAGCTGATTACGGCTTCAGGCAACAACGTATATTCGATTCTGTGTTCCAAACTCAAATCAGGGAAAACAAAATCTGTATTATTAATCTTCTTGTATGAAAGTTCTAAACTATTGCTAGGTAAGATTGGAGTTGATATTGATCTTCTTATATAAAACCCCATGAAAGTGAAATCCTTATTAAAATACTTAGATTGGGAAGACTCAAATGTTCAAGTATTGTCATCTCCACTCTATTATCATCTAGTATCTAATTGGAAGTCTATTGAAATATTGGAACCCTATCTATATCGATTTCCAGATTGTAACAGGAGGAATAATGTAATGCGTTTTCGTTTTAATGTCTTGGCTCCAGGGGAAATCCTTGAAATCAGAGACAGGTTGGGAGGGAACACATACCCTGTCGGTTTTGTAAAAATCAGATACAAAGGAAACATTAAGACACTTATTACTTGATTGTGAAACCGTACAATCAAAAAGATTGGAGTATTTTGGAAAATGTGTGTCCAGCACAGAGAGAGTACTTCCGGAAGTAATGTGGTGGAATATGTTGCATGGAAAATCTGTCTCCTTGAAAATGGCTATTGTGAGATTTTTAACTATTGTCTGTGGGTTAATACCTACTGTATGATTGCTTTACTGTAAAGGAATTTATAGATAATGCTTAATGTAGTACCTAAAGGCAATTAAGAGATTCAGCAATAGGGGTGTAGAAGGAATGCCCATTTTTACATCTTTAATCACAATGAATATGTTGTATAAAACCTGCTTTTAGCATGTGGTTTTAACCAATGTTTTCTCAAATTAAGAGATTCAGCTAAACAGGAGTAGAAGGGACGTTTGTTACTACATCCTCAATGACAATGAATATGCTGTTTCAAATCTGTTTTTAGCGTATGGTTTTAATCAATATTTGATTTATGTTTACGAGTAAGGTGCTTTTTTATTTAAGATCAAATGAATTTCCTAGATACACTGTCATCTAGTTGTTGAAAGTAAACGATGTGATCAAATCAAAGTAATTGAGAAAAGTAGATCTTTTTAATCTTGTAATTGTTAATGTGAAGAAATGTAAATACGTGAAGTTTAAAGAAAGAAAATCATTATTTTGTGTATTTTTGTAAAGGTTTTGTTTGAAAAGCCAACATTTAAAAAAATTAAAAAAAAGACTATGGGCCTCATTACACGGATGGCGCTAAGGGATTACCGGCACCGGTAAGGGCACCGGTGCCGGTAATCCCTTAGCGCCATACTACGAGGTCCCTCAGCGTGTCCTGTCCTTAACATGTGGTCAGACCATTATTTGCTCCTTCCCCATTCCCATTGAGCCCTATGGGGGCTTTAATGGGAATGGGTAAGGGCCTTGGTGAATGGGGAATTACCACCCTGCCAACCTTGGAATGGGGCGGTAATTCCCCAATTCACCAAGGCGGAATCGGTAAAATACCGGCGGCAACCATGGCGCTAATAGCGCCATAGTTACCGCCGTCCGTGTAATGAGGCCCTATGAGTCGCCCTCCAAGCTTGAATCTCTAGATATATGTCATTGGGCCTCATTACGACCCTTGCGGAAATGGAAAAATGATGGCGGAAATGCAATACCGCCATCGAACACCGCTCGTTGCGATCATGACCCGTCACCGTAAAGTACGATGCCATTAGCGACACCGCAGTGAACGGCAACGCTAACTGCACCAAGTACGCGCACGCGCGCCTTGCAAAACCGGAATCACCGCCATGGCGCAACGGTACGCGAATTCTGACCCTAGCGGACATGTACTGAACGCCATCAAGCACGTCGTAAAGTACCATTCCGCCATGGCGAGAAATACGGCATCGTGAACCAACCGTAAATGGCCCACTGAGTGCCTGTACTCCACTCCCTGGCCACATTGCACAACTCCTGGCAGGCGCAATGTAACCACACTATGCAACCAGTGAAATCTACAATTCACCCATGCATGCCAACGTAGAAAAGCATACAGGGGCTCAAAGCGCCCCGTGAGTGGGCATCCATGTACGGCATGTCACCATAGCCGTACTGATGCAGCACAGGCATGTGAAGGTACAATACATCAAAATGAAAATCAAGAACACATGACACAAAACAACAGTAGTCCCCCATCGCTTGCCACCAGCGCAAGGCAACATCCAAAACAGCATCCTGAGGGGGATTGCACCAGCCCTGTACTCTTGCCAGTAAACAAACCAACCATCAGCAGAAGCATGTACCACACAAGTTGGCAGAGTGACTGAGCAGCCAGGCTCATCCCAAGAGGGGCCGATGGGAGCTGCAGGGCACAGATGGCATCAATACAGAAGCTATTCCAATGGACATGACCCCAGTCCCCCTCCAACAAACGCACGCAAACACAGTCACCTGTGACCAGCCACATTCGGAACATCCCATCATTCCACCAATCGACCTGGCTGACAGGCACCAGTCGGCCAAAAGCCAATCCCCCGCCCCTGAACAGCACATCATGTAAACAGTCACAATGGCAGCCCCTATCCGTGACCATACTGTGCTACGTAGGCAAACGCGGCCAGTACTGTACCACACAACTCAACTCAGAAGGCGGAACACAATGCAGATCATCTCGCAATACATACCGCCACAAAGCGAAAATCGCCACATCACCTGCAAAGAACAACGCAACACGACAAATATCGGAATACAATTTAAATGCACATCCAAATGACAAAGGCCCCACAGCAATTTGCAAAATAACACCAAAACAACCATCATCACCGAGGGCTGCATCTGCAATAATTGACCAGCTTCCACTTGTGTGACGCCCTGTACCATCATGGCACACAGGGCCTACATCAACGTTCCAAAAGGCAACATGGAAGCGGCAAGAACCGCAGGTCCGTCCCATGAGGCAGGCACTAGTCGAGCTGAAAGGCCGAAATGTTGCACCTAGCCACAAGTACAGCGTAAGGGCATGTGGCCCATTGGCGATCGTCCCATAAGATCGAAATGGTGCTCCACTGATTCACCCGAAGCTGCAGGAGTCGAGAGTAAAAACCATCTGGAGGAGTGGCGTAGAGATGGCATCTGCAATAGGGCAGGAGATACCTGTCACCCAAAAGAAACACAAATTAACCGATTGCATTACGGGACTCATGATGCATTACAATCTTCATTCAACACACCAAATCCACACCCATATGCATGCTAGCCCACTCCAAAGGAATATACACACCCCTAAATCAGTATCGAATCATAACGAAATCAATCGAGGTAAATACACCATTGGCAACGTCGGTTACTGTGCATGCGTCCGTCAAGATAGAACCCATGACATGGGATTAGTAACGTGCCTAGACACAAGTGTATGAAGGCGCGTCGAGACAGGGAGGATCCGACAAGGGCAGATAGACGTATGTCCCACTATGGCAGCCTTGCATCACATAGCGCAGGGGAAGGGGAGTGAATCAAAAAACCCATGTACATGGCAGACCCTAAACGGAATCATCAGTCCATGCATCCATTCATCATTCCCTCATCCCGCAATGAAAACGCATGAATATTCACTCACATTATATGTGAAACTTCCATCGCGTCTGTGCGTAATGCAGTCTGCAAAAACCACTGTGCCCCTGGCCGGATCTGTAGTGTTGTGAAGCAAGATGGATTTGGGAACGTCCTGCCTTATCGTCCACTACGCTATTGCGCATCCCATTCAATTCATATCATTCATTGCCTGCTCGTTATGGGCCATGTCCCAAGGACATTCTACAATAGAACGTTACATTTCCAGCCAGACCTGTGGGCGTATCCTCGCCGCTACTTCAAAACCAAAAATGCTGGCCTTCGAATTCCTCACTTGCAACATTACGTCGAAAAGGCTACTGTGAACGCTTGCATTCACAATTACATCAATGTAGTGCGGCTGTGTGTCATAATGCTAACTGGCTGCAATCACAAATGGGACGCCACGCCCGTCGGTGAAGTACGTTACTGTGCTGCATGAGGGTCGGCCATCGATCGAGCCCTACATACCACTGACTCTTCACAGGTATGTAAGCGGCTGCAATCATAGCATGTGTAACAATGGGAGCATAGCATGAAAATCAATCAAAGTACATCACACTGCCATCGGGATTTGATACATGATTCCAATCCCAAGATGCCATGCGGCCAAATGCAGCCTTACGTGCGGGACGTGCTCGGCCAGAAGGGATAGCATCTGCCACAGAATCATTCAATCAGCACAGGTGGAGGCCATACAGGCCGACAGCACATATATAGCAGACCCAAACCCCTCCCACAACCACTCCCACTCCAAAATGCTACCGGCAGGACTAGCGATGTTGGGCCTGGGGGACCAGATAGCACTGCAAGTGCTACAACTACAAGAAGACGACGAACAACAACAGGTACAACAACCGGGCGCACAGGGGAGACGGAGGAGAAGGAGGAGGAGGAGGGCAAGGCAGGGTCAGCAAGGCCCACAAGCACTGCCACTACCACCACGCAGGCGGCCCGCAATCCCACGCCTCCGAGCCGATCCGTTCAACCTCACTGCTGAGCAGATCCACACCCTCTACCGTTTGGACCGGGACACCATAATCGCCATTGTGGACATGACACATGCTGACCTCGTGAGCATGATAGATAGCCCAACCGCCATCCCACCCCTACTGAAGGTGGTGTCTGCACTCCACTTCCTGGCCACAGGCACCTACCAGCACACAGTGGGACAGTTGCATGGCATTTCACAGCCACTGTTCTCACGGACACTCTTCCAAGTGCACGATGCCCTCCTGAAGCACGCCGACGACCACATCACACTACCACGCACGTACCAGGAGATTACCAACGCAAAAGTGGGATTCCATGCACTTGGCGGCATCCCGGGTTGCATTGGTGCCATCGACTGCACCCATGTTGAATTGGTTGTCCCACATGCCATGGAGGTCCAGTACCGCAACCGGAAACAATTTCATTCAATCAATGTGCAAATGGTGTGTGACTCCAACAAGATCTTTACGCATTGTTGTGCCAGATTTCCAGGATCTACCCATGATTCTATGGTCCTGAGGAACACAAGAATACCACGCTACATGGAGCGACACGCAGGGCACAGATCCTGGCTACTCGGTGAGTCTCATTCCATGCATGACATCGTGGCCCATTTGATGCGTCAATGACCTTGCAGGAGGGGGGGGGGGGGCTACTTAGCACTATCATTCCACTGACACCCTTTATTCGTCTCATACAGGTGATGCCGGGTATCCACTGAAGAGATGGCTCCTTACACCAATCCGGAACCCACAGAACGAGCATGAGGAGGACTACAACCATGCCCACTCACGTACCCGTGTGGTCATTGAACAGGCATTCGGCCTACTGAAGGCTCGTTTCCGCAGCCTCAGCAGGTCTGGCGGGGCACTCATGTACAGCCATGAGAAGGTTTCTAAGATGGTCATGGCATGTGTCATGCTGCACAACATGTGCATACGTAGGAATGTGCCCATGCCCCCTGACGCTGTACTGCATGCACCTGAAGATGATGATGATGATGAGGGTGGGGATGTGGAGGCACCTCAAGGAGTCCATGAGGCACAGGATGCACGTGCAATCCGACAGAGCATCATAGATGCATGCTTCTAGCAACCACGCATGGTGCCTATTACACGGAAAGGGGACCTGTGGCACTGTGTGTGTGTAGTACAGGCACATTGTGGACTGTACGCCTATGAAGGCCTCGTACGCAAATATCAATGTCCACACATGTCATTGGATGATAATGAGATGCTGTATTGTTAATGTGATTTGATTTATACACCCTATGGACCCGCCACCCAGTGAAGCCCAACACACCCCCTCCACCCTACTACCTCCCCCCCCAACACCAGTGTCCAAATATGCATGCTGTCCGTGGTTGGACGCTATTGCAAGCCCCCTCTACGGGTATCAGGGGCACCCCTGCCCGTGGAGCGCAGGTTCCTGCCAGATCTGCGTTGGGGGCTGCCCTGGACGGAACTTGCCACGGATGATGTCTCTGCCTGCTCGCGTCCATGCATGTCTCTGAGGGTTTGTGAGAGCTCCGAGAGCACACGGCGCACAGCAGCAAGTTCAGCACAAACGTCTTTGGACGTCGCATGCAGTTCCCCCCTCAGGCTCTCGGTGCTTTTCTCCATTTGTGCTCTCAGGCTCTCGGTGCTTTTCTCCATTTCTCCCCTGAGGCTCTCACTACTTTTCTCTATTTGTGCCCTGAGTGTCTCGGTGGATGTTTCCATGGCTGCCCTGGAACCCCCGCATTCATTTGCATGGTCCTTGAGTAGCGTGGACACTTCCTGCTGTTGCTCGATCAGCAGGTCGAGGGACTGTTGCCTCTGCTGGGCCATGGACATTTGCGGTGGTGTGACAGGGGGGCTGCTCAACACATGTTGCCTTGGCACAGGACTTGTGGGGGTTGGCCAGTCGTCGTCTTCAGGGTGCCCCTGCGTGGTTTCGTCATGGTGTAGGGGATGGGACATGCAGGGGGATTGGGAAAGGTCATGGATGGTACCTACGTCGCCAGCACTGTTTTCCGTGTCGGAGCATGCTGGCATGACAGCTGTGTCACCTATGGTGCTGCTACCACCAGAGGCAGTGCCATCAGATACGTTCTTTGGGGGGACCTGTGGTGCTGGGGTTGTGGACTTGCTGGCTGCTGGGGTGCCTGTTGCAGTCCCCTCCAGTGTGCTGCCACTTGATTCCTGCTGCTGTTGTGTCTTGATCCTTGCACCTGAGGTGGAGGCTCTTGGGACGTTGGTCCTGGCCCTCTTTGCAGGCGTGCTGGTAGGGGTGTCCTGCAGCTCGTCGTTGGTATCGGACCCTGTGGTGGAGTAAAGAGGGGCGAGCGTTAGTTATGGGTCTGTCGGATTTGGAATGGCAACGTATCAAATGCATTGGGGTGGTACATGAGGCTGATTTGGGACTGGGCCTTGGAGGTGGTCTCATTTTCGTGTGGATTGAGGATGCATTCATTTGGCTGCCTGCAGTTAGGGGGTGCATGCTGCACATGTAGGGGTTGTTTATGGCATCTTGATTGATTTGTTTATTCATTCTGACTTTTAGAGGGCGCTGTCAGGGCAAAGTATGTATTGCACTATGGGGTCACATGGTACTGCACATGTTCGTGGTTTGTGGATTTCGCATTGTTTCTCTTGGCCAACCTACCTGATTCTCCGGATGTCGGCACTCCTTTCTCCATCCCTCCGACTCCCTCTATGCTCTCCATTCCTATGGTGGAGGCGCAGATATCCTCCCAGGGGGTCAACTTGATGGGCGACTCTGAACCCCCCCCGGTAGCTGTGGCGATGTTCCTGTTCGCAGAAAGTATGCTGCGTACGCGGATCCGCAGGTCGTCCCACCGCTTGCGACATTGCTGTGGCGTGCGGGGTGTTGTCCCCACCGCACTTACGCGCTGTGCCACCAGGGCCCATATGGCCTTCTTGTTGGCAAGGGCCGTCCTGGTCATTTGACTGGAGAAGACGACGGCGGCATTTTCCTGGAGGGTCTCGGTGAGCACGGTCAGTTCCTCTCGGGAGAAGTGTACCTGCCGCTTGCGGTCACACGCTTTCTTGGCTACCTTTCCCATATTTATTTTTTTAACTGGGGTTGCTAACGGGTTGGGATGTGTGTCAGGGTCGGATTTTTAATGGTTGTGTTGGGATTCGGTTTTTATAGTTGTGCGGCGTGCTGTTTCCCGTTCCGGCCACATGCTTTTACTTCCGTTTCCGTATATTTACGGTGGCCGTAATTTGCGGTGCCCGCTCGTTACGGTGACCGCTCATTACGGTGACCGCTAAGATGGGTGGCGGTATTGCACCTGGTGCAGCGTACGGCGGCGGTAAGGGCCGTTTTGGGGTCATTTCCGCCATCGCAGCCTTTCGGATTCCGCCATGGCGTAATGCTCGTGCCCGATGGGTCGTGATTAGCCGCACTTTGCTCCTTCGTGCAATGGCGGAAACGCTATTTACGCTGTTGCGGTCCGGTCAGTCACTTTCCGCCAGGGTCGTAATGAGGCCCATTGATCATCTTTCTATCTTTAATGTAGCAACCAGTGAGTGCAATGAGGATCTGGGTGTCATCAGCATAATTAGTGTTGGTGACATCCAGATTGTCAAGACGGTCAAAGAGGAGCTTGGTGAATGTATTATAAAGCGTGGGCGAGACGCAGGAGCCCTGCGGAACTCCACAGAGAATGGGGACTGGAGGAGCAGAAGCTGAAGGTTTGAAGACCCTAGTGGTTCTGTTAGAAAGGAAGGATTGGATCCAACTGGCAGCATTAGGTGAGAGGGCTGCTGCTGTGGGTAGGTGCTTAGTCGGGATTTTGTGGTCTACCAGGTCGAAGTCTGCTGAGAGATCTAGCAGAAGGAGGATGGGCAATTTGCTTTTGTCTTTTGATTCGTCCACCTGTATTTTTATGTCTAAAAGAGCAGTCTCAGTACCGTGTCTTGGTCTGAAGCCGAACTGTCGGAGGCCTAATAGCTCATTATCTTCCAGGTGTTTTTGAGTTTGGATATGGGCAGCACGGTCTAGAATGTTTAAGAGAACTGGAACCACCATGATAGGCCTATAATTAGTAGGAATGTTAGGGTCTAGGTTGGGTTTTTTCAGAAGCGACATAACCCAGGCTTCTTTGAGGTTATCATGGACTGAGCACTTTTTGAAAGAGGAGTTTATCAAGGATGTTATGAATGGAGCTAATTCTCTTGCTTCGTCCTTGATGATCGAAGCTGGGCATAAATCACTCTGGCAATTGTATGGTTTTTATCCCCAGGATTATATTTTCAACTTCTTTGATGGAGACTGGAGCGAAGTGGAAAGGAGAACATTGTGGATGTTGGTATTCATTAGATCTGGTGTTATTTTCCCTAGAGGGTAGGTTGTTTTTTTTGTTTCGATTTGGATTGCAGAAGTGCTATTTTATCTGAGAGGGCCTTCTGAATATTTGTACACCAGGCAGCAACTTTCAGGCACGTTTCAGTGGGTGGATACGGGGACTCTAATTCCCTTAGAATAGTGAACAGTTCCTTTGTGCTGGACTTGGCATTCTGAATTCTCTCATTGTAAATTTCTCTTTTGGTTCTGAGAATGGCTGCTTTATAGGTTGTGACAGCAGTAACAAATTTCTCTTTGTTTGGGGATGAAGGACTCTTTCTCCAGGTGGTTTCAGCGGATCTTTTTTCATTACGGAGCAATTTTAGTTCAACCATTTATTTAAGTGGGAGGTTGGTTTGGCCTTTCAAAGTTTTAAAGGAGCAATCTTGTTGATTGCTTGCTTCATAGTGGAATTATACCTTTCAACTAGATATGCTGGGTCTTTATCGGGTGGTAGATTGGCAATAGACAGTAGTAGGGGCAGTAAGAGATTTAGCGTTAAGTTCCATTTGTTTCTGGACAAGGTAGGGGGGGCAGAGGTTGAGACTGGATTGGGGCAGACTTTTTCCTGTATGGAGAAGGTGATGCAGTGGTGGTCGGACCATGCACATGGTTCATTATAGAGGATAGAGGTGGAGCAATTGAGGTCTGCCAACCAATCCAAGGTTCTGCCTTTGCAATGGGTGGGTTCATTTATGAAATATTGAGGAACAGTTGTGAGAAGGTGTTCTCAAGGGAGGTGGCGTTCATGTCTTTGGGGTCGTGGAAGCCTAAATTCAGGTCCCCTAGCAGGATAATCTGAGAACCAGGTTTGGTATTTTGAGTGCGAAGGGTTGAAATGTCTTCCTCAAAGGAGGAGATGGGGCCAGGTGGCCGATAGATGAGATGTAGTAGTAGGGTATGGGTGAGTGGTAATTTGACTGAGAGTAACTCAGCTGATGGTAGTGGGGTGCTGGAGAACTCTCTGGGCCAGAGGTGTGTTTTAGCAATAAATGCAACACCGCCCCCTTTACCAGAGGTTCTATCAGCTCTAATGATAGTATAGTTGTCCGGAATGGCTAACGCTAGGGAGGGTCCTGAGGCTGAGTTAAGCCACGTTTCTGTTATGGCCACAAAGTCTACTTGATTGGCGATGATGAAGTCAGCAATATCGTGTGCACAGGCTACTAGGGAGCGAGCATTGATGAGGGATCCTTTGATGTCAGGTGATGTAGGTGGATGTGGATGCATCCTGGTATGGTAGTGGACTTTCTGTCTTTGGGTAGAGGTGGGGGTTGTCGGGTGTCTGTGCAAAGGTGAGACTGGTAGTGACCTGTGGAGTGACTGTCTTGGTTTTGGATACTTTGTGACAGATGTGAGACCCTAGTCGTACATTCCTCATGGTGAGTGAGCAAGGGACCAGTGGTGTAGGAGGTGAGGCAAAGCGAATAATCCATTCCTCAGGAGTAGGTGGACAGGGGGCATCCAAAGTATTCCCACTAGCTGGCGGGAAGTGAAACAAGGAGTGGGTGGAGAATTGGTGGGAGTGATGGTAAGGAGACTTGGCAGGAAAGTTGCCATTTTAAGAGTTATGCTGCAGGGAGAGGCCATTTGGGAGAGTATTGAGCACAGTGTTATTGTATGCATGAGTAACTGTGAGGTTCTTGGGTAGGAGATGCTAGGCAGCAGATCAGGTGGGCAGTTATACGCTATGTGGGCTGCGCTATAATGGCTAATGATGCAAGATGTGTGGTTCTATAACCCTGGACGAGGCATTCCCACAAAAAAAAAGTACTATGGTCTACGGATAGTAACAGGCAATGCAATAGCTAGCAGGTATAGAGACACTACTTATGCAAAGCAATGGCATCAACAGATGTAATGTCTAGCGGCTGGCATAGCTGGTCCAAGTTAGTATGCTATACAATGGCCGCAGCAACAGTAGCACCAATGCACGTGCAATATAAAGGCTTGCATATAGTTCCATGTAAGAAGTCAGGAAGGTAGACAGGCCTGAAAATTGAAGGGCACATAGTTAGACATGCCAACATAGTAGATGAGTGAAACTGTACAGCCAGCGGAAGTGGAAAGAGAGAAACAGAGTGCAAGTTCACCGCAAGGAACAGACAGAGCCATATAACAAACACCAAAAGCAGGGAACAGACAAAAAACAGAAATCAGGTTAAGCACAATGTCGGATCAAGACAGATATACCTGTGACAGTATGAGCGCAGCCGTCCAGCATGTTCCCGGTGGCAAATGAAAAGTCGCTATCACTACAACTACCCACAGCATTTTATTTAATGGACACTAGCAATCTGGGACCAAGATGGCCACCCTGGATTCGTGACCTCAGGGTGTACATAGGAGCGTTAAGCCCATTGGACAAGGAAAGGAAAAAGTACTTACTGACACTTACTGTGGGAGCGGCGGTTCCTGACATTTTCTATGAACTGCTGGACAATGAGATGGCATTATTTTACAAACCAAAAGACACACTTTCGTTATACTTTGCACCACATACAAATGTCAATTATGAACGGCACATATTTCACACGACCATGCAAGACAAGGGAGAATCACTTGACAATTTTTTTATGAGGCTACAAAGCAGAATTAAACATTCCAAATTCCATCAGTGTTCCAATGAGGAGGTGCTGAGATCCCAAGTGATAGTCATTTGTGAATCCCTGCTATTTAGGAAGATATTTCTACGGAAACAATGCTCTCTGGAGGAAATATTGGCGATGGCCAAAACTGCAGGTGGAGACCATGCACATGCTGAAACTACACGCACATGCAAAGGAACAAGAAAGCGTCAACAAATTGACCCCGAACCCGGGCGGCCAAGCCTCTGCAAGAAGAACTGACAGGTTGTGTTTTAAATGTGGCTGTGAATTCCCACATGAAGATTTGTGCCCAGCAATGGGTCAAATGTGCGTGGCCTGTGGGGTAGAAAACCATTTTAGGGCGGCATGGCAAAGCGCCCCAACAGCAGCACCTGCAAGCACATTCCCGCGAGGAGTGTGATGCTCCACACGTCATCGAGGCAGTGGAATCCAGCAGGGAGGGGAACACAAAAAACACAGACATCAAGGGAGTGAGAGCAGCAAATACCATTCTCATAGAGAATACCAATCACGGGACCGGAGAGAACACAGGAAGAATGTGAGATACATGAACACCAGCACACCATTGGGGAGTGAGTCAGGCTCTTCCACAGATGATCAACAAAAAAGGGGTTTTGTGTCTGCACTGAGCTACGCAGCAGCAAAAGAACACAGTCCCACCTTACTGATGCAAGTAAACAACACGCTGACCTTATTCCTAATAGACACTGGGCGACAGAAAATGTGCTTAGTAAAGAGACACACAACAATCTACCACAGTTGCCAAAATTGAAACCATGAATAGTTGACATATACTCCTACAGATCAAATGGCTGCCATGCAGAGTTATATTTTCCACAGTATACATGTACAAATCTCACTTTGCCCAGATACACCTGCATGTACTCAGGACTGAAACAGAGAGTGGATGCATCCTGAGTTTCAAGATGGCATTGGAAATGGATCTCGTGCACACATTATACCACGTCATGGCGCACAAATACATGGTGCAAGATGGAAACGTGGAACAAACACTTCCTGTGGTGTTCAAAGAACTAGGAAAACTGAGAAAATGCTGAGTCAAGCTCCACATAGACGAGTCAATCAGACCGGTGGACCAGCATTATGGGGGCATTCCAATTAACATTCAACACCAAGTGGAAGAGGAAATACGGAAACTCCTGGACCAGGACAACATCGAACCAGCAACGCTACCCAGCCCATGGGTGTCATCCATTGTACCGGTCCCCAAAATATCGGCGGATGGCTCTACATGCCTTCGTGTCAATATGAGATGAGCCAATGCGGCAATACAGCAAGAACATCATCAAGCATTGAGGATCACAGACATAATTCACCTACTGACAATCTTCTCAAAACTAGACCTCAACAAAGGGTACCACCAGCTGGAGTTGGCCCCAGAATCCCACTGCCTAACCACTTTTGTAACACACCTGGGGTAATACCGGTACAAGCATTGGAGTTCTGGAGTCTCCTCCACAGCACACATTGTTCAGGAAGAAATCCACAAGGTGATCAAACATGTGTCAATTGCTTAAATTATAGTGACAACATCCTGCTGATCGGAAAATCTGTGGAACAACACAAAGCCACGTTACATTGTGTCTGCATGGCGTTGGAGGCAGCGCGTCTGACTGTGAATTCAGGAAATGGGCACCCAAATTCTTCAGACAACTTTTATCAGAGCAGGGCAAGTGACCTAATCCTGACAAAGTGACATCCCTAAATGAAGCTCTAAAGCTGGAGAACATCTTGGATTTGAGCTAATTTCTGGGTCTGGCAATCCACTGCTCTCGATACCTTAAAGAGTATGCAATGGTGAGTGCCCATAACATGAACTCAACAAGAGCAAAACTGAATTCAGGTGGACACCAGAGTGTCAAGCTGCATTCAGGGAAATCAGACAGAACATTACCTTGGTGGACAACATGACATACTTCAATCCTAATAGGGAGAGAGAGGTGACAATAGAGGCCACCTGGTGGGGCTCAAAGCCATCCTTGCACAACACGACCCAAAGTCTGCACATTTCAAGTTTATTGTGTCATATGCCAGCAGAAGTCTGTCTACCACGGAAGAAGCATATTTGCAGTTGGAAAAAGAGAGCTTGGTGTGGTATGTGCCTGTGAATATTTCCATCTCTTTACAGAAAGGCATTCACCATCAGCACTGACCACCAAGCACTCAGGAAAATAGGAAAAACCGTCTGATTATCTCTCTCAACACCAGACTGGGTTGGGTGGGGTGGTACCTTCCATTGCTGACAACTATGTAAACAATGGCCCTCATTCCAAGGTTGGTGGTAGTCATGGCGCTGTTAGCGCCATGACTACCACCAATAAAGGGACCGTGTCCGGTCCCTTTCAATGGGGACTTTCCGGTCCAGTCCGACCTTGGCGGGACCGGTAAGTCCCCATTGTAAAAGCCATTCCCCATTCCCATTTGAGCCCCCATAGGGCTCAATGGGAAAGTGGAAGGCTCCAATAACGGTACCGCAAATTGCGGTAGTGTTATTGGCCCTGATTTCCCTTAACGGGTAAAACCAGGCGTTAAGGAAGGGACCCGCTAAGGGAACTTGGAATCGGGCGCAAAAGGATTACTGGCACCGGTGTCCTTACCTGTGCCCGGCATCCCTTTGCACCCACCTCGTAATGAGGCCCAATGTCATGCATCAAATGAAACCATTCCGGTTGGGGTGGCCTTGCACCAGCGAGAGTATGAACAGGATCCTGCTTTTGCCATCATTGCATGGTGCCTAGCGAATGGAAGGTTTAAGCATGCTAAAGATGTGGTGAGGAGGAAAGGTTGGATGATCCAGTAAGATGTGAACAGCCTGCTACTGGTTCAGAAGGAATTGACTGCCACAGAGGATCACATCATTTTGAGGGGATGCAAGATAGTAATACCAAGGTAATTGCACCAGCAGGTCATAGATCGAGCTCATGAAGGGCATTGTGGAGTTGTTGTATCGCGCCTTGAAACACTTGCGTATCGTGCCTTGAAACACTTGTGTATAGGCACGTTATAAATGCCATATCATATCATATCAAAGAAAAGGGTACTGCAACAGAAAATATGGTTCCCAAAACTAGATACGAGAGTTGTGGATATGCTACTGACATGTACCACGTGCTCTGTCGAGCAAATGTCTGCATTACCTGGAGACGTGTGTGAAGAAGTGGCGGTTGATTTCTTTGGACCAGTAAGGGAGGGGACATATATCTTGGGGTGATGGATGGGTTATCTCATTTCCCGGAGGTGCAACTAGTGCCATCAACATCTGCCACGAAAGTCATTCCTGCATTGAACCGAATACTCACAGCCTATGGTATTCGGAATATCTTCAAGTCTGATAATGGCCCTCCTTTCACAAGCCAGGACTTTGGAAATATTACGGCCTACATAGGTTTTAAACACAGGAAAATGACACTGCTGTGGCCAGAAGCCAATGCATGGTCGAGCAGTTCATGGCTAGTATAAAAAGGGCACTCCAGATCGCTCATGTCACAGATAAGTCATTCTAGCAGGTACTCTACCAGCTGCTCAGAGACTACATAACACTCCGTATTGCACAACTGGGGTATGCGCAGATGAATTAATGTTTGGGCGGGTGTTCAGGGCCATCTAGATATGGATCCCCAGGTGAGGAGCAACAAGATATGGATCCCCAGGTGAGAGAATATTGTGAGGAATAAAAGCAAAAGATGAAAAGATACGCTGACAACAGGAGAGGAGCCAGGGAAGCATGCATCCAAATTGGTGATCAAGTTGTGTGAGGAAACCTCAGAAGAGAAAGGAAGACCTGATGTTTCTACTGGACCTCTTACCTGTAACACACAAGAAGGGCACAATGATAACCACAGAGGATGGGGAGAGAAACATCACCCGAAAAATGTGACACTTGAAGGGATACCGTGGTGTGGAAAGAGGTCCGTGACCGAACCAGCGAAGTGGAGGGAGTGGAAGTGACTCAGAAATGTCATACCTAGGCAATTGAGAATTGTCAGACGAATTGTAGGAGGACTTGCGATGCTATTCGCAAGCAAGCACAGAACAACCCACAGAAGGGTGTCCAATGGAAATCCGAATAAAACCAGTGAGACTCATTGATGACATGGGTTAGGGTGAACTTAATGTTTAAAAGGGGGGAGATGTAATGCTGTAGACTTAATGGTGGTTTCTGTCAGCCTCATTACACGCAGGTGGGGCACCGGTTGTGGGGAAAGGAACTGGAAGTGATGAGGAAGACGAGGGGGTCCTCAGTTTGGAAATAAAGATTGACCAAGCTGGAAAACATGCTCGAGTGTTGCAGTGATTTATTCATACAGGCCATGCTGTACACGGCATTGCTAAAAGCTCTGTCCGACCGATGGACAGAACACAGAGATCTGAAGGAGGATTCTCTAGATAATTGGTAGCCAGAACAGAACTGCGAGACTTGTCCTTGGCCTCAAGCCCAGGGACCATATCTCTCCAGGACTGAAATCTCTACACTGGCTCCCAGTGGCTGCGAGGATAAAGTTCAAAACCCTCTGCATTGTCCACAAGGCCTTCTGGGGCATGGGTCCTAAATACCTTCAACTCTCTCTTCCCAAATATCTTCCTTCCCGAGCCCTTCGCTCATCCGCCTCCAACTCCCTCAGGGTTAGCCGCTTCTTGAAGCAACGAGCTGGGGGTAGATCTCTCTCCGCGGCAGGGGCCTCCCTCTGGAACAGCCTTCCTGCCTCCCTGAAACTTGAGGAGAACCATCTCCGGTTCCGGAAGCACCTCAAAACCTTCCTCTTTGCTTCTGCTTTCCCTCTCCCTCTCCCCTGCTGAGCGGCTAATTAATTTTCACTGAAGCTGCACTGATCCTGCAATTGGACCACTCTAAACGGCCTCGGTCCTGGGCCCTGCCACTCTCCACTTGCACTGATGCCCTGGAACCCCTTTGCACTGCGGGTCTGTCTCTGTATCCCTACAGCCCCCCCTCCCCCAGCACTTGTTCTGCACTTACCTCACACTTGCCACCAGCTGGCCCTATTTATTTATTTATTACGTACGCCTCTTACCTTGTACTGCACTTCCCCCCCTCCCCTTCCCCTTGCACTTTTCCCCTCCCCTACCCCTGCACTTGCGCGATCTGAATGACCCCTGGCCTAGTAGGATCGTTTTCTGTCTCCCCTTGTACCCCCCTCCCTGCCTCGTCGCGCCTTGAAACACTTGTGTATAGGCGCGTTACAAATATCATATCATATCATATCATATCATATCAGTGGAGGATTTCTAAAGCCCTCCTTAGTGAGGAGACGCGGGCCAGATTGAGTCCTATCTTATCTGGGTCCAATTGCACAGAATGAAGATGACTTCGCACTAATTTTGGGAGTCCCAAATAGGCCCAACGGCATCAATAAAAAGTGAAATTATGAGTGCAAGTGTAACGGTGGCACATTGAGTGATATTTAAGTATTTAAATAGATGTCTGAGGGCCTCATCACGAGTTGGACGGAGCGGCAAAAAATGCAGCAGTAATGGTATTACTCCTGCAATACCACTCTGCCCAATCCTAGAAAGCTGGAGATTTCCCTCCAGCTTCACCACATTTTTGCCACTTTTACCGCCGAAAAACTCACCAGCAAACCATTTTGCATGCTTTGTATTTAAAATTACCACCTTATATTTTGAAATTAACTTTAAATGACAGTTAGCACGTTCAGCAAGTAGCTGGTGCAATTCCACGATTAGTGAATTGCGCTGATATTTTGGAAGTGGAAGGATATGTTCACTTTGGCCAAGAATTACTGCATTTTGGAGGTGTTTCCATTTTTTCGAAAATCTTTGACAGCAGCATTTTGGATGGTCAGTTTTTCGTAGTATTAATGCTGATACAGAGAAAAGTAAGGCAGAATTTCCAGTCCAAACCAGGGGTTTACATCAGGTGGAGTTAAGAGATCATTGATATGATGTGATATGATAAGTCATTTATAACATGCCTGTACACAAGTGTTTCTAGGCATGACAAGACAAGGAGGGGAAGACAGACAAACTATCTTACTATGCTTTGTGTCATTTAGATAGCCCATGTGCGAGGGGGAGGGAGGAGGAGAAGTGCTGGGGAGAACGAGGGGGAGAGAGTGCAATGGTAACGCAGTAAGTGCTGCCAGGCAGGTGGCACAATAAGTGCAGGGAGTCAGGGGACTGTAGGGTTGCAGATACATTAGCCTCTGTTCGCTAACTACTATGTCTACTCATGTGCCGCACTACAGCATAATACCAGTTATGACAACATTTGTATGTATCACTGAGCGATCCTTTGTCTCACTTTAAGCTGCGCTACCTCACAATATTTGGCACTGTCCATGCAAACGGATGTTTCTAACTGTATACATGCACATTAGGCTCTATAACTCTACCTTAGCTATTAGCTCTTGTGTCCTGATACGTAGCATTTACCATTGCTTGCTGCACCTTACTATGTATTAACTAGCATATTGGTTGTCTAGCCGCTAGCCAAATTCAGACTGTCTACCTACTAGCCATTTGACCTACTATATCATATCATATGAACAGCTCCCCATATATGAGCTAATAAACTCCTGTTGTATAAGATAACGGACAGAAACTACTGTAGTCATTGATACTATCTGTCACACTAGCCTTACTTGGTGGTCTTTTGAACATGTAATCCGTTGCTTGGATCTACTTAACTATGTACTGGTTTTTCCAGACCCATGGCCTAATTATCCTGTACATTGTAACCTTAGGATTCTTTGCCCATTCACGCTGTATTCACTCATACCATACTCACCCATACCATCCTATCCTAATTAGGCTTAACAACCTGGCTTATACTTGTCCTCCCCTCTTGATTCACTGCACCTATATCTCCCACAGTCCTTTAATGCACAGCCTTGAACCTAAGCACACCATGCCATGCACGAATCCTTATCTGAACTCGACAGCACTTTGGCTTGACCGCTTCGCTCTCAAACCAACACCTAACCAACCCTGTACTACTAGCCTTAGAAATGACAGACTAGGTTCCAGAATCATTGAAAACAATTACCACCCTTTTGCTACTAAAGTCAAATCCATAGCACCTACCAATGCCATCCCCACTCATGATGACATTAACATACAAAAAAACTCTTTATCTATGCACCCTCTTGTTGCCCATCAGAAACAACTACCTTGATTAAAGGGGCTTTAGTCAACGCTAGATCCATTCCAGCGCATGCCCTTGACATCGCTGACTTCATTACAATGGAAGATTTAGACTTCCTAGCTGTAAGTGATTTTAATCCGGCCCTTCACCTAAGTCAACGCCTAGTGTGTAATGCACAACTGAAATCCTTATTTATTTGTGTCTAAAAGTTATTTTATTCTGAACGATGTACCACTTATATCACGCCCCTCTCCTGGAACCCCCCCGGTCACACTGAACCAGGAAGCAGGCTAGTTTGCAAAGTTAAAATATTTATTTATGTAGTTACAATATAATCACATTATGTTTAAAGGCATGGTCTAGTAAAAAAGTTTATTGTCCCAACGGGTCGGCCATGTTTTCTTAAGCGTAAGTGGCTCGATTTTAGAAAACTTTCCTATGGACCTTACCCGAGTTTTCGTCCATTAAACGCACGCGAAAACAAGCACCAGGGAGCCGCCATTTTCTGATAATCCTATCTTTTCACCGATCGCCCTGGCTGACCTGCTTTTGCGGCACTAAATCAATTCCCCCGCCCCGGAGCCTGACATTATCAAAACATTCATATTCCCCGCCTCTCCCCGTGACGTTACTGTGCTCGTCTTCTGCGCGACTCCACACAGAACCCGGAAACCAACACAGATCAACTCACAACACAGCGTGCCACAATTCGGAATATGAAACTGTACTTTACAATGAAACAGCAACACGGTACATTTGGTAAAGTACATTTATTTGACATTAAATGTTTAGAGAATATTCAGCAATTGCCATATGAACTCCGTAAGCCATTTATTTTCTTTTATCTGTATCCGCAATAACTGTTCCGTTTCATCTTGAGTCACGCGGTGTTCCTTTATGGTACACAGGGTGTTCATTTTCGTAAAAAGAATCACTTTGGAAGCCTAAAGGTTGTTATGTTGCTTCTAGCCACTAGCACAGCGTAAGGGCATGTGGGCCCTTGGCGATCGTCCCATAATATGGTGATCGTGCTCCAGTTGTTGACACGAAGCTGCAGGTGTCTGCTGAAGAATCCATCCGCCGGTGTCTCAAACAGATGGCAGTGGCAGTAAGGGATCAAATACCTGTTATGAAAACAAAAAAATGATAATTAGTCTCGCTAGCCGAACTTCATTAATATTACTCATTTTATTTATTACGGCCGATCAGAAACTATTTGCTTGCAAGGGTAGTTCAATGGAGTATGTTCGTCTCTAAAATCAATGCGAAAAGTAACGAGATAAATCGAGGCCAACACACAATGATAAACGACAGCCTACATGCGTGAGGAATGATATGATATATGATATGGCATTTGTAACACGCCTATACTCAAGTGTTACTAGGCGTGACGAGGCAGGTGGGGAACAAGGGCAGACAGACAACGATCCTACTAGGCCAGGTGTCTTTCTGATCGCGCATGGGGATGGGCTGTACAAGGTTAGTTGAATACAAATTAAATAATAGGGCCAGCTGGTGGCAAGTGCAAGGTAAATGCCGGGAGAAGGAGCTGAAGGATACAGAGACAGTCCCATAGTGCAGGGAAAAGTGGCTGGGCCATGGAGCGAGATCGGTGAGACCAGTGGACCTGCATGCCCATGTGCCCACTACGAACAGTTTTACTTGCTTTTCCTAGCTCTTCATTCATTCATTTATTCATGCATCCATTCATTAAATCTTCATTCCGGTATAAAAGCATGTAAAGATTTACTTACATTATATTTGAAATTTCCATTGTGTCTCTTCGTAATGCAGTCTGTAAAACGGACCGTGCTCTTAACAACGATTTTTCGTATACTGACCTAAAACTGAAACTCGGTCTAGTTTCTGAATTTTCGGCCTTATCGTCTCTTACGTTATTGCGCACTCCCTTCAAATGTAGTTCTTTCGGCATGGTCCCTGTCTCAAGGTCAAAAAACAATAGACCCTTATACTTCCAGTCTGACTTGTGGGCCTCATCTGGGCGCTGTCCTTCACATTCTTTATTTGCAACATCACATAGTATAGGCATCTATGAGACCTTGAAGTTTAGAATCCGTCTATGTAGTGCGCCTCAATGTGCAAATGCAAACTGACTTCTCTCCCAAATGCCACGGCCCGCTTGGCTGGCGCGTTCTAAGTGCCCCAATTTTGTCCCCGTTGTCTGCGAGCTTTGCAGCCCAAATTGAGAAATTTAATTTTTGGCGGAAGGTCAGGGAAAGTATAAAGTACCACAGGAGTTGAGTTAAAAGTGAGATTTATTGTTTGTTTGTTTGTTTTATTATTTGCAATACGCAAGCCTCCCCTCTGTTAACAGTGCGCAGCATTTACATTTACATGAGATGAGACATGAGAAAAATATATACATACACATATGTGAGGTGAATAGAGAGAATTCAAAGATGACACCCAGCTTGTTCGCCACCCATGATGGTGAAGTTAGGGGTTAGGTTTACAGGTACACTGTACAATAACATTTATTTACAAAAAGACAATCGTATTGCAATTATTTAAACCGGGATTTGTACTTCACAATCAGCTGTGCATCGGGTGGGCATGGCACAGTCGCAATGTTCGGTGGCAATGGATCACTGCTCTGCACAGAAACGTCCAAAATTCCATATCTGTGCTTCTCTAACACAGCAACAATAAGGCCTTTCACAAAGTCGAACTGCATTTCATCATAGACTGGTTTGATCACCCATTGCTTACTTCGTTTTGAAAACACCCTTAGTGTAGTGAGGCATCCTTACTTTACCCCTAGTCCTAGATTGTTCACGTCCGACATTGCTGTTATGGGCCAAGACCGCTAGTAGAGTGCGATGTTTCATGCCCCGAAAGCTAAAATGCAAGCACTTTGGCCTGTACTTTAGGCACATATTGTGGAACACCTCCAAATCTCCTGTGTGACAGAATTCTGTCAGTCCTCTCAAATCTCTTGATAGAGTTTTGTCGAAAACAATCTTCTCAATGGCTTTGTGTGTCGGTGAAGATGGAATCAACCACTTCTTCTTCCGTGCCTCCTCTGGGGACAAAGGGCCATGTTCACATTGGTGGAAATGTTCATTTGCTGTCCAGCGGTGAACGTTGGTGCAGTGGTGCATCAGTGACCGCCATTTTTCAAGTAGTATTTCCACTGACCCCTCACAAGTTTTTGAGCTCCACCAAAGATGGTTGGTGATAGAATGTGACCACTGCAAAATACTTTCAAAACCTTTTTTTTTCCTGCAGCCGAGATTTTCTTATTGATTGATTTAGCAAGATGCCATACGTCAAATTGATGTTTAATATGTGGGAACTGCTCTCTCATTGTCTTGGCAATTGAAACGTGTCTATCTGTGGCTATGAGGTCGATGTGCATCCCCCTCGATTGTAGATATTCCACTGATTTTATAAATCCTAGTTTCTCCATGGCCACTGACGATGTACATTGTGTTACCTGCACGACCACCGAACTCACAATTTTCTTACTATCCATGTCCTGAAAGTGGTAGGTGCAGTACTTGGCAGAAAATCCAGGGCTATCGCACTGTCCATCGCCGGCTAGCCTGAATCGTTTGCCTTCGAATGTACTTGCTAGAGACAATTGTTCAATTTTCCAAGCATCACTAATGGCCGGAAACAGATAATCACGTTGGTATGTGTAGTACAGCGCTTTAGAAATGAAATGGAGTCCCACAAACTGAAAGAAAGCCTCTAACTTTCTAAAACTGGAGCCACTAAAAAGTGATGCAGCTGCACACAGTAGATTGCCTGCTGGCATTTTCCCCAGCATTGGTTGTGCAGACCATGAGAACCTATGATTTAATCTACAGGCGGCATTTATTTTGACGTTACTGCCTTTTATTTGACGAGTCACATTAATCAATGGCTTCCCACATACATTCCCTCTAATGGAACGCACACATTTCAGCATACTTATAATTTCCATCAAACAACTGTTGAATACAATGTATTTGCTCTCTTTCATTAGACTGTCATCCTGCGTCAACGTTGTTTCGGCCTTTGACGTTGTGGAGATTTCAACACATTGGAAAGTAATATCGCTGATATCAAGTTCTGATGCGTCTATGGATGCTGCGGCTGGTTCATTCACTGTCATTTCAACATCTATTACTTCAACATTGATGGGAGAACACAACAATGTCGACAGGTTTTTGGGTGACAAATTTTTGGCGGGTGTAGATTGTGTAAATTGATCTGCAACTACTTCAGAGCTATCTTCAATAATTCAATAACATCTTCTTGTGGTGGTGCGGTCGCACTGTAGCTATGGTCCAATGCAACTTTGCTGTAGTCTCCAAACACAATTAATTCATGTTCTGGCCATTGGACATGAGCATCTCGAGCCTGAACACGCCTCGCCTCAATTAATAGTTCCTCCATAGTGTACACGGTCTGGCAAGCCACATCTCTCATTCGCTTCACTATCTGTGTGTGTATAGTTCTGACACCCACGGGTAACTGGAGGAGATATTGGAAAAGGGATGTTCAGTTTAAACACAAGATGGAGTGTAGTAGAATTGACTGGAAAAAAACATAAAATAGTCCCCAGCACAAACATTTTTTTTAAGTTATGAACTGTTTGTAACTAACCTTTTTTTGTTTTTTTTTCTTTGCAACTTTTTTGACTCGACCTTCAACATCTGCACGCTGTAGCTCCGATTCGTTTCCGCATGTCCTCCCTTCCTCTTGCGCTGCAAGGACTATATTTTCTGTATCCGCATAGACAGCACGGAATGAGGCTCAATCTTCTCCCTGAAACATAGTACTTTCATTACTATGTATCAAAATATTGTTAGCATAAAACACACGTAAGGACGAACACACAGGTACATCTCAATAGCCAAATACGATTTAAACATTGTGTGCAACAATCAAAGGACAAGTATTCGACCAGTGATGATCTATTTCGATGGAACTGTCAGTATCCATACCTCTGGCTCTGCATGGACTGCCATGAATGGTTGTATTGGAGAGGAGGCATCCGCATCTCCCTGAAACACAGTACTTGCATTAGTATGCTTTTCAATATTGGAAACACAACACACACTTGGGGTCGACGGCACAGGTACATATAAAGAGATAACCGCAAATGATGCATTGTCCAAAAGAATCAAGGAAAATCCAAATATGATCACATTTCATCGACTTATTTCAACGATTCCTTTACATCTGCATCATCTAAATGAGATGTTGTGATTGTGGTGGAAGCTCCATCGTCTCCCTGAAACACAGCACTTGCGTTAATAGGGAAGAAAGTATAGCAAATGGAATCACGTTATATGATCACGCATGATGGAGCTGTCATTATCCATACCTCGTGCTGCTGAAGAATATCTATGGACGTTGCAAATGTAGTGCGCACTTCCGAAAGCTGTTGCGCCGATTCGTATACTTGAATGTCAGGCTCTGCATCAAGTGCAGGGGTTGACGCTCCATCAACTGCCTGAAACATAGTACTTGCATTAGTGAGGATTACAATTGTGAAAACATAACATACACCTGGGGTCGACAGCACAGGTACATATCAACGGCTAACCACGAATGAAACATTGTGTAGAACAATCAAACAACAAGAATTCCAGCTCTGATGATGACGCTCGATGGAGCTGTCAGTATCCATACCCCCTGCTGGTGAGGAACATCTAGAAACGATGTAGATGTGGCGGACGCTTCAGCATCTCCCTGAAAGACAGTACTTGCATTAGTATGGATAACACTAATTATAACTGAAAACAAACACTAGTGGACGATAACTAAGGTGTGTATTAATTGGAAAGCAGTAACCAAACATTCGGTAAAATAATTACACGATAGAATAAAACTATTACTTGACATGCATAAAACAAGTATGTAGCGGATTAGCCTAGTAAGATTACCTGATACGCGCTAGAAGTGGTTGATAACTGCGACCACGTCAAGGATGTAGAATGTTCTTGCTTCAGATTCAAGGGATAGTCAAGAAGTTGTAAAGGTCAATTAATGATTGATAATGAAATGCCAATATTAAAAATAGCCATGTAAGCCGACAGAATACTTGAAAAATGCTCAATACAGCACAGTTCCCTGTCCCCATATATATATACATTGCGTTTGTGGGTTATGAAATCGAAAAAGAATATATTGATAAATGTCATTATTCAAAAAACTATACACTCATATCAATATCGAAATTATTACAAGGGATAGAACACCTACAATATCTATTAATCCATTCGGCTACACACTACCGCAAGGCCTAAAGCTAAATCCGGACACTTGACTCACCGGTGGCGGAATGTGGACGAATAGAGTGGGAATAGCGTTTTCGCGCAATTTCCGTGTCGTTCGCCATTTATTCTTCTTTGTTACCCAAGAAGTTGTGTACATGTCCAAGGAAAAGTGCCGGCTGCAGATGCGGTATCAATCACCCCTCTTGTCCTCTAAGACTTGTTGGACTCTACTTTCCAGCTCATACAGTGGATATCCGCAATGTCTGACCCATTCTCTTATTCGATCAACATTTTTCAGGAATATATGCATTGTAGTTCCTTCAGATTTCGCATGGGTCTTCGAAGGGCAACCGCTAATCGAACAGGCAGGCATTGTTGATAAATCTGAAAAGTAAATATCGACATTATTATATAATCTTCAAGAGTAAAGATTTGATACAAAAGTAAATGAATCATACAATGATCAATGTAAGGTTTGTTTTGGTCGCAGGAACTATACCAGTTCATTATGTGCTGCTTAGTATTTGCATAAGTTGCAGAAATGTATAATTGATGTGACTGAAATCTCAACATGTGACTCGTCCCTTGGATGTTCTGTCTTGCACGAGAAGGAAACATGCTAACATTATTGACTGGACCCCTGAAGGATGCAATTCAATCACAATAGTCACAGATGAAAATAAATAGATCTATTGATAGCATAGCAATGGAAACTCAAGTTAATACCAATGAGACCAATGAACATAGCACTATTGTGTACTCTACTCGAAAATAGATAGAAATTTAAAAATCTGCGAAATATAACCAGGATACATGGCCTTACCTTGAACAACAAACAGTTGGGTTCAGCAAGCAGAGCAGTATGTTGCGGGAGAATAGGTGGATGGCCACAGGTAGCGCACTGATGGGTATGCTCGAAGCGGTCACAGAAGTTCACGGATAGCACGACGACGAGCAGATTAGCATAGATCTCAGTGGTTCCCAGGTAGCACGTTCAAGAGTTGACTTGCAAAGCACAAAGATGTTCTCATGAGACATATCGAGTGGTTTTTAAAGTATTAGAAACTGGGGTGTGTTTGTGAATGAATGACGTATGTATGTCGTGGTATTAGGGGGGCGGCCTGCCTCAGGGGAGGCCTGCCTGCCTGGAGACACGGGGTCTGAGGAGGCCATGTGACCGATGGCCCCTTGGCGTGGGACACCTTTTGAAGTGTACATGTAGTTTGGCACCTTGGCCGTTTGCGCCCGTCACAGCCCCCGATGACAGCGCGCATCCACCGGCGCGAACCGCCTTTGATAGAGGGGGGTGGGATGGATGGCCCTGGGGCGTGCAGATAAGGCACAGGAAGACTGCTGAATGGAGACACACTTATGTGGATTGCAGGGGGGCGGCCTGCCTCAGGGGAGGCCTGCCTGGAGACACGGGGTCTGAGGAGGCCATGTGACCGATGGCCCCTTGGCGTGGGATACCTTTTGAAGTGTACATGTAGTTTGGCACCTTGGCCGTTTGTGCCCGTCACAGCCCCCCATGCCAGCACGCATCCACCGACGCGAACCGCCTTTATATCAATATACAGTATATTGCCTTTATATCAATGATAGTATATCGTTGCTTATCAATAACAAATACCACATACCGGAGATTCTTGTGAGCACAGACCCACACTTCAACCGGTGTATTATAGTGGCCAAGACCCTAAGGCCTGTATAATCCAATGGTAATTGTTAGTATAGATACATGTGTGACTTTTATAGAGACATAACCTACTGAAAGACTTTGAACAAGTGTTATTTAGTGCATGCATTATCGAGAATATGTTATGTTAGCTTAGATAGTGGCCACCCTGCTTCACAGCAACCAGACCTTCACCCATTCGGAGCACAGATGTCTGACGTCCATCCTTGAATGGAGACACACTTGATTCATTTAAAAAATCGAGACAAACGTTGTTAAAATATATGTGGTGTTTTATTTTGTATCTTATTTTCATGAAACAAAAATACAAGACTTTAAAGATTATACAGGTCAGGTTGCAGCACAGCGAGAGAAAATCCCCTGTACTGACCGCTGTCACTCGGGAACGTTTCTCTAATGGCACCAACGGCACAGGCGGGTATCACTCTTCGAACGCGGTGTCCAAGCCTCCCGTGAAGCCACCATGTAAAGGAACGATAGGCCACCAGCCTGTACCACCTGTGAAAAGGAATGAAACAAACTGTTTTTAAATGACCCAGATAAGTTTAATAAACGTTTGTTGTCAATGACAATTCTTTTAACTAATGGCATTTTACACGGACAAATGCTATCTAGACAATGCACACTATTGAATGACTTACATGCGTTACAATGATATGTAGATGTAATTTTGGATATAGTAGAAGAACATGAAATAGGAGTGGCATAACAAGCAGAGTATACTTACCCGTTACTCGGATTACAAGGACGAACAGTTGCTCGAAGTTCGTGCATAAGCACCATCATTATTCTCAACACGGCCCGTGTGAGGCAGGCTGCCCTGAAGTCTGGCAGCTCGGTGATGCATTGCGGTTGTGGCTCGCCTTCCGAAATGTAGGCCAGGCATCCTGAGTTTTCTCGGCAGCAGCAGTTCTCGTCCTCAGTTGGCATTAGCTTGCACCGATTGCATGTGAACCAGGTGGAGACGCTGTCCATTCGACTAGGCCCAGGCTCTTTATCTGTTGATTCGTCCTGCCAACTGCCGTCCGAATCCCCATCGTTTTCACGTGCTTCCCTTTCCAGTAGTTCCTCCTCGGTATACTCGGGCTCGTACATGTAGGGCATTATTGTAGCCATTGTGTGTTAAACAAACTAAAATAATTGATAGCGGTGGTACTGGTATCTGTTCACACGGGCTACAAGTGGCGAAGGTAGCTGACCAGAGCACTGAAACGAGTCACAGAATACTCTAAGTAACACAGAGAGAGGAATGGAATCGAAAATCGGCTGCTGTGTGTTTTGAAACGGTCTGTTTATACTTATTGAGGAGAGAGGCGTCCTGCCATTTCATTGGCGACACGTCATTAGCTGAAGCGCAGCGAATGTTGACACGAGAGGTGCTTTGGCGTTGGGAAATGGGCGGTACGAGTGTGCTGATTCCAGGCTCAGGGGCGGGGGAATTGATTTAGTGCCGCAAAAGCAGGTCAGCCAGGGCGATCGGGGTAAAGATAGGATTATCAGAAAATGGCGGCTCCCTGGTGCTTGTTTTCGCGTGCGTTTAATGGACAAAAGTTTTCTAAAATCGAGCCACTTAGGCTTAAAAAAACATGGCCGACCCGTTGGGACAATAAAATTTTTTACTAGACCATGCCTTTAATGGGTATACAATAATCACCAATGGGGTGATGCAACACTAAGCAATCTGTTTAATCACAAGGAGTAATAATCAGCAAAAACAATGCAGCACAGGATTAATACTTTTGCGCGGGTGTGTTCAATCAAATGGTAATGTGGTTGCTATTTCCCCCTGCACACCCCTCAACCCCCCAATATGCTATACAAAGGGATAGAAGGAGAGAGGGCAGGTATTCAGGAATGCAGAATTCCAACAAAATATCATTCCCAATTAGCCCCCAGCAACACGAGAGAGAAACAGAATTGATTGGCAAACTGTCAAAATGGTTTTAAAGTTACCTGAGAATGGATTGGGTAAAACACTAACTATGGCTTAAATTACTGAAATGGTTAACATTCTAATGGGAGCCGCTTTAGGTAGTTGCAGACAAACAATAGCAATGATTTGACACTAATAAGCAATGCGAAAACTTAAAACTTAAAACTGAGGTCGGGTGCAATTTTACATGTGATACAAATTTCCTAAAACAAAATTTGTGGCAAACTTTTCTGTGTGCAGTAATCGCGATTTCAGGAAAACTATATGGTTCTATGGAAAGCTGTGGATGTGAGCTACAAGCAGGAGTTGAAATTTCGTTACTAGCATGGAAATTGAGAAAATCTCTCTGGAGCAAATATTGGCGATGGCCAAAACTGCAGGTGGAGACCATGCACATGCTGAAACTACACGTACATGCAAAGGAACAAGAAAGCGTCAACAAATCGGCCCTGGGCGGCCAAGCTTCTGAAAGAAGAACTGACAGGTTGTGTTTTAAACATGAAGATTTGTGTCCAGCAATGGGTCAAATGTGCGTGGCCTGTGGAGTAAAAAACCATTTTACTAGTCTTAGAAATGACAGACTAGGTTCCAGAATCATTAAAAACAATTACCACCCTTTTGCTACTAAAGTCAAATCCATAGCACCTACCAATGCCATCACCACTCATGATGACATTAACGTACAAAAAGACTCTTTATCAATGCACCCTCTTGTTGCCCAGCAGAAACAACTACCTTGATTAAAGGGGCTTTAGTCAACGCTAGATCCATTCCAGCGCATGCCCTTGACATCGCTGACTTCATTACAATGGAAGATTTAGACTTCCTAGCTGTAAGTGATTTCAATCCGGCCCTTCACCTAAGTCAACGCCTAGTGTGTAATGCACAACTGAAATCCTTATTTTTTTGTGTCTAAAAGTTATTTTATTCTGAACGATGTACCACTTATATCACACCCCTCTCCTGTAACCCCCCGGTCACACTGAACCAGGAAGCAGGCTAGTTTGCAAAGTTAAAATATTTATTCATGTAGTTACAATATAATCACACCATGTTTAATGGGTATACAATAATCACCAATGGGGTGATGCAACACTAAGCAATCTGTTTAATCACAAGGAGTAATAATGAGCAAAAACAATGCAGCACAGGATTAATACTTTTGCGCGGCTGTGTTCAATCAAATGGTAATGTGGTTGCTATTTCCCCCTGCACACCCCTCAATCCCCCAATATGCAATATAAAGAGATAGAAGGAGAGAGAGCGGGTATCCAGAAATGCAGAATTCCAACAAAACATCAATCCCAATTTCCCCCTAGCAACACGAGAGAGAAACAGAATTGATTGGCAAACTGTCAAAATGGTTTTAAAGTTACCTGAGAATGGATTGGGTAAAACACTAACTATGGCTTAAATTGCTGAAATGGTTTAAATTCTAATGGGAGCCGCTTTAGGTAGTTGCAGACAAACAATAGTAATGATTTGACACTAATAAGCAATGCAAAAACTTAAAACTTAAAACTGAGTTTGGGTGCAATGAAAAGCTGTTTTACACGTGATAGAAATGTTCTAAATCAAAATTTGTGGCAAACTTTTCTGTGTGCAGTAATCACGATTGCGGGAAAACTATATGGTTCTATGGAAAGCTGTGGATGTGAGCTACAAGCAGGAGTTGGAATTTCGTTTCTAGCATGGAAATTGAGAAAGTTATGAAAGTTTTAGTGGAGGTCGTTTTCTGAGATAGGCGCAAGAATGGGAAAACAGGGAAACGCTTTTAAAAGACAAACGGGATTTCTTTACACTAGGGGATGACTATGAAGAAGCAAATACCACACGGAAGCACATCCACTGGATCAGGGCGACTGCCTGCCGAGGAGCTTGCCTTCCTCAGATGAAATATATCAACGCAAAGATATTTTAACAATGCTAGTACAGAAGGAAGAGTTCAGGCAATTCAAAAAGATTTCTAACAATGCAGGTTCTGAAGCAAGATAGGATGGATTTGGATAGGGATTGGACTAAGCCAGGTACATATGCTAGAGACACAGTTCAACTAATGGAGTGGGCCTTTCTGCTTGCCAAGTTTCTGAAGTCAGGAGCAAGGAATATGGATGGTCCTGTTTCAGGGTGGATCAGGATAGTGGGTGAATCTGTGTCTTTCTAAGTCCTCAACTGTCTCTTTTTATGCATGTGATAAAGGGGGTGTGTGATGGATTATCCTAAGCGCGCCTCTTAGGCAGACAATTGGCTAGAGTCTCTTCTCTCCCTTGATTGGAGTAGAAACCTGGGTGTCACCATGATGATGTGGGTTTATGAGCCAGAGAATCTTCCCCTTGTCCCTTTGAACATAAAATCTATTTTTGGTATAATACATATTTACATGTGTGCAATCTTTATAACAATAACATATATAAATCACATATTTTGTGTGGCAGATATTCCTCCAACCCTTGTCGCTGTCGGATCTTGTGCCTGCTTTTGACAGAATTTTGCCCTTTATGGCCGGAACACAATTTCTAGTTTATCCAAAAATGTGTACAAATGTGCGCATTGCATATGGGCATAAGAGTATGACGTTTTGTGCTTTTGGCATAAATACATTTGGTATAAAACCATATTTTCTGCTACTACTTCCCAGAGCATCTCACAGAGTTCTGGTGTCTCTTAAACCGTGCTTCCAGAAATCACATTAACAAATCTGTTGTTGACGTATTTTTCACACTTTTACACAATAATTTATCAGTCTTTTTAAAAATAAGCTTTTGTCTTTGTTAAACAGCAAATGGTGGTTTGTCCCCGGCTCCTTCTCCTTCTGGCAGCTCAGAAGCAATCTCCGCCCCCTTCCTTCTGGGAGAGGCTGTTTATGACTCTTCACACTCTGCATATCCTTTCAGCCAGAGGAAGTCCATTGTTCGCTTCCCCTGCAGCCCAAGATCTCCTCCCCTGATCTAATCATCACAGAGGTGTGATTTCCTGGTGTAGTGTAGCAGAAAGGAGGTGCCTGGCCTTTGTGGGGGGAAGATGTGGAACTGGTTTGAGCCTTAATTTAAATGTCATTCTGTTACATTTTTTTCTTGGTTTAAACCAAACTTGCAATTTTCAAAACAAGCAGCTAGAACACTTATTCCAGCTTCTAAACCATGGGATTTAAATAGTTACAACCTAGCTTACTCTTAATAACAGGTCACTTAGTTTTCAGACATTAGAGTTCAATGGTACAAGTTTAAATCCTTATGATGCAATCTACTGAAAGCTGTCACACAGGTGGCCGCTGGTACTGCGCCCAGATTTTGACAGATTTCACAGGCAGGCACATTTTTGCTGTGAATGTTTTGATGACAGATTCTGCTTTTCATGACATTGTATGTTCATAATGATTTCTTGAATGAAGTGACTTGTAACACCCAGCAAGAATATTGGATGTTTGATGGTGTTTTGGACCGGCATTCTGCATTTTCAGCAACCAAGAAAAAGATTTGGAAACAAGATTCTGGATTTCTTTCAGTAAAGCACTGCTTTTCATCTGTGCTCCATTTTTACTTGTTGGGCAGCCCAGTGACATGTTTCAGGAGTGCGCTCTCTGTTCCACCACTGACAACATGCATGGTAGATTTGGCAGCCATCTTTTCGTGTTGCAAAGCACGATTTCCATAGGTTTTGGCACGCATAGGTTTTGCGGCCATTCTGATAATTCTGGCACCATCAGCACACAGGGATGCCGCAGGGCAGAGCATAAGTGGGTTAATACATCCCACATATCTGTCACAGAAACGTGGCTGCATACAGCCTCTGGACCGTCACTGGCCCTAGCGATACCTGACAACCATACCATCATTACATGCGATAGAGACTCTAACCCAGAGGTCGCCAAACAGTCAATCGCGGGCGACTAGTAGCTCGTCTGAGCCTTTTCAGTCGCCCGCGCTGAAGATACCAAAAAAGAAACATTTATCCTAAGTTATATTATTTAATGGTGATTTTTGCAGCCATGTTCTGTGTTCAGGATCAGAACCCTAGTTGGCCCAATTGCAGGCAGAGAGCTTGGCTACTGTGCCACTTGGAACTGCTTGTAAATCCACTGACAAATATCAGTATCACGTTATGCTTCTGCAGGCTGCCTGTAGTACCACAGTTGGCCTTGTGCGCCCCCACGACAGTCTTTCTTAAGCAAGCTGCTCTTGTTTGCCAGAGATGTTGGAGGGGCTGGGGCAGGATCAGGATCATTGTGACCACGCAATGAAAATATCACAGTAGCACTGCTGCTCGCCTGGAAATGTTCAAAATAATATTTTTAAAAATGGTGCAATTTCTTTCCAAATTCCACACCGTACATTTCCACTTTAAATGACTTCCATGACACAAGTACACCCACTTTTAGTACATTAAGCAATCCATAGACACGCTGTACAGTAGAAGCCTACCAGGGTAGTTCAGCAGGTTGACAGACCGATGCTGAGATGTTATATATTCAAATCTACAGATTGTTAATCGTATGACTTTTTGCAATGCATTATAAACAAAGTGCTATACAATGTGTTTGGCCAGGGTATGGGTGGGCTGGTTGCTTGCTTATATTCAGGGCTGAGGTGAGGATATTTCTGCCCCTGTGAAAATCAAAAGTTGGCACCCATGAACCCACAGTTTAATTTCCTAAAAACTGCTGTCAGCATAACAGAAGCATTTGTGATTAACCAGTTTGACAAGCATAGAACATCTTTATAAATATAACTTGTGCTAAAACACAGAGGGGCACACAAATAATAATGATGTTTTATTTATATAACGCCTTAATCCAAAGCGCTTTACAGAGCACATATTTACATGCAATATCACCCAACTGAAATTGGTACGTGTATCGACCTCAGAAGGATGAAAGGCTGAGTTGGCCTTGCCGGGATTTTAACCTGCGACCTGCAGATCACGCTCAGATAGCAGCAGCGAGCGCTCAACCCGCTGAGCTATCTTACCGGAAAATAACAGAGTATGTGTGGTTTCTGACAAAAAAAAACATTTCAAAGAAAACTTTTGAACGCAAGCAACATTTTTCAATTTGGAAATTACTTTTTTTTATTTGGAAAATAATAGTGTGCCTAGCATGTAGAAAGCCTGCATAAAACGCAAAGGAAGGGGCACAAAAATTACAGGATATTTGTATGGTAGTCCAACAAATATCTGTCTTTTTGAGACAGCTACTAATAAATAATAATGCAACAAAGAGGTTTTTGAAGTTCTTAATATATTTGTGAAGGCATAGGTTATTCCATCTGTTTATAGAGGGGAAATAATCGAGCCAAAAAAATATTGGTAAAAATTCCAAGGCTTATAAATATCCCCACCCCGATATCGTCCGCTAGTAGCTCTCCACTGTTGGCATCCACTACAAGTAGCTCTAGCTAACGTAAAGGTTGGAGACCCCTGCTCTAACCAGTCTAAAGGAGGAGGAGTAGCATTCATCTTCAAAAGTACCTTAGAACTTAGACATATCACTGATAACCAAATCCCATCTGCTGAGTTATTACCACTAAAGCTAGCTCTATCACCAAACCTAACTGCCACAGTGCACCTCCTCTACCGTCCACCAGGACCCATTTCTTCCTTCTTGGAGGATATCTCAACACTCCTCACTGACAGCACTAAGCCTAACACAAAAATAATACTTCTGGTGGACATTAATCTTGGATTCCAAGACCGCAAGGATACTACAGCCTTCGACCTTGCTACTTCAATAAGCAACCTAGGATTCAATCATCACATACACAAGTCTACACACACTAAAGATAGAACCTTTGGCTGGCTTGCTGACTTGAATTGTAGCATCAACTTGTCATCAGTCACCCTCTGCATTTGGTCTGACCACCACAAGATAACTTTCACAGTCAAAGCAACCCCACTAAATCCTATACCTAACATGGCACCCCCTACTCAGACCCACAACAAGAAGGACATCACTAAGGAGAAATTACTACCAATCATCCTCCCCGTGCTCAACAAAGCTGCTGAGTCTTGTTCTGACCCTACAGCCTTGGCAGATACCTATGACCAAATGCTATTATAAGCATTAAATTGCACAGTTCCATCTAAACTACGCAAACCTAAACAGCGCACACACCCCAACTCCTGGTTTACACCCCAGTTGAGAGACCTACGTAAAGCTAAAAGGTGTGCTGAATCCCACTGGAAAAGTAATCCAACAGATTCGAACAAAATTACATTGATTTCAGCCTCAACCAACTATAAGGAAGCTATCCACACAGCGAAAAAAGACATGTGTAATAAACGGATTCTTCAGGCAGAATCTAATACCAAAGAGATCTTCAAGATCCTCAAAGAACTTGAATCTCGAATAGCCCCAACAAACAAGTGCAATACTAATGCTGCCCGGTGCACAAGCATACAAAAAGCACTTTTGGATAAAATTACTACCTTGAAGATTAAAATCAACAACAAACAATATAACTTACTGACAGACCCTCTTCCTACGATACCTGTCCTTAGCCTGTCTGCTCCTATGCATTCACGTAAACCATTCAGCTTCTCTCCTCCTTCCACCGGAAAGTAGAAAACATCATCAAAAAATTAAAACCCTCAAACTGCCAAGGCGACTCATGCCCAGCACCTATCATCAAGGAAACTGCCCATGAGTTAGCCCCTTTCATTACCACCTTTATCAACACCTCTTTTAAAGCTGGTACTGTCCTTGACAATCTCAAGGATGCATGGCTCATCCCTCTCATAAAGAAATCCACACTCGACCCCAGTAACACATCTAACTATAGACCAATTACCACTGTGCCCTTCCTTCTGAAAATCATAGACCGAGCAGCCTATTTACAAATTCAGGGTTACCTTGAGACCAATAGACTCCTCAGTCTCCAACAATCAGGTTTCCGCCCAAAACATGGCACCGAGACAGCCCTCTTAGACCTTAAAACTCAAATACAGGACATCAAAGATAAAGGAAAGATAGCCTTACTACTTTTACTTGATCTTTCTGCAACATTTGATTTGGTCGACCATCCAACACGTTGTCATCATCTAAAAACTGCTGCCCACTTCTCGGATGAGGCCACATTATGGATCAGGTCATTTCTTGCAAATAGAACCATGCGTGTTTTCTCCCCAACGGCATCAGCCAACCCGTCACCTGTTATGTGGTGTGTCCCACAGGGGTCCTGCATCTTCCCCACATTATACAATGTGTTCACTAAACCATTGTTTGATATTCTGGATTATCTGTGTGTCTCCTACATCAACTACACAGATGACACCCAGATACTCATTCCTATCACGGGGGACTACACAACTGATGCACAGGCTCTCAACGCAGTCTACGCAGTTATCCAAGCTTGGATGGCACATCATGGTTTATGCTTAAACGATGACAAGACTGAGTTAATCATTCTAGGCTCATACCAAAGACTTAATAAACTGGACCCTGCTTTCAAAGCACCATCAACATGGCAAATAACACTAAAACCCTTGGATTCCACCTATATTCTACTCTCTCCTTGACTAAACAAATCAACTCAGTGGTCTCTTTCTCATCCTACACGTGCAAATTGCTGACAGCCAGCAGACCATTCATCTCTACCCCTAACTGCATCATCTTGGCAAGAACCTTGGTTATGTCAAAAATTGACTATTGTAATGTCCTTTATCTTGCAACCAGCCAAAAGAACATTAATAACCTCCAAGTAACCCAAAATAATGCTATCAGAGCGGCCCTAAACATCCCCAGAAAAATGCACATCTCAGACACCAGAAGGATCCTCCACTGGCTCCCTGTATCACTCACAATCTCCTTGAAAGCTCTCACACTTACCCACAAGTGCCGAGCATCTCAAGCCCCGGAATACCTCTCCTCTCATTTTACTGCACACACAGCCACACGACCACTCAGATCTGCACAAACACATTCTCCCGTCATACCTAGATTTAAATCACAGAACACATGGGGGTCTAGCTTTGCTGTCCTTGCCTCCAAACTATGGAACACACTCCCCAATTCATTGAGATCTGAACCCTGTTACTCCACCTTCAAGCACACAGCCAAACTTTGTCTCACAGAGCAAGATTGAGTCAATACTAGCAAATGTCTCCTACCTGCGACACGACAGTAATGTCCATATGCATCTGTACCTCCTGCCTGCTCTGATACATCTACATTTATGTCCCTCATCACTTGTGTTATGTATTTATGTATGTTCATGGGTATTTCTCGCTTGAGACTGTATTATATGCATCCTATGTGACATCTGTATGCATCCTATGTGACATCTCTACCACTGCAGTGGTACGTCCAAAAATGTAACTTGAAATTGTTCTCTGTAACTTCTGCATGATATGCACCCAGAATCCCCCGGGCCGGGTGCACAATATAAATAAATAAACTAAACTAAACTAAACATTCCCTAAGTGGTTTGGAGGCTCTGAGGCAGTGCAGGGCAGTGCAAGGGGCAACTGGTCATGCAGGAGCATGGTTCAGTGGGTGGCCAGGTAACCAGTATGCGCAGCAGGCAGGAGCATCAGCAGGAGGGAGAGAGATAGAGAAAGCAGAAGCAAAAAGGAAGGTCTTGAGTTGCTTCCAGAACCTTAGGTGGTCCTGCTTAAGTTTGAGAGAGGCATGGAGGCTGTTCCCGAGGGAGGCCCCAGCCGAGGACTGAGATCTACCCCCTATCTCTGCCTGGAGAAGCGTCTGACCCTCAGAGAGTTGGAGGTGGATGAGCAGAGGGCTCGAGAAGGAAGATGCTTAAGAGAGTTGGATGTAGCGTGGTACCCGGCCTCAGAAAGTCTTGTGGACGATGCTGAGGGACTTGATCTTGATCCTTGGAGCCACAGGGAGCCAGATGAGAGATTTCAGGGCTGAAGAGATATGACCCCTGGGCTTGAGGCCAAGGACAGATCTCACAGTCCTGTTCTGGATTAGTTGCAAAGGGCGAAGAGTAGAGGCAGGCAGATTTTCTTGCCATCTTCTATGACCGTGTTCAGAAAGCAGCTATGAATATGATTGTTTATGTTTCTTTCCAGGTTTCCACACTTCTGATAAGTCACTAACTTAGATTTTCTATATTTCAGTAGGATATATAATATTATTCGTGGCAGCCTCATTATTCAGTAAAAAATGTATCCAAGGTGTGTGCAGCACGCTGTGCATAGTTACCAAACATAGAAAAGATTAATGGCTTCTATTCATGGTTCATGGCTTACAGTACAATTCTTTTGGACATTATTGGCACCATGCATGTGTATGTCTGCATATTTTAATGTATGTATGTATGTATGTATGTATGTATGTATGTATGTATGTATGTATGTATGTATGTGATTCATGAAGTGCCAAAGGAATCTAAGGCATACCGTTCATAGGGGATGCACATAAGGGGTTACAAATAGGTACAGGGATAGCAGAGGAGCAGGGATGCATAGCTCGGACTCCATGGGAATGGGAACTAACATTTACTGGCATCCAGCTAACTAGGCCACCAGGACTTGTAATGTCCCGGTTGCACCGGGAAGCTAGGTGCCGGTAAATTGTTACGAGTCCGGTGACAACCCGCCAGAAGCAATGGCAGGGTTACCGCTGAACTCCTTTTTAAGCCCAATGACTGTTTCCTGTTTTTTCCCTCTCTGTTTCTGTAATGCTTACCTGATGCCCTGTGGGGACATCTGGTTCCCTCGTGATTGCCCCACACTTCTTCCCACCACGACAAAGAATGGCACTGATAAATGGTGCACTGATGTGCTTGCAGTAAAAGGGGTGGGCTTGGAAGTGAAGCTGGCTGCACCCAAGGTGGCTTGTTGAAAGCTGCATGCACTAAAATAACAGGATTGAGCGTTACTACAGTATCTCTCTCCTCATTTCCAGGATGTACCCAACGGGGGCTAGACTTACTGTATAATGCCAGTGCATGTGTTAGACTGAAACATTCTACCTTTGGCCTAGCCCCACATAGGTGACCACTTGTTAGTTTCCAAAACGACCTCAGGGGGGTGTGGACCACTATGCCCCCCCCTGCTCATGTGTCTCAGGGCGATTGTGCACTGTGATATTCCGAATGTACTATGCTATGGACACACAAACATACCCTAATACCATAATCCTAAGTTTAGACACAAAACTAAATAACATAAGGCACAAAGAAAACACACAAGTCAGTCTCAATTATAACAATGAAATACATTTATTCATACACAGCAAGGCATAATAAGCACTTGTGCTTGGGTGTAAACTACAATTTATGTAAGTCTTACAGGCTTCTAATGCAAGCAATCTAATATCAATTATCCCTCTGGATCTCTAATGCATTGCAGCCTAATAACAACAAATGCTAAATAGCAAAGTACATTGGACAAGTGTCAGCATTCAGCATTCCTCTTCAATCCACACCACACTTCACACTCTCTCTCTAAGACAATCCCTGTCTGATTTCCCCTTCTATCAAACCAAAAGCTCTGTGTCAGTGTCTGACCTAATTCCCCATTAGCACATGTCTTATTCAGATCAATTAGGCCTCATAATCAATCAGCAATACTCCCTTCTGCATGTGCAAGCTTCCCATTCTCTGTTGTGTGTCCCATCTCTCTCCTCTCCTGCTCCCTTGCAGCCTGCCAGTTAGGGCCTCTCTCTCCTTGGCCTCTCAGTGGTCTGTTCTCCAGTCAAAGCTCTGCCAGTCTCCCTGCTAGATCGATCTCATCTGCTGTCATCAGAATTCTTCCCCAAGCTGCATGTCAACCAAATCCATCCGATTCTGCTGCACCCAAAACACTTCTCCCTCAATGGCACCGCTTCCTTTCATTCCCAAACACCTCTCCCTCTCATACCAACTTACTGCTCATTTCAGGCTCCCAGTTATAGTGTCAAATGATGTACTCTTTCTCCATGGTTACATATCTAAAACTAAGATTCACTCTCTTTCTGTCAATAAAACATTTCTCTAGCCAAGAGCCTGAAAGCCTGTGTACGCATGTCTTGTTCTGTTCTATTCCAGTGTGTTTTCTCATCGTGACATTTCATAGCATATCTTGTATGTTATGGCCTGATAAAGCCAGCATCCTTTCTCCTTCTCTACTCGGGCAAGAGTCACATCTAATCTCTGTCTGCTAAGAAACTGTTTACACATTCCATTCTGTCACTGTGTAACTCAAAACAATGCTTCTCAGAACCTTGGCGCTGCTCTTCTGTGTCTCTTCAGAATGGCTTAGGAGCCAGCTACATGCTCTATAGTGCCTAACGCATTCACTCACAAACCAAGCTCAATACCATTGCTCAATGCATACTTCTAAGTGCACACTCATGTGTTTCTCTATAATGTATACATAATACATAATAACATATGTTTTAATATGTCTCTATAAGGCACTTAATATAACAGGCCTCTTTCTATAGCAAACAAAATGGCTGAATAATATGTGAATATCTAATGGATAACTAATCAGAATGAAATTATGGATAACTGAATCCCTAAATGAGTAATGAATTTCTAATGATAACATACCAGGCATCTTCATATAATATCTGGTTTTACAAATGCATCCAAGTTCCTGATCAGTTACACCACTGGTCCTGGTCTATTCCAGCTGTGACCAGTAGAAGATATTCACTTCAGTTGTCTTCCTGTGTTTTTTGCTTTGTTTCCTATGAATTGCTTCTTTCAAGTACTTGCAGTTGTTTGCTTATGCAGCGCATAAGTAGTCGTCGCACAATACCTAATGTCTATTTCTTTCTCGTCTCTTGTAGTCAAGTGTTCAATGTGACCGGTGTTGCCAAAGGCTGGTCAGTAGGACCCCCTCCAGGTAAGTGTGCATGAGTATTCATTAGTCCATGACATTGTTCTAAAAGATGCGGCCCATGTAAGTAAAACCAGAGCTTACTAATGGTGTTATCTACTCTTTTCTCTAGATGCGGGTTCCAGGCAAAAGCAGGGTAGGAGAAAAATAGATGGAAGCAAGAGAGACTTGCACAAAGCGGAACCAGGGCAGAATGCAGCAGGGACCAAACGGGACAAGCAGAGACGGAACAGAGAAAAGAGGAGGATTCCAGAAGGAATGTAAGTCAGAGTATGTGGCAAGCGCTCTTGCTCCGGAATGCTAAGCACGGGTGTGTGTCCAGGGCGTGGCCTTGTCTTTGGTGATGGCCATCTTGAAAGAGGAGAGGCTTTGTGAAGCCAAGCATGCATCAAGGTGGTCCAGATCCCTATTACCTGCGGAGCTGGTGGGATTCCTGGGCCTGGGTTTAACTGGACTGGCAACTCGGCTGTGGTCATGACAGCAGTTCTCCCTAAAGCCCCCCTGAAAGTACTGGGTCGGGGTCATGGTTGCACTTGATGGTCTTGGTGGAAACCGGCCACCAGGTGTGGGTCATGGATGTTTGAGGCTGGTTCCCTGGATCTATCCAACACCCTATACCACTTCCAATCTATTATAGTGATCATTTTGAAAACAATAATGTTGAAAGTTATTTTTTGGAGAAAAAAAATGTCAAAAAAAAATTATCGCATTTTTTTTTCAATGCGTTTTTTTTTTTGAAATGGGGTGTTTCCCCTCAACCCCTCTTTTTTTTTTGTTTTACCAATTTTTTTTTACTCCCGGACCCCAAAATAAATATTTAATTAAAAAAAACGGAATTCAACATTTTTTTTTCAACATTTTTTTTTCTACATTTTTGTCATTCGACATTATTTTTTCGAAATTATGACTGACCACCCTATTAGGTAGTGGAGAACATTCATTATTCGTTTAGAATCCAGGATGCATCGTGCTTTGTATTCCGGGTCTGCCACCTCTATTTGCAAGGGTGGTAGATTAGTCAGGGAGGTACGCGTTCCCAGGTTGACCGGCTTTAACAGTGGTACTTGAAACACAAGGTTGATGGGAAGGTTAGGTGGCGAGTCGATTTGGACAGCCACTGGACTGCCAAGGGCTGTGATGGGATACAAACCTATGTACTGTGGATGGAACTTCTTCAGCCCCTCAATTGAAGTGTTTGGTAGTTCACCATACTTGATCCCCCACTTGGTATTTCGGTGTGGGCTGTCTCTTGCGGTCCACACATTTATTGTAGTTGTCTTTGGTGTGTTGCAGGTGTTTTGCGGCCTGTTGCATTGTGTGGTGGATGTTTCTTTGTAATGTTTCGACCACAGGCATTTCTAGAGCCTCAGGGGGATCGTATACTGATGTTCATGGGTGCTGGCCATGGAGGAAGCATGGTGTGAAACCTGTGGAACTATGAGTTGTGTTTTTATAAACATACTCCGCTACCCAGAGGAGGTCTACCCAGTCCAGGTTTGTGGGTGTGAATAGGCAGCTAAGGCATTGCTCTAATGTCTTGTTGGTTCTCTGGGTCTGCCTGTCGGTTTGTGGGTGATGACTGATCGACACGCAGACATCGATATGGGCTAAGGTGCCACATTTCCTCCAAAAGCGGGAAATAAACTGGATACCTCTGTGGTAGATTACTGTAAAAGGGAACGCACGGTGCCTGATCACCTGGTGTAGGAATGTGTGGGCAAGTATGGTGGCATTTGGCACTCTTTTTAGGGTGATAAAATGCACCATTTTTGACAGAAGATTGACCACCACAAAGATGTTTATGTTTATGTTTATTGGTTTATATTCCGCCGGATCCCAAGGCATCAGGGCGTATTACATCTGTGACCTTTGGATAAATTAGTGATGAAGTCTAACAATACTGTGTGTCATGGAGCAGGAGGTACCAGAAGTGGCTGAAGAAGCCCTTAAGGATTCTTCTTTTGTGTCTTGTGCTGGGTGCTTAGATCACAGATGTTGACATATGAGGTCACGTATTCTTGAAGTGTGGACCACCAGTAATGTTGCTGGATTTTGTCGAAGGTTTTTGTGATCCATGGGTGAACTTCTAATAGGGTGTTGTGATAACTGTGAAGAACTTGTGTGTGCATTGTCGAGGTCGGGAGGTACATTCGGTGATAAGGAAGACCATCTTTGATTTGTCACTCAGGAAGTTCTGTGGACCAAGCGTGTGGCTTGTTCTGCCTCAATGCCTTTTGGATGAGTTCTCGCAATTGTGTTAACTGGGTGGGTGTAGTGCCCATTGCCCCTATGATCTTGTGTGTTGGGATGATTGCCATTGGTTCTGGTGCTGCATAAGCATGTTCTCCTTCACATCGGAGCTGTGACAGGGCATCCACCTTGCCATTGTGAATTCCTGGGGGATAAGTGATTATAAACTCGTATTTTGCAAAGAATGGTGCCCACCGTAGCTGTCTGGAGGTCTGAGGTTGGCTGTCTTTAGGTATTGCAGTTTTCTGTGTTCCATGATGACCATGTTCGGGTGTGTGGCACCTAGCAAATGGTGCAGCCATTCTTTAAATGTGGCCTTGATGGCGAGACATTCCTTATCTGTTTTGCACAATTTTCCTTTGAGGGTATAAATCTCTTTGACCAGAATGCGATGTCCTGTGTCATGATTCCGTTGAGACAGACGAGGCCCATCGCCTAGTTGGAAACTGTATGTGTCTTCACCACATACAGGAGCTCAGGCTTTGAGTGCTGCAGGACAGGTCCGTGATGAACCAATATTTCAGGGTTGCAAAGGCCCGCTCAGCGTTTTCATCCCACTGGAAGAATTTGTTCTAATGGATTAGCAACGTGATAGGATGTACTATGTCTGAAAACTCTGGGATGAAGCGCCGGTAGAAATTGGCAAAGCCCAGGAAGCTTTGCACCACTTTGACAGAGGAGGGTGAGGGCCACTGGAGGATTGCTTCCACCTTGCGGTTGTCGATCTGGATCCCTTGTGGAGATAGCATGCATCCTAGGAATTCTGCCTCAGTCAAGTGATATGCACACTTTTCCAGTTTTGCATAGAGGTGATGTTGTGGCAGCTTTTCCAGGCCGGGTCTCATATGTCTGACATGCTCAGAAGGGCAAGTGGAGTATATAAAGATGTCATCTATATAGAAGATGGCACAGGAATCAAGGAGTTCCAGCAGGACATTGTTCATAAAGTATTGGAATGCCTCAGGAGCGAAAGGCATGACCTGATACTGGTATAGGCCATACTTTGTATGGTAGGCGGTCTTCCATTCATCGCTTTTCTTAAAGTGCACCAGATGGTAGGCCCCTCTGAGGTCTAATTTGGTGTATATGCTGGCGTTCCTCACTTGGTCCTGGAGTACGGGGATCTGTGGCAACGAGTCTCTGTTTTTAATCGTGATCCATTCAGGGCTCTGTAGTCTATACAGGTCTGCAGGTCCTCCTACGAGGACCTGCAGGTCCTCCTACGAGAAAGAGTGGTGAGGCTGCTGGAGATCCCAACAGCCAAATAAACTTGTTAGCTAGATACTGATCCAGGTAGGTATGGAGGTGTTTGTTTTCCAGTTCTGTCAACGCATAGATCCAGCTGCAGGGAACTTGTGCTCCAGGGGCCAGGTCTATTTGACAATCATAGGGCCTATGCAGGGGCAGGTTGGTCACTTGTTCCTTCTGGAAGATGTTGCTGTAATCTGCGTATTGCAAGGGCAGCTCTCCGATCATTCCAACAAAGGGTCTTGTTGCGTTGATTGTTGTTGTAGGAAGGGGTGCGCTGGCTGGGGTTGTTGCCTAACAGATGTTCACACACTCACCATAAAAGGTCAATGTTCGGGCTCTCCAGCCTATGCCAGGGTTGTGGACTTCTAACTAGGGCATCCCTAACATGATTTAGAACTGTGGTGCACTGATTAGGTCAAAGGAGATGTGTTCCCGGTGGGTGTCAGTCCTGACAAAGCAAAATGATGTCTGCTGTTCACTGGGTCACTGGACCAGAGGTCAGCTGTGTGCCATCTACAGTTACCATGTTTTCTGCTACCACCATGGAACGTAGTGGTATTCCTGTCCTGTTGGCCAGCCTGAGGTCTATGAACTTACCAATGGTTCTGTAGTCCACAAATGCTTCCAGAGCGTGCATCTTCTGAGGTTGTTGAGGGCAGATTAATACGATGAGTATTGCAAGGAGTGAGACCTGTTTTTCCTTTTCACTGCTCGACAAGTGGGCCTCTATGCCTGCCGGGCTTAACAGTTTCTGGATTCCTTGTTGGAGAGGGAAAATCCAAGACGTCAACATCCTTCCGGGTGGTTTTGCAGGACAATCACGCAGGAAGCGCCCTGCTTTGCCACAATACAGACATAACTGCTGTTGTCTATGTCTTTCCCTCTCTTCTTTGGTCAATGGTCCTCAGACACTGCAATTGCATGGGTTCAGGCGGTGCATCAGTGTTGCATGTGGTAGTATCTCTGGGACGTACAAACATAGGCCGTGCTTCAGAATGGGAATGGTCAGTTTTTCTTTCCTGCAAACAATGGTCAAACTGGACCACCAAGTCAATATATTCAGGGCAGTTGTCTGGGGGTGTACTACCTGAACTAAGAGATCCTTTAGCCCCCCACGGCGGCCCCAATGAAAAAGGGTAGTTTTTCTGTGCCACTAGCCTGTTAAAGGTGGATATGTAAACCAACAAGTCCTGGGACCCCTGTTGGAGGGACAAAAGCTTGATGTCAAGGGCCTGCGCTTGGGCCTTCTGGGCGAATAATTTCTCAAACTCTCGATGAAACCCCTGGAAGTTACATAGTATGGGATCATCTCTTTCTACCAACAGAATCGGCAAGTTTGCCACATGATCGCACAAATAAGGCTACCTTTGTTTGGTCATCACGAAAGGCACCAGGTCTGCAGAGGAAATGGAGTTGGCTCTGGTTCATAAACACACCGTATTTGTGGGGATCACCCTTGAATTGTTCTGGGGGTGTTAAGGGGATTGAAGTGAGTGTGACCACCTGGATGGGTAAAGGCAGAGGCATTGGAAGCATTGGAATCCCTGGAAGAGGCGGCTCGGCCCGCTTGTGTTTTGGTGAGGTGCCTAGCCAATTCCTCAGTTCTTTCTCTGTTGACCACTATATCCAACCTTAGTGCATTTGTCTCTGAACAGGCTGCGTGTATTTCTGCCCTATGATCCTGACCGACCTTGGCTAATTGGTTGACCGCTGAGGTTTCCATGACGTCCAGCCAAGACTGGAAATGTGGGCTTAGCATTTTTTTATTGCTCACATGGTGTCTTGTGGGGACATTTGGTTCCCTCGTTATTGCCTCACACCTGTTCTCACCATGACCACGAATGGCGCTGCTAAATCACACACTGACTTGCTTGCGGTGAAAGGGGTGGGGTTGGAAGTGAAGATGGCTGCACTCAGGGTGGCTTGTTGACCACTGCGTCCCATAAAATCAGAGGATTGAGCGTTACTACAGGATTGAACTCTATCTCTGTCCCCACTCCCAGGATGTACCCAATGGGAGTGGACTCCCCATATAATGCTAGTACAAGCTTCCAAGTTCTTGACCAGTTACTTCACTGGTCCTGATCAGGTCCAGGTGTGACCAGTAGATGACCTTCACTTGGGTTATCTTCCTGTGGTTTTTCGCTTTGTTTCCTGTGTTTTGCTTCTTTTAAGTCCTTATAGTTTTTTGCTTATGCAGCGCGTAAGTGATCTGTTGTGCAAAGCCTGATGTCTCTTACTTTCTTCTCTCTTCTAGGCGAGTGGTCAACGTTGCTTAAGGCTGGAGAGTTGAAACCCTTCCAGGAAAGTGTGCATGAGTATTCACCAGTCCTTGACGCTGTTCTGAAAGATGCAGCATGAGTAGGGAAAACTAGAGCTTACTAGTGGTATTGTCTTCTCTTTTCTCTAGATGCAGTTTCCAGGTGAAATCAGGGCAGGAGAAGAATAGATGGAAGCAAGGGAGACATAGCATGAAGCGGAACCAAGGCAGAATGCAGCAGCGGTCAAGCAGGACACAGGACAAACAGAGAAGGAATGGAGGCAAGCGGAGGATTCCAGAAGAAAGATAAGTCAGAGCAGGAGTATGTGGCGAGCGTGCTTGCTGTTTGCCATCTGCAATCCCGGAACGCTAAGCACAGTTGTGGGCCCAGGGGGTGCTTTAAATTGCCCTGGGCTTGGCATGCATGAAACATTCAGTGAGCTTCTGGGGAGTGGGGGAGGGGTTTGATGGCGGCCCTCATGGGTGAAAGGCCTTGTCTTTGGTGGAAGCCATCTTGAAAGAGGCTTTGTAAAGCCAAGTATGCATCAAGGTCGTCCACTCCCCTCTTGCCTGTGGCACTGGTGGGATCCCTGGGCCTGGGTTCAACTGGACTGGAAACTGGCTGTGGTCATGACAGTTTCCATTCTGGTTATGTTATGACTTCTGGAGCTGCGCTGGTCTCTAGTGAGGGTGAGTTTCTAGGCCAGGTAAAATGTTGTTTTGAGTTTGACTTTTTTGTTGTGGTTATAAGTGCATGCTTGAAGGGGTAGCTAGTGCAGCTCCTCGAGAATGGGGTGATATTGTTCAGTTTTCCTAGTCCTGTGATGAGGCATGCTGCAGCATGCTGGATAGCTTCCTGAGGGGCAAAGGTGGCATGTGGGACTCCTGCAATTAGGACATTTTCACCATGCCACTAGCATACAGCGACCACCGCCCGAAAGGAATCTGGTATAGATGGCCTCACATAGATTCTCTCAACAATAGCAATCTATCTCTGACCCTCAACAGCACGCACCCATGTGTCTGACCTCTCTTGGGCTGCTTAGTCAAGCCTTGCCAACCACCCAAGTCTTAGAAAGGCAACATGCACACTTGCATCTCCTATGCTAAACTCCCTAGAATTTCCAACCACATCGACCACCAAGGGCGTTCCAACCGAGGAAAAGCGCATTGAGACCACACAAGTGGAGAAAGAGCGCTATATAAATAACCAAATACATTACAATACAATCCAGGTGGAGATGACCAAGGGTTGAATAGCTGTTCTGAAAGTTGAGGCAATGATGACTGGGCACAAGCCTGCAGCAAGCTGTTACGGTTTTCTCTGCGATTTGTGTTTTGCATGAGAAGGCACAGTCAACAGATTTATTTACAGGGTGAGAGTTGAGGGATGAATCCATTGAGCTTCATGTCAGTCAACACTCCTTCAAATAAAGATGAAAGCATTCAAGGACAGTATCCTGTTTCTAGTCAGGACTAAGAGTGTCTAAAGGGACAGGGATCATTTCCAGTAAAATAGCGACTGGGCCTGTAGGACGATGTATAACTTAAAAAGTATGAATGCTCATGGGGAAGATTATATAAGGGGGGAGTAATTTATTGTTAAAAATGTTGTTATAGATGATAGCCACCTCTCCTTCTCTTTTAGGTTAGTTATTTTTTTTATTATTATTATTTTTTTACTATTCAGTTTATTACAAACCTTTCACTGTTTAACTCTGCAATTAAAATACAATTAATTTCTCTTCACATTACACTACATTTCAATCATCATTTTCAATAATACAGTTCATTCATCCTTTAACAAGTCTGTTCATTCTTTGTTCTTATCACCTTTAAAGCTTCTTCCAGAAATGTTGCAGTAGCAAAGTTTATTCTTGATTCCTACATTCATAAATGAGTTCTCACCATTCCTTGGATTCAAGTCCACTTGAATCTACAATCACATCATGCAGATAAATAAATCTAACATTCAATAAATTTGGGCAAAAAAGGGGCAAATGTTTTATTGTTTCGGTGTCACTGTTACGAAGACGGCAATATGGTTCCTCTTCATTTTTTCCATATCTTTGCAATGTCGTGTTGTTATGTAAATCATTTAATCTAAATCTTAATAGCAAATCACGTTGCTTATGATGTGGAAATTTAGCTAAATAGCCGGGAGTTACATTCATGACTCCCCAGTTTGTTTTTAGAAGGGTTTGAGTCTTTGAATTTGTTCTTGCTTCTTCAGATTTGCCCCAATCCTCCGCCCAAAGAGTCTTTTTTACTTGTGCTGGATTTCTTGCTAGGGTCTCTGTGCTGGTGTCAAGATTTAATAAGATTAACTCACAGTTGTTTTTTCATTCCTCTAGCACCTTCTCGTGATTTCTTGTTTTATGCAGGCCTATTACCTCAAATTGTGGAGGACAGTCGTGAAGTGTTGCTTTTTGATATAACATTAGCCTGTTCCATATGACATGTGCGTATAGGGAAATCAGGTCAAGTTCCTGTCAGAGTATGGCCAGTGAAATTGATTTTGGTAGATGTAATAATGATTTCCAAAAGTCTCCTTGTAGTCTATTCCAAAAATCTGGTTTAATTCTTAGACAACAATCTGCTCCAAATATCAATGCAGCAACAACTTTTTGTTTATAAAACACAACAATATGTTGAAGAGAGAATTTTCCATATCTCCAATTAATGACTTTTCCTTGTGCAGTTAGGCCTTTTGCTTTAGTTCTTAAAGCATCAGTCCAGGCTTTTTCACTCTGTAGTATACTTAGTTGCACCCCTAGGTATTTCATCTCCTTGACTGGTTCTAATTTTTTTCCGTTCGGATACCAAATCTTTTTTGTTTTTCTTCCAGCTGCTATCCCCTAATATCATGATGTTGGATTTTGCAGCATTTGTTTGCAACCGTTTCTTGCTAACATATATTTCTTGGTTGTTTAAAGATCTCTGCAACCCAATATTTGTCTGGTCAAGCAAGATTAGGTCATTTGCATAAATGAGTCTACCAACCTTGTTGCCATTTATTTTTGGAGGGAAACAATGTTTGTTTTCTGCTATACTCTGTAAATCCTCGATGAAAAAACAAAATAAGGTGGCAGCTAGCGGGCATCCCTGCTTTAGACCCTTTTTAGTTGTCATTTTTTTCGAGAGGTTTCTGTGTTGGTCTAATTTTACCTGCATTGAAGTGCAGGAATACAGCTCTTTTATGGCTTTCAACAGGTCTGCTGGACATCCTTTAGCCTCTAATTTTTTCCATAACAGGTTTCTATCAATGCTATCGAAATCCGGTTGGAGGTCAATGATTGCGTATATATTTTTTGTTTTTTACTTAAGGCTCTTTTCTTCAGCAGGCCTATTAAAAATAAGTTGAGACTACAGCCTACTTCCTCCACAAAGCCTGAATGCCGGCTATCGTATGCTTTTGTTTCTTTGATCCATTTTTTCCCATACAATCAAGCAGGGCGATAGGACGATAGTTGGCAGGGTTCATCCTATCGTCCTTTTAAAAGATTGGCATGATAATCACTTCTTTCCATGTATCTGAGCTTCCAAACAGCATTCAACAGTATTCAGACCATTCTTCAGGGTTTGCTTTTATTACTGCATTCGAGAGGCCGTCAGGTCCGGCGGCTCTCAATGCATTTGCTTTCTTAATAATGGTCTTGATATCTTCTTGGTCAGAGTCCAAATTCCATAGATCTACTTCATGTTTTTCTTAGACCATTGGATCATTGCAGCATTTCTTGTCATCAAATAAACCTTTATAATAATGAATCCACAAACTTTGTCCAATCGGGTTTATCAGGCATGCATTTTGGTTACTGCCTGTTTCGTTTATCGATTTCCAAAAGTTACGACTGTTCGTGGTACTCAGCACTCCAATCATTTATTCTGCATCTTTTTGCAATAGTTGATTTTTATAAGATTTATGCTAATTTTTGTATTGTTGTTTGCTTTTACATATTTGTTCTTTTTTGTTAGGTTGTTTGGTTCTTTTCAAGATATTTATCTCTTTCCTTAGTTGTTTTTTTTTGTTTTACAACTTCAGTGTTGCATACATGATTTGATTTAAATTGTGGCTTTGTTGTTTTTCAATAGATTTCTTTAAAGCTCACTAATGTTTGTTTATACTCCACCGAAGACAGATCATCTGCTTGCCATTTTATTAGACCTTTTATGAGTGTTGGCAATCTTTAGCTTTTAGTTTTAGGCGATTTCTTCCATTTTCTAATTCTAACTCGCCCCTATAGCAGGTTTAGTCGCCTTTTTTTCTGCTGTAATTGTCACAATTACTGGGTCGTAGTCGCTATGCAGTTCTTTTATCACTTTTAATAGCAACATTTAGGGCAGCAAATTTTCTGAAACAAAAAAGAATCCAATGTTGCATTACCTTGGCCATTTATCCATGTTGGGGCTGAGGGTATATCGCCCGTGATGTTACCATTTAATCTGTGTATTGCTCTTTGATCCATCCCACCCATCCATTGTTTTCCACACCATATTTTTCTGGTGTTCTGGAAAGCCTTTTCCTTTGCCTTTACCCAATCACATTCAAAGCATGACCCATTGAAGTCACCACAAATAAAAATGTCAATTTTCTGATATTTCTCAACGCTCTGGGTAATATATTCAATATATTTATTACTAGAAAGAGATCACAACTTGCTGGTGAAAGTCTTGTTAGTTTTAATCGGGTAATTTGGATCTATGTATTTGGGTTTAATGTGTCAATTACTGATATATCTGTTTCACTTTTAATCATTGTAAATCGACCTGACTAGGGGCACCCATTTAATCCTCTTATCGCTGGATTTGTTAGAACGATGTATCCATCCAGCATTGGTGGTTCTTTTATCCATGACTCTTGGATACATATAATGTCAAGACTACTTATTGCATTGTGTTTTTCATTGTAGAGATGCCGGTTGCCCCTAGTGTTCCAGCTCCCTATCTTCCATCTTATATTTATTTGGTTCTTTCCATCCTATTTTTGTGTTTTTGTAGCCAAGGCGTTTTTTTGGTTCTATATCACCTTTTCCTTTGTTATTTGTTCTTCCCTTTATAGTAATCTGAATTTTATTTATATCTTCTTTTCTTTGGTCAGCAGGTTTGAATGGTTTGTTCCCTTCAAAGGATGGTTTTTACACTCTAGTTCTAGCAGTGGCTTTTGTTGGTATGGGGTTTCTCGTTTGTATCTGCTTTAGCAGCTATTTGTTCTGAAGGTCCAGCCATATCGTCTCCTGCCCATTCTTGTTGATGTGCATGGGCCTTTTTTTTGTAATCTCGAAAACCCGAGTGCAGAATTCTTCTGCTGCATCAAACAATATTGCTGTCAAAGCTGCAGAATTTACAATTATTTCCACCAAATAATTTCAGTGTTCATTTGGGAAACTCACATTTTTAAGGTTGTCTGACCTTATTACCCTTAATTGAGGGAGGTATTGCAATAGTTTCATGATGGTCGACCGATTCAAGATTAGCCCGTCTTGTGCTCTCTTTATTATTTCTAACTGCAAGATGTTATCTGCGTATCCATTATTTGTTTTATTCTTGTCCTCTTGCTGTTTGTCATTCCAGCAATGATTTTTCTCTGCATTCGTTTTTTAGTTTATCAGGAAATGTGGCTTCCTGTTTCGGAGTTCTCGTTTAGGTTTTATTATGAGCGCTTTCATTATTTCATCATGTGGAGCAGTTAGTTTGATGGCCTCGGTTATAAGTTTCGCTCTTTTTTCACTCATGGTCAGGAAACCCAAATATTCTTCGTTCTCTGCTTTTTAGGCATAGTCACATTTCTTGTATCGTCTTAATTTAGGTTATGGACAATTTTTTCTGGCTCAGAGCTGTGACTATGTTCTTCGTCGGCGTAAACCAACAAGTTCATTAGCTCGCATAGGCTGTACAATTTGCTATATCTGTCTTCGGAGACTGGTACAATCTCTATTGGACTTTCAAATGAAACTTTGTTATTTTTATTTCCAGTTGTTATCTTTAATGCTGATGGGGTAGAATCACATTATTTTGTTTTCAAAGGCAGACTTATTTTTCTGAGGACGCTTCTTGATCTGCCAAATCTCTTTGCTTCTTGTTTTCTGGTATTTTTTGTCTTTCGTAGATGTTTACCAGTGCATGTTCTACTGGTATTTGCATTAGTGTCCTTAGGCTCAAATATGGAAAAAGGATTGCTAGTGCTGCCATCATTATCTATTTTTTTCTTTTTGTAGCCTTTTTTTCTCTGCGTTTTTTTTTTTAAATATGGCTTTCATCTTCTTTTGATGCTGTATTTGGACAGCTTAAGGATGGCATTTTGCTCTTGTCATAGCTCGTGGTTGGACAATTACTAAGTTCGACAGCTTCTTGTGTTTGTTGATCTGGTAACCCATTGAGTTCGGTCTTATCTCACATTGATCGGTCTGCCAAGTACTTTCCATTGTCGCTACGTTGATTAAGGTCAATTTTGGCAGCGTCTCAAGATTTTCTCTGGTTCACATTTTGTGCTGAAGACAATTTCTTTAACTCCCTCCAAAAAAATCTGTTTATCGGATTTTGCGTCTTGCATTAAGCCAATGAGGGATTTCAGAATGATGACTTCCATTTCTTTTTCTCTTACCCGTTTTTCTTTTACTGCTTCCATGACAAATTCTAAATAGGTCATCTTGGTGTTCATTAGTGCTACTAGCGTCGATTGATCTCTATAGTTGTCACTCAAATGTTCATATAATTTGAGGAAAGGAACCAGGGTTATTGAGACAGCTGCAATAATGGCTTCTTGCATTTCTTTGTCTCTCCTTTGGTTTGTTGGTTCCCATGTAGTATGTCCTGCTCTAGGGGCCCGCTTGTTTAATGGCGGTTGTCTGTCACAAGATCTTTCTCCTCTGTCCTAGCGAGAGCTATCACTGTCATTTGAATCTGATGCAGCGGCCTCTGCTCTGAAAGTTCTGCCCAACAAGCAGATTGGCACACTGTCTATCTGTCTTAGTTCATTTAAAGTATTTTTGTTTAAGACAGATTCACATATTTTACTGGTTTCCTTGCTGTTTGTGTCACTCTTTTCTTTTTTGGTGTGACCTTTTTGATTTTTTTCCAGGTTAACCGTTTCATTTGAAATTTTTTTTAAGGGTCTGATTCAGCTGTCATAGTGGAAGCCGTTACCCTGATGTTTTCTTCACGTTCAGACCCATTCATATCATCTTGGTTCCTCGATCTTGTGTGTATGTCTGTATCCTTTGCTTGGCTTAAAGTCTCCGGTTGGTTTGAACTAGTACTCACTAGTCTTGGTCTTTTTGGTGCCCAACTATCAACCTCAGATTGAGCAGAGGACTTTTCTCCCCGAAGATCTATTTGAGCAGATGGTGCTCTCTTTTTATCCATCTGTTTGGGGTTATCAATGTCGTCACCATCTAGTGCGCTAGAGATCTTCATCCGTAACTGGTAATGTTTAGTTTCCATGTCCATTTCTACATCTGCTTTCATTTAAAGCGGTCTCATTTTTATTTGTGTTTTCTTGTTGCCAAAATGGGCCTTTTACTGACATTTTCGCTTTAAAATGCCACTTTAAGGTTCGTTCCTATGTATAGAACTTGAAATACTCCTTTTCATCGCACACCTTTTTAGTGCTTTAACTTCCAATAAAGAACTGGTAAGTGGGCTTCAAAAATCACTATTTGGTGTAAATTGTGTGGATTGTGGATTATGTGTCAGTCTCCTTTCTATTTCGTTAATTTCGTCAGACTTATTCGCCCGTGTCTGCGTTCGCGACCATCGACACAGACTCTCTCACCTTTTGCTCTGCCACCGCCTCAATCTTGGTCATGTCGCTCACCCCGCTGCATCCCGGCTCTGGGCTCAGGCACAGATCAACGTTGCAGGTGAGTGCGGCATGCTCTCGTGCACGGCCATCGCCAGAGAGAACAACGGGAGGCGTGAGGGGGTCAACACTGCGCATGGAAGGTTCAGAGCCCGCAAACCCTGCGAATACCGCGGCTGCCTTGTAGCATTTTGCATGGAAATTAACAGGCCGATTCATGTAATTCCTCCCAAAAGTGTTGCACGCGGCTGGCGCACAGCGTGCCCGTGCGAATGTCTGCGCCAGCCGCGTGCGATAAAATCAATTTCCACGCACAGCGTATTCATGGATTCCCACCTCCAAAAGCAGACGTGGCGCAGAGTGGCACAGCGACCCGGCATCAGCGCCAGTTACGCCCCCAAGAACGCCCTTGCGCAAGGAAAAGCCATCAAGATCGCAAAACCATCGCAAAGGGCTGCGCCTGCGAGAAGTATTACACGCGAATGGCCTGGGTGCGTGTATTTCAGGGGTGCGCGAGAAGTCCCACACGCGAATGGCCTGGGTGCGTGTATTTCAGGGGTGCGCGAGAAGTATTACACGCAAATGGCCTGGGTGCGTGTATTGCAGGGGTGCGTGAGAAGTTCCACACGCGATTGGCCTGGGCGCGTGTATTTCAGGGGCTCACGGGTGGTTTCACACGTGATCGGGCCTGGGGGAGCGTGTAGGTGTATTCCAGGGGTGCGCGAGAAGTTCCACACGTGATTGGCCTGGGCGCGTGTATTACAGGGGCTCGCGGGTGGTTTCACACGCGATCAGGCCTGGGGGAGCGTGTGCGTGTATTTCAGGGGCTCGCGGGTGGTTTCACACGCGATCGGGCCTGGGGGAGCGTGTGCATCTATTTCAGGGGCTCGCGGGTAGTTTCACACGCGATCGGGCCTGGGGGAGCGTGTGCGTGTATTTCAGGGGTGCGCGAGAAGTTCCACACGCGATTGGCCTGAGTGCGTGTATTTCAGGGGCTCGCGGGTGGTTTCACATGCGATCGGGCCTGGGGGAGCGTGTGCGTGTATTCCAGGGGTGCGAGAGAAGTTCCACACGCGATTGGCCTGGGCGCGTGTATTTCAGGGGCTCGCGGGTGGTTTCACACGCGATTGGGCCTGGGGGAGCGTGTGCGTGTATTTCAGGGGCTCGCGGGTGGTTTCACATGCGATCGGGCCTGGGGGAGCGTGTGCGTGTATTCCAGGGGTGCGAGAGAAGTTCCACACGCGATTGGCCTGGGCGCGTGTATTTCAGGGGCTCGCGGGTGGTTTCACACGCGATTGGGCCTGGGGGAGCGTGTGCGTGTATTTCAGGGGCTCGCGGGTGGTTTCACACGCGATCGGGCCTGGGGGAGCGTGTGCGTGTATTTCAGGGGCTTGCGGGTGTTTCACACGCGATCGGGCCTGGGGGAGTGTATTTCAGGGGCTCGCGGGTGGTTTCACACACGATCGGGCCTGGGGGAGCGTGTGCGTGTATTCCAGGGGTGCGCGAGAAGTTCCACACGCGATTGGCCTGGGCGCGTGTATTTCAGGGGCTCGCGGGTGGTTTCACACGCGATCGGGCCTGGGGGAGCGTGTGCGTGCATTTCAGGGGCTCGCGGGTGGTTTCACACGTGGTCGGGCCTGGGGGAGCGTGTGCGTGTATTTCAAGGGCTCGCGGATGGTTTCACACGCGATCGGGCCTGGGGGAGTGTGTGCGTGTATTTCAGGGGCTCGCGGGTGGTTTAACACGTGATTGGGCCTGGGGGAGCATGTGCGTGTATTTCAGGGGTGCGCGAGAAGTTCCACACGCGATTGGCCTGGGTGCGTGTATTTCAGGGGCTTGCGGGTTGTTTCACAAGCGATCGGGCCTGGGGGAGCGTGTGCGTGTATTTCAGGGGCTTGTGGGTGGTTTCACACGCAATCGGGCCTGGGGGAGCGTGTGCGTGTATTTCAGGGGTGCGCGAGAAGTTCCACACGCAATTGGCCTGGGTGCGTGTATTTCAGGGGCTCGCGGGTGGTTTCAAACGCGATCGGGCCTGGGGGAGCGTGTGCGTGTATTCCAGGGGTGCGCGAGAAGTTCCACACGTGATTTACACGATCGGGCCTGGGGGAGCGTGTGCGTGTATTTCAGGGGCTCGCGGGTGGTTTCACACGCGGGCCTGGGGGAGCGTGTGCGTGTATTTCAGGGGCTTGCGGGTGGTTTCACATGCGATCGGACCTGGGGGAGCGTGTGCGTGTATTTCAGGGGCTCGCGGGTGGTTTTACACGCGATCGGGCCTGGGGGAGCGTGTGTGTGTATTTCAGGGGTGCGCGAGAAGTTCCACACGCGATTGGCCTGGGTGCGCGTATTTCAGGGGCTCGTGGGTGGTTTCACACGCGATCGGGCCTGGGGGAGCGTGTGCGTGTATTTCAGGGGTGCGCGGGTGGTTTCACACGCGAGCGGGCCTGTGGGAGCGTGTGCGTGTATTCCAGGGGTGCGCGAGAAGTTCCACACGCGATTGGCCTGGGCGCGTGTATTTCAGGGGCCCGCGGGTGGTTTCACACGCGATCGGGCCTGTGGGAGCGGGGTACGTGTATTTCAGGGGTGCATGAGAAGTACCACACACGATTGGGCTGGGTGCGGGTATTCCAGGGCTGCGCGGGAAGTTTTACACGCTCGCCTACAACACGTATTCATGGAAACGAACGTGGCCAATCCGGAAACACGTACGCCAGCAGGAAGTAAGCGTACGTCCACCCGCACAGCATAAAAGTGCACGCAAACAACAAACAAGCTCAGACGCCAGGATGAACATACCGTTCCTAGCAGCAGTGGCCGTGGGATACCGCAGGAGGAGGAGGAGGATAGTTCGGGCCAGAATTTTTACACCCAGAACCAGCCTTTTTGGGATGCCTGATGACCATGTGTATGGGAGGTACAGGTTTCCACCTCACATAATACTCGACCTGGTCAGTGAGTGGGAGGATGACCTCACATCAACCACCCTGTGCTCCCAAGCACTCAGCCCCCTGGAGAAGGTCCTCAATGTACTGCACTTCCTGGCCACTGGATCATTTCAGCGGACAAGTGCCATAGTGGGGGGGGGTGTCACAGGCCACACAGTCACGCTGCCTACACCAGGTCTTGGCCATCATCACTGCACGCCCATCAGTCCGCAGGCACATATACCTGCCCAGAACACCTGTAGAAAGGCAGGCTGTTGCCCAGGACTTCTACAGGGTGACACAATTCCCCAAAGTGCTAGGTGCCATTGATTGCACCCATGTGGCTCTACGTCCCCCCAGGGCAACTGAGCATATCTATAGAAACCGCAAGCACTGGCATTCCATCAATGCCCAGGTAGTATGTGATGCCAAGGGAATCATCACCTCAGTATACGCCAACTATCCAGGCTCCACCCACGACAGTTTCATCTACAGAATGTCTACCCTAAACCGGGACATAGAAGCTGGGCGGCATGGCGATACATGGCTGCTCGGTGAGTATAAATGCCACTGCGCATGCATGCATGTCAGATACTGAGTAATGTCACAACCCCACTGATGATACCCATCACCACCTCCCCAGGGGACAGTGCCTACCCTCTCAGCACCCACACGATGACGCCAATTCGGAACCCCACCACGCCGCCCCAGGTAAGATACAACTCAGCCCACATTGCAACCCGGGGCATCGTGGAGCGCACATTCGGAGTGCTCAAGTCACGCTTCCGCTCCCTTGACCGTTCTGGCGGGCAGCTGTTATACGCTCCCCCAGTAGTGTGCAGGATCATAGTGGCAGCATGTGTCCTGCACAACGTTGCAACACGCCGGGGCCTGGCCGTGGACATGGTGGTGCCCCCACACCTCCAACCACATGCATGCCCACTGCGCATGGGAGGGGAAAGGGCATGGGGTGAGGCAGTCCGTACGCAGATCATGGCTAATTACTTCACATAAAATCACACCCCTGTGGAGTGCACACAGCCCTGGCACATACCAGCTGACAATGAATGATGATTGTTACTGACAATTATGATGTGTCAATGGACAGTCAACTGTCACAATCATACCAGCCTGAGATTGTACATCTGGAAGTGTTCCATTGTGTGCTTCCCAAACTACACAAACTGCACCAATGCTGTGTTCAAAAGACACACTTCTATGCTGCTGAAATCATTACCCCCTTGCAAGACACAACATGACAATAGTGCCATGTCACCCAACCCCTCCCCAGCACCGTCACCCAACACACCATGGCATGACATGCCATGTGAGAGCAAACAAAGTCATCCCCCAAACACGACACGTGTCACAAAGTACAGTGTCCCTAATGGAAACTGGCCACACACAATATGCCCACATGACTGTAGAAACAACAACACACATGACCAAATACTTACCACAATACAATCGACATAGCATAAACATGACAGTACTAAGGCAAAGGATACGTAGTCTTACAACATGAGAATGCCAGCACATCCACCACCTCCAACTGTACAGTGTTGTTGTCACGCACATCTGGAAGTCCACTGCTCACAACATGAGCCCCATCTCCAAAGTGGACGGACTTGTGAAGACATGAGGAATGAACCTGCAAATCAGGAGGGAGACATGGATGCACAAGCACACATCAATACACCATGCAGTGCACAATACAACAACAATATGCACTAGGAATGTATACTCAGTATTGACTACAGACTGCCCACACAGCTCATGGGAGTCCAACGTCACTGTGTAATTCACTGTCACTTGGGCACACCCTTTGCAAGCCCATGGAAACGGGAAGCAGGAGGGGTGTGTGTCTCACTGACCCAAGCATCTAACCCAAACTCAGGACAAGCCTGCATGTGCCCAGCCGGAATACAGTGGATGCCCACGGGAGCCACACAAGGCAACACACTGCAACAAAAAATCAAAAATCAAAAATCAAAAATCAAAAATCAAAAATCAAAAATCAAAAATGGCCATGTGTGGGCCAGGGGGCTTGGGGGAGGCCACCCAGGAGGTCCGAGGACAGGGTGCCCACCAACAGTCACCTGCGTGAATGTTGCGAAAAAAAACACCTCCATGGGCTCATGGCCTGCACGGCTACTAAATAGTGGGAGATTCACTGCTGGATTCGCTCTCCTCAACCTCTGCTGCTGCTGCCACAGGAGGTGGTGATGCCATGGGAGGCAGCCCACGCAATGCCCTAGTTTGGTCCTCCATGGCAGCAAGCATGTGGGCCTGGAAGGCCTCGATCTGGAGGGATATGGTGCGGAGATCCCCATGCAACACCCGACGTGTTGCCCGGACCTCCGCCCGAGTTGCCTGCATCTCTGCTGAGAGCGTACTGGTGACGCGCTCCAGCAGCTGTTCCATCCTGGTGACAGTGGAAGCCTCAAGGTCCACAAGAGTCTGCCTGAGGTGCCGGACCTTGCCCCTCAGGGCTTCCCTCTGTCCCTGGGCATCTATTGAAATTGATTCCCTCAGATTGTCCAGGGCCGCCTGTCTGTCCCTGTTGGACGCCAACATGTCCTCCCTGACTGATTGGCAAATGGAGTCTGTTGCCTGCTGTAGTAGCTCCATCTGCCTTTCTGGGGGGACAATGGAAGTGGCCACCCTCTCCATGGCCTGAGCAATCATTTCGGATGATGCTGCCTGTTGGTTGGCCATACCGTAAATGGATTGCTCCCATGCGGTATTGCCTGGTGGCGGACGGCCACCGCGTTGGCGGGCACCACACCTGTCTGGGGCAAGGCGAACTGCACCTTGCTGTGTCGGCACTGCCTGAGGCTGCAGGACTGCATTTCCCCTCTGAACTGCTGGCCCAGGAACAGGATCAGATGTTGCGGAGTGTGGCCCTGCATCCGTAACCACCACAGACGCACCTACCAACACTGACATTCCCATAGTGGGCTCTACCCCTGGTGCAGGTGGGTCGGACAGAACAGTATCCCTTCCATGAACACATACCTGCGAATCCACATAGGCCTCATCCGAATCAACACCTGAAAAGAGTTCTGGGGAGGTGCAGCCAGAGACACCCCGGGACAGTATGGCCTGCAGCAAGAGAGGGTTCTCCCCCACTACCAAACCCCGTCCCCCACTGGTGCCTGGTCGTGCTTCAGATCCCTCCTGGGCCTGCACCATCTCCTCTCCCTCAACAGCATCAGGTGCGTCATCCTCTGCAAAAACAAGAAAGACAAAAAATGGAAACAGGCATTAGCACCATGGCACGCTATTAGGCCAGACAAGCCACAGTACCAGTACTTGATTTACACATGTCCCACATGACTATAACCCTCCCATGCATGCACTGTCCATGAGTTGGAAGGGGAGGAAAATGTCAGACACTGATGACACCAAGATGGGAGAGCAACACATCAGCTGCATGCTGGCTAGCAGTGCCATCACACATTGGCCTGTGAGTGGCATGTCCAATACACACACATGACACATGCCATCACACAGATGGCATGTACCATGGGCATGACATGTATGTGACAATGGGGCAGAGTGATGCGCAGTAGAACCAGGTGAATTCCTACAATCAGCCTGAATGAACACAGCTTAATACGGAACAATGTGGTAGCAAGATGCCACTTCAAGGGCAACTGGCGCAATGTAGTGCAAAACGCCTACTGAGGCCAGAAGGGACACTGTAATACCCAAATCCCGGGGCGCAGAATGCATTGGATGAAGCACATGGGTGGGACAAAACACTCAGGCACACACTCCCTGACCTGGCACTCAACCGAATCCCCTCCCACAAACTACATACACATGGATCACACACACATGCATGTGCACTCACCGGACAATGCCTCGTAATGTGGCAGTTCTCCCACACCTTGGATCTGCTCCTCTGCGACATAGGTCCCAGCAACATGCTCATGTAGAGTGAGTTCTATGTCCTTTTGTGGAGACCCACCTCCAGTCACCAGAGTTGCGGCATGACTTGAGGCCAGCTTTTTCTTTGCCCTACGCTTAAGGTCGTTCCAGCGCTTGTAGCACTCAACAGCTGTGCGCCTCATAAACCCAAGGGCACTTATGCTGTCCGCGATGGACTGCCAGTGTGCCTGACGTCGAGCAGGTGTAATCCTACACCCTGAAGTGACCAACATTTTGGCATCATGTTCGGACACATACTGCACAAGTGCATCCAGTTCGGCATCATTGAAGCTAGGCTTCCTTGGCGTGCCGGACAGTGTAGCCGTGTCGGGGTCATCAGCCTGTACTGGACGAGCACTCTTCCTCTTTCTTTTTGTGGGTGGTGGGGATCCGGAGTGCCCTACGCCGCTCTGGACACTAGAGGCAGGAGCACCGGTGGACTGTGTAGTAGTAGTGTGCGATGGCACACTGACCACATGACTATCTGCAGGCATTAGCTGAAGTGTGATTATGGCAGGGGGAACCTCAGTCTGATGTACCGGGACCAACACTGTCCTTGCTGGGGGAGTCAGAGCTGGGGTGGACGGAGCTGCAGCTACCCCTGCAGCCTCCCCACCCCGCCTACTCGGGGCAGCAGATGACATGGCTGCCCCTGTACCACGTGGCCTGGTGACACTGGCTTGCGCCGCCACCCGTGGCCTAGACGTGGCGACCTGGAAGTCAGCCTGGGAGTCACCCTGTGCTAGGTCAGGTGCCACAACGGGCCAGTCCAACAAGGGCTGAGCAGGGATGGTGTCAGCCACGTTTCCCTCAACCATGGGTGGGGATGTGTGTCCCTGACTGGTCCTCCACACGTGGGGGGCTTGGGGGAGTCTGCAAATCCTGGCCACATCCCCTACCGCACCCACCACGCCCACCTCTTGAGGCTCGGCCACCTTTGCCACCCTTACCACTTGCTCGCCTCCCAGCCATGGCACTGATGGAGTTGTGCGTATGGGAGTTGCAGTGGACAATTGTCCTGGGCAATTGGGGGTCAAAGGGGTAGGGTACTAGATGTAATTCGTACCCAAGTGCTCTAGCAAGGCTGTATGTAACCCCTGGGGAAAGATGACGGGTCACGCAACGCACAGGCACCCCTAAAACAGAAAATGACGTGCACGCGACCCCTCGTAGACCACGTGCGTGGGAAAAGGAACCTGCACTATGCTGTGGCACCCAGGAACACAAAAATGAACGTATGCGTGTCACACGCAGCCTACAATGACCTCTGAAGGGGTACGCTACACACGGGGCTAGCACAGTTGGTAAATACGTGCGCGACTCACCGTCTGCCTGGGAAAAGAGCGTGAAAAATATGCGCGTGTGCGCGTTGGCAACACCCCCGCCAAAAGAAGAATTGTACACTGTCTGAGGAGACAGGACAAAAGGAGAAGTCAACGCTGTTTGAGGAAACAGGTCGAAAAGAAAATCAGGAAAATACTGACAGAGGTAACAGGGAGTACGAACTGGAAACGCTGTGAAGTAAATCGCGTGTGAACCGACAAGAAGTACAGATTTCACCCACTCGCTCTCCACGGGAAGCACGTACAAGGAAATGACGTACTACACGCACCTTTTAAACCGCACCACACGTCCAACGTCACTTCCGCGTATACGCACTGAGGCACTATCCTCCAATCACGCAGGCTGACACTCGGACGTGCAGTTTTTGGTCTTGTAACATTCCCCCGGGTACAGGGACACGCCCGCACGTGTCACGTCACAGACGCGCCTGAGCTGTCAGGGCCTTTGGTCCAATGGAATTGCGTACACAGGCCAATCGCGTGTGTAAACACCCGCGAGCCCCTGAAATACACGTACCCCGCTCCCCCAGGCCCGATCGCGTGTAAAAACACCCGCGAGCCCCTGTAATACACGCGCCCAGGCCAATCGCGTGTGAGAAGCTTCTCGCGCACCTCTGAAATACACGCGCCCAGGCCAATCGCGTGTGGAACTTCACGCTTACCCCTGAAATACACGCACACGCTCCCCCAGGCCCGATCGCGTGTGTAAACACCCGCGAGCCCCTGGAATTCACGCACACGCTCCCCCAGGCCCGATCGCGTGTGAAAACACCCGCGAGCCCCTGAAATACACGCGCCCAGGCCAATCGCGTGTGAGAAGCTTCTCGCGCACCCCTGAAATACACGCGCCCAGGCCAATCGCATGTGGAACTTCACGCGCACCCCTGAAATTCACGCACACGCTCCCCCAGGCCCGATCGCGTGTGAAAACACCCGCGAGCCCCTGAAATACACACGCCCAGGCCAATCGCATGTGAGAAGCTTCTCCGCACCCCTGAAATACACGCGCCCAGGCCAATCGCGTGTGGAACTTCACGCGCACCCCTGAAATTCATGCACACGCTCCCCCAGGCCCGATCGCATGTGAAAACACCCGCGAGCCCCTGAAATACACGCACCCAGGCCAATCGCGTGTGAGAAGCTTCTCGCGCACCCCTGAAATACACGCGCTCAGGCCAATCGCGTGTGGAACTTCACGCGCACCCCTGAAATTCACGCACACGCTCCCTCAGGCCCGATCGCGTGTGAAAACACCCGCGAGCCGCTGAAATACACGCGCCCAGGCCAATCGCATGTGACAAGCTTCTCGCGCACCCCTGAAATACATGCGCCCAGGCCAATCGCGTGTGGAACTTCATGCGCACCCCTGAAATTCACGCACACGCTCCCCCAGGCCCGATCGCGTGTGAAAACACCCGCAAGCCCCTGAAATACACGCGCCCAGGCCAATCGCGTGTGAGAAGCTTCTTGCACACCCCTGAAATACACGCGCCCAGGCCAATCGCGTGTGGAACTTCACGCGAACCCCTGAAATACACGCACACACTCCCCAGGCCCGAACGCGTGTGGGCCTTCTCGCGCATGTAGGACTTTGGCGCACATTTTTTTCCTGCGCAGGGACGCTACCGCCTGCTTTCGTGTGGCGGACATGTATGGGCCTGTGCGCGTCTTTGGCCGTGCGCTGTTTTTCCCTATTCGATTCCATGAATACGTGTTGTAGGCGAGCGTGTGGGCGTTCTGCGCACTTGCCTCCTGTACTTCCCCCGTGACGCCCACATTTTCACGAGTTGTTCCCCTCATTCTGCGTGTGACGCCCCGTGTTACGCCTACTTTTGTTATGTGCGCCGCGCTATGTGCGAATTCGCTGTGGCCTTATCGCACGGCGTTCGTTGACCTGTGCGCCAGCGTGCGCCAGCGTGCGCCGCACACTTTCTCAGCGCACATCCCATATTTCGCGCATGCACGGACTTCCATGAATTGATGTGCGATGTTTTCTGTGCGATAATCGCACTTGCACTGCGATTTTCGCTGTTGCTCTGCGAATCGCACGTTTTTGCACGCGTGCGCCGTTTTTTCGGCGCACGTTGATTCCATGAATCGGCCTGTAAGTCTTTGTTTGCGTTAGGATAAAATTCTACACATTTGTTCTGGGGCGACACAGTGTTTATATTTAAAGCAGTTTTTGTCACACTGCAAGATAAAACTTTGCTTCCATTAATTTTGGATTCCCAACACTTCTTTAAAGGTGATGGTATATGTATAAGTGTAGGTGTTTTTATCGCGTGTGTTTTCACAAAATTGTTTGGCATTTACTTTTACATTATGCACTTGCTCAGCATGACTGACTTCTCGTGAGTTGCTGCCCTGTTGTGTCCATAGACATGTTCATGACAGGGTGTTCCGAGATCTTTTAATGACACGTACAAATGTTCTTACGGCTACTGCTGCAGCGCCCAGTACAGCGAACACTCAGCAAAATCTCTGCGATGCTCCGCGTCCGGAGGTGTGTTCTTGTAGCTCTGTTAAGCTGAGTAAATGGAAGCAAGTGAAGACAGACTCAGGTTAAGTGTCCAGGGTCCAGGGAAGCAGTAGCAGCACACTAGGCAAACGGTTAGGGAGAACACCTGAGTCCTTCTGTGATTCTGGGTAACCCTGGGGTTTTAAATATAGAAACAAATTCTGCACCCATATTTTGATCTCAATTGGAACTCTGAGTCCTAGAATATGCTTTGCCTCAGCCCAATGTTTTCTCTACCTTTACATATCCCCACTTTAGGGTCACGTTACCCTATTAACGAAGGGGCCCTGTTCAAGACAGGACTACATAACGTGTCCCTAATGTACCCTTTGAAGTGTCCGCTATATAACATACAACTTGGACTGTGTTTTGCTGACCTGGCACACTTATAATAATTGGACTTGGTTACAGACAGGGCGGTGTATCTCTCTGCAATGTGCACTGTGTCACAGAAAATTGATGCTGGTGTTAGAATAAGGCATGTCTAGGGCTGGAGGGCCTATAACACCTTGTCAGTTGGAGCTTCTCAAATTTGGCAAGTATCTCACTGGTGCAGTTGCATGGAATTTTGCAAAGTGTTACAACTAGAGCATAGATTGCACTAGTGCAAACAACATATTATTTCAATGCCTTAGTGCAATAGGTCAATGCTTGCCCCAATCCTACTTGTTTGCCTTTGTGCAATAATGCATTGAAAGAATATGTTTTTTGCATTAGGGCAATTTATGCCCGAGTGCTAATTGCACTTCCATCGATGCAAAGTTTCTGTAATATGGACCTACATGTTCTGATCTAGGTCACTCTTTTCCCCAGTTTTAATACGGTTCAAAATTGTGCGTGCACTGGTGCAAATCTTCTGCAATATGGACGCTGATGGCATGAGGACATCATTTTGATTTTTTGACTCTGAATGTTAAATTATATGACGGGTTCAACTGGTCAGCACAATACCATGCAAGATTAGTAACGTGGTGTCATAGGATTCATACGCGCGTCACGTTTTCCAGGATTCTTGCGAGTAGTGACAATAACAGGGACAGTGAGCAGCATCTGTTGGAACGTCTGAGGTGTGACAGTAGTGGCAGAAATTGCTTTCTCATAGTCTTCATCTGGCATCCAGTAAAACTGTCCAAACGTACACTTTTCTGCAGATGGAGTACACCCTAAAAAAGACTCACTCCAAATCTTCAAATAGTTGACAGTTTCCTCCTTGTCATGCCATGATGAAGTGCTTCCTCCACCACAGACGTTTCTCACTTGAACAGTGGTGATCACATCTTGACATGCTCTCCAAGTATTTTGTCCTTCCCATAATCTGAAAACTCTGATTGAAATCAAGAGATACATACAAAACAGTAGGCTACTAGCTGTTACCAGTTGGTTTCACATTGTCTGGTGTATCACCCCTTTTACAGTGGGAAGTGTGTATTCACATATGCATTTATTTGTCCTTGAGTGCTGCATTTGTACTGAGTAGCACATGGAAAGGTTGTCCTGAGGTGTACATTTACACAGACAAAGTCCCCAGCCAGCAACGGTGGACATGCCTCTTCTGGCTCCTTTAGCAAGGCTTCTCTCACCTCCGAGTGAACAGACTTAATACAGGAAGTACATTTCTTGCAATCATTCAACATCATGTCATCTGTTAAATATATATTCATACTGATAGTTTCTAATGGCAGTTACGAGGGAATATGCAATCAGTGACATATTAGTTCCTAGTGGGGAATCCAGTTTTAATGTTAACTGTATCTCAAATGCTAAACAATACAAGTGGTAAACCATCTGGCTATTTGAGGCCAGTATCCGCTCAAAACCTGGCTGGTTTGTTCTTTATCATGGCATTCTGGCTCTCCGCTGCCCCTGCTCATTAAGGGTGGTGCCGGCAGGATAGGTTCTGCTGTATTTGTAACGCTGTACAGAGTTACTTAATAACCTAGCCTGTGAAGTGTATCCCTCTGTCACTACTTATACTTACAGACACTCCAAGCTAGGTTCCAAAGTCCCTTCTCCAGCATTGGATCTCTCATGGATTCACATGCTCATGAATATTCCCTGTCATCAGACTGGGAATCCTCATTAATATTAAAGCAGTTTAGCTTTAAAGATTAAAAAGGCGTGTCACGTATATAGCCTATTGCTGTCACTCTGGGTCATGCTGCCCAACCAATAACATTAGTCCTCCTTAGTTCCACGCCTGGTGGCCTTCTTCAGATTTTTACTGCACGTTTCCCTGTTGGGAGTCATCGTTGTTTCGCTCTGCAAAATATCAACCTTTTTGTCATATTGTTGAGAGATTTTTTAATAGTTTTCTTCAACATCAGTCACTTTAGTGACTACCCAGTTTGGGCACCTGTTGCCGGTTAAGATCCTGACCATCAACAGATCTTCTTGACTGCGTGAAGTCCACTTCACAAGTTTGAGGCCTTTTCACATTCTCATGGATGTGAAGAAGAAGAGCCTTTTCAAGGCCTGTATGAAGGGTCGTCTCAAGAAGGTCTATGTGGGGGACCACCATGACAAGTGATTATATTGTCTGCACCCGGACCACAACATGGACAATTGCTCCATCTGTCAGTCTTTTTCTTTGAAGACTTGTTAGGACCATCACCGCAGATTGGTGATTTGTCAGGAAGAGGGTGTCTCAACCTCAGTCCACAGTCATGCCTCTAGCAGAATCGGCAGACCCAATGACCATACTCCCTCATCTAAGAGGTCGAGATCACACAAAGAACTTTCCCTGGGGAAGAAACTTAAAAGGCGACACAAGTCGCACACTTTGACTGTTCCACTGTCGATGAATTAATTGATGCTTATAACACCATTCAATGCATCAACGGCCCCATCTACAACGGCTTCATTTAAGACTATAATGACCAAGCCAATGGTTCAGGTGACACATCCTTCTTTGACGCACTCATCGGTGAAGCCAGGTCCATATCTACTCCATCTACAAGCCACAGCCATAGGTTATCAACATCAAGAACCTCTCTGATAAAAAAACCTCATCGACGACTCTTTTGATGGTCCACAAACCATCAAAATCATCCACCGCTTCATTGACAGTGGCCCTGTCGATGATTACTTTGTTGCGGACTTCGTCAACTACCACAACTACCATCTCTACCAAATTAGCAAGTGTTTCTCTGCCTCCTAGACCCTCATCCGCATAATTGGCGTCTTAGTCACAAGCTCCAGCGGTTGCCACGTTTCCCAGAGGGGCTAGTGTGGACAGGGAAATGCCTCCAGCATTGTCTTTTCTCCCAAGGTCCATAGAAGCCAAGCCACTCTTCACCCTGGTGCCTTCTGTGTTCACTGATGCAGCACAACCTGCCACATTACTTCAAGGGGTGAGGTCTCAGATGAAGAGCCCTTGGAGGCTTTATTCTCAGACCACGAGGAAATCAGTGAACAGCCTGATCCTGTCCTGCCAATGCCTTGTCCGCCAGTTCATCTTCCTCCAATGCCTGTAGTTCCACCCACTGAAATACCTGCTGCCCCTTTGGGCACACAGAATGCCCCCAGGGACCTTTTGCTTGATATTTTATCGAGTTTGCAGACCTTGGTCACAGAACTACAACATCGGCTTCCTCCTCTGGGCCCTCAAGGAGTCTACAGCAAGGGCTCACCAGAAATATCTTCAAGAGGGGATTAAGTTTCACCTTGCCCACCTCGGCCAGTTCCTCAGTTCTCTGTTCATGTAGCTACCATCACTGATACCGATACTATTCCTAATGACACAGACACGGCTAGAAATACTCAAACGGATGATTATGATGACTTAATCCCAGCAGAAGGTGAGACACCAGACCTGCCTTTGCATGACTCATTTCCAGATGAAATAGGTTCTTTCCATGCACTCTTAACACGTGCTGTTAAGCTATTTGACCTGGTTCTTGAGGAACAACAGAAAGAGGGTTTCCTATTTCAAAGGTGTGAAGCATCCAGGAAGTCAGCAGTCACAATCCCTATGATAGATGACATCTGGGAAGAAGGTCTTTTGGAGATGAAAAATCCCTTCTCGGCTTCTTCAAAAAAGGATTGCCTCAAGAAGAAGTATACAGTGACAGTATACAGTGACAGATACAGCTCCTACGTGCTTTCGTACACAGCCCTGCCCAGACTAAGTTGTATCAGTGACTGCTCAGAAGAGATCAGCCAACCCTTCTTCACCATGCATGTTACCCTCAGACAAGGAGGGAAGCAGCTGGACACCTTTGGCAAAAGGGTGATTTCTATGGCCGCTACCACCATAAAAGCAGCCGGTTCATTGGCAATTCTCTCTCGGTGCGACAGTGTGTTGTGGTACAAGATGGGTCCCATCTTTGATTTTCTGCCCGATGATAAAAGAGATGAGGCCCTGGCACTGTTGCACGAAGGGGAGGCCGCTTTCGACTATTCCATAATTGTCACATTAGACATTGAGTACACCGTTTTGCCAAATGGGGAACAGAGCTGTACTCAAATGCCAGGGTTGGTTGAAGGCAACACATTTTCGTCCTGAGGTGCAATCCTAGGTTTGATGGGGTGGACCCATTTGGGAAGAAAGTGGATGAATCCCTACGGGCCATCAAGGCTGATGCTGATGATGCGTGCACCCTAGGCACTCTGCAGCAGTGACGACAGCCCTTTCATTCCGGTAAGGGACATACCTACAGGACCTCCACCGATTACCAGCCCTCCTACAGCCAGATGAACAGGGGTACTCAGCGATGGTGCAGATCTTCCTCCAGACTGCAAACCCCCCAAGCAGGCCTAACCTGCATCAGGACCCGCACCCCGACATCAGCACCCCGGTGAGAGGCCAGTTGTTGCAATTTGTCAATCAGTGGAAACATATCTCCACCGACAGATGGGTGCTCAACATCATTCGTGGAGTCACACCCTTGAGTTTCAAATGCCCCTCCAAACATCCCATAAAGAAGAGAGAGCTAGAGAGAGCTACATCTACAACTTCTGCTACAATAAGTAAAGTCCCTACTAAACAATTGAGCTATAGAAGCCGTACCATTGAACCTCCAGTGCTCCAGAGTGTACTTAAGATACTTTCTGGTGAGAAAAATGTCTGGGGGGTGGAGACATATCCTTGACCTCCGGCATTTCAACAAGTTCACAGAGGTTTTGCCTGGTTACGCTTCACCATGTTCTCGACCAACTAGAACAAAGAGACTTCCTCTCCTCTCTTGACTTGGAGGATGCTTATTTCCACATTCCCATATATCGCCAGCACAGATGCTTCCTTTGATTGGTACTAAAATGCAAATATTATTAATTCAAAACTCTCCCTTTCGGCCTCAAATCAGCTCCAAGAGTCTTCACCAAATGTCTTGCTCCAGTGGCTGCCCATCTATGCCGAGCAGGCATTTACGTCTACCCGTACCAGGAGGACTGGCTAATACGTGCCCGCTCCCTACCGCTGGCCTTGCACCACACTGAGGAGACCATCTGGTGCCTGACTTCTCTGGGGTTCTCCATCAACTTTCCGAAGTCATGTGTATCACCATCTAAGATCGCTCTATTCCTGGGTTTGCGGCTCAACACCCTAACATGTCTTGTTACCCCCTCGGAGCAAAGGGTCAAAGCCATACTACACAAGATTAAACAACTGTCCACATTACAGATGGCAAGAGTCTGCTCCATCAAATCTCTGCTAGGTATGATGGCCTCTTGTATCTCCTTGGTTCCACACTGCAGGCCTCGCATGCGGCCTCTCCAGGAATTCCTAGATGCTCAATGGCAGCAAGGGACAGAGTTTTGTAATGACAAAATTGCCCTCATGCCATAATTCTGCCAAACTCTCCAGTGGTGGAATCATCATGAGCATCACATGCAGAGTGCTCCATTTCGCTTTCCTGTCCATCAGGCCACAGTCAACACCAATGCTTTTCTGGGGGTTGGGGAGCCCACACGGGCCAACACCATGCCAGAGGCCTGTGGTAACCTGAAGAAAAATTCCTACACATAAAAGTCTTGGAGCTCAGTGAAATGTTTTGGGCCTTGAAATCATTCAAACTGCAGCTCCAGAACAAGGTCTTTTGCATCTTCGCTGGCAACATGACCACCAGGTTTTATATCCGGAAACCAGGCGGTACCCACTCACCAATACTGTCCAAGGAATATCAAGCAATCTGATAATGGGCGTTATCCCATAACACGCATCTCCTTCCTTTTCATCTACTAGGAATCCACAACACCATTGCAGAGTCTCTCAGCAGGCTACGATCATGTCACAAATGGGAATGTCCCTGAGCAAAGTTCTTAAAATCTTCTCCCAGTGGGGTTGCACCAAAATGGACTTGCTCGCCACAGCACAGAACTCCAATTGCCCCCAGTTTGCCAGACAGTATTTTCAAGAAGGGAACATGGGGACACATTCTTCATCCCATGGGAAGGTCGGTTCCTATATGCATTCCCTTCACTTCAAATTCTACTGAGAGTGCTAAACACACTCAAACCGAGCCGCTATAAAATGATCTTGATTGCCCTGATGTGGCCATGTGAATGTGAAACTCCGACCTACTTAACCTGTTGGTCGCTCCTTGCATAAAGCTGCCCTATCTGTCGGACCTCCTCTCCAGAGACGGAGGATCAGTACCGCACCACGATCCAGCATCCCTAACATTGAGGACTTGGCTCCTGCAGTCCAAGAATTCAGACACTTCAAATTGCCACTAGAATATAGACGAATTCTTGAAAATGCTAGGGCACCCTCTACATTATCGTGCTACAAGCACAAATGGAAACGTTTTACCATATGGTGTCAATCGCAACAGCTACACCCTGTTCGGATCAAAGCTGCGCACGTCTTCCCATATCTCCTATCCCTGGCAAAAGCGGTATTAGCACACGCATCCATTAAAGTACATCTAGCTGCCATTATTTGCTACATTCACAGTACAGGCCAAGCTTCTGTATGGTCCCACAGGCTGGTTAAAAAATTACTGAAGGGACTCTTCCAGGCTTTTCTTCCTGTGAAAGCTCCAGGTCCAGCATGGGAACTCAATTTTGTTCTTTCCAAGTTAATGGGGCCTCCGGTTGAACTGCTTCACCAGGCTCCGCTGAAGTTTCTTTCATGGAAGACCACTTTCTTGGTGGCCATTACGTCTGCCAGTTGTGTAGGAGAAATGCAAGCCTTCTCCTGTAAACCGCTGTACCTGGATTTTCACCAGTCCAAAGCAGTTCTCCGCATGAATCCTTCCTTCATGCTGAAAGCTCCCTCAGCTTTCCATCTGAATGAACCTTTGCTTCTACCAGTTTTCTTTGGCGCTCCCACTTTTCCAGCGAGGGCTTTACACACGCTGGATGTCGCAAGTGCTTCGAAAGTTTATAGCACATGCACAAAAGTGTTCCAAAAGACATCACATCCATTTGTTTCATTTGGACCTGTGGGCAAAGACAACGCCCTGGTGAAGTCTTATATTTCCAGGTGGCTCTCTGGCTGTATCTCGCTTTGCCACCAGTGTGCTAACAGGCCGCTGCCAGGAAGGCCATTGATGCATTCCAAGGGAGCCGTAGCTTCTACCACAGCATTCCTGTCTGGTGTTCCCCTACTTGACATCTGCATGGGTGCTACATGGAGGTCTGTCCATACCTTCACAAGATTCTACTGCATTGATAGGGATTCCAGGGGGGAGTCCCATGTCGGCCAAAAGGTGCTTCGCAACCTTTTTGCTTGAGGTGAGTGTTCCAGAGGTGCTTCTGTAGAGCTATGCCGCCTCCCATTGGTTGTATATATTTACTGCTGTGAATTCATATTCATGAGCATGTGAATTCATGAAAGATCCAATGCTTGTAAAGGAACAAGTTACTTACCTGTAACTCATGTTTTCCAGCATTGGTATCTCATGAATTTGCACGTGACACTCCCTACCCATCTCAGGCTCTCGTTGGTTCCTACTGCCACATTATGGGCCTCATTCCGAGTATGGCGGTAAGGGTTAACGGTCACCGTTAATGGTAACGGTGACCGTTAACCCTTACCGCCATATTCCAAGTTCCCTTTGCGGGTTGGCATTTAACGCCTGCTTTTAGCAGGCGTTAAAAAACCAACCCGCAAAGGGACCTTGGAGTAAATTACGGCACCGTAATTTACGGTGCCGTAATTACCGACATCCCCATTCCCATTGAGCCCTATGGGGGCGAAAATGGGAATGGGGATGGGCTATGGTGAATGGGGAATTACCGGTCCCTTCAACCTTGGAATGGACCGGTAATTACTCCATTCACCATGCCGGATTTCCATGGAGTAAATAGCTCCATGGTTGCCAACCATGGAGCTATTTACTCCATGGTTACCGCCAAACTCGGAATGAGGCCCTATGTGTGCTTCCATATCTGAAGCTAAGGAGAACTAATGTCATTGGTTGGGACAGTATGACCCAAAGGGACAGCAATAGGCTATATAAGTGACATGCAGTTTTAAGCTTTAAAGCTAAACTGCTTTAATATTATTGGGGATTCCAAGCCTGATGACAGGGGGTATTCATGAGCATGTGCATACATGAAAGAGACCAATGCAGAACAGGAGTTACAGGTAAGTAACTTGTTCCTTTATCAAGAGCTTAAGCACTGTCCCAGTATCTGCCATGCAGCAGGGCTATGCCTCAACCCATGCTGGAAATATGTCTGCTACGACCCAAACATACTGGCAATTGGGCACTTTCTGTCACAGTCTGTGTGAACAGGCTGCATATTCTGCAATTCATTTTCCTTTGTCATCACGAAAACAGAATTCCTAAAAAAATTACGAAGCATGATTTAATAACCGGGGCAGTATGTCAGTGTAATATGGGAAAAGTTTAGTAGCAACATTTCATATTTTGTTAAGCCAGCAAGTGAAAAGTGTTGTGTTTTTGTTTTCAATCATAGGGCAGTAATACCACATGAATCTCCAACTTCAAGTAGGGAATCCAGAACAGTACATTTGCATTGTTGTGCCGCTAGTGTAGCTGCAGTGATATACTTGAGACAGGGTGGAACCCCTGCATATATTGGATCAAGTTCTATGCTGTGGTACTCAGGTGGATGGTGTTTCTCCCTACGTCTCTGTGTAAGGACTATTAGGGAAAACCCATTTCCATCCAAATTCGGTGAGCTTTTTCTCATTATCGCGAAATCCCACGGCTGGTGCATTTGAAGGCACATTTTACTGCAGTTGAAGCCTGTTCCATCTCTGCTGACCATGTTAATGGTTATGTTGTGTTCAACTTTCGGATTTCTTGTAATGGCTTGACCAGAGCTGCATAGCCTAGTATCCATTGACAAAAGGATCCTGTCATCCCTAGACACGTATGCGTCTGTGTTATCATTGTAGGTCAGGGTACCTTTAATATTGTTACTGTGTGGACTTTGGTTATTAGCCAGCATCCAGCTATGATGTTGTGCCCTCAATACTGCACCCTTTCTCAACATAACTGGAACTTCTGCTTGGATGCTTTGGGACCCTTGTGAGGCAATCCGGCCAGGCATACTAGAGCATCTTGTTTGTAAGCATCATCAGAGGGTGTTGATAAAAGGAGGTCATCTACAAACTGAATCAGCAAAGACTTTCCCGGGAGCTTTAAGTTATATTTCTTTAAAAGTTGAGAAAACAGGTTGGGGGCCCCTGTGGACGGCGACCCCAAGGGTACTGTAACTGGTGGTCTGAACATGTAAACTGGTACCTGCTATCTGGGTGTGCAGGAATGGAGAAGAAACTATAGCAAAGATCGAGAATGGTAAAATAGGTAGTGGAGGGTGGAATTCATGAAAATATTGCTGCAACATTTGGGACCACGGGTAATGATGGTAAAACTATCACGTTGACTGCAGAGAGGATGTGTCCAAAATGATAGGTGCCCTACCCGAGCTTCTTCAAAAGAAGAATAGGTTTATGACAAGGGCTACTCATTGAGAATATTATCCCCTGCTTTAATAATGACTGTATTACAGGCAAAAGCCTCTGGGCACAGCTGGTACTGCGAATCCTAGACAATTGCTTGAATGGGTGCACTCCAATTTGGACAAGTCTTGCATTGTGAACATACTCTACTTCATTGTCATATGATGGACAATCAGGAGTGTGGGAGAACAGGTTGGTGTTCTCTGAGGACAAGTGGACGTCTGTAAGCTCTGGGATGGGGTGGTACCTCCTGCAGTGTTGATAATATGGCGTCAGTATTGTTATCAGCAAAATCAAGGAATACTCCTTCATGTACTTGAAATATGGTGCAATTCAGATTACATAAAAGATATCATCCTAAACTGAAGCAGAGGAAGTCGATACGAATTTGTGCTTGTCTGTAATGACACCCATCTTGATAGATAAAGGTTTAATGATATAACGTGTTGAATGTGTATTAACAAATGCCAACACTATTAATAGTGCAAGAGGTAAGAGCAATAGTCAAAAGTTTTCAGAGTATATAGCTGACTTGCTAACTTAATGGTCCACTAAACATGAAACTGACTGCCCTCTCTCTACATCACACTGCACATAGAAATCATCTTGAGAAATGGGTAACAGGGGACTCATGATGAAGTGACCTCTCAGGCTGTCCTAATGCTGATCTTAATCCGGACACTGGGCACTGTATTGTTTGACATAAACGTTGGTGTGACTGGATAAGAGAGAGGGGTTGGATCTGGGTTTGGAGGCTGAACATGATATGTTATGATATGGTATTTATAACATGCCAATACACAAGTGTTTCAAGGTGCGATGAGGCAAGGGAGGGGGAACAGAGGGAAGACAAAGACAACAATCTTACTTGGCCAGGTGACATTGAGATCGCACAAGTGCAGGGGAGTGGGGGTAAGGGAAAGGTGCAGGGGTAAAGGGAAGGTGGCAGTGCAATACATAGGATCAACAGTGAAGCAATACATAAAATAAATAAAAACGATAGGTAAAAAGTGTGGCCAGTTTGTGGCAAGTGCAGGGGTAAGTGCAGACATCAAGTGTCAAGAGCTGGTAGGGGACTGTAGGTATACAGAAACAGCCCCCAAGTGCAGGGGTTGCCAGGGAGGCAGTGCAGGTGTGCAAGTGGCGGGGTAGTGGACCCGGGCCCGATGTCAGAGTGTAGCCAGGTGACCAGTGCAGATTCAGTCAGGAGTTCAGCAGGGGAGAGGAGGAAAGAAAGTAGAAGCAAAGAGGAAGGTCTTGAGGTGCTTCCAGAACCGGAGATGGTTCTCTTCAAGTTTCAGGGAGGGAGGGAGGGAGGCTGTTCCAGAGGGAGATCCTAGCCGAAGAAAGAGATCTACCACCAACTTGTTGCTTGGAGAAGCGACTAACCCTAAAGGAGTTGGAGACGGATGAGTGAAGAGCTCGAGAAGGAAGATATTTAGGAAGAGAGAGTTGAAGGTATTGAGGCCCAGGCCCCAAAAGGCCTTGTGGACAATGCAGAGGGTTTTGAACTTAATCCTTGGAGCCACTGGGAGCCCTGTCAGAGATTTCAGTCCTGGAGCGATATGATCCCTGGGCGTGAGGCAAAGGAAAAGTCTTGCAGTCCTGTTCTGGATGAGTTGCAGAGGGCAGAGGGTAGAAGCAGGTAGATTTAGAAAGAGGCTGTTGCAGTAGTCCAGCCTAGAGAGAACTCCGGAGATAGTGAGCTTCTGGGGGAAGGAGAGGAAAGGAAGAATACCTTTGAGGAGGTTCAGCTGGTAGTGTGACTTCTTAGAGAAGTCAGAGATGTGAGGAGAGAAGGAGAGTGTGGAATCGAAGATGACCCCCAGGTTTTTAGCCTTACAGGTGGGACCAGAAAGAGGGCCAAGAGAGGCCCAGCCAGAGAGCGACAGGAAAGCAGGGAGCAGGTGTGCCGATGAGGACAATCTCAGTCTTACTGGCATTAAGGCAGAGATCATTGGCGGCACACCACTCCTGGATAGGGGACAGACAGTCAGAGATGAGAGAAGGAGAGGAGGTGGTGGAAGGGTGCCTGAAAATGAGATGAGTGTCATCTGCATAGCACTGAAATTTGGGGCAGAGAGAGGCAAGGCGGTGGGCAAGAAGTGCCAGGTATTGGTTGAACAGCCAGGGAGAGAGGTTAGACCCCTGGGGAACACCACAGGTAGAGACAGAGGAGAGGAAGGACCCAAGTTGGACCTGGGAGGGTTGATCAGAGAGGAAAGAGGTCCGCCAAGCCAGGGCCTGATGGGTGAAACCCAGGTTATCACAGAGGTGGTTGAGCAGGATGGCAGGGTTGACCGTGTCAAAGGCAGAAGAGCGATCAAATAAGATGAGGACACAGGGTATTCAAATCAAGGTTGGAGAGCAGATCTTCACAGATGTTCAAGTGAACAGGTTCCGTGCTTCTGGCAGTTCTGAAGCCAGACTGATGGTCATGGAGATAACCAACCGATTCAGTGTGAAGATTAAGCAGGGAGATGGCCAGATTTTCCAGGAGTTTGCCCAGGAAAGGAGTGATGGAGATTGGGCTGTAGTTAGCCGGGCAGGAGGGGTCGGCTGAGGGTTTCTTAAGAAGAGGGTGCACAAGGGAGTGCTTCAGGGGGGAAGGGAAGACTCCACTGGTGAAGGAATGGTTGCAGAAGTCAGCCAAAGCAGGAGCCAGGGTGTCAATGTGGTCCTTGATGGTTTTAGAGGAACAGGGGAGAACCTGTTTTGACGAGACTTTCATTGATCAGAATTGTCTAGAAACCTCGTTTGGGGAGAACAGGGGAAAGGCAGAGAAGGAGGGAGGAGAGGTGGCCACAGAGGGGCCAGAGGAAGAGTGGAGAGTAGAGGGAGGAGGAGGAGAGAAAGAGAGAGAGGACAGGATGTCCTGAGTTTTTTAGATGAAATGAGAAGCCAGGGCCACGCAGAGGGCCTGGGAGGGGACAGGAGAGGTAGAGACTGCAGCAGGATTGGCCAGCTCCTTGCAGATTTTAAGAGCTCAGCTGAGTTGTTGGATGCCGCAGAGATGCCACAGAGACACGAGCGTGGATGAGGGCTCTCTTATTGGTGCGGACAGAGAGCTGCTATTGCCTTTGGAGCAGGCGGCAGGCCAGTTTGTCAGAGGATGTATAGGAAGCACGCCATTTCCTCTCAGCCACCCTGAACTTGTGTTTAAGGTCTGAGTCGTACCAGGAGTTGCACTTGGCTTTGTGCTTCAAGCGGATCCTCATGACAGGGGCAAGAGTATCAGATATAGCAGAGTGGAGCACAGAAAGGGCTGTGTCAGGGTGTGAGTGAGACAAAGGGGGAGTGGAAGAAAGCCTCAACTGACACACGCTTCATGGGTCAGATAACTGAGAAGGTAGGTGGCAGTGCTGGAGCTGGCTTGGCCTGAGGGGTGGAAAGAGTGAGCTTGGAGGAAAGGAGAATGTGATCACTCGAGGAGAGAGGAGTGGTGAGAGGGACAGAAAGGGGGGGGCTGGTAGAGATCAGAACATTCAGAGTGTGCCCTGCAGAGTGAGTCAGACCAAAGGGGAAGATAGAAAGGGACAGAGTGTTTCAGAGGTCGCAAAAGAGTGCAGAGGAAGGACGGGAAGCATCCAGGTGGACATTTTTTTTGGGGGCCAATTGGGGCATTGTTCTTCCAGTTACCCTCCTACGTGTAATAGTAACAGGTTGTTGGGCTCCTGAAACCTATTCCCTGGAAGTTCTGTATAATTTCCCCACCTCTCCCTCTCTACTGCCCTCTGCTGCTTCTCCCACTTTCCAGATGAAAGCCTCTCATTGAAAAATCTGTCCTTGGAGGTTCTGAAGCTTCAAGACCATAAACTTGTTTTCAGCATTCTTTGTTTTGCTCTTGGCAAAAGAGACACTGGTTTGCCACTCTACCTAATTCCGATAAGGGCTTTGCTGCCACCCAACACATATCATTTTCAGTAGCTTCTGTAGTTTTGACAATACGCTCGCCGGGAGTTTGTGGGACCTGAGACTAAGCGTGACGCAGGTACCTTTTCTGGAACACAGGAACGGGTACAAGCAACTTTGCCATTAGGAGCTCATGACCCAGCCCTAAGAAACCAGATGCTCTGAGGCTGTGGGGTTATCCCTAAGAAATCTCCACCCACGGCAAAACCCATTCGAGGGTTCCGCGTAAACCACACTGGACCTTTACTCTAGTCGGCCCCAACCAGCAATTCTCGCTATTTTTTGTGCATCCCTCAAGCCGCCTTTCCTTCAGTAGACAACGCTGGACCTTCGACTTGAGGTCTTATATACCCTACTGACATAGTGCCATTTATCAGCCTTCAGTCTGGCCTGGGTCCGAATGACGATCGATGAGAACATTCACTCTACGAGTGTAACAACCAGAAACATATATGTGCCATAAATGACACACAGCTTTGTCTTTTCATACCCGGTGATGCCTTTGATCGCTGGTCTTTAGGAGAACAATTGATGGGCTTTCCGCAACTGTTTCTCTATTTTGAGTTACCTGCTGCCTATGTGTAAAGACACGTTTATTCATTTGGCCTCATTATAAGGCTGGTGCTCCCGTAATGAAGGGGGCCGGTACGGGACCAGCCCCCTTCATTACGGGAGCGCCGATTATGAGCTTCCCTTTGCGGGACCCGGATCAGACGCCTGGTAAAACCAGGCGTCCTTTCCGGGTCCCGCGAGGGGAAGAGGGAGGTAATAACGGGCCAGATGTAATCTGCCTGTTATTACCTCCCTCCCCATTCCCATTGAGCCCTGTGGGGGATCAAATGGGAATGGGGATGGGTTCCTGCAAGGAGGATTTACCGGGTCCTCCTATGTCGGAGTAACCCGGTAAGTCCCCATTGCATGAACCCGGTAATGGAGCCCGGTACAGAGGCAGCCATGATCTCATAGCTCCATGGCTACCTCCATACTCGTAATGAGGCCCATTGAGTTCATGCAAAGCGCTCAGATGTGTTTGGATTGAATAGTGTTTTATCTCTTTTTAAACACCTTGTCTTAAGATGAGTGCATTCAGTGGACAGCGGACAGTCCCTGATGAATTTCTGTACAATTTTTCACATATGAAGTTGGAAAGAAACATGTTGATATAATCTGATGTAAGAAAGAATGAGCATGAGTGATTTCAGAGTAGTATGAATGGAGTGTTTGATTGTGTTCGACTGATTTAATTTGCACAGCACAAGACACTTGTTGTTGGTAACAACCTACACGGCTGGACATTAGACGCCCACAAGACATAACCCTGTCTGTTCCATTGTTGCACTGAATACTTGATCTATTATCTAATAATAGTCTCTTATTAATTTGTGTTTTTTTGGCAATTTGATTGAATTTTAAAATTGTTTTTGATCAAATAAAATTGTTCATATTGTGTACTCACTGCATCATGAGTCTGATTGAGGCACTATGCTAACCTAAACCGTTTGCTTTCTGATTGGCATCCACTATGATGCATTTGTTTGATTCGCCCCCTAACATAGTTTTGACTGACTTTAAAGGTTTTTTAAACCTATTTGAGGGATTGTTAGCTGTGGGCTTTGCTCTCCTTGAGCCTCTCCTTGTTTTGATGGTTTGGCAATACTCTCAGGACACACAGGCATTGGCTACGGCTTCATGTGCCATGTCTGTTGGTTTCAATATGCCAGAATGTTGTGTAAATTCCACTTTAAGCCAATCCATGTAGTGTTCAGGAAATACTTTCTTTTCAATTACCAACTGTTAATCTTACCCCAATCGATCTGTCATCGGAAAACCTCAGGGGTTGCATTTAGTAAGCCCTCCAAGACCTTTACTGAATCTGCACCTGTTGGGATCAGTCACTGGACTGGCCTTGTTGAATAAGTCATTTTCGCATCTCAGCTGGCATTATTACATGCTTATATTGCTGCATATCAGCCCAGAAAGGGTTTCATCCTGGGATCATGGTTTCCAGTTCATCTGCAAATCTTTGTGGCTCTTCTATAATGTTTGGGAACTCTTTGGGTAGGTTTCTGAAGTCCCCCTGTGACCCAGGAGCATGTATGGTAATCTGATTGTCTCCTTCATCAGAGTTCCCCGGTAGTTGTGTCAGAGGGGTTTGGATCATGGCTGTCTCTTTCTCGTAGTTTGTTCCCCCTCGTGTGACAGAAAGTGGAAAGGCAGAGTTAGCAGAAATATGGTAGAACCTGAGGGTGGGGCTATGACTTTGGTGTCCCATTTGGGGAATAGACTCGAGGCTCCTCTAGTTTGCAGAGACATGTCCTGTAAGGATATTTGGCGTGTTACAGTACAGAGTACAGTAATACTGCACAAGTAGCACATTTTTTTTTGCAGCACCACCACAAGGGTGCGGTGCATTGCTATATGGGTTACCAGATTAACAAGGAAAGACAGGCTATTCAGTCAAAAACGATTTTAACATATAAGATGCAAATCTATTTTTACAGTTAAAAGCACACGTGCTCATTTAAAAATTCACACTATTTTTCACCTGAAATGCCTATATTGCTAGAGACACATTTGAAAATTAACAGCTAACCTATTAACAATTAACCTGACTAATAAAACCTTATTTAACATAACCCACTAATAAAATGTGTTCTCCACTGCAGAATTAGGCATACTCTGAAAACCATTTAAATGCGTGTGCAGAGATTTTTTCTTTTCTTCTCTGCCAGATTCTCCGTGTTTTTGTGCACAGTAACTGCAGGAAGAAGGAAGTCAGATTTGCAACAATTGCAAATGTATAAGCGAAGCTATTGTTGAAGAGTAGGAGGATGAGAGATGATGGATTTCATTGGGACACGTCATACAGAGGGCTGAGAGGAAAGTTTTAGTGGGCAGTATCAGGGAAAAAGACAGGCAGACATCTTTCTGCACTATTGGGGAGAAGACCTGGCTGTGGGGCTCCTGACTGAATGCAGATTCCTGTGTCCTGCTGCAGTCGAGATTGGGGAGAGCTGAAAGAAGGACCTTTCCACTGGCTGAGGCATTCCTATCTGCAAAAGCTGAGAATTCCAGGCAATGACCCCGGTTTGAGAAGGCAAGCGTTCCTTTTTGCTGGAGTTAATCCAAGAGAGCCACATTCACAAAGAGAACAACTAAAAAGATAAGGTAATGAGAAGTGTGGGAGCTGAGTGTGTACGGTAATATGCAGTCAGTGTAGGATTCCTGTGCGTGTCTTAATCAAGTGCTAATGTTGCAATTTGAGTTTGTTCTCCGCCACTATCTTTGCAGTGTGTCACAGACAATGCTTTGACTGTACCATTTTATTTCTGTAAAGAATGAGATCGTTTTTAAATACAACTTTTATAATACAGAAAAATATTTGAAAACAGACGGGTGATGTTTATTGTTTACCATTACAATGCTGATGATGTGGGGAGATTTTTAAACAGTGCAATGGTCATTTTAAGACAGATGTGTGCATGTCAAAATCAGTATGAATAATTGTGAGTGACTGTAGCATAGCTTGTTGGAGGTACATGAGCCAACGGGAAGAGAGACTCTCTGAACATAGCTCCCTACCGTATATAAGGTAGTGGAAATTACCACAAGACTACCACATATAGCTCTCTGTCGTAAATAAGTCAGTGAGTTCGCCCATGGTGGCACACCAACACTATCACTGGAAAATGTGGTATTCCTAGAATGCAGGTCTGAGGTCTCTCTAGTGATCACACGAAAAATCTAAGCAAAGATAAGGGATTCTGGACATTGGGGCCACAAATAAAACAAGGGAATTATGCTCACCAAAATACCACCAACCACGTATACCAAATATGCAGGTCTGGGTGCTGAAATAATGCATGTCCATTGTATTATTGTTGCACATGGCCAAATCTGAATACAAAGAGTGATTATTGCTAAGTTATTTTTCGGCGGTAATAAAATACCGTCAGGCCCCAAATCTCCACAAAATACCCTACATATTTATGGTGCGTTGCAGGCCGGGAAAGTGATCATAGAGTACCTACTGGGCGTGGCAAGTGTGTCTCACACTGCCATTTGCACATTAAAGGGAACCCATTTTATAATAGCAGTGTGCCACTAAAAACGAATTTCAGAATGTCACAAAGGGAAACCACATTCTCAGATCTAGTGCAATATTTAGAGGCAAAGTTATTTGCACATGGGAATTGGTCTTCGAATAGCACGTTAGAATGGAGTAACCGCATTCAGGGTGAGGTGCAGAAAGAAAAACTAGACAATATTTTTGCAGAAGGCAGCATAATCCAGGTCTGCCTTACAAGATTATTGAATGCAGCCGATAAAAGTGCAGAGAAAGACTGTTTAATACGGCTATGCGGCAAAATATGGTTTATTTTAAACAAATCCCTGCGAATGCAAGAGAATGATACTCAGCTAATTAACAGGTTAAAGACTGAATTAGAGGGGGCAAGTAAAAATCAGGAAATGTTGAGAGCAGAATTGGATGTATGCCAAAAAGACATGCAATTAAAATGCAGAGACTTTGATACTCAGTTATCCAAAAGCAAGAAACAATTTGAAGATAGTGAGCAAGAATTGACACACTTAAAAGCCTTAGTGGATCACATTAGGCAGGATAAAGATGAGGTTGTTTCAGAAATGCAGATTTTACAAAAAGAACATTGTGAAAAAGAAGGTGATCTCCAGAGTGCAGAACAAGAAATGATTAAAATGATCCAAGAAAGAGACAAGAGAAATAAAGAGTTCAATGAATGCCAAATGCAAATGTGCGATATGCAGGAGGCGATTAATAAAATGAGTGATGAAAATAATTATTTGCATGATGAAGCCAACAGACTCCTTAAAAAGTGTAAGGACTTAGAACAGCAAATGTGCATTCCCAGGTCCCAGGAGAGGCGGCAGGGTACCACCTTCAATGGAGTGGAGGTGAATTCTAGCTCTGCCCAAAGAGCTAGTGCCCCAGTGACTGGGCCGGTGACTGAACTTGGTTGCAGCGCCCTTAGGGGATTTGATACTCCCATTGGGGGCAGCCACCAATCTCATACACCTGAAAACAGGATTGAATCACAAAATAGTGCAATTCCATGCATTGCAACAAGTAGCCCCATAAAAATAATGAAATCCATTAAAGCCCTGATCAAACCATTTAAAAAGGGAGGTGAATGCTGCATTGAGGATCACTTAGAAGCGGTACATGACATTTTTAAAGCACTCCAGATACCTAAGGAACAGTACAGACAATATTTTCATTTAACTTTAGATGCCCCGACGGCCAGCATCATAAGGGGATTAAATGAACAGCAGAATATGACATGGCTGGAGTTTGAAAAAGAAATTAGGCGTCATTTTTCTCCTTTTCAGTCATTGCAGGAGGCAAAGAAAGTCGCGTACACAATTACTGCTGGACCTAATACATCCCCTCGCCAATTTTTACAAGACTTAAAAAGAGCATTCTCTCGCTTTGATGTATCTTTTGACTCAAATTCCAATGAGTTTAAAACTGCATACTTCTATGGGCTACAGAAAGACATCATATCCCAATTGGTCCGTGAATTTGACCGTGACAAGTCCCTTGAATGGATTGTACATCAAAGCACAAAGCTATATGAGGTACTCTATTGTCAGGGTAGAGAAAGTGATAAAATGAAAGATACCAGGCATAAATCTAAAGAACCCTCAGCCACAGTAATGGAAATCAGGTCAGCCAAAATGTCCCTTGAGTCTGCTCAAAGTCAAGGTAAAAATAATGTGACACCTGAACAAAGGGGTAATCAACAAAGATCGCCATTTCCTGTACCAATGTTCCAAACACATGATCCTAGTAATAGAGAGAGCTACATCAGCCCTAGGTACTTAGGGGATAGACCCCGGGTAAGATACCGGTCTGATATGGCAGGTATGAACAATAACCAGAGACAAAATCAAGATCAAAGAAATGATGGTCCCTACCAGTCATTGGGGACACAGAGTAGGTTTGATCCCAACACCATGATATATGGTAATCAGGATAGGCCCCGATATGTGGATCGATTTACTGATAATGGAAATCAACATAGGGGCCAGTACCCACAATCTGAGAGACAGGACATGAGGCAAAACGTGAACTACAGTCCACGCCAGTACGATGATTCCCCACCAAGGGACTATAATCAAAGGATGGGTGCAACCTGCTCCCCTCCACAAATGAATCAAGAGTTCAGAAACCATCCCAACCGGTATCAATCACCTGAGAGGTATCAGAATAGATCCAATCAGGGGGAAAACAACCAATATCGACCTAGGCCACAGAAAGAGGATCCTAGAGAGATGGAAAGGTTCCAGTGCCTTGAGGCCCAAGTGAAAATGTTAGCTGAGCAAATAGGAAAGCTCTATACAGCGCAAAAACAACCTTCCAAAGAGGGGGCTGATGGCCATAGCAATGACCGGGGGGCTTCCGAAAAGTGACTAAGTACTCATGATAACTGGAGTGCCAAAACGACAGATTGCTCTGATATAATTTTGCATAACGACTCTGAGATGCCTAATGGATTAAAAATGAAAGTACCAGTAAATGAAATTGTGACAGAAAGTGCAAATACTTCTAAAAAAGAGGTACGGTTTAACTTAGAGCTAAATAAAACAGTAAAGATTTGCACAAATGAAAAAGAAACATTAGGAATTCCAAAAGAACAAAGGAACAGATTTAAGAAAAATGACTCATGCATGGGGAATACCAGTGAACAGGGAGTAAGTGGGGATGCCATAGCTCCTTCCCTGGGCAAGCAAAACAATGACCAAACACAGACAGAAAAAGGAAATACTCACAAGGATGGTACAAGTCAATCACCTGAAGAATTCTTTGAGCCACATATTCTTGACGAGGCTGCAAGGGCTGGTATTACACTAAATGATCACAAATGCACAGAATTAAAAAATGACAAATTGCTGAATGATGTTGTTACACACGTTCAGTTGGAAGGTTGTAATGTGGTCTCTGATGTTACCCGGATGGATGGGCGAACAGTGGCCACACTCCAAAAAACCTCTGAACATGGAGAAATGAATAAAATATCTCGCACAGAAATGGGTAAAAAGGAGGGAAAAATGTCTTTTCATTTACCAATGTGCTTAGCCAAAAGTGAAAAAGACCTGAGAAAGGTGAGCCCTGAAATCAGTAAGAATTCACATTTCTTATGTGTATTAGAGGAAGTTGAGGACAGATATTATGCACCCATCACTGTAGAAGAAAAATGCCACACCTTCGCTATGATTGACACTGGCGCACAGGCCACAATTATGTCCAAGGAGCTGGTAAAGAGTATCAATGAAGGGAGGCCTCCACAGAGTCAGATCACAGTGAAGGCAAATCAAGGCCCAGTGCATAACTTTAATGGGGAGGAGGTGCCCATCATAGGTGTAACTGAGGTTGACATAAAAATAGGAAAGCACAGAATGAAACAAGAGGTATTGATCACATCTATTTGTGAAATTCCATTTCTGATGGGGACAGATTGCCTGAAAAGATTGTCTCCTCTCATAGATGGGGTGAATGGAGTGCTGTGGTCCTTAACCAAAAAACCATTGAGGCCTAAGAAACTAAAATCACAAAACAGCAATATAAAAGAATGTCACACCGTTGCCAAAACAAATGATGCTGTGGAGGTATATCTCCAGAATAGCTGCATACCTAGTGTCACTGTTATATTAATGTGTCAAGACAAAGATCAGAGCGACAATAAAAAAATACCTGTACAAATATACTTGGACCCAAGGAAAGATTGGCAGACTGCCATAGATGAGCACACATTATGTTTCTATTTAAAAGAGAAAACATGCAAACAGAATATTATTCCTAAAACAGATTCAGAAAAACACATTACCACTCTGGCAGAAATACACATGGAAGATGAGCAACCATGGGTTCACGTTGGTATAAATGATTATCTTAAAACAATAAAAGCCACTTTAGCGCTTGAACATGAAAGGAGTTTCATTAATGAGAAATTGTTGCAAAAAATTATGGAGAGGGAAGAAATCCCGAAATTTAGGATTAAAAACCAATATGTTTCTGGGTTGGACAGTCCAGACTTTGAAAACCGAATTACAGGCAGATGCATGCTTAAAATTAGCATTGGGCAGAAAACAATTTGCCATAATGTATGGATAGTGAGTGGAGCACAAAATGAATTTTACATGGGCAATGACATCATGCACAGAATGTGTATGGTGTTAGATTTCCTTAATCAAAAAATATGGTCACGCCTAGGTGGGCCGGCACCTGAATTTGAAGACAAAAGAAAGGCTTATCATTGTGCACAACTGGTTCCTTATGCAGTCGAATTACAAATGAGGAAAAATACTATTATTCCTGCATTTACAAAACAGTTTGCAATAACACTGAAATGCAAAAATGGACAGCAGATGAAAGGCTCCGATGCATTTGTATGCCTGAATGAATCCATAAAACAGCAAGGCCTGGATTATGAATACATTCCATTGGTAGACATTGGTGAGGGATCTGTAAAAATCATGGTAAATAATAAAGGTTGTCAGGATATTCATTTAGAGGAAAACTCCCCATTAGGAATGGCCATACAAAAATCACATTATACGGCAGATTTAAATAACATGGTGATTGGGAATATTCCTGAAAAATATGTAGATGCCAAGGGCGAGTTGCCAGAACACCTGGACTCTCAGCCCAAAGGAATATTTAAAATTCATTCTGTGTATCCTTATGATTCAAATGAGACAGTGTGCTGCCATCAAGAGGATTGCATAATATTTAATTTAAATGAAAATGAGACAGGAAATCAGCCCATCGAAGTGGAAGCTGATATGCCAAAATATTTAAAAGTGGCAGCTCTACAAAAAGACACAGCCACACAGTTAGAGGAAAGCGCTGAGATTCCTTTACCAGAAGAGTTTCCAGAATTTTCCAGAATGGTAGAAGAGCAGATCTCCTTAGCGGATGCATGTGACAGCGATGGGGATCGAAACGACCTGAGGGAAATATTTATGGAGTTTTTACGGATGTATTTGCAAAAGATGCTTATGATTGTGGTTTAACTGATTTACATGTGGCCACACTACCAGAAGGTTGTAGCAGAAATCCAGTGTTTGTACGCCAGTATAGACTACCGCTGGCATGTTTAGCATCATTGGCAGAGATTATTAAAAATTTGGAATCACGGGGAATAATTAGGCCCATTCATAGCACATCCAATACGCCTATTTTAGGTGTGTTAAAGCCAAATGGTCAATGGCGGCTGTGTGCAGACTTAAGAGAGTTAAATAAAAGAGTACCAGTATCTAGATGGCCACTACCATTCATTGATCAGGGCCTAGCTCAGATACATGGTTCAAATGTATTTACCACGTTAGATCTCACCTCTGGATATTGGTGTGTGCCATTGGCAGAGGAGATACAACACTTATTTTCCTTTACATTTGACAGGACTCAATATGCCTGGCTTAGAGCTCCGTTCGGGTACATCAATAGTGGGAGTGAATTTGGCATATTTTTGAGAAAGGCCATGCCGGATGCAGCGGAAAGAGGAACAATAGTTTATGTGGATGATGTCCTGATAAAAAATGAAAACCTTAAAAGCCATTTTGATGAAATAAGACATGTGCTTGGCCAATTGCAGAAAGCAGGCGCCAAAGTATCTTTGCAAAAAGCACAATGGTGCAAGAAAAAAGTGAACTTTCTAGGGCATGAAGTGACTGAACATGGGCTAAATCCACAAAGGAAGAAAATAGAGGCCATACAAAGATTAAAAGATCCTAAAAATGTGAAAGGAGTAAAAAGTTTATTAGGGATGACAGGCTATAACAGAAAGTTCATTGAGAATTATGCAGAAATCACTCAACCATTGACTAAACTGCTTAAACTAAATACTCCCTGGAGATGGGAAAGAGAGCAGTCTGATGCAGTGGCTAGATTGAAGGAATGTCTTGTAAAGGCACCATGTTTAGCATACCCCATAAAGGACAGGGATTTCTTTATAGAAATAGGCTTTTCTGAACATTGTATGTCAGCAGTGTTATCACAAAAACACGATTTGAATCACAAAACCATTGCATATGCAAGTAAGGCATTTTCCCAAGTTGAAATGAAATTTAATGAATGTGAAAAGGCCCTATTAACCACTGTGTGGGCGCTACAACATTTCCGCCCCATTGTTCAGGGAGAAAAGGTGATGATTGAAACAAATCATCAACCTTTGCAATTTTTAGAGAGTAAAAGAATTAGATCAGGCAATCTAGCGCAATCCAGAATCACTTCATGGACGCTGGCATTTCAAGGTTTTCCCGTAGAAGTAAGATATGGACAAAATAAAAAGAGCCCAATTGCTCAAGGGTTAGCTGACTTACATGACTGTGCAGCTGAACAAATACCAAATGAAATGGAAGTGGAAACTAGTTTACAGGAATTTGAACAATCACCACACAAAGCTTTTGATGAAAAAACATGCAAGGATTTGCCAACTGTATATGTGGATGGTTGTGCTTTTCACATTGAAAATGACGGTAATAAACAGTTAGTGGCAGGAATAGGAAATGTCTGGTTGAAATGTGAAGGCGTCCCCAGTATAGGGATGAGGATTGGAGATAGGAACAGTCAGGTGGCGGAATTGGCAGCCATCTATAAAGCAATTGCTACTGCAGTTGATAAAAAGTTCAGTGAAATTGTCCTGGTGACTGATTCTGACTATGCACGGAATAGCTTTGTGGAGTATTTGCCTGGTTGGAAAGCAAGAGGCATGGTTACATACAACAAAAAACCACTTAAACATGGAAAAATGATACAAGCCATAGACAAATTGGTGTCAGAAAATAATTTAACAATATACTGGAGAAAAATTCGTGGGCATTTAAAAACACCAGGAGAGGATAAGGAGGGAAATGATAAGGCAGACCATCTGGCTAAGATTGGGGCTGTGATGGGAGAATTGCTACATATTGATTATTTAATGGGTGAAATACAAATTGATGCAGTGACACGTTCTAAAGCACCAAAGGAGATAGATCAACCGGTGGTGCAGTGGAGTCATGACACGCCAGACCAAGATTTGATTGAGGCACAAAAGAATGATCAAATTTTGGGAATCTATTATAATCATTTGATAGATCCTGAACAAAATCCTTTAACAGAAAAAGATTGTATGGGAAAAGAAGAGTTGAGGGTGTTATTAAAGAACAAAACACGAATTAGATTACAGGATGGACTCATGATTAGAGAGTCCATAACAGGGCAAATACAGTGGGTAGTACCCCTTTCATTCAGAGGACTAATGCTACACCATGCACATGATGCCATAACTGCAGGCCATAGAGGTTCACAAAAAACATTAGAAATACTAAAAGATTATGCTTACTGGCCACATATGTCCCAAGATGTGGAATTATATACTAGAGGATGTCTAGTATGCACCCAATTTAAACCTGCTTCACCAATGCATAGAGCACCATTGATGAAAAGAGGCCTAACTCTCCCATGGTCAGATTTGCAAATAGACTATGTAGGTCCTTTAAAAAGGTCGAGCAGGGGACACCGTTATATTTTGAGTGTGGTATGTTTGATGTCGAAGTGGATTGAGTGCATTCCTGCACCAGATTGTAGTGCGCAAACAGCAGCCACATTACTGGTGAACCATGTGTTCTCAAGGTTTGGGTTGCCACAAAGAATTGAGTCAGACAGAGGAAGTCATTTCACAAGTACTCTAATGAGTAAGGTATGGCAAATACTAGGTGTGAAAAGGAAACTACATATCGCATATCGGGCGGCGTCTTCAGGTACAGTTGAAAGAAGCAATAGGTCTGTTGTGGATATTTTAAAGAAATTTGTGGCAGAAGCAGGTTCCAGCTGGGATTTACGTTTACCGTTGGTTCTGATGGCAATCAGGTCGACTCCTGCCAAAGCAACAGGTGTTAGCCCCCATGAGGTCTTGACAGGTAGGAAAATGGTGTTACCACAACACCTACTATACAGAACACATGAGCAAACTCTAGTGAGTGCATCCACGGTTCATGAATATATTGATGAACTGAGGAGGCATTTGCAACATGCATTTGCTTTTGTGCAGAGAAATCTGGAAAGAGCTGTTGACAGTGCAAAGTCTTAATATGACAAAAAGACATCAGTAAAGGAATACAGTGTAGGGGATCAGGTGTACAAGTTTCATTTTGGAAAAAGTAAACAGAAAAATTCTAAATTTCTAGCAGCCTGGCAGGGGCCATTTCGAATTATAGATAAGGTTTCTCCTGTAGTGTATAAAATTTTGAAAAATGAAGGTGAAACAGCAATAGAGCAGTTTGTCCATGTAAATCAAATCAAACCATGCCATCCCAGACATGAGATCAGGCGGCTTGAGCATGTAGAAACAGATAAAATCACTTGAACACAAAAAGAGAAAATAAATGGGTACAATCAGGAGGCAGTGACAAAGAAGTTAAAAAGTTGATTGTTATGATGGCACATAAACACTGTAGTATATGTAAAATATAATATAAAATAAATATAAATAAATAAATAAATAAATGCACATATAATGGAAGCTCGTGGTTGGTGTGCAGAGAGAAAGTGTATTAAATATTGAATGCTGTTTTATATATGCTTGTTTTCTTTTAACTTGTATTTGATTTCAGAAAAAAAAAAAACAGAAAAAAAAAAAACGAAATATTTTTACCAAGCATGTTTTATTTTTGGCAAAAGGATGAAGTTGGTATTGTGCTATGTACTTAATCTGTTTATTTTCTATTTTGATTTAGACAATTAACATTATTTGGTCGGAGGTTCCGGGATCAGAGGCCACGGGAGACGATGGAGTCCTGGAGTCCCCTGGATGAAGACCAAAAGATGCCTGCCTCCAGGTGGAGGTGAAGACAAAATAACCGGAATGCCAAAAGAGATGACTACTGTGGATTCAAGATTGCCAAGATGAAAGAGTACTCGAATGGACCGAATAACATCGCTGGTCGGGACATACCAAAAGAGACAAAACAAAAGTTCCGGCATATGAAGTTCCACGTATTTATTATTTTAATTATTTATTTTAACTTGTTATATTACTTATTTGTTTTAGTTAGTTGTTTTATTTCATTGTTTTTAATTGACTTGGAAAATTTAAACTTAAAGTAATGCCACTTCCACTGAGAAGGCAAATGTGGAACACTTTATGAACTGATGGACTCAGATGAAATGTTGATTGCAAATTTTCATTGATGCACATGAATATTCATTTTGTTGGATTGCTATATTGTAAAAAAAAAATAGAACAAGTTGTTTTTAGGAATTGGCTTGGATTATAGCCAAGTTCTAAAAACAAAAGGAGGGTATATGTAAGGATATTTGGCGTGTTACAGTACAGAGTACAGTAATACTGCACAAGTAGCACATTTTTTTTTGCAGCACCACCACAAGGGTGCGGTGCATTGCTATATGGGTTACCAGATTAACAAGGAAAGACAGGCTATTCAGTCAAAAACGATTTTAACATATAAGATGCAAATCTATTTTTACAGTTAAAAGCACACGTGCTCATTTAAAAATGCACACTATTTTTCACCTGAAATGCCTATATTGCTAGAGACACATTTGAAAATTAACAGCTAACCTATTAACAATTAACCTGACTAATAAAACCTTATTTAACATAACCCACTAATAAAATGTGTTCTCCACTGCAGAATTAGGCATACTCTGAAAACCATTTAAATGCGTGTGCAGAGATTTTTTCTTCTCTTCTCTGCCAGATTCTCCGTGTTTTTGTGCACAGTAACTGCAGGAAGAAGGAAGTCAGATTTGCAACAATTGCAAATGTATAAGCGAAGCTATTGTTGAAGAGTAGGAGGATGAGAGATGATGGATTTCATTGGGACACGTCATACAGAGGGCTGAGAGGAAAGTTTTAGTGGGCAGTATCAGGGAAAAAGACAGGCAGACATCTTTCTGCACTATTGGGGAGAAGACCTGGCTGTGGGGCTCCTGACTGAATGCAGATTCCTGTGTCCTGCTGCAGTCGAGATTGGGGAGAGCTGAAAGAAGGACCTTTCCACTGGCTGAGGCATTCCTATCTGCAAAAGCTGAGAATTCCAGGCAATGACCCCGGTTTGAGAAGGCAAGCGTTCCTTTTTGCTGGAGTTAATCCAAGAGAGCCACATTCACAAAGAGAACAACTAAAAAGATAAGGTAATGAGAAGTGTGGGAGCTGAGTGTGTACGGTAATATGCAGTCAGTGTAGGATTCCTGTGCGTGTCTTAATCAAGTGCTAATGTTGCAATTTGAGTTTGTTCTCCGCCACTATCTTTGCAGTGTGTCACAGACAATGCTTTGACTGTACCATTTTATTTCTGTAAAGAATGAGATCGTTTTTAAATACAACTTTTATAATACAGAAAAATATTTGAAAACAGACGGGTGATGTTTATTGTTTACCATTACAATGCTGATGATGTGGGAAGATTTTTAAACAGTGCAATGGTCATTTTAAGACAGATGTGTGCATGTCAAAATCAGTATGAATAATTGTGAGTGACTGTAGCATAGCTTGTTGGAGGTACATGAGCCAACGGGAAGAGAGACTCTCTGAACATAGCTCCCTACCGTATATAAGGTAGTGGAAATTACCACAAGACTACCACATATAGCTCTCTGTCGTAAATAAGTCAGTGAGTTCGCCCATGGTGGCACACCAACACTATCACTGGAAAATGTGGTATTCCTAGAATGCAGGTCTGAGGTCTCTCTAGTGATCACACGAAAAATCTAAGCAAAGATAAGGGATTCTGGACATTGGGGCCACAAATAAAACAAGGGAATTATGCTCACCAAAATACCACCAACCACGTATACCAAATATGCAGGTCTGGGTGCTGAAATAATGCATGTCCATTGTATTATTGTTGCACATGGCCAAATCTGAATACAAAGAGTGATTATTGCTAAGTTATTTTTCGGCGGTAATAAAATACCGTCAGGCCCCAAATCTCCACAAAATACCCTACAGTCCGCACAGCTTTACTCCATACCTGAGATTTGAACTTGCTTGTGGTTTTCTTCACATACAAATCTTTTGCGCCCAGTAACACAGCTTCTAAACGATTACCTTAAGAAATGCATTAGTTTTTGTTTAAACCTGTGCACATCTGTGGTAAAGTAATCCTCACAATCGACCTCATTACGAGTTGGGTGGTGCGGGTTAAATGCAGCATTATTACCATATATCACTATATTAGCGATATTAGTTGGATGGAAAGTTGGAGGATTCACCTGCAGCCATGAGCAGGAGGTAAATTTAACAACTTTCCGGCCGATTTCAGCTGAATTACCACAAACAGTATTACCACTGTGGTAATTCTGCTGAAATGTCCCATTGAGTCCAAAGGACTGAAAATAAATGGGGACTAACACCGCCACCACCACTTTTAATCCAGCGGTAATAGCGTTGGACCAAGTGGCAGTAAGAGTAATTATGTTTGGTGGTATCTTGGCGTATTTACCGCTGAGATACCACCAAACCTATAAGGAAGCCCAGTACCACGTACACTACACTGAAAACCATTCAGAATGCAGGGAACATAAGCCTGTGTTCCTTGCATTCCTGCTGGCATGGCCTTTGCTTACTTTCATTTACAATTAGTTACCTTTCCTGACACCATCTGTGCACCTGTGTTGCCAACTTTGCTCTTAAAGTGGGTCTTTCTGAGACACTGGTCTGCATTATAAGTTTGGCGGTCCGGTAAGCTACCGGTACCGTTGTTACCGGACCGGAAAACTATGAGTTCTGCTCGCGGGTGCCTTCCCGCCCGCCCGGTCTGACCTGGCGAGCATACCGGCACCCGCGAGCAGAGCCTGTTGGATGCACCGGCACCATTCACGAATGGTGCCGGTGCAACCAGCCTCCCCATTCCCATTGAGCCCTATGGGGTTCAAATGGGAATGGGGAGCATTTTTTTCCTGGCGTCCACGAATGGGCAATTACCTGGTCCGGCAAGGCCGTTATGACCCGGTAATTGGCCATTCGCGGGCACCGGAAAAAAATGATACAGGCGGCAGCCGTGGTGGTTTTACTGGCACGGCTACCGCCAGTATCATAATGAGGCCACTCTGCCGTGTATCTCTATGGGGAATTCCACAAAAATGCATAGAGGGAAAAGTAAAAAAGCCATTTGCTAAGAGGAATCAGTGAATGCTGCTGAGGAATGTTCACTGTTTCGGCATGCTGTACCGGTTGGTAAAGTATTAGAGGCCCTCTAATGGGACTATTGACTCGAGTTGGCTGCCGTTACTGGCTATTACACACCGCTATTTTAGGTTTTATCGCCAAAACCTATGCTGCATAATTTCTTTCCATGGCATTAAGTGTTCCTGGTTCTCAGACGTAGCAAAAACTGTCAAAAGCCCTCAACACGGGTTCCTGCTGGGTCCCCCTTTTCTGTCAATATCAGCCATGGTATTTAAGATGCCTGGGGAGAGCTCCCCCTTTCTCTTCGCCGTAGTTCCCTGACCTTCTTGCCTGCGGGCTGCTAATGGGTATACAATCGAGCAAGCGCGGGCCACGTCAGTGCACCATAGGCAAACATAGTATGTTACATGGCGCAAAGACCCTTAGGCGTGCAGTAACACTCTCTTCAGTCTTTTAGCACATTAGTTCATGGGTTTGCTTTTAGATATTAATCCGTTTAAACGATTCTGTGAATTCGCTCAAGCATTGGGCACACAAATTAAAACAATTCTGCACATGTATCTTTAAGCAAAGGTATGCAAGTTCTGCGTAAAATGTTGACACATTTTTTTAAGAAGTTTATAAACTCTACGTTTCTGTGTAAAATCAATTCATATTACACCTTTTACAATGTTAGACTTCACATTTCGGCGGAAGGTATTTCTGCCATTTCCTTGGTATGCTAAAGACCAGCCATTGGTGTCCCAGGTCAGTGGAGACCACACGTTTCCCTGACGCTGCTCGGGTTGCGCGTTTCATGCTTTAGACAGAACTTGCGAGCTGCCACGGTCCATGCGCGAGAATCTCATTCACTCCTGTGTGGACCTTTACTCTCTGGGAGTTATAGTCCGTGTTAATAATAGGAAAGCAAATCCACAGCTGCCAGAATTCCGTGACTGAAGCCAGGACTGCAGGACCTACTCTCCCGTGCCCTAAACTGAGAGCCCTGTGTTAAGGAACGTACAGATAGGCATCAACCATCTGCAACCCCTATGTTTCTATGGGTATTTATATTCATGGAAGACTAGAGTGTAAATTATGATTCCTTATTCTGTTAAATTGAATAGCCATACTGAGCCAATTAGTTGGAGCAAAGAGTTTTTTAAATATAAACACAACTATAATTTTATCTAACATTGTTGGATATAATGTAGAAATTTAGAGTTTGTTGTATTAGTAATCAGGGTTGGCGCCGCAGCCAATCTGCTTGCTCAGATCGCAGGCTGAATCCCACGTTCCAAACCCACATCCCAAGCAAATTGAGAACTGAAAGCATCCGCCCGGCCATCTTGCCCCCCACCACGAGTCTATCTCCCCCTCCCCACCACGTTTACCTGATTCCTGTAGCAGCGGCGGCGCCAACACCGCTCCTGCATCCCAGGTCGGCATGTAAATGGGAGAGGGACTCGGCATGTCGAGCCCCGTCTTCCATTTCCAAGGCAGCCATGTTAGGTAAGTATTTGTTTGAATTAATGGGATGCCGTGAGTGCACGTCCCATTCATTCAACGTAAGAGATTGCTATCAGCACCAGGTTTGCGGATTAGAAATTTGGGGCACTTATAGCAATAACCCCAGAGCCAGCAGGCCGGATCGGTTGGTAACAGCGCTGGGCCCCATTGTTAATACCCTCACTTCGATCTGGCCTATAACTCGGGCTCTGGGTCATTACCACCCGATCTGACCCCCGGCTCGGGTGTTAGTGCCATAATAAGTGTTGCACATTTTGGAGTTCGATAATCTCAATATATACAACAGAGTTATTAATGTGTATGTAGCACAATACACACAACACAAAGTACAGTAGTAACCCACACGAAAAATAAAAGCTTCTGAAGGATCGGTTGGATTCCGTCCTCGGGTTATTTCTACTCAATGCAGAATGTAGATGTTTTGGTAAATTATCTGGCATTTATTTGACTTGTTCTGGTCATTGTTTTTTGTGTCAGTCTGTTGTAGGAGGAGAGGTGGGTTTCAGAACTGGCTTCCCTGTGTCTTTAATGTATGATCCCTGGCAGCCATCCCATCTCTGTGCCTCTGTCCACCTCTCTGGCAACATTGGGAGTCCATCAAATAATTTCCTTTATAAGAACCAAGTGGTATATTAAAACTAAAAAGAAACTCGACCATTCTATCCTGTTTGAACGAGTTTAGGGGCAATTTACCCTGCATTTTTCTGCTATACATATGTCTCTTCACTTACAATATTTGTAATCAGAACACTGGGCATACTGAACGCGAAACATTAAGGGCCCGATGCATGGAATTATTTGCATGGAAAAAAGTGTAGTTGCACGCCAAACTTTGTGCAAATCCGTGTTCGTCAATTCATGGAATCGAATGTGCAGTACTTTTCTTGGACTTGCATGGAGTTTGCACATGTGGCACGTCTCTGCGAGCCGCCGAGGGCCTTGCACGAGACTCCATGCAGAGCTTGGGCGTGGCTTGCACAGAGGACTGGGAAGGGGGCGGAACATCAAAAATGGGGAAGAACTTGCTAAAAAGTGGGCGCTCCGAGGGACAGCCTGCAGGCAGTCCCTTGCACGCCCACAATTGGGTGGCATGAGATGTATAGATGGATTCAACGCACAACCTCTCAGCCGGGAAATGGCCACGCAAGTCCTTCATACTATCTGCCACCCGAAGGCAGGCGTAAGTACACTTGTGCATAGGAATCTCAGCGTGGAGGTGGGGTTGCATGTCAGATATAGGGGTGTGTGCACTCTTCTGATCTAACATATGGGTGCGCATACGCAGTTTATTACGGTGCAGGAAAGGTTTGCGCAGATTTCCTGAGTAATTACTGAGTTGTGATTTTTGGTACGTATGTTGTCGAGGTGCCGGATTCAGTTACAGGGGACCCCGCCCAGTGTGCCCGAGATCCAGGCCTGCTTGTGGGGGACCGCACACACTATTTGATGGGTGCGGGTATTCGCGCCCAGTGGAGGGAATAACGGTAGCTGTTCTGGCAGTTTATGCTTTGCGTGTGGGTGTGTCGGGGGCATTCCGTCCGCAACTTGCGATTACGGTTACTTTGCTCTGTCAATTACATGAATACACAGGGTGCACATTTTTCATTTTGCACTCAGGCTCACACAGTGTCCTTCTTGGCGCACAGCCCTTGCAGGATTTCTGTGCACATATCCATGAATCAGGCTCTAAGGGTTCACAATCTGAACAGGCTGGAAGGTTTGGGCAATTGATCTCATGAAACTTAACACAATGCTGAATAATTTTGATTAATCCATAGAACCTACACATCATCACACTTTACGAAGTTTCTTTCTCTCATGCAATATTTGCTAGTGCAACTCCGTTTGAGTATACAGCAGGAGAGATCGAAGAAAATAAAAATAAATAAGCAGTACCATTTATCTCCACAAGAGGGCGCCACAACAATCCTCTGCATTCTAGCCACCTTATTCTAGCATGCAGGTTGTCCAAATCCAGGCCTCAAGGGCTGGGTCCATGCAGGGTTTTCAGGACACCCCTCATTAATATTCATGAGGTAAAAGTGCATACAAGGATTCTAAATGTATGCACATTTTTACTCATGAATATTAATGAGGGATAAAATAAAAACTCGTCAGAATCACGGTCCTCAAGTCCCGGAGCTGGACAACTCTCTTGAGGGAAAGTTTACCAGTGCTGTGGCTGACAACAGTTGCGTCCATTTGGACCATGACTGGAAATGGACCAGAGTGGGAAGGGTACCAAGAATGTATTTTTGCTAGCTGGCCCATTTCAAAATGATTTTTGGGGTCTGGGGGGCACTTACCTACAGATGGAAAAACCTGACTGGACATGTTAATAATAAAAATGCATTGGTTCAAGGTTTTCAAATGCAAAAGGGAAGTGAAATTAACAATGTTTTTTGGGGCACAAGTCGTTTCAGTTGGTGTCGTTTCATGTCCCTGGAGCAAGTAGCAGATCACAGAATTAATATATCGTATGGAATGAGAAGAACGAACTCCACGCAGCGTAGGTAAAGGCAGCTGTGTGGGGCAATGATTATAATAGAGAATATGCTTCCTAAGCCAAATGGCAAAGGGTAATAATCCCTGGTTTTGCCATTGAGTTTACAAAACATGAGCCCCACCTTGAACTTCATTAATCTTTGTCATAGTCACTGTCCCACACCAAAGGACTAAACGCAGGATAACATGTGTTGTGTTAATGGAGTACCTTCCTTTTGGAGAAGGTTGCCTTTAGCCAATGAAGGCACATTTACACAACCATTCGCATGTGAAGGCTGGTGCGTCCTTACAGAATACATGCATGCCATCAACCCCACTATGTGGCTTTGTTCCGTGGCAAAATCTTAGATAAATGAATGAAGAGACTGTGTGGCTGAAGATTATTAACAAACAGGTTTATTGGCTCCTGCACAACAGAACAAAGAAAGGCAGCCAACAAGTCAATTTAAACCATAAATGACCACTTAAGAAAAGCTTTAAACGCATGGTCTAGTAAAAAATGTTATTTAAAAAATAGATAGGCAACATAAAAAAAAAAATACTAGCATTCTCTTTTTTAAAACTTCCTATGTAAAATTTTGAGCTATTCAAGCTCAAAATTCGCAAAAGCAAGCACACGGGCGCATCCATTTTGTGAAATGGATGTCCTCCTGTGCTGGCTTTTGCTTTTGCGGCACTAATGAAGGAAAAGCCAGCCAGCTGTAGTAAACAAAAGCTACCGCTGGGTGGCTTTCCCTTCGTTAGTGCTGTACGCAGAGGACGGGGACCGGAGACCAGAGCAGGAAAGCTGCAGCTGAATCTCGGTAAGTGCTATTTATTTTTTAAAAAAAGAAGCACGAGCTGCGTTTTTTTTTCTAAGTTTTCCGGGCTGGAGGAGCCTGGAAAACTTAGAAATAAAACCGCAGCTTTAAAAGCGTATTTATGTTTGCGGTCGCTTTTGAAGCGACCGCAAACATAAATACAACGTTATTGTGTTGGAAAACGCGGCGGTTTTTCTTTCCAAGTTTCTCAGGCTCGTCCGGCTCGGAGGAGCCTGAGAAACTCAGAAAGAAAAACCGCAGCGTTTTCCAACACAACCGCGTTGTGTTTCTTCCTGTATCTGCTTTGAATGGCTCAAAATTTTACATAGGAAGTTTTAAAAAAGAGAATGCTAGTATTTTTTTTTTTATGTTGCCTATCTATTTTTTAAATAACATTTTTTACTAGACCATGCCTCTAAGCTTTCTTTGTGAGTGTCCAAGGGGGGTCCTCAAGGTGTTGAGTCTATTTCAATTGAAAATATTCCAAGGTCCGGATGTCAAGTCACATCATGTTAGATTTTGCTATTAGGTGGATGCGATAGTATTGCACTGGAGAATCAAAGGGCCAGATGTCGGGCCTGGCTCTAAATCATTTTAGATTTTGCTATTAGGTGGAGCTATCACTTAATAAAAGCTTTAAGGTCTATTTGTGAGTGTCAAAGGGGGTCTTTAAGGTGTGGACTCTGTTTCAATTGAAAATATTCCAAGGTCCAGATGTTGAGCCTGGATCCACATCATTTTAGATTTTGCTAATATGTGAAGGCGTTAGTATTGCGCTGGAGAACAACTGGGGAGAGGTGGCATGTGAGGAGCAGACACAGCTTGTGGGTGTTGTTTGGTGATTTACCCAGCCATTGATTGACCATGGCCATGATAATCCCTATGCTCATTCCAAACCACTACCTCCCCCTCCTCTCACAGAAACACGTCCTTCTGGAATCTCTGTGAGCTAGCTCTATCAAGCAGTAACAGCAAACATGCCCACCAGTTTTATTTCTAAGCTGTCTGATTTGAGTTAAAGGCTCAATTGCTGCTTTAAATCTGCTACTGTTGTAATACAAATGTCTTAACCAAGTGTACCTTCATCCACTTGATTTCTATCTGATCCTTGCATTGAAGGCTTGTAAAAAACAAGGATTAGCAAAGCCAATGGTTTTGGTTTGTTTGTAAGAAATCGCCTCATCCCAGCAGCAGCAGGGACAATATCAGAGAAACCAACCACTGATGGACTAGGCGATCAGGTGATTAAAGCGTGTGTTATCCCTTCTGAACTTCCCAGGGGCATCCAGCCAGGGGCGTTCCAGTTGAGGGCAGAACAGTGAAGGTTGAAGACAAGCCCTTGACCAGCATCATTGCTTCTTTGCTTTTGCCTTTCTCCTTGTTGCACCTGTGAATACCTAAAGCTTCCTAATTGCTGTGCTGTCTCTCCACATGGGTGCTACTAACCTATAATGCATTCACCCCTGCTCTTCCTGCTGCTCTTCCTACTCACCGCTCCTTACACTTTCTTCAATCATGCTACAACTTCCTCCTTTCCTATCCCTATTATAAAGCTCACAACTCGAATCTCCCACTACTCCATTTCTCTTCCACCTCCTTCCAACAAACAAAGCTGACAAGCTTACCACACCTCCTCTCACACCTATCCCCCTCGCCTCACTCCCTCTGAGACTCGACTTCTCTTCTCTTGCTTACCCCATCAACTGAGCATTGCACTCTAGAATGCTCAGGCTGTATTCAACAAAACCTCCTTTATCACTGACTACTGTCACTTCAGCTCTCCTGCCCTAGACCCTCTTGCTATCACTGAAACCTGTATTTCTCCATCTGACACTGCCACTCTGGTGGCCCTGTATGACTCCAAACTATCCTTAATTCACTCTCCTTGACTGCGAGAGCTGGAGGCGTCAAACACCTACCCTCTTTCCACCTCAATGCCTCACAAATCTCAAATGCCATTTCCTCTCCTTCCTCTTTTGAATTCACCATCTCTACTATTGCTCTGCCTCACTTGGTTCACGTCATCTCCATCTATTGCCCTCCTGGTCCACTAAACAGCACCTCATTCTTTTAGGTGACTTTAACGTTCCCTCCCAAGCCACTTCTCAGAAATCTGAACTTCAGTATTTTCTTAGTGACCATGTTCTCCACTCTATCCATATCTACCTACCCACACAGGGGGGTAACTCTTTGGATCTCTTATTCACCTCCACCTCTCTCTCAGCCTCTAATACTACTGTCACACTCTCCATGTCTGATCACTCAATTGTTTCCACCACCCTCTCCTTTCCACCCTCTGACCTTTGCTCACCACTTGCTTCACCTATTAAATTAAATGTAAACCTTCTGACATTGCCCCCTTTCTCTCCAATCAACAATTCTCACTCTCCTCCTTCACACCTGATACCTCTTCCACCAACACTTCCTTCTCCAGCGTCCAATCCCTACTACATGACTCATTTTCCTCTCACTTTCCACTGCTTACTTTCAACCCTAAATCTCAGCATCCTCAACCATGGGTCACCCCATTCATACACTCTCTCCGCAAGGCATGCCTCATCTGCTGTGCAAATGGAGGCGTAACCATTTACATGAGGACCTCCAACTCTACCTCTGTGCCCCAAACTCTTTCAAGTCCACTCTTGATAGAGCCTAAAGGGAATGCTACCTAACTCTCATTGACTCTCACTCCAACCATCCTCGCCGGCTACGGGCACCCTAAATTCACTCCTCCTAAGTCTATGGGCCTCATTCCGAGTTGGGCGGTAAGGGATACCGGGCACCGGTAAGGAGACCGGTGCCGGTAATCCTTTACCGCCCTACTACAAGGTCCCTTAGCGGGTCCCTCCAATAACGCCTGGTCTGACCTGGCATTATGGATGGGACCTGTTAAGGGACCAGGGCGCAAATAACAGGCTTGACATACGCGAGCCCGTTATTTGCGCCCTCCCCATTCCCATTGAGCCCTATGGGGGCTCAAATGGGAATGGGGAATGGCATTTTCAATGGGGACTTACCGGTCCCTCAAAGGTCGGACTACACTGGTAAGTCCCCATTGAACTAGACTGGTGCCAGACACGTTATTGGTGGCAGTCATGGCGCAAATAGCACCATGACTACCACCAACCTCGGAATGAGGCCCTATGACTATCAACTCCACTCTCACAGCTAATGACCTAGTTGAATACTTCACTGCAAAAATTACCAAAATTAGAGACTCTATCCTGTCCTTCCTCACACTCCCTCCTCTTACTTTTACATTCAGCCTACTCTATCATAATCACCTGCCTCCATCTACCACTTCATACTAATACTGACGAAGATAGCAATCTCTTGTACCCCTTCAGACCCTCTTGGTCCTCATCTAGCCAAACCTATTGCCCTTATAGTGGTCTCTCACATCGAGGAACTCTTCAACCTGTCCTTTGACTCCACTAGCTTTCCCTCTGTTTTAAAACAGCAATGGTCATCCCTCTCCTACGAAAGCAAGGGGCTCCCCCGAACCTACCGTCTAACCTTCGCCCTGTGTACATCCTTCCACATGACTCTAAAGTGCTTGAAAGGGTTGGATTCAACCGTCTTACCAATTTCTTAGACATTCACAACATTCAAGACCCCCCCTACAAGCAGGTTTCCGCTCCTGTTACTCCACAGAAACTGCTCTCATGAATGTGTTCAACTTCATCTCCTCTCCTAAGCACTCCAACCTGTCCTCTATCCTATTTCTCCTTGACCTGTCTACTGCCTTTGACACTGCTGATTACTCTGATCTCCTTAATACCCTCTTTCTTCTTGGGATTCACAATCAAGCCCTTGCCTGGATTGAATCTTACCTTGCACCTTGCCAATTCTCTGTCTCCTGGAGCAACAACACCTCTCAACCCACTCCTCTAACTGTTGGCGTTCCCCAAGGTTCTGTCTTGGATCCACTCCTCTTTACACTCTACACCTCTGCTCTTGGAGCACTAAACGTCTCCTTCGGGGTCACGTACCAACTCTTCATGGACGACACCCAAACCTTCTCTTTTCCTGAACTCTCCTCTGATCTCTCTATCAAAATGTCAAACTGTCTCTGCCATTAAATATTCGATGGCCTTGCACTCTCTAATGTTAAACTCTACCAAAACAGAGGTACTCTAGTTCCCACCTGACACTCTCCCCTACTCTTCTTCAGCTAGAAACCTCAGTATCATCAATGATGCTTCTCACACCTTCTCTACTTTCATCTCCAAAACTGGAACAACAGCTCCATTCAATCTCCTAAATGTTAGGAAAATCAGGCACCTCATTCTTTTCAAAACCACCAAGCATCTCTTAAACACTGTTGTCTTCTCTAAACTGGACTACTGTGCCAGTATCCTCTTTGATCTCCCCAACAATGCTCTTGGTCCTCTCAACAAGTTCATTAACGTTGATACTAGGACTCTCTTTGAACTCCATCACACCTACTTCCTCGTACTTTCACCATGCTGGATGGCTGATGATGCAAAACAAGGCCAGATTTACATTTCTTCTCCTGGTTCACAAATCTATCCACAGTAAGGCACCACTGTATATATCCTCCTCTAGGCAACTCTATAAGCCTTATCGTAATCCCTGCTCTGCTTGCTTGACTACCCTTGTGACTCCTCCGCCTCCCTGTGCTTCTCGCTTCTGCTCTTTCTCTCTTCTTGTTGCACTTGCATGTAATTCTCTTCCCCTGGACACCTGAGAAACAGTCCACTTGTATTTGTTCAAAACCAAAGTAAACACCTACTTCCTTGCCCCTAAATTACCCTCTTAACCCACCCCTCACCTACTTGCTAGTTAACATTTCTCCCTCCCCTCTAACCTGCCTCTGTCTCTCACCTCTTCTGCCTCCATTCTAGCACTTCATCCGCCATGGTCACGTCATGAGCACAGCTGGCCGTACTGCCTACCTGCACTTAAAAATGTCCAATGTTTGTTGTCCTTAATCTATGTATGTACACTTATGTATTGTCCCGGGTGGCAGTTCCATTTACTCCCCTCCACAACCTTATCAGAATGTCCCTCAAACTCACCCCATTGCAAGAAGCTCACTGCTTTCTGCCAAATCTTATTTCTTAATCTGATCAAAAGAGCATTTGTTCCTCCTGTATATATAAATACATAAATAAATAAATATTATGCTTTTGCCAGGTGCTGCTATTATATGCCCAGGTAATCACACAATTTTCCAGCTGTTGACATCTTATGACCATATAGTACTGTTATGGCAATGCCTGGCAAATGTTTAGCCCATTCTTACACAAAAGCCAAAACTGTTAGCTCTGCAACTCAGAAGAGTCATTTATGACTCCTCCTATCGTCACCTGCGAGGCCAAGAACCTTGCTGTCACCTTTGATTCCACACTCTCCTTCTCTGCCCACATCGCTGATGTATCAAAAAAGTCAAACCTCCTACTGCACCTCCTCAGAGGTACTCTTCCTTTCCTCTCATTCCCCCAGAAGCTCACAGTCTCCCAAGCTCTGGTTCTCTCTAAGCTGGACTATTGCAACAGCCTCTTTCTTAATCTACCTGCCTATACTCTCCGCCCTTTACAACTTATCCAGAACAGGACTGCAAGACTTGTCCTTGGCCTCAAGCCCTGGGATCGTATCTCTCCAGCTCGGAAATCTCTCTATTGGCTCCCAGTGGATGCAAGGATTACATTCAAAACCCTCTCCATTGTCCACAAGGCTTTCTGGGGCCTGGGTCCAACACACCTTCAGCTATCCCTCTGCAAATACCTCCCATCTCGAGCACTCTGCTCCTCTACCTCTAACTCCCTCAGGGGAGGTAGATCTCTGTCTTCGGCGGGTGCCTCCCTCTGGCACAGCCTCCCTGCCACTCTAAAACTTGAGGAGAACCATCTCTGGTTCCGGAAGCACCTCAAAACCTTCCTCTTCTGTCTTCTCCTCCCCTCTCCCCTGTTGATTCTACTCTCCCTCATCACCATGCACCTGGCCACCCTCTGTCCTCTGGGCTCAGGTACCTGTTTATCTTGCCACCGTCACGCACTGCCTTCGGGCCACCCCTTGCACTGGGGTCTGTATCTGTACCCATACAGCCCTCCCCTTTTCTTCCTGCACTTTCAGACCTACCCGGCCTGCTGCCATAAACCCAGCACTTGCCACTTGCTGGCTGCACTTCCATTGTTTGTTGCCTTTTTATTTATTATTTTATTATTATTTTAGTTTTTTTTCCCTTCTCGCTCCGCACTCTCCTTTTGATCCCCCTTCCATGCACTTCTCCCCCTTCTCCCTCTACCCTGCACTTGCACGTTCTCAATGTCACTGGGCCTAGTAAAATCGTTCTTTTTGTTCTCCCCTGTTCCCTTTCCCTGCCTGGTCGCGCTCTGAAACACTTGTGTATGAGCGCGATAGAAATTAAATATCAATCAATCAATCAATGTACGATAACGCACACAGGGACCAACTCATTCTGAGAGCTAGACTTCCTGGCTCTGTTCCCCAAGAACACTTACACGAATAGCTGAGGAAATGTCATTAGCTTCTCAGACGTGAAGGAGATTACATTTGAAATGTCTCCTTATAGTTAATATGACTGCCCATTACTTTTCCTTTGTGAAGTCAGTGTCGCTGTTTAAGAAATCCCAGGGACAATACATGTAGTGCTGCGGTTTTAAAAGTGTGTAAGCATTACCATCTAGTGGCTAAAAGGTTGAAGTGCAATTAAGTATTTTACCAACTCTGAAGATGTATTTGCCCTCTGGCCTAGAGGTGCCACACATATCTTTGCCTAAATGAGAGTTGCCTTAACTAGAGTGATCTAAAGTATATGATTGACAATTAATATAGATATATACAAGCATGCAGGCAGGCACATTTCCCAAACTCTCACGATCAAGTCGAATACTGTTTATTGGGTAATCCACCATTTCAATACAAATTAAAAAAAAATACAAAACATATGCAGCACACAGACATTTAAAATAAAGTAACTGACATGCTCCGGAGAAGGCACACATTGATCCAATAGAACAATCTCAGATAGTGGTTTTATCAAGACATTAAGCATTAAAAAAACGCTCATTTACAGAGTCATCGCATTTGTAATATGAATAATTACATACAAATAAATAAAAATGATTTCTGGTAAAATGTATCTGCCAAAGGTGGTGAACAATTGTAAAATATTCGCTGTAAAAGGGCCATCGTAGCCAGACTCAACAAAGAGGGTAGCATACAATATCATGAAAGTAGTGACACAATGGGGGTGCTTACCATTCTGGCTAGACACGAGGTGGGGAGGGCGAAAGATAGGAGGCAGGAGAGAGGAACGTGAATAGACAGAGGGAAAATATAGGATGTGCGAGATGACAGGAAGAGAGCGAGATTGAGAAATCGAAGGAGATGTAGGAGAATTTAGGGGGAGAGGGCTGCAAACTGAAGGACAACAGAAGTGCTTAGTTTAACAGCCACATTTTCAAGAGTTTCCCAAAGTGGAACACGGATGTTGTGTGTCAGATTTGGAGGGGCAAAGGTTCAACGTTTTCCGAGGGGGCGGGGGGGAGAAATATCCCCCGCTGATGTGTGTGCAGTCAGGGACGCTTGGGATGAGTGGGGGGGGGGGGATTTTGGATCCCATTGCCAAAATATTTGGGCACACTGCCATGCTGGCATTTAAAAGCTAGGCCATGCCACTTGAAGGAGTGCTTTTCTTTGACTGGAATCTAGTTTTTCTGAGTCCAAAGATGAGTTGCAACAGCGTTTTCGACCCCTTTGGAGTCTTGTGGTTGGGTCAGCTGGGTCTTGGCCAAAGTGGAATTGACTAAGGACCGACAGCTGACAAGTGCTGCTCATTGAGAAGAAAGCAGTGATGTCTTTATGGTCTTAAATTGGAGAAAGAAAAAAAAACAGGATTCCACGACTGTTCTAGTTTTGGTGCTTATGTCCAGGCCGGCATTACAAACAAAGTTCACATTTCTCACTTTATTGGAGATGGGTAGGGGTGAGCGTGATGAGAGGGAGTTTTTTGTGCAGGAGGTGTTTTAGCTTGAGGCAATTGAGGGGCACAATGGCCTTCGTTGCCAGAGATGAGGAGGTACATGTGTGTGCGCACTGCACAGCAGTGGGCTTTATTGAAGAAGGTAATACTGCTGTTTGTGGTAAGTGGCACATTGTTACAATACTGCCAGTTAGACAAGGACCAAATCCTGAGAAATCTACTACTGTTGTTTACTGCCAATTAACTATCACTATTAGACCTACCACCAATACTAAATACATCGCTGCCATTAATCCTCATCATAGAAAATATGACACATTAACATTGTAATTATTAACACTGACTGTAAGATAATATCTGGTCGGGTATTTAAAATTGGTAATCCATTAGCAGCACGTGCCACGTTCATTGCGTGTTAGGAGTTGTCACGAAGCACACTTCTCATTGTGGGTCTTTTTTTCGTGGGAGTCCAACCCCAGAAAGGTGCGGTTGATGTTTGCCAGTAATATTTCACTGCTGATTTGCAAAACGCGTAGAATTTGTGGTGCTGCAGAGAATGCACAGTGATGTGAGTTCCACCGGTGGTTTGGTTAACAGCACCACCAGTGATCAGGCGGTAGTTACCAAGGGCGCTATTCGTCACTGGCGATAATTCCTTGCCATCGGTTTCAATGCAAAATACTGATATCATCAACATCATCACAGATGTTCCCTTGATTCTGTGTCCTGCAGGACATGGGAAGACATGTCCAAATACAAAGGATGTCCTAGTCGGTGTACTCAAAACACATATTTATTGTGTAGTGCCCATTAGTCCTTCAGCGACATGGGCTTCCTGCCTTTAGAGCTTCTTGAAGGCTAACATTTAAACAGTAAGCCAAGTGCCAGGGCATAAGGCGATACGAGGATGGCTGTGGTTTTACTCAAATATTAAAAACTAGTCCAGGCAAACATAGGTGTTTGTAAATTAATAGTGATAAAAGGCTCATTCCTTGTCCAAAATACTACTCAATACTGTCAAGGGTTTTGACCCATGTTGAATCAATAGACTGGGTAGATGTGGGGATGAGCTGTCGCCGCCCATTATTCTATCCCAGAACAAACTAAATCAATAGACTGGGTGGATGTGGGGATGAGCTATCGCCGCCCACATTCACGCCAGAATAGGAGAACTGCGCAGTTGGCACGAGACCACTCCAAAGATACAACCTTCTTGTGGGGAATTAATTTTCTTAATCCCAAAAATGGTTGCATTACCAGTACTCACCACTATCAGAAAGCCGGCTTTTTAAAACCACCAGACTTTTGTGTAAAACTGAACAAATGAAACAAAACTAGACCAAGGAAAGACTTGCTAAGAGGTGGATACAATGTAAAACTATATTCTGAAATGACTTGAAGGAAGTAATTATTTAATGTATATGTAAAAATTGTAAGTGATTTAAACTGGGAACAAAAAGTGACATTTAGCTGAAACCTGGCTTAATGAAACTGAATTCCGCCTGACAACTACCCCCGACAGGAGTTGATACTGGATCAACAGCTGTGTTCCCAGGCCTGGCTGCCAGGCCAGGCTGCATCCTGAGGTCACATGGCCCTGTTGATTAGATTAGGGGTGGAGCAGCTGGGGACTACAGGGAGTTGAACAAAGGACTGTCCTGGACTCAGGCAAATGTTATATTGGGGGCGTCGTAAAAGTGTCTTCCTCTTAGGGGAAACTGGGAGGGGCAGTGCCTCTGCTAGCAGCTGAGCTTGGGGGAAGTGGATAAACCAGTTATTCCACCCTGTGATGTGGGAAGCCACACCCCTTTTTGACCAGGGCATAATTTTAAAAAGATAGATAACTCAAAGTGCGGACTTGTCAGAATTATATAGGTAATATCATTATTTTTGTGATTTTTCTGTGAACATTTTGAGATGCGTTAGGACCCTGTGGTGTATTCTGGGGGGTTGCTAGCGGAAAATAGGGTCCCACTCCAAATGTCTGCATGTTAAAAATCTGACACTTCATCACTTAATGTCCATACTCCTTGCGCACACGTGTTTAATTTTGGGTAAATGTCCGATATTGCAAAACCAGTTAAAAAGCGCAAAATGTTGTCATTTTTTAATGCAAGCCCCCAGGAAGATCAGAGGCGGACAAGCATGGACCATAAGGAATATATAATGTGCACATGTAATTTCAACAAATTGTATATCTGGGAAGGATGTATTTGAATCAAATATAGATTTGTGGGCAAACTGACAAGTGGAGGTTCCTCTGACCATAAAACCTACAGCATCACTCTGACTCACATTTCCTTCCCCCAATCAAGGGAGAGAGGAGGAATTGGCCAATGACAAGTAGAGAGGGGCAGGCTTAGCTAGGCCCAGGCACACACCCATTTTCAAAACACATACAAAGAGACTGCTGGGACAGGTAGATTCATTCAATTCCATTTGCTGCAGAGCATGCTGACCGACGACTTCACATCCAGAGATCCAGACTTCAAATCCATCAATCTCCAAAGACCAGAACTTTACTTCAGAACTTAAAGCAAGGGCCTAAACCCACAAACTGAGAACTCTTCTCAGCATGCCTCAGCAACCTTAAAATCATTTGCGAACTATTCCACAGCCGGGCTGAGCTGTTGATTCTGGCCTGAAACCCTGCGCCAGAAAGATCCAGAAGCAGTGCTGTACCCAGAGAAAGCAGAGAGACCCAGAGACCAGACCAGAGATCCAGAGTGACCCAGACCGCTGTGAGCAGAACCAGAGAGCTGACCCAGATCACTGTGAAGTGCCGAGACCAGAACCGGAGTCCAGTCCAAACCCTGACCAGATCCGTGGCGAGGCCTATTTCAAATTTATATTGTGAGTGCCTAGCAGAACTGTGCAAAACCAATCTCTTAGTTAAAATAATCTAATCCAAACTATTTTAACCTAAGTAGAACAGCCTCCTAGAAATCGTGTCATTTGTCATTTGTAAAGCTGCACAACTGTCACCTGTCAATTCTGAAGCTGCAAGCTGTCACCTGTCATTTTGAGTTTACTTTAAATCCGAAAAACTACCTTTATTTCATTGTCCGTATCTCTGGAACCGTTTGGGCTATTCAACTTTCATCTGAAAGCTTAGAATATAGGCTTTCCAACGAACCTAGAACCGACTTCCTACTCCTTATACTTTTGCCGTAATCACGATTCACGCACTCGCAAATTTTGCCCCGATTTGCGATTTGGCCTGATTTCTTTACCTGTAAAAAGATAGCAGCTTTTTGCTTTCCTCTGCTTAAAATTTGTTTGCCTCTTAATAACCATCCCTGAATCATTGCTAAAGTGAGCCTGAGCTCATCCCAAGTATCTCTCACTCACCCTGAACCTCCTAAAGGGAATTAAAAGCATTTTCAGCATATTTCTCACTTCATTGCCACCACATTCAAAGCACTTGGGCCTGTGTTTTAAAACTCATACCGGTTTTCTCTAAGCTTGCTGGGGTGGGAATTGAATTTCGTATTGTATTTGATTGCATTCCTGAGAACTGTGTGTGTTACTTCCATCTCCTTCCATTTCTTACATTGCATAGTGGAGGGGGGTGAATTGCCAGAGAAAAAGTGATTATCTTATCTTTTGCTAAAATCATATCAAGTATTTCTGTACTGCATTTTATTCCTCATTGCTTTTCCCTTGAAATCATAAAAGTATTTTTGCTACTTTATCCATCCTATACTAACTCCTCATTGATTATAAAGAAGTGTGCTAGTGTCAGATTACCCATTGTTGATTAACATTATATTTATAAGGGCGATATCGATTATTAATTTATTATAAAAGCGTGGTATCTATATTTTGTTTTATTTCTCAAATAAACCGTTTAAACTTGCAAAACAGAACTACTTCTTGGCTCAGTGGGGTCAGGGGGATTCTAAGAGAGGGGTGTTATATAGGGGTAGTCATCCAGAACTCATGAACTGGACATAAAGATATATCAATAAGGGTTTCCATTCAGTATCCCAGACTAGGCATTGACTTAGTTGTAGTGTTGAATTGAATCCTCTTACAAATTGGGGGCTCCTAGCCGGGGATTCCGGATTAGACCTATCACTTGTGCAGATTAATACAGTGTGCTAACTGACAAGATACATACATCCGGTCAGATCACCACGCTGTGTTATGCTGTAAAGCACTCCTCAAAGGAATGCTCTAAGGAAACGGTCTGTTTTGAAAAATAAAATACAAACTTCTGTAAGTCATGAAGGAACTCAAATTCCAGAATGACGACCTTGGTAGATATGAAAATAGCAAGAGAGCACTTCTTACATAAGCTATTTGTTAGAGGTGAGTGGACTCATCGGGACCAAACGGTCTGGTTGCAGGCAATCACGCAACAGGTCACTGAAACAGGGTCAGATATATGGGGAGATCAGGGTCCCCTACATGTGGCCCTGAGTGAACTATATATGGACCCTAACGCCAAAGATGAACATAATAAGATTGCCAGGATAGCAGCATATTTGTATCTATATATGGGAGCCATGCAGGACAAATGTGCTGAAGGCCAAGATCTGGCAAATAGGCAACAGATGGCGTTAGAGAAGGCCCAATCTGATCTGGACTCTTCTGAGCAGAGGCTGCTCGGGAGCCAGGAGTCAGAAAAGGACAGCAGACAGTACATCACTAAAATAAAGGAGGATATGGATGTGCTGCAACAGGAAAAGGCGGACCAGGATACCAGATTTCTGGCCTTGCAGAAGGAGTACCAAGAAGGTTTGGACTCTCTACTGCAGAGCCAGAAAAAGCTGGAGCAACAATTAGATTTCAATAGGGCATGTGCCGAGCAGGTAGTCACCCTGCAAAGCCACCTAGATAGGGAGAAGGCAGAGAGCAATAAACTGATTTTGAAAGACCTGGATACCCAGGCAGAGTTTGACCAGGAGCGCCAGAAAGCTGGTGCCTTCCAAAGGCAAAGGGACGACCTGGTGGCACAGATGCAGGCTCTTAGTCAGGAAAGGGATACCTTAGGCCAGGAAGTCTGCCACTTAAAAAGGAAAATGGAAGAAAATCACCTGGCCCTCCAGGGACTGGGTGACCTCCAGAAAGAACACCAGAACTTGTTAGAGCACACCAGGAGGGTGGAAGATGCTCTGGAAAGAAAGGAGCAGGCCAATAGGGACACAGCTCAGGAGGTAACCCTCCTGCAGCAGAGACTGGCCCAGTACTCCAGGACCAATCAGGAGGCACAGAGAGAAAATGAGGCTCTCTGTCAGCACAATGATAGGCTCCAGCAACAGGTAGCGATGCAGGAGAGACTGATACAGTCTAGTAAGGCCTTAACTGAGGAACTGAAAGCGCAGGCTCTTGCATTGCAACAGGAAGCAGGGGCGGATAGAGATGAGGTTCGCTGGGAAAGAGAAACTCCTGAGCATAACCTCAGGAGCCCTAGTACCAGAGGCCTTCATCTCTCTCAGTCCCTGGACTCTGCCACCCCCATGTCCCCTCGCGCACATGAGCCCAGGGTCATGGGGATGGCAGATTACAATCCAGCTAGAAGTATGGGGCTCATAGGCCAGTACCTCCCAGGAATGGATGGGCGGGCATCCGGGTATGGGCACCCAAGCACAGTGCAATTTAGTGGGGAACCCCAGGAGAGTAGGCCCATTAAGGGCATCCTGAAAACCTCTGCCCAGTTAGGTCAGTGGGGGGGGGGTACCCATAAAATCCTGGCAGCAATGAGGGGTCTGAAGACTCCCCTGAGCATTACAGGACACAGGAGACCAGGTCCCCACATTCTGCCAGCAATTCCCAGGCTTGCAGAATCCGGGAAAACCTGGAAGATCAGACGGGCACCTCTGGGAGCAGCGCTTCTGAGTCGGAGGATGAATGGACCAGGGTTACCCGAACCAAAAAGGCCAATAAGGCAAAAAGGGCCTTGCTTAAGGACCCATTGAAACAAATAAAGGCAATAAGGAGTGTCATCACGCCTTATCATAAGAACGCCAAGTATTCTGTTTGGGAACACTTGGTGCTCTATGAGCAAATGATGGAGACTTTCCATTTGAAGGACAGCCAAAGCTGTATTCAATATGTAAAGTGGACCTTCTCACCAGAATACTCCAGTTTCTTTGCGGGGCTGGAGGATCAAAATCATTCAAGGTGGTCCACATACAGGGCGGCCATCTTGAAACATTTTTCTGTGCACAGAAATCCTCAAGAGGCTCGCAAGGCAGCCTACAAGTTGCAATGTGGGGAGGATCAGGCCCCACAAGAGTTTGTGCAAGAATTAAAGCGTGCTTTTGCGCAGACCACCAGAAGGGTGCGCACGGATAGCAGAGAATTTATCAATACGTTTTTCCATGCCTTACCCAAATACATAATGACCCAGCTCGTGAGAGATTTTCATGAGAAAAGATCTTTAGACTGGGTCATTGAACAGGCTACACGGATCTATGAGGTGCAGAAGCCCATCGAAAATAAAAATAATGTGCCGAAAAACCCCAAAACCAACAGCACCCCTGCTGCTGCCAAGGTGGCAGAGGTAAAGGTTGCCCCCGTTTTAGATATGGAGATGGGGGGGCCTAAAAACCTGCCTGCACCAAATAATTCGCAGCCCAGAAGGCCCTCGGGCCAGTCACAGACAGGGAGTCGAGGAGGTAGTCCCACAAACGGGGTCCCCCGCTTCCCTGACTATGTAAGTCCCCGCTACAAGGGAAACCGACCAATCCTGGGTTATGTGTGGACCCCTCCAGCCCAGGGGGGGATCCAGCCAAGCACCTAACCCAGGGAACTTCCCTCCCAACTTCCCACAGGAGGGCAGAAATTCTCCAAATCCTGGGCAGAACTGTTTTCCCAGGTATCCACCCAATTTCCAACCCCAAAACCATCCATTCTTCTTTCCCCAATTCCCTGAGCCCCGACAACCTAATCCGGGAGAGGGGAGGCCAAGGGTGGAGGGGTACTAAAATCTTCCCAACCAGGGGTACTACCAGAGAAGGGATAGCTACCCTTCCTGGGATCAGCCCAGGGGAGAAAATAGAGCCCCGTATCAGCCTGAGCGGGTTTCACAACTTGAGCGCCAGGTCCAAAATATGGCACGAGATCTGGATCACATACTGAGGGCTCAACAGAACCATCAGATGAGCATGCCACCGCAGAATGCCCCAAACTCTGGACCTGGTGCTCTAGAACAATGACGGGGCAGCACCCCGATAACCCACCGGTTTCCAGGTAGGAGGCACAAGGGGAAGGGGGGTGTAAAGCCTTGGAGGAAGCTTCCTTCCCAACTTGTAAACAGCCCCTGGAAAACAAGGAACCAGAAACAAAATCTCCTGCCCCTGAAAGCCTGCCTCCCAAGGAGCAGAGGGGGGTAGGAGAACAAAGGACCCAAACAGACCCACTTTGTGGAGGAGGTACAGGTCTTCCAATTTGAGGGAGAGGGATCCTCAGAAGATCCTGGGAAAAGGATCTTCTCCTTCAGAGATGGGGGAACTCCTCCCAAGGAAAAATGGGTCCCAAGGGATTCCAATCCAGACTGGGGAGATGTGGAGACTGAGCTACCGCCGCCCATCATCTCATCCCAGAACCCAAAATACTGAAATCCCCTGGTTCAAACCCATCCTGGTGACTGCCTCCAAAAAGGGGGGGGTGGCGCCCAGAACCAGAACCAGGAGAACCCACAATGGCTCTGATCTCCAGTTGCCAACTTTTTCTTTCAGATTCCCAAGGCTCTCCACAGAATTCTGCCCAAATCTCTTCGCTAGCAATGTCCAAAACCAGAAAGTTAGCCCACCAGTTGTCCAAAAATGTGCATTATCTGTGCCCCCTTGAGGAGAAGGAGGTAAGATACTATGCCCCGGTACAAGTACAGGGGCAGGGTACAATTTTGGCACTGGTGGACACTGGATCCCAAGCTACCCTTCTGTCCAAAAGGGCCTTTGATGAACTAAATGCAGGAAGGGGGGAGAATTACCGAATTCCTCTCACCTCTCTTCCTGGACAACTGCAGAACTTTGACGGGAAGGAAATTCCCGTTGAGGGGACTGCAGACTTGGACATTAAAATTGGGCGACACAAGGTAAAACACCCGGTCATAGTAGTGACTCCAGAGGGCACCCCTTGTTTACTAGGGAATGACCTCTTGAGAAGGTTGTCACCCCTAATAGATTGTGTAAACAAGGTCCTCTGGACCCAGACTAGCCGACCAATAAAATTAAAACAGAGTGTCAACCATGTTAGTTTAAACGGCACCTGCCACATGGTTGAACAAAAATCTGACCAAGTAGAATTTCACTTCCAGAACAACCAAATTCCAGACGTGACAGTAATAGCAGTAGGACAACAGACTGGTGATGGGGGGTCCTCTCTATTTCTGAAAATCACCCTTCCTTCCAGTTTAAGGTGGTATTCCACACTGGAAGGAAACACTCTGAAATTCTTTACTAATCCACAATCAGACACTCCCACTCCTATAGTCCAGAAAGATGTGAAATCAGCTCAGAGCCTGGCTGATATTCAGCAAATTGGAGAGAAGTTGTTCATCCCTGTTCAGTTAAATGATGGGAAGGACTCTGTTCTCGCTCGAGTGTGTGTGAACAATGGTAAGAGCTTCATCAGCGAAGAGATGTTCCGCCAACTCCCAAAAGATCCAGCCATTCCCACATTCAAATTGATAGACAAATGGGAAATGGACCTGGAAGCACCTAATTCCAAACATCTCCTGCCAAGCAGGTGTATGCTCAAAATCTCCATTGGCAACAAGAGCATAGTCCATAATTGTTGGGTCGTGCGAGACGTCACTGCCGCCTTTTACTTAGGCAGTGACATTCTCAATCACTTTGCCATTAGTTTGGACCTAATAAACTTCAAAGCTTGGTCCCGATTAGCGGATAATCCCATGGGCTTTGATGATCCAGAAAAAGCATTTAGGTCAGCTCAATTGCTACCTTATGCCGTTGAAATTCAGATCAAAGAGGAAGTCCCCATCCCAGAAAGGACCCGACAATTCTCCCTGGAAGTGAAAATGAAAAGAGGACAAAAATTGAAAAACCCTGATGCTTACATACATCTAAATGCTTCTCTCCAACAGCAAGGGTTAGGGATAAACCCAACACCATTAGTCAACATAGAACATGACACCATTCCAATAGAGGTGGATAAGAGCGACTTAAAGAGTATTACTCTAGCCGCAGGCACCATTATTGGAATGGCGATTTATGACCGACATTTCTCCATTGATTTAGGAAATTAACTGTGAGGACCAATCCCCAAGGACTGTTTTGACAGTGACAGTGATGACAAAACAACACCAGACAGGATCTTCACCCGACATGGGGGGAACTTCCTGGTGTACACTTCTTGCCCTTACGGTAAGGAAGATGTGACTTGTGACTTCAGGAGGGATGAGGTGATTTTCCAGGTCCATGAGGGCTGCCTTTCCCACCTGAAGCCTCCAGTCCAAATCAGCACTCTGACCAGGGACTTCTCCATCCAGCTGGAGGAGGCCGCTGAGATAGCCAAACCAGAAGTCTTTCCAGGCTTCAGGCAGATGGTGGAAGAGAGAGTCAACCTAGCTGATGCCTGTGTGACTCTGGAACAGAAGCAAAAGTTTTCTTGGATTTCCAAGATCTCTTTGCGGTAGACTCATATGACTGTGGTCGCACCGACATCCACACCACAACAATTCCCACGGACCCTGGAATGACTCCAGTGTTTGTGAAGCAATATCGCTTGCCTCTCGCATCCATGGAGTCCCTTACTAAAATAATTAGGAACCTAGAGTCCCGGGGAATAATCTGTCCAGTCCACAGCACTTTCAATAATCCGGTGAATATTGAAGCCAAACGGCCAGTGGAGACTCTGCGCCGACCTTAGGGAGCTCAACAAACGGGTCCATACTTCCCGATGGCCTCTGCCCTACATTGACCAAGGGCTGGCCCAGATTCAGGGGTCACAGGTATTCACAGCAATAGACCTGACCAATGGATACTGGACCGTGCCTGTCAGTAGGGAGGACCAATACAAACTGGCTTTTACCTTTGGGGGCCAGCAGTACACATGGACCCGGACTCCCTTCGGATACCTCAACTCCGGCAATGAATTCAACATTTACCTACATAAGGCCATGCCCGACCTCGGTGCGAGGGGTAACCTGGCTTATGTAGATGATGTCCTCATCAAAAGTTCATCTGTGGAGGAACACATAGCGGAGATCCGTTATGTCTGACACAGTTGAGGGCCGCCGGAGCAAAACATTCCTTTCAGAAAGCACAGTGGTGTAGAACCCGTGTTAATTTCTTGGGGCATGAGATTACTCCTCAGGGTCTCTCTCCCCAAGAAAAGAAAGTGGAAGCACTCCAGAAACTGAAAGACCCCACAACTCTGCGGGAACTAAGGAGCCTCCTTGGACTGACTAATTACAGCAGAAAGTCCATTGAGGGCTACGCAGAGATCACTAGACCCCTGATTCATCTCCTGGCAGGGGGGGTCAAGTGGGAATGGGGTCCAGAACAAGCCGAGGCAGTAAGACAACTCAAAAGAAGCCTCTCACAAGCGCCTTGCCTAGCTTACCCTGTCAGAAACAAGGAGTTCTTCCTGGAGACGGGGTTCTCTAATACGTGCTTGACAGCAGTATTATACCAAAAGCATGACAAGGTCAATAAAGTAATCTCCTATGCGAGCAAAACTTTATCCTCTGTGGAGGAAGAATTCAACGATTGTGAGAAGGCACTCCTGGCAACGGTGTGGGCATTGAAGAATTACCACCCGTTTATCCAGGGGGAGCACATCATAGTGGAGACTCCACACCAGCCTCTGCAATATCTCCAAAGTGACAGAATCCGGGCCGGAAATGTGAGTAATTCCCGAATTACTTCCTGGATTCTGTCAATGCAAGGCTTTCCTGTGGAGGTCAGATATGGCCAAAACAAGAAGAGTCCCCTCGCGCAAGGTCTGGCTGACTTGCATGATTGTGCCAGAGAAAACTGTCTCGAGGACGAAAGTCTAAAAATCAATGACAACGTGGAGGCATACCTTAATTCCCCACACAAAGTCTTTGAAGAAGACAAGTGTGAGGGAATGCCCACTGTCTATGTGGATGGATGCTCTTACCATGTTGACAACGACGGGGAGAAAGAACTGGTGGCTGGCGTAGGGAATGCATGGGTGAAGGAGTTCCCAGAACCCTCCGCTGGATACAAAATTGGTCCCCGAAGTAGTCAGGTGGCAGAATTGATGGCTGTGCATCAGGCCATCCTCACTGCTGTCCAGCATCAACTCCACGAACTGGTCATAATCACAGATTCGGATTATGTACGGAACGGGTTCGTGGAGCACCTGGTTAATTGGAAAACCAGAGGCATGTTATGTGCTAATAACAAACCCTTGAAACATGGGAAGTTAATCCAAAACATTGATGATCTGGTCACCTCGAATGGGATGAACATCTACTGGAAGAAGATCAAGGGTCATTCCAAAGTAGAGGGACCAGACAAAACTGGAAATGACTTAGCTGCTCAGCTGGCCAAAACCGGGGCCATCCAAGGGGATCTAATCGAAATAGAGTCCCTGTTGGGGGAAATCCAGGTCACCGCTATCACTAGGTCCCAGACAAATGCTCACAATGATCTTTCAACTGCACAATGGAGTAAGGAGACCCCTGATGCTGATTTAATTACAGCTCAGAAGGGGGATCCAATTATTGGTAAGTTTTACCAATACCTTGAGGACCCTGAGAACTGTCCCCTGACGGATACCGATTACATTGGGAAAGAGGACCTAAGAGTGTTGATGAAATGTCCATAAATGTTCCGAATCCAAGACGGTTTGCTGGTAAGGAAATCCAAAGCTGGCCACGATCAGTGGGTGGTTCCTACCTCATTCCGAAGCCTGATGTTAAGTCACGCCCATGATGCGGCCACCGCCGGTCATAGGGGGTTTCACACAACACTGGAAATCTTAAGAGAGGTTGCATACTGGCCACACATGGGGCAGGACATCGACCAATACTTGAAGGGGTGTCTTGTGTGTGCACAATTTCAGCCATCATCCCCCACACACCGTGCGCCTCTCCAAAAGAGGGGGATGACACTGCCATGGTCAGATTTGCAAATCGACTTTGTAGGCCCTGTGATTCGCTCGTCTAGAGGAAACAAGTACATGTTGACCGTTACATGCTTGTTCACCAAGTGGGTGGAATGTCTCCCAGCCCCAAACTGCAAGGCAGAAACAGCAGCTGCCCTGATGATTAACCACATCTTTTCCCGTTTTGGTCTACCTCAAAGGATTGAGTCAGACAGGGGTAGCCACTTCACCAGTGAAGTAATGACAAAGATGTGGGAGATACTGGGGGTTAAAAGGAAGCTACACATTGCTTACAGGCCATCTTCTTCTGGAGCAGTGGAGAGATATAACCGAACCATTTTGAGCATCTTAAAAAAGTTTGTGGCAGATTCTGGGCCAAGTTGGGGTATCCGATTACCTCTGGTCCTAATGGCCATCAGATCTACCCCTTCATCTGCAACCAAAATGTCACCATTTGAGTTGATGACTGGACGCAAGATGGTGCTTCCCCAGCATTTGCTCTACAGAACCCAAGAGCAAACATTGATAAGTGCCTCCACAACTCATGAGTATGTGGAGAATTTAAGGAAACACCTTCAGCATGCTTTTGCCTATGCTCAGCGGAATCTAGAAAGATCAGCCGAGAGCATGAAGAACCACTATGATTTAAAAACTACCCGAAAGGAATATAAGGTGGGTGATCGGGTCTATCTATACAATTTCCAAAGGAACCAGGCCAAACAGCGAAAATTCTTGCCTACATGGAAGGGACCGTTTGAAATTATAGACAAGATCTCCCCTGTTGCCTATAAGATCTGCATCCCCAAAGGCAGTCTGGCGGAAGGGGAAGACAAGTGGGTCCATATTAACCAGCTAAAGTGTTGCCATCCCAGGCACACTTTGCAGCAACTGGAGGAGTCCTCTGCAATACCAGAGGGGACCGCTCCAGATTAATTCAGTTCCAACCCTAAAATATCCCACATATAGGGCCTCATTCCGAGTATGGCGGTAAGGGATAGCGGCCACCGCTAACGAGAGCGGTGGCGGTAATCCCTTACCGCCATACTCCGAGTTCCCTTTGCGCCATGGTGCTTTTAACACCTGCTTTTAGCAGGCGTTAAATACCATGGCGCTAAGGGACCTTGATGTTAATTACGCCACCGTAATTTACGGTGGCGTAATTGACGCCTTCCCCACTCCCATTATGCCCTATGGGGCAAGAATGGGAATGGGGAAGGGTAAATGGGGATTGGGGAATTACCGCCCCGCCAACCTTGGAATGGGGCGGTAATTCCGCCAACCACCAAGGCGCTGCCGGTCCGGGTACGGCGTCAACCAAGGCGTTAATAGCGCCATTGGTTAGCGCCGTACTCGGAATGAGGCCCATAGTCTCTAAAATATTATACTCTTGTAAGCCACTGTCTTTAAATGATAACTTGTATCTCAAAAGTAAAATGTTAGGTATGTTAAAGTATAAAATGTATATGTCTGCCACGGTTTATAGTCATAATGTCGAAAAAAAAATGTCGACAAACAAAAATGTCGAAAATTTTTTTTCGAAAACAAAAATGTCGACATCCTATACTTATAATGTAAAAAGTCATTTTTTAGAAAAAAAAATGTCGACAAAAAAATGTCACTTTGAACTATCAACACCTCACCCAACACCCCCCTGCCACACCCTCCACACCCCCCACCACCACCCTCCCACCCCTCATACTCAACACATTCTAATTATATATTTATTTATTTATTAATTTTTTCAATAAATAAATAACCAAAAAGAGTATCATTTACTATAGGGGGGGTCGCCCCAACCCCCCCTCACCCAACACCCCCCTGACACCCCCCCACGCGCCCCCCAACCACCCTCTCACCCTCATTCTCACAACATAGTAATTATATATTTATTTATTTATTCAATAATTAAATAAATAAAAAGAGTATCATTTACTATGGGGATGTCCCCCAACCCCTCTCACCCAAGACCCCCTGCCACCCCCCCACACCCCCCACCCCTCATACTCAACATATCTTAGTTATATATATTTATTTATTTATTCATACAATAAATACAAAATTTCGAAAAAATATCGAAAAAATGTCGACATTATTGTTTGTCGACATTATTTTTTTCGACATTTATTTTTCGAAATTTTGACTGTCGACATTTTGACTGTCGACATTATGACTGCCCACCGTCTGCCACACCATTAGTAGTGATGGAAAAATGTCTACGAATAGGTATTGCCGCTTTCCCTTTGTCGTTTTAGGAGAAAGAAAACCTGGAGACTGGCCAAGGAGGACAATCCGGAGACTGGGAGCAGAGACCCAGGGGGCCCGGGGTACCGCCCAATCCTCCCATCAGGACCAGCAAGGAGAACTGATTGATCGACTGGAGGGAGGAAAAGATGCTGAACTGTGCCACCTACAGGATTGGAAGAAGATAATGGGGACATACCAGCGCAAGGGCTCAAAACCTCCTTTGCACCCGACTTCCCCTCGACTTGAATCAAAGCGCAGTCGGGCGGGGGGATTTGTCATGGGTTTTGACCCATGTTGAATCAATAGACTGGGTAGATGTGGGGATGAGCTGCCGCTGCCCATTATTCTATCCCAGAACAAACTAAATCAATAGACTGGCTGGATGTGGGGATGAGCTATCGCCGCCCACATTTACGCCAGAATATGAGAACTGCGCAGTTGGCACGAGACCACTCTAAAGATACAACCTTCTTGTGAGGAATTCATTTTCTTAATCCCAAAAATGGTTGCATTACCAGTACTCACCACTATCAGAAAGCCGGCGTTTTAAAACCACCAGACTTTTGTGTAAAACTGAACAAATGAAACAAAACCAGACCAAGGAAAGACTTGCTAAGAGGTGGATACAATGTAAAACTATATTCTGAAATGACTTGAAGGAAGTAATTATTTAATGTATATTTAAAAATTATAAGTGATTTAAACTGGGAACAAAAAGTGACATTTAGCTGAAACCTGGCTTAATGAAACTGAATTCTGCCTGACAACTACCCCCGACAGGAGTTGATACTGGATCAACAGCTGTGTTCCCAGGCCTGGCTGCCAGGTCTGGCTGCATCCTGAGGTCACATGGCCCTGTTGATTAGATTAGGGGTGGAGCAGCTGGGGACTACAGGGAGTTGAACAAAGGCCTGTTCTGGACTCAGGCAAATGTTATATTGGGGGCGTCGTAAAAGTGGCTTCCTCTTAGGGGAAACTGGGAGGGGCAGTGCCTCTGCTAGCAGCTGAGCTTGGGGGAAGTGGATAAACCAGTTATTCCACCCTGTGATGTGGGAAGCCACACCCCTTTTTGACCAGGGCATAATTTTAAAAAGATAGATAACTCAAAGCGCGGACTTGTCAGAATTATATAAGTAATATCATTATTTTTGTGATTTTTCTGTGAACATTTTGAGATGCATTAGGACCCTGTGGTGTATTCTGGGGGGTTGCTAGCGGAAAATAGGGTCTCACTCCAAATGTCTGCATGTTAAAAATCTGACACTTCATCAATTAATGTCCATACTCCTTGCGCACATGTGTGTAATTTTGGGTAAATGTCCGATATTGCAAAACCAGTTAAAAAGCGCAAAATGTTGTCATTTTTGAATGCAAGCCCCCAGGAAGATCAGAGGCGGACAAGCATGGACCATAAGGAATATATAATGTGCACATGTAATTTCAACAACTTGTATATCTGGGAAGGATGTATTTGAATCAAATATAGATTTGTGGGCAAACTGACAAGGGGAGGTTCCTCTGACCATAAAACCTACAGCATCACTCTGACTCACATTTCCTTCCCCCAATCAAGGGAGAGAGGAGGAATTGGCCAATGACAAGTAGAGAGGGGCAGGCTTAGCTAGGCCCAGGCACACACCCATTTTCAAAACACATACAAAGAGACTGCTGGGACAGGCAGATTCATTCAATTCCATTTGCTGCGGAGCATGCTGACCGACGACTTCACATCCAGAGATCCAGACTTCAAATCCATCAATCTCCAAAGACCAGAACTTTACTTCAGAACTTAAAGCAAGGGCCTAAACCCACAAACTGAGAACTCTTCTCAGCAGGCCTCAGCAACCTTAAAATCATTTGCGAACTATTCCACAGCTGGGCTGAGCTGTTGATTCTGGCCTGAAACCCTGCGCCAGAAAGATCCAGAAGCAGTGCTGTACCCAGAGAAAGCAGAGAGACCCAGAGACCAGACCAGAGATCCAGAGTGACCCAGGCCGCTGTGAGCAGAACCAGAGAGCTGACCCAGATCACTGTGAAGTGGCGAGACCAGAATCGGAGCCCAGTCCAAAACCTGACCAGATCCGTGGCGAGGCCTATTTAAAATTTATATTGTGAGTACCTAGCAGAACTGTGCAGAACCAATCTCTTAGTTAAAATAATCTAATCCAAACTATTTTAACCTAAGTAGAACAGCCTCCTAGAAATCGTGTCATTTGTCATTTGTAAAGCTGCACAACTGTCACCTGTCAATTCTGAAGCTGCAAGCTGTCACCTGTCATTTTGAGTTTACTTTAAATCCGAAAAACTACCTTTATTTAATCGTCCGTATCTCTGGAACCGTTTGGGCTAGGAACGGAATTCAACTTTCATCTGAAAGCTTAGAATCTAGGCTTTCCAATGAATCTAGAACCGACTTCCTACTTATACTTTTACCGTAATCACGATTCACGCACTCGCGAATTTTGCCGCAATTTGCGGTTTGGCCTGATTTCTTTACCTGTAAAAAGATAGCAGCTTTTTGCTTTCCTCTGCTAAAAATTTGTTTGCCTCTTAATAACCATCCCTGAATCATTGCTAAAGTGAGCCTGAGCTCATCCCAAGTATCTCTCACTCACCCTGAACCTCCTAAAGGGAATTAAAAGCATTTTCAGCATATTTCTCACTTCATTGCCACCACATTCAAAGCACTTGGGCCTGTGTTTTAAAACTCATACCGGTTTTATCTAAGCTTGCTGGGGTGGGAATTGAATTTCGTATTGTATTTGATTGCATTCCTGAGAACTGTGTGTGTTACTTCCATCTCCTTCCATTTCTTACATTGCATAGGGGAGGGGGGTGAATTGCCAGAGAAAAAGTGATTATCTTATCTTTTGCTAAAATCATATCAAGTATTTCTGTACTGCATTGTATTCCTCATTGCTTTTCCCTTGAAATTATAAAAGTATTTTTGCTACTTTATCCATCCTATACTAACTCCTCATTGATTATAAAGAAGTGTGCTAGTGTCAGATTACCCATTGTTGATTAACATTATATTTATAAGGGCGATATCGATTATTAATTTATTATAAAAGCGTGGTATCTATATTTTGTTTTATTTCTCAAATAAACCTTTTAAACTTGCAAAACAGAACTACTTCTTGGCTCAGTGGGGGCAGGGGGATTCTAAGAGAGGGGTGTTATATAGGGGTAGTCATCCAGAACTCATGAACTGGACATAAAGATATATGATGATATGATATGATATGATATGGCATTTGTAACGCGCCTATACACAAGTGTTTCAAGGCGCGACGAGGCAGGGAGGGGGAACAAGGAGAAGACAGACAACGATCCTACTAGGCCAGGTGTCATTCAGACCGCGCAAGTGCAGGGGTAGAGGGAAGGGAAAAAGTGCAAGGGGAAGGGGGGGAGTGCAGTACAAAAAAGTAGAATAGAAATAAAATAATAAATAAATAGGGCCAGCTGGTGGCAAGTGCAAGTTAAGTGCAGACAAGTGCTGGGGGGGAGGGGGGCTGTAGGGATACAGAGACAGTCCCGCAGTGCAGGGGTTGCCAGGGAGGCAGTGCAAGTGAAAAGTGGCTGGGACCAGGACCGAGGTCGGTGAGAGTGGCCCAGTTGCAGAATCAGTGCAGTTTAGGTGAAGAATTTAGCAGGGGAGAGGGAGAGAGAAAGCAGAAGTGAAGAGGAAGGTTTTGAGGTGCTTCCGGAACCGGAGATGGTTCTCCTCAAGTTTCAGGGAGGCAGGAAGGCTGTTCCAGAGGGAGGCCCCTGCCGCGGAGAGAGATCTACCCCCAGCTCGTTGCTTCGAGAAGCGGCTGACCCTGAGGGAGTTGGAGACGGATGAGCGTAGGGCTCGGGAAGGAAGATATTTAGGAAGAGAGAGTTGAAGGTATTTAGGCCCCAGGCCCCAGAAGGCCTTGTGGACAATGCAGAGGGTTTTGAACTTAATCCTCGCAGCCACTGGGAGCCAGTGTAGAGATTTCAGTCCTGGAGAGATACGGTCCCTGGGCTTGAGGCCAAGGACAAGTCTCGCAGTTCTGTTCTGGATGAGTTGCAGAGGGCGGAGAGTGGAGGCAGGCAGATTAAGATAGAGGCTGTTACAGTAGTCCAGCTTCGAGAGAACCAGGGCTCGGGAGACAGTGAGCTTCTGGGGGAAGGAGAGGAAGGGAAGAATACCTCTGAGGAGGTGCAGCTGGTAATGTGACTTCTTAGCGACGTCAGATATATGAGGAGAGAAGGAGAGTGTGGAGTCGAAGATGACCCCGAGGTTTTTTGCCTTGCAGGTAGGAGCAGGGAGAGGGCCAAGAGAGGCCGGCCAGAGAGCTGCAGGGAAGGAGGGAGTGGGTGTGCCGATGAGTAGGATCTCAGTCTTACTAGCATTAAGGCAGAGGTCATTGATATATCAATAAGGGTTTCCATTCAGTATCCCAGACTAGGCATTGACTTAGCTGTAGTGTTGAATTGAATCCTCTTACAATACACGAAACAAGGTGATGAGCAGTCATATGGAAAGGTGAGCAAAAAAATGTCAAATGATCCAGGTGTTCATATTGCCTGTCCGGCGAGTAACTGCAGATATTACTGATTGTGATATGTCTCCATATCTCTACCACTTATGTCACGTGGTTACTAATCATCTCAGCTCTAACTAGAAAGCTCAAGGTTGCAGTTAGGGGAGCGCAGAAGTGTTCGTTGCAGCATCACCAAAACTCAGGTAACAATGGACAAATCTTCACGGAAAAGGAAATGTTAAATTTTTTATACAAAATACATTTGGCAGTAATTCTGTTAATGCCTCTTTACTGCTGGATTAAAGAGCCGCGCTACTTTAGGTGGCAGGCAAAGTGGAGGATGATCCTCCAGCATTTCAATCACAGTACATCCTCCACTTTACGCCTAAAAGTCAGAGGATTCACTGCTCAGTATTATCACTCTTGATAAACCGTTGAAAATCTCTATAGGATCCTATGCACGGCCCAAATGGGGTTTTACCGCACCATACTAAATTCAAAATCCCATGGTAATGCCACAGGACCAAGTGGCAGTAATGGTACATGTGTTTGCTGGTCATTTCAGAAATTTACCACTGGATTATTGCCAAACTCGTAATGAGGCACATCTGTCTTCATAAAAACACTGGCTAGAACTAAGGTTACATATATCAGATTTCTATTCTCTAACTGGAACAACTCAAGTGAAGTGTCAATGCTGTTATGACGTGGCAATCGGCGGGGACTTCGTTAAAGTCAACAATAGTCAGATAACAAGAACCGTTAGGTCATGTGCTTCAACTACATTAAAACGTTATGCACCTAAAATGCACCCGTGGTGATTCATGCTTCTTTGATAAGTGGCAATTTGAGTGTTTTAAAGCTGCAAAATAGCGGTATCAATAATGTTAGATTAGAAAAGACCGGAATGTGAACATAAGGAAAGTGCAACAATTAGACTGCATGTGTGGTGTGCATTATTGCAGGTAATACCACAAATTGGGAAGATGGTCTGTGGAAAAGCGATTTACTGGGTTGAAGGAGTTGAATGGTCCTTACCTGGGCCCAATGTCTGTCAAGAGCAACACTGAAATATCAGCAACTGTGTACACCTTTCCGACCCCATTATGAGGGTGAGTGACACGCTCCCATGTGCTTATCAGCATCCAAAGTGTGACAATAGCCAGCCATCTTTTGGTGGCTACATATACGATTAGGGCAATATCTGGTTTAGTGCAAAATCGCGATAAAAATCTCAGAGAAAGAGCATCTTTACTAAGATCTAAGATGGTTGCTCTTTACTAAGTGCTAAAGTCTGAGGTGGCACTTGATATGCGAGGCGTTCTGCAGACATACATTGAAGGCAATTTGTGTATTTACAATGCTGAATACAAGACAATTGCACGATTGTCATCAAGGTGCGAAGTACAATACAACTGTAACCCTCCAAAAATGTGTTGACTTATCATAGTGTCTCATTACATGATCTTATTCTTGAATTCTTGTGTTATATTTCTTCAATGTTTAATAATTAGGCCAGACTTGGACAATAGAACACAATAATGCCGGGAATGAACATTAGGTAGCAAGCATGTTATTTGGCTAAATTTGGTAATATGATAAAGAAAGGATGCCTCTGGCCTTAAATGTCAATAAGTGCATTTGTAATATGCATGGCTTTGTTCCAGTGCTGGAGAGCCGTCCACATGTATTCTCTAGCTAATGATAGAGAATGCCTTGGTGTGGTATCTAGAGTGAGAACACGTGTTGTAATTGAAGCAGATGGGTGGCCGTCACTGATGTTGTGTGCGTGGGGGAGTCTGGGGGAAGAGGAACACCTGGTTATTGTTAACTGCTAAGGTTTCCATTGTTGTAGTGAAATGTATCAGTGCGTAGCAAACAACATCTAATGGTGCAATGGTGGTATTACCTATTTATATACAGTAAGAAGTTACATATGCAGATGATGGCATATATGTTAAAGCCAATACATATCAACACTCAAATATATTATGCAGTCTTAAGGGAAAGAGGTCTTTCCAAATTCAAATTGTTCTGTCGGGATCTATGTTGGTACAACCTCTTCTGTTGGCGACCTGGGTTCAATTGTTTTAGGCTTTTCAGCCGTGTCGCATCTTTTGTGGCATTTGTTGGAGGAACCAATCCCCTACCTCCTTGGTTAAACACAAAAAAGAGATGGTCTGCCACTCAAAAAATGCGCCACACTTAAGTTATTTCAAAAACACAAAAGGCCCTTTATTCCTTGTTTACACGTGTTTCGGCTACTCAAGAGCCTTTTTCAAAACAAATAGGGCGTTAACAAAAGACCAATCATATTCTGTCTTTTTTCCATAAGTCCCGGGTAAATCCCTCGAGCTTGTTTCAAGCCAGTCTCCTCGTGTCGGCCTTGCAAAGTAAATAGTGTTTCCAAATTCCATTGTGTCAAGTATATTCATCAATAAATGCTTCTAAGTTTAAACACGCATTGGTAGAGCCATTAGGTCAGGCTTCATACATTTTGAGGGTGCACTTACTTTATAGAAACCACAAGAAGAAGCAAGAAGACAAACGTGGATTGTTCTACATTTGAAAAGCCAGGAGTGTTGGCTTTGCCATTACTTCTCATCCACATGTCACTGACAAATTAGCTTTCAGGTTCAAAATTAATTACACGCGTATAAATATGGCTAGAGAAATAGTTCCATTGTCAAAGTCTATAACATTGCCTTTTTTGAGCAGAAACAACCTCTCCTGAGAAATGTAAGCCTTTTGTTAAATTAGTAGTTCTACAAAAATTATGTTTGCTATGTAAACATTCGCTATAACTAAATAAATGGCAAGTACAACATGTGTGTCTATCATTGTATTGCTGTTCCAAGGACACCATACCAGGTATTGTCATCAAAAGCATCCAAAAGAATACATTCAGCTAAATAACTAATGGGCACACCTTTCATTGCAAAGCTTGTGTTCCTTCAGGAAATGGTATTTCACTGGCAGTTAATCATATTATGTCTTAAAACCGCAGCTGCTGTGATACAGATCTTGCACACTTCGCTGACAAAGCCATACCTTTAATACTGTGTACATATACAGCGCCCACATCCTAAGATGGAGGTAAACATACTGCATTGGCAGGATTCAGGCACTAGCAGTGTTGAATACTTCGAGGAGGGTTGGCTTCCATTTTCATGGTACTCGACCCGGTGGTCGAGGAATCCCTCTAAAATATATGCATGCACTAATTGAACTGTCTAGGGCTTCCCTCTTGGTAACTGAAATGTACCATGTGTATATCCCAATTACTTGGAAGTCAATCTCTGGCTGTCTCCCCTTCAAGCCTGTTGGTGATGGCAGTCTGGGGCTAGACTCTAGAGCAGCTCTGAGGTAGATGTGCAGTGAGAAACCAAGGAGTCTGCCTGTCTGGGAGTCGACCTACCCGGAGTCTGTATCTCTAAGAGGAGCCCTCGCTGAGGCTTGTATGTAGTTAGCACAAAAAATGAATCCATGTGGACTAGAACTTGCATGGTACAAAAAGGATCTCAAATAACACTGAGTCTGTATGTAAAAATACTCCACACCTAGGGCCAGATTACAGAAACGTTGCACTGGTGCAAGTGCAAAGTTTGCACAGTATTAGCACTACGACAAAGTTTGCCCTTTTTTTAAAAACACTTGGACATATTAGAAAACTATTGCACCATGATAGTGCACTTTGTCATGGTATAAGCACCAGGACAAAAATTGCCCTTGGGCAAAATAGATACATTTTCACTCCATGATTGCAAAAGGGAAAGTTTGCCCTAGTACTAATACGGAATGGCATTAACACTAGGGTAAACGTTGCCCTGGTGAAAAAACACATTGCAAATGCATCTTTTTTGCACTATGGCAATTCTTTTCCTGGTGCTTATACCACGCCAACCTGCACTTGTCATGGTGAACTAGTCTTATAATATGTCCAAGTGTTTTAAAAAATAGGGCAAACTTTGGGTGCAAAGTTTCTGTAATCTGGACCCAGAACCACAATGCATCCAATTGTTTGCAGTTTTTGGCTTTGTGATCTCAGCTTGCAAGGATTTAATTAAAGTGTGATACAGTAACAAAGTTAACTTTACATACTGTGCTCATAAAAAGTGTATACATTCAAACCATTTCATCCATATGATCTCAACTATGTGACCGCAGGATCACAAAGCCTCAATAAAACCATATATTCACATTACAATTGCAATATGTATGTGACAAATATGTTTTAACATATTCCATTTCTCCACTTGTAAAGTCAACAATGAACCACAAATTGATTGATGCTAAGGGGAGAGATTTTGGGGTTCTTGATAAACAACACAGCCAGAACTGCCTAGTACACAATGCATCTACAATGTGAACAAACCGACCCACATAGTATCTCTGTGCATCCTTCAGGTTACTACATATCGTTAGTATATAACAGGCATTTTCAGGCATGTGTCAAGTTTGACAAATGCAACATTTCCTTTTGGCAGCTGGGTTTCCCAGTGTAGGTCCAGTAACAAAAGAAAAAAGGCTGTGGTACCCTCTTTTTTGGTAACGGGGGCCTGACTCATGACGGTTGTGTCAGTATCAAAAGAACCGAGACTGAGTCAAAGGCTACCTCTCCCTACTAGCACTAGAGCAGTTGTAGACAAGATTCTAAAGCCTAGAGTACCATAATTAGATTACACCAGTAGTGCACAGAAATGAGGTAAAAAGGATTTTATTCTAAAAAATATAGACACAATGAGAACATTTAGACAATTGCAATTGTGTTTAAAAATTCGACCACAATATCTAGTAAACAGAGGCCAGATACACTGTGGATTTGAAACATGACATGGGATTCGAAATTGACATTTGTTTTTACAGTGCTAGAAGCATTAGGTTGTTATAATGCTTCATAATGAGCTATGATTCAATGTATGGCTCATATGACAAGCCCCGATATAGGAGAGGTAGCCTTTTACTCAGTCTCTGTTCTTTCGATAGGTCCAGTAACAGCCAGTATCCGGGAAAATATTTAGACTTAGTCCCATGAATGCTCTTCTAAACTTCCTTGACAGGAAGAACATGATGTATGATTGTGAATCTAAAAAGGCTTCAATTGTAGCCACAAAATGAGTTAACAATTTTAACTTCCTAACCTGTTCAAAATTTGGCCGCCAATCCCACATTTTAACTTTTAAAATCCAAATTCCAGTTTACTTTCCAGTTTAGTAATTTGAAGAAGTTTTCATTTTCTGCTTTATACTTAGATATTGCTCTGGTGCTTCCAGATCTAAACACCTTCTCCAGTATGGCCAACAGCGGACATTCAGGGAGGAACACTCTTTTAAGTACAGCAGACCTATCCAGATTGCTAGACATGCAATCACAGCGTGAGGCCTACTTCTACCCTTGTACACTTCACCGCTGTGCAATGACAAAGACCCAGCACCAGCCTCAAAGTTCTTCCTTCTAGCTTGTGCTGCCAGTCTGTGAGTATTACTTGACCAGCCTCTAGACCGTACAGGATCATGGCTACCACACTTTGCGTATAGGCCACAAGCCCTCCTTTCACACTAAACCCTGCAGATATCTGTGCAAATATTTTGACCATCATTACTAGCAATACAGTTTTATCGCTCTTCTTTTCTTTGATTTCGGAGCTATGTGCCTTGTTATTAATGACTGTCCCGAAGTACAAAAAATATCTCACATTACATCAGGCCTGCAGGGAATTCGATTTCGTAAATGCGTCTTAATATAGCATTGATAATTGGTCAGAACAATCTCTTTATCGATTCATGCTTTAACGTTATGAAGCATGTTTGGTAGCCCTAGTTCTGATGCTGAAGAAGGGACACATTGTGAGGAGTTTTTAAGCTTGGGAGAAGCTGAAGCTCAGAATGAATCGGACCTGGGCAGTGAAGACAGATGTAGCCATGTAGGATGAAGGCTCGCTGGTGCCTGCAGCATTCTAGGTCATACCCACCAGTCTCTGAGTGAAGTCGAGCTTGATAGCTCAGCTCCCTAGGCTCTAAGCTCAATGTCTTCCTCGCCGATCACTGGACCAACTCATATGGGTTCATTGTGTGGAGAAAGGACCCAGAGCAGAGACTTATGAGGTCCCATAGGAAGTACTGCACTGTAAAAAGAGTAAGAAATCAGAGGAAGTGATGAGGACAATGCGATGTTGACACAGGGTTTGGGCATATGGGCCCCTTTTCGTAAATTCCTTTCAGTATAGCTAGGGAGTGAAGAGGAGGGACATTGGGTCATAGTGCCTTCATCGTCCATGGCTGTTGCATCCATAGCACCCTCAAACATCTCCTTGGACAGGAGAACAAGAGTTCAACATTGTTCAACCTGAAATTAGATATGTAAATTGTTGCCCTTCCGGTATAGTTTTGTGGATATGGCTGACTCACTGGTTATTATATTTATATATGGTCCTGTTCATCCTTTTCATGATTGTATGCTGATCATGGAGGAGGCTCTGGCCTGCTTCCCCTTCTGCCACAGCTGCTGTGCAATGCAACACAGATTATTAGTGTGGGGCCAGGTAGGATGGGTGGTTGTGTTGTGGGGTACAAAGAACAACTCTTTAAACAAACACATGCTATGTTACTCATCATACTATATAATAAAACCCCACATGTATGTTTGTCCGAAGCCGGTGTGCTCCTGATTCGCCTCTTACCACCACTAGAGGGTGGACTTGCCTCATGCATACATTAAGACTTCAAGATGCGCACTAGAGAATGGCTGCTTCACCTGTGATCACCACTAGAGGGAGCTGACGTCTTACGCATAAAATAATAAGACTTCAAGTTCATCTTCCAGGCAAATAAATTGTGTATTTCAACAATGACAGCATACAGATGAAGATGCTCAAAACTATCCCATAGAATGTCTCAACAATTTGGCTCCATCGAGAATGCCTCTTCATAAGTTGAAAATTAAATTTGGCAGTATTATTATGTTGCTCAGAAATCTTAGCACAAATGGAGATGGGTGAAATTGAACCAGATTATTAGTAAATGATTTTAAGCCCAATCTGATAATTGCAGAGGCCCTCACAGGAACAGCTCAAAACCAGATGGTGTTTGTCCCACCAATAGATTTAGCCACTGCCAACACTGAACTACCATTCATTTTGAGGAGGAGACAGTTTCCAAACAAACCTGCCATTGGAATGACCATTAAAAATCACAAACTTTCGAGAAAGTTGTAATATTCCTTCCAGAGCCGGTGTTCAGTCACAAACAACTTTATTTTGCAATGTCTCTTGTTCGTACATCATCTTACGATACTTCAAGGTGCAAAGCAAGGAAAGATATTAGCTAACAGTCATAACCTTTTCACAAAAAACATTGTTTTCAAAGAAATATACTTGAAATAAATATATAGGTTTTGTCATTACAATGTACTTATGTATTATATAATTATTCATTGCAATATTTCTTGGTATGTATTATTATACCAAGAATATTCTTCATATATGTTTTAAACTTTATTTTACTTCAATGTACTTTATTTTATGATCTCATGTCTACTTATTATTTATGTTTAATTCTTTATTTTGAAAATAAGAGTGTTTTTTGTTAACATAAATTACATTAAAATATACCACATAATATATTAACAGTCTGAAAATGTCTTCCTTTAAACACTTTAGCCTATGTACATAGGCTTTTACACTAGTTTTACTATTTCTCTCCATCAGTTTGCAACCAACCATATGTGCAACATCCTGCACCATTCAGTGTTCCTACTGTTTAATAAGGTGAAATAGTCCAAATGGTACAGCCTTCCCACCCTGCCTCTGGGCCATGCCGAACTACACAGAGTTTTCGACGCAGGCTGAAGACACTTATCTTCCCTAGATAGGGGCCTGATCACTGGACTTGACCACAGTTAGCCAGCTGGTGCTGTTGTTGATGTTGCAGGCGAGGAGTTGCTCTTAACAAAATCCTCTATCATACCAGCAACTCAAATGCTAACCATATCAAGCGAGACGGTTGATGCCATGGTCCTTTGTGTGTAGGATCATGCATCCTACACAAACTCAAATATTAACTGAGCCTCATCCTACACCTTAAATGAACCAACGTGCAATTGCAAATTCTAAGCCGGGTACCAACATTTGTTATAACCCTCATATTAGCCGTGCGTAAATGTACTTCCCATGTAGGAGGATCCTGCTCTTTCTACGGTCTGTAGTAAATCTCCTTCAATGTGTGCAGAAGGAAGAGAACATTAAACAGGCACATTCACATAGCTGGTTATGTTGCACCATGTGTAAAAAGACATTTAAAAAAAAACATTAGCCCACCAAGGTCATGGGTTGAGTGCATTTTTCTAAGGCCGAATGGATAAACAAAGTTACTTGACCTGTTGGTCTGGCCCAATTATAAAGATTCTATTCGATGCCTGATTGGCGAACATTCCAGGATGGATTGCACAAATAATATGGATCACTATTATTGAATACAAACATCTAAATCCACAATGGATCAAACAATGGGAGGCGTATGCTATTCAGATTCACATGCAAAGTGCTAAAAGAAAATGAACATGGCACAAAAGTCAAACAATATTAAGTAGAAGGCTGTTCTTGAAATTTAAAATCAAGATGCCTTAGGAGAAATAGTGAGCACGCTAGGGCCTGTGAGTAATAATGTATCTCCAGGCAGAAGAGACACATCAGTGAGCTAATTAAAGAATGGGTTAGACACATCAGAGCCACAGTAGCAGAAACCAACTTCAAAGCCGCAGACCAAATTGGGCAAGTTTGGTAAGGGAAGGCAGAGGCACTGATGCAGTTCCTAAGTGGTAAGGCTAGAGCACAGACTAGTGGCAAACATATATGTATAGACACCTGGAGCAAATGCTTTTTTTAATCATTTTTCCCACCCAAAAAATCTGTTGCTGGCTTTAAGAAACAAATTACGAGTTACAACCGTGACTTTTCGTGTATGTGTTTTTATTGTTTTACTATTTATAACACACACACACACACACACACACGCACGCACGCACGCACGCACGCACGCACACACGCACACACACCCCCCCCCACCCCCCCCCCCCCCACCCCCCCACACACTCTCCATTAATTCACAAAGACTCCTGGTTAAGTCTGAATTGAGAGCTTTTATTTCTCAAGTCAGATCCAATCCAGAAAGCTCAGTGTTAGTCAGGAGACGTCAGGAACGCTGGAGCATGCATTCAAAAGCGATAGTTTGCAAACCAGGATTTCTAATCAGTATCGTAGCCACTTAATGTTGAATACATTTTTCCCTGTGCCATCTTTCTTTGTGTTTTGGAGCCAGTATGGAACTGAGGGACGCTAGACTGAGTGCCCCTCACCGAAGGGCGGGAGTAAGGCAACACGAAGAATTCATTGATGCTGGGTGATAGGACATGGGCTTTGAAAACAATGGTCTTTTCAAATTGAGCACTTTTAAATTCAATAATAACATCACCTACTGTAGGAGTAATTGATAGGTTTTTATTGATGAAAAACCTAATGGCGCAAGCAAGATATGGAACTGTAATCTGCACAAAAAGAGCGAATTCAATGTGTTTGTTTAATGTTCTTAAACTAGGGGAAAGCACAAAAAAGATGGGGACTGTTTCCTCAAACTAAGTTGTGTGGAACTACAATAAACACCTTTAAATATCTGCCATCCTGCTCATTTACAAGGCTATGTACAGTCTTTTCCTATGGTCTGGGAAACTGGAATCCAAGACTTATTACAATTGTCTGCCCAAAATCAGCTCTAGGTTAGTTTTTTCAACAGCTCTTCTATTCTGATTTTAGAAACCTCTAGGAAAGTTAGGCGTCTGTGCTATCCAAAGCTAATTGGTATCTAATAAACACCTCTTTATTTCAACCCAGTTGTGTTATCTGAGTTTTGTGGCTCCTTTCCTGACTTGAGTGCTCACAGCTTAATTCTATCTCATGTCATTCCTTTTTCCGCAGCACTCTAATTTCATTCTAATCTTTAAAGGTGTGATGTGTGATCTTTATACCGAAAGCGGTCATTATTCAGGGGTCATATTGCAGTAATGGAAGAGTCACAGGTAAATCCATTTAAGTTCCTTTTATTAAGTTACAGCATAAGTCCATTAAGATGCAGGACAGGAACATACTGGCTCCCACCACCCAGGCTACATCCTTCCAACTGCCAGTCGAGTAACGCCAGGCACAGATCATTCTCACACTCAGGGATACACATTCTAACATTCCACCTTTCACTCTGACTTCATACATTGCAAACCTGCATCTATCTATCTATCTATCTATCTATCTATCTATCTATCTATCTATCTATCTATCTATCTATCTATCTATCTATCTTCTATCTGCCTATCCATCCATGAAGCAAAGGACAACACAACACACCTCCCGTCCTTACCAGACACACACACAACACCATCCATCCACACATACATTCACACATCTCCTATTCGTTAGAGCATTCGAATTTGTGAATAAGAGTTGACCAACAACAGCACCCCTGCAGAAACCAAGGGCAAGTGGAGGCCATATGCCCTCAACCCACACACTGGCTGGAAGATGCCACCAAAACATCTAAATACAACACCCATGCCACATACAAGGTGAAAATTAGAAACACGACCCACATACACACTCATGCTCACTACTCATCCTCATTCACTCATTATACTTTAATATAACCAAGCATAACGCAAAGAGTGCAAAACACTGCAGACAAAGCAAACCCTGCCTAATTCCTGACCCACATCCACATGGGAAACAATAGCCAAAAGCACTATAACCCCTGACACGCCTCAGGGGCCTACTTAGCAACAGCCAATCCATTCAATACACGTGACACACCTCCACGTGTAGTCACAATACACCAAAAGGATTTCACTCCACAACACTTGGCATGCATATGATGCCTCTTTGACACGTACACACCAATCCACACATCTGGCCCACCTCCACATGTAGTCACACGACATATACACTAAGAGCATTAGGCTCTTTCACGTCTGGTGCTCAACATGGTACCCAATAAACTGCAATCCTCCAATTCAACACTAGAGGCACCAGCCTGGCACCTGAGAGCAGTTACAGCATCCATCCAATATGAACATAACAGCATTTACAACATCTGATTCAATACCAGAGGCACCAACATGGCACCGAGCAGAATTTACAACATCCAATCCACACACCAGACACACCAGTGCTCCAATATGCTGTGCGTAAGTTATACATTCTGACATCCCCAACTCGCATCCTGGACATCAACATATTTCTTAGGCACCTGAAACCAAAGCATCTCAATAAAGTTGCACTCATCCTGAAAGTCCTTGCGGCATCGGCAGCACTAACCCTGCAAATCCTCAAAATGAGTTGTTACACCTATAAACAAACATTTGACACTGGTGTACTTTCTAAAGTGGCACACAACAATTAACGTTACATTAAAACTACTCAAGCCACAAATACAGCATTTCCAACTATACATTTTGCTTGCTCGCTCCTTTGTCCTCTACACCCCTTTAAACACATCCGTCAGGGTGCTTGGAAATTGTGGCAGGTCCCAACAGGTAGTATCTGCTCATACTACCTTTAAGGAGCGCGCATTCCAAAAACTTCTGCCCGGTCACCATGGTTACACACGCCACTGTGTCCGAACTTTGCAACGTCCTTTTCTCTTGCTCCACACTGACATCATCATTTCATCAGTAGAGACAGCCGAAGGCTCTCCAACAATCCCCCAACAAGCTCCTCACCACCGTGCTGAGGCTGTCCGTCACTGCACCTGGACCCGGGCTCTCCAAAGCTACCTCAGGAAACTCGTACACAGACAAGTCACTTTCCTTCCCTTTTTCCGGCAACGTTGAAAGCGTCAGCCTGTTCTGCTCACCTTGGCACAGATCTCAGATTCCCCACCTGCTTCCACTATGCCTCCTTGACACTCCAACAAGATGGTGCATCCTCATATTTTGGGTGTTTGCCTCGCCCTCATCCAGCCACAGCACCTTAGCATCGCATTGCCTGCATGACGATCAGACACACGCAACCTGCTTGTTGCCCCTCTATTCTAACTTCTCTGACTTCGTCACAGCGTTTGTCTAACTTTGTCCAGTAGGTGCTCCAGTGGTCGAAGTGTACGAAAAGAAGTAGTGGAACTATGTTCCCTGGCGGCCTGCACTGCTCCCCACAAACCCCATCGCCATGCCCACTGCCATGCACAATACAAACCCCACAATATATTTGCCTGATGTTTAAGGGAACGCTCAGTACACTGCACTGAAAGTGCACGTTTCAACTGCTTCCTACACTTTCACGTTTCAACTGCTTCCTACACTTTTATTTTAAAATGAAACCATTCCGGAACGGTTTCTTTTTAAAATAAAAGTATAGGAAAGGAAAAACTTAATTAAAAGAAGTAGAGGAGCACCGCTCCCGACCGCTCCTGCCCACTTCGACCACTGAGGCGCTCCCATCTACCATTCTCTTCTTTAGCAGGTTGACCTGGTATCAGTCCTTTCTGTCGCTTACTTTCGATATTATTCTTTGTTTTGCAGGTTGCCCTGGCTACTCTACAACTTCATCTCTCTGTACGTCTTCATACACTAGATGCCATTCTTCCTCCTACAGCCACCCTGTGAGCTCTACGCAAACTGTTTGCGTGACGATTCACCTGTCTCGTCATGCCCACGAGTTACACCTTTCTCAGGAAATGGATGCATCGTCATGTTGGCTGTGTGCAACCCTGTTCAGATCTCCATGCAACCTGGCGGCTGCTCCTGCGGGTAGCACTCTAGTGGTGAAGCCTGTTCCTGTTCCTCGGACCACGCCCCCACCTCCTGTGGATGCTTATCCAATCCCAGCCACAACGCGTTTTCGCGTTGCTACTCTTAGAGTAATTCGCGCAAAGTAAGTTACATATTCTTGTGTAATTGTTATCTGGAATCTACTTTCCAGTTTTCCGCCTTCTCACCTACTTGCCTTCTTCTGTCCTTGTACCCTCACTTCCTCGCACGCATATGACAGACAAACCTTCCCTTGGCGGCGATTGCCTGGTTTCTGACGGTAGGTTTTCATCTGTTTGTTGGGAACGTAGGGGGCGACAATTATAGGAACAGAGACTTGGTGTACCCATTAGTTTAACGGAGCCGGCTCTCACAAGTGTCCTCGGGTTACGGCTTCCACGGAATCCAGATGGCTGTCACGGTACTACATATTCAGGAGCTCTGTCATCACTGGTTAAGGTACATGGGCAGAAATCAAACAGGACAGTTACAAATTATTGTCTATCCTCTCTCTCCCTGCCTCCAAACTACTTACCTGTTTCCTATTCTTCTGTTAGGAACACAGCCCACCTTAGCAGCCCATGTTCTTACGAAGCTGCATTTTCACTCCTCCAGCCAGAAAGTCTAACACTTTCATATTACTTCGTAGCTTCCAGCTACATTGTTTCCCATAAGAATTATATTGTAGGATACATCCTAACTCCTGTCTGTTCTTGCAGTTGACATCCATCTAGTCTGCGGGAATCGTTTACATCAGAATAACCATTCAGCTTCCTGAGCCAGGACCCCTTCAGACATTTCGTTCTCTAGCAGCCCGTCAAGGGTTTTCTTCCCCACGAGGGTTTCCCTGGGGACCAATCACCGCTCCCATGTTTGTATGGCACCGGGGAGTGGCGGCTAGGTGAATTCTACAATCTTCTGCCAGTGTTCTCAGGATTCCTCTGATCCAGGTTAGTGTTACTGTCTCCATTCTTGACTGTTGGCTGTATTACTTTGTTAATTTTCTAGCCCTAGCATAACAGTTCTGGCAGCCCCAGCTGCCACAGCATCGTTACTAATGGACTGCTTCTGGAATACCAGTGCCCACTCCGACATGGCGTACCTGCAGGCCTCCTTGGGAACAACGGTATCCTCAGCCTATCTTCCATATGCAGCCTGCCCTTGTTTGTGCGACATTTCTTGGGGGCAGTGTGTCCTTGGCTGTCTGCACACCCAATAGCAGTTTACTTGGTTTCCATCTCTTTATCTTCAGCACACAGGAGTCCATCTCCTTGACCTGACAGAAGACCAACTCATCGCCAGTGTAGTAATGGAAGACCCATGACTCTGAATGTAAGTCAATTTAAGCTCATTTTATTAAGTTACAGCACAGGTCCACTAAGGTACAGGACATGAAACCACTGGCTACCACCACCCAAGCTATGCGCTTCCAACTGACAGTGGTGGAACACCAGGCACAAGCATTCTCCCACTCATACACATTCTAACATTCCATTATTCACACTAGCCTAATACATTCTAATATTCAAACAACACTAGGTGTATTCAAATTTATACAAGTTTATATATTAATTTTTAATCCACTTTGAAAAGATTCATACTGAGCACCACAGTTAAAATCCATTATATTATTACAAAACCACAGGGATAGATTAGATGTGTAAAACACACAAACAGAGTGAGTGCCGTTCCTAAACAAAGTAATCCTAAGTGCTTGAAACAAGAAGGACTAGGTTACACTTTAAACCTCATTTAAAACATATAACATTGATATTTCCACTAATTACGCGAAATTATACTACATCAAGGGTCTACATGCATATTTCAACCGTTATTTTTGGGGTCTTCATCAGGACAAAGTATCACTGCTGGATTCATTTGGGACAGTGATTTGTGTTATTCCAATAAACCACTCATTCAACTGCATGTGTTGCTCACCACAACAATCATTTCGGCTATGTACATAGATTTATAATAGCGCTTATCACTTGAGTATTTTATCCTGCAGATCCCTCACCAAAACCCTGCCTAGAGTTTCCTCCCAGGTGGCCAGAAGAGGGCAGACGCTTCCTAATGCCAATCCTGTGGGTGGTGTACTGCAGGAGGATAACCTGGGTGGAGGCAGGACCAGGGATAGTGAGGAGATTCCATGGGATGAGACATGGTATTTTTCCTCTGAGACGGATACTCTTACTACCTTTCCAGAAGAGGTTATGGCTTGTTGTCGTTCTCATATTTTTCAGCCTACAGTTAAAACAAAGATAGTAAAGTCTTAAATTGAAACATCTGAATTTATTATATCAGAAGAACAATTTTTTTTTATCCCTGAACTCAAATGTCCTCCTCATTACCAAGGGTACACCACTAGGAGTGGTGAGAGTGTTACTTTCTCTGCACCTTCTGTCTCTAATAAGAATAAAACCCACAATCCCTCTTCTAAAAATATTAAGGGAATTACAACTACCTTTAATAATGTAAAAGGAGTAGAAACACCTAATTTCCTTAAAATGAACTACATGTCCCAGAATCCCACAAGGACTGTAATGAAGAAGAGGGTTGAGGAGGCATGCAGAAGTAAAGGACAGGCAAGTAGGTCTAACAACCTTTGCCAGGGTCAAGCAATTAACATTTAGGGCCTGCACCTGAAGTCAATTGCCCCACCTGAGAGGGATAAAAGGCTGCAGCAGGAAGGAGCAGAGAGAAGGAACTGGAGCAGGAGCTGTATGGCTGGCAGTAGTAGCAGAAGGAGAAGAACAGGAGGCTGGCAATTCACCATGAAGTGTGATCACTTACGGATAATTGGGACAAGAGAAGAGGATATTTCACCTGCAGATTCCATGTTGGTCCTGTGTTCACCAAGCCTGTCTGGCCGTGGCTGCACTCAGAGAAATGTGCAAGTTAAAACTCTTCCAAGGTGCGCCTACTAGCTGTGACTGCAGAGCTGAGGTGGTGGTGCAACCCGAGGCTTGTATACAGAAGAAGCCAATGGACAGAGGACTGTAGATGACTCCCTGAGATAGAGGTGGACCAGAGACACACAAGAGTGCCTGAAGTAGTAGTAGTAGGAAGAAAAGTCAGTGCTGTTTCTGGAGTCGAGCTCTGTACTCTGATTCACTGAAAACCCCTTGCCCGTAACTGTAACCAGCTGGATTACAATTCAGGTTGAAGTGGGAGCGAGTAAAAGTTGTTTGTTGCTATAAGAAGTCCTAACAACAAAGGACATTTTTCTCACACACTTTTAATACCTCTGACAGTGTTCAAGTAAATGAAAAGCTTTCCTTTTTTCCATGGTTGATTGAAGAAATTTGCCAGAGTGGTTGCGCGTCTCCAATTGAGAGGGAGAATTGTGTTTGAAATGACTCAGAAGGTTAAGACTGACTTTTAAGAATTGTTACAAGTATTACCACATCAAAGAGAAGTCGTGTGTGGACAATTATGTGAATGAAAGGGCATGCAAGTCCTTACAATTGTTTGAAGCTAAAACTCTTCATCAAAGAGTGGTCGCATATATCTGAATCTGTTTCTGTTGTGAAGCTTGAATCTTGTAACATCCAGAACAAGTATTTTATAATTGTAGAAGTTACTGAAATAAAGAGAAGAACAAGTATACCCAAGCCAGTAGATAAATCCTTTCCACAGTAAACCAGCCCTATTAAAATCTAACCACCTGTCTTTTGAAGTTGTTATAGCTGTTAAAGGTCCAGTGTCCTCTGACACAAGGGTGACAAAGTTATCCAAAGCTCGAAGAGTAGCAATCCGGCTCTGGGGTAGCTACTGGAATCAAGAAATTGTGAATAAAGGTGGGTAAGGGATCTGGGTGCTTGTAAGAAGATTACGTGCATAATCTGTAAGGCTGAGACTGTTGAAGCAGAGAGAGAAGCCACCTGGAAGCAAAGGCAGATTATATTGGTAGGAGTATAAAAAGAGAGAAGAGGAAAATACGCGGCCCCTTTCTTGTGGCATTGGAAGGAGGAGTCCTTTCTTGCCTGTGGAAGTTGAAGCGTCTTCTCTTTAAGTTGCCTAACAATCATCCAGTACCAAGTTGAAGTAGAGCGAACAGAAATGTGGTTGTTTATAATGTCAGAGAACATTATATAGAAGGTTGTTGAGGCAATAGAACACTGTGGAGCAACGGAACCTGCTTCCACAATGTGTAAGAGCTGCAAGATGGTCCCTATGGCAACATTGGCAACGAATGAAGAGAACATTGCATTTTGTATGAGTTACTCGGCGCACGGCTGTGCCATTACATTTCCTGTGTCAGCGGTCTGGTTTACTGGAAGCCAAATCAACAACACGGGTGCATTGCAACCCTTCTGCTCATCAGCCCCCGGGTAAGACACTGAAGCCTTAATGAGCTTTCTCTGTTTGCGTTTCCTAGCTATTTTTTCCCTTCCTGCTTTATTCCGTCCATTTCTGCTGCTCATTCTCCCACTCCTCGGCGACCGGGGCTGTCCCTGCAGCAGTCCTCTCTGTGCCTCTCCTCCACGCTGCACTGTAGATCCCTCTTCCTGCCAGCTTCCACCTTGATTGCCTCCCCCCCGTGGAAGCAATTCCCCTTACAGTTCTGTTATCCGCAACGGTATTCAAAGCGTTGCTTTCATTCCTTTGTCCTGGTACTTACCTCTCAGTGTTCATTCTAGAACACGGTACTACCATTGACATCAGTTACTATCTGAAACTGGCAACCTTACCACTTTGACCCAGCTATTCTGGACAGAGGTTATGTAATGATACAGACGAAACTGCGACTTGGAAATGTTCTACTTCTGTGTGTTTTTATACCATTAGGCTTTTCCCTCATACTGCAAGGACACTTCCTGCCATGTCGCCACAGTGATCTTCCTTTTGTCATTCACGGAGGTCACTGTGGCGGCAGGGGAGGAGAGGCCCTACCTCTTCAAGGATCGGCTTCGGGATAAAACCAAGACCAAACAGAAAAAGTAAAGAAGTAAGACGTCCCGTCTGGACTCCGGATCGACCACCTCAGATGTGGCGACAATGACAGTAGCAAAAAAGGGGGTTGTCGAGAGGAGAGCAACACCCTAAGAAGAAGCATCCTGACAAATGATATTAAAGCGACTGCCGAGGCTACAAATATACGGACAGTTGTTGTGTAGACACAGTACTTTTGTCTTTTGAACTATATCTAGTCCATGCTGGAAAGAGGATATCCAGGATTAGCATTGGTGCTGTTTTTTTTTATTGGAATTGGAAGGGGAACTTTCAACAGACGGATAAATAACTGTTACCAGTGGATTTTTATTTGGGTGAACTTTTGTTTCTTTTGGAACTTTCAAGAATTGATTCAAGACTCTGTTTTTCTTCATGAACACTGGAGAGAGTGACTTTGGACAATTCTGGCAAAGGGATTTACCCAGGACAGGTGAAGGTTATCCAAGTCATTGGTTGTTTCATCATCTTTTGTTTATGTTATTATTTGCTTTGTATGTTTTGTCTTTTATTGTGAGGGCCAGTTTTGTATGTGCTAGGAGAATTTCCCTGAGAAACTAGACTAGGTAGGGAACTCCCTGGTAGAGTAGGCTTACTTAGGTTTTCTTTGCACTTTCTGGAATCAATCAAATGTTGAGAAAATCACAAGCTGTTGTCCGGCTTGCATTACTGACCCCTCACAATAATCTCATGTTTGTTGCAGTCAATTTATGACCACTTATTACAATACAAGTACATTTGTTGTGTCACATTTCTTTGTGTCTGGTATTTCACACAGTTAGAACGCAGTCATCCATCCATGCACCATTTCTTTATTGTCTTTACTCATGGTAATTCTGTGAACAGACACGTGTCAGTGTTACTAACATAACTATTAATAAGCATTTCATGTTGAAACATCCTTATCTCATTACACAAAGGTTAGAATCTAAATCCCTCACTTGTTATACTGGCACCTTTTTCTCTTTTTATATTGTGCCTTTTGAAAGCCCATGTTTTTGAGACTTGCGTTTTTATGAAGCATTCTTGGAATATATCATAGTATTCAGGCAATTTTGTCTTTGCAAACATGTCATTTACTATCATCAAACAACACCGGGTGTATTCAAACTTAAAAAAGGTTTATTTCTATAATTGATTTTTAATCCACTTGATGTAGTATGACTTTGAGTAATTAGTGGAAATATCAATGTTATATGTTTTAAATGGTGTTTAAAGTGTGAACCTGTCCTTCTCTTTCCGAGCACTTAGGATTATTTTGTTTAGGCACAACACTCACTCTGTTTTTGTGTTTTATACATCTATTCTACCACCCTGGTTTTGTAATAATATAACAAATTTTAAGTGTGTTGCTCAGTATTCATCTTTTCAAAGTGGATTAAAAATTAACATATAAATACACTTTTATATGTTTAAGCACACCTAATGTTGTTTGAATATAGAACTTGAGATGAAAAAGGTGTATTATTAAACTGCAGATCCCCATTATTGGTAGGCTCATACATTCCAAACCGGTATTGATCCACACATAAAGCAACGCACAACACAACACATATGACAGCTGTTTAGTGACATTCTTCCCTGATGTGCCAAGGAATCCTGTTAACTGGATACCTTGGCACAATGTCTATTGTGAGATATCTTTTGGCTGTTTGATGAACTGCAGCCTTAATTGATATTATTTATTTGTTTTCGTTTATTGATATGGTTGTAATATTAACCTTTCAACATCAAGTGTGCCTAATAGCATCACTGTGTTAAAGTTGAACTTAGAAAGTGTTCCCAACAACCTCAATTGTGCCTAATAGCGACACTGTGTTAAAGTTGAATTTAGAAAGTGTGCCTAATAGCGTCACTGTGTTAAAGTTGAATTTAGAAAGTGTGCCTAATAGCATCAATGTGCTAAGGTTGAACTTAGATGGTGTTCCCCAACAAAATCAAGTGTGCCTAATAGCCTCACTGTGCTAAATTTTGAACTTAGAAAGTGTGCCTAATAGCGTTGCTGTACTAAAGTTGAATTTAGAAATTGTTCCCAACAACATCAAGTGTGCCTAACAGCGTCACTGTGTTAAAGCTGAACTTAGAAAGTGTGCCTAATAGCGTCGATGTGCTAAAGTTGAATTTATAAATCATCCTACATAGCCTCACTGTGGTAAAGTTGAACTTGGAAAGTGTGCTTAATAGCGTTGCTGTGTTATAGTTTGAGTTTAGAAAGTGTGCCTAATAGCGTTGCTGTGTTAAAGTTTATCTGTATCACATGTTTACCCCTGTCCATCCATCATGTCGCTTTATATACGTATTCCGCTATGCACGCCCCCCCTGTCCTGCTCTCATGCCTGGTCACAGGCGCTTTACTGATAACCACCATATCACACTGCTACGCTCACTCTCTCCTTTACACCATCATTCAATTAGAACATAGCTATACTACGATAAATTCGGCCTAGCTGTTCTCATACTAGCATGACCCCACAAACACCTCATCACCCTAATAAAACACAGCTAGCTGAGCACATATCGGCTAGCCTAGGTGTCTCCTCAGGCCTAACGCAGCCAGAACTCAGTCTCTGTGTCCACACTCCAGACTGAACACATACAACTGATTTCATTAGCACCACACCTACCACTAGGAAGCAGCTATCATGCAACAACCACACCAGCTGCACACATATCCGGTGCCGTCACGCACCATACGACACTCTCTCTCTACTGACTTGAACTGCGGTTCCCAAGGGCGTTCAACCTACCAGTGCTTTGAAGTCATACCAATGATATATAAGGCGCTATATAAATGCCAAGTAACATAACAAGTAACATAACATATAAGATATATAGATTTTTTTTTATTTATTTTATTGATTTTATGCAAACAAAACAACAAAAACCAAACAAGCAGCATAATCATAATAGTTCAGTTACACATCAAGTTATCGTAAGCACTGCTCCCATTATCCCTCCCTTCCCCGGTGAGCCTATTTGTCAATCCCTTTCAATGTTTGGCACATGCGGCCGGGTTTTGTTCTCTTTGGAGTCTGTTGGATCTGGTATTACTCCAAACAATTCTGTTATTAGCATTTTTCAAGCCAACAGGGTACCCGCCTCCCCATCATCAGCCCGGCTACTCGCTTCTTGCCATGCCACCGTTTCAGCCTCTGCCCATTTCTGCAAGTCCTTCCACCATACATCCACCTTAGATTTGTGGCATTTCTTCCACCCCATGGCGATCCTGCGTTTCGCAAGCACATACGCCAGATTTCTCAGTTTCTCAATATGCTTGAGCTTCCGTGGCCTAGGGAACTCGCCCAGTAAGCAGGCCCAGGCCGTGTCTATGACAAGAGTAACCCCTTTATCAGCCAGTTTCTGTGCCACTTCTCCCCAGTAGCACCTGATAATCGGGCACGACCAAAACATATGTGTCATGTCAGCATTTTCTAGGTTACATTTAGGACACACTTGTATTCCAGCTTTTCGGAACTTGGATATCCTCAAGGGGGTCATGTATGCCCTATGCGTTACATACAGCTGTATTTGTTTTAATCTGGCATTTCTAGACACTTTTTTGTGGTAACCCAGGGCACGCTCCCATACCTCATCCTCCATCGGGGCCCCCACTTCCAGCTCCCAGTCCAGCCTCAGATGTGTTAAATCTTTCCCCGCCTTAGCCATCACCATCTCATACAGTCTCGAGATCTCATGACCCCCTTCGGACATATCATATATTGTTTCCAAAACTGCATCTGGTTCTTCTATCAAAACTGTCTCTGGCCAGGTATTCTTAATCATCCGTACCAATCTAATGTACGTGACATATTGGCCTGTGTGTAGCCCTGCTTCTTCGTTGAGTTCTGTAAACTCCTTAATGGATCCCTCTTGCCAAACATCGCCTAGCGTTGCCAGCCCCACTGATTCCCAGTAAGTCCTAACAATCGCCCTTAACTGATCGTCCCCTCCTGTCAGAGCAACCAGCGGTATCTGCGAGAGGCACGGGCATGGGACTTCCATCAAACGACAAGCCCTACGCCAAATTTTCCATCCAAGCCTCAACATCGCAGGACGCCCCCTCATTTCAGTTTCGGACAGCCAAATCATTTCTTTCAGATAAAACGGGGCGCAGTCCTGTCCAAGCACCCTATGCTCAGGGGTCACTTCATCAGAAAGCCACTTGGCCACATACTGCAACTGTCCCGCCAAGTAATAAACCTCAAAATGAGGCAGTCTGATACCTCCTTTTTTCATAAAAGTTCTGCAATTTCCAATACGCCACTCTATTTCGGGTACCGTGCCACAGGAAGTCCCTACACATGCTATTCAATTTGCTGAAAAACTTATTGGGTATTATGTATGGGATATTACTGAAGTAGTGCAGGAGCCTGGGCAGAACTAACATCTTAAGCATGGCCCCCCGCCCCATCATCGCCAAGGGCAATCTTGCCCAGAACTGCATGCTGTTTCTAATTTTCTCGACGGCTACTTCCGTATTGTGTCTGTGTTCTTCTTGCACCGTGTGATATACATCTACGCCCAAATAGTGAAAAGAGCTAGTTGCCCATGGTACCTGTAGCACCGGTAGTCCTTCTACAGGGATCCCCTTATAGCTACCTAGCGGGAATATGACAGACTTTTGGGGGTTCACCGAGATGCCCGACAACTCTGCGTACCTTGTCCATCACTTCAAGTATGTATAAGAGATTTTCTTCTGGGTATTGCAAGTACAGTAACAGATCATCCGCGTACAAGGATATCAAGTGTTGTTCCCCTCCTACCTCAATGCCAATCACATCATACTCTGCCGTAAGGCATATTGCCAGAGGCTCCAGGGCCAAGATATAAAGCATCAGGGACCAGGGGCACCCTTGTCTGGTGCCTCTGCTAAGTTGCCATCTCTCGGATATCACAGCTCCAGTTCGGACCCTGGCAAGCGGCTCGCTATACAACATCTTGGCCCACCTGATATAGCCCGGCCCCATTCCATACCCTTCCAAAGCAGCCAATAGCCATGACCACTTGACCGAGTCAAAAGCTTTAACTACATCTAGAGACACTATCGCCATCTCACCCTCGTTCTTACTACCCCATTCGACCACCTGGTGAAGCCGCCTATGATTGTGTGTTATGTTTCTGCTCGGGACATAACCCGTTTGGTCAGGATGTATGAGTCTACCAATCACTTTCTGCAATCGATTTGCTAGGACAGCTGTGAGAATCTTGCTGTCCTGATTCAGCATCGACAGGGGCCTGTAGGAGCCACATCTGTGCTCCGGTTTATTGGGCTTGGGCAGCAGTATTATGATCGCCTCTCTGAGTGACTCAGGCAACCGTCCTATATCAAACGCTTCATTAAGCATGTCTAACATTGGGGGGAGGATTTCCTCTCTGTATACCTTATAAAATTCGCTGGGGAACCCATCTGCTCCTGGGGTCTTACAGGTAGGCAGCTGCTTCACAACCTCTTCTAACTCCTCCAACATGATTGGCTCATCTAACTCCTCTCTCTCTTCTTCACTTATCTTGGGCAGCCCTATGTCTTCTAACGTTTCAATTATCTTGCGCTGGTCACCCATCTCATCGTCTCCGTACAGCACTTTGTAATATTCCACAAATTCTTTGTTAACCCCCTCTTGTGTGGCCACCTCATCTCCGTCCTCCCTAATAATAGTCCTGATCTGAGGCCTAGGGGTCTCGCTTTTGTATAGCCAGGCCAAAAGGCGGCCTGTCTTGTCTCCCCCCGCGTGCTGCCTCTCAACATATTTCTTATAATTGAGATTACAGAGTCTTTCCCAATGCCCTGCACATTGTTGCTGTAGTTGGAGTACCAGCTCTGTGTCTACATCACCGCTCTTCAATGCTATTTCTAGCTTAGTTTCTACCCTCTGCAGGTCAGCCAAGACCCCACCTTGTAACCCTCTTGACTTAGCAATGGCCGCCCCCCGCATCACCACCTTAAAAGCTTCCCATAATGTGCCCGCAGAATCAACACACCCAGTATTCTCTTCAAAGAAGTTAGTAATCTCTTCCCTTGTATCTTCTCTAAAGACTGGATCTTTGAGCGCCTTCGCTCGGAGGCGCCATGTAGGGATCTTCGCCCTCGGGGGGCAATATTGCCATCCGAGGATCAGGGGCGAATGATCCGAGAGGACCCTGGCCTTATATTCGATTTGAGTGATCTCAGACATCACATCTGCTGTGGCAAAGACGTAATCGAGCCTAGTATGCAGTTGATATGGGGCTGAATAGTGCGAATATTGCCTCTCAGTGGGGTGTTTCATCCTCCATGAATCTGTGAAGCCAAAATCAGTTAACAGCATCTGCAACGCTTTCGCCGCTGGGCTAGGCTTACCCGCCCTGCCATCAGATCTGTCCACCACAGGATCCAACACACAATTAAAGTCCCCACCCCAGATCACCGCGCTCCCTATACACGTACTAAGATGGGTACACAAGGCTCTGAAATATGTTGCTGTATTTTGGTTGGAGGCATACGTGTTTACTATGCATACCTCCCTGCTCTCCACCAGCCCTCGCAATATAGCCATCCTTCCATCATTTTCAACTACCTCTTGTATCGATTTGAACGGGACATGCGGTGCCACCCAGATTAACACCCCCCGGGCATATGCAGAGTATGCCGAGCCCACTACGGTCCCTCTCCACTTTCTCTTAACCAGGTCCAACTTCTCTCGCGTCAAGTACGTCTCCTGTAGTAGTGCGATATCTATTTTCTGCCTTTTCAGATACATCATGATTTTGTTTCTTTTCAGGTAGCTGTTAAGGCCCCTGACGTTCCACGTTATTATCCTGAGGTCCCCCATAGGTCATTAATAAGCACCCTCCCGATCCTCCACCGATTACGCCCCTTCATGCACCGCAAGTACACCATGCTGATTCTTCCAAATAGGCTCGAAACAAAACTTAAACTCCCCATGACCACACACACACTCAACTTCCCATCCCCCACCTTCATTCCCACCCACCCCTCCCCCAACAATACCCTCCCCAAACGTTGCCCAGCTCCATTCCTGGATCTCAGGCACCCCCACATCTAGCCCTGCCTAGCACAAGCTTCTACTCAGGGCTCAGTAGGGATAAGCCGCCCTAATGGCCGCTGAAACTAGTAATCTATTGGGGTAGGTCGTCCACGTTCTGTTGCTCCTTTCAAAAAACATTACGTATACAGTTGCCAAACCGTTACCAGTTACAGTTACACTCACTATATTCCAGTCCAAATCGAGCACCTGGCTGAGATTGCGTACAAAGTTCAGTTAGTTACAGTTTCTCTGTGCCATCAGGGTCGTCCTCCTTACGAAATCTTCATTCGGTATGATCCTGCCGGTCATGATCCGCTTCTTGTTCCGGGCAGCCCTGCAGGTCCAGCCATGTGACAACATCCTCAGGGGTATCAAAATATAGCGCTTTGTTCTTGTGTAGCACTTTCAATCGTGCCGGATACAACAGCATATATTTGACTCCCGCCGCCCTCAGCCTTCTTTTGACGGCGACGTAACTATACCTCTGCCTTTGCACCAGTATTGTATAGTCCGGGTATGCTGTGATGTTGGTGGATGCTCTCTCTATCGTGCCGCCCTTCCGAAAATATTCGAGGATCTTTTCTCTATCCCTGTAATTCAGGATCCTCGCTATGATCGGTCTTGGCGGGGCCCCCGGCCGGGGTATCCTCATTAGGGCGTGGTGCGCCCTCTCCACCGTAAATCCCTGCGAAAGATTCCCGGCTCCGATCCCTTGTAGGATCATGTTTTCGACATAGTTTGTGGGGTCTTGGCCTTCTTCCCCCTGCGGAAGGCCAACCACGTGAATGTTGTTCCTCCTCGCCCTTCCTTCCGCCTCTTCCACACGATTTTCCAGGTTGGTGACCTGTTGTTTTAAGACATGAATCTCCTTCGCATTGCTCGTGCTAACATCGGTATTAATCTTCACCTCACTTTCCAGACCGCTGGTCCTTTCTGCAAGTGCTCTAACATCTTGACGCAGCAGGGTGAGTTCCGTACCTACAGCATCGATCTTATTCTCTAGAGCTGTGCGCAAGTTCGCCATTGCCAAGTCCCATTTTGCACTCAGGCCCGTTATAGCCTCCAGGATCTGGTGCTTGTCCCCTTCGGGGGCGTCTTCCGCAGGGGTCACAACCATGCTCTGCACCGATGTTGAGGGGGTCCGTTGCATTTTCGTGAAAGTCTCCATCGTGGGTTGCTTAGTGTTGGTTCTCAACCCTTTCGCCGACATGGCGCTGCCCTCCACTCTTGTACGCCTCCGCCTTAATGCAGCTATTGCACTGTCCTCGGTCCGACAAAGGTCTGGCTCCCAAGTCTCCTAACTCACATTCGAGATGGCACTTCGAATTGTCTTACGAATGGGCTATGGCCTCACACTCCCCATTCAAATTCCGTAGGCCTCGTCGCCCAAGCATCCAATTTTATCGGTCAGCTTGCCGAGGCTCAATTAGCATATGCCAGGCCGGGCGCTCTCATGGTGTTAATTCGAACACTCCGACATATCTCCCTGTCGTACTATTCCTCCAGGCAATTTACCGCAGCCATATCCCGCAGTTCCGGGGAATCAGTGTCGTTTCTCCACGGAGGCCTCTCTTTTGTTAGCCGCCATCTTGGTGCCGAAGCGGCCGCACAGTCGCGCCAACAAAAATGTGTATATTTCACGATTCCCGGGGACTATGAACTTCTCCAGCGAACTTCACTTGGCGTGCGGCTTCCGACACCTGATCCCCAAAGTTCTAGGCGCTTGTTACAGTTTCAACGGGTAACTTTGGCAAAAATAGAGTCGGATCATCAGGAGCTCCTCGTGCAGCACGTCCTATTCCATGGCCGGTTGGCCACGCCCCCATATAAGATATATAGATATACATGAATATTAATTTCAATTTCAGGATTAAAAACTGGATTGTTCCACCTTGCATCCATAGGTTACATAAAAACACTAAAACAGATAAGCTTACTCAAAACATGTGCATACATAATATATATATATTTTTAAGAATAAGTATATAAAACAGAAAAATAATTTTCTTGCTCTGGTCATCTGATATGATATGTTAATTGGTCACATCTAAATAGAGTGAAGACACATATTTGACAGCTGGAATAATTACAGATATTCTCTCCCCATTAAAAATACTCTGCCATAACATATCGCAGGTGAGAGGGTGGTAGCTCAAAAATAGATGTTGTAAATAGAACTTTCCCTTATCAAGCAACATCAGACAAACTGTTAGCAAGTGCTTGACTGTTTCAGGTTCCAGAATGTTATTCCAGAATTTACACGCACTAAGCTGATATGGAGCTTTCATCCTTTTGCCCATCACTTGTCTTGTCGGCCATAGATTCAATCTGAGTCGTAAGAATAGTGTTCTATATTTCTGATCTGGAAACTTGGTTAGATACAATTCTGGATTATTTAAACCTTTGATTGTGAAATTTCCATCTGTAAATGTATCATATTTAGTACATCGTTGATGAGTGATGATCCAATCATGAAGCCATAATTTTGTTTAGCCCGATCCCGGTTTGTTAACAGCAAATGTAATGTAATATCTGCTGGCAACATGGCAGCAGTGACTTGTTTTTTCCACTTTACTATGAAATTATCACCAGTAGAGTCAAGGTATAGAGCTGGGATTGACAGCAGAGAATTAGGTTCATTGCAGGCAACACATTTCCTGTACAACTTTAGCATTTTCCAAGTGCAAATGACCTCTAAGGATAACAACCCAGCTCATGACGGACAATACACATTGGCGTGCTAGAAGGCAGAGACAGCACCTTCTTCCAGAAGCCACTTTCGAGTTTAGTCCAGGAGGATGTATCCATATGAGCCCTGGTCTCTGCACCATATGTAATGACAAGAAGCACGTTTTGTTTATAACAATTTATAAGTGGCTCTATTGAAAATTTGCCATATTATCTGTGAATCAGCAAGGCTTGGACAGCTGCAGTAGGTACTTTTCCTTTCTTTTCCAAATGATTCAGAAGAAAAGAGAGATGATTATTTGTGTTTACACCAATATAGCAGTACTCATTTATTACCTCAAAGCAGATCCTTGTAGATGGCAAGCAAAACTGCACTTTTTTGCTTGCCGTTTAGAGGCACACATGAGAATCTTGATTTTATCTAAATTTATCACCAATTGATTATGTGTGGCATATGAGTCCAATGCTGATAAGACATTTTGTAATCCTCTCTTGCTTTTCGAGAGAAAATATAAGATCATTAGCATTTAACAGCCGGGGCAACGGAATAGATCCAGGTCTCGGCGAATCTGAAACTACGGATTTGAAGTAGCGGCCAATATCTGCTATGAAGACAATAGAGAGTGAGGACGCTAAAATGCAACCCTGTTTCAGACCTCCAAATGTTGGAATGGGCTCAGTTAGCTGCCCATTTGGTGTCCAGAATCTGAACAGAAATCTCCAAATGGAATTGCGAGGACAAGGTGCGTATGAAAGGAGGACACTTCACCTTTTCAATCTTAGCCATCATCAACTCTCTTGATACAGAATCAAATGCTGCTTTAAAATCTACAAGTGCCATGTAGATTTGCTGTTTGGTTTGCAGCCCATGATCCTTAATCGCTGGGATTGCAAATAGGTTGACTGATGTTCCTAAACATGGTACAAAACCTGTCTGAAAGGTGTCGAACATCCTCGCCTCTCTGACCCATAAAGAAATGTCTTTGAGTAGTAATCGTGCAAAGATCTTGCTTGGATTGTTCAATAATGCAATGGGACGATAAGGGACGATCATTTTCAGGTCATTCTCAATCGCCCTTTTTATATATTGGAACAATAATGGACTTTTTCCAGGTTGGCGGAATCTGCTTTTTCATAATTACTTTTAAAAAGATGACATGTAACACCGCTGCCCACTGTAATGGATGAGCTTTTAGCATAGCATTCATAAGGCCATCCGGCCCTGGCGCTATAGAAGTATTTAATTTTGCTATTTGATATAGAATATCATCTTTATCAACTATTAAGTTATCACAAGTAGACCAATTTGATGAGGTGTCAGTGTCACATTCAGAATGACAAGCATACAAATCTCGAAAATGCTGCACTCAAGTCTCCTTTGAGACTGAGTTGACTTGGTAAGGCATTTGAGTGGCATGATTGAGCAAGTTAAAAATGCCCCGAATTTGGGCACTTTTTTTTAAGTTAAGGCCAAGAGCATCAGAGCAGAGTCTCTTTGATAAAGCACAGTGATTTGAGCCAATTTTTGTATTGCATTTTTAGGGTCCGTATCTCAGTCAATCTTTGACTCATAGGTAGATGAGCGAGCATCCTTACATTCTTTCTCAAATTAGTCTTTTTCTATTCACCTCCTAATCAAAAACCTGTTTATGTTTGTACAATGGCTCTGGTTCAAGGAGGGCTGCAGTTTAAACAGGTTCATGACAGCGACATAATGACCCTCCGCACAGGACACACTAGGATTCGGATTTAAATGAGCAATTCCTAAACACTTTTCAAAATCAGCCACTTATTGGGCAGACCACCGAAATATGTTGCACCCACTGAGAAGCTCCAGGGAGTAATTGCAATACGTCTGATCAGTAAGAGAGGTGCACCACAACCAGGACATTGTTAATAATTCATGATTACTGTGTTTAGACTCGAAATTAGCACTATATTGACACTAAAGAGAACACCATGTTAGAGCACCATTCCAACTGGAATACGGTTCTTTGAGTGTTAAATCTGTCCATCCAACGTACCAAAGGAGTCGTACGGTGTGTCCTGCCCAACTGCACTCGCCAAAGCACTCTGCAAATGCACACGCGCAAATGCGAGTGACCTTTCTTTTAATAGACAATTGGACACAAATGGGCTGAGCAAAGGGGGCACACTGTATTAAGTGATCACAAATGTTCACAGGAGGTCCAAAATGGACTTGAAATTAGTGCTATAGTGAATATAAAGAGAACACCATGTTAGAGCACCATTCCAACTGGAAACCCGATTTGGTCACAAATAGCCGCAGCAAAGGGGGAACACTGTATTAAGTGTTCACAAAAGTTCACAGGAAGTCCAATGTCGACACGAAATTAGCGCTATAGTGAAAATAAAGAGAACACCATGTTAGAGCACCATTCCAACTGTAATACGGAGCCTTGAGTGTTAAATCAGTCGATCCAATGCACCAAAGGAATCCAACTGTGTGTCCTGCCAACAGTGCTCGCCAAAGCACTCCGCAAATGCGCGTGCAAATTAATGCAACTTTTGTTTTGTAGGCAATTGGGTACAAAGAGCCAGAGCAAAGGGGGAACACTGTATTAAGTGTTCACAAAAGTTCACATAAAGTCCAAAATCGACACGAAATTAGCGCTATAGTGAAAATAAAGAGAACACTACGTTAGAGCACCATTCGAACTGCAATACGGAGCCTTGAGTGTTAAATCAGTCCATCCAATGTACCAAAGGATTCCGACGGTCTGTCCTGCCCAACTGCACTTGCCAAAGTACTCTGCAAATGCGCATGCGCAAATGCACGTGACCTTTATTTTTATAGACAATTGGGCACAAAGGGGCAGAGCAAAGGGGGAACACTGTCTCAAGTGTTCACAAAAGTTCACAGGAAGTCCAAAATCATCTCGAAATTAGCACTATAGTGAAAATAAAGAGAACACCAAGTTAGAGCACCATTCGAACTGCAATACGGATCCTTGAGTGTCAAATCAGTCCATCCAACGTACCAAAGGAATCCGACGGTGTGCCCTGCCCAACTGCACTCGCCAAAGCACACTGCAAATGCACGCAAGCAAATGCATTCTACCTTTGTTTTTATAGGCAATTGGGCACAAAGGGGTGGAGCAAAAGGGGAACATTGAATTAAGTGTTCACAAAAGTTCATAAGAAGTCCAAAATCGACTTGGTATTAGCGCTATAGTGAAAATAAAGAGAACACCATGTTAGCTCACCATTCCAAATGGAATACGGATCTTTGAGTGTTAAATCTGTCCATTCAAAGTACCAAAGGAATCCAACGGTGTGTCCTGCCCAACTGCACTCGCCAAAGTATTCTGAAAATGCATGTGCACAAATGCGTGCGCACAAATGCATGTAATCTTTGTTTTTATAGACAATTGGACACAAATGAGCTGAACAAAGGGGGCACACTGTATTAAGTGATCACAAATGTGCACAGGAAGTCCAAAATGGACTTGAAATTAGCACTATAGTGAATATAAAGAGAACACCATGTTAGGACACCATTCCAACTGGAAACCCGATTTGGTCACAAATAGCCGGAGCAAAGGGGGAACACTGTATTAAGTGTTCACAAAAGTCCACAGCAAGTCCAAAATCGACACAAAATTAGCTCTATAGTGAAAATAAAGAGAACACCACGTTAGAGCACCATCCGAACTGTAATACGGAGCCATGAGTGTTAAATCAGTCCATCCAACGTACCAAAGGAATCCGACGGTGTGCCCTGCCCAACAGCACTCGCCAAAGCACACTGCAAATGCACGCAAGCAAATGCATTCTACCTTTGTTTTTATAGGCAATCGGGCACAAAGGGGTGGAGCAAAGAGGGAACATTGAATTAAGTGTTCACAAAAGTTCATAAGAAGTCCAAAATCGACTTGGTATTAGCGCTACAGTGAAAATAAAGAGAACACCGTGTTAGCGCACCATTCCAAATGGAATACGGATCTTTGAGTGTTAAATCTGTCCATTCAACGTACCAAAGGAATCCAACGGTGTGTCCTGCCCAACTGCACTCACCAAAGTATTCTGAAAATGCATGTGCACAAATGCGTGCGCAAAAATGCATGTAATCTTTGTTTTTATAGACAATTGGATACAAATGAGCTGAACAAAGGGGGTACACTGTATTAAGTGATCACAAATGTGCACAGGAAGTCCAAAATGGACTTGAAATTAGCACTATAGTGAATATAAAGAGAACACCATGCTAGGACACCATTCCAACTGGAAACCCGATTTGGTCACAAATAGCCGGAGCAAAGGGGGAACACTGTATTAAGTGTTCACAAAAGTCCACAGCAAGTCCAAAATCGACACAAAATTAGCTCTATAGTGAAAATAAAGAGAACACCACGTTAGAGCACCATCTGAACTGTAATACGGAGCCATGAGTGTTAAATCAGTCCATCCAACGTATCAAAGGATTCCGACGATCTGTCCTGCCCAACTGCACTCGCCAAAGTACTCTGCAAATGCACATGCGCAAATGCGCTCTACCTTTGTTTTTATAGGCAATTGGGCACAAAGGGGCGGAGCAAAGGGGGACCATTGTATTAAGTGTTCACAAAAGTTCATAAGAAGTCCAAAATCGACTTGGAATAAGCGCTATAGTGAAAATAAAGAGAACACCATGTAAGCGCACCATTCCAAATGGAATACGGATCTTTGAGTGTTAAATCTGTCCATTCAACGTACCAAAGGAATCCAACGGTGTGTCCTGCCCAACTCCACTCGCCAAAGTATTCTGAAAATGCATGTGCACAAATGCGTGCGCACAAATGCATGTAATCTTTGTTTTTATAGACAATTGGACACAAATGAGCTGAACAAAGGGGGCACACTGTATTAAGTGATCACAAATGTGCACAGGAAGTCCAAAATGGACTTGAAATTAGCACTATAGTGAATATAAAGAGAACACCATGTTAGGACACCATTCCAACTGGAAACCCGATTTGGTCACAAATAGCCGGAGCAAAGGGGGAACACTGTATTAAGTGTTCACAAAAGTCCACAGCAAGTCCAAAATCGACACAAAATTAGCTCTATAGTGAAAATAAAGAGAACACCACGTTAGAGCACCATCTGAACTGTAATACGGAGCCATGAGTGTTAAATCAGTCCATCCAACGTATCAAAGGATTCCGACGCTCTATCCTGCCCAACTGCACTCGCCAAAGTACTCTGCAAATGCACATGCGCAAATGCGCTCTACCTTTGTTTTTATAGGCAATTGGGCACAAAGGGGCGGAGCAAAGGGGGACCATTGTATTAAGTGTTCACAAAAGTTCATAAGAAGTCCAAAATCGACTTGGAATTAGCGCTATAGTGAAAATAAAGAGAACACCATGTTAGCACATCATTCCAAATGGAATACGGATCCTTGAGTGTTAAATCTGTCCATTCAACGTACCAAAAGAATCCAACGGTGTGTCCTGCCCAACTGCACTCGCCAAAGTATTCTGAAAATGCATGTGCACAAATGCGTGCGCACAAATGCATGCAATCTTTGTTTTTATAGGCAATTGGGCACAATGGGGTGGAGCAAAGGGCGAACACTGTATTAAGTGTTCACAAAAGTTCACAGGAAGTCCAACATGGACTCGAAATTAGCATAATAGTGAAAATAAAGAGAACACCATGTTAGAGTATCATTACAAATGGAATAATGATCCTTGTATGTTAAATCAGTCCATCCAAAAAACCAAAGGAATCCAACGGTGTGTCCTGCCGAACTGCACCTGCCAAAGCACTCTGCAAATACGTGCACACAAATGCACGCATCCTTTTTTATAGGCAATTGGGCACAAAAGGGGGGAGCAAAGGGGGAGCACTGTATCAAGTGTTGACAAAAATTCACAGGAAGTCCTAAATTGCCTCACAATTAGTGCTATAGTGAAAATCAAGAGACCACCATGGTAGAGCACCATTCCAACTGGAATACAGATCCTTGAGTGTTAAATCAGTCCATTCAACGTACCAAAGGAATCCAATGGTGTGTCCTGCCCAACTGCATTTGCCAAAGCACTCTGCAAATGCACGCGCCAAATACGCGTGACCTTTGTTTTAATAGGCAATTGGGCACAAAGGGGCAGTGCAAAGGGGAAACACTGTATTAAGTGTTCACAAAGTTGACAGGAAGTCCAAAATTGACTCGAAATTAGTGCAAAGGAATCTGACGGTGTGTCCTGCCCAACTGCACTCGCCAATGCACTCTGCAAATGCGTGCCTTAATTATACATTTAATCCGTGTGTGCAGGTATGAGCTTCTCTGCATGAGTCCTCTGGTGGCGATATGAATTTTAAGGTATGTGACCATTCCAAGAAAGTGCCGGTGATGAATTCAGTTTTAACTGAATGTTATGGTTTGGATGCCTACCTACTTTACTTTTTAAAGTGCATTAGAAGGCAGCACCAGCACAACAGTGAAAAACAACTTCACTGTACTAGCAGCATGATACAAATCATGCTCTTCGAAACATCATTCAAAAAGTATCTCCTCAATGCAGACAGTGCCACTCACTCATACAAAATGGCTGTTGCTATAACACAACTTTCTCCAGGATGCACTTATTCTGCTTCATGAAGCAGCTGACTAGCACCACGGCTCCTCTCTAATATGACTCCTCTGACAGCAATTTCATTCTCTCTTTAGGGAGATCTAACAATAAAAATACACTTGCTGCATGATGGTGTCCATGACCATTTTCTATAACTGGTGAAAGTTCAGTGTTAAAGCTTTCATCGTTGAGCCAAAGGATTTTCATGATCACAGGACAGGCTGACAGTACTTGATTCAAAGCAAGATATCTAATGTGCCTTATAATTTTAAGTTATTCCTTGCATCTATTATTGCAGTTCACATGAACCTTTAGCACATTAGATTTATAAAATGACATATAGCTCATCATCAATATATCACACACACATCAACTATTACATTTAGTCTCTTTCCAATACATTCTTTTTAAGAACAAAGCTAAAAAATACATTTCATCAAATCCATTATAATTATACTTCAAGTAATTGCTTCTATCCATAGTAGCCAATTGAAATGTTCATCCATTTCACACAATATGTACTCATCTATAATGCAGTTCAGCATTTATGTTATTTTTAGTTTCTTCTCGACTATTTCCCACAGTCGTCTCAAAGCTATAATCAATTGTAAGTGCGTTCCCGATAATCATTTATACCAAAATGTTCCTGTTCTTGTATAGACCAGATTATGTACAGATATGCCCAGGTGTACCATGTGTTCATGGGCCAATGCTAAACATATCGTTAAGGCATTTCTATTAGTTTCCATTATGTGATATTTTTCCACATTCTACAGTACCTTTATCTTTTGGAATTCCATGTGTAGGGCCATATACACTCATTGTGGTTAATTGATTCAATCTCAGAATCATTAAGAATCTTCTTATTCGTGGTGTTGGATATTGCACTGTGTATTTCTGTGGTCTCATGTATGTGAAATTCAAACGTGCAAATGTTTGCAGACTTTTTAATTATCCTATATGTTCATGATTCCTAGTCCCGTTCCACTCATAAACTTTGTTTTCCAATTCTGATTTCCACTTATAATAGCTTTTGCCTCATATTGGCTCTCAGCCAATTCTAAGAACAAATCAAGCTGTATTTTGTTTCATTGCACACCCCAACAGATATAGCAGAGGGCATTTGGGTTCTTTCATTGAGTTTAGGTATGGTGTTCCTTTCGTAAACAGTAGCTGTCCATTTAAAGAGAGTAGTCCCAATTCAAGGAATATAGCCTCTATCGAAATACTATTAGATAATCCCAATATTTTCCCCCAAATCTTACTCTCTAGAGTTAGTCTTAATTTACCTGAAGGCTATATAATAGAGTAGCGATTAAACTATTTTTATAAGCAAGTATAATGCGTTTAAGGCTATATCCAGCAGTGTTCTTTATTGTGGTCACCTATAACAGCACCTTCCATTGTTGTCTTTCTATCTCTTCCTTATTTGTGTGTGACAACATATCCCAAATAGCTATAAGAGCTTGAGTGTTCAATGGTGCCCTCATCAATGTTCATGCTTGCTCCCTTGTCCTACATCGTCCACAACACATGAACTTTGTCTTGTTTCTATTAATCTGTAAGGCATTCATTTTTGCATATTCATTTAATGCATTAGCACTCATGCTTAACCCATTACATGTGTGATCTAGAATGATCACATCGTCTGCATAGGCAAGCCATGGGTTATGATTTTTCCTAATTTTCAGGGGTATGTTATTGGTTAGGGCCAACATTTCTGGGAAATATGCAAGGTAGAGTTTAAACAGCATGGCACCCAACACGCAACCTTGTTTCAAACCATTGTGCATTGTGATTTCTTTAGTAAAATGCCCCATGCTGCTCAACCTCACCTGCACTCTTGTATTATCGGGCTATTGGATTATGAGGAATAGCAACGTTCCAGGGTTCCTCCATTTGACAAGTTTCTGCCTCAGACATTGTTGATCAATTGTATCGAAAGCTGCCTTAAAGTCCACATATAAAGCAAAAATTGAAGGTGCCATAGTTTTCTGTGCAGTCCTTATCAAGGTGCTTCAGGTTAAAATGTTATGCGTCATGGAAGATCCTTGTCGAAAGCCTGTCTGGAAGATGCTCAAGATGTTTTATTTTCCAGCCCAGTTTTGCAGTTTTTTAAGGAGAGTGGTGGCAAACCCCTTGCTAGTCCCATCCAACAATGAAAGCAGTCTATAATTCATAGGGTCAAGTCTATCACCTTGTTTGTATGAAGGTATTAATAGAGCTTTCTTCCAGGAGTCTGGTATTATTCAATGCTTGATAATTTGACTGAACAAAATCGCAAGGATATCTGGCCATAACTTCTGATTTCTCAGTAATACAACATTAGCCAGCCCATCTGGGCCACAGCTCTCAATTTCTTCATGTTGGTTATATATATGAGAATGCTGTCAGTGTCTACAATCCATTCGTAGTCCCTCTAATTATGTTATTTTGTGCTCATGCCTTTTAGCTCTGTGTGCCTTATATCATCTGAACATCCATAAGTGATTGCTTTTCTTTGGCGCCATGTCTATGTGTTGAGTTGCCTAAAGTTCAATGTTTTCAGATCCTATTTGGGGTCTTGGTGTGCTAACACATGACCAAGGGTTGCCTCTCTTTCTTGTAATGCATTCCTTGGAGGTAGTCAGATATCCATGCCGTGACAGGTGTTCTAACATTCTTGGTCTATTTGTGGAATGCATATTTGTTCCAGTGGGGTATCATCGGATTGATTACAGATATGTAATGTTACTTAACTCAGTGATACTCATTGTATCGACCTCTGAGTGGCCCTATCCAGATTTGAACCTGTGACCATAGGCTCAAGCCAAATCCCTGTAGCAAATGCATTAGTCCACTGAGCCACAGATTCTGTCATTTTGTACTTACAGTCTTAGTTCTTTTGTAACAGAACTGAAACTGAACATTTGCAAATACATGATATACACCACTTATGTTGGATTGTAGTTCAAGAAACTGGTGATTCAGTATTTGTAGTGGCATTTAGTATTTTATGTAACTTCTTAAATGCAAATGAGCACATGTTGAATGTGCAACATTTATTGAAACCCAAGGATTTGGGTGGTAGTCATGTTGAAGGACACCTGCAGTTGTGGGCCAGCCTCCCGTTTGTGTGGTAGCATGGGAATAAGGACTAAACCTTTTCCTTGAGTCCTTAGATTTGGACTCACAGCAAGACGGGAGTCAAGGCATCCAGGATCCCTGTGTTTTCACCATTGAACCATTTCGAACCATAATTTCAGCTGTTTGCTGCATCGAACCATCAGGACCCTCCAGAGGTACGTTTGGCACTCACAATCTCTTCAAACTGCTGACCTGCACATTCAAACATGTTCTCCACTGAAACCATGCTAGCTGTGCATGTCATTACCCTGACTTGCAATTGGAGCTATTTAGTACATCAGCTACCTTTGAACTACTTCTTCAAACCACCAGCCTCTTTGTTGCTGATCTTCATCGACAGTGGTCCAGACCCTGGGGGGATCCTTCATGCTATGATCTTGGAACGCTGCACAGGAGCCACTCGACTCGAACTGCGCATCCAACTGACCTGAACTTGCTGTGAAACGGACTGTCAAATCGACCCTGTTGGCCCTCACGATCCACATTTCTCAGAGCATCATCTTTGAACCACTCAATCTCCTGTTTGACCTCTGCTCCCTATCTTGAGCACTGTGACTGCTGTGCCTGATTGCTGAACTGCATGTTCAAGCCCATTCACCACCACGCCATGCTATCTGAGCATGTTGTTGCCTTGGCTCAGACTACAAGCTCTTGATTGTATTTGCCGCCTTCGAACTGCTGCTCGTCCCACCAGCATCTTTGCTGCCAATCCTCATTGCCAGTCGAACCAGTCATGGTGGTCCATTGAGCTCCAACACTCAAAAGCAAAAAAAAACCACTCAAACCAGACTGCACATCCAGTCCCCAGCCTCTTCAGTCTCGAATCAACAATCGAACCGACACTGGTAACTCTCACGATCTGCAACCCCTCGAACGCTTCATCGAAACCGATCCAGTAAGAACTGTGCATTCAGTCACCAGCATCTTCTCAGTCAAATCAACTGTTGTATTGACTCTGGTGGCCCTCATGATCTGCACTTCTTCAAGCATCACCTTCAAGTCACTGCAAGCTCCTGTTCTGTCCTTGTTCAACACTGTTCCCCATTTAAAACAACACAACCGTCTCATTCGAGCCTCGTCGAACCAAATGAATAGCACCAAGAATCCTGGTTCTATCCTGCTGAGCCATCAAGAACCCCAGAAGCTACTATTGATTGCTAACTGCTCCCCTGGTTCAACTTTGGACCCTAGAGACTGGTTTGGTCACAGTTGATCCCTTTTGCACACAAACATTTCCTTTTACAAACATTGGCATTTTTAATTGCCTTGCACCCCTGATTCATGACCCAGAGTGCTAGATCTTCCTATCTGTACATATCCTATGCTCTATCCTCAGGGGTGGGTTTTGTATAGTGTTTTCCTATTTTGTTATTTTAGTATATGGCGTGTTTTATTAAAGTATATATATTTTATAATTGCCATTACCGTGATTGGCCATTACCTTTATTTTGGTCTGTTATGCTTTGCTGTTTGGGTCACTACTGAATCTCATTCACAGCCCTCTTAAGAGCTTAGCCTCAGGCCATGTTACCACAAAAGGCAAAACAGGTTCATCTATTATTAACTGTGCATGTTTTACCTGCATGATTGGGATCACTCTAGGTTTCTAGCAGTTTGAAGCGGAGTATGTGCTTTCGCCACTACTCCCCATGTTACTCCTGCAGGGCAGAAGTCATTTTGTCACATTTGTCCTTTGCGTTTTCTCAATTGTGTGCCATTATTTGGTTAGTAAGGACAACTATTTTTGCAGCAGTTACAAATTTGAGGATTTCGGTAAAAAGTGGCAAAAAAGTGGTATTTTTAAATTGCAGATGTATTACTTAAATGATCACACTAACGCTATGTTCCCGGCATTATAAGTAACAGACATCGCTCTGCCCTCATGTACAATAACAACAATAATGTCAATTTGGCTTAAATAATTACCCCACTGGGATCAATAAATCACATAGTGGAATGCAACACATTTAAACAACTGTGTCATTATATAAAAAGAAACATGCATACCCAGAATTATGCAAAGCCAACCATGTTATCATTCAGTTTATAAATGGGGATAAAAGTGTGCCTGTTTACTAGACTGCCTTTGCAAGGTTGTGATCATTGTTGGCACAACACACACAAACCCTATGCATTAGAGAGAAATTGAGAAATTTGAAGAGAGAGAGTGAACTAGCGCGTTAGCGGGATTGAGACACAAGCATAGATGAAGATATAGCAAACGGTCAAGAGACATTGCGGATACACAATGAGAGTGGGAGAGATAGAGAAGGAGAAAGAGAGAGAGAAGGAGTTAAAGAGAGAGAAGGAGAGACAGAGCAAGAGAGGCAGGGAGGGAGAGAGAGAGAGATAGATAGAGAGAGAGAAAGTTATCAACAGTTGTATCTTCCCCTTTTCTTTCACCTATCGACACCTTATGTTAGGTGAATACTTTTGTGTACTCCCTCTCAGAGCACCTCCTTTTGCCTGAGATTGGGATTATTGTGCACCCTCTGGAAGGAAGAGGGGCAGTATCAAGATAGGTGCATAGGCAAGATGCCACAGAGAAAGCAGTGACAGATGGTGTAGAGGGAGAATGCTTTGCAATGGGATGGATGCATGTCAGTCCTGTCAGGTAATCATCACATTTGTGGTGTAGAAAAATGGGTTTATTCTAATGTGTATGGTATTAACTGAACTTGGCTGCATTACAAGGAAGTCTGTGAAAATAGCAACATTAGAACACTATGGGCTCATTTTACTGAACTGTGTAATTCGACAGCGGGAACCCGGTACATGTAGACATACACATAGATGCTTCCCTGCTGATGAATTCAGTTCATTTGCATGTCGGAGTGCATAAGTGCAGGGCAAAAAAGCGGCATGCAAGCGTGTGCGCATGGCAGACATCATTTACAATGGATCCCTATGGGGTCTGCCTGCTTTTTACTGGCGCATAAAGCCTGCAGATCGAATAGGGAACCCCCAGCATTGGGCCGTCGTGAGGAGGCAAGCCTGTGAAAATGCTGGAGCACTTGTATGTCTGAGAAGAAGGGAGGCAGAGGAAACGCAAGCTGTGTTCTTCCCCTCCATCATACAAATAAATAAAAATGTGGCGTGAGGTGAGAAAGATGCATAAAGCCCTATGCAAGGCTTTTAAACATGATTCTTATGTTACGCCACAACGACACTGAGTCCCTTTAACGTAGTTGGATGCATGGGGCACCCGAGACAATCTGAACAGATTTGGCGGCTTATTAGCCAATACCTACCTTTAACCTACACTGCAAAACAACAAAGAATATTAATTCTGGGACTGCAGAGCCTGAGGGCTGAGTGTGGCTTTTTAAAGGAAAGACTGTCCAGGAAGTTGAGGGTTTAGGAATACCTTGCAAGTCTTACCATTATCCAGCCTTCTATACCTCTCTTGTGTCCTTCCTTCTAACCTGTTCCCCACCCACCTTTCCTATTTATTACTCGCCTTTCTTCTCCCCCGTTTATCAGTGCAACTTTTTTCGATCACAAGCAAAGCGATATCCTCCCTCTACCACACAAGAGAACTGCGCGATTATAGTCAATAAACAAATTCAAGCCGTGTTAGAAATATTGACCCCATATTTTTCCAGTAGATAGCTGAGTGTGTCTGTTTTTCAAAAGACCTGATGGGGAGGATAGCTCAGGGGCAACACTTTTGTCTTAGAAGGAAGACAAAGTATAACGACACAAGTTGGAAACCTGCGCTCTTGCTTACAAACTAGTCTCCGGTATTAAGCGTGTTACAAAAGAACAATTATGCATAATTATTATAATTTGTATCTTACAGTTCCATGTAATAACGTCAAAGCATGCATGAAAAATGGGGATCGAAATACAATGTCATTTGACTTCTAGGTACGGCCTGCCATCTAGTGGCAAACATTCTGATGTTCACAACTTGGCCACTTTTCTTGTAACTCTGTTACGTACTATTGAGTCACTTTTACGAGGTTGAGTTTCATTTTAGTTTTCCACGTCCTAGCCAACATTTTATCTTAACACAGTTCCAATGACCTTGATGTAGGCCGAAAATAAATCAAAAGACCAACAAATAAATACAAACAACCATTGTACAAGCACCAAATCTAATCAGACAACGGAGACGATAAGGCGCATAAATGTAAGCCCCTAAATATAGGAGGAATACAGCGGAAAATGCCCCTAATCTGGAGCCAAAACCACTGTGTACTGTGGACATTTTTCAGCCACCAGTCTCCAAGGCCACAAAGCCAGAAAAATTGAAAAGTTCCTGGAATACTTGAAGGGGATTTAAAGGTTCCAGTTAAGCACCTAATCACCTCTCGGGAGGACAAGCGAGAAAGGGAACATTGAATATTGGAAGTGCGTATGTGCGCGCGCGCGCACAACACACACACACACACACACACCCTCCCCACCATCCCCAATTAGAGAGCATCTGTGTTCTATGTCTTCACACTGTTAACATAAGTCTGTGGAAGGCAGCAGCGATAGCCGTCCCCTGCAAGATCAGGTGGGGGGCCCAGAGGGGCGTGTATGGGTGTTGAGCGATGGTGGCCAGGATCACAAACCTTGACTCAAATTGTTGTATTTTAAGGTCTACAGTTATAATGTCTTATAGAGCTTACTTTCAAAAACACGATTTGCATAATAAAGCCACATGACAACATGTAAATCCTTATAGCAACATGTTAAGCCAACAGATATGCTTGTGGCTTCAATTTTCACATCCTGAATGGTGAAATATAAGTCCCAGAGTGCAAGATAATGCTAACCTGAAAAAGCTAGTTAACCCCAGTGTACTTTCAGTGATTTAAGACATGCAATAAAATAAGTTGTGCAATAAACAATGATAGATCTGCAGATTCTGTGTAACAAACTTCCAGCTCGTTGTTATTCATGATGTTGACAACATTTGATTAGTGACTTAAAGCAACTTGTTCTGCATGTCAGGCTAGTAGACATCATGGATATAAACAAATCTTTAAATGGGTGCTTTGTGTTCCTAACTTTAACTAGCCCTTATTTGCAAGGTAACTGGTGCTTTGCGGGCTCTTTCAATTGGAAATGTTGAATCATGTAAATGGAAGACTCTGCCACTGATTAAAGAAAAGTGCACCTTAACGACCTGCAGAGCCACGGATGCTGTGCGTGTGTCTACCCGAGACTTGGGAAACTGGCAGTGCTTTAATGTCCGGCCTGAACCGCTTCTATATTTGGCTCAGGAGAAAGCAAAAGAGTCCAGGAAGCATTTCTTCAGCCTTTTAACTAAAGGTACGCTCTATAAAAAGCAACCATACTAGTGGTACGGCTTCCCAAGGATGTATTTTACTTTTCCATCTCCGGCATGACATAAAATGCTAATTGCAGCCTATTCCAAACAAAAATTCACTGAATAATGTCTGACACGTATGGACCAGTAACACATATATATCTTTTCTTTATTTTCAGATGTATTCAAATCCACCAAGACTGCTAAAACGTATATACATGATATAAACAGCTGTTTGCTTTAGAGAAATTGCTGTTTTATTTCCAGATTTGAATAATTTTATAATTACTATAAAAAGCCTTGATAAAAACGTCATTAAAAAACAGACTATTGCTTAATACCAGACTGGGGTCCCGTTCATCAGTTTCATAGCAGGAGGGCCAGAGTCCTTCTGCCAAGGATAACATACAGTGGCAGAGGCAGCATTTGGTGTGGGTGGGGGCGTGAGTGACTGCTGAAGTGCCGTTGGCATGCAGTGACTGCTGGTGAATTTTTACATTGGGGAGGTGGAGCGTAAACATTTCCAAAAATGTGTGCAAACGACCAAGCAGAGCGAGGGAGCTTCAAGCCACCAAAGTGGGCTCCGTGGGACACCGGGGGGGGGGGGGGGACTTTAAAAAATAATCAGCACATTTTTAGTGAAAAATCCATGCATTCAACAGTCGGTTTGGAGGGTAACACCAGAAAAAATCTAGTAGACAACAGGTCACCAACATTTTCCAGCATATTTTGATGGTGCAATATAGACCAGTCATACATGCTAGTAATCTTCAAGAGTAAGAAGACATTTTCATGCTGGCTGTGCCCATATGTGCCAGTATCCCCATTCTGAACACTCATTTTGGCTTTGCTCTCCATGCCACTAATAATGACATGCAACATCAAGAAAGCATAACCATGCTGGCTGTGCCCAAGACAGTATCCCAATATAAGAACACCCAGTTTGGCTTTGCTCATAATGCCAGTAATAATGCCATATCACTTTAAGAAAACATGTCCATGTTTTCCATGCGCATTAGAACACTATTGCCACATTAGAACACTCAGTTTGGCTTTGCCCATAATGCCAGTAAAAATGCCTTGCCACTGTAAGAAAACATGTTCATACATGCTGTGCCAGTGTGGTTCGGTATGCCCAATTAAAAACTGTCCATTATCCCAGCAATAAAATGTCATGTCACTCTAAGAAAATAAGTCCATACTGTCTGGAGCAGTATGCCTAGGTCACAACACTCATCATGGTGGCTTTGCTAATAATGCCACTGTAAAAAAAGTGCCCATACTTGCTGCATCAATGTCAGTATGCCCACATAAGAACCCTCATCATAATGCCACTGACACCACATTAGGAAAACATGCCAAGGATGGTAAGGCAGTGATCCGATGTATTACACACACTTTGGCTTTGTACATAATGCCATATCAGTTCAAAGAAATAGTGTAGTGCACTGCTCTCTCTCCGTACATGCCCCGGCCCTGCACTGGCTCCTCCAATCATGGCGAACCCAGTGATTCCTCTAACCTCCCATCCATTCACACACATTAATACTCACTCTTATTCCCCCACTACCCACATGCATGTACACACAATTATTCACCTGGCCCTCTACCATGGGCTCACGTACAATCACACAAACACACACATACACATGCAAAACCACTTTAAAAAAAATAACATCACTTTCGTGACTTGCTGGCATTGTTTGGTGAATGCTTACAGGATGCAATGCCCACAATACCCTTTGCCCTCTAGAAGCAATGTCTGCTACTCTATAGTGACCCCTTCCTCTCTATAACCCCTTCCCTATAACTGTGCTCAGGTGTGTTAAATTCTTCTTGTACAAACTGTGGAGAGCCGGATGAACTCCCTATATTTTATATGAGGAGGGTGAGACGCTAGAGACTGGGCTTATCCGGCCACTACCCAATGTGCTTCTCATATGTGGTAGGAATGGAATACTGCAGGCTCGCCACCCTGCCAAGGCATGGCATTATAACCCCAAGGATCTTTAATTACCTACCATCAAAGACATCCAGAAAGATACCAGCAGGGCTGGGTAAACTCTCCATCATCTCCTTATTAGGAAGCACTAAAAACCTCTCTTTAAAGCTCGTAACATCTCCTTATGTGAGGACCATAACATCTGGAGTTTATGAACAAAAGACTCTGCTGCATGCCGCTCAGAGAGAGGCCTTGCTGGGAAGTCTGCTAACCCGCCCCTTCAGACGGATACAGCCATTAGTTGATGCACCCGTAAAATTCAAGGAACAGGCTGAACAAAATTCCCAAACAGAGGAATGCAGGTGACTCCCTCTGGAATTGCCTCCCCGCTCTTCTTACACTTGAGCCAGACATCATTAAGTTCTGGAAGCTTCTCAAGACCCTTCTCTTCTCTACCTCCTTCCCTCTCCCCCTCCTTTTTTAATTTTCCCCCCTGCACTTGACTGGTGGCCTGGTTTACTCATGAGTCATACAGGGCACCAGGCCCTCGCTGACCAGCCTTTAACCAGCACCCGCCTACCAGCACTTCCCTCCTGGGTCGTGTCCCTGACCTTCCTGGTTGGCCGTGATTCCCCCTCCCCTCCGAGTGTCATCCACACCACACTCCCTAACACTGTCACCCCCCTGGCACTTGCCCCACCGATGCCCTGAGTCCGTGCCTGGCCCCTGGTCTGGGCCCTTTCCCACCCCCTGCCCCTGCATCTTTTCTCCCTGCATTATGCCCGACCTCCCCCTCCCATTCCTCTCACCCCCTGCTCTTCTTGTTTTCTGCACTTGCACGATCAGAATGTCACAAGGCCTAGTAGGAGGGTTACTGTTGTTTATATCCCTTGGTCCCCCATTCCGCCATTGCCTTGTGGCACCTAGACTAGAAACACTTTTTGCTGCACAGTGCACCTTAAAAATACTCAATAAATAAACAAATAAATAAATAAATTAAACAAGAGAGTGGAGCAACCGCAAGTACATTGGTTGGAAAGGAATGCAATGAGGTGTAGATGGGCACTTTCCTCAAGATGTGGAATGCCTCAAACAGACAAAAATCTTGCAGGAAGAATTCCAAAATGGCAGCAACAACACAGGACACCTATAAAGGCTCTGTACAAAAACAGGTGAGCAAGAAAACATAATTCCACACTGCAAATAGGTTCAATTAAGGAAATTTAGATACTGGTTGGTGAAACCAATCCCAACCCAGAAACCACACGTTTCAAGAGCAGTACCAAACCACAGGGTTAAGACACCAGAAGAAACCTTATAAGATATATAGAAGGAGCTTGAAAAGCCCAAGCGAGGTTGAGCCAAAAGTGGAGGCAGCAGCAGAGACATTTGGAGTTCAGTCCAGAGTAGACACAGAACAATTTAGCGCATGTAATGCTGCTTCCTGCAGGAGCAGCGAGGCCACACATGGCAAAAGTGGTAACCTTGTTAAACAAGACGTTGCCTTCCCGAACTCTGCCTCCAGGGGAAGAAACCTGCCCCAGGTTTAGGAAGTGACCTGGTCAGAGCAATATGGATTATGAGACTTGGCCTTCCGAAGGTTTGTACCAGATCGCGAGGAGTCCAGCTCATGAAAGTGGATAGTAAGGTACTGTCCAAAGAACTAGTGGCAGTATGGCCATAGAGAGACCTTCATCGAAGAACTCTGAAGTCTGAGAGGAAGGCATATGCTGGTCTTAGAGGACATGAAAAGACCGTTTGCTAGAAGAATCAGCAGACCTCAAGAGGCCCAGATTAAACAGACTCTTTTTTCACTCATATCTCAAATGTGCAGCCCTGGATTTCCTTTATGCCACAGGTTGGGACACATGAAAGGTAGGGGGACCCTGCAGTTGGACTGTAAGACTAAACTGCCCCTTAGTTTAGTACACCTGTGGGAATGGAACCAGTGGCTTCATAATTTCTATTGTGACAGAATGACAAATGTGAAGGCAGAGCTTTTTTTATTTTTGTAACACAAAATGATGCTGTTAATTCTGCTTCTGAAAGTGAGCTCTACTTAATAGACTCCCTTTCACAATGCTACCTTCTGAAACGTATAGTGCAAACATGTAACTCTGCTGAGCCTGTCTTGTGACATCCCTCTGCAACTGCCTTGTAGTTTGGCACCATGGCAGTTACAGAGTAATATGTTAATTCCTGCAAACAGCCCAATGGAACCCAAAGTTCCAACAGCCAAAGACTATTTCTAACCATAGGCAGCCCTGATACAAATTATATAATTGTTTTCTTCAAGCAACTGATGGAAAATTAGCAAATAAACCTAGGTCATGTCGAGTTTGGAAATCTACAAGTATATGGGCCAAGATCCTTTGTACTCATGGTATTGTCAGATTGGATCCAGGGATTCATTTGGTCAGGGTCTTCTGTGTATTTACTGTCTGGGACTGAGTTTCACCCAAAACCGACCATTATGGTTCATCCCCAGCAAAACCTTTGTTCTCTTTGGTAACACTTGTCACCTGCCAGGAGAACAAGATCTGCACCCAGGTGGCAGGGAAGGTGCCACGCTTCAAGGGTCAGGCCCCACCACCAAGAGGGAAGTCACACCAGGGTGGCATACTAGAGGCTCTTTGTAGAAGTCAGAGAGGACAGAGTTAGAGTACCCCAGGATAGTAGTTGCAGTCGTCCAGAAAAGGGTACCGCCATCTTGGAGTCTCTCATGGCTCTCACACTTCCTGATTCCTCTCCCCGATTCCTGTCAACAAAGCATTCTGGGGCTAACATCACCAGGAAAAGACTCTGATTGCAGCAGCCAGGAAGTGACCCTTATGGAAAGTTTGAAATGAACCAATCTGCTGTGACATATTGACTATATAAGAGGGTGCACCACTCATTTAATACCCTTACCTCATCCATCCCAGAGGACCATTTGGGTGAACTTCTATGTGGACAATATATCTCCTAACTAAATACTGGAACCAACACTGCTCCTTGGAGTCAACAGCCCCTACAGGTGCTCTCTGGCAACTTTCCTGGCTGGGAAGGACAGAGAAAGGGCTCCCCTTATTCCTAGAAAATCTGAGCCACCACACTAGCAACATGGAAACAAAGGAAAAGCCTTGATCCACTCTTCAAACCGGCTCCATCCTGCTTGAATCATTTTGAGCTTCCGCAGAACCCATGGAGCTGACGCTGTCACTCTCTGCACTTCAAACCAATGTAAACAGCTCTTCAATCTGTCTATGGGCCTCATTACACGGTAGGCAGTAAACCATGGCGCTATTAGCGCCATGGTTCATGCCGGTAATTTACCGGTACCGCCTTGGTGGAAAGGGGAATTACCGCCCTATTCCAAGGTTGGCAGGGCGGTAATTCCCCCTTCCACCATTGCCCTTCCCCATTCCCATTTTTGCCCCATAGGGCTCTATGGGAATGGGGAAGGCGCTAATTACGGTACCGCAAATTGCAGTACCGTAATTAGCTCCACTGGTCCCTTTGCGTGTTGGTTTTTAACGCCTGCAAAAAGCAGGCGTTAAATTCCCCAACCCGCAAAGGGACCTCGTAGTAAGGCGGTAAGGGTTTCCCGGTACCGGTAAAATACCGGTACCGGTAAACCCTTACCGCCTACCGTGTAATGAGGCCCTATGTCACCTTAACTGGCTGGAAGCAATCGTCTCGCCAATCTCGAGTGCCAACATGACTCAGTGGAAGCCATCGACTAGCTCATCTCAAACACCAACTCGACGCATTAGAAGCAATCATCTCGACCCCTTCTGTGACTCGATCACTTGAAGGCCATTGTCTGACAACGCGACCCATTAGGAAGCCTGACTTGACCCCTCTCAATGCTGTCTTGAACTGCGGTAAAACACCTAGAAGTCTATTTCTTTTCTGTACAAGAAAAAGCCTAACAGATATCTGTAGTGGTTCTGCCCCCTGGCCTACCTTAAAAGACCCCAGTAACATTTTAGACCATACGCCTCACCTTTTAAAGACAGCTACACTGAACTTGAAAATTGTTGCAGGAGAAGCCCGGTAGGAGGAAAGGGAGGACACATTGTGTGGCGCTGTTTTGCTGTTGTGCTGGAGGTGCGTGGAGCAGGGGCTCTATTAACAGCACCATCCAGCTTTCCAAGCTATTGGGACACCGCCGAAGGTACGCAAGGAAGGAACGGTAAGGAGCTTTGCTTCACTTATTCATACTAACATCTGGGGAGCAGCGGGAGACTGTCAGAGGTCTCTTCTTTGATCTCGCTAGTCCTGAATTAGCAACGTGAAGCTGAGAAAACTCTGCAGAGCCGCCACATTCGAAATACACATACACATCAGTTACAGTAATATCTATTCTGCTCCTCGGGTTGTGGATACATTGTTATTCTTCTGTTTCGAGTTTCATCTGGAGGTATTTCAGGACCTGCTCTACACCCTTACCGATCATTCAGGAGGTTGAACCCATAAACTACTTATTATTTTCGAGATTTTATAACTGCACCTTCAGTGTATTGTGTGGCTTCTGCGGTTGAGCTCATTTTGATTAAGGGGGGGCGTGGTCTGTCAGAGACTGTTTGACGGCACCTTACAGCCTTACTAGTGGATAATATCTGGCAATTGCTATGAAATTGCGCAGTATGCTGTCTCTGGACAAAGAAAGGGATGTGGAAGGAGACGGCTCTTATTTGTTAGACTTTCAAAGAGCAGGTGCCACCACTGTTCAGATGGCCGCTCCAATACGGGAAACACCGCAGGCACAAATACATGCTGAGCTAGAGTCTGTAACCCTGATAGCCAGGGGAACTGAGCGGAACCTCCAGACCACTGTTATGCATCAATGGCAATGGGGTCTGGAGTATACAATATCAACTACAAAGATCCAACAAAAGATTGAGGACCATTTTGGTAGGAAAAGACATCAAATCCATAGCAATGCGGAAGGAGATTCCGCAATCCCTTAGGCCATGCCACAAATCTTGCAAACTCCATCTTCGAGTGCAGAAATGTATCCATCCTCTGTAAGTACGGGGAATGATGTGGATGTACCAAATCTAGAAATCACCCCATATAGCTATTTGTTCCCAGAAAGAACCAGTGCATAACTCAAAAGTGCAGGAAGATATCACCTAGACAGACTCGCCCACATGAAAAAACAAACCGAATATAGACACCTTGAAGGCTTTACATTTTGTTTTGAACTCTTTGGTTTCGGTTTTTGAATTGTTGAAATCAGAAGTTCAATCAAAGGCGTGCATACTTCTGGAAATGACAAATGAGGTGGCGTCTTGTGAATCTACTCTGGTGGGGCTGGCCTCGACTATCAATGCTAATATGACCGTACCACTCAGAGATTTGAGATTAGAAGTGGTTAATCAGGGTCTGGATATTTCCTCAATACAATCCATGTTAGGTAACAAAAGAAAAACAGAAGAGGAAAACCATAGACTCTTGGGAGAGATAATCCAACGCCTGAAAGAAAACTCTGCCTTACAGGCAACGGAAGAAAAGGAGGATATTATTCAAGACCAACCTTTTGACGACACGCCCCTCTCAGAATCAGTATTGGAGGAATTCCGGAGACTGGCGTATGTAGCAGATCGGGAATTGGAAACCACAGTGGGGATATTACAAACACAATCTGCGAAGGCAACAGAAAAGCGGACAGATACCGAACCCGATTGGCAACCCGCATATTGCCAGAGGTCAAGAGGTAGAAGTAACATGAGAAAGTGTCACGCAGGAAGGAAAAGATCAAAAGTGGTGCAACGCAAACCAAGGAAGAATGGGAAAAAAATGAAAAGCCAAAAAACCTCTACTACCACCGGAATAGACACAGATTTCCATCAGCAGGAATTTCCAGCTCTTAACCTAAAAAATTATATAGGATCCCTAGTGGATGGCTCTCAAGCCGTACTGACCAACTGGAAAAAAGTGGAGAGCTTAAAGAAAGAAGAATCCAGAGAAAAGCCAAAAATGGCATAAAAGAGTCCAAAATCACTCTGTGCTCTAGGGCAGAAGAGACTGTCAAAATTATGAATATAAGCATTGGCCTTCAAACTGATTTGAGACACAGGCAATGCAGTAATTTAGAGGGTGTTTTAGATGAGAATAACACGAGAGGATCAAAAACTGAAGAAAATCACCAGAGCGCCAAGCCTCTAGCCGCAATCTGTCATAAGGGCAGTTCCATGAGTAATGTAAGATGGGCGCCTATTTTCCTACAAAAAAACTCCTCTTTGCTGCAAAAGGATGTCATGTCCAATGACCTATCATCTGCACATAGTAAAATCAACACAAAGCTGGCTCCGGTCTTTCTAGCAACCAGAAAAAAGAACATTACAGAATGTACAGTAGAACAGACATCTTTAACGGCTGACAAAGGTCTGGACCATGACCAATCCAAGTAATTAAAAACAAACTGCCTGCACAATGGCCATGGGAAATCTGTGTCACTCATTGCTCAATCTAGTCAAGAAAGCCATGGTATTGTACCTCAGGCAAAAACCCAAACAATCACACTACCTATAATAAAAGAGCAAAATTACTGTGCTATCCCCAGTGTGTTGCTAAGACTTTTTACCAAAACCAAAAAACATAAATCACTAAGTTGCTCTGTGATTTTGGGAATAGTCAAGAAAGTGAAAAATGTGTTTTATTTTTCCTCAGATGATATTGAAAGTTTAACATTTCCCTTGGCCCAAGACCCTTTTCTTGTGGAAGTAGTTTTTATTTCATCTAATGCAAAGAATGCTATTTTGACTGAATCGAGAACACTGGAGTCCTATGGTCTGGAGGTTTCAATCATGAGTCTAGGGGTAACTCTGAAGAATGCTGTAGTAGCACAGAATTAAATATGAAAAATACTGCAGGGGGGAGAGATTCTCAGGAACCTAAGAAAGAAGAGGGGAAAAGCTTAAGGGATGAGCAGAATTTACAGGTAAATGCATTAACCCTCCTGCTGGAGATTCTTTCCCAAGTTCAGCAGAAGCTGGGTGTAGGTACCCAGCAGCTTTAGAAGAAAAGGACTTAATATAGTTAGTTGGAACACGCAGGGTTCCAGTACCATCAAGGCAAGAGGCATGCAGGACTATCTGTTTGATTTAGGAGACATAGTTCTATTGCAGGAAACATGGTTAGTAATCCCCCTGAATACAGAAGGGTTTACTGTGCTGTGTTTACCAGCACTATAAAAAGCAAAAGGTAGACCGTTGGGGTGAGGGGGGGTCTCCTGATAGCTCTAAAATATCAAACTTTTAAAAACATAGTTCCCATGTGCGAAAATGCTCTTGGCATTCAGGCCCGTATAGCCCACCTGATTCGGGATGGTATGGCTTCAATATGGGTGATGATTAATATCTACTGGAACCCCACCTGCTCAAAACTAACCCCCTTCCTCGAAATTCTAGGTTCATTGCTGGAAATAGTTAAACTAGATTTGGTGAGTAGAAATATCATTCTATTCTAGCGTCAAAAAGGGGTCCCAACATACCAGTCTACCATAAAAAAGTCAAAAAATGGGTCGATGTGTCTTGATTTTATGGATCACTGGGATCTAAAGATGGTTAATGGTAGTATAGAGGGGAGTCCAGGGGCCTCCACAACGTGGCATAGAGGTGACTCCTCGTCAACCCTGGATTACATCTTTGTTTCCCAGTATCTACATACGTTGCCCTCTATCATGACAGTGAAGCATGATGGGATGAGCGATCACACTAGATTGGAACTATCCTTGCCTGACCTTTCCGTCCTTCCCATAAGTGTAAATAAACAGCTGTTGAATGGTGTAAAAGGGAAAATTAGGTTGGTAAAATACAAGCACGAAGGTGCAAATCTAAATACACAGCTGAAAAAGACCCCAAGAATTATGTCGGAGACGGAATGCCATCTGCAAAAATTCACCAAGTTCCTTTGGGCTACCTTAGCCCCTAACAAGCCACTAGGGATAATCAAACAAAAGCACACCCGCGTATTCGACGAGGAGACACACAGAAGGAAGAGAGAGCATAGAAGGGCCCTACAGGGAAATCAAGTCGGCATGGCTCTCACCGGGTTTATAAAGCAGAAGTCAGCACAGAAAAATACAAATATAAATCGTGGTCATTTCTTCAAAAAGCTTCCTGAATGCAAAACGACGGGGAGCAGGTGCTGGAACTGCTTAGAGAAGGGAATACAAAGAACTTCTGGGCTTCAATTAGTCAATTTGAGAGTGGAACTGGCAGTTCTCTGTGCAACCTAGTGTCTGAAAGAGGATGGGTGGAGCACCTATCAGATGTCAACAGCATTAAATGGCCTGATTCTCAATTTAGTAAGTGAGCAGGCAGAAGGAAATAGCTTGCTGCCCCTGTATGGAGCGTGGGTTGACCTATCAAAAGCCTTCAATCAGGTAGATAGGGCTCTGCTTTGGAGCAAATTGAGGCACTGAGGTTTACCTGAAACACTTACTTGCAATGTTGATGGAGCTACAAAGAGAGACCAAACTAAGAGTCCGCTTAGGCACCTCTCGGAAATCATTGAGGTAGAAAGGGGGGTAAGACAAGGGTGTTTAGGGGCCCCCTTTTCTTCAACCTCTTCCTGGCAGCAGTGACATCTTTATGGGAGGGCAAAAGGGGCACTTGCCCCAGGCCCCCAGCTTGAAGGGGGGCCCCTCAAGGCTGCCTGATCTAAAGAAGTTAGTTTCCATTGTTCACCAATCATAAAGGGCACACATCAGGATATTTTATGGCATGCTGCTGAGGCCAAACCTATTGCCTGTCTGTTGTTGACAGTTACATTCTGCTCTGATTAATTCATCCTGTAATGCTTCTGTGTTCACTGTGGTATACATAGTTTGTGCATTCACTGCTGCACAACTCTTGTAGCATTCTGACCTTTCTGTGGGGATCATGGTGATCAGGTGCAATAGCTTAAATTGAAATGCATATTGATATATTCGATTGCTGGGATGGTTCAGAATATAGCTCAGTGTGTTAAACACTCATTGCAGAGATCTGTGTTCATAAGCAAGATTACAAACCCAAGTCCCAGCAAGCAAATTCAGACATTCCTATGTCTGAGGTTGATAACCGGAATGTATATGTACTTTGTTTTGTAACACATTAGCTGCTATTATCAGCAATGTACCGGTTTCTATAAAAACAAACATAGCATTAGGAAGGTGACGGTCTAGAAATTGGTTTCTTCAGATGGGTGGTTGTAAAAGCAAGGCAGCCACCACTTATGATGAGCATAAATTGTTAGGCTGGTGATGCGATTAGCTAATCAAATTCCGGACCGTGCAACCAAGGTGTTCCTTCTCATATTCTGGCTTTGCCAGCAGACGATACAGTGATCCTGGACAAATCATAGTATATCACTGACCATACTACGCTGTGTTCTGTGGAAAGGTTTACCTTCTCACATGCTGGTGGCATTGTTTAACACATTACCTGGTCTTTCTTTTTATGTTTTTTCTATATATGCCATTTAATTGGAAGGGGTTCTAGACAGAAGAAAGTAGACCAGATATTGGAGGCCACTGGCAAGCATATTTTAAGGTTTGCTCATTTGACACAAAACAGTTTGCTTTTTTCTACAATGCAAAGGTTTATCTGCACGTTTAAAAATAACAATTTCACAAGCCTTTGTTTTGGGCATATTTAAAGAGCTTTAAAATACCAATACAAAAGAGAATACCAGATACAATCATTTAAGATCACATCAGTTAGTATGCTCGTACTTGTGATTTGTGTGCGTTCCAAGTCAGTTTTATAAACTTGGACTCGTATTTTTATGATTAGAACTGGAAAATAACTGCAAAATAAAGTTGTAAAGTGCAGAAATTGCAGAATGGGTGCAAATCCCAGCATCACTTCTTAACCCATGTGTGATCCCAATCTTACTTAATCTCGTATTGCTCAACCTGTCAAAATTACTACTCCCTAAAACCTTTAAAAGTGTCACCCCAGAGAGATTTCATTCTCAGGGTATGATCTTCAAAAAAGGCTCACTCATGTTTCCACTGGCTACAGTCTTTATTTATTTATTTGCATTTTTGTTTAAGCGGTCACACAGCCCGGGAGCATAGAGGTGCTGTTACAGAATTTTTTGTTGTCGTCTTAGTTGCATATTTATAACATGCTTAAATACCCAGAGGTTTCTAAGCGCGGACCCGGGGATCAAAGCTGTGTTGCTTCATGTCGTCTTGCTTACAAGGTGAGCACGTTGCCACTGAGCTATCCTCTCGGGACAAGATCTGCTGTCTTGCTTAGTCTATAATAATAGTGAGCATTTGTATATTACACACCACAACCACTTGCCTTGCTTTGCTCTCTAATGGAAACACTACTTGAAAGCCATGTCCCTTTTCTAATCTCAGCCTTTCTGGATATGGGCCCATTCCTGGAGCTTCCAATCATCGCCCACTATCTATTCAATGGTATATGTAGCTTTCTCTGTACTTCCAAGCAGTCTCGTGTGTCCATGCTTGTGCACTTTTGCTTTCTTGAACCAGAAAATTTGGGTCCTCTGTCTATTCTGGGTTATATGCACCTTTTTCATACGATCTCTGTCCGGCATTTATACTATGGCCGGGGTACTTTCCTCATGGCTGCTATTGATGAAAAGAGGCCGTACCTATACTAGAAAACAAGTACCCTTGTCGTGGACTGCTAATGTTGCCCTTGAAATGCTACTTGTTTATCATTCTTATTACAGCAAGAATGAATAGGATAAAGGGACTGAAAGGGAGTAGCCATGCTCATTGTGATCAATGCGAGCCAGCATATCATCTATGTATGGGTGGTGATCGCGACGAGAGGGGCATGCAACCAGATATTCGGACCTCTCAATCCCTTTGATCGGTGGAGGGGGCCCCAAGGGTGTCCGTGCCCCGGGCCCCAAAAGTGCTTAAGTTGGCTTGCCTGGCAGACATGGGTATTTCTCTGGAATCGTCTGCACTGGCCAGCCCTGTGTTGAATGGAAGGAAGATCTCTTGGCTGGACTATGCAGATGACATTGTGTTGCCAGATTGAACACCAATTGGGCTCCAGCGTTTGTTAACTAAGCTGAGTGAGTATGCGGGAACTAACAAGCTCTCTATAAACCCCGCTAAATCAAACATCATGGTTTTCAAACATCCCCTTACAAAAGCTAAATATTAGAATTGGGATTTAGATGGCCAAAAGATTCAAAGGGTAGAGATGTCAAATACTTGGAATATAACATCCCGCTCCTTTTTAAAGTTGAGGCTGAGGTTGCAGCCAAGATAGTGCAGGGTGCAGCACAAATGCTTAAACTGAATCATACATTCTGTTAATTGTCTATCTCTCCGTTGGTCAGATATTATCTGGTAAAAATAGGTCCAGTAATTCTATATTGATTGGAGGCCAGACCGCAGCTCTGGTTCATTAATTGGGGTGTATTGGAAGGTCGGCTATGGAAGAAGGTACTAGGGCTCCCTGCCTGCACACCCAGTTGGAGTCTTGGATTTGAACTTGGATTAAAGTCACTGGGTTACAAGGCAAAGTGGAGATTAATCTCCTTGTATCGGGAGATTATTATTGGAAAAAAGGTTAAACTCTATGGTGACATTAGATGTCATATGTTAAACTCTAAATCGGCAATCTTGTCATCATTGGAGGGCAAGTTGAGAGAGTCCCTTTCCAAAATCGACCTCGACACTTTCATCTCCAATCCTTTGAAAATCAAGAATAAGCTTGAATCCATTGATTGGATAGAAACAATTGAGAAAATGAGAATGTCTTCTTCCACAAACCCCTTTCTGCAGGGGAGAAAAAACTAGGTTGCCTTTCAAGCTACTTCATGAAATCTCCGGACAGCTTGTTACGCAATAATTTCTTAAGAATAAGACTAAACCTGGTACATTGTGGAGAAGTGCTGGAAAGGCAAAAGAAAACACAAAACAGTTATGTACAGTCTGCATTAACCCAGCAAAGCAAACACTTAGGCACCTGTTGATGGAATGTGAAGGGACATGGAAATCACACCTAGTATTCTTCAGGAGCTTTGTGCGGCATGAAGAAAGCCTTGTCTCCAAAAAATTTTGGGACAGATTAACATTGGGTTTTGTAGGGTATTTTGTGGAGATTTGGGGCCTGACGGTATTTTCTTACCGCCGAAAAATAACTTAGCAACAATCACTCCTTGTATTCAGATTGGGCCATGTACAACAATAATACAGTGGACATGCATTATTTCAGCACACAGACATGCGTATTTGGTATGCGTGGTTGGTATGCGTGGTTGGTGGTATTTTGGTGAGCATAATTCCCTTGTTTTATTTGTGGCCCCAATATCCAGAACCCCTTATTTTTGCTTAGATTTTTCGTGTAATTACTAGAGAGACCTCAGGCTTGCATTTCAGGAACACCACATTTTCATTTTTAGTGTGCCACCATGGGCAATTTCTCTCTGTCTTATCTACGGCAGCGAGCTATCATGTGGTATTTTCACTATCTTATATACGGTAGTGAACTATGTCCCGGGCCTCCCTTTTTGCCGACTCATAGACCTCCGACAAACTACAACACACACAGTTAGTTATAATTGCTCATACTGAATTACATTGTGCACACTGCTGCAGCAAATTTGACGTTTAGCTACCTTGAAAATGACAATTGCACTGTCTAAACATCTCCCCACATCATCAGCAGTGTATTGGTAAATATAAAACACACCACCCGTCTGCTTTCAAATATTTTTGTGTATTATAAAAGTTGCATTTAAACACGATCTCACTCTTTACAGAAATAAATAAAATAGCACAGTAACAGCATTGTCTGTGATACACTGAAAAGAGAGTGGCGGAGACAAGAACTCAATTTGCAACATTAAACATGTGATTAAAGCACAGGAATCTCCTTTCCTACAGTGACTGAATATTCGCGTACACACTCAGCCCCCACACTTCTGTAATTACTTTATCTGTTCAGCATGAGTTTTCTTCAGCTGTTCTCTTTCTGAATGTGGCTCCCTTGAAGATTAACCCCAGTGAAAACAAGCATCTTTCGTTCTCAAACCGGGGTTATTGCCTGGAATTCTCAGCTTTTGCAGCAGGAATGCTTCAGCCAGGAAACAGGTCCTTCTCCCAGCTCTGCCAAATCATGACTGTCCTCCCCCTCTCTTCAAGCTCCCCCCAAAACTCTCATCACTGCCTCTAGCATGATACTTGCTATGACGCTGCTCCAATCAGAAATCAATCATGCCATCTCCTCCCTCACTACACAATGGCTCATTTCTACAGTAATTATTTGTAACCAACTGATTTCCTGTTCCTTCGAGTTCTTTTGCTTCCTGTAGTTATGTGGACAGAGCAGCAGAGAAAAAGAAAAAAATGAATGTGCGTTTAAAAGTTCACTTTCAGAGTAGGCTTAATTCTGCAGTGGAGACACATTTTTATTAGTGGGTTATGTTAAATGCAGTTTTATTAGTCAGGTTACTTATTAATAATGTTAGTTATTAATTTTCAAATGTGTCTCTTGCACCATAGGCATTTCAGGTGAAAAATAGTGTGCATTTTTGAATGTGCACGTGTGCTTTTAACTGTAAAAATAGATTTGCATCTTATATGTTAAAATTGTTTTTGACTGAATAGCCTGTCTTTACTTATATGCCCATGTTAATCTGGCAACACATATAGCAATGCACCACACCCATGTGGTGGTGCTGCATCAAAAAAAAAATTGCTACCTGTGCAGTAGTGCTGTACTCTGTGCTGTAACACGCCAAATATCCTTACATATACCCTCCTTTTGTTTTTAGAACTTGGCTACAATCCAAGCCAATTCCTAAAAACAACTTGTTCTTTTTTTCTTTTAAAATGCATGTGTATTGGGATATCTTTCTCTTCCTGACGTAGCTAGTAAAATCAGTAACATTTTCATTTTTACTGATAGCACAATCAACCATCCACCCATGATTATCACCAGGACAGCCAAACCCACTATTGAGCGTTCCCCCCAGGTTCCCCAATTACATCTTTCCACTTCTATTATCCCCAGATTACTAATTGTAATATTGTTTTTTTTTTCAAATTCTTTTTTATAACATGTCTTTCTTTGTGATTCAATAAATATTCCACATCCGGATCTATTGGAAAAGTATCCCTTTGGAAAAAATCGATATTTTCCACTTGGCTTTCCCAAACATCATTTGTTACATGAAACAATGTTAACCCCCCAATTGACACAATTGTATCCTTTGGAACCTGTAAATAAAAAATATTATATTTCACCTGTTTAACCACGTATGTTCCATGGTTTAAATGTACTACCGTCATGTTCTTTAAACAGGTGCTGACCAACCATTTACCTCTGACCATCTTAGCCTGTGCCATTTCTTCACTCCCCATATTGCTAATAATCACTTCACATCCCTCTGATATACTTGGGTCAGATTTCAAACCACAAATAGCATCTATGGCATCAGGAACAAACGGTTTACCTGGACACATATAATTTTGTTCTTTAAATTTTACACATGTTTCCAGGTTTGGTATTAAATAAACTTCAGGTTCCCATGACTGAAATGCCACCACTTCTGGAGTCTTAATCTTAATAAATTTGTCCTCTTGCCAAAATCCCACGTTGTGTACCCGCTTTGTTTGGTAAATAAGTTCAGGGGCTACATATGGGATGCATAGCAAAAATCCGATCTCTAGTCTTTCCAAGTCCACATATAACGGCATTGCATTACCCATTTCGAATGCAATTTATACCTGTATTATATCAATTTCCCTCCTGGTCAATCTTTCTATAATTTGACGAATAATATCCTGCGAAAAAAAATACAAGGGGATATGTCCTTGAATCAATTGTGAAACTGCAGTTTGAACTTCTCTCATATAATTCGTTAATAGTCTATCAACAGGACTCATTATGTTCAATATTTCATTTAAAGTTCTATCATGCTTAAGTATTATTTTAGTCGCCCGTTGCATTACATCCGCTTGTTCATTTAGAATGATTGCAGTTTCATTTATGAATCTTACTTGTTCATCCAGTCCCCCTCTAATTCCATCTAATGTTTTTTGTATTATTTCTAGGTCAATACTCAGTTGTTGCGCTTTAGTACTCAGTGTTCCTACCGAAATAGAATTGGCTGTTGATATTGTGGTACCTATTATGGCTCCAACTATAGACATTACCAATGATATCGTGAGCATCACCGCACCTCTCTTTCCTCTCTTCTTCTTAATGTCTGCTGAATTCACAAATGTTTTTTCCAATTGCATTAATATATCTCTTATTGACTGCTTAGTGTCCTCTTTTCTTATTTCCAGCCACTCTTTAGTCTGTTCAATCTTAATTCCGGTATTGTTCAAGTGTTTTTCAATCAAAATCTCAGGATTCAATGGTATGTATATATTTTGGAAAATCATCCTTCTATCACTCATGATGAATCCTGGTGCCTCTTCCACCGCGATACCAGATGCTGGTCCTGGTTCAATGACAACCTGTGCTTCTGAATTCTTGAAGATCCCTCCAAATATCATCATCATTAACCATATCATCGGTATCATCTTCAATGCTGATCGCTTTGCAGCCTTGGTCTTCACCCCTCTTTGGGGCTTTCCCGGAATCCGTCCACGTGGGCTCCAGGACTCCATCGTCTCCCGTGGGCTCTGATCCGGAACCTCCGACCAAATAATGTTAATTTTCTAAATCAAATAGAAAATAAACAAATTAAGTACATAGCACAATACTAACTTCACCCTTTTGCCAAAAATAAAACATGCTTGGTAAAAATATTTCGTTTTTTTTTTTCATTTAAATTAAATATTATGCAATCCTCTTGATGGCAGCACACTGTCTCATTTGAATCATAAGGATACACAGAATGAATTTTAAATATTCCTTTGGGCTGAGAGTCCAGGTGTTCTGGCAACTCACCCTTGGCATCTACATACTTTTCAGGAATATTTCCAATCACCATGTTATTTAAATCTGCCGTATAATGTGATTTTTGTATGGCATTCCTAATGGGGAGTTTTCCTCTAAATGAATATACTGACAACCTTTATTATTTACCATACTTTTTACAGATCTTTCACCAATATCTACCAATGGAATGTATTCATAATCCAGGTCTTGCTGTTTTATGGATTCATTCAGGCATACAAATGCATCAGAGCCTTTCATCTGCTGTCCATTTTTGCATTTCAGTGTTATTGCAAACTGTTTTGTAAATGCAGGAATAATAGTATCTTTCCTCATTTGTAATTCGATTGCATAAGGAACCAGTTGTGCACAATGATAAGCCCTTCTTTTGTCTTCAAATTCAGGTGCCGGACCACCTAGGCGTGACCATATTTTTTGATCAAGGAAATCTAACACCATACACATTCTGTGCATGATGTCATTGCCCATGTAAAATTCATTTTGTGCTCCACTCACTATCCATACATTATGGTAAATTGTTTTCTGCCCAATGCTAATTTTAAGCATGCATCTGCCTGCAATTCAGTTTTCAAAGTCTGGACTGTCCAACCCAGAAACATATTGGTTTTTAATCCTAAATCTCGGGATTTCTTCCCTCTCCATTATTTTTTGCAACAATTTCTCATTAATGAAACTCCTTTCATGTTCAAGCGCTAAAGTGGCTTTTATTGTTTTAAAATAGTCATTTATACCAACATGAACCCATGGTTGCTCATCTTCCATGTGTATTTCTGCCAGAGTGGTAATGTGTTTTTCTGAATCTGTTTTAGGAGCAATATTCTGTTTGCATGTTTTCTCTTTTAAATAAAAACGTAATGTGTGCTCATCTATGGCAGTCTGCCAATTTTTCCTTGGGTCCAAGTATATTTGTACAGGTAGTTTTTCATTGTCGCTCTGCATTTTGTCTTGACACATTAATATAACAGTGACACTAGGTATGCAGCTATTCTGGAGATATACCTCCACAGCATCATTTGTTTTGGCAACGGTGTGACTTTCATTTATATTGCTGTTTTGTGATTTTAGTTTCTTAGGCCTCAATGGTTTTTTGGTTAAGGACCACAGCACTCCATTCACCCCATCTATTAGAGGAGACAATCTTTTCAGGCAATCTGTCCCCATCAGAAATGGAATTTCACAAATAGATGTGATCATACCTCTTGTTTCATTCTGTGCTTTCCAATTTTTATGTCCACCTCAGTTACACCTATGATGGGCACCTCCTCCCCATTAAAGTTATGCACTGGGCCTTGATTTTCCTTCACTGTGATCTGACTCTGTGGGGGTCTCCCTTCATTGATACTCTTTACCAGCTCCTTGGACATAATTGTGGCCTGTGCGCCAGTGTCAATCATAGCAAAGTTGTGGCATTTTTCTTCTACAGTGATGGGTGCATAATATCTGCCCTCAACTTCCTCTAATACACATAGGAAATGTGAATTCTTACTGATTTCAGGGCTCACCTTTCTCAGGTCTTTTTCACTTTTGGCTAAACACATTGGTAAATGGAAAGACATTTTTCCCTCCTTTTTACCCATTTCTGCGCGTGAGACTTTATTCATTTCTCCATGATCAGAGGTTTTTTGGAGTGTGGCCACTGTTCGCCCATCCATCTGGGTAACATCAGAGACCACATTACAACCTTCCAACTGAACATGTGTAACAACATCATTCAGCAATTTGTCATTTTTTAATTCTGTTTATTTGTGATCATTTAATGTGATACCAGTCCTTTCAGCCTCTTCAAAAATATGTGGCTCAAAGAATTCTTCAGGTGATTGACTTGTACCCTCCTTTTGAGTATTTCCTTTTTCTGTCTGTGTTTGGTCATTGTTTTGCTTGCCCAGGGAAGGAGCTATAGTATCCCCACTTACTCCCTGTTCACTGGTATTCCCCATGCATGAGTCATTTTTCTTAAATCTGTCCCTTTGTAATTCCTAATGTTTCTTTTTCATTTGTACAAATCTTTACTGTTTTATTTAGCTCTAGGTTAAACAGTACCTCTTTTTTAGAAGTATTTGCACTTTCTGTCACAAGTTCCTTTACTGGCACTTTCACATTTAATCCATTAGGCATCTCAGAGTCGTTATGCAAAATTATATCAGAGCAATCTGTCATTTTGGCACTGCAGTTATCATGAGTACTTAGTCACTTTTCGGAAGCCCCCCGGTCATTGCTATGGCCATCAGCCCCCTCTTTGGAAGGTTGTTTTTGTGCTGTACAGAGCTTTCCTATTTGCTCAGCTAACATTTTCACTTGGGCCTCAAGGCACTGGAACCTTTCCATCTCTCTAGGATCCTCTTTCTGTGGTCTAGGTCGATATTGGTTGTTTTCCCCCTGATTGGATCTATTCTGATACCTCTCAGGTGATTGATGTCGGTTGGGATGGTTTCTGAACTCTTGATTCATTTGTGGAGGGGAGCGGGTTGCACCCATCCTTTGATTATAGTCCCCTGGTGGGGAATCATTGTACTGACGTGGATTGTAGTTCCCGTTTTGCCTCATGTCCTGTCTCTCAGATTGTGGGTACTGGCCCCTAGGTTGATTTCCATTATCAGTAAATCGATCCACATATCGGGGCCTATCCTGATTACCATATATCATGGTGTTGGGATCAAATCTGCTCTGTGTCCCCAATGACTGGTAGGGACCATCATTTCTTTGATCTTGATTTTGTCTCTGGTTATTGTTCATACCTGCCATATCAGGCCGATATCCGACCCGGGGTCTGTCCCCTAAATACCTAGGGCTGATGTAGCTCTCTCTATTACTAGGATCATGTGATTGGAACATTGGTACAGGAAATGGCGATCTTTGTTGATTACCCCTTTGTTCAGGTGTCAGATTATTTTTACCTTGGCTTTGAGCAGACTCAAGGGACATTTTGGCTGACCTGATTTCCATTACTGTGGCTGAGGGTTCTTTAGATTTAGGTCTAGTATCTTTCATTTTATCACTTTCTCTACCCTGACAATAGAGTACCTCATATAGTTTTGTGCTTTGATGTACAATCCATTCAAGGGACTTGTCACGGTCAAATTCACGGACCAATTAGGATATGATGTCTTTCTGTAGCCCATAGAAGTATGCAGTTTTAAACTCATTGGAATTTGAGTCAAAAGATACATCAAAGCGAGAAAATGCTCTTTTTAAGTCTTGTAGAAATTGACGAGGGGATGTATTAGGTCCAGCAGTAATTGTGTAAGCGACTTTCTTTGCCTCCTGCAATGACTGAAAAGGAGAAAAATGACGCCTGATTTCTTTTTCAAACTCCAACCAGGTCATATTCTGCTGTTCATTTAATCCCCTTATGATGCTGGCCGTCGGGGCATCTAAAGTTAAATGAAAATATTGTCTGTACTGTTCCTTAGGTATCTGGAGTGCTTTAAAAATGTCATGCACCGCTTCTAAGTGATCCTCAATGCAGCATTCACCTCCCTTTTCAAATGGTTTGATCACGGCTTTAATGGATTTCATTATTTTTATGGGGCTACTTGTTGCAATGCATGGAATTGCACTATTTTGTGATTCAATCCTGTATTCAGGTGTATGAGATTGGTGGCTGCCCCCAATGGGAGTATCAAATCCCCCAAGGGCACTGCAACCAAGTTCAGTCACCGGCCCAGTCACTGGAGCACTAGCTCTTTGGGCAGAGCTAGAATTCACCTCCACTCCATTGAATGTGGTACCCTGCCGCCTGTCCTGGGACCTGGGAATGCACATTTGCTGTTCTAAGTCCTTACACTTTTTAAGGAGTCTGTTTGCTTCATTTTGCAAATAGTTGTTTTCATCACTCATCTTATTAATCACCTCCTGCATGTCGCACATTTGCATTTGGCATTCATTGAACTCTTTATTTCTCTTGTCTCTTTCTTGAATCATTTTAATCATTTCTTGTTCTGCACTCTGGAGATCACATTCTTTTTCACAATGTTCTTTTTGTAAAATCTGCATTTCTGAAACAACCTCATCTTTATCCTGTCTAATGTGGTCCACTAAGGCTTTTAAGTGTACCAATTCTTGCTCACTATCCTCAAATTGTTTCTTGCTTTTGGATAACTGAGTATCAAAGTCTCTGCATTTTAATTGCATGTCTTTTTGGCATACATCCAATTCTGCTCTCAACATTTCCTGATTTTTACTTGCCCCATCTAATTCAGTCTTTAAACTGTTAATTAGCTGAGTATCATTCTCCTGCATTCGCAGGGACTTATTCAAAATAAACCATATTTTGCCGTATAGCCATATTAAACAGTCTTTCTCTGCACTTTTATCGGCTGCATTCAATAATCTTGTAAGGCAGACCTGAATTATGCTGCCTTCTGCAAAAATATTGTCTAGTTTTTCTTTCTGCACCTCACCCTGAATGCGTTCACGCCATTCTAACGTGCTATTCGATGACCAAGTCCCATGTGCAAACAACTTTGCCTCTAAATATTGCACTAGGTCTGAGAATGTGGTTTCCCTTTGTGACATTCTGAAATTCGTTTTTAGTGGCACACTGCTATTATAAAATGGGTTCCCTTTAAAGTGCAAATGGCAGTGTGAGACACGCTTGCCACGCCCAGTAGGTACTCGATGATCACTTTCCCGGCCTGCAACGCACCATAAATATGTAGGGTATTTTGTGGAGATTTGGGGCCTGACGGTATTTTCTTACCGCCGAAAAATAACTTAGCAACAATCACTCCTTGTATTCAGATTGGGCCATGTACAACAATAATACAGTGGACATACATTATTTCAGCACACAGACATGCGTATTTGGTATGCGTGGTTGGTATGCGTGGTTGGTGGTATTTTGGTGAGCATAATTCCCTTGTTTTATTTGTGGCCCCAATATCCAGATCCCCTTATTTTTGCTTAGATTTTTCGTGTAATCACTAGAGAGACCTCAGGCTTGCATTTCAAGAACACCACATTTTCATTTTTAGTGTGCCACCATGGGCAATTTCTCTCTGTGTTATCTACGGCAGCAAGCTATCATGTGGTATTTTCACTATCTTACATACGGTAGTGAACTATGTCCCGGGCCTCCCTTTTTGCCGACTCATAGACCTCCGAAAAACTACAACACACACAGTTAGTTATAATTGCTCATACTGAATTACATTGTGCACACGGCTGCAGCAAATTTGACGTTTAGCTACCTTGAAAATGACAATTGCACTGTCTAAACATCTCCCCACATCATCAGCACTGTATTGGTAAATATAAAACACACCACCCGTCTGCTTTCAAATATTTTTGTGTATTATAAAAGTTGCATTTAAACACGATCTCACTCTTTACAGAAATAAATAAAATAGCACAGTAACAGCATTGTCTGTGATACACTGAAAAGAGAGTGGCGGAGACAAGAACTCAATTTGCAACATTAAACATGTGATTAAAGCACAGGAATCTCCTTTCCTACAGTGACTGAATATTCTCGTACACACTCAGCCCCCACACTTCTGTAATTACCTTATCTGTTCAGCATGAGTTTTCTTCAGCTGTTCTCTTTCTGAATTTGGCTCCCTTGAAGATTAACCCCAGTGAAAACAAGCGTCTTTCGTTCTCAAACCGGGGTAATTGCCTGGAATTCTCAGCTTTTGCAGCAGGAATGCTTCAGCCAGGAAACAGGTCCTTCTCCCAGCTCTGCCAAATCCCGACTGTCCTCCCCCTCTCTTCAAGCTCCCCCCAAAACTCTCATCACTGCCTCTAGCATGATACTTTCTATGACACTGCTCCAATCAGAAATCAATCATGCCATCTCCTCCCTCACTACACAATGGATCATTTCTACAGTAATTATTTGTAACCAACTGAATTCCTGTTCCTTCGAGTCCTTTTGCTTCCTGTAGTTATGTGGACAGAGCAGCAGAGAAAAAGAAAAAAATGAATGTGCGTTTAAAAGTTCACTTTCAGAGTAGGCCTAATTCTGCAGTGGAGACACATTTTTATTAGTGGGTTATGTTAAATGCAGTTTTATTAGTCAGGTTATTTATTAATAATGTTAGTTATTGATTTTCAAATGTGTCTCTTGCACCATAGGCATTTCAGGTGAAAAATAGTGTGCATTTTTGAATGTGCACGTGTGCTTTTAACTGTAAAAATAGATTTGCATCTTATATGTTAAAATCGTTTTTGACTGAATAGCCTGTCTTTACTTATATGTCCATGTTAATCTGGCAACACATATAGCAATGCACCACACCCATGTGGTGGTGCTGCATCAAAAAACAAAATTGCTACCTGTGCAGTAGTGCTGTACTCTGTGCTGTAAGACGCCAAATATCCTTACAGTTTTAATGCCGCGTTAACATCTGCAGTGGTACGTGTGTTGAAAACCTGTGAAATTATTATCTAAAAATTATTGTAGCCTTATTAATGGTCAGGGCTGGGATAAAAAAAATAGGCCTTGGCAAATGCTATACTGGTAAACTGAGTGAAATGTAATTTTTGGCATACAGTTTGTCATATTTGAAATTTTGTTTTTTATTGCAACATAACGTGTTTTGTATTTGTTTTAATGATTTTGTAAAGACTAGTTGATTCATAAACAAATACAAAAATAAACTATAATAAAAAAGAAAAATAGTTGCAGGAATTATTACCTGTCTGCCCTTGTTTTTTGGGGCAGAATGCCTTTAAAGTCTGCATCTTCTGTGTCTTCTCTACAGAGGTGGGTTACCAGTGTTTTGATTAATGTGTTTGTATTTATAGCTTAATTAAAATATCCTATGATTCATAGATCCTTTGTATGACTTTATTCAATGTTGGTATCGCATTACTATTGTTTGGATGCTTCTTTGCTAGCTCATACCCCTGCTGGAGGGTATAGCACACCATTGGCTTATCTAACCACAAGAGGCATAGGAGGTATACCTGCAGACTGTGCCTGTTTTACCTTTATGATTGGGATCACTGCTGGTTTATTAGCAGTGTGGGGTTGTGTAGGAGTTTTATACTTTACTAATCGCTGTACTAGTGCAGAGCAGTAGTCATTTGTCACACATACTCTTGAAGAAGAGGAACTCAGGCTAACCCTAGCATCCCAAACATTGGCACTGGGGGTCTTGCCTGTTGTGACTGAGTTGCAGTCAACAGAACATCCAGATCAATCTGTCCTGTCTTTCACTTGGTCCTGGTAGACCAGCCTGTCCTCATGGATCTGTGTGCACAGGGTGTTCAGTGGTAGGGGAACACCCCAGCACTGGCTGAGGTGGGAGGAGAGATGAATCAATGCCTAGATATGCCTGCCCTTAAAGGACCTTAAGGTTATTGACTGGTCCCTATATTTTTCAACCTAGGGCCATCACATAATCCTCTGAGTGAGCCAGGTCAGTAGATGCCTGCAGCTGCCTCTGCGAGGACTCTAATGGGTCCAGTTGGGCAACCTAACCCCTTGATAGTAGTAATAGTCATTTATATAGCACCTTTTTCCATTTGTATGGCTTCAACGCGGTTGTGATGGGAACGCACATCAGGGACTGAAGTCCAGGTATGGGAACATTCTCAGAAAAGGCTTAGAATGTGTGTGTCTATTTGGCCAAGATTAGGAATAAGGTGGACTGGCTAGGCCCCAGTAAGCAACCAAAGAGGTCACGCATGTGGAGGGGTGCTGAGGGAGGTCGCAAGAGTGTGCTAGTGCAAGAGACTTGTTATGTGTCCAGCTAGACTGAATATTGTTGGAGGTTGTCCCTGTGTTCTAATCACAGAGGGGTTGAGGCAAGTCTGGTCTAAGGAGATGAAAACATTACGTGTCCAGTTAGACCGAATTTGTCATAGTCGTAGCTGCATTCTAAAGTGTGTGGATGGAAGCCATGCCTGCAGCAGATGTTCACCGAACTGGTGTGTTTATATGTGCCTTAAACTCAGATGGAGCTTATCTTTGATCTCGCGGTGTGATCAGGTCACCTGTATGAAAAGGCAAGCTACCTTCATAGGCTTGTCTAGGCACCAGGTGACAGACAGGCAATCTTAAGATCTTGTAGGATTCTCTAAAAGCAATAGACAGGCTACACTTAAAGTCTTTCTATATATCTTTTAAGTTCCATAATTGGTTACCTTCAGGCATCTTCTAAGTGCAATATCAAGGATACCTGCATATATCTTTTCTGTGTTACAAAAGATAACCTATAGATCTTCTAAGTGCAATGGATAGGTTACCTCATATATATGTTTGAGTGCAATGGACAGGCTAACATAATAGGATGCAGCACAAATCTGTCTAACCTTCACAGATCTTCTAAGTGAAATAGATGTGCTAACCGTCACAATTTCTTGTACAATACATGTGCTAGCCTTCAAAGTTCATAGGTCAACTGTTCCTTGGCATCTCTGCTTAGAGTAATTACAGTGACTTAGGAGGGCTGCTAATGAAAAGACCCATCAAGGTGGAATTTCACTTCTATTGGTCCAGGCTGTGTTGACTGATTTTCTTTCACTAGGTGGCCCAGATGACACTGATTCCTGAAAGGCACTGTAAGAACATGCTGTCCTGGTAGGACTTTGCCTGCAAGGAAATAGCCATACCCCAGGGAAACCTCTAAACTCAAGGAGGTGGTCAAGAAAGAAGGACCCCTGTGCTTGCTGGTTAGGGACCATTATCCCCAGAACAACTGGTGGCTGTTGCTTGAACCCGTCCCTAGGGTCAACAACGTATAAACACACAAGGGGCCTGATTACGAGGTGGGCGGTAAGGGATTACCGGCACCGGTAAGGGAACCGGTGCCGGTAATCCCTTACCGCCCTACTATGAGTTCCCTTTGTGGGTGCTCCCCTTATGCCTGGTGTAAAGGACCAGTAGGGGGTGGTCTGTACTTCTGCTCTCTATATGGTAGAGGGAAGGCACAGAGGACCCCAGCCTAGATTCTCTATTCGGTAGCTATGGTCGAGCAATCAAGGCCTAGCTTCTCAGGAGGTGATGCAGGCTGGTTCTTAAGTACAGTGTAGTCCACAAGCCACCACAAAGGAATGTACACAAACTGTATTGGTTAGAACACAGTCCTTATATAATCAATATTCAAGGTTATGTACACTTATCATAATAACTCACTTTGTACTTAGGAAAATCAACAATGGCAAATATATACAATTCTAAAGTGGTACCACCCTATGTATTAGATTTCATTAAAGTGCATCAACAATAGTGTAACAATGTCACACAGATCAATAGAGTGAAACCAGCAATAGAGAGAGGAGAGAAAATAAGATGGTTGAGCAATAGGCAGAATACTGGCCCCTACCACTAGACACAGTCCTGTGTGCAGATCCCCCCACCTGGGCAACCTGTAAAATAAAGATATAGCACAAGCCCAGTCCATATATTGTTCTGCAAGTCTTATTCCCTCCTATAATGTTTTTACCCCCCCAATGTACCTGGTGAAGTCGAGTTCTTCGAAGAGGCGTCGACAGATCCTTCTTGAGCGACCCCCTTTCAAGCGGGAGTCACGGATCGTCGAGAGGCGTCGAGAAGCGTCGAGGAACTCGGCGTTCGGCGGCGGGGAATCGACGGCCCTTCTTGAATGCCTTCCCTTTCAAGCGGGAGACACGGGGCGTCGAACGTCCATCGAGGAACTCGGCGTTCGGCGTCGGGGAATCGACGGCCCTTCTTGAATGCCTTCCCTTTCAAGCGGGAGACACGGGGCGTCGAACGTCCGACAACAAACAGGGTAGAACGGCGTCGATGAGGCGGCAGCTTCGATCCAAGCGGTGCTCGTCGACGACGGAGCGTTGGCGTCCTGCAAGGCAGAGGCGTGCGGGGCACCTCGATGACAATTGTTCTGGACCGCAAAGATTGGATAAAGCGGTCGACGGTGCGGACGAGGGAGTCCTTCGATTCAAATGTTCTTAGGCAAGGAGCGGATGGCTCCGGTCGTCGGCGGCACGGCGTCAAGTGGTTCCCACAGCTGGGCAACACAACTTCGACGGGCCTCCAGCGGTTACACAGACCTGCGAACCCTGGTCGACGGCAATGGACTTCGACGGCGGCGATGTCCGGGTGCTTCACTTCAATCTCCTCGGCGGTCCCGTCTTGGGTCGGCAGCCTTTCGAGGGTCTGACTTCCAGGGCGCTTCGGCGAAGATGTAGCGGTGCTCGATGATCCCTTGGAGCACGGGAAGAGGGCGCCTTACCAGGTCCTCTCTCGGGTCAGTCCTCGACGAATTCGGCAGCTTTCAGATCGGTCGAAGCAAGTGCAACAGTAAGTCTTCTTCTTCCAACTGGGCGTCGAGGATCAGCAGTTCCAGTTACTCTTAGAGTGGAAACTCAGCTTCTGAACGCTTCTGAACAATTATCAGTGGTGAGAGGTCCCCAGATATACTATTCTGTCTCTCATCCACGCTGCTGGCACACACTCAGCAGCCAATCATACAGAAGGGCATTCATGCAGTCAGTCAGCCAATCAGGCACACAGTGCATTCAGGCCACACTCCTCCCTTTCAGACACTCACAACAAGGAATGTGGATTGGGACAAGTACCCAACCATTCAACACTACACACTGCATTCAGGCCAGTTTCGGGCAGGGCTGTCTCAGTCTTTGTCTCTCATGCCAGAAACCAGACAACCACAACAAGGAGTGTATATTGGTCACACACTCCATTCACCCAGGTCCCCCCCACAGGAGGTACCCACAACATACAGTCACTGGGAAGGCTCCAGTCAGTCTAGCTGGGCCTTCACAACAACACCATATATGGAACTTCCACCCAACAGCCAGTCAGGGGGAAGGGACAGAGTCGGGGCTTCCCAGGACTTTGGGAAAACAAGGTAACAGGCAATAGAAAGCAAGAGGCCACAGGGGCCATCTTGTTTCCTATCAGGAATCAACTGATCCCAATGGCAGGGCCTGGGTATCCCAAAATGGAGGACACCCAGAGCACCTGTCAAATTCAGCATGGAGCTGCCACCAGCCTATACCCTGCTCTGTGGGCCACCCACAGGTGCCCAAAAACATACACTAGGGGCACAGGGTTGTACCCCTACCCCTGGGTGCCATAAGGGTGTCCCACGGGTCTGTTCACCAAACCAAAAGAGAGAGCTGCACTGCCAGGAGTCCCACATGGACTCCTGGGCAGAAAACACGACAGAACACACGATAGAAAACAGTAAAGGACAAGGATTCAGAGGCCCTGTCCCTCTGATGCATTTCCAGCATCACAGTCGCCCCCCCCAGACTGAGGTGGAGGGTGTCTAATCTCCCACGGGATAGACACCCTCATCCAGACGGTCAACATACCTTCTGGAAAAGCCATCTGCATTATCGTGACTCTTCCCTGGTCTGTGCTCTATGGTGAAGTCTAGCCCTTGCAGGCTAATGGACCACCTGAGCAATTTCGGATTCTCACCCTTCATCTGCATGAGCCACTTCAGGGGCTTATGATCTGTTTGGACCTTGAAGGTAGACCCCGAAAGTTAGGGCCTAAAACGCCTAAGGCTCCAAACTATGCTAAAACACTCCTTTTCAACAGTAGCCCACCTAAATTCTCTACCCTTGAGTTGTCTACTGATGAATATGATAGGATGTTCTCTCCCTTTGTCATCTAACTGGGACAAGACAGCTCCAATTCCGGTGTCGCAGGCATCCGTCTGGACGATAAAGGGTCGGCTGTAGTCAGGCGCACACAACACAGGTGCCCTACACAGACTTTCTTTCATGCCATCAAAGGCCCTCTGACAGTCTTAGGTCCAATTAACCTTCCTAGGCTGTTTGGGTGAAGTTAGAGCTGTCAGGGGTGCAGCTATGGTTCCATAGTCTGCCATGAAATTGCGATAGTACCCAGTGAGGCCCAAAAAGGCTCTCACCTGGGTTTGAGTAGTGGGAGTCTCTCAGTTCTGTACATCCTGTTCTTTACTGGAGAGAGGTTGGATTTGACCCCCTCCTACCTCATGACCAAGATAGGTAACCTTCCCCTGAGCTATCTGGCACTTGGTGGCCTTGATAGTGAGGTTAGCCCTTTTCAAGGCCTGCAACACCTTATCCAGAATTGTCAAATGCTCTTCCCAGGTGGAACTGTAGACGGCAATGTCGTCTAAGTAAGCCACACAAAAGGCTTCCAGCCCACTGAGCGCATGGTTGACCAATTTCTGGAAGGTGGCAGGGGCATTCTTCAACCCAAAAGGCATGACCCTAAACTGGTAGAGTCCCTCAGGTGTTGATAAGGCCGTCTTTTCCTTGGCATGGTCCGTCAGAGCTATTTGCCAATAGCCTGAGGTAAGGTCAAAGGTGCTCACAAATTTGGCAGCACCTATGGTGTCCACGAGCTCATCAGCCCTGGGCAATGGGTGCGCATCAGTTTTGGTGACGGCATTGACTCCTCGGTAGTCCACACAGAACCACCTGGGAACTTGCCTTGGGGACAAGGACCACTGGACTGGACCAGGGACTGGTTGAGGGTTCAATAACACCCAGATCCAACATCTTGGCGATCTCAGCCTGGATCTGGTTCTTGACGGTATCTGACATACGGTAGCACCTGCTTTTGACAGGCACACTGTCACCAGTGTCAATTTCATGCCTACACCACGGTGTTAGGCCTGGCGTCAGTGAAAACAGAGAGGCATACTGTTGGAGCAAAGCCCTGCAGGCCCTCTGTTGCTCTGTTGTCAAATCCGGAGAGAGATGTACTCCCTCCACTGAGCCATCCTGAGGGTTGCTATGCAGCAAATCAGGAAGGGGCTCACTCTCATCCTCTTCTTGCCCTGAAGCTAGCAAGAGACATGAGACTTCTGCTCGCCGGTGGAAAGGCTTGAGCCGGTTGACATGGAATACCTGAGGGGCTACCCCAGGGGCTCCCATGTCAACCAGATAATTGACTTCGCCCACCTTGGAGATGATCCTGAAGGGTCCAGTCCACTTGTCTGCCAAAGCTCTAGGCTTGGTAGGCTCCATCACAAGGATTTCCTGTCCCGGAGTCCAATCCACTTGCGAGGCTTTAAGGTCATGCCAGTACTTATTCAATTCCTGGCTGGCCTTGAGATTTGCTGTTGCCTGACCCATCATCTGTGTCATCCTCCGTCTGAGGCCTAACACATAGTCCCCCACTTGCTTGGCGGGACCTGGAGGGGTGGCTTCCAAGCCTTCTCTGATCAAGGCGAGGGGCCCCCTCACGGGATGTCCAAAGAGTAACTCAAAGGGGCTGAAACCAACACTCTCTTGAGGTACCTATCTTTAAGCGAACAGCAGGCATGGCAGGAGGAGATCCCATTTCCTCCTTAGGGGTTCTTCCAAAGCCCCTAGCATGCCCTTGAGAGTTTAATTAAATCGCTCAACCAGACCATTGGTCTGGGGGTGGTAAGAGGTGGAGAACTTGTAGGTTACCCCGCACTCTTTCCACATGGTTTTCATGTAACTAGACATGAAGTTGGATCCTCTGTCAGAGACAACCTCCTTGGGGAATCCAACACGGGTGAAAATGCCCAGGAGCAACCACCTTGGCAGTAACAGTCCGAAGGGGTATTGCCTCAGGGTACCTGGTGGCATGATCTACCAAGACCTTGATGAACCGATGTCCACCTGAAGTGGGAGGGTCAAGGGGACCGACGATGTCGAGGCCCACCCTCTCAAATGGTGTGCCAAACACTGGCAATGGCTGCAGTGGGGCAATGACACTGCCTCCAGTCTTGCCAGATAACTGACAAGTTGGGCAGGTCCAGCAGTGGGACTCCACCTCTACTCCCATCCGTGGCCAGTAGAAATGGGCAGAGAGCCTCTGCTTAGTCTTCTTGGTCCCAAGATGACCAGCCAAGGGCACCTCATGCGCCAAATGCAGTAGGAAGGGCCTGTAAACCTGGGGTACCACCAACCTCTTGAGGGCACCAGGTTCAGGCTTAGTGGGTTCACTAACAAGGAGCTCACCCTCCCAATAAATCCGGAATGTCCTAGGCACTTCTCCTTGTGCCTGGGACAGGGCCTGTTTCCTCAGTCCCTCGAGAGAGTGACACTCTCTCTGTCCCTTACAGAAGTCTGCCTGGGAGAGTCCCCCTTCAGCTAACAAGCATTGAAGGTCGGGATGATCCTCCGGGTTGAGAACCTCTCCCACAGGAGAGTCTTCTGTCTCTTCTCCCACAGGAGTTGAGTTTGGGTTTTCCACTGGACCCAGCCTGTCTGGAGCATGGATCCCAATGGGTGCTGTCGGAACAGCAGGAAGAGAAGGTGTTTCCTCCACAGAGGTGGCCTTCTTGGTCTTCCTTCTTCTTGCCTTAGGCCTCGTCTTTGGCTCGGGTACCTGACTCACAGCCAGACCCTGTGTCACCTGTGACCTAGTGACTGCAGCAGCAGTCATGGGAAGACCATCCGAGATCAACCCCAACTCTACTAGATCATTTCCTAACAGAATGTTAGCAGGGACATTGTCCTGAACCAGGACAGGAAGCTTTGCTGTCTTGTCTCCAATCATGAGTGTGACTAAGGCTACAGGCGATAATTTGGGAGGCCCACCAGCTAACCGTGCGGTTCTCAGAGGAGCACCTACATAGTCCTCTGGCTTGAGCAGGGTCCTGTCCACCACTGTCATGCTTGCCCCAGTGTCTCTCAAACCAGTAGAAGGCTGGCCATTCAAGAGGACACTTCTCAAAAACCTACGGGTGTTCTGTGGGATAGTCGCCAGTACTTCTGCATACTAGTCCCAGGCCTCAAGGGACACTAAGGAAATCTCTACCGGAGCACCAAATGTGATCCCGGTAGGGGAGGGGAGGACAGTGGCCTCCACCTCAGACACGGGGTAAGGGTAGGTCAGGCTGACAGCCTGTACTCCAAGTGCCTTACCTTTACACTTGGAGTCACCCCTTCTGTGATCCAGAGCCCCACAGTCCCAACAAGTGCCAGGAGTGCGGGGTACAGTACTGGAACCACTGGGAGCCTGCTTTGCAGCAGGTGGACCACTACTCTTATTCCCACCCACAGATGACTTATCCCCACTAGATTTTTGGGTCTTGGGAGAGGAAGGTTTAGGTTTACCCGACTGTGACTGCTTGTGGGACTCCTCAGCTTTCTGAGAGGCCCCCTTTTCTTTGTCCTTGTCCTTCTCACTGGAGTCCTTAGGGGACACCCGGTGGGAGACCCACTTGTCAGCCAACCTAGCCAGCTTAAAGGGGTCCAAAATGTTCTGGTCAGCCACATACTGACGCAGCTCTGGTGAACAGGCTTCAGAAAAATGCTCAAAAAACAAGAGGTGGGACAATTCAACAAAAGTCTTAACCTTGTATCCATCGATCCACCCCATCATGTTCATGTGCGCAGCACTCACCCAGTCAACCCAAGACACATTCTCTCTTTTCTTAAAATCACTGAACCTTTTAAGGTATTGGGTAGGTGTCTTGCCAAACTTGGCAATCAAAGCAGACTTCATACACTCATACTAACCCCTTTCTTCCACACTGAGCTTCAGAATACAGTCATATCCAGTTTGAGGCACTCTGCTTAACAAACACTTAGCCCAATCTCTTTTATCAACATCATGAATCGCACAAGCCATTTCAAACGCTTCAATCCATTGGAGGATATCTGAACCCTCCACAAATACACCAACCAAATCTTTCATAAACTTGGTGGCTGGGGACCTGACACTCTCACTGGTTTTAGCTGAAGTCTCCACTCTAGCTTTCTCTAGCTGGATTCTCTGACATTCAGTGTCCTGGCTCTTGAATTCAAGGTCCTTATTTCTGAGTTCAAGATCCCTATTCTTGAGCTCCACTTGTTGAGCCAACTCCTCTTTCTTAAGTTCAGCATCTATTTCCAACTTGCGGTATTCAAAGGCCAATTTCATCCTTAATAACTCAAGCTCCAAGGAATTGCTGGGGTTTGGAACAGAGGCAGCAGGAATGGCGGCATTCCCAGAAACAGATTCAGCAGAAACCCCAGGGGCAGAGTCCTCATTGGTTGCATTCCCCCCCTCATCAAGAGTTTCACCATCAGTCTGGTAGTCCACCAGGGCAGCTATCAGCTCAGCCCTAGACTTATCCACAAAGTCTAACTCCCTGGCTTCACAAGCACTCTGGAGAGCCTCCAAGCTCATCCAAGTCAATTTGCCATTTGCAATAGTCTCCATTGTTTGTAATGCAGTTATCTTGTACACAACTAAACCTTAATTTAATAAAGTGCAGATATTTTGTAAGTGGCACGGTTATACACTGATTCTTAAAACCATAAGCATCCCACCGCTGCCACCAGTGTAAAGGACCGGTAGGGGGTGGTCTGTACTTCTGCTCTCTATATGGTAGAGGGGAGGCACAGAGGACCCCAGCCTAGATTCTCTATGCGGTAGCTATGGTCGAGCAATCAAGGCCTAGCTTCTCAGGAGGTGATGCAGGCTGGTTCTTAAGTACAGTGTAGTCCCCAAGCCCCCACAAAGGAATGTCCACACACTGTATTGGTTAGAAACAGTCTTTATATAATCAATATTCAAGGTTATGTACACTTATCATAATAACTCACTTTGTACTTAGGAAAATCAACAATGGAAAATATATACAATTCTAAAGTGGTACCACCCTTTGTATTAGATCTCATTAAAGTGCATCAACAATACTGTAACAATGTCACACAGATCAATAGAGTGAAACCAGCAATAGAGAGAGGAGAGAAAATAAGATGGTTGAGCAATAGGCAGAATACTGGCCCCTACCACTAGACACAGTCCTGTGTGGAGATCCCCCTACCTGGGCAACCTGTAAAATAAAGATATAGCACACGTCCAGTCCATATATTGTTCTGCAAGTCTTATTCCCTCCTATAATGTTTTACCCCCCCAATGTACCTGGTGGAGTGGAGTTCTTCGAAGAGGCGTTGACAGATCCTTCTTGAGCGACCCCCTTTCAAGCGGGAGTCACGGATCCTCGAGAGGCGTCGAGAAGCGTCGAGGAACTCGGCGTTCGGCGGCGGGGATTCGACGGCCCTTCTTGAATGCCTTCCCTTTCAAGCGGGAGACACGGGCGTCGAACGTCCGTCGAGGAACTCGGCGTTCGGCGTCGGGGAATCGACGGCCCTTCTTGAATGCCTTCCCTTTCAAGCGGGAGACACGGGGCGTCGAACGTCCGACAACAAACAGGGTAGAACGGCGTCGATGAGGCGGCAGCTTCGATCCAAGCGGTGCTCGTCGACGACGGAGCGTTGGCGTCCTGCAAGGCAGAGGCGTGCGGGGCACCTCGATGACAATTGTTCTGGACCGCAAAGATTGTGGAGACGGGGGCCCAGCAAGGGCATCGAGTCGTTTGAGTCTTTGTGGTCTTCGGGTGGCGGGAAACCCACCGGCAGGTTTCTCCTCGGCGCGTTGGTCGTCCTCGACTTTCTCCGGCAGGATAAAGCGGTCGATGGTGCGGACGAGGGAGTCCTTCGATTCAAATGTTCTTAGGCAAGGAGCGGACGGTTCCGGTCGTCGGCGACACGGCGTCAAGTGGTTCCCACAGCTGGGCAACACAACTTCGACGGACCTCCAGCGGTTAAACAGACCTGCGAACCCTGGTCGACGGCAATGGACTTCGACGGCGGCGATGTCCGGGTGCTTCACTTCGATCTCCTCGGCGGTCCCGTCTCGGGTCGGCAGCCTTTCGAGGGTCTGACTTCCAGGGCGCTTCGGCGAAGATGTAGCGGTGCTCGATGATCCCTCGGAGCACGGGAAGAGGGCGCCTTACCAGGTCCTCTCTCGGGTCAGTCCTCGTCGAATTCGGCAGCTTTCAGATTGGTCGAAGCAAGTGCAACAGCAAGTCTTCTTCTTCCAGCTGGGCGTCGAGGATCAGCAGTTCCAGTTACTCTTAGAGTGGAGACTCAGCTTCTGAACGCTTCTGAACAATTACCAGTGGTGAGAGGTCCCCAGATATACTATTCTGTCTCTCATCCACGCTGCTGGCACACACTCAGCAGCCAATCATACAGAAGGGCATTCATGCAGTCAGTCAGCCAATCAGGCACACAGTGCATTCAGGCCACACTCCTCCCTTTCAGACACTCACAACAAGGAATGTGGATTGGGACAAGTACCCAGCCATTCAACACTACACACTGCATTTAGGCCAGTTTCGGGCAGGGCTGTCTCAGTCTTTGTCTCTCATGCCAGAAACCAGACAACCACAACAAGGAGTGTATATTGGTCACACACTCCATTCACCCAGGTCCCCCCCACAGGAGGTACCCACAACATACAGTCATTGGGAAGGCTCCAGTCAGTCTAGCTGGGCCTTCACAACAACACCATATATGGAACTTCCACCCAACAGCCAGTCAGGGGGAAGGGACAGAGTCAGGGCTTCCCAAGACTTTGGGAAAACAAGGTAACAGGCAATAGAAAGCAAGAGGCCACAGGGGCCATCTTGTTTCCTATCAGGAATCAACTGATCCCAATGGCAGGGCCTGGGTATCCCAAAATGGAGGACACCCAGAGCACCTGTCAAATTCAGCATGGAGCTGCCACCAGCCCATACCCTGCTCTGTGGGCCACCCACAGGTGCCCAAAAACATACACTAGGGGCACAGGGTTGCACCCCTACCCATGGGTGCCATAAGGGTATCCCATGGGTCTGTTCACCAAACCAAAAGAGAGAGCTGCACTGCCAGGAGTCCCACATGGACTCCTGGGCAGAAAACACGACAGAACACACGATAAAAAACAGTAAAGGACAAGGATTCAGAGGCCCTGTCTCTCTGATCCATTTCCAGCATCACACCTGGTTTTTCCAGGCATTAAGGACGGGACCCGCAAAGGGACTCTGGAGCTAATAACGGTACCGCAATTTGCGGTACCGTTATTAGTGCCTTCCCCATTCCCATTGAACCCTATGGGGGCTCAAATGGGAATGGGGAAGGGCCCTGGTGAATGGGGAATTACCGGTCCCGCCAACCTTGGAATTGACCGGTAATTGCTCCATTCACCAGGGCGTAGTCGGAACAAGTTTGGAGGCAGCCATAGTGCTAATAGCGCCATGGCTACCTCCAACCCGACCCTCTGAGTGTGAGGGGTCAGGCTATGCATACCCGCATCGCATAGAGACATCTTGTTAATTCTGTTGGACCATTCTGCCCCGGAACTTAGATCTCCCTTTAATCTTGCTGAGGAGAGTCAGGACACCAACCCTGAGGGTGCTAACCACAAATCTGTCCTTGAGGTTGTCACCCTTGAGACAAAAGTGGACTTTCTGAATAGGGGTGCATGAGATTTAGGGAGCCGGGTTGCGAATCCAGATCGGTTACCCCAATCTGGATGGGAATACTGTGCCTTGGCCTCGCAGCCCAGAGGCGGGTCAGTGACCCAACAGTCCAGTCCCAGAGTGAGACCTCTGAGATGAAAGTGGTAAGTCTTAGTGTGGGGTGCCTAGGCCTTAGGTTCATAGACCCACCTACTGAGATTACCAAGTAGTGTGTTGTGCCTCAAATGGTCTCCATGATAACACCATTTGACCTGGACTTGACTCACTAAGCCAACAGGGACAGGAACCGCTTGCCTGTGCCTTAGCAGATCCTCTCAGTAGCCCAATGGGGTGACTCAGCCCCTGGACAGGGCTGCTTTCTGTGATCGTTCAGCTGCAGTTGTTCCCTTAACCTGGACAATGGTAGCTAAGGAAAATGGATATTTGGGTGATGAATCTGTTCTATAGACATATATCCTGAAGGGTGGAGAGAAGGATTATATCTATTCAATCCCCTCTAAATGGATAGCTGGATCAGCCCATAGTTGGAATTGCCCAGGCTATTTAGACTTAGGCTTGGTTAAGTGGTTATGTCAGCTCTGAGTTAGTCCGATGGGTAGGCCCTAAGAGAGGTCTGGCCCCTGAAACCACAAGTGGATACTTTCACCCACAGAAAAAGAGAATGCAGACTGGCCACTATAGGCTTTCAGTTTGATATCTCTGATGAGATGCACCGACCTTGAACACTCCTCTGTCAGCGAGCGGGCATTGCTACTTGTGAAACTACTATTTCAGCATAAGATGATTAGAAACCATGCACTTGGCTTGGATTGAGTCATTTTTCCAAGGCCTGTCTCCAACTCTATCTCCAGGTTTGTAGGAGAGCATAGAGGCAGGGAGGTCAGAGTCTGATAATCCACCTGAGAACAGGGAGATGGCAGACATGTTAAGGGATGCACCTGGACCACCAGATAACATACACTACTGCCAACCAGAACCCCAGATTCCACAGAGGAAAAGGGTCTAAGTCACTGGCGGGGGTATGGTGTAGTAGAGGCAGTAGTGGGTATTTGGATATCCAGATCTCCATATGAGCTCCATGGCTGGGGCAAAGAGATATTCGGGGGGCATTAGCAATTCTCCAAATTCTTACAAGGCTGTAGTATGGCCATCATGCTTTCTCCTGGAAGAAGATATTTAAGTACAGACACTCTCCGAAATCATGTTGCTGCTGTGAGGAGAATGACGGTCAGTAGGGGGTTAGCTCTCCATTTTTCAGCTGGGGGGCATGCAACATATTACCATCTACTAGGGGGAATCTCCCAGATTCACTTTACATTTTAGGAGCTCTGGTAAATTGATTTTACCATGAAAGTTAGATCTGCTAAACAGTCTCACTTTCAGACAGTGTTTTAGAAACTGGTGTTAGTGGGTTTTTACCCACATGAGCCTGCTGGCCATTGGGTGTATTATTGAATGTATTAATATTCATAGATTGGACACCTCCCTACTTGCTGATGGGAATGAGAAACTGGCATGCCAGCAGCATGTTAGCAGCAATGAGGATTCATTTTTAGAAGGCGCCCCATCTGATTTGTTCACTAAAATGTGTAAACACATTTTTAGTTGGCAAGCCTACCGCAAATAAACTAGCAGTCTACACATTTGAGGAGCTATTCACGACTACCCCTCCTGCTGACCTTTATACAACCAAGGCTATTGCACATTTTACGTTGGCCTCTTTTTAAAGTAACCAAGCACCTTTCAATATAATTAACCATCCAGGCCAGATGGATGATTGGTTGAATCTACATATAAAGCTCTATCTTGTTTGATATTGTGGCTCATGGAGGGATACAGTAATAAATTGCCACAATCATTATTGATGTATTTAAATTCAACTGACGTTTGAGTGACCTGTGCCAACAGTCACAGCATTGAGTTTTGACGTCTGGGGTTGGAGTCCATCCACCACGTGAGATTGGGCCCAGCCCTGGAGAATTCCCCGTGTTATCTGCTGGGAAGGCTCAATACCTTCCAGGGAGAGCAGGATAGGCCCCCTAGGGAGATGGGCTGCAATCACTGCTTGAAGTGAAACTCTACAAGCAGAATAGGAAGGTCAAAGTAGTAGGACAATGACCGGAGTCTATTTGATGAAAGACAGATAGGAAGTGAGCACAAAGTATGGTACTTAGGAGAGACATTATGAGCAAGGAAATCTTGGAATTGCTCAGGGCATTCATACCTCCTGTGCCCCATCGCCTCTTCTGGCAGATAAAGCACTCTGGGTCTGACATCAGACAGCAAAGACCTATGTCACAGCAGCCTGTATAGGCCACTTATAGAAGACTGAAATAGACTATTGCACTTGGCAAAATGTCTATCTAAATCGGTTAGACCACCATTTCATTGAATCATCTTTGGACGTGAGAAGAAGGATTTTTCTGAACCTTTATTGTGGTATAGACTGCCCAAAGCCCTCAGCAATTAGGTGAAGATAAAGATTTCCAAGGATGATGCAAGATCTCCCCTTGCCCCCACTTTAGGGCAACACGTGGATATCAATTGACCTGCTGCTTGGAAGGCCTACCTGCCTGATTGAAACACTGACACATCTCCAAGTGTTCGCTGGCAACCTTGCTAGCTGGGAAGTGCAAAAGACTCTCCTTTCCTCAGAGGACCATGCAGGGTCTCACAGCACACCACACCTGCAACTTGGAAAGCCTGTCTGTGGCTTGAACACTGGTAACCAAGGCTCTGCCTTCTGGAAGTAGCAGCCCTCAAGTGTATCTTTCCTGGGAATGGCAGAAGCCGATCTAAACTTTCCTTGGACAGGGTCTCATAGCACCCCAGGAAAAAAAGAAGTTGCTTGAGGGACTCCTAGCATTTTGCAACCACTTAGAGACCTTACATGCCACACCAAACCAAAAATCTCCACTCCAACCATGGATTGAACCATCTCTTGGCACTGGTCATCAAACCATTGGAGATGATTGTTTGGTTATGCAATAACATGTGTACGATTTAGCTTCTGTAGTTACCAGGTATGCCATTGCACAGTTGAGTGTCCCAGATACAGAACACCACACTGCCTGACGTTTCCCATTTGAGTATGTTACCATAGGAAGAGGTAAGGGTCCTGTGAAGGTTGTAAAGTTTCATCCAATTATGTTAAATTACACTAAAGTGCTTTTATACTGCACTGAACCACCACCATAGACATTTCAGAGCGCATAGGCTTGTCGGTGGAGTGGCGTGCAAAGGGTATCAAGACTGTAGTATACTGGAGGAAAGAAGATGGTTAAAGAGACGGGAAGTTGATGGAAAAGCAGGACATCGATGTTTTAAACAGAGGTTGAGAGGGAGGGTTGGATGCAGTAGGGGAACAATGTTTTTTTAATAGAATGGGCGCAAGTCAGTCCTGTTAAATGGACCATGCTTTTGGAAAAGGGAAAGGACAGATGTGCCCTAAAGTGTTGTGATTATTTGATTGTGTTTCTAAGGCAGATTCTGAGAATTGGAAGTTTGTGCACAATGTAATGTTCGATGAATGAGGTGCTTGTGAGTGTGCTCAGCTTATCCTTGACACTTGGGGGGTTTCTTTTCCCAGGCATCTCTGTGACCCTTATTATGAGTTGGGGCTGTGAATTGGGTGGTAATACCACCAGTGGAATTATCCCCCACATTGTGAGTGGATGGGTTCGTGCACCAACCATCAGCGATAAAATAATTCTGTCCAGCAGAATTACCACAGAAAATCATTTTAGAGTAGTAATTTGTCAAATTTTCAGCAGAATTACTGTTACTGCTGGAAAATTGGAAGAATTACTGACAGTAATTTTGCCAGCTGGATTAGCACTGAATAGACAAGCGACATACGCAAATGGGAAATTCAGCGGTGGCCATCTTTAAAAAACACAACCCATCCTGAATTACCCATTTTATGTTGCCATCCGAACTCAAAAGTAGTGGCAAACATATCTCCAGGGACAGGCAAGGCAGAGGTGTGAGAAATGCCGCAGAGAAATCCCAAATTTAGTGAACAGAGCTGAAGGTCCTTGCAGATGAAGTTGCTAGCCATGCAGAGGAGCTGTTAGGGGCAAACCAGGGAAAACCCTCTGTGCAGAGAGAAAACTTGCAGGCCGATTCATGGAATAATTAGTGCGGCGCAAGTGGGCAAAAACGTGCGAATCGCAGTGGAATAGCGGAAATCGCAGTGCAAGTGCGAAAATCGCACGAAAAGCAGCGCACGTCGATTCATGGAAGTCCGTGCGGGAGAAAACCAGCGGATGTGCGATAAAAAAGTGCGCCGCGCACGTTGGCGCACAGGCCATCTAACAGCGTGCGCCAGGTCACAGCGAAAATCGCACAGGCCACAGCGAAATTCGCACATAGCGCGGCGCACGCAACAAAAGTAGGCGGAACACGGGCGTAACACTCGGAATGGGGAACAGCTTGCAAAAACGTGGGCGTCACGGGGGAAGTACAGGGCACAAGTGCGCGGAACGCCCACACGCTCGCCTACAACACGTATTCATGGAATAGAATAGGGCAAAAAAGCGCACGCTCAAACCAGCGCACAGGCACAAACACGACCGACACAAGAAAGCAGGCGGTAGCGTCTCTGCGGCTGTAAGAAATGTGCGCCAAAAGGTGCGCCAACAAATAGCACCTATATACTGCCATGATGAATGTCCTATACTGTGGCCCTCCAGGACAAATGACGTGCAAAGGGGTACCCACAAACACGGACACCCGCTGACAAAAAATACGTGTGCGTGTATACCGGGGTGCGCGGGAAGTCTCACACGCGATTTCAGCAGGGTACATGTATTACAGGGGTTCGCGTGAATTTTTTCACGCGATTAGCCAGGGTACGTGTATTTCAGGGGTTCGCGGGAAGTTCCACACGCGAATATCCTGGGCGAGTGTATTTCAGGGGTGCGCGGGAAGTTCCACACGCGAATAGCCTGGGCGCGTGTATTCCAGGGGTGCGCGGGAAGTTCCACACGCGAATAGCCTGGGCGCTTGTATTTCAGGGGTGCGCGGGAAGTTCCACACGCGAATAGCCTGGGCGCGTGTATTTCAGGGGTGCGCGGGAAGTTCCACACGCGAATATCCTGGGCGCGTGTATTTCAGGGGTGCGCGGGAAGTTCCACACGCGAATAGCCTGGGCGCGTGTATTTCAGGGGTGCGCGGGAAGTTCCACACGCGAATAGCCTGGGCGCGTGTATTTCAGGGGTGCGCGGGAAGTTCCACACGCGAATAGCCTGGGCGCGTGTATTTCAGGGGTGCGCGGGAAGTTCCACACGCGAATAGCCTGGGCGCGTGTATTTCAGGGGTGCGCGGGAAGTAGAATAGCCTGGGCGCGTGTATTTCAGGGGTGCGCGGGAAGATCCACACGCGATTAGGCTGGGTGGGTCACAGGTGTTCCCTGTACACCCTCGACGGCCCCTGCAGGCAGCCCACAAAACAGGCGACTACCCTGCACACCTGCTCATGTCCCGCTGCACCCCCACCCCCCAGCAGTGTAGGGGCAGCCTCCACCAGGCCCCCACCCATGTCTCCCACCACCCCCACCCCCCAGCAGTGCAGGGGCACCCTCCACCAGGCCCCCACTCATGTCTCCCACCACCCCCACCCCCCAGCATCCAGGGGCAGCCTCCACCAGGCCCCCACCCATGTCTCCCACCACCCCCACCCCCCAGCAGTGCAGGGGCACCCTCCACCAGGCCCCCACTCATGTCTCCCACCACCCCCACCCCCCAGCATCCAGGGGCAGCCTCCACCAGGCCCCCACTCATGTCTCCCACCACCCCCACCCCCCAGCAGTGCAGGGGCACCCTCCACCAGGCCCCCACTCATGTCTCCCAGCGTGCTACATGTATTTCAGGGGTGCGCTGGAAGTTCCACACGCGAATAGCCTAGGCGCGTGTATTTCAGGGGTGCGTGGGAAGTTCCACACGCAAATAGCCTGGGCGCGTGTATTTCAGGGGTTCGCGTGAAGTTATTCACGCGATCGGGCCTGGGGGAGCGGGGTACCACTCACCGTCTGCCTTGCGTGTAGAAGAACGCATAGCCAACACCCGCTGTGAAGTAATAGCGTTTGAACCCCAACGGATGGAAAACACACGCACCGCACGAAAAGCACGTACAGAACATAAAGGCACGCGGGATCACCAAGCCCTGCCAGGGCAACGCCCGTGCGCAAAACGTCACGGACGCGCTTACGCTGTAAGGGCCTTTGGTCCAATGAAATGGCGTACGGGCAAGCCCGTGCACAAAACGTCACAGACGCGCTTACGCTATAAGGGCCTTTGGTCCAATGAAATCGCGTACGCGTGCTGACGCGCTTACACGCTAAGGGCCTTTCCTCGATTTTCACGCTGACGTGCAGGATTTTCACGTGCCAAATCACTCCGTATCAAGCTGGCCACGCGAAAACACACGGAAGACCACGCTCCTGCCCAGAAGGCGGAATTACTGCCCCCCAGTGCCCCATGCAGCCTCCCACGTGCCATCTGCTGCTGCCTGCCTGCCTGCCTGCCTGCCTGCCTGCCTGCTGCCACCGTGCCCTGCCATTTGGTGCCTGCACATCAGCCATCTGCAGGTGTCCAGTTGCTGTGTCCACCCCTGCTGGAACAGAAGACTCCCGACTCGGATAACATGAAACCTAACTATGTCAACTAACTAAAAACTGAACTATATACAAAAAAGTGGCGCATTGTCCAATCACAACCAAATAAAAAAAAAAAAAATTTAAAGGAAACCTACCACTAACTATATAACTATATACAATGGCAGCGGGCAAGTCCTGCGGCTCACTCTGTGATGTTGCCGGCCAGGGCATCATCGAACTCCATGTCGATGTCCTGGAGGCGGGACTCTGTCCTGGCCCCGAGGTCTCGCAGGGATAACCCCATGTTCACCTCAAACTCCCTGCGAGCTTCCTCGAGGCACTCAGCCCGCCTCAACGCCCGACGCATGGAGAACTCCGCCCTGACCATGGTGAGCCGCTCCTCTTCCGCCCGCTGCCGCTCCGCACCTATCCGCTGGACCAACTGCTCCCACACGGAAGACACTACCATCCCAGGGTTCTCCTGCCCTCCGGCCGATGCCTGCCCCTCTGATCTTGATGGCCCCAAGCCATGATGCCTCCCACGTCCAGCCTGCTGCTTCCTCCGACGCCACTGCCTCTGCCAGCACGACGGCATCCAGGATGATGGAAACCACCGACGCCGTCGTGCACGTGCCCTGCCTGATGATGCCGTCACATCCTCCATCTGCTGGGGTCCAGTTGCTGTGTTGTCCACCCCTGCTGGACCTCTGACTCCCGACTGTGGCAGGGATGGGATCCCCACCGAGCTGGCTGCATTGGTCAGGGCAGGTCCACAGGGGGCCCTGGTGGCATCTGGGCCGGAAGACGGCAAGGAGAACGACTGGCGTATAGTCTCCACAGAGGAGGAGAGGGCCGCCAGATTGTCCGACACATGTAGGAAACCCCCGAACATGGCCGATCCCAATTGGGCCACGTCGGCACAGTGCTCTTCGTGATGACGTGCATGCTCCTCCTGGGAAGCACCACGGCATCACGAATCACAGCCGTGCGCATCGCGACCCCAATCGGGACCTTCTCCACACGGCCAGGGGTCCCCTCGTCCGCAGGTGGAGGGGAGTCAGATGACATGGACATCCCCTCTACCTGCGGACGGGCCTGGGAAGGGGCATCCCTGCTGGTGCAAGGTGGTGCACCCACAGGTTCAGGGACAGCGACATGCACAGGCTCCTCCACGGTGACCTGTGCTGCCTCCTGCCCCTGGACTGCACCACTTGCACCAGCAGGGATGCCCCCACCAGGCCCCATGTGCGCCTCAGTGGCGGCCTCCTCCTCCTCTGTGGAAACCACCAACCTGGATGGCTCCTCGCCGTCTACCGCCGTAGCAGGCCCCTGTGGGGGCTCACCCACCCCTTCCGCTGCAGCCGTGGGGGCATCCCCGCCGCCTTGCTCCACAGCGCCGTCTCCGCCCTCTCCTTCACTAGCCGCTGCGTAGAGGGAGACATAGAACACAAGCATCAGGGTACTGTACAATGGTCCCCTAGACAGGAAGCAATAGCAGATGAGTGCCACTGTCAAAGTACACTTCCATCATGTCACACCACAACACATGTGTCAGTCCAGGCAAAACACACACAGTGACAGTCATGGTGCGTGCCATGGACATTTCAATGCATGTCCAATGGACTCTCGAATCATACAATGTAATGGGACTCCCATGCATCATGGGTCATGCCTATCACATGCACACACTTCACCTCAGTCACATCCATCTGGCCCTGTACACCCCAATCACAGTGCATACAAGGATGACTAGGCTGCATCAGTGAATCTGTACATTGTCACAGACATGTGTCATGCATCCATGGCACTCACAAGTCACAGACACGCAGGTCAGGCACACAGACATGGATACCACATATGTATCTGGCATCAGCACCCATCCCTCGCCCCCACCCATGTCCAGGAACAGAGACTGCCATGCTCTCATGTGTGCAATCTGCACAGGGCTCCCCATGTCGCATTCAAACGCATGCAACAACCGTGCGGTTCACACATTACAGGTCGCACATACATTCTCATGATGTCCCTGCACACATACATGCGTACATGGCCTATGTCACACATGCAGGCAAGTATCAGACAACCAGCACACTGCAACATGCCCTGTCTCACACAGCAATGCTTGGCCACTTACCGCTCAACTCCAGACGGGTCTCCCTCTCAAGGACCTGGGCGTGGAGCGCTGGGTGTGCGCGTTCCAGGACCCTCAACTGGATGGAACTCATGCGGCCCCGGCCCCCCTCCACGAGGCGCCGGGCCTTCATGAGGGTCCTGGACCTCAAGTCTTCCCAGCGCTTCTTGACCTCCTGGATGGTGCGGGTTGCCACCCCCTCCGCGTTGATGGCAACCACACCGTCGGCCCAGATCCTGTCCCGTCCTTCCTTGTTGGCGCGGGACGATCCGAAGAGGGCATCATACTGCCCCAGGACTTGCTCCACCAGGACACCAACTTCGGTGGCAGTGAAGCTGGTGCCCCTCTGCCCCTCTGGCTGGGGGTTGCCACTGGTGCCAGATGTTGATGTGCCCGACATGGCAACCCCAGGGGCAGGAGTGCGTGGGCAACTGGGTCCTGGGGCTGGGCTGTAGAGCGTGGTGGGAGACATGAGTGGGGGCCTGGTGGAGGGTGCCCCTGGATGCTGGGGGGTGGGGGTGGTGGGAGACATGGGTGGGGGCCTGGTGGAGGCTGCCCCTGCACTGCTGGGGGGTGGAGGTGGTGGGAGACATGAGTGGGGGCCTGGTGGAGGCTGCCCCTGGATGGTGGTGGGTGGGGGTGGTGGGAGACATGAGTGGGGGCCTGGTGGAGGCTGCCCCTGGTGGCTGGGGGGTGGGGGTGGTGGGAGACATGGGTGGGGGCCTGGTGGAGGGTGCCCCTGCACTGCTGGGGGGCTGGGGGTGGTGGGAGACATGAGTGGGGGCCTGGTGGAGGGTGCCCCACAGTGCTGGGGGGTGGGGGTGGTGGGGGACATGAGTTGGACATGGGTGGGGGCCTGCTGGCAGGTGCCCCACAGTGCTGGGGGGTGGGGGTGGTGGGGGACATGAGTGGGGGCCTGGTGGAGTGTGCCCCTGCACTGCTGGGGGGTGGGGGTGGTGGGAGACATGAGTGGGGGCCTGGTGGAGGCTGCCCCTGAATGCTGGGGGGTGGGGGTGGTGGGAGACATGAGTGGGGGCCTGGTGGAGGTTGCACCACAGTGCTGGGGGGTGGGGATGGGGGACATGAGTTGGACATGGGTGGGGGCCTGCTGGCAGGTGCCCCACAGTGCTGGGGGGTGGGTGTGGTGGGGGACATGAGTGGGGGCCTGGTGGAGGGTGCCCCTGGATGCTGGGTGGTGGGGGTGGTGGGAGACATGGGTGGGGGCCTGGTGGAGGCTGCCCCTGCACTGCTGGGGGGTGGGGGTGCAGGGGGACATGAGCAGGTGTGCAGGGTAGTCCCCTGTTTTGCGGGCTGCCTGCAGGGGCCGTCGAGGGTGTACAGGGAACACCTGTGAGGACCCACCCAGCCTAATCGCGTGTGGAACTTCCCGCGCACCCCTGAAATACACGTACCCTGCTGAAATCGCGTGTAAAACTTCCCGCGCACCCCTGAAATACACGCGCCCAGGCTATTCGTGTGTGGAACTTCCCGCGCACCCCTGAAATACACGCGCCCAGGCTATTCGCGTGTGGAACTTCCCGCGCACCCCTGAAATACACGCGCCCAGGCTATTCGCGTGTGGAACTTCCCGCGCACCCCTGAAATACACGCGCCCAGGCTATTCGCGTGTGGAACTGCACGCGCACCCCTGAAATACACGCGCCCAGGCTACTCGCGTGTGGAACTTCCCGCGCACCCCTGAAATACACGCGCCCAGGTTATTCGCGTGTGGAACTTCCCGCGCACCCCTGAAATACACGCGGCCAGGCTATTCGCGTGTGGAACTTCCCGCGCACCCCTGAAATACACGCGCCCAGGCTATTCGCGTGTGGAACTTCCCGCGCACCCCTGAAATACACGCGCCCAGCCTATTCGCGTGTGGGACTTCCCGCGCACCCCTGAAATACACGTAGCACGCTGGGAGCCATGAGTTGGGGCCTGGTGGAGGGTGCCCCTGGATGGTGGGGGGTGGGGGTGGTGGGAGACATGAGTGGGGGCCTGGTGGAGGGTGTCCCTGGATGGTGGGGGGTGGGGGTGGTGGGAGAGATGAGTGGGGGCCTGGTGGAGGCTGCCCCTGGTGGCTGGGGGTGGGGGTGGTGGGAGACATGGGTGGAGGCCTGGTGGAGGGTGCCCCTGCACTGCTGGGGGGTGGGGGTGGTGGGAGACATGAGTGGGGGCCTGGTGGAGGGTGCCCCTGCACTGCTGGGGGTTGGGGGTGGTGGGAGACATGGGTGGGGGCCTGGTGGAGGCTGCCCCTGCACTGCTGGGGGGTTGGGGTGCAGGGGGACATGAGCAGGTGTGCAGGGTAGTCCCCTGTTTTGTGGGCTGCCTGCAGGGGCCGTCGAGGGTGTACAGGGAACACCTGTGAGGACCCACCCAGCCTAATCGCGTGTGGAACTTCCCGCGCACCCCTGAAATACACGTACCCTGCTGAAATCGCGTGTAAAACTTCCCGCGCACCCCTGAAATACACGCGCCCAGGCTATTCGCGTGTGGAACTTCCCGCGCACCCCTGAAATACACGTACCCTGCTGAAATCGCGTGTAAAACTTCCCGCGCACCCCTGAAATATACGCGCCCAGGCTATTCGCGTGTGGAACTTCCCGCGCACCCCTGAAATACACGTACCCTGGCACCCTGGCTAATCACGTGTATAACTTCACGCGTACCCCTGATATGCACGTTACCCGCTTTGCGTTCCTTGTTTGGCAGCCCTTTAAACTGGTCCAGGGTTAGCGCAGCCCTTTGCGATGATTTAGCGATTTTGATGGCTTTTCCTTGCGCGAGGGCGTTCTTGGGGGCGTTACTGGCGCTGCTGCAGGGTCGCTGCGATACTCTGCGCCACGGCTGGTTTGGGAGCCTAAAATCCATGAATACGCTGTGCGCGGAAATTTTGTGCCTGGCGCAGACAATCGCACGCGGACACTCTGCGCCAGCCGCTTGCGACACTTTTCTGCGAAATTCTATGAATTACCCTGACAGTCTGAACTGAAATCAGGGAGAAGGTTGTGGCAATTAGCGCTGGTTTACATGACTTCAGAAAGCTGTGGAATGATTTTAAGGCCAGGCTCCACAGCCTACTGTTCATCCAACCGCGGGAGACAGCAAGCACAGGAGGCGGCGCAGTGGAGTCGTTCAACCTCACGCCCTGGGAGGACAAGGCTAGCAGCATCTCAACATGAAAGGCATCAAAGGCATTGGAGGAGTTGAAGGTGGAGCATCCAGTCACCATGAGACTGGTGAGTATGAATGTCACCTCTCTAATATGAATGCATGACCTGACTCCCTAGCCTATGCATGTGGCTCGTTGTGTAGTTGGATGGCCATAATGGCCAGGAGTATCTAGGCGTGCTAGCGACCGCTGGCAATTGCTAAATTAGGGCACAGTGGTGTACAACTGGTTGCATACCAAGATTAATTGCAAATGGTTCCCAAAAACCTTGGGAAGAAGAAAACCAGGATGAGAGGGCCCCCAGGCTCATGAGTGCCAGCAAACATCGGAATTTGGTTGCACTGTGGGCTGTAACGGTGACACTGAGAGAAATGGCTGGAGGCACACCATTACCCAGGTGTTTCTTGTGTAAGGGAGTTGGCACATGGATGGGCAGAGCGGCAGTGCCAAAGAACTGGCACTTGATGCCAGAGTGGTAAGGCCTATGGAGTCAGCACTGCAGATCGGCTAAGCTGTGCAGTCAGAGACTGGAGGGTGAGATCAGCTACTTGCTAACTGTCTTCCAGGCTTGGTATGCCCCTCAAGTGTGTGCGCTCAGGAATGCAACGTCACAGTGAGGATGTGGAGAGGATGTCCTCATCAGTAAGCAGGTCAAGCAACCCCAGCTGCATTGTGCATCACAGTGTGAGAAGGGAAGGTGCAGTGTCATGGAAATGAATGGACCCTAAGTAAACTGGTGCAATTGAAAAAAGAACATAAATCAACTGTCCGATATTGGCCACCAGGGGTCGTCGGTGAGTGAATCTTGATGAAGCAAGGAATATCATGTTGATAGGAAGAATGCAAATCTTGTTCCCAAACATGTCCCGCGTGCGACATGGGTGAAGTTACCAGTTGATGTGTATTGTACACAGGCATGGTGGAATTTTCCCAGATCTGCCTAAAAGTGATAGCCTATATTTTATTGGGTGATGCTGATGTCACATGAATGGGATCAATCATAGGAGCAATCCATATGGTGCTACAGAATGAACTTGTTACCTAGAATACCTGTTTAGTGATGGCTTAACTCACTCATTTTTGTTAAAATGTGCACAACATGATTTATAACGCGCCTGTGCACAAGTGTTTCTAGGTGCGAGAAGACAAGGAGGGGGAAACAAGGGAGGACAAAATAACAATCTTACTAGGCCTTGCGTCATTCAGATCGCGCATGGTGCATGGAATGTTTTATGCTTGCATGTTTGGTTCTTCATTCCACAGTTGGACTTGTAACTTAGGTTGGCAGTTACCCTTTAGTATGTGAACAGCAATGTTTTCATGCCACAGGTAGACATGTGGTATAGGATGACTCACATTCTACCACAGAAGGATTTGTGGAGTTCAGCCATACTTAGCAAGAGCAGGAAGGTGCAGAGAGCAAGTATGTGCTGCACACTGCTGGTAAATGCTTTCAGCGGTTCTGGTACTGTTGGTCTGTTTTGGACAAGTTCTGATGTAGATATGAACTAGATATGGGTTAGTTAGGAGTTATGCCAAGAGATTTTAGTTGTGACCTTGTACCTCATTTCAAAGTTAGTCAGAACAGTGATGTCATCAGATAATAGCCTTAGTCACTGCAATAGCAAGCAATGTTGAGAGAATGGCTGGTCTTACAGCAACACAGGATTGTTGTTTGTTGTTACATGTTTCGACATCCCATCATCAAAGAGTGTCTGCCTCTTTATGATTTTCCTAACAGAGATTTGGTTTGGGATGCTTATGTTGTGACATATCGGCAACACGGAGTTGCGTGGGTAGGTGTACCAGCAACAACATTTGTTGCATGCATATTAATGTGTCTCTTGGGCAGAGACATCCTAAGCAAGATGAACATGACAATCACTTGTACGGAGGAAGGTATAGTATGTTCGACCCCAGGTTTGTATATAAGGGGGGTGCCTGCACATTCAGCTTTGTTCTGTTATGGGGTAATGGTTGTGTCTGCGTATTTGCCATTCACATATCCCTTGAAAATTCAAACCATGTCCCAGCCGGTACAGTTGCCAGCCCCGTAAATTGCAGTCCCTTTGCTCCAAATCATAGAAATGCAGGAGAGAACATTAAACGATGAGAAGGATCTCTGGGTAAACCAGGGATGTGCTCTCTTGTCCACTGATTCGCTGTGGAAACAGGAGCTTACGGGAAAAGTAGTAATGCCTGTAGAGATACTTCTTGTGGCCCTAAAGCAGCCACATTACCCATTGCACACTTCACTGTGACACATCACAGGAGAGCTCCAGGAGGATTGGTTTATACCAAACCTTCAAGAGCAGGTGAGTACATGTGTAGGGAACTGCATAGTGTATGGGAATTTAACCCTGGAAATACAATAAATACGGAAAGCTGAGTTTTGCCTCGACCTTCAGGGCCTTTCCAAGATTTCCGTATAGATTTGGTGGATATGATTCAAAGATGTAATACATTTCGATATTTCATTGCAGTGGTTTGCTCATTTCCTTGATGGCTTCAGGCTGGTCCCTGCGTACACCCTGATGATATGTCTGCAGCAACATTTTTGGTGAGGGTAGTATTTCCACAGTGGGGAATTTATAGGGTTCTGAAGTCTGACAATGGGACCCACTTTTTTATGATATGATATGATATTTATAACATGCCTATACACAAGTGTTTCAAGGCGCGACGAGGCAGGGGGGACAAGGGGAGACAGACAACAATCCTACTAGGCCAGGTGTCATTCAGATCGCGCAGGTGCAGGGTGGAGGGGAAGGGAAAAGTGCAAGAGGGAAAGGGAGAGAAGTGCAGTACAGACTTAGTAGAACAAGACAAATAATAAGGGCCAGCTGGTGGCAAGTGCAGGATAAGCGCACACAAGTGCTGGGAGGAGGGGCTGTAGGAATACAAAGACAGTCTCACAGTGCAGGGGTTGCCCCGGAGGCAGTGCAGGGGAGAGTGGCAGGGCCGCGGACCGGGATAGGTAAGTGGCCCCGTTGCAGATTCAGTGCAGTTTCAGTAATATTAACAGGGGAGAGGGGGAGAGAAAGCGGAGGCAAAGTGGAAGGTTTTGAGGTGCTTCCGGAACCGGAGATGGTTCTCCTCAAGTTTCAGGAAGGCAGGAAGGCTGTTCCAGAGGGAGGCTCCTGCTGCGGAGAGAGATCTACCCCCAAATCGTTGCTTGGAGAAGCGGCTGACCCTGAGGGAGTTGGAGGTGGATGAGCGAAGAGCTCGAGAGGGAAGATATTTAGGAAGAGAGAGTTGAAGGTATTTTGGCCCGAGGCCACAGAAGGCCTTGTGGACAATGCAGAGGGTTTTGAACTTAATCCCTGCAGCCACTGGGAGCCAGTGTAGCAATTTCAGTCCTGGAGAGATACGGTCCCTGGGCTTGAGGCCAAGGACAAGTCTCGCAGTCCTGTTCTGGATGAGTTGCAAAGGGCGGAGAGTAGAGGCAGGCAGATTCAGATAGAGACTGTTACAGTAGTCCAGCTTCGAGAGAACCAGGGCTCTAGAGAGAGTGAGCTTCTGGGGGAAGGAGAGGAAAGGAAGGATACCTCTGAGGAGGTGAAGCTGGTAGTGTGACTTCTTAGAGATGTCAGATATGTGATGAGAGAAAGAGAGTGTGGAGTCGAAGATGACCCCAAGGTTTTTAGCCTTGCAGGTAGGAGCAGGAAGAGGGCAAAGAGAGGTGGACCAAGGAGCTGCAGGGAAGGAGGGAGTGGGTGTGCCGATGAGTAGAATCTCAGTCTTACTGGCATTAAGGCAGAGGTCATTGGTGGCACACCATTCCTGGATAGCAGAAAGGCAGTCAGAGATGAGGGAAGGAGAGGAGGAGGCCGAGGGTAGCCAGAAAATGAGCTGGGTATCATCCGCATAGCACTGAAAATTGGGGCAGAGAGCGGTGATGCGGTGGGCAAGAAGTGCCAATCACTGGTTGAACAGCCAGGGAGAGAGGCTAGATCCCTGGGAGATACCACAGGTAGAGAAAAAGATGTCAGAGAGGAAGGACCCCAGTTGGACCTGGGAGGGTCGATTGGAGAGGAAAGAGGACAGCCACGCCAGAGCCTGACCAGTGATACCCAGGTTATCACGGAGACAGTTGAGAAGGATGATATGGTTGACAGTATCAAAGGCAGAGGAGAGATCAAGCAAAATGAGAACACAAGGAGTGTTTGAGTCAAGGTTCGAGAGCAGGTCCTCACGGATGTTCAGGAGAGCAGTTTCCATGCTCCTGGCAGCTCTGAAGCCAGACTGATGGTCGTGAAGACTACCAACAGATTCAGCATGGAGATTAAGCTGGGAGATGCCCAGTTTCTCCAGGAGCTTGCCCAGGAAGGGAGTGATAGAGATTGGACGATAGTTAGCCGGCCAGGAGGGGTCGGAGGAGGGTTTCTTAAGAAGGGGGTGCACAAGGGAGTGCTTGAGGGGGGATGGGAAGACTCCAGAGGCGAAGGAGTGATTGCAGAAGTCAGCCAGGGCAGGAGCCAAGGAGTCGATGTGGTCCTTAATGGTTTTGGAGGAGCATGGGTGGACCTGTTTTGACAAGACTTTCATAGATCGGACTTGTCTCAAAACCTCGTCAGCACAAAAAAGGGGAACGGTAGAGAAGGCGGGAGGAGGGGTGGCTGCAGAAGGTCCAGAGGAAGAGCAGGGAATAGAGGGGGGGAGGTGATAGGAGGAGAGTGAGGAAAGGATGTCCTGAGTTTTTTAAATGAAGTGAGAGGCCAGTGCCGTACAGAGGACCTGGGAGGGGACAGGAGCGGTAGAGACTGCAGCGGGTTTGGCCATCTCCTTGCAGATTTTAAAGAGTTTGGCCGAATTATTAGATGCCGCAGAGATGCGGGCTTGGATAAGGGATCTCTTCTTGGTGAGAACGGACAGCCAGTATTGCCTTTGGAGTAGGCGGCAGGCCAGTTTGTCAGAGGAAGCACATGAAGCATGCCATTTCCTCTCTGCCACCCTGCACTTGCGTTTAAGGGTGACAAGATCCGAGTCATACCAGGAGTTACATTTGGCGTTGGACTTCACGCGGATTCTCATGACAGGGGCAAGGATATCAAGAGTATCAGATATAGCAGAGTGAAGCGAGAAGAGGGCTGTGTCAGAGTGGGAGTTAGCCGAAGGGGGAGGGGGGGCGAGAAGGTGGCAGTGAAAGCCTCAACTGACACGCGCTTCATGGGTCGGATGACTGAGAAGGAGGGTGGCAGTGATGAGGGTTGCTTTGCCTGTGGGGTAGGGAAGGTGAGGTGGGAGGATAGAAGAAAGTGATCACACCAGGAGAGAGGAGTGGAGAGAGGGACAGAGAGGGGAAGGTCAGAAGAGATCAGAGCATCAAGAGTGTGCCCTGAGAGAATGAGTCGGCCCGGACGGGAGAATAGAGAGTGAGAGAGCGTCGCAGAGGTCGCAAAAGAGTACAGAGGGGGGACTGGATGCATCCAGGTGGATGTTGAAGTCTCTAAGAAAGAGGAGTTGAGTGGTTGAGGACAGGAGTGAGGAGGAGAGGTTCGGCCACTCAGAGAGGAAGGAGGACATTTGACCAGGTGTTCGATAGATAGTAGCCACGGAAAGGGACTGGCTAGGAGAGAGAGAGAGTCGGAAGACAAGGCATTCAAAAGAGAAGTAGGTCTGTGTAGGAGTGACAGTGGCAGGAATCCACTCAGGGAAGATAAGGGCCACCCCCCCCCACACGGTTGGGCCTGGGCATGGAGAGGACCTTGTAGCCGTCAGGTAGGATAGTGTCAAAGCTGGTGACAGAGCTGGCTGTGAACCATGTCTCGGTGAGACCAAGGACGTCAAAGTCCAGTTCCTCAAGAAGGCGACAGATGTCAGAGGAATGTTTGACGGCAGAGCGAGAGTTAAGAGTGGCAATGTGGAGAAGATTGCCAGCCTTGAAGGATTTCCGGGGAGGGGTACAGATCAGAGGTAAACTCTGTGGAGGTAAAGGAGCACAAGAGGGGGTAGGGAGGGAGGGTGGAGGCAAGATAGCCGAGGACAGGGGAGGGTGGACAGCAGGAGAGGAAAGGAAGTTGATGAGGCGCGGGAAGCGTCTATCAAAGAGGTGAAGGTTGGCCTGAGGGCCTTGGACCAAGATGGTCCCATTAGCGTAGACATTAATAATGGCCTTAGAGGAGTGGAAGGAGGCCAAGAAGACATCAAAATGGGTGCCACCATTAATGGGAGAAGAGGAGAAAGGATAGAGCACAGAGACCAAATGAAGGGTCCATAGGTCAGGCGAAGGCACGAAAAAGAGGATGTCAGTGAGAGTTTCCTTGGAGGAGGCACTGGTGTAGGTGTCAGTGATAGGGAAGCCTGGGTTGGAGACCAGAATGTCCTTTTTAAACTTTTTCCTGCCAGATATAGTGAGGAGAGCAGGAGGCAGATGCAGAATGCCTTGTTTTCAGAGATCACTTTGCTTTTGGGAATTGATCACAGGTTGTGTTCAGTGTACCAACATCAGGCCAACAGAATCATGGAGTATTTAAATGGAATGCTTAAAGCTCAATTGTTGAAAATCTGTAGATATCTTAGGAAGAGTTGGTTACATTTTTTATCACTTGCCTTGTTTTGTCTAAGAAATCAACCAGGGGAGGAACACATCTCAGTCCTCAGGAAGGAGTGACAGGGTGCAGATTACACACACCACTTTTGCCTGCACACACAGTATCAGATGTTCACAAGTCAGCAGAGATTCTTAGTAAGGAGTTTAGGGAATACCTAAGGGTTTGAACCAAGAGTGTCACACAGCATCTTCCCAGGTTGCATTCTCTCATCAACAGTCAACAGGAGGAAACATCAAATAATCCAAAGATCCACACCAGTCACAGTTGCTCCCTGGGGACCTTGTTTTTGTTCAATCCTTCGCATGATGCTACAATGAGAAGTGTTTCCATGGGCCGAATTGCATGATTTTCGCAACTCCTACTGCTGTGAAGGTGGAGGGCAAAAAGAGCTGGATTCATATCAGTGATGTGTGAAGGGATAGGTGTGCCCCTGCACCGGCACAGGAGCAAGAGCAGGTTCAAAGTTAAGTATGCCCTAAAACCTGCAGTTCATTCAGTTTTGAAGGAGGGACAAATAAAACCAGGCACTCTTATTGCAAATATGAAGAAAAAATTTGGACTTAAAATGAATATTATGTTGTTTGATTGTGTGTTTATTTTGCTTCCCTTCTTATTCTGTTTAGGAGTGACAAATAATGTAAATATGAATATTTCTAACCTATCTAGTGCTGTAGAATTTGAAACAATGTTTTTGCCTAGCTTATTTTCTTTTCTTGGTTAGTCAAAGTAGTGAAGGGTATCTTTCCTCAGTTGGATAAAGACAACATTGTAGTGGAAAATGTTGTAAAGGAGAGGAAGAAGAGATGAAGAAGAAGTAAAGAGGATTTGGGTTTGCATTGTGTTTTTTTAAAATAATATGTTGAATTTTGTTGTCTTTTGTGTAAGAGTGGGAAGTACAATTAAAGGTGAATAGTTAACGATGTGATGGTTGTGAAAGCAGGGTCAGTGATTGTGTGGAAGCATTACAAAACAAAGAAATATAGATGATTCTGACCTCATTCTGACCTCATGAGAGATTATGATAATGTAAATTTAGATGAAATAGTGGATGCACATGACTTTGCAGCAGATAATGTCTGGCATATGAGGAGGGTGGGGAGAGAGATCTGTAGGATCTTGTTATATTTGCTCTCTTATCCCCCACACTTCTGGTGTCCGTAGACTGTTTATTCCTGATGAGAAAGAGTTAGCAGAGGCACTGTGCCTGTTGCACCTAGCCTTGTACAGGGTCCGACGGCAGTTTCAAGGACAGTCCATCACAGCTTCTGTCCTGCATATTGACAAGGAGTGTTCAAGCCAAGATCGTAAGCAGCAGAAAAATGTACGCTGTACTCAAAGAGTCCAGTTGAATTTGGAAGGGTCAATTGTTGTGAATAATCAATGGTAGCAAGGGGTGAAGGGTTGCAGAGCTGGAGTAATGAGGGGATTATCGGAAAAAGGGGTGGCACAGACCAACAAGGATTGTGGAAATGTTTGGAAAACATATCTAAAATGATTTGACATGGCTTAAGGAGCTTGTGAAACTTGTTGAGATCCATTTGCTTACATGTTTTTCTCTGTATTTAAAAGGTGATGGCATGCTGCCTGGTGGCACAAAGGAAACTGCAGCTGCACGCTTCACATCACTGATCTGGCTGGAGGTACAGTGGTACCCCTCAATGTGTTTTGGTCATGTGGACAGTTTCCGTATAGATAATTAGCTCCAGCCTGGCGAGGTGTGTGCAGTCTCATTACACTGCACGTGTCTGTCCTTATTGTTTCCTCAGAACATCTGATACTTGCCCGCCTGACACCAAAAACCACATCTGTGCCTATTTTGTCCCCTTTGCCTCTTGCACCCTTTGTGCCATCATACATGGACACTTTGTTAAATTTGCCTGAACGTGAAGGAGTGGAATCGTGGAATAGAACTAAAATATCAATATATCTCCAGCATCTACAGAAGCTCTGATGAGCATTCCTGAGCAGTATCGACTGTACAAAAGAACTGAGATGTTCTTTTCTTCTCTTTTGGCCCTTGGTGTTCAAGAAATGCAAATGAGAAGTGGCTTCAGAACACTGCTATTAGCTTTTAATGTTTTAATGTTTGTAAATTCTTTGGAGTCTGCTTTCAGTAGACTAAAAGAAGAACTGGGTACACCCTTAACCTCCTGACAGCTAGGGAGGGGGGAGTGTGCCAAAAGATTAGGAGCACATGCTGTACCTTCGTGCCTTCCAATGATTCAGAAAATGGTAAAAGGACAATTGCTGCATTACATGATCTAAGGAGGGTTATGGAGAAGGAAGCAGGAATTACAAATGATTCTTTGTTGGACTCTCTTTTCTCCTGGGTGCCGTCTTGGATGAGCATAGCTGTGAACATCCTCATGCCAATATTTGCCTTTTTAGTGATCGTCTGTGCCTGTCAGATGCTCTTACAATGCAGTTCTGCTAAGAAACCAACAGCAGCTTCCATGATGATGTTGACACTGTCCAAGACTGGACCATTGCCATTTGATACCATGTGGGTACTCAGACAGAGTTAGAGATGAATCCAGGGTTGGTTGGGATTCAAGGTGCAGTCTTCTGTCCTCCGCCAAATTGCCATAGGTGTATGGACCAGCCAAATTGGCATAAGTGTATGGACAGTGGTATAGTGGAGAACTGGTGGGGGGATGAGTTGGATTTGTTCAGTGGAGGGGTATGCCCATAATGGGAGTAGTATGAGAGATGTTTGTAGGGTCTTGTTTCTCAAACAAGACGTTCTAGAAGGTTTGTTAGTTGATTAATTAACTAAAAGGGGGAATGTTTGGGGTGGTCAATATGGTTTCAGTGGTAAAAGGCTTCTCGTTGCGCGTGCCATATTGGGGACTGTGGTAGACGTGATGTTAGCATGATGTTTCGAGTTAGCATGTATCTAGTGTAGTTAATGAGAATGGAATGAGTGTTACTATTAGTGTTATTTTGTGTGCAGTTGAAACATTTCAGATTTGCACATGCGTAGCAACATAATGACAGCACTGCTGATACAATGTGAACACAATGTAATTTTGTGGCATGTAACATAGTGCCTAAAAGATGGGAAGCGAGGAGCTTCATATGCGCATGTGAGAAAGGAGATTAGCAGATAGCGAGGTCACTCTGAGGGGACACGGTAGTCTTAAACACACATGTAAAGACATGTACACAGGGGTTCAGGGAAATGTGTTTGGGACATTTGGGGAATAAGGGGTACATGGCAAATACATGAATCTGTATACCACAAGCCCCTCATAGTTGGGGTTTGTGCAGTCCGCAGAAACCTGGGGTGGCATGTTAAACTTTGTGTGACCTGGGAAGCTGGTTGATTGAGTATGAAGAATGGGAGAAGGTGGCTAACTGCATTCAGGCAGCTGCAATAATATCAAATGGTTAGTTGCGGCCAGTTAAGGGTTTATGACTTGGTGCTGTTGTGGAGAGAAGTTGTAATCTTCCTGAGTATATGGAAGTTAGTTATTCAGTGACCAGGTAAGTCGGCCACCGGGAAGGGTTGACTCAAGGCGAGGTAATAAACCTGGTGCAAGGGGTGCTTAACGGCAGAGTTGGTCAATGGTTTATCGGTGGCAATCAGGTACTCAGAAAGTACCATGATGACCATGATGTGGCCAGAGCCCATGCATGCTGAAATGGTAGTCATTATAGATTAGCGTGAAATGGAAGATCCCAGGGACACCAACAAGTATGGGTGGATAAGATGGCTATCATCTCATCAGTTCAAAGGGAACTTGTTTGTCCACCCTCATATTGTTAAAGTGTCCTTGTATCACAACCAGGGTTAGCAGTCCCCAACCATATGGAACTAGTAATAAATTTGGTTTCTTGTACAGGAATATGTAACTGTGTAATGATGTCACTGTGAAAATATCCCAAAAAGGGATGTGCTGTTACTATGAGTTCATGCAAATAAGTGTTGAAAGGAGTTGATGATTAGGTGAATGTGTCCAATGAGAATGTGGGAACTTGGGGGAATTAGATTTCTTAGCATAGGTTTGACCTATCATGTTTGGGGCGATGACTTTGTAATAGAAAATGTGGGAGTGTGTTACATTTTGCAAAATGGATGTAATGTGTAGACTTTGTATGGTTCGGAGAGAATCAGGTTAGTTTGACTCTACAGCGTAATCTAGCCCCTCCCAGCCATTTGTGTAAAATAAACTTGCTTTACAGACAAACATGTACTTGTTTCTTATGAGGTGAGCCTATTTTCATTAAGGAGATCGGAGGTCCATCCCTACACTAGTTGTGCACCAACCGTTATCTTATGAGTGTGCCTAATTATCGCATGGTCATGTTCATTTGCTACGGAGTCAATACCATGAGTGGTGGGGAACCTCATATCCCAGATACCTATTCAATGCCCTGTCAACACCAGAGTGACATGACCATGTCTAGCTTGTCTGACTTGTTAATGCCAGTCAACATGCTCAAGGGGTGCCTGATGCTTCACTGATCTTTCTCATCTTTCTCATAAAAATGATAAAATCTACTCAGGAAGCAACGTTACGCAGAGCCCACTTACCACAGCTGCGTGTTCATGTATCACATTGAGTTCTGATTGAACCATGCCAGGATAATTTGTTTTCTTTTCCTTGTTTACCCGACATCATGCCACTCCACATTAAACAAAATGGCAATTATTTATACACATTGCCCCTTAAAAAAAAATGACCTCGCATTAATCAGTGAGAAATAGATACACTTTTTCTAACAGAGGTCAATTCAGCTTCTCTTAATTGCCTACTTATTGATGAAAGGTCAGCAGTCCTCCATGGATAAAGGAGCGGAGCGAGAGCAGAGGGAGAGCAGTCTTCTGCAGTCTTTTTACGCTTTCTACGCTGCCTGAAGTGCCTTAAACCTGCCATTCTTCGCGGAGCGGTGAGCGGAGCGAGAGCAGAGGGAGAGCAGTCTTCTGCAGTCTTTTTACGCTTTCTACGCTGCCTGAAGTACCTTAAACCTGCCATTCTTCGCGGAGCGGTGAGCGGAGCGAGAGCAGAGGGAGAGCAGTCTTCTGCAGTCCGCTGCTGACAGCTGAGGACAATGGAGGTGAGAGAGACATTTATTCAGACTGAAATATCGGAGACTCAGTCTCACCAGTCTTACCAACCCACTAATACTGATACAACGAACCTCCCTCCCCAGGAGCAATTCCCTAGAATTTTACGAAGTTCTCTGAAATCAACCAAAAGTAATACTACAAACCTTAAATCTACGCTAACTATTCAAAAACAAAAACAACAGCGACTACCATCAAAAGCAACGATAGTCGTCTCTCCAATTACTAAAACCTCATTAAACGCAGTGAATATTATTCTTTTCCCGACCCAAGCCTCAGGGATCACAGGGACCACAGGAATCAGTGAACAAAGACCCGAATATATCCACGGGACTGTGGCTGGATTTGAGGCAGGACTTCCAACTGCCTCGAACATTTCCACCGAATCAATAGACTCGCAATCAATCCCCCTGACTGACACGTCTATAAATGCCTTGGAAATCTCAGACTCAGAAGGGGACTTAAAAGAAAGAACATTAGAACCACACGGTCAAATCACCGAATTAAACAAAATCAAAAACATTTTACCAGACATACCTGTATCCCCGGTTTCTCCGGCGACATGGACTCGCGGGGTGAGACCCCAAGACTCATCGCTTCCCGATGGATTACAGCCGCTGCTACCCTCTCACGCTGGCTATCGCAATCAGCCCCCTGCCCGGCAGGCTCTGCATCCCCGTCTCGGAATCGAGACGAGTGGTGCCCGGGACTCTCCCGTCGGAGGACGGGTGACCCAGGCACCTGTGCACCCAGCCGTAGGCGGGGGGAGTGCGGCCGCGGGAAGCAGCACGACCGCTATCCAGGCGGTGGATTTTCCGGGATACCAGGACGCAAGTGTGGTAAAAATCGCGAGCTCAGAGCCCGCCCAGGACGATGTCCTCTCAATGCCGGTATCAAGGGGCCCCATCAAGGGATTTACGACGGATCCATTGTTAAACACAAACTCAATGACAACTACGGTGGCAGTGGCGGCCCAGTACCATGCCTCCCAAGATACATTCTTGAATAAAACAAACCCTCACTTGTTCCCCCAAGAAATAGCCGGTGATAAATGTGCCACACAGGGAACTGTGGTTGTAGAGGGGATGTCGTCGTATGGATCCCCAAAGAACTTGCCCATCCATCAAAGTAATTCATGCGTAGTGCTGCTGACGGACTCGCTTTTGGATTTGACAAGTGTCCAAGTGGAGACAGCCACGATATCGGAACCGCTAACTAAACTTCCACAGGAACCTCCAAAACAAGCCCAAAAGAGAAAGAGAACATACTCCTCAAATGTCAAAGTAAAAGGACACAGAGCCAGAAAAACAGGGAAGTTAGCCCTACCGGCCCCTCTTTTGTCAAGTGCCCTGAAAGACTTTATAAATAAACAATTTTTAAAAAAAATGGAGCAAACAAAAGAACTATCGGACGCTGAAATGCTAGAGGCAATCCAGGATCTACCGCCGATGAGCAAATCACGGAAATTAACCAATGAAATGTCGGGTCTGCCAAATCAGGTACAGACACAAACAGTTGAAAGCATCCAACCGAGGGGGGAGAACGAAGTCCTGGAACCCCCAAGAAACGAACGGCTAGCTGAAAGGGGTGAACCAAGTAAACAACTTAGGATCGATTCGAACAGTGAAAGAGGTGAAAATCTAAAAAGCACCAACCCAGAGGAGGTCATTCGATTACCTATGGATAAATCACGCACGCCGGAGGCCAATCTGAAAGGGGCTTCTAAACCATCTAGCCCCAAAACCCTTACACAGGACTTACAAATCTCGTCCACGCCTAAAAAACTCCCAGACCGACAATCCAGTCCATATGGGATGTCTCCAGATATTTGTCCCCTGCCAGATCGTCGGTTTTCAGATGTGGGGACTTTTAATCCCAACGCTCTCCCGTATGTGATAAACCAAGCACCCCAACAAACATCTCACCCTAGATCTCCCCCAAAAAATCGAACACTGAGTGAAATTGCGACTCCAGGAAATAAAGACTCTCCTTCAAAAAAAACAGACCTCCCAACCATCATGTCAGCTATCACCATTGCTTTGGCCCCTTTTTGTAAGCTTTATGAAGCAATTAATGACTCATTGAAAGACAGTACGGTTCTAACCGCAATGATGCATAGTAAACTGATTTTTGTCGAAGGATTTATTACAGCACTAGACCAAAAAAACAAAGACCGAACCGACACTTGGGACGAAAAGCTGAGCAGGATAGAGGACGTTTTGTCTCGTTTAAAACAAGCTTCCCCAGCCACAGTGGACAAGGAATCTCAGACGGATGGGCAAACCGTGCCTCGAGACCCAGCTCCGGTCTTTATTAGGCAACCAGAAGAGCTTCCTTATACCACCACAACAGTGTCTAACCAACAGAAAATGAGTGAAATACTAAAATCAGTAACACCTGCCATTAAAAGTAAACCATTATTGAAAATCGTAAAGAGAAACGAACCGAGGAAAAGCGGAGACCAAGTAACCTCGGCTCTGGACCCTCTGATGGTAAAAAGAAACAAACAAACAGAACGAGTAAAAGAAATCATGACTTTACCTGAGCCAAATGAAAGCGCAAATGACTCAGTAATTTGTACGTCTTCCTCTCCGAGATCGGTCGAAGAATTTATAACCCAGAGCCCACTAATGGACCTAAGCCAGCACTTAGATGAAACTAAGGTGATCTCAATGAACCCTACGGCCACGAAAGGTGTTCAGGTTCAAAATATCAAGCCTATTGATATTTCTAATGCTCTGACGCAAGAAAAAAAACCGGAAGAAAAAAAACCCGAAAAAATAAGACCGGATAAAAAAAAAAAACCCGGAGAAATAGACCCCATCGGTGTTCTAGTTTCGATAACTCGCAACACTCCAAAACAATCTACAGACTCAGTCCCTGACTCATCTCGGAAAAAGAGTCCACAGAGAAACATCAGAGACGATCGTGCGAGACAGAGTGGTCCTTCCCTATCGAAGACACGTCTTTTTAAGATAGAGCAAACATCCTCAGCGGACCAGTATATGGTCTTAAATCGCAATACGGTGCTGAAAATACTCAAAAAGACTAAAACTCTGCAAAACTTAAAATCAGACGATTTCGTACTTATAGAACCTTACCACAGTAAGAAACTAGCAAAGGCGTATCTGCATATTAAACAACGAGCTTTGAAAGATCTCTCTCAAGACGCCTATTTGGAACTAGCACACCTAGGGTTCAGTTTATCTGAGATCTCGACGTTGATCCAGAAAGACTCGTTAAGATACTCCTACAGGACTTCCCCAAAAAGGAACTATAGGTTCAAATCTAGAACCGAAGACCTATATAGACCTGGAAGGGGAGGCCAAAGTCCACAAACTTCATCCCAGTGGCCGAATAAGTCAAGAAGAGACGAAAGATTTGATTACAGACAAGAGAGGAGACAAAATCATAAGTCTGTTCGAGATACAGATCAAGCCCCATCAGAACGCTTTCGCGACCAGGAAAGGAGACCATTAAGGACTGAGTCTCCATTAGGAAGAAAAGCAACCGATCGAACCCACCATGAAACAGAAAATGAAACAAAGAAGGATAAATGGAGCTGGTTCCGCAGCATTCTAACGCCAGGGCAAGCAAAATAGCAATCACCAAGGGATGCAAAGCCTATGTTACCCGCATCCCATTCGTCTGCGACAATAACAAAAAACAATACTTTAAGTATAGCATCTTGGAACACTAGGGGACATGTACACCTTACCAACTCTGACTGCCATGATCTCAGTGGCTATGACATCATTTGCCTTCAAGAGACTTGGCTGTGTGAAAAACCGGCACTCGATGGCTACTTTATTGAAATATCACCAGCACACAAGGGACCACTTGGCCGTCCTTTATCGGGGCTACTGACAGCGACTAGGATTGGTTCCGGGGTAGCAATTATGAAGGTGGTAAAGAGGACATATGAAATTCTGGCAGTCCTAACCGCATGGAATTCAAGAACTTCCAAGACTAAGCCCGAATCACAGGAGCTGGTAGCAATAATAAATGTGTACTGGAACCCCCAAAAGACTTCAACTGTGAATATGTGTGAAGAGGTAATTAATACAATTGACGAAATCTTTATCAACTACAAATCTTTCAACATCATGATCTGTGGCGATCTTAATGCAAACTGCGCAACGTCCAGTTCAAATGAAAGAAATCGATCTACTAATTCAACCGCGCAAAAAAGAGGTTTGGCCTGGAACAGAACCATGAAATCTCGCAATCTATACAATTCGGCTTCAGTGACGATCTCGGAGTCCTTGCTACCGACCTGGGAACGGGTCGCATCTTCGGCAACTCTTGATTATATTTTCGTCTCCGACTCTCTACATCGTAACATTGTCTCCTTCAATGTCATCAAAACAAAGCACAGTGACCATAATTTACTACATCTCAAATGTAAACATCAGGAGACTCTTTCGCAATTCTACGTGCCCGAAATTGAGACAAACTCACAACACACCCGTTTACGAATGATTGCCTCAGACGTCTCCAAACTTAACGACCAGTTCACAATTCTAACTTCGAATTCTAGAGTGCAAGACGATGTGGCTAGATCAAGCTACATTCCTCTTCTCATGGCCTTTAAGAAACCAAGAAAAACCCTGAAGATGATGTTCATCGACCATACCCACGAATACAATGCACCTTTGGTCGCAAAACGCAGAGCGTTAAGAAAACTAAGAAGGAAAGCAAAAAGTGCAAATCTAGCATCATTGTGGGTAACTCTAAAAACGGAAACCAGAGACTACAAACAATGGTTGAAAAATTCAAGAAACCTTTTATATCAAGCTGACGCTGAACTGATGCTGAAAGCACTAGTTAATAAAAAATCTCGTGACTTTTGGGCAGTGATAAATAAACCAAACAAGGTCTCAAAATCACACATGATAAATCCAGTTTCAGAAGAAAACTGGATTATACACTTCTCAAATATGTTCCAAGAACCAGAGGAAAACAAGGAAGATTTCATCAGAGCGGTGGACTCATCATGGGTGGACCTGACAGATGTGAGCGATATCAACAAATAATAATGAAACTAAATTCATCAAGAGCAGCTGGACCGGACGGCCTAGCAAACTGTGACCTAAAACAACATCCAGTCGAGTGGTCAAATCTTATAAGTGCGATCTTCAAGCTCTGCAGGGAAAAGAAAACAGTACCGGAATCATGGTCTCAAGCGTTGATCGTTCCCATTTATAAAAAAGGCCTCAGAGACGACCCTGTGAATTATAGGCCAATAGCTCTTCTGGACGTCATTGGGAAGATTTTCGCCTCTTCCCTTCTGTGTCACTTCCGGATATGGGCGATCTCAGCAAACTGCTACGATCCTCTACAGACTGGTTTTCAGAAAAATGCAAGTACCAGTGCAAACATCATGTGTCTGACGATACTTAAAGAAAAAGTTCTGACAGGTGGCCCTCGAGTCTTCCTTGCTTTTGTTGATTTATCTCAAGCGTTTGATCGAGTGGATAGGCAGAAACTCTGGGCGAAATTAAAGACATGGGACTGCCCGGATACAATCTTAGAGCCCATAGTCAGCCTCCATAGAGATACTTCCATCAGAGTCCGCCTAAACAACGCTGGCCTTACATCGAAACATATTCAAACATGTCGAGGGGTAAAGCAAGGATGCCCCCTGGCCCCAGCTTTGTTTATATCATTCCTAGGAGATTTTAAGGACAGCCAAAACAAGATCAGATCATTCCCTCCCAAAATAGGTGTGACTCATATCCCAAGACTGCTGTATGCAGACGATTTAATCCTACTTGATCTGACCCAGGTGGGTCTCCACCGTCAATTGGATAATTTATCATCATATATTCAAGAAAACAACTTGGAGATCAACAAATCCAAAACAAAGATAATGATTCTGCAAAAAAGGGCCATTAAAAAAAAGGAGCGTTTCCACTGGCACCTGAACGAGAAACAAATTGAAGTGGTGGATTCTTTCAGATACCTAGGAGTGTTTGTGGACAGCTCGAGGAAAGCGAGCAGTATGCAAGTCAATCTATGGTCAAAAACCAAATGTTTGACAGCACAGTTGAGAATGGTTGACCGAAAATACGGAAAGTTCTCCCTCCAACCGGCCATAAATTACTACAAGGCAAAGATTGTTCCATCACTGACTTATGGCATGGATGCCATACCCTCCATTCCTCCTCTAATTTGGCAAAAATTGGAGGGTTACATATGGAGAGCCGTCCTGGGCCTACCAAACTCAACTCCGATTGCCCCAATCAGGCGTGAACTTGGCCTTCTGTCGTTGAAGGCAGTTGTGGACCATAGCTCTCTTCAGTTATATAGGAAAATCATTCATCCCGAGAGCCTGGAAATCTACCAAATAATGGCTTCAGAACTGGAAAAAGGTTCTAATCAAACTATCAATAAGTGGGCTGAGGACCAAAAACAAAAACTACATCAAATTGTATGTACAGAAGCAGAACTGAAAGACAACCCAACCAGGATAAAAACAAAACTGGAATGTGGGGACTGGATTAATACCATTGAGTCAGTATCCTCTTGCAAACTTCTTGAACACCTTCCCATGAACACCAACAAATTAAAAGAACCGATGGCGTATTGCAAGAAATATCCCGATAAATTACTGATGAGAACTTTTCTAAAAGCCCGACTAAACGTCTTACCGACTGGAGAAATTTTAGCGATTAGAGCAGACTCGGAGAAAACAAACTGTAGATTATGTTCTAATCCCGAGGTTATTGAATCAATAAAACATCTGCTGATGTGTTGTCCTGCCCTCCATCAGGCAAGGATCGCATATTTCTCCACCCTGACGGCAACCTCCTTTGCAGGGAATGAAGATACTTGGTGGAAACGCCTAATAACGGGCGAAAAGACCCAATGGCACACGGCTGCCGCAAAACTTCTAAACTTGGCCTTGGAAAGAATAAAGGCGATTCCGGAGGTTGGCGCATGACTACACCTACAATGAACCAAATTGCCAGGCATGCATCACTCATTACTTATCAAGCAAAATTAGGAGTGGATTCCCTTCAGTTGGACTGAAAAACGCTCTTGTAAAAATCTATGATTAAATACAAGTAAAAAAACAAAAAAAATAAAAATAAATAAAGAGCTCATCCAGAAAAAGCACATTCAGAGAGCCTTTCTCACTGAAACCTAGTACAGCTCATCCCACGGTTTCATTTTTGGCACATTGCCCTCACCCCACACACCACTTTGTTATTAAGTGTTTGGATAGGGTAGAAAAGGAAAACAGAGGAGTGGGTTGTATTCATGTATTCAAGATGATCAGTCATTCTTAATACTGGGGAATCTCTCTACTCCAACATGCACACCAGAAAGGTTTTATCAGGTTATAGCTCTCACATTGTATTCATAATATGCCATCATTTAGGGCACACCTATAACGCAAATGAAATATCTGGGGTGTGTTTTGCCTTCTGAAGGCACTTCATATTCTGTACTTTCAGCAAATTGTCCAGTGTCCTGCTCATGATCACACTTGCATCTTAGGTTTGATTATTGTAAAATGGGTATAGGATGCCTTAATAAATGACTTACCTTTACCTTAGCCAGACAAATAGCAAGGGACATAGTAACATGATACAGTCTTCAGATTTCACTGGCAGACTGAACATTGTGTAACTTGCAGTAATGTAATGAATGACCTACTTCTCATAATGATAAGTCTGATTCTGGTGAATGCTACAAAGTGGCAATAGTTTAAATTATAAATCAAGAAAGAAAACTGGAGATAATTGAAAGATAAAGTTTCAATAATACAGAGGAGAATGTAAGAACAAACACCAAATAATTGCTGTCCAACAAGAACGCTAAATATTCATTGTGTCATAACAATGTTTATTTGATGCATTAAAGTAACCAGTGCCCCCCTGGAGAACAATAATGCACTTTTAAAATAAATGTTATACAGGCTCAAAACTGAGCCTTTAGATTGACTCATGAGGGCAGCCATCTGTCCCACTTCCTCACATTCTGCCATGGATCCTGTTACAAAGTAACAATACTAAACTCTCCTGATCACTGCAGGACACATTCTACAAGAAGCGGTTTTTACAATGTAGCAATAATGAACTTGACTTGAGAAACTATATTCGACAGTGCAATGATATAATTCCGAAATGGACTAATCGAATTCACAAGTATTATGCTACTTTTAAATTATATTTTTGCCCTCCATACTGATCTTTTAAAACTTCTGTTTTACTTTAGTAGAGTGGACCATGTCACATTGCTCAGCTGAATAGCTGACCTAACTCCGGCTAGTGGGCATACCTTCAACTAATGTTTCTCCATTCTATCAAACGCTTGCCAGGTGGAGAAATTGGGACTATTGTTTTCTCTCCTCCACCTTTTTCTTGTATGTCACCCAGAGCTTCCCATCTATCTCCCTTTCTATGCAATATGTATATGAGGCAATTATGGAACCTTATTATGCAACATGCCTTGTATTATCAATCGTGTCCTGAAGATACGCAAATGATGCTTACATTTACTGGGAACCCGGACAATACAACAACCTGGTAAACTGCATGGCTGAATTTGACGTTTGGATGAGGTATGTTTGGCTCCAACTAAAGGTGTTCAAAAACTGTAACCAGGGTCAATATTTTTGGGTCTGAGCCACACACGTGAACTCTTCGCTCACATTCTTCAATCCAGAGGTAACCATAGACCATACATTCAAGGATCTCGATTGTGAAGTGTTTCTGATGATGTCTTGGTACTAAGAGCCACATCTGATTGTATAGCAAGATAAATCATAGTTTTTTTCTGGTACATTTTAATCAGGTGACTGAGATGATCCTGTGGGATCTGTGTGCCATTCTTTTCGGGTCTATTCCCCACTCTAGGCTAGCCATGGAAATATTCATCTGGTGAAGGCAAAGACAAAATTATTGCTCCTACAAAGAGTGCATTATTTGGTCAGTAGCTGGTGATGGATCTTAGCAAAAGGAACTTAATCACTAAAGCCTGACTTAAAGTGCTTTCCTTGGGAATCACGGTTAAAGTTAAGTATTCATGCATATTATGTACTATGCTGTTTATGCCCCGCTCCAAACTCAGATTATGAGACCACTCACATCTTCAAAATGTAATCCCTTTTTATCTTGTTGTCCTGTCTGGATTCAACTATGGAATAGCTGTCTTTGCTCATTAAAATTAGCCAAATATTTGGCAGAATTAAGATCCCTTCTGAGAAAGCCTCTACTCTAAAGTCCATGTTTGAGTATACCCTTGCTGCTGGCTGCTGTAAGAACACTGAGAGAGGCATAACCCTTAAATGACCTGGCATTATCATTTTGTGCGATTGATTGTGTGAGATAGAGGATTGATTTTGTACTCAAGAGGCTAAGAGGCTGGACATGTGGATTTTCTGTTTCCTAAGGTAAGTGTATTGGGACAGTTGCTAATTACTTTTACTTCTTGAGTTCAATCCCAAAATCATGAATTTCTGAATGTGTTTAGAAACCTGTTTATCAGGGTCTGCCTCCTCATTGGGCAAATTATGTTTCAAGATATTTTCAGCTATGGGCTGTTGCTCTGTGTGGATGAATGTATTGCTTGTTTGAGAAAGAGAGTACACTTTGAAGAAGCATTTATTGAATAATTTACATGATCAACACATTGACTTTATAAGTCTATGGCAGAAGCGTCACTGTTGTTTGTATCCCCAAATAAGAACATTAGAATTGCAGCCCTGTGTGGATTATAGGGATCTGAATATTATCACTATACACAGTCGTTATCCATGTCTTTCAGATGGGTATATTCTTGAGTTGATTTGAAGCGATCTTACGTATACTACGGTGTATTTGTCAGGGATGTGTCACCTTCTGCAAATTAGGCCATGGGTTGAATGGAAGACTGATCTTAGAAAACCATTTGGGACTTGCAAGTATTTTCAAATGGAATTTTGGTGATTCTTTGCTTTGGACTTTTTTTTAGAGCTTTGTGGATTCTGTTTTTACTGACATCTTCGAATAATGTGTGATCGTATGTCCAGACGACAGTTTGATGCGTACCTACCCGATGCAGTAATATCAGGATCATGTACAAGACGTTTTGGAGAACTTTTCTGAGAATCAGAAATCTGGAAATCCAGTAACTTGTACATTTGACAAGAGGCAAATTAAATATGTAGGATTCACGCTTTCTTCTGTGCGCTGGGAGTGGACTATAAGAAGATGTATGTAGAGGTGAGTAGTGCAGTTTTGTTCGTGTTTTGGAATGTTTGTAAGCTGCTTGTTCAGAACTACTCCCTTTATACATCTGTGATTAGTTACCCATTAACTAAGGGGAACCAAGTTGAATGATAGTTATGGGGGTTATTGAGATAAACATTTTTAGGCACTTAATACAGCCTTTACTCCAGTCCCTACTCTGAGTCATGCAGATCCTTCTCGACGCTTCTTTTTTGAGACTGCTGCATCTCATAGAGCCTTTGGAGCTGCTTTTTGACCTGCTCAAAATGAAGATATGGTACAACATCCCATTTCCTGTTGGTGCCACACTCCCAACTCTTGTGAGAGCAACTGTCATGTTAGAGATAATGATTTATGAGTAATGACACTGGACTCTGAATTGAGATATTGACTGTAAAGGTCACATCTTACTCTCTAAATTCAAACAGATCACACGTATTTTCACACAGTGCAGCACATGCAGCATCAGAAAAGTCAGAAAGCATAGTGGACTGTATTTATTTGACAGTTTTATTTTGTCATAACCCATATGTCAGATTGTAGCAATGCCAGTCTAAGTGTCTGGATTTGAACTGTGAAACTGCTGCAGTTCTGCTAAATCACCTGAAATGTTTCTAGATGTGAGGGGGGAAATAGATGGGAAATATATGTACATTACTGGTCTGCCTCACACTGGAAGAATATTTGAGGAACCGTGTCCTTTATTGAAAGGCAAGTACTAGGAGAATATCACCTTTTGTTAGACTCCAATGCCTTTGGTTTAGTGGTGGAGCTTCTGGCAGCTCGGCTAGCAGAACATTTGCCTCTGACCCACCTGTGCCCACCTCGTCCTCATACCCCTCTGGTCACCTCCAAAGTGATGCGTATGAGGCAGGCTGAGTGAGCCAGCCCCTCTCCAGGCATGGTGATCCCTCAGGGATTCTGCATTCTAGCCTTCTTATGTGGATGAGGGAGAGGCCTGCCTCGTCAAGCCCCATGTTCATGGTCCCTTACCTTGGTGTCTCCAGGTGGTGCATTGAATGGACCTGGTGCAAGTGCTTTCACCAGTTATGTTACAACCTCTGGACCGCCCTTTGAGGCAAGTTCTGAAAATAGTGTGGGCTCTCCTTATGACCAGTAGTTGGAGCAGGAGCCTGCCAGATACATGGCTTATGCATGGTCTCAAACTAAAGATCCTAGGGTGGAATTGGAGAAACAAATGATTTAGACTAATAAATGGGTATGATCGGAAGAACATTAAAAGAAAAAAAGTCATGAATAGAAAAAAGACATTTAACAAATGTTCACTTGGCAACTATCAAGACTGTTCATCATACCTACGTGAATGTGTCAGGCTACTGCAAGCATTGTATTCGTGTGAGTCAGACCAGAATTATTTTGCACTATCAGTTTTCAATGGTGTGAAAAACATTGATGGTGAAATGGTCCACTTTGTGGCATCTCAAGCGCCCTCCAGTAGAGAGTGTGTCTTGAACCGGGTCATTGCTAATGATTGACTCCTTATTGTGCATGTGTTGTGGCTGTCCTTCATTAAAGTAAATACCATTGCTACTAAGGAAATGACAGTACAACGTAATTTCATCGCCAGATGTTTTTTCGCTGGGTTTTTTGCCGCTGATTTAAAAAAAAAATCATCAAATTTCTGGGGGGGTTAAAAAATTATATAAATTGGGTGTGGGTGTACGTGGATATAAAAATAATTAAAGGGAATGGGAGGTTTGGGGGGGTAACCCCCAACAAAAAAAAGACGATTTAAAAAAAAAATCTGCTTTAAAAAAATCTGCGATGAAACAGCAGGCGATTAAATCGAAATGACATTGATGTTCTGAGATTGAGGTTATTGACCTGGCACTTCTCTGATAAACATAAGGCATTATTGAAATAAATATGTATGCAAGAAAAATTCTGGGGCTGCTCTGGCATTTGTGACATGTTCTGTAACACATTAAATATACATGGCATACTCTGATCTTCATGGTACACTTGACTGCTTCTCATTAATTAATTAATTAATTAATTAATTAATTAATTCATTCATTCATTCATTCATTCGTTATGTCATTTGTTATAGTGCCTGTCACCATAATTATGGTGCCAACACGTTTTTGGTTGAACGCCCTGGAGGGACCAAAGTCCAGAAATGTGGGAGAATTTGGGAGGTGCTATTATGCGTGTGTGCATTTCAGCCATTAAAATTATGTGAGGGTGGCCAAGACCCAGCTTTTGTCAAAGAAGGCCTCCTGTGACTGTTCTTGGAATAAAGTAACTATTCTTGGACTGTTCTTTGGGGTGTTTAACATATTTATATTTTCTTGTGACAATGTCTATCCCCTGTGAGACTTTGATACATTATAAACACGAAAACCACCAACTCAAACTGCAATAGATGTGTCATTCTGTTTCACATACTACAACCAACCTTGCCCAATCAAAACCTTAATTTGTGCTTAGTTTATGCATCATGCATACATTGTCTTGGTTGATAAATGCATCTCTGTACCGGTGCAAATGTTGATGCAAAAATTCACTGCTTCGGAGCAAAGTGTATTTAATACATATCCCGGTGTTAGAATCATCGGCAGTCACCGCTGGCTACGCCATCGTTCGGCGACACTGAAAGCGAGCGTATCAGGAGCTGTTGGCCACTCGTCTCATACACGCTGCACAAACATAATCTCAAAAAAATAGACAGATGCAATGAAAAAACAGGCTTTTTTCAGTTCACAGAACCCCAATTCTTTATTAATCACAGCTTGCTCACAATGACGAACAGGAAAGTAGCACTAAGGAAGGAGGATTAGAATATGCAGGCAGCAACCTTCAGAAGATGGGACAACCTCAAAACTGCAGCTATGCTTGAGACCTGGCGTATGTTTCCCACTGATCACCCACATGGCACAACTGCCCATCCTAGTGACCCCGACGCTTTAGGCCTTATGAGTCCAGACGTAATTAAACTAGCTAAGGGAACCTACCACCCAGGAGCAAAAACCAGCTTATGAACAGACATCAGCAATGTTAAAAATTGGAACAGCCAGCGCACAAGTTCCCGAATATACCCCTCCCCTAAAAAAATCACTTAATGCCGCAAAGTATTCTATGTACCAGTTGTGAATGATTCTGTTTTGCAATTTGATGGACAATAGGCCCAACTTTAACTTGATCAAAAAGGGGCGAACGGTTCAAAAAGCCTACAATGAGGCAAGTATACTCATTAACACGGCTGTGGTGCGGCATTAACACTTATTCGTGTTGACGGCACAATCATTTGTGGCTTGGCAATTTTTCAGAGCGCTCACATTTGTGTTCTTATCTTCCGAAGAATCGTTTACAAACAAGTAACTGCCCATACATCAATTGCAATCGGAGTTGAGACATACTTTGAACTGTTTGTGTGATCGTTTCGCCCATTGGCCCCTCCATTGAGTTCAGGGTTTATGTTAAAGGGCCCCACACATTAGTGTGTTCCCAAAGTTTGACTTGTGCCTAGGCAGATGAGATCCTCTAGAGTAAGTGCCACTTCTTCCACTTGGGAAGTGGCACTTCAACGTAGACACTAGCTTTGGGCCCTACGATGAGTAATGGGTGCTGATCACACCGAGGCAATCTGGAGTTATGCAGGATGCTTGGGTTTTGCCACAACACTTGTGACCTTGTCAAAGCCTTAACAAAGCTTTAGGATTACTGTACAAATTGTTTTGCTAAAAGTAGAACACAATGTGTCTCTAGCATTACAGATCTCCCACCCTCGCTGTTCTGCTAGACTGACAACTGCAGGGATTGGCATTAGACATGGGAATTTGGAAAGAACAGACTTAGCAAATTTAACTAAGTGAGACAGACGACATCAAAAGCCTGTTACAGGACATGTAAAATTATGAAATAACTTGCATAATGCAATACTCGTATTTTTTAACAAAAATGTAAGTATTTACAAAATAAGATCCAAGATTTTTTTAAACATCAAGCAAATCATTCTGCAAAGAGACTGCATTTTTTTTCATTCTTTTTTTGTATTTTTTATAATGAGTACTTGATTTTCTTGTTTTTAAACCATGTCATACATTTTTCATACTGATATCGCATGATCCATAATAATATAGGCAGGGGAGTTTACTAATGATGGAGACATGTCACATCAGCCAAGGCTGTTTCTCAGCCGGAGAGTTCGATCTGCAGCTCCTTGTTCCTGCGGACCTCTGCAGCATGCCTCTCCTGAAAAAGAGGGGACAGGGAAGCATCAGCGGCGGCCTTTCAATGCATGCATACCCGTATGAAGTCTATCCGTTCACAAAGGTCCCTATGATTAAAACATGATTCATGATTAGATGTAGCTGTTGCCAGAAACACATTTGGAATCACCCAGTACAGGAACCCCCTGCTTCCCAGAACGTCTTTGAGTCTCCCCAAGTGGAAAGAGGGAAAAGAGTAAGAGAAGGAGTAAGCAAAGGGGAGATTAAACCTTCTTTCCTTGGCACATCCAGGAAGAATTAAGATGATGGAAAAAGGGTTAAGGGCTGAAACCAAGTAGATAAAGTACAAGAGACTGTGGTGAATAAGCGCATCAGGAAATCTATCAAACAATTAATATAATGTGAAGATCAGATGATGGATGGCTCTTGAAATCCACAGTGCCTGTACGGTGAAGACTTCACCAATGTCAACATTCAGATGAAAGTGTAACAGGACTTTCTTCAGTTCATTTACTGTAAATGGTTACCCAAGGTTCTCCCGGGATGGACAGGTTTTTTTCTAGAGAGGCTCTTGCCGAGGTCAGCCACTTGCCACCAAACATCTTTTTTTCCCCAAAATGGGCTGGTGAGAGGGAAGATTGTTAGCCAACCATAAGTCTCTGGAACATGATGAATTGTGTTGCATATACTATGTACCAGTTCCCCGGTAAGCACAATAGGTAGTGAACTGGGTCTTAAAGGTGGTCTGCCTGTCTAGAGAAGCCAATGCAAGGAGCGTAGGGCAGGTGTGAGGTGTTCTCTGGGTTTCAGTCCCAGGTTCAGCCTGGGTGCCTTATTTTGAATTACTTGCAGTGGCTGCACTAAGCCTTTAGTGGAGCCTTAGGTGCAAGCTATTACAATAGTCAATACTCAAGTGGACTATGGTCCTCGTCACCTCCACTTTGTGAGACATATTTAATACAGGTAGGATGCGTTTTACCATGTGGCCACGAGACCACAATTTGATTGTAATGGCCTGAACTTGGGAGGCAGAGTAAATCAAGCCATGAAAGATAATTCCCAGGTCGTAGGTTATTAGCTAAATGTTTAGGACAGAGAGCCTAGAGCATGACTACAATTTAAGGACCATATTGCTGTGCCCTAATGTTTTAGCACTTTCAGTAGGAGGCCCCAAATGAGAGGATAAGTCATTTACTTGCAGGGATACAGACTCAAGGTGTACACCTCCATGAGGCTTGGGCAGCAGCAGAGTGACTTACTCAATACTTAGACAAATAATTAAATCATCTCTGTAAAAGCGTATCATTTGCATTTCGGGTCTACCACAGATGCTCTCATTGGCCGTGGAATGGAACTGTTACGAGACTGCGAGCGCAGCGCTTGTCTTTGTGAAGGAACATTTATGATCATGCTCTACCCTACAGCCATGGCCAGTCTGCCATCAGCAGTTACCTTCTCTTGAAGGCGCTCCATCAGGGAAGCTAAGTACGCTTCGCGATTCTCTTTGATCTGTTCCATTTTCAGGATCAGCTTCTCCTCAGCCATTCTGCTGAAGTTGTTGTTTTCCTCTGCAGCCTTTAGAAGGACCTCTCGCTCATGCTCTCTCTTTTCTGCCAGTTGCTTCAGGATCTGGGACTCCTGCACCTAAAAGACATAAGGAAGCAACATTGAGTCACATTTCCTCTTCGTCATCTTGCGTCATTGCAGTCAAGTTCTTCTGCACTTTCCATGTTTCCTACTGCATTTGAAACTGCCAACATAAAATGTTCTAAAATAAAAACAATTCCGTTTGAATCAACTCAAAGCAATATCAAGCACCATGCAAGAATCCTACATGCATCTGGAAATTCCTGAAATATTATTGTTGACATTGTCACCCAATCAAAGAGTAAAATCAAATTGTGTCAAAGGTCAACAATGCAGAATCAACGAAATAGTGAACCAAAAAATGACAGGCATAAATAAACACAGCAAGAACAATTCCCTGTTATAAAAACAGCTCACTGTGTGCAGAAAATAAAATTCAACCGTTGACATCCAGGAACCTGTTCCAAATGTCCGAGAATTTCTCAATATCGTTCGCATTCTTGTAAATTGCCTTCTCATAAATTGAAGTTCCTTCATCTATAGATTTATTTTTTCTTTATGCTGTCAATTATTTGCTTAGGTAATGTATGGCTCACTTATGATGTTTGTACATTGTAATGTTAAAATGGAATAAAAACTTACACAGGGTCTAAAAAAATAATAAAAAATCAAATTGTGTCTTCACAGTCGTGAACAAATATGCATATTATCGTCACTGAAATGTGGGCCTCACACATTGCCATTGTGGTTAACCTGAACACCTGATTGGATTTTACTGAGCCCCAACCTTTAAGAAAAGATCGAGTTAGTCACACTTGTAGGATTGCAATTCTTGGGTTAATTCTGACCATCACGGTTAAATACAAAATATTTTGTTTGATATTGTTGTACATTGTCGCATTTCTGTGTGTGCATTAATCTCACATATTATTTGCACAAGTTATAAAAATGCACACTTTCAGGGAGCCCTGTGAATAATAAACTGCCTAGTAATACATTATAATTGTTCTTTTATAACACACTTAATACCGGATACGAGTTTCTAAGCGTGAGCCCAGGATTCAAACCTGTGTTGCTATGCGTTGTCTTGCTTCCAAGACAAACGCATTACTCCCGCGCTATCCTTCCAGCCTTACATTGTGAAGGCACTAAAACAACAGATTGGTTTGGTTCAAGGAATTATCTAGTGACTAGCTGTACCCAGTGTATCCTATGCATATCCCGCTCTCTTTCTCTTTCTCTCTCTCTCTCTCTCTCTCTCTCTCTCTCTCTCTCTCTCTCTCTCTCTCTCTCTAGGCGAGAGTTGCATTGTCACGTGCACATTTGCCAGAGACACCCCAGCTATTTCTGCCAGGAAAGCGACCACAGAAAAAAACACAAATATCTTGAAGGGAGTTGGTCTATTTTTTGGTTTAAAGTAGATTGCAGCAGCGACAGAGGGGGACCAGCTTGGTATTTGGAGAGGAACACTGTCATTGCATGTGTCCTCCAGGAATGTTGAGAGGGAGGTTGACAGGCTCTGCAAGGGGGGGGTGGGCTAGGTTTCTGACAGTCATTGCAATAAATCAGAGGACCAGCCTGCACACTGTGCAATCACATTTGTTGTTTTCTATTTTTTGATAATGCTACAAAAAGATGATTAATTTTAATATGAGCATGATCTTTTCAAAGATGGACATTTTGAGACACAAAATTGTGTGCATTCTCAGTAATAGGTGCTATTAAAATTAGACATAATTTAATTGTACTAACATTGAAAACTGGTTCTTTTTGAAATGTTAGTTTCTAATGATCCCTTCTATTATACACTGTCGTCATATTAAGACGGGACTGAGCAAAGCACCTAGAATAACCATGCACCCGTGCCGGAATAGAATCTCCTGAAGCAACTGAGCTCACTCCGTCTACCCTAGGCTGTGTCAGATAAAGAGTGAATTGAGGGGCGCATCACGCGCAATATGTGCAGTGAGTGAGGGTCTGCATCATACTGTGAGGTGAGCAGTGAGCTGAGGGTCTGCATCATGATATAAGATTAGCAGCGAGATAAGGGTAGGGATCAAGGTGAAGTTGAGCAGCAAGTTGGGGGTCTGCATCATGGTGAAAGACAATGCATGAATAAAGGCCCACCATATCTGTGATCTTTGATGTTTCAATGTTAGCTTAATTGCCCTGTCATGTGGCAAGAACGTGGTCGGAACAAAGTGTTGGTGTAGGGTGGGTATCACGTCTGCCTTTTTTGCCTATGGCAGCAAAAACTCTAAGGCCAGTTCTGGCTAGGAATGTTGCTTTATAAATTCGGTCTTCAGTTTTTTGACCTGCAACCAACCCTACAGGTAAGAGGTGTATCAACTTTTACTCCCTAAAAATAGGCAAATACTCGCAAAAAAATAAAAATAGGGAGTACAAATAGTAAAATGGCACAGCTCCATGGATATGTTTGGACTAGTAATGCACGTAGTACTACAGGAAGAGGTTTCTATTATTGCTGCCTGATTGGAAGAAGTAAACAAGTATCTTTTAATGTGCATGAATAACGAGTTGCTGAATAACGAGGTGCAGAGAAAAAATGATCACAAAAACATTTGCGTTTTCCAGTTAATACATATTTTCATCCACTTATAAAATACTCACATTGGGAACTGGACTCACAATTCTACTCCCCAAAAAATCATTTTTCTCCCAACTTTAAAAAATAGAGAGTCATATCCAAATCTTATCTGGAGCACTGCCTGCAACATTTTGAAGGTGGACTGCAAACTGATATATAGCTAGATAGGGGGCAGGACAGAGGGGCGATACAAAGGTGTGTGTGCAGGTGTGGACAGAAAGAGTCTGGGGTAACCCCTATTACTAGAAAGAGAAACAAAACGACTTAATGGCGATGACAGAACTGGCACAATCAGTCACTTTTGACATGTGGTAGGTGAAACCACGTGGAACCGTATACATATCTAAACACAGCCATGAATGGCTTGCCTGCCGTAGCCAAATTACCATATTTCATGGGATACGTTGTAGTGAATTCTGTAAGAGAGAATTGCATATGATCATGGATTCCGGATTCACAGAGCATTTCCCAATGGGCTTGCGCCATTATAAAACGTGCCTGTGAATCAGGCCCTGAGTGTTTGTTTTCGTGTCGGACATCACAATCCCGCTAGATATGACTGAACCTGAGGGGTTACTCCAGATTCAAGCAAACCTGTGGGCTCCTCACTCTTTAGAACTGATGATTCATGAAAAGCAAACAGTAAACAGAAAGAATAAACCATGAATCTGCGGAGCGCTATAGGCACTGCATAGGCCTCTATTGACAGCAAATGATGGGTCTACCCATTAAGGCAATTGTTATAGACATCAATGCATCATCATATGACGGTGAACGTCTTTTTAAATTCTGTTTTGGCCATGTTCCCATGGGTTTTAAAATGAAGCATTATACATTGTGTATAATGTTGAATCTTCTAAGCGCTAAGTCTCCTTTCAGCTTCTTATTTCTCCTGCCCCTAAATTATGGAACGCCCTTCGCTCACCTGCAGCCCTATTATGAAGCGCCCTTCATCTCGGCCACCACACAACCCTATTTTGGAAGTACCTTCCTCTCGCTCACTTTGCAGACCCCTCTCTTGCTAAATGTCTCTCCCATCATAAATCTTCTCTCCTGTCTTCTGCTTTTTTCTCACCAACCCCTAATCTCTTATTATTGAATATTAAGATCTGGCACATAATCTATTTCTAATCTTATAATATTGTAAAGCTTGTTCTTTTTTCCAGTGCTTTGGCAAAAGTGATTTATAAATAAAATGCAATGGAATGGCCTTAAGCTACCAACACAAGCACAGACGTATGCCAGGTTCTCCAAAGAAGCGTACATCTCTGCAAAAAAGTAAGATGCTTTCCAGACATACTCGAGAGCATCCAACCTGTGTGTCTCTTCTGAGGCATGAGATAACAGAGGGCACGGGCGTCTAAACTATCATCTCATTTGTCAGATGAGGGCACTTGCCACCACTGCTTCCTTTTCCAATGCCCTTTCCCTGGTACCTTCTACAGGCTTCACATTTACAAAAGCAACTCAAAGTGAGTAGCCGAAATGAGAGAACCACAAATCTCACCTTACTTCCTTAATCTGCTCCCCTATGCTCGTTCTGTAAATCAACGGATTGCTTCAAGTCAACCAGGAAAGGAAGTGAAGATTTCCAATGTGTCAATAAATCCTTATTAGATACCAGGCAAAATAAACCTAATTGGAACTGTGCCAAAGTCCCCAACTCATTTTACGTTTGCAAGCGAAATAGCTGGCACGTGTTAAACCAGGGTTGTCCGACTCCAGGCCTCGAGAGTTGGATCCATGTCGGGTTTTCAGGATACCCCTCATTAATATTCATGAGATATATGTGCATGCAATGATTCTAAGTGTGTGCAAATGTTCCCTTGTGAATATTAATGAGGGATATCCTGAAATCCTGACCCTCGAGGCATGGAGTTGGACAACCCTGTGTTAAACATTATAATTATAAGTATAATAATTTAGCATTTATATAGCGCTACGGACCCTCATGTACCTGAGCACTGCTTATTATTACCCACGGTGTGTGCTTCATGTCACATTTGAAGCTCTGTAATCACGTGCTGATCAGCTGAGCCGCGAGGGACCTCTGCTTGCATGACCCTGGCCATTGCTCTCCATCACATTCTTCCGCTTCATTACATTGCTCCGGCTTTTCCCATTGGTGTCTTGGCTTGCAATAGACTCAAATCAGTAAATCATAGCCTGGAAGTATTTGAGGAGAGAGGGGGTAGCATGGGGTTGGGGATGGAAAGGTACTGCCTTGGCACACCCCTCCGTCCCTCGTCCGCATCCCTCTGATAGCCGTAGGTGGGTTAACTCTTTTCTATTCTGCCCTATTCTGGGATCACCATGCCCACAACAGCTATGTTGGTACGTCTGGGCTCATTTCTTGGTTCACTTGGGCCCACTCCCTTCCCTGGGCTCATTGTGGCTACTGTGTACTTTGTGCTCATCTTTGGGCTGACCTTGTGTGGCTTTTGTGCCAGTCTTTCTCACAGCCCTGCTAATGGATTGTCCTGCTTCTGTGATGGAGGGGGGAGACGGGGGGGGGGTTTCTGCATCTTTATGGCAGGTGTCCACTCTTCCACCACCGCCCCTCCCATGTGACTCCTTGAAGACAAGCTCTAGGCCAGATGTCAATATGCAGAGTGCCCCCCCACCACAAAGATCCCTCAGCGCGGATATCATCTGCACATTGTAATGGCTTTTGATCTATGGAAATGGGCTCCAAATGTTTTAGCAGTGGCAGAATCATGGTCCTTTAGCAGCACCTTAATATCCAGCTTTCCCAAAGCGGAAGGATTCCCTACCAGGGGGCACAATTACTTATTTAAGAAAGGGAATGTCTTTTTAAAATGTGTTATTATTATTTATTTAATTTAATTGCTTATGGTTTACATCAAACCTTTGCAATGTTCTCATATTATAAAGCATTTATCACCATAAATACCACTAGAATGTACATATATATATCCCTTAAAATTCAAACAATTTACACATAACAAAATTCATCAGCACAATAGCACTAAAATGTATACATCTAAGTCCCCTAAAATTTCAATTCATAATAATTAATTTTGGCAAAAATAATTCAAGTCTTCTATTGCTGTCGGAAGCGGCCTCTGCGTGATCCGGCGTTAGCGTTGGTACGTTGGTGCGCTGGAGGAGGTGCGGCTTGACGGCCTGACGTCTGAAACGAGTGCGACGCGGCTTGTGCGGCGCGGCTCAGCCCTCGCGTCGCCTGCATCGCTTGTGCCGCCGCTGGCCGCTGGTGATCGAGCGACGTTTGAAGTGCGGAGCGGAGCCCGGAGTTGTCGCCCTCACTTGAGGAGATCCCACCTGGGGCAAGCGGCCGAGGGAGCGCCCCTGGAATCGGGCGCCGGGTGGGACGTGCGACCTGGACCCCGTCATCAGGCACGCAGGTACTGGTTAGTGGTCCCAATTCGCTCGCTTTTTAGTTGGCTCCGAGGTGGCACCCCACTGTGCGGCACGGTAGGCTGGGGACCAGGTGTCCCGGGGTCCCTTGGCCCAGAGGCGACAGGGCGGTGGGTCGTTCTTGGCTCTTGTGGGGGCTGGCTGTGAGGAGCCGCTGCAGTGCCACTCCATGGTTAAAGGTGTGAGCAGGTACAGTGGTATTGCCTGCAGAGCGGGGGCTCCCATTTGAGTAAGTGGGGCTGTGATTTCCACTAGTGGGAGCTCTTCCAGTGCAAGACAGCTAGTTGAGCCAAACAAAACGAGATTTCTCTGTGCCCATATAGAGAGGTATTTTTTGGGCACATAGATTAAACCTGGATCTGAACTCCGATAAAGTAAGCTTCTGAAGGCAAACACAACTTACTGCGAAGCAGCTGATATTTTTATGCCTTCTTTTTTCATACTGCTAACACTTTAGAGCAAAATAACTACATGCCTTCTCGTAAGAAGTCCCAAGCACGCTACAACTTGTGACAGCGGAAAAGAAGGAGTAGTCCAGTGGACGAAGAGTGTGCGATGGGCAAAGATAAACAAACAAAGCCAGCGCCAGCTACTAAAAGAGCAATAACGGATTTTTTCCCAGTGAACCCGCACCCGGAAAATAATTCTACCACCATGGATGAGGGGGAGGCGATCAATATGGACACGCAGGACCACGAGAGCTATGGAGATATAGATAATAACTCTCTACTGGAACTCTGTCTTTCCATGCAAAGATCTATGACACCTGCGGTGGCTAAAGTAGGGCAACTGGCACCGAGCAATCGAATGGAGGAAGTTACTAAATCTCCGAGAATGGGCTCTGTGAGATTGTCAACCACACCTAATCTGAACACTCATAATGTTTCCGAGCTGGAATCAAAAGAGGTGGAGGTTAGCAATACAGCATCTTCCAGCCCTACGGATTTGACTGAACTACAATCATCGGTTGCCTCTGTACAGTTTGCCCTTAAGATCCTTCTTAAAATGTGTGGATGCATATTGGAAACTACACTAAATTTGCTTCCGCAAAATCCTGCCGCAGTGACAACTATTGCGAGAGCCCCAGGGGAGAATACGGCGTTTAACCCAGAAGTAACTGAGAGTGTGGAGAATCTTGTAACGTCCCCCAACGCAGCCAATACACCTGAAGTATTTCTCTCCCGTAAACAGCGGCGACTAGCCAAAAGAGCGGCAATGAGGAAGAAGGCTTGTGAGGTGGCGCCACCAATATCGGATACTGAGCCTTCTGGGAAGAATAATAAAAAACCAAGGAAACCAACGACAGGCGGGTGCAGACGTAAGGATAAGCAAGTAGGTTACTTAACAAGCTGGGTACTGTCAGATGATGATGGGGACGATGAAATAGAAGATGGAATTGCATCTGCATACGTTAACATACCTGTTTTAGAGCAGCTTGAGGAGAATCATGTAATTGGTGGCAAAGATAACCCGGTAGCTGATAGAGAGTTAAGTAGAATGGAACCGGTGAACAATCCTAAGGATAATGAGGCTCCTCAGAAAGAGAACAGGATATGCCTCATTAAAAACCTATACCAGCAAAGTGAGAGCAGTTGGCTCACCAGAACTGAGCTAATGACCAGATTCCACGCTGTTCCTCAACTACGCGTATTAAGATCGGATGACTTTGAATTTATTGAGCCTCTACAAGTTACTAACGCCAACGTCTCAGCCATTCATTGCAAGTTTATCTCCTCTGCCCAATTGATACGTAACTATAAAGACAGTCTCTGAGTCGTTGACATTGAAGTGGATCCCGATCCCGATCAGGAAGATCCAAAATGGCCACGTAAAGCTCCCTCAGCAGTAAAAGAAACAACAGAAGCTCCACCAAATCTGAAAAAGGATCGGGTCGCGATGGCCGATATCCAGAATGTTCTAACCTGGTTAGCATCAGTGCTACCGAAGGTGGTGAACTCAAATTGAATCCCCTCACTAGTATCATGGAATTGTAGAGGGTTCAAGCATTTGTTCTCCTCGGTGGGTCCTCTCCAGCTCCTAACAGAAAATGTATGCATATGCCTACAAGAGACATGGTTGAGATCTCCTATAATACTCAACGGTTATACAATCTACCAGTCTCTGGCGATGAAGGGAAAGAGAGGGAGACCCTATGGTGGCCTGATCACAGGTATCAGAAATACGGTTACATAAAGACAGCTGGAGACATCATCCAGTGATAAAGTGATTGCAGTAGAACTGGAGAGCATAAGCGAGGGATGCAGAGAAAATATGCTCACAATTATTCTGTATAGTCCACCGGGTGGTAACGAGGTTGAATCCCTTCAAGAAGCAATTCACGAGTTGTTGGCCGCCTGGGTGATGGATCCGTCTAACACATTGGTAATTATTGTTGGGGACTTTAATTGCCATATGCGAAGCACAGTCGGCACATCTATTAATCCTCTTTTGAATTCAACAAACAATATGGTACATAATCTCGAAGACCCACTTGGTATCTCTTGGCTGAGCTTCTTCAACGGCTGGGAAATGGAGATGATGAACGGCAGAACTTTAAGCGATAATCCAGGAAATTATACATGGCACAGCGGGACCGCAAAAAGCGTCCTGGACTATATATTGTGAGTCCACAGATGGCCATGAATGTAAGCGACCTGAAGATCTCTGCAAATGACTGGAGCGACCACTCAATGCTTGTGCTGAAGTGCAACATTGTTATGCCGGCCATATGTACTAAGCCCCTGGGGGACATGACAACTAACCATTCGGGCACCCGTCTATGCTGGTCTGATAAAAACATCAATGCAGCTGTAAACAGGGTGCAGGGCATAGATGATGACACATTGTACAAGTTCCATAATATGTCCATAAATGAAATGGAACATTGGGTTACATCATTCTCCGCTACACATGCGACATCTGCAGTTAACCGGATAGCGATTGATGGCAAAACATCAGTTACATATGACAAAAGCATTAGAGATGCCAAACGTAGGCTAAGAGCAGAAATTAGACAAGCCAAACGTACTAGTGCTTGTCAATGGGCCTATCATGGTACTTGCAGAGCTCTAAAAAATAAGTACAGAGCGTATGTTAAAGCGAAAAGGTTCGAGCTAAAACTTAGGCGATGGCAAAATATGGTTCAAACCATATGTTCCAAAAATTCAAGAAGTATATGGTCCCTTCTTGGCCAAGCCAGAGGCAGTGGCAGAAAGGATCTGATTAACCCTATAGGTTCTAGTCAATGGACGGACTTCCTTATGGGTCGCAACATCCATACTAAGGAGATGGGAAAGTCGGTAGAAAAAGTGACCCCAAGGTCCACCCCCCTCAATATAACAACTGAGCATTTACTCTGGAAAATTAGAAGGCTCAAATCATCTAGGGCTCCTGGGCCTAACGGACTTTCAAATGCTGTGTTGAAAAGCCAACCGGAATTATGGGATACATTTTTAAGAATATTATTTGGGAAAGTACTTGCGGTTGGAAAAATCCCTAAATCATGGCAGCATGCCTATTTAATACCAATCTTCAAGAAAGGTGATAGGAAAGATCCCTGTAACTTCAGGTTATTATCTATGCTTGACTGTACAGGGAAACTCTTTGCTTCACTGTTACTTGATAAATTGGAGGAATGGGTGGCTAAATCGGATATACTCAACACTTTTCAGTGCGGCTTCAGGAAAGGCTACTCAACGATTCATAATATAATTATCCTGGACACTTTACGCTCAAAGGCCATGAGGAAAGGAAATCTGCCACTATATGCCATGTTCGTCGATTTTAAGGCAGCTTTTGACTCGGTCTGCAGAGAAAAACTGTGGGCTAAACTCGAGCTATTAGGCTGCCCTGAGATACTTCTGTATTATTTAAAATTACTGCATGAGGATAACACAGTGGCTTGCAGACTCAATAATCAGGGGGATATGACTGTAGAGATCCCTCAGAATCATGGAGTCAAGCAGGGCTGCATGACGGCCCCGTTTTTGTACAATCTTTATACATATGATTTACCAGATGCCATCTCAAGTGTGCATAATTGTCCTCCTGTTGTCGGTACAATCCACTGTGCAGTGCTAGCGTATGCTGACGATCTGATAATTATGGATCACACGTTCAGTGGCCTACGGAGATCTGCATTGAAGCTATGGGAGTACGCTGCGAATAATGATCTAATCATTAACCAGGAGAAAACTCAGGTGACGATCTTCGCAAGTAAGAAGATTGCCCGCCCTAGGCTTCTACTGCACGAAATCGAAATCAAGTACACCCAGCAATATAAATACCTTGGGGTCGAATTGGATGTCAAGCCGGGCTATAACTCCTGTATTCAAACGAGACAACATCGGGCAGCTCAAGTAACGTCGCTGATTAGCCAATTTGCAAGACAGAACTGTGGATTTACACTGTACAGAATCCGTCAATTATATACCCAGGTGTTAACCCCTATGGTTGTTTATGGGCTGGAAGCCCTGCTGCAAATGGACTTAAGCTGGCTGCAAGTCATAGAGGGGAAGTTTTGGAGAAGAATCCTAGGGCTCCCCCAATCTATTCCAATGGCACTGTTAAGACTGGAAGTGGGGGTTTCCTCTTTAGGTTCCATTGTCCTGAAAAGAAGAGCCGAACTTTATCTTAGGATTTCTAATCAACCAGAGAATCGGTTATTGAAAGAATTTGCTATTGAAGCTACAAAGGAAGCTACCAAATGCCATCTTAAAAAGGAGATTGAAGCCTTCCTGAGGGTAATAAATTGGACTAAGAGTGGAGAGAAGTTTGATGATCCCCAAAAAAATGCACTGTCCAAAGAAATTGCCCTCTGGGACTGGTTGGAAAACTACGCCCATTTGGATAAGCTTCCAAAATACAAATTCATCCATTACATGCTCTATTCCTTCAAGCAAATGCAGCTGTATCTAACCCTCTGTCCATCAAGTAGACTCAGGCGATTTTTACTTCTATTGAGGGTTGATAATTTACCGCTGGTATCTAACAAAAGTAAATATAATGGTTTATCTTCCACAGAGAGGTATTGCCGACTGTGTAAGGATAACAGATGCAAAGAAACCGCTAATCATGTACTAATTAAATGTGTAAATATGATGGATACTTACAAAGTAAGTTATAGCAATTTTGTCCATGATACGGCATCCATTGGGGAATCTGCATTTTGGCTTCGCCTTATGAATACGCAAAGTCGGCAGCTGCAGATTGCTACTTTTAGAGTCTGGTTGGTAATTGAAAGAACTTTGAACATATATATATGAATTTGTCTGATACTATGATACTGACTCTATTAGAGGTTTGGTGATCTTTATATTTTCGTAGGAGCAATTTTATATTTTCGTAGGAGCAATTTTATTAACGATTAATGATTAGAACAATAAGTATAACATGCCGGATTTGTGCTTAACTGTTATTTTTTTTTCTATCTTTAGTTTTTTTTTTAATTAATTAATTTTACTACGTTTATAATATATCATTATGTGTAAAGTTTAAAATAAACTGTAACACATTATTAATAAATTGAATTGATATGGTATACATCTAAGTCCCCTAAAATTTCAATTCATAATAATTAATTTAATTCTTTCTAGTAAAATATTTAGGACTACAATACATAAGATCCAATGTTAACAGCTTTAAAACCTTTTTTAAAAATCTCAATACAGCTAGCGACAGTGCAATTGAATTACCTCTCAACCTATTCTCCCAAAAGAGGTCAATTTGGACCCATGCTTAACTTCGTAGACATCTGGAAAACACCTTCACCCTTATTATTTTGTTTGTAAGCACAATCCGCCTATTTGTATAGACATCCCCTTGCCTCCATGCGTACTCATTGATGCTGTTGTGGCACACAGAGGTTTCCTACTGGTCACCACACCGGTTATTTCATCTACCATAACAGTAGAACGATATACATGAAAAGTAGCCCGATGTTGGGTGTAGCACATGCATGGCTGCATTTTCAGCACCAAGGCCAGCAATTCTGAGCTCATGTTTGGAGGGGGAATCTCGCTGTCGCATAAATCAAAGCTGCTGCCCTTTTCAGCCTTCATCACCTAGAATGGTACACATGCATCCTTCCTTCATTGTTGTTTACTTTGGATTTCGGAAGGGACCACGCTTCTGGCGAAGGCGGCTTCAGACAGCTTGGCCTGCGAGCAGCATACACAACCATGGGGCAACACTGGCATGATACCGCGGTAGAGCTCCGCGCTGGCGTTCACACAGGTGCAGGCGAGAGCAGTTCATGCGGTGCCGCCTGGAATGGAAGTCCGCAGTACAGGCCCGAGGACACGTGAAAAGAACATGAATGCGGCCGCACAGCTTTTCTGCAAAACATCGATTTATTCCCATAAAAAAACAAGCAAACTTCGCAGTAAAAACCCCAAAATAAAGCACAGTTTCAGAAATAAGGCACAGACGCACTTGAAAACCACTTGCACCTACTTTTACGTAGATGATTAATCACAGACCAAACGATCTCATGGCGCCTTCTTCCAGATTATAGTGTTGCATGAAATGCTTGACCAAACGATCTCATGGCGCCTTCTTCCAGATTATAGTGCTACATGAAATGCTTTACATTTTCAGCGCTTTTTATATATTAGGATGTTTCTGTCATAAATCAAATCACTTTCAGTGTAATCTTTGATTCGCCCCACCAAATGGCCTCCTGTAGTTCCTTTCTCAAAAAATCTAAATTTAATCTATTTATGCTGAATGGCCGCCTGAAAGTTCACCTGGGGAGCAGGGGATAAAAAGGTGAATCGTGTATCGGGGTCCTTCATCAAAGGGGGCGGAGGGGGGTGCTCTAGTTGATGCATAATTCTGTACACAGTGTCTGTCACCCCGTACATCTCTGTGTACTACTTTTTCCAAGTGACCTTGACAGTGACCTTTGCCCAGGACCACCAAAGCTCACGTTCAACACCTGCAGGTCCACCGTAAGGCTATACGTTTTCCGTATGTTACTTTTCTTTGGACAGAAAGGGCGTACAGAAGAACTCTCTACTGTGATTGGCTCAAAGGTTTGATTTATTTATTTATATTTATATAGCGCGCAGACAGCCCAGGGGCATTGTGGCGCTGTTACTTGCAGGAACTTAGTTACAGGGGGTACAGGATTGGTAGCAGTCGTTGGCACATTATGATTGCTACAAACAGATTAGTCATTACAGCTCATGCATCTTTGGTTATTACATTACAGGCAGTTTATTGGCAAACATGGATGCACATCGCACTGGTGTCCCGTGCTTCCAGGCCGTGCAGATCCCATGGAACCTTCACTCCTTCAACCCTCACCGAAATGCCACAAAGGTGTGGCTTCTCTAGAACACATGAGTGGCCGCCATTTTAAGAAGAAAACTTCAATAGAGCGTTGAGCTGAGCACAATGTGGCTACCGCAGGATCTCAGTGCCACAGATTGATCTGGCGCTGCACAGCACGGCACTCATACTAACCCAGCCAATAACCCATGTGCATCTTGCGGAACACAATAGGTCGCCATATGACAACCAACACCTTGGTGTATCATGGCTAAGCCGGCTCGACATATTTTTATAGACAGCTTTTTAATCATGTGCACTTTGTTCGTGCACTTTTGATCATCATAAATTCGACCACTTCTTTTCAAAATGGGTGGGGGGCCTGCACCCAACTAGCCCTCACTCTTACTCCCTCACTCACCCACCAATCTACTCCCTAACACCTCATACACATAGGCACATATATGTGTAGAGAATAGGTCGATTTTGACCAACAAAGTGCAGTTTAAAAAAAGATGACTTTGAAAACAGGTGTTACAGGCTAAGACATGACACTGTTTAAAGAAAGAATCACGTGTTACTGTCTGCTGCTAAGGGAGATAACTGTTGTTAATTTTTGCTTGAAATTATGGGCCTAAATATATGTGGTCATATTGAGGTTAATGCAATTTGAAGTTGTTATTGCACACAGATGCGCCATAAGACTATTAACACCCTTGTTCCAAAATCACGTCTATCATGAGTTCCTCTATATCCCATGCTGCTGTGCTCATTACTGGCAACACCCCTATCCTTGATGTCCCGTCCCTGGACCCTAGCAAATCTCACACCCTTTGTTGTCCCATGGCTAGTCCTCAACTACAGAGTAGAGAGGATGATGACCCACCTTTTCCTCCTCTTACTGCTAGCATGGTCCCCATGAGTTCAGATGGACCTTTGCTTTCTCATTTCTCCAACAGGCCCCAAGCCTCGTCACCTCATCTACGCTTCATCCAACCTACTCACCAGTCCCTGCTCCACTTCTCCCTCCTGTCTATGTCGATTTAGTGATGGTAGATCAGATGCCCCACTGCCTCCGGGGATTTGTGCCCAACTAAGTCTAACAAACATGGGTAGAATAAAGGCACAGAGAGGAGGGATGAGCACGCCAGACACCAGTAACATTACAAGATCTAACCCGCAAAGGCTAACAAACATGGGTAGAAGAAAAGTAGACAGAGGAGGGATGAGCACGCCGGACACCAGTAACATTTCAAGATCCAACCCGCAAGGCTAACAAACATGTGTAGAAGACGGGCAGACAGAGGAGAGATGAGCACGCCGGTCACCAATAACATTACAAGACCTGACCCGCAAGGCTACCAAACATGGGTAGAAGAAGGGCAGACAGAGGCGGGATGCACGCCAGACACCAGTAACATTACATGATCTAACCCGCAAGTCTAACAAACATGGGTAGAAGAAGAGCAGAAAGAGGAGGGGTGAGCACGCCAGACACCAGTAACATTACAAGATCCAACCCGCACAGAAGTGTTCGCCGATTAGAATGAATAACTAATGTTATGACAGAGAATTTAAACATTCAGATTGGTTATGATATGATATGATCGTTTAATTATATAGCGCCTATACACAATGTGTTTCAAAGTGCTTCAAGGCAAGGGAGGGAACAAGGGAAAATACAACCACATTCTTACAGGCCATGAACAGTAAGGATGTGAAATTAACTATAGTACTCGGCCTGACGACATTTCAGATAGTGCAAGAGCTAAGACATAGATAAGGAAGGGAGGGGGAGTGTGGGAAGGAAATTGAAACAGGCGACTATCGTACTATGCCTAACGACATTTCTGGTAGAGCCGGAGAAAAACAAAAGGTGAGGGAGAGGGGTGCAGAAAGGGAGGGGAGGAACAAAACAAGCGACTATCATACTAGGCCTGACGACATTTCAGATAGTGCTGGAGGGGTGGTGGTGAGGAAAAAAACAGTAATGGGAGGGTGGTGGAAAAAGACGAGGTTGCAATCATATTAGGTCCAGGGACAATTCTGATAGAGTAAGTGCATAGAAGAAAGTAAGGGGAGGAGATAGGAAAAGGGAGAAGGGAAAGGGAAAACAGATCTGAAAGTTCATATGTGTGAGCTTATTAATCTAATAGGGTCTTCCTGCCTCATATGTGTACCTGGAAACGGGGCGCCTAGACAATCAGACCATTTTGAGTTACACTCTGAACAGTTGCTAAGCCCCTCTGATTCAATGGATTTTGCAAGCCAGGATGCACCTTCAGAGCCATCGGCTGTTGCTTGAGTGAGCTGGGCTGCACAATGTGATGTGCATACACTGTACACAGAACAAGGTTTAAAAGTGGAAGGCATCCAAACACTTAGCAGCAGAGTCAGCCGAAAAACACTTTCTACCCAGACCCAAAGCTTCCATGAAAAACCGAAAGCACAGCAAACAGTTGGCTCCAAGAATATGAGGACGAACATCAACTTTAATTTGTAAGGTGGCCTGTCTGTCGTTGGAGGAGTGCTGGTCAGCAAAGAACAACAAAACCATATGTTCCACTTCTTTCAGGGTAGTAATGGCCACAATGACTGAGGATGTGGATTTTTCCGGACAGTGACAGTCTCTAAGATGTTACTGCCATCAGAAGGGGACTGGGCTATAGGGAACTCTGGAAATTTCCCGGTAGGCCTCTGCACTCTGGGCCTTTTGTGTGTGGTAATCTATTTTATTTCCACTTTTTTCCATAGGAAAAGGTTTGGGCTTGCTGAAAATGTGTAATATGGGGCCACTTCAATATGGGGGGAAATTATTTCCAGGACCGCTTTTGGTTCCCAGCCCACCCATGACTACCATTGTAAATAATGGGGGTGCAATAAACATACATTAGGAATTTTCTAGCTCAGGGGTGGACTGTATCAGCTGGCAATGCCTGGTCAGCCTGATGTAATGGCCTGAGTGAAGCAGGGGTCATTGTAGGGGGTGGAATGAAAGTCTGATACTGCAGATAAGGGAAGTAAACTTCTTTACTAAGTTCCAGTGACAAGGTATATACATCAGGTAAGTTCAAGGGTAAGTAAGTAGGAAGGTACACAGGAGACATGCACCGGCCTCCACTCTCACAGGCTGCCCCACTCCAACTGACATTGATGGAACTACCAGTGGCCCTCACACCACAACATTGCACAGGCAACATTCCATCAGGCATTCTCTCATGCAGGCATTCATGCAGGGCCAAGGCAGGGAGCACAAGACACAGCATATCTCCCTCCTCAACAGAACCCAAGATCAAAGTACTGAAAGAAGCACAAGGGAAATACACAGGGTAATGTGACCAAAGTATAAAACCATGAACACTCTGGCCACCTCCATGCCAAACTCCAATCCAAATCCCACTCACTCCCTTTCGAAGAACAAGGAGACACGCACCCACATACCTCATCCCTTCAACAACCTACAATGAAGCCAAGAAAACATACGATGCATTCAAAGTCTGTCATAGGCCTAACAACAGACACTCAAACAAAGGAACGAGCCCTAACTCTCAACACACCACCCTGACACACATTCCCAAAACAGTACCCCCATTCATCCTGCTGTCAACAACTGAGGTGCACTGAAACACAGCACACCCTTCATCTTCTACTATTCTAATGCAGAACAAATGATCAATGCTCAAGAGGGACAGAGCACAGGCACCCACTGCCGTGCACAAGCAGGTGGAAAGGACCACCCCCTAAGGTACCAGCGTCCAACTCCCCAAAGGCATGGGCAGAAAACCCCCTCAGGCGCGGTGTCCAACACTCCAACATTCAAAAAGGACACAGCACAGGCACCCACTGCCATTCACAAGCAGGTGGAGATGATTACCCGTTAAGGTACCGGCGTCCAACACCACAAAGGCACAGGCAGGAAACACCCCAACATTTGTGGCACGGGTGGCAGAACACCCCTAAAAACTTGTGCCGTGTTTCCAAAACCCAACAATTGTGGCACGGGTGGCAGAGTACCCATAAAAACATGTGCTGGATTCCCAACCCCAATATTAGAGGCATGGGTGGCAGAACACCCCTAAAAACTAGAGCTGGGTTCCAAGCCCCAATAGTTTGTGGCACAGGTGGCAGATCACCCCTGAAAACTCTGTTGACATCATAACAAGAAGGGTCAACTCACATCCTGATACGTTCTTACAAAACTCAAACAGGATAAATGCATTAAACAACACAGTAATTTAAACTTAAACTGTACATGTCCACGCCCTAATCTTTAAGTCCACTTTTTGGCCCTATGGAAGAAAATCGTTAATGCAAGATACATTGCTATACATTAATGCATTGCAGTAACATCAAACAACAAAATAATTACATGCTGAATACCTGGCAATTTATCTTAACAGAGGCCAAGTCAAATATACTCACATCATCCAACCATGCCCAAGCCAAATACAGTCATACCAACTCCAAATGTCCACTTCAAGTTGTAAACATGCAAAACAGAATTGCACACTCTAAACAGGCAATACTTGTTTATCACAGGCCTCAACATCACAAAAATGGAATCTCAAAATTCTCTATTCATCATTGACAAATCCCGGAAGAAGGCTAAACATTCTGGATCCAATTAATCAAGTACAACCATGGACGTGCTTACAGGATCTACCAGCTCAGTGCCACAGCACCAGCAATAGTCCCAGGCCTCTTCCCAGTGTGCGTTCAGTTCCCTCCTTACTGATGCACAGCAATCACACACCTCTGTCACAGTTCCTTGTAACTCTGAAGTACGGTCTTTGCTGTTTGTTCACACTAGGGTCCACCGCCATCACAGAAAGTTTTATCAGTGTGGCAGAGGCCCCAACTTCACACTCGCAGCAAGACAATTCCACTCTCTTTTTTTTCTAGTCATGTGACAACCTTCTGTGATCTCACACCCAGCTTCATTGTGAGTGCGCTCCGCGGCCGGTCTCTTCCTACTCTATATTCCAAAGGGCTGCTGGTTAGAGTAAAGGACATGTACAGAATGTGTAGGCGCAGCATCCATTGGGGAAGCAACCAATGTCATCATTTGTTGCAAGACTTCATAAGGAGTGGAGCTCCCGCTCCACAACAATGCCGCTCTCACATCCCACCTACAAAGGCATCTTTAGGTTCTGCGGCACATCGAGAAGTCCCCAACTGAGAGCGCTACCACTGTGGCCTCACATGGAGCAGCCGACTTCATCAGTGTCTCTGGACTGCTACCAGCACCGCAACTCCCGGTGTACTGACAGGTAAACCCATCACAGTTTGCGCGCAGAGCTACTACTAGTGGCTGCCCTCCTTGTGCAGCAACTTTTCAGACAGCCACCCTGCAGTGAGTGGCACCCACCGCTGCTTCACCCTCACACAGCCACTACAGTACCAGCAAGTGTATGGTTGCAGACCTTGCAGGCTCATTACTGGTTTATGCTGCTTCCTGTATAGCTCTCTCTCAGGCCCTTAAACCGCTGACACTGCCCAGTCCTTGCAGCTGCCTTTGTCATCTCTCTCCAGCTTCACAGACTATTTTGAAAATGTGTCTCTCCCAGGCTCACTTCACAAATGCTGCCTGTTAAGTATTTTAGCTCTCTCCCAGGCTAGAATTACCAACCACCTCCAGTGGCCAAAAGCTGAACGGCGACCCCACTGGTAACATGTGCTCCAACTTCGTAGCATCTCCCAGGCTTGGATTACCAGCTGCATTCAGTGGCCAAATACTGCAAGGTAGCCCCACTGACACTCCAACCGCTACTTGCAGTCAATTCCTGCCCCCAGCTGTGCCCTTCCTGCCATTGCAACTGCTGTTGAGTTAAGGGACAGGGGCCAGCTCACCTTTGGGGCAAGAGTAAGTAAGTAGGAAGGTACACAGGAGACATCCACCGGCCTCCTCTCTGACAGGCTTTTTCACTCCAACTGACATTCATGGAACTTACAGTGGCACTCACACCACAACATTCCACAGGCATACATTCCACCAGGCATTCTATAAAGCAAGCATTCATGCAGGACCAAGGTAGGGAGCACAAGACACAACAGTCATGTCCAATGGCTGCAGAGCCATTACAGTCAACCTCTCAAGTAATTATTGCCATCAGTGACCCACAAAAATATCCTGGGAGGTCATTGTTTATTTTCTTTCATGGGGAAAAAAGGTGTTTGTGGGGAACACAAACATGTTTTCACGAAAAAAGCTACAAAAGAGGACGACTGCCACGGAATCTGCAATTAGAGCACCAGGAAGAGCCCTTTTTCTATTTCCATGGCAGTCTGAAAAAGTAGCCAGATGCACGTGCAGGCACCAGTAGTGAAAGAGGCTGCATGTAAGTAAGGATATATTCCATTTATTTGAGGTGGAAGGCTGTCTGAAGAAGTGAATAGGAGGGAACAGGGTAGTGAGACAGAGCTGCCAACAGCTCGCTTGCACTTTTTGCTTATACTGGGTGAATGATCTCACGTTCTAGATTGACACAATTGGCCTTAATGACTATAGGGCCTCATCACGACTTTGGCGGTAAATGTGGCGGATTATCCGCCGGACCTAATTAGCGCTAACGCGAAGGCCCCCGGCGGATAATCCGCCAGATCGCAAGTTATCCTGCACACGCCCTGGTCCATGGCGTTAGCGCGAATAGCGCGAACCTTTACATCCGGCGCACCGTGCGCTACCGTCATGTCACGCTCATAGAGTGCGCTATGAGCACGCGCGCTTTTAGCGTGCGGGAAATGCGTCACCGCAGGAACGGGAAATAAAGCGGCGGCCATCTTGGATATCACAATACATTGGATATCACAGCCCCTGGAAGCCATCCACGAGTTCCAAGGCCAAAACATGTCTCAGGAGCGCACTAGGGGCAAGTCCGCCCTGGACAGGGTGAGGAAGCCCAAATTCAGTGACCAGGAGCTAGCAGTACTGGTCGAGGAGGCACAGATACACCACGAGGAGCTGCAGCAGCGAAAAACAAGTGGCCAGCGCAGAGCCCAAATATGGCGAACCATCAGCCAAAGGGTCAGTGCTGTGGGGCGCGTGCCCCAGGATGGGGAGGATTGCCGCAAGCACCTAAATGACCAGAGCGTGTGAGTCCGTGGCATCCTGTCAGAGCACAGGAGTGCAAACAGGGCCACTGGAGGAGGCCCAGCACCACCCCCACTCGAACTCACACCTTGGGAGGAGAAAATGACAGCCCTGATAGACGTTGGAACCATCAAGGGCATTGGTGGAGCGGAGGCAGGGACTGGCATCGACCCAACGGCAGGTGAGTCCCATCCCCAAATACATGCAGCTGAAAGTACCACACATGCAGACCCTTAGTGAATGAAAGCGAAGACATGTGTCTGAGGTACTGCATGCACCCATAAGTGAGGCCTACATCCCTAGAATGGTAGTGCTGCCTAGACGACCCCATACGTGCAGTGCATGAATGACAGGGGCAGGGGATAGACTTCCGTAGTCATAGGACAGCTACGTAGAGTTGGAGTGTGCATGAACACACACCCAAAACCCAGAGCGCAGTGCACCACAACCACGCATTCCCATGAAGTGTACCTCCATACACATTCACAACAAGCACCACATGGCGACTGAACAGAATGCAAATTGAATGCGTCATTGTTACTGTCTTCAATCACACTTGTTGGCATGACCTGCATCACACAAATATATGTAGCATTGAACTCAAACCACACCCTATGTACCCCACAGGCACACATCGATCCCAATGGGACGAAGATGATGGGGAGGAGGCCACACCAACACAGCGCCCACAGCAGAGCGCCTCCACCAGCCCCAGCACCCCACAAAGAGGCCGCACCGAAGGGAGATGACCCAGGCCAACACCCACTTCACCCCAACGCAGCCCCGCCAGACAGCAGCGGCAGCCACATGGCCGCAGGGAGGCGACTGCCAGCTCACCCCAAGCCACCATTCACAGCCCCGATGCTGAGGGAGAGAGGTCTGCATCAGAGCCCGATGTGGGAGCAACACCTCCACGTGGCCATCATGCCGTAGGACAACACTCTCCCAGAACTAGTGAGGCTGAAGGGATGATCACACCCCAGGGAAGCCCAAGCCCAGGCTCACAGCATGCAGGAAGTCGACATGTGCCTGTGCGTCGTGTCCGCACACCGCAGCCGGACGTGGACACGCCATCTTATGGGAGCCCAGAAGACCGGCACTCTGAGCCAGGCAGCCCAGTCCAGGCTGGCGCCATGTCGCCATGCAGCCCCCCTCCCGACAGCACACAAGTCATAGGCCACCACGTGATGCACCAGGGGAGCCCTTCGTCACTGGGGCAGCAGTGATGGGCTGACTCAACATCATTGAGGCCAAACAGGCCAGGGTGGAATCGATGGCCAAGGTGCAGAGCAGGCACATCAAGGCAGTCAGTCAATCGATAAGGCATGGGTGCAAGTACATAGCACGGGACAATGCGCGTACATGCCGAGTTGTTGAACAATGTACCGCTGCCCTGACAGGCTTCGGCCAACGAGTGAGGGAGTTGACAGAGGCAGTCTCATTACTTGCTGAACAGACACGGGAGGCAAACAACCTCATGCGACAGCACATGATGGCCACAGCTTCAGTCCCTTTGACATCGACCACACCCACAGAGGGTTCCGTAGAGCCATCTCCTAGGCGCTGGTCCATGCGCCACCTAAGGGCACCCACACCGGAGGGGCCCGGAAAAGGGAAGCGCCCGCGACCATCCTAGTGGTGCATGGCATCGTTGTTGTTGCCCTGATGAGACACATGTGCCTATCTGCACATTTGGGGGTAGTTTACTGGGGGAAGGGGGGATAGTATGCTGGGTCTTTACTGGGGGGAGGGGGGATAGTGTGCTGGGTGTTTACTGGGAGGAGGGGGGATAGTGTGCTGGGTGTTTACTGTGGGGAGGGGGGATAGTGTGCTGGGTGTTTACTGGGGGGAAGGGGTATAGTGTGCTGGGTGTTCACTGGGGGGAGGGGGATAGTGTGCTGGGTGTTTACTGGGGGAGGGGGGATAGTGTGCTGGGTGTTCACTGGGGGGAGGGGAGATAGTGTGCTGGGTGTTCCCTGGGGAGAGAGGGATAGTGTGCTGGGTGTTCACTGGGCGGTGGGGGGATAGTGTGCTGGGTGTTCACTGGGGGGAGGGGGGATTGTTGTATGATAAATAAATCACGTTAGAAAATCACAATGCATGGACAGTAGTGATTGTCACTGATGCAATTCAATGTTGAAGTGACATATTTCCGATTTACCCATTACCCATTTCTAAAATAATCCATCAATCAATCCCTGTCTGGCCAACCTCCCCTCCCTCAGCCCAATCCTTTGTGCATGTGCAACACATTCTGGCACTTCATCGCCCTCGCTACCATCCTCAGGTGGATGCACATGAACATCAGGGGCAGTGGCATATTTCTGCGACAGCAGATGTTGTGCAGCATGGCACATGTCAGTACAATTTAGCCTACTTATTTTGGTGCATACATCATTGCCCCTCCTGTGTGGTCGAGGCACCGGAAGCGTGCCTTCGCCAGTCCAAATGCCCTCTCCACGCAGATCCGTGTACAGGCATGGGCAAGGTTGTATGCCCGCTCCACCGCCGTGTGTGGGTGACGCACAGGGGTCATGTGCCACGGGTACTGGGGATATGCAGATTCCCCTGCAGGGGAGAGGAAGACGGTATGGGGACTAGGTAAGTCCAGTGGGTGTACAGGGCTCTGTCATCAGTGTCATTTTGCCTTTTATATCATTTGGCCTATAACATTGTGGAGTGTGCTGTCCTACGGGCACGATTGAATCAATGGGGTACTCTCCACTTGGTACGCCTATGTATCTGTATGTAACAGTACTCATTCAGTTGTTGCAGGATAAGGGGGCACTTCCATCTACTTCTGCATGACAGAAGTGGCTGCCTCATGTGTCATTGCAAATCCATTTGGCTACAGTTGCATTTGCTGGTTGTCACTGCTCTGTACTGTTCTCCATGCATTTCCCTGGCCATTTTGGGGAGGTGTTCGTGGGATGAACATTGTCATTACTCGGCCTACTTATGTGTGGTGCGTTTGTGGTTGTGCCAGTTTATGGTTTGAAAATTAATTATTGTCGGGTGGGCAGGGTGGGCATTCTGTACTGTGTCAGTGTTCGGAGCCATGGTGCTATGCACGCAGGAGGCTTTATTGGGGTGGGGCTTCCATATGTCACTGTGCCGCCACATGTCTTACATCCTGCATGGGTGTGTTCTGCTGTGTTGCACATGTCCGAGGTTTATCGTGCAAGGTTCTTGAATGTGTATGCTGCAGTAATGCTGCTGCCTATTGGGAATGATGGATTATGTGACAGGCACCATCTGTTGTGGATTGACATGCTTTATGGTATACATTTGTACTCACCCAGTAGCCATGTGTTTTGCCCTCGATGCCTTTTCATGTACGCCGGCAGGGTACTGTTGCGCAGGAACATGGAGTCGTGGGTGGATCCTGGGTAGCAGGCAGAGCAGTGGATGAAGGTGTGGTTGGGACCACATTTCATCTGCACGTTAAGGGAATGGTACTGTTTCCGGTTTCTGTACGAGTGCCGCAGTCCAGGGCTGCTATTACATTTGTGACTCGGGCAATGGTATTGACACTTCAGCTGGAGCAGCTGTGCCTGTGTGGCTGGCAATGCAATGTGTTCGTTCACATGATTCAACAGTGCATCAATCACCTGTCCCAGCATGGCACTGAATGTGGACTGGCACATTCCATGCATCATGGCAACGGTATGTTGGTAGCTGCCAGTCCCAAGAAATTGAAGCACAGACACGAGCTTCACTATGGGAGGTACTGCCGTGCTGGTGGCTATGCGGCTGGCAATGTCACCCTGGATTGTGTCCAGCTACTGGGTGATGGTCGCCCTGTCAAGCCGATAATCTGTCACTACTGACCATCAGTCAGAGCCCAGGGTGTTGGCCTGACCCTGGGGATGGCTGGCTGCCTTGCTGGTGCTGCTCTCCAACTCCTTTTCCTCATCCCCACTGACCCCTGCACTCCCAGGGCCCTGGCCTGGTTGGCTGGCCTTTGTAGCTCCAGACGCAGCAGCTAGAAGTCAACATCAAGGCTCCCAGCTCCAAATGGCGGCATGGTGTTGGGGAGGGTCTGTTGTGCATGGGTGGGTCCTTTGTAGGCCTCTGATTTGCAGTGGTTCCACCTGGGTCCCTATTGCTGTCTCCTCCCTGCTCCTGCTGGTGTAATGGTGTTGGGGAGGATGTGTTGTGCATGGATGGGTCTTTTGTAGGCCTCTGATTTGCAGTGGGTCCACCTGGGTCCTTATTGCTGTCTCCTCCCTGCTCCTGCTGGTGTAATGGTGTTGGGGAGGGTGTGTTGTGCATGGGTGGGTCCTTTGTAGGCCTCTGATTTGCAGTCGTCCACCTTGGTCCTTATTGCTGTGGCCTGTGTTCTGTTACCGCCAGCTTTTTGCTGGCGGTATTTTCAGCGGATTGTCCGCCGCTTTTATGGCGCTAATAGCGCCAACGCCGGACTCGTGATTGCTGATGTTTTAGCGCAAATGGTTCCTGGCGCTGTTATGGCCGGCGCTTGTACAGCCGGCTGTACTTGCGCCGGCTGTAATGGCACTGGCGGTATTTGGACCCGTGATCCGACAGACCCTTAAAATCGGCACTAACAGTGTTACTGCCGATTTTAAGGGTTACTGCCAAAGTCGTGATGAGGCCCTATGTATGATGTTAAGACCACAGCCTAAATGTACCATTTAGTTGCAACTATACAAGAAATTCACTCCTACTTCTCTTTCTCCTCTGGCTAATATCACAGTTGGAAATGCACAGACTGAAATGCTTCTTGGAAAGGGCCAGCTTTCTGCTTGGGGCTCCAAGGACAGGTACTTGCTATTAGATCGTGCTGCTGTTATTGGTTGGAATGTTCCAATGGCATTATTTCCCTAGTAGAGCCATCATTCACGAGGGTACCTTTTCACATATCACCATAGTTATAGTCTTCTTGTATCTATAGGTTTTACAAATGATAGCATGGTTTCATTTTCATAACTATCAAACCTAATAACCAGTTGTCAAGAATGTAGGAAACCATGAAAGCAAAGGTGCAAGATAATGATATCAAAACAACGAATGAAAAGCTGGTCTCTTGTATATTTTACACTGATGTCTCTAGGACGGATTGAATATGCATGAAATACTATGCCACTGATGACAAGGAGGTACTTGTTTTCATTCGTTTGCAAATTACAGTACCATCATTGCTTGTCTGATCAAGCAAAATTAATCTTAACTTAAAAAGCATCAGTCCCCTGAGCAATTACCCAATTTGGAAGTAAGAGAGATGGTAGGGAGGGACTCGTTTGTAGCATTCTCTACACCTGACACCAAGGAACCGAATCCCCTGACCGCGCAACTTCCCTTTTGAAAATTCAACAATTCATGTTTCCCCAATCGAGAAGATAAAATCAAAATCATATAAATGTGGGTCCTCCCCAATGTGACTTCCAGGGAGAGGTAATTCCGGACAAACATGATATAGAGGATTTTGTACCCCAAGAGGACTTTCCACTCTCCTTAGCTTTGGACATACCATCAAAATGTCCATAGAATCCCAATTAAAAAACCTGGTGCAATGGCAACTAAAAGCTAAGGCGAAACATCAATGACTGTAGGAGGTCCTAGCAACCCTGACCTGTTCTTCTAACATTGCTCTTGCTATCCTACTTAAATGTTCCCATGGTGATGACCGCAGGGCTTACTTTGCGAACCTTGAAAGAGTGGTGGAGAATGTCCAGTAGTGCTCTCCTGGTGCTGCTGGTATGTAAACCATGATGTTTACCGGATAGCATCAACAGGTGCACCAAATATCCACCCCAATGGTATTACCTTCTATAAGGACATCAAAGAGTGGGTCTTCAGGCACAAAGCACCATCAACAAAAGGTAAGGAACTGTCACAAAAACATGGGAAACCATGACTAGGCAGGACAGAAATGGGTTTTTATAACTCACAACCTTATTTAACATATTCACTATGTAGGTCACTGACATGGACGGGTCTTCCTACCCAATAGTAATAATGGTGATGGCCAATCACTAAACAAAAGAATCTCTCCTAGGCTCCACTCAAGGGGTGCTAGGGTTAGCATGGTTCTTCTTCTTTATGCTGGATATATCAGGCTGTGGTTAAGCTAGAATCCCTCTTTCAATTTCCCTCTCCTGGCTATATACAAATTGTGGTAGTCTGGTTTCTTGGGCTCCCCGGGATCCTTGTTAAACATCTCCTTTGATAACAGGGCAACCAAGTAACTTCCAAAACTGTCTAAACTGATAGTATAGGCTTTCTGGTCACAAATGTCATTCAGCGTTGGTCCCCGAAGAAGAGATACAAATAGTAAACAAATTCTTCCTACAAATCAAAGCCTCTGGTTCAAGCGGTTATTCTGCTGCACTAGTTCTATTACACAAACAGGGGTTTTTGGTCCATATACGGTCTCCCGCATGGTCTCCTGATGCAACTGGTTTCCCACAGATAGACTCCTGTCTTCTGGTGGCCTTCCCCTTGGGGTGGGGGGAATAGTGTCATTGAGGTAACACAAGGACTCTTGTTGCAGGGTCATCCAGTGTCTCCCAGAGGTGAGGTAGGCTAGGAGGGTGTCTGCATGCCTAGGTAGGTGGTACGGTCCTGCTCTGCCTCCAGGACCTGATCTTTTCACTCAATCACTGCTTAATATGCTCCTCATTGAACAAATGCTCACTTGTTCATGTGGATCTCGCACTAGTCCTTGCCACTTACCATTAGGCAATCTGCCGGATAACCCCTGTGCAGCTCCACCACAAGCTCATTCCTCCTCCCATACCTTGTTGACAATTGATTGCCTGGCAGTTTCTTACTCTATGAGAATGGCCTTACTCCTCCAGTGGCCACCCTATTTTACTACTTCTCTGATTAGCAGCGTCTCCTTTCCATCTCCAGCTACTTCCTCCTTCTAACGTTGTGCCCACCTCTGGCCCACTTGGCACTCACCTCTCCTCCTTATCCCTCTGCTTCTCTAACTCTGCTTTCTCTTCTCCATCTCAGGATTTCTCCTCAGACTACTGTTTTCTCCCCTCCTGTTTGAAAATGTCTTCCAAGAATTGACCTCTCCTCTCCTGCTTGATGTTCTCCTACTACCTCTGCAATTGCCCCTGCTTCTTGTTGTTCTGCTCAAATCTCTGTCCTCTCTTACCCCATTCTGTCTATTACACCTTCCACTCTCCTTCCACCTTTTTTCCATTTACTTCAAACTCTCCCTTCTCCTTCTTTTCTTCCTACAGCTTTTCCTTCTCCAGTAGCATTAGCACCTTCTCCTCCTCCAATCTCTTCAGCACACTCATCACCTTCTTCTGTACCTTTCAATTCATCTCCTCCTGCACATTTAGCTTGCTCTGCACCTAATTCTCTCCAAACCTTCTAACTGCACTGCTTCAACTAGCAACACTCCATAATGCTTCTCCGAAGTATTTTCAGACCAGCCTTAACCCACGCTGGGGTATGTGTAAGATTGGGTCTCTAAGCCAGGGATTTGCTGTGTGATAAGTACTCTGGAGAATCTGCTGTGTCCATGTCCACACATTGCACGTGGAAGACCAAGCCTATAATAGACCAGTCCACCATGTTGAATTTTCCATCTGCACACATGTGCAATCATCGGGATGTGGTGTTTGCCAATTAGTGGACCTTCAGGGGCTCTGAGTACCACTCATGGGATCCAGTACCCACAGGAACAACCTTCTCTTGGATCCGCAGGTCACTAGATTTTACATTCCATCTTCACTGGTTCCAATAGCCAGGGGCCTTGGGGGAGGCACATTTCTCACCTAATGATGAAATTAAAGGGGCTGTATTTTCTAGTGGGTCTTCATTTAGTGATTGTAGTGACTTCTGCCTTACAGGAACTGAGAATTAAAAGTGACAATATTTATTAACAGGTTTACATGAGACTGGGCCACTGCAATGACCATCCCCTCACATGAGGATTTGATGGGCCAGCGGTGGTAGTAGACATCATATGGCGGTCAACTGTTCTTATGTTGTGGGGGAACAGCGCATCCTCTGGATACCAAGCCTGGTCCTGACCTCACAGAGTAGGTCCTTGTGCCTGGATCCCCTGTGTTGCCCACACACACCCTCAGCATCAAACAGCAGACATTGTCACATATTTTCCCCCTTCCTTCAGTCTCTCCTTTGAGAGCCTCTTGGTGTCTCGGGACAGCAATACTCTGACTACTGATGCATCCAGACTCTTATTCCAGCCCTTATTGTCATCTCAGGAGGTCATGGGTAGGGGCTGGGATGGTTGGGACATCTCCTGACTGAAATCTCTGGTCCACTCCCAATATCCCTAATGGTCACCCCTTCACCTCCATACCAGCCAGTAAGAACCACCTGAATGTTTGCTGACAGTGTTTATTCTTGTTTTTGATTGTTCCAACCCTACTTGAACTTAGGTAGATCTGTTCTCACGAGGATGGTTCTTGTAGGCCTTTCATGATGATAATTTCCACTGGTGTGGGTATGGTTCTGATGTGTAGATGGATCCAGGTTTTAGGATGGAAGTATTGGTCTTCATGTACACAAGTGATGGGTACGCTACTGTATGAGATCAATTATTCAGGGCATAACAACTGGATCTGCACATTTTCTGCTTTCGGAATTCAAAAAGCACCTAGTGGCTCTTTCATAAATCTTCACTGGGGCTTAGAACCTTCTATGGCTAACCCCTTAGGATGACATAGCTTGGAAATTGTCCAGAAGTTGTGTCTGAGATGCTTCATTGAGTCAAGTCATCACTCAATTGCTGCTGCTCTAGGGCGAGGACACAATAGATTGTGTCTATCAGCTTGGGTTCAGGTACCAATGGGCAGTGTCTTGCAAGATGTCCCTCTTTCCACAGGTAAATTATTGGATTTACCCTTTCTTAGTTCTGGTTTCTCCAACTTTCTTAGTTTCTAGGAGGACGGTTCCAGGGGAAAGCAGGATCAGCTGTAAAGTGAATCCTGCCTTGCCTTTAGGTCCTCCTTGACCTTTCTGACATGTATGACAAGGTCAAACACTTCACATTTAGAATCCTACGTATAGATAGCATGAGGTTCACAGGGACAATCCTCAAATGGGTAACCGCCTACCTCTCTCGCAGATACCAAGCAGTCCAGATGGGTAACTTCAGATCTGACTTTACCCCAGTCACCTGTGAAGTCCCCATAGGGATTAATACTCCCTCAGTGAGCTTCAATCATTATATCCAATACAGGTTGCTTCTCGATGACCCTAAAATCTAACTTCACAGTGAATTGTACTCAAGATCTTTCTCATCTCAATAAATGCCAGCCAAGCTTGGATGACAAGCTCATTCTTGGAACTTTATCCCACCAAACCAGAATGTGTCCTAATAGCCTATCCATCTAAATGTATGGTGTCTAAGGGAGGATGAATAGCACAAACCTTGACGGATTCACATCTCAGTTGGCCCCAGCTGCCAAATCACTGTGTTCAGTATTGACAGTAAGCTCTCTTTACAGCAATTTATCAACATAAAAGCCAATTTCTCATGATCCGCTTTACAAATCACCTTATAAATGGGATTAATATGCCTATGCCTCAAAGGAATCTACTCTAAACCAAAGGTGGCCATCCTAACAACTAGTTGATCACTAGCATCCTGCTCATTGGCAAAACCATTGAGAAGACAATTGTCATCCAACTTCTGATCGGATTAACCAACATGTCCCGCTCCATGACTACCAATCTGGTTTTAGACCTCAATGAAGCACAGAAAATTCCCATCATTCAAATCATAGATCATGCTCTCCAAATCATGGCTAAAGGTGACTCCTGCCTCTTTGTCCTCCTTGACCTCTCTGTCACGGTGTCACAATTGATGTGGTCCAATGTGCTCTAGGACCTTGAAGCATCTGTGTGCTAGATTACCAAGAAAATACCTCAGACCAACTAACCGGACAGGGTGTCCAGTCAAATGGTCGACAGACAAATGGTCGACATACAAATGGTCGGCACAATTTGGTCGACAGGTCAAATGGTCGAATTATTTTTATATTTATATATATATTTATTAGGTTTCGTTTAGGGAAAAAAAGGGGTTTTAGCAAAATAAAAAGGGGGTTGGGCGGACCCCCCCAAAAAATAAAATGTGAAAAAACAAAAACAAAAATTCGACCATTTGACCTGTCGACCTTTTGGTGTCGATCATTTGTCCTGTCGACCATTTATTTTCGACCAAATGACCTAGAACCACCGGACAGAATCAAAGAAGATTGTAAAATACTGCTTTAATATCAAAGAAGTAAAGCAGGGTGAATAAACACTCACCAAATTGACTTATGCAGGTTCACACTGTCTTTCCGGTTATACTTAGTTTATATAATGCTAGATGTGTTATCTATGATGTCATCCTACGTGGCAAGCTGCAAAAACTAATCAAAGGGTGGGATTGGATTAGTGGATCATGTCTACCTATAGAAGATACATGTGTTAGTCTTGCATTGGCGCTCTCTTATCTGTGCGACACAACCTGAGCTACTTCTATACACATGGTGTAAGGCCCTTGTCATAGCAGAGAATGTGGCAGCAGAATAATACTTTGAAACATTGTATGTAAAAGTGCATGGCAGGCTTTTCTAATTGGTTGGCAACCCAAATCCAACCTTGGACATTCTGCTTGCTAGCAGCACTTACATAGAAATGAAAGCCAGGTGTTTGGAGATACGTCAGCTTTCCGCTTGTTTCCCCAATTAGTCTACCCTCTCTCATCGGTAAACCTCATGCCAGTGTCTTCTGTTTGAAGGCTGACCTTGCCAGTCTGTACTGTCTCGGGACATTGGAGGGAGTGTAGGCACATCATTATTTTAGCTTCAGACTTAAAGAATAGCCCTTGTTTGCAAGCTCTTTGTCACGTGTTACAAGACCATGAAATTGGCCATATCGACAGTGCATTTAACACCATTTGATTCAATTATGCTAGGTGCAGTTGCTCCTCTTGGCCTTTAGAGACTTGCTCACTCTATCTAATATTAACTTCATGCCCTTTTAATTGCCCAATATTTGGCATCAATACGTGTTCTTGTTGTTCCTATTCTTGGAAACATGTGCTTGCGCATGGTCGGCTCGTAGACTCCCCTTGTGCTTTTCCTTCATCTCTCGAAGTAGCATCCTTGTTTTCAAGCCAATGTATTCCTTTATTCAACAAGGGAAAACAGCTTATTCATCATCTTTGAACATTAAGATCCTGGGTTCATGTTTTGAGGTAGCTTGGTTGATTGACATAAGCCATCGTTCATCTTCTTCTGATGGTCGACCTAAACATTGCATATATACCTCTCATAAGCAAGCTTCGACATATTCTTTCTACCTTGCCTTTCAGCGTGTTTACAATTATTGACCAGTGAGTCACTTCATTCTTCTTTGTGTTCACACATACTGCATCATCGAGTACACGTTTTTCTTAATGCCTCAATTACATTGTCATTCTTAAATATTTTCATATCGTTTCAGCATAGATTCGTATATCTTCATCATTGTATTCATGGCTGTATTTCGGCAACTCGACAAAGGACATCCTTCTTGATAACTTTCCTTCACTGTTTCAACATGAGGGTATCTTCTGAATGGCTGCCTGAGTGCATGTTGTCTTTCATATAATCAACGTGGTATGGACATGTTGCATAAACTTGTGCATGGGTTCCCAATTGAGGCTCCTCATCTGTCATTCCAATATGAAGTAGGATAGGGGGCAGTGATTTGGGAGAATGCGTCCACCTGCTCCTCTAACTACCATTTCATAGTAGATCAATACTCCCCCTAGTGATATTAATTTTCTACATGGAACCACTCGTGTCATTTTTCAATTACAACAAAAATGGCCAAACTGCCTGGGATCAACAGCACTTCTCTGGAAGATAAAGCCCTTCCTCCCACTTGATGTTTTCAGAACCACGGTCCATGACTTATTAATTGCATACCACAATGGTTGAAATGCCCACTTTACTGGTGCCAACCACACACCTGGCCCACCTTACAGCCTTTCAAAATACTACAGTATGCCTCTTAATGGTAACTAAGAAATTAGACCACATCTCCCCCACCTCAAGAGAATTACACTGGCTACCCATCTCAGATAGGATACTTCAAAACTGCACGAGCGTATCACAACACCATCTCAGACACAATCAGGATGGCACCAATGTTCTTTTAGTTCAATAAGGCACCTAAGAACCTTCTCCTCAAGGAATGCCTAGCAGTCACCTAGAATCTGCTACTCCTAAGTATCTTCCACCCATGCAGTTTGGGATATCCAATCTACTATGACGTGTATCCTTCACTTCCACTGAGTGCTGTTAAACCCATATTACTTGTAAAGTGCTCTCTTATTTCCTCGCTAGGTTTGTGCTATAAAAACCCAAAAGACAAATGCAAAATAGAAATGTGTTATATGAGTGGATGAACTGTCAGCAAGGTGACCTGGGTTGGTGTGTTCACCAATGAGATCTGTTACACGGGGTACCTCAGGTGTTACATGTACCTTAATTGTTGGTTTGTTTCTTGTTTAATAATTGTGAACATTTCAATAGTGGGACAGAACCAATGGAAAGGATACATGAGAAGGTGTTGGATAGCCCATGAAAAACTGATCACCTTCTTCATCTCCGGTGGTGATGATGCCCTGGGTACCATACTGAGGGTGAACATCCACCAAATGTTTGGTCCATGACCCTTCCCTGAAGGGGTTTGTAGACACTATAAACTGGAGGATTCACCCAAAGAATATCAGGGATGAAGATAAGCTCTATAGGAAGCTAACCCAATAGCACACTCGTTCTGCCTCTGCTACAACTTGCTGCAGTATGTTTTTACAGTGGAACAATGACCACATGGGCCAATCGGATTGCCATAAACGTCTTGTCCAATAAAGCAATAGGAAATCAGCCACCCCTTCCACTTCTGCTCACTTCTGACAGCAATCACACCAAACATGCTAGAATTTAGTTGAAACAAATTCAGCTGCATTCATGAAACAACTTGAATAGGACTGGAAAAGTATGCATTTTCCATAGCACTACGACCCCTCAGGCATCGCAGAATCAGCATCAGGCATTGCAGAATCAGCAATATAGTAAAGTGTTATCAGTATACTGCCCGAGTTGTAGTTCGTGGTGCTGATGATGTCTTTTGTTAGAGTATGTTATTGGATATTTTACCATGCACCACTGAAATTTGCATGGTCTCTTGGCGCTGTGAGATCTGCAAGGAATACACGTTGGGTTAAGTTAGTACATTCAAGATAGCAGTGCTGTTGCGCTGATGCATGCAGATCAGAAGTACCGAGGCTCTGCAGGAAGATATGTTTCTGGATGAGTTCTGTGGAAGGCACTTGAGGTATGTGTATCCAGAAGGAAGCTTCATGTGCCAATAGTGTGAGGATGTGTGAACAGACAGCGAAGATCACAACGGGCACTTGAAGTATCAAAGCCGATATTAACCTGCAAACATCCTAGGGGGAATGTCTAGCAGTAAAGGTACAGTGCAGAAAGAGCTTGCAGCAAAACTACAGCGTGGGCACCCGTAGGAGCAATTGTACAGTGGACGAAAACCTTGGAGCAAAATTACAGTAGGGAAAAGTAGGGAAACAAATGTAGAGGGGGAACAACTAGGAGCAAAATTACAGTGAGGGAATATCTAAGAACAACATGACAGTAGTGGAACATCTAGGAGAAAGCTGCAGTGAATATATGGCAGCAAGGCTAGGAGAGAGGGGACTGTAGGGCGCTCTCCTTCACCTGGCCCATGTGCATACTGTGCCAGAGGCCTGGGGGTGTTAGAACAGGACAGAGGTGACATGATGAACAAGCAAACAGGCGTCATTCATTGCCATTGCCCTTCACTGGCTGCACTAAATTATAGGGGGTGTAAAGGTCACGTGACTCTCGCTACCTATGAGGATAGCCCATGTGGGGGCATAACATACTGGGAAAAGGTTGGGAGTGTGCCCTTGGGCTGTGGGAGGTGGCGGGAAGTAGAATGCCCCGGCCCCTATCTCCTGCACTGCACTTGCACGGCCGAATGCCATGAGGCCTAATAGAACCATGACTGTATTCACTGCTTTGCTATTGTTATTTTTCCCCTGTTCCCTTCCCATTCTGCCTTGTGCCACTTTGAAACACTATCCAGTTGTACAAGCGCCTAACAAATGCTCAAAAAATAAATAAAATGACCAATACATTAACAGAGCAAAATCCAGAGCTAGCGCCTTGGATGGCGGAAGTGCTTATCGAGAATTTAGACTCAGGGCAGGTAGTCTTGGCCTGTGGTGGGTCACACTCTGGGTTTGCGAGTGGTTGCCCTGCTGGGCGTGAGTTGGCGAGTGTGCCAGTAGTCTTCAGAAATGACCGGCATGCTCCCATTAGGGTTTGGAGGGTGATAGGGTTCATCACCTGTGTGCCTACTGGAGCAGAATACAGGTTCAGTGGTTATGAGGCTGCCATGTGAAGGTCTGGGACAGTGCAGGTCATGTAACACATCCGCAGCTAATCTGATCTGGCAGAGGGCTGGGGAGAGCCCGGAAGTGTGGGGTTTATCTTCAAACATGAAGTACCTGTTCCCCCAAGTGTGCCGAGGCTCAAAGGGCTCCCGGCAAAACCTTTTCAGATGTTTCTGTTTATATGTTTCTTTTTTTAAACCAAACACAAACACCACACCATTATTTTTTGCTAGGATCTTGATAATATGGCTGTGCGGCCTGAGAGGCGAGGAGACAGGGAAGAGAACATAGAAGCTAGAACAATGGGAAGAAAGAGAGGGGAGTGCTGGCAGCAGGAAAATGTGTCAGCAACAGAGATGCGAGGGAAGAGTTAGACAACAGTCCTCGAGAAACAGTTGACAGGAGGGACCGAGGGAAATCAGTAAAAAATACTCAGGTTTTTAAAAGCTTAAACACCCTCAATGCTAGTTCCTAAAAAGACTCATGCCCACTTGCTTAATTCCTCTCTTAGGCATTTAATAATGCATGGACCGAGCTTCAAGGCACCCAATAGTGCTTTACAGAGCACCTGGAAAATGAGCTGGTCACCATAGAGTTGGATAGTATTTCAGACAGGATTATAGAAAGCAGGCTACCATGGGAGGGAGGTAGGGAGGGAGGAACATGTCATTGGGGTGATACTAAGCAGCACATGTGGTTTTTACATATTTACATTATTGCAATGGTAGGAATAGAGGGAGGAAATTGGACTTTCCCAGAAACACATTGTTCGTTCAAGTGTCTCGGATAGGAAGCAAGTTGCAGTCAAATGATGATAACGTGCCTTATAATACAAGAATGGACAAGCAGTCTCTGTCCGTGACTAGGACAAGGCTATTTGTCACACATGTAGCGGTTATCACATCTAAGTCCCACACCGACACTGGATGCTCTCATGGAACTGGCTAGCCTGCAGTATTTACCCAACGATCATGATGGGCTTGAAAGGGAAAAAGAGGGAATTGTTATTGCCAGTAACAGCTGCTTCCATTTCAGCACTAGCCCATACATCACCGAACTACAGAGGCAACTCGTCAATAATGGGCGACGGGGAGTTGACCCACCCATTTTGGATGGTAAGTGTTGTTATGTGGCTAGACTGGACTGCATTGCTGCAGCCAGTATGGTTGCACTTTATGCCTCCAGGATGCATATTTGTAATGGACATCATTGTTAAGGCAACAACTCATGTTTGCTTTAACATTGATGCCCAGTAGAAAAACCAACCCGTAGCCCTGCATCCCCAACTCAGCGGCACGCTTACCACGGGTCTCTGCTCTGATCATTTGTCCCCAAATCACGGCAAGGTGAGCGGCGCATACTGTGCTGGTGAGCAGCACTCTGATTAGGAGGCACCCTCTCCCACTGCACTCCCAAATCAGAGACCTGCTCACCATGCTGGTGAGGGGGCCTCTGATTTGTGGGCCTGTGGGACAGGGGATGTATATTTTTCATGTATTCAATCTTATGTACAACACTTATCATGTTTGCATGGCAAGTGTTGTTATGTGGCTAGACTGGACTGCAGCCAGTATGGTTACGTTGTCTGCCTCTGGCATGGCTATCTGTACTTGGCATTTATGATAAAGCAAGCATCATAAGTTCTATTACCTGGCTAGACTGGCATTTTGGTGCAGCCAGTCTGGTCATTTCTTAATATGGCAGGGCATTTTTACCAGGCATCTATCTATACTGAAGCAAACATAAGTGTTTGTATGTCTTTGGCATGTTTTTCTATAGTGAAATGGCATTTTTAATGGCAAGGCCAGCAGGAGTGAGTATGTTCTTATGTGCAGGCACTGGCATGTATTGGCAGCGCCTCCTTGGACATGTTTTCTTATAGTATCTGGCATTATGTACAAAGCAAACTTGAGATGCTCCTGTGCACTGTTGATAACTTGCATCTATTGGATTTTTTTCGTGCTTTACCCTACAAACCGATTGCAAAGTTGCTGGCTTTTTACCCAGTTGTTCGCAGAAATTGTGTTTTATAATGCACCATTGTAATCCATTATTAAATAAATGCCTAGTGGGACAACACCCCAAGCCACCCTTGGTTAGTCTGGGCTCACTTGCTACGCTTGGTCGCTCAAACCTATTTGTGGCAAATATTTACACCCCTCAAATAAAAGAATTCCCCAGCCTTCACTGATGAGTTAATTTTGACTTTTACTACTTGCAAAAGTAAAACGATTATCTATTCTAAAGTGCTGTATTATGTTTTGTGCATTGGAATATAATTGCGGTAGGCTTGCTGCCTAAACATGAAACATGGGGAAAAGGCAACCAACATCTTGATTGAGCATTAACCATCGCCCAGCATTACCTCCTAGCTCAGCATATATGGCTGAGGGTTTCATGTGAAAATGCTAAGGGCCTGATTTATAGAGTTTTTTTGCGTGCTGAAAAGTGACTGCGAGCCACTTATCAGCACGCAAAAACCCTGACATTGATTCATGGAGCCATCTTTGCGTGCTGTTCCGGGACCTTGGGGGCAATTTGAGCAGGTCTGTCACGTCTTTCTGTGAAGTCGGGTGCTCTGTGTGACACTCCACGCAAAGTGTGGAACAGGCCTAAGCAAGGAAGTAATATGCAGAATGAGGAACAACAAGGATTTACGAGGGTGTGTCGAGGGACGGGCTACGCAAAAAAATTGCATGCCCAGCAATTCCCAAATACAAGAGTATTCATGGATCTGACCGCGCAACGTCACGTCAGGTGAAGAAGCAAGCAAAGCTCACCACATGAAAAGACCCACAAAGTACCAATCGCATTGGAGCCAACGCGCAATGGTAAGGTGAGATTTGGAAATCAGGGGTGCATGCATGCAGTTGGGGTGCCGATTGCAGTTAGTGGTGTTTGTACGCAGGTTAGCAGGGTGCAGCCCCGATTTCTGTGTTTCGCATGCAAATTTACCAGGGTCAGGCTTCACTTACGAGAAATGGTATGCATTTTGTCCAGGTGCAGTTAAGAATTACGAGGTACCGTGCGCAGTGTCGCCAGGTTGCTGCCTTGATTGCGGGGTGATGGGCCCCAGTATTGCCGGGGTGCATGATGTTGCGGTTGAGGATTGCACAAAGGTAGGAATATGTGGCTGGATTTGCTTTGCATGGGGGCGTGTTGTGGGCGTTCTATGGGCAAATCAAATTTCTTTGCACATCAGGTTGTTTTGCCCATAGAATTCTATGGATATGCAAATTGCGCAAAGTAAAATTTGCACGCAGGAATGCGCAAAGTTGATTTCTTCGCGGGGGCTTTGCAGGATTTTTGGTCGTTTTCTATAAATCAGGCCCTAAATGTTAAAAGACAATAAAGTGAACATCTAGAATGGAAAAAGCAGAATCTCAAGTGAAAGAAATAATTTTAAAAAACTGCTAGAAATGAAAACTCGAACAGTTTTAAGGACATTTTAAACAGTCGCATCATTGTTTCTATTAAACACATAACAGTTCACCTTGTGCCTATGGCCTGAATACCTCTATCCTTTATGAACATTTTATTAAGAAACTTTTCTTAAACGGGAGTAGAAGTAACACTACGACTTTAGCCCCTCACCACCATCTGAGAATTACTCAACAATACTGATCCGGCTACCTCATCACTATTCCCAGTGTATTCCACTTGGCTTTATATACAACAAAAATCGCCTTTCCTCTTTATTCTTTTTTTAAAAATTATTGACGCTTTTCAGTTTACTAGATGTTTAGATCCAATTTTTTAGCAGGTTTTCTTCTCCTACCTGTACATTTTGGGAGGCTACAAAGCCGATATAGATCTTCAAATTAGGTGTTAAGTACTTCTACATTTTATCATAGTGTTACTCAATAAATACTGAAATACCGGTGGCTCAGGTACATGGAGCAAGTTGTTTAGGATCAGCTTTAATTGAAATTAACCAGCATTTATTTATTTATTTAGCTAGCTATTGTCTTGTGATATGTTAAGCATGTTGCTGATGGGCACACAAGAGCACCCTTTTTCTGTGCTCTTCTGTGAAAGAGTTGACAACTTACAATATATCTATATATACTCTTTCCGGAGCACTTACTGAAATCATTTGACGTTTTCACCACACTCTTGTGGTTGCCAAGGACATGTGATGACCATTCAATGCCCTTCAATGACACAAACACTGCTGTACACACACCTTCCAATAAGGAAGAAGATTGAGACCAACTACTAGAGTCACTGTACAATAGCGCCACCTCAATGCTAGACGTGATCTCACTTCTAAAACCTAAAAAGACTGGACATCAAATTGAACGATGAATGGTTAAGCAAAGACAGACAGCCATTAAAAGAAGATGGAGCAAAAGAGGTTCACAAACCTCTTTTCGGAGCACTTACTGAAATCATTTGACGTTTTCACCACACTCTTGTGGTTGCCAAGGACATGTGATGACCATTTAAACTGTGATAATCCTATGGTCAGACCAGAGGATTTGCTGTGTTTCCAAGTCATTCACACTTACATTTATGAAAGGATGAGGTCTAGGGTGTGACCGCTTTATGATTATGTACATCAGCAGTTTTCTCTGAACCTAATAGTAAAATAATATCCACACTTGCTTTGTGTGTTTGTTGTTTCTGTCATCTATTTAGGGGTTAACATACTCTTTCATCATGAGTATTTTCTTGGTTATGGTTTAAAGGTACTGCAATAGTTCAAACATTTTTTGAAAGAAGGATTATGTTCCAATTTTCTGTAGGTTATGAGTAAGAAAAACAAATCAATGTTGCTAGTCGGGCAATGTAAGATAGAATTTTCAAATGACACATTAGCGGGCATAAACAGATCCGTACATAGGAGCCTATTAGTATGTATTTTAGAAACCTCACAATGTTTTTCTGATCTTTTGTTTTTTGAAAAAGATTTTGTAATGTTGAGGAAGCAGCTCATCCATGATTGGCAAACTATAGTCTGAGAATCCAGACTGGTTTTCGTTCATGGGGCAGCACTGAGACAGCCACCCTTTGATGCTATGAGCTTGCTGGATTCAGGAAGCGCCTGCTTTCTAGTTTTTCTTGATCTCTCAGATGCGCTTGGTACTGCGACCCACAGGCTATTGGTTAACATCTTGTCTTTGGGTATGGGCTTGGGGGAGGGGTTCCGTTCGGGCTAGGTTCTCCTCCTTTCTGCAGAATTGGACGTAGTTTGCATAGGTGGCCCTCACCAGTTCACAAACCTGCTTGTGCACTCAGGGGTGCCTCACGAATCAATATTATCGCTCATGCTGTTTGACATGAATGTGCGGTGATTTGCTGACAGATATGGACCTCAAGATGCACCAGTACACTGAAGACACACAGATATATTGTAAGTCGTCATCTTCAGCAGATATCATCCGCCTTACGGACTGTCTCGTGCCAGCTAAGCATCAATGTTTCCACTATCTCTCAAAGTAAATCCTAAAAAAATGAATTTCTTTTGTCTTCATTTTCTATTTCTGCTTCACTGTTTCAAAGAGTTGCTAGATACACTCTCTTCTTTCAGCATCATAGCCCATCGTTTATAATCCTGAATTTTCAGTTGTCCTTTATTAAAAGAATTCAACCTTTTGTTCCTCCCTCAGACTTTCAGACTGCCGTTCATGCCTTAGATTTTTCCTGATTGGACGGCCGTTCATGCCTTAGATCTTTCCTGATTGGACGGCGGGAATACGATTGTCATGGTTCTTCTTGCTTCTTCTTTAGCCACTTTGAAAGCAGTATTGCATTCTGTGTGGCTTGTTTAATATCTCCACTTAAAAGCGCAAGCAGACCACCGCCATTTTTATCTCTTTTTGTTGGCTCCCCCATGCATCTTGACGGCACTCGCCCTGATTTGCTGCATCACCTATAGGAAACGATCCTAGGCCCACCATCTTACATGGATGATACTTTTATGTTTCAGGTGGTTCAAAGCATATCAGACATGTTGATCACGTATGCCCCCAGCTTCAAGCAGTGCTATTTCTCTTTACAGTGCTTTTCAGCATCTGCCCATCAAGAACGGAAGGCCCTTGCCCCGTCTGTACATCTTCTCCATACCCTTTTATTGTTTAGGAAAGCACTTAAAGCCTATACCTTAAGAATTGCATTTTCTCAATGTATATTCTCCAACATATTTTAAGTGTGCTTTGTACATTGTGTACATTTTGATTTTATGTATCAGAGCTGTTTTAAGAAACAATGGGCTTCATTACGAGTATGGCAGTACGGTAACAACGGTGCCGGTAAGGCACCGGCACCGTTGCTACCGCACCACCATACTCCGAGTTGTGCTTGCGGGTGCCTTCCATTCTGCCAGGCATGCCCTGGCGGAATGGAAGGCACCCGCGAGCACAACTCGTGGATGTACCGGCACCATTATGCTCCCCATCCCCATTCAGCCCTATGGGGCAGAATGGGGATGGGGAGCGCGTTCACACCGGCACCCGCGAATAGGTAATTACTGGTCTGCCGAACTCGGAATGGACCGGTAATTGCCCATTCGTGGGTGCTGGTCCTGGATGCAACTCCGGTACGGCTACCGCCGGGGTTGTACTGAGGCCCAATATTTGTTTGGTTACACTGTGACCCACTGTTTCTGGGTCAGGGTTGTAATTTAAAAATAATTGAAAGTTAAAAATAAAAAAAAGCTCCTTGTTCTGTGAGGCCTAAAACATGCTTTTTTGGATTCAAATTGAGTGTTTGGCTTCATTGAGAAAATTTAGCCGGACAATGCGGATTGCTGTTTGGAGTTCCCAAAGAATGATCTTTGGATTTCGTGATAAGACATGATTGTGAGGAAAAGGGTGTTTCTGAGTGATTGATATTGAATTTTCCTGTTGTAAGACTAAGTTAATCCTGGTGTGTGTGTTTGTTCCGGGCCTTCTTGCTCACTTCTTGCTTTCTGCTCTCACCATCAGGGTTCGTGTTATGTCTTGTATATTGTGTGGTTGATGGAGGTTTGTGGTTGATTGGGCTAGCTAATATATTACCTTTTGCATTTTGAAATTAGGATTCTTTTACTGCAAATAGGTTTATGCTTGTGCTGTAAAAGCTACAGTGCCAGAGTTTGAATGGATTTTTGATTAACAGGCTCCTGGGTGGGGTAGTTGGTTGCTGGTTGTTGGATGAGTGATTGATTTAGTTTACAGATCTTGATTATAATCCAAAAGATCTTTGAAGCATTTGAAATGTTCGCATCCTTGCTTGAACTGTAGTCGCACGTAAATTGAACAGGTTGATGACACAGCGTGTTGCCCTCTCAGCCATAATCCTGGTATCACTGGGAACAGATTTCATTTCAATAATTTGGAGATTTCAAGAGAATGCTTCTTACAATTTTGTGTATTCTTTAGTGGAGAACAGCAGGTTAGTTGTGTGGGCTCCCAGGACATAGTCAGCAAACAGGATTTTCATGAAGGATTCTGTTTTTGAGTTTCCAGTTTGCATTTTGGGACCAGTGGGAATCTAGGTAAAGAATGCCCAGAATCTGCCTGGAACTGCTTTAAATGCCAAAGTGTGTACTTGAACGCAACATCCTGTTATGTAATGCCAAGATATTAAAAGGAGACTTAGTATAAGTGGGTCTGAGATGGGTTTGTTAGCTGCGGTGGGAGGGAGTATTTGGGGAGGTCACATATAAGTTACCAGGGAATGTGTAGTCATATTATACTGCATTGATGTTGGGTATTGAACATTTGAGTCAATTTTAATGATCTGCTTTTATGAATCTGCTTGATGAAATGGTTGGGGCTAATAAAGGTACAGATGTGCCCTAACACTGACATCTAAAACCCAAGAGTGTCTGATATCAAAGGAAATATTTCATGGCAACAGGAAGATTGCTAGCTGCAAAGTGTCTGCCCTCAACCAGGAAGATTTATATCCATATTTATGTATTTCCAGGCCCTATCTTGCCACCTTACCCTTCCCTCTTCCCAAAGCTTATGAATACTTATCTCTCTAAAGCATACATCAAAAAGAACCATTATTTGCACATAATATTTTGCATGATTAATGTTCAATAATGCTCTTTCGATTTGTATGATTTGATGTATACAATTTATAGTGCACGTAGCCTAACAGATCCAGTTTATTGAAAAGGAAAGGTTCTCTGTTTTTAATGAAACAAGCACAGGGAAACAGCCCAGGAATTGTTTAAAGGAAGTTTACTCCAAAGTCTAGGCCCCCGCTACCAAGAAACATCTATTGCCTCGTGTACTACAATGAGTAAGTGGAATAGAGGGTAAGCATTTATTCTCTGACGGTAGGCTTCTCGCAGGATGGTAAGAAGTGATCTTAAAGCTATGGTAAACTGGTGCCATCCAATCAATACACTTGTAGCTGAGACATAAATCTCAACAAGACAATCGGGATCATTACGAGTTCAGTGGTATCTCGGCAGTAAATCTGCTGAGATACCACCAAACTGTAATACCGTTATCGCCACTTGACCTGGTGGTATTACTGCTGGATTACAAGTCGTGGCGTTAGTCTGCATTTAATTGGAGTCCATTGGACTCCATGGGAATTTCAGCAGAATTACTGCAGCAGTAATTATTCCAGCGGTAACTTCGACAAAATTTGGTGGAAAGTTGGCCGATTTGCCTCCAGCTTCTAGCTGGAGGTGAATCCTCTAACATTCCGACAAATTCATATTTGGCCAGTGTGGTAATGCAGCAGTAACAGTATTACCACTGCATTTTTACCACACTGCCCAACTCGTAATGAGCGACAACGTATTGAGGAACTGGAAGCCCGTGAAGATCTTATCACTCGGAAAAGATGGAACCCCATTTGGGGAGTCTAAAGATAAGATGAGCAGCAGTGTGTTGGACAGTGTGAAGCCTATTCAATAGGTTATCTGAAATGTCAGCACACAAGGCATTGGCATAGTCTGGATGTGAGTTTACAAAAGAGCCAAACACAGAGGCATGATCATGTCTAGGAATAAAGTGGAGCGTTCGACTGAGTAGGCCAAGATAGAAGAAAGGAAGTCTGACTACATCATTTATCTGACACTTAAGTGACAGATTAGATTGCCAAATTACCCTAAGGTTCTTCACATTACTTTAAAAAGGGGTGGGTAGCCCGAAGAGAGCAGGAGGGAGGGGGTACTGCTGATGATCAGTTAGTAGGGGTTTAGGTCCAAGCAACATGACTTCCATCTTAGATGGATTGAGCTGGAGACCTTTAAGTGTCATCTATTGGCAAACCCCACAAAGGCATTCAACTACAGGAGAAATAACCCTTAGTGGAACCTGAAATGTGTACATATACCTGAGTACCGTCTGCATAGGAATAACACTTTAACTGACATTTCTAAAGGATGCTCATTAAAGATTGAAGGTACATGTCAAAAAGAAGAGGCAATAAAGGTGAACTCTGAGGAATTCCACAACCTACCACAATAGGGTATGACACAAAAAGGGGCCAAGCATAACCATTTGGCATCGGTTTGTGAAGGATCTCCTAAAGCCTGCTGAAGTACGATCGGACATCTCCTTCAGGGTGTCCTAATGTGAGAGGAGAATGGCATGGTCCACTGAGTCAAAGGCCGACGTAAGGTACAGCATGACCAGTAAAGACAGGCGGCCATCACCAGCATGTGCACGGATGTCATTCCATAGCACAACCAAGGAAGATTCAGTCCAATGCTTAGGACAGATGCCTGATCGAATATTATAGAAATCATATTTTGAAAGTGAACAGCAGAATATCAATTGCCAGAGCTGCACCAATCGGGATACATCCCGGCTCCTGTACTGAAGCAGACAAGACCCCCCACCCCCACTTTCCAGATATATAGCTCACAGATGAACCTCTTCCTATACCTTGAACATGCCGAACTTCCATTTTAGCAATACTCTATTTTCACATGTAATGATGAAAAGAAAAACAATAACTATTAAAACCAAAAGACAACATAAAGTCAGTCTGAGACCTGTGCTTTGTTGCTGCTTGCAATACTGGTTGTAATCCCAAGTGGGTCGGCTCTGCCTTTCGGCTTTCAAAGGTTGATAAACTGAGCACCATGTATTGCTTATTTTTACAGTACTGAAAGCAGACTCAGCATTTCATCCTGCACCTATTAAACTGGATGTTATAACAGTACCGAGGAGCGGGAGGATGTCAGCACTGAGTGAACATCAAGATATTGTTGCCTCTTGGATGTTTGCTGCATGGAAGCCTTTCTGGATACCTTCGACCCTCTTTGACATTTGACAGCAAAGGCCATGGCAGCTCACTGACCCTATCCATCTCAAGAAAGACCTAAGGTTGCAACAGAAGGGGATGCGGATCTGCTTTGTTGACAATTAAAGCACTTTCTATATGTAGTTTCCCGTGCATTGCTTTTGACGTCTTTTATTTGACACCTGCCTTTTTGTTCTAAGTAGGGTCACGAGGCTTGGTGTACGTATTTCATATTTACATGAAGATACAAACATATGTGGACCTTTCATTAGAATAACATGCAGATGGCACGTAAGTATATTTAGAAATTGACATTTCAATATCTGTATGTTGTGAAGGCGTCTGCCTGAAGGGTGTCAGATCTGGCTAGCTCAGCTGCCTCTGCCAGAATCATCTATGTGCAATGGCTTCGGGATTATTTTTGTATATTTTCCTGAAAGTGCTCGTAGTTGGAGCACCATGTTAATGTACTTCTGATCAGATTAACGCGTCCTCCTTTGAGACCGGACGTGCCCACTGATGTTGCATTCACGCACTTGCGCCGGAACCAAATGCAAATGTGCAGTTTGCAAGGTGCTAAAATAAAGGCCACCTTGCAATCTTCGATCAGCAGTCCAATTCCCCAGTCAGGGCTCCATGCAGGTCCAATGGAAATGGCGGCAGGGCATCCCCTTTACTAGTGGCAAGGGGAGGCAACCCCATTACTAGAGCTCACATGTGGCGGCGAGCATCTGACGAATAGCAGCCCGCTGACACGCTGGAGAACTTCTGATAGATGCTACACAGTACACCACTCTCATAAACAGTCGGGCTGTACGTGGGGTGCGAGCTGTATCGAAGCGTATGACGGCTGTATCTGGCATAGACATGGCCAGAACCTGGCATAGACAGGACATTGCTAGCTGTAGATTGGCACATTTTGGTATCTGAGGTTGCACCAGGCATATTATGGCAGTACCTGGGGTGCGAACTGTACCTATGCATTTGATGGCTGTACCTGGCATAGACAGGGCCAGAACCTGGGATAGACAAGACATAGCCAGCTGGTTGCACCAGGCATATTATGGCAGTACCTGGGGTGCGAGCTGTACCTATGCATATAGTGGCTGTACCTGGCATAGACAGGGTCAGAACCTGGCATAGACAGGACATAGCTAGCTGTAGATTGACACACCTTGGTATCCGAGGGTGCACCAGGACTTATTATGGCAGTACATGGGGTGCGAGCTGTACCTAAGCATATGCTGGCTGTACCTGGCATAGACAGAGTCAGAACCTGGCATAGACAGGACATAGCTAGCTGTAGATTGGCACAATTTGGTATCTGAGGTTGCACCAGGCATATTATGGCAGTACCTGGGGTGCGAACTGTACCTATGCATTTGATGGCTGTACCTGACATAGACAGGGCCAGAACCTGGCATAGACAGGACATAGCCAGCTGGTTGCACCAGGCATATTATGGCAGTACCTGGGGTGCGAGCTGTACCTACGCATTTGATGGCTGTACCTGGCATAGACAGGGCCGTAACCTGGCATAGACAGGCGATAGATAGCTGTAGATTGGCACACCTTGGTATCCGAGGTTGCACCAGGCATAGTATGGCAGTACCTGGGGTGCGAGCTGTATCTAAGCATATGACAGGTGTACCTGGCATAGGCAGGGCCAGAACCTGTCACAGACATGATATAGCTAGCTATAGATTGAAGCGCATGGGTATCCGAGGTTGCACAAGGCATATTATGGTAGTACATGGGCATGTGAAGCTGTTCCTGGACATAGCATATGCCTGCTCTAGCTGAGCATAGTAGGCGGCAAGTTCAGTTGCCTAAAACGTGACCTATTGACTTTGTCAAGCGTTGTTCATTTATCAGGTTAACTTCCTGATCCGTAAACAATTCTCGTCTTCCTCATTCATTTGGTGCTTTTGTTATTAAAATGGTAAACATATAAATAGCAGGGACGTGCTTGCGGTTTCACAAAATGTATTTTGCAGACTATTCTTAAAGTGTTTCCAACAATTTGTTACCATAATTAAATGAGCCTACATTTCCCAGTAACTAGATTAGGTTACAATTACCATAAAGCTCAAAATAGTCTTTGATGGTGAGCTATTTGGAAGATAGTGGGTTTTATTTGACTTGAGAGAGAGGCTCACTTACATGATGGCATCTGACAATTGCTTACCAGTTACTGGAACAAGCATGTATTATGAAAACATATCCATGGAAAACCCGTGTATTTCCCCATCTGGCGTTTCATTTGGCGAGCTCTCTTTTTTCACGTGAACATGGCTCACTGTGTAGTTTGGAACTGAACAGGGATCCAAGCACAATTAGACATTGGTACAAGCGAACGTCTTAAACATACTTATTTTCCTCTAGCAGAAAACTTCTCTCGGATTTTATCAATGATAATAAATGGATGCAGTAATGTCACATTTTGACATAGTGCCTCCTGCAAGATTGCCCCTGCTTCTAACCACTGTAATACAAGGTGCTACTATTACTTAACTTAATAGTGCTCAATGTTCTGACCTTATACAAATGATAGAGGAATGGCCTAATTGTCCCTGTCAAGATTTAATCTTGTGACTACATGTAACATCTACCTCAGGGCTCTGAAGCCAGCGCTAAACTCGCAGAATCTTACTTTGACGAAGCCTATTGCAGTGTATTAGATGTTTCGGATCACAGTTACACATTAATAAGGACATAGATGGCTTAATAAACCTACATATCACGCGTTGTGTACAGAAATAATGAAAATGCTGATAATGGCAATAATGATTGATAATTCTGATGACGATACCGAGTTCAAGAACACTATGTAGTGGCATAAAGACTCTCTGGAGATATACAGCACTAAATATGAGATTTTTTTCAAACCAATTTGTCTGGAAAATATTCCGAAGGCATCAGGTTTTCTATTTATACAGGTGTTTTATTCTGCAAGAACTGTTCCAAAGGAGGTCACTAGTGTTCCTGAACTTAAGCCCAGAGTGTGCCCAAATCATTGACCTTGGCATGTGAACTCACTAATTGTGCAATGTTCCCATATCTGCATGCACAGCAAAGAGGTCTACAGTTGTCATAAGGGGACATTCTAGGCACTATTTAAAACATTAGGGGCTGGATCACCCCAAAAGTCTTTTTTTGCTTGTGGTAAATTAGATGGGGTGCAAATGTTGCACCATGCCATATAACATGTATGTTTCAATGCTCTAGCAAAACAAAAAAGGTGATGGCTGGAAGGTTTTGAATTAATCATAACTACGGGCACAGCTCTGGGCAACTCTCCAGACGATCGTTTTTCAGCCTGCCAACCCATTACAGAAGGGGAAAACCATATGCAAATCAGGCTTGGTCCTACCTCAAAAGGGGCATTCCAGCCCAAAATGCTAGGTCACATCCCTTCTGCACGAGACCACTAGCATCCCCAGACAGGTTTCAGCCTTGATGGGCGTCATCAGTGAGGAGTAGCTTGGGTCTCTAGGCCTCGCAGACTCGGGACCCACGTCTGGGCTTACCCGTCCCAATCGGGGTGACTTCAGCAAAACATAAAGGGAATGGCTGGAAGGTTTTGAATTAATCATAACTATGGGCATATCTGTAACGCTCACCTGACTCCCACGGAGGCGCTGGCCTGGTTTGGATTGCTGTGGCCTCTTCTAGGGTGATGCGCAGGACTCGGAAGATGGAATGGACCGGACCCCCAAATCTGGCTGGTCTGGCTCGTAGAAATATCCTTCTGTGTGTTAAAAGGGAGTATTAACATTCTGTGGGATAATGCGTAGGCCTCCCACTCCCCTTCTCACCCTCCACGAAACCCTTCTGCGATTCCCTGTGAAGTCTCACCCTAGGGTTTGAAAGGACGAGCTCTCCATCCTGCTTCTGATGCAGGGGCGCGTTGTTATCCAGTTACTTCACTGGATCTCGGATTGGTGAGAGTTCAAGTTCGCTTGACTTTTCCGGTAAGGTATCGTAAGAATTCTGTTGCAAGTTCAAGCTTTAAATAACCATTGTCTGTTTTCTCTATTTCAGGTGCTGAATGAAGATTCCGAGTTAGGGAATGGAACCGTCGAAGGAAAATTCTGGTGAGTTTTTGATGAGTGGTTCCTCTAGTGTTCTTGCATTAATGCACTAATGCTTGTGTCTTTTTCCCCTTAGGGGCCGGGGTTCGGAAATGCAGAAGATACGGCGCCGACCCGAAGTGAGAAGAGATGTCCCAATAAATATCAGGTAAGTCTTTGATGAGCGTTCCGCTAATGTCCTTGCATTCGCTCACTAATGCTAATGTCTTTTTCCCCTTAGGCGCCGGGGTTCGGAAATGCAGAAGAAACGGCGCCGACCCGAAGTGAAGAGGGATTGACGCAACAGGTAAATCTTATGGTGGAAATTAAGCCTTTCTTATTCTCTTCCCTAGCTCACCTTTGTTCTTGTCTTTTTCTCCTTTAGGCGCTGAAATGCGGCGGAAGATCCAGATGGTCGCTGATGGGCAAGAAGGCGCCTAGTAAAGGTGAGTGGAATGCTGCGCTGCAGTGAGCTATGCAATGTGCTTTTAAAAATGAATGTCTTCCCTTTAGGATCGTCGGCGAGATGACTCTGGAATGCGGATTAAGCAGGTAATGTCTCTTCTTTCTCCTGTTCTCCTCTCTTCTCCCTTTACAGGTGTTCCAGGATGCTGTTGGGCGTGGCTGGAGTCCGGATGCAGGAGCAGATACGGTTAGCGTCCAGCTGCTAGGTGCAGAACAACGCGAAGCGTGAGTTGCTGCTTGGGCGTGACTTAAATAGCCTTCAAAGTAGTTCCAGGTATGTATTCTTCCTCTAAGGTATGTATTCTTCCTCCGGCCACACCCGTGTGGTAAAGTAGTCCCATAGGTAAAATAGTCCCATTCAGGCCTCTAGGTGGCCTGGATGTTGCAGCACGGTCTGCATCAGGTAAGTTCACACCAAGCACTTCTTAACACAAAGTCATCCTTTATGAGCCTGGCGCCTATGGCGCCTGGACTGTTGTCCAACATGAGCCTGGCGCCAAAGGCGCCAGGACTGAGTCCAAAGGGCCCCTACCTGGGGCCGCTGGGACTTCCCTCGGGAACATGATGTCTGCCTCTGGGGTTGCTGGGCCCAGTCTGGCTCCTTGGGGGTAGGCATCATGACAATATCTCTGGGCAACCCTCCAGACCATCGTTTTTCAGCCTGCCAACCTATTACAGAAGGGGAAAAACCATATGTAAATCAGGCGTGGTCCTACCCCAAAAGGGGCAGTCCAGCCCGAATTGCTAGGTCACATCCCTTGCTCACTGTTTTTAGAGAGGCACAGCTCCACCTTACTGACAAAGCACAACCAGGCCAAAACACATGTCTGGGGTTGCTGTTGCTACTCTTGCTCAGAAGACAATTGCCTGGCATTTCGGTGCTGGACTGCCCTTGGGTGGGACAAAGACTGATATGTAGTGGATATTTCTCTTCTATGAAAGGATGGTGAGCTAAAGAATCTGGTTGAGACTCAAACCCGGGATATAGGCCGGTAGAGAGAAACTCCCAGAAGCCCCCGTAATTATGCATAATAAGTATCTTTGTGTTTTCACCCTAAGTTACTAGGGTATTCCAGACGTGGAACCCTTTCTCACTGCTCTGAGAGAGGCACTGCTTTGCTTCTCTGATTAGGCACAACCAGGACAAAACACGTGTCTGGGGTTGCTGTTGGTACTCTTGTTCAGAAGAAAATTGCCTGTCATTTTGGTGCCGGACTGCCCTTGGGCAGGAAAAAGACTGATATGTAGTGAAAATCTCTCTTCTGTGAAAGGATGATGAGCTAAAGAATCTGGTTGAGAATCAAACCCGGGATATAGGCCAGTAGAGAGAAACTCCCAGAGCCCCCCTTACTTATGTTTCAATGCTCTTACTTTGCACAGATTTACTTCTCTGGATCTCAATTCAGATTAGACGCACACCAAAGCCACCAATCACCCCACCACTACATCCCAGGTGGCAGAAGAGTGACAGGGGTCACACTGTGGACAGAGATTTTGTCTAGGAGCATGTTCAAGATTAAGGGACTGATTCATGTAATTGTTTGCACTGCTGAAATGTGGCTTTGTACTGCTGGACTTTGCACTGTTGACACAAACCATGATTCATGGAACTGTGCAAAGTGTATTGGTGATATTTTGGTTCCATGTTCTTTCATCGTCAGCCTTTATAACGACAGCCTTTTAAACGGGGAAAAAAAATTATGAAAACGTTCACTTCTTTTTTTTTTTTTGGGGCCAGGGATTTCCACTCCCCAAACACCCCCACCAGTGTATTGCTTATTTATGATAATGAATTAAACATCTTCAATATTATTCTTCAATTTTTTACAAGTTTAAATTGTGTACCTCATTTTAACAATATAGGCCATCAAACAGTCTCCTTCGGACTCATTGTTGACGCTTCAATCAACATTCCAACCCATGAGTAATTAGGAGGAATTGGCTGGCTTTTTAGGATAGCAACAAATGTTAAACATCAGAGAAAATTCACATACAATACTTTTTTTGTGGAGAATATAAACTTGCTATTTGTTATCATTCTGGGCATTAGACTGGATGTTGCTATTTAGGCGGTTGGTGGCTTCGCCCGAGCGACTGGGGGCTGTGAGTATGGGACAGCACGCAGGTATTCCTGTAGCAAGTCCACCCTTCTTTGCTTTTGAATTTTCCTGGATGGAAGAATGCTCTCCCCACTTTCATTAGCCCACCCCTACAGTGCCCAGTAGAATTCAAGAGCAACTTAAGCTGAGTGCTCTCTTAAATGGCTCGCCCAGGCCACAGGTGCCTTGCTAAGGGTCCGATGTAATGTGTGCACTGACCCGGATCAGAATGTGACCCATCAATCACGCGTGAGACAATTTTGTGGGAGAATGTGGGCTAATTTGATGACTTAACGCACTGTGCAGCTGGTAGTTTTGTCCAATGTTTTAACCAATGTGCATTAAATTGCACCATTTACCACACCTTTGAATTTTCAGCTCATTACTGTTTCTCTAGCCTTCCTACGACCTTTTTTGTTGAAAGCTCTCCTTTCTGTCAATACAACAGTTCAGAACCTCCTGTAAGTATATACATGCAAGAGAGACATTTGTGAGCATTTGTTTTGTAGATATTTCACATTTTAATTACTAGAGGTAAAACCTAACAACTATTTCATATCTTTTGAAAAAACATTTGTTAAGCTTGAATAATTGTTGAAGTTCTCCTGTTGGATCTTTCCTTTGCATAGAATTTCACTGTGAGCCAGTCACTTCACATTTTGAAGTTCCTGTCTCGGGAGGATAGCTCATGGGCAATGTGCTTGCCTTGGAAGTAAGAGGACGTGAGCAATAAAGTTTCAATCCACGGGTCACGCTTAGAAACCTCTGGGTATTAAGTGTGTTACAAATAACCAATTATAAATTATTATATAAATTGGATTTCAAGGAACTTACGCATACTCCGGCCACTCCTTCTTCTACTTCCACTGCTCTCAGTAGCTACCATATACTCCGGCCACTCCTTCTTCTACTTCCACTGCTCTCAGTAGCTACCACATACTCCGGCCACTCCTTCTTCTACTTCCACTGCTCTCAGTAGCTACCACATACTCCGGCCACTCCTTCTTCTACTTCCACTGCTCTCAGTAGCTACCACATACTCCGGCCACTCCTTCTTCTACTTCCACTGCTCTCAGTAGCTACCACATACTCCGGCCACTCCTTCTTCTACTTCCACTGCTCTCAGTAGCTACCACATACTCCGCCCACTCCTTCTTCTACTTCCACTGCTCTCAGTAGCTACCACATACTCTGGCCCCTCCTTCTTCTGCGCTTCCGTCTCGGCGGACCTGACACTCTTTGCAATGCAGTCAAATAAGCAAGAACACCATGAAGTCTCTGAGATCCTTACAGGCAAAGCTTAATAAGCAGTTCACTCCAGGAAGGGCGCATCTCAACCCATGTGGAAGAACTGGTTGTACCTTAAATGCTTGCCTGAGCACAGACGTGCACACGGATGCTCCCTGAAAATCAACACTGCAGATGAATGAGGTTGGCAAATGGTTCTCGGCTTCTCAAAATCTTTCAAATCCACCATACATACTTGAGCACACTTGTTTTTTTAATGAATCCAGGATCAATAGCCAATTCTTTATATAGCAAGCTATTCCAGTTACTGGGATATCCTTAATGAAGAGCGAACACTTCGATGGATTTGTTTTCCTTCCCAAGAAAGTGTTCGAGATGTTCTGCTCTTCTTGGCTGTTGATTGCCTTTCTGTAACCAAACATGCATTAGGATCAGCTCACGGTGCAGCCTCTTCTAATGTACACAGATGCCCATGTTAATATCATTGGTTCAAAGTTTTCTTTATTTTTTAACTGATTTTAAAAAATCCACCTTATTTCACTCCTTTGTAGATTGCAACAGTAATCCGGGTCTGGACCACGCTAGGAACAGTCAATGTGGTTGCCATGACTCCACTAGCCAATAGGTGCCATGCAATGCTAGAGGCTGACTTTTGGAAGGCTTTACCACTGAGGCCTTGCCTTTCTAGTTCCAAAGATTTTAGCATGAACCTTGATTTTCTAGCAGCAAGTAACTTATGAAATTGGCATCCTTCACAAACCCAAGTCGCCTTCATGTGTAGATATAGCGTCTCTGTTTTTTATTTATTTTATTGTGCGTTTGAAAGGCGCTTACACATGAAAAAACTGTGTTTAAAAGTGGCAATATAAGCTACTATCTATCTTCTCCTTGGAAGAAGGTCTCAGTAGACGTATTTCATTTTTCAATCATCATTCTGACTTCATCAAAGCTCTAAACTTCCCTCAGTGTTTTGGCTAGCTGCTTGAGCAGCACTTGAGGCCATCAATCAGAGATACTCTCAAGCATAAATTGCATAATTTGCACAATGTCTGAAAAGTCAGTTGAACCTAATTATCACGCTTCATATTTATCAAAGCAGCTCAAATCACAGTTTAGTCATTTTATATGTGCTCGCTTAATCATATGGCTCATGTTACTTTTAAGGGATAGAAAAAAAATGATTATGTACAATTTCAAAAGTAAAACATTAGGCGATTTACTTCGGACAGGGCCCATACTGTGTTATGTTGCACAGTGTTAGTACTAGGGAAAAATTGCCCCAGTGCAAGAATTGTACCTATCAATGCATGTTTGCACCAGGAATGACCTGGGAATTGACTCTGCAGAATGTTGCCCACCTTATAACGTCAGTAATAATCATATTTGAAAGATATCCGCCTATCCTACCTAAAGGTATTTTCCACAGTGTTTCAGATGCAAAGTTTGCTAGATGTTAAATTAAGTGTTGTCGCGTGCTGGAAGGACTGGAACATCATTCTACACGGCAAATGGAGCTCGAGGAGAAATTTGAAATCTGTAAGTTTGATGAATAACATCTCAAGGGGATCTTTACATCGACGAAGAGCTCGCCGCTCACACACAGCTCATCATTTTTAAACATACTCTCCATCTCCTCGTAAAGCATCACATGATGGCCACACATCGTTGAATCGGATGCCAAGGCGTATGTGACCATTGGATAGAGAGCGTTCCTCTTGACATTACGAAAGGAAGCCGGATCAAAAAGCAACAGCATTCGTTTGAGAAAGGAGTATATTCAATTCGCCTGAGGACCACTGCAGCCGTGTAGTCTATCCTCGCACGATGGGTTGGACCACCTGTGCAGCATGCTTGGATATCGATTTACTTTGTCTCTTTGAAGAAAGCCTCCTCCTCAGAGGCTCAATAGTGTTCTTTGGCGAAAGCAAAATAGATTGATCGGTCTCGGCAGGTGGTTTTGTTTTGCAATCATTCCTTGTAGTCGTGCTGGGCAGTGGGATTGTCTTTGAGAAAAGTAATACCCTGTCTTTAATGAATACCGAAGTAAACAGTTATATCAGAGGTGTGGGGGAAGGGGAACTCACTCAGAATTGGACAATTAGAAAAGAAAACATCTTATGCTAGCTTCGTCAAGAATACCTTTCAAAGAATATTTACGAATCTATAATGGTCAAATAAAATACAAACAGGCCAGTGACCTTTCTATATATGACTGTTTTGCAGTCGTTGTTGGGAATAGTTGAAGTTTTAAATTTGTTGGTTAAGATATTATTTATAGTAAGGATGCATTGCAATGCTGAATCTTTCAGATGCATTATATATCTAATTGCTATTAATAAATGAAAGGTTTGTTTGACCAAAGTATACACATCAGGTATTGCATGTATGTTGACTAGCACCCATTTGCATCATGCATATACCGTCCGGGATGTGATCTGGATCCTGAGGACCATGAGGATGACCACGTCAGGCCTTCTTTCTTCAGCGTCAGTGAGTAGCACCTATGCCTGTGAGAGACCTTGCCCGAGACAGGTGAAACAAGTGACGCAGCAGCACTTTAGTTTCATGAGTGATAGTGGAAAGGATATCTTGTACATAGGTCGGCAATGCCCTTACTTTATACAGAAACCAGCGTTGATACTGTTGCATTGGGTACATAGAAGACCCATACCTGGAGGCCTTGCATTCAATGCATCCAGCATTAATGTTATGATGTGTGTAACTCGATAAACAGAACCAAGTTTGCTGAGTATAATACTATGTAGCACGGACATAATCTGTGGGATGGGAAATGGCCTTAAAAAGCCCTAAAAACAGGTGTTTTTTTCAAATCCAACGTCCGCGAGAGTTGAGGGTTGATGAGGATGGAATGGGATATGGACTTTAAAAGCCCTAAAACAGGTGATGTGATGTTCACGAACACCCGGGATGTTCAGGGGCATTTATGCCTATTTCTGCATTACAGGGTTGGTGAAAAGCAGTTTTAGATGGCTTATAACTTTGGCACTGATCAATCAAACTGCATGCAATTTTGGAATGTCATTCCAGACCTGTCTCTTGTTCTGCATAAATGTGGTGCCATTTGACAAATCCGGATACAAGTTTGCAGAAACGATTTTAAACCTAGATATGAATGTTTTTCCAAAGTTTGGTGGGATTTTGTCAAGAGGGGGTACAATTAGAGGGGAGTCTCAACATTTGTAGATGGCTTATAACTTTGTGGCCGTTTGACGATTGTGAAGAAAAGTTTTCAGAAAGATTAAAGACCCAACCTTGAATGGTTGTGCAAAGTCTGAATAGATTTTGTCAAATGGGGGCTAAGTTATATGACTATTTTATGTTCTTTCATTTTGCCACTTTTCAAAAAATAAAACATGGACAGATTTGCAGCAAACTTGTGCAAGGAGCACTGGCAAGGACCTGAAAGCATGGTTTTTCAAATGTGTCTGTGTTTTATTTTTTGAAAAGTGTCATAATGTAGGTCCACAAAAATGATATACCTTTGGTGACTGAGGTATAACCTTAGGTCATGGGCAGTGGCCAGATTGTCCGGGCCATGGCCTATATGACCCGGGACAAGCTGGCTACTGGCCATGACCATGAGGGACTAGCAATGGGGTTAAAGTGGGCATGGACACCAGGGACCAGATATATGGTCAAGTCTTTTGAAATTCGGACAGGTTTGAATGGAAAAAGAAAATTCTGCTTGTGGGTACAGGTTGAAATGCTGGATGGGATTGCAGAAAATATGCACGAGGAGGTTCAGCAAGAACTTCAAAGCATGGTTTTGCAAATATGTCCTGTATTTTGTTTTTGTGAAAGTGTGAAAATGTAAGTACATAACATAGTGAAATAACATTGGTGTCTGGGCAATGGGCCTGGCCGTCAGCAAGTAGCCATGTGTTCTGTAATTTGCTTTTTGGAGCATCCGGCATGGGCAAAGCGGTAGCTTTGAATGGGAACAAATATTCTGCTTGCGGTTACAGCCTGCAGTGGTGGACTAGATTACAACAGACTTGCACGAAGAGCATTAGCAAGGACCTAAAAGCATGTTTTTGGAAATATGTCTTGTGTTTTATTTTTCCATAGTGTAAGAATGTAAGTAGACAAACTAGTGATATACATTTGGTGTCCGGGTAGGGGGCCTGCCCGTCGGCAAACACAAATGTGTACTCTCATTTGCTTATTGGGGAATGCGACATGGCCGAAGCCCTTGCCCCATGGATTTGGAGACTGGGCATGGTTGCAAGCCATGAGCACTGGCAATGGTTACATTACACGGGTATAGTGGACACTGAGCTAGGATGCAGGGTAGGTCCAGTGAATAATAGGGGCGGTTTGGTTGGGCTGGAGTTATGGAAGACCCATATGCCGTAGGCAGTAGAACAGTGATATGCATCCCCAGCATGCACTGCTGATAACGACAGACATAAGTATTTCTGGGGGGTTTCGGTTTTACTTGTAACCATAACGTCCCTTTAACAAAGTTTTGTCATAGGTATTTATTAGTTGCAACTTAACCATAACGTCTCTTTAACAATGTTTTTTCAGTGACGTTCATAGGTTTTTATTGGTGCAACTTAACCACAATGTTCTTTTAACATTTTTTCATTGAATATATATATATATATATATATATATATATATTTCCTGTAACTGAACTGCACCAACAGACATCGAACATTGGAAAACAATGATAAAAGGCTTTGGTCCCAACTGTAAATTGAGACACAAAACACGCATTGGGAAAGCTCCATGTTGTTGCTTGATGGAGTTCAGATTTGCTCGTAATTGATAACAAGCCACATAAGATGGCGCCAGCTTTTAAAGGTTTCCTTAAACACCCTTTGTTGAAAGAAGTCCTAACCTTAGTTTTAAGATCTGAAAACTAGCTGCATTTATAGCAATGATTATTTTCAGATCTTTAAACCAGGCAAGATTGAGGGATATCTATTGTGTTGCCTGTGCATGGCAGTTGCCTCCAATTTATGGTGGCTTTCACATTGCATGAAACGCCAGACAACGTGTACACGAGAATTTAGGAGCATTGTGTGAATTCATACTGAGTGTCCAAGAGAAAGCCACATAGACGGGGTAAGAACTCGCTTAAATACACGTCTTTGCCCATGCACAGGCCAGGCAGGTGCCAGCTGCTCATTTGATTCCATATTTTCAAAGTTCCTTGCTGTAGGTTCAATTGCTGATTCTCATTAATACCACTTATTTGCTGCACCAACTGCGCAATCATTGCTCGCACTGAAAGCAAGTGTGTGTACATAAATGAAATGTTGTTTCCCATCAAGAGTCAGAAAGCCAGGACCTCCTGAAATATGATGTAAAGTGTTGGGCCAGGAGGGTGCTTGTCTAAGGAGATACTTATCTCCCAAAAGGTATATTTCTGATGATTTTGGGGCTGTCATCGAAAAGAGAGGGCATCGAAATATCAAGGACCCCATAGGATCAGATGGACTACAAAGAGAGCGCACCCAGTGCTGTTCCACACTAAGTAAGGGAGATGAAAACTATGTCTGGGCGCGTTTGAGTTAGGGAAAAGCGGGGGCAGCTTCCTTGATCTTGGGCTATAAGGTTCTTCTACCCAACAGAGACTCTCCGGGGAAAATGGGGGATCACTGAAGTCTGTTACCCGATGAACACCAATGACTAGAGGACTGAGGATGAAATGCGTGTAGACGGAATGCTTGATCACAGTTCCTGCATTTAGTGAAACTGACTTCATCTTGAAGATGTTTGGGGATATGACTGACAACTAGAACAGATGTTAGCTACCAATATTCCTAAAATACTAGGAAACATTGTGGAGATAGGCTCACATTTCCAAGCTGTTATATATTGCTTTGTAGCAATAGGAATCTGTGAATAGTCCCACTCAGATTCTCTCATGGAAAAAGTGGGTTCCAATGTCTATCTGATCAAATATGATGACTGAAAGATTTCCTGAAATGCTTCTATTATTTATTATCGAACAGCTGCCCAAGAAATAAGACAGCATGTGCCGATATGTATGCATGCAATGTTTTAGTATAGCTCGCCAGCAACAGAGCGCTGTGCAAATGTGACAGTCGTTTGGGACCGTCCCCCATAATGACTTAAGCCTGAGAGGTGCAGATGCACAGCTGTGTGGGAGTCCTTCAAACAGTGACATGGTGGCCTTTGGCCAGCTTTGCATTGCTCTGATGCAAGGAGTGAAACAGCATCTAAACTTTGTACAGCCATATTTCTTTTTCCTGCAGGGTGGGCATTCACAGTAGAAAACGAGACAGTTTACGAAGCGCCACCTCACAATGTGTGTGGACTCCGCGGTCAAACCCTTGCATGCTGCTAGTGGACCCTGTTTTGTGAGTGTGAATACTTTACTGGGAGGACCAGCTTGATTACGTTGCCCTGGGTCATTGACTCCGATGGAGAAGCATGTTCCTTTGTGGGACACGAGGAATGACATTGTTCTGCTGTTCCTGCAGTGGCCAAGTCCTAGTGCTATAGAGAAATCCTTTGAAAAACGCACCTCTTTTACATATCCCTTTGTGGCTAAGGAGAATTTCTGCACCTTCTGTCACACCTGGAGAATGTCTTCGGACTATGCGATTCCATTAATTCCTAGACTATTCAAAAGAGAAGTGTATTACATCTAGGGTCCTGTGCATTCTGTATAGAGCTCTGCACAATGCTGGCCCTCCTTTCCTATGCTGAATGCACACTCCATGTCCTCCAAAGAGACCACTCAGATCCTGCACGAGCAACGTCCCAGGGTCCCTTGGCTCAGACAAGCGTACAATCAATGTGGGCACCTCATAGCCCAAAGAGACCACTCATATCCTGCACAAGCAACTACCTATGGTACCCTGGCTCAGACAAGCCTGCGATTAATATGACACCATATACCGCAAAGGAGGACTGAGATGTAGCACAAGCAACAGTGCGCATGGCCCCTAGGCTCAGAAAAACCTACAATCAATATTAGTTAATGAATCTTGTATACATGCTTCATGCCGGGGAACATGATTCAAACCTGTGTTGCTCTCCATTGTCTTGCTTCCAACATGAACATTTTTCCCCTGAGCTATCCCCCCCCCAATATATGTAATGCAGACAACATGGGGAGCAATCAGATACAGCACGAGCAACTACCCACAGTCATTTAGCTCCAAAAAGCTCATGATAAATGCAGACACCATTTACCCCCTAGAGACCACTCAGACCGAGCACGAGCAACTGCCCATGGTCACTTGGCTGAAACAAGCAGGAATGAAAGGCTGGCAACCCTGCTCTGGGATTCTCGTGCACAACTCTTGAGAAGCATTAAAGCCCAGTTTCTCTTTCATTAACAGTGTTGTAAATGGACACAATTTACTCAGGAGGATGAGTGGCATGATCAGAGTGTGTGGGGAGGGGGGGGGGGCTGAGCCAGGCTGAACAGTGGCTCGTCTCCTCATGCAACTCAATCAAATGCAGCTGTGTTGCACCTGCAAGAGGGATAACTCCTCGTGATTTGCATAAAAACAAAGAGCATGTTGGGAACATGAGAAAAATCACAGCATTTTATATTTGAAAGCCTTCTGACCAAGGAATGCAAACGACGCTCTCCGCTTTCTTCCTGGTTCTTGTTTGTGCTACATGGGAGCTGAAGCGCTGGGAGGAAACTTCAGGAACGGGGCAGAAGGTAAGTTCATTTGAATTTGAGCAAGTACCCTTGTATGCTTGTGTTGTGTGTAATGTGTGAGTGTATGATGATGGGTGCGTCTGTGAATGAGCGAGTCCAGGCTGTGTGGGAATGTTGTGTCAATGTGTTTGTGCATGTGTTTGTGCTGGTCCGGGGAGATGATTTTGGTGGGTGGGAGAGGGAAGGGGGTTTGTGCAACGACTACATTTTAAAAATGCCTTTGTTGCATAACCCCCCTCCACTCGGGCCAAAATCATCTCCCCATGCGAGGCACTGGAGGGCCCAGGGGGGTTCTTTTGGTAAACATCTATGATAGAAGCCTAGTAAAAATACCACGCCTACCCCTGGGCCACCCAGTGCCTTGCATACACACATAACCACTTTGATTGTGTGTGTGAGGCACCGGGGGGGGGCGACACGGGGTAGGCATGGCATATTCATACTGGGCATCTATGATAGATGCCTAGTAAAAATACCATGCCTACCCCTGGGCCACCTAGTGCCTTGCATACACACATAGCCACTTTGATTGTGTGTGTGAGGCACCGGGGGGCCATGGGGTAGGCATGGCATATTCATACTGGGCATATATGATAGATGCCTAGTATAACATACCCTGCCTGCTCCCTGGGCTCCCAGCGCTGCTCATACACACATAATCACATTGAGCTGTGTGTGCGTGAGGTACTGGGGGCCCAGATGGGAGGCATATCATGCTTGCCCCCTAGGGTCCCCAGCACTTCACAGCACACTTAATCACATTGATTGTGTGCATGTGAGGCGCTTGGGGGGCACAGGGGGAAGGCATGACATTTTTTACTTGCATATATGATAGGTGCCTAGTATAAAATAGCATGCCTGCCCCCCTAGGGCCCTAGCGCCTTGCATGCACACATAATTGATTATCTGATCTGCGCATGTGAGTTGCTGCAGGGCAGGGGGAAGGCATGCCCTATTTAATGGGTATCTGTGAAAGAGGACCAGTAAAAACTGCCATCCCTGCACCCTGGCCCCCAGCGCCTCACACACACATACTTGCTTATGCGTTCCTTTGAGGCACTGGGGGACCCAAGGGGCAGGCATGGCAGTTTTTACTGAGCATCTATGCCCAGTAAAATTGCTGTGAAAGTCCAATGGGACCCCAGTGCCTTGCACACATAATCTTCCCCCTCCTCCCCCCAGCACTTCATACACACATAATGACATTCATAATAAATGTGGCTATGTGTGTGTGCGAAGTGCTGCTGGGAGTCTCTGCTGGGAGTCTAGGGGGCAGGAATGGCATTTTGATAGTGGGCATCTATGATTAAGCAAGCATGATAAGTGCTACTGAATGGCTAGACTTGCATTTTGATGCAGCCAGTCTATCAATTCCTTACTGTGGCATGACATTTTGTATTGGCAACTTTGATAAAGCAAGCATGTTAAATGTTATTATGTGGCTAGACTGGCATTTTGATGCAGCCAGTTTGGACATGTTTTCATATTGTGGCATGACATTTTTAATGGTAAAGCCAACTGGAGTATGTTCTTATGTGGGGATACTGCTATATATTGGTGGAACAAGCATGGATATGTGTTCTTATAGTATCATTACTGGCATTACCCACAAAGCAAACGTGAGTATGTTCTTATATGGGAATGCTGTAAAGGCTGGCATATATTGGTGCAGACAGCATGGACATGTATGGAAATGTATGGGCACATCCAGGCTGAAAATTGTTTTTATTTTGGCATATATTGGTGCTAAAGGTATCAAGAAAATGTTTTGGCAAAATGCTCCTGTGCACTGTTGGGGACCTGTATCTATTCGATTTTTTACCCTACAAAACCAATTCCAAACTGTGTGGTTATTTACTCAAATTTTCAAAAAAGTGTGCTGTAAAATGCAACATTGTAACACATTCTTTTAAAAAAACGTTCTTCCCTCGAGCACCCCTTTGTTGGTTTGGGCTCCCTCGCCACGCTTGGTCCCGATGGCATGTTTGGGGGATATATTTACGGCCATCCAATTAAAAAATTTACCAGCCGCCACTTCTCTTACGAAGTGATTTTTAATGGTGGGAACAGATTATGCTGTTTTTGAGTTTCGGGTTTTACTTCAGCAATTCTAAGGCCACTGGACCTATTCTGAACTATCTTTTGTAACCCCCTCGCTTCAGAATTTCACTCCGATATCGTTTCATTTTCCCTCCCTTTTGTAGAATACTATTCTTCATTTTGCACCCCGTGCTACTCTTCCATATGTAGGCCGTTTGTAGCATTTACTGCCAGTGTATATTTTGAATCTGCTATAAAATCTGCATAATCTTCGTCTCTGTGTTCCCAAAAATTCCATAAATAAGAAATACAAATTTGTAAGTGTAAATTTCCCCTACCAGTACTGTTAATTACTGGGGTTGAGAATTAAGCAAATTGTAAGCCATATTCTGAACACTACTGCTGTTGTTAACGTGGGCAAACCTTTCCTATTTCACAGAGAGGGAGAGAGCAGCATTTTTCGGGGCCAGTGATTTCCCGCTTTCCCAGCCATGGCTCTCGGGAGATGAGCATAAAGCCACCTGCAGACACTCACTCATTACCCTAGTCTCTGATGATGGGCACAAGGCCACTGCAGACCAAGGCCACGGCCGCAGATCCAGTGGAGTAACTTTTCTGAAAATGTTGGGGGGTGGGGGTAGGGGACATGACATCTACATGAAAGGGGCCCCTGCCAAATGAGTGGGACAAAATGGTGTGCCACAGATGTTCCCTTGTCCTCCCTCACCCCTACAATTACGCCCATGCTCAGGTCAAACCTGGATCCTGGTGCATAACACTTGCAATTTTAAGAATGGGGGAGGGGTGGGAAGAAGAAATGGAGCAAAAATATAGGTAAAACCGATCAGCCACGAGGGGATAAAAGAAATTATAAATCCACCTGTGGCAAATGGAGTGCTGAAGAAATAGGTCACTGAAAATAATGTACTGCCACAGGGTATTTTACAAACATTTTATATGTTTTAATTAACAGAGTTGTAATTAGCAGATCTCATTTTCATCCCAACATAGCGGGATCTCAATTAATGGTGTTTTTTCACGAAATGGCAATTCTCATGAAGTAGTCATTTATTTATTTCATTTTATTTCTTTGCATTTTTAAAGTGCTCACACAGCCCGGGGGCATCGAGGCGCTGTTACAGGAATATGTTTCTTAGTTGTGTATTTATGACGTGCTTAATACCCAGAGGTTTCTAAGCGCAGACCCGGGGATCGGACCTGTGTTGCTTAGTGTCGTCTTGGTTCCAAGGCGAGCCCGTTGCCGCTGAGCTATCCTCCCGTGTCATGCGCCATGCCCATCAGAATAGTGTGCATTAGGCGCATTGCTTACTAAGGAAAGCTTTCCCACGTGGAGAGAAGACACACAGTATTGACCTCATACATCTGACAAATTTAACATAACTTAGCTGCAAGCTATAATTAGATTTTGAAAAATGTATGCATTATTGATAATGTGAATATTTTCAGTGCACATTTTAGCTTAGTATCCATCTCCTAAAAGAAATATCACCCAGCTAAATATTCTCTTATTGTGCAGAGGCTCACACACCCATTACATTGGGAATCTTTCACGGGCTTGGCCAAATTGTCCTTGAATTACTCAAATCTGATGCTAATGAAAAAAACAAACGACCTATACTTCCAAAAATAGTGCGCTATTTATGTATTAACTAAGTAACATTCATATGTGTTTACCAATAGAATGTACATGCTCCTTGCATATATCCTTTATTACAAAGGTTCATATTCATAATTTAAAAAAGATAGAAGCTAATATTGGCCCTACAATTAGGCATACAAAGCTGCCACTATTGGTTAAAATCGTGCACAGCTTAAATCAACACTGTTATCACGATTATATCGCAGTGTTCAAGAAATCCTGGCCAAATTATATTGTACAGCTCAAACTTCCAATGCAATTAGTGTTTCACAACCCTTCTCTAGAAGAGGTGTCTAGATGTCCCGACATGTTTCATTCCCCTAGGTAAACGAGGGGCCTTCTTCAGGTGTAGGCAGATAAACAGAGGTGTACATTAAACATGTGATTGTCATAATTACAACAGGATAAAGCAGAACAAACTGTGTTAAGCATATCCAAATTAAATTGGTTTTGACTGATACGTGAGTTATCTTGTTCTGTCAGTGCAACACAGCTGTCTGCTGGCCACCACAAAGTCCTAGCTCCCCAGTTTGAGAAAATGATATCATGAGATCCAACCAGGGGCGTTGATAGGAGGGGTGGGGCTGTTGGGGGTATAGCCCCATTTGGTTGTAGGCCTCAATAGAAGCTCAGGGGCTACAACTAAAAGGCTAGCTAGTCCCGAGTGCTGACAATCACATTAGGGTAGCACCAGATCGTTTCCAGAGCTAGCAACACCCCTGGATTCAACAAAGCAAAAAAGCTGACTAGACGGGTGACATCACTTTCTTTTGAGTGTCTATAGTTGTCTTGCCATAATGTGTTCCAGGAGTACAAATGGTCGCTAACAATAAGACGAGTCATTGTCGTGGCGATTTTGATTCCTTTGGGTATTGCTGTAGTGACATGAATCATTGGTCAAAGAGCAAGTCCACAGCCCACTCAGAGATAGCACAAGTTCGTTCCAGACATTGGTTCCAAATTGAGGATCATGATAACTTTCTAGGCAATGCCGGTAGTGCAGCAATTTCAGGCTTACTGCTGCAACCTTTCAACAGAAATGGATGATATTTTGGAAGTATAATGTGCACAAAACATCTAACATTGCTTGTATGTGCGCCCACGCTGCTACGCCCTGCTCTCTCAGATATTGCAACAATCTGCGATTGATAGTTTATTCTTGCATCTGTGTACCTAACTGAAGATAGCCTTGAAGCGAACACTGTAAAACAAGCGTCTGCATCTTCAGAAGTTTTGGACTACAACTCCCATGATTCCACCGAGTTGGCTAAGCTGTCTAGGCCTGATGGGAGTAGTAGTCCGAAGCCAAAGGCGAGCCAACAATTGCATACTTGTAAACGATTCTAAGTTTGGAATACATTTTGGAATTTGGCCTTCAGGACAGAATCAATATGCGTTGAATACATTTTACACACTGTAAGTGCATTTAATTGTTATTTTATAAACAGTATCTAAATACACACCAATCATAACCTGTGTCCTTAAAGGAGATTGCAGAATTCGTTCTATTGAGCACATGGTGCCAGAGAGATCCACACATTCGGAAGATTGTGTGAGGAGGTGGGACACCAAAGGATCGCCATCAGCCCCTCTTTACAATTGACTAACATGGGAAGCAAAGCCATGGAATGTGGGTGAACCTTGCCCCCACCCATCCGGTGTGGCTCATCAAACCACAGATTATTGCCATTTTTCAGAAGTGGTGTCCATGTGTCCGTTTTCATTCATGCTGAAGCTGGAATGCATCTTTGCATTGTCAGCAGGTTATAAATCACTACACAACGTGCCTTCCACACCCTACAAACCAACAGCTAAATAAATAAATGAACTTGTAGGTCAACGTTTTCCTTTTCTACGTATGGTCGGCCATGAGTGCTTCATGCAATCCTCTGTCTTGGCCTCCTACCTTTCGCCGCTCCTCTGCCGCCTCCAGCTTCTTCTGGATCTCCTCCAGGGAGAGGTCTTTCTTCTTTGGGGAGGCCAGGGTTCGAGGGGCTTCCGAGACAGGTGATGGTGGCTTTAGAATCAGTTCAAAGGCCTGGCCTGAGGCTCGTTTGTTGAGCTGTTTCACTTCCATATCTGATGAATGAAGGTTTGAAATAACACATGTAATATTTCATATCGTAGGACATACATGCCTAAGAGGTAATGTAACAATAACAGTTTTCATAGGAGAGGAAGACATGGTCATGAATGCGCTTCCATTGAGATCACATTAGTCTTATTATACACGATAGAAAATGTGGAATGAAACATGTTGGCCGTTTTAACACCGCCCCATTTGATACTACACGTGGCTACATTGTAAAAGTATAGGGCATTGCCATGACCCAATAGGAGACACGGTATATGTACAAACATTCCACAACATGTGACTTTACATTCCGAATGTATAGTATGCTCTGGTCATACAAATAGGTACGTGTACACAATAGTGAGTAGCTGTCAACTTTGTTTTAAGTTGTGAATGTGTGCCTGAACATGTATGTTGTAAACAGTACCATGTAAGCCTCCAACTGCCTCTGCGTGGTGAAAGAACTGATTTATTTCCTTCCTTCCTTCCTTCCTTCCTTCCTTCCTTCCTTCCTTCCTTCCTTCCTTCCTTCCTTCCTTCCTTCCTTCCTTCCTTCCTTCCTTCCTTCCTTCCTTCCTTCCTTCCTTCCTTCCTTCCTTCCTTCCTTCCTTCCTTCCTTCCTTCCTTCCTTCCTTCCTTCCTTCCTTCCTTCCTTCCTCCCTTCCTTCCTTCCTTCCTTCCTCCCCCCTCCCTTCCTTCCTTCCTTCCTTCCTTCCTCCCTCCCTCCCTCCCTCCCTTCCTTCCTTCGTTCCTTCCTTCCTTCCTTCCTCTTTTTCTTTAATTTATTTAATTCCCTGACTCTTTTACACCCACCTAGCTCCTGCCACCTAAAATACCCAGTTTGTAGATGGCCAGTTATGTATGACCTTGGAGGTAAATGTCTCAACGATGCAGAGAGGCAATATTCTGGGGTGCTTTTATGTGTTTATATTTGATAGACCAAATATGCCCTCTCTAACTCTGCTGCCCAAGACACATTCCTGGGCGTGCATGGTTAAACGGTTGGCCCAGGCAGTATGAAATAGAACCTCTCTACACGTGGATGTCATTTCACGCAATGCCTTCTACGCCTGCAGCCTCAGTGTGCAGTGGGACTGCTATGAGTGAATGTATAATTCACTTTGTAAGCATTGATGCCAAATTGAAGATTGTTTTCTTCATGGACATGAAGACACACCAAAAGTGATTTACTTGCTAGTCTTGCGCTATACGAATACCCTATATTTGTAAAATAAAATTGAGAAACCCAGACACTAGGTTGGCATATTCGATTTTGAAATCTACAGTTACACAAGGACAAAATAGCAGCCCGAGTCACATGAGAGCAAGGTTTCACAGATGCAATAAAGGAAAGTTTTCCAAATCATTACCACCTTGGGTGGGGGGGGGGGGAGCAGTCAATAAGGTCCTTGGTTCGCGGGCTGACACTGCTGATCTCAGACCACGTTCCATAGAACCCGCAGGCTGCCTCCGCCTCCCTGGACCGCCATCTTCTCCCCATTCTCCATTCCCCTGTTCCCCCTTTTTTATTTTATATCCCAAACTCCCCTCCCCAGCCCGACTTACCTGATTGTGGTGGCATCACCGCCTGCCGCTGCTTCTCGCCATCTCCCTTTGCCGACCGCAATGGAAATGGAAGAGGGGCTCCATAAGTAGCCCCGCCATCCATCCATGTGGTGTTTTTTCTATGAATTAATGGGGTACCACGAGGAAAAAGATCTTGCTATCGGCACCCCAAATTACTGCTTTGGTAACCCGGGGTGCTAATGGCGCAAGTAACCCGTTCCATGTGCTATACCAAGGGGTAACATCCCGGTGCCCTCGTTAAACGCACTCGCTTCGCTCATGCTTTTAACTTGGACTGGCTTACTAACGGCATATTATATTGAAAAACATTTGAACAGCAAAAAGTGGGAGCCTGACTGTCATAAAAGAGCTGGAACATAAGCATACAGAGGGTGATGTAGCACACATGTGAAAGGGACAGAAGACTGCAGCTTTAGGTTCCCCGATAAAGATGTCAGTCAATGTGACAGTTCAATGGATATGTACACACATATATACATTGCACACTCTGATAGTATATCGCTCAGGAGGGACGATTGGCATGCACTGCCACAAAACGTGGCCCGAGCTACCAGATGACTATGACCCAAGACACCCCAGCAATTGACCGGCAAAAGTGAGAAGTACGCCCGGATAGAGGAGCCAAAATTCATGCAATGACACAATAACTGGTGAGGGAGAAAGAGCTTTACTGCTCCTGGACAAATATGGTGGCTACATATTTGACTTTGTAATTCACGATCGCTGTCAATGATTTTGTGTGATATAATTCATTAATAAGTCATATGAAACATTAAAGGTGGAATAACAAAAGGGATTTCCGAATAAAGTCAGTTTAAAAACAATTAGTTTAATAATATATAGGTGATTGTTTACTTACTTCTTTATTTTGATCATGGATCCCAGAGTGGAGTGAAAAATAAGTACTTTTTGGAGTATCAGTAAGTTCACATTTGTGGTGCGTGTTGTGTGTGGGTCTAGTGCTGGGATGCGAGAGAGCGTCATAATTCTGATCAAAATGTCTTTGACTGACTTTAATTCACTTTTGTGACAAGGGCATTTGATGGACAGTATTTAGGATTGTTGACCACTTCCACAACAAATACTTCAGCTACAATCCATGATTAGTAACCGTGCCCAAGACCTAATCTGTACCAGTAACTTTGCAACGCATAAGCAGGTCCAAGGCAGGGCTTTCAAAGCCTGGCTGCGTTTTTAATTGTCAGCCACGGAGAGTCCAACATAAGCACAACACACTTCAGCCACAATCATTCCATTCCATTTCCATTTTTTCTATTTTTAATATTGGTACAGCCCACCATACCCTACATTGGCTCCTTGACCCTAGGAAATGATGACCAGACACAGTGAATCTGTGGACGTGAGACCACCAACAACAAACCTACAGCCTGGGGCAACAGAGGCGTTGCTACGGGGGGCTAAGGGGTCTATAGCCCCTGGTCTTTTGGCTGTAGCCCCGAATAGAATCTCAGGAGCTACAGCCAAAAGGCTAGCTAGCCCCTGGTCCCATTCATTACGGCCTTCATCAACTCCTCCTTTTAAACATGTATTGTCCCGGACAACCTTAAGGACGCATGGGTGATCCCATTACTCAAAAAACCTTCCCTTGACCCAAGTATACCTACCAACTTCCGACCGATCACTACAGTACCGTTTTTGCTTAAGATACTGGACCGCGCAGCTTACATTCAGATACAAAACTACCTGGAATCCAACAATCTGCTAGGTCTACGACAATCCGGATTTCGGCCCAGACACTGGACCGAAACTGCTCTAATAGACCTAAAAACCCAGATCGAAGTATTGAAGGACAAGGGCAAATTAGCAATGCTATTACTCCTCGACCTCTCCGCCGCATTTGATTTGGTCAACCACCAGATCCTTTGCCGGCACCTCCACTCTGCTGCCAACTTCTCCTCCTCCGCTGCTGCATGGATCAAATCCATTTTGAGCAACAGATCCATGAGGGTCTTTGCACCATCCGCAGCTGCGGACCCCTCCCCTATACACTGCGGCGTACCTCAGGGTTCTTGCGTGTCACCTACACTTTACAACATCTTTATGAAACCACTCTTTGATGTGCTTGACTATCTGGGTGTCTCCTACACTAACTATGCGGATGACACCCAGATACTCATTCCAATCTCAGGTGATTATCTAGCTGACACCAAGGCCATCAATGACGTCTACCTGGTCATCCAAGCCTGGATGGCCCAACACCAGCTATGTCTAAATGACGATAAGACGGAGCTCCTTATCCTGGGTACCACACAACGCCTGATCAAACTGGAGCCATCCTATCAGTTATTCACCATAGACGGTAATACCATACGAGTCTCAAAAGACACCAAAACGTTAGGCTTTTACCTTGACTCCACCCTATCCTTATCCAGACAAATAAACACAGTTAGGTCTGCTTCTGCTTACACGTGCAAACTTATTGCAGCCTGCAGACCGTTTCTTACCACCCCCAACAGTGTCACACTAGCTAGAACCCTCATTAAGGCAAACATTGATTATTGCAGTGCTCTTTACTTAGGTACCAGCCAAGAGAACTTGAGCAAACTCCAAACTACCCAGAATAATGCCATTTGAGCGACCTTGAACATCCCCCGCAACCACCACATTTCAGAAGCCAGAACCAACTTAAAGTGGTTACCTGTCAAACAGAGAATCTCCTTAAAAACACTTGCCTTAACGCACAAATGCCTGGCCAACAAAGCCCCGATCTATCTCTGTAGTCGGTTATCTCGCCACTCTACCGCCCGACCACTAAGAACTGCCCAGACTCATTGTCTATCGATCCCCAGGTTTAAGCTTCAAAAAGCAGGGGGCACCAGCTTCCCTGTCCTAGCCTCTAAACTATGGAACACCCTCCCTGCCACTATCAGAGCTGAAGATTCTTTGAACACCTTTAAGACCAAAACCAAATCTTGGCTCTTTGATCAGCAATAAGACATGCTTGGCGTCTGCCTCACATACTTTGGTCCGCTTCCTCTGATACTATTTCTGGCCTGCTACCGCTGTACTGTTATTGTACTCCGTAGGGTATAACCTCTGTTTATTCCTAGTGGCTCTGTAATCTTTGTAATATTTGTAATTAGAAAGATGGTTTAATATGCTGTTACTGTACATTTTTGTTATGTAATTTTATTGTCTGTATTTTTTTTCTGCAACTTTGTACAAATTGCGCCCTGATGCCCCCGGGCCTGATGGTTTGCGCGTTATAAATAAACAAAATACAAATACAAATACAAACCGTTCCAACATTAGCATAGCCCCGGGTCTTTTCCAGACCTAGCAGCACCCCTGCTGGGCAACATTGCATAATGTCATGCAGTGGTAGTCAGCTCATGCGGCAAATTCTCCTCTTTGTACAGTCTAATTGTGGAAACATTTTTTTTTGTCTTGGTTGGTCCAAATGTTCAAAAACATCTGCACCCTGTAGCAAAATTGCTCGGCACAGCTCCAAATGGCGTAACACGGTCCCAGGTTGCTGTAGAAACGTTAAGTGGGCCTTGATTTGGAAGGTGTTTCTTGGTATCAGTTGAGGAACTCCACGCAGAGAATGTACATTCTGTGAGGCGGGGAGCAGGAGCGAGAGGGCTGTGCGCTTACCCCACTTCTCTGTGTACTCTTCATTAATGAAATGGCTTTAGAAATGGCAGTCTCCAGCGGCGACGCTCCGAAGCGTAATGGGGAAAATATAGGGTGCCAGCGTTTCACAGACGATGCAACACTGATTACAAAAAACAACACCCTCTGGATTGCAAAGCCAGCTGTACTGATTCAGTGACTTCTGTAAAATTAAAGGACTGCCCCAAATGTCCAAAAACCAGAATGCATGCAGGTTCCAAGCTTGAAGGTGTCCTGTTTTTGGTGTACTTAGGCATCAGGGTTAGTCATCATATTTGTTGCCCCAATGAAGTATGTTAGAGTGATTTATTCCTCAAAAGGCGGGGAGCTGAGTTACAATGCTTTTCTCCAGCAATTATGCGGGGGAGCGATTACCCCAATGCTGGAAGGCTATCATGCCCAAGTACAGACCACCGTTCTTTGTTGGGCAGAGCTATGGGGCCATGCCAATGTCTAGAAGCTCATTGTAAGAGAACATTTGTTTTTAAAGTAAGTGATCACATAGCCTAGGGGTACCTAACATTCCCTTAAAACTAGAACTCGGCCACGAAGGCACAGACTAGGAAATAACACATAAAACGCTCCTTTATTGGCGAGCCTTAAGGGATGTTGTTGGTTTGTCTTGTCAGAGGCCAATGCATGGCCGTGGGCCCGTGGCTTAATAATGTGAAGTACAACAAGTTAAGCTAACATATTTATGGGAAACGCTCCTCCCCCAGGATTGATTGCAACAGTAAGGGTGAGGGTAAGGGTGACGTAAAACGTGCGTAGGCGGACTAGGCAGAAAGTGACCTGGTGGCCCACTATTGTGGGAGTCCCATGCTCCAGGCCTATTTAGAGATACACATGTCACAGGGATATGCTGATTATTCACCACACATCCCTGCATGTGAAATTCTGTTTAGGCATATGGTCTTAGCCAGCAAAATTGGAGAGGCGAGAGTCAGAGATAGCTGGCAGTTTTGTGTAGACAAGAGGTTGCATACGCTCCCTTTCTTAGTTTTATTTTGTGCAGGCATACATGGATTTTAGATGCAGCTGAATAAAAGCGTGCTTTGATGAAAATTGGAAAAGGATCTACAAAGGAGGCCTTCTTAACTATGTTGGTTGGATAGCTCAGGGGCAAAGTGCTCGCCTTGAAAGCAAGAGAACATGAAGCACTCCAGGTTCGATGCCGGGTCCGCGCTTGGAAACCTCTGGGTATTAATCGTGTTATAAATAACCTATCATATCATGTGAATTTTCCATCAATAATTACATCAATAGATCGTGGGCTCGGCGAGAAATTGTTTGCAGCATCTTGACCAGTGTTCCAGTAACAATAATATTACCACTGCATTGGACACTGGATGTGCTTTTCTTTTTTTATTTCTTGTGCATTATATTTCTGTTGTAACGAGAGACCACATTTTTATTTTAAAAACATAATAACGCTGCTGTTATAATGTGATGGATTTTTGCCATATGATGATGGACTATATTTGGATATTTTGCTGCATTTTACGGTCTCTGATGGACCTAATCCTGCATTTGTAGAAAACAGTGGTTTTCGTGTTGATATAATGTGATGGGTTCCTTTGTTTTTTTCTTGATTTCATGTCAATGATCTGTTGATTTTATGGATTGAAGCCCGAAATAAACTATTGTTTGATTTGAAACTCAGATTTGTTGATTGTCTGACAAACATCTTCTTTACCTGTTCGCCTGTCTCAGTCCGTGATTGAAATGTGGGTATGCATCTTCAGGCACGCAAAGTGTATTTTTGCATTGCAAAGTCTGGGCAAAATCAGTGTGCAGTCCTTTTTGCAGTTCAAAATGACTTTGCCCGGACTTTGCACAGTTCCATGAATCAGGGTTTCTGTCGGCAGTGCAAAGTCACTTTTCAGCAGTGCAAAGTCACTTTGAACCGGGCAAATATTCCTTGACTCAGGCCCACAGAGTATACCTGTCTGAGCCTGTTTGAGGCGGTTGGGGTGTTTGGCATTTAGAGGAGTATCGACTGTGGCTCCACTAACTCCAGAGATATGGTCAGCATTATAGCATTGTGGAGGGCTGCCCCTCCTGACACTTTAGCTCATATCTGTCCGTCAGGCAGATATGCTCCATGTATGTGTGAGGCTGTATAAAAATGAAGAGTAGAGCTAAAGCCCTGGAATCTAAATGATGTAAACACTAATCCAAGGAGACTAAGGTAACATACATAGCTTGTCCCACTACCATCAAGGTATCTAACAAGCTTAAAAACAGTTAACCACAACTAGAATTAGTGATACCATCAACAAAGGCAGCGCCTTATTGAAAATTATTTAGATCCTATGTCTCCTACGTCCTCCTCCAGAGCTCTAACAACTTCTTTTGAGCTCTTCAATTCCCTTCAAAATATTTTCTTAGAGAAAGTCTATGTAATAAGGGATCTTTTCACTGCAACAGCTACCCATGTAAAACGTCTGTAACCATTGACTCCAATGAGCCTCTTTTATCGATTTTATTTTCTTTATTACCGCTTCTTGTGGGACCTTCCTTCTCCGAGGCAGATCAAATAAGTGCGTCAGCTATTCAGTGTTTATATCACTCAGATTATTAACTTCATCTTTGAAAAGCATGATTTTCCAGATAGCCTTAAAAATGCTTTGATTCATAGATTAATCAAAACACAATGGCCCTCATTAGGACCTTGGCGGAGGACCATGGCGCTATTAGCACCATGGTCCATGGCGCTAAGCTGCCAACTCCGCCATGGGGGTTCGCGGACTTACCGCCCCATTCCGAGGTTGGCGGGGCGGTAAGTCCCCAATCCCCATTTACCCTTCCCCATTCCCATTTCTGGCCCCATAGGGCATAATGGGAGTGGGGAAGGCGTTAATTACGCCACCGTAAATTACGGTGGCGTAATTAACAACAAGGTCCCTTAGCGCCATGGATTTTAACGCCTGCTAAAAGCAGGCATTAAAATCACCATGGCGCTAAGGGAACTCGTACTCAGGCGGTAAGGGGCGCCATGGTTTACGCCGGCGTAAACCCCTTACCGCCTGGGTCCTAATGAGGCCCAATATCTTGACCCTCCCATTCTTGCTAACTACTGGCCAATAGCCAGCATTTCTTTGCTGTCCAAGCGCCTGGAATCTTTCGCCGCACCTTAGATTCAGGAAGTGTACTAGCAAATACTCTTCTTGATGTCTATCTATCAGACTTTTGTTCCGATAATGAAACTGAACCCTCTTTCATCCATCTGGAACAATTTCCTTGAGAAGTCACAAAAAGGACAAGGTACCCCGATCTGTAGGCTAGATCTCTTGGTAGCCTTCGATATTGCTGCCCATGGAACCCTAATCAGTAGATTAGTTGTATGTTTCACTGAAGGGGGGGACAGTGCCTGGCTTTCAGCCTTCCTGTCTGGGAGATCCCAATAGGTGGTTATCAGTCTGTGTTGTGCATCTTCCTATAGCATCCATTGTGGAGTTCCTTGATCTATGTCCTTCTTTTTAATGCACATATGCACCCTCTCTTTAACATCATCACAGTGAATGCCATCGGGTATCAGTCATAGGCTGATGATACTTAGCTCATTCTGAAACTTGGATACCCTCCACTGCAGATCCATCATCTGAACATCTACGTGGCTCCGGATGAATGAGTTGAAGAGTCTTGGCCATCAGATGATTAACAACTAACTTATTCTGGTTATTAAGTTGCTGAATATCTTGGCGGGAGTGTCTATATTTGTGTCCAGTCAGAAACTTTGGGTCTTTTGAAACTCCTATGTCTCTTCTCCTTCATATTCATCAAAATGAAGATCCGTCAGCCGTGATTAACCCCTGCCTAGAATAGTGCAATTAACTTGTAACAGTTCTGAATAATTCTTCTATTAACAAACAGATTGCCTGAGTTAGACCTGTATTGCTCTCAAAGGATATAACGACATGTCTGTTGGTCAGAGATCCCTTTTCTGTCTCAGTTTTAAGAATCCTCATACATCAATCCTAACTGCCTTTACGGCCAAGAACCACCATTTCTTCAAAACCTCATTCATGGTTATCCTTCTGCCCATCCTCTAAAACCGGCACAAGAAAATCCTCAATATATTCGTAGAATGTGATGTGCCCCAAATGGGGATCGTTGGCTTACCCTTTTGTGTTCCAGCCAAAGGATGACTTTTCCCTAAAAACCTCAGTGGGGAGCCCAATCATTTTCAGTTGAGGCGGATCCTTAAGACTTATTTTCGAAAAGTCAGCAGTGAATGTTCACTCACTCGCTCATGTGCTGCATTTATGAATAGATATGCAGCCTTCACAGATTAACCCGATCACTGATGATCTGCTCCGATCTGGAACAAGAACATTAAAACAAAAGTGCTTTGAAACCACCTTGCAAAGTGTTTACTATATGTTGGCTGCATTGGAATGTGCAAATATGCATCCATCATATTGATACTAGTCAAGTAGCCACTGCTTTATAATAATTGAATCACTTCTTGAAGTATTCTCATTCTGAATCAGTATTTTCCCCATTTGTTTACTGCGCTCACATCCCGAATGGCTCTTAGTGTGCTTGTACTCTTTTGGGGGCTGAACCCTTTTCTATGGGCCTGTTTCATATTAGCGCCTTGAGCTCTTCGAACAGAGGTGGCAGATGTTCTGTCCTTACTCTTCTGTTGCTTGCAAGTATCTCCTTTGATGGTTGATAAAAGTCTGCCACTTGTTGGAGATCGGAATGGCGCTCCTCTGTCAGAGCTGTGTGAATGCTGCCTGGACCATGAGAGCTCACTGTCCAGATGGGGAAATACAAGATAGACGCCAGTGAAATATTGTATTTACAACACTCAATGGAATCCTAATTTATAATCCTTCACACAAGCCTGGTGGAAGACATAAGGTTGCCCCCTCAGACAAAAGACAAAGAGAGATTTTGCGCTTTCCTGTGGCTGGTGGAATATTATCCATAGTTTTGGGGAGGAAGGATGGCTCAGGGGCAACGTGTTTGTCTTGGAAACAAGACAACACAGTGCAACACAGGTTTTAATCCCGATCCTGCACTTTGAAACCACTCATTATTATTAAGTGCTTTATAAAAGATCAATGATAATTTGTTAAAAATGTTGCTGAAAAGACTACACCACTGCAGGTGTTGCTTAAATAACTAACTAGTGAGTTGCCTCTCAAGGTCCCTGTGAAGAATGTTGACTCCCAGGTGCATGGTTGTCAGGATATTGTTGTGTGAGGCAAAGGTTATTATGTTTTTTCTGAAGAAATCTGGAATCGGGTGGCAAGTGACGTGTATCTGGGAGTGGATATCCTCGTTGAATAGTGAATTATGGACTTTATATAGAGTCAATGATGTGTTCTGTATTATGGATGGGATGTTTCTCTAAGGACATTGTGATTGATATGGGGTGTAGTTCACCTGCAAGGGAATAATGTAAGTTGTATAAAGTTGTGCTATTTTGCATACAGAACATGCCTTGTACCATTTATTTCATAGTAAACCACCTGGTGGGATGTCCTTGTAGGATGTTGAATGGTGAAATCGGATTGACCTTGAGCAGTGGGCACCCTTGGAAGGAAGTTATGAAGCAAATGATCTAGGTGCATTGTGACAAGGGGTTCTACCTTGGTTTCCATTAAAGGAAGAAACTCATTTGTGCCCCAGTAAGATAGAAATTGCTTATAGTGTGAAAATGGAGAACTCCGAGGTTCTGCATGTCTTTGCCAAAGGGAAGGACCATACATAAAGTAATTTAACATGATGCTTGAAGTGAAGAAGCAATGTTGGAAAGTGGGCGGAGTCGTAGGCTATGCAATCGCCATGGCTCAGTGTATCTGGATCTTCACACAATTATTGCAGTGCGCAGGTGATGCTTGAAGGTGACAGGGTGCAGACTATGAAGAGGTTGATGAAGAAGTATCTATGTGGTTACCTCTGATTAGAGTTTCTTCTCATTTATTGTGCACTTTTCCCCTGAATTCATGCCATGTCTCCAAGAGAACCCTCTTGCATCCAATCTAAGTACACTTTCCCTTACACCCCATGTATTTTTAAACATTTGAAATTAAATGTGTTGATCCGTTTCCAAAGTAGGACAGTTTCTGCTTATTTTCGTGAGTACATTTTCAAAGAAACACCCATGCACAATGAAATGTGGCATGAATGACGGTCAGAGGGAGAAGGTGGGCAGAGAGGCATCCAGGGGAATCAGGAACCAGGGTGAAGACGGTAGACAGCTGAGTGAGGTAATACGAGACAATGTTGCAATATAGTAGGATTCAGCGATCCCCCTAAATGGATTAAGGCCTTTGCTTGTAAATAATGAATGTGTACTTATCTGCTTTTCTTTATTCTTAGATTCACAAGAAAACTGTCCTAAGTAAATTCACAATTTGTAAATAATGAAATGTATCCTACATAGTGTGCTTTGTTGTCCCATGTACCTCTTGTTTTGTTTCCCCTGTTGGGAAAGATGTATTGTTTTGGAACCTTGCAATTGTAAGATGGCATCACTAGCACTGCAGAATGTGAGAGTGTGTTCAGGCTGCATGGGTGCAGTTCACTCCTTTAGCTGAGTCCTCTCAGAATGAATTACCAATGTTTTATTGAATCTGTCTTTGGATGGCTCTTTGCTGCCTCATGCTGAAATATTAAAAAAATGGAAGTCTTCTTTCTACCAGCTTCCAAAGCCATCCCTGCCATCGCCTCTCCTATCTCCTTCCCAACTGACCTTCTTGCTCTCTTGTCCATGGCTGGAAACCTTGGGGTTCTTGGTGATAGCGACATCTGGCTGAAAAAACGTCATCACCACCACTTCCTTTACTGCTCATATTAACCTTCTCAACATTTGGGAAATGTGTCCATTACTTACTCAGACTCTATAAAACTCTAATCTTCCCCTTTGTTCTCAGCAAACTCGACTACTGCTCAGTACTACTCCTTGGTCTTCCTCTGCTTCTCCCCTCTCGAAACAAAGATCTCAACTTGGCTAACTACACTCTAAGCAACCTGCCCACTGCTTGCTCCCCACTTCTACCTACCATCAGCATGCGGTTGGCTCTCCGTGCACAACCGGCCCATTTTCAAGTTCCTTCTCCTAGTTTACAAAGCTATCAGTGGTCTTCCTCCTGAGCACCTCCTTGGTTTTTATCTCTTTATACTCACCACCTTGTTCCCTCCACTCTTTCTCTGTACTCAACCTTGCTGCCCCCATTGCAGTGCCTACTCTTGGTTATGCTCTTTCTTCCAACTCTCCCTGCTACATTGGAACCCGCTGCCCATTACAATGAGCACCAACACTCCTTGAATCTTGGCTTAATCTTCACTGTTCTGCCAAAGAGGGCGTTCCCTTTGCTCCCTTCGCCATCCTCCCTACCTGCCCCACCACTCTTTCTGGTGCTGCATAATGATGTAGATTGGTATATTTGCACAGTTCTCCTTTTCAGTTTGAAGCACTTCTCCCCCTAGATTAGTTTTTCCTTTGTAAGTCAACTGTTTCATATTTATACTTTCTGTGGTTTCAAACCATCATAAACTGGCTCGCCACTTATTCTCATCTTTGTGCTATTATGTATTGCCTCCTCCATCTGTAAATCTGTTATTTCTGTAAATGTGTAATTTCAGTAATTTCTGATCAGAATTGACACCCATATTCTTCAAATAAATACAAATACTGTTGACTTTCGCAATGCTTTTTAAAATAATACCACAACTCGGGATGCAAAACACTAGATAACTGGGATAGATTACCACAGATTTGGTGCAAGGTAACAGCCACATATTGAGTCTTGCTCCTCTAATGTAAAACCTGTCAGCGACCCACAATTCAGTTTCTGATAGGATTAAGCATTAGCTCCTCAAGGCAGGACTAAGTTTTTTACTTTAAAAAGTGTGTGCAACATTCTTTCCTTCTTCTACTTTCCTCTCATGTCTCATGACTTAACTGGATATCATAATGTAGTCTCACATTGACTAAGGAAATATGCTTTTGTGTGCCTCTCCCTGTGTCTCTCTTGTAAAGAATATCCTCACCTCCATTTTATCTACCTATCATATGTAATATGAGTTAGACACTCTGAACACCCCTTGTGATTTGTTGAACTCTATTTGCTGCCTATTGGTGAATATAATTAAGAAAAAAAATTAAGAACAAGAAATGCCAAGAGTATAAAGGATCATTCATAAAATTACTGCTCCACAATATCACATTGGGAAGGAAAACTGCACAAAAAAGGCTGAGGCCTTTGAATGGTGATGCTCATCACATTAGAAAGACCTTCAAGACCTGGATCTTCCAGAAACAGGTTTTCTGCTTCTCACTTCCACATCTATGTCATCTTGTTAGCTATTGTTTCTAGATCTGGATCTGGTCAGAAAGCACCCTAGAAAACTAAAGTAAATAAAAAACAGTTTGAATCTTTGTTGAGTCCAATAAAGAAGCAACATACCTTGCGTGTAGATATGTTCTGTGTAAAGAGCGGGATCCGCCAGTCCACTTACAGAAAGTGAAATAATAATTTAATTATTGGTGATAGTCACATTCCTGGGCACCTTTTTTGGAGGCTTGCGGGAATGTCATCACCACTTCTACTTTTTCACTCTCCTGGTTCCATCAAATATTGATTCTACCTTTTGCAGGCAGTGTGCCACCCCTTTACTTCGATGTTTTGTGGATCTGAAGTCACTATTACAATTATTGTTCACAAGCACACTGCTTGATTTTGCTCTAAACAGTGAATGACACAGAGGAAGTCCCCTCCCTATGCACACCTGGCTTCAAAAGAAAGGGAAAGTGGGAGAGCTGGTCAAATTGTTCTATAATAAGATATAAGAGTGTAGATATCAGTACGTGGCCATGGGTGACTTTGTTCGTATGGAAAAATCGATAGCAATAACAGTAATGACAAGCAAGCAACAGATTGAGGATTATTCCATCCACAACCATGAATGCAAGGGTGGTCTTCTTGGTGGAGAACTAATAAATACATTTATGTATTTATTTATCGGTCTTGTCCCACACTGCATGCCACTACTGGCCTCAGAGCCTGAGAACAAGTTCAGTGGAACAGAAGGAGCAAATGCCGGGCAGGACGTTTCAATCACAATAGGAATCTGATTTTGTGGAAGTTTGGTTCCAGGGCAAGAGCAATAGGGAGAACGTTCCAAAGTTTAGTACCAAGACAGGAGGTTGCTCTCACAGCCATGGTCGTCTTCTTGATTTTTTGGGGCCCGAGAAGTCCAGCATTAGCGGATCAAAGCAACTGGGAGGAATTGCGGATAATTAATTTGGAGATGAGGATGGCTGGACAGAGATCATGGAGTGATTTATGAATTATTCATGTGGACTTGAGCTGAATTCCTTTTGTGACTTGAAGCAAATGGAGTGACAGCAGTGCATACGGGGTGTGATAGACGGTGGAGCAGAAGCACAGGAGGATTCAGTGGTGATATTTGGAGAAATACACTTCACATATATTTACATGTATCCAATAAAATTTGAAACCAAGGAAGCAAAATCTTAATTCATTCCAATGCAGATCTAGGTTTGGAAGGAAAGGTCATACTTAAGCAGTGGTATGGAAAGAAATGGCTGGGTTCATTTGTATGCCGAATCATCTCAACAGGACAGAACTTCTTCCTCCCATAAATACTATTACTGTCATTAGCAATATTATTGTTACTGCCATGTTTAGAGTGTGTGATGCAATATCAAGGTAGACTATATGCGAATGTAGGATCATTACTGTTTTAACAATTAACAGTTCATGATAGGTGTTCCTTCTGACGGTATCGCTTAGGCATATACAAATATAACCATGACATAATGTAACTTTCTGGGTGACTAGAAGAATTTAAGACAGTCACCCCGTTACATCAAAATTGGGTTCAACGAGAGGACCTCTTATTATATGCATGAATGCAGTGTCTAATTTGAGCCATGTTTTGCATTAGAGCAATATTATGCTGCTATTGAAACCAATGTTGATCTTCTATGTAGAACAGAGGCTTGGCTCTATGAATCCTCGGGCCCAGAGATTGCTACAACATAGCCCCCAAGGTAACGATTATGAAGAGTGGACCATGGCATGTCTGGGGGTTCTATATTTTAATATTTTACATAGAATGCTTCCACTTCTAGATTACAGAGGGTCATTTAATGGGTGGGGCTAGAGTGATGGGGTCCAAGGTCTTTCCATCGCCATCTATGGTAATATTGGTTTTAGTAGATTGCCTATGGGTGTCGAAGCTTTATTGGCAGATTGCTTTATGGAAGGAATCACAGAGTTAGCGCTGGCTTCTCATGCCCAATTGTTTGGGAGATTTTAACATGTGGGCTGATTGTCCTACTCACCTCATTTGTTGATTTCTAACATGCATGTTTTCAATTTTACCCAGACAGTGACTGGCCCCACTCACTTATTTAGCACCCCTCATGCTTTAATAGCTGAGGATTCTATTTTCTTAGCATGGTCTGTACACTCGGAAGTCCCTTTTTGAATCAGGAGGTCTGAGAAGATGGTCAGAAAGAGTGTTAGCACTGTACCCCTTAAAGCGGGATCTTGGAAAGACATTAGGACCCCTGAATTCAAAGCTATGTTCTCTCCAGCCACACCCAAGGTAGGCTCTGATTGTGAATGAGGGATCAATGCTTTTAATCAGTGACTTTCTTCCGACCTTGATACATTAATCCCTATGTTAACAGTGATGCCTCCAGTGTCAGAATGGTTTACTGTTGAGAGGGAGGCTATACAAACGACTATCAAGGCAGTGAAAAGCTGTTGGCAGAGTCCCCACTCTGAGACTTAGCACACCTTGTATAGGAAACCGAGGAATATCTAAAGGGCAACAATACAATCTGCCAAATACATATGTTTACTTGTATTGGGAAAGCTAAACATCTGCAGAAGTAACTGTTCACCACTTTTAATGAAATGGCTAATCCATCTGCAATGACTTCTCCTGTCAAGCCTTCTTTAGGGTTAGGTGAAAGTATCTCTTTGTCTAGCAAATCCTCAGCATCTACAAACAAACCAGAACCAGAGAGAATCAGAGCCACTGGCAGGATAGCATGGGATCAAGGTAGGCCAGTCGCACCGGAGGAAATCCTTTGGGCGAAACTCATATCAAATCCTATCTGTATCTGAGCTACGCATTAAACTCCTCCCAATCACTAATTCCTCCTTGTCATATAATGATACCACTTCTCAATAAACCTTCTCTCAACCAATCAGCACCGGCTAGTTATCGCCAGTATCAATGTTGCTGGCACTAACCACAATTCTGGAATAATGTGTTTCCATCCAACTACAACCTTTTACAGAGGGATGTGAAGTATTAGATGCCTGTCCAGAAGGTTTTCGACCAGATAGAGGCATGGAGGAAGTGCTGCTGACTGACTGGATTGACATCTTAATGATGGTGGATGAGGGTGGAGCAGCCGCCTTGCGGTTATTAGACTTGCCGGCAGCCTTTGATTTGGTCCACCATAGAATTCTTCTGAAGAGACGGGAAGCTAGTTGCATTCAGGGTACTGTTCTTGAATGGTTCTTCTCCCTTTTGCAGAACTTTGTAGGTTGCTGCTTGCTCTCCTTTTCGTGCCAAATCCCACCATTAAAGGTCTGGTGCCCCCAAGGAGTCAGCTTTATCAGCTACGCTGCTTAATCTGTATGTGCAGCCATTAGCAGCTTTAGTGTCATCCTATGGGTTTTCATTCTACACATGCGCAAGTGAAACACTGATCCTCCATGCGACAGGGGACTGGGGCGACATGGTGCCACGCTGTCAAACCTGCCTTAATTGGCTTGGATGGCTGAATACTAACTCACTTCACCTAAATGATGACAAAATGGAAGTGAGTCGTGCCTAGAAACAGTAGTGTACAGCTGCGTTATAAATGTCATATCATATCATATATCATTTGGTGGGAAGCATGGGCGGTGCAATTTGTGGTTTTGAACCACATTTTTCTGTCAGTATCCAACACTGGTAAAAGTCATAAAAAAACCAGGGTTTAAGTTTAATTCCAATCTGTCCCTGAGAGCACACGTTAACTTGATAACTACATCTTGTTTCTTTCAGCTCTTTCTACTTATGTCAAGTATTCCATTTTCTCCACTGTCAGCCCACATTGCAGCTGCTTCGACATTGACTCCCTCTAGCCTGGAATGTGCCATTTCCTGGTTTCTGGATCTTCTGAAGTGTAGGACGCGACAGCTGCGGATGATGCAGAATTCGACTGCCTGGTCTATTTTCTATCTCCCACGATCAATCCATGTTCTGTCTTATCTGGATGAGCTGCATTGGGTACGGGCCTAACAGGGCATTGCTTTTAAAAACGAGTGCAAAGTTTACCCATGTATATGCACTTTAGGACCGATGTTTTTATCTGCCAGAATAGGCAAATACTCCCTAAATGTCTTTGCTCCTGGCCAAGGAGGCTCTGCCGAAGCTGCCTAGAGCTAGGTTAGCATGCAAGGGCAGACATGCTTCATTGTTATTGGTGCAGAAGACTAGGTGGGGTGTACTTTTTTGGGACATAAACCTATGCCCCACTATTGGAAGATTGTGCTGGAAACTAAAAGCCTTGTTTTTCCAAGCGGATTTTGGTATTTAGGAATAATGGTGTTTCTGCTGGGCTAGTGCTAAGAAACCATTTGTGGTAACAAGAAACCATTTGTGGTAACAGATTGTTATATGAATCGAAATAAACTAAACTGAACTAAACTAAATGTCCGAAAGTGCAAACATAAAGATGAAGTTCACTATTGTGTCATTAACATATTTCCTGCAAAGGATCCGAATTCCAAGTGTGCTCGTGGGAAATATCTTCACTTTTCATGTAATTTCATAAGATGATATCACTGGCTCAAATGATATCAAAACTATGGAAGAGAACACAGGCCACACTTCATGATCTCTCAACTTAGTTTGAACAACACAGATGCTTTAAATAGTAAAAGGTCTTCGACATCAAATGGACAATTCTTGAGGCGAAACCAAATCACCTCAACAATATATTTTTACTTTGCCTTTTAGAAGGCAGTGAGAGGCTAGTGGATTCTCTGATCAATGTCAACTCAGTATGAAACGAACAACCCTATCTGAATGATAATTTACTCTCAACATCGCATTACAAACCTGGAATTAGCGATCGGTTTCATTGGTTGGTCTGCCTCAATACTTTGTTGTTTGAGAACACATCTTTGCATTTATTTAACCTTTTCAAATGAGGCAACTAAAAAGATTTCTCACAGAGCCCTGATTTGATGCTAGTTTTATGTGGATGAAAGTAGTTCACACCCTAATTCCTTCTAAGATAGTTCAAGAGATCGCATTTCTGGAGGCAACATCTCCAAAAACATGAGGACGTTAATTAGAAGTTCCCATTTGGTGTGTTAAATGCGCCATATGGGGCTATGGACCTCTTTGGTTTCAAACCAGATCAATTGGCAGAGTGTCTCCAAGTGAACTCCACACATTGCTGGAGGAAGCAGTTGTCAAGCGGATGGCTACTGTGTAGGATGCTGGGGCAGCCAGCGCTAGGCCCTGCAGGAGGAAACCAGTGAAGAAGACAGACAGAGACAGCATTAAGGTAAAGGTCTGCAGAATACAAAGCTGTATGCTACCGAGATTGCAAGGTTTCAGAGGTTAGGTTTGTTCTTGCACCTGTATTTTAGTTTCCTATATTTATGGGGTTGTAAACTGCCTTTATAATGTGTCTTCTGCACATCTGGGATACGGAGATCCTGATCTTACCACTGATTACAAATATAGGAACATGTGTTGGGCCAATGACCAAGGTCCGAAGGCAAGTTTGAAGAAAAGATTCTGTGAACAGGCTCCTCCTGAGTTTCAACTTAAAGTACGACATCTCTCTTATCTGCCCTCCATTGCTTCCCAGATATTGAAATAACCTTCTTTAGGGCAGCCTGCCTTATATGCAAGCAATACGTGTTTAAGGTCCTATATTTTTCATCTCTAAGTTCATTGTTTGCGCTGATATCTGACACCTCTCCATCCCTAAAATCAGGAATCATTCTAAAGGAGTGAGTACTTTTCCTGTTGAGGCCCTAAGCTATGGAATTCCCCCCTGGCATTGCAGTGCATCATGTCTAATTCATAAAGGGCTGGAAGACCCAGCTCTCACAGAATGAACCCTCGTCCCTGCTTTTCTGCAAAATCTTGTCAGTCCTCATCTTGCTCATGTCTTTTGAGGCTACCTGTCGTGCATATCATTCTGAAAGCAGGAAAACACATATCCCACCCCAAAGACTTTGCCAAACTAAAGCGAATGGAATATAAAATGTCAAACCATATGAACAGGAGTTTTTGGTAATTACTTGGGATAATGAAAGAATGTTGCACCTTTTAGTACAAATGATATAAGGATTGACCGTGGGCTTTCTACTGATCGCTGCAGATATATCACATTTAGAGGGATTGGCTAGACCTGCTTCCACCAAATCCCTTCCGAAATCAAACACCAAATAAACACAATCCGATTCCGGAAACAGCAGAACATCAATTTCTGATGAATTACTTGAACACAGAAAAGCACAAAAATGAACTATTTAGTAAATCTTCCTAGTGGTAGGAAAGTAAGGATTTGGCTTTGTAAAGCTCTTGAGAATTATTTCGATAGGGCCATTCCTTTGATGTTTTTCCTCTGTGAAAGTTACCCGCTGACACATGGGGTAGGCACTCACTTAATGATCCCTTGGAAACAAACATTCTCCTTCGTGGGCGGTGGTACGTCAATAAGGTTTAACGACAAGCAACGACACGTCAATGGCCAAACACGCAGGGGAAACCAGTTCACATTCGACAGAAGGAAAGTCAAATACATCCAAATACCAAAGAGGCTTATTCCCGCTGTCCTTACTTACCGTCATATGTATAGATGTTAAGATTGCGCGGCTCAGGGTAAAAACAGGAGCAGATCAGGGACAGCATGGACAGCTCCTTCATTTTTTCTTTGTAGGCTAAAAGAAAAAGAAGAAACTTGTTAGCTATTGCCAAACCATCACTGAATCATACACATATATATATATATACATATATATATATATGGCTATGCACTACTGTGTCCTAAGGTCAGTCTTCCATAACCAAATCTATGATATATTTATGGGGAAGCACCCCAAGAAGCCCCACTGTGCACCGTCCTCCTTCTTCCCTTCACCTGGATCCCGACTGCTTGAAGTTCAGAAGAGCCAGGAAACCCCACCTCTTTCACCTCGCTCATTGATCTGAGGCCCATGCACACTCTTATCAATCCGCCTAATAGCACCCCCCTCTCTGCATGTGTCCCACTGAGGGCGCGGAAGCAGCCCCCTGGCAACAGCTCTATGTGGGAACTCATGCTAAAAGCAATAAGCAGATATCTCGAGCTGCTCTGATGTTTCTGGCAATCTACACTGCTGGGCCACACTTAAACACTGTTTATCTATAGAAGGCTTTGCTGCAATTTTCCACCATCTTTCATTGGTTTGGGTTCATTTCATCCAATCTAATTGGTCGAATCCGATTTGGTTCAGTTTCTGTTTTCTCTATGTCGAATTGGCCGCAAACATATGTGGGGGAGATCCCCATAGCCCAACCAACCACCCCTTATATTTATATTTAGGACCCCCTACATATTTTTGCAGTCAATTTTGGTTAAAAAACTGCCACCAGATCAGAGCCGACAAATTCGGACACGCATTCATCTGCCAACACGTCATTTGTCAACAATAAGCTGATTCTTCCATGCCTTGAACATATTCTCACTGTCATTGTATCCTGCACAACATTACAAAAGGTATTATGTTCTGTTCCACAGCAGAATGCATGCACCTGTATAAATGGAGATGTTCTAGAGTGCTGACAAGGCTCATCATGCATGCGACCCACATATATCATGGTTATGTACGGTTATGGGCCTGCACATCTGGGCTCCCTTTTGGTAAAGTAGCCAGCCAGTAGTTGGCACGGTATCAATGCGTACACCAGGTTTAGCTTTGGCTGTTAGGTGGCATTGAAAGCGCTGCCTATAAGCTGAAACATTTGGCATGGGAAGTGAAGATAACACAGAGATGAGGTGTAAGGAGAGATATGCAGCCTGTGGGTGTTCGTTGGCATTTTAACCAACCATTGAATGCCCATTGGCACCACAAATGCACACCCCTGGAATGTCTTTGAGTTTGCTCTGTCATTTTCAGGGGTTGCCAATGTTATTTATAAGCAGTCTTCTAAAAGGAAATAGTGTAACTCCATATGTAAAATAAATGGCTTACCCAACTGTGGCCAGATGTATAAGCAATGTGTGTCTTGCATCCGTTCTTTGCACCACATTCCAATAAAAAACAGGCATTGGAAAAGATAACCGTGTTTGCTCTCGTATAGGCGTTACCTATCGCCATCTTAAGCCCTGTAGTACCATTATGGCGGTGCCTGGAAAATGCCAACACCATGCATACACAAAAGCCAACACGGCTGGCTTTCCTAAGGCTTGATCTATCTTCACGTGTTTACTATGGCATCTGGAGGAGCTGATACACCGTCCTAACAACATAGATGTTGTGATTTAGTATAAAAACAAGGAGAAATTAGCAGCTCAAAGGTGCGAGTAATGCTGGAGGAGGAGAGAGAGAGACAGAGATAGACAGAGAGGGAGAGGAAGAGCGAGAACGAGAGAGAGATAGAGAGAGAGGGGACAGAGCGAGAGAGAGAGAGCGCAAGAGAGACAGAGAGCAAGAGCGTGCGCAAGAGAGAGAGCGAGAGAGACAGAGAGAGAGAGCGAGAGAGAGGCAGAGAGAGAGATAAAGAGAGAGGGAGAGATAAAGAGAGAGAGAGAGAGAGAGAGACAGAGATAGAGAGGGAGAGGAAGAGCGAGAACGAGAGAGAGATAAAGAGAGAGAGAGAGGGGACAGAGCGAGAGAGAGAGAGAGCGCAAGAGAGACAGAGAGCAAGAGCGTGCGCAAGAGAGAGAGCGAGAGAGAAAGAGAGAGAGAGCGAGAGAGAGGCAGAGAGAGAGATAAAGAGAGAGGGAGAGAGAAAGAGAGAGAGAGAGAGACAGAGATAGACAGAGAGGGAGAGGAAGAGCGAGAACGAGAGAGGGATAAAGAGAGAGAGAGAGAGGGGACAGAGCGAGAGAGCGCAAGAGAGACAGAGAGCACGAGCATGCGCAACAGAGAGAGCGAGAGAGACAGAGAGAAAGAGAGAGAGACAGAGAGAAAGAGAGAGAGTGAGAGAGAGGCAGATAGAGAGATAGAGAGGGAGAGATAAAGAGAGAGAATGAGAGAGAGAGAGAGCGCGCAAGAGATAGACAAAGAGAGAGAGCATGCAAGATTGAGAGACAAGACTGAGAGAGAGACAGAGAAAGACAGAGAGAGAGAGAAAGAGAGAGACAGAGAGCATGTGAGAGAGAGAGCCAGAGAGAGAGACAGAGAGAGAGCGAGCGAGAGACAGAGAGCGAGAGTGTGCGAGAGAGAGACAGAGAGAGAGAGACAGAGAGAGAGAGCGTGCAAGAGAGAGAGAGAGGGACAGAGAGAGAGACAGAGAGCAAAAGTGTGCAGGAGAGAGAGAGAAAGCGCGAGAGAGAGAGCGCAAGTGAGACAGAGAGCGAGAGCGTGCGAGAGAGAGAGAGAGAGAGAGAGAGAGTGAGAGTGAGAGAGAGACAACTTTGCGTTCCATATAGAATTCCCAGAGGGCTCCATGGAGGCGGTGCACTTGACTGCACATGCAGCAGGCGATAAGGCTCTGTTCTGTATTGCTTAGCAGTGCTTTCATTTAGATCTAGAACACTCACGAATGATCAGCCACAATTACAGCAGTGAATTGACATTTGCAAAACAAAGATCAGCAGATCTGGCATCATTCAATTTCCATTGCTTTGGCACCTTCAGATACATGCAGACATAATGTTCTGGGAAGAGGTTGCACATGTAGTCATGTGATGAGAATTGAAAGATGGATTCTATATTTTCAACAAGATCTCAATAGGCTTTATGTGCAGAGCAAATTTGAGCCAGGGGACGATGGGGCGGAGATGTGGCTTAGTAGCTGTGCTGAGACCGGGATACCCATTCACAAATCAGTTACCGTTAGTAACTCTGACTTACTCTTCCCTTTCCAATAGTAATTTAGAGTTACATCTGGTCACTTTTTGTGAGACAACCCATCAGTGTCCAGGAGAAAGTGAAGAGTAAGTCAGAGCTACTTCTGGCAGATTGTTTGTGACAAAGCCCACCGGTTTCTAATCTTGGTATCGGCACTTGACAAAAAATGGTGTGAGCTCTTGCTTGCATGGAACAGTGCTCCCTCTATCATTGGGTGCACTGGAAATCTCTTTTCATTCTCTAGAGCAACGTTTCCAGAAATGGAATGGATGGCTGTCCCACCGCCTGATTGTGAGATGTCTTGGAGTCAGTGAGTTACTGTAAGGAAGTGTTTCTATAGAGAGACCCTGTAATTCACAGGCTCTACTCGTATCTCGCCATACATGTTTCGCATCACTGCCGATTCACTCATCGTAATTCAATCATTTTTCTGCAAATTTAGCTAAATGCCAATAATTTTTACTTTGATTCTAATATTTTTCACATTCTAGAAAAGATTTATGCTGGGAATAGAGCCCGGAACAGAAGATATAAGGACGATTCCCACTAGGTGCTTGGACCAACTTGGACAATGCGGTGAAGATGAGAAAGGCGGAGAATTTGGGCGGCTGAGATTGATTTGCATAATGCCGCACACCTGCTGCCTGAATTAATATTGTGAATTCCCCGCTCAGCCCCACAGATGCACTCTACATTCCACCGCACCCATGAATAATGCAAGAACATCCACTTACTCCAATGATCTATAATTCATGAAGGCTGATGGCATTCCTCCATTCCTGTTAATGGCACAGGTTTTCCTAGACGCGTTAAAAGTATTGCTCATTTTTTAAACATACTTTCTACGTGAGCCCCTGCTCTACATTGTACTGAGAGAAAGAAAGGCTGTGTACTGTAACCTGCGTGCATCAATGTGCGTGAATGGCATCAAGGACATGCCCATTGGTGTCGGCTGCAGGATTCTGCTTCTGTGCCTTTGCGCAGCGGTTTTCCGTATCATCTGCAGCGTGTCTCTAGAACATGCCAAGAGCACTTTGACGAGGACGCTTGAGATATGTCATCCTTTGCATAATGTAAATCTTCCGAGGATGGCAAGCACAGTGCACAGAATGGGCGAACATGTAGAATGCAAAATCCACCGACCATTGCAAAGCTATTGAGGATCAACAGGAACCTTTGCGTCAGGGCTGTCTCAGGGTGAGGTGAGGCCTGGGGCAAAGAATTTGGCGCGAGCGCTTTAGTTTTTGCACTTGACCAGCAGCGCCTCAAACAAGCAGAGCGACAAGTATCCATTTTAGTTTATGTGGAAGAACCCGAATACGGTTTATTATAATGACTGGAAAATCAACTAAAGCAAAGCCATGCTTCTCTGCCGAAGAAAGTTTGATTACAGACTTAGCTTTGTATCATATGCATGCAAATATATTTGCATGCATTTAATTTTTAAAAGGGACTTTCTGAAGTAACATAATTATGTTGCCCGGTTTATTTGTCTTAAAGGAGTTAGTTGTAAACTCCGTTTGTCCCTATCAATGCCATGCAAGATGTAAAAATAAAGCTCATAACCCCTTTAATTACATATATTTAATCCAGTTTAAAATAATTGCAAAAAATACATCATTCAGTTTAAGACCACAATGCAAACATGGATCCAATGTAGATGGCAGTCATTGCGTGCCCATTTTCAGAACCCATAACACTATTATAATTCAAATGCAGACTTTTCCCTCCAGCCAAATGTGTAATACAAAACCTAGAGTGTATTCCCAGGGTATCCCCAGCTCACACACTTCTACATGTGCCAAGTCCGCCCCCAGGCCCCAAACGTTTCTCCTTGAAGGGTACACCACAGCGGCCTCAGAACGTGAGCTGCCATATTATCATGGGGGATAAAAACACACCGCGGAAGACAGCAAACATATTATTCACTCAATGTGAAGAAAAATTAGGGCAGACTTGGGAAAACGAGGTTTGGGGGTGGGCAAACAGCCAAGACTATAGACCTCTCAGGCCGCAGACCCCAAAACATACTGGGGACCACTCGCCAGCCGACACCAAAAACCTCAACGCGTCCATGGGAGCCCACCAGTCTCTTCTAGAAACTCCACCAGACCACTTTACACAGGATTACTACTGGATCCAGCGCAGGACATAGGTTTTTGGTTATTGGTAGATGCCAGAGCAGCAGCAATTCTACTGGTCATGAGATATCAATGGAAAGATAATTGTAGACATCAATAAGTAGGTAAATCGGGCCATTGGAGTCAATTGGAATGGTCTCTGCAGCAGTTCAATGGATAGCCAACCTCAATATGCCAACAACTGGGTTCCAGAGTGCCGCGTACCCACCGAGCTGCAACATACACCATGTTGATAAAGGAGGGACCATTTTGGTGCCAACCCCTTTCAAGCTTTGTCCACACAGGTGTGACCCTTTGCATGATTCAACAATGTCCCAAGCCCATCCATTTTCTCTCTCAGGCAGACTCGTCCTAATTCTCCAAGAAATCTTGTCACCTCCGCCAGACGTTTCCATCATCGAACGCTTTTGGTGAAAGCGTGCGTGCTGCCTAAGCCAAGGTCACAATCTCGGAGCCCCATGTTTCAGGGGAAGAGCCGGGACTGCATGTGTGAGTCTTTTTCTCAGGGCTCCTCAGGTTCTTTAGCCCCTGAGGGGCCTTTGCAGTTTCCTTCCGCTGGAAATTGAGAAAACTCAACATTTATTTTATCTCAGTTCCCTACAGGCTCCGCCTGCACGGTGCCTAGCCTCTTTTTTTTTAACTTTGGTTAGCAGGTGACACAGTAAGCGCCGCCTAAAAGTCAAAACCATTGGCTGGAGAAGTGAGGATAGAAAAACATGGGCAGTAAGGAGGGACACATCTTGGGGCAGGAGTTTGGCTTTTTACCCACTTATCGACAGCCCATTGGCCATGGTAGTCTCTATGATCATTCCCGACACAAAACACACTCCTTGGATCTCCATGAACTAGGTCTGTGTTATTTTTCTAAGCTGTCTTCAGAAAGGTAATGGCTTAATTGTAGTTGTAAATCAGTCTTGGTGTCATATAATGCCACAACCAAGTGTCTCTTCACCCAGTTAATTAATAAGCAATATGTGTGTCCTTGCATTGAATTCCCTTTAAAAACAGGCATTGGCAAAGCGAAGAGTTCTAGCTCTTGTATAGGCATTAGATAACCATTTGCCCGCTGTTGCCATTTTATGGCTAGGCAGTACCATTATGGCAGTGTCTTGTAGATACTTGGAAGTGGTTTGAATTAACTGTATTTGCTGTTTTCATTGTCAATAGCATCCCCGGGAACCCTGCAGCACGTCCGGTGATGTGACTGTTGGTTAGTGTTATGTCCTCATCCCCTGCTCCAGGAAGAGCAAGGAACATGATTACCACACACACGCATGCATGCATGATGCCAGAATATCACTGCTCAGTAAAATAAAGGGCCTGCTCAAGCAGGGGACTCAAACAGGCAGTGATCGGCATATAAGGTGCCGGGCAATTTTATGTGCTCTCCAATAATTCATGAGTACCCTTGGAACAGCCGCCGATCCAACAACACCCGGAATTAGGGTTCTCTACCAGTTGGGCGAGCTCCCTCACTGAAGTAACATTGGAAATTGCCGGTGGGTCCCATGCCGCCAATCACAGGAGTCAGACTGGCATCTGTAGCATCCCTCCATTTCCACATGTGTCTTGTGCAGGCCATACAGCATCCTTGCCTGTCCCCTGCGGTTGCTATGCCAAGCTTGCAGAGTACGATAAAAACTACACACGACAAAGCTGCACGAGGCGAGCAGAGAGTAGCGGCATGAGCTATAGGCAAGCACAGGAGATCATATGAATGCCTGTCTGTGAGCGAACCTTACAATGACACATATCCTGCTAAGAGAAAACCAGGAAGCAGCCTGGAAGCCCACCTGAGACCCCACATGCAAGCTTTGTCAACGTTTGTGTCTCCGTGAGTCATGCCAATAAATCATTATTGAATTTAATGGATTGTGGTTACCAACCTTCATACTGTAATGCACCTTCCAGTCAGTTCTCTGCCCCCGTGAACCGCCATGCCAGTTCTCCAGCTTTGGGTTCCTGCCATGCCAGGTGCACCTCCTCAGTCCCTTTCCTGCAAAAGCCAGGCTCCCTGCCTGCTTTTGGGCCCCAATGAGTCTGGAGTAGTTTACGTGATTAGAAGTATTGATGGCTTGGACTTTTCAAACAGCCTTCAAAGGGTGATATACCAAAACGCTTAGGGGGGGCAACAACTGTTGGCCATAATGCCTCCGGCCACAATGCAAATGTCTCTGAATTGTATCACACAACACTTTGGGTAAAAAGTGATAATTGCCTTAGCAAGGAGTTCTACGCTCACCTGCAATCCACCATGGAGCCCACTGACTATTTCATTAAGCGGTGGCAACTTCAGTTGGCCAACAACAGGGGCTTGGAGCTAGCTAGCACTGCATCTCCTCGCTCGGCTGGCACGCAGGGCAACTCAGTGGGCTGATATCCGTGCATAATGATACCGCAAGCCAGCCCAATGGCGGCATGGTGGTGCGCGTGCTGATCCGGGATCGACACACGAATATGACGCAGGAGAGTGCACCAGCAGCAGCCAGCTAGCACTGCTCCGTGTCCGTTAACACACACACGGCACATGCAATGTCACACATAATACATGCACCAATCGAAGTGACATGATGTGGCTGTCAGTCACTGTGTTCGGTGTGTATTATATATATATATATATACATGCATACACGCACACAGTCAGTCAGGTGTTACACTGCGGCCGGACTGCCCAGGACTGTGGTGGAAACACAGCAGCAAAGAGGGCATGCTGAAGCACTGTTGATGCTGGCATCTGACCCCGGTCGCGATGCCCCACCTGAGGGCGAGGCCAGGGGCAGTTTGAACACCCGCCCACCCCTCATGACGCCCCTGCTTTGCCTGCCTTAGCAGACGGTTGAGCAAGACACTGCTCTTTGTAGGTCGAGGACATGAACATGGTGCAGAAGCAACTTCAATTTTATTCTAAATAAATTGTGGCTCTAACAGGCACACATTTCTTTGGGAGCGGACCTATTTTGTACACCAACACTTAGTCATGGACGGTACTGGAGATTTCAGTGGCACTGAGACGGGTGTAAGCTCTGATTCAATGACTCTCACCATGATTGGACCACGAAGGTCTCAAGTACCGAATACCTCTTCATTAGCGACCATTCATTCTTTGCTCCTTTGATAATAAGTACCAGGCTAAATGTGAAGCTATTTTGTTCTGAAGGGCCTTAAAGAGGTACACAATTTGCATTTATAATTGCATGGAAACAAATGCAAGAGTTGTGAAAAATGGACGGGTAAATAGCGGTAGGTCACTAATGTGTAGTTGGCTTGTCTGAATTGCCAACACATCGCGGTACTGGGCATAATTTACTACTGATTTAAAAGAAATGTAGGCCCATAGTATTGCTTGCCACAGACCTTTGTACTGTTATTCAGGATTAACTGGCAGGAGGGGCATGGCCTGAAATGTGTACAATCCTACCATACATCATGTAGGCCATCTATAACTGCAGTCACATTGATTTCGTAGAGGTTTCATCGAGTAACACATTTTGCTGCATTAGGGAGGTCAACTTAGCGTGCATCGATTAGTGATGTGCTGCACGTGCGGAGAGCTTTGCCCCATAATCGGATGGCGGTCAATTGAAGGGCAACGCAGCTTCTTTGACTATAGAACGGAGTCCTTATTTGGTCATGTAATTGGATTTTCCAACCAGAGTGAAGTGTGGCCATTTTCTGATAAAACATGATCCGGATTACGCCACCTTGTAATTGATCTGCAGTGATCTACACAGGAGTAGAATGTCGACCGCTATCTGCTCACGGTGGTGCATTCCAGCTGCTGACTTCGCGATTGATTGCTTGGTCCCTTGTAAAATAATTCTTCGAGGAACAGTCATTCCAGTCTTCACTGTAAGTATGCTCCGTGGTCAGTATGACTCTACTTACAATTTTGTTCAAATGTGAAAAAAAGACAAAACACACCAGGACAACTCTCCTATTTGCAATTGGCAGGACACAGACATTCATGTGTTGGGGTTTCTCTTGGCCATTTGTTGCTCACAAATCTCTCTGTTACTCCCAAAGTTGGTAATGGAATACACTGTGTTTGGTGACTTTTCTAAAAGTTTGAAAAAAACCAAACAGTAGATTAAAACTTCAATTTGTGCATTTTATTAACAAAAGGAGAGCCATATCAAGGCTTGATGATAAAAACAAAGGTGCTGTATGTTAAAATATCCCATGCCGAACCCTGGGATTGGGCCATGTCCAAATCAACCTTTACCAACGCCTACTACAAAAGACTGTGTGGCAGATGTGGTTATACGATTAAAAGTATTCTAAACGATTAAACGTAAATATTATTTAACCCCTTTTGGGGCCTTTGTTTTTTCTTCACTACTAGGTTGTGGTTGGTGGTTGCACCGGTTCTAGTTACCATGTCTACACCGTTCCTCTGCATTAGTTGGATGTTTTGTGGAGAACAACTGGATGTTTGACTTCAACCAGTTTTAAAAGGAATGCTTTCGCGTTTTAATGCATGGATTTGTATGTGGGTTGGGTGGGGTTTTAGGGCTGCCAGTGGTGAGGTGGTAGGGTGGGTACCCTTTGTTGGTATTGTGTATTGTAAATGCTTTGTGCAGGTTCTGCGTGGTTACACAAACTCCTTTTAAAAGTCTCCAATTTGGCTGACTTATTTTGATCAACATATTGTTCACCTTTTTTCCTGTTTTGGGGGCTCCCCCAACCCGAACACCCCTGCACCCTCATGCACCACCCTTCTGCTACTCCCCTACCCACACACACACACGTGCACGCACACATCTATATCTATACCTACATCTCTCCATTATCGACGATGTAGACAACACAGACTGTTTAGTCCAGAGAGCGGATAGATAACTCTGGGCCCGATTCTGAGTCCATGTAAAATACGACAAGTGATGGCGTGACACTTGACCTATTTCCTCCTTAGCTATCTGAATATAGGCACAGGTGCCATTCATCCCAGAAAGGCATTCTTCTTATTTCACACAGAGCTCAGAATCGGGCCCTAAATCTTAAATTCTGGAAGGCGGATAATCGAGCAGCCTCTACTAGTTCGTGTCACAGTGTAGCTGGCTCGTGCAACATGTCGCTATCATCCACACTCCAGTAATGGGGGATCTAGTCCCTGAATTTCATGTCTTTTTCGAGATTTATGGGCCGATTCATGGATTTTTTTGCACAGGTCAAAGGGACTTTGAACTGCGGAAAATTGACTTAGCCAACACAAACCCTGATCATGGAACTGTACAAAGTGTATTTTTGCAGTGCAAAGTCCGTGCAGTCCTTTTGTACTTCAAAAATGACTACACACTGACTTTGCACTAACTTTGCACTGCAAAAATACACTTTGCACGGTTCCAGGAATCAGGGTTTGTGTTGGCAGTGCAACGTCACTTTGACCCGTGCAAAGAATTCCATGAATTGGGCCCTTAATGATGTATATGAACAATACATTGGGGGTGATAATAAATGTGCATGTCTGGGAAAAATGCATGCAAAAGTGGTGGTAATTCCATGACCAGCACTTTTCACAGACTGGAAAACTACAGGTTTGCCGGTCGGGGTTCACTGATTTAGCCCCAGCCAAGAGCTGGAGCTCAATCAGACCCACAGTAACAAAAAACAGCCTGTATTTCTGACACCGGTAATACTGGTGCCGGAGATACCGGCAATGACCCCCATTGGCCCTCATTACAAGTTGGCTGGTAAAGTGCAAAGAATTACATCCAAGCTAAGAGCTGGATTTTATTCCAGCACCTTACCGGCAAAAATCACTGGTATTACAGGTGCCAGTAGGACCGGCGCCTGTGTAATACTGGCAAAATCCCCCATAGAGTCTTATTGGACTCCATGGAATAGAGATTTACCACTGTCACTGGCACTCAGAAACCAGTGGACATTCCTTGTAATATAGTCTGCCGATATGCAGGTGGAGGATACTGGCAAACTTGTAATGAGCTCCATTATCTGCTGTATAGATTTCAATTGGAACACAGCTTTTTCACTTTTTCAGTAGGAACCACTATAATTAGTAATATTTATCGAAAGTTTACCTGTGCTGGGTACATTATTAGCCCAAATTTTGCATCTGGCATCCTGTTTTTTTTTAATAGACTTTGGAGGTTGCAGGTTAAAACTATTGGTCTCAAAGCAGATCCTCAAAAGGTAATTTTCCCCAAAGTGCAAATTGCATTGAGGGGCCCTCCAACGTGTACACATTCATGCACTTTGTCTCCCACCATGCACTTATGAGTATTTGCCCTATGAAGTGCAAAACAGGCATGGTAAACCTGGCAACACTGGGATCCTCTGTTTTTGGCATGTTGTGGTGCAATGTAGTTTAAATGTCTCTTTCAGTCTACGCTTGTGGAAGGCAATTGCAATGGATTCTTATGGAATTTTAGGGCTAAAAACAGGCAATCCAATGGTTTCCCGCTAGCATGAAAGTGAAATACCGGTGGAAAAGCAGTTATTTTTTTTTTCGAAGGAGGTGTGAGGGAGTTGCAAAAAGTAGTCACATCGCTCCTGCAAAACTGCTGAAAATTCAGTGTAGCGCATACAAGTGGTGTTAACGCAGGCGTAACGTGTTTGCGTCCTCTTTTAGCATCCCTGCTTGCGCTCCGGGCACTTGCATAATTGGCCCTTTACTGTCTGCAAAGATGGAGGGGGAAGGGAAGAGACTCTCAGAGGCATCCATTTTGCCGCTCAGAATCTCCAGCAGCCTATCCTCTGGTGACGGATGATAGATAATGTGTCCGTTTTATGGAATTCGTGCAGCCGCATTTTTAAAAGATGCTTTTAAAGGTTTCAGACTAGAAACAAATTGCCGGGATGCCCGGTGAGCCACTTGGGAGCTGCTGAAATTCCATCCACGCGCTCTGACCTAAGAAAATGCATTTCCCCAGGAATCAATAGTTAAAATGCCATCATGGATTGTATCAGGGGGTGCAATTCTTCAGAGGGAAAGGGTATTGATTGGGACGAAGAGGGAGGGAGGAAGGGGGAGTGTAAAGCCAAGAACAAAGACAAATAAATATTCCTTTTCACAGTGCATCATCTCAACCACATTATAAGTGTAGTATTGAACAAAGTGCCACTTTCCTTTGATAATGCACTTTTCTGACCACTTCTTAAAGCTGCATTCAGTGGGGGCCAAGTGGGCACTTCTGCTGAGCTGCCTTTGCAGCAGATGAGCAAATAATTTGCATTTCCATTTGTATAGCGCTGCGAACCCTCTGCCATCTGAGCACGGCTTATTATTACCCATGGTGTGTGGTGTTCATTTATCGACCTCGAAAGGATGAAAGGCTGAGTTTGGTCCTGCAGGGATTGGAACCTGCGTCAGCAAGCGCTTTACTCGCTGAGCTACATGGCCGGCTGCAAAGCAGTCTAAAATGTGTTTGAAGTACTGATTTTCACATAGGGCCCTCAGCAGTTGGTCTCAATGCTAGGGCATATTACACGAAAGGAATCCTCTTCTGAAGGGACTGCAGCGGCATACATGCCAACATTCTGTGACCAAAAATCTCTAGGAATCTTAAAGTTTCAAAAGTAGTCTGGCAAGGAGGTAATTATAGGAATAGGTCACGTCAGCAGCCCATTGTCATTGAATGAGCCTGCCGCCGCGGGTGCATTCAATGACAATGAGGTGCCTGCCACGCCTTCTGCCACCACGCCAGCTCGGGGGAATCCTTGAGCTGGCATGGTGGGGGCTTATGACGCCTTTTGACAAAGGCACTTGTGGCGGAGGGGCGCATTTAGCATTTACATCAAAGGCCTGCATGCCACGCCTTCTCCCGCTACGCCAGCTCGGCGGAGCATTTGAAAGACTGCCCCAAGCTGGCTGGCGGGGGATAATGGCGCCCTGGGGGGCATGGCGCACCAGGCAGTCGCCCGGCTCGCCCACCCCCAAGGCCGGCTCTGCACCAGAGGATGCTGATCATGCTGTGCCGCGCCTCAGGCAGCCAGGCCAAAAAAATACAGAATGGAAATAGTGCACGTGGGCACACACGGGGGGCGATTCACCAAGGAATACTCTTTCTGGTGATTCTGGGGCTCTTGTATCTATGCCGGCTCTCAAGAACTCCCATGTGCAAATGGAAACATTAACATGCCCTCAGGGTTAAGCCATGGTATGGGAAGATGAAAAGCAACATTAAATTATTTGTTCCCACTAAATGTGAGGTCAAATGGTGGGAAAAGTACAACACTTTCAGGGATTTCTTTTTTAAGTTTTATTTTTTCCCTGCAGATTTCTGTGTGAATCTGCACGTGGTTTGGAGGTGCATGGCCTGTAAATTGCACTCCCACAGCCCCTGACATTGAAATTAATCAAATTCAGTGATAGTGGAGCTGCTGCTCCCACACGCCTTTTTTCTTGCCTATTACACTAATCTGCGCGTGTGCAATTCCACAACCCGCACGCACTTTTTCCTGTTGTGAATCGGCCATAGTTTGTGCACACGCAAGCAGCACTTCATTGTGAGCGCAAATCCCGGGTTTTCAAGTAAAAGCTCTGGAGATCTGCCTCATTGAAGTGGTTTGAGCACTTGCTAGAAATGTGTAATATAGGGCCTCTTTGAAAATTATTTCCAGGGCCTCTTTTGGTTCCCATTCCACCCCTTTAGATAGAAGGGCTTTTCCTCATGGGCGTCCAGATGCTGCTGTCAAGGTCATGTTCCTTGGATTGAAAATAGAGTTTCTGCTCTTTCCTGGTGATTAAAGCAGAAGCAAGAAGAACAAAACAACCAGACTACGTGCATTTCTCCTTCTCTAAAATCGGTCAGATTCTGTGTAATTCTGGAGAAGTCCAAATTCTACTAATTTCCCTTTTGTTGTGGGTCTCTGCTCATCTACGATCACCGACGGCTCCTGCTCAAGGTTGATCCATGTACTCTGCACATCCACTCACAATAGGCAGAGCTGAAGAAAATCAAAGTAGGGGTTTGTGGGCATACCATGGCATTGCTTGGCAAATAAAGTGCTGTGAAGGAGGCACACAGTGGAAACTTCCACCCCCGTTAGCTGAAATACAGAGAGCAGGATTGGCATTTTGGGTGAGAACATCTCTTGATGGTCAGGTACAAGCACACGTTGGAGGTCTCCATATTTTGCACATTCGACCAAGCTGCTATTGCACAAGCCATGCTCACACTTGCACAGTAGTTACAGGGATCTTGCCAAGGGGCAGCACCAGCCTCTGAATTGGATGGGTTTAAACACTCCTACTTTCAGGAGGTTACAGGCAGAAGGCAGTACTCTGTCCTGATGCGCAATCTGGGGCACAGTTTGGAAAGGGTGCTACTGCAGGACCTGTCAAATTTCTCACCCGTGAAAGCAGAGTATTTGCATTTAAGCAATCGTTAATATGGCAGCAGCAAATGTACAGTGGCAGAGGGCAAAAGCCTGCCAAGACAATATCAATAAATCCCATATAATGAGCCAATGGCTCAACTGCTGGGCTCCTCTTTTAGATGGACTACGTGTCACCCCGGTTTTCCGGATAAGGGTGAACACATCCCTTTTGCCCGGGGGAAGGGATGGTCCTCTTGGGAAACACCACCCCAGGCTCTAGGCCAGCTGGATAGTGATAGGCACTGCTAAAAAATAATCGATATTAAACGGGAGATGGGCTTTGCCGGGAGTTCTTACCAGATTTAAATAGAACACAGACAACAAGGTGGATTTTTTAAGGGATCCCACCGAGGGCCCGTCTTTATTTATAAAGAACACTTAATCTTTTTAATTAAACATTTCTATTACACCTACTTCCCCTTTTTAAGTTCCCCTGACATCACTTCTTTCTTAATAGAGATCTGCTCCATCAGCTGACCCTTACTTGGAGAGGCCACAGGGAGACCCACAGGGTTGAACTGACAAAGCGGACCCCGTGTCTAAAACCTGGTACAACCCACTGATGCATGAGGCCACAAGATGGCCTCCATGGATCGTCCCACTCCCAGGTGACTCCCAGGCGACCTTAGGCAGGCCACACTTTCCTCGGATACATAATGTACCCTACACAACATTACATTATCGCTACATAACATTCTTACTTCACTACTAACTTTACTGTGTGCACATTACTATACCTATAAAGATGTACTTATCTAGAAACATAAATATACACCTAACCAACAATAACATACAACACATTTATAAGATTATGTAACATATGGGTGACTGCTGCCATCAACCAACCCTTGACAGTACTTTCCTGGGGTCTATCCTGGTGGAGTGCAGTTATGGTGGGCCTGGGGCAGCTAGCCACATACTGATCTTCTCGGGTGGCCAAAATCACCTCCGTGGGGCCACCCTAGCTGACCACATGTGGCCCGGACACATCTATAAATAGTCTTTGAGTATCCCTCTGCCCGGGTCCACCTATGTTCTTTTGAGTGGCCTCTATGGACTTGGGGGACCGCCCACATCACCTCCATCATGCCTTCTGGTGGCCTCCCCATTGTTATGGGAACACTGCTGCTGTCATCAACATGCCCGGCACCCACTTGTGGCCACGGCTCCTCTGCATTACATTTTAGGGACAAAGCGGACAGGCAACGATTCACCATTTTCACCTGGGTCATGATGATGGAGTGGGCTGTGCGTTGTCTTCACCCGGGACGTAATGATGGAGCGGCCAGGACTTCTCTTCACCTGGGCTGCTCCTACAGCCAAGGGCTTCAGTTTACCTGGGCCATTCTTGTTGCTCAGGGTTTTCCTCATCGCACTGCCTGCTGAGGGTGGGACATCCTGACCTGCTTCTCACTTCACCTCCTGGGTCGCCTGGCATCTGCGGTCTGGGAGGACTTTAACTACAAGGCCTGTCCCAACTGGCCCCAGGTCGGGCCAACGGCAGTTACTGCCACACTGCTCCACCTGGGCCCCCTGGCCAACAATACCTGACAGGGTAGCATCTTCCTCCTCCTCCCTCTGGCCACCCATGCACATGGCCCAGGTGGTGCCCGCCTGCTCCAGGCACGCAGCCCACAACCACGGTTCCAACACCCATTCATTCAGCACGCAGTCTGGCAAGGGAATTGTTTCTTTTGCTTTTTCTCCAGTTCTCCTCTTCTTTCCTTATTCTACCCTTCTTTATCTTTTTCTCCAATCTTCTCTTCGAATTGATTTTCTTGTACCTTTACTTCACCTTCTAGAATTCCCTCCTGCCCAACCCATTTTTGGATAGGGGAGTTCTGTCCTTTTGTTTGTTTTTTCTTCCTTTTGCCAACATTCCATCCAGCTCCATGGTGGGCTGCATGAATTAGTCCATGCAAATAAACACACACAAGGAAACACTACATAAAATAAAGTACTTTATTCAAAACTTTGTTGTCTGTCTTTATTTCTAGGTTCCTCTTAGGGGACAAGCATGTAGCCGTATCTAGCCGGGCTCTATTTGGGACAGGGGCTACACACACCTCTAATGATTAGCATCGCTTTATAAAACTAAATAGCAGTAGAAGTGGAGTGAAAGATGCATCTAGTGAACCAAAGGAAGGGGTAAAAGCTATTTATCTTGTGGGCCCAGAGGAAGGGGAGCGGGGGCTGACAAAGGGTAAATGACCCCACTCATGACCAACTTTTAAAACTGTCATCCAGCACCGAAATAAATGTTGAGGTTGGCTCTGCCCATGATCTTATCCAATGCGTTATGAGCACTAATGGCCTGGAGATGCCTAATTTGGATTGAACGTACCAACGACGAGCCAATAGAAAGTGTTGTTAAAAGATTTAGAAAAATACAGGTAAAAAATGGCTTCATCCAGTGATGCAAACGTATTCTGGCAGCAATATGGCTCCTTTGGGGCACACACCAGCCCAGCGTAGTCACCGCATGCCTCACTGTCTGCAGCTAGGTAATGGATTCAGCAGGAGGTTTCTGGAACATGGTGTTACACATAAATCTAGTTTTAGCATCACAGAGGTATTAATTGTTGCCCCTTCACCCAAAATGTCAGGAATTTAAGTAAATCATGGAATGGGATCACGTACGAGTAATAGGATATTGCTGCCCCATTAACTGGCCATATTACAGGAGAGCTCAGGGCCAAAAAAGGCCCCTAATTACCTCATCTACTAACGGGTTGTTAGATAGCAGTCTGACACCTTTGGGTATCTAAATGTTTTGGACTACAAGTACCATCATCCCTTTGCCAGCATAGTCAATGTTGTTGGATCATGCCAGTCATAGTCCAAAACACCTGGCGAGCTCTGTTGTAACTGTTATAGGGGAATAACCAATTGGAAAATACCATGGTACTACACCGATGGCACTTGTTTATCACTTGAGGCAAACATGGTCCTTTTGAGTTTAGTAAAATATGCTTCACCCACTTATCATTTTAGGGAAGGTATGTGAGCAGTTGATCGCTGCGACCATGCTTAGTGACAATATCAATCCAAGTGCATCACGGCCCTGCCAGAACAGCTACGGATAATTAGATATCGTGAGAATATACGCATAGTCCTACCTTTCCAATATACTTATCTGCAAAGCAAAAAAATATCAGTGAGGTTAAGTGTGTGGAACTTTCTGAAAAATAACCCCCAAGAAAACTCTTTTAGAAGTCAGTAAACCATGCAAAATAAGAATTTTAATTGGTAATATTTTCTGTCTTTTATTTAACACTGTTTTTTAGAGCTTGGCAAATGCTGAGACAGTTTCTTGATTAAACAGGTGTATCATGATAGTTTCTTGAAATCCAGCTGAACTATGTACATTTCCTACCATCACTATTAAAGTATAATTACCCGTGGGATCTGTTCTTGACAATGTGCATCGCAGCGTGAACGCGTTCCCGTAGGGTAACCCAGATATGTCATTCCAAAATTCTCCTCTTTACAAGGTCTTTTGGCAGCGATTGCGATGCAGAATCTTATTAATTTTCATAATATGATCGCTGAAATATGATAAAGCAGGGATCACGAAAACTGAAGCCCTGCCCCAGGAGATATAGAGACCTCAAAGGATCAAAGATGTGATCTATACGTCAATCTCATTGTGGCAATGAAGTCGGTCCCCATGTCTCATGTTATAAACTGCAGCACAGTAAGTCAAGACTCTACACCTATGGTACCCTTCAGATCTATTTGTAGACATCTCCTCAAATCCCTATGGATCTCAGAATGCTGGGTTTCTGTACCTTCAATGAAGCTGCGGCGCGACATTGGTCTATCATCACCCACGCAATTGCTGTTGACGTTTTTCTGTTCGTAGGCTTTCCTGCTGAGTCCAGATGTTTGGCCTGAAGTAGGCAGGTAAGGGAAGTGCGGCTTATAAAACATTATGCATTTTAGCACAAAGATAAAGGAAGTGGGTAACTCCTAGCTCATGACAATTTAGAGTTAATGAGTTGGTGTGTCCTGAAGATGTCCTGTGATTCCCAGTCCTCCATTTCCACACATGATTTGTCAAGACAACAAAATACATCATTTCTCTCTTCCTGCTGAGTTCAGAGTTGAGACTGCACCGTCCACTTCCCCATCCATTTCCTCCTGCAGCTAGTTTCTCCCTAAACTCCAAAACACCCCAAAAGCAGTGGAGGTCAGGCTTTGAATTGAGAATCACAAATGGCAATTGCTTGGGATCATATTCAGAGCTATTGTTTTTCTTGCTACCTTTGCCATTAGAAGGGGTAAGGCTGTATGCAAATCAGCCTTGGACCCAGTACAGAAGGCTCATTCCAGCCCACACTGCTAGTTCAAATGCCTGCTTTACATGGTCCCCGCTCTTCCTTCAGTATGATGATTGGCACAGTCCTTATTACAGCAGTGTTGCCCAAACTCTTGCTGATTAAATCCAGCTTAACAAATATATGGACAATTATCGAGATGCATCACAGCCGCCTTATTTGGGGGTGAAAACTGAGCATCAGGCACACCGAGACACCGTGGTGCCCCAACCAGGATTCTTCAGATCTTCATGAAGGTGATTTGCAGCTCAGAGGCTCTGAAAGGCATTGATCCTAATGGCTAAGGCTATCTATTTCAAACCTTTAAACTCAATCAATCTATAACACCAACAGGAAATTGTTCGAGATTGTTCAAATGTGTCCATTGCCTAAAACCTCTTTCTGCTCGTGCTCTTTCTTAACTTTTTAGGGAGGTTTCCCTTCTCCCTTTAGACAGTGAAATGCATGATCTGTTTCTCTCTGGTCCAAATTCAACCTTCTCTATATTTCTAAGTTTTTTTTACATTCTCTGAACCTTGATACTAGCTACCAATGATGACACCTCACAAGCTTTGCTTCTAAAGCCGGCCTGAGTACTTACGACTCCTTTCAGACCTGCCATGTTATTACTTCCCTTTCTCAGATGTTTTTTCTACCATCCTTAGAATATGGGCAGTTTCTCCTCCTTTTAGCAAATCTCACTCACAAGCAAAAGGATTTTCCCAGCATCTTCATTATTATACTTTGCAAAACCTCTGCAAGAGGTACATCTTTTTTTCATTGCCCCCAAATGAGGTCCCACAGTGACCTACATGTACCGGCACACCTACATAACATACACATACACATGCAATATGCATGTACAGTGAGAGCGCCTTTGTTATTCATGTTGCAACATACTCCCTAGCACTTTCCTGCATGTTACTCCTAGCAATTATCTCCCCCCTCCTCCCACAGCCTTTCTCTCCCTCTGTACTTGCTCTGTCTGAATGCTCAAAAGGCCTAGTAGGACTGCATCTCTCTCTCATAGTTATATTTGCCTTTAACGCCCATATTCTCTTCCCTTTGCACTGTGGGCACTTTGGTGCATAAGTGCTTTACAAATGCACAATCAAATAAAAATAAAAATAATATCTCTCAGCATCCTTTGGGGTGTCTATAATGATACCCTTCTTTTTACTGATCTAGGGTGCATCAGTTTGGGATACACGCTCTATGGGGGTTTCATCCTGTATCCCTGTACACATGTAGTTCATCCATAGAGCTGTTGTCCTATGATCACCCTGCATTGTGCAGAGACCAGGATCAATCAGACCCTGCATGCATTTTGAAATCTCCAAGGTTTTTCGAAAGGGTTTTAGCATTGCCTTTCACCAGTACACATTTGACACACAACATTGTCAGAAGGTTGCATCCACTGTGAGTGTCCCTTGTCACAGGAGCTGTCTGTGTCATCAAGACTGGATATATCCTACTTAGTCAAGATGCTTAGTTTTGCCCTTTCTCTGTAACTATACCTTCAATCCTCCATTAACTTCTGAGTTCATCTTGCATTTTCACACTGGGAAAAACAGATGAAAATCTGTCTTTCCCGGGCACGATGCTCTAATCATTTCCCACACCTTCACCATTAAAAAATAAAAGGGATTAGGTCCCTTTTTGGATGACGGTGGTCATTTTGGAACATGTTTCTTATGGCAGCCGTCATCCGAAAAGGGACATTGTCCCTTTTCCATTTTAATGGCGGCAACCATTTTTCCCCATTTATTTTTTCTCTGATGGGGGATGGGCTTGCGCTGAGCTGATCTACGATCAGACAAAAAATAAAAAAAATAAAACTATATATAACCTAGTAAATCCCACGAGGTCGGAGATGGGCTTTAATGGCCCTCAGCTCGGCCCTACCAAAGCTCGGGATGATGGACCGTTAAAGCCCAGTTTCCCCCAACACCAGGGCGTAAAAGCTATAGTCAACTCTTTCCCTTGAGGAAAGTTAAACCATTGTTATCCTAATTAGATTTTCTTAGCACACAATGAACTGTCAACTGTCAGTAGCTCGTCATCACTCTTATTCTATTCACTACAGCAACATGATATAAGTGTTAATCAAATCAATAACTAGGAAATACAATAAAAAAGAAACACAGAGATTATTTAAATGAAAGAATAGAAAAAGCTGTCAGTATTTAGTTTGAAACAGCAATACCCTAACTGGAAGCAGGCAGTTAATTGTTTTTTTTTTAAGTGAAAGCAGAATAGACACAAAGGGAGGAGGAAGAAAACAATAACACATTTGGCGATGTGATATACTTTCAAATTAGGACTTTAAAGCAATTAAAAAACGCATTCATTAAACTTTGCAATTCTTTTTTGGATAGAAAACGCACTATTTCTATAAAATAGGCTTAACCTTGGAATTATCAATTGTTTCCTTAGTTTTTGAACTTTGACATATTTTTTTTATATTTTATTTTTATTATTGAATGCTTTAGTTTTGCAACAAACTTTTTCACTCAGTCACAATTCTCTTTATGATTAAAAATAAATTAAAACTATTAAATTATCAACTTCGTTAGTTCATTGCTTGATAGTCAAATCTATAAAATTCTTTACACTTGTTATGTTCAAAATAAGAACTTTTCTTTTTTATTTTTCTGTGTTGATCGATTCCCAAAACTGTATAGTCGTAATAATACGTTTCTTGTTGTTTCCAATCAATATAGAAGCCCATCGTTGGACTGGTTCTAATGGAATCATTTGTTGTAGCCACATGTCTCAGAAGATTTGTCTTTTGTTCTGTAATGCAGTACAGACCACAATGATGTGATAAAAGGTCTCCAATTGTGTCTCGTCTTGGCAGAATCGGCAAAAGGAGAGTTCTTCAGGAATTTGTTTTATAGTTGCTAATTGTTGTCGTGTCGGGAGTAAATTGAGCTGTAATCTGAGGAATTGGTCTCTAATCCTGCGGTCCGGAAACTGTTGCAAACATTGAGGAAGCTGATGCAATGATCTTACGTCAATATTATGTGTTAATGACAATTTGTAGGTGGAATTTAGATGAATTGTTCTGATACAATCATTTCTTTGGAGCTTTATTTTCGCTTTTTGGGGGCGATTAATCAGCAATTCCAGTTGGATTCCTTCAAGCTCTAAGAGTTTATTGCAGGATTCGTTCCATTTTTCGAGAACTGTTACTTTGATAGCATTTGGGCTGCTACGGAGAATATCGATTGATGGAATCTTGTCCATTAGGTGGATGTTTCTAAATAGCATCAGGGACTTCCAGTTTTTCATAGCTTCCAGTGATTGAAAGCCTAGCTCATGGCGGATGCGAGGAGCTGGAAAAGTAGATGGTAAGGCCAAACATTTTCACCATATTATACCTTCTAGCAGAATCCAAATATCCTTGGTCACATTCCGCATGGTTTCTGCTCCATATGTTATAATGGCCATTATTTTAAGCGTATAAAACGCTATCACAGGTTGCAGGGAGTAATCCCCGTATTTGTTGTGGATTATCTTTCCAAGATAACAAGCTTTCTCTTTTAGTGTCTCAATCCATTTTTTTTCCTAAATATTTGAATGCTGTTACTGTTTCAAGCTTTGATCCATCAAGGAATAATGACATGGGTTTTTGTTTTCCTTTCTGTGTTAGCCTCATACGTTTTTTTTTCACATTTATTTTTAGATCATTTTTTAAAATATATATCATCAGGTGGTCGATGCTCTTTTGTAATCCGATTTTTGTTTTATCAAGGCATACCAGATCATCCGCAAATAATATATGTGCGACTTTTGTTTGGTTCAATATAGGTGGATTTGCTAGCAGGGTTGCTTGGTGTTCAGGTAAACCCAATATGAATAAATTGAATAATGTCGCGGCTAAAGGGCATCCTTGCTTCAATACGTTTGCTGTCTTAATTGCAGAGGTTAGATGGCCACTTTGTGTTAATCTTACTTTAATTGATGTGTTTGTATACAGTGCTATTATTGGTTGTAAGATGTTTTCAGGGCATTCCCATGCTCTGAGTTTTTCCCAGAGTTTACCTCTGTTTATTGCATCGAATGCGAGTTCCAGGTCAATAAAGACAGCAATGGTTGTAGTTTTTCCTTGATAGCTTCTAATTTGAGATGTTTTAGTATTATGAAGTTAATACTTGTGCCAGTGTTCTTAATGAACCTGCCTCTGGTCTAATCTTCCCACATCGTTTGAACATTTTACCAGCTTCTGTAACACGAGCGAAGCAAAGACCTTACCCAGCGGGTCTAATAGTGCTTTGGGGCGATAATTTATAGCCAGGTGTCTATCTCCATGCTTAAAAATTGGGTTCAATATGGCCATCTTCCATGATGCAGGGATCTTGTTGGTTCTCTCAATTGCATAAAAAATGTCCAGGCAGATGTCTGCCCAAACTATTGGGTTTTGTTTTAGTTGGGTGTTAGTTAGCCCATCTGGCCCAGGAGCTCAGGATGGATTCAAGGTTTTGATCTGGTGCTATATGTCTGTGTGCCCCCCCCATTTTAGAATACAATTTGTCCGACCTTCGTATTCTATTTGAAGGCCACATTTTTTATAAAGGGTGATTAAATACGTGATCCATATGTTCTCTGGTAAGTTTTGAATCAATGCAGTAGATTCAATGTTTTGTTCATTCAAAAGGGCACGTACATTCCTGGTATTATGATTCTTTTCTTTAGGGCTTTCAGCATGTCTTCTGCATCTTTTTGAGCGATGATGTTTCTCATGCTTTTTATCCAATTATAGTATTGCTGTTTTAGCTTTTGGGTTAGCTCAGACGCATTTATGGCATTTTGTTGTTTTATTTGTCGTATTTCTTTGTTTAGCTGTTTTATTTTTAGTGCTATAGTGGTATTGTAAGCACGGGTGTGTATTTGCTTGTGTTTTTGGTGCTTATTACCTAAATATATGAAGTGTGTTAAGATATCTTCATGATTGGGCTTACCAACTTGATGTCATCATTTATACTTGAATTTGCTCCGAGAGGAGAGAGAGCTGTTTTTCTGTTATTCTTAGACAAGTCATGCCGGTATTTAGCGTCAATTTTGGTAGATAAGTTCTTTCATTTGCACGCACCTTCTCGGTCCATACAATAGCTCTTCTATTATGATCGCTGTTCACTGTCACCGAATTTGTCAAGTTTGTGATTTCTTTAAGTATCCCTTCAGATGCATAGACATAATCTAGAATTGCTTCAGACGCATAGCCTTTCCAGGTTGATTTTGCTTGTGTTTTGTTCAATGTGTTCTCATTGATCAACGTTAACTGCCTTTTATGCATTTCCTTCGACCAAATTCGTGCTTTAGTTGTTTTCGCTTGAATTTCTAAAGTTCTGCCATCAGGGGCATACAGATGGACGTTACGATCCCCACAAACAATGATCTCTGATTTTGGATGTTTGACTCAGAGGTCATCGATAGCTGTTGCTATCGTATCAATGAAAGTTGTGGTGTCGATGGCTATGGAATTCCAATAGATGTTGAGAATTCCTACTATTTTGTTGAGAAACTGACCGAGATTGTCTCGGATTTGGTATTGTAGGGTGGTGATCTGAGACCAGGAGTTAAGATTAGTTGACTTCAATACTTCAAATGAGCCGTTTGTTTTTATTAAAGTTAGTAGCCTGCAGCTGGTCGTCCTTTTTTTTAATTTTTATTGCAGGGTTAATATACACATCATATCCCTCACACATAGGGGCAGACGTAGGGTGGGGACGTAAGCCAAGTTTCTTGTAAATAGATGATCTGATGATTTGTAGTTTAACATGTTCATTCTGTAGCATGTGGCCTGTTTCCCTGGTATTCCAAGTACAGAGTGATATTGTGTTATAATCCTTATTGTTTAATTGTTCATCAATTTCAGTTTGAGCTCCTAAACTGGAGCTTTCCAGATAATCATATTGCAGTCAAATCCGATGTCTTCGGGGACTCTCTTCTTCATTTCCATATTCTCGTGTGTTGCTTATTCCAGGTATTGAAATCATTCATTTATAAAACATAGTTCTTATGTGTATCATTTAATACATTTGATTTTCCAGAATGAACTATGAAATTTCAGCATAGCAATTTTTACAGTTTAATATATACACCTCTAAGATTAAATGGGTCTGGGGAGAAAGAGAAGATACACAAAGACCCGGGAGATGTACATGTTAAACTGGAGACAGAGGAGAAATGAGACATGTTCTAAACAAAAGATGAGTAGTGAACAAGAGAATGTTGGAAAAACCAGGAACTTTATGAGGGCCAGCAAAAAGAATGCACTATGATATAGAGTGAGACAAGGACATGTAGAGAGAAGGACTATGGTGGGGATGAGGAAAAGAAATCACACGTTTTAAAATGATTGACAGGTTGTGAGGCATCAAACTGGGTCTAAGCATGGGGAGATGTGACATACAAAAGGACGTTTGAAAAGGATGTGGACACAGGTGAAACAAGGTAATATATACAGACTAGCGGATGCATAATGTTATATGTGCATAACATGTACCTTCTTTGCCACCTCCTTTTACTCTTTGCACCTTTCTACTCCCCTTCCATTAATCTCCCATCCCATCCAGAATGGTTCACTAAATTGCTTTTAGGTATGTCATGTGTTTTACAAATCATGTGTGCTAATGTATGGCTGAAGGCCAGCACAGGTCAATGGGATTTTGCCGGGTCCAAGATCCGACATCACATGTCTCCCTGGATCTCGGACTCGGCCTGCCTCAGCCCTGACAAGGCTTTACGAAGCCCTCAGCTTCGTCGAGGGAAAGGGAGGCAAATCTGGGGGCTCGGTGATCTAATCTGCTCTGTGCTCCTTTTCCCAGCCATCATTCGCAAGTTTGCAGGTTCTATTTCCTCAGCCTTGCCTGAAAGGGACACCATGGGAATGAATGGGCTCTGACTATCACTAGGGTGGCAGCCATCACTGTTAAAAGCAGGCTCTCTACATGCTGGACACACTATTGTTTTCCAAATGTGCATTTTACAATGTCCAAATTCCAAAATGCTGCTTAAACTTGCATTCACTTGTTTTCTTTGAAATGTGTTTCTTTTTTTGTCGGACTACCACACAAATGCCCTGTAATGCTTGTGCCACTTCCTTTGTGTTTTATTTCAGGTTATATTTATAAAGATGTTATATGCTTGTCAAACTGCTTAATCACAAATACATGCTTCTGTTGTGCTGACAGAAGTTATTAGGAAATTAAACAGTGGGTTCATGGGTGACAACTTTTGATTTTTACTGCAGGGGCATAAATACCCCCGCCTCGATCCTGAATATAAGCATATGACCAGCCCAATCCATCCCCTGGCCAAACACATTTTATAGCACTTGTTTTTTTTATAAGGAATTGCAAAAAGTCATACGATTAACAACCGATTTTTAATATATAACATCTCAGCAATGGTCACTCAACCTGCTGAGCAACCCTGATAGCCTTCTACTGTAGAGCATGTCTATGGATCCCTTAATGTACTAAAAATCATTACATTACCAACAGTATTTTAGGTGCATCACTGCCATGGAAGTGATTTAAAGTAGAATTAATGTACAGTGTGGAGTTTGGAAAGAAGCAGCATAAAAGAAATTGCACCATTTTTAAAATATCATTTTGAACATTTCCTTTGAGCAGAGTTCAACTGCCAGATTCATCTCCTCAGAACTCCACCCCTTGGAACTCCACTCCCTCCTCCAATCTGCGCCCTCACCCCGGCCCTTGTGGGATCACCCTTTAAATTTTTTCCATTTATACCACAGCTGAAGACTATATTACAAAAACAAAATAAATAAGGAAAGGGGTGAGGACAGTGGAGCTGAGAATGCGTTGGAGGGTAAGCCCAGAATAGAGGATCAGAACTATGAGAGTGGTACCATAGTAACACATGGTCCAGACAGACCAAGGTGAGTGCTTCAATCGAAAACAAGGGGAACTGGGTTAATGCAAGTTAGGAAATTAAAAGGGAAAGATGAAATTGAACTGTGAGATGTAACAGAAAAAGAAAAAAGAGCAGTCCTAGAGAAGATTTGTGGTGGTGGGAGACAGAGAAATAGACTGTGTGGCAGACATAAACTCTGTTAGGTTTGAAGGAAACATCCAGATCTGAAAGAGTTAAAAGTTGAACAACTACTAAGACAACACATTAAAAGTTCCTGGATCTTCAAGAACAAAGCAAGAAGAGAAATGGGTTGGATTTGATTGGACGTGGCAGTATAAATGTTAAAATTGGATGCACCTTTGCATGGCTAGGAGGGTCACAGAAAACCTGCAAGCTATGTCTCAAAGAGCGGGCAGATGGTGCGATCACTGAAGCCGGGAAGACAGTAATTGGCAGTGGGCACAGAAGAACAAGACACAGCAGGCAGAGGACTTAGTAGATGATTAAGTGTTGGTAACGTATGACGTGGGCAATATGCGTGGGAGGCAATTAACGAGCTATAGTAGATTTCCATGGCAGTGTCGAACGATGATCTATATTTGGAGTGATAACGATAAGAGACCTAGGATATGTTTTCGATTGACTTTCAGTTCTGCAAAGGGTCAATCAAAGAGAATAGAGGCACAGCTAAGATTGGGACAGAAATATAACGGCACAATGGAGAAGTAGGTGAAAAGAGCAGAAGAGCAAGAAATAGAAAGTGACTCGAGGGAACCAGACTCAATGCCAGAGAGGCCGCGAAAAGCAGGGAGAAAGGGATAAGAGAAAAGGCAGAAGGGGCTGGCAGGCTGGCATTGTGAAGACCCCTCCCGGGATTGGTAGGTGAGAATCGAAAAAGTGATGGCATTGGATGTCAGCTGGGGTTCTCATTTCATGTGGCAACTAAAGCATAACAAACTCTAAAAGAAAGTAGTCAACACGATCTGCACTGAGCAGAAGGACATTGCATGTTTAGCACAACCTGTGGCAAGAGGACATAGGGCAACTAACTGCATGGTAAATTGAGATTGTAAAATGAAGCCCGCAGAATTATTTACTCAAGCCTGCAAATCATTCCCATAACTTAAATCATTTTAAATTGAAATTTGTCCCCTAAATTAAGCATCTTGGTAAAGCGAAGTACAATTGCATGTATTCTAGGTTATCTGAATTTTCGGGGAGGTAGTTCACACAGATTCGCTTGATACTCATTGCTGGGCTCCCCACTGATTTGCTGGTCTGAATCTTCTTGGTTACAGTCCAGTTGACTATATTCATCATGCACATTTCACATTATATTGTAATGACCTATACAAGCGTACGATTTAGAACATTCACTTTTTATGCCTGGATCTTGGGCACATGTATCTCATTGATGGGGGAGGACTGCCTAATAATGTATGTGTTATGTTTACGCAGTGTTTGCACGCTCAGACCCATAATTGTAATTGATACGATTACTCCTGTAGGTCTAGATGAGCAACATTGCATGGGGCAAGAGGATTGATGAAAAAGCAATAACATGCAAAGGGGGTATTGATCTCTTTCTTTCAATGGCAGTAAACCAGATTCAGTGTCAGCTCACCATCACTTGAAATGGTGTTTGCACGTTTTCAGAATAGAAACAGAAGTATTCCGCACCCCAGGTGGTACATGTATTATTTTGTCATTCCAACAAAAGACATTATTTGTTAACAAAGATTAATCTGGAGTTAACAAACACTTCCCTTGATGAATCGCCAGATATACATAGGAAGTGTACAGGTTCTTCCTTGATGGATCGCCAGCCACACAAAGGAAGAGTACAGGTTCTTCCTTGATGGATCGCCAGCCACACATCGGAAGTGTACCAGTTCTTCCTTGATGAATCACCAACCATACATAAGAATTGTATAGGTTCTTTCTTGATGAATCACCAGCCACACATAGGAAGTGTACAGGTTCTTCCTTGGTGGATCACCAGCCACACATACGAATTGTATGGGATCTTCCTTGATGAATCGCCAGCCACACACAGGAAGTGTACAGTTTCTTCCTTGGTGGATCGGCAGCCATACATAGGAAGTGTAGAGGTTCTTCCTTGATGGACCGCCAGCCACACATAGAAATTGTACAGGTTCTTCCTTTATGGATCGCCAGCCACACATAGGAATTGTACAGGTTCTTCCTTGATGGATCGCCAGCCAAACATAGGAAGTGTACAGGTTCTTCCTTGATGGATCGTTAGCCACATAAAGGAAGTGTACAGGTTCTTCCTTGGTGGATCGCCAGCCATACATAAGGAGTGTACAGGTTCTTCCTTGATGGATTGCCAGCCATACATAAGAAATGTATAGGTTCTTCCTTGATGGATTGCCAGCCATACATAAGAACTGCATAGGTTCTTTCACACGTATGCAAGTCACCCTTTTTGATTAGGTCAGTTTAAATGATGGCAACAGTTTGGCATTTGCTGCAGGTAGCTTCAACTTTGTAGAAGCAGGCAAAACAGGACTGAGGCAAAAGCCCAAACTGTTGGCTATGCTGAGCCTTGTATTGCAGTGGGAAGTGGAGGGCTTGAGGAGAGAAGAGGCAAGATAGGGCATACAACTAGCCATAATCCATGCACCTGGAAGCTGGCCTCATCACCAGAATTACCTTCTAGTGATGGGCCTACCAGTAAGGATCACTCTGCCACAGCACATGAATCCTGATTTGCCGGCCCAACTCCCAGCCATGCCAATGCATTGTAGTTCTGACCTACAACACTCTGTTGTTATGGGACCCAGACCTGCACGGAAATCTGTCAGTGCACCTCACGTATCACCTATAACATCTGCATCCCCTGCTGTGCCAGACATGGCCCACCTCAACACACTTGTCTGTTGATGCCCTTCAGCATTATTGATAAGACTGTAGTGGCACTGAATACAGATCTGCAAATACAACCCAATTTGAACCTGTTGTTCTACCACTGAAACTTCACACAGCACAAATGACCTTTATATCCGCCTGCAACAACCCCTACCACGGCATGGGCTGACTGGCAGACATCTCTGACAATGGGCTTCATTATAAGTTTGCCGGTATCCTGGCAGTAAATCCGCCAGGATACCAGCAAACTGTATTATCGTTACCGGCACTTGGTCCGGTGGTATTACCTGCAGATTACGACTGCCGACAATGGTTGTAAATCCCCATTCCATGGAGTTCCATTGGACTCCATAGAGGGATTTGCCAATATTACCGACAAAGGTAATACCGTCAATGTATGCACTCTTAGCTGGAGGTAACTCAGGTGCCCCACCGGCAAAGTAGTTGTTGGCATAGGCAGTAACGTGCCAGTATATGTTAATACTGGCATGTTATTACTGTACCATTCAACCTATAATGAGCCCAATGATCAATATTTCTGTCGTGCAGCTTCTTATGTTGTAGATATTGCTCAAACCAATACATGTCTGGCACCAACACAACTGCTGCACTCATTCTGTCAAGTGTTGGTGCAAAGCACAGCTCCCTGAATACACCTCAATTTGGACTTCCTTTTCAGCACTGGCAGTGCAAATAGATGACCTTTTCCAGTACACCGCTGTTCTGTCCAGCGAGTCACCCTAATATTCCAGCATTTCTACCACATACCACCCTGTCAAAGCATCCCGTACATAGCATGCAGGCTCTTGCTATTTGGACACTTGTAGCACACCGAGCTCTGCTTCTACACCTCAATCCTGACCTACAAAGTTCCTGTATTTGGTATGAGGAATAGCCTTCTGGCAAAGGTGCAGAAGCCCTGTTTTTCTTTTTTTAAACCTGTAATTAATTCAAATGATGGGGTCATTCTCAGAAAGGATGACCTGACAACCAGGTCCCTCTTTCCTAAGCTCCATGCCAAAATTATAGTGTACACCTGTGCTCTGCTGCATCAGCACTGTGATCTGCACCGCTGGCTCTACAGTGGCACAGAGCAGGTTCAGGGATCACAGGTTCCCTCTTGACAGTTGCAGTGACAGCCAGGTCTCTGCAGCAGAAGGGCTGAATTTAAGACATGCGCCCCTGTTCCCAAAACCTCTTAACTATGAGAGTTACTATCCTGGTGGCAGTTTTAAACTTTAAATATACGCCATACCTGAGTTTAAGGCATGCTGGCTAGTATCTCTCATAATTATCCAAGCCATGCCAATCTGATATCATGCTTGTGTCAGTACTGTGAGTCCAGCTCTGTTGTGGAAGGGTTATATGTATACTGGGCAGGCAGCCTTGCCTTGCCAAGTGACAGCGAAGGAGACTGGATGGCTATCCCACTCCTTTTTAATCCTTTGTGATGTTGGTTAACACCTCTCTCCAGTGAGCTAGCCTCTCATCAGGAGCTGGCCTGGGAAACAGGACTAAAGGCGCAGACCCACCTCAAAAGGACTAGCCTCACATCCAGGTGCTGCATAACAAAAGTGCCTTTGATGATACTGACAAGGGAAGGGGGCAGAGTTAGTGTAGACTAGGGGAGCTCGGACAAGCGGGAGGAAAATTCCACCATCTTGTTTTCTATTTATATCTCTCTTTCTTCCTGTCCCCTCCATTTTCTTTAGCACAATGCACTCTGGGTTTAATGTCAGAAGGCAAAGCCCACTGTTCCAAGGACGGGGATCGGACCCCTAAAGTAGGCTTGCTTTAAACCAATCACCTGTAGGCTTTTGCCTTTAAAAGAAGAGTTCTCCCACTCTTTCTTTGATTAATCTCTGGACTTCAGCCCTTGAAGAAGACCCTGTTTGGAGAGCAGTCCTTCCCAAGGTCCTCTAGTTGTCAGGTGAAGACATAAAGTTCAAGGCAGATGAAGGCTCTGCTCCCTAACTATACTCAGGGGACATGGGGGTGACCTTCTGATGGAGCAAGGTCTTCCTCTATGCCAGACCCATTGGTACCCAGGACCGCACCATACCGAAGGTCTGCTGCAGGTGTGGGCCAGTCTCCCCTGTGTTTTGGAGCCCGAGATCAAGGACTCGCTGCAGAGACCCCTGAAGTGGGACACACAACACCCGAGAGACAAGACACCCCAGATCCCTGCAATTTTGTCATTGGACCACTGCAACCTGTGATTTGAGCCTGCTTGAACTGATCATTCCAGCAGGATGCTCCGGAGCTGCCTTGTCAATCACCAAAATTCAAACTACCTTCCTACACATTAAAACCAGTTTGGCGACACACCGTACCAGCTAAAGTGCATATTGCCTCAGCTTGATTAAAGAAGCATCACTGCACTTGCAACACTCAAATTGCCACTTGAATATTTAGCCTTTCCCTCACTGATCCAGTCGATGGTCAAACTGCCACCTTCAAGCACAGCATCAAATTGACTCACCTTGTAGATCCTGGCATCAGCACATCGCTGTCAAACCACGATCGTCAAACCGAACGTCGTGATCTCCACGATCCACACTGCAAACATCTCTTCGAACTACAGCAATCTTCATTTTGACCCCCAACGCAACATCTGTTTGCCACCTGGACTACCATGACTGCCACATTCGATCTGGACTTGATCCACCAGCACCGCGCTAAGAAGCCTGGTTCACTGTTGTCGAACAGCCAATACACAGCAACAGTATTATTGCCTGATATCTGCCCGCCCCGGTCCATTCCTTAGCCCTAGTGACTGGCAAGGTCACTTTAATCCCTTTTTCATCCAAGAAGATATCCCTTTGAAGAACATTGTGGTTTTTATTGCCTTTCTCCCCCTGTCTAATTACTCAGAGTGCTGCATCTTGTTATCTTTGCACATTCTGTGTTATTTCCACAGGGGATGGGTTTTTGTAGTGTTTTCTATTTAGTTCCCAGTGCATATGGTTTGTTTAATTACAGTAAATATTTGTACAGAACGTTGATTGGATATTCATTTATTTTGAACTGTTATATTTTGCTGATTGGGTAGCTTCTGTTTGACATTCACACCCATTTTAAGAGTATCGCCTTCCCTCGGCCGACGTTACCAGAAAAGGCGAAGGATCTCTCAACTGTGCATGTTATAACTTTATGATTGGGTTCACTCTTGTTTTGTAGAAGCATGAGGGTTGAGTAGGCACTTTAGCCTATACATATCCGTGTACTCCTTCAGTGCAGAAGTCAAGTTGTCCAGTTTGAGTCTTGCATAGAACTGCCTATGCACCACAATCGTACATTGCTGTAATCCTGAACACAGTTTTTCAAGTTCGGTTCAGTTCAATACAAGGCAACAAGTGCTAACCAAACGTAACCTGCTGTCAAAATATTGCAATAGAAATGCCTCTGTATTTTGAGAGGGAAAATCAATTGTCTTAGAATTAAAACATATTTGTTAGTTTTAAGGGGCAATAACTAGAGCTTGGAGCCCAAACTGCCTTTTCAAGCCATTCTTTTAATTTATCACCCCATCTGAAGAATGGCTCTTACTGTGCCCAGCACTGTGGGTGGATCCCCAGTCATGTAAAGTGATGAAGACATGGTACTGGTAATCGCTTCAGACATGAGGTGAATGAGTCAAGTACAGGGTCACAAGGGTGGACATGTGTAATGAACAAGCTATGGGTTCTGTCTGACAAACACACATTAGCCCATGCCTTGGCTTCGGATATGAATAAAGGTGAAGCTAGGGAAGGTTAGGTTAGGTTAAGTTGAAAGAGGGAAATCAGCCAGGGAAAGGAAAGGCAATTCCCCTATACTTCCAGGGCATGACACTCCCCTCCAGTCTCACTCAAATCATGGCGAGGGTGGTGGTTAGGACAAGGGGAATGCAGAGGTACGTAGCACTTACTGACTCTCTGGTCCCTTTGACTCCAGTAGCAGGATCGGAGGAGGTGGGTGACCAGAAAACAGCAGGGACCAATACATTTCCACCAGTGCTGGGCCCGTTAGGCCAGATAGCCCACAGGAATGAAAGGCCCAGGGGACAGGAGCCAGTCTCTTGCTCTGGCAGTCCAATCTAGTGGTCCATTTTATCCTCAACTAGTCGCATTTGAATTTGACAATGTCAGTGGAAGACAACACTATGCAGTGCATCCTTACCAATATCGAGGATTGCTGTCCACCTTCTCTGTCCATGAAATCATGGAAAGTGAAGACACACTACTTGCCTCTCTCGCATTAATGCACCACTCTGAGCAATGAGCGGTCTACTACACGTGCTGCCGAGAGTGTGAGACAGGCCTAGAAAATAAAAAGAGTAAACTCTCAGTACATGCCATTTCTATTGCATTAGCCTTGGCAACTTTAAGGTAGTGCTGCGGAGCCACCCAGGGGGTATAAATAAGAAGAGACTGGCCTTAAACCTCCGTAACAAGATTCCACGTCTCTGGCTCAAAAAGAGGTTGTTATGTCAACGTGTCACTTACATTTCTGGAAAGAGGATATTAGGATAAAGCGTTTTTTTAAATACACACATGTAAAGGCAAATAAAATCAGAAATGGTGTTAAACAATTAAGGTCACCGTTGGTAAACAGGTATACATCAGGGATTTAAAACAAGATGGGTGAAGCATTAGTTGGAGCTGGCATTGCCTCAAAAGGGGCTAGAGTTTGGGAAGAATATTGCAGACTCTACCGATAATTGATTTTCAGAGCGGCAGTAGCCTGACAGACAGGATTGAGTAGGTAGGTCGATTTGATAATTATCAGCGGGGAATATTTTTGTCTGACAGAAGAGTTAACTGTCTACATAAATGTGGATTCAAGCCAATTTTTACCAAAGCTGATGAACAATTATATGGCACCGAGTATTGCTCGTTTGAGAGAAATGGAAAGGTGGCATGTCACAGGTCAAAGGTTGATCCATTTTCAGATATGTATTGCCTGGCGTGACATTGAAATGACCTTCCTTGTTTTCACGTGTCCAACAAAGTTTGATGTCAATCCACAAAAAAGAATGTGAGGCCAGGCTCGCCTTAGGAAGAGTCTGGGGGCACTGGTTCCCAATGCATTTTCCAATGCGAGGCACCCAATGAAAAACGCTTTGTGAATCAGGCCAGAGGAGTGTGCCGAGATATCTATTTTGCAGAAAGACACTGATGAAATGGAATCTCAAGTGCAGATCTGTTACAACGTTTTGAAATTTATTTTCAGTATTATTTTGGCTTCATGTGCGTTGAAGTTAAGCACATTTTGGAAGAAATATATACATAAAATGTGACGTTTTTTTTGGAGATTTTTAGTGGCTATAACACCTGCACTTTTACTGAAAAAAAAGAAAACTTTTGCCAATTTCTGAAATATATAAACGTAAACCATGAAACCATTAAGAACATCATGTCAAAATGTCCAAGCATATGTCTAGATAGCTTAAATAAAAATGTTAGTGCTGTATGACTGTGAAGAAGCGAAAGTGTAAAAAGCAGAAAAGGGAAAAACATGTATATTTTGTGTATTTATTTGTGTAGCCTTTGCATAAGTGTACCCATCTTCACCCAGAATTCCTGCTAGAGATGTCATGCATAAAAGAATCCTCCCAGATAAACCAGCATCACAGCTTGGAGATTTTCGTTAGGACAGGTGTTTGCTGACCCAGCCCGTGGGATCTTATCCAGAGTGAATTTTCTGTGCTCTTTAACACCTGGCACGCCACGGACAGAATATTAAGACATTGGGCCTCATTACGACCCAGGCGGTAAGTTACCGCCTGGGCCGTGACTTTACCACCATGGCGTAAACTATGTTTACGCCATGGTGGTTGGCGGACTTACCGCCCCATTCCGAGGTTGGCGGGGCGGTAAGTCCCCAATCCCCATTTACCCTTCCCCATTCCCATGTTTGCCCCATAGGGCATAATGGGAGTGGGGAAGGCGTTAATTACGCCACCGTAAATTACGGTGGCGTAATTAACTCCATGGTCCCTTAGCGCCATGGATTTTAACACCTGCTAAAAGCAGGTGTTAAAACCTCCATGGCGCTAAGGGACCTCGTACTCAGGCGGTAAGGGTCGGCGCTGTTTACGCCGGCGTAAACCCCTTACCGCCTGAGTCGTAATGAGGCCCATTGGGCCTCATTACGACCCAGGCGTTGGACCATGGTGCTAATAGCACCATGGTCCATGCCGGTAATTTACCGACTCCGCCATGGCGGAGTGGGGAATTACCACCCCATTCCGAGGTTGGCAGGGCGGTAATTCCCCATGCAGCCATGGCCCTTCCCCATTTCCATTTTTGCCCCATAGGGCTCAATGGGAATGGGGAAGGCGCTAATTACGGCACCGTAAATTAAGGTGCTGTAATTAGCTCCTAGGTCCCTTTGCGGGTTGGTTTTTTAACACCTGCTAAAAGCAGGCGTTAAAGTGCAACCCGCAAAGGGACCTCGTAATCAGGCGTTAAGGGTTTAACAGCGCTGACACCTTTTCCGGCGCTGTTAACCCCTTAACGCCTGGGTTGTAATGAGGCCCCTTGGGTCCCTTTACGAGTGGAAGGTGGTTCTTTCACTTTACCTTCAAAAATCGCCAACATTACCACTCGGTAATTCTGCTGATGGCAATGCATAAAATGGGGGGATTTACACCACCTACCACCACTTATAATCCCATGGTAAACCCAGGGGACCATGGGTATTCCGGCAGATTTACTTTAGCAATACAATCAAACTCGTGCGGAGGTCCATTGTATTTGTCCCAAAATGTAACATAATTATCAGATTTGGTAACTAGGGCTATTCCTTATTGTCTGCTTCTTCGATCCTTCACTGGCGGCCACTAGAATCCTTGTTTCCAATGAATTCGCTGTTTCCTTTCCAAATCTGCTTCTTTTTCATGTACCAAGGGCCTTTACAAGCACATGAAGAGGACTAACAGCATATTTGTATTGCTGTCCCGTTACCGGGTTCCATGCCGTGGTGGTGTAAGGACTTATGGCACCACCCGTTACTGGAAATTGGGCATCGTTTAAGGATTGTAGAATCAATCAGTGGTTTCATAAGGCAATACATACACTAAGTCACACAAATGCTTTCCTTGAAATTAAACGAATGTTCCAAGTTTTCACCACCTGCAAGAACATCTAACAATTCAAATCAATTTTCTATCTGAATACAAATTGTTATGAATAGGGAGCATAAACCACCTCATGCTGGCTAATATAAACGCGGCCTGCACAGGTGTAGTGGGATTATGCTGTCGTGTATATCCTTGTTTGTGCTGTACTTCTTTCACTTAGGGTAGTGAACATTTGTCATCGCTAATTCTTACCGTCGTGGCTGTTATTGGATTTGCAATACCATTGGATTTTAAGACCCCCTACCGCCAAATCAGCGCTAAGTGGCTTTGGAAGCTGTTGTGCACAAGACCATTAATAACTGTGAAATCATCTGGAGACACCGGCAAATGCATCCGGTAACAATGGCTCGAGACGCGTCTACAGTCTCCTGCTGTTCGGTTGTCTCTCTCCTGCAGTTCTCCCACCGCGTCGCAAAAAACAAGTTACACATTTGGTTTCAAGAACGGACAGATGGTTTTAGGATTAGAGCGAGACAGACCAATTAACTTCAGCCGTGATGTGCGACAACCCCATTACCTCATCTGTGCACTGAGACACCACCATTTACTTCAAATGCGGTCAACCTTGAGACAATACCATGCAATTCAGGTGTGATCTCCTGTGGAGAGGCTCATTTTCTTCACTTGTGATGCGTCGCCACACATTTTTAAACCTTTTGCAATCAGGATGTCAGGCTTAATATAGTATATGACTATAGGCATTCCTTATCTTTGCAAAACATAAAAACGATCGATTCTACTAAAAGCAATATATATACAAATCCTATACATACATTTCTACTACCCCATCTGTGCATTAGAACTAAAAACCTTTAAAGCCATCTTTACCTTGACACCAAATGTAGTGCAGAGAAAGGAAACATTCTCTCCAGACGGCACTTGGCTCCGAATGCAGTGACTGATGTGGCAGCCATTTTATCCTCACATCCATACCGTGAGGCTCCCCGGATCAGTTTACATGGTTCAATATTACAATGCTACAAACATTTTATTTTAGGGTGTGTTGTGAAAAATGAAATGCGCTACGAGCTCACTGTACATTATGCCAAATCTGAAGATGTGTGGTCATTCTCATGTTCCCAAAATGTTCTTTGATTTTGTGCATAGGAGAAGTGTGGGACAGTGGGCCTCATTACGACCCAGGCGGTAAGTTACCGCCTGGGTCGTACCTTTACCGCCATGGCGTAAACTATGTTTACGCCATGGTGGTTGGCGGATTTACTGCCCCATTCCAAGGTGAGTGGGGCGGTAAATCCCGATTTCCCATTTTACCCTTCCCCATTCCCATTTTTGCCCCATAGGGCATAATGGGAGTGGGGAAGGCGCTAATTACGCCACCGTAAATTACGGTGGCGTAATTAGCACCATGGTCCCTTAGCGCCATGGATTTTAACGCCTGCAAAAAGCAGGCGTTAAACTCACCATGGCGCTAAGGGACCTTGTAATCAGGCGTTAAGGGTGGCGCCGTTTACGGCGCCGTTAACCCCTTAACGCCTGACTCGTAATGAGGCCCAGTATGTTAGTACCTGGGACGGGGGAGCAGTCAATAAGATTGCTTGCAATGTGGTCTGACCTGGCACTAAAGACATTGGGCCTCATTACGAGGCTGCCGCCGGTATTCATTTTTTTCCGGCACCCAGAAAAGGGAATTTACCGGGTCATTACGACCTTGTCGGAACCGGTAATTGCCCTTTTCTGGGCGCCGGAAACAATTCTTCCCCATTCTCATTTGAGCCCATGGTGCTCAATGGGAAAGGGGTAGGTGGTAACACCGGTAGCGTTAGTAACGGTACTGGTGCTACAGTCCTGTACTCCTCGCGGGTGCCGGTACGGCCACCAGGTCAGACCTGGTGGCTGCAAAGGCACCCGCGAGCTGAACTTATAGTATGGCGGAATGGTAGCAACGGTGCTGGTAGCTCTACCGCCACAATTGTTGCCTGACCGCCATACTTGTAATGAGGCCCATTGTTGCCTAATTTATGTGCCAAATTGGAATGTTTATTTTAACATTTCATACAGAGACTAAGATGTGATTGGTGTCAATCACCTCTTTCTGACTGTAACTCAATGCTTACATGTGCAATCATGCCAATTTCAGATTCCCTTTGGTGGATGTTGATAATTTTGCAATACTAACAGGAAATAAATGCTTCAGCTAATCGTAGCCTGTGCTATGATCCACATCTGCTTTGCATAGATCTGAGTGAGATATCCTGACAGGCTAAATATGGGGAGGCATGCGAGACAGCAGTACAAACTGTCTTTTACACTAGGCCAGGCATCACGGCCAGCAGGGACAAGGAAGCACCCAGAGAAGGAAAACGATCAGAGGGGGCTCAACGAAAGGAAGGCTCAGTGGATGGAGAAATAAAAGATACTCTGCTCCAGATGCAACCGGGCATGCAAACCCTGGATGTTAATCTGGACTCCCTAGCTTGTAACGTTGATCATTTAAAGGCCAGGTTGGATAACCAGGGTGCCAGCTGGAGTCGCATGAGGACAAGATCTCCTCTGTTGAAGAGGCCACAATATCAATGGCCACCAAAATTCTTTCTCTGGAGACAACCCTGAAGGTCTTCAAAGCTAGAAATGAGGATTTGGAGGGGCGATCAAGATGTAATAACATCCGGATACTGGGGGTGAGTGAATCATCTTCCCCGGCACCCATGGAAACCTTTCTTGAAACACTATTGCGGGATTTACTGGGGTGGAATAGCTTCCCGAAGCTATTTTGGTTAAGAGGGCCCACAGAATGTCAGGACAAAGGCTAGCACCTGGACTGCCGCTGTTCCCTATAATAGCCAGGCACTTGAATTCTAGGGACCGGGATGCATTTGTTGTCAGCGAGAGACAAGGGGCAACTCCACAACATGGGTGATTCAATCCATGTTTTCCCTGACTTTTGGCAATGCAACATTCCTTACTCTTTGATTTTTCCGTCTTAACTGCGGGTTGTTTCCAAAAGGAAGTCTCACTTCTTTGCCCCACCGGAGGTGGCTCCGGACTTTCTAGCTACCCTACGTAGACTACGGAGGGCCAACAACAAAGATGACGATTCGCCCCAGGAGAGGAATGAGGATGATTCTTGAAGAGTGTGTTTAATATCAAGGAGAAGTGCACAAATAGACTGCCTTGCCTGGGAAGCCATCAAGATGTGGAGCCAGTCTGGGGGCAAGTGCTTTGCCCCTGCAGGGAGACATGTACTTCTAGGAGCAGGAGTACAAGAGGCAGATTTTGGTTTTCCCTCAGGGCGCAATACGAAGCTGGGTTTAGTTTTGGGAGACTCTGAAGAATTATGTTATCAGTGAGGGAGGAGGTGGGGTAAGGTAAAACGGGTTTAAGGTGGATTACTATTTGACTGTCATCATTATTGAGGTTAGTTTTGAGGAGGGAGTTAAATATTTATTTTGGTTTTGGTTTGAGCATAGCACACTAGAGATTACCCAGAGGGAAAGTTATGGGGTCATACATGGCCACCCTTGATTGCTCATGATAAGGGCCTAGGGGAGTCTATTTGGGTTCTTATCTCATTTCACATGCCCCAACCTCACATGCATAAGTACCCTGCCAGAGATAATGGCTAGATCGTCAGGGGGAGGTAATTTTGGTCTGCGTATATTGACATGGAAAGTCAGAGGTTTATATCACGCTATAAAGTCGAGAAAGATCCTATTATATATGGAACGTAGTGGGATCAATCTGTCCCTTTTAAAAGAAACACATTTCAGTCCAAGGCAGGAATCTAGTTTTGGTAAGAAATTGGGTTGTCATAGTATTTTGCTTCCTATTTTACATGTTCTCGGGGAGTCGTTACACTAATTCACAGGGAGGTGGGATTTCGACACAAAGAAACAATTGCAGATGGGGAAGGCAGGATGCTGATCATGGTGGGAGATATAAAAGGACACCGTGTTGTGATAACAGGTATGCTCCAAGCATGGATCGGCACAAATACTTTGCTGGATAAAATCTCAGTTGGTAACATTTGCTGGAGCATTTATAATCTGGGGCAGAGATTTGAATAAAGTTCTGGATGTAACTGTTGACCGTATCTAATACATCCGTCCGGAAATCGTCACAATCAGCGAGAAAGATACATCAAGTCATTGGCCCTCATTACGACCCTGGCGTTAAGGGATTACCGGTACCGGCAAGGGTACCGGTAATCCCTTAACACCTGATTACGAGGTTCCTTTGCGGGTCCCGACCTTAACGGCTGGTCTGTACCAGCTGTTAAGATAAGGATTCCCGCAAAGGGACCTTGAAGGTGATTACGGTACCGCATTTTGCGTTGTAATTAGCGCCGTCCCCATTCCCAAAAATGGGAATGGGGAAGGGCCGATGGTAAATGAGGAATTACCGCCCCACCAACCTTGGAATGGGGCGGTAATTCCCCATGTCACCATGGCGGATCCAGTAAATTACCGGCGTAAACCATGGCGCTAATAGCGCCATTGGTTAACGCCAGGGTTGTAATGAGGGCCATTGAGTTCTATGATCTGGGGTATATGTGAAGGCTTTGAAACATGTTTAATCGAGATTTCATATTGTTCTCTCATCCCCACGGCACAGCCTCCCATATTGAATATCTCCTACTTTCTAATGTGAGAACAGGATTGGTTCAGGAATGTACAATAGTCACCCGCACTCTGTCTGACCACTTGCCTGTTTGCACCCCACTTAATATCCCACTAATGAAGCTGTATCGGCGCACTTGGTGCTTTAAGTCAGAAGCCCTCATGGTTACCGTGCTTCGAGAAGAACTGCGAGACCAAAAATTTGAAACAAACACAGGTATGGTTGCGAAAGAAGCCACATTGTGAGAGGCCTTTAAATTCTTTAACAGGGGAGTGAACACAGGCAAAGAAGCAGGGATCCTTAAAGTGATCAGGGCCGAACTTAATGAATGGCAATTGGAACTAAAGGACCTTGACCAGGAGTATGTCAGGAGTAAACGTCCGGCCGCCCCTAGCGACTCACAGGAGATGTTACAGAAATGTCAGGAAGCTGCCTCCAGGGAGGTTAAATTCCTGGGCCGACAGCAACAGGCCAGACAATATGGGGAAGGGCAAGGGACTGGTAGACTCCTGGCATGGTTGCTGAAATATGACCGGAATCCCACCTCCATACAAATGATACATGCTAATAACAGGGAGGCCCAATGTTCTGATTCACGTAAAGTAAGTGCTTTTGTAGATTTTTATACTGCCCTTCACTCGTCTAAAATGATGAAAACGGAAGACGAAATCTGTAAATTTCTGGGTGAGATGAGCCACTATTGTTTTTTCCAGGGAACAGGCAGAAGCACTGGGTTTGCCTCTCACAGTGCAGGAGGCCTGCCAGGCAACAACATAGCGGCCGGGGGATAAATCTCCGGGTCCAGATGGCTTCCCCTCAAGCTTTTATATGGATGTCACGCCCTGTTGAGGGGGCGGACATGGCCGGTAACGGCCCGCCAGACCGGCTATGGAAGGCCCAAGCAAAGTGAGGGCCTTGGCTCGGCTGTGGGCTCTTATTGCTCTTATTGGCCATGTCCGCCCGACCTGCCCCACTAGGATGTGAAAGCCATTTGCACCCTGTGATTCATCCGGGGTGCAAATGTTTTTATTTTCACCCTCGGAAGATTTGCTGCTTTCAAAGCCAACCTACCGATGGAAGAAAATAAAAGTAAAAAACAGAATAAAAGATGTCCTCCAAAATAGAGAATACCCACTAAGTAACATTTCCATTTCTATGGTGGTGGCCGAGATCGGAAGTAGCGCAGGGACCGGAGCTCAAAGCTCTGATCCCACAGGTAAGTTGGGAGGGGCAGACGGGAGGGGGGTTTTTGGTTTTGGGGAGAGGGCAAGACAACAGGGAGAGACTCCCTATATGTAGTGTTTGGCAAGTTTCCAACAATTACATTGGCTTTGGGTAAATAATCCTACTTAAGTGAGGTAGTGGGAGGGTTAGTCCTCAAACCCTTGTGCAATCAGTAAGTGAAATTGCCATGATGGGCCCTTATTTCCACTCCTGCACCATGGTTAGAAATGTAAGTAAATGAAGGGAGGGTAATGACTTGCATGAGCATTTCCTGCTAGGGCCACTTAATGCTTCCAAGAGTCTTACAGATCCCCATTTTGCACTGTGCATACCCCTGCTCCTGGATTGCGACAGTGGAAATCAGGAATAGGGGAAACAGTCATAGTGACTGCCACACATGATTGCTTCTCTTTGTCAATAGGGGAGATATTTTTATATGAAGCAGTCACTCTTCCACCATGCCCACTGCCCGCAGATATTTTGGTAGACCACATCTGTTAGGGCAAACACATTTCTGTGAGCAGATTCACTTTTATAAAACATGCCACACAGAATGTGGGAGTTTGGCCTGATTTACGTGGCACTTAGACCACCCAATACAGAATTTGATTCAATGAGTGTGATTCACAGGGTTGATGTTATATGCTTCTGGTTGGTTGAAAGACTCAATTCATGTGAATTCTGGCATTCATGTGTACTATGCTGCTACTAGCTGTACCTGGCATGTCATATATCAATCTGTTGTTCAGATTCCTTCTCCCTAATTGTCTTCTATCTTTCCCTCTGCCTATGTGTCTTTGGACTTGAGAATAAAAGGGCGGTGACATCAGCCACTCCATTATGGTCCACTGGCTATCTGGAGATAATAATGTTTGCTTGTCCAGTGTGTAATTTTAGCCCAGTCTCAAGGTAGGAATGCTGTGCACATTTATTTATTTTATTTCATTTATTTCTTTATATACAGGAGACACAATGCTCTTTTGATTGCAAAAGAACTTACAGTAGATAAGAAATCAGATATGACAGGAAGCAGTGAGCTTCTTATAATGAGGTGAGTTTGATGGACATTCTGACCAGGTTGTGGTGGGGAGTAAATAGAGCAGTCACCAGGGACAATACCTAAGTGGACATACATAGATTAAGGACAACCAACATTGGACATGTTTAAGTGCAGGTAGGCGGTAGATACGGCCAGCTGCTCTTGGGATCTGACCATAATGGGTGAAGTGCTAGAGTGGAGGCAGAGGAAGTGAGGGACACAGGCAGGTTAGAGGAGAGGGAAAATGTTAGCTAGCAGGCAGATAAGAGGTAAGTTAAGAGGGAAACTCGTAGGTGAGGAGATAGGCTTTTAGTTTGGTTTTGAGCAAATCTTTGTATACTGTTTCACGGATGTTTGGGGGAAGAGAATTGCATGCAAGTGGAGCAAGAAGAGAGAAAGAGCGGAAGAAAGAGAATGCACAGAGAAGGCGAGGCGCCACAAGGATAGTTGAGGAGGCAAAGCAGAGATTACGAGAAGGCATGTAGAGTTGGATAGAGGAGGATAGATACAGTGCTGCCTTACCGTGGATAGATTTGTGAACCAGGAGAAGAAATGAAAATCCGGCCCTGTTTCGCATCGTCAACCATCCAGCATGATGACAGTATGAGGAAGTAGGTGTGAAGTGAGAGAGTTCAAAGAGAGTTCACGTAGAAAAGTTAATGATCATGTTGAGAGGAAAGAAAGCATAGTTGGGGAGACCAAGGAGGATGCTGGTACAGTATACCAGATTAGCGAAGACAAGAGTGGTTAAACGATTGAGGCGAGCTGTTGTTCCAGTTTTGAAAATAAAAGTAGAGATGATGTGAGAAGAGTCATAGATGACGCTGAGGTTTCTTGCTGAAGAAGAGTAGGGGAGGGTGTCAGGTGGGAATTGGATAGGCAGAAGACGAGATGAGAGAGAGCATTTGGCAGGGAAGACGAGCACCTGTGTTTTGATACAGGTAAGCATCAGAGAGTGTGAAGTGACCAATATTTAATGGCAGAGAGACAGTTGGACATTTTGATAGAGAGATCAGAGGAGAGTTCAGGAAAAGAGAAGAAGATTTGGGTGTCATCCTTGAAGAGCTGGTATGAGAACCCAAAGGAGGAAATTAGTGCTCCAAGAGTAGAGGTGTAAATTGTAAAGAAGAGTGGACCCCAAACACAGTCTTTTGGGCACTAACAGTTAGAGGAGTGAGTGGAGAGGTGTTGTTGCTTCAGGAGACAGAGAATTGGCAAGGTTCAAGATAGGATTCAATCCAGGCAAGGGCCCAATCATGAATTCCAAGAAGAAAGAGAGTATTAAGGAGATCAGAGTGATCAACAGTGTCTAAGGTAGCAGACAGTTCAAGCAGAATTAGGATAGAGGATAGGTTGGCTTCCATGCTTCCACATGCTTGGTTTCCAATCCACAAACTTCATGAGAAACGTATTTATATTGGAGAGAAAATGAGAAACATCCAACCTAAAGATGTGGAATGATTCAATGGCCTCCATGAATTAAAATAAATTTGGATCTTGATGAACTTTTAAGGTTAATGTATTATTTATAAATCTCACAGCTACTTGGCTTTGTGATAAATGTGTAATGGGCGAACCACTATTACAAAGTGGTAACTCTACAGCAGACGTGAAATCAATAGATGATGTTATTTCTTCTTCCATGCTGTTACTTTTCAAATCCATTCCTAAACTGTACACTGCTTTGTATTGTATCACCACACGGAAATCATAATATGCCTTCATGGGTAGATAACACATTTGCAATTAAATATGTTCTGAAATGGCAATGCCCATTTGTTTATGTAGAGGAAGGGACATTACAATAGAGCCTCCTGCTTTTCATTTAGAAAGAATTATGGTGCAGCTAGTGAACACTACATGTGTTTGACCTACTTTCAGAATGGTCAATATTTGCAACTGATGTTGTTGTTCTTCAACAGCCCTTTGTTTTCAGCTAATTCCTGGCCATCCCAGAAGCTTCTCATTATATGATGATCCAAGTGGAATTGCAATGCGTCCTGCCATCGCAGCATTCTTGGAGCTTCAGCTTCACTCACATATGTTTTTTGGGAATTTAACCCTGACCATGATTAACTGTCAAGTGTTGGGTCTCCTTAGGAGAATCAAGGTGGAGGACTGTGCTTCAGTAGAAGATTTGCTAAGATAAGAAACTTCAGATGTCAAGCCCAGATTGTCCAGGCTCCGATACCTGATGCCATGCCCGGTCAAGGTCCTGTTAGATTTACATTCAAATATGGAAACCCTTTCATACATAATCAGAAAACGTCACTGAAGTGCAGTGTTAACATTTGGCTTAGGAGGCATACATATGCCATATATGTGTTCCTATCACCAATAGGGGACATACTTCATCTGAAAAATGCTATGCACTTTCTAGAAGGATATTGGGCCTGATTTACAAGAAGGATATGCACATGGATTGGGTGCTTGCATGGTGAAGAGGTTGGAAGTGGGTCATAGAAGGACTGGCTGTGGGTGCAGGTGACCCACATCCATCTCCTACATGCGTATATGTTGGGCACATTATCAACACTGCATCCATGTAGGTGAAGGGCTGGGCCCAGCTTTCCACCCATGTGAGTCCAAGTGAACACTTTTAATGCTGGCCCATCCCTTTACATCTCCACTCCTTTTTCTGGGGTGCAAAGGTGCACATCAAATAATAGACATGCTCATGCTGTGCATGAGTGTTTCTATCTAGTGCAGATGTATGTTGGCAGGTATCTGTGCAGCCCCTTGTTAGCATTGTACTTTGCCCTGCACCTAGCCTGCAACCGGAAGGATGGTGTGTTGCGCAACCAGAACCTGGGACTTCCACATCTCCAAGCCCATCTCATACATTCTTTAGGTGGGAGAGTAGCTGCATGCACACAGCTATTTGTATGGGCAGTTTAACTGTGTTAATCCCTTACCAGCAGAATGCACGACTATTCTCCATTTGCAAGTCCAGTTTGATCTCACAAGTGGAGAAACACATGTTAATTGGCCTATTTGTGTGCAGGATCGCCTAATGCAAACTCCAGACACTACACAGTAACATGCCAGGAAAACATCAAACATTCAAAAGAGCAATGATTGTTCATGTCGGCCAAGACCAATGGCTGCCCATGTCATGTTGCAATGTATGAATAGTTGCAATCAAAGAACAAGGGCCTTCTAAGCTAGCATTGTCTGAATGTAGAGAGTAACATGTTCTAGCCACTCTAATACAACTAACACATGTATGTGAAAGCAAATTCAAATAAACTGTAACGTTCTATGGCATCGAGAACACAAAGCAAATGGTGACGTGACCTGATCCATATCATCAGATCATGCACAGTTTCTAAGACTGACTTAGAAACATCGGACAGCATGGGAACTTGGAAAACTTGTGTAAAGGTTGCACGAGGGAAGCATTACATACAAATTGTAATTGTGTTGCCTATACAACAACACTTGTAATACTATGGTTCTTGAAATTAGAATGTGCATTGCATACAAGGAAAATTAAGACTCAATGCCTTTGCCATTTAGGCAACATTAAGATAACACTGAGTAAATTGCTGCGGGCTACCATATATTCTGAAAATACCATCACAACTGTTCCAAATTTAGGACAAGAAAATCAGTAGCAATGTGTTAAATGTATTAGTATTAAAGACACAGAAAATATAAATGCCATGAATTTTCAAAAGAGTTTAAAAATACAATAAACAAAATGAGTATATATTGAGACATACATATTAAAATGCTAATTTGATTAGCATGAGCTAATACATATTGGATTTGAGCTGGTTGTGATTTTTTTTTTATATCATCAATAACCACTAAACCTTTTATCAAAAAGACTGAGCTCGACATACCAATTAGTTCAAGACGAAAACATGTCTGTTTGCCAGTTAAATACCAAATGTACTGGCCCTGATAGATGGGGCTACCTGGAGTAACAGCCTTCTCTCTCTATCACTACTGCACGCCCAGATAGCATTTGAGCAAGTGAGGCGTGCTTTCTTGTGGTCGGTTATGGAGAGAACATGCTCCTAATCAGAATCACATATGAATAAAACATATATGAATTCCTCATTGTTTTAACAACACAGTAAGTGCTTTAGTCATCTTTCTACGTGGCGTAGGGTGCCCATCCCCAATTACTGTTTGCTCTCTATCAAACCATTTACTAATTGTACAAAACAAAATCCAGAATCACTCTTCTAAATAAGAGCTAGACGAGAAAAAAAGTTGCATATAATGCTGTAGTTGTGATCCACTATAAAGAGAACAGTAAACAAGTCATAATGTAGGAAGTCGAAAATTAAAGATTTATGAAAGCCGCGGGGTAGATAATTGCCACTCCCAAGACACATTTGTAAGCTTAATCTTCCTGTATATACACTGCTGAATGCTTAAGGTCTAAAGCAGCAGTTAAGATGAGCCAGGATACGGCAGAAATGGTGAAAGTCAAATATGAACCACGCTTTAAAAAAACGCCAAGGCATTTCAAAGATGCCAAAATCAACTTCCTTCATTTATAGGCTTTCGTAGCCTATTCAAAATTACCATGTTATCCCAGTTTCTTCATTTATTCTGTACTAATCAAAATGACCATGTTGTCCCAGTTTCTTCATTTATTCTGTAATAATCAAAATTACCATGTTATCCCAGTTTCTTCATTTATTCTGTACTTCATCTTGCTACTTGTTCAAAAGGGGCATCGCTAGGATGCAATATTTCATGATTTCCTTTTTTTAAGCCATTATATACAAGGCTAGTTTGTCGGGATTACCAATGCTATGCAGGAGTACAAGGGCGAGTAGTGGCTAAACCACCTTTCCACCCCTCACACTTCTACAAACAAACAGTTATCAAAATCATAAATGTAAAAGTGGCACACACAAAAGATACACCATTTTCATATTTTGTGGTAATGTGGTCAGTGGGAAGGCTATAATCTTAAAAGCAGTATGAAGGTGAGACAGTAGCAACCCAAACATCAATAGCACAATGGTTCCAAAATAAATTGTCCAATCACCGTTCTATAAAAATATATATTCTTTAATAATCATGCAACTATCAAAAACACTATAAAACCCATCACTATAAAAAAGCCAAAAAAATGTGTGTGAAAGCACTATGGGCACTTTAGCAGGGAGGATAAAGGCAAGAATTGCAACAATGTCACTTATAGGATAGGTTGTTCCGGAATAAGATGCAACAAGAGCTTTAATCAACCACTAAATCCCCAAAGGTTGACTAATGGAAACAGGGGCTCTCGATAGTGGCAGATTCCTGTTCTTAGGTGGTTTGAATAGGTCGAACCAGGCCTTGCAATGCAATGATTTCAGGTCAAAGCGGGTTAGAAGACAGCAAGTTGAGGTGATCCCAAGTGTTGAGTGAGTGTCGAGTTGGGTTTGAATCAGTGCTGGGTGTGGTTCGAAGGTGGCGGTAAGTGAAGCAGGTTGATGACTCACCAGAAGCAGTCCAAGGATGGGCATGGTTCGGAATGATAAGCATCGATGTTTCAAGTCAATGAGTGATAGGATACTGCAGCACTTCATGTCTAGGTTCGATGTGAAGTCCTGGTGGCTCGATGCTTCGTTCGAAAACACATTGGTTTGAAGTAATCCACACTGTGTGCTGGTGCTCAAACCTGGCAGGTAACATGCTCTGCTGGGTCAATGTGGCACTGGACCACTTCGAAGGATGCAAGCATCGGTTCGAATTTCAAAGGTGAGTGCCAAAGGCAGCGCTGTGGTCCTGGTGGTTTGAATTTGGTTCAAAGTGGTTTGTGCAATGAAAACAGGATACCTGGCTGCTCTGGCTTCTATGGATGCTGTGAGACCCACTGCAAGTGGCTCCAGGACATGGTGACTCTTTTTCAGTCTCTACTCTCCCAGCCTACAGAGTATTGATAGAAGAGTGTCAGGCCATAGTTCTTAGCAAAGTCACCCCCAATGTGCCCTAGGGATTGGTAGGGAGCAGAGCTTGTCTCTGCCTTGAAATATCTGTATTCATTTTGGAAGAGGGCATTGGAAAGGGCTGCTTCTTCTTGAAGTCCTTGAAGTCCTTGAAGGTCCAACGGTGAATCAAAGAAGGATTGGGAGACCCTCTCTTTTAAAGGTAAAAGGTCACAGGGGACTGGATGAAATCAAGCCTGCTTCAATGGGTCCAATCCCTGTTGTTGAGACAAGTGACCTTTGCCTCCATGCATCGTACCAAGAGTGCCTCATTCTGCTGGAATTGGAGGGGATAGGAAGGAAAGTTAAGCCCACAGAAAAGCAAGATGGGCAACACTTCCTCAAGCCCTCTTGCACTCTCTGACTGTGCTAGCTAAGCCGCTTCCTCAAGCCTGCAGATCCAAAATCTCTCTGGCATGCAGCCATCTAGTGTGAGGCAAGCCTGGCAGGGAGAAGTGACACATCCATCCAGAGAGCCAAAAGAGGCAGGCATCCCATCTTTGTGTCTCCTTCACTGGAATGCAGACAGTCAGGCGGCCTTGAATCTACATGACTTCCCATAGCTGGTCTCTCAGATGGTTGACATTGGTATGATCCCTATTTGATGTGGCTTTAATAATCCATATTCTATCAGTTGCCATACTGAAATCAGTATAAGCTTATTGTTACAGTTTACCCTTGCACCAGACTAATAGATCCTTGATAATGATGTTTTAAATTCGAGGTATTCTTGTTAATGCAATCTCTGCCTGCAGAAGAATTGTACTCCAGCAGATGTCAAAATAGCACATGTGATCTTTGAACCTGCTCTGTGCCACTGGAGCTCTGTCAGGAAACTGGTGTGGTGGGGCACATGTTGAAACTATGCTTTTGGCATGACTTGTATGAAAGAGAGGTCTGGTTAGAAAACCACCCATTCTGAGATGGGTTACCTGCATCATTTTATTGTTAATAAAAATCAAACAAAACTACGGCTTCTACACCCTTGCCAGACGGCAATCCTTCACATAGCATTTGCCAACAATCACGGCAAGATTAACCAAAACAATGGTATCAACAGTTGCTAATTCATCAGGACATAGTCTTTCTGGATCTCAGACAAATACATTTGTTTACATTTAATAACACTAGGTGCAATAAAAAAAATAACTGAAGGTGCTGCAAGAAAGATAAATTCCATGTGTGCTTGGACACAAGCATTAGAGTTTAGGTTAAAAACATTATAGCTTTACAACAATATGGGAAACTCCAAAACCCCTCTGACCAGAAGACAACATAAAAGGCAAGACATAGATCGCAGCGGAGTTGTGACAATGGCACAGATGATCTAGGACTAAAGGTATTTCAATTTGTATTTTTTATATATTGAAGAACAGCGTGTGTTTTCAAATAGAAATCAGGCAGTAACCAAGAGTGGAGGCAGTTCCAGGATAAGGTGACTTTCCATAAGACCATTTTTCGATTGAGTAACATATACTGCATAGTGAGCAGGTGGAGAAGGGTAAACATATTAATTCATTTACTTATTTATTTATGGAGATTACAAGGAAAGCAAAGCATTTTTGTCACAAAAATGTATCGAATATTTTTAACATTGATTTACAGAGTGGAGAACCAGTGTCCTTAACAATGGGTGAGAGGATGTGGATTAAAGACCAGATGATTCAAGGGATGTAGAAACACAAGACGACAGTAGATCATGATATAGGAACGGGATAGTTGAGCAAGTGCTAGGTTTGGATGAAGCGGTGAAGGATAAGTGCTCTGAATTTGTTGTGGAGAAGTAGGGGGAGTGGAGAACACACAGATGTGGTGGCATAGACTGCAATGATTGCTATGAAAGTAGTTCTTCAGAAAAGAGGAGAGGGAGAGGAAGATTGTTCCATAGTGAGGGAACGAGGAGAGAGAGGGAGCGAGAATGAGAGGGAGTGCAAGGAGCATGGAGGTGAGCTCAGGATGGTTGTAGGGAGCAAGGGGGAGAGCAGGGAGTGAGATGGGCTGAAAGGTAAGATGGGGCAAGTCTGTGTATAGTTTTGAAGATGATGAGAATGAGTTTATACTTTGCCCTCTGTCTCATAGATTACCAGCCTAACTGGCAACTGGCTAGGGAGGTGAAGCGAGGAAGGTTCTAGAGTGTATGGACAGCAAAGTTGAGTATTTTGTCGAGAGGTGAAAAGGCATAGTTGGGAAGGCCATACCGGAGACAGGATAGTAGTCAAATAAATTTCTCTGATTTTGAGGAGATTGTCTGGCCACAGTGGCAGACATGGAGATGAAGAGTGAGACATTGTGAGATGGGCTGAAGACGACACCAAGGTTGCGGAGCAAAAGCTGAGTAGGGAACGTGGGCAGGAGAGAAGAATAGAAGAGGGGGTGAGGAAGAGGTAGCCTGATGGCAAGTAGAGAACTTCAGTCTTAGTGGAGTTGAGCATGGGGGAGTGAGATGCCATCCAGTTGTTGATGGCCAAGAGACAGAAATGTTTGACTGAAGCTTGTCAGATAAGGAGCAACAGGAGAATATGATTGTGGGAACGTTTGCCAGACACAGGTACTAGAGAACATAGCAATATATTTTTCAACATTGACAGGCTGAGGCCAGTATATACAAATATACATTTACATAGAGTAGTCCTGAAGGCAGAAATATGTACTGGTGGGGTGGTCAATATTTGGATAGAGGGTGGATGGGTTTGGGGAGCTCCTTCGATAGCTAGCAGGTGGCTTTTGAGACGTGTTTTGAAGAGTTCCACTGAAAAGATGGCTTTGATGTCTGGTGGGGAGCATTCCAGTGGATTGCGGCAAGTAGGAAGAAAGAGCTAAACCAGGAGAAGGCACAAGGAGGGGGGGCTGATTTCTTGTGCAGAGTAGAGAACCAGAGAGTTTGAAAGGGATGGTGCAGTGTGATCCAGCTAGTAAGGTGGTGGGGGGGCAGACGAAAGGAGGATTTATAGCCAAGTAGCAGGAATATAAAGACAGAGCGATTTGGCAAAGAGGGGCAACCAGTGTGCTCACAGCAGGTAGAGATAGAGGAGGAAACAAATGATATATGCCTAGAAAGCTATTTGCACATTTTGTGCCTTATTGTAAGAATAATAAGTTTGATGTGCACAACCTCTTACTGTTAAACTATGCCAACTCAAGCTTCCCTAGTGGTAATGGCATTCTCTTGGGTACATTTAGCCAACACATTTAGTGCTAATTCTATAATGCACAAATCTGCTTAGATACTCCCTACAGATAAGGTGCATAGTGACCACTTTTACTTCCTAAAACTGGGAACTACTCCAAACTAAATAAATATGGAGTAAAGATGCTCTGTAGAAAGAAATAGGAAACAGAAAACACACAGCTCTCCGGATGCTTGAAACAGGGGTAGCAGCAGACTATTATTCTGCCATTAAGGTGAAGATAAATCTTTATATTTGCATGAATTCCTAGGTAGTATGTTTTATAAAAACATAACCATTTGTGAGTTGAAATGTATGTTTACTCACCCACAAACACCCCCATTACAAATGGAAATTACATTTTACTCCCTTAAAGACCATTTCACTCCCAGCTTCAAAGAAATAGGGAGTACATTACTGTCACTTTGAAATCTTATCGAGACCCTGGAGCAGGCCGAAACCATTACCCACTTTTGCCTGGAATTATCTCCTTGGTTGATTTACACATTTACCTCCATAATTTTAATAAAACCTTGCCAGAGTGCTAGTCACCATTCTTCCCATTTTGGATACTTTTGTTTAATATGAAATTACGGACGTATTTCTGGGGTAAATGGTAATCAACGATAATTAAATGTCATGGGCAGAGGTGTTGCTAGGGGAGTTGAAGGGGCTATAGCTCCTGGTCTTTTGGATGTAGCCCTGGATAGAAGCTCGGGTGCTACAACCAAAAGGCTAGCTAGCCCCGGGTCCCATCAATCCCGATATTAGCCTAGACCCAGATATTTTACAGACCCAGCAACACCCCTGGTCATGGGTGTAACATGAGCACTAACTATATGTTTTATGAGTGTAATAAGACAACCCCAAAGAATTTGGTTCTTCTTGTGGAGTAAACGGAATGATCCAAATATGATATTACAGTGTAAGGTATAAGTAACCTGGAAAGAGACTGCGCCTAATTTTTGCAAATTAGTTTTATTTCTCAGAAAATTGCCCTTATAGTTGATGACATGTGTTTCGGTCCTCCAAGGACCTTTTTCAAATCAGGGCTATTGATTAGTCTTGTAGTCATGTAAGATGCCCCTGTCACATAATGTGAAAAATGAGCTTCCATATATCGAAAGGGTAAATCCCTGCTGTTTAGAATAAGCGCGTACGATCGCAAAGTTGCTACAAGTCTCGAGGGGGTTGATATTACAGGTCTTCATCAATGGTTTCCATCTGAGACATTTTCAGCCATTTCAAATGTTGAGAAACAATTAATAATGCAAACGTTATTAGAGGAGGGTGCCACAATGTCATTCTTTGCCAATTGCCAACACTGCACAAAGGTACCTACAAAGCTAACCTGACAGTTCCAGTTGAATTGGCATAGAACAATCAATATATTTATTTTAACATCAAATGTAACCATGTGCAGTATTTTTTTAACATCTAAATTTCAAATTTTAAATTCAAAGTAATAAGTAAAAAATCCTAAAATGCACCTTCCACTTAGGCCAGAAATTCATTTTACATAGTGTCTCCCTTACAATGTATATACAGATTAAAAAGTCTGATTTCATGTTCACTCATTTGTAAAATAAAGTCTGGATGCTAAAAAACATAATTTTATGAATCTGGGTTCTTTGATCTAATCAACAACATAGAACACAAATGTTATGATTGGTACATAAACATTGCACATATTGCCAAATTATAATTAATTTGATGAAAGCCACCATAATTTAGTATCAGATCAAATGTATATGCTATGAGTTACTGTGAATGTGAACCACATGTCTTTTAAGCTACAAGAGACATAGCTAACATGAAAATAAAGAGATATGTTCTAACTACTACATCCCTTTTGGGTCTGTTGGAAGTGTTTTGCCATTAAAACGCAGATTTAGTCCTACAAATGATTCAGTTAAGGATTCTGACCTGTTGGATTCTAAATGCTGATTTCTGTCCTGATCTTTGGTCCTCTAGCTTTGGATCTCTTGGTGCACTGGTTTTTTTAGTGTATTATTGTCCTTATTTGTATCTAGTTCGTATGTTGTGTTGATCATGTGCCCTGAGGCCTATGAGTGTGTGGCACGTTAAAGAATTAAATAATATTATTAATAATAATAATAATAATAATATTAATAATAATCTATATGTATATTTGTGAAAGTGTGTTTGTAAGGTCGGGGATGGCTCCTTCCCTATAACAGTTGGTGGGCTGAAATTGTGGCCCAAGGTCGGCATACCAGTCTGGAGTGTACTGGAGATAACGACATTTTACCAATACCACCCATTCGCTTGCACAGGGTGGGGTGCGGCCCTGTGCTATCAGTATAGGCGATTTCATAAAATTGACGATTGTGTGATTTTTGGCTCCAGTCCCACAATAGTTGTTGAGCTGAAATTTTGGCCTGAGGTCATCATACCAGTCTGGTGTGTACTGGCGATAGTGAGTGAAATTTGACCAACCCCACCCATTTTGCACAGGTTTGGAGCGGGGCCCATCCCTGTGCTATCAGTATAGGCGATTTTGGGAGATTGCAGATTTTGTGATTTTTCTAAACTAGGAAGTTATGACACAGTAAAACATACACAAGGCTATCACAGACCCCCACGTGCATGTCAGCTACAGACCCGTGCAATGGGTGGTATCCCTAGTAATAATACTAATAATAATTTGTTACAGTTATCATCAGATGTGAAGTTCTTAAGAACTCTGTACCAATGATAGTAACATCATACATTAGTGGTATGTATGATATGTAACACATGTATTAGTTAATACATGTGTATTGTTCCTTTGCAGGCTGGATTTAAGCATACATGTACAGTCTGGCATACTTTTTTGTTGCACCGTTGCTGACCATGTCATAAAATGCATTCCTCCACCATTACAGGGTATGTACAAAATGGTCATCAACGGCAATGATATGGACCAGAAGGCGTACCTGAGATGTTAATGCACTCAGAAACACATACCTATACCTCAGTGTTTCATTATTGATTCACAACATCTGTATTGTATATTTCCATTTGGATCTGGCATGATTTTAGAAAACAGATCAAATAAGATGTAAAGTAGTCTCCTGATTTGATTTTCTCAGTTGTACTGAGCATCCTCAGGTTGATCATTCTGGGCAGTTCTCCAGATTGTCAAACTAGTTTTTATTTTCTGGTCAGTTCAGTTATCACTAATAACGATTGGATGACCCTGTTTTGCCGACGCAATGTACTGACCCACTGCTGATGTATAGACTTTTTGGGAAGTTTTCCTTTTGCATAATTCCTTTCAGAAATATGACATTTAATATAACACCAAACACTGGGCCTCATTACAAATTTGGTGGTGAGTCCATTGCCAAACTAATTTATTGTTGCGTCCACTTAGTCCGGCTGATTTACAGGTGGTGGTAAAGAGTTGTTAATGCCCATTTTTGAAGTGGATAGGACTTCATGGGGATTGCTGAAGCTTTACTCTGAGCAGTAATTGCACCATGGTAAATCTGATGATCATTTTTGGAGATAAAGTGAAGGATATCCCTCTAGTAATATGCAGAATGTAAATATTGCACTTCCTCCTCCAAAGCTGGAATTCAGTGGGGCAGTAAAATTGGCAGTAAGTTCATTACCCCCAAAAAAGTGGTGGTGATGGAATTACCACCAGAAAAATACTGCATCGCCATATTTGTAGGGAGCCCAACTGCGCTTGAGGACATGGTCTGCCAAAATAGGAGAAGGGATTTGAATGGCCCCTGACATTGCTTGGCTGGAAATGTGAGACATTCTTGTTTTGCTCTTTTATGTTCATATAATGTGTTAACGTGTTAGCGTAGGTTGCTCCATTGGTAGTTCAGAAAACATATCAAACTTTGTGGTACTAACACTGACCTACACTTCTCAAATCCTCATTGTTGATCAAATATGTATTGTTTGAAAACACTCCATGTAGCCTATTCCCTCAAAAAAGAGAACAAGAGAGTGATGGGTTATTTTGTGACTTGGGCTCTTTGTTGCTCTGTCCAGTGCCTATTATGGACTTTGCATACATACCGAGCTTGCAATCAAATGTGTAAGTGCCACCGGGTATGATAAAATAATGATTTGCATGGTGGTAAAATCAATTACGATATTTAAGAAAAACACATCGCCAGGTTCTTGATAAATACAGTATCACAAATGATAGTTATGTTGTCTTTTTGAGTTGCTACAATTAAACACTTTACTCAATAATGACGCTGTTCACAAAACATGTAATCCTAAGGTAATAATTTGCATTTAACTGTTTTGTGACTCAAAATGATTAAATAATCACGGGTCCATTAGACAAATGTACCGGAAAGGAAATGACACATATCTATTAGCAGCATGCACCCCTGCATTTAAAAAAAGATACTTCTTGAAACAATAGTCATTTTCGGAATGAATTGTTTCTACATTAAATACTGTGCTCATTTAAAAAAGTTCCATTTGAAATGAGAAGGAGAAATGTCCATATATTGCAATTAGGTCGAAATGGAAATGGAAAGACCAGATGAAGGGACCCAGGAAATACCCAATGCAGAGCGAATGGGGGCAGGCAGCAGAAATAGAGGGTGGCGGTATCGAGAAAGCAAGTGGCACAAAAGAGACAAAATGCCGATGGAGGAGGAATACAGTGACGGAATGAGAGTGAGAGTGACTTAGAAACTAAAAAGGTATTAATGTGCTCACAATGCTAGTCTAATCTGATGTGGTGGTCTTCGCCAAAGCGGATTGTGTTATTTCCATGCAGCCATTTGCCTGATGCCCATTCGCTCGATTTATTTTTTAACCACATTTTACATAAAATACTATGGGGGGAAAGCACCTGCACCCTCTCCCTACGTCCGCCCACATTTCGAAATACCTAAACCCATCCCCCTCCTCTACATGTTGTGGTAGATGGCCTACGAGCAAACTGGCCTGCGACTAAACAGGGTACTTCCGGCCAAAACTATATATGCTCCCAACATTGCAGTTCAAATGAACCTTAAATGTAATATTACATATTTACTGCTCAAAAGTGAGGCCAGTCACAAGGCACACACGGGTGAAGGTTGTGTCCCACGTCCCTTGACAAATGCCTTGTTACCCCATGTACTTCTGTAGCATTCATTCGTACAAAAAAACATCTATTACCACCAAATACAAATACCTTTTTGAAGCCCTAAACTCTCCACAAACTAAACAGCCTACATCTTTATAAACCAGCCTACACCTTTATAAACCAGACTACACCTTTATAAACCACCCTACACCTTTATAAACCAGCCTACATCTTTATAAACCAGCCTACATCTTTATAGGCCAGCCTACATCTTTATAAACCAGCCTACACCTTTATAAACCAGCCTACACCTTTATAAACCAGCCTACACCTTTATAAACCAGCCTACATCTTTATAGGCCAGCCTACATCTTTATAGGCCAGCCTACATCTTTATAAGCCAGCCTACATCTTTATAAACCAGCCTACACCTTTATAAACCAGCCTACACCTTTATAAACCAGCCTACACCTTTATAAACCAGCCTACATCTTTATAGGCCAGCCTACATCTTTATAGGCCAGCCTACATCTTTATAAACTGGCGCAGGAGCAATGTGCTCACCTTGAAAGCAAGACATCACGGAGCAACACAGGTACGGTCCCTGGGTCCGCGCTTAGAAACCTCTGGGTATTAAGTGCTTTTTAAATAACCTATCATATCATATCATTTCACAAATGAAGGGCAGGAAGGAAATGTTGCTCCTTGTGCTTGTATTTGTGGAGCACAGCTATTCAATCAATGAGGGCAACTTGGGTCAAATGTTTAGTCCATTGAAAGGGAAGATGTTTCCTCAAACAGTTGTGGCAGTGAGTATAGCTTAACGCATCAGGAAGTGAAGTACAACTATGCACACCTACATAGGAGAGGGCAACCCAACATGTTCTCTCTTGACTAAGGCAGTTGACTACTGCAACGCAGTGCCTGGCGTACGCATACCCATAATGCAGTACTGGCACCTTTTAGAAATAAACAGTGAGGTCTGCCCATAGAAAGCTTGATGGGCTTGATGGGAAAGAGCTTAACTCACAGACGCGTTTTGTAATGGCGCAATTCAATAGGAAAACGCTCTGAGAATCAGGCCCTTAAAATCAAACAAGATCCTGTGGACTCTGTGGACCAATTGAATGTGAAAAGCATCTCATTGGTTGAAGAATACTGTGGCTGTATGAGGAGAAGACTGCCATCCCCCGGTTGGACTCTTTAGAGCCTGTTGGTTGAATATTTGGAGAGCTCCAAATGGGCTGCATTAGGGTAGTTCAATTTAGGGGTAACCAAAGCCAATGTAAAATTTGAAAAAGGTCTCTTGGGGACCTCAGATGGAACCAGTTAGGTTGTAAACTTTACTGAAATTACTGCTAAAGGAAAGACTTGTTGTTAATGATATCAAAAATGGTCACCTCCACATTGGGAGCAGGGGTTGGATCAGATATTGAGACTAGAGGTATGAGGTCTAGAAATTAACAATGTGGCCAAACAGGATGATTTCACCATTATTTGGGTTGGGCTTGAGCTGGTTGTCGGGTCTCGTGAGGTTGATGTACAGGAAAGTGGGCAGAGATGGTGGGTGCTGCCCATTAGGACCACGTAGCCTTAGCGTGATCGGAGTGCCCGCAGAATAGTTGTACAAATTTAACCCGTGGAGGAAGATGTGGGCAGGGTGTTGTGGATCCTGCTAAAAGGAATGTGAAACACTGTAGATCTTGGACGGGCTCCACAGGCTAAAGGCTGAAGCTGGTCTGTATAAGATATACTTTGTATGTGGTTTCTTAGGAAAGCTTGGCACCACTATAGGGCATTGACATCAATCAACACTGCTGCCATTGCAGCATCACTGAGAGTACCAAAAACTGCTGATAGGCCTACAGGTATTGAGCGCTCATCCTAAAACGCATAAACGTTTGTTGTCATTTGAAACTTGAAGAATGTGTCAAAATGGCCAACATATGGACAGTCCACTAGACCCTATGAATACGAACTAGTTCTTAGTTATCTTTTTCAATTCTTGGTCAACAGAATTACAAAACAAAAGTGCATGTCCTCCTTCACCAAGCAATGCAATGTGAGTCCATGTTTTATGGGCCCCTGCTTCACTAGATGAGGCTTGAGATGGTATGCTTGAGTTGTTTTACCATTTTGTTGGGGACAGATCTTCTGGCGAGGAATGTACGCATTTAATGAGGTTATCAAAAGGCACATGCACTGTCATGTGTTGATACTTTTAAGAACGAATGGCGCTTTTCCAGTAAGCGCCGAGAAGCCGTGGCAACACAAGATGTGTTCAAATGTAATCTAAACATGGAAATGCATTACAAGAAACACTCTGGAAAAAGTATTAATGTTGCTAGGCATACTTGACTGCTTAGTAAGGGGTATTATCGGGACTGCCATTCACAGCAACAAGACAACCCTCACAAGAGTTTCAATCGAATACAGGAACTTGTCACAGTCGAACATACACATAGTCGCCAGTGATTGGCCTTGGCCAATGAGTTGAAAGACATTTGCAACAAAAGGAATAGCAATGAGCTCTTTAGAATCACTACACAAGTCAAGCCAATTGATTTAAAGCCATTGAGTGGTTCAAGAGCTGGTAGCGCCTTAAAGTGACAGTCGGGAGGCCTTTGCAAGGTGTTTGGATGGCTTAATGCTTTGAAGCTAACTAGGCAACTGATAAAGCCTCATTGTGAGTTTGGCAGTGCAGTAAAACGTTGTGATACTTCTGTTACCAACACTTTTTGGGTGGTAAAGGAATTACTGCCACTTTTACCACACCAAAGAATTCTGAGTTTTAACCTTGAGGTGAACAATTTGGTAAATTCTCCACTTTAAGGTCACAAAATCAGTGTATTTACCGGTGCAAAATTAATACTTACAATAAATCTGTCAAAATTACCATGGAGGCCTATGGACTCCAAAAACAGGGAACAATCCTGCATTGCCACCACTTGTAATCCCATAGTAAATTTACAGTACGGAGTGATGGTAGCGGTAAACATGTTTTTCAGTAATTCCTCAGAGTTACTAATATATTACTGCAAAACTCATAATGAAGTATGGTATTGCAGCAATCACATTGTGACATAACTACTGCCCAGATGTCTTTATATAAGCCATTCAAAGCATAAACTTGAGAGACACACCATGACGCACCCATAGAAAGAGAATCTTTGTCCAAAAAAACGTTGATTGGTTTCTGCCTTGGTCAAAAGAGTTCTGTATCGTGGAACCTCCTTCAAAAGAGTTTCCAGCGGATGGAGGGATGGAAAATGTGCCTTGCTGATGCGCAGAGTGTGGCGTTATAATCTAATCTTCAGGAGTCATCTTTATCATTTTGTGGTTCTAATTTAGTTAGGTAATATGCAAGAACTACTGTGACCACCAACAATTTTACAATGCCATTCATTTCCGCTTCAAGGACTAATGATAAAGGGATATACTGTGGATTCTCTGGCTATGATGGTGGCGTCTTGTATATAGACGAAAACATGAACAGAAAATGAATTGAAGAAAAACTTGAGAGATTACACACAATGACATTTTTTCCAAAGCCTCACCGTACGCATAGCTATTTCAGTGCCAAGTGGCAGATATATGGTTAATTTTGCTTCTTATAATAGGCACTTGTCACAATAAACAAAGGTAAAGCATGGTGTCTGGAGCAGAGGGTGGAGAGACTATCATTATGGGGGGCCTGACCTTCATCATAAAAATGGAGTGTCTTAAAAAAATGTGTTAGTAAGCTCTTCCAGCACACTACTGCTCCTACAACATACAACTACTCTTAGATGTCCACACCACAAGTGCATAGTCACAAATATTGTACGACATTCCCGTAGTGTTTGTACATTTTCATTTGAAATTTTAAGAGCTTTCCCAAAAAAAGTGAATACAAATGGAGGTAAACTAATCGACTGTGTAAAGATGTAACAGAGCTGGACCTATGGATTTTTACAAGTTTCATTTTCACTTCTGGCATCCTTAAGAGAAGGCGGAGACTTCCAAAGGTCCATGTCCTGTGCTGAGCTAAATATTCCACCATTCGTTGGTCATATTCACCTAGGATCCTCCTCTAAACCTAGATCTGTCAAAGGTAGTCCAAGGGTCTCCAAACGACATACGCCAGGCAAGGTGTCAAGAACTGGATGGGGCTCTGTGTTTAATGGCAATCTTCTGAACAGGTTTGCTCCAGTAGGAGAGCAGGATCTTGGGCAGATTGCACTTCTCCTTTGTTGCTGCAGATTTAGCAATGCAAACATGGCTTTGGGTTTGGTTAACTCATCAGATCACCTCTCTATATTGATTAGGAAAGATTTGAAATTCCAGGTTAATTCAAAACAATGTACCACTAAGTTACGTTGCCCTCATTGAGCTGCTTAAGGTACATAAATGAAGAGATGTGAATGGTGAGCATTCATACATGGGACCTCGTGCACTTTTTTGAGTAAGATAATTGGCTTATCAAAAGGGCAACAGAGATTTTTGTTGTAAAATCATTGCGCTGTTCTCAATTGATTGACTATTTATATGTCAAGGCCATAAATTTGAGCAAGTAACACCATGCCACTCAAAAAATCAAGCCCTAAATTAGAGAATGTCATCACTTGATGTAGAACTTAAATACCCATCTCTTAACACAAAGGAAAGCTAGAGGTCTGCTGTTCTATCAAGCAATTGCCGCAGGGGTCTGCAACTTTTGGCTCTCCGGGTGTTCTGGACTACAATTCCCACCAGCTCTTGCCAGCAAAGTCAAGGGAGATGGATCATGGGTGTCCTAGTCAAAATCATCTGGAGGGCAAACGGGCTTAGGGTGTGAAGAACTATTTGTGATGCTCATTGTGTGTTCCTATACATAAAGGCTTCAAGGTATGCATTTGCAGCCGGGGTCACATATTTTCTATTTCACGTGCCAATCCTTCGGATACTTATAATCTTAATCACTTTGTACAGTTATTTAAAACTGGTTTCCAACAACATGAAATCACAGTGTTTTCAATCAGCATATGCAAGCTCTGGGGTTTATACCACTGTGTAGAAGTAAATGGCCAATGTGGTAATGAATATTGTGCTAATTGATTATGAATGGTACAAGGATCTCCCAAACATGGTAAGACCGACTCTTGCACCACAGTAAATTACAAATGATGATAATTCTTGACAGTGGCAGCCGAACCTAAGTGAAGCGGATATTGGACCTAAGCACACCAGCAGATGCCTGAGGTGGCGTGCTTGGCATTGAATATCATACGATAACAGTACTCCGGTAGAGCACTGTATTGTGTTTATAGATGGCCATTAGAAAAGTTAGACAGTGCAAGTCGCTAATTAAGTACTTGATAAAGAAGAACGGTATTAGCCAAGTTGACAGAAAATAATTGTTTGAATAAGAGATTTGATCGAAGATTTGATCGAATATGAACACTGCGATCAAATCTCCCATTTGAATGGCTTTATAGTGAACAAGGGGAGCGGGGGCTATAGGGGTGTCTCCGGCACCCATGTTCACTATAATTTCAGCAGGGTTGCGGGGGTGAAAAAGGGACCCTGCGGCATCAGATCCGATCTGCGTTAGAGGGATGGATCCGATGCCGCAGGGGTGTAGGAGGAGCGATGGAGGCAGCGTGGAGAAAAAAGGTAAGTAGGGGAAGGGGTGGGAGGTTGGGAGTATGGCATGATCTGGGTTGTTTTGTCAAAGTGAAAACAGATTTGCGGCGAGATTGACTATGGTCGATTCCTCCGCAAATGTTTACACAGGAGAAGAACTTCAAACACTCTGAGAAAAAGAAGAAGAGAAAAGGACTACCACAGCCCTCTGACTTGTGATGACCTGGCAACACCAGTAGCGTCCAATCTTCCACACCTACTAGGCTGATAAAGGTCCTTCAACCGGCAGAACACAGTTTTGGCGCACGCTCACATTCCAAGAGCAGGAAAAGAAACTCAGCAAGCAAAAAACTCTAATGACTGGACTGTGAACTCATCATAATGAGATACTGCCTACACATTCCAAAAAATGCAGAATATTATCTCAGCAGGTCCTGCTCCCAGTGCGGCAAATTCAATCCATCCCATATGCTCAACGGAGAAACCCATCTTGGAATCGGCCTTCACAAAAGCTTGACTCCTCCCCTAGTGTGTAACCAGCATGGGGTAGGGGGTAGGTGTTAATGTCATCGGGAGCACATATTCCATTCGCTATGTAGGGTTGAATGCATTGCTGTAAAGGTATACATCATGCGACTGACCATACAGCTATTTGTTTGGGAATAAGAATAGAAAACCTTTGAGAAGGTCATGGGACTGACCATACAGCTTTTTGTTTTGGAATAAGAATTGAAAACCTTTGAGAAGGAGGGCCCTGGGAGGTACGCATACGCCTTCCCCCAGGGTAATTTGGCCATTGATCTTTCCAGCAAGCGTGGCTGGATTTGCAGAGTGCCCATTTCCTAGTATAAAGGGGGCAGGGAAGGATCAGGGTCAAGCGACAGTTTGGTCTCCTGCCATGCTCTAGACTGCTGTTCACCAAGCAGCCAGTGTTTGATGCTTGGCCTGGTAGTTCAGCTGCATTGATTTCCAGTAGTGATCTCTTTTCCTTGGACACATGGAACGATGGTCAATGAATGATGGCACTAAATGCTTTTCTCGTTAATTAAGAAGTGCTCGTGGGTGATAGTCAAAGGGTCCTGACATGACCAGTTCTGCTGAAGATTGAGCAGACTTGCCATTCAACTTGGCACATATAGGGGCGATTTACATGGGGGATGCCCCTTTCTCTAAAAAACAAATATAGGTTGTTGGTTACAAAAGGGCTCCCAGGCCCTTGTACTTCTGCTTCTTTTTGGGGGATTGCAGCATTCTATGTGAAACACCCAGCGAGTATGTCTGTGTGAGGGATGATGAGAGTACATGGAATGGCCGCCTACTCTATAATTCATGCTCTATAAAATAACATTATGGTAAAAAGGCAATTAGTGGCTCCTTGCATTATGCATTGGTGGGTGCTGTGATGCATTACTTTAATGCGTTTCTCAACGATCAATGTAAATGAGATGGCACCTCTGGGAAAGCTTGGGAGTAAACTCCCCTACTCACTAACGCGTACCCCGGATTTTAATCTACTGCTGCGGTCACACTACTAACAAATAAACCTGCCAGGCCCTATCCACTTGCACCAACCATCTTTCTGCTTCGTTGAAGTTATCACCAAGACCCTGAAAGGGACTATGCTCATGTAACTAAGGCACCGCCTGGCTTCGTGTGTGTCAGGCAGCCCTCTGCATACAGGCTTTCACACAATTCTTCCCTCAAAGGATGTGCTACCTCAGGCCTTAAATGCCCTCCCTACATCTCCTCCATCCTCACCCCTCTTGGCCTTTCTGCTGCCTTGATTTTGTCGACCACAATACCCCACTGCCAACAATGACGGATATCAGCATCCCAAGAACCGCGTTATCTCCCAACCAGCCCTATATGGTATTGCAGTGATAAACCAATTTGGCCTACAACCAACTTGCAGTGGGCATCTGTCACGGGTTTGTTTCTGCAACAAAACCATTTAATCTACAGACAAGCAACCTCGGTTCCATGAACTTCTCAATAGAGTTCAAGTTATCCTCCCTATGGAGAATAGCCAGATGCTCTTCAACTTCCACTCCTTCAACTTCCCAACCCTGGTACTATTAGAGACAATCTAGGATCCCCAGCAAACACCCAACAGGCTATTCCACTTACATTGTACTACTGCTCCACCTTCTACCCTCCATCACCAGCAAGTGGGTTACATTCAGAGACACTGACAATATCCCTATGAACTTCTAAAACGAGGCCCTGTAAGAACACCTCTGATTCATGGAATCCCCCAATCCCCCAACAGTCACTGCCCCATGGTCTCTTCAGAATGATGTTCCTTCCCTCCACCTATCAGAGTCAATCTCGGCAGGCTGCTCAGCAAACCCCCACCAGGCTTTTCCACTTCTATTGCCCCAGCTCTCCCTCTTTAATCCTCCATCACCAGCAATGGGATTATATTTACACACACTGCTAATAACCTAGCTAATAATTGAATGTGTAATCACTGTGACGGCTGCCGTGGGAGGGGCCTTAACTTGCTTTACTTGACCTCTCACGGCGCCGTACTATTAGGCTCACCTTTTTACTAATGCAGGGATAAACTCCCTAGCTTACATTCAATCAGAGGTCCTGTGGTGGGACGCAAGTATAACCAGTTCCAAAGCAAAGCAGCTAGGAGTAGAAGAATAGGATGCCAAAAATGCTATCAACGCACTCCCATCCCTGTATTACCACTAAATACGCTTTGAATACAAGATTTAGAGCAATTAACAAAAATTGACTAAAAAGTATACAAACAGGGCCCAAAATAACTATTAATTTGGGATAAAAGATACCAATACTATTCACTCAAAACAATCAATAATAAAACAGCACAAGGATTATTAATCAAAAAAAGTCTGTGTCATTACTAAATATCTTTTTGGGGGGAGCCTCGGTGTGGCAGCTCCTCACAGCACAGGCTAACTGTAACACGCTTTACCTTCTTCCTCTTAGTTAAAATTTTGCGATTGGCAGATTACTGCATGACCAATTTGGTCCAATTTTGGTCGCAGGAGAATTGGTCGCAGAATTTTTCCCGAATTTTGCCACATATATATGTGGGTGGTGGTATAAGAAAATGATTAATGGAGGGGTGTTAAGGGTGGAGCTGCTGGGTGTTTCCCCCATATATATATATATGCAGCAAATCGAGTACTAAAAAAAATGTCACCCAATTCTACTGCAACCAAATGGATTTGCAGTAATAAATCTAAACCTAAATATTATGTGATGATGTATTTCTTGCAATCTTGCTTTGATGAACACACATCTGCATCCAATTTCAAGATGATGAAAACCATGTGTAGAGCTCTGGCAGATGATTGATTGCACACTGTGTCTGTCGCCTACTCAGATGTTCAAGGGTTCTTCTGTGCTCCACGGCTACAGTGACCTGAGCAACCAATTCGAACCTAAGGTTCACTGATGCTCTGCATGCAACATGGCTTGTCATTAGGTCGTCCAAAGCCAAGCTGCTCCAGGGTCCCAAAAAGCATGCAGCAGGTCCACCAGAGAAACCTCCTCATTGGCCAAACCAGGCACATGGCTCAAAGCCAACGTTCTTCGGCTCACATGGGAGTCTGCCAGCAACACAGGCTGTCCGGCTTGCCACAGGAACTTCTTAACTTCTGGTTCTCCCGTGGATCCATGCAGAGGTGCACAACCAGCAGGTAAGAAATGGTGCCAGGCAAAAAGCGCATCCACTAGCCAAGACGCTGGTAGAACATCTCTGGTGTTGGCAAGGGGAGAACAGCTCTTCTCAATTTCTATGGCCGTGGGGATGAGTTATCTCCTGAAATGCTACATAGATTGTGTGTTGTGGTTTTTCCATGTGGGATTGATTGGGAGCTATATTGGTATGGGCTGAAATGGGCTCATTTGCAAGTACCCCTAAACCATCTGTGTGTTACCCCACTTTTCAGCAGAGTGACAAGTACCAGCTGTGAGCATTTTTTTTTTGTGCAAAGGAAACCTCTTCCCACACTTGGCATAGACACATGGCTACTTCCCATTAACAGAACCTCCATTGGTTCACTTCCCTACTTCGGAAGCTCTTAACTCTTCTTGTTACTGGTGTTAGCCCTACCCATCACTGGATGATGGAGGTAGGAGTCTGTTTATGGTTCTTAGCGGGCGGTTCCTTGGAGTAATTCACACAATTTCATTTTTCTGGGACAGTTTTTACTTTGCTTATTTTAACATGCAAATGACCGTGACATAATTATTATTATGGTGTCTTGACCTGCAGGGAATTGATAGGATACAACTCAAACAAGATATGAATGTGGAGAGGTTTGTTTTCTTTAACATTCTGAGGGTTTTGTACGGCATAGGCCAGTTAGCCTATGCTCTCTGTTCTCCGTGCTGGAAACAAATGACTTATTAAACACAGGTTCCAGATCACTAGGGGAGATGTTGGGACCTTCATTTATAATCTTACGCATAGGCACTTGCCGAAGAAGCGTTGGGCTGATGCTGTCTAATCAACAAAGGTTTCACAAAAAGGACAGTACAATTGTTGAATCAGTCAGGCCTAGTCCTGTTCCAGAGCCTAATACCTTGCTAAAAGTATGGACCTGATTTACAAAGCGTTTTTCAATGGGATTTTACCATAGAAAATGCTTTTGTAAATCAGGCCGTGTGCCTTACAACTGCAGGGAAGTATTGCATTAACATTAATGAGAAGCAGCGAGGGGCGAACATCCAAAGCACAGTTATGTGTATTCGCTTTAAGATAAAGGCAATGGGGGTCCTTACGAGTACGGCGGTAGGGGGTTAACGGCACCGGTAAGGATGCTGGTGCTGTTTACCTCCTACCGCTGCATTCCGAGGTCCCGTATCGGATCCCACTAGGGTTGGCTGGTTTTACCAGCCGCCCTTAGAGGGACCCGTTAAGGGACCATGGAGCTAATAACGGGCCCGCAATTTGCGGGCCCGTTATTTGCTCCTTCCCCATTCCCATTGAGCCCTATGGGGGCTCGAATGGGAATGGTTTTCGAAATGGGGACTTAACGCGTCCGCAAGGGTCGGAATGTCCCGGGAAGTCCCCATTCCGACACCACGGACACGGGTTTGGAGGCAGCCATGGTGCTATTTGCACCATGGCTACCTTCAAACTCGTAATGACCCCCAATGTGCACAAAAGTTATACATGCCAGAGTTTCCCAGTAAATGCACCCTTTAGGTTTAGGTATAGTGTTAAAACACATTACTGGAAGGTTAGGCGGTTCATTATGCAGCTCCGCCTTGTTTTGCTCCTGAAGTCTTCTCGAATACGAGCATGGAGCCATATAGCTTATAGAGGACGAACATGTAGATTTTGTGAGGTAATGATTGAAAGTCCTAGACATCGATTGAGAAGCTCTCGAAGAATTTGAAACGCTATACATAATAGGACACACTACCTTACACCAGGGATTGGAAAACTGGATGATTATATATAATTGGTTATTTACGCCTTAAAACCCATAGGTTTCTAAGTACGGACCGGGGATCGAACCTGTGTTGCTCGGTGTGTCTTTCTTCCAAGGCGAGCATGTTGCCCCTGAGCTATCCTCTTGAGATTACTCAACTATGGGATGTGCTCTATTCTGGAGCTAGCACTGTTTAAAACTTGAATATGTATTAGATTTGATGGGAAATGTATTTAAAAAATGAAAGATGAAATTTGATTTTCAGTGTAATGGAATAGCACTAATGTATTGTATTGGCATTTTAATAGTGACCATTTGTCTTAAGATTGTTTAGAAATGATATAACTATGAGGAATTCAAGTGTATACACGTGCATTTCAGTGTTGAAAGGCGTGTACTAACCGAAACACTTTAATAAAAATTACAAAAAATACTTCAACAATTAGAAAACAGGGAGTCAGGCGGGGAGCCTTGCAATGCTCTGCACGGCATTGAGTTAGACATGTTTAGATACATACATCATTTTTTGTAATACAGAAAACTCATAGGTGAATAATGTGATTGAGATTTTGTTCAGAAAGGTACAACTTCTTTTGCCAAGACCTGTCTCATCATATTGTTAATAGCATGCCCAGAATTAGCCCACTGCATTAAAACGCTGCCATCTGAAACATTCTTTTAGGAAAGCTGAGAAAGAAAGATGCTCTCTGGCGATTTGCTCGGAATACACTGTCAAGCCAATGAGAAGCAGAGGCCTTGAATTCTGCGATGGGGCAACATTGCAGTGTCGGCCATTTTGAATTGTGCTTGCCTGCGAAGTTTCCCAGAAGGCCCTCTTTTTGAAGATAGGGTTTTGGTGGGAAAAGGGAAGATAGGCCATTCTCTGCCCGTTTTACTAGAGGTAGAAGTAGAGGCTGCACGCACAGCAGTTACGCCTCTGCTCTCCTGAACATCTGATCCCTTGCTGCTTGATGATCTTCCTCCATAATGGAGAATCCTCAATGTTGTGCAGGGGAAGCATGAAAGTGAGATGGATTTACTGTTCAGTTCTGACTGAGGATATGGAATGGATTAAATATGATACCTCAATGGCACGGCATGGATGATTCTTATTGAATAAAAGAAAAACGTTTGGTGAAAAAACTTTTGTTCGATTTCTTTGCCATTGGAATGTGAAGAACATTGTTTCTCAGCAAGGGATGGTTGCCCATGACATCATCATTTCAGACAAATGCCACGTTATTCGGTGCTTGATATCAACCAAACAGGCCGGGAAGCACTTTCATTTGTGAGGTTTGGTACATTCATAGTGTGAGCAGATGACTTCAGTTTACTGGTAGACTACATTTCCAGTCCAGAGCGGATCATTAACCAAACATTGGTATCTGGTGATAGATTCTAATTTGGCAAACTGAAGTGAACGAAGACTACAACTCCCACAACACATTATTTGTGAAAATGAAAATGCAGGACTTGGAAGTAATATGTTGCTAAGATGCCGTCAGCCTGATAATAGGTTGTTGAAAATTATGGCATGCATGTTGAAAGGAAACTTGAGAAAGAAACATGTTTTACTGAGACACAAACCAAAGCTAGTGTCAACATATGGTTTTGCACTCATGACTGCTCCAAGCAAACTGAGTGCACGCTGCTGACAACTTAAATGAAGTGGAATCCTGCGTCTACAGTAGCTCTCCAGTGCCAGGAACTGGGCCATCGCCAGGAACTGGGCCATCCCCATGAGTTGAGGCACCACCTTAAACTGGGACATCGCTATGAGCCGGGGCAACGCTGTTAACCCCTGGGACATCACCATGAGTCAGGACATCACCACAAACTGCAAGATCTGCATGAACTTGGACATTGCCATGAGCTGGGGCACCGCTGTGAAGTGGGGTTTCACCAGGAAATGGGACTTGACGATGGACTGCGCCATGACCATGAGTGAGGACTGTGCCACCAGCATGAACGTAGCAATCGCTGTGAATAAGAGCATTCCCTCAACATTTGACAGGCACGGGGTAGATAGTGCGCAATGTCAGTCATGACCTTGTGATATCAAAAACTTTGCCATGAGGATCTGGAAAATGATGAAGACATGCTTCTAAACATACATCCCATATCATGTACAGATTGAATTTTCTTGATTGGTAGGAAACGGGCATATTGTTGATAGAAAATGTGCATGACTACTTACACATGCCAATGTGTGCTTTTAAAGGCAGGCATGCCCATAAAAATGAATGGAAAGGAGCTAACCGTTAAAACAATGCCCAGCGAGGGCGAGGCCAAGTCCATGGAAATTAACCACCTCTAGGATTCTCCACTTTCTCTGAACTGTCCTCAAAGCCAATTGCTGTTTAATAAGTCAATAAAGGAGGGACTTTATCCTCCAAAATCAGGAGGGTCGAAAAATGTATCTAGTTATGCAATTTGAAATGGTGCTCGATTGCCAGAACATGCAGAAACAAAGTAGGTTTTCATTTTCAAAATGCCTGTGATGCTATATTTGGGATCTGTCCTTTTTCTTAACCAATGGAACGGATGGCCTGGGCCTTTTAAGCTTGTCTGTAAAGCAGTGCTGGAGGGCACCCCTTAAAATACAGGGACATTTTCTGGTCTATGAGTCAGACCCTGGGCAAGGCCAGCAAATGTCTCCAGAGAATGGTTGGTTAATGTCCCACAGAAGAGTTACCAACTGGCCTCGTGCCAGCAGAGCCACCTTTGGCAAAGCTTGATTTTTAGCCAACACCGGGTGGCGGACTGAGACATTTATGCCACACTTATGAGGGAAAGCTGAGAACTCAATGTTCCAACACTCAAAGCAATGGAGGACAGCAACAAAGAACCTGAGTGGATCCTGGGGAATCTGATGAGGCGTGGCCAGTTGGCACGTCAGAGAAGTGGGGATTCTGATGACGCGTGGCCAGTTGGCACGTCAGAGAAGTGGGGAATCTGATGAGGCGTGGCCAGTTGGCACGTTAGAGAAGTGGGGAATCTGATGAGGCGTGGCCAGTTGGCACGTCAGAGAAGTGGGGATTCTGATGACGCGTGGCCAGTTGGCACGTCAGAGAAGTGGGGAATCTGATGAGGCGTGGCCAGTTGACACGTCAGAGAAGTGGTGGCAAAAAACATTCCTTGAGAATCTGTCGCAAGACTAAAAATTAAGATCATTATAGATGGAAAACCATGTGAAAAATGGAAGTTCACCGCCTCATTATGAGTCCCCCGGTATTCTGCTAGTAATTCTGATGGTATACCAGTGGACCACTGTACCGTCTCTGCCAGGGGCGCCGAGTACGCGGGTAGTTCTGGGGTTTGCCCCCCCCACCCCCCGAGTAAGGCCATCTGTGCGAAAGTCTGTATACTTTAAATGGGACTTTTTTTTAAAGGGCCTGGCACCCCACGGGAATACATGAAGTCGGTGCCCCTGGTCTTCGTCACCCGGTATCCTGGGGTAATATGGGTGGCGGAGACGCCGGTAAATCCCCATTCCCATGGAGTCCCAAAGGACTTCCTGGGGGCATGGGCACTGGCGATGCCTGATACAGTGATTGCAGCAATTGTCTGTTGGTAGGGGCCTGAGCCTAGATCACAGTCCCTACTTTCAAACGGTCCGAGAAGGTGCCGGTACACGTTGCTACTGGCACCGTATGACCAGAAAGGTCTGCAGTGATGAAGCAGAGGTGGATAGGCATAGCAGCACATCTTCCACGTCGACAATAAAACATGTCACCAGCCAAGGTGTCACACCCATGTCCAGGATAATTAAACATCAGAAGTGGGGAAACGCCAGAGAAACATGTGCTGTTATGACACACATGGCATGCATCATTGAAAAGAATGGAAGGCGTGGTGCAGAGGGGCCGTGAAACCGAGGCTCCACCAGCGCACACACCCTTGCAGAGAAAGAAGCCTGCCACTTAATGGCGCCTGCCATTGTTCGCTCACTGTGTCGCAGTCAGTGCATGCTCGCCGTTCTCCGGCAACACTGGTGCACTGACAGACGTGGCTGTGCAACCTTGGGAGCATGCTAGAAGCCAGCTCGGCCAGCCCATTTGTTCTTGACGAATAACGCGATTATCGCGAGACAGGCAAGCGTCGTGGGGCTTCTTGGAAAGCACGGCAGACAATTCTTCCCATTAGAGCTATTGCTAGCCTGGGTTCGTCAAATGACACCATTCCCTTCGACATCACTGCAAGCACGACCCCACCCCGACAAAATGCTAATCAGAGCACACCTGTCATCAATAGATACCATGGCATGGAGAAATTGGGCGCGCAAAGGTCACCCGATGTGGGGCTTATTGAGTATGCTCACATTTTAGAGGCACAAATGCAAGTACCTTAGAATGTTTTTTAGATATTGTTTTGAAACGCGTCTATCGTATATATTCATGCATGCCCTGTCCTTATTTCTGATATCATAAACACGTATTAATTTAGGTAAGGGATATTTTAAACCTTAATCAGAGAGCCACTTTTTTTTTCTTTTTTCTTTCCTTTCTCATATTTTTTGTTTTTGATTGAGCATTATGTTAAGACCGCTGTAAAGATATAATTGTTATCTTAAGTTCGCAGAATTTCATGACAGGTCTGTTTTGACGGAACTGTTTCTGTGTGAAAATAAATAAAACATTAAAATCTTAAGAATCGGTGGGACACCTAAAATGTGCGAAATTGTCCGTTTGTTTAATTAGGGCCCCTGTTAATTAATTGACTCAATGGCCTGGTCCTGCCCAGTGATTAACGAGATGAAGCGCCTAGCTCAGAAGCCATGATTCCAGGCACACGTCCCCTGCCGCCGAAACCCATGGGATTATCAGTTCGCGCGTCAAGCCATTAATCAGCCCCCCGGCCCCCACTGAGAATCCAGTACCCGAGGGCGTGAGGGCCCTGCCTTCTGCAGCCATCCGTCTCCAGCTGTCCACACAGGATCAATACTGATCGCCAGATTGCTGCAGTGGGGAGGGGACGGCCGGCGTGCTCGCAGCACTGCAGGGCTGGCCAGACTCCCAGGGTGCATTGCTCCGGAGAAAATGTGCATGTGCTGCCGTCTGCTTCTGTATCCCCCCCCCCCCCCAGGGAGTCCATCCCAGGGAGTGTCCATCCCCGCCCGCGCACGCGGTGGAGGGCGAGCCCCGGAAAGGGGGGGTGGGGGGGTTGTGGGCTGTGGCCGACACTGTAACAATTCAACAATATCTTCGAATATGCTGGTCCCCATATAACATGCGCAGGTTTATTGGAAATGCGCAAGAACCGGTTCGCAATTGTGGATGTCTAAATAGATTCACATCTTGGAATTCAATTCAGAGCATGGATGATAAGAACCAACTGGTCACTTGTAATGCGTTGCCCCGAACAATACTGAACACATTCTCCGCAGTATACGCCCCCAGGGCCTGGTCATCCATGCCCAGTCATGCCAAGGGCAGGCGCACTCCGTGCGACGACCCTCTTCACACATCCGACCTCCTCACGGGGCACCGGCTTGACCAATTTCTTAAAGAACGACATTAGTCTGGCCGGAAAGGGAACCGTGTACTGCCCTCTCTTCCAACCGGTGACTCGAAACATTACTCCAAAGCAGCGACAGTCACTGCGGAGACGGCTGTATACAAAATAAACCACTCGAGGCACAGCACCCTGATGGGAGGAAGGCGCAGCAAACACGGATACACGCTGTATGTGCGCCCCTGCTCCCGACCAACGCCCTCCCACCGAGCAGGCACTCGCCCCCTCCCTCGGCACTGCGTGAATGCCCACTCTGGCACTCAAGGTGCAATTCACGCGCACAGGCACATCCACACACACACACACCGACTAACAAAGACACGCATGGCACATCCAATCGACTGTATGCGCACATGCAGCGATAGATACATACACACACCCACCATCAGATAGACTAACACTAAATTAGTGTTCTAACGGCAACACACATACGCACACAATCGCCCACGCACACATACACCCGCACATTCTTCTCGCATGCACGCCGGCCGCCCCACCGGCCTCTCTGACGCGCCACAAGCACATACGCACACCCTTTTCTGTCAAGGAGCAAAACCAAGGTCTGGACAGGCGCGCACACCATTGCGCACTGCCGTCTTCACTAAAGGGCGTGGCCCGAGTGGAGGAGGGGGGCGCGCTGCAAGGCGTAGATTGAATGTGAGAGAAAACTCCAGTGAAGACGAATCAGAAATCAGGGTTAATCCTGCTCAGGGCCGAATAAAGAAGGGCCGGCAGGACGCCTTTCCTGTTCTCAAGGGTGGGTTCGTAGAACGTGTTACAGGCACTCAATGCTGATAGCGGGGTTACGGTGTCCATGGAGTCAAACGCATTTAAACGCATACACTAGGAATTCGGTGCAGCCCGACACGCCAGGGCTGTGCTTTTAGTGTTGCATGTCTGTCTGTGTACGCACGCTTTACACATGTAATGCACGCATGACCACCCATCCCCGCGGCTCAGCGTCTGCCAGGTGGAGTGGGGAGGCAGGGTGGGGGCTGGGTCCCTGGTGTACTGCCAATGATTTATGCATCTGGGTGGGGTCGCTCTGCATTGTGCTGCCCTCCGTGCGCACAGCTCTGCAGGTGCCCCTCGCAGCCTGCGCTGCAAAAAAACAAGGCTTGGCATTGGACTCCCCCCTCCACCCCACGCACAAAAAGACAACGCCTGAAATGAGGACACCTGCGACGAAACGAGTACCACCATCGAAACACGCGTTCGGCTTATTTTGGGCGGAAGAAGCCGCGTTCTACACAACGAGCGCAAAGGGCGTTCCCAGCTTCTTAACGCGGCAGAGCCACTCAGCCAGGACACATTTTGCTGCAGTGTCTTGGACCTAATTCTGGTTACAGGGGGTGGGCGCAATAAAACATCGTTTAAACTGTCTTTAGTCAGTCCTGATTATGGTTTGTAGAAAACAGACCAGGAAGGACGCATTGGGCCAAATCCACTCAAATCTAAATATCTAAATGCTTCTTATCAGTCAAGGCGTGTCCAACCCATCCGCAGTGCCAGGCTCTAACAGGGGGACGCCCGCGGGAGCATCGCATTGTCTCAGTGTCTAAAGAAAGCTCGGGGCGCCCGCTTCTCGCCCCAGGGTAGGGTAGCTCCAGTTGGGTCAGAGGGGAGGCGCGCTCTTACCCATTGCTGTCTTTGCCATGGTGAGCTTGTGTGTTGCCGAGAGCTGGCGAAGGCGAGGGGTCCAGGCACGGCAGTGGAGGCAGAGAGAGAGGCGGGCGACTGAGTAAGGCACTGAGTCAGCAGAGCGGGGCTGTGCGGGAGGAAGGGGACAGGGTGGGGGCCATGAATAATGAGGATGGCTCCGCCGGCGCACATTGGCTGCTGAGCACCCTTGACACGCCCCTCTGCCCTCCCAAAACGCATCCCCCGCCCACCTGCCAGAGTGGGGCTGGGGCAGAAACCTACCGGAGAGAGCAATGAGAAACGGACATCGCTTCTGCCTCACCCTCCACCCCCCACACACCCCCATACTTCATTGGTACGTTCTGTGCACAATGTACCTTAGCTCCGGGAAGAGGCCATGTGGTTTCTTCGCCGCTAGCACATGTATACATCATGGCTTGCCATGACACAAAAGTGTATGTGTTGCCCGTATTCGATATCCTACCACAATCAGAAGAGTTGGATATTGAAAACTGTTCTTGGTTTGGGGGCTTCCCGTACCACGCCGATGAAGCAGTAATTTAAATGACTTGCTAATTTCAACAAGAGAAAAAGTCAGTGGCCCATCGATGTTGAGGGAAACTAATTTGCTCCACTACCTGCTGACTAGGGCCGTCCTTGCCTGCGTTTCACGTGTACAGTTTACTGGCAGCGAGTGACACGCTTCTCGGAGCTCTCAGTGGTGCTGAAAGGTTTTCTTCAGGAAGGCTCGAAGGCGGGCGCTGTCCATGGTGCTGAAACACCGCAGCAGCCACTGCACAGCAGCGGGGAATTAATCAGCACGTGGCCCGGGCGCAGGGACCGTTCGGGCGCGGCTGCGCTGGAGGGTAGAATGCCAAAATAGAGTTTCGCAGTGCGCGTCATAGACGAGTCTATACACATGGGTTTTGTTTCTGTAGCTAAAACTGCATGCTGGACCAAAATATGGAGTCGCAGGGAATTTCAAGGGCGTACTTGTATTCTTAATCTAAGCCGGCGTTTCTAATTTGGCATGATGTCCAGTGCCACGGAATGAGGGGGCACTCCCATGAAGGTCATGGGCACAGGCCCTTAAGCTTGGCGAGCTGCTCACGGGGTACAGAGGAGGAAAGGAGGGAACATGAAGGTGGGCATAAGGCACGCACCCCGCCCTCTCTCCTGCTGGAGGGCTCGCAAGAAGAGCCCGAAATGGGGGATCCAGCCAGAACCCAACACAAACAAAAAAGTACTAACTGGTGGCGGGTCCGCGCACCGAAACCCCCAGTGTCTCTCCCCCTTCTCAAAGGGAGAGAGAACACTAACAATAGGTGAGGGGAGAGGCAGGAAGCCATATACATAGGCGCTAAGTGGCTGTTGGTGCAGGCCGGCCATTTGGGAGGCCAGTAGCCATATGCATGACATGGCTGCAGGGCATATTTCGCCCTATAGAGGCAGGGCTACTGAGCAGCCCTGCAGCAAGAAGACTCTGATCAGAGTGTATCTGGACTCTGCGTTCTCAGACCAATCTTCTCGTTTGCAGTGACTTTGCTGGAACCTGCTTTACACCCCGTTCAGGGCGGGAGTTGGGAGACAGCAGGTCGTTTTTTGCGACTGGTGGTTTGATGTGAGCTGATTTCCAAAGTCCTCTTCACTCCGTTCGTGTTTTGGGAGCCCAGGAATAAGTCACTGCATTATAATTCAATTTTTCTTCTTGCAGCGGTTCAAAACTCGCAGTGTTTCCAGGCCCGCAGCAGTTTGTAAATCCATTTTTGCTTGGGGCGCGTCCACGAATCGGATAGTGGACAATGAAGCAAGGTGGAGGCGATCGGACACCCCCACCGTTATTTGCTCCCCATAAACGTACTGTAAAACACAGTGAAAAAAAGCTAAGAGCTGATCGGCTGGCCCCTGGCAGCTCCAACCGAAGGGAACACCGGCTCATTCTGCCGCCAAGCGGACAAACGTAAGGAAGTCCAGGGTGAATGTTGCAACACAGGACTGGAAGATACACATCATTATAGTAACACACTTTGAATAGATGCTTAAAAGGAAAGAAGGCGCGGTCGCCTGTTAAGGATACCAATGGGGCGTCACGCACCGGACCAGGACACTTGGTCTTATCTTGTGATGTGGCGCTCAATAGGAATGCTTTTTCTTTAATTTCAATGAATTCAAATTGAGCCGATACCCGACCCGTCTCACACCCCCTTTGACAAAAACCCCGGATCACAATGGATCTTCCAGGCCGGTTGGTGAAAATACAATATTTATTTATTTTTACAATTCACAAAAATCACACACATTTTAATATTGGGCAGCAATCACCAATGGGGTGATAATTGCAATAAAAATGGAAGTAATGCACTTGGTTAACCTTCTTGAATTGCCAGCGCCTTACGGAGAGTCTACACAGCTCACGAGATGGGACTTGCGCATAGCAGGTAATGGACCACCTCGCACGAGCTAACACTTCACAGGCCAGTGAAGCCCATCTACAGAAACATGACAACTAAGGCTTTCTCTTGTAGGTTGCTCACGCAGTAAGACACCAAACAGATCGGCTAAAACCAGCAACATAACCGCAAAAACTACAGAGATCCGTGGTCAACAACAGGTAAAGGAGTCTCCTTTCCCGTTTGTTCCCTCGCTGTATTACCCATTATACAATGTACATACCTAACTGTACCACTCCAAGACTCCAAGGGGTAATCACTCCAAGACTGATTACCCCCTTTTGTCAATTTCTGTAACCCTATATGGACCGGGCCCGTTGGAAACCCAAACACACTCTCCGACACACTCCTGAGTACCCAAGAAGTGGATACCATTGAAGAAATCAAAATTTTAACATATGATGCAGTATTAGCAATTCTTGTCCTGAAGAAAGCAGCCAGTTATTAGAACAACTGAAACCGGTTGACTAATAAAAGTAGTTTGGGGGTTGATTACCCAAACTCTGAGATTCACCACATCTTGATGAAAGGGCTTGATGAATTGACCATCATTTTAAATCTATCTAACAGTAAATGAACCCACAGTCAGATACACATGTATTTTAATCAGTATCCGACCAAGTGGTCGAATCAATTGCAATCATAAGACACACATATTGGAGGCGGTAAGATTAAAGAAGTGAACCGACCACCAATAGGTGTGCACTTGACTATCTAGATTTAGGAAAGTAGTGAGAGAGGAAAGGGTAAGGACCTCTACACCTTGATTGTAGGCATCACACCATCACAATCTAGGGATGGCTGGACCACACTCCAGGTGTATGAGGTACTTCAACACAGCAATAGGGACTGAGATTTAGGAATAACTTTTTAATTAAATAACTACTGTCTATTTTGTGTTATAGATGTTAGGGCAGAGGAAGGTAGTGGAAGCCCACTGACTCCTACTGTAATTACCTAACCTTCTAGTAGACCATATCCAAAGCACAATTGAATCGGAGCACTTTATGAATTAAGATAGATAGCAACAAGTTAAGGTCCCCCCCTGCAATGTTCCCTCAACCCACAAATAAACAAATTCTGAGTGGATAGAAAGAGGCAGCAGGTAGTCATGGATAAGAGGCAGCAAACAGAATCCAGATCTGACACAAAATAAGAGGGAAAAACGGATTTTAAACCCCTTGCAAAGGTAACACATCAGAAAAGCATACAGTTCACAAAACATATTTGACATTGAAAACACAGTGCAGTCAAATCACACGTTGGAAAGTTTCATTTTTACACAGAAGCAGTTTCAAATGCAAAAACGTTTTTAAAAAAAGAAAACGGGTGAAAAACACTGAATTGGAATGCGTTTTCTTTGGCTGGGGAACAGATGTATATCACAGGGACAATATCAAAGTGAAAGGATGGTTGTAGCTGAAGATTTGGATGAGATTTTTGGGGTGGCATGGAGTTCAGTTTTAGGAAAATAGAGCAGTAAAAAATAAGAAAATCGGTTTTGAAAGCAAGACAAATTTGACTTCAACTAAATTATCTAGACTATATTGTTAAAGAGGGACATACTAAGCTCCAAGGTTGATTCACAAAGTTAACCTTGCCACCCCAGTGTTCAACTTTAACTAGGAATTAGTTTGATTACTCAAAATATGACTAACGGCTTATGATTTACACCAGACAGAAATAAAAAGAGAGATGGCGCTCGCACTTAGAAAGTCAAGGGCAGGGTGCACAGATAATTCTAACAGTTTTAACAAGTTACCAGGGTAGGGATAGGATTGCTTAGCGAGTGGAATAAAAACAAAAGGGTCAAGATGGGGAGACTATGTGTTTCTCTGGGATGATTAGATACTCACATTCCACGCTTGGGTTTGAAATTTTGGAACAGCCAACTGGGTCTGGTCACCACACAAATAAAATAGTTTATTTTATTTTATTTTTGCTCTGAATTATAAGAAAACCTGCTGAATAAAACCATCACATACATGTATTTCACAGCAAAATCCCCTTTCACATTGCTAGGCAAGGATACGTTTTTGTTCAACATAATACTTTTAAAACAAGCATTTTCTTCTTTGGTTTGCAAAATCCCATTTTTAACGCATGTGGTGACAGCTGCTAGCAATTTCCTTTCAAATTCGTTTTTTTCCATCTGACTTCCCAATATTGTTTTTCAGTCCTAGCTAATTTCTTGTAGGCAGCAGTCTGTACAAGCAAAGGTCTCCATGAAATTGACATGTGCACTTAAAGCTAAAATTTCTTTTCAAGCAGTGATTTTTGATATTTTGTAGCAAAAGATTAAGGGGCCGATTCATGGAACAAATGTGCGCCGAAAAAAGTGGCGCAAGCTGGTGCAAGCAGGCGCAAGCATGAAAAAGGAAGCGCATGCGTGCGATTCATGGAAGTCCCAGCGCGTGATTTTCTCGGGATGTGCGCCAAACCTGTGCATGGTGCACATGGGCGCACACGTCATTGCAACATCCTGAATGCCGTGCGCCACGCGCACACGGAAAGTGCACAACGTCCACGCACCCCCCAAAAATGGGGCGGGACACAGGGCGTAACAGGGTGCACAGATAATTCTAACAGTTTCAATTAGTTACCAGTGTATGGATAGGATTGCTTAGCGAGTGGAATAAAAACAAAAGGGTCAAGATGGGGAGACTATGTGTTTCTCTGAGATGATTAGATACTCACATTCCATGCTTGGGTTTGGAATTTTGGAACAGCCAGCTGGGTCTAGTCACCACACAGCAGGCGCGCCTTACAGCAAACAGCTGGGCAATTGTGGTCACTGGATGGCAGGGTGTCAGCAGGCATGCAGTTAGTGGGCAAAAGCCAGACTGGTTTCAGGATGCTTCCCAAAAAAAGTATACCACAGCTTCTCCCTTTGGGTATTGGGATTTTTAGTGGGGTTTCAGGATTGAGGCCTTGCTGGGATGGTCAGCAGTGCTTTGGCCTTGCGGGGATAGGATCAGCTTTGCTCTGGCTTTTCAGTGGGATCTGCAGTCTGGCAAGATGAATGAGGAAGATCAGGAACGCCGGAGCAGGAAATTAAGGAAGAGTCTCTTTTTAGAGTTCTGTCAACCACCCCTTATATAGAGCCTGGTGACATCACTGAATTATTGGTTCAGAACTGAGCTAGGCCTACTCCCAAGAAGGGGATAGGATAGCCTAAGTTAATCGTCTCCTTGAGGAGGAGTCCCAGATTATGAGGTTGCATTTCATGAGGTAAAAAGCCATGCCACAGCACTTTTTTTTTCCAAAATCCAGTTTTGCCATAATTGGCACATTTTTATAATTGGGGCACCCTAACAATTTACATAAGCAGGTTCCATATTTTATTCAGAACATGCCAGTCCAACTCTGTAGTCTGTAAAACATTGTTTCGCCCTTCTAATAATCCTTGGTCATTTTCAATGTGAAACATTCGGCTTAAAATTCTATAATTTAAGGTGTGTAGGGCCCATTTCTGTTAATTTTTAACATTTCATCATATGTCCTTCCCCCATGATTCACATTCTTCTGGTGTTCATGTCACATACATGTTATTGACAGCCAAGATGTCTTATTTGAAAGCCACAAAAAATCATGTTTAAAATGTATAACATTTACATTTTTACAAAGTCGCTTTGTAAAGATAACAGTCTTAAAAGTTTATTTATAAAATATTCTTTGGAGACAAATGGGCATCCTTTGGCCTTCACTGGAACATTTTTTTTCTCTTCAGCTACCCCCCCAACTGTTAGTTCAGCCCATTGTGGAGGGGGTTTCCCAGTTTGATTGAAGGTTTATGACTTCACAGGTTGGTGTCCCAGAAGTTCCATTGTAAGAGACTGGAGCACAGCCCAAAGTCAGTAAAGGTAGCAATGATCACTTGTGTGTTAGGATCTACTGTGAATGGCCTTCTTTTATTAGCACCCCCCTCCCCAGCAGAAACCTGTCATGGCTGATTTCTCCCAGGTTGCCAATGGAGTTTATTTTATTTTATTTATTTTTGCTCTGAATTAGAAGAAAACCTGCTGAATAAAACCATCTCATACATGTATTTCACAGCAAAATCCCCTTTCACATTGCTAGGCAAAGATACGTTTTTGTTCAACATAATACTTTTAAAACAAGTATTTTCTTCTTTGGTTTGCAAAATCCCATTTCTACGCATGTGGTGATAGCTGCTAGCAATTTCCTTTCAAATTCGTTTTTTTCCATCTGACTTCCCAATATTGTTTTTCAGTCCTAGCTAATTTCTTGTAGGCAGCAGTCTGTACAAGCAAAGGTCTCCATGAAATTGACATGTGCACTTAAAGCTAAAATTTATTTTCAAGCAGTGATTTTTGACATTTTGTAGCAAAAGATTAAGGGGCCGATTCATGGAACAAATGTGCGCCGAAAAAAGTGGCGCAAGCAGGCGCAAGCGTGAAAAAGGAAGTGCACGCGTACGCGTGCGATTAATGGAAGTCCCTGCGCGTGTTTTTCTCGGGATGTGCGCCAAACCGGTGCATGGCGCACACAGGCGCACACGTCATTGCAACATCCCGAACGCTGTGCATGACGCGCACACTCCAAAAATGGGGCGGGCACGGGGCGTAACACGCAGAATGGGGAACAACGTGTGAAAAAGAAGGCGTAACTGGGGAAGTACTGCAGGGAAATGCACAGGATGCCCACAAACATGAGAACAACCCGTATTCATGGATTCGAATACGGGAAACCCGCATACAGCAAAAGACGCACATAGGCGTCAATGCATCCGCCACACGAAGGCAGGCGGAAGCGTCCCCGCGCACAGTATAAAAATGCACGCAAACAACAAACACGTATATACAGCTATGATGAATGCCCCATTTGTCGCAGCACTGATCGTGGGACACCCCCGGAGGAGGAGAATAGCCAGGGCCCGCATTTTTTTATCCAGGACCAGCCTTTTTGGGATGCCTGACGACCACGTCTATGGCAGGTATAGGTTTCCACCTCATATCATCCTAGACCTCGTCAGGGAGTGGGAAGATGACCTTACTTCCCGCACCCTGTGCTCCCAAGCATTGAGAGCCTTGAAGAAGGTGCTCAATGTCCTGCCTTTTTTGGCCACTGGGTCATTTCAGCGGACCACTTCCATAGTGGGGGAGGTCTCACAGGCCACGCAGTCACGCTGCCTACACCAGGTGTTGGCAATCATCACTGCACACCCCTCAGTCTGCAGGCACATATACATACCCAGAACACCCACAGAAAGGCAGGCCGTGGTCCAGGACTTTTGCAGGGTGGCACACCTCCCCAAAGTGCTCAGTGCCATAGATTGCACCCATGTGGCCCTACGTCCATCTAGGGCCACTGAGCACATCTATCGAAACCGCAAGCACTGGCATTCCATCAACGTGCAGGTTGTATGTGATGTTAAAGGAATCATCACCTCTGTCTATGCAAACTACCCTGGCTCCACCCATGACAGTTTCATATACAGAATGTCTGCCCTGAGCCGGGCCGTGGAAGCTGGGCAGCATGGCGACACATGGCTCCTAGGTGAGTACAAATGCCTGTGCACATGCATGCAAGTCACACACAGACAAATACCCAAACCCTAATAATCTCAACCATTATCACCTCCCCAGGTGACAGTGCCTACCCTCTGAGCAACCACTTGATGACACCAATCCGGAACCCCACCACACCACCCCAGGTAAAATACAACGATGCCCATATTGCAACCAGGGGCATAGTAGAGCACACATTTGGAGTGCTCAAGTCACGCTTCCGCTCCCTTGACTGCTCTGGTGGGCAGCTACTATATGCACCCCCAGTAGTGTGCAGGATCATTGTGGCAGCATGTGTCCTGCACAATGTTGCAACACGGCAGGAGGTACCGAGGTAACACGGACATGGTGGTGCTCCCACATCCCCAACCACAGGCGCTGGCCATGGGAGGGGACAGGGCACATGGCGAGACTAAACTCCCACCCCTGCGGAGTGCACACATTCCTGGCACATACCAGGTGACAATCGATGATGACAAAGAGACAGTCAACTGTCACAACCTTACCACCCTGAGAATGTTCCCACGGAAGTGCCACATTGTGTGTATCCCTAGCTATTTAAAAATAACCAATCCTCTGTGACCAAAAGGAACACATGCAAGGTGTGTATCACACACCCCTGCAAAACAGTCCATCACAATCCCTGGTATGTCACCCAAACCTTCCCAAACCACATCACCCTTGTCTGCTACACCATGACATGGCATGCAATAGCGAAAGACAAACACATGACCAATAATATAGAAAGAGACATGTCATAAATGAAAACTGGCATGAGACAATGATGTCTGACATGGAATCAGATGAAATGACTGATGAACAACCTCCCACACATACAAAGTCGGACACAAATGCTTTCCAACAGTCTTAGCATGAACACAACACTGAATGCCCGTTCACAAGCATATTGGGCATGGCAAAATCCAAACTCCCGAACCTGTGTGCTGTGTGTGTCTCCTGCAACACACTGCACAGCACACAGCACTTTGAGCAGCCATTGTGTTGCAGATACACCTTGAGCATCACATGAAAAAACTAATGAAATCTACAACCAAATGACGCATGTACAGGGTACCCAAATGGCAATAGATCATGTGCTGCATGGACACCGCAGGCCTGAAAATGCAATATGTGTGCACCTGTGGCCATGGAACGGTTGATGTACGTGTGGTGGATCATTGTGCAACTGTGTGTGTCATTAGGGACATGCACTCAATATATGCATGTGAAATAAAGTGACCCTCAATGTCCTGTACACATCACATGTGAACATTGGCCATGTGAACACCCCAGCATGTCAAACCATACCAATCCCCTGACACCTGAAAAGTAAAGACAACACAGGAACAGGCATTGAGCAGCACAACACATCATGTACATAGTACCCACAATTACAATGTCAGAGTGCCCAAAACACTGTAGGCCAAGCCAACTGTCCAACAACAAAAAGCCCTCACTTACACATCACTGTGACCTTCTGAACAACTGTATCTGGGGTATGTAGCCTTCTTCCTTCAAGTCTACCTGGCTACAGGATCATCCTACCCCTTGGGCTCCATGTTCCAGCTTGCGTGTAAATAGGGTACAGCCCCCTTAGAGGCCACCTTGACTGGTAAAAATGCCAAATCGCAGAGAACTCCAAGTAGGCAAACCCACAAACCAGTGAAAAAGTCTGTAGGCACCAGAAAACCCTGGAAGAGTCTCCAGTAGATGATTTGAGGTAGCAAGGAATGTCAAAGCACATGTACAAGCGCAATGATAGAACAACCAAGGTAGCACAGTTGAACAATGGTCCAACCGGATGGGTACCATTCATGGTACATAACATACAATGATGATGCAACAACTGATGGGTACTGTCACAGCTCCGGTGTCCAGGCGCAGAAGTGGCACAAACCAACCTCCCCCTCCGTGGTCTGGGTGCCTGCAAGGTCAAACTAACACAGGTCTCTGAGACCCCAGCGGGGAAGGAGGGGCAGGGATATGTTGCACGGACAGGCATTGGTATTCAGGATAACCGGAAAGAGGGGCAGGAGAGTGGATGTGGATTTGCAAGGTAAAGTAGGCAAAATACAACTAATCACAAAAACACATACTCAATCAGAGAAAACATGTTCATCATGCACATTGTACCAAATCAGTCAAATGAAAGCCAAAGAGACACTTATCTCTGGGGTGAGTGCTGGCCTCCTGCCTGCGCACTCTCAGGTCCGGTAACAGGAGCAATTCAATGCTGCAAAGAGAGCGTGAGTTACTAATCTGAATGTGTGTTTACAACACACACACAACCCCATCCATGCCCCAAACTAAGTGACATTTCCACAAACAAACTCCCCTGTCTGCTGCTATGTACCCATACGTTAGCTTGGCCCACCGATGGGACATACACTGTCAATGCAGTAATGCTGGCGTATGTGGCCACGCGGGAAATGGAAGACCAATGTTTCAAGAATCAGACATGATACAATAGTCCCTGGATGAGCTGCTAGACGTGTATATCAAGGTGCAACTTCAGTACAAGTTGCGTTCTGGCCGCCGCAGATTTAAGTAGGTAGGGCACGTGGCAATTTGCACATGCAAATGACATGCACTCACCACAAGTCTGAGCCTCGCTGGTTGTCCCTGTGCGATGTATCAGTTTCTGGCCTGGAACGCTACTACCCTATTTACTCTGCTTCAATGGAGCAGGGGGTACTTGAGGATATGTCTGATGGCCCCTGCGTGTGCCCCTGACAACTAGTAAAGGCACCTGGCATTTGACCATCAACGCATGTCAGCTGTACTGTGTGCTTCTCCAACAATGCCTGGCAAAGCTCCACAGCACTGGTGCCACTTAGCATCCATGTGCAAGTGGCCTGGCGGAAGGTAGTCTGCGGTGTGGGCCCTTGTGTTGCTCACCTTGCCAGGAGCTCCTGGAAACACGTCTGCTTCTGTCGGACGTCTGAGCACCAGCCCTGTGCATCTGCTTGCGCACACATCCACACGTCTGCACCACCAAACGTGCCCAGTTTTCAGTATTAATCGTCCCTGTGTCTGCTGGCAAAGGTAGTCTGGAGGCTCATCTTCCTGGAGAAAGGGCATGAAATAAATTAATAAGGCTTGACAGTTCCCTGTGTGTGTGTCTACATGCTGGTTGTCACTGGGCCAGGTTACAGAGCTACATCCAAACTCCTCCCACCATCAGTGTCACTTTGAAAGGCCAAGGTTGCAGGCTACTGTCTACGGCATGAAGTGCATCAAGCACATATACAGGCAAGAAAATAACATACATCACAATCAGCATCAATTAATGGAGAAATCAATCACATACTCACCCAAATTCATTACAGACATGGGGTGAATGAAACACAACCAATTCCCACTAGGGGTGTTAACAGTAGAACAGCAGCAGACAGACCACAGTAATTAAGGAAGTCCAAAGCCCTTGTGAAATATTTTGTAACACCGAACCATCCTAGCGAGCCCATGGATAAGGGAAGCAGGAGTGGTCTATGTGAGTCAGGACCCCAAGCTGCAAACACATACACAAGACATGCTTGAAGGGCCCAGCAGGAACAGACAGTGGAGGCTTTCAAAAGCCACAAAGCACCACACTGTCACATGAATGCACAATAGACAAACAATATTAAACTATATGAACTAATTAAACTAACAATGAACAACCTACATAACCTAATTAAAATAACTATCAAATAGTCAATATTAACTAACTAAAAGGAAAAATCAAAAATGGCTACATACGACCCGCGGGGGGGGGGCACCCAGGAGGAGGGAGGTACAGGGTGCACCTCAACACCCACATGCGATGATGTTGAGACAAAAAAAAAAAAACTTCCATGGGCTCAACGCCTGCACACCACGACCTGTGTGGAAGATAAATCGTCGTCCGAGTCTGCCTCATCCTGTAAAGGACGACGTAGCACAGGAGCCTAACCACACCTAGGCACAGCTTGCCCCTCGTTGGCAGCAAGTCTGCCGGATGCGTGAGCTTGGTTCTGTGCAGGAAAGACACGCAGGTCCCGTGATACACGTGCTTCCTCTTGCAAGGTAACACATGTAGCACAGAGCTCTTCCTGCGTGGTCTGGCTGGACAACCGATGCACCTCCCGGCAAGCATGTAGCTCAGCCGAGATGGTACGCTCAAGCTGCTCAAACCTCTCCTCTGACCGCACCCTCTGGGATGTCAAGAGGGCATCCAGAGTGGATCTGAGGGACTGAGACTCAGCCCTCAGGGCCTCCATGTGTGCCTCTGCGTGATCAGTAATTGCTTGATGCAGAGAAAACATTTCAGCCTGGCGTGCCCTGTCAGAGGCCACCATGCACAGCCTGAGTGAGCGGGCTGCGGACTGCACCGCCTGCCGCTGGAGAAGCACCTGCCTAGCAGGGGGGTGCATGGATTGGGCCACATGTTCCATGCTCACAGCGATGTCATCAAGTGCTGCCCCCTGACGTTCTGAATCGGCAGTCATGTCTTACTCCCACTCGGTATACCTCAGTGGCGCGTGGCCACCGCGTTGCTGGGCTTGACACCTGCGGGACCCAAGGACCGTGCGTCCTCGTTGGGTTGGCACCGCCCGCGGCTGCACGACTACATGCCCCCATCTACGTGATTCCCAAGGCACTTCAGTGACTGGTGTAGAGGGTGACCCTGTGTCCCGATCTACCACAGGCGGAGGTCCCACCACTGTCCGGCCCCTCAGTGAAGGTGTTGCAGACAGAGAAGTATCCACATCAGAATCACTCACCCCTGATGTATGAACCTGATGCACATCCAACTCAACATGGCTGTCAGAGTGGTCATCTGGGTTGGACTCACAGCCAGCCAAAGACAAGATGGACTGAAGCACAAGTGGGTTCTCATGGTCTACCCCCCACGACCACCACTTGTGCTGGGTTGTGGTTGTGATGACAACCCTGTGTCTGGCATGACAACACCATCCTCTGGCTCCATTGCGTCATCACCTGAAAAGTGGAGAGAAAAACAAATTAGTACACATGCCAGAAGCACATGACACACATACACATAGACATCACACAGACAGCCAACACATGAAGCAGACATGTCACACAAAAAACAGAACCTGCCATGCATGCCTGGTCAATTTGCCATTGGATCAGTGAGTAGGCATGTAGAACGGTGTTACAAGGCTCAGAAGCGGGTTGGTGGAGTGCAGAACATGTGTACATTACTCACTATCTGCATGAACAAGTACTTCATGATGTGTATCAAAAATCGTGAAGCCAGTGGAAGGGCTAGTTCAGGCATCATGTGTAATGTGCTTGCAATGGGTTGCATGGCTAGAAGCAAAGCCCCCCACACCCCCCAGTGAAAATGCAGGGATGCCTTGCTTGGTAGCAAAAGGCTGAACAGAGACCTGTGTATTGGCAGACAGTGTTGACTAGCATCAATGGCATCATCTGAGTCAACTGACAACACATCAGATGATGATGGGACAGTAAGCAGGACACATGACGAACCCTCAGTAGTACACCCAAGTGTGCAAAAGCCACTACACTAGTTGGACAGAGTCAGTGGGCCTGAAACTGGGGGAGGACTGTGCCCCACACAGACTGTGACACCCTAACCATGTGTGTGATACAGGACAGGGCCAGAGTGGGCATGGGATGGCTGTAGAAATCCCATGAAATGTTGCTCATACAAGACACGTACTACAATGATCATCCACGCAAGGACACATAGGGGCATGCATGGAATGCACATGGAGCATGAATGGGCACTCATGTCCCTGCAGAACATCTGCCATCTCCACAGTCCAAGTGATATACCCTGCAAGAAGGGCAGAGGATGTACCCCACTGCATGTGTCTGGCAGGCTGGCTGGTGGAAGTTAGCATGTACACAGGAGGTTTGAATAGGCCATTGCAGTATGCCAAAATGATGCACAACAGTGCAATGGTGTAATTGGGGTGCAGTGGGGGGGATCGAGGGGCAAGGGGGCATGCCTACGTGGAGTACCCGCATGCAGACAGAGGACACATGCACGTCAGTCATGCAATGACATAGTCCCAATGCTGAGAGGAAAACCACCCCTGGCTGCATGCAGAAGGGCCAGAGAGCAGGAACATGGACCGGAGGGGCATCTGGGTGACTAACATGTGAGTAGGGTGCAAGTGTAGTGATGAGGACAGTCCCCGTCTGCTCTACATGTTCACCATCCTGCACAGCAAGCACGCATCAGTGAAGCATTGCATGACTAGCACATGAAAACCATGTACACATAGCATGTAGTGGCTGTCAAGCACAACACATCACACAGGCAAAACACACATGGGCTGGACATGCATGAAACAACACTCACTGGACTGGGAATCAAAGTCCTGGGATGCAAGATGTTAACAGCACCCCTGCACCTGCAAGGCTGTATGTGACCCCGGTGATGAAGTGACGGGTCACGCAACGCTCAGGCACCCCAAAACTGCAATAAAACCGTGCACGCAACCCCTGCAGCCTACGTGCATGGAATTAACCTACCGCAGTACACGGTGGTGCCCGGGAACACGTAAAATGCGTACGCGTGGGACACGCAGGCTACTATGACCTCGAAAATGGGTACGCGATACACAGAGGCACCCGCAGTGGGAAAAATAACGTGCGTGACTCACCGCACACTAGCGCGATGATGAAAAACACACATAGCCAATACCCCTGCCAAAAGAAGAGATACGTCCTTAATCTGCTTTCGGTCTCCACGAAAGACAGGTACAGCGAACTGCTGGCCCCGCTCACCTTTAACCCATGCTGAGGGAAACGCCTGTGCGCGTCGCGTCACATAGGCGCTTAGGCCCTTTCCTCGATTTACACGCATTCACACACGGACGTGTGGTTTATTCACGTGCTGATCCACTGTGCACCCGTGTTGAGGGAAACGCCCATGCGCGCTATGTCACAGATGCGCTTATGCGCTAAGGGCCTTTCCTCGAATTACACGCTGACATGCAATTTTTTCACGTGCCAAATCACTCCGTATCAAGCTGGCCACGCGAAAACACACGGAAGACCACGCTCCTGCCCAAAAGGCCATTCTCCGCCCCCAAGAGCCCCAAGCACGCTCCCACCTGCCATCTGCTGCTGCCTGCCTGCCTGCTGGCCACGTGCCCTGCTATTTGGTGCCTGCACATCAGCCATCTGCAGGGGTCCAGTTGCTGTGTCCACCCCTGCTGGAACAGAAGATTCCCGACTGGGATACCATCGCTCCACAGCCCAGCCCCAGGACCCAGTTGCCCACCCACACCTGCCTCGGGGGTCGCCATGTCGGGGCAAACACCATTGAGACCATTGGCGACCCCCAGCCAGAGAGGCAGAGGGCCACCAGCTTCAGTGAGAAGGAAGTTGTTGTCCTGGTGGAGCATGTCCTGGGGCATTATGATGCCCTCTTCACACCATCGCGGGCCAACAAGGGAGGATGGGAGAGGATCTGGGAGGACATCCTGGTTGCCATCAATGCAGAGGGGGTGGCAACACGTGACAGCAAGCACGTCTGGAAGCGCTGGGAGGACCTCAGGTCCAGGACCCTCAACAAGGCCTGGTGACTCGTGAAGGCAGAGGATGCAGAGGGGTGCCGGGTCCACCTAAGCAACATCCAGATGAGGGTCCTGCAATGCCTAAGCCCAGCGCTCCACACCCAGATCCTTCAGAGGAAGACCCATCTGGAGTTGAGCAGTAAGTGGCCATGCATTGCAGTGTGCTGGTAGGCCCCTACTTACCTGTATGTGTAACATAGGCCATGTATGGATGTGTGTGCGCCGGGACATCATGGAAATGCATGTGAGACCAGTAATGCGTGAAACACATGGATGGTGCATGTGTTCCAATGAGACATGGGGAGCTGCATGTGGAATGCACACATGTATGCATGCCAGTCCCTGTTCTTGGACATGGGTGGGGGGGAAAGATGGGTGCTGCTCTCATGTACATGTATGGTGTGCATGTCTGTGTGTCTGAGAAGCATGTGTGTGACTTTGAAATGCCATGGATGCATGACACATGTCCGTGACGATGTGTAGATTCACTCATGTAGTCTGGTCACCATTGTATCCACTGTGTTTGTGGTGTAAGAGCCATGATGCATGTCCCTCCGGTGATGTGTGTGCATGGGATCAGTATGAGCCATGATGCATGTGAGTTTGAAGGCAACATTTATGTCCATGGAGGTCCTTGTACATGGATGCTGATGTTGATTGCATGTGCTGTGTCTGTTTCTGCATGTGTGTTGCGTGCATTGACCCATGTGTTCTGGAGGGACAGGATGGAAGTGATGTTTGACAGTGCCACTCATGTGTTATTGCTTCCTGTCTAGGGGACTGTTGTACAGTGCCCTGATGCTTGTGTTCTATGTCTCCCTCTACGCAGTGTCGAGTAAAGAAGAGGGTGGAGACGGCGCTGTGGAGCCAAGTGGCGGGGATGCCTCCACAGGGCAGTGACGCAAGGCCCAGCCACCCTCCCAGGAATTGCCATCATCCGGTAGCGAGGGGACTGGTGCCGCGTCTGCCACCACAGCTGTAGCGGAAGGGCTAGCTGAGCCCCCACAGCGGCTTGCAATGGTGGAAGACAGTGCGGAGACATCCAGGTTGGTGGTCTCCACAGAGGAGGAGGAGCCCGCTACTGAGCCCCACCTGGGGCCTGGTGGGGTTAGTACCACTGGTGCAAGTGGTGCAGTCCAGGTCCAGGGTCAGGAGGCAGCACAGGTCAACGCAGAGGGGCCTGTGCATCTCGCTGTCCCTGACCCTGTGTCTGCACCACCATGCACCAGCAGGGATGCTCCGTCCCAGGCCCGTCCGCAGGTAGGGGGGAGGCCCATGTCATCTGGCTCTCCACTACCTGCGGACGAGGAGTCCCATGACCGGGTGGGCTCCGTCCTGATTGGTGTTGCGTTGCACACGCGTGACATTCGTGATGACATGCGTGCTTCCTGGGGGAAGCACGCACGCCATCAAGAAGAGCTGTGTGGCAACGTGGCACTGTTGGGAGGGGCCCTGGTCAGAGGGTTCCTACATGTGTCGCGCACTCTGGCAGACCTCTCCTCTTCTGTGGAGACTATGCGCCAGTCGTTTTCACTGCCGTCTTCCGGCCCAGATTCCACCAGGGTCTCCTGTGGACCTGGCCCGACCAACACAGCAAGCTTGGTGGAGATCTCATCACTGCCACAGTCGGGAGTCGGTGGTCCAGCAGGGGTGGACACCCCAACAACTGGAGACCAGCAGATGGAGGATGTGCAGACATCATCGGACAGGGCACATGGACAGCAGCAGCAGGCTCTAGGTGGGAGCGATGATGGCTCGGGGCCATCAACATCAGAGGGGCAGGCATCGGCCAGAGGGCAGGAGAACCCTCGAATGGGAGTGTCTTCCGTGTGGCTGCGGTTGGGCCAGCGTATAGATGCGGAGCGGCGGCAGGCAGAAGAGGCACGGCTCACCATGGTCAGGGCAGAGTTCTCCATGCGTCGGGCGTTGAGGTGGGCTGAGTGCCTCGAGGCAACTCACAGGGAGTTGGAACAGGCCATGAGTGCATCCTTGCGAGACCTCGGGGCCAGGACAGAGTCCCACTTATAGGAGAAAGACATGGAGTTCAATGATGGCCTGGCCCGCAACATCACAGAGTGAGCCGCAGGACTTGCCCGCCTCCATTGTACATAGTTAGTTAGTGATAGGTTTCCTTTTTTTAAAAATTATTTTGGGACTCTTGGACAATGCCCCACATTTTTGTATATCGTTGTAAATTAGATAGGGGTTTGTATATAGGTTTCATTTCATTTGTTGGGCTCATGGACCCTTTTTGCAATATTTTTACATAGTTGGACAGTGGATTTTTTTTCGAACATCATTTACCCTCACCATGGATTTTTTGGACTTTGGTTTCCCTTGGATTTACTTTGGTGGACAAGGATTTTTGACAAACTTTATTTAGGATTCATTTGAATTGTGTCAACGTTATTATTTTTTTAAATTTGGACATGGCTTTTTTTCTTGTTTATGATTATTTACATGCTTTGAATCATTTTTATTACTTTTGTGCACAATACATTTTGATTGCTTAATTCCATGTGTAGTATTTGCTCTTTAGTTTACTGCATGTCACAATGTGGGTTAACACAATCACTCGCACCCAGTGTGTGTGTGTGACGTACATGTGTTGATGCGCATATTTGACTTTTGGTTAGTGACAAGTAATAGGCCTTTCAGTGTGGGGTGGATGGGAAACTTGATTGTGTCTAACGACTGGGGCGGCGTGCAGTGGGATTTTGGTCAACATGAGGCACATGAATGTGCATCTTCATCACATCACACGGGGCCTGACCCTCAATGCTGGGTGGGTGGGGGTGCTGGGGAACATGAGTCGGGGCCTGACCCTCAATGCTGGGTGGATGGGGGTGCTGGGGAACATGAGTCGGGGCCTGCTGGCAGGTGCCCCTCAATGCTGGGTGGATGGTGGTGCTGGGGGACATGAGTCAGGGACTTACCCTCGATGCTGGGTGGATGGGGGTGCTGGGGAACATGAGTCGGGGCCTGTTGGCAGGTGCCCCTCAATGCTCGGTGGATGGGGTGCTGGGGGACATGAGTCGGGGCCTGACCCTCAATGCTGGGTGGATGGGGGTGCTGGGGGACCTGAGTCGGGGCCTGACCCTCAATGCTGGGTGGATGGGGGTGCTGGGGGACCTGAGTCGGGGCCTGACCCTCAATGCTGGGTGGATGGGGGTGCTGGGGAACATGAGTCGGGGCCTGACCCTCAATGCTGGGTGGATGGGGGTGCTGGGGAACATGAGTCGGGGCCTGCTGGCAGGTGCCCGTCAATGCTGGGTGGATGGGGTGCTGGGGGACATGAGTCCGGGCCTGAGCCTCAATGCTGGGTGGATGGGGGTGCTGGGGAACATGAGTCGGGGACTGCTGGCAGGTGCCCATCAATGCTGGGTGGATGGGGGTGCTGGGGAACATGAGTCGGGGCCTGACCCTCAATGCTGGGTGGATGGGGGTGCTGGGGAACATGTGTCGGGGCCTGCTGGCAGGTGCCCGTCAATGCTTGGTGGATGGGGGTGCTGTGGGACATGTGTCGGTGCTCACTTGTGTGTGGTGGCATGTGGGCTGGCTGGGGGGCTTCACCAGGGTGGATGGGCTGCCTGTGGGGCGTGGCCAGGGATGCAGTGTGTTCCCCTGTGTTGTGGTCTGCCTGCAGGCCCTGGGGAGGGGGGAGAGGGCACACCTGGGAGGACACACACTAACAATTAGTTGGGGCACCACCGAAATACACGTACCCCGCTCGCACCGGGCCAATCGTGTGTGATTCTCCCTGCGCACCCCCGTAATATGCTCACACAAGCCTAATCACGGGTAAAACTTCCTGTGCACCCCTGAAATACATGTACCCCGCTTGCACAGGGCCAATCACGTGTAAAACTTCCAGCACACCCCCAAAATACACGTACCCCGCTCACAAAGGGCCAATCGCGTGTGATTCTCCACGCGCACCCTCGAAATACACGTACCCCACTCGCACAAGGCCAATCGTGTGTAAAACTTCCTGCGCACCCCCAAAATACACGTACTCCGCTCGCACAGGGCCAATCGAGTGTGATTCTCCCCGCGCACCCCCGTAATACACGTACCCCGCTCGCACAGGGCCAATCGCATGTGATTCTCCCTGCGCACCCCCGTAATACACGTACTCTGCTCGCACAAGACCAATCGCGTGTAAAACTTCCCGCGCACCCCGAAATACACGTACCCCGCTCGCACAGGGCAGATTGCGTGTGATTCTCCCTGCACACCCCCGTAATACAGTACCCCGCTCGCACAAGGCCAATCACGTGTAAAACTTCCCACACACCCCCAAAATACATGTACCCCGCTCGCACAGGGACAATCGTGTGTGATTCTCCGCGCGCACCCCTGTAATACACATAGCACGCTCGCACAAGGCCAATCGCGGGTAAAACTTCCCGTGCACCCCCGAAATACACATACCCCACTCGCACAGGGCCAATCGTGTGTGATTCTCCCCGCGGACCCCATAATACACGTACCCCGCTCGTACAAGCCAATCGTGCGTAAACTTCCCACGCACCCCCAAAAATACACATACCCCACTCGCATTTGTGGTTGGGGGGCTGTATGCTGGTCCACTGGCCTGTGCGCCATGTACTGGATTTGTGCGCTGTTCATGGCACACGGGGAGGGCTGGGGGTGTAACTGGCACTGCTGCAGGGTTGCTGCGCCACACTGCGCCACACTGGTTATGGATGTTTTAATCCATGAATACGCTGTGCGCGGAAATGGATTTTGGCGCACGCGGCAGGCGCAGACTGCCACATGCGCACACTGTGCGCCAGCCGCGTGTGCCACTTGTGCGCTGAATTCTATGAATTACCCACTAAGTGTTTTTCCATGCAGCTGAAGAAAAGCTTTTGTTGATTTTCTCAGATTTGGCTGGCACAGCCTGCCCTTCAGGAATAATGTTTTTTCTGACAGAGCAGCATGTGAATATGGCTGAAAAGTAGTTTGATGAAACACAGATGAAAATAGCGTCAGGAATGTGAACTATTCCCTTTTTCAATGGGAACTTTGGCCTTGCAACAAAGCAGCGCTGCTTTTTCACTCCCCTTATTTTGTACATGTAAGCAACACACTGGCAGGCTTTTTCAGTGTGCCCCCTTGTTCTCTTCTGCCCAATATGTGCTTGGCAAGGTGGTGTTCAATCTTTTTGTTGCTGAAAAACGCAGTTTTGGTGTGAGTCAGTGGTGCTCCAATGAGCCAGCGCAGCCACTTTGCTGTTTCTGCTGAAATGCAGCTTGGTGATGTGGGGAAGTACTGCTGAGTGGGTAAATATATCACACAACCCCCCCCCCACCCAATCGCCTGACTCTTCTGGTATTCCCTGTTGAGGGAGAGTAGGGGAAGAGGGAATTCATCAATGGGGCAAAATGGGGTTCATCCGGTGGGCAAAATGGGGTTCATCAGGTGGATTCCTTCTGTCATCAGGGAGCGGTACTCCACAATCCTCCCGTTGTCTCTCATTATATTAAGGAGCGACCCCCGCAGCTTCCCTTTCGGTCTTTCTTTATGGTGTGGAGCGACACCCGGCTATTCCTTTGTTCTTTCCTTTCCCGGTCCCCGGGGAGGTCCTCCTTGTTGATGAATGGGCCGAACCAGTACGAGTCTATGAAATAAACATAAACTGGTTACTATATTTTCCCACTAACTACCCTCCAAGAAGGTGGACAGCAGTGGGACACACATGCATTCAATAATGACAGTATTGTATACAACAAAGGCAAATGATGAACAATACTCCCTGTTAAATAATTGTGCCTCTAAACCTATCTGACCCTTCTGATTCTTCTTTTTCTTAGTCTCATGCTTCAGATGTCTCCTCTTTTTGGTTTTCTCGTGCCTCCTCAATAAGCTGCAAGGTGTGCCTAGGGTGACATCTTTTTAACTGGGTTAATATGGACCCATTTCTCTTCTGTCTGTTCTCCTTTGGGGATGCAGATTCTGTAGGCTGGGTCTGGGATGGTGACCTCTTCTCCATTTTTGAACTTCAATTGCCTACAGTAGCAATGGGGCTGACCAGAAGGCTTTCTTTAGGACTGCCAGGGCCCTGAGATTTACTCTCCAGTTGGGACCAGGCTTGGCAATAACTGGGATCCAAATTAATTTCGAGTCGGTTGAGGATGTGACTCCCCATGTAAAAGGCGGAAGGAACACCTTGCACGACCAAACAATTATGTTCTATGCTTTTGTCACCTATAGAATTGTTTAGCATACAACTGCTAAGCAGAAGATGTTTAGAGTGGGGAATTTCCAGGCCACATGCCCCTGATAAACTGACTCCACAGCGGGCAGGGTCTGGTGTTTTGGGAGTTTCCTGAATAATACTTTGCTGATGAAGCTTTCTTCGCTATTCAAGTCAACTCGGGCGAGAACAGACTCCTTCCTGCCATTTAACTGAATCGAGAACAAGAGCTGTTTGCCCTTCTTCTGGAGGCCAGCTATGCTATGTGCTGGTTTGTTATCAATTTTGGTGATAGAATTGGGATTTTCAGATTGTGAATTGGTATAGAATTTCAAAGTATTTTCTTCCAGTCTGGAATGCCATTTAAAACTGGAAGGAAGGTTTATTTTTAGGAATAGAGAGGAGTTTCCATCACCAGTTTGTTGTCCCACAGCAATTATTGTGACGTCGGGTATTCCATTGTTTTGAAGATGAAACTTTATTTGATCTGATTTTTGTTCAATCCATGTGGGATGTCCCATTTAGACTAACATGGTTGACACTCCTTTTAAATTTTATTGGCCTGTGAGTCTGGGTCCAGAGTACCTTGTTCACACAGTCTATTAGTGGAGACAACCAACAAAGGATGTCATTCCCTCATAGACAGGGGGTTCCCTCTGGAGCCACGACTATGACCGGTTGCTTCATCTTGTGTCGTCCTATTTTAATTTCCAGTTCTGCAGTCCCCTCGACAGGAATTTTATTCCCTCCTAAATTCTGGAGTTGTCCAGGATGAAGGGTGAGAGGGATCTGGTATCTCTCGCCCCTTCCTGAATTTAGCTGTTCAAAGGCCCTTTTTGACAGAAGAGTAGCTTGGGATCCAGTGTCCACCAGTGCTGGAAATGCACATTGCCCTTGCACTTGGACGGAGGCGTATAATCTACCTTCTTTCTCCTCCAATGGGCAAAGGTAATGGGCATTCTGGGCAAGTTAGGTGGTCAATTTCTTTATTTTGGACTCCGACACAGGGACAGTTTGGGCATAATTCTGTGTTGGAGTTTGGGAATCTGAAAGAAAAATTTGACATTCTGATATTTGGGGAGTTTCGGACTTCCCTTTTTCTGATTCTGGGGTGCCCCCCCCTTCTTGGAGACAGCCACCAGAATTGGTCTGGGACGTTTGACGTTTGGGAATCCTCTTTTTCTGATTTTGGGCCCCCCCCCTCTTGGAGGCAGACACCAGAATCGGTTTGTGAGGTTTGGGATCCCTCCCTCCCATAATATTTGATTCTCTGGATGCTCATTCTGGGGTTCAAGGATGGGAGATTCTGAATCAGTCCCCACATCCACACAGTCTTCATTTAGATCTCTCGGGACCCATTTTTCTTTGGGAGGAATTCCCCCATCCCTGAAGGAGAAGATTGTTTTCCCAGAATCCTCTAATGATTCTTTCCCTTCAGATTGGAGGACACTAACTTCCTCCCCAAAATGGGCCTCTTAGTGGTCTTTTCTTCTCCTACCCACCCTCTGTTCCCTGGGTGGCAGATTTTCAGGGGCAGGAGATTTTTGTTCCGGTTCCGGGGTGTCCAGGGGCTTTTCACGGGTGAGGAAGGAAGCTTCCTCTAGGGCTTTATACCCCTCTTCCCCCTTCCCTCCCCCTCTGGAAACGGTGACTTGTCAGGGTTCTCTCCCCGTCTTTGTTCAGGGGTGCCAGGCCCTTGGTTTGTAGGGTTCTGAGCTGCCATGTTCACCTGAGGGTTTTGTTGAACCCTCAACATTCAACCAAGATCCTGGGCGAGGTTCTGGACCTGGCGCTCCAGTTAGGAAACTCGTTCCGGCTGGTATGGGGGTCTTTGCTCATACCTCGGTTGTTCACGGGAAGGGTAACTATCCCTTGTCCGTAGTACCCTGGGGATGGTGGATTTTGGTAGCCCTCCCCCTTGGCCTCCCCTCACCTGGATTGGGTTGTCTGGGCTCCTGAAACCGGGGAAAGAAAGGAGGGTTGCCCTGCAGGTTGGGGTTTTGAGGGTACTGTGGAAAGAAACTTAACCATGAATTTGTGGGATTACTGCCCATCAGAGGGAAGTTAGGAGGGAAGTTTGCTTACCTTGTGGGACCCCCTCTTGGGCTGGTGGAATCCATACATACCCCAAGATAGGCAGGGTGCCATTGTATCTGGGACTTATATACTCAGGAGAATTAGGGGTCCTGTTAGTGGGATTACCTCCCTGATTACAGCCTGTTTGTGATTGGCCTGATGGCCTTCTTGTCCTCTGGTTTTGCTAGTTCGGTGTTGGTGCATTTTTAGGCTCCCCCCTGGTTTTTGTTTTCTGCAGGTTTTTGGACTTCATAAATGCGGGTCGCCTGCTCTATGACCCAGTCCAGAGATTTTTAATCGTGGAAATCCCTCACCAGTTGAGTCATAATATACTTTGGGAGTGCATGAGAAGGTAGTTATAAACTCCCTGCTATCCATGCGCACCCTCCTAGTGGTTTGTGCAAAGGCGCGTTTTAGCTCCTGCACAAATTCTTGTGGGGCCTGATTTTCCCCCCAGAGCAAATTCTAGGCCACTTTTCAAGACTCTTGGGGGTTTCTGTGGGCGGAAAAGTGTTTCAAGATGGCCGCCCTGTAGGTGGACCATCTTGAATGGTTCTGGTCCTCCAGTCCAGTAATCGAGCTTAGCTCGATTACTCTGGAGAGAACGTCCACTTAGCATACTCTATGCAGTTCTGGTTGTCTTTAAGGTGAAAAGTGTCCATCATTTGCTCGTGGAGTTCCAAATGTTCCCAGACAGAATATTTTGCATTTTTGTGGTATGGGGTTATGAAACTCCTAATGGCCTTAATCTGCCTAATGGGGTCTTCTGCCATAACTCTCTTTATTTTATTTGCCTTCTTTGGCTTTGTCACCCGAGTCCACTCACCCTCAGACTCAGAGGCGCTACTGTTGGAGGACCCCTCCTGATGTTCTAGGTGCTCCCTGATTCTTTGAGCCTGGGAGAGGCTCGCAGAATGGTGGGGCCTAGTTTCTACTCCCTGCTCCCAGGGTTTGCAGAGGATCCCTCGACTGCCCTAATTAGGTGGAGGTGTTCAAAATGCTCTCTTTGGGCCTCATTTCATTCGTTTTTTCATCAAATTGAACCAACTGGTCCCTTGGCAGGTAGTATTTCTGTAGATGTAATTCCCTGACGTTCCCCTCACAGGAGACTTCGTTGTCAGAGACATCAGCCTTAATGTTTTGGTATCTATACTGGACGCCCACCCATCAATTTCTGGGGGGCAAGTGTCAGATCCATCATACTGAACCTATTTAATTTTGCCGGCCTCATGGTGTCTAGTTCATATGAACCAGTAGACAGGAAGTCAGCAGTGTTCGATGTGTTAAATGGGTTTGAGTCCCTCAGTACAGAGGTCATCATACTATGATCAGGGGTTGCCCTGTCCCTCTCTACCTGTTTGGGGTCCCTCCAGTTTTGTATTAGATCTAGGATGCTCGTTCTCCAACATTGCTAGTTCTTCCTTCTCAGTCCCTATCTCTTGATAAGAGGCAAATATCTATGCCTTTTGCTTGGCTACCAGGGCTTTACTAGCCTTTATGACCTGTACTTGAGCTGCCACTTGTTTGTGGAGTACATCATTCTCCTCACAGAGTGCCTCATTATCTCTATGAGCTGCCTGTATAGTCTAGGCACCCTGAGGCAATTTGTTTTGTAGGAGGTGGGCCTCTCTTTTCTGCACATTTAGAGCTTCTATGGCCTGCTCTAACTCGAGTTCCATTTGTCTCCTATGTCCTATTAATTGGTCATATTCTTCTTTTAGGCCAATCAGTCCCTGAAGCTCTGACTCCTTCTCTCCAGATTGGTTTTTAAATTACCTGGTGGAGGCCCTCTTTCGCCTGACACAGGTCATCCCTTTGTTGTGTTATGCCGCCTAATTTCTGGCGCTCTTCATCCAATGCTGATTGAGAGTGGAGGTCTCTCATAATTATTATTATTTTCCTCTTCACATTTTTTTTTATCTGATTCTGTAAAGTGCCCATTTGCTCTATGCTGGCATTATTGTATACCACTTGTTCTAATTTGAGTTGACACTCTTCCAAGGAGTCAACCTTTTCTTGGTGCTCCATTCTTAAAGCATTTCATTGGGCATCTTGGTCTACATTATTCTGTTGTTGGAGAACTAAGTCCTCTTTTAATTCTTTAGTATAATCTCCAGATTCTGCCTCGGCTTCTTGGCTCTTTTGCAATTTTTGTTCCGCTAATTTGAGTTCAGTCTGGATTTGAGCTAAAAGTTCGGATTGATTTTGCGCAAGGGTTCTATTTTCCTCATGCTTTTCCTGCATCACTCCCATATACATATAGGCCACAATTCTGACAATTTTATCCTGCTCCTCTTTAATTTTCAGAGTCATGTATAACTCGCTCAAAGCTTGGTGTAATAGGCTACCGTCCTGCCATTTATCCATGTCTATTGCAGTGACCTGTCGCGTTATTTCTTCTACCCAGATTTTTTCATCTTGTTCTGGCCATTTCCCCCTGACAAACAGTTTATGCAGAAGGTGCTCCCTAGCTATGTTGATTTCTACTGTGGCCATTTTGGAAAGTGTTATTTCTTTATTAATTTATTTATGTAAGGGTATTCTGTATTCTATTGCTTTTTGTCTATTTTTGGGGTTGTGTTAGCTTTAACTTTATACACAGGCCTGGTACCTAGGATTTTTGTTTTGGGGAGGCACTTCTACAGTGTAACCCAGTATTCCAACTGCACAAAGTATTACTACCTTGCAGGTTAAAAAATTTAGAAATTGGACAGGGAAGCCACAGAGAATCACAGCGCTTGCAGTCGTAAGATAAATTGTGCAGGCGTGGCTGCAGGCGGTCATTAGAGTGCGGATGCCTTGCTCTACACCCACATATAGTAAAATTACTGAGATCAATGTAAACAACCACACTGCGCCACAACGCACAGTTACAAAGTACAGTTGTACACTATTTGATTGTTTTTTATTATAGTCAGCCTGACATGTTTTTCGAGCTTAGCTCTTCCTCTGAGGCAGTTTCTTCAGTATATACCCACAGATGAAAATACCATCAGAGCAGCCTCCTTTTCAATGTGAACTATTCCCTTTTTCAATGGGAACTTTGGCCTTGCAACAAAGCAGTGCTGATTTTTCACTCCCCTTATTTTGTACATGTAAGCAACGCAGTGACAGGCTTTTTCAGTGTGCCTCCTTGTACCCTTCTACCCAATATGTGCTTGGCAAGGTGGTGCAGCCATCTTTTTGTTGCTGAAAAACACAGTTTTGGTGTGAGGCAGTGATGCTCAAAGGAGCCAGCACAGCTATTTTGCTGTTTCTCTGAAATGCAGCTTGGTGATGTGGGGAAGTACTGCTGAGTGGGTAAATATATCCACATGCCCTTTCAGGCGAATGTAACTATGTGCAAATGTTGCAGGAGAGTTACAACTTTTGCTCTTTTGCTCTGGCAACCTTTGCTTGTTGATGTAGCAAAACAGCCCGGCAGACATAACAGTGAATAACAAAGAGGGAAGGATCTGCATCTCCCCAGGTGATTGCAGCAATGCGAAACACGTTGGAAGAAAGAGAGATATTTTCGAAGCGATCATAAAAAGCAGATTGGCCCCACAAGGTCGGAAAAGAGAATGATCAAGAAACAAGAGGCCTTTCACATTTTACAGTTTTGATACCTTGAAAACAAAGACTAGCAAAGCACAATGGAAAGTCCCCAAAAGGGAAAGGCTAAACGGGACGACAAGTTGCTGGAATGGGCTGCAGCAGCTGAAAAAGAGTTTGGCTGAGTCTATGTCAGAAAGAGGATTGGGGGTAACTCATCTGAAGATGAAAGCTATGACAACTTGGAAGGAGACATGGCACCAGCTATCAAAAAAGATGGGGAGCGAAGAGCAAAGATGCAGAGCGGGCCGCAGTAAAAACCCGGACGTCCAGGGAAAGAAACATACGGAGAAGAACAGCAATGGTCACAATCCAAAGAAAATGGGGAAAACTTTTATAAACATGCTTTTTGAGCACAAATCACTACAAGAATTTGAATTACTGAGTAAAATAGAAGTAATTGAAAAATGATGCAAGATTTAAGCACAGCTAAGGGGGTGGATAACACTACAAAAAACATGCACTGATACCATAGGCAATAAGTGTTTGGATAGGGACCACCTGAGAGCCTGTGGAGGTATGGCCATCCCTACTACAAGCACACAAGGACCTAGTACTAATGCACAAGATAACCAAACAGCGGGTGGACATCTCGTACAGAGCATATCCACTATAGCCTCTAATGCACAAATAAACAGCATAGGGGGTGGAGCTCTCACCCTGAGCACACCAACAACGGCAGCAGCACACTGCCTGGTATACACACACCCCCACAGAGCCATTAGTCAATGGTGTCATAATGACAAATGCACCTGTAATTGCAACCATCATAATGGAGCAATTCCCAGAAATATGGGTATTACTCTTGGCATACCAGGGTAATATCCTAGAAGTTAGTGACACCTTTGGGGGAGGAGCCTGGCTTAATTACTACAGGGAATTCAGGCTGTACATGGAGAAATACCCAGAAATGGGCTGGGACGAAGTTGAGGCCAATTTATACATACATATGGTTTCAAAGGTAAGACTACTACCAACCACAAAACACACAGAGCAACAAACAGAGAGGAACCCGCAGCCACCCACAAGCAGAGGCAATGATAATTACCAACATTCAAATAAAGGAGGGCAGCCCTTTCAGAAAGAAACCACCCGAGGGGGCTAGGTTACATACCAACAGCACGAATACAACAAAAATACAGACACCCAAGGGTAATAACACCATATGTTGGAAATAAGACAAGGGTTTCTGCTCCTGGAGGAAGGAATGTAGATATAAGAACCAGATGCACAAGAACGCCCCCCCCCCGCCAAGAACCTCAAGCATGAGAACCCATAGAAAACATTCAGATATTGGCCACTCACCGATAAAGGTGCATGCTATGGAGGGCTGGTTGGACACATACCCTGACATGCATGCCAGCACCTGTTTACATGAAGGTTTCACCACCTCATTTAAAGAGAACAGCTGAGGAGACATCCCACAGAACCTCAAGTCAGCCAGGGAAATTCCAGAAGCAGTAAGAGAGAAAATCAAGAAAGAAGCAGAGTTGGGGGTGATGAGTGGTCTCTGGGATGCATCACCTTTCAGCAATTTTATCTGTTATGCTCTGGGATTGGTTCCCAAAAAAGAGCAAAGAAAATACTGCCTCATACACCAGCTGTCATTTCCCCCAGGCAGGTCAGTAAAGGACGGCCTATCAGAGCTGGACACAGCAGTGTCGTAAACCAGTTTGCAAGAAGCAACTAGATTACTCAAAAAAGCAGGGAAAGGCATACTCCTAGCCAAGGCGGACATAGAAGCTGCTTTTAGACTCTTACCGATACATCCGAGATCGCATCCATGGCTATATTTTCAATTTGAAAACAAAATATATGTAGACAAATGCCTTCCCATGGGGTGCGCCATCTCATGCGCCTTTTTTGAGAAATGTAGTCATTTCCTCCAATGGGCTTTCCAAAGGCACATAACGGCTCCGTCCATGGTCCAGTACCTGGACAATTTCTTAGTCAAAGTGACCAAGGCCTCAAACACCTGCAAGCACGCCCTAGAGAAGTTTACAAAATTCACAGAAGCATGGTGCATCCCTTTAGCCCAAAAGAAAACAGCAGGCCCTACGCTAGGATATCCTTTTTAGGCATTGAGACACAGTATTAGGGGACTGCAGGATCCCCCAAAGAAAAAATAGAAAGCCTACTGAAGTCAATCAAGGTTTTTAAACAATAAGACAAAGGAACAGTGAGAGAATTACAATCATTAGCCGGCAGTCCCAACTTTGCAGGAAGGGTGGTACCGCAAGGAAGCTTTTTTTCAGAAGCCTAGAGCTAAAAACCAGAGGTTTAAAAAAACACACCTACACATAAGATTGAGAGGAGAGGTCAGAAAAGACTTGACCACATGGGAACATTTCCTGAATAATTTCAATGGGGCGGTAAAATCGCGCAAACCATTAAATACGGAAATGAAAAGAGTGTTATTTTTTTATTATTGTTGTTTTGATCAGAAAAAAATCTGATCTTTCAACAAAGCATACAAAAACATATCCAAATGTTAAACGTTATTCAACACAATACACAATACATCATCTATCCTTTGTGAATTAACAAGTCCTGGCATAATTTCATAACAAAGACAAATTATGACCATTTGATATTAAAACAATTTTAAATCATTTAAACATACTGACTATGTAAAATATCACATGATTATGTATTCACAGAGCTATAAAGCAAGAACTACCACATCAGAAAGTTGAAACCTGATATTTTCTTACATACTGTGCGATTACGTTTTGGCAATGGATTCTTTAAATTCAAACTATTTAAATACCCCACAATTGCATAACATACACATCTTCTATTCGTATGGAATAGTTCATGCCACAATGTTTCTTCTGTCATGCCCACATTACCAATAAAATAGCTTTTCAAATGAAGAATTCTCTTTTCTAGGCGCTTACTACATGCAACCATTAAATGTTTCAACGTCTCAGGGGATTCATTGCAAATTCTACAGGTTATGGCTTGTATGGGTGTCTGATGCCATTTTATCAGAACTTCTTTGGTAGGCCAAATCTTCAGTCTAAAGTCTAGGTAATCTGCCTGATGTATAGGAGAAGGGGATTGCTGCAAATAAGTTTCTACTTGACCATATGATTTTAAACAGTAAGGATTTGTTTGAAATTTTTGTAACTGCATACACTTAGATCGCGTTTTGATCCAATCGGACCTCCATTATTTTTGTTTGGCTTTGACTGGATATTTAATTAACAATTTTTCTGTTATCCCGGGTCCCTGGAGTGACTTGGACGCAAAAGTGTGCCAGCTCTTTGCAAAGTCCTCGTTTCCCTGTATTAGATGCTTAGAAATTATTTTCAACAAACCATTATCGTTTCCCTGAATAATACATTTCTTGTAAAGTTGACAAAGCTTCCATTTATACATGGCGTACAAAGATATTAAACCCAGTTCGTGCCGGATAATAGACATAGATTCAGATTTTGGGAGATTTAGAACTCTTTTGCAATAGGACCCTTCCTGATATTGCCAATGTTCGTAGGTTTGACATTTTCTGGTCTCAACCCCATACAACATGATTGGAACAAACTTTGGTTTGTAATATATTATTAATGGGGATATTGAGAACTTGCAATATTTGGCACTTATTATACGCATTTCGGAAATAGCAGTCTGTTGTTTGGTTTACATAAGATCCTCATATGGCTTGTCACTATGATTATTATGTACGCACACCCCCAGATACATATAGGTCTTAACTGATAGCAAGGTGGTGTTTTGTTGTTGCCAATGATATTGTTTATGATTAGCTTTACCAAACTGCATTGTTTGAGATTTAGTGGTGTTAATACTAATGCAGTTTGCTGCAGCATATTTATCAAGTGCTGGCAGTAATGTTCTGAGCCCGGAAGGTGTTTTAGATATGAGAATCATATCGTCTGCATAGAAGAGCCAATTTATAGCCGAGCCCTGTAGTTTCGGAGGATCTGTAATCAGATCTTTAAAACAATGGCATATATCTGCTAGGAAGACGTTAAATAATGCAGAGGCTAGCAGACAGCCTTGTTTTAGGCCACTAGATGTTTCAATGGGGGCGGACAGCCACCCATCATTCCTCAATCGTACTTGGATTGATGTATTTGTATGTAAAGCCACAATCCACTTCATTATAGACCAATGACATTTATGATCACATAACTTTTTAAACAATAGTTCCCTAGGAACTAGATCGAACGCCGATCGAAAGTCTATAAATGCAAGGTATAAGGGTTGATTGAACTGTTTATGTTGTGATATGATAGCGGTTAAGGTTATCAAATTTATTCCGGTTCCTAGGCCAGGGATGAAACCCGTTTGATAGGGATCACAAAGTTTTTTTGTATCTAACCAGATGTTAAATTCATCCTATATGAAGCGAGCAAATAACTTGCCCGGACAATCCAAAAGAGCTATGGGCCTATGTGAGGCTGGATCACTTTGCAAGCCCTTTTTAAAGATCAGCAATATTATAGAGGTTTTCCAGGACTCCGGTACATGGCCCATCTTTATAAAATTTCTGAATATTATTTGTAGAATGTAGGCCCACAGATCTGGATTTTTTTTTAGCATGGAGTTGTGAAGCCCATCCAGGTCAGTTGCTCTAGAATTACTCAATTTACCTATATGATATTGTATATCTGCTAAATCGAATTCCATATTACAAAGGTGATTCGGGGCATAGATGTCAACATTAAGGCCTCTGAAAGGTGTTTGAAAGGCATCACCATACTAATTACACCATATTTCTTCGGTGATAGGATTAATTTGTATGACGGATTGAGGCTGTTGGGATGATCCATTTAACAACGCCCAAATGCCTCCCGTAGATTTAAGCATACGTTGTTTTAACATTGACTCACCGTTATGTTGATACTGAATGGCTCGTCTTCCTCTTTGCCAGTATGTATAGGCACTCTTGAGTTTTTTTTATCTGTTCATGACAATTCCCAGCCTTTCTAGCATCCCGCAAGTTTTTCCTAAATTCTCGTTTTTTGTCTTTAACTTTATAATCAAAGGCATGCACATGCTTACTATTGCTTTGCCGATCAATCACCTTCTTGGCTTTAAATGCCTGCATAGAGTCAACATAGCTTATATTACTGTTCCTATTAGCAATTTGAAACAAGGTATACAACATTTCTCGATATTTAAGTAACTTTACGGTGTTCCATGATACTCTGGTTCTAGCATTGTTGACAATTAATTCAGACATGGATGGATTTATCAAATCCTCTGTATGGACTGTGGGCCAATCACATACCAAACATAGTTGATTGTGATCACTTTTGGTTGAAGTTTTGATGTTCAATGATCTTACTTTGTCTAAAAACTTGTGATTTACGTAGATGTAATCCAAAGTTGCATACTGACCATATCTATGCCATGTCATACCCGGTAGAATGTCACTTTGAATGGTGCCATTTAGCATGACATATTTGCGTTCGTTCATAGATTTTAACCATTTGTAATCCTCCATGGTTTGAACAGATGTTACATTGTTTAAGTGCATGTTTAAGTCTCCCATAATTAAAGTATGCATGATTGTTTGGTCTATTACCAGGCTGTCGAGAATGAAGTATAATTCATGAAAAAAGGCATCCACAGACAGATGTTTTGTGCCCCAATAGATATTGACAATAGCAATCGTGTATACTCCTCGTTGAACTTTCAATACTTAATCTCCATCTTGTCTTTACTGTTTTCACCTGTAGCGGTGAAAACTTGATCAAGTTGTATCAAGTCCCCCGTATTGGAACAGATGTATTTTACCTCCTGGGAAACCTCGCCTTGATCAGCAGAATTATTCGTAAAGTCCATAATATCATCGTTAATTTCTCCAACTATAGTTAGCCTATCATATTCTTTTCTCAAATGATGTTGGGCGTGTACTGAACATACACGCGGATTTTGTGGCGATGAGTTACAATTAAGTAAAATCAGTAAAATCGCTGAGGTTTAATAGGGTTCAATTGAGTTGCGCATGAATGACCTGGTAATAAGGTTGTACATAAATCCCCAGTTTCACACGCACATTCAATCGTTCTGTCTGTTAATTCATTAATGGAAAGAGGAAGCCTATTCTTTACAACAGTACTAGATTAATTTGTGTTAGTTACCAGTTGTTTAGGCAAAGCCTCTTGATTAGGCATGTTCTTTACTAAAGTGTGAAGTGACTACGCCCTTTGCTCTAGCTGGGTCTAACGAGCAAAAGTAACGAATGTCAACTGTGAGAGAAACCGACCTTTGTGCCGTCGACATTTTTTTTCCTTGCGTTTAAGGGCTATGGTATTCTTTCTTAGCTGCAGTAGCTCATCAGTGGGTGTCCTCACCACCAAACTTTGCGGCATGCCAGTTTTTAGGGTAAACATTGAGACGGCAATGAGAAAGTTATCCTCAGTAGGTAGACCAGGAGTTTACTGAATTACAGGTAGTATCTACTTAAATACAGCACGGTCTATGAAAACTTACCGCCCCGCCCCACGCTATCACGCTAGACAGCAAGACAGCCACACACTTGCAGCTCACGCGTGCACTCACGTGTGGTCACAGTACTTTTGAAGGCGATGAGCTGGGCTGGGGGCGGGTTCAAAATCATGAGCACCTATCAATACAGGCACAATATCCGGAAGGAAAGTCATATGGAGACAAGAATCCGGCAGCAGCGTTCCCGGACAGCCACACACTTGCAGCCAAAGCACTTCATCTCAATGCACTTCAGCTCAAGATTGTTATTCACTGATGCCGTCGTCAGCAACAGTTTGGGTACAATTCTTGGAAAAAGTTGGTTTCCAGGACTTTGGCCTAAGGCATGGCATATGCACGGGTTGACCAGTAACATAACACTCCTGGAAATCTTCCCCATATGAATTTCCTTAAAGCTATGGGTCACAGATTTAACCAACCAAGAGCTTGTAGTCTGGTCGGACAATAGGGTGGTGGTCAGCATCATCAACACAAGGACAATGCCATACCAAAGGGTTTTGAAAGTGCTAAGGGCAATGACCACACTTTCTCTGCACAACATACAAATAATGACAAAACACATTGCAGGAGCAGAGAATGATGTTGCTGATACTTTATCTCGTTTACAGTGGGATACATTCCGACACCTCCAGCAGTTAGCAAGCAGATAGCTTCCAATACAAGGGCCAATTATGATTTAGTTAAGATAGAAGTGCACATGGGGCAGGATTGAATGACAATGCAAATAAGGAAAACAAAAACAGGGAAAGGTAGGTTGATCAACGTATACTGCATCAAAGGCAGGGCCAACGGCCCGATATGCATCACAAATTATTTTCTTGCAACTCGCCCCCACCTAGACGGCCAGATCTTAATGCATAGGGATGGCAAGCCTTCACCCACTTTCAGTTCTAGGCCATCCTGAAAAAATCTATTACTATGACGGGCTGAGACAGCACAGAATATGGAACCCACTACTTCAGAACATGAGCAGCAAAAGCTGCATGGAGTGGGGGCATAGGATCACAATGAGGCCAGAACTACTTTCACAAATATCTCTGAACAGATGAAGAAGCCCCCTGCAAATCGGCCTGGATCGTGGGACATTCCTTTGTGGGTAGGACAGGAAGGTGGACTGAGGAAACCAGAGACAAACTACCTTTTAGAAACCCTATAACTTCCTGGTGGAGCACCAAGAGCATGAAATGGGATGACATACATGAGAGACTAGCAGATTTAGTGTGTTTCAGGGACCTCCACCCAGAATACCTGGTAATACCCTAGGGGACAAGGATCTGGTAAATAAAGGAATACAACAACTAAAACAATACATCTGAACATCCTTTACACGGATAGCAAGAAGATGGAAAGACACAGAGATATTTATGTCAGAAATATTGCCCAGGAATATATATGGAGAGAGGCCTCGTCAAACAGAGCCATTGACATAGCGAGGAGAAAAGTAAACAGAAGTGTAGAAAGATTCTGCATAAGCAGGGGCCTGATTATCATCAGGCAAAGGAGAATAGTTTTTCAACCCAGACCTATTCCACAAAGATGGAACCCACCTGTCCGTGAAAGGGATGGAGTAATTCCAAATGGGAATCCTGAACATTTTAGAAAAAATGAGATGTAAATAGAGCAAACGTCTTTTGGGGGAATTAGAGTGACTGTGAACCCACTCAGGTGTGGTGGCATGAGCCTGGAAGGAATCTGTCAGCAGGCAGAGGAGTGCTCACCGGCTAATTTACAGGTCCCAAACACACAGACCAGGAAGCACACGCTGGGGGCACCCTGTGGGCAAAGAAGGGCAAATTCCAGTTCCTGGCGTAAGTAATCAAAAGTGTAGAACTAAGATAACACTGCATACCTGTTTTCTGTGAAATACCTATAATACTCAGTTATGTTTTATCAGTATTATGTTTAATAAAAAGCCACTGCCTTTTTTATTGCCAACACAAAACAAGTTTCCGCGTATCGTTTTATGTATGTACTGTATAGAGTGTATGACCCGCAGGCTTAGCAGTTTCACAGCTTATGCTTATAGGCGTACTGCCCAGGAACAGTTGACTCACATAGCAGGGATCCATGATCCCTGCATGGGTCTCTTTGATTTTACCAATCCTTCCATTGCATTAGAATCGGCGCAAACCTGCCTGCCTGCTTATGGGAACTGTAGTCTCCTGCCTCTCTTACGCAGACGATCTTATCACATACAACCACACCTTTTCTGGCCTTAAAAGAGCTATGGATGTGCTCCAAAAGTATGCTATGGACCATGACCTCATCTTGCATCTTGCATTACTTTTCCAGAAGACGAGTAACAATCCCCATCTTGGTTATAGATGGAAATATTGTAGAGCGTGTCCATAGTTATAAATACCTAGGAGTAGAATTTACTTCCAAGACTGATTATTTAGAACTAATAGAAGTAAGAAAACGCAAGGCCATAGTGAAGTTGAGTATGATGCATCGATGTGGGAGGGCAGCTTCTGGTTTCAGCCTCCAGGGCATACATACTCTCTATAAACAATGCCTCTGTACTTCTGTATTACATGGCCTAGAAGGGATTGGTATGAAGGATTTAGCCTGGTTAGATGTGCTGGAAGGCAGATTCTGGTGTAAAATACTGGGGCTTGGACCCAGCATTCCGGTGGAAATTATTCGCTTAGAGTTGGGACTTACATCACTCTCAGTGATGGCAATGAAGAGGAGGATTGTGTTATATCTGAAATCCCATAAGGACCCAGTTTGCCCATTGCTGAACCTACTGGGCCAACAGCCACCTTCCATCACCTTAGATACAGTGCCATCTCTCACCCAGGTGAGCTTTGAAATTATTGGCTGGAAACCAGTGTGGGAAGATAGCTCGCAGGAAATGATTAAGAAATCTACCCGTAAGCTAGAGCAATGGGACTGGTGCGCAAATTATGTCCATCTTGCTAGACTTACTAGCTACCGCACCTTAATAGACCAAATCATCCATAAGTACAAAAAACTGCAAGGCTACAAACAACTCTGTTCCTCGCCTGAACTATGCAGATTCCTTTTATTACGAAGAGCTGGTAGACTACCAGTATCAGCAAGCACTGGTCCTGAGTAGGGATTCCCTAAAGAGGGGAGGGGTTGTCGCCCATGTAGTCTACCAGGTAAATTAGTGACAGCTGAGCACATACTAACTGAGTGTAAGGAACACGGGCCACTCTACATGAAAATGCTTGGCCCTTATGTTTCGATCTTAACAGCATTAAGTGCGAGTCCTTTTGGAGATACTGTTTAAACAATAGTCATCATTCCATGCATATTGCACTATTTAACATCTGGAATGAACAAATCAAGCAGGGAAAAGTCGAAAAATGTCGAAAAGTGTCTAAAGTACCAGGAATAGCTTGGGTCAGAAGGCTGCTGTTTTGCAGATGTGTTTGCATGCTGTATATGTTATATATTTGCACAGCATTTAGAAGAATCTATTGAGATGAATTAGATGAATTGGGGACATGGACATGATCCCTGTTTGCTTGTTTGTCTGAATGTATGTCAAATTTGTAATGGTACTAATTTATTATTCATTTATATGTAAGGAAAAGTTTTACATGTGAATGATTTTAATGGTATACATTTGCAATTGTATATATATTACACTTTATGTATTTAATGTTCTTTGTATATCATGATAAAGCTCTTTTGAGCTATAAACATAATACATGTATTAAATCGCAACGCTTTCCAGTGCCTTTTTTATCCAGCAGTACCCGGTGCACAAGAACAACCCCACTCGAATAGCACGTTATGGGCCAGCTCTGTGTTGCTACATCTGTGTGCGCTGCAGAAATGAAGATCAACAGGGACACCAAACAAGCGCAGGAAATGGACGACGAGTGCGCGGATGTCTGGTGTCAGCAAGGAAGCAGATGATTAAACATCACACCTGCAATTTAAGAAATGAAGCTTGCATTTTATATGCTTTATGGAGAGCAGCAGACTGGGTTATCGTGCGAGGCTGAGGGTCACCAACCGGCTTCTTCAGTCATTCCATCCAATCCTGACTGTGCTGTTCCTCTGCATTTCTTGCATGGAGTCGGAGGACAAGGTTGGAGAAGACATGTTAGAAAGCCATTCCTTCTACTTCTCTGCCCACCTACTCCAAGGATGTAGGGCTGTTCCAATGGAAACGCCAGAGGTCGGTGATACTGGCCAGAATAGGCACCTGCGAAAAACAAGTACATATATCCAAGGTGCTTCCAATTAGGTTGAAATTTAATGTGCACCAAATATAAACGGTGTGATTGCAGAATGAAGAGCGTGACCAACCCTATGGCCTTTGGGTGACTGATGACACATCACTGTCTTCTTCCATGCTTCCAACAGTAATAAACTGGGTTCTATTTCTCATCCTTCACAAGGCAGAGGGAGGTTGACGGGAGACATGCTGTCCAAATGCAGTGTCTTTTGGGGAAATAGTCTTGCTGAAGATCCGACCATGGTGCCCATCATCACGCTTTCATTTGATAATGACATAGTCCCCCAGCTGTGATTTGAGGTGTTGGATGCGTTCAATTAAATGATTGGTTTGATTTTACGAAGAGTGGAGATTCGGAGCCAGGCTGTTTGGGCCGTTTTGGCAATGTGTTTCTGGAAGGAAAGTCCGCTGTCAATGGTGAAGCCCAAGGATTCTGCTGAATTCGAGAGTTGCAGATCAAATCCTTCTTGGTGCATATCATTGAGCCATTGTTGGACAAGTTGTTGTTTAGCGGGCGGACCTATGAGGCAAATTCAGTCTTGGATGGGTTTTGTTTGAAGGAGGCAGTCGACAAACAGGACTCACTGCATGGCTGTCATGCCAGTTGTCAATTATTTAAATGTTTATTTCCATACTTAGCATTTTACATTTGACGTATGGCTTCAGAGGTCATGCACAAGATGATAATGATAGGGCAGCAGTGTGAGGGGCAGTTAGTTCAAAAGACTCAGGCATTCACACCATTCCTGAAAAGGAGGTAATTGTTTTGAAGGCACTGGGATGTCAGGGGAGAGAGGTCCAGATTTTGGAGTTGAGACAGGAAAGGGCTCCATCTCCTTTGATCAGAGAGTCTGTCATCGGTGGAGCATATCTTCCTGTAAAATGTTAATTTGCAAGTGAGGAATTTCTGGCCTTGTGTGCATCGCAGGCTTCCTTCAACAGAATTATTATATTGACCGGTGATACAGAGGTGCCTAGCTGTGAGAACCAGTTTGAAACTGTTCACATAATCAAGTTGGTCAGAAAAGGAGAGAAAGTGTATATACAGCGGAGTAGTTTGAATTTGAAAATGCAGGAGCTGACTTCTGTGCTTTCCTATGAAATATATTAAGGGCTAAATTAGAGTCTAGGATTAAGAAGAGTTATTTAACAGGTATGAGTAGGGTGGGGCAGGTGTTCACTGCTGATGGCCAAAGACCTTCACTCCAGAATTATTGATCTTTTGCACAATGGCATGATTTCATTTTTTGACCCACATTACAGAGTTCACAGATTGTAGACAGAAGGGAAGGGAGGGGAGTCCTTTAGGGCAGTATTTCCAGTACATTCAGAGGCTGGGATAGGAAAGGGCAGATAGTTGGGGACCTTCATAGGGGGATGTAAAGAATAGAATGGCAAAAGCATGAACTTCTAACTTTTATGGGATGGTACAAGCCAAGCAAGCCTGAATCCTGAAGGTCAGTGACTGTTTGGGAATGGTAGCGAGGAATGCCACAGTAATTCCTATTTTTTTCCAGTCTCAACAATGTATTTATTTGTTTATTTATTACACCCCATAGCCCGCAGGCATCAGATTACTGCCAGAGTAATTAACACATCGCTCTCAGTTTCACCCAGCTTTGTAGATAAGCCCCTCAAGGCTCACACCAGAAAGGGTACAACCCGCTAGAGAAAAAGGCCCAGCACACCTCTTGCAAGGAGAACAAGATTTAATCTCCCAAAAATACAAGTACGTGACAACAAAGAACTCTGCTGCCATGGAGCACTCTGACAGAAACAGCATAAACAATGGGTTTTAATGGTACACATCGTCACAGCTAATGCACACTACATAGGTTACAAATCCAAGTAGCTGGTTGGTGCGACCCTGAACATATATAGCCTGCTCCATACGGGATGCCAGGTGATTGGTCCGTACATCTTCTGTCCATCTTCTTCCACATAGCAGTCTTGTTAGGGTACAAATGCCATAATTGACAATTGAGTTACACAATTCATTATTTTATAGCTCTACGATGCACCTGGCACCAAGAACATGAGTGAGGCGGCAAATGTTGAGGTTGTGATATTTTCTTAGAACTGCATGAACCCCCACTCCTTTCCCAGACATGCCGGTGCCTCCACGACATCCTCGCCCGCATTACAAATTTGCTACCTTCTCCCCTGGCACCTTGCAATACAAATCACATGAACTGATGGTGGGGGCACCCTATCACAGCCCTCTGATCTTCCTGATAGATTGGTCATGTTACAGTTTTATGGCCTAGGGTCTTGAGCTGGTCAGTGCACTCAAATACTTGTGTCCTGGGCTGTGGGGTCTCGGGCAGCTACAACTTAGAGATTTGGACTGGCACAGGCCTAAAGCCCTCACCCCCCTTCTCATGAGATTGCTCTTCAAGGATCAATTCCGGCCCTCTCCTGTCCTTGTAGGGCACATTCCTTATGCGTTACATGCACTAAGGATAGACACAATGGAGAGCTGTGTGTCTTCAGTAAATTAACCTTCTTCAGGGCGCAAATGCAGCAAGCAAATGACACACGTACACGCTTCTAATTCTCTGGACAGTATTAAATGTATTAACATAGCTATGGCGGTAGGCCTCAATTTCAAGATGGCGTCTAACTTCTATAATGGAGTCTCACTACACATGCGATATTAGTACCAGGATTCCCTACATTTCTACTACAATCAGACTTCTATGGGCGACCCCCACGCTCCATTTTCCCAGCTCCCCTGCAACATCTTCTACAATCGACTCGTCCTAAATCACTGAGGGGTCTGGGACTTGCACCCATGCTCCCCAACAGCTTCCCAATGCTGCAATCACCAAGTGTCCATTATTCTGTATTATTATGATAACTAGCCAATGTCCATATTGTCACTATAGTAAAGATATTTTTCGAGCTTTCACAATGCAACAGCCATGCCCATATTTAGCAACCTCCCAACATGCCACAAAAATCCACATATAAGCTAATTTTTCAAAGAGTGTAAGCAGAAACACATTTGGGATCCTTCTCATGAGGACAGAGATTCTGGGTGACAGAACCTGACCGCTATCTCATGCTGAGAGTCAGGCGCTTTACTCATGTTGTCACGAGGCACTGCATGCAGTGGTGAACGACTTGAATGCTCGGGTGGAGCCTGGGCAGAGTGATCTCACACATGGACGTGATCTGCAATGCCATAGATTTTTGAAGATTTTGCCTGATTAGTCCTGGCAAGGAAAGTGAGACCAGTCGGTAGTAATCAAGCTGCACCACAGGGATCAGGATGCTCATCTTCATGTATTAAGTAGGAGCACCTGAGCGGTATTGGAACCAGAAACAGAACTTCCAGTTCACAGTTCCCATGTGGGGATGCTGCACAATGTGGGGAATAAATACAAATGGAGCATACAGTGTTTGCTTTTCAAACACAGGAACACACGTAGGCACACAGACACACTCACCCAGACACTGCACATCGCGTGCACACACACATACACACATACACCCACACAGGCACACAGACACATACACACACACTCTCTCTTGCTCTTTCTCAGGGACCAATTGAGGCACATAGAGACATATATGCCAAAAGGCAGTCAAGGACACTGATAGTTACAAAGTCATAAGACCAGGAACACAGACACACAAAAACACACAGAGATTAACAGATGCAGGCTACAAACACATACACTCATGAGCCGAGACATATGGAATGACACAGAGACACTGCCAGCCTCACCACATTTGGCTCCACTTTATCCGCGTGGTGCTTGGGTACTACTGCTGCTCTGAGGGGCAGGTAGGCCATGAGGCTTGTAGGACACAGGCAAAGCTTCAACAGGACCGATTTTCCCACATGGCCTCCATGGTGACTAATTTAACTGCATCAGGCTTTCATGGTGGGCAATGCACAGTGTGAGTGGGAGGCCTGGTTGCTAACTGCAGGAACGCAATACAATAAGAAGCATTTCTGAATCTGTTGCTGATTCACACTTTCCCAGCTGTGCTTTCTCAGCAGAGTCAGCAGTCAGTAGACCTAGAAAGCCTTGTGGGCAGCACACCAAAGAATAGTTAATGCATGCAGACGCGTATAAAACTGTCTGTGCTCTGCTTTGCACACATCTGCAGCCTGCATTCATGCAGCTCCAGTCACTGCGTGGCTCGCGTCCTTTGCACTGCTAGCTGCATGGTACATACATCATGACCCACACGCTAATCTAAGTCTGTCTTTGAAGGTTGCTGGGAAAGGAGGGTTATGTTGTGATTTTTGTGTATTCCGGCAATGCTCTGGGCAATGTGACTAAAGCTGTCTTTGGTAGAAGGAGAATGCCTTTCCTTACCAGTCCTGGGCTTATTTAAGGTTAGACGGGGAAAAAAGGAGACCTGACACAAACTGCACTTTATTTAAATAATCAACGCAAATCTCAGTTCTGCCCTTTTCCTTGGCAAACGAGGGAATTGAGTGGGAATCCTCTCAATGTAAACTTCTCAAAAGGGACATCTTTATGTGAGGGCAAAAGAGGCACATGCCCCCGGTCCAGACCCTGGGAGAGGCCCGAAGCTGACTGCCTGATGCCATGGCGTCATGGCACATTTTTTATAAAAACATAAAGCACTCATCATGATATTGTGCAGAGGGCTTCCGAGGTTCTAAGCCTGCTAAATGTCTCCTTTTGACAGCTAAAGGCAGCTAAAGTCTGATATGTTCAATTAATCGTGTAATTGTTGCGGGAGTTGCTGCTGGAGGCTGCCGCTATGCAGTGTTCCTTGATCGCCTTGGGTCCCTTTCTCTAATATTCTTGGAAGTACTGGCGTGCACCAGACAGGCAGGGCCAGACCCTTCATTCCAGCTGAACCACTGACTGTAGTTGGGAGTGGGTGTTGCCCGCAAAGAGAGCCGAGCAGAGTTGAGTAGCTTGGTGAATCCCTGGTGCCGGCATCCTGATATGCAGTAAGTGCACACACCATCTCTGCCCTACTCTAGGCAGAAGGTTACTGTGCAGAGCTTCTTGCTGTGCATCATATGAGGCAGCATGTGGGGTACAAGTACTGGGGGGTTCGGTTGCTCTCTGTGTTGTCATGCCCAGGCTAATTACCATATTATTGCTTTCAATGGGGGTCCTGCCGTGTTGCCCCAGGGTTTGTGCTATGAGGTGAATTGGATGTTGCAGACGTTTGCTGCAGTAAAGTAGCAAATGTAGAGTGGAGCCCCATTGATCTGGGGGCCTATTGATTTCCATATTATTGCCATTAGTAGCATTACAGGCTCATTTGCAGGTGAGGTGAGATGGGGTTTTCTATTGGTTTTTCTCTCTGTTGTATTCAGGTTACTGTTGTCAAAATGTCTGTTACCAGAGCCGGAATAGCCAAAACCATACTGGGATCTGTAGATGTTTGTCCCTAGCACACAACCCTGTTAATCATGGGGAAATTAAGGCACCAAGACATAATGGCATTAAAGCGATACCCTCAGTACAGTCTTTCAGGAACGGGCCAGTGGGCCATCAATGCCGGGCGATAATCATTTAGAAGTTCTAGCCAGAATTACCCAAAGTAAACAGTGGCTTCAAAAAGAGAGAAGAGAATTAATGAATGATGAATATCGTCGCTTTATAGATTCTCTATTGGCTAGGACAGGACCTGAGAAAGGAATACAAGATCCCAATAGAACAACACAATGATCTTGGAGGTCTGATTGAGGTGCCCAAATAGACCACCCAAGTCGGTTTGATGTGGGTATTCCCGAAGAAATTGATTGCCTAGCGATAGCAGTGAGTAAGGCAATGCAATCTCCATCAAAGAGCTTGGATAATGTAATTGTGGAGGTTCTTTCAAACTTCCATACAGGAGAGAAGGGAATGAATGCTGTGGGAAAATGGCAGGCTATTAAGGAAAGGATTATCTGGGATTTGAACCAATGTAAGAACGTTATGGATTTCCACAATTGGGTAGACTCCTTTGGGAAGAGAATACCTCAGTTAGCTAGAATGCACAGAGGTTGTCAAACAGACTCCTGTACAATAGGAAGGTGGAGACAAGCTGTCAGACTGACCTGAAGGTAACTAATAGATCAATCACTGCTAATGATGTACTTTCTAAAGGCCACACTGACACATGGGGCTCAGCCCTTGGCTCACTTTTGCCACTTGGGCCTACTGCCTCTGTCTGCAGTGTGACCCATAATCCTCCAAATCTGCCGGTACACAGGACCACCATTGATAATCTTCTTATCCCTCACTTGAGGAGAGACTTACATATCAAAAAACCTCTAATGTTAGTGATCATGGACCCATATTAAAGAGGTCTGCTTTCAGGCCAACAAAGCTGTTTGAGTTGAAGGGGTCCAAAAAAGAGACCCATGACATTTGGTTGTCTCAGAAGAGAGAGAAAGAGAGAGAGAGGGAGAGAGAGAGAGAGAGAGAGAGCGAGAGAAAGAGAGAGAGAGCGAGAGACAATCAAAGGTCATGAGTCTCTTGAAAGTTTACATTCAGACCTGCTTATTAGACACAAATAAGGTTTGCTTTTGTCCATGATTTCAAATGTTCTACATCACATTATGAATACAAATCTGTAAGTCTTTGTCAAACAGTATATAACAGCGGTGACATCTGGTATCAGTGTGATGAGCATCCACTGCAGGAGAAAAGGGTACACTAAAAATATGAATTTAAATGTAAATTACCTCATCATACACTTCCCTTTACTTACTGTATTTAAATCTTTTAAATACAGTAGTCAAGCTGAGATGGCTTTTTAGGTTAATTTCAGTTCGAATTCTGGTTCTTGTAGACTTCCAGTTTTAATGGAAAAAATAAAGCCTTAGACATCTTTGACATCCGCAACCTTCGGACCCCCTACAAGCAGGTTTCTGCTCCTGTAACTCCACAGAAACTGCTCTCATGAATGTGTCCAACTTCATCACCTCTGCTAAGCACTCCAACCTGTCCTCTATCCTAATTCTCCTTGACCTGTCTGCTGCCTTTGACACTTGAACTGGGGGTCCTCTTCCCATCCCATCAAGCATCTGGGATCTATGAACACTCCTCATTGATCAGACAGCAGCACAGAAAATCAGATGCCTGGGAGTTTTTTCAGCAGTCTTTATTGGATGTGGTTACAAGATACACTCTGGACACACTCAACACTCACATTTTGCCTTTCCCCTGTTTTTATAGAACCAAGCCCTCATTTGTCATAGCTGACATCCACAATTTTCTCTGACGCACAAAACTGATAAGCTTATTTTAGATTTGGCTAGCCACAACTATGCCAGTGCAGTGCTGAACTTCTGCCAAGAACATTTCCATACACCAATATTTAATCTTTATCTGATTGCTGAAGTCCTGCCAAGTTAGTTAATGCCTTATACTGTTGGAGAAATACATATATATCTTCTATTATATGGTGCCAAAATAATGCAGCTAGTCTCTCAGAATGGTTTGCAGGACCCACATTGTTCCCTCTTCATTAAGAACATAGATAAATGTATCTAAGCTTCCCTTGCTTTATCTGGCTTCATCATAATCCTGTCTGCTTTCCCTGCCAAATTCCAATATTAACCTCATAAAACTAATTACCTCACTGTGAGATGCTGCCAAAGACCATCTCCAATCTATGAGCCTCTGTTGCTTGTCTGAAAACTCTTGGCATGAGTCATAGTTTTTCACACCTGGCCTAGGACTGGACACCCTTTTGTACTTGAGTATCCATTTTGAAATATTATTTTGTCTGACACTGTATTTATTCTTCCGGGAGCTAGTATTTATTTAATTCAAAATCCCTCACTTCTTATCCTTTATTCATCTATTTCCTTATGCACCTATGGTATGTGTGTGATATTTCAAGCACCCTTTTTTTCCTGGGTCATCCTAACCCAAATATGTGCAATGCCATGTGCACATTTTACCTTAAATAAAAGCACCCTAATACTGATTTCTGCAATAATGAAACCATTTTATCTTCCTATCATGTTATCTATATTCAGTTGAGGTGGGATGGCTTGGCATCCCTATACACACTGTTGATCACTCTGATCTTCTTAATACTCTCTTTCTACTTGGGATTCGTGATCAAGACCCTGCCTGGATTGAATCCTACCGGGCACCTTGCCAATTCTCTTTTCCATGGAGTAACAACACCTCTAAACTCACTCCCCTAATTGTTGGTGATCCACAATGATCTGTCTTGGGTCCACCCCTCTTTACACTACACCTCGGATCTTGAGGCACTGATTGATTGCCTCCTTTGGGTTGTCGTATCAACTCTTCACAGACAACAGCCAAATATTCTTCTCTTTTACTGAACTCTCCTGTGATCTCTCTATAAACATTTCCAACTGTCTCTCTGCCATTAAATATTGGATGGCTTTGCACCCTCTGATGTTAAACTTTACCAAAAAAGATGTAGTCTTCTTCCCTGACAAGAACTCCCTATCATCTCTTCATCTGCCTATCCAGTTCCTACCTGACACTCTCCCCTGCTTATCTTCAGCTAGAAACCTCTGCATCATCTATGACCCTTCTCACACCTTCTCTACTTCCATCTCCAAAACTGAAACAGCATTTCGCTTCACCATTCTACATATTAGGAAAATCAGACACCTCCTTAATTTCAACACCACCAAGCATCTCTTAACCAATTCTCTTAATTCACTTCTCTAAACTGGACTACTGTACCAGCATCCCCTTTGGTCTCCCCAACTATGCTTTCTGTCCTCTCAACAAGATCATTAACTTCACTACCCGGACCCTCACATTTACTTCCTGGTACCGTCACCAGGCTGGATCGCTTACTATGCAAAACAGAGCCAGATTTAAATGTCTTCTCCTGGTTCCCAAATCTATCCATGGTTAGTCACCACTGTATCTATTCTCCTCTATCCAACTCTACAAGCCTTCTCGTAATCTCTGCTCTGCCTCCTTGACTACCCTTGTGGTTCCTAACCCTCCCTGTGCTTCCTCTCACTTCTGCTTATTCTCTCTTCTTGCTCCACTTGCATGGAATTTTCTTCCTCTGGACATCAGAGAAACAGACCACACAGATTTGTTAAAAACCAAACCAAAAACTTACATCCTCGCCCCTGCGTTGCCCTCTTAACTAGCCTCTCATCTGCCTGCCTGCTAACATGTTTCCCTCATCTCTAACCTGCCTCTGTCCCTAATGTCCTCTGTCTCCACTCTATCACTTCACCCATCGTGGTCGCATCCCGAGCACAACTGGCCGGTTTGTCTACCTGCACTTATAAATGTGCAATGCGGGTTGTCCTTAATCTATGTATGTCCACTTATGCATTGTCCCCGGTAACTGGTCCATTGATTCTCCTCCACAACCTGGTCAAAATGTCCCTCAAACGCAGCCCATTGCAAGAAGCTCACTGCTTCCCATCAAATCGAATTTCTTATCTATTGTTTGTTCTTGTGTGACCAAAAGAGCATTGTTCCTCCTGTATATAAATAAATAAAATGAATTAAAAATAAATAAAGCTTGATTCATCTCGTTGTGCAAAACATTTTGCTCTGAAGATTTTTTTTTTTTTTAGATATTGTCATGCTGGTTTAACATGCGATTTGTGTGCGTGCCAATATTTTAGTTCACGAAAGACCGTCATCCTCAAAGAACTGAACTTGGCACTATAACAACAACTGGAAAACAATGTGGTCAAGTGCTGAAAATACAGGCTGTGCTCCAATCTCAGTTTTGTGTTTGTGTTGTATTTTATTTCAATTATTTATAGGGCGCTTTAGCCAAAGCACTGCACAAACAATCAAAACTGTACAAAATATGAATGCATAATAGTGTACAAACCAAAAGAAAGGAATTCAGACATAGTAGATAGATGATTTTTGGAGTAGGACATTATAGAATGGATGTGAAGTGGCAAAGCATTCCAATTCATTGAACACATAACTTTGCCACATTACCAATTGACGGTTTCTGGGTAACTCGTTTCATCTCATGGTGCACACCATAACAACATTCCTGGTGCCTACATTTTTCAAAATTGTTAACCTCTAAGAGTCTTTCAGTTCTCAGGGTACACCCGTCATAATAGCCTCTCTCATGTTTTAATTTACATTAGCACCCTGAACGCGGACTCCATCCAATCAGGGAGCTTGGAACGTGGGTTGAATCCTTTTGTACAAGTCCATGTTCAAAGCTCCCCCACAGCTGGTAGCCCCTCGCCTTGGCCTACATTTCTCCCTCCTACCTACCCCATACCACCTTTTGCACTCGCGAGTCACCACAGGCAAGCACTAAAGGCAGAGATAAAATTTTTAAAAAAAGGAAAAACGTACCTTTATTCCATTGTGCAACGCACATACAGAACAGGTGTCTGTCTTCAGTGTTGAACACTGAAGACGGACCCCTGTTCCCGACGTGACATGGCATCGCAGGATGGAATAAAGATACAGTTCTCCTTCTTTCAAATTTTAATATTACCTTTAGCACTCACTCATCGGTGCTGAAGGGGACATGCTGCAACGCGGTGGGCTGACCATGTCGGTAACGTCACTGCTGCCTGCGTTAAGAGACCCTTGCTTCCCTCGGGCCCTTAACTTGGATGGCGGGCCATTACGGACAGGGTCGGCCCGCAGCCTTGAGGCATATTGCCTCAATATTGATGTTTCACATAAAACAATAGTGAGCATGTATGTATTACACACCACTACACCCTATGTTTCCTTGCCCACTCATGGCAACACCACTTAAAACCTGTGACCCTCTTCTAATCTCAGCTTGTATTCGGGCATGTGCACCTTACTGGGCAAATGAAAAGTCAGAAAGTGCTATATCACCACCCTGCTTAACCCCTATTGATGTTAGATGAGTACGGTTGAGGTCATGTAGCCAGAAGCCTGACTGGTTCATCTGCCAAAAAAAACAGCTTAAATGCTCAGGACAGTAACTTACTATGTGGATGTTGCTTAAAGATCATCCAAAATATGTAATATATAATTCTGAAGCAACTATTCATTAACATCTGATGAGGACTGTGCACCAAAGCTGTCTCACACCAGTAGTGTACTGTGTACAGGCTCCTGGTCATTTCTAATCCATTTCCTCAACCTGTGCTATACTAAACACTGTGGCCCTCATTACGACCCTTGCGGAAAGGGGTTTACGCCGGCGTAATGCATGGCGTACCTTTCCGCCTTACTACGAGTTCCCGTAGCGCCATGGTGCTTTTCTCGCCTGGCGTAAGGCGAAGGCGTAATTAACGCCTTCCCCACTCCCATTATACCCTATGGGGCAAAAATGGGAATGGGGAAGGGTAAATGGGGATTGGGGATTTACCGCCCCGCCAAGGTCGGAATGGGGCGGTAAGTCCGCCAACACCCATGGCGGAGTTGGCAGCTTTGCGCCATGGACCATGGTGCAAATTGCACCATGGTTCTCCGCCAGGGTCGTAATGAGGGCCTGTGTGTCACGCATGCTTGCCTTTATGGAAAAAGTCCAGCATATCTAACCAAAAGGATTAGGTGGCTGCCAGCTAATCGAGCACTATGCACTAACAACACAGGCTTGGTGGAAACTCTTGCTGCCAAGCTTTCCCATGTTCAGAATGGCTGTTTCACAGTCGCCGCGCACCGGCCTTGGAATGCCCTCCCTCCGGATCTTAGACTGTGTGGGGCAAGGTCCGTTTTTAGGGTCAGGCTGAAGACCCTCCTATTTGAATAAACGTAGCCATCTCGCGTACTTACTCCACCCTGAACTCTCCGGCTTGGTTGACTGAAATGTTTCCTTTATTTGTTTGGTTTTATTGTCTGTCTTGTCCCCGCACTTCTATGTCTATGGCCATTGTCCCAGCGCGTTACAAATACATTAAGTAAATCAATAAATAAATGGTATGCATGCCTTAACAGGGCCTGCTTTACAGAAGCGTCTTACAATGACGCAATACCCATGGAAAGTGCTTTGTACATCAGTCCCATTTTTGCTTGCATCTTCTCTCCTACATTCAATTCAAGCTTGAGAAGCTTGAGCACTTGGCATTCTGCGAGGTCGCGAGTCTGAGTCCTGCGTCAATGCTGTGATATGCATAACATTGCCATAGAGCTACTGGTATGTGTCCTGCCTCTATGCTCCCGCCGTATCACTTACTCGTGGCTGCCATTGTTAAAAGGTGTCCTGCATCTATGCTGGAACAGAAGGAGCCTCCTGCAGCCTGCCCATCTTGCTCTTAAAATGCCACTGGCTTGCTATTGTGATTCAAGGAAGGATGCAGGAGGTAAGGCACTAGCAGGGGACTTCCCACGCTAATGTTAATCTCTGCCAAGTTATTATATCAAACAATGCGTTGTGATTGCAACAAAGGGGGGCAGGGAGTGACCAGAGATTCCTGCATATCATCGTTTCTTTGGTTTGGGTAGGACCCCCAAATTGGTTTGTGCTCTGGGTACCAACATCCCTTCAGATGGTCATGTCTCCTGATAGGACAGCGGGTCTGCCATCTAGCTCCCCAACTCAAAAGTAGAAGTAAGGAGGTGTACAGGACATCCATGGTGACTGATTGCCACTCCTTGAAACCCAGGTCACAAAACGCAGGCAGCAGCGCATCCGCCAATGGAGATTTGCAGGTATTTATTTATTTATTTATTTGCATTTATATAAGGGCTCACACAGCCCGGGGGCATCGAGCCGTTGTTACATGAATATGTCTTCCTTGCAGAAACGGAGTGGGCGATAGGTTACATTAGACCGAATGCATGTGGTGTTACATTTTTGGTATATAGACAAGCTACAGTATCCTTTCAATTGGAGAGGTGGTTAACGCTTAACAGTGTGGATTTGAGTGCGTATCAGGCAGCAGATAACAAAGGTAACAGAATGCATGGGTAGTACGCTGTATACATCATCATCATACAGAATATGCTATTTAGTTAAATAGCCTTGTTTTGACAGCCTTGCGGTACAGCCAACCACGTCCCCTCCCCGTTTCGCTGCGCCTTGGGTGACCAGGACATATGCCTGGGTGGAAGACGTCAATGGGAAGAGGCTGACATGGTTAATCGAAAATCAATTGTTTATGAATAATGCACGTGTGCACAATCTGCGCTTTGGTTTCCAGACATGGGGTATAGCACACAGGTTCCGGCGTGCATGCCGAAGCCAGGACCCACAGGCCGTTTTCTCTCTCACAGCCATTCATAGAGTGCCTTACTAAAAGAAACACCCAGATCCAGAAGCACGGCTCTGGGGTGTTTCCTATTCTAGTCTGAATGCGGCGGAACGAATCCGCGATTCCACCCAGGAGTTTACACGGGAGGCTAACACTACGCTGCATTAATTATGGGGCGTAATCGCTGTAAACCCTGGCGGAAGGGGATTTGGCTTTTTTCTTGCCGGTACCAGATCTGGGAATGAGAAGAAAGCACTGCAGCAGCAGCTGCCGACACTCTTGCGGCTTGCTGGCAGGTGGGGGATGGGACACGCCCCGCCAAGGTCAGCAGGGATTGCCTGAGCAAGACTTCCGTCAGAAGACAGCCAATTATTTATATGATAGGCAAACACAAGCGGCACGTATGTCTGCACGATGCGTAGGGTCACATTACAAGGCGGCAGAAGCTCCTCTGCTGCTGACGGCAGTGCGCAAGCTTTGCTTACATTGATTTGCATTATGCAGGTTCGTCTTCTAGAGTTCCAGCGTTAGAGTGGTCTGGGCTCGTATTAAGGCAGGTATAGCAGCGTTAACAATAGCGATTTAAGGACAAGCAGCTTTGGAGAGGGGAGGCAGTTAGCACTCACGCTATTCTGGTAGCAGTCATTCAGGGCACGTCAGTGCGGGATGCAGTCAGTCGTGGCACACGTTGGTGAACAGTAACTTAAAATTGTCTTTATGAAGTCTGGTAGGGTAGAGAAGAAGAGCCTGCAGCGTGGGGTTCTCCAGATGTTTCGACTACAAGTCGCATGACTATGCTGGCTGGTATCCGGTCATATTTTCGAAAACATATTTTGGAATGACCATTCTGTCGAAAACATTTTGCCGAATGTTTTTTTTAGAATTTTTTTTTGTAATTTTATGTTTTTTTTGGGTTTTATTAGTACAAAAAAGTGTAAATAAAAAAAACGGGTTTAGGGGGAACCCCCATTTTAAATATAAAATTAAAAAAAAAACCTTCAAAAAAGTTTTTTTCAGCAAATTTGGTGTTGAGAAAATGGCATTCGAAAATATGGGTTTCGAAAATATCACTATAAACCATACTGGCTAGGTTCAGTGCCTTAAGTGGCAATGCTAAATGAGCCTTGGCTCATCGGGGGGCGTGGCCTAGCGGGAGGTGGGGTCGTCTGCTGGCTCATTAGGCCACGCGCCCTTGACGAGCCCGGCTCAATGGGCTACTGGCACACTGTTCTTAGAGAGGCACAGCTCCACCCTACTGATGAGGTCCAACCAGACCAAAACACGTGTCTGGGGATGCTGTTGGTACTCTTGGTCAGAGGAGAATTGCTTAGCATTTGGGTGCTGGACTGCCCCAGGGCAGGACAAAGACTGATATGTTTGGGATATTTCTCCTCTGTGAAAGATAGTGGGCCTCATTACGACCCAGGCGGTAAGTTACTGCCTGGGCCGTGAATTTACCACCATGGCGTAAACTACGTTTACGCCATGGTGGTTGGCGGACTTACCGCCCCATTCCGAGGTTGGCGGGGGCGGTAAGTCCCCAATCCCCATTTACCCTTCCCCATTCCCATTTTTGCCCCATAGGGCATAATGGGAGTGGGGAAGGCGTTAATTACGCCACCGTAAATTACGGTGGCGTAATTAACTCCATGGTCCCTTAGCGCCATGGATTTTAACACCTGCTAAAAGCAGGTGTTAAAAGCGCCATGGCGCTAAGGGACCTCGTAATTGGCGGTAAGGGGTCGGCGCAGCTAACGCTGGCGTAAATCCCTTACCGCCAGGGTCGTAATGAGGCCCACTAGTGAGCTAAAGACTCTGGGTAAGTCTCTCATAACCGGGACTAATGTCTGGCAGAGGGACTCCTAGGACCCCCTTGTTTTTGCATATTTAAGTAACTTTGGGTCTCACCCTAAGTTACTAGGGGAATCCAGACGTGGACCCCTTGCTCACTATTCTTATAGAGGCACAGCTCCTCCCTACTGATGAGGTCCAACCAGCCCGAAACACGTGTCTGGGGATGCTGTTGGTACTCTTGTTCAGAGGAGAATTGCTTAGCATTTCGGTGCTGGACTGCCCGAGGGCAGGACAAAGACTAATACGTTTGGGATATTTTTTCTCTGTGAAAGATAGTGAGCTAATGACTCTGGGTAATTCTTAACTGGGACTAATGTCCGGTAGAGGGACTCCCAGCACCCCCTTTGTTTTTTGCTGCTGGCACCCCTGCCAGGCAGCCTTTTGTAGAGATCAGCACCCTCTCCCCATGGGTGAGAGGGTGCAGACCTCTGCATTTATTTTCTATAGCTTGCCTGGAAGGGGACAGCAGCCTGGTCTATTCAGCCTTAATGGTGGCACTGCCCCTTGACAGCTGGTGATGGGTAGCATCACAATTAAGGCTGAAAGGGTAAGGCTGCTGGAAGTGGAGGCCTTTTTCCTAAAGACTGAAACTCCTGCGAATGCGCAGGAGCTTCGGGATTTAGAAAATAAGGCCTCTGCTTCCAGCGGCCTCCCATTTCTCTCCATAATGGTGGTGCCGGTCCACGGGCATCTCTTGCTTGATGGGATGCCTCGCAGGAGTGGCGCCACCTTTATGGATGAAAGGCTTTTTTTTTTAAGCCTGAAGCTCTCGCACACAAGTGAGAGTTTCAGGCCATAGAAAAAAATCCTAGTCATGTAGTGGCCGGTGCTGCCAGGGGAGACTAGTGAGCCCTTACAGCGCCCCGCCTCAAAATGGAATTTCGGAGCCTGGCCCACTTAAAGCCCTGGCTACGTCTGACAGGAGTTGTGTTAGAACAACCAATCGAGAGATGTAGGTTGCAGAGTTTATGTGATTTTTAGCTAATAGAAAACAGTGATTGACAATAACAGTGAATAGAAAACAGAGACCAAAATATTGAATGTTTTCTTTTTCCGATTTGGGGGGTTCCCCAAAACCCCCCTGATTCCCTATTTGTTCACCCCATGCCAATCCCCACCCCCTCCTGTTCACCACTCCCCCTATCTATACTTCTAAACATTTGCTTTTTTTTTCTCTGTTTTCTATTTGCAGTTGTTGTATTCTCTGTACTTGTTTTCACTATTATTACTGGATGCCAGGTTTCGCAGACCCCTGGTATTGACTGATGACATGTGTCAGGAGATTCCATTGGTAAAGTCCTTTCAAGGAGAGCTTTCCTGTTTTCCTTTTGCAGGCAGAGAATTTGCTACAAGAACGGTGGGTAACCTGGAATACCACGGGCTGGTCATTTTGTGTAAAAAGGCAAACCTTTCTCCACAGGTGAAGCCCTTTAGGGGCAGATGAAACACAGGTCCATTTTCTGAAGAGGCTTCAGGTTATCCTGGATGTCTCTTCAGCATCCAGTCAGTAAATGGTGTGATCCTCCTTACGGGGCTCACCCGCAAGGGGGCAGAGGGATGTGGGTGAGTTCCCTGAATTCTTGAAAAGGACTTGGTGCTCCTCTTGTATTCTACCTTTTATATAGTGACTTTTACTGCAACAGTTCCATTCATTTGTGGTGCAAGCTTTAGCTCTATCTTACCTGGACCCAATATCGAGGAATGCAGTGATGGATGTCCTGCCTGTTCTTGCAGTACTTAATGCTGCAGCTCAACTCTGGTGGAGGCCAGAGAGTATGATCCAATCATCTCATCTACAATTTATGGCTCAAAAAGTCCACTGCATAGACTCCAAAGACCTACTTTCAAGAAACAAAACCTTGAATTCATCATGAATTGGCCCTGTGATGCTACATTTCTTGCTTTGATAAGGGTTGAAGACTTAGTTTTTATCTCTGCTTTATATTCTATTATTTGCTGAGAGTTTAATAGTGTAGTAAGATGTATCCTTGGCCTCAAGCCCAGAGACTGCATCTCTCCAGCCCTAAAGTCTCTCCACTGGCTCCCGGTTGCTCCAAAGATCAAATTCAAATCCCTCTGCATCATCCATAAGGCTGTCCGGGGCCAGGGACTACACTATCTTCAACTGGCACTCACCAAATACTCTCCCTCCAGATCTTTCTGCTCCTCCGTTGCCAACTCTCTAAGCAGCGAGCTGGTGGCTGATCTCTTTCCTAAGCTGGCTCTCTCCTCTGGAACAGCCTCCCCCTTCCTCTCTGTCTTGAACTGGATCTCCTCAAATACCAGAAGCTCCTCAAGACTTCCCTTTACACTTCCCTCCCCTGTTAAACCCCACAGTCGCTGAGATTGGTGACCAAGACCCTTATGTGTCCTTCTGGGTCCTGGCCTACGCCCCAATAAGCCTTCCGCCTCCACTCACCCCTAGTACTTTGTTGGGCTCCCATTGGCCTGTGCTATCTTAAAGGCCTGCACTTATTGTTTTGTCAGTTGACCACTCTCACTAAGTGAACTCTGCCGGGAACTTAATAGCTGCTTGCAGCTCACTCCATGGCACTTCCCCTCGTGGCACTCCCAGCACTTACCCCTCCTACCTCATCCCCTTTCTCTCTCTCTTTGCACTTGAATGCTCACAAGGCCTAGTGGGACTGTCTCTCTCTTTCTTCGTTGTTACTATAATTTGCCTTTCATTCCATTGTCCCTCCCCGTTGCCCTGTGGGCGCTTTGAAACACAATTCACTTGATGTGTAAGCGCCTTACAAATGCACAATAAATTAATAAATACTTACAATTTTTGCATGCATTTCCTTTCATCAAGTTGTGCATGATTTGGATGCCTTGTGTCAAAGCGCATTCTCTTATCAACCTCTCCCCTTATTGGCCAACATTTGGCATCTGGCGAAGGAATGGTTCTTTGTATAGTGCTGCGTACATCCTGACCAACAGTTGGAAGTCCTTGGGTAAAGTACACTATATAAGTGTGATAATCAATCCATTGTAAAACGTTGAAATAAATGAAACTATAAAGCTGGACCTTGGTACTGAGTGTGATGCAGAGGTGGTGGAGTAATGTGTGTCTTCCTATTGGGAAAACTCCACCAGACCCACATTCACATGAGTACCTTAAAACTAAGGTTGAGGAACTCAACTTATTGGCCACAGAACAAACAATGATGTTGGATTTATACAAACATTTACAACCGACAATAAGTTACATAAACAGCAACAGAAGCTTTAGCAAACCCAATGGTGAGCTTATTCCCACCAAGAAGCAAACAAAGCAGCCTTCACAGGAAGTAACTCCAGAATTACATATCTGGGGAGCATGGAATAGCTGGAACTGAACACAAGAGAGGCGCTCCTACACTTTCACATAAGTAGATATAGCACAGCATAGCCACATCCCCTCTGCCAAAATTGACTTGGCATTCTAGGCCTGCAAGTAAGGATCAGTACTGTGAGGGGTCAGAAATGCGAGACAGACACAAAGGTATAGTTTTCTCATTGCTTGCCATTTATTAAAATAAAAAGGGGTGAGATAAACACCTATCTTTCCCTATCCTAATGAGAATATTCCTACCCAGCAAATTAAAACTAAAGAAAGATGATCTAGTGTCCAAAACGTCTCTGACCCTCACGCTAATACATACAACAAAAGTGTACAATGAATATTGTGCTGTTTTTATGTTCACAAAACAATACAAAGTTCAAACTTATAGTTTTTGAAAGTACTCCTTGTGACCAGGGTTGGGCTCCCTTCCCCCGGATCAATTCTGGAATGCCCTTGGAAAAGTTCTGATTCAACAAAGTTCTGTTCAGTTCAACACAAAAATGTCTTTTCCATCCACTGCGTCCTTCCACTTTCTAGAGTAAATGTCTCCTTCACAAACACTTGTTTCAAACCCCAAATCAATTGGTTTCCTCCACACAATGTCTTTCTCCGGATGCAAAGCACATGTTAGTATATCACAATTATTCTTCTAATGTAATACTTTTGTCAGGATAGCACAACAACTGCCTTTGATTATGAAACAGTTTGTCAGAATGATAAAGTTATCAATGTTTTTACCTTATTACCACAACCACATCTCTTCAAACTAACTGATTCTTTCCTGGTCTACTCACCTGCCAGGACTAACGACAAGTGGTCCCTTTCCTGGTTCACTGTGCTGCCAGGAAGGAAACTCTTACTACTACTCTTCTGTTAGTGGCAATATAGGTTACATATTTTCCCAAACTGGTGTCTCAGGAAAGGAGAATTGGGCCTTTTTTGCCCTTTTATTTCTTTGCTTTAGCCTCTATGTTGGTGGAAATGTGGGTTACAGGCTTCTCCAAATTGACATATCATGAATGGAGAATTGTGCACTTTTTGTACTCTTACTTCTTCAGGATAGCCTCTGGCTGTTGTAAATTGGGTTACAGGTTTCCCCAAATCGATGTTTCATAATTGGAGAATTGTGCCCTTTTTGCTTTCTTATTCTACTTAGTCAGTGTTTAAAATAGTCTGCATTTTGTAAACGTTCCACTCGGAGCGCCCCAGGGTTGCCTTCTATTGCAGGCCAACTCACAGGCTCTGCTTGGCATCTCTGTGTTGCTCCCTGCAGCTGCCGCACACCCTTGGTGGATTGATAAATCATTTGACAGCTCTACCAAATCTGCTACCACCTGCACGGCCTCTTTGCTGAGCCCCGCCAGCCCCGCTGGGTCTCTGCGGCCTCCAGCATCTCTAGGGAACTCACATCAGGTCGGGAGCACGTCTACCATACAGCTGGGCCTTTCTCCCTGCTGCTGACCATCACTCTGCTTCCTGCTGCACGTTCTCTGCATGCCTTCTCTTCCCGTGTTGACTTCTGCTGGTCGTTCGCACTCCTGCTTCAGCTCCAACCACTTCAGTGTTGTTCCCGATGGCTTCTGCCTCTGGTGCTCCTTCTTCCACCACACAGCTGTGGTCCATTTTTAAGTTTATATGCAACGCTCAGGTGCCTTGCTTTCAAGCAACTAGACCACATATTCCCTTTAATGGCACCTTTGATCCTCATTGACTCGTGGTCCTTCTTCCTCATCCCAGTACCACAGGCATTATGGATTTTGAAGTCCATAATGGGTTTGAATCTTTTATGTCTATTCATTCCTATTTGATTGTTGAAGTGGATGTTATCAGAGTTAGGAGATGTTATAGGCATAGCAGTTACATTGGTTTTCTCTACAATAATATGAGTTTCCGCCCATGTGACCCACCCTCATAATGCCAGCCCCATGGTCAGGTTCAGGTAGCGGCTGCTTTTCCCTAGCCAAATGAGGGGAGGCCATACCAGGGTCTCAGTGATGACCTCACTAGATTCATCACATACTCTTCCCCTAATGTCACTGATTTTCGCAGCCTATATTGGAAATTGAAAAAGGAAATATGCATTACCCTGTTCTTTTTCTTTCTGATGTTCAAAAGAAAAGCAATAGGGCTGTACATCGAAAAACCAGTGCATGACTCTGGCTTTAGTGTCCTTTCGAAGGCTTGGCCATCTAAGGGGGGCATGATCTGTAACAAGTCGGAACTTCCTACCCGTTAGATAGTTTTTTAAATAAGTAATGGCCCACTTGATAGCTAAGGTTTGTTAGTAAGTTGCATAGTTCTTCTCTCGAGGAAATAGCTTCCCACTGATATAGAGCATAGGCTGTTCTATGGCATCATGACATTGTGAGAGAACTGCCCCTAGATCAGTATGTGATGCATCAGTCTGTAGAATAAATTCCCTTCACGACAGGTTCACTACACAAAATATGTTTAAATTGATCAAATCACACTTGATCCTCAGGGCGCCATTTAAGTTTCTGGGCTCTGCATTCCTAAATTTTCTGTTAGAAGTGAAGTCATGGATGCAAAGTAAGGAATGAATCGACTATAATAGCCGTCTAAGCCCAGAAGACCCTTTGGTCTTTCTTGGTCGTAGGAGCCTGGTTTTCTTCAATGGCTCTAACCTTTTCAGCTTGAGGCTGAACCAATGAATTCCCTACAAAGAAGCCTAGATATTTAACTGCAGACCTGTGATATTTCACTGCAGACCTAGCTAAATTACATTTGTTTGGATTGGCAGTGAGTCCAATTTTCCGTAGAGCTCGAGTCACCAGATATAAATGGGAAATGTGTTCTTGCCACAATTTACTGTGGATGACAATATCATAATATAAGCTCCAAAAAAAGAGGCATGCAGTCAAAGAACTTGACCCACCAGTCTTTGGAAGGTGGCCAGGGCCCCATGAAAACCAAACGGTAAAACCGTGAATTGAAATCGACCTATACGAGCAGAAAAGGCAGCTTTTGGCTTATCGGCTGGATTGACTGCAACATGCCAATATCCTGTGGTCAAACAAATTGTGGAAAGGTATACTGCATCCCCCAAACTATCAATAAGATTGTCTATCCTAGGCATGGGATAAATAATGAATTGTGATACTTCATTAAACTTTCTTAAGTCAAGACACAATGGGCCTCATTAGGACCCTGGCGCTAAGTGTTTAATGGCGCCGTAAAAGACTGCAGCGCCGTTAAACACTTAGCACCTTACTATGAGGTCCCATTGCGGGACCCGACCTGAACGGCTGGTCTAGACCAGCCGTTAAAGTAGGGACCCGCAAAGGGACCTTGGTGCTAAGTACGGTACCGCAATTTGCGGTACCGTACTTAGCGCCTTCCCCATTCCCATAGAGCCCTATGGGGCAAAAATGGGAATGGGGAAGGGCCATGGTTCCATGGGGAATTACCGCCCCGCCAAACTTGGAATGGGGTGGTAATTCCCCATTGAACCATGGCGGACCCATTACAACACCGTAGAGCCCTATGGGGCAAAAATGGGAATGGGGAAGGGCCATGGTTCCATGGGGAATTACCGCCCCGCCAAACTTGGAATGGGGTGGTAATTCCCCATTGAACCATGGCGGACCCATTACAACACCGGCTAATAGCGCCATGGTTTAGCGCCGGTGTTGTAATGAGGGCCAATCTCAATGATTTGTCTGGTTTAGCGACTAACACAATAGGAGTGGACCAAGCATTTGTGACAGCTCGATAATATCAGTGTTTAACATAGCTTCTAACTCTTCTTGAATAATTCTCTTCCTACTCTCAGAAATTCTGCAAGGCTTTAGATGCACAACCTTCCCTGGAGTGGTACTCATATAATGGTACATTCCCTTAACTCTCGCTGGTTCCATTCTAAATACATCTGGGAACTGTTGTAGGAGCTCCATCAAATCTTGTTTTGGTTTTGTGCCAGATCCGCAGAAATTAACTTGTTAGTGTCATTTTCATTAGTTAATAGACTGGTTAACATTACATTACTCTAGATTTTGGGAACACAAATATAAACACCGAAAAAACAAATCTGGAACAATAGATCAATAAAATTATTTAATCAAAACGTTTATGTGAAATTTAATTTACCATTCATGAACACAAAATTACATCATCAGTGCATACACAACAACAATTGAATCCTTAAAACCTAGCACCTAATGGAATACATCTAACTAAATCACACGATATACACACAAATCACAACATACTCTGTATATCAACTAACTCAAACAAACAAAGACAGTAAAAATTTAAATTACATAAACAGAAAACATCCCAATTCCCAAAATGGGTGTCAGTTAAACAGATGTGTAGCCAATTGGAGACCGAGTGAATCATAATAATATTGTTGTTTTCCAGCTACTTCCAAACACCGCAGACCAGATTCGATGTTAATACATTATTTTGAATGTCCTGATCAAGGAACCTACAAAACATATAAAGAAATACTTGAAATCCACATCTGACCATCAATTGTGCCAGATGTTGCAAAACCAATGTATACTTACAATTTGAAGGCCATACATTTAAAATGCCTCTACATCCGCAGTAGACCAACCAAAATGATGAGCATCTTCATGAAATATGGGGTCATTAACTGGGTGCACACCTTCCATCGGACATCTCTTACCCAAAAAAGTGAGAGAGCTGAAATAGTACTCTACTCCCAACATCACCATGCCCCAAGCCACCTTCATGGGCTATGTATGAAAAGAAATATAAACCCACCACAACGAATACACCCTAATTGCCACACCTCATGTGTGCTCACAGAAAACCTGACATTCACCAATGCGCCAAAGTAACGCATCTGAAACAAAAATAGAAGAACAGCCATGGCAAAAAAGCCAAATGGTGCCTAAACTAAGCCAATATCTCTTTGATTTGACAATATGTGTGCATCAGATGTGAAGCCAACAGGCTTACACAATCAACCATGCAGTATGCAGCTGGTGCCAGAATGCATATCCCCACAGTGGCAATAGGTGGGGCTGGGGGTGGCACAGGCAAGGAATAAGCACTGCAGGGTACAGGAAACAAGCCAGAGCAAAAAACACAAGATCCACAATTAAGAACCCAAATTGAATCAACCAATCAAACATAGTAAAACTGAAATTAAAAATAAAATTAAAAAGGGGGCTGGAAGAATTATGACGTTCCAGCCCTAGCCCAAGATCACATATTGAAGGCACATGTAAAAACTGTAATGTGTGCTTACCACACAGGCACAACAAGTTGACCAAGTGTGCGTAGCTTGGCAGGGGACCACTATATGGCACCTCCCATCATAGAAAAAACAATCAACAGGCCTGTTACAAGACAAGAATGGAGTAGGAGGGGAGAAAGAAAAGACAAGAGTAATCTATGTGAGGGATCCAGACAGTGCCAAAATGTGCAGTAACAATTCATGATTACTTAAAAGGTATATAATAATGATCACAACATAGATTTCACTTACTATAAGTAGCCTTTCATTACCAAATATCAAGCAGTCGCTCTGTGACACTGTGCGTTGGCATCAACAAAAGTAGAGAAGTCAAGTGCATCAATACAGCGCGGCTTGCAGCTGATTGCTCGGGACACGCGGAAGTCAAAACAGATGTTCCGCACCCAGAAATAGAAGAAGGGCTTTCAATCTAAGTGGGCAGCCATGATGGAACCGGTGGCATCCCACTATGTTTAAAAGGACTCCTGTTAATCCAATAATTATATGCTGTACATGGCCTAATAGGGAACAATCACTCCATAACATTATGACCCGGCATCACCAGGGATGGAAAAGACACACGTATAGTTACAACACCACTCACCACTGGAAATAATAGTCATCTCGAAAAATGAAAAAAATGATTCACAAGTACAACCTCCGCACAGGCTATCAGAAAGTCGGTTGCCACATTATGGAGAACTGGCCGTCTATTAAGCATGGTATAAAGGTTAAGTAAGTATTTGTCCTGGGCGATATTAGTGTACAATGCCTCGATATTCATCATGACCAAGAACTGAGTCATGGAGCAGCATGTTGTATTTTCCACCAGAGTGATCACAGCTTGAGTGCCCAATAGAAATGTAGGCGTGAAGAAAGCTAATCGCTTGAGGAAGAAGTCAATATATTCTGATATGGGTTCCAAGATGGAGTCATAGCTCGAAACAGTTGGGGCCCAGGTGGGCTTAAAGTGCCTTGAACAGTATTTTCTGTCCACTCTTTACGAAGGTTAATGTGATCGATGTGAGTTTTCATTTTTGGATCAGCTTGTGATATTCGAAAGTTGGAAGGTACCATTTGCTCTATGACCTCATAAGGACCATGCTACCTGGAGACCATTTTGGTTTCCGAGGAGGGAAGTAAAACCAATAAGTTTTTGGCTGAAAGAAACCGATCTTCTCACTGCTTTCTTATTATAATATTCTTTTTGATGTTTTTGGATTTTGGCCACATTAGTCCATACCTTAGCTCGAACCACTGCCATATGTTCTTTTAATCCCTGAGCGGTTTGGGATAAGGGCAGGGTAGCTTTCTCTCTCTCTTCCCATGTTTTCCCTAACATAGTCAGTACATCTCTTGGCTCTCTCCCATACAATAGCTCGAATGCGGAGACTCCAGTAGAAGACTGGGGGGTTTTCCTAATGGCAAATAGGTCCCACGGTATCATGATGTCCCAATTATCTGCTTCTACTAACTTTTTAAACATGTGTTTCAAAGTTTGATTGAATATTTCAACCAAACCATCAGTTTGGGGATGGTAAATGGAGGTATGTAAAGTTTTAATCTGAAGGATCTCCTACGTGAATCCTAGATCTATGAAAACATCTTTTGGAAACCCAATTCTAGAGAAGAAGCAAAGTAGATGTTATAAGATCAGTTGCAAATTCTGTTAAGGAAAAGCATCAGGATAAACAGGTGCATAATCTGAGATCACCAGTATATATCGATTTCCTAGTTTTGAGGTTTATAGAACCCACTATATCCAGATCTATCCGGCAAAAAGGGTGCATCCATAATTAGCAAGGGTTGTAAAGGAACTGGAGGAGGAATCTGAGTACTGCTTTTCTGGCATAAGGCACAAGTACTGATACAATTAATTGCATTAGCATAAATTCCAGGCCAGTCAAATCGGTTCACAATTTGAGGCTGGGTCTTTGCAGTTCCTACGTGTCCTCCTGTTAAATGAGAGTGAGAAATCTCTCAAACAATATTTTTATGGCTTTTTGGTACCATGATCTGTGAATACCTTCTGGCCCAACATCTCCCCTATATAACAATCCAGACTTAAGAAAAAAAATGGCACTCTCTTTGCACATCCAGCAATACAGGAAGAAATGGTTCTGCTAGCAATTAATTCTTTCTTTGGGCAGAAGTTAAATCTGGAATAACCTCAGCCTCTTCTTCAACAATGGGGAGAGGGTTTATCACTGGATCAGGAGGAAGGTCTACATCTGCTTCTCCAAAAACCAGAGTTCTTCTCTTAGTTTTATCACTGCTCTCCATCTCTTGGGGTTTTGGTATCAGAGCCTTCTCCAATATCCCTTGGGCTATTCTTTCTACTGCTTTAATTTGGTAAGACTTTTCCCTGTTATTTTGCATCAGTACTTTCATTTCCCCTCATAATCAGGGCCAATCACTCCACCCAGTACATATAAGACATAGCACCAAGCCAGGCCTGACTAAGATGCAAGTCTGATGTAAGTGCCAGGGGGGGGACAATAACGAAGTCTGTAGATATCAATGTTCTGTCGCCAGGTTGAAGTAATTTGCCTCTACTACTATACATATCAAAGCCTATAGATTTTTCAGTAGCAATTGTAGGATCACAGGCTCTTTTACTAAATTTCTCAAATTTATGGGTTCCCCAGTTTGTATCAACTGAGTCTGATCCCACTCTGACACCATATGTGAGGGGTTAGAAATACGATACAGACACAAAGCTATAGTTTTCTCAATGTTTGCAATTTATTAAAATAAAAAGGGGTGAGATAAACGCCTATCTATCCCTATCTTAACGAGAATATTCCTACAGAGCAAACTAAAACTAAAGAAAGATGATCTAGTGTACAAAAAGTCTCTGACCTTCACACTAATACATACAACAAACGTGTACAAGGAATATGTGGCTGTCTTTAGATCAACAAAACAATACAAAAGTTCAAAGTTATAGTTGTTAGAAAGTACTCCTTGGGACCAGGGATGGGCTTCCTTCCCCTGGATTAATTAAGGAATACCCTTGGAAAAGATCTGATTCAACAAAGTTCTGTTCAGTTCAACACAAAATGTCTTTTACATCCACTGCATCCTTCAACTTTGTAAAGTATATGTTCCGTCAAAAACACTTGTTCCAAAAGCCAAAGCAATTGGTTTCCTACACACAATGGGCCTCATTACGAGGTTGGAGTTAGCCATGCCGTTTATACTGGCATGGCTACCCCCAAACTCAGGTCCTGCTCCAGGTCCCGCGAAAGGGGAATTACCAGGCCATTCCGACCTTGGTGGGCCCGGTAATTCCCCCTGCGCGGGACCCGGAGCTGGTACATCCCCATTCCCCGACCTTGGTGGGCCCGGTAATTCCCCTTGCGCGGGACCCAGAGCTGGTACATCCCCATTCCCATTTGAGCCCCATAGGGCTCATTGGGAATGGGGAAGATGGTAGCAGCGGTACCATTCATATCAGTACCATTGCTACCATCCAGATCTGCTCGTGGGTGCCGCTCTGCACACCTGGTCGGCACCCGCAAGCAGAACTCTTAATGTGGCGGCACAGTAACAACGACGCCGGTAGCACTACCAGCGCCGTTGTTGCCTTACCGCCACTATTGTAATGAAGCCCAATGTCATGATGCAAAGTAAATATTAGTGTGGAGGAGGAGCCAAGTACTCCCCCTCCAACTGACTCGCCCATATTACATATGGAATGGGAACCAAAGTATGTGACGTATGAGGAACAGTTGAACCAGCAAAGAACAAAGTGTGGACTCTGTGCCGTACCCATAGGAGAACTAATACCGAAGAGAATCTGGGTGGCAAGGTACCCATTGAGAAAACCATACCCACACATAAGACAAAGGGGGTAATTCATAGAATTCAGCGCACAAGTGGCGCACGCGGCTGGCGCACAGTGTGCACGTGCGAATCCCTGCGCCATCTGCGTGCGCTAAAATCCTTTTCCGCGCACAGCGTATTCATGGATTCCAGCCACCAAAACCAGCCGTGGCGCACAGTGACGCAGCGACCCTGCAGCAGCGCCAGTTACGCCCCCAAGAACGCCTCTCGCGCAGGGAAAAGCCATCAATATACCCAATCCAGCGCAAAGGGCTGCGCTAACCCTGTACCAGCACGGCAAGCGGGCTACGTGTATCACTGGGGTGCGCGAAGTACCTCACGCGATTGGCCCCGTGCGAGCAGGGAACGCGTATTTCAGGGGTGCGCGGGAAGTTCCACACGCGATTTCCATAGGGTACGTGTATCTCAGGGGTGCGCGGGAATTTCCACACGCGATTGGGCCCGTGCGAGCAGGGTACGCGTATCTCAGGGGTGCGCAGGAAGTGCCACACGTGATTTCAGCAGGGTACGTGTATTTCAGGGGTGCGCGGGAATTTCCACACGCGATTGGGGGTACGCGTATCTCAGGGGTGCGCAGGAAGTGCCACACGCGATTTCAGCAGGGTACGTGTATTTCAGGGGTGCGTGGGAATTTCCACACGCGATAGGGGGTACGCGTATCTCAGGGGTGCGCGGGAAGTGCCACACACGATTTCCGCAGGCTATGCGTATCTCAGGGGTGCGCGGGAATTTCCACACGCGATTGGGCCCGTGCGAGCAGGCTACGCGTATCTCAGGGGTGCGCAGGAAGTGCCACAATCGATTTCAGCAGGGTACTTGTATTCCAGGGGTGCGCGGGAAGTTCCACACGCGATTCCATCAGGGTACGTGTATTACAGGGGTGCGCGGGGTGCACCAAACGTGAATTGCACGTGTGGGTCCTCCCAGGTGTTCCCTCCACACCCTCCACGGCCCCTGCAGGTGGCTCACACCACAGGGGCCTACCCTGCACATGTGCTGCAGGCACACCATCCACCATGGCCATGACCCCCAGCCAACCCACATGTCAACTTGCAGTACTGCCCACTAACGCATGTCCCCCTGCACCCCTAGTCACCAGAGGCAGTCTCCACCAGGCCCCCACCCATGTCTCCCACCACCCCCACCCCCCAGCAGTGCAGAGGCACCCACCACCAGGCCCCCACCCATGTCTCCCAGCACCCCCACCCCCCAGCCACCAGGGGCAGCCTCCACCAGGCCCCCACCCATGTCTCCCAGCACCCCCACCCCCCAGCACTGTGGGGCACCTGCCAGCAGGCCCCCACCCATGTCCAACTAATGTTCCCCACCACCCCCACCCCCCAGCACCGTGGGGCACCTGCCAGCAGGCCCCCACCCATGTCCAACTCATGTTCCCCACCACCCCCACCCCCCAGCACCATGGGGCACATGCCAGCAGGCCCCCACCCATGTCCAACTCATGTTCCCCACCACCCCCACCCCCCAGCACTGTGGGGCACCTGCCATCAGGCACCCACCCATGTCCAACGCAAGTTCCCCACCACCCCCACCCCCCAGCAGTGCAGGGGCAGCCACCACCAGGACCCCACCCATGTCTCCCAGCACCCCCACCCCCCAGCCACCAGGGGCAGCCTCCACCAGGCCCCCACCCATGTCTCCCACCACCCCACCCCCCCAAGTCACCAGGGGCAGCCTCCACCAGGGCCCCACCCATGTCTCCCACCACCCCCACCCCCCAGTCACCAGGGGCAGCCTCCACCAGGCCCCCACCCATGTCTCCCACCACCCCCACCCCCCCAGTCACCAGGGGCAGCCTCCACCAGGCCCCCACCCATGTCTCCCACCCCCCCACCCCCCAGCAGTGCAGGGGCACCCACCACCAGGCCCCCACCCATGTCTCCCAGCACCCCCACCCCCCAGCCACCAGGGGCAGCCTCCACCAGGCCCCCACCCATGTCTGCCAGCACCCCCACCCCCCAGCACTGTGGGGCACCTGCCAGCAGGCCCCCACCCATGTCCAACTCATGTTCCCCACCACCCCCACCCCCCCAGCACTGTGGGGCACCTGCCAGCAGACCCCCACCCATGTCCAACGCATGTTCCTCACCACCCCCACCCCCCAGCAGTGCAGGGGCAGCCACCACCAGGCCCCCACCCATGTCTCCCAGCACCCCCACGCCCCAGCCACCAGGGGCAGCCTCCACCAGGCCCCCACCCATGTCTCCCACCACCCCCACCCCCCCAGTCACCAGGAGCAGCCTCCACCAGGCCCCCACCCATGTCTCCCACCACCCCCACCCCCCAGCAGTGCAGGGGCACACACCACCAGGCCCCCACCCATGTCTCCCAGCACCCCCACACCACAGCCACCAGGGGCAGCCTCCAGCAGGCCCCCACCCATGTCTCCCAGCACCCCCACCCCCCAGCACTGTGGGGCACCTGCCAGCAGGCCCCCACCCATGTCCAACTCATGTTCCCCACCACCCCCACCCCCCAGCACTGTGGGGCACCTGCCAGCAGGCCCCCACCCATGTCCAACGCATGTTCCCCACCACCCCCACCCCCCAGCAGTGCAGGGGCAGCCACCACCAGGCCCCCACCCATGTCTCCCAGCACCCCCACCCCCCAACCACCAGGGGCAGCCTCCACCAGGCCCCCACCCATGTCTCCCACCACCCCCACCCCCCCAGTCACCAGGGGCAGCCTCCACCAGGCCCCCACCCATGTCTCCCACCACCCCCACCCCCCAGCAGTGCAGGGGCACCCACCACCAGGCCCCCACCCATGTCTCCCAGCACCCCCACCCCCCAGCCACCAGGGGCAGCCTCCACCAGGCCCCCACCCATGTCTCCCAGCACCCCCACCCCCCAGCACTGTGGGGCACCTGCCAGCAGGCCCCCACCCATGTCCAACTCATGTTCCCCACCACCCCCACCCCCAGCACCATGGGGCACCTGCCAGCAGGCCCCCACCCATGTCCAACTCATGTTCCCCACCACCCCCACCCCCCAGCACTGTGGGGCACCTGCCAGCAGGCCCCCACCCATGTCCAACTCATGTTCCCCACCACCCCCAACCCCCAGCACTGTGGGGCACCTGCCAGCAGGCCCCCACCCATGTCCAACGCATGTTCCCCACCACCCCCACCCCCCAGCAGTGCAGGGGCAGCCACCACCAGGCCCCCACCCATGTCTCCCAGCACCCCCACCCCCCAGCCACCAGGGGCAGCCTCCACCAGGCCCCCACCCATGTCTCCCACCACCCCCACCCCCCCCAGTCACCAGGGGCAGCCTCCACCAGGCCCCCATCCATGTCTCCCACCACCCCCACCCCCCCAGTCACCAGGGGCAGCCTCCACCAGGCCCCCACCCATGTCTCCAACCACCCCCACCCCCCCAGTCACCAGGGGCAGCCTCCACCAGGCCCCCACCCATGTCTCCCACCACCCCCACCCCCCAGCAGTGCAGGGGCACCCACCACCAGGCCCCCACCCATGTCTCCCAGCACCCCCACCCTCCAGCCACCAGGGGCAGCCTCCACCAGGCCCCCACCCATGTCTCCCAGCACCCCCACCCCCCCAGTCACCAGGGGCAGCCTCCACCAGGCCCCCACCCATGTATCCCACCACCCCCACCCCCCCAGTCACCAGGGGCAGCCTCCACCAGGCCCCCACCCATGTCTCCCACCCCCCACCCCCCAGCAGTGCAGGGGCAGCCTCCACCAGGCCCCCACCCATGCCTCACACCACCCCCACCCCCCAGCCACCAGTGGCAGCCTCCACCAGGCCCCCACCGATGTCTCCCACCACCCCCACCCCCCAGTCACCAGGGGCAGCCTCCACCAGGCCCCCACCCATGTCTCCCACCACCCCCACCCTCCAGCAGTGCAGGGGCAACCACCACCAGGCCCCCACCCATGTCTCACACCACCCCCACCCCCCAGCCACCAGGGGCAGCCTCCACCAGGCCCCCACCCATGTCTCCCACCACCCCCACCCCCCAGTCACCAGGGGCAGCCTCCACCAGGCACCCACCCATGTCTCCCACCACCCCCACCCCCCAGTCACCAGGGGCAGCCTCCACCAGGCCCTCACCCATGTCTCCCACCACCCCCACCCCCCAGCAGTGCAGGGGCACCCACCACCAGGCCCCCACCCATGTCTCCCAGCACCCCCACCCCCCAGCACTGTGGGGCACCTGCCAGCAGGCCCCCACCAATGTCCAACGCATGTTCCCCACCACCCCCACCCCCCAGCAGTGCAGGGGCAGCCACCACCAGGCCCCCACCCATGTCTCCCAGCACCCCCACCCCCCAGCCACCAGGGGCAACCTTCACCAGGCCCCCACCCATGTCTCCCATCACCCCCGCCCCCCCAGTCACCAGGGGAAGCCTCCACCAGGCCCCCACCCATGTCTCCCACCACCCCCACCCCCCAGCAGTGCAGGGGCACCCACCACCAGGCCCCCGCCCATGTCTCCCAGCACCTCCACCCCCCAGCACTGTGGGGCACCTGCCAGCAGGCCCCCACCCATGTGCAACTCATGTTCCCCAGCCAACATGTCATCACAATCTAGATCCCTGGTCCCTATGGTCAGCCTCCAAATGCAAAACACCCACCCGAGTATTGCATCCACCCACTCATAATTTGCAATTACATCACAGAACACCAATTGCAAGTTCCGAAACAAACACATTTCCCTCACATACACCCAATGGGTGTCAGTGAATCTCAAAACACATATCATGAAATGCATGAAACCAATGAGATACCACACATTGAAGTTCACCAATAAAATATGTATTAAAGGAAACATAAATAGAATAAATAATGAAGAAACAGAAACGTGAATGTACAAAAATGAAAAGAAGCATGTCCGTTAAAAAAAGCAAAACCAAAAATAAAATTCCAAAGTAATGTTGTCCAAAGTCAATGTCCACAAAACAAAATCCAATGGGAAATAAAAAAGAAAGCCATTGCTCCATGGTTAAAAAGTGAAAAAAAATACAATCCAACTGTGAACTATGTACATGGGAACAAGCCAGGGTCCATTATCCCAACAAAATAAAGGAAACCTATCTAACTACACTAACTAATAAAATAAACTATATACAAAAATGTGGCCAATGTCCGAAAGGTCCAAATAAAATAAAAACAAAAATGAAACCTAACACTACCTACATAACTATGTACAAGGGCAGCGGGCTAGTTTCACGGCTCACTTGTGGATGTCCCGGGCCAGGGCATCAGCGAACTCCTCCTCAATGTCCAGGAGGCGGTCCTCCTCCATGGCCCCGAGGGTCCGCAGGGCCGTCGACGTCTCCACCTCCAAACCCCTGCGGATTGCCTCAAGGCACTCGGCCCGCCTCAGGGCCCTCCGCATGGAGTTCTCCGCCCTGACCATTGTGAGCCGTGCCTCTTCCGCCCGCTGCCGCTCCGCATCGATGGCGTGGCCCAACCGCTGCCACACGGAAGACACTTTCTGTCCTGGGTCCTCCTGCCCTCCGGCCGATGCCTGCCCCTCCGATGTTGAAGGCCCCGAGCCTTCATGGCTCCCACCACGTTGCTGCTGCTGCTGTGCCTCTGCCCGTGCACTGCCTCCTGCTGCCTGCACATCCTCCGCCGGCTGGGGTGCAGTCGTTGATGTGGCCACCCCTGCTGGACGTCCGACTCCCGACTGTGGCAGGGATGCCTCCTCCACCAGCCTGGCCGCACCGTCAGAGGCAGCTCCACAGGGCACCCAGGTGACTGATGGGTGGGAAGATGGCACAGAGGACGACTGGCGCGTAGGGGGTCCAGTTGAGGAGGGGGTTGGAGCAAGCCCCATCAGACGGAGGAATCCGGCCTGGGTGACCTGTCCCAGCAGGCTGACGTGGTCAACGAGCCATTCGAGATGACTTGCAGTCTCTTCATGAAAAGACTGCAGGTCACCTCGCATGGCCCGTTGACGCAACGCCACACCAGCCAGGACAGGCTCAACCCGGACCTGGATAGCCACGTCCGCAGGCAGAGGGAGGCCAGTTGACGTGAGCTCATCCCCTGCCTGATAACGGGTCTGGACGTAGGCATCCCTGGTGGTGCAAGATGATGCAGGGACAGGATCAGGGACAGGATTGCACACAGGCACCTCCGCGGCGGCCTGTGCTGCTTCCTGTCCCTGGTCCTGCACTGCACCACTAGCACCAGTGGGATCCCCACCTCCAGACCCCGTCTCTGGTGCTTGCACGGCCTCCTCCTCCACCAAACCCCCCACCAACCTGGATGACTCCGTGCCATCTTCCCCTGTTGGGCCCTGTGGGGTCCCAGCTGCCTCTTCTGCTGCCGAGGAGTCCAACTCCAACCTCCGCCTCTTGGACCTCCCCCAGCAGCTGCGGCCTGGGACGCGGCACCGGACTCCTCACTCCCCGACGAGATGACAACATGGGAGGGGAGCCGGGCCTTGCGTCTCCGGCTGGCGGTGGGATCCCCGCCGCTGTGCTCCACAGCACCTTCTCCGCCCTCTTCATCAGTTGACGCTGCAGACAGGGAGAAACAAAACACAGGCATCAGGGCACTGTACAATGGACACATACACACATGACAGTTGTACACGAGTGGCATTGGCAAACCTCAGACATGTCATCACAATCCCCAACACACATGTCATTACAACTCGCACACATGAGCCATACCACAGCCATATCGCAACTGCTACCACCATCCATACACATACAACAGCATGAGCAGCCAAAGGTGAGCCAGACATCACATGCAACACAGGAAGTGCACCACACATGTACACACACCACCACACTTATGTGTACACGCTGACGTGCAGATTTTCCACGTGCCAAATCACTCCGTATCAAGCTGGCCACGCGTAAGCACACGGAAGACCACGCTCCTGCCCAGAAGCCCGAACTACTCCCCCCCTGAGCCCCGAGCACGCTCCCACCTGCCATCTGCTGCTGCCTGACTGCCTGCTGCCCACGTGCCCTGCCATTTGCTGCCTGCACATCAGCCAGGGGTGCTGTTGCTGTGACCACCCCTGCTGGAACCGAAGACTACCGACTGGGATTCCATCGCTCCACAGCCCAGCCCCAGGACCCAGTTGCCCACGCACTCCTGCCTCTGGGGTTGTCATGTCGGGGCAAACACCATCTGGCACCACTGACAACCCCCAGCCAGACAGGCAGAGGGGCACCAGCTTCAGTGCCACCGAAGTTGGTGTCCTGGTGGAGCAAGTCCTGGGGCAGTATGATGCCCTCTTCGGAAGTTCCCGCGCCGACAAGGAAGGACGGACTCGGATCTGGACTGACATCGTGACTGCCATCAACGCGGAGGGGGTGGCAGTCCGCGACTTACAACATGTCAAGAAACGCTGGGAGGACTTCAGGTCCAGGACCCTGAACAAGACCCGGCGCCTCTTGAAGGCAGCGGATGCCAAGGGGCGCCGGGGCCACTTGTCGGAAGAACAGATGAGGGTCCTGGAACGCATATCCCCAGCGCTCCACGTCCAGGTCCTTGAGAAGCAGACCCGTCTGGAGTCGAGCGGTGAGTGTACATGCATCCTGATTGTGAGCAGTGCATGTGGTGATTATTCAGTAGTGTGCAGGTTGCACATCTGTTTGTATGGGGTCGAGAATGGGTGGGGGTGTACAGGGCCGTGGGGCTGACACATGCGAGGGCTGTAATGTGTGAGACATGGATGGTGCTTGTGTGTGTAGGCTTGCATGACAAATGCAGTTGTGTGGGCACACATGTTTGGATGAATGTGTATGTAAGTAGACATGTCCGTGATGTCACGCATGTATGTTGTTTTTGGCTGCATGTATCAGCACTGTGTACATGTGCATGTGTGTGTATTTGACAAGAGTGCAACAGTGATGCAACATGGATGCATGTGACAGCGGTATGTGGAAGCCTGATTGGCAGATGTGACATGGATGCCCGTCTGAACACTGCGACACTTGGCAGAGGTGTACACATGCATGCAAGTGTGGTGGTGTGTGTACATGTGTGGTGCACTTCCTGTGTTGCATGTGATGTCTGGCTCACCTTTGGCTGCTCATGCTGTTGTATGTGTATGGATGGTGGTGGCAGTTGCGATATGGCTGTGGTATGGCTCATGTGTGCGAGTTGTAATCACATGTGCGTTGGGGATTGTGATGACATGTCTGAGGTTTGCCAATGCCATTCATGTACAACTGTCATGTGTGTATGTGTCCATTGTACAGTGCCCTGATGCCTGTGTTTTGTTTCTCCCTGTCTGCAGCGTCAACTGATGAAGAGGGCGGAGAAGGTGCTGTGGAGCACAGCGGCGGGGATCCCACCGCCAGCCGGAGACGCAAGGCCCGGCTCCCCTCCCATGTTGTCATCTCGTCGGGGAGTGAGGAGTCCGGTGCCGCGTCCCAGGTCGCAGCTGCCGGGGAGAGGTCCAAGAGGCGGAGGTTGGAGTTGGACTCCTCGGCAGCAGAAGGGGCAGCTGGGACCCCACAGGGCCCAACAGGGGAAGATGGCACGGAGTCATCCAGGTTGGTGGGGGGTTTGGTGGAGGAGGAGGCCATGCAAGCACCAGAGACGGGGTCTGGAGGTGGGGATCCCACTGGTGCTAGTGGTGCAGTGCAGGACCAGGGTCAGGAGGCAGCACAGGCCGCCGCGGAGGTGCCTGTGTGCAATCCTGTCCCTGATCCTGTCCCTGCATCATCTTGCAACAGCAGGGATGCCTACGTCCAGACCCATTTTCAGGCAGGGGATGAGCTCACGTCAACTGGCCTTCCTCTGCCTGCGGACGTGGCTATCCAGGTCTGGGTTGAGCATGTCCTGGCTGGTGTGGCGTTGCGTCAACGGGCCATGCGAGGTGACCTGCAGTCTTTTCATGAAGAGACTGCACGTCATCTCGAATGGCTTGTTGACCACGTCAGCCTGCTGGGACAGGTCACCCAGGCCGGATTCCTCCGTCTGATGGGGCTTGCTCCGACCCCCTTCTCAACTGGAACCCCTATGCGCCAGTCGTCCTCTGTGCCATCTTCCCACCCATCAGTCACCTGGGTGCCCTGTGGAGCTGCCTCTGATGGTGCGGCCAGGCTGGTGGAGGAGTCATCCCTGCCACAGTCAGGAGTCGGACGTCCAGCAGGGGTGGCCACATCTACGACTGCACCCCAGCCGGCGGAGGATGTGCAGGCAGCAGGAATGTAGTGCACGGGCAGAGGCACAGCAGCAGCAGCAATGTGGTGGGAGCCATGAAGGCTCGGGGCCTTCAACATCGGAGGGGCAGGCATCGGCCGGAGGGCAGGAGGACCCAGGACAGAAAGTGTCTTCCGTGTGGCAGCGGTTGGGCCACGCCATAGATGCGGAGCGGCAGCGGGCGGAAGAGGCACGGCTCACAATGGTCAGGGCGGAGAACTCCATGCGGAGGGCCCTGAGGCTGGCCGAGTGCCTCGAGGCAATCCGCAGGGGTTTGGAGGTGGAGACGTCGACGGCCCTGCGGACCCTCGGGGCCATGGATGAGGACCGCCTCCGGGACATTGAGGAGGAGTTCGCTGATGCCCTGGCCCGGGACATCCACAAGTGAGCCGTGAAACTAGCCCGCTGCCCTTGTACATAGTTATGTAGGTAGTGTTATGTTTCATTTTTGTTTTTATTTTATTTGGACCTTTCGGACATTGGCCACATTTTTGTATATAGTTTATTTTATTAGTTAGTGTAGTTAGATAGGTTTCCTTTATTTTGTTGGGATAATGGACCCTGGCTTGTTCCCATGTACATAGTTCACAGTTGGATTGTATTTTTTTTTCACTTTTTAACCATGGAGCAATGGCTTTCTTTTTTATTTCCCATTGGATTTTGTTTTGTGGACATTGACTCTGGACAACATTACTTTGGAATTTTATTTTTGGTTTTGCTTTTTTTAACGGACATGCTTCTTTTCATTTTTGTACATTCACGTTTCTGTTTCTTCATTTTTTATTCTATTTATGTTTCCTTTAATACATATTTTTTTTGGTGAACTTCAATGTGTGGTATCTCATTGGTTTCATGCATTTCATGATATGTGTTTTGAGATTCACTGACACCCATTGGGTGTATGTGAGGGAAATGTGTTTGTTTCGGAACTTGCAATTGGTGTTCTGTGATGTAATTGCAAATTATGAGTGGGTGGATGCAATACTCGGGTGGGTGTTTTGCATTTGGAGGCTGACCATAGGGACCAGGGATCTAGATTGTGATGACATGTTGGCTGGGGAACATGAGTTGCACATGGGTGGGGGCCTGCTGGCAGGTGCCCCGCACTGCTGGGTAGTGGGGGTGCTGGGAGACATGGGTGGGGGCCTGGTGGTGGGTGCCCCTGCACTGCTGGGGGGTGGGGGTGGTGGGAGACATGGGTGGGGGCCTGGTGGAGGCTGCCCCTGGTGACTGGGGGGGTGGGGGTGGTGGGAGACATGGGTGGGGGCCTGGTGGAGGCTGCCCCTGGTGGCTGGGGGGTGGGGGTGCTGGGAGACATGGGTGGGGGCCTGGTGGTGGGTCGCTGCCCCTGCACTGCTGGGGGGTGGGGGTGGTGAGGAAAATGCATTGGACATGGGTGGGGGCCTGCTGGCAGGTGCCCCACAGTGCTGGGGGGTGGGGGTGCTGGGAGACATGGGTGGGGGCCTGGTGGTGGGTGCCCCTGCACTGCTGGGGGGTGGGGGTGGTGGGAGACATGGGTGGGGGCCTGGTGGAGGCTGCCCCTGGTGACTGGGGGGTGGGGGTGCTGGGAGACATGGGTGGGGGCCTGGTGGTGGCTGCCCCTGCACTGCTGGGGGGTGGGGGTGGTGGGGAACATGCGTTGGACATGGGTGGGGGCCTGCTGGCAGGTGCCCCACAGTGCTGGGGGGTGGGGGTGGTGGGGAACATGAGTTGGACATGGGTGGGGGCCTGCTGGCAGGTGCCCCACAGTGCTGGGGGGATGGGGGTGCTGGGAGACATGGGTGGGGGCCTGGTGGAGGCTGCCCCTGGTGGCTGGGGGGTTGGGGTGCTGGGAGACATGGGTGGGGGCCTGGTGGTGGGTGCCCCTGCACTGCTGGGGGGTGGGGGTGGTGGGAGACATGGGTGGGGGCCTGGTGGAGGCTGCCCCTGGTGACTGGGGGGGTGGGGGTGGTGGGAGACATGGGTGGGGGCCTGGTGGAGGCTGCCCCTGGTGGCTCGGGGGTGGGGGTGGTGGGAGACATGGGTGGGGGCCTGGTGGAGGCTGCCCCTGGTGGCTAGGGGGTGGGGGCGCTGGGAGACATGGGTGGGGGCCTGGTGGTGGCTGCCCCTGCACTGCTGGGGGGTGGGGGTGGTGGGGAACATGCATTATACATGGGTGGGGGCCTGCTGGCAGGTGCCCCACAGTGCTGGGGGTGGGGGAGGTGGGAGACATGGGTGGGGGCCTGGTGGAGGCTGCCCCTGGTGACTGGGGGGTGGGGGTGGTGGGAGACATGGGTGGGGGCCTGGTGGAGGCTGCCCCTGGTGGCTGGGGGGTGGGGGTGGTGTGAGACATGGGTGGGGGCCTGGTGGAGGCTGCCCCTGCACTGCTGGGGGGTGGGGGTGGTGGGAGACATGGGTGGGGGCCTGGTGGAGGCTGCCCCTGGTGACTGGGGGTGTGGGGGTGGTGGGAGACATGGGTGGGGGCCTGGTGGAGGCTGCCCCTGGTGACTGGGGGGGTGGGGGTGCTGGGAGACATGGGTGGGGGCCTGGTGGAGGCTGCCCCTGGTGGCTGGGGGGTGGGGGTGCTGGGAGACATGGGTGGGGGCCTGGTGGTGGGTGCCCCTGCACTGCTGGGGGGTGGGGGTGGTGGGAGACATGGGTGGGGGCCTGGTGGAGGCTGCCCCTGGTGACTGGGGGGGAGGGGGTGGTGGGAGACATGGGTGGGGGCCTGGTGGAGGCTGCCCCTGGTGACTGGGGGGGTGGGGGTGGTGGGAGACATGGGTGGGGGCCTGGTGGAGGCTGCCCCTGGTGACTGGGGGGGTTGGGGGTGGTGTGAGACATGGGTGGGGGCCTGGTGGAGGCTGCCCCTGCGCTGCTGGGGGGTGCGGGTGGTGGGGAACATGCGTTGGACATGGGTGGGGCCTGCTGGCAGGTGCCCCACAGTGCTGGGGGGTGGGGGTGGTGGGAGATATGGTGGGGGCCTGGTGGAGGCTGCCCCTGGTGACTGGGGGGTGGGGGTGGTGGGAGACATGGGTGGGGGCCTGGTGGAGGCTGCCCCTGGTGGCTAGGGGGTGGGGGTGCTGGGAGACATGGGTGGGGGCCTGGTGGTGGCTGCCCCTGCACTGCTGGGGGGTGGGGGTGGTGGGGAACATGCATTGGACATGGGTGGGGGCCTGCTGGCAGGTGCCCCACAGTGCTGGGGGGTGGGTGTGGTGGGAGACATGGGTGGGGGCCTGGTGGAGGCTGCCCCTGGTGACTGGGGGGTGGGGGTGGTGGGAGACATGGGTGGGGGCCTGGTGGAGGCTGCCCCTGGTGGCTGGGGGGTGGGGGTGGTGTGAGACATGGGTGGGGGCCTGGTGGAGGCTGCCCCTGCACTGCTGGGGGGTGGGGGTGGTGGGAGACATGGGTGGGGGCCTGGTGGAGGCTGCCCCTGGTGACTGGGGGTGTGGGGGTGGTGGGAGACATGGGTGGGGGCCTGTTGGAGGCTGCCCCTGGTGACTGGGGGGGTGGGGGTGCTAGGAGACATGGGTGGGGGCCTGGTGGAGGCTGCCCCTGGTGGCTGGGGGGTGGGGGTGCTGGGAGACATGGGTGGGGGCCTGGTGGTGGGTGCCCCTGCACTGCTGGGGGGTGGGGGTGGTGGGAGACATGGGTGGGGGCCTGGTGGAGGCTGCCCCTGGTGACTGGGGGGGTGGGGGTGGTGGGAGACATGGGTGGGGGCCTGGTGGAGGCTGCCCCTGGTGACTGGGGGGGTGGGGGTGGTGGGAGACATGGGTGGGGGCCTGGTGGAGGCTGCCCCTGGTGACTGGGGGGTGGGGGTGCTGGGAGACATGGGTGGGGGCCTGGTGGAGGCTGCCCCTGGTGGCTGGGGGGTGGGGGTGCTGGGAGACATGGGTGGGGGCCTGGTGGTGGCTGCCCCTGCACTGCTGGGGGGTGGGGGTGGTGGGGAACATGCGTTGGACATGGGTGGGGGCCTGCTGGCAGGTGCCCCACAGTGCTGTGGGGTGGGGGTGGTGGGGAACATGAGTTGGACATATGTGGGGGCCTGCTGGCAGGTGCCCCACAGTGCTGGGGGGTGGGGGTGGTGGGGAACATGAGTTGGACATGGGTGGGGGCCTGCTGGCAGGTGCCCCACGGTGCTGGGGGGTGGTGGGGAACATGAGTTGGACATGGGTGGGGGCCTGCTGGCAGGTGCCCCACAGTGCTGGGGGGTGGGGGTGCTGGGAGACATGGGTGGGGCCTGGTGTTGGCTGCCCCTGGTGGCTGGGGGGTGGGGGTGGTGGGAGACATGGGTGGGGGCCTGGTGGTGGGTGCCCCTGCACTGCTGGGGGGTGGGGGTGGTGGGAGACATGGGTGGGGGCCTGGTGGAGGCTGCCCCTGGTGACTGGGGGGGTGGGGGTGGTGGGAGACATGGGTGGGGGCCTGGTGGAGGCTGCCCCTGGTGGCTGGGGGGTGGGGGTGCTGGGAGACATGGGTGGGGGCCTGGTGGTGGCTGCCCCTGCACTGCTGGGGGGTGGGGGTGGTGGGGAACATGCGTTGGACATGGGTGGGGGCCTGCTGGCAGGTGCCCCACAGTGCTGGGGTGTGGGGGTGGTGGGGAACATGAGTTGGACATGGGTGGGGGCCTGCTGGCAGGTGCCCCACGGTGCTGGGGGGTGGGGGTGGTGGGGAACATGAGTTGGACATGGGTGGGGGCCTGCTGGCAGGTGCCACACAGTGCTGGGGGGTGGGGGTGCTGGGAGACATGGGTGGGGGCCTGGTGGAGGCTGCCCCTGCACTGCTGGGGGGTGGGGGTGGTGGGAGACATGGGTGGGGGCCTAGTGGTGGGTGTCTCTGCACTGCTGGGGGGTGGGGGTGGTGGGAGACATTGGTGGGGGCCTGGTGGAGGCTGCCCCTGGAGACTGGGGGGTGGGGGTGGTAGGAGACATGGGTGGGGGCCTGGTGGAGGCTGCCCTGGTGGCTGGGGGGTGGGGGTGGTGGGAGACATGGGTGGGGGCCTGGTGGTGGGTGCCCCTGCACTGCTGGGGGGTGGGGGTGGTGGGAGACATGGGTGGGGGCCTGGTGGAGGCTGCCCCTGGTGACTGGGGGGGTGGGGGTGGTGGCAGACATGGGTGGGGGCCTGGTGGAGGCTGCCCCTGGTGGCTGGGGGGTGGGGGTGGTGTGAGACATGTGTGGGGGCCTGGTGGAGGCTGCCCCTGCACTGCTGGGGGGTGGGGGTGGTGGGGAACATGCGTTGGACATGGGTGGGGCCTGCTGGCAGGTGCCCCACAGTGCTGGGGGGTGGGGGTGTTGGGAGACATGGGTGGGGGCCTGGTGGAGGCTGCCCCTGGTGACTGGGGGGGTGGGGGTGCTGGGAGACATGGGTGGGGGCCTGGTGGAGGCTGCCCCTGGTGGCTGGGGGGTGGGGGTGCTGGGAGACATGGGTGGGGGCCTGGTGGTGGCTGCCCCTGCACTGCTGGGGGGTGGGGGTGGTGGGGAACATGCGGTGGACATGGGTGGGGCCTGCTGGCAGGTGCCCCACAGTGCTGGGGGGTGGGGGTGGTGGGGAACATGAGTTGGACATGGGTGGGGGCCTGCTGGCAGGTGCCCCACAGTGCTGGGGGGTGGGGGTGGTGGGAGACATAGGTGGGGGCCTGGTGGAGGCTGCCCCTGGTGACTGGGGGGTGGGGGTGGTGGGAGACATGGGTGGGGGCCTGGTGGAGGCTGCCCCTGGTGACTGGGGGGGTGGGGGTGGTGGGAGACATGGGTGGGGGCCTGGTGGAGGCTGCCACTGGTGACTGGGGAGGTGGGGGTGCTGGGAGACATGGGTGGGGGCCTGGTGGAGGCTGCCCCTGGTGGCTGGGGGGTGGGGGTGCTGGGAGACATGGGTGGGGGTCTGGTGGTGGGTGCCCCTGCACTGCTGGGGGGTGGGGGTGGTGGGAGACATGGGTGGATGCCTTTTGGAGGCTGCCCCTGGTGAGTGGGGGGTGAGGGTGGTGGGAGACATGGGTGGGGGCCTGGTGGAGGCTGCCCCTGGTGACTGGGGGTGTGGGGGTGCTGGGAGACATGGGTGGGGGCCTGGTGGAGGCTGCCCCTGGTGGCTGGGGGTGGGGGTGCTGGGAGACATGGGTGGGGGCCTGGTGGTGGCTGCCCCTGCACTGCTGGGGGGTGGGGGTGGTGGGGAACATGCGTTGGACATGGGTGGGGGCCTGCTGGCAGGTGCCCCACATTGCTGGGGGGTGGGGGTGGCGGGGAACATGAGTTGGACATGGGTGGGGGCCTGCTGGCAGCTGCCCCACAGTGCTGGGGGGTGGGGGTGGTGGGAGACATGGGTGGGGGCCTGGTGGAGGCTTCCCCTTGTGGCTGGGGGGTGGGGGTGCTGGGAGACATGGGTGGGGGCCTGCTGGCAGGTGCCTCACAGTGCTGGGGGGTGGGGGTGGTGGGAGACATGGGTGGCGGCCTGGTGGAGGCTGCCCCTGCACTGCTGTGGGGTGGGGGTGGTGGGAGACAAGGGTGGGGGCCTGGTGGAGGCTGCCCCTGCACTGCTGGTGGGTGGGGGTGGTGGGAGACATGAGTGGGGTCCTGGTGGAGGCTGCCCCTGGTGGCTGGGTGGTGGGGGTGCTGGGTGTAACGCTCACCTGATTCCCGCAGAGGCGCCGGTCTTGACTGGGTGAATGCCGTATCTTCAAAGGTGATGTGTAAAACACTGTTGGCTCTTTGGGCTGGACCTCTGTGCACTGTATGTCTGACTCGAAGAGTAAGATGTCTGCAGATAGAAAATATGGGATTAATGAACTGGGGTTATTGGGTGCCTCTCTCCTCTTCCCTTTCTCTTCTCCTGTAGAACCCCAAAGGTTAACACCCTCACCTTAGGTAAGTGAACGCCGAGCTCTCCATCTGCCTCGGGGCAGGGTGCCATAACCAGTTTCTTCACTGGATAAGGGTGCAGGCCTCTTGACCTCAGAGGACTGCTGTCCGTCGTTAACTGCACGAACGGTAAGTTCTGGGCACTTCAAATGTCTTAAAAGTCTTTTGTAATGATATCTCTTGTTTTGCAGGGTTCCGGCGATGGCGGATGGCGGGCTGATGAGAGTTGAGGATCGAACCCGCGTCAGGAATAGAAGCGCTTGGAAGCACGTAAGTAAGCACTTGTAGCCTGCTTCACGATGCGCACTAACTGTCCCTTTTATCTTGCAGGTACAAGTTCGGAGCTTTAGAGAAGCTGAAGGGTGCTGGAATACCCACTGGATTCGGCGTGGGAAGGAGTAATGGCACGTGAGTAATAAAGTTGCCCAATGTCTTTAAACGCACCTTCTTTTGTCTTTCAGATGCGGGATGCAGCGCCGAAGGCCTCCGGAGCGTGCGAAGAGCTGGTAAGCTTTTGTCTTTCAGATGCCGGAATGCAGTGCGAAGACCTCCGGAGCATGCGAAGAGTAGGTAAGCCTTTGTCTTTCAGATGCCGGAATGCAGCGCGAGGCGTTGGTGACAGCCGATGAACCAGGTAAGAGATGCGCTGCCACTGAAGACCGTAGTGCTAACCTGTTCTTTCTTTGTCTTTACAGGTGCTGCTGAAGACTGGATTCCAGGATGGTAAGCCTTTGTTCCCTTAGGCCCAGGATCAGAAGCAGAAGACACGATGAGCGTTCTGCTGCAGAGAATGCAGAATAACGCAAAGCAAGATTCATCCATCGGGTGTGGTTTAAATAGCCTCCTGTAGTGCTTAGGTGTCTCCTTCCACAGCCACGCCTAAGAAAAGAGTTCCTGCTTTCCAGAAGAGTTCCAGTGTTCTGAACCTAGGGAGTGGCTCCTGCCCCACCCAACAGGAAAAGTAGTCCCAAACAGAAGAGGATCAGGGGTTCAACTGGCAGGTAAGTAAGCAGCATGGTCTGCTGCAGGTAAGTCCACCCAAGCATTATGAGCCCGGCGCTTCAGGCGCTGGGACTGGGCATCTTTATGAGCCTGGTGCCACTGGCGCCAGGACAGGGTCCAAAAGGTCCCAATTGGGACTGGCTGGCACTCGGAACCGGGGTTATGGGTCTGCTTCCAAGGGAGTCGGGCAAGTCCTGATCTTTTGGAAGCAGAGATCATGACAGCACCCCCCCTCAAGGCCCCTCCCAAACCGGGCTTCTCCGGGGGTTTGGGCTTGTTAGGAAATGTTCGATGAAATCTTTTGATTAGACGAGGCGCGTGGACATATTCTGCAGGTTCCCAGGATCTTTCTTGGGGACCGTAGCCTTTCCAGTCAATCAGGTAAAATAGTTTAGATTTGGAGATCTTGGAATCCAGGATGCTTTTGACTTCAAACTCGAGTTCTCCATCAACTAGAATAGGTTTTGGAGATGTAGTTAGTCGGGTTTGAGGTTGCACGGGTTTTAATAGAGAGACGTGGAAGACCGGATGTATCTTCATGTGAGGGGGCAAGTCCAACTTGACCGCTACTGGATTTACTATGGTAGTGATGGAATAGGGACCAAGGTATCTTGGGTTGAATGTGCGTGGTCCTTTTAGAGGTAGATATTTGGTGGATAACCAGACTTGATCTCCTACTTGATATTGGGGGGCTTCCTTCCGATGTTGGTCTGCTCCTTTCTTGTATTGTTCTTTAGCCCTTTGAAGGTGAGAAACGGCTTCCTTAAAGGCTTGGGTGATTGTAGAATGCAGGTGGTCTACTGCTGGTGTTCCAAGATCTTGGAGTGGATCCAACTCCGAGGTTCGAGGGTGACTACCGTATAAAAGAAAAAACGGGGTCTTCCCAGTTCCCGAGTGGACAGAGTTATTGTAGGCATATTCGGCTATCCAAAAGATATCTTTCCAAGTTTTTTCAGTTTGTTGTAGCATGCAGCGCAAATACTGTTCCAGAGTTTGATTGGTCCTCTTGGTTTGTCCGTCGGTTTGAGGGTGGTGGCTGGTCGAAAGTCTCACATCAATTTGAGCCGACCGACAGCAACTTCGCCAAAAATGAGAAATAAATTGACTACCTCGATCCGAAATTAGAACTGAAGGAAAACCGTGCAGTCGGACGATGTTTTCGAGAAATTCTCGGGCCAGAGTTGCTGCTGTTGGTAAGCCTTTGAGTGGAATGAAATGCGCCATCTTGGAGAATAGGTCCACGATTACTAGGATCGTATTGTATCCGGAGCATGGAGGTAGATCGGTGATGAAGTCCATAGAAAACGTATGCCAAGGGCGAGGCGGGATGTCAATAGGGCGTAAGAGGCCGGCTGGTTTTTCCTTTTGACTCTTGTTTTGGGCGCATACTCCACAGGACATTATAAAGTCTCTGATATCTTTTTTCCAAGACGGCCACCAGAAGTAGCGCTTGATCTTTTCCGAGGTCTTGGTCATACCGGGATGTCCTTCCATTAAAGAATCGTGATAACAAGAGATTACCTTTTTCTGTAAATCTGTGCTGGGCAGGTATAACCGTTCTTGGAAATATAATAGGTTGTCCTTCACCGTAAAGTCCTTTCCCTGCAGATGCCAATTCTGTATGTCTGCTGGAGTTACCAGTAGCCTGGCTTTATCCTTAACTTCCTCTATGGATTGTGTGGCGATTACACCTAGAATTCTTTGTTCGGGAATGATAGGTACAGGTTTAGGATTGATCAAATGTTCTTCCACTCCCATCCGAGAAAGGGCATCAGCTTTACCGTTTTTTGTACCAGGTCGATAGGTAATTATGAAGTCAAACTCGGCAAAGAATAGTGCCCAAGGGAGTTGCCTAGAGGATTGAGCTTTTGTGGTTTTCAAATATTGCAGGTTTCGGTGATCTGTAATCACAGTAACGGTGTGTCGGGCCCCCAGAAGATAATGCCGCCAAGCCTTAAAGGCGGACTTGATAGCTAGAAGTTCCTTATCAGTAATAGTGTAATTGATTTCAGGAGGCGAGAATTTGCGGGACCAAAATGCCACGGGATGCAACTGATTGGTTACTGGGTCCTTTTGTGATAGAACTGCCCCCATGGCAAGGCTCGAAGCATCAGTTTCAACGATGTAGGGGAGTTCTGGGCGAGGATGTTTTAAGATCGGTGCAGAGATAAATCTAGTCTTCAAATTCTGGAAAGCTTGTTCCGCCTCGGTAGACCATTCAAAACGTTTGTTTTTCTTTAACAAGGCGGTGATGGGCTGGACTATTCGAGAGAATTCGGGGATAAACCTGCGGTAAAAGTTAGCGAAGCCTAACATGCTTTGAACACCTTTTACGGAGGATGGCGATGGCCATTTGAGAATTGCATCGACCTTCTTTGAATCCATACGCACTCCGCTAGGTGATAATATGAATCCCAAGAATTCAACTTCAGTCACGTTGGAAACACATTTTTTCAACTTAGCGAAAAGTTTGTGTTGATGCAATCTCTCGAGGACCATTTTCACGTGTTTCCGATGTTCAGTTTCCGATGAAGAATAAACGAGGATGTCGTCAATGTAAATAACAACACACACATCTATGAGCTCTCTGAGGACATCGTTCATAAAATATTGAAAGGCGGCCGGGGCATTGCAAAGTCCGAAGGGCATGACCTGATATTCAAATAGCCCATACTTGGTGCGGAAGGCCGTCTTCCATTCATCGCCCTCTTTTACTCGTACCAAGTGGTAGGCTCCTCTAAGATCCAGCTTTGTATATATGCATGCTTTTCTGACTTGGTCCAGGAGTTCAGGGATCAAAGGTAACGGATATCTATTCTTAACGGTGATCTGGTTCAGGGCGCGATAATCTATACAAGTTCTAAGGTCCCCTTCTTTTTTTGGAACGAAGAACAAAGCTGAGGAAGCAGGGGACTTGGAAGGACGAATAAACCCATTCGCTAGGTATTGATCCAGGTATTGTCGGAGGTGAAGATTCTCAGGCTCGGTGAGGGCATAAATTCTACTACAAGGAGGAGTAGATCCAGGTATCAGGTCTATCTGGCAGTCATAAGACCTATGAGGAGGTAGAGAGTTAGCCTGATCCTTCCGGAAAACATCTTGGAATTCTAGGTATTCAGGAGGTAACTGAGGAGCCTCCGAGGAAATTGCTGCCAGTGCAACATCAGGTCGAGGGTGACAAGTAGAGACACATTCTGGAAACTGAACCGTTCTTGCTCGCCAATCGATCTGAGGATTGTGCTTCTCTAACCAAGGAATTCCTAGAATAATCTGGAACTGGGGGGCCTTGATCACATCGAACACGATCTTCTCATGGTGTCCATCTTGACTTACTAGCGTCACTTCTTGGGTGGTATGCGTTACTGGTCCGGAGGCTATCTCCGTACCATCCACCGTAGTAATGACGTCCTTTACAGCCTTTGGACAAAGAGTCAGATTCATCCTCAAAACCATTTCATGATCCACATAATTGCCGATGGCACCGCTGTCGACGTAAGCTTCAATCGCATGTAATCGATCCTGATGTTCAGGGCTAATGAGGACCATAGGTATCACGAAATGCGAGGTCACGGAACTGGTTTTAACGCTCGGCAAGAGGACCTCTATTCTTGTCGGGCGAGGTCGTTTCCCTGCTCAGAGTTTGTGACCCTGGTAACTGCAGCTCCTACTGCCTTCTTGGCTGGTTTCACCGGACAGTCTCGAAGAAAGTGCCCCGAGTTTCCGCAATAGAGGCATAATTGCAGCTGTTTTCTCCTTTCCCGCTCCTTTTGTGTTAGTGGTCCTTTCAGGCCCCCTATTTGCATGGGTTCCCCGGAGTCTACTCCTTTGGTAGGAGTTGGTGGTTTGGCAAATACTCGAGCATCAAACTTGGAACGATCGGCCATCCTGTTCTGCAGTCTGCGGTCAATTTGAACGACTAAGTCAATATAGTTCGAACAGTCTTGCGGGGGATTCACTACTTGGGCTAACACATCTTTGAGCTCTCCACGTAGACCTCTATAAAACAGCGTAATCCTTTTGTCCTCAGGCCATCGAGTTTCCACTATCAGTCTGTTGAAAGACGCAATATAAGCCAAAAGGTCTTGATTACCCTGTTGCAATGAAAGGAGCTCATTGTCCAAGGCCTGCCCCTGTGAATGTCTTGCAAACAGTTTTTCCATACTGAGCTGAAAAGCTCGAAAATCATGGAGAACCGGATCATCTTGATTAACTAGAGGGATCGACCAGTCTGCCGCATTGCCACTAAGGTACGAAAGCACGAAAGCTACCTTAGCTTGATCAGTTGGAAAGGCTGCTGGCCGGCATAAGAAGTGCAACTGGCACTGATTAATAAATACTGCAAACCTCTTTGGGTCACCAGAAAATCATTCGGGCGGAGCCAGAGGTACATTCCCAGGTAGGTTGATCTGCACTGGGTTCGTAGAGGATGTTGAAGGAAGATTTGCCCCTGATGCGGGTAACGGAGTTTGTCCGGCTTGTGACTGTAGCAATTGTCTAGCGAGATCGTCTGTTCGCTCCTTGGAAATAATCAGTTCCCTTCTTAAAGCATTCGTTTCCTGACGGGCTGCATGCACTTCTGCTCTTAGTTCCCCAAGTAACTGGGCTAGCTGGTCGCTATCCGAGGTTTCCATAGCGCCTGGGTGGGAGTTTTGCGATAGGCTTTGCGTTCTGTAACGCTCACCTGATTCCCGCAGAGGCGCCGGTCTTGACTGGGTGAATGCCGTATCTTCAAAGGTGATGTGTAACACACGGTTGGCTCTTTGGGCTGGACCTCTGTGCACTGTATGTCTGACTCGAAGAGTAAGATGTCTGCAGATAGAAAATATGGGATTAATGAACTGGGGTTATTGGGTGCCTCTCTCCTCTTCCCTTTCTCTTCTCCTGTAGAACCCCAAAGGTTAACACCCTCACCTTAGGTAAGTGAACGCCGAGCTCTCCATCTGCCTCGGGGCAGGGTGCCGTAACCAGTTTCTTCACTGGATAAGGGTGCAGGCCTCTTGACCTCAGAGGACTGCTGTCCGTCGTTAACTGCACGAACGGTAAGTTCTGGGCACTTCAAATGTCTTAAAAGTCTTTTGTAATGATATATCTTGTTTTGCAGGGTTCCGGCGATGGCGGATGGCGGGCTGATGAGAGTTGAGGATCGAACCCGCGTGAGGAATAGAAGCACCTGGAAGCACGTAAGTAAGCGCTTGTAGCCTGCTTCACGATGCGCACTAACTGTCCCTTTTATCTTGCAGGTACAAGTTCGGAGCTTTAGAGAAGCTGAAGGGTGCTGGAATACCCACTGGATTCGGCGTGGGAAGGAGTAATGGCACGTGAGTAATAAAGTTGCCCAATGTCTTTAAACGCACCTTCTTTTGTCTTTCAGATGCGGGATGCGCGCCGAAGGCCTCCGGAGCGTGCGAAGAGCTGGTAAGCTTTTGTCTTTCAGATGCCGGAATGCAGTGCGAAGACCTCCGGAGCATGCGAAGAGTAGGTAAGCCTTTGTCTTTCAGATGCCGGAATGCAGCGCGAGGCGTTGGTGACAGCCGATGAACCAGGTAAGAGATGCGCTGCCACTAAAGACCGTAGTGCTAACCTGTTCTTTCTTTGTCTTTACAGGTGCTGCTGAAGACTGGATTCCAGGATGGTAAGCCTTTGTTCCCTTAGGCCCAGGATCAGAAGCAGAAGACACGATGAGCGTTCTGCTGCAGAGAATGCAGAATAACGCAAAGCAAGATTCATCCATCGGGTATGGTTTGAATAGCCTCCTGTAGTGCTTAGGTGTCTCCTTCCACAGCCACGCCTAAGAAAAGAGTTCCTGCTTTCCAGAAGAGTTCCAGTGTTCTGAACCTAGGGAGTGGCTCCTGCCCCACCCAACAGGAAAAGTAGTCCCAAACAGAAGAGGATCAGGGGTTCAACTGGCAGGTAAGTAAGCAGCATGGTCTGCTGCAGGTAAGTCCACCCAAGCATTATGAGCCCGGCGCTTCCAGCGCTGGGACTGGGCATCTTTATGAGCCTGGTGCCACTGGCGCCAGGACAGGGTCCAAAAGGTCCCAATTGGGACTGGCTGGCACTCGGAACCGGGGTTATGGGTCTGCTTCCAAGGGAGTCGGGCAAGTCCTGATCTTTTGGAAGCAGAGATCATGACACTGGGAGACATGGGTGGGGGCCTGGTGGAGGCTGCCCCTGCACTGCTGGGGGGTGGAGGGGGTGGGAGACATGCGTGGGGGCCTGGTGGAGGCTGCCCCTGGGGAGTGGGGGGTGGGGGTGGTGGGAGACATGGGTGGGGGCCTGGTGGAGGCTGCCCCTGGTGGCTGGGGGGTGGGGGTGGTGGGAGACATGGGTGGGGCCTGCTGGCAGGTGCCCCACAGTGCTGGGGGGTGGGGGTGGTGGGGAACATGAGTTGGACATGGGTGGGGGCCTGCTGGCAGGTGCCCCACAGTGCTGGGGGGTGGGGGTGGTGGGGAACATGAGTTGGACATGGGTGGGGGCCTGCTGGCAGGTGCCCCACAGTGCTGGGGGGTGGGGGCGATGGGAGACATGGGTGGGGGCCTGGTGGAGGCTGCCCCTGCACTGCTGGGGGGTGGGGGTGGTGGGAGACATGGGTGGGGGCCTGGTGGAGGCTGCCCCTGCACTGCTGGGGGGTGGGGGTGGTGGGAGACATGGGTGGGGGCCTGGTGGAGGCTGCCCCTGGTGGCTGGGGGGTGGGGGTGCTGGGAGACATGGGTGCGGGCCTGGTGGAGGCTGCCCCTGGTGGCTGGGGGTGGGGGTGCTGGGAGACATGGGTGGGGGCCTGGTGGTGGGTGCCCCTGCACTGCTGGGGGGTGGGGGGGGTGGGGAACATGAGTTGGACATGGGTGGGGGCCTGGTGGTGGGTGCCCCTGGTGGCTGGGGGTGCAGGGGGACATGCGTTGGTGGCAGTAGTGAAAGTTGACATGTGGGTTGGCTGGTGGGCATGGCCATGGTGGATGGGGTGCCTGCAGGACATGTGCTGGGTAGGCCCCTGTGGTGTGAGCCACCTGCAGGGGCCGTGGAGGGTGTAGAGGGAACAACTGGGAGGACCCACACGTGCAATTCACGTGTGCTTCTCCCGGCGCACCCCTGGAATACACGTACCCCGCTCAATCGCGTGTGTAACTTCCCGCGCAACCCCGAAATACACGTACCCCGCTCAATCGCGTGTGTAACTTCCTGCGCACCCCCGAAATACATGTACCCCGCTCAATCGCGTGTGTGACTTCCCGCGCACCCCTGTAATACACGTACCCCGCTCAATCGCTTGTGTGACTTCCCGCGCACCCCCGAAATACAGTTACCCCGCTCAATCACGTGTGTAACTTCCCGCGCTCCCCCGAAATACACGTACCCCGCTCAATCGCGTGTGTAACTTCCCACGCGCCCCCGAAATACACGTACCCCGCTCAATCGCGTGTGTAACTTCCCGCGCGCCCCCGAAATACACGTACCAAGCTCAATCGCGTGTGTAACTTCCCGCGCGCCCCCGAAATACACATACCCCGCTCAATCGTGTGTGTAACTTCCCGCGCGTCCCCGAAATACACGTACCCCGCTCGCACAGGCCCAATTGCTGTATGTTGCCACTTTTGTGATGCGCTGGGACTCTACCGCCTGCCTTCGTGTGGCGGACGTGTTTCAGCTTGTGCATGTCTTTGGCTGTGCGTGGCTTTGCCCTATTCGATTCCATGAATACGTGTGGTTCGAGTGCGTGTGGGCGTTCCGTCTGCTTCCCTGCAGTACATCCCCAGTTACGCCCTTATTTTCGCGCGTTGTTCCCCATTCCGCGCGTTACGCCCCGTGTCCCGCCCACTTTCTGGTGTATGCGCCGAGGTTGTGCACTTTCACTGTGCGCGTCGCGCACACCTTTCGGGATGTTGCAGTGACTTGTGCGCCATGCACGGGTTTGGCACACATCCCGAGGTGTACACACGCAGGGACTTCCATGAATCGCACGCGTGCGCGTGCGCCTGTTTTTTTCCGCTTGCGCCTGCTTGCGCCTGCTTGCGCGAAGATTTTTGGCGCACATTTGTTCCATGAATCGGCCCCAAAATGATGGCCATCTGAATGAGATTCCTGAAGAAGCTGAGTAGGTAAAAGGCAAGTATGAACAGTGACGTCACACGGAAAAAGATGACGCACAAAGAAGAGATGCAGAGATCAGAGAATGCAGATATTCTATAAGGCATCAAGAAAGCAACAAGGATAAGTGACATCTTGGGCTCAGGATGAAGAAGCTTATGCCTCAGAAACAAATGAAGATATAAAATCCTTTTACATGCGTACAGATGCAGAAGAAATGCAAGCAGCAAAGTGATTGTGAAGCTAGCTCTAAGCTTATAATAGATAGACTGCGGCACGCGCCAATGCATATATATATATTTATATTCAGTGAAAAAAACTTTGTTAAAGGGACGTTATGGTTAAGTTGCGCTACTAAAAACCTATGAAATTCAGTGAAAAAACTTTGTTAAAGGGACGTTATGGTTCCAAGTAAAACCGAAAAACCCTTGAAATTTGCCAGTTATGGTAAGCTAAGCAACCATAACTCGCGCCACCACCGTGCACTGCTAAGACTAACACCCAGGATATCAAAGATGACATCACAAATGTCATTGATGATATCACTGATGACATCACATGTCTGGCTCACTATTTTTTCTTTTGCTGACATATCTAGGCCACATGGTTTTCTTCAGTAACAGTCAGAAACTAAGAATTTTATTTCATTTGTAGACGTATCCTTCTAGTAGGTTCTTAGAGTAATTCTCTTAGAGTACAGTCACATCATATGAAAGATATACATATGGGAAAACACAAGCTTGAAAGACAGCAATCCTTTTTGTGCATAAAGATAATCACTAGACGTATGAGCACTTTCTGATAGTTCTGTTGTTTTTTTTATGGCTGTACTTTCCCTGTATATGGTCATATTTGTATACATTGTACTCAGACTACTTTCCTTAGGATCCAATCACATCAAGTGATACATATACATAGGGTAAATAGCAGCTTTGAAACAGAGCAATCATTTATTTGCATGAAACTAATCAGTTAAGTTATGAATTGTTTCTGCTACTACTTGTGCTTTTTTGCTAACTTCACTTTCCCTGTATATACCCATATTAGTATGTGTTCTTGTGTCTTTGTGTTTTGTCTATAGTAATGCAATTATGTAATGCATGGGTTTTATTAGCTACTTATTACATATTTCACAGTACACAAAAATATATTAAGAAAACAATTATCATTTCATTATTCAACATATTAACATTACGAATATCATACCTTCATCTTGTACGCTGCACACAATGTTATGTTTCTGTATGAGTAGCTTAGTATACTAGATAGAACCCCATAATAGGATGCTATTTATATCAATGCATCGTTCAATGCACTTATTAGGGTATATTTCTTGCAATGATTCTTGACACTTTTTTCGCAACATAATAAAAATCCCTTCTACACATATTTCATGAGAAGTACATACACATGTGATGTCATCAGTGATGTCATCAATGACATTTGTGATGTCATCTTTGATATCCTAGTCTTAGCAGTGCATGGTGGTGGCGCGAGTTATGGTTGCTTAGCTTACCATAACTGGCGAATTTCAAGGGTTTTTCGGTTTTACTTGGAACCATAACGTCCCTTTAACAAAGTTTTTTCACTGAATTTCATAGGTTTTTAGTAGCGCAACTTAACCATAACGTCCCTTTAACAAAGTTTTTTTCACTGAATTTCATAGGTTTTTAGTAGCGCAACTTAACCATAACGTCCCTTTAACAAAGTTTTTTCACTGAATTTCATAGTTTTTTAGTAGCACAACTTAACAATAATGACTTTGACTTTATATACATGTCATATGGAACTGACTAGATCTCTTCTTATGAACTTGATGTCCGCGAACTTATTTAATGTTCACGGACATGTTCGGAGAACAGTACCACCACCTAAAAACTCTGGGGAGGTATATGTAATAGTTATATCATAACATAGGAACATTTAACAAATTCACAAAGCAGCACACATACAAAGTATATGTAGTAATACTCAAAAAATGTTACCCATATATGTAACACACTAACCATTCATGTAAATACAATGGCCCTCATTACGACCCTGGCGGAAATCGAAAAACGATGGCGGAAATGCAATACCGCCATCGAATAGCGCTCGGTGCGATTATGACCCGTCACCGTAAAGTACGATGCCATTAGCGACACCGTAGTGAACGCCAACGCTAACTGCACCAAGTACGCGCACGCGCGCCATGCGATTACCACCATGGCGCAACGGTACGCAAATTCTGACCCTAGCGGACATTTACCTAACGCCATCAAGCATGGCGGAAAGTACCATTCCGCCATGGTGAGAAGTACGGCATCGCGAACCAACCGTAAAAGGCCCTACTGAGTGCCTGTACACCACTCCCTGGCCACATTGCACAACTCCTCGTAGGTGCAATGAAGTCACACAATGCAACCAGTGAATTGTACAAGTCACCCATGCATGCCAACGAACAAATGAATGTAGGGGCTCCAAGTGCCTTGTGAGTGGCCATCCATATTTGCCATGGCACCATTGCCATACTGATGCAGCACAGGCATGTGAAGGTTCAAGTACAGCAACATGAACTGAAATATGAGACAAACAAAAACAGGCCCCCCATCGCTTGACACCAGTGTAAGGCAACATTCAAAGCAGTATCCAGAGTGAGACTGCACCAGCCCTGTACTCCTGCCAGTAAACAAACCAACCATCAGCATAAGCATGTACCACACAAGTTGGCAGAGTGACTGAGCAGCCAGGCTCATCTCAAGAGGGGCCAATGGGAGCTGCAGGGCACAGATGGCACGAATACAGAAGCTATTCCAATGGACATGACCTCAGTCTCCCTCCAAGAAACGCACGCAAACACAGGCACCTGTGACCAGCCATATTCTGATAATCACATCATTCCACCAATCCACCTGGCTGACCGGCATCTGTTACACAAAAGCTAATCCCCCGCCCCTGAGCATGACATCATTAAAACAGACATAATGGCAGCCCCTATCCCTGACCTCACTGGGCTTCGTAGGCAAACGCGCCCAGTACAGTACCACGCAACTATACTCAGAAGCCGGAACCCAATGCAGATCTTCTCACAATACATCGCCCCACAAATAGGAATATGCTACATTACTTGCAAAGAAGAACGCTACACGGTTAATATCAGAATAGAAATGTAATGCACAACAAAATCACCAAGCCCATACAGCTATTAGCTCATGAACTCCAAAATATATTTCATTATTGTGGGCTGCATCCGCAATAAATGACCAGCTTCTTCTTGTGTGACGCCCTGTTCCTTCATGATACAAAGGGGCTACATTCACGTTCAAAAAGGCAACATGGAAGCGCCTAGAACCGCAGGGCCGTCCCATTAGGTAGGCACTAGTCCAGCTGAAAGGTCGATATGTTGCTCCTAGCCACTAGTACTGCGTAAGGGCATGTGGCCCATTGGCGATCGTCCCATAAGATCGTAATGGTGCTCCACTGATTAACACGAAGCAGCAGGTGTCGGGAGTAAAAGCCATCTGCAGGAGTGGCATACAGATGGCAGCGGCAAAAGGGGAGGAGATACCTGTCACCCAAATGAAATGAAAAAGAATAGTATGGGCATCAGAACTTCATTTGTATTACTCACTTCAATGATCACACTAAATCTACAGCCATATGCATGCTAGCCCACTCAAAAGGATTATTCCCACCCAAAAATCACTTGCGAATCATAACTATATAAATCGAGGTGAAAACACTATTACAAACGAGTATTCGTGTGCATGCGTCTGTTAAAACAGAATCCATTAGATGGGATTAGTAACGTGCATAGACACAAGTGTTTGAAGGCGCGTCGAGACAGGGAGGGTTCAACAAGGGCAGATAGACGATGGTCCCACTATGGCAGCCCTGCATCACATAGCGCAGGGGAAGTGGATAGATTCCAAAAAGCCATGTACATGGCAAACTCTCTATTAAATCATCTGTCCATGCATCCATACATCATTCCCTCATCCCGGTATGAAAACGCCTGATTATTTACTCACATAACATGTGAAATTTCCATTGAGTCTGTGCGTAATGCAGTCTGCAAAATCCACTGTGCTCCAGCCCGGAATTCCAGTGTTGTGAAGTAACATGTATTTGGGAACGTCCGGCCTTATCGTCCACTACGCTATTGCGCATCCCATACTATTCATATCAATCATTGCATTCTTGCCATGGCCCCTGTCCGAAGGACATTAAACAATAGAACGTTATATTTGCAGTCAGACCTGTGGGCGTCTCCTCGCCGCTAGCTGAAAACCGAAAGCGCTGTCCTTCGAATTCCTCATTTGCAACATCACGTCGAAAACGCATCTGTGACCGCTTGAAATCACAAATCCATCCATGTAGTGCGGCAGTGTGTGAAAATGGCAACTGGCTTCACTCACAAATGGGACGCCCCGCCCGTCGGTGAACCTCGGTACAGTGCTGCATGAGGGTCCACCGTTAATCGAGTACTACATTCCACTGACCCTTCACAAGTTTGTTCGCGACTGCAAAGATAGTATGTGAAACAATGGGACCATAGCAGAATGAACATATGAACCAATATTTCACTGCCATCAGGATTAAATACATGATTGTAATAGCAAGATGCCATGCGTCAAATTGCAGCGTTGTGTGCGGGACGTGCTCGCCCAAAGGGGATTGCAGCTTGCACAGGTGGAATGAATCACCACAGGTGGAGGCTATACTGCCTGAAAACACATAAATTGCACACCCAACCCCCTCCCACAACCACACCCACTCCAAAATGCTACCGGCAGGACTAGCGATGTTGGCCCTGGGGGACCTGATAGCACTGCAAGTACTCCAACTTCAAGAAGAAGACGAACACCAACTACTACAACAACCGGCCGCACAGAGGAGAAGCAGGAGGAGGAGGAGGGCAAGGCAGGGCCAGCAAGGCCCACCAGCACAGCCACTACCACCACGCAGGCAGCCCGCAATCCCACGCCTCCGAGCTCATCCGTTCAACCTCACTGATGAGCAGATCCACACCCTCTACCGTTTGGACCGGGACACCATAACCGCCATTGTGGACATGACACATGCTGACCTTGTCAGCATGATAGATAGCCCAACCGCCATCCCACCCCTACTGAAGGTGGTGTCTGTACTCCACTTCCTGGCCACAGGCACCTACCAGCACACAGTCGGACAGTTGCATGGCATTTCACAGCCACTGTTGTCACGGACACTATTGCAAGTGCTCGATGCCCTCCTGAAGCACGCAGACGACTACATCTCTCTACCACGCTCGGAGCAGGAAATTACGAACACAAAAGTGGGATTCCATGCACTTGCCGGCATACCGGGTTGCATTGGTGCCATCGACTGCACCCATGTGGAATTGGTTGTCCCACATGCCATGGAGGCCCAGTACCGCAACCGAAAACAATATCATTCTCTTAATGTACAAATGGTGTGTGACTCCAACAGGATCATTACACATTGTTGTGCCCGATTTCCTGGATCAACCCATGATTCTATGGTGGGGTGCCTGTTGAAGTCCCCTCCTGTGTGCTGCCACTTGATTTGTGCTGCTGCCGTGTCTTGATCCGTGCAGCTGAGGTGGAGGGTCTTTGGCCGTTGGTCTTGGCCCTCTTTGCAGGTGTGCTGGTAGGGGTGTCCTGGAGCTCGTCGTTTGAATCGGACCCTGTGGTGGAGTAAAGGAGGGCGAGCGTTATTAATGGGTCTGTGGAAATTGGAATGGCAATGTATCACATGCATTGGGGTGGTACCTGAGGGTGATTTGGGTCAGGGCCTTGGAGGTGGTTTCATTTTTGTGTGGATTGAGGATGCAGTTGTTTTGCAGCCTGCAGTTAGGGTGTGCATGCTGCACGTGTAGAGGGTGTTTTTAGGATTTTTAATTATTTATGTATTTATTGTGACTTTTAAAGTGCGCTATCAGGCCAATGTATGTGGACGTTCTCCTGGACATGTGTTTCTGTTGCACTATGTGGACATATGGTACTTCACATGATTGGACATTGTGGATTTAGCATTGTTTTATTTGGCCCACCTACCTGATTCTTCGGATGTCTGCACTCTTTTCTCCATCCCTCCGACTCACTCTATACTCTCCATTCCAATGGTGGAGGCACAGATTTCTTCCCAGGGGGTCAACTTGATGGGTGATTCCGATCCTCCCCCGGTAGCTGTGGCAATGTTACGGTTGGCGGATAGTATGCTCCGTACGCGTATCCGCAAGTCGTCCCATCGCTTTCTGCATTGCTGTGGGTTGCGGGGTGCGGTCCCCACCGCACTTACCCGCTGTGCCACCAGGGCCCATATGGCCTTCTTGTTCGCAAGTGCCGTCCTGGTCATTTGTGTCGAGAAGACGACGGCAGCATTCTCCTGGAGGGTCTCTGTGAGCACGGTGAGTTCCTCACGGGAGAAGTGGACCTGCCGCTTGCGGTCGCACGCTTTTTTCGCTACTTTTCCCATTTTTATTGTTTTCACTAGGGTGGATGACGGGTTGGGATGTGTCTCAGGGTAGTATTTTTAATGGTTGTGTGGGAATTCTGATTTTATAGGTGTACGGCGTGCTGTTTCCCGTTCCGGGACCATGTTTTTACTTCCGTTTCCGTATATTTACGGTCACCGTATTTTACGATTGCCGCTCATTACGGTGACCGCTATGATGGGTGGCGGAATTGCACCTAGGGCGCCGTACGACGGCGGTGAGGGGCGTTTTGGGGACATTTCCGCCATCGCGGACTTTGCACTTCCGCCATGGCGTAGTGCTCGTGCCCGATGGGTCAGAATTAGCCGCACTTTACTCCGTCGTGCAATGGCGGAAACGCTATTTACGCTATGGCGGTCAGGTCAGTTACTTTCCGCCAGGGTCGTAATGAGGGCCAATATGTTTTAACAAGGAATATACCAAAAGAAGATAAAGTGGCTTCCACCATAATTACCTCACAGACGCTCCACAACCAACAACAAGACCAGACGTATACACTACTGATTACATATCTCACCAGACATAGTAAGTGCACTTCTTTTTACTCATATATTTATAAACTTTCTATATTAGAAAAAAAAACATATTACTTTTTTGTTTTCTCTCAGAAATGTGTACTACTCTCGACTGGCTAGAGGAGCATTTCCCACGAGAGGAAATGTTAGAAAATAGTCCACCTAATGGTACACACTTTACTATATAAACCAATTAATAAATATTATTTTGTATACATTTAACATATACATTTTTTTTCATTACAGACCATACAAAAATTCCAAGCATCTCACAACAACAATCAGAGGATATCACTCTACAGCAGATTCATCAAAAAATGGACGACCTTATGCAAAATTTTATGGATTTGAAAAACTGTGTGGAAAATTATGTGAAACCCCCAACAGCACACCATTGTCCAACCTGCACTTGTCCCCCCTCACCCTATCCCACGCAGTTAACCCCAAACCCTGTCTATGGACCAAAGCGTTTCGATGACATTTCCTTCCATTCTTCACCTGATCCCAGTTATCTAGAAATCCCTAATTCTCCTGTTTTTGTTTCCGTTTCTGCCCCACCTTCCCAGTCATAATTGTATATATATATGAAATAAAGTTACTTTTCTTATATTGTGTTGTAATTACTTTCAGTTCCTTGTAATAAAACCAATTTAGGTGTCCACAGACACCGCGGTTGTTCGGAAATGTTCGTAAAGAAACGAAAATGTAACTGTCCTGAGGACACTACATCTGTCCTTAATGTTCTCATGCAAGTTGAAAATGTTCTAAGAACACTCGTAGTGTCCTGAAATGTTCGTAAAGAAACAAAAATTAAAGTGTTCTAAACAACACTATATCTGTCCGTAATGTTCGCTATCAACTTAAAACTGTCCTAAGAACACAATTGCTGTCCTGAAATGTTCCTAAATACACGAAAATGATGTGTCCTGAACAACAGTACAACTGTTCGTAGTGTTCGCTACCCAATTGAAAGTGTTCTAAGAACACAATTGGTGTCCTGAAATGTTCCTACATAAACTAAATTACACGTGTCCTGAAGAACACTATATCTGTCCTTACTGTTCGCTACCAAGTTTAAACTGTTCTAAGAACACACGCGGTGTCCTGAAATATTCGTTTCACGTGTGACGCACTTCTAATTACTTCAGAACCCGAACAGTGTCCGTAGGACATCAATGCGCATGCGCTAACCAATCTCCGTGCACTTGGTGTCCTGCAGACAGGTGCTTCCTTCGCAGACTAGTTCGCAAACAGATCATATGACCACGCCCACGCTCATCGTGTGTCCTGAAATGCGGACACTGTCCGTGTCCCCGAACAATTTAAAAGTACATTTTCAGTTAATCCATAATATTTTTCAATAAAATCTCACCATGCCACAAGTCCCACATAGCAATCTTGACTTTCTATATACCTTTTGAAACTTTCCGATCCTTTTTTTGTGTTCGATCTGTCTGCGCACAGTGCGCATGTCCACGGACCGCGCGCAAGCACCCCTATAAAAGACCACGCCCAAGAGCTTATTCGCATTGTGTTTCTGGCTATTCTTCAGAACACAGTGATTTTTGCTGCCACCTGCAGACTACACCATCATCGACATGGCATCCTTGGCTGCTGAACTGCCACTTGCTGCTGCACCTGCTTCAGCACCACCACAACCCCCACCACCACCACCTCCCCAAGGGCCTGAAGAGGGGAACAGGAGTGAGGATGTGGAGGAGGAAGAAGAGGATGATGAGAATGAGGTAGAGGAAATCCCTACTACCCGCACTAGGCGTGAGTCTTGGGTGTGGCGGTTATTTACCATTCATGGGAATGGTCCTAAGGCTCGTGCGACCCATGTTACCTGCAATGAGTGCAAAATGATACTCAGTCGCGGGAAGCACGGTAACTACAGCTTTGGGACCACTACTATGAAGCGACACCTGAGGTCATTTCACTCTGGGGCTATTCGCAGGGTTGTGCTAGTCTATAAACTGTACTATGCTAAAAGTCCTGCTTTAGCACTAGCAAAGTTAAATAACATCCTTCTACATGGTACAGCAAAAGACCTACTTGAAGAAATTCACTATATCCAGAAAAAATATTTTGGAAGTGAAAGCCATTTACAGAATGAAATAGCTTTAAACCAATTAAGCAACAATTCTACACATGGCAACCTTTTGCTAAACACATACAAAAAAGAAATACTAAAATTTAAAAGTACATCAGCTGAAGTACCAAACCATGTATGTATATGTTGCCGTAGAACTTTTTATAAAAGTAACACAAAAACTGTGGACCTATCATACAAAATAGAAGACAATGAAGATTCTAAATGGTTTGAATTAGCTCTCTACCTTCTAGCAGAAAACAAATATGAAATAACTGAGCCCTTAATACTTTGCAGTTATTGCACCACAAAACCTGACAACAACCAAACTCCTTCACGTTCTATCACAAATAATTTGGAATTATACCCAGTACCAAAACCTCTACAACAACTTAATTTATATGAGAGCATCATAATTCAAACAGTACACCCATTTCAAGCAATAATATGCCTTCAACCAAAAACAGCAAAATTACCTCCCTCTGAATTGGTAAAAGGCATTAGTGGAAAAGTAGTTTATTTACCATTAAATCTAAAAGAAAATGTGCATACTCTAGGAGTGCAACGTCCAATGCACCAATCTTTAATTATATTAGTAATTGGAGTACCTACAAAAGACAAAAAAATATGGCAACAGCTGGTAGATTTATATAAAGTTAGACAAGCCTTCCAATATCTTAAAGAGAATAATGAATATTACAAAGAAATTAATATTGAAGAAAACTTGAAAGATACAACTGAAATAATTCAAGAAACACAAGAAGCTGGTCAATTTGAGCTACTAGATCCTGCTACAATATCAAATACTTTAGACCAGTATACAATTCATCCTTTGCACTGTAATGACACCGTACAAGATGTACTGGAAACTTACCAAATGCGTCAAACAAAAGGATCGCCAATCAGTATATGGGAAAAAAGTATAGAAGCACGTGCTTTTCCTCTACTCTTTCCAACTGGCAAAGGAGGAAGATATGATGATAGACCTATTCAAATATCAGCTTCAGAATACCGCTCATTACGGATGTATTCTGAAGATCCCAGATTTAGACAAAATGTGGAATACATATTCCACCTACTCTTTGAAAGTGAACTAGCAACTTTATGTTACGGAGTGGCACACATATTAAAATCAGGATCACACTTTCAAAATATGACAGCTACACAATTATTAGAGAAAGTGCAACAAAAGGATGAGATTTTACAATCAAATATTACAAATCTATTAGCAAATATGCGTGGTACTAAAGAGTACTGGTTTCGACGTCATGGAGATGTACGTTGTATGATCAGAAACCTTGGCCCACCCACCTGGTTTGTTACATTAAGTTGTGCAGAATATGCATGGGAAGATTTACATGATTTCCTACGCATATCAAATAAAAACAAAACAAACATAGATATTCTAACACCTGCAGAACTTTGTTCTTTGGATCCTGTTAATGTTTCAAGATATTTTCACCATCACTTCATTGCTATGCTACATTTTATTTGTAATAAAACTGTTCCTCCCCTTGGAGAAGTGCAACACTTCTTTTGGAGAAAAGAATACCAAGCCAGAGGAGCACCACATATCCACATGCTTTTATGGATTAAAGATGCTCCTAAATTTGGTCAAGACAGTGATGCCACTGTTTTACAGTTTATTGAAAAATATGTCACTTGTCAAATTCCATCAGAAGCCACAAATAGTGATCTTTGTGCACAAATTTTACAATTTCAAAGACACAAATGTGGAAAATATTGTCGTCGCAAATACAAAAACAAAGGCAAATAATACACCATATTCCGATTTGGTTTCCCTAGACCAGTTACAAATACAGGTCAAGTAAACAACCTCATGTCTTCAGTTAGACATACTGTTAAAGGAAATTCACCTACAAATACATATTACATAAAAAGAAAAGAAGATGAAAAATATATCAATTTTTATAATGCAATCATTTCCCACTTATGGAATGCAAACATAGATGTGCAGTACATTGCAGACAATTCTACTGCAGTTGCACGATATCTCACAGCATACTTAACTAAAGCAGAAAAGAAAGAGCTCCAAGACCTCTGGAATGACCTGTCATCAGATAAAACAGTATCTCAGAAATTATACAGCTTGGGCATAAAATTGCTCACCCATAGAGAATGTGGATCTTATGAAGCAGCTGATCGTTTAACTGGTACCTAATTGTATGGTAAATCTGAAAATATAGTATGGCTAAGTCTTGGTCCAGCTAAATCTAGAAAAAGAGTTCTAAAATCATATGAAGATATAGAAACAATAGCCAAACATGATCCCAACAGCCAAGACATTTTAAGAAACAATTTATTGGACACATACTACCCAAACAGAAGTAATACTTTGGAAAACACGTGTCTATACCAAATAGCCCAAAACTACACATACAAAAATAATATGAAACCCGATGAAAAAAAAGGTAAATATAGAGTGACAGACTGTGAAGGCAGCTTAGTTAAACTCACTAAACCAAATTTAATTAATCATATCAAATTGTCATTGAAGACTCCTCAACATAAAGAAGTATATTACATGTCCCTGCTGCAACTCTTCAAACCATGGAGAAAAGAAGAACAATTACTAGATAACTATGACTCATATGAGGATGCTTTCAAAGCAAATGAAAGCACTATAACTGATGTCAACTTTACACAGTACAAACCAATGTTGCACAATGAACAGCAACATGAAGAAGAACTCCAAGCTCAACTAGATAAGGATACTCCTGACAGTAGTCAACCTTCTGTAACAGGAAGCCAAGAACCACTGGGAGAACCACTAATAAAAAATGAGGCAGAATTAGCTATGATAGAAGTAGAAAACACCATGTGTCAGTATGAAGATAAGGAAGACTTAACTATAATACAATCAAAACTAAACAATGAGCAAAGTAGCATTTTTCAAGAAGTAACAAAACAAATTGCACATGGTGTAAAACATGAAAATAAAGAATGTTCCTGCCATAATTATAAACCTATACTACTGTACGTCAGTGGTGAAGCTGGTTCTGGCAAAACATTCCTAATCAAAATCATTAGTAAGTTCCTTCAACAATTGACAAACAACAAACTGTCAGCTGTTGTCACTGCCCCACAGGTTTAGCTGCCTACAACATAGGTGGTGTTACATTACACCGATTACTACTATTACCAGTAGAACACCAGAACAAATTAGACTATTACAAACTTTCTGCAGAAGCTGCAATGGAATTACGCAGAGAATTGAAACAAATGAAAATGCTACTAATAGATGAAGTGAGCATGGTCTCCAACCTGATGTTAGCTTTGATTCACCTCAGATTACAAGAAGTACTCAAAACAGACTATGAAGAGCTCTTTGCAGGAAAACACATTATTGTTTTTGGAGATCTGCTTCAATTAACACCAGTAAAAGGTGAACCTATATTTAAAACGTTAGGGCACAAACTCTGCCGTAAAACTGTTGGCAGCATTGGAAATGTCAACCTTTGGCAACATTTCCAATACAGAGAATTAACAGAAAACATGCGCCAATCTGCAGATCTCACTTATGCCAACATTTTAAAAAGTTTGAGAGTTGGTATACTTTCTAAAGAAGCAGAAGCAACATTGAAAACCCGGCACATTAATGCACTTTATGGCGATAATGCATGTGCTACAGATGTTATGGAACAATTAGCCCACAAAAATGTCAATTGTATGGCCTTAATGCCAACTCTTGCAAGCTGTTTCAAATTCAATGAAATCATGCTAAGTAAAGAAATGCAACCAATAATGGAAATTAGCGCCACAGACAAACTAGATGTACATGGTATGACACTACCCATGTGTGACCAAGCCACAACAAGACTAAATAATTTAGAAAAATCAATCTCAAACACAGCAGGCTTAGAAAAGATGTTAAAATTATCCTTAAATTGCAGAGTAATGCTTCAACGTAATCTTGACATGGACCAAGGACTAGTTAATGGAGCACTGGGTACTGTTGTTGGCTTTCAAACATACCCACGTGACAACAAAATTCAGTTTGTCAATATACTCTTTGACAAACTTTCAGAAGTAAAACGGATAGGACGCTCAACAGCTAGATTCCTTCTCTTCAAAGATATGTATGTACGCAGAGAACAATTTTCTCTAACTCTTGCATACGCAGTCACAATTCATAAATCACAAGGTCTTACCCTAGACAAAGCAATGATAGATATTGGTAACACAGTCTTTAAAGAAGGCATGAGCTACGTAGCACTATCACGCTTACGTACACTTGACGGTCTATTTCTAATCAACTTTGATGCAAGTAAAGTAAACGCTGATATTCCTTGCATTTTAGAATATAATAGAATTCTCTCACTATACACTCCCCATCTAAACACATATTCTGTTCCACAAAAACTAAAACGTTATAAAAGAAAACTAAATCAAATTGAAATGCAACAGGACGTCACTGGAAATCCTCCAAAGAGAGTAAAAGAAACTAATACTCCATCAAGTACCACAAACAAAAAAGAATCAATTAGAGAAAGTAAACCAGGTACTTCTTTAAAGAAGGAAGACAAACTCCAAAAAAAGCAGTTAGACACAGAACTACCTGGACCATTTAAATTCTCAAATATAGTTGGTGTAAGTTGCTATGCAAGTGTAGCAATGACTATTCTATTTCAATTACCACCAATTGTTGACAACATTTACTCACACAGTACAAACCCATTGTGTTTGCAAATGTTAGTACTTCACAGAAATGCAGCAAACAATCCTGACAACACATATAGTGTTTTTGGAATAAGACGACAATTGGACTACTGTGCTGGAATGGTGAAATTCACTATAAACTCACAGGACGATCCACAAGAATTTCTAATGTACTTACTACAAGTACTGGAAAACAAAAACATACCTATAAATGAAATCTTTCAGATTTCACACATGTGGAAACATACATGCACTCTCTGCAACAATGTGACACAATAAGAAATCCCCAATGAACGCTTCATATATATATCAATACCAAATTGTGAATCCATTCCATTTCAGCAACTTGTACAAAATGCAAACCATGGTAGATTATGCTCTACCTGCAATTCAGATATTCGCTCCACGTTAGTAATACAAACACATAGTAAATACGTAATACTAATGCTTCTACGTTACAATGCAGATGGTACCAAAAACAATTGCAAGCTGACTGGATTCACACATGGTCAAATATCACTTGGTAAGAAAACCTTCACAACAATAGGTATAATCTACCACGCAGGAGCCACAACCAATTCAGGGCACTACACTGCATACATAAAAAAGAAATGTGGATGGTTTCAATGTAATGATAGTACCATTACTCTAAAGCAGAGATTACCAGCAAATCTTACAAACGCTTATTTGATGTTCTTAAAACCAAAATTTGATAAATAAACTGTATTTAAACCTTTAAGTAAATTTGTGTTACAAAAATATAAACTGTTAGAATACTCCAAAACCTATTTAACTGCTTAAAGATTCTACAACAACTAATCAGATAAATGAACACCAATTGGTATCTATCTGTCCCAAAATTTAACAATATCCAAATAGGTAAATGAAAACCACTACAATATATTAAATAAATAGACAGTTAGAATACGCCAATTGGTATCTAACTGCTCCAAAATTTTATAATATCAAAACAAATGAAGAATCTGTTACTGTTCCAAAAGAAATACAACAAAGCAAAGTATAAAGCATTAGCCAGAAACAACAAGTGAACACTGAAAACAAACAAACAAATAAACTGTAGCATAACAGAAAAAGGTTTTTTTTTAAATCCAACATGGATTTTCTTTTCTCCCACAGACCCAATGATTTTAGCAACAAATACCGAAACTGAGCAAATTGCACAGTATTCTGATTTTTACTCTACTAAATATGAGGGTCGAAAAAAAATAAAAGTATATTGCTTATACAATGTAATAAGTCATTACAAAATACTAATACTAACATGCTATTTTCTTTTATCACAGAAATGAAGAAAAAAAGCATGGACTCCCATTACTAGACCAAACAGTAAGTATACAATAATAAGGACCACCATAGCAGCACATCACATCCATAGTATCTAATACCTTTGTTCCTTATACATTTGTTTTTCACCCAAAGTTATAAACAAATATGAATGTGATATGCTGCGGTGGTTGTTGCCAGGGCATAGAGTCTTGGTGCATGGCCAAATGGCCATGCACCCAAGACTCTATGCCCTGGCAACAACCACCGCAGCATATCACATCCATAGAGTCAAACATTTCAACTATGATCTATGGGAAACTTTTAATGTCCGCGAACAATGTGAGTGTTCTTAGAACACTTTGAGCTTGCCAGCGAACAATACGGACACCTTTTTCAGGACACCCCCTACGAACATTTCAGAACAACGCGATAGTTCTTAGAACACTTTCAACTTAACAACGAACAATACGGACACCGTCCTAAGGACACCCCCTACGAACATTCCAGGACACCGGGAGTGTTCTCAAAAACATCTTCAGGACACCCCCATCTTGTTTATTTGTGAACAATTCAGGACACCGCGAGTGTTCTTAGGACACATTCAACTTGACAGAGAACAATACGGACAGCGTCCTCAGGACACCCCCTACGAACATTCCAGGACACCGGGAGTGTTCTTAGAAGCGCCTTCAGAACACCACCATCTTGTTTATTTGCGAACATTTCAGGACACCGCGAGTGTTCTTAGGACACATTCAACTTGACAAAGAACAATACGGACAGCGTCCTCAGGACACCCCCTACGAACACTCCCCGGAAACCGCGAGTGTTCTTAGAAGCTTCTTCAGAACACCCCCATTTTGTTTATTTGCAAACATTTCAGGACACCGTGAGTGTTCTTAGGACAGACTCAACTTGACAGAGAACAATACGGACAGCCTCCTCAGGACACCCCCTACGAACACTCCCCGGACACCGCAAGTGTTCTTAGAAGCGTCTTCATAACACCCCCATTTTGTTTATTTGCAAACATTTCAGGACACCGCGCGTGTTCTTAGAACACATTCTACTTGACAGAGAACAATACGGACAGCGTCCTCAGGACACCACCTACGAACACTCCCCGGACACCGCGAGTGTTCTTGGAACAGTTTCACTTTGCTTGCGAACAAAACGGACACATTTTGACTCCTTTGAACACCCCCTAGTCAGTTTATTTAGAAAATTTCAGAACACCCGTGATGTCCGCAAACAAATCGAACACAAAAAGAACATCTAACACATAAAAAACACAACTTTCATCCTATCTCACACACTCCCAACCTCCCCAAACACTCCTACACACCAACAAACTCTACAAAATACACATTTTGAACAAAGTTTCACCGCGCTGTCCGGGACGTCCGCGAATCCAATATGGCGGGCGCTACCAAAAAATCTGACGCGCTTCACGCTCCACGCCGTCCAATCAGCGAACACTTTGCATGTCTGCGAACATCACGCAAGACAATTGGCCAATCAGGACACTTTCCGCGGAAGCGAACAGGGACGTGTATCCGCAAACCGAACACAGATATCACTAATTTTTTTTTACCTACTTTTTGGTCATTTTAAAAAAAAACTACTGGACAAATTTTCACCAAATTTGCAAAAGCACGCTTTCGGGACCAAGCCGCTGCTCCTGGTCCAAATTTGGTGGAAATCCGTCCAGCGGTTTGGGCTGTAGACGCGAGCAAAATCTTTGTCCCATTCACTCTATGGAGAGTGACTATAATGTATACAAATATGAGCATATAGAGGGAAGGTAGAGTAATAAAAATAAAACTATGACAAAGTGCTGATACCATAATGATTATCTTCATGCACAGAAAGGATTTCTCTCTTTCAAGCCTGTATCTTCCGCTACGTACATGTTTCATATATGATGTGACAGGAACCCAAGTCTACAAATATAGTACCTTTTCAATTTTTACTTCCTGACTTTTACTGTAGAAAACTATGTGGCTTCGATATGTCACTAAAGGATAAAAAGGGAGAGCCAGCCATGTGATGTCATCAGTTATGTCATCAATGACATTTGTGATGTCATCTTTGATGTCCTGGGTGTTAGTGTTAGCAGTGCACGGTGGCGCAAGTTATGGTTACCATAACTGGCGAATTTCAAGGGTTTTTCGGTTTTACTTGGAACCATAACGTCCCTTTAACAAAGTTTTTTCACTGAATTTCATAGGTTTTTAGTAACACAACTTAACCATAATATCCCTGACATGTAACATAGAACATACTAACCCCCTCGTAGTGATTTTCATGTCCGCAGACTACCGCCATGTCCGCGGACACATCGAATATCTGAGCGTGGTGAATGTAAATTTAAATAGTGTGCCCCATTTCCCCTTTGAAGTTGGCTCTAAAAAGAGCCGTTTTTTTTTTTTTTACATATGCTTGACAGACACCTGTTATTTTATATTTTTTTTCTTGTTTTTTTTCTTACTTTACTCCTAAAATCTTCACATAACCTTCTCCAAAGCAACCCTTACATTCCAAAATAAAAAGGCATTTCCGGTTAAAATTAACAGCATTACTGGCATCAATATTCTCATTGTTACAGAAGAACATACCAGCTCTAAGCATGAAGGCACACATGCCTCGGTTGATGACACACCTAGCAATGTTTTGCTGAGGACAAAAAACTGAACTATTGTCCCATATTGCCCTAGGTAGTAATCCAGAAAAAATTACTTTCGCATTTGGAAGGATCTTCACTACGGCTTGAACCAAGCGTTCCAAATCAGCCAACAAAGTAGGGGCACTGACGTTGCCAAAATGGAAAGCACCATAGTGCAAAACTACCACATGCGGACTGTTCATCGTGGCCATATCCGCACAAACTTGTACAATTCCCTGTACATTGCAATCAGGCACAGTGCTCCACACCACCTCCACTCCTTTTACATCAAAGTTCTTTGCAACATGCCTGCATTCAGCGTACTGCTGTAAACCATGCACAAACATATTTCCGAGCACCAACACCCTGACTTTCTCCACTTCTGCCATCTTCACCACACACAGTCTCTTTCAACACAAATCCACAACCTCGACATCTGATTGGCTGATCCGTACAGTCTTCTTTCCATGTTGGATTTCCTGGAAAAACCCGGATTTACCATACCCTGTCCACGAACAGCCGCGGTGTCCGCGGACGGAGTCCACTTTACTCTCTGTACCATTCCCTCATTGCATACAGCTAAGCAATCACACAATACGAATAACGTCCTCAGAACACCCCCATTTTGTGAATTTTCCAACATTTCAGGACAATTATCATTTCATTATTCTACATATTAACATTACAAATATTACACTTTTATCTTGTACTCTGCACACAATGCTATCTTTCTCCATTAGCAGCTCAGTATACTACATAGAATCCCATAATACAATGCTATTTATTGATATAAATGCATCGTTCAAAGCACTAATAACGGTATGATATTTATTGCAATATCCTTGACACTTTTTTCGGAACATTATAATGAAAATCCCTAGTACACAAATTCCATGAAAAGTACATACACATGTGATGTCATCAGTGATTTCATCAATGACATTTGCGATGTCATCTTTGATGTCCTGGGTGTTAGTCTTAGCAGTGCATGGTGTTGGCGCGAGTTATTTTTCATTAGCTTACCATAACTTGCTATTTTCAGGGGTCTTTCGGCTGTACTTAGAACCATAACGTCCTTTAAACAAACTTTTTTTAATATCACGCAAACAATATACAAACATGGCGTGCAAAAACCAACTTCTACAGATGGCTTTACACAGAATGTTGCAAAGTAAGAATTTATGCTCGTTCACAGTGAAGGTCAGCTGCTTCATTTTTTTCTCGGGCCCCGGAGAGGCTCACAAAGCAGACTATAAGGTTGTATTGTGTTTTGACCTTGACAGACAGAGATTGTGATGAAAGACTTCTCTTGAAGGAGTGTTGCTAAAACGTAAGAGAAGATAAAGATGAAATTTCTGAAACAAAACCACTTTTACATATTATATCACTATGCGAAAGATCGTTGGCACACGCAGAGTCGTATTTTCGGACTGCACCACTCGTAGACAATGGAAATTGCAATTGTACTGTAAGTAACCCTTTACATTACTTTATACCAAATATAATTACAATAGCGTAGCATTAAAGACCGCTGAAGTTGAACTTGTTCGTTGAAAGTGGCATAATGTTTTCTACCGCGTACTATCACCGCCGAATTGATCCCATGTCATTTAGAGGGCTCTGAAAAAGGCAGACGACACAGAGTGGGTTAATAGAAATAATTTAACCGGTCTATAGGCGGTCAAGCGCTCTACTCGCTGTGCCACTTTACTGTAGCCTGTCAAGTGGCTCAGCGAGTACAGCGCTCGCTTTGACATCCATGCACAGCTTGCTAACGCAAGTTCGAATCCCGCCAAGCCCAAACTCAGCCTTTCATTCTTCCGTGGTCGATAAATGAGCACCACACACCGTGGTTAATAATAAGCACCGCTTAGATACCTCACAGTTCTTAGCGCTATATGAATGGGAAAATATTATTATTTTATTATTAACATACTCTGTTGCACTATATTCGATAGCAAATAGTTTCACGCCCTAATAAATAAAATGATGATTTTTAATGAAGATCGGCTGGTGAGACTAATTTATGTTTTTTAAAACAGGTACGTGGCCCCGTTTTGTCTATGTCACGATTTACAGACTCCAGCGGATGGGGTCTTCAACTGCAAGGTGCAAGTCCAAATATGCAACTTCATGACCCTCACCATTTTATGGGACAATCGCCAAGGACCAATATGCCCTTACGCAGTACTAGCGGCTACAAACAACATACCAACCAATACGGTGGTCTAATGGCTCGTTGTTGGAGCAACCTTCCGATTATCAGAGAGACCATTTACTGCTTTTATCATAAACTAACAGCCTATCTACTGCAAAGGAACAACGCGTGGCTCCAAATAAACTTTTGCTGATTGACAGCAGAGACAATAGCAAATCGCTGAATATTCACTAAACATTTAATGTGAAATAAATGTACTTTACCAAATGTACAATCCTGCTGTTTACTTTTAAACCACAGTTTCATATTCCGAATTGTGGCGCACTGAGTTGTAACCTGATCTAACACTCTCTGTACCGCAAAGGAACATCGCGTGTCTCAACATGAACTTTTGCGGATCGACAACAAAGACAAATGTAAATTGCTGAATATTCTCTAAACATTTGATGTCAAATAAATGTACTTTACAACATTTACAATCTTGCTCTTTGCTTTTAAATCACAGTTTCATATTCTGAATTGTGGCGCGCTGTGTTGTGACATAATGTGTGTTGTCTTCCGGGTTCTGTGTAAAGTCGCGTAGTACTGCAGACGACTGGGCGCGTTTCATTACGCACCCTGTAACGTCACGGAGAGAGGCGGGGAATATGAATGCTTTCATAATATCAGGCTTAGTGGCGGGACATATGATTTAGTGTCGCAAAAGCAAGTCAGCCAGGTCAATAGCGCCAGTCATAGGATTATCACATAATGTCGACGCACACCAGCCGGATTTATCGTTTCTTTAGTGGACAAAAAGTCGGTTGACGCCCCTAGGAAATTGTACTATTAGCGGACAAAAGGAGTGCTCTTAAAACTCTTTCACCCTGACAACGAACAATGCAAACAACGTTCTCAGAACACCCCCATTTTGTGGAATTGCAACCTTTTCGGGACACTGCGAGTGTTCTTAGAACACACTCAACTAGACAGATTACAATACAGACAGCGTCCTGAGGACACCCCCAGTTTGTGTATTTACGAACAATTAAGTACACCGTGAGTGTTCATAGCTCATTTTACCTTCCTTGCGAACAAAAATGACACATACTCCGTCCTCTAAACACCCCACCATTTAGTTTATTTACAAAATGTCAGAACAGCCGTGTTCTCCGCGGACAAATCGAACGCAACAAAAACGTCTAGCACATAAAAAAACAAAACATTGAACCTATTTCATACTCCCCCACCCTCCCCAAACACTCTTACACACCAACACACGGCACTAAATACAATTTTTTATCCATGTTTCACTGTGCTGTACGCGGTCGACTGCGAATACAAGATGGCGGGCGCCACAGAAAATCTGACGCGCTCCACGCCCCTCGCCGTCCAATCAGCAAAAACGTTGCATGTCCGTGGACATGACGCAAGCCCATGGGCCAATCGGGGTGCTGTCCGCGGAGCGAACAGGGAAGTCCGTCCGCGAAGCGAACGCAGATATCACTAATTTTTTTGCCTTACATTTTAGTCATTTTTAAAAATACTACTGGACGGATTTACACCAAATTTACAAAAGCACGCTTTTTGGACCAGGCCGCCGCTTCTGCCGCAAATTTGGTGTAAATCCGTCCAGCGGTTCGGGCTGTAGCCGTGCACAAAGTTTTTTCCCATTCAGTCTATGGGAAAAAAAAAATTTTGGGACCCCCCCTATAACTTTGCCCCCCCTGGACGAATCCTCACCAAACTTTGCAAAAAAATTCAGAGTGACCCACCTACTTTTTTTGCAAAGTTTAAGTTTGGTGAGGATCCGTCCAGGGAGAGCGAAGTTATAAGCCGCCCAAAAAGTGCTCTACCTATGGAAACAGCAACTTAACCATAACTCCCAAAACTTTTTTTTTCCCCATAGACTGAATGGGAAAATTTTTTTGCTCGCGCCTACAGCCCAAACCGCTGGACGGATTTCCACCAAATTTGGACCAGGAGCAGCGGCTTGGTCCCGAAAGCGTGCTTTTGCAAATTTGGTGAAAATCCGTCCAGTAGTTTTTTTTTAAAATGACCAAAAAGTAGGTAAAAAGAAATTAGTGATATCTGTGTTCGGTTCGCGGACACACTTCCCTGTTCGCTCCGCAGACAGTGTCCTGATTGGCCAATCATCTTGCGTGATGTTCACGGACATGCAACGTGTTCGCTGATTGGACGGCGTGGAGCGTGAAGCTCGTCATATTTTCCGGTAGCGCCCGCCATCTTGGCTTCGCGGACGGCACGGTGAAACTTGAGTGTGTTGGTGTGTAGGAGTGTTTGGGGAGGGTGGGAGTGTATGAGATAGGATGAAAGTTGTGTTTTTTATGTGTTAGACGTTCTTTTTGTGTTCAATTTGTTTGCGGACATCACGGGTGTTCTGAAATGTTCTAAATAAACTGACTGGGGGGTGTTCTAAGGACTCAATATGTGTCTGTTTTGTACGCAAGCCAAGTGAAACTGTTCTAAGAACACTTGCGGTCTCCGGGGAGTGTTCGTAGGGGGTGTCCTGAGGACGCTGTCCGTATTGTTCTCTGTCAAGTTGAATGTGTTCTAAGAACACCCGCGGTGTCCTGAAATGTTCGCAAATAAACAAAATGGAGGTGTTCTGAAGACGCTTCTAAGGACACTCGTGGTGTCCGGGGAGTGTTCGTAGGGGATGTCCTGAGGACACTGTCCGTATTGTTCTCTGTCAAGTTGAGTGTGTCCTAAGAACACTTGCGGTGTCCTGAAATGTTCGCAAATAAACAAGATGGTGGTGTTCTGAAGACGCTTCTAAGAACACTCGCGGTGTCCGGGGAGTGTTCGTAGGGGGTGTCCTGAGGACGCTGTCCGTATTGTTCTCTGTCAAGTTGAATGTGTCCTAAGAACACTTGCGGTGTCCTGAAATGTTCGCAAATAAACAAGATGGTGGTGTTCTGAAGAAGCTTCTAAGAACACTCCCGGTGTCCTGGAATGTTCGTAGGGGGTGTCCTGAGGACGCTGTCCGTATTGTTCTCTGTCAAGTTGAATGTGTCCTAAGAACACTCGCGGTGTCCTGAAATGTTCGCAAATAAACAAGATGGTGGTGTTCTGAAGACGCTTCTAAGAACACTCGCGGTGTCCGGGGAGTGTTCGTAGGGGGTGTCCTGAGGACGCTGTCCGTATTGTTCTCTGTCAAGTTGAATGTGTTCTAAGAACACCCGCAGTGTCCTGAAATGTTCGCAAATAAACAAAATGGGGTGTTCTGAAGACGTTTTTGAGAACACTCCCGGTGTCCTGGAATGTTCGTTGGGGGTGTCCTTAGGACGCTGTCCGTATTGTTCGTTGTTAAGTTGAAAGTGTTCTAAGAACTATCGCGTTGTTCTGAAATGTTCGTAGGGGGTGTCCTGAAAACGGTGTCCGTATTGTTCGCTGGCAAGTTCAAAGTGTTCTAAGAACACTCACATTGTTCGCGGACATTAAAAGTTTCCCTTAGATCATAGTTGAAATGTTTGACTCTATGGATGTGATATGCTGCGGTGGTTGTTGCCAGGGCATAGAGTCTTGGGCGCATGGCCATTTGGCCATGCACCCAAGACTCTATGCCCTGGCAACAACCACCGCAGCATATCACATTCATATTTGCTTATAACTTTGGGTGAAAAACAAATGTATGGTTCTCTGTGTTAGGGAGAATTCTCTGTTTAGGCTGAATTTCCTAACCTAGTGAGTCCCCCAGCAGCTTTGCTGGATTTCTGGAGTTTGTTTTTTCCATCCTGCCAAGAGTGTGACCCTTTTCCTCTCACTCTTGGACATGTATGTGTGTGATTCCTTTGAGTTGTCAATGTGTTCGATGGGCTATGGGGTCTTTTACTCCATAGGGTCTCATAAGTTTTTCTATGTGTGTCACTCCGCACCCTACGTGTCGTGACACGGGGGCACCCTAGCTGGTCCCCCCACCACAGACTCCATACCCGGGGGGAGACAAAGTCACCATTGGCTTTACTAGACCTAAATTTACTAACAGAACTAGTACCAACCATCTTATTGTGGACGTGCTAGTAGGGGTAATTCGATTACTCCTGGATCTGTTACTCGAGGGGGCACTGTCCCGTCCCTCCTCGTCGAGTTTTGGCTGGTGGCAGTGGAAACTACTTGTTATGTTCGATCCCGAGCATAACCCCATGGGATCCGTCCCATTCTTGAAGATTGATACTGTTTTTCGTTAATCTCCAACGTACCACCGATCTACTTATCTTAAATAGGTTTATCGAATGGTATTTTCTGCCAGAACTCGGGTTGTAAAATGGCGTCTGTGTTTTTCTCTGTGACTCCTAAACCAAAGGTTGAGCCCTTTTGTTCCACTTTTGGCGGGCCTCTGGACAGAGACCCTCCAAAGTGGCGCCATTCTGTCTGGGTTACCTCAGGGGTGTGGGAGGGGGTTTAGGCACCCTGGACCGAGTTGCCTTGCCAACTCAGGTCGCACTCTGGAGTGATTGGCCCAGGTGGTGAGCCTTCCCGCTCACCACTTAGCATGTATTGATTGACAAGCTAGCTGAATGAATGGGGGACGTCTGCATAAAAGCAGGGCTTTTGGGACTGGATCTTCAGAACGTCGCCACTGGACCTAAAGAATCCGACGAGGGTAACGCTGAGCCGACCTGCACGACGACACCTCCGGTGGAGCCCTGCGGAACCGTCTCACAATCTCCCGACGACAGAAGCGATCTCCCGGCCGAAGAGGCTCTTTCCCTGGCTGGTGGGAACAACCAGTCTTCTTCTTCTTTGTGCTTTTTGATCGCCCTGGACGCAGTGGTCGAATTGCCCGTGCAGAGCACCCGGCAACCGGATAGCCACTACTCCGGCATCGTGATCGAAAGGTGGTGCCTTGTGACGAAGCCCTCCGCGGCTGGTTTCTTCCCTGGTGGTGCACCGGACATCTTCTCTTCGACGACGAGAGCATCTCTTCTCTTGGCCAAGACCCGTCGTGCATCCACCACCAGGAACAACTGCCCCCGCTGGAGTGGTCTTCCACAACAAGGTACTGTAACCGCCTGGCTTCCCTTATCGATCGGTTCGTGTGAGGTATCTGATTCCTCTCCGTTCCGTTGGGTTGCCTCCAAGCTTTATTCACTCTTTGTTCTGAACTGGTTCAACCTGTCGCTAACCAAACTGCTAACTGAGACTTGAACGCATCACCCATAGAGACTTTCCAGGACATCGTGCCATACCTCTCACCGAGTGGGCCTGGCCGCCGAACTGTATGATCTAGTGTGATTAATGCCTTCTTGGCTTGCATTTTTACCTGCTTCAGTACGAACCGTGTTGACTTCATTACCTGCCTATCTCTTCTCTCCCTTCCTCACTAAATATTCGAGTGTCATCTGGGTTGAGGTATACACCTCTGTCTGAAAATAAGTGGTGCTGTAGGACCTGGAGTTGTCGATATTGTGTTTTCGGGGATTGAGCTTTATTCCATTCTGCAGAGTAATTGTATTTTGATTTGTTTGCCGTGGTTCGCTTTAGTACTTTCCGTAGATGTTCTGTTATTAATAAATAACTTGCTACCTTTATACTAAAGCCTGGTTGCGTGTTTACTCGTCTTGCTGCGAAGAATTACCCTATCTTGTATGCTCCCTATACTGACCAACTTTTCTTGAGAGAAGTCTGACTGCTCAGCCACAGCTACCAATTGAATCTGTGTGGTACAGACTGCTACCAAGTGGGTTCATCGCAACACCTGTAGTCCTAAATCTTTTGCAGTGGTCCCAGAGGGAGCTGCACAGGTTTCCGCCTAACACTGGTGTACAGCGGTGGGATTAGTATCGAGTATACAGTTTAGAGTGTTTTTCGACGCTGTAGGACGACTAACCACAAAACGTTACAAAAGCAACTTTCAAAAAACATGTCTACGATGGAAATTTACAGCCAAGAGTCTTTGTCGGATAAAAATACTGAGAGTCTGCGAGCTCTCTGTAGACAAGAGAATCTTCCTGTAAAAGGCAAGAAGTTAGAACTGATAGAGAGATTGCTGGCGAACCAAAGTCTGGGTACTGGTTCAGAGGAACCAAACTCTCCAGCAACTGTAGATAACAGTAATGGTGTTGATCTGAATCGTAATTCTGATGATAGCGATGAAGAGGCTGACGAGGACGGCGAGGCTAACGAAACTGTCTCACCTGTTCCTCTACCTGCCTTACCAACTGTGCCTACGGGGCCAATACCAGGTCCCACAAGTAATCCTGCTTATTTTGAACTTGAAAAAATGAGCTCGAATTAGAATATAAACGGTTCTTGGCTCAATCTGAACGAAACCAAGAGCTCGAGTTCAGACGAATGAATGCCCAGGCTGAGCAGAAACAAGCTGAGTTAAGACTCAGGGAAATAGAGCTTAATCATGAGTTACAAATGAAAAAGTTGTCTATGGAAAATGCTTCTCTCTCCTCTGGTTCTTCTAGGAGCTCCAGTCCCAAAAGACCCCGGATGCCGAAGGAATTAGTGGGTATGTACGAACCGAGATTGGATGTGTTGGATTGGCTGAAACTGTTTGAATACAATCATGGGCTCCAGGACATCACCGGGAATGCGTTGCTTCCCTGGTTGTTCTCTAGGCTTCCTCCTGTTGCGACTGATGTGGTAATGGAATTGGGGGAGGTGGATAAGACGGATTACGAAAGTGTGAAACTAGCATTGATAGCTAGATTCGGGAAGACCCCTTCCCAGTATCTTAAGAGGTTTAGAACCCTTAAAAACGCATGATGGTACCCCTTGGGCTACCTGGGTGAGTGAAGGGTTGAAAAACTTAGAGGGATGGATTAAGGGTTACAAAGTTAACACTTACGAGGGTATGCGAAATCTTTTTATGTTGGAGTCGATTTATGATGCCTGTTCTCCCGAGCTCAGACAGCACTTGGCTGACTCGAAGGAATTAGATTCCAGGACTCTAGCTAAGGCTGCTGACTTGTGGGTTGCCAACAGGGCTACTCACAAGGATTCTGGGGCAACTCAGAAAAAGGACGAGGGAAAACAGCCTAAAAAAGACTCAAAGGAGAATTCGAATAACTCACATTCCAAAGAGGGCCCCAAACAAAACCAGAAGGGTAAGCCACCGGGAAAACCACAGCAGAATAGTATGTCTTCTGGTGCCAAACCGGAAGGAGGTCAGAACAAGCCACCATTCCAGAAAGCATTCGGGAAATGCTTTGTTTGTGGCTCGACTGATCATGTGAAAGGAGATCCCAGATGTAAGGGTAAACCTTCAGGGGTCCAGCTTGTCTCCTTAGCCTTCGCTCCAGAGGAGGAAGTCCAAATGGCAAGTGGAAACTTTCTACTGCTAGCTGATGAACCCATTGGAGTCTCAGCCAGCGTTTCTTTAGTATCTCTGGGGTTGTGGGAACAACAGAATTTAGATGTCTATAATTCTATCCCCGATAATACTAAAGAGTATTATAAGGACAGTGTCCAGGTGAATGGTCAGGAGACGCCTGCCATTAAGGACACTGGGGCCAGCATAACCGTGGTGGATAAATCGTTTTTTCAGGCTGAGGATGTTGCTAAGGCACCCAAACGCCTCACCAAGTTAGCTGGAGGGCCTGTGCAGATGCTTCCCCAATTACCAGTTCTCATCCAGTGTAACGACATGACTGTAAAGATACCTGTCAGCATACAGAGTGAGGTACCAGGACGCGTACTGTTGGGTAACGATTTGAAAACTCTCGGAGTTGTATCGCATACTCCCAGACCTCCTAGTAAACGGTTACAGGAGCTAACCAGACCTGCAAGAGAGAGGACCCTGCGCGGAACTCTCGGGGAGATGATGAAGAAAGAAATCACTCCTGCTCCATTGGAAATGGCGGCCGCTGTCTCTAGGAACACAGAAGTAAAAGGGAAACCTAAAACTTCTAAACCGAAACCAACAGCCCACATTCCAATGCAGCCGACACAGACTTCCCCGCGGTTGTCCAACGTCACACCCGTAACTCCACCTCCAGCTGAGGCTGAGGGGGAAGTACAACCCTGTATGGTAGAATTAGACTCTGAAGAAGAGCTAATGGAAGGCCAAGAACTCATTGGAGATCTGGATCCTGTTGACCATCCTGAGCTGCAGTCGTTACTGGCAGAAGGTGGACCCAGCAGGGCGGACTTCAGTAAGGGACAGAGAGAATGTCCAACTCTGGAAGGTCTTCGCCGTCAGGCAGAAACTCAGGCTGAAAGGCAAGAGCCTGGGAAACATAGGTTGCACTGGGAAGATGGCCTCTTCTATAGTGAACCGACCGAGTCTGCACCTGGAGACTACAAACGCCTTGTAGTACCCCAAGAGAACAGACCACAGTTCTTGCAGTTAGCCCACAAGATTCCTTTGGCTGGTCACTTGAGTTTCAAGAAGACTAAGGAAAGGCTCTCGCTCTACTTCTATTGGCCAAAGATGGGGGCCGAAGTAGAAAAACACTGCAGAAGCTGCCATACCTGCCAGATCTCTGGTAAGGTTGGGTCCAAGAATGTGGCACCGTTAGTGCCTCTTCCCGTTGTGGGAGTCCCATTTTAGAGAGTAGGGATTGATATCGTTGGTCCCCTTGATCCTCCAACCTCCTCAGGCAACAGGTTTATACTTTTTGTAGTAGACCATGCTACTAGGTTTCCTGAGGCAATTCCTATGAGGACTGTTACAGCTCTGGCTGTGGCTAAGGCCCTCCTTGGTATTTTTACTAGGGTCGGATTTCCTAAGGAAGTTATCTCTGACAGGGGGTCAAATTTTATGTCCCACTACATGAAAGCCATGTGGAAAACCTGCGGGGTAACTTACAAGTTCTCAACGGCTTACCACCCACAAACCAATGGGTTGGTAGAACGGTTCAACCGAACCATGAAGAGCATGATAGGTGCTCTAGAAGAACCCCTTAAACGTAAGTGGGACCTTCTATTGCCATGCCTTCTTTTTGCTTATAGAGAAGTCCCTCAGGAGGGAGTAGGCTACTCTCCCTTCGAACTGCTCTATGGTCATCCCGTCAGAGGTCCATTGGCCCTGATTAAGGAGGGGTTGGAGAGTGCTCCTTCCCCCAAGCCAGTCAGAGTGACTGACTACGTGATAGGTCTCCGGAGGAGAATGTCGCACCTGATGATAGAAGCAAGCGATAACTTGAAAGCTGGACAAGCATTGGTCAAGCACTGGCACGATCAAAAGGCTAACATGGTTGAGTTCGCTCAAAACCAGCTTGTTCTTGTTATGATCCCCACAAGGCAGAGGGCCTTGCAAGATAAATGGATGGGACCCTACCGAGTAGTGGGTAAGCTCGGCGAGGTTAACTATCTGGTGGACTTGGGCAACCCCAAGGAGGCTCCGACAGTCTTTCACACCAACCGACTTAAAGCGTATGTCTCACGGCCTGATGTAGGAGCGTTGCTTCTAGCATCGGCCGAGGAAGAAGAAGAGAGTGAAGCTCTTCCGGATCTCCTCAGAGGCTTACCTTTAGATGAAAAAATTGAAGGAGTAAATCTCTCCTCCAATCTGACACCCGAGCAACAAGAAGAGTGCAAGTCTATGTTGAATCAGTTTGCCTCTCTGTTCTCGCTCTCACCAGGCTTGACCCCTTGGGGCCAGCATGAGATACTCACTGGTGACTGTCTGCCTGTCAAAAGCAGAGGATATCGCATGTCAGAAAACGTAAGAACCCACATCAAAGGCGAGGTCAGCAAGATGTTTGATCTCGGGGTAATAGAGCCCTCTACTAGTCCATGGTCTAGCCCAGTTGTGTTAGTACCAAAGGCCGGATCTAAAGAACTTAGATTCTGCATGGATTATAGAGCTCTTAACGCAGTCACCACGACTGATGCCCACCCTTTGCCAAGGACAGATGAGTTGGTGGATAAACTTGGCGCCGCCAAGTTCCTCAGCACATTTGACTTGACGTCAGGCTATTGGCAAATAGCCCTGACCAACCATGCCAAGGAGAAAACTGCATTTTCTACCCCCGTTGGGTTATACCAGTTTACGGTAATGCCTTTCGGACTAAAAAATGCACCTGCTACGTTTCAACGGATGGTAAACCAGGTTCTAACCGGGATGGAGGACTTCTGCATGGCATACTTGGATGACATAGCAGTGTTCAGCAATTCCTGGGACGAACATGTAACCCACCTGAGAGATGTTTTGCAGGCTCTTGGATGAGCCAATCTGACCATAAAGGCGAGTAAATGCCAAATTGGACAGAGTAAGGTAGTCTACCTTGGGCATGAGGTAGGCGGTGGAGAAATAAGGCCTTTGCTCAGTAAGATTGAAGCTGTGCAAAATTGGACAACACCGACTACTCAGACTCAGGTGAGAGCCTTCCTAGGCCTCACCGGGTATTACAGGAATTTCATAGAGAACTATGGGACCATAGCTTCTCCACTGAATGTCATCTCCTCGCCCAAATTCCCAAAAAAGGTTAAATGGAATGAGGAGTGCAATCAGGCTTTTGAAAACCTGAAAAAGGCTCTTTGCCAAGCCCCAGTACTCAGAGCTCCTGATTACCGCCAACGCTTCATTGTGCAGACAGACGCTTCCAATGTAGGGATAGGTGCCGTACTCAGTCAACTGGATGGGAAAGGTAGGGAGCACCCCGTTTGCTACATCAGCCGCAAGCTGAAGGATCCTGAAACAAGGTGGGCAACAATCGAAAGAGAATGCTTTGCTATCGTGTGGGCTCTGAAGAAGTTTAGGCCGTACTTGTATGGTTCTACTTTTGTTATTCAGACTGACCACCAACCCTTGAGATGGTTAATGCAAATGAAAGGGGAAAACCCGAAACTACTGAGATGGTCGATCTGCCTGCAAGGGTTCGATTTCACCATTGAGCACAGGTCAGGGTGTCACCACCAAAATGCTGATGGTCTCTCTAGGATGTATATCATCGACTAGAGGTATGAGATTCATCCAGGAGTGGATTAAATCCTCCTGTCCCTTAGTCTGGGGGGGGGCGAGTGTTAGGGAGAATTCTCTGTTTAGGCTGAATTTCCTAACCTAGTGAGTCCCCCAGCAGCTTTGCTGGATTTCTGGAGTTTGTTTTTTCCATCCTGCCAAGAGTGTGACCCTTTTCCTCTCACTCTTGGACATGTATGTGTGTGATTCCTTTGAGTTGTCAATGTGTTCGATGGGCTATGGGGTCTTTTACTCCATAGGGTCTCATAAGTTTTTCTATGTGTGTCACTCCGCACCCTACGTGTCGTGACACGGGGGCACCCTAGCTGGTCCCCCCACCATAGACTCCATACCCGGGGACTGACTACCGTCTCCCCGGGCATGTAAAGTCACCATTGGCTTTACTAGACCTAAATTTACTAACAGAACTAGTACCAACCATCTTATTGTGGACGTGCTAGTAGGGGTAATTCGATTACTCCTGGATCTGTTACTCGAGGGGGCACTGTCCCGTCCCTCCTCGTCGAGTTTTGGCTGGTGGCAGTGGAAACTACTTGTTATGTTCGACCCCGAGCATAACCCCATGGGATCCGTCCCATTGTTGAAGATTGATACTGTTTTTCGTTAATCTCCAACGTACCACCGATCTACTTATCTTAAATAGGTTTATCGAGTGGTATTTTCTGCCAGAACTCGGGTTGTAAAATGGCGTCTGTGTTTTTCTCTGTGACTCCTAAACCAAAGGTTGAGCCCTTTTGTTCCACTTTTGGCGGGCCTCTGGACAGAGACCCTCCAAAGTGGCGCCATTCTGTCTGGGTTACCTCAGGGGTGTGGGAGGGGGTTTAGGAACCCTGGACCGAGTTGCCTTGCCAACTCAGGTCGCACTCTGGAGTGATTGGCCCAGGTGGTGAGCCTTCCCGCTCACCACTTAGCATGTATTGATTGACAAGCTAGGCTGAATGAATGGGGGACGTCTGCATAAAAGCAGGGCTTTTGGGACTGGATCTTCAGAACGTCGCCGCTGGACCTAAAGAATCCGACGAGGGTAACGCTGAGCCGACCTGCACGACGACACCTCCGGTGGAGCCCTGCGGAACCGTCTCACAATCTCCCGACGACAGAAGAGATCTCCCGGCCGGAGAGGCTCTTTCCCTGGCTGGTGGGAACAACCAGTCTTCTTCTTCTTTGTGCTTTTTGATCGCCCTGGACGCAGTGGTCGAATTGCCCGTGCAGAGCACCCGGCAACCGGATAGCCACTACTCCGGCATCGTGATCGAAAGGTGGTGCCTTGTGACGAAGCCCTCCGCGGCTGGTTTCTTCCCTGGTGGTGCACCGGACATCTTCTCTTCGACGACGAGAGCATCTCTTCTCTTGGCCAAGACCCGTCGTGCATCCACCACCAGGAACAACTGCCCCCGCTGGAGTGGTCTTCCACAACAAGGTACCGTAACCGCCTGGCTTCCCTTATCGATCGGTTCGTGTGAGGTATCTGATTCCTCTCCGTTCCGTTGGGTTGCCTCCAAGCTTTATTCACTCTTTGTTCTGAACTGGTTCAACCTGTCGCTAACCAAACTGCTAACTGAGACTTGAACGCATCACCCATAGAGACTTTCCAGGACATCGTGCCATACCTCTCACCGAGTGGGCCTGGCCGCCGAACTGTATGATCTAGTGTGATTAATGCCTTCTTGCCTTGCATTTTTACCTGCTTCAGTACGAACCGTGTTGACTTCATTACCTGCCTATCTCTTCTCTCCCTTCCTCACTAAATATTCGAGTGTCATCTGGGTTGAGGTATACACCTCTGTCTGAAAATAAGTGGTGCCGTAGGACCTGGAGTTGTCGATATTGTGTTTTCGGGGATTGAGCTTTATTCCATTCTGCAGAGTAATTGTATTTTGATTTGTTTGCCGTGGTTCGCTTTAGTACTTTCCGTAGATGTTCTGTTATTAATAAATAACTTGCTACCTTTATACTAAAGCCTGGTTGCGTGTTTACTCGTCTTGCTGCGAAGAATTACCCTATCTTGTATGCTCCCTATACTGACCAACTTTTCTTGAGAGAAGTCTGACTGCTCAGCCACAGCTACCAATTGAATCTGTGTGGTACAGACTGCTACCAAGTGGGTTCATCGCAACACCTGTAGTCCTAAATCTTTTGCAGTGGTCCCAGAGGGAGCTGCACAGGTTTCCGCCTAACACTCTGTCAAGTTGAATGTGTCCTAAGAACACTCGCGGTGTCCTGAAATGTTCGCAAATAAACAAGATGGTGGTGTTCTGAAGACGCTTCTAAGAAAACTCACGGTGTCCGGGGAGTGTTCGTAGGGGGTGTCCTGAGGACGCTGTCCGTATTGTTCTCTGTCAAGTTGAATGTGTCCTAAGAACACTCGCGGTGTCCTGAAATGTTCGCAAATAAACAAGATGGTGATGTTCTGAAGAAGCTTCTAAGAACACTCCCGGTGTCCTGGAATGTTCGTAGGGGGTGTCCTGAGGACGCTGTCCGTATTGTTCTCTGTCAAGTTGAATGTGTCCTAAGAACACTCGCGGTGTCCTGAAATGTTCGCAAATAAACAAGATGGTGGTGTTCTGAAGACGCTTCTAAGAAAACTCGCGGTGTCCGGGGAGTGTTCGTAGGGGGTGTCCTGAGGACGCTGTCCGTATTGTTCTCTGTCAAGTTGAATGTGTCCTAAGAACACTCGCGGTGTCCTGAAATGTTCGCAAATAAACAAGATGGTGATGTTCTGAAAAAGCTTCTAAGAACACTCGCGGTGTCCGGGGAGTGTTCGTAGGGGGTGTCCTGAGGACGCTGTCCGTATTGTTCTCTGTCAAGTTGAATGTGTTCTAAGAACACCCGCGGTGTCCTGAAATGTTCGCAAATAAACAAAATGGGGGTGTTCTGAAGACGCTTCTAAGAACACTCGCGGTGTCCGGGGAGTGTTCGTAGGGGGTGTCCTGAGGACGCTGTCCGTATTGTTCTCTGTCAAGTTGAATGTGTTCTAAGAACACCCGCGGTGTCCTGAAATGTTCGCAAATAAACAAAATGGGGGTGTTCTGAAGACGTTTTTGAGAACACTCCCGGTGTCCTGGAATGTTCGTAGGGGGTGTCCCTAGGACGCTGTCCGTATTGTTCGTTGTTAAGTTGAAAGTGTTCTAAGAACTATCGCATTGTTCTGAAATGTTCGTAGGGGGTGTCCTGAAAACGGTGTGCGTATTGTTCGCTGGCAAGTTCAAAGTGTTCTAAGAACACTCACATTGTTCACGGACATTAAAAGTTTCCCATAGATCATAGTTGAAATGTTTGACTCTATGGATGTGATATGCTGCAGTGGTTGTTGCCAGGGCATAGAGTCTTGGGTGCATGGCCACTTGGCCATGCACCCAAGACTGTATGCCCTGGCAACAACCACCGCAGCATATCACATTCATATTTGCTTATAACTTTGGGTGAAAAACAAATATATAAGGAACAAAGGTATTGGATACTATGGATGTGATATGCTGCTATGGTTGTCCTTATTATTGTATACTTACTGTTTGGTCTAGTAATGGGAGTCCATGTTTTTCTTCTTCATTTCTGTGATAAAAGAAAATAGCATGTTAGTATTAGTATTTTGTAATGACTTATTACATTGTATAAGCAATATACTTTTATTTTTTTTCGACCCTCATATTTAGTAGAGTACAAATCAGAGTACTGTGCAATTTGCTCAGTTTCTGTATTTGTTGCTAAAATCATTGGGTCTGTGGGAGAAAAAAAATCCATGTTGGATTAAAAAAAAAACCTTTTTCTGTTATGCTACAGTTTATTTGTTTGTTTGTTTTCAGTGTTCACTTGTTGTTTCTGGCTAATGCTTTATACTTTGCTTTGTTGTATTTTTTTTGGAGCAGTAACAGATTCTTCATTTGTTTTGATAATATAAAATTTTGGAGCAGTTAGATACCAATTGGCGTATTCTAACTGTCTATTTTTTTAATATATTTTAGTGGTTTTGATTTATCTATTTGGATATTGTTAAATTTTGGGACAGTTAGATACCAATTGGCGTATTCTAACTGTGTATTTTTTGGCCTAATTTAGTGGTATTCATTTATCTGATTAGTTGTTGTAGAATCTTTGAGCTGTTTTATAGCTTTTGGAGTATTCTAAAAGTTTATATTATTTTAACACAAATTTATAATTTTGGGACAGTTAGATACCAATTGGCGTATTCTAACTGTGTATTTTTTGGTCTAATTTAGAGGTATTCATGTATCTGATTAGTTGTTGTAGAATATTTGAGCAGTTAGATAGCTTTTGGAGTATTCTAACAGTTTATATTTTTTTTAACACAAATTTACTTAAAGGTTTAAATACAGTTTATTTATCAAATTTTGGTTTTAAGAACATCAAATAAGCGTTTGTAAGATTTGCTGGTAATCTCTGCTTTAGAGTAATGGTACTATCATTACATTCAAACCATCCACATTTCTTTTTTATATATGCCGTGTAGTGCCCTGAATTGGTTGTGGCTCCTGCGTATTAGATTATACCTATTGTTGTGAAGGTTTTCTTACCAAGTGATATTTGACTATGTGTTATTTGACTATGTGTGAATCCAGTCAGCTTGCAGTTGTTTTGGTACCATCTGCATTGTAACGTAGAAGCATTAGTATTGCGTATTTACTATGTGTTTGTGATGTAATTATGTTGGAAGCCAATTTATCTTCTTGTGGTATATTCCATTTCAGAACATATTGTATTTAAATGAATGGTTAGTGTGTTACATATATGGGTTACATTTCTTATGTATTACTATATATAATGTGTTTGTGTGCTGCTTTTTGAATTTGTTAAATGTTCCTATATTATGATATAACAATCAAACATACCCCATCACCCCCCCCCACAGTTTTTAGGTAGTGGTACTGTTCTCCGAACATGTCCGTGAACATTAATTTGCGGACATCAAGTTCATAAGAAGAGATCTAGTCAGTTCCATATGACATGTATATGAAGTCAAAGTCATTATTGTTAAGTTGTGCTACTAATAAACTATGAAATTCAGTGAAAAAACTTTGTTAAAGGGACGTTATGGTTAAGTTGCGCTACTAAAAACCTATGAAATTCAGTAAAAAAAACTTTGTTAAAGGGACGTTATGGTTAAGTTGCGCTATTAAAAACCTATGAAATTCAGTGAAAAAACTTTGTTAAAGGGATGTTATGGTTCCAAGTAAAACCGAAAAACCCTTGAAATTCGCCAGTTATGGTAAGCTAAGCAACCATAACTCGCGCCACCACCGTGCACTGCTAAGACTAACACCCAGGACATCAAAGATGACATCACAAATGTCATTGATGACATCACTGATGACATCACATGTGTATGTACTTCTCATGAAATATGTGTAGAAGGGATTCTTATTATGTTGTGAAAAAAGTGTCAAGAATCATTGCAAGAAATATACCCTAATAAGTGCATTGAACGATGCATTGATATAAATAGCATCCTATTATGGGGTTCTATCTAGTATACTAAGCTACTCATACAGAAACATAACATTGTGTGCAGCGTACAAGATGAAGGTATGATATTCGTAATGTTAATATGTTGAATAATGAAATGATAATTGTTTTCTTAATAGATTTTTGTGTACTGTGAAATATGTAATAGGTAGCTAATAAAACCCATGTATTACATAATTGCATTACTATAGACAAAACACAAAGACACAAGAACACATACCAATATGGGTATATACAGGGAAAGTGAAGTTAGCAAAAAAGCAGAAGTAGTAGCAGAAACAATTCATAACTTAACTGATTAGTTTCATGCAAATAAATGATTGCTCTGTTTCAAAGCTGCTATTTACCCTATGTATATGTATCACTTGATGTGATTGGACCCTAAGGAAAGTAGTGTGAGTACAATGTATACAAATATGACCATATACAGGGAAAGTACAGCCATAAAAAAAACAACAGAACTATCAGAAAGTGCTCATAAGTCTAGTGATTATCTTTATGCACAAAAAGGATTGCTGTCTTTCAAGCTTGTGTTTTCCCATATGTATATGTTTCATATGATGTGACTGTACTCTAAGGGAATTACTGTAAGAACCTACTAGAAGGATATGTCTACAAATAAAATAAAATTCTTAGTTTCTGACTGTTACTGAATAAAACCATGTGGTCTAGATATGTCAGCAAAAGAAAAAATAGTGAGCCAGACATGTGATGTCATCAGTGATGTCATCAATGACATTTTTGATGTCATCTTTGATGTCCTGGGTCTTAGTCTTAGCAGTGCACGGTGGTGGCGCGAGTTACGGTTGCTTAGCTTACCATAACTGGCGAATTTCAAGGGTTTTTCGGTTTTACTTGGAACCATAACGTCCCTTTAACAACGTTTTTTCACTGAATTTCATAGGTTTTTAGTAGCGCAACTTAACCATAACGTCCCTTTAACAAAGTTTTTTTCATATATATATATATATATATATATATATATATATATATATATATATATATATATATATATATATATATATATATATATATAACTTTACAAGTGGTCCCTTTCCCGGTTCACTCTCCTTCCAGGAAGAAAACTTCTACTACTACAGTTGGTCTTTTCTGTTAGTGGCAATATTGGTTACAGTGGTCAACAAACGGTTGTCTCAGGAAAGGAGAATTGAGCACTTGTTTCCCTTTTATTTCTTTGTTATAGTCTCTATATGGTGGCGGGAATGTGGGTTGCAGGTTTCCCCTAATTGATGTTTCAAGAGTGGAGAAATGTGCCCTTTATGCACTTTTACTTCTTCAGGATAGCCTCTTGGCTGCTAGCAATGTGGGTTACAGATTTCCTCCATGGTTCATTTAAAAGGAAAGTCATCTTAATTTTGTTTTTGATTGAGTCATGATCCGTAACCCTTTATGTACCAGTGTACCAACAACATTCTCATTAGATTTTTTGGAATATTATGAAGACCATTCATCATCCAGTTAGACTTGAGGGTAAATTTCAAGATGGATCAAATTATTTCAAGAAATCAAAGCTGTACCCACAAGTCTGCCTGAGGTAATACATGTTAATTGATCCAAGAACAAAAAAGCCCCCACAATCTAATTTGAAACCCATGTTTAAATAATTTTGTCCATCTTGAAATCGACACTAAACTCTTCTGGTATATCAAGGGCAAGCTTGAATATGACGGATTATTGCAACACCATCAGGACACTTATTGGCAGTTTCAAATGCCTGTTGTTCCTAATGTTAGACAGAAAAAACAAAGACAGTCATGTTTCATTGATAAATACAAAATCTTTTTTTTTTACTTTCAAATGCACCATGAAAAGACATTTGGTTCATGTGCTTATGTTATGAAAAAACATAATTGAAAATCAATTTGTGTTTATTCCTTTATTAGCAATTATTAATTACTACAAGAACAACTCATTTCTAGCTAGCAATTGACTTGTCAAGGTAACCTGATGGCTATTGTTTGTCTTATCTCTATCCCACAGACCAGTTATATTTGGAGCATTTGCTGCCCCCAAACAAGTCCTAGAAAGGATAGAGCAGCAGTGAAAAGTACATCAATTCCAGGAGCAGCACCTCATAGGGTGAAGCAGCCACTGTTTTCCTGGCTCCTGGCTCCTGTGGCAACTTGGTTGCGGATACACTCTGCTTTATGTTGTTGTTAGGATTACTTGCAATATGGTGTGCTCAGCTCAGCAATATGCAGACTATTCTAGTTCATACAGTGTGCAGATTGGCCATTCTTAAAACAGCATGCCACTTTCCAGGTTTATAATTACTTTTACACATTTAGGCACAAGTTCAAGCTTTTCAATAATATGCCCAGTCAATTTGCACATAGATTAATCCAACACAGCACACATAAACCTATAGTCACAGGTTCTAGGGTCCATTTTGTCAAAACTTTCCATCTAATCTCTATTTATAACCACAAACTTGAAACCCCTGAATCGCTGCAAGAAGAGGTGGGAGTCCTGTACATCAAGATTATCCCTGAACTGTTGGATGGTAAAGAATTTGTTCCAGTTGAGAGCAATATCTATAAAGATAGGAATCAGTTAGAATGGCAAACAATGAAACATACTAAAAAGAAATAGGAGAAAGCTGAATACAGATGACACCAAAGTAAATATACTGATACCGCTATTGTAATTGACAATGGAACATGGCTACGAACATTAAGGACCTGATTCACAAAAATGTTTTAACATGGAAAGTCCCCTTGAAAACATTTTTGTAAATCAGGCCCTAGTGGTAAAAAGACATATGAGTACCACTATATTTAAGGTAATGTACACTCTGATTTATAGCAAGGAATGCGATTGCCCACATCTTAGTTATACATCCGTAAATGATAATGGTGAGAGAATCAGATAGCTCTGTGAGTTATTTGCTCCTTGATGTAATCCATGTTTAGGCTGCATCAACTCAGCCTTTCTTTGGTCACAGGCAAATTCTTTGTGTACCATTATATTAGGGCATTACCGGTCTCGTAATGCCCCTGAGGCAATAGTAACAAGCCCAAGCAAAGTACAAGGGTACTAATAGCATTTTTCTCGAGTTGAGAAACAGCGTTGAAACGGAACCCATGGACCGGGTCCTTTAATACGAGGTACCAGTATCTGAGATGGATGGGGATGCAGATCTTACTTATACATACATAACCAGACCGACTCAGGAAGTTGGCAAATGTCAAAAGCTGTGATAAAAACACGTTTTTAAAACAGGGAGTACAACGGACATCAACGGATGCCGCACAGCCTGCTAAACAAGTTCTTGAAAACATATCATAAGGAACATTCTTTTATACAAAAAATTCATCATAAGTGACGTCATACTACGTAACAAATAAGAGAACCTACTTGGGGTTGTGGTTGGTCAACAGGGAACATCTACATATACTTTCTATGGGATACAGAGACGTGATTGGTTCTCTAAGATCAGGTGGACAGTTAACCCACCCCAAGTGCAAGTCATCTTCCGTGTCAGATTAATACCTGACATACTATCGGCTTCTCACACTAGAGGGCTCCTTACTACATGGCCCTCTATAATTGATTGGCACGCTTGTATCCTTCTGGAATATTCCACTTGCTAGCAGCACACAAGCTGGTACCCCAGGTGCTGGGGGTTTGGCCTGGTCATGCCTCCCCACCCAAATAGCCTAACATCCATCATCACTTCTGCCATTCAATTAGCTCCTTCGAACTCAGCCTTGCAAAGGCTCACTATGCCTGAGAATGAAAGGGAGTGTGTCATGGCCTTGTCTTCTGGTCTCGGTGTAGCTCGCCCAAAGTCTATTTTCATCTGGACATGTGACTGTAGACCACATTTATAAGCTCTTTGTTGTATTTAATACTAATGAATGAAGACATCTTGGCACCCTCAGTGACTTTCATCCCACCCGAAACAGGAGCTCAGCTTGCTTCTCACATTATTGTATCTTCTCGAGTACATGGCAAGGCTCTCTGCAGCCCAACTCTTGACACGGGGCCAGGCAAGCCTTTCTCGAATCTTCCTTTACCATCAGCTATTCTTATTCTGCTGTGCCACACTTCCAGCCCATTCATTCACAAGGTCCAAGCTTGGTAAAATGCACTCTGGAACATCAAGATTCTATACATTCCTAAATATGTACATTGTTGCATCGCCTGCAATCTATTCACTAAGTAGCGAGCCTCATGATTACTTTGCCTACTTGCGTTACTGTGTCTGTACAATTGTAAAATGGTTTTGCATTTTCTTCAGTGCTTCTCTGCACGTGCAATCTTCATTTCGTTCCCGAAATGTTGCTCACTTCACTACCTCATCATCAGATTCTATGAGGCCTATATTCCTTCTTCATTCGCATCTCTTCTGGGTGCATCATTGCTTGATGTGACGTCACCAATCCTCTCTTTCATTCATTTCCACTCTTCTTCCAGAATTTCCTTCAGGAGACTGTCATTTCCTCGAGGATACATGTAGGGTTTTCTCAATGGATACCTTATTTCAAGGGCTTTTCGCGATATAGGCTCCATCATTGACTTTGTGCATGTCACAATTTTCGGTTGCCAACATATAGGCAGAATAGGGGTGGAACTTCCGGTGGAGGTACTCCTCTACAAAACCATTTCTCAACTCGAGAAAAAAAAGCAATAAAATGTCTGCCAGGTGTCAGAGAGAATGGACTACACATACTCCCTTCTCCCTTTCCGTGGCAGCCATTAAAAAAAAAAGTAAACAAACTGGCTACCATGGAACAGGGAGAACATACTAGAACTGTTCACTCAATTGAAAGTTTCCTTTTAATTAACTTACCAAGGTGTCCTTAGCAATAAGATCTTTATGCAACCCTGTGTTCATTTTCTAATGGAAAGATCGAGACTAATACAGCTCTTTCTGTAAACCCAGAGAACTAGGGGCATGATCTGCAGTGGCCATTGCTGAGTTATTGCAATTAGTTATTGAATTTAGCAAAGAATGATAAGTGGGAGAGTTCAATGTCACAAATGTGCCATGTGAACATGACATATGCATATAATCAAAATCCATCTGATGGAACACACATCACTAGTCAGACAGTTCTTGATCTTTCATAGCGTCATGCAGGATATTTCTGTCCCTATTCATGCATAGATTGGTTTTACTTGACTGATCCATGGGCATTGTGGCGAACCAGAAGGAGGAGTCAGACAAAGTGCTGACACGTTCAAGGGCTTTTATTCAAATAGTAGGAAAAACACATGTCTAACCCTACAGCTATGAGGGAAGTTTCCTACCTAACAAAACAAAAAATAAGGGTGCTCGCCAAAATCCAAAAGAAATAGTTCTTAGTCCAAACCCTAATAGCTAACTGGCCCTACCACTAAGGAAAACCTAACAAAAAGATGGAGGCCGGAGCAATAGCATCTGTCCTTGGCTTCTACATGACCCAACACTTGGATCCCTTTTCCAAGAAGAAGGTTTTAAAAGTTCTGTATTTCTTTCCACAAAATGCATCAATTCCTCGCTGTATAGTCCTCAGCCTCAATGCAGATTCTATATGCCAAGTTTTAAGTCTTTACATATATTTCATATGGTTCCCTTTTCTCAGGAAAGGCATGGTTTTCTTGACACAATTCCACCATTTCTCAATTTGTGCTTAACAGTGTCCGTGTCTTGTTTTTTATACTCTAGAACCCTGCAGGTTCTCTCTCCACCCAGTTCTGTTCATTATGTTTTGTGTGCACAGGACTCCCCAAAGTCTGTTTGACCTCTCATAAGCTTGCTTTAGCAGGGCCTTGTGGGGCGTCTGCCTGTTCGGGTTTTCCGGGCTCCCGTAACCTTTGTGGCTCTCCCAGCCTTGAACATTAATTGTAATTGGTTATCTATTTATATTTATATATTTATTTATATTTATATTAATGTCTTGATTTCCCAGGGCTCTTTTAGCAGGGCCTTGGTGCGTCAATCTGCCCATTCTAGTTTTCTCAGCTCCCATAACACTTGTGACTTCTCCAGCCATGAAAATAAATGAATTTATTTATTTTGATATTTGTATAGCGCATCAAACCCAGAGGCATCTAGGCGCTGTTCTTGACAGTAGTGAAACGAAGGAATTACATGGGTACGTATATACATAGAATAGTACAGTACATCATACATCTTAGGTTGCAGTATTCATACAGGTTGTTCATAAGGTTGGTATTGCTGAGAGAGGCTTATTTGAACAGTTCTTGTGTGAACAGCCATGTTTTCAAGTGTTTACGGAAGGTCCAGAAGGAGGATTCTGTCCTTAATGTGGCTGGTATTGCATTCCAGTGTTTGGCTGCTACCACTGGGAAGCTGCTACCTCCAGCATTCTGTAACTTGAATCCTGGGGTTGAGAGTAGGTGAGAGTATGCTGAGCACGTAGGTCTGTTAGATTGGTTCATGGCAAATTTGTTGGCTAAATACTTGGGCGTCAGAGAGAGGGTTTTGAATAGGATTCACTTCTGGACAGGTAACCAGTGGGTTATAGAGATAGAGATGTGATTATTTTTTGGGATGTTTAGTGCTGCTCTTAAGGCGTTATTTTGAATCACCTGCAGTTTTTTGATGTTATGGCTCTTGGTGGCAGCATAGATGGCATTGCAATAGTCAAGTCTGGACAAGATGAGGGCTCTAGCCAGTGCGATGCAACTGTCAAGACAACAGGAAAAGTCTACAGGCATTGATAAGCTTAGATGTTTAAGCTGCTGCCGATGATGTGGCGTTGACTTGTCTAGTTAAGGTGAGAGCTGAGTCAAGGTAAAAACCTACGGGGTTTACTTCTTGGACACCTTGATAGTGTTGCCGTCTATGGTTAAGGAATTGAAGGAGTTGCAGAGTTTTTTAAGACGGTATTGTGCCCCGATGAGGAGTAATTCCGTTTTTTCATCATTTAGGCATACACCATGTTGGGCCATCCAGGCCTGGATGGTTTGGTAGATTCCGTTAAGTGATTTAGAGTCTTTGTCATGAGAGCCAGAGATGTGTATAAGGATTTGGGTGTCATCTGCATTGTTAGTGTAGGTGACACCCAAGTCATCAATACAGTCAAATAGCGGTTTAGTGAAGATGTTGTAAAGTGTAGGGGAGACACAGGAGCCTTGAGGTACTTTGCAAGTGACCGGGGGTGGCAAAGCTGCAGAGGTAGGTGAGAAAACTCTCATGGTTCTATTGGTTATGAAGGACTTATCTAATGTATAGCTTTTGGTGAGAAGTGGGCCATTGAACAAAAGTGTGTACAAAGTACGTTATGATTGACTAAATCAAATGCAGCAGAAAGGCCAAGCAGGAGGAGGAGTGCTAGATTGCCGTTATCTTTAAGCTTCTACATTTGCATTTTTAAGTCAAGTAGTGCTGATTCCATCCCATGTCTTGGGTGGAAGCCAGATTGTCGTAGGCCGAGGCGGTTGTTGAATTTCAGATAATTTTGGATCTGGAGATACGCTGCTCTGTCCAGAATTTTGTGGAGGAAGGGCACTGTCTTTATGGGTTGATAGTTTGTCGGTACATTAGGGTCTAAAGTAAGTTTTTTTAGCAGTGGTACAACCCACGCATCTTTGAGATTAGTGGGACAGTACTGCTTTCAAAAAATGCATTGATTAGGCTTGTGACGAACAGTGTCAGTTCAGACGCACAGTCTTTGATGTCGCTTTGACATCTTGAGGGTTTGAGGCTGGAGATGATTTTCAGGACTTCAGTATTAGAGCCTGGGGTGAAATCAAATTGCGTGCCAATTTTCTTTTACTAATGTGGCTAAGAGTCTCTTGAGATTGGGACGGTATAAGGTTGATTTTTTTTATTTCAGTTTTGGACTGTAGCAAGACTATTGTATGAAGGAGGGCTTTTTGAATGTCCGTACACCAGCTTGCATCTATGAGGCAAACCTCTTGTAGTGGCACTGGCGATTCGAGTTCTCTTAGGATGGCAAAAAGATCCTTGGTCCCTTATTTAGCATTAGCAATTCTCCCATTGTACGTGGCGCTTTATATTTGGAGGATAGCCTGTTTGTAGTTTTTGAAAGCCACAGGAAAGATTGCTTTGTTCGGTTCAGTCAGGTATTTCTTCCAGTTGATCTCAGCAATTCTCTTAGTGCTGCGCATAGTTTTAAGTTTAGGAGTGTACCATGAATGGGTGGGCTAAGGGTTTAGTTTTGTGCATGGATAGAGGTGCTACTTTGTCGATAGCTGCTAGGAGAGTTTGATTGTATATCTCAGCCATGGTGGTAGGGTCGTTGGTAAGGAGGTCTTGGTATACAGTAATGGGATGTAGCAGGGGGAGGATTCTTTCAACGGTAATTCTGTGTGAGTTTCTGGATAGAGCAGCTGGTGCAATGGGAAGGGGAATGTCTGTCGCAGAGTTCTTAGTGATACTAAATGTGATGACGTGATGGTCGGAGCACAGGCATTGGTAGTTAGAGTTGCAGTTGAGGTACGCCATTCAGTCGAGTGTTCGACCTTTGATATGTGTGGGTTTGTTGATCCGGTGTGTGAAGCCTAATGCAGTGATGGTGTTGCCAAATGCTAAGGCATTATCATAACTGGGGTCATTGACGCCCAAGTTTAAGACTCCCAGTAGTATGGTTTGAGAGCCAGGTTTGGTATTTGTGGAGAGGAGTTGTGCAACAACATCTTCAAATGAAAATATCGGATAAGGAGGTCTGTAGATAAGGTGAGCATTCTGGGTAGCCATGGAAGATAAGGCAATTTTGATAGAGAGTAATTCGCCTGAATGGATGGGTATTTCCCTGGTGTTCAGATGATTCTTAGCAATAAATGCTACTCCACCACCTTTGGCTGTTGGTCTATCGGTCCTAAAAATAGTATAGTTTTCTAGGACGGCAGGCATGGTAATAGCTATGAAGGCAAGTCTATTTGAGTCAATAAGGTCTGTGATGTCTAAGGCATGTGCTGGGAGTGACCTTGGATTGATGAGGGCACCATGGAGCATAGCTGCTTTTAGGTTAGTGTTGTTGAGTTGGGTTTGTTTATACTCTGTGTTTAGCTGGTTTATCGATGTTTGTAGGTATAGTTTGCTCTGATTTCAGGGTTGTGGAATTCCTGCAGGAGGTTCAGTGCCCAAAGGAAGGTGTATTCCGATCATTTAAGATGCTAGTGTGATCTTTAGATGTCGCAGTGGCATAGATAGGAGTTTTGGAGTTAAGATGTATATTCCTCCAAGTGTTCGAGGAGGTGGGCATTAAGTCTGGGAGCCATTTGTCCATGGCTGTTCGAATTGCGAGTCTGCTGTTTCTTATGGCTAACGGGCATGGTAGGCCAAGGCTATGTTTGGGCAACACAGTCATGAGCTGATTGGTTCCTGAAGCCTCTTTGACTGGAGCGGTCTGTTGGCACGACCGAAAGGGTAGGCTGTGGTGGTGTATGTCAGCAGGGGGTAGGGAACATGTGGGTGAGATGGGAAGGGGGTCAGGGAGGTTGGGGGTCATTTTTAGTATGAATATGTGTGTGTTGTTGGTGGGGGTTTGTTGCAGGAAGAGGGTAGGGTTGGTCATGACTGTGGGGAAGTACAAGGTGAGCAACTGTTAGGCACCTGGCATGTGCATATGATCAGGTGAGGAAGCAGTGTGTATACATGCATGACCCACAACTTGTATCTGCGTTCTAACGCCAATATTGTACATGTATGAACTACATGACTACTCACCTTAAATGTGGGAATATACATCAGCCAGATTTAAACTGTTGAACCATCATCCAGAGACCGCATCCATATCGGTTTCTGTTCGAACTTGATCCACATCAGTATTTTACTGAGATTAGACTTTAGCCTTGAGAACGACCTATGTGGTCGAAACACGTGTTGGCTGTTCACTTCAAATATTACATTTTCTATATGTCATAAAATTGAATTGTATCTTTGATCATACTGTTGATTGATAACTTGTATCTGGCTATGCGCGTTGTATGTGATTTCCAAGAACCAATCTGTTTAACTATATCATTGATCTGGGTTTTTTAGGGGGGATGCCATAGCGCAGCTGGCCTTCCTGTTTGATACTAATTTGTCACATTTAATTCTAATAGGTGTGAGACTAGCGCATTGGTGTCTCTTGGACGAACCCCTAACCACCATATCCCTTATTTATTTGTTTGATGCAAGCCAGAAGTAACACTATTCTTTGGATAAAAAACAGACATAGTCTCAGTCTTTTCACTTCATATACATACAGACATTGGACCTCACTACGAGAAAGGTGGTAGAGGTAGAACGGTGTTGGTAGAGTTGCCGGCCGCGTTATCCCTCTAGCGCCTCATTACGAGGTCTGCTCGTGGGCCCCGCAAAGGACATCTGGTAAAACCAGGCGTCCTTAGCGGGACTTGCTAGCAGACCAGGATGCTAACAACAGGCCTGTCATTAACAGGCCCGTTGTTAGCATCCTCCCCATTCCCATTGAGCCCTATGGGGTCTCAAATGGGAATGGGGATGTACCGGGTCCAGGTTCCAGGAAAGGAAATTACCGGGCCCTCCAAGGTCAGAATGGCCCGGTAATTCCTCATTCCTGGAACCAGGACCCGGTACCCGGTACCCGGACCCGGTATGGGAGTAGCCATGCCACTAAAAGCGGAAAGGCTACCTCCATACTCGTAATGAGGCCCATTGTATTCTTGCTAGTGAGTTCCTGGGCGTAATGGGAGTCTCTTCCCCCTAGAGGGACATCACTCCCAGTGAGCTACCACTTTCTCAGACTCCTAGGGAGAATCTTGCTTAGAGGGCTCACCTCCCTATCCTCAAAGGGAGAAGGGATGAATACCCTGGATTTGTCACTGTATTCTGTGGTGAATTCCAATGACACCCAATGAGCACAATCATGTTACTGACTTCTGAGGGGATTCTGTTCAAGTAGGACAAGAAGCCACATGTAACACCGTTTGGGTCATTAACCAGCATTCTTCCTTGTATTTTCAATGTCCCCATGGCTAGGTGCTCTTAAACATCTCTCTACATGTTTACAACCTTATAAGCTAGCAGTTTATGAAATAATACAGCTACTTCACATTTGTACAATGCAACGTTCCGTACCAAGGTTCCAAGAAACAGAATAATTATGTGTCCATTTAATATAAATGTTAAAACCGTTTACATTCAATGATATTGTTTTGAGATCACTCAAAGTTACAGGGACATCCAAATTATTATTTAGTCATAAAAGGTGCACCAGTTAAGAGTATATTGATTCTGTGCAGCCCATAATTAGTATAACTTTCATTAGCACCCAGAGTGGAGGTGCTAGCCAATCAGGGACCTCAGAAGGCCATCTGTATTCTTCGGTATAAGCCCCCATTCCAAGCTCCTCAGTGCTGCACACACCTCGCTGTGTGCCTCTCCTAGTCTCCCGTCCTCCTCCATGCTGACTTCAGCACCCATGAGTAATCACATGTGGGAAGGCTATAGGAAAACTAAAAATACAAACTTACTTTCAGTCAGTCCTGTGACGCTGTGTATGGGAGAGGGAGTGCATTTTCAGTGTTCAATAATAAACACAGAAAAAGGGACTCCCTCTCCAACACACGGCTTTGGAGGAACTACTGAAAATAAATGTTCTCCTTTAGCCCTCGCGTGTGCTAATCACGATATACAACTCAACGTTGGGTTCCCCTTGCCAGTAATGTCAGTGCCGCTTGCGATAAGGACCATCCGCTCGGGCCCTTAACTTGAGTCGTCCATTACTGGCGGGGCTGTCCCACCACCTTTGTGTATATCGCCTGAAAATGATATGAACCAGCAATCCCAAAACATCCCCCCCTCTAAGCAGACACAATCACCAACGTCCTACATCATATTTTGTATTCCACTTTGGCTAGGAATCCTTCCTCATCCCTCAATATTTTGGCAATCATATATTTTCTTTACTTGATGTGGAACAGTGTTGGATAAAAGGTCCCACCAAATTCCCTACACAATTTTCTCACCTCCACACCATCCATGTAACAATGCAATGTTTGGTTTATTGGTACTAAGGAACTGAAATTCTACTTTTATATTTCATTTAACTGTTTAAATTGTTTATATTAAATTGTTTTTTGAGATCATGTTTTGCATAAAAATAATTTCAAATACTATCTCAATTCCATAAAAACCATACGGCCATCAAAATTATTAAAGTTAAAAGAGAGGAAGCATCTTACAATTGTGTCCATTCCCAGTAAGACTATCGTCATTAGGTGTCTCCCACAACCAGTATGACCTACAGAATGATAGGAAGAAGAAGCCACAAAAGATTCCATACCCAAACAGACCGAATGACCAGTGTCTTCGATTCTTTTTTTTCAATTTCACCATTGTGGGGCAGCCTTCCCTATTTCTCTATATTTGACAACCTTATAAGCTAGCAATTTATGAAATAATATAGCTACTCCAGATTTGTTCCCTGCTGCACCACAGTTACAGACAGTATTTCTCACCCATTCCCCATGCAAAGTGTGTACCACCCATGTATATATATTGTCACAGACGGATTCAATAACTCAAGGACCCAGATCAGTAGTTTAGGGTCCTCATTATGCGTTTTGTGGTAAATCTGCTGAATTACTACCAAAATCGATTATCATTACTGCTACTTGGTCCTCTGGGTTTACCACAGGATTTCAAGTGGTGGTAATTCCCCATTTTTGGAGTCCATAAGAATCCCTGGAGATGTTTGGTGGATTTACTGATCGGTAAATCCACAGTTTGTTGCTGGTGATAAATCCTCCCACTTTGCTTCCAAATGTATAATTTAGTGGTGCCGAAAACATTGCAGTAATTCTGTTACTGCCAAAAAAAGCTGTGGTAACATAATTACCACCACTTTTGTTTTTTTATGGGGGTTCCAGTGCTGGAGTGGAAATCAGATGGAGAGTGAAGAGACCATTGGTGGAATTTGGGACCCCAAATTCCTCATATGTTATTCCCGGGAGATTAGATAATGTGATCCCTCTGTCAGGAAATCAACACTAAGGCTCTCATTATGATTATGGTACAGCAGTAGAAAAGTGGCGGTAACGGAATTACCACCATTTGTTTCCACACCACCAAACTTGTAATGAGGCTATTATCAATGTCACAGGCCAAACCGTGGAATGATGGTAAGAAGGACAGATTAAGGGGTCCATATTCTCACCCTCATCCTTCCCGTGGGCGTACTCCAACCTAGACCTGGCTTCCCTGCTCTCAAACAGGATGTGATAAAAGACTAGAGACAGGTAATTCCTAGTGCCCAGTTATAACTGGAGGGGAGGGCTCTTCTCCCTGCCCCCCTTTGCAGCTGTAGACCTTCTCTGTGCCCGACTGTATCCTACCCCCAGCTGTATATCTTTTCTGTTGTTACCTCTAAAAAGCGCTCTGCTATGCATTTATACTGTTATATACCTCTGTAAAGTGCTCTGTTGTGTATCTGTATAGTTGTATCCCTCTGTAAAGCACCATGTTGCTATTCGAAGCTAGGTCCGTGCTGAATAAATACAATAATAATAACACTAATATTAATAATAACCTAATCTTTCAATGGGGGCCTAAGGGCCATGCTCATATCTACCTTGCTCCCTCCAGGAATTCCTAAAGGTTCCCTACTATGATGTTTCCTCTATGTGGGTTTCAAGGATCCGTGGGTGTCGCTTTCACAGTATAACACTCTCTCTCTCTCTCTTTCTCCCTCCTCCATTCCCAGATATTTTACCAGTCCTCTTTCCTCCTTCCTTTTATCTCTCCTTCTGATTCCCTCTCTATCATCTCCACCCTCAACCTTCCATGCTCCTCAATCTCCCTCTTTGCTTTGTCTCACCGCTCTACCTAAAATCCTCTTCTTCTTCCCTCCCTCTCTTTCCTGCTACTCCTCATCTCTCTCTCCTACCTTTTTCAGTTCAGATCCTCTCACACATCTTCCTCCCTCCTATTCTCCAGTGGCCCCCTATCTCACTGTGTTTCTATTTCTCTCACATTCTCTCTATCTTTTCCACTCTGTAGCATCTCTGCTATCTACATATACCCCCTACACTCACTTTCTTCCTCACACACTTTAACACATACACAGCCATCACTGCAGTCTCTCAGGCTTGTTACCTATCTCTCTCACACACAATACTTCAACTGCACTCTCGTCCAAAATATCCTCATACTCCTCAGCACTCTGCTACACCTTGCGCTCTCCGCTGCCTGGCCTCTCAATCCACCAACTCTACTATTAACCTCACTCACACTCCCTTCATTCTTGCATTTCAGTACAGGCCTTCTATACTCTTGCCTGTCTTGAAAGTTTCCTCCTCCTCCTTTTCATTGGTCTCTAATTTGACCTGTGTTTTGCGAATCTTCCTCTGTGCGCTCCCCTGGGGCTGGACTATCAAAGTGAAAAATCTAAGTTCGTGGTTGAACCCAACCCCTTTTCATTCACTGGCATATTCTCCAGTTTCTCAGCTTGGGGCCACCAGGTTTTTTTTCCTCTGGTAATATGTGAAACTGTGGTGCTGTAAAGTTGTTTCATGTTTTTCTTCAGGGGACGGCATGGGGTAGGGGCAAACGTTTCCAGTGGCCCCTTTTGCAAGTGTGCTTATGGCATTACAAATAGCACTGAGTGCTATGTGGCCAGCAAACAATAGCCCCTTCATGATGGTGTGAGGTGCAAGTACGCTTGTTGGCCACACACACAGTAGTAATTCATCACTGCCACTGTGCCGTTCTTGAGATCAGGAATTATTAGATTTGTGTTGCAGTGTTCATTAGATCCTACAGGTATTCTCCCAGCACTGGAATAGCAATTTTCACATTTTTCTTCTCTGTGCACTTTTACTCGCTTTTCCATTGCTTCAATCAATGTTAGTTTTGTGATATCTTCAGTGCAGAATTGTGCACATGCAGCTTCCACCCTTACCAGAACTATTTCTTTGTATCCCACGAGATCCTCTCCATTACATCTCAATGTTGTTTCTTGCCATTTGTTATTGGAGTATTTCTGTCCTTGTATTACCAAATAAGGTATCTTTAGGCATATGTTGCTTTTTGGGTTATTGAATTTAAGGCGATCTGCATCCGCCACTTTTAGTCTTACGTTGTGTGCCTGGAAAGTGCCTCTGAGCCTACACAGCGCACGACGTACTAGGCATTGTGCCTCTATAATTGGTACTTCCTGTGGCACTAGGACATTGGGTGCCCCTGACACATGCAGTATCAATGAACATACATAACAGCTCCCATTCACTCTATTTCATCCTTCCACACTCATATCAGTATACCAACTGTTAGACAGTTCAGGGTGATGTACATCTTCTATAGCGTCTAACTAAGCCCACTACATGCATCGTATTTTTGCCTTTGGCTTGTCTCTTTGTATGTGTAGGTACCCATCTATATCCCTTTTTGATTGTGGTTGCATTATGTACATCATTATGGTTGATACATTTGGGAAACAACAGGGATCTAGCAATGTATTCTAATATTCCAGCTGGATGGGGTGTGGTGTTATCATCTTGGGGCATTAAGTTGTAATTTGGGAATAATGCATTAGCTTTTGGGTCAGGCTCTGGGACCAATATCTGCTTTTCTACCCCGGTGGAATGTTTGGTTTTGTCTGAGTCTGCATGTGAGAATGATCTCTTCCTGCTCTCCCCCTTTTACATTACCCTCTAATATACAAAATGCTCACTAAAAACATGTCCATGCTAACCATGGAAATGGTAAATGCAATTTCTACAAGATGCATAGCACACATATATGAATTCACAAATCTAGACCTAACATCAAAATCATAACTCCTTCTAACGTGTATTGAGTGGTTTGAATGTGCTGGAGTCATTTGCTCATATTTTGAGTTATCCGAGGGCGCTGCTTCCATGCTGTCGATGAATCTGAAAGGCAAAATGGATGCACACAAAAGAGAGGGAGGGAGAGAGAGAGAACGAGTGCGAGAGCGAGAGAAAGAGAGAGAGAGTGTGAGAGAGAGAGAGAGAGAGAGAGAGAGAGATAAAGGCAATCTCAAGAGAGCACCTGGCAATCTAAACTAAGAATCGTAACAGTTTTGCATGTGCATGCTTTTGGACAGGGTGTGAAACTGAACTTTGAGCTATGGCAGCATGAAAAGGAAGTGATGTAGATGCCCACTGCCAATTATTAAAGTACTGGTGCATCGTCTGGGGGGCCTTCGGAACATTTGACAAGTGGATCCAGTATTGAAGGCCCTTTACTTTGACGGCAAGAGAATTGTCAAAGACCACCTCAAATGCACCGTTGAAACTGGGGCTGTTCCACCTACAGTCAAAGGACCGAATGTAGACAAGGTCTCCTGGAAGCAGCGGTTGAGTGGGTAGGGAATCGGTCGTGGAGTCAGCTGTGGAGCCTGGGACTTCTCCTGATCGTGGTGGTGCAATCTGTCAGGAAATACATTTAATGGCGCATGTTAAGTTTGTCAAATAATCTTTAAACCCGTCCTAAGAGAACCGCTGCTGCTCTGTGCGCGTCTGACGCTCTTCTGATGGAAGATATTGGGGTGTACATGCGACTGCCAGTTACCACCTCATGGGGCAACAGATGGTGATCCTTGCTGTGCTATGTGCGCAAACTGAACAGGGCCAAGGGTAGGCAATGCACCCAGTTTTTTCTTTAAAGTGGTGCAAAGCTTAGACAGTTTACTTTATAGCAGTCCGATGATTCTTTCTACAATCCCGTTGGCCTGGGGTTATAAATCAGACGCATCCGGTGTCTGATTTCAAGCAGTGCAGTAATCTCCTTAAACAATTCATTGAAGATGTGTGTGCCATTATCTGACCTTATTTCATCACACAAGAAATGTGGCTGCGCACTTGACATCGGATGGGCACAGGACCTGCCTCCATCCAACATGAGAAGGGGCAGACAACAACGATCCAATATCGGTACCCGCTGCATCTCTTTCCCATGCCCACGTAGTTGATATAAAACCCACGGAACGGCCCAGTGGGGCAGGGTAGAGTGACTCTTAATGTTCATAGGGTCATGCATGTGCTGAAACATTTACACATGTTGCAACTAATGACCATGTTTGTTAGGTGTTCTTGGAGATTTGGAACTAATCAATCCTCCTGTATGTGTGCAGCAATATGATGTTTGGAGCTGTGAGAGGGGTGATGGAGCTGATCAAATGCTGTCACAAGCAGGTTGTGTTGCAGAATTATCTTTCCTGTGCTTTCCTGTCTCCACAATAGATCTATAGGGGACCTCTTTTTACCCACAATAGTTTCTCCTCATCTGGGGCACTTCCCTGTGCTTCAATAATATGAACAATAGGCAGGGCATTGTAGCTCTTGGGGGGATGATTAGTGGCAGGTGTCGTGAGGACATATTCAGTTACACTGGGAACTAAGAGGTATTCCGAAAGTTTGGCCGTGGTTTCTGCAGCAGTGTTTCTGCATGACACATTGCCAGTGTTATTTGTGTCGGCAGTGCATTTGATGACCGCCACAACAGAAGGTTGTGACAGCGTGAAGATGAGTTTATCTAGCAGTGTGGCGTGATCTACAGGGGACCATATCATATCATCATATCATATCATATCATATCTGTCTGCCCTTCTAAACCGCCTCCTCTTCTACCACGACAGACCGGCATGCACAGTGGTAGTGACGTGTGCCGAGCACGAATAGATGGTCATGTGGCACCCCTGTGATGCTTGCAGTGCTTCAATTAGTGCAATGTGTTCTGGTGCCCGTGCAGAATGATGCACTAGGAGCCTTTGTTAAATCAATGCCTCATATCTGCCATCTGTTAGGCATACTACTGCCGCCCCAGTGTGTCTGAGATCAGTGTCCGGGTCAATTGTGCTGAGCCATCAACGAAGAGGAAATCCCCCCCCTTCAAGTGTCCTGTCTTTTGTATTGGGGATATCATCCTCCTCCACCTCGAATGTCACACAGTCATGTCATGCCATAACTTCATCAGGGAATGCTTCTGTAATGAAGGTTGTGGGATTTGCTGGTTTACACTGCACAATGTGAATATTTCGGATAGAGAGAATAATTTCTTATGATGATGCCCTTTGGGTGGTTAAAGTGGATTTGGATCTTTCTAGTATTGCAAAAACGGCGTGTTCCACATAGAGGTTGACGGAACAGCCCATCACAATTGTGGAACTCTTCTCTAAGGTGCAAGCCGCTGCCACAAAAGCCTGTTTGTATGCAAACTGGCCCTGCATCACTGAATCTAGCATGCCACTATAAAAGGCCAGTGGCTTGTGGTCCATTGTGTGCTTTTGGGTCAATACTTCAATCATGAGCTGGCTATTGGTGGGAGAATAGGTACAATTCCTGTGTGTAATATGGTGTTGCTAACACCGGGGCTGTTGATATTACTTCCTTAAGATAATTAAAGCCCTGTACCATCACTTCAGTCCATACCACCTTGTTGTCAGTCTTTTGTGTTTCCTTGAGGCACTGTAAGAGCGGCCATATGTATGCTGCAAAGTTGAGTATCCATGCCCTACAGTATATGCACAACCTTAGGAACATTTGCATCTCCTATACTGTTGTGGGTCATGGGCTGGCACACACAGATGCGGCTCTGTCTGGTATTATTCTATTCCCATTTGCTGATATGAACTTCTCTAGGTATAAGACCTCTTTGAGGCAGTACTGCAATTTTGCTCTGTCCACTTTGCATCCATTGCGGGCTAGAAGCTGCCAGAGTGTATGGGAGTCTTGTCTGCATTGTTGCTCACAGTTGCTGCACACAAGCAAGTCATCAACTTATTGGATAATTGTACTGCACAGTTGAATATCCGTAAACATATAGATCAGAGTGACTGTGCAGTTGCCTTTTCAAGCACTGACCGGGCGGTGAAATCGAGGAGGCAGTTTGGCCCCGGCTCTATGATGCCAAGTTTGACATTAAATCTGCATTTCATCTGCTACCGGACCATGACGGGGAACTCGTTCTTCTATGTGCACAATGTGAGGGGGTCACATTTGCAAACATGACATTGCCAATGGTGTGTTTGATGGCATGTCGCCTTTTTGAAACAGTCAGCTCTTCCTTTATAGGCCTCTCAAGGTCCGCTTGACATTGTATCAGTGTTGCACTACCTCAATGGATGTCTGTTTATAACTTCCAGGGATTTGGGGGAAGTTCAGAAAGCTGCTCGTTGGATTTGAGGAAGAGACGGGTGCTTTTGGTGTGCTGCTGGTTTCCCGGATGGCAGTGAAAGAACTGTGGTGCACATGCTCATCCCAGACATACATTGCATGGAGGGGACCTGTTGCAATTGCCTTTATGCCTCCTTTTGCACTTCACAGTGCAAATTGAGTAAATGCTGCCTGTCATGTCTGCATGGCAGGCAGCATTTACAATACATTCGGATGGAATCCACTTGCTTTTTGCTGGAGTAAAAAGCTGACAAATGTCATGGGACTACACAGCATTTATGCCAGTATGAAAATGTCATGTTGGCATACATGGTAGTGTACTTGTATAATAGCGAGAATGGGGCTGCGCAGTGGAGATGGAAACTCTGTTCTGTGCCCCCTCTTAGCTGTACAAATGAATGCCACTATGGCATGGAGCAAAATTCATCCGCATAAAGGTTCACACTGGATTTTACCCATATTTATTACTCTACGCAAGAATGAAAATGGGCTCCTGGGACTTTTTGCATATTGAGATGGACCCAGGGACAATGGTATACAAGCAACCTGGTAACCTCATGCTATGGCTTTCTAACCAGATGTGGACTGTGGGTGTTTTGCATAAATATGAGCCCAGGTTATTTTACATGTAAACACTACACAAATTACCAATAAAATATATTAAAATGGCAAAGCCCAAGGGACATGAGTACATTTCATACCACAGGATCAGGGTGACCACAGATGTATTGTAGGACTAGGGGATGTGGGTGGGATTTGGAATTCTTCTGAAATGTGTTGGGTATTCAGCTGTGGGTTTGTTTTGCGCCAGGGAGTGGTACACTGTGGAATGGTGAGAGATTTGGAAACCTGTCAATCCCAGCAAAGCCTTTCTCGATTTCTTCCAGGTCATTGTCATGGTGACATTGTGGAGAGCTCATTTGCAAAACATGAGGGTGATTTTCCAACTGAAACACAATGGGCCTCATTAGGACCCAGACGGCCACGGAAAGAACGGTGCTGGTAAGGGACTGGCACCGTTTTTTCCGGGCTTCCCTATTACGAGGTCTGCAGCGGGTCCCGCTAAGGAACGCCTGGTTAGACCAGGCGTCCTTAGCGGGACCTGCTAGCAGACCAGGATGCTAACAACGGGCCCATCATTAACAGGCCCGTTGTCAGCATCCTCCCCATTCCCATTTGAGCCCATGGGGCTCAAATGGGAATGGGGATTACTTTTTACCGAGCCCAGAAAAGGGCAATTACCGGGTCCACCGAGGTCGGCATGACCCAGTTATTGCCCTTTTCTGGGCTCCGGTACAAAATCATTACCAGTGGCAGCCGTGCCATTAATAAGGTCACGGCTACCGCCAGGGTCGTAATGAGGCCCAATGTCAGTAGTGTCAGGTTCAAGAAACAGATAACCTGGTGCACACGGATACTGTGGCTTCTAAGGGTGTTGATGCTGCAGATTATAAAATGGAACACTGTGTTCAGGGACTGCCATATAGTGGTTGTGACTAAAGACATTATGGATGTGTTATCTCATTCACTGTGCTTGAAATTCCATGGTTTGGCACCGGTACTGGATGCCAGAAGGGCACCCATATATTAGTGACTGTAGAGGGTAGGTGCCTGTAGGTCCTGCAGCTTGTTTAAGTGACCCATGTCCCATCTGTCTGTTGGACGTACAGGAATGCTTGTGCGAGGATTGTGAAAGGTGGGACCCACCTCTGGGACAGTCAAGTGTGGCCCAGGGTGCAGCTCCAAAATGATGCACTCGATTTTATGTTGTAAATGATGAACTCAGTGATTGCCCTGGTGAAAATATTGGCCATATTGGGGAGCCTCACATTCGATTTAAAGGTCTTGTATGTTATGGTATGGTATAGCACTTGTTAAGCACACATATTCACCTCACCAGCAGGTATCATGGCACTGAAACAGTGGGTACAGGGTGACCCAAACCAAGGCGGTTAGGACAGATGTGGGATTGGAGATGGGATGGGATATGTGATGGGATGGGAGGTTGGCAAGAGGATGCTAGAAGTTTGAGCCAGCAACAGGAAGACTTCCATTACTGCCAACAACTTCCCTGGACTACTCTGTGGACTTGAGAATATTTTGAGAATGGGGAATGGTTTTGTAAGGGTCATTTTAATTGCCGAGGTTCTTTGGGGGTCTTTATGCTTTCAGAACTCCTGGTAGAAAGAATCCTGGGTATTCCAGTACGTTAAATCGTTTGCGGAGTGCCACTGTTGTCTTTTGGCATTGCAATGTGAAAAACTGACCAGTGGTGACCGGTGACCTGGTTTAAGGATGGTGCTGTCTAAGAGTTAGGACCCCATTCTGGACCTTTGACGGGAATGGGGAGATTTCTGAGGATTAGGGGGGCAGAGAATGCCCCACTTCAATGGCATGTGTATGGGCTGCTTCATACCTTTGGGGAACTATTTGGGTGTAAATGATGGTGCTTCTGACGTTGGCGTTTAATGAATTCATGTTTGTGGCACACACTTATCAGATATGAGTCTTCAGATAGAGTCGGAGTGGCCATGAGAGATGTGGAGTCGATGCTGTTTTTCAATATCTGAGTTGGGTGAATATTGTTGAAATCGGGTCAGTCATATATTGTTAAGTATGTTTGCTGGATAATCAGAAAGAATCGGTGAGCTGAGAACTTGCTGTGGGGGCTTTTGGGTATGCAGTTTAAACAAGGTCCGGGCTGGGGAGCGTTTTCCATGTGTTGAAGACGTCTTTCAGCGGGTAATGAAACTGATGCAAATGCAGACATGATAGTCCTTCAAGCAATGGTCAGATTACATGATAATGTGACAATCTAGGGGTGAAAGGTGATTTTAGTATTTAGAGAAGTGAACTTGCTAACAGTCCACTGACAACAACACATCAGCAATTGTTCATTAAAGAACAGAACAAGCAACAAAGGGGAGGACATGGGGTTTGACGAGAAACGTCTTCAGTGAACATGAAGATTGGAGTCTTTTTTGTTACGTTTTTTGTTTTCCTTATGCATCAACACAAAAATGATCCATTAATCTATAGTGGGTGGTACATTTCGTACCTGTCTCCCATTACTATACATGTGCATTGAGATTTTCTTTCCATAAGTCTTGGGTTGTATTTTTGACCGTCATCAAATGCCAAATGCGGCTTAAATTAAATACGCTTATTCACTATATAAAACGACCAAACCAATTGTAGTAATTTTTCATTACATTAAGATCACGCGATACAAGTATGCTTATGATTATTTTGTAAGTTTAATCGGAGGAGCCCCCGAAGCGGCCCTCTCAGCTGAGGCACATCTTCGTATAACATTCCATCAACATTCTGGAATGTCATACGAAGATGTAACTATGGCAACAACCTACAATCTTACATCTCCCTTTCTAAACAATAAAATGCATATTGTATTCAAATAAAATTTTCTGTTAACTTAAACTAAAACACTAAACAATATAAACATTGAACATCACACTATGTCATTTTAACCAATAAAAGGATACAATTTCTTCCATGTTTTTTTTTTAATTTTTTTTATCAGCCAGTCTTGAAAATATCACTATGTTGAAGTCTTCAATAATATACATAGTTTGTTTATAATTCCATCTTCTTTTTCTACTTTTTGATCCTGACTGAAAACTGTCATTTTTCTTTTCAATAAGGTCTTTCTGTACTTCCTTCTCTGGTAACCTTCCTTTTCCTGCAACAAAATCATTTTCTTCATATCTTATCACTTCATTCTCATTTGCCAACACGATATCATCACATGACCATTTCTTGCCATCTTCCAGTATCACTGACTTTCCTGAGCATTCCATAACTTTCTGTGGAGCCCGAAACTTGGACTCTCCTTTCATCACACGTATTGGTTCCCTCACTCTCACCATATCACCTTTCCTGATTGTACTCTCTTGAACATTTCTCTGCTTGTCATAATAACTTTTATACTTTTCTTGTTTCCTTTTCACCTTGTCAACAATGTCCTCCATGTTAACTTTTTTTTTATTTTCATTGCTCATCATCCACGCAGGCCTCAACCTATTGGTGAAAAGTCTCCCTCTCATCAATGTAAATGGCACCTCCTCGGTAATTGAATGTGGTGTGACCTTATATGTAGTGAGAGCTTCTTTAAGTGTCTCCTTCCATGGTTATCCATTTGCACAAGCTAACTGTAATATACCTTTAATGAAACGATTCATCCTTTCTACCAGTCCATTACCCATTGGGTGGTACAACGCTGTAGTATTGTGTTTGATAGATCTGTCTCTTAAAAATCCTTGAATCTCTGACGACATGAACTGAGCTCCATTATCTGACACAATTTCTTGTGGGTCTCCTTCTCTACTAAAAATCTCATCCAAAAACTTCACTATTTTCACAGCTGTCACTGACTCCTCTGCTATGCCACATTCCACCCACTTTGATGTATAATCAACTAACACCATTAAATAGATCTTCTGACACTCCAAAGATTCATATGGACCAGCTATATCAATAGCCAATTTAGTCCATACAGTAACAGGAATGTCCACCGGTTGTAATGGGGTCACTCGTACAGATTTGCTTTTGTCACTTACAGCACAAGCAGTACAATTTTTAACTAAAGCTTCCATATCACTCCACATGTTGGGCCACCAGTAAGCTTCTCTTACTCTTCTTTTCGTCAACATTCTACCAACATGGCCTTCATGCGCAATGTCCATGATTTTTTTCCTTAAAATTGTAGGTGGTATTATTCGATCTCCTCTATACACACATACCTCATCACTGGACAATTCATCCTTAAATCTTTCCCATTGACTCAACTTGTCATCAGTTTCTCTCCAACCAGCTTCAATAGCCTTCCTCAACATCTCTTGTTCAATATCATTGTCTGTTGCTTCCATCCAATCTTTTTTTGAAAAACTAGAATGCACTTGAGCTATGATACAGTCCATGCTCTGTTCCTCTCTGAAGCCTTGTTCATCCTCACCGTTGTCTAGATTATTTTCACATGGCAATCTAGAAAAACAGTCCGCAACAACATTATTCTTTCCCGGTGTGTACTTTATGGTCACATTAAATTGCATAATAATCAAAGTCCATCTTCTTATACGTGGAGACATCATGTGGGAATTTTTTGCGTTCAATACATGAACAAGAGGCTTATGATCAGTTCTTACATCTACGGGAATTCCCCAAATAAGACTCTTAAAATGTTCCAATATCCATTTTACTCCAAGTGCTTCTTTTTCTATTGTTGAATAACTTCGTTCAGCTCCTCTTAATGTCCTTGATGCAAACGCTATGGGAACTACTTCTCCATTTTGAACTTGTTCCAAAATACCACCTAAACCTACATTGCTTGCATCCACTGCTATTCTTGTTCTGGCACTTGAGTCAAACAATTTCAAAGCTGGTGCTTTATTAATCATAGTCTTTATCTTTTCAAACTCTTTTCTGCATTCTTCTGACCACACATATTTCATTCCTTTGCACATTAACTTCCTCATGCTTTCAGTGTTATCTGAGTAGTGATCAATACATTTTGAATAATATTCTGTGAGACCCAAAAAACTCCTCAACTGGTCTTTGTTGTTTGGTTCCGCTATTTTAAGGATGGTGTCCACCAAAGATTCTTTAGGCATAATGCCTTTATCACTTATACGATGACCTAAATATGTCACTTCAGTTTGTTTTATTTTACACTTTTCAATCTTGAGTGTCATTCCCTTCTGCTGTAACATTTGCAGCACAGCTAACAATTTTGCATCATGCTCCTCTTGAGAATTTCCCGACACCAAAATATCATCTTGGAAATAATACACTCCTTGTAGACCTTCAAACAGATGATGCATTAACCTCTGAAACACTGCAGCTGCCGAAGCCAACCCAAACGCATTCTTTTGTACCTAAAAGCTCCCAAAGGCGTCACAAAAGATGTCAAATGTCTCGATCCATTTTCAAGTACTACCTGATGGTAGGCCGATGACAAATCTAAAGTCGTGAAAAATTTTGCTGGACTCATGGTGGATAACATCTCTCCAATATTCGGTAAAGGATGTCTGTCAATCCATATGTTGGCATTTAAATCTCTTAAATCGACACACATCCTGATGGATCCATCTGTCTTTTTAACCAAAACTATAGGCGATAACCATTCTGAACTTTCAATAGGTTCAATGACATCTTGTTTGCATAATTTCTCTAACTCAGCCTTTAATGCATCTCTGGTACCAATGGGTATACTTCTCACTTTATGTACAACTGGTGTCACACCCCGTTTTAGAATAATGCGATGCTCAAATCCTTTCAGTAAACCAATCTTGTCATTGAAGACATCCGGAAAAGATTTTGCCAACATCTCTGCATTGTCACATACCTTTTCAGAAATGCACAGAATGGGTACACTTTCTCCTGGATGAATTTTGATATTCAATGCAGCTTGCTCCCACCATCCTATTATTGAAAAACCATCCTCCGCCACATACAATCTGCAGTATGTCTTGCGTCCTTCAAATCTCAATTTCACCCAAATATAACCTATAATATTAATAGGTGTCTTTCCATAACCTGTTGCTCTGGTGGTCGTCATCTGTAAATCTTCCATCTTCTTCTTCAAAACATTTACATACGTCTGTACATCCACCATAGTATAAGGTGAACCTGTATCTACCATCACTTGTAACGTTACACCATCTATATCCATAGGAACCCAAGATCCTACTCCATCATCTCTTGGTGTGACAGTAAGTATCTGGATTCTATCCTCCGCCCGATCAGTTATTGCTACCAAATTACTGGAACTAGCATTCTCCTCGACAGCTCTCACCCCCATGGTAGTTGCATTCCTGCTTCTATAAAATCGACCAGCAGTCCTGCCAACTCTGCTATTAAATCTGCTTCTTCCTCTGTTGGTGCGACACATCTTTCCAAAATGTCCAGTATATCCACACCTAAAACACTCTGCTGCGAATGCTGGACACTCCTTTTCTGTGTTTTCATGTTTACTCCATCCGCAACATGTACACCTACTACTGTGCTTGATTGCACTTCCTCCATCTTGTCTGTACCCACCAGATGTCTCTGTCCTGACCATTCTTTTGACCATGGCAATCAGTTTTTCTTCCTGATTGTTTTGCTGTTCATCATCTATACCTTGGACTGACTTAATTCCAGGGAACTCTGGTTTACTTTGAACCTCTCTCATGCATTTTTCACCCAATTCCATTGACCTGGCTATTTCCAACGTTTTTTCTAATGTGGGATTTTTCGCTTGCCACAGTCGTTGCTGAATGCGCGGGTCAGCCACATGTAACACTATCTGATCTCTCAAATATTCGTCGGTGACTCCAGTGAAAGCACATGTGGCCATTAGTCCTCTCAATGTCGCTACATATGAATCAATACTTTCCTCTTTGCCCTGTTTTCTTGTGAAAAATCTGTATCTTTCCAACACAATGTTTGTCTTATTACCAAAATGCTTGTTCAATTTAGCCACTGCAATGTCATACTTTCTTGACCCACTGGACGCTTCACCCCATGTTTCTTCATCTTGCTCAAGATCAGGTAATGATCTAAATATTCTTAGAGCTTCTGTGCCAATACAGTGTAACAAAGTGGCTTCCTTCTGATCATCATTGAATTTTGCCCCTCCAATCGCTCTCAAATACACTTGAAAGTTGTCCTGCCACTGCTCCCAAGGGCATGTTGGATTGCCAGGAGCCGACAGAAATTTTATAGGAGCAGCCGTGTTTTGCATGGCTAAAGTTTGATGATTAATATGTAATGCCCTACTCATATGTGGTATCTCTCAAAATGTCCAGTATATTTCCTTGTTTGTTAATATCTGCTGTTTACACCATATATTTTTTTTTCCTTGCCTCCCAACAACAGCCAGAACTCAGTATGGCCATGCATCTATAAACATTGGCTTATTTTCCTTCAGTGCGTTGTCCATAACAGCAGCTGATCGCCGTAATTACGATCGTAACAAACAGTTTTTTTTTTTCCAAAATGGCGGCACGCAACTCACGTTCTAGGGTCCTTTACTGTAGCCTTCAACGACGGTTGCTCATACCAGTCGCACCGTCCTCGATAACCCTGGTAAGTTGATTCCTTAATTTCCCTGCATGCTGGCACTGCTTACTGTAGCCGCTCACCCGTTCTTGTATCGTTACTGTGCACAGCAGCCCACAAAACCAGCCGTTATAACGTATAACTTTCACTGCATCATTTCTTCCTGTCCGGGGGCTCCCTCCACTAACCAGCTTCCTCGTCGCCAATTGTAGTAATTTTTCATTACATTAAGATCACGCGATACAAGTATGCTTATGATTATTTTGTAAGTTTAATCGGAGGAGCCCCCGAAGCGGCCCTCTCAGCTGAGGCACATCTTCGTATAACATTCCATCAACATTCTGGAATGTCATACGAAGATGTAACTATGGCAACAACCTACAATCTTACACCAATAAACACATATATGTGTAATCATTAAGGCACTCATTGAAAAAGTTGTGAGTGAAACGCGTGTCCTTTTCTCACGATGCCTTATGTCTAATTTGCGCCCGACTGCATCCTGTCTCTGCGATTTGCTGGAACTGTCCATGGCCAGGAATCATTCCATCTTCAAGTCTCACATTTATGTTCTAGTAAAGGGATTGTTTTATGGGGGCCATGCTTGGTCCCAGTGTAGCAAGCTTGCACATAGCCACATTTGAAAAATTTCATATACACGCTGATGACAGTCCATTTAAAGTAGACTTGATTAATTGCATAGAGACTTAGAAGTTCACCGACTTTGGATCAACTAGTTGATTTAAAAGTAGGTTTAATATATGCAACAGCAAGTTATAAGTAATACAGAGATTGCTTCCGGGGACTTTTCAATGTGTGCAGCCAATGGTCGTTTACAAGGGACAATGCATATTAAAAATGCATTGCTAGGTTCTATTAGATTTTACCCACACAGTCTACGAGATCATTTATCAGATGGAATTTTCTGCGAATTTGCTGTAACAGCATTGTTACATGAAGCACAACCCCAATCTGAAATTCAATCTACAGAATAGAGGGCATCTCAAATGCCATCTGAGTTATGCTCTTATTGTGGAAAGGATTACTGATTTACTTCCCCCAGTGCAAAACAACACATGGACAACCACATTTCATACGTTTCCACCTTTTGTAAGGCAAACAAACAGGTCTGGAAACAAATCAAAAGGAATTAGGGCCTGATTCACTGAAAAGCCTGCATTGATCCTGCAAAAAGTCCCTGTGCCGAAAAGTTTCCTTCACGGCCCTGCACAAAGTTTCCAATGCGCGGTCTGCGTATTAATGGAATCCAAATCGTAAAGCAACCTGACCTGCAAAGAAAACCGAGCTGCGCGACAAACGCCCACAACACGCCCCGCGCAAACCAAAACAATAGCCATAGACCAACCTTTGTGCAAACCTCCGCATCCACCTCTGGCCCACCATCCAGCACCCCGGCAACACTGCGCAAAGTCCCCCGTAAGTAAAGGCTGCACCCCAGCTAAACTGAATGAGATCCCCCGTAAGTAAAGGATGCACCACAGCTAAACTGCGCAAGGTGCCCTGTAAGTAAAGGCTACACCCCAGCTAAACTGCATGAGGTCCCCCGTAAGTAAAGGCTGCACCACAGCTAAACTGCGCAAGGTGCCCTGTAACTAAAGGCTGCACCCCAGCAAAACTGTGTGGGGTTCCCTGTAAGTAAAGTCTGCACCCCAGCTAAACTGTGGGAGGTCCCCCATACGCAATGGCTGCACCCCTGTCATTCTGTGTGAGGTCCCCATAAGTAAGGGCTGCACCCCTGTGATTCTGCATGAATTCCTACGTAAGTAACGGCTTCACCCCTGCACCTCTGCGATTCTGCACTAGGTCGCACACGAGTAACGGCTGCACCCCTGCGATTCTGCGCCATGTCCAACTCAAGTAACGACTGCACCCCTGTGATTCTGCACGAGGTTGCACCCCTGTGAAACTGCAAACCGTCCCCCCTACACCCAATGCACCCAAACTGCTGGCATATACCCCTTCTTCAGAGCAGCCCCCTCAAGCCCAGACACCACCCACCAGCCCCCCCTCATCTTCCAACACGACCCCCCAGCAGCCCTGACATCACCCACCGGCCCACGACACATCTGACACTACCCCAGCCTGGCCCTGCCACATTACATCTCTGCCAGTCCAAAGTTGACCTGCAACTTATTTCAATTCCCCAGGCCTGCCTCCAACAGTCTCCCTTGTTCAAAGAAGGGTATTATTACCCTGATTCAGCCAGCTCCGTAGTAATGGAGGGGAGAGGTCTAGACAAATTGCAGTATGATGTTGTTAGATACTAAGCACATAAGTAATGTTGTTAAGATGTTAAAATTCTAGAAATAAGACCGAGAGCGATTTCTATCAAAATCACCATTTGTTGTTCTTTCTCTTTGTTTTTTCTTGGTTGTTCTTCTTCTTTGGTTGAAGAGGCCTTCACAGTAACACAGTATGATCGACAGAAGTATGAAATTCTTTTTGAAATTGGCAAGAAGTCACTCGTGGAATTCCTAGATGACACGCATTACATATCGAGCTGAATTATGCTAATATGAACTGGTTGTTTTGCATTTAACTACGTATATGTCCTGATGATGTGTACCAGATAGAAATTTTATATGTCTATCGTGGTGCCCGAAACTCGAGTAGAAACCACCATAGAGCCCACTTCGTTGAGTTGGGCCTCTTTTGAGTTTCTATAAAATATATAGGCAATTGTTACAAACAAGCTCGTTTGAACATTTGCTGTGTTCAACTATGTTAAAAGAAAAATTAGGCCTTTGGAATTGTGTAATGACATTTGAACCCTAACAGAGGGGTGTTCTATTGTTAGAACAAAGTAATCAGAATTGCTGTTTTTTGCACAGTACGAATGATGGATGGTATGAATGGGGATGAAAGTGGATGTGAGTAAGGATGGGTGTGATGTGATCACTGGTTTTGATATGATATGTGTTTTTCTAGATGTGATTTGCGTATCTTTAAAATTGGTTTTTAATATATGAAACGTTATTGTGTTATGTGTGGCTATTTTTCAAAAATGTACTTTTCAATGATTTTTAAACACTTATGTAATAAATCAACTTTAAACATATCTACTGGGATTTGTCTAGAACATAGGCCCTTTGAGTAGGGCGACCTTTTTGGAAAGGATGATTGTCAGGGTTTTTATGCATGAATTGTCTCATAAATGAATGGAGGGGGTGCACTTATCCACGGATAATTGCACATTTTTACTGCCTCCAACATGAAGCACACCGGCCACATATTCTCCACAGCCGGCACCACTGGGGGTACTGCTGCAGAATCCATGTCTGTGGCTCATCACAGGACTCCCTGCTACATCACACTCAGTTGAACAGCAGGAGCACAGCAGAATGTAGCACCAGCTACACTGTGAACGCACTGTGTACATGTGACATAGTAAAGCAATGGGACATATCATTGTTCACATGTGCCATTGCAAAGGCCTCAAAGCGCTATAGATGAATTACCTTGGAGGACACAAGTCCAAGACATCTCTGATAGGACAGAGTCACGTGTAATGTGTGTGTGCATAGTAGCATGTACAAACCAATGAATGAAGGGAGTCAGGTAGGAAGGCATAGCCGTCAAAGCCACTGCAAGTAACACAAGTAGAACAGGCATGTGTATGGGTGATGTGAAGGCTGTCTGAGAGTGTGTGAGCTAAGGAGATGGATGATGTGCACAGCCAGACTTTTATTTGAAGATGTAGCATTTGAGTAGTAGATGTGCGGCATGACATGAGAGTATCATCTGGGTGATGTGTGCAGGTGGGGGGCTATGCATTGGGGGACACACTAACCAAATAACAACTGCACAAGTGATGAGTTTATCCCACACATACACAGTGAGACCCCCAACCCATGCGACAGCCACAGAACAAATGCATTCCAAAACCATGGTAAGCCAAATTCAGCACATGAAGAAAGAGACAGCAACAACAGTGTGATCAAGAAACGCAAATCTGTATTCAAAATATGTACACTACAAAAAAGTCCTATGTGGAAGGGGGAAATGTCCAAGGAGCAAAAATGAAAAAAAGTCAAAAAAGATAATCCACACAAAGAACTATTTACACAGGCAGTGGGCTCAATTGTGTCTCATCACATCCTCCAGGGCAGAATCATACTCCTCGTCCTCAACATGGAGGTGGGCTACCTTTCTTGCCTTGATGGCCTCCTTCTCAAGAGGATAGCTCAGGGGCAAACTGCTCACCTTGGAAGCAAGAGGACAAGCCGCAACACAGGTTTGATCCCCAGGTCTGCAATCCTTGCCTCCCTAGCCCACTACCTCTCTGCCATCAGCTGCCTTCTGAACAGCATACAGACGCACACCATATTGAAGAGTCTCCTCCATTCCTCCTGTCACATGTCTGAACAGCCCCATCTGACTTGCCTCCTCGATGATGAATGGCCCTGCGAGGATTGCCTCTGGGCACTCCTCATCCGCTGCTGCCTGTCTGAGCACACACTGCACAAGTAAACCCGCCGCCTGGATGTTATACATGGGGGTTACAGTGCCAGCACTATCCTGAGCTGTCAGCTGTTCCACTGATGCCCTTTGTTGGTGCCTGGGCAGGCACAGTGAACACCTCTTCTGTATTTGTTGGACTTCCACTGGAGGCAGGGACGTCCTTGCCACCAGACCGGGTGGTGTAGGTGGGATTGGTTCCAAGGGGCCTTGATGTTAACTGGCAAGGAAGGCTCCCAGGGGATGATTGGAGCACAGAGGAGGCAGTGGAGAAGGGGTCAAGTGAATCTACCAGCACACAGAGACCACCTGAGAGTAGCTGCCCCAAGCATAGGCACATAGATGGGTGATGCTATGCCAGCTCATCACGAGTAGCTGACATCACATCATGAATCATGCCCGTCCGCCTTACTAGACCAACCAGCAGGGCACGCACCAACTCAGGGCTGGTCTCCTTGGGCACAAGGGGGGGGCTAGGTCTGGGTGGTGGCATCCATGACAGTGGTCACTGCTGCAGCAGATAGACCAGGGACAGGAGGTTGTGCAGCTCCCTCTACGGTTCCCTGCACATCCTGGTGTCTCTGGTCCAGTGATGCAGCCTGGACACCCTCCTGGATGCCCCCATCAGACCCTGTGTGCTGGCCTTCACCTGCCTCCTCCTCCACCACCACTGCCATCTCCCTGGATGACTCCCAAGAGCCTTCCTCCCTGGATGGATCCTTTGTTCCCGCACCCTGGCCCACAGCTGCCAAGGAGTCCCCCACCACAACAACCTCATGGGTCGTGCACCAGCAGCTCCACCGGATGTTACCTGTGCTCCCCCAGCAAACTCTCCCTTAGATGAAGTGGTCTCAATGGTGGCTGGCTGGGGTGCATGCTTTGGTCTGGTGTCCCGGTCCCTGACCTTCTGCCCCAGAGCAATGCCTATGCCCTCTTCATGAGCTGCAGCAACTAGGGATAATGGGACAAAAGATCTTTACATTAGTTATCGTTGTCAACGTATGTGTGGGATACACAACATTAACATCACCAATCATGCAGCATGTTGCAACCAGGAACAGACACACACACAATGCACACACACACACGGACATGCCCATGAAAACTGCATGTCAACTGCCTCATGAGTGTAGAGTGAAGGATGATTCACAGTCATGACTCACACACATGTCAACACAACACATTGTTGTCTGGCCACAAACACATAAACAAAAACATGCAACACGACCATACCAATGATCAACCAACACAAGTATGACTTGCAGTCTGGGGCATGGGAACTGCATAAGGGCACCTGCCAACACAAAAGCAGTCACCAACATGTGTATGTGACAGCATGACCTGCAAGCAAGCAACATGTACCACTACATATATCTAGGAATCAATTGCTCATGTTGAGTGGTCCAGCATACACATATTGCACGTACACATGTACACTTGTGCACCAAATGCAGTGGGATGATGAGATGTCACATCCCTGTCCCAAAAACTTGCCATTCACAGACATTCCACACACATGTGGCACTCTCAGCAGAAGTGTCTGCATGGATATACTTGCAGGTGTGCCACAAATGGAGGTGTCCATCATGCACGTCCCTCACATTCCCACAACATAGCCTGCCTGCATCCGTACTGTCCCTGCACTTGATCCATAATCGCACACAGCATTTGCCTGAGTCCAACAAGTCACTGATATAAAAATCAGCCAACACCGATGCAAATGCCAGAATACAATGTCTGACGCTACATACGACCAGCATTGGCATGAGGCAGTAAGCTGTTGCATCTAACATCTACACATAAGCTGCATACAGAATGGTGCATCTGTGTAAACATGCATGCCACACATCCACATGGGCACTCACCAGCAGCTTCCAGATGACCTCTCAGATCTGGGTGTGAAGGTCCGGATAGAACTACGCAAGGACCCACAGTTCTAGCTGGGAGAATCAGTGGCAGCTCACACGGTATCCCTCCTATGTGGGGTACTTGGTGAGGGATACCACCACCTTGGAATGGCTCTGGTCCTTGAGATTATGCAGACCGACTTCATCAGATGTTCTGCCACCCCCGCCCATGTTGATGGTAGCCATGATGTCGTCCTAGATCTGTTGTCTGGCGTTGTTGCCCTGCTGAGTTGCTGGGTTGAAGAGGGTATAATAGGCGCCCAGGACCGATCCACCAGGATCCACCAGGATGCCAACTTCAGCGAAGTTAGCAGCCTTCTGCCTCGCTGATGTGGGAGTGCTGCACTCTTCTGAGGACGTCGATGGTCCAGACATGGCACCCCCGAGGCAGGTATGACAATACAAACATGAAACTCTGCAGCAAATGATGTGTGTGGTCGACGTATATCACATGTACTTGTAGTACATGTACTTGTAGTACATTGCAATGAGGCACCAGAACTGCGACAATTAACTGAACATGTGGATGTGGCATTGTTTGGCATGACACAGAGGTGTGCCCTGTGGGTGATGTGTGCCTGTCAGGGGGGCACGTCATGGGGTATTGAAATGTACACATATGATGACCATTAAAACCTGCATGCTAGTACTGGCACAGCTGTGTGAGCCAGCAGACAGTGATGTGAAAAGTCATGCTAACATGTGCCACACGTGTGGACCATAGAGGAAAATCACGGAATGCAGGCCATGTGACTGAAGTGTACACGGTACCACACATGCATTGCTCAAGGATGGCTGACAACTTTAGCCTGCTTTACTACACAAATATCGGTAGGTCAAGTTTGATTGTCCACACATACGATGCACACAAATACCACTCCCCAGATGTGTCCTAATGGGTCTCCACATCTCCCACGCCTTGCACCTGCTCAATGCTGATGAGTTGACTCATGGCCTTTTCGATTGCAGTCAGCTCCTCCTCTTCTGCTGGCCCCCCTCCAGTGGCCAGTGCAGAGGCCAGGTTAGCACTGAGCTTATGCATGGTTCTCCAGGTGAGATCATTGCACCGATTCTGAACCTGTTCAGCATTGCACCTTTCCACACTTAAGATACTTATTAGGTCAGTGAGATGCCGACCAATGCACCAATCATTGTGCGGTTACAATTACGCATTGAGGTACACACAGCCAGGCAGGAAACCAATGCCTTAAAACGAGAGTTAATAGTCACAAAAGACCATACTGATGAACTAAGCAAACAGCTACTACACACACAGGCATTGCAGGCTCCATTTCCCGAATTCGCCCCATCCGTCGCTACACCATCATCAGTCAATCCAGTCGAGATAACGTTGCTGGGAGCAGTACCCCTGGCACCACCAGAACGGTTTAATGGAGACCCCAGAAGGTATGCAACATTCATGAACCAGTGCCGCCTCCATTTTCATTGTAGGCCTGGGGCTTTCCCAAACGACTAGGCGAGGGTGGCCTTCGTGTTATCATATTTGAGTGGAAGTGCCGCAGACTGGTCGGTACCTTTAGTGAGCCAGGATGACCCATTACTGCAGAACTTCAGGGGTTTTCAACAGAAGATGTAAAAGTTATTTGCTCGACACTTGCATGGGCAAGCTCTTGATAACAAACTCCTGTCCCTCCGCCAAGGGAATCAAGAGTTGCTGACTTATATTGCCACCTTTAATAGACTGGTTGTAGAAGTGGGGTGGCCAGAAGATAAAAGAACCACAATGTTTCATTGGGGCCTACGAGGAGGCCTGAAGGATGTCCTTGCTCAAGTGGTAGACCCACCTAAAGACTGTGCAGAGATTATCAACCTGGTAGTTCATTTGGACCACAGATTACAGGATCGAAGAACAGACTGAAGTAGACTCGAAAATCGTGCCATGTACGTACGTTCAAAAGATAATGTTCAACGTCCATCAGAAAATACCACAGAAGCCATGCAGATTGGAGAGTACGACCCCCTTTAACTAAGGGTGAAAGAGGACAAGAGGAGACAGCTACAGTTATGCTTATACTGTGGTAAATCGGGTCACTACCTCAATAAATGCCCAGTGAAACCTCCAAGGAAGGTGGTAGGCGATACAGAGAAAGAAGATGATGGAAAGGAATCGGAAAACTACCATGCCCGGCAAGCGCAGAGGTCCACTTGTCGAGCGAAAAGGATGAGTCAAAGACCTCACATTTCGCCCTACCAGTAACCTTGATCAATCACCAACGACCGTCACAGATGCATGCTATAGAGGCATATATAGACAGCAGAGCAGTTGGTAATTACATAGATCGAGATCTGGCAACAGAAATGGGACTTCCCTTATGCATAAAACCAACAACTGAAAAGGTAACTACTGTTGACGGTACAGAAATTGCTTCGGGACCAGTAAACCAATGCACAACAGAATTAACCCTTCTGTATCAGGATGGACATCAAGAAGCAATCATGTTTGACCTCATCAAAGCTCCCCAGTTCCGGTTGATTTTAGGGATGCTATGGTTAGTAACTCACAATCCCCACATGGAATGGCGTGCAAAGAGACTGACCTTTTCGGATGAATGTGCCCGCGCTTGCTGCCCGAAATCTTTACCACAGTCAAACCTGAATTCTGTTCAAGGAATTGCATCGGGGATCGCAGAACCAATGGACACCTTACCAAAAGAATATCAGGATTATCAAGATGTTTTTCAGAAGGAACAGGAACACATTACCGCCACATAGGCCCTATGACTGTCAGATCGACCTGATACCTGGCGCACAGGTTCCTTGTGGTCGAATTTATGCACTTACAGAAACCGAAAATCTCCACTTGAAGTCCTATCTGGATCAATACCTGGCTAATGAGTTTATCCGCCTGTCAAAGTCACCGGCAGCCTCTCCCTTATTCTTCGTATCCAAGAAGGAAGGAAATTTGAGGACTTGCATTGATTACCGCGCACTTAATCAAATCACAGTAAAAAGCTGCTACCCTTTGCCCCTTATCCCAGAACTGTTGGACCAAGTCAAGGATGCCCGAATCTACACCAAACTAGACCTCAGAGGAGCATACCACCTTGCATGTGTTAAGAAAGGGGATGAATGGAAAACCGCATTTCACACCAATTATGACCTGTACGAATATCAGGTAATGCCTTTCGGGCTGTGCAACGCTCCCGCAGCGTTCCAATACTTCATGAATGATGTATTATGGGAATTAATCGATGTCTGGGTCCGGGTCTATATTGACGACCTCCTGGTGTGTTCCCCCTCTGAAAGAGATCATGTGGAACATATTTGCTCGGTCCTTGCAAAACTTCACCAGCACAAACTACATGCTAAACTCGAGAAATGTTCCTTCCATGTCACTGAAGTTGAGTTCCTCGGTTTTGTTCTCTCGCCAAAGGGAGTCAAGATGGATTTACACAAAGTAGATGCCATCCTTAATTGGCCGTCACCTTCTTCACATAAAGGAAGCCAAAGCATGCTCAGCTTTGCACATTTTTATCGCCAATTTATTCCAGATTTCTCACGGATAGTCCACCCAATCACATTGTTACTGAGAAAAAACAACAAAAAATGCCAATGGACTGAAGAGGCGGAACAGGCCTTTCAAGAACTCAAGAAAAGATTCACCCCCACGCCAATTATTTCGACATCCTTGTTCTGATCTCTCCTATGTAGTGGAAACTGATGCTTCCAGCGTAGCTATGGGAGCAGTTCTCTCTCAAAGAGATCCAGAGACAGGCCAATTACACCCTGTGGCCTTTTGATCACATACATTTTCACCACCAGAACTTAACTATGCAATTACAGACAAAGAATTGATGGCAAAAAAATCAGCCTTCAAAGCCCGGTGGTGCCAGACATACCATTACATTAATAACAGATCACCGAAACCTTCAATACTAAAGTCAGCAAAAGCCCAATCGTCACGACAGTTGCGGTGCACTCTATTCTTTGCAGAATACAATTACGTTAATAACATACCGACCGGGAGTTCGGAATGGGAAGGCCGATGCCTTGTCTCATATGGGTGTTGAAGAGAAAACGAACAGTACCCTGGACCCTGTTGCCATCATCCCAAATGATAAACTACTGGGACTCACCACCACATTGACTCTGAGGGAACTTCAAGATAAGATTCAAACCTTAATGAACCCTGAGATATTGCAGAAATGGAATTCCCAAAACGAACATCACACGGTTCTGGATAGATTACCCTACTTCAGGGAACGACTATATCTACCAAGTAAAGATCTGCAAGAATTGGTCATGTCTGGTTATCACAATTCCCTGATTGAAGGCCATCCCGGAATTGCTAAGACTCTAGCCAAGGTTAAACTGAATTATTGGTGGCCAACCTGGCGTAAGGACATTGCTCGATTTGTTCCATCCTGTGGGATATGTGCGCAGAATAAATCACAAAAACAGAAACCAGCTGGCCTCCTACAACCACTGGATAGTCCACCGGCTCCATGGCATACTCTTTCTCTTGATTTTATTATGGATTTACCTCCCTGTTAGGTTTTATTACCATTCTGGTGGTTGCAGACCTGTTTTCTAAAATGACACATTTCATTCCATTCAAAGGATTTCCTAACGCTACCGGTCTGGCAAAAGCATTTCTTGAACAGATTATAAAACTGCATGGTTTCCCCTCAGTCCTAATCTCAGATCGTGGAAGCCAATTTGTATCCAACTTCTGGAGGAAATGTTGTACCATGGCACAAATCGATGTTCGATTATCCACTAGCCATCACCCCCAAAAGGATGGACAAACAGAAAGAACAAACCAGACATTAGAACCCTATCTATGTTGCATGCTGCATCAAGTGGAAGAGAATTGGACAGACTTGTTATGGATAGTGGAATACACATACAATAACTACATACACACCAGCATAGGACAAAGCCTGTTCTACACAATATACAGAAGACATCCACGTACCTCTGATTTAGACTCCCCCATGACCTTGGAAATGCCAGCAGTAAAGACTCTACACACAAGCATAACCCAAGCCTTCAAAAGTGCAAATGAACATTTACTGCAAGCCAAAGACAGACAAATATTTTTTTCTCAGACCGGCATCGAAAGAAAGCTGCCTATTACCAAGTTGGAGACGAAGTCTGGTTGGCATCAAAAGATATCTAGGACCCTATACCATTGAATTGGTGATAAATCCGATGGCCGTTAAGTTAGCCTTACCACGAAGCATGCAAATTCATCCAGTGTTCCATGTGTCACTTGTAAAACATATACAACCAGGAACCCGAGTTTTGACACCACCAAAACCTGTGCTAGTTGATGGAGAGCCTGAATTTGAAGTTAAAAACATCCTGGATTTGAAACATACCAGATCTAAGCTATACTATTTAGTGGACTGGAAAGGGTACGGGCCTCAAAACAGAACCTGGGAACCAAGTGAACATATTCACGCACCACGTCTGATTAAGTACCTTTGGTTAGAAGAAGAGTGTACAGATGGCTTCTAACCGTTTGCAGCAATGCAGATCATGGCTTCCAGGGCCACAGTCATAGGTACAAGAGGGAGGGTGTCTGGGGACTCCTGTGGCAGCAATTCGGAGGTCAGTAGTAGCTACAGGCTCTTTTCGGATTAGCAGCAGTTCTCAGTTTCAGCGCTCAGTAAACAGTTGTCACGATCCATGCCCCTGACCCCATCAGGTATAACAGCCCCCTGGCAGCAGTGGGGGTAAAGCCCTTCACAGTGGCCCCAAGGGCCTTAAAACTCCATCAGAAACATACATTGAGTCAATCCTGGTACCTTTGGCACCAGGCTCATTATCAGGAATGAATACCAGCTTTGGACCTTAATCCAACATGGAGGCCTATTACACAGCTCAGTTCTTTAGAACCAAGCCATGCAGTCTAGTGTTTTGGGTGTGGCTGGGCCTGGAACTACTTGGCCTGGAACTACTTTACCTGGGCTATATAAACCACACCCAAACAGCAGAACACGCTTTGCGTTATTCTGCACTCCTGCAGCGTAACGCTCACCGTGTCCAGCTCCTGCTCATCTGCTTCTCTGGCGGCCCAATCCTGAAGCCCTAGATCCGGATTCCATTAATAACCTGGAAGAACAAGAACAGCATTAGTGAGCAAGAACACTTACCTGTGAAGTAACCGGCCTTGAGTCCACCCTGCGCTTCGCTTACCTCGCCCATCTCTGGAGTTCGCTGCAACCTGTAAAGGTAAAGAAACAAGGACAGCATTAATAACAATTCTTACCTGGGCAAGCAGCGAGTCCTGGCAGCACCCTGCGCTTCTCTTACCTCACCCGTCTCTGGGTTTCACCGCAACCTGCAAGGGAGAAGGAACAAGGTCAGCATTAACAAAGCACTTACCTGGGCAAGCAGCGTTTCGATCGCTCATCACTCCGGAACATCACCGCAACCTGCACAAAGAAGGGAAGAGAACCCAGGTTAGCAATTAACACCAAAAAACAGCGCAGCACTCCACGCATCCATTGCTCACTGTGGTCTTCGCCATCGGTGCGGCAACTCCGAGATCGCAACCATCCCTGTGAAAACAAAATAGACATTGTTAGGGAACAGCGTAGTGGAGCAAGACGCCAAGAAGACAGAGAAAACGGAGGCAAAGAAAGAGGCAGAATAAAGACGGAAAAGACATTATAACTCACCTGGAAGACAGCAAGCAGAGTCGGAGTCACATACGATCTGGACCCCACATAAGGGCACACGGACCAGTGAAGCAACTGGGTCCACGGAAGGCCCACACCAACCACGCGCACCTGCACAGAGATGCAGGACAGAGAGTTCAACGCACAAAAACCTAAGGTGAGCAATAACCCCAAGGGAGGGGATTTGGACCAGAGGGAGGTGGGAGTCCACCCATCACAGAACCAGTATCTTAACCCTCCATTCTCCTGTTATAGCCACTGCCCAACATCTGGCACATAACCAAGCTTAGAGCGGTCCGGGATAGCGCTTAGACCTCCATCCAGTATCGTGTGGCGCCCCCGTGGATACCAGGTGAGCGTAACAGGTACAGAATGCTCAGTTTACAAGACAGGGAATGGCAAATCCACCTGCATATTCGCAGCAGAGTGGAAATGGAGTTGTGCAAGGTTAAACAGTGCAGCAGCAAACACTGAGAGTGTAGCAAGGCTTGTAATCACATCAAATGACAGATAATCAACCGCACGGACAATCGTAGCAATCTCCTATGCAACTTCAGCAAAACACAAACACAGAGCAGCCTATGACGCGTAGAATAGGAGGTGTCACTGTTGATGGAGGAAATCCATTCACGAGTGATGGAGTGAGGCTGTACCCACAATAGGACAGCTCACTGGGGGACCTGATGTGTTCAGTCCTATCTATTATGCCAAATCCTCGTGAGGAGCCGAGGATAGATGTAATTATAGGCGACTAAGCTTACTCCTTCCTAGTGGACACGGGTGCAACATGCTCGTGTATACGTGAGGGCACATTTTTAATGTCTGGCGATCTGATGAATACTCAGGGCTTTACTGGAGCTACAAGTCTTGTTCCTTTTACAGAAGAATTACCAGTCTCTATAGGAGAGTGTGATATGTAGGTGCCACCACGTTATTCAAGGCAAACGTCTGTCAACATATTAGAACGAGATTTAATGACAAAAATCAATATGACCATTTCATTTACCGATGATAGCATAGTATGCTCAACACCGGGGATGCATTATTTAAATGTGTGCGAAATGATTAGTGCATACACAGGACAAATAGCACCTAGAGCAATACCATTGGAACCCGAAGTGTTCCATTATGGGATACACATTCTGTTAACATGGCTGCCAGGTCTAGTAGGTAGAACCATGAGAATACCAGATGAGTTTCTATTTAGACCACCGATACCCATGGATGAAGAAGAGGGGCACATTTTCCCCTTAGACACAGAAGCAGCTATAGTCCAAGGAAATATGGCTTTGCTTGATGCAACTGATAACAAAGGTGGACGATGGTGCACAGTAATTGCCATCGAGGAAGGCCGCAGAGTGACTGACATCACTGATGAAGATTTGTTTGGAGATGACAAATCTGACGATTTCGTAATATTGTAAATGTGCATTACTTATTGGGACAAAGCGATTAAGAGAGAGGTCCCGCAGAGAATGATACTAGCAAAGAAGCGTCCCAAATATTTTGATGAAGATATGGGGAATGTGCCAATCTCATTGTGGACTACAGGCCCCGTTGATGTAGGCTTACTGAAAGGAGTTGGGCAGTGAAGATTAAATTGAAACCAGGCTCATAAAAGACATCAGTCCTAGCGCCATAGGCGCCAGGCTCATTATGGGAGTGCTTGGGTGCACTTACCTGATGCAGACCATGCTGCAGGATCCCGGCCTCCTTGAGGCCTGAAAGGAACTACTTTACCTGTGGGACTAATTTACCATCCGGGCGTGGTCGGGGGAGGATACATACCTGATTGGAGGAAGGATACATACCTGGAACTTCTTCCAAGGCTATTTAAACCCCACCCGAACAGCCACACGTGCTTTGCGTTGTTCTGCATCTAGCAGCTGGACGCTCAACGTGTCTGCTCCTGCATCCTGACTTCTGCCACGCCTGCCAGCATCCTGGATCACCTGAAAAGGAAGAGAAGAAGAGAACAGAAGAAGGAAAAGTCCTTACCTGCTAAATCCGCATCCCGGAGACATCTCGCCGACAATCCTGAAAAGGAAGACTTTAATTTAAAAGCTCATCGCGTCGATCACTGCAGCGCCGCATTCCACTCACCTTTACAGGGCGCCTCCATGTTCAGCAACCATCATCCAGATTCGCAGTCACGCCCCAGCGCCTAGGGAGAAAAAGACCAGAACAAGAGGTGAGAGAGAGAAGGGAATAAGGAAAGCTAAATCTCCATGTTAAGACTTACCTGTTGATTCATTCCCTCTTCATTTCGAGTCCGCGCCGCATCCTGGCATTTCCGGACGCCGGCCCCTAAGGGGAAAAAAAGACATCAGTGTTAATGAGCGAATGAAAAGGCATTACCATAAAACGCTCATTAAAGATTTACCTGATTTCTACAAGGATTTCAGCTCTCATCTCGGGTCGGTGCCTGTTCCCCGGCATTCCGTACCCCGGCCCCTATGGGGAAAAAGACACTAGCATTAGTACATTAATGCATGGACACAAGGGGAACCTCTTATCAAAAAACTTACCTGGAAGCCAAGCAAGTTTGGTTCTCACCAATCCGAAAATCCAGTGAAGTAACTGGATATCAACGCGCCCCTGCATCAGAAGCAGGATGGAGAGCTCGTCCTTCCAGACCCTAAGGTGAGACGCTACGAGAAATCACAGAAGGGTTTCGAGGAGGGTGATAGGGGAAAGTGGGAGGCCGATTGCATTACCCCACAGACAGTTAATCCCCTATTTTCGCCTACAGAAGGATACTTCTGCGAGCCAGGCAAGCCAGATTTGGGGGCCCGGTCCAGTCCGTCTTCCGAACCCTGCGCATCACCTTAGAAGAGGTCACAGCAGCGCGAACCAGGCCAGCGCCTCCGTGGGAGTCAGGTGAGCGTAACAGTGACTCCCATATCAGTCAGGCCCGTGGCTTAGCCCCGGGTGGGGGGGCGGCCCACTGCCAGGTGAATTTGGAAGTCCAAACACTGAGCTCAGTACCCTAAATCGCTGGTACCATGTCCAAAAATAAAGCTAAGGACGCGCAATCCCTCCAAAGACCCATGAGGAGACTGCAGGAGAATGCTCTGACCAAGATATGGGCCAAGGACACAGAGGACACCCAGGCAACATCCCCTAATGAGTGGCCCTCAGGAGATCCCCCGATGGACCTGGAGTCTCCAGAACAACCCGTCACTCAGGCAGCACTGAAGCTCCTGCTGGCAGACATAGTTGAAAAGATTACCACAGCTGGCCAAAAGCAAATGGACACCCTCAGTGTGGACCTGGTGAAGGGCCTCCAGGAGATCAAAAGGGACATCAGTAAGATAGAGGAAAGGGTGGACACAAATGAGAGGGTGATTCAGGATATAGCTGAGGATGCAAGGAAGACGGACTCCCTCCTGAACACATTGGCAACAGCTACGCATAACCTGGAGCTCCAGGTGGAAGATTTAGAGAACAGGTCTAGGCGTTCGAACATTCGTATTAAGGCCCTCCCGGAGAACATCCAGGAACAAGACCTCCCCCAAACTGTGAAAGGCATTTTTGTGGACCTCCTGGAGGCGCCTGGGACAGAGGAAGTCGCCTTCGATAGGATTCACAGAGTGGGTCCCAAACGAGCAGAGCCGAGCGCTAGACCCAGAGATGGCTTTGTGGCATTGCACAGCTACTCAGTGAAGGAGCGGATCCTCTCAGCAGCACGAAAGGCTGGCTGACTCACCTATAATGGGGCGGAGATAGTGCTGTATCAGAAGCAACATTAAACAAATGAAGACAAATGGGACTGGTATTATTCCACTTAAGAGCCCAAGGCATTCGCAATAGATGGCTACATCACTTTGCCCTGGCTTTTGAATGGAGAGGGAAACCTCAGAAGATTACCACCTGTGAACACGGTCTCGCCTTGCTGGGGGTGGAAGAGGATTCAGCGCCACCATCTACCCTGCCTCCGTCCCAGACATCTGCCCGTAGAGAGTGGGAATGGTCCACGGCCTGGTCCAAGAATTCGAGGAAAAACGACAACCAACCGCTCCTGAAAGGTACGTCGCCAAGGAACGGACAACAATCGCAGAAATGATTGGCCCCGCACGGGGGAGCGAGATTCCGCACAGGACTTGCCTGACGGATCATGAAAAGGATGCCTGGGGAGGGCATAGAAGTAGGAAAAATGGAGTGGGAAGGCCATGGATGGGGTGACTCTCGAGATTCTGATTCGAGAGGGGCTGAGGCCAGTTGTTCCACATTTCCAGAGGGAATGGGGGATGGGATGGGGGAGGGGCAGTATGGGAGACCCAGTGCCTTAGAAGCAAAACTAAGGTTTCTGCAGCACAACCAGGAAGTGGGAGCCCAAGGGAGGAGAGTGGGATGCTAAGCAGGGTGATTTGGGAGCTCTATTACTTTCACTTGAATCATTATGCCTAGCCAACGAGTTTTGAGGATCTTTTCCCTCAATGTGAACGGCCTCAATTCGCTGATCAAACCCAAGAAAGTATCGCGCTTTATTAGGCGTGAACGGTCAGACATCATCACCCTCCAAGAGTCCCATATCCGTACAGTTGCCCGGGGAAGGGTCAAGATTTGGGGCTACTCCAGGTCACTACAAATGACGCAATCTGAAAAGAAAGCAGGGGTCCTACTGGCCATTAGAGACGGGCTGGACCTACATATCATTGGGGAGTTGATAGACGACCAAGGGAGGTTTTTGGCGGTATCCTTGGTGGGAAATGAGCACCCTCTCACAGTGGCAACGATATATGCCCCAAATGCAGCACAAGACAGCTTTCTCCAAAGTTCGCCCAGTCCCCTATCACTCTTTCTGGCAATTCAACATCGCTTGGGATCCAGCAAAAGACAGAACTGCAGGATGGGTGGGACCACAGGGGAGACCATCACATGACCTGAAGAAGAAAATCAGCAACCTGGCCCTAGTTGATGCGTGGCGAGAGATACGGGGAGAAGCAGAGGGGTGCACCTTTTATTCCCATGCCCACCAGTCCAATAAAGAATAGATTACATCTGGCTATCAGCCAATTTGCTGGGGAGGGCTCTGGATAGCTCAATGGCCGTCACAACACTAGCTGACCATGCCCCCTTGACTTTATCCCTGAATGCGTAGTGCAGATCCTCAGGGCTGTGGAAATGGCATAACCCTATTTCCCTATTTAATGATCAAGTATTGGTCCGAGAGGTGGAGGAGGAAATAGGACGTTTTTTCGCCAAGAACTCTGCAGGGGACACGCCACTCCAAGTGAGGTGGGATGCCTTTAAGGCAACCCTGAGAGGGGCAAAAATAGCGATTAAAGCGAGAATGGACAGGGAACTGAGAATAGAGGAGGCGCGACTAGAAGATGCACTTAGGGGGATAACCGCTAAAATGGGCATACATCAGACTCAGGCAACCAAAAGGGAGTATAGGGCAGTGCGGGGCCAGCTGGACCTGGTCCAGACTCGAGCAGCTGAGCAGAGTCTATTGCACCTCAGGCAGAAATTCTATATTAAAGCTAACAAGGCTGACCGGCTGCTCTCGAGAATGCTAAGAAAGGAGCAGAAAGAGAAGACAATAATAAAGATTAAGGTGGGGGAGGGACCACTAGCACCAAAAGCAAGGACATATTAAGGGAATTTACCCCATTTTACTCCGCCCTGTATGCGTCTAATACTCCGGCGCAGGCATCCTAATCAAATTATTTAGATAGGGTTAACTTACCCTGCATAACCCAAGAAGAGAGGGAAACACTGGAAAGAGACATCACAGAGGACGAGGTCAGGGATGCAATTAGATGGCTGCCTAATCTTAAATTGCTGGACTCGGACGGCTATGTGGCGGAATTTTATAAACGGCATAAGGAAATACTTGCCCCTAACCTAACCACGCTCTTCAATCAAATAGGACAGGACAGCGCAACTAAGAGAACTATGGAGGAGGCGAAAGTAGTCCTCATCCACAAAAAAGGCAAGGATCAAACCGAGTGCGCCCCCTACTGTCCCATAGCGCTAATTAATGTGGACTCTAAAATAAACGCTAAGATCCTAGCAAAGAGATTAGACCACTTTGTCCCTAAACTGGTCCACCCGGACCAATCGGGATTTGTCAGAGGTAGGCAGACCACCAATAATGTCAGGAGGCTGGCCCACTTAATAGAAAAGGCCCACAAGAGAGGAATCCCCGCTCTCCTGATGGCAATTGACGCAGAGAAAGCGTTTGATCGGGTGGAGTTGAGATTTCTCTTTGCAACAATGCTTAGGATGGGATTTGGCCCCAAATTCATGGACAGGATTAGAGCCAATTACAAAATCCAACCCTCAGGTTGGCGGTGAATGGGCAGCTGTCAGACCCGGTGTATGTCGAGCGGGGCACCAAACAGGAGTTCCCACTCTCCCCGATACTGTATGCCCTCCACTTGGAACCGTTCCTCGAAGCGGTGCGATCCAATCAGCTCATAACAGGACTCCTCTTCACAGGGTAAGTGCACAAAATCGCAGCTTTCGCTGATGATGTGATACTTTCCCTGACCAGTCCGAGTACAGCCATACCTGCAGTGGAAGCTGAGTTAACCCACTTTGGTAGTGTGGCGGGTCTGAAAATAAATCCCTTTAATACTGAAATTCTCAGTCTCACAGTCCCGACACCAGTAGCCCGCTCCTTGAAGGTCTCTTCTCCCTATAGATGGGTAGAACACTCTATCACCTATTTGGGAATAAAACTGACTACAAGGGTGGAACAATTGTACCAGGTGAATTACCTGCCCCTGCTGGAGAAACTAAAGAGCAAGATGATAGACTGGGGCCCCCTGGCAGTTTCCTGGCTAGGACGCATCTATATTCTAAAAATGACTGTACTCCCAAAGCTCTTGTATTGCTTTGCTATCCTGCCGGTCCACGTTCCCCCGGCTTTTTTCAGGTATCTGAACAAGATCACTAGCAGGTTTGTGTGGGCCAATAAGCCCCCAAGGGTAGTGGCCAAGGTGATGAGAACCCCCACGGAGTGGGAGGTATGGGGCTACCTGACTTCAGGGTGTACTATAGGGCGGCCCAGCTGAAGGTGCTCCAGGACTGGCAAAAAGACGACCGGGGGAAAGTATGGAGGCCCATGGACACGGCGTTTCTGGGGGAGGATCTCTAAGGGGTCTTGTGGAAGCCGAAACAGGACAGGGCCTTTCGAATGTGGTGCAGTGCAATCCTGGCTCTAGTGGCCCGTACCTGGGACGAGGCGGTGCAGCAGGACCACTTAACAACGCGACCCATCCCCCTATAACCGCTATTCACTAAGCCGCAGTTCACCTCGGGACACATCACTACTGCTTTCCAATCTTGGTACCAGGGAGGATGTAGAACGTTGCGGGATATGTTCAGGGGGGGCCAGGTAAAGCAATTTGAGCAGTGTAAGATAGACTTCAATCTGGGTGAAAACGAAAGGTTTTGTTACTGCCAACTCCGGCACTGGTTTAGCCATCCCCCTTAAAGCAAGCTGTGACCCAACAGTTGACCACCTTTGAAAGGTATCTCAGTAGGGAATCGGGGGACAAGAACTTGATCACAGCCCTATATAGGCACATGAAGGCAGGCGACGATCCTCCACTGCAGTGCTACATGAAGAATTGAGAACTAGCTACCGGGTCCGCATTCGAGGATAAAGACTTGTGTTGGCTATGGAAGCAGATACCAAAGTTAACAAAATCCCTTCAAATAAGGGAGACGTGGCTGAAGCTGCTTACCCAGGTGCACTTGACTCCCTCCAAACTTCACAAAATGTACCCCGGGGCCTCCCCCCTTTGCTGGAGAAAATGCAGAGCAGTGGGCACATGGGAGCATGTATGGTGGGAGTGTCCAGAAATTGAGAACTATTGGGCAGGGATCTGGGTTGCACTCACCCAAGTTCTGGGCCTTGATCAAAGGGGTAACAAAGGTCTTGCGATACTGGGCCTCGGGGGGGTCTCTGGCGGCAATCAAAACTAAGGCGGGCCACAAGCTCTACGTAATAATGATGATGGCAGCGGCAATGGTACTAGCTTGCTGATGGAAAGCAAAGGATCTGCCACAGGACCACGAATAGGTGTCAAAGATATGGAACTTGTTGGCGCTTGAGTGGCTCACATACTCAATTCAAAGGGAGCATCTAAGATTCAGGTCGGACTGGGCAGCCCTACTGGCCTACCTGGTGGATGATCCAAGGCAGCGTTTTTGCCCCCGGAGCATGAGACTACTGGGGATAATAACAGATGCCCCGGACGAAGCAGACTCTTAAAGGGGCATTCCTATGGTGGCCAGTCCATCCTATGGAGTTCACAAGGGGGGAGGTGGGTGGGAATAGCCCTACTGGGAAGCGCTGCAGCACTGGACATCTCTCGAGTTTTGGGTTGGGGTGGGGGCTTTGAGGGGGGGAGTTTTTTTGTTCCTTGTTTGGTTTTGATTTTTGAAATGCCAATAAAAACTAAATTGAAAAAAAAAATCAAAGGGGGGGTTGTGGCATTTAATAGAAGACCTTCGCCCAATAAACAAGATTGTAGAGGCTGAGTTCAATCTAGTCCCTAACCCGTCCACGATTCTGTGTAATATACCTGTTGATGCACAATATTTCACGGTGATTGACTTGAAAAAAGTGTTTTTCTCAATCCCATTGCACAAAGACTCACAAGATTTAACATTGATCACTGTTAGACAAGTATGATTAAAAAGCACAAGGCTGCCCCATGGTTATTGTGAGTCCCCATCAATTTTTAACAGAGTCCTCCAGATGGACTTGAGCAATACTGCTTTAGAAAGCGTTGTGCTGCAATACGTAGATGACATTTTAGTTTACAGTTCCACAGAGGAAGAGTGCAGACACAATTCTGTTCAGCTGATGATTATACTTGTTGACAAAGGATATAAGGTTGACAAGGAAAAGTTACAATATTGTCAACAAGAAGTGTTGTACATAGGCCAATTGATTTCACATGAGGGCAAGAAAAAGTTACTCCTGAAAGAGCTGAGGCCATTTTAAAAACAGCCAAGCCACACATGATAAAACAAATGCAGAGTTTTCTAGGATTATGAAATTATGTTAGAGCATGGGTCTTTGACTACAGCTCGTACACTAGGCTGCTTTTGCAGGCATTAAAGAAAGCACAGGCTATGAAAGAAAAAATGGTGTGGGCTGAGGCAATGGAAGAAAGGTTTGACGAACTGAAAAAAGCCATTTGAACGGCTCCAGTTTTAGGGATTCCAATTATGCAGAGGAATGATTTTTATTCTCGCACCCAGATGGTACTTTTATGACAGCAGTACTTACACAGAGAACTACATTGGGGTAAAAAGCCCTTGCATATTACAGTGGAATTTTGGACCCAGTAATGAGAGGTCACTTTCCATGTGAACAAAGTTTAGCAGCTGCCGCGTTCGCTATAGAGAAAGCAACAAACATAGTGATGGATGTTCCATGATTTTATTTGTTGAACATGCATTATTCACAATTTTAGAAAAAACAAAAGGCACGTTGACTACTCAAAGGGCTTCTGCCTATAAAGTAACCATATCGACTCCAACAACTAAAATAGTTTGATGTAAAATAGTGAATCTAGCTATGTTTGTAGCTGAGCCAATCACAGAAGGAGAACCTACACACGATTGTGCAAACTATGACAAGTTCTGTGATGAGCTCCCTAGAGTAAAGGAGAATGCACTTGCAGGAGGAGAGATTGTCTCCATTGACGGTTCTTCCAGAATTGATCAAAATGACAGGCAAAGACATACATGTGCTGCGGTAGTGAAACATTTAGCAAATGGAGAATTTCGAGTGCTCGTAAGTACTCGATTACCATCTCATTATTCAGTGCAAGCTGCAGAGTTATTGGCGTTGATACTCCCAGCCGAGAATCATGCAGACCAGGAAGAGACAGTATAGAGCGACTCCGCCTATGTGACATTGATGGTGCATGCAGGATTAGCATGCTGGAAAAGGAGGGAATACCTCCGAGTGGACCGCATGCCAGTGCAGCACGCAGCCTTATTGGATAGGCTCATTAAGGCACTACAACTCCCAGTGGGCATAGCAGGCATTAAATGCGCAGCTCACACAAAAGGGACAGATTTTATCTCGCTCGGAAATCAAGCAGCAGAAGCTGAAGCCAAGCGCATAGCAAATACAGATATCGAAATGATGAATGTTCAAACCATTGATGTAAATGATGTAAATGAAAGAATGACTGTAATATTAAATGTAGATGAGGGATACAATCATATGCCTAAAACACAGATAGTGGAACTCCAAGGGGAGGCACCGCAAGAAGAAAGGAGCTTATGGAAGCGAAGAGGGTGTTCTTTAAACCCCTCTGAAGCATTGTGGTGACAAGACAGCACTGGTAAACCAGTAATGCCAATAGCCTTATTAAAGATAGCGCTAGAACAATTACACTATCCAGCACACACAACTAGGGAGAATCTTGCTGTAACCATTGCTGAGGATTGGTTTGTACCAAACCTAAAGTCACATGTTGCATTTTTTATGGTAAATTGTATTATTTGCCAGCAGTTCACGGCTGGGCATATAATACGCGTAGTGAGGGGTGTGATCCCAAGAACAAATGTCCCTTATCAGCACTTGCAAGTTTTTGGTGCGGGAAGTGTTTCCCAGATGGGGGGTGTGTGAAGTAATGAGATCGGAATAATTGACACATTTTGTTAATGCAGTTTTTGAGCAGATCACTTCGCTGCTCGGAATAAAACATATGTTTTCTTTGGCTTATCATCGGCTAATAAATGGGATCTGTGAAAAGCTCAACAGCCTGTTAAAGGAAAGAATAGCTAAACTGAAGCTTACTTTAAAAATAGGGTTGTTGCACTGCCTACCACTGGCATTGTATGCATTAAGAAACCAACCAGGTTCTGACTACCATTTTATGCAGCATGAGATTGTGACTGGTAGGAGAATGAGAACTCCTTGAAGGTCTCCATCCTGAGTTAGAAGTGATGCTCAGCCAACATCAGAAGTGTTAGGACTTGAATTGAAAAACTATTTGAACTGTATAACATCTAGTTTTTCTGTAATTTCAGGAAAGTTGCAGAGACGAGGTTTTACAGCAGTACAGAACACAGAAGGAGATGCTTCAACAATCCAAACTCCCGAATTTATACACCCAAGAATTTATCCAGGCGACAAGATCCTGATTTGTAACCAAACAAGGAAGACATCACACCATCTGCTGTCAAAGTGCAGGCTAGGCGAGCTTGGATCTTCCTGGGCGATACTAAGATCTATGCCGGAGAGACACCTCTGCTTACACCCCACTGCGAAGAAGCTACAATAGTCGGGGAAGAACCACAGCAAGTGCAGACGAGATCCATGATGAGGAAGAAGGATGCATAAACTGTCAAGTGGAAAGAAAGAAGAACTTTTAGTTGGACTGTGGCTTAATTTGGACATCCCTTTTTAGCTATAAATAAAAGGGTAAAAGGACACATTCGAACACTATTTGCATCTTAGTTGCAGGGTTAAGGGGAGATCTGCATTCTTGAAAGCCACAGTAGGTTATAAAGCCTTGATAAGAAAAATTGAAAAAGGTTATTAACTCTGGACAGAGGCATACCTAGGCCTTGATAAAATCAAGGAAATGCCAATCTTTGATTGTGGACACAGCAATTGGAAAAGAATACAGTATCCAGATTTGTTCCAAACAGAGGTCTTGTTCGGAGTTACTCATGGTGTTACCCAGTGATGACCTTTCTAGGCACATACTTATTTACTTTGAGTTGGTATTGCACATGTATCCGCGTCTGGTGGGGAGAACTAGTCGCATACCAGATTTTCTTGGCAATGCTGACAACAAAAAATATGTTAGACAACTGCTTATAATCTGCACCGAAGAATTTTTGAAATTGTCTGACTTCAGTGAAGAAAACACAAATGCCCCTATCACCCGATGCAGCACATAGACTGGTCAGTGTGGTGTTCTTTCGTTTAATTGAAGACTACCCGCATCTAATTGGAAAGCACACAGAGGTGGTGTCATTTCTAAGGGACCCAAGAAATACTACAAATTTGAACGTGATCCTGGAGGGCATAATAATCCAGGTGGTGATCTATTCTGAAAGAAACCACAGAGCTGTATAGAAACTTTTCCTCTGAGGGACAGATTGAGGAAGTGATAAAACTTAAAAATGTGTTCATGCTGACATGGAAGCTACAATGTCATTTGGTCAAAAAACTTAAAACTTTGTTCATGCTGACAGGGAAGTTACAATGTCATCTGGTCTGAAGCAGCTCACAGAACCCATCTTTTTTCACGATAAAAGAATATTTGCACCACGATTGGTGGCAAGAATTGGTTCCAGAAAGCAGCTAAGCTGATCGAGGACGAATGCTGTAGAAGATGACAAATTTCCAGAAACAAATCTAAAATGCAGTGCCAGCAAAAATATTTTTCCTTCCTTAGCATCAAGTGATCGAGATGGGGAACCAGAGCAGCAATTTCGTGCTGCCCCAAGAGGACCGGCGGTCATACTGCCCTAGAAGCAGGTGCTGCCGACTCATCTACCATTGTATTGTTTACACATGTATTGTATTCATACTAATAATGCTTCCACTGACAGTTAGAACTGCTTTCTATATAGGAGCAAATGATGCAAAAGTTCCTATATATGTGTCTGAGCAGAAGGAAAAAGTAAACGTGGCAACTACAAAACAACCCAGGCCATTTGTAGTTTTTCCCGTCCCTATAAAACATGGACAGATACCTGAGATTGAAAAGAATGTTGTTAGCAATACATCACAAATAGTACTTGGTTAAAACACTACTTTCAAATGCCGGAGACAGGGTTGGCAAAATAAGCAAAATAAGGGATTGACAAATGTTGGTCCCACACAGATAATTCATGCAGACACATGGGATCCAGTGACAAGAAGCCCAAGCACAAGTCCCACAAGATAATCACATGCAGAGATGACAGCAGATTCAATATGGATGTTTATGTCCATTGCCAGGAAGAGACAGAGGGATAAAGAAAGACTTACTGAACTTTCTTCTACTCAGGGCACCCGGATGGATGTTCCTTCAAATCAACCACTTGGGAAACAACATATGGTGCCGACACATGAAAGAAGTTGGAAGAAGGACATCAGAAGAAGACTGCTTCGTATGTGCACTCCTGCCATACAGCATGGGGAAGTCAAAAATCTTCATAGCAATTGAAATTGATGTCCATACAGCACATTGCCTGTCACACATAACACTTTGTAAGACAAGATGTCAATTTATGGGAAGCGATGCTTCTCTTAAATGGGCAACTGATAAGACAGATCCAGATGAAGATGCCTACATACAAGATATGAAGAAAAGAAACAAAGCCCAGATGAGAACTCACGTGATCAGATATGAGAAGCCAGGAGTGAAAGGAGCTGGTATTGGATGGGAAGTGAACAAAAAACTTGATGTCAAAGGAAAAACTACAGAAGAAGCTCGCAGATGGCAGAACTGAGGACAAATGCAGATTTGGGGAACAGTATTATCACCAGACGGATGGGAAAAAAGGAATAGTAATCTGCAGAGCATGGATGATCATTGGATACTATAAAGAAACAATTGAGAATGCACAAATGTTATGCAAGACATTATGGCCAAAACTTGCTAAACTACTGACATGGGTCGAAGACAGGAGAGGACCATTGCAGATAGTACCATTAGAAAGTTCGAAGTTTTGCTTCAGGAAATTTGGTACAAGAAAAATGGGGGAAAATCAGAACTGTAGATGAATATTCAATGCACCAGGAATGGTGCATGGAACAGCAGTAATAATGGATCATTATTGGGCTTGTGGATCAAAAGCCTCCCTCAGACTGCCTAAAGACTTGGTAGGAATTTGAACAATAGTGAATGTCCATGTCCCTGAATTGGTGATTCCTTGATTGCCAGTGGTTAAGATTAATTCTAAACCTTCCAGCCATCACCTCTTTGTTTTTGCTATGTCACCCCGAGTGGGACGGGTATGCCCAGACGTGGGTCCCGTGCCTGCTGGGCCTAGAGACCCAAGCTACTCCTCACTGATGAGCCCCAACAAGGGCGAAACATGTTTGGGGATGCTTGTGGTCTCGTGCAGAAGGGATGTGGCCTAGCAGTTCGGGCTGGACTGCCTCTTTTGGGGTGGGGCCAAGCCTGATTTGCATATGGTCTTTCCCTTCTGTAATGGCTTGGCAGGCGAAGAATGGTGGTCTGGAGGGTTGCCCAGAGCATTGCCAGTGGTTAAGATTAATTCTAAACCTTCCAGCCATCACCTCTTTGTTTTTGCTATGTCACCCCGAGTGGGACGGGTATGCCCAGACGTGGGTCCCGTGCCTGCTGGGCCTAGAGACCCAAGCTACACCTCACTGATGAGCCCCAACAAGGGCGAAACATGTTTGGGGATGCTTGTGGTCTCGTGCAGAAGGGATGTGGCCTAGCAGTTCGGGCTGGACTGCCTCTTTTGGGGTGGGGCCAAGCCTGATTTGCATATGGTCTTTCCCTTCTGTAATGGCTTGGCAGGCGAAGAATGGTGGTCTGGAGGGTTGCCCAGAGCATTGCCAGTGGTTAAGATTAATTCTAAACCTTCCAGCCATCACCTCTTTGTTTTTGCCGATTCCTAAAGGTGACCTGAACATTGACAGTTTTCCAAAAGCAGATGCTCATCTAAGGAAGAGGAGATCTGCGGAGCTGATAAGTTGAATAAAGAGAGAGAATTACTTCTCTGCTAAATCAATAGAAACCTTTGATGTCATTCCGTATGAACACAGGCTGTTCAGCCAGACTTCATCAGTGATCACAATGATATTTATACCAAGAACCCAGGTTGGAGCAAATACCAAGTGGTTACAAATCACCATATGGGAATTACTGCAGACAATTAACACAACTATAAAAGGATTCAATGCAATCAGAGAAGAACTGAGAGCTGCAAGACTAATGGCTCTCCAAAACAGATACGTTCTGGATATGATTACAGCTAATGATGGAGGTGTTTGTGCCAAAATTGGAGAATCATGTTGCACATTTATACCTTTTCACAATGACGAAAATGGAACTTTGACAGAAGCCATAAACATGTTGACGAAACTTCATGATCAGATGATAGAAGAAGTAGAAGATATTGCTGGTGACAGCTGGTTTAGAAATATCTTCTCATGGGTTCCACAATGCATGGCAGATATGTTCACATTTATTGGAGCATTGCTATTATTAGTGATGCTTGGATTCTGTGTGATCAAGATAGTAATCTCGCAAGTGTAAGAAAGCAGCAAAGAAAGCCATAGGGATGAAGATCATGATCAATGTTGAACCAGGATGGAAGCCCAAAGACTTGACTGATGAAGAGATCAGAGACTTTGTGAAGTCTAGCATCCAAGAGAACGAAGTTCCTGTATCCAAAGGACCACAGGAAGTATGTGGGAAGATGGACCTACTGCAGTCCAAGTGGACAGTGCATGCTCATGACATGGAACAAAGGTGAGCATGTGAAGTCAGCTGGATGCCTGAAAGGAGTCATACAAATGTGGATCCCTAGGAGGTAATTTTTCAGACCTGGATGTGGAAGAAGATGTGAGAGTGGTCGATAAATCGCCCAGAGGGGTGAGTGTAGAGGAGGAGCCAAGTACCCTACTCCACCTACCCCACCTATTTTACCTTAGAAGTATGAACCAAAGTATGTGATATATGCTACACCTATCAGAAGGCAAGAAGAAGAGCAAGGACTCTGTGCAGTACCCATAAGAATGCCTATACCTTAGAGAATATGGGATCAAAAAGTATCCATTAAGGAAACCATACATACATCCAAGGCAATATGATGGTCATTTGAATGTAATTCCTGATGAAACAAAGAAACTGAATGACGAGGATGAATGGTGATGTCATACGAGACTGAATCGATTCCATAAATAGAAGATAATCAGACCTGAGAGGCAGACGATTTATGAAGAATAAAGAAGTACTAAGGATAAGTGGCATTTTGGGATCAAGATGAAGAAACTTATGCCACAAACATGAGGAAGATATTTAGTTAGTTTAAACGTGTACAGATGCAATGAAACACAAGCAGCAAAGCAATCATGAAGCTCGCCAAATGCTTTTAGTAAATAGATTGCGGCAAGCACCAACATATACATATATACCTCATAGATGCATATGGATTGAATAAAGAATGAAGGTTTCACTACATATATTGCAGTCTTGAACAACAAGGAAGGCCTCATATTCAGTGTCGCAGTTACAAAAGCAATTAAATTAAACAGCATATATTTCCGCTAAGGAGTTGGATCAAATTGGCTGACATTAGCTACAATTAACATGAAAGAACAGAAGCTCCTGTTCAGGAAGGTCAAGTATAAACAAAGACGTCAGAGGACTATTGGAAAATACAGTTAAATAAACGAGAAAGTCTCAACTCATGATGTCCAGTCACATGATGGATGCATGAGGAGTATGTGAAGAAAGACCTGGGCAATTTTGCCTGCGGTGTGGGCCACACACCCTTATATCCCGTTGGGATTCTTCAAATATTTTAACTTCTCAATAATCCAATTTAACGAATGTTTGATTCTTAAGTTCTGTAATTTATTCTAGAGCTTCCAAAGGGCAATGTGCTTTTGCTTTTTTATAAGCAAACATCATAAGGTGGCCAATGCATTTCGGACTTTGTAGTCCTTCATCAGGGCCTTGTCTAATCAAAATAATAGCCAAATAGCAAACATCAGTGTTCATTAATGTAACAGTACAAAAGTAACAGCATAATCAGATTCAAACGTAACAAATTGAAAAACATAAAACAATTGAAAGAAAAATTCATAAAAGCAAACAGGGTACCCACACACATAAAAACATACATGAAAAAGGAGAGAGAGAGATATACATAAACATTCTTCATTAGAAATACAATTCGCCAACATAGTCTGTTGTAGTATCACATTACGCATGTAGTTGTCTCCTTGATAAATCCCCTACATTGTGTATATATGCTAATGTGTTAATGCACCTCGTGTAAAGGCGTACATGCTGCCAAAGTAATTGTCAGTCATCTAAACGTGATATTATTGTGCCTTATAGTTAATTCACTGTGAGTACATGCAGGGAGATTATTCTATCGTGCAAATTACACTAGTATACAAGAATCTGACCTTTCAAAAAATTACATCCACAAGCGCAATTGCTTGTGTTTCAATATGCAGTGTAACCGCTTTTGATCAGGTACACACGTAGACCTGTTTAAAAACAATAATAACATCCTTTAAGTGTACAGCGTGATCGCTGTTTCATCAGGTGCAAACATAGACCTGTTTAGGTATCAGATCATTCCTTAAACACAGAGTGGTACATTACCGAGTCCCGAACTGACCTATCTTTGTGCGTTTCACATACCTTGTGTACAGTGTCAATGCCGTGTCAAAGCCGTATCGCGCTGACTAATTGTTTGCTGCCATCTCCTACCTAAGTAAACGCTAAGTGTTACTCCGGGAGTGAGGCTCTGGTTGCTACAGTGACTGCCACCTTCAACATGGATGCTTGTCCATGTGAGTGCCGCCATATTGCTAGCGGCTTCAAAGAAAGAAAAAGGGTTATGCCTACATGTTAGAGTGACAATACCTATATTAGTGTCAGTGTGATACTACTGACATGTTAAATATTAAGGTTGACAGCTGGGTCAGTCTCTCATTATGGCTTATACAATGTCCCTCTTAAGGAGAACGCATCATGTCGGTGCTGCAGACATATAAATCTGGTATATTTATATCTGTATATGTCTAAGTGATATCTAAAATTATGGTGCCTTGTCGAATAGATATTTAACATGCCACATGACTGAGCATGCAGAAACCCCAAAAAATGTGAACAATAAAAGTTGAATATGGGAAAAATACAATTAGACATAAGTAAGAAAATACACAAAATCATAATACAAAAATCATTAAAAAATGCAATTATACATCAGAGTAAACTATATAGGTTATAGGAGATCAAAAATAGGAATATCCTTCTTAGGATGCAATCTAGACGGTGCTCATATGCTCAACATAAGGCACACCAGCCCAGTAGATTGTCTGTAAAAAGTGTTTTTTCGTGGGTCGAATCAACTTATAGAAAACAGTTCAAATCAAATCCTTCATTCATTCCTCTGGGTGATAAAGTGTCCAATCGATCTATCCAGAAAGCTTCTCTTTGCTGACGTCTTCTTCTTGGATCAATACTTAGCTGTTGATTATTCAATACCTCTAGTATTTGGAACCTCAATTGGGCTGCTGTATGTTGTTTCTGATCAAAGTGTCTGGCAACTGCTGAGTTTAAGTTCTTATTGCGTATGCAAGACTTGTGTTCGTTCATCCAGATCTTTAACTTCCGTCCAGTTTCCCCCACATAACATAGTCCACATGGACAGCGTATGCAGTAGACACAAATCTCGGTGTCACATGTCCCAAAGCATCTAAGTTGGATTTTTTCTCCTGAATGGGGATGTGATACTGTGTTCCCTTTGATGACGCTGCTGCAGTTATTGCAATTCAAACACGGGTAGGTTCCCTGTTGTTTATGTTTCTGATGTCTGTCTTTATTGTCTTTGGTGTTAACCAGAAGGTCACGTAAATTGTTTGAGCGTTGATACGCAAACACTGGCTTGGTCTGAAATAAAGATGTTGTGCGTTCCTCGCTGGTAAGTATAGCCCAATGTTTAGTGATATATCTCTTTATTTGTGCACTCTGAGTAGAACATCTTGACACATACACTATTGTAGGGGCATCTTTCTTTGGCCTTTGTTCCAGTGTGCTGGCTCTGGTCTTAACTGCCACTTTAGATGATGCTTGATCTAATTCATCTTGATTATATCCTCGAGCGAGTAATTTATTCTGCAGTTTGTGCAACTCTTGATTGAGTTCGTCTTGATCGCTGATGATCCTTTTAAGGCGTAACATTTGTCCATAAGGTAAGTTCCGTAGCGTGTTCTGCGGGTGGAAACTCATGCAGTGTCGTAGGTTGTTCCTGTCAGTAGGCTTGGTATACAGTGAGGTTGTGATCTGTTGTCGGTTAACTTTTACTTCCACATCAAGGTAGTGAATGTTGGGATTGCCTATTTCTGCACTAATTGTATACGTGTGTCAATCTGGTTAATGTACTTGAAAAAGACTTTCAATGACTCGCTGGTTCCCTTCCATATCCCGAAGATGTCGTCTATATATTGAAACCATACTTTTAGTTGGTCCTTCCATACATTTTTTTCAAGGATATGTTCAGTCTCAAAACGATGCATAAATGCATTGACGTACGCGGATGCCATAGTAGCTCCCATCGCCGTTCCTGACGTCTGGAGGTAATATTCCTTCTCATAAGTGAAGTAGGAATTCATAGAGATGAAGGTGAGTAAAGTCAAAATAAATTCTTTATATGCTCCTATGTTTGCTTCCTGTAGTAGGAGCCATTCCACTGCTGCTTGCCCTAGATCATGAGGTATACTAGTATAAAGGCTGTTAACGTCTATTGTAAACAGGATATCATGTTCTTCCAGTTGAATCTGTTCCAGGATATTCAAGAAATGGTTACTGTCTTTAACATATGTAGTTGTTTTCTGTATGATCGGTTGTAGGAAGTAATCAATGTAAGTGCCCACGGGCTGTAGTATCCCTCCTGTCGCTGCCACAATTGCTCTCCCGGTCGGATTACTCAGGTCTTTGTGTATCTTTGGAACTAGATAAAAGTGTGGTGTTTTAGGTCGAGGATTCTGCAAAAACTGTTTTGTTTTAACGTGTGATCATTCCGAGTTCTTCCGCTCTTGTGAGTATTGACTCCAGGTCCTTTTTTATTTTGTTGATTGGATCATGATCTATTTTTGCATAAATCGTCTGATCATTAAGTTGTCGTAAACATTTTCTTTTGTAATCCTCTGTATTCTGGATTACTAATGCCCTTCCTTTGTCCGCCGGCCTTACAGCAATCTTCTCATCCATATATAGTTCTTTAATGATAGCAATTTCGCCTCTACTTAGGTTTTTGTATTTTGGTGTGCCAAAATGTATCTTCTTAAGGTCTGCAAGGACCATTTTCTCGAAAATGTCTACTGCAGGAACTGTGATAGGAGCCACAAAAGTGCTCTTAGGTTTGAATTCAACTAGATCTGTCAGATTTTGTCTATATGATGTTCACTTGCCATTTCAGCAAAAAATACCTTCAGTTTTAGTTTTCGTGTGAGTTTGTGTAACTCGATCTTTGTATTGAATAAATTAGTACCATAATTTGGTACAAATTTCAGGCCTTTCTGTAGTACTCTGTTTTCTTGATTGCTGAGAGTCCTGTTAGAGATATTTACTACTAAGTTGTCCGTGCTTGATGTCTCGTCTGGACCCCTGGTCCTTTTCCTCTTCCCCCTCCTTGTTCCCTTCCTCCTCTGCTGTTGTCTAAAAAAGTTTGGCTGTTTCTTCTTGCTCTAGGACCACCTTCTGCTGTTCTGTTGCTACTTCCTGATGCTTGTGGTTGGTTTTGAGTATTGTCTTCTCTGCTTGAATCTGTGTCTGAACTGCTCTGTTCAGTCTGTTGTTTCTTAAATTGAGGTGGTTGTTTTTGATATTTATCTGCCCAGTTGTAAACTTCGTCTCGCAAGTAGTCGAACATGTCACGCCGGAATTTGTGTATTTTCCTTGCTTCTAAATCCGACTTGTACCCTTCAAGTCGTGTGTTGATATCTACTAGAATATCTGCAAAAGATTCTTCGTTGGTGAGTTTGGTGATCTCCTTAGTTAAGTCCTGTATTTCTTTCTCTAAGGTGGACAAATTAGCTGACAGCTCTTGGATGGTAAGAAGAATGAGATCAAGTGAGCAACTATTTAAAATCTGTTCCCACTTTTTTACAAATTCTTTATTTTCCTTGCATAATGTTGGTTTAAGGCCAATTCTTAATCCTCGAGGGATACGTTGGGCTTTATAATAGCGTCCAATTGTTACTGAATGTAATTTGCAATTGATTTCTCTACGAATAAGATATTCCAATTGTTTAATCTTCTTGTTCGGGTCTGTGTTTGTTGTAGCTAAGTGTGTATCTTTGATTAGACCAAGAATGGTGTTTGCTTCGTTGGTTGAAATACCTAAAGTGGTAGCTCGTGAATCTGTTAGTTTTTCAATATTTTCATATGACATTTTTGCGTGCTGCCGCTCTGAATTACATGGAAGTGTGAGATACAGAGAGAAAACTGACAGTTAGAGCGGGCACTGCTGGTTATCTTGTTTTGAGCATGAATTTACCAGTAGATAGTGCTACTTTTGGGGTGCAGCCCACTGACACGTGCTACCGTGTGTCAGCACGAAGGAAATGGACTATGTGAAGAAAGACCTAGGCAATTTTGCCTGCGGTGTGGCCCGCACACCCTTATATCCCGTTGGGATTCTTCAAATATTTTAACTTCTCAATAATCGAATTTAACAAATATTTGATTCTTAAGTTCTGTAATTTATTCTAAAGCTTTCAAAGGACAATGTGCTGTTGCTTTTTCATAAGCAAACATCATAAGGTGGCCAATGCATTTCGGACTTTGTAGTCCTTCATCAGGGCCTTGTCTAATCAAAATAATAGCCAAATAGCAAACATCAGTGTTCATTAATGTAACAGTACAAAAATAACAGCATAATCAGATTCAAACGTAACACATTGGAAAACATAAGACAATTGAAAGAAAAATGCATTAAAGCAAACAGGGTACCCACGCACATAAAAACATACATGAAAAAGGAGAGAGAGAGATATACATAAACATTCTTCATTAGAAATACAATTCGCCAACATATTCTGTTGTAGTATCACATTAGGCATGTGGTTGTCTCCTTGCTAAATCCCCTACATCGTGATTATATGCTAATGTGTTAATGCACCTCGTGTAAATGCGTACATGCTGCCAAAGTAATTGTCAGTGATCTAAACACAATATTATTGTGCCTAATGGTTAATTCAATGTGAGAACAAGGATTTTTCCTCTTTGGAATTATTGACTAAAGACTAAAGACCTGAATTTTTGATCAGTATAGGCACAGAGTTATCTAGCACCACTGCAGGATTTAGTCCATTGTTGACACGCGTCTCCATTATTTCACGTGGAGATTGAGGTTGATGACATCCTCCACCTTTTGACATTTCAGAGTGGTTGCAACAGAACCATCCGTCTCCTGAAGAAGGTCGCCTATATTTACCGGCTTGAATTAGGGGCCTATTGTGACGACCGAAACATATGTTGAGTTACAGCAAATAAGCAATATGCTATTTGTTTTTGTATTAGCACTTACTGTAATCACCAAGAGGTGTTGAAATGTATGTTAATATATTGGTTCTAGGTGGTCTTAGTACCACAAGTGTGGAATATTGACATGTATAGTGAGATTGTGAATGAATAATGGAATGAATGGTGGTGTTTAAATGTGGATGTTGAGAACAATAAATATTTGTGTAAATTGCTTATAAATAAATATGTATATTTTTTTGACAAGACCTGGTATTGTTTAAATGTGTACAGATGCTCTGATCTCATTCGCCCAGGCTCATTTTTGTTGTTCCACTACATTGGGGGGTGTCAGCGTGCATTTACTTTCTTGCTGCAGCATGGCATTTGTTACTTTTATTTGACATCAAGGGTAAACTAGCTATCAATGGTGGCTCCAGTCTGGTCATATATTCTTTGTATGTCATGGCATCAAGGATAAAAGCAAACACAAGTGTGATTTTGTGGTACACTGACCAATTTTGGTAAACCTTTCTGGATTCACTTTCCTTCTGTGGCATTGCATTTTTTATTGGCTGGAAGTTCGTATATGGTAATACTGGCATATATTGGTGCAGCCTGCATAGACATGTATGAGCACAGCCTGTATGAAAATGTTTTATATACTGACATATGTTTTTGGCAAACACATCACGGAAACGTGTTGAAAAATGGATCTGTGCCCTGTTGTTGACTTGCATCTATTGGGTTTTTTCATGAGCTACCATACAAAACCAATTGCAAACTGTGTGTCGTGTTACCCAATATTTCACAGCAAGTGCTGTAAAATGCACCGTTTTAACCCATTATTTTAAACATTTGCTCAGGGTGAAAACAACCCTGAAACCGCCTTGTATGCCCTCCCTCGCTGCCCTCTGTCGCTGCTGCATATTCGGCACATACATTTACGCCTCCGAGCTCCACAATTCACCATCTGCCACTGCATTTTCAGATTAATCTTGCATTGGAAAATGGTTACTTACGGCCATATATTCTCTACAGCAAGCTATAACTCGTGTTATGGTGTCCCCACGGTGTTTCACTCAGTGCCCGATTCTCATCAAGGTGTTAAGTACCGAAAAGGACGTTAAAAGGGTTAACAACCTTTTCGGTACTTAAGACCTATTCTGAAGGTGGCGCATTCTTCCGAAGTCGGAAGGAATGCACCACTTTCGGAATACATGTGGCGGTTGCTAGGATGGGTTGGAAACCAACCTAGCAACCGCCACAATTGTAAACTGGCTTTTTGGAAGCTTATTCTTGTGGCACTCCTCCTGTTTAATATGTGCGCTAAAAGAGCGCACATATACGGTACCCTTTTGCACTGCTTAATTTGTGGGGGTGGTTGCCAATGCCCAACACCGGCACTCTTTTTTGGGCACCGGAACTCATGCGGGGCCAGCGCAGGTGCGATTGCTTTGTTTGTTCTGCCACTTCGCTTTGCTTCGATTATAAATCATTGGAATTTGTCATTCTGATCTCGATCTCTCTCGTGCTTGCAGGTTGCAGTCCATGGCTGGCTGGGCCTGGGAGGGGCAACAATAACAATGAACAACAAACTGCTACACACAACAGCCAATGAAAACTACCATTCTGTTGTTACTATGCAGTATTTGATACATTCTGCATAGTAACACAGAATGTGCAGTTTTCATTGGCTGTTCTTCTGAGCAAGTGAAATTACAATGGTGATGTGTTGTTGTTGCCACAAGAGACAGCGCAGCGCCACCTTCATTTCACAAGTTACTGTGAAGTGAAGATGTCGAGGCGTGGCGTCATCAGTCCTGACTTGTGAGAGAGAGAGTCTGCCCTGCTGCACTGCGTGGTGCGGCCTAGTTGCTGCCTGTGGATTGTGCCCAAAAGCATGTTTTTTACTTTTGTCTTTGAAAACCTGACCTTCTGTGGGGCCGGTGGCTGGGGCCCTGCCCCACAGAAGGGAGGTTTTAAAAGAAATAACTTATTTTGAGTGGCGGCTGTGGCCCATCACTTCGAAAGTATTGGGCCCCAGCCTCCCAAATATACGTTTTTTCTTTAAAAATCTTACCTTCCGTGGGGCCGCTGTGGCGCGCACCTATGTTTGTCATCATCAGGCTCAGCATAGCCGTGGGTGGTGGCCCCACGGAAGGTAGCCTAAGTGATGAGGCAAGGCAGGGCAAAGCCAGGACCGGGCAGGGCACAGGCAGCAACGTGGTCCCACTAATGTCTGTCACAAAAGCCATGAATTGTCGTTTGCAACTTTGGCCACTTTTTCATTGGTGCCGAGCCCGACTCGAGGCAATTGTATGCTCCAGTTTGTTTGTTTGTTTATTATTTGGTAATGTGCGCCAAACCCAGGGGTAGCCGGGCGCAACAGTTTTCATGACAACTTAAGCTTGTTTACAGTATTTGGCAAGAATATATACAACATAGCAGAAAAAGAGCAAATATATGTGCGACTATATACAAACATATGCCTAAAAAACACAAGCGGTGGGAAGAAGCAAGTATATACAAGAATATATACAGACAAGTGCCTAGGAGCAGGGCATGTCTTTAGGTGTCCGGGCAACAAATCGGTAGTGGCTGGGTGGGAGTAAGCTAGTCCTTGGCGCACAGCCAGTTGATAATCTTGTGCCTGAATTTCGGGTACGGTTGTTCAGTTCTAAGTTCAAGAGGTAAGTTGTTCCAGCAGTGAGCAGCTTTGATGGGAAAGCTAGTTCCTCCCGCAGTGGATCGTTTAAACCTTGGAGTCTCTAGTTTAAAGGTGTTGGCGGATCTTGTGGGCTGCGTGGGAATTTTCCTATTGATTTTTTCCATTAGATACGGGGGGCTAAGTTGTTGAGGCATTTAGATGTGAGGGAAGCTGTTTTGAGTAGAATTCTGTCCATTATTTTTAACCAGTTAGCCTCTTTCCTGCAGTTAGTGATGTGCTCTCTAAAGGGGATATTTAGTGCTGCTCTCAGAGCATTGTTCTGTAGTCTTTGAAGTTTGTCTGTGATGTATTTATTGCTTCCAGAGTACAGGGCATTGCAGTAGTCTAGCCTAGACATGATAAGGGCGTTAGCTAATGTGATGCAGTTGGCACTGGAAAGGTATGGTCTAGATGCGCGGATGAGTTTGTTTGCAGGTGTAGGTGGTGGATGAGGCGAGGGAGTTGACCTGCTTCTTGAGAGTGAGGGAGGAGTCCAGATAGAATCCAAGGGTGTTAACCACAAACATCACCTTGATAGGATTATTATCAATGTTGAAGGATGTGTAGTTTGGGCATAGTTTTTGGATGTTGGCTTCAGAGCCTAGGATTAGTAGCTCCCTTTTGTCGTTGTTCAGGCAGAGGCCATGTGAGGCCATCCATGCCTGAATGAGGGTGTACATTTTGTTCACCAAGGCTGAGTCTGTCTCGTAGTCACCCGAAAGGGGTATGAGGATCTGGGTGTCATCTGCGTAGTTCGTGTAGATGACACCCAGTCTGTCCAACTTGTCAAATAAAGGCTTGGTGAAGATATTGTACATGGTGGGGGAGACACAGGATCCTTGCGGGACACCACAGGTTATTTTGAAAGGGTCGGCTGAGTCGGAGGTGGAGAAGACTCGCATGGTGCGATTTGCTAAGACGGATTCAACCCAGGCTATGGCATCTCCGGTGAAGTTGGCAGCCGATTCGAGGTGGTTGCATAAAACTGCATGGTCCACCAAGTCGAAGGCAGCCGACAAGTCCAGTAAGAGGAGCAGAGCTGTTTTCCCATTATCCTTAAGTTCCTCAATTTGGGTCTTGAGGTCTAGCAGAGCTGTTTCCGTGCCATGAAGTGGACGGAAACCAGATTGCCGTGAGCCAAGCAAGTGGTTAGCTCCCAGGTAATCTTGAATTTGAATGTAGGCAACTCTGCCTAGGATTTTAAGTAGAAAAGGCACTGTGGTGATAGATCTATAATTGGTGGGGATAGTGGGGGTCCAGGGTTTGTTTTTTCAGTAATGGTAGGACCCATGATTCTTTGAGGCTGGTGGGTACTGTGTTGGATTTAAAGCAAGAGTTTATGAGCTTGGAAATGAAGGGAGCTAGATCCCTAGCTGCGTCCATTATTAATTGTGCTGGGCAGGAGTCGCCCTTACAATTTGAGGGTTTGAGGGAGAGTATTATTTTTTCTGTGTCAATTATGTAGATGGGCTTGAATCTAAATGGTGCTATAGTCTTGTTCTTCTGAGATTGGGGTGTTTGTTGGTCTGGTGGTGGCAGTGCGGCCTTAGCAATTTTACATTGAAGCGAGGAAATTTTGTTAGCAAGGGCATTTTGTATGTTTGTGCACAAAGCTTTATTTTTAGGGGCACTGTCTGTTGGTTGAATAGGGGATTCCATTTCGCGGAGGATGGCGAAGAGCTCTTTAGTATTAGAGTTGGCTTTTGTGATTCTGTCATTAAAGGTGTTTTTCTTAGTTTTGATAATTTCTTTTTTGTAAGGTTTGGCAAATTCAGTTAGGTTGTTTTTGTTGTGTTCAGTGGGTGAGTGGCACTAGATGGATTGGAGCTTTCTTTTCTGTAATCTCAGTGATTTGAGGTGGGGCGTAAACCAGGCATTTAAGTGGGCTTCCTGTTTTGCTTTGCGTAGTTTGGCTGGAGCAACTGTGTCTAATACTTTGGTCATAGCATCATTGAAAGTGTTTACCAGGGTGTCCGGGCTGTTACTTTCCAATCCTGATATGGCTGGGAGTAGGAGAGGTATAATGTTTTCAGCAGTCATGTCCTTCTTACTTCTGGTCGGGAGAGGGGGAACGATGTTGTTGATTTTGGGGCTAAGGAGATCTAGTGTGGCAGAGAAGGTTATTAGAGAGTGATCCGTCCATGTTTGTGGAGCAATATCGGTGATATTGATGTTGCAATTCAATTTCGATACCGACCCTGGATAGCATTCATCTAAACGAAACATGAACTGTGAATTTTTGCCTGGGTGTTTCCGTTCTTCCTTTTAATGTTATCAGCCTCATCAGTTCACAAACAAGCTTCAGCAAGGGGACCCGGAACGGTGCACGTATTGAGCTGAAACCGAACCAGCTGCGCTTCGTGAGAAAAGCCCATGCAAAGACAAACTTCTGAAATGCCATTTCAGGCTTAAAGATACACACATGGAAACTAGACAGGGATAAACATGGTGCACATGCCCACTAATCTGTCGTCATAAATAAAAGCACTAGTTGAGTATTCGTGTATAATTCTCAACCATCTTTTGATGTCATTTTTTTAACATAATTCCAGCGTATGTTTTCTATCCTGATGTGTGGTTTATACACCAGATGTGGCCCCTTAACCCTTATCTGCAATCCTCAGATAGGAATCCTCAGATAGGGAGGTGGGTGTCTGTTACACCCCGCAGTCTAGTGAAGTATGTCAAGAACATGTCAGTGGGAAGGAGATATCTGAATATGCATTCTCCTATGGCTCCTGAATATTGGGTGACAAAACATATTTAGTTTTTTAATATGTGTTAAGGTGGAAAGAGGCTCTAAAGCAGAAGTAGCACCGGCCGTTGATTTCACAACAATGTCTTGCAGTAAGGACTTTTTCCAAGTTATACAACACCATGCTCATGCTTGAAGCAAGGGTGAAGGGGGATGCATTTATGAGATGTGATGACCGATAAGGGCTTGAGAGTAAATTGATTACACAAAACACCTGGATGCGGTGACTGAAGAACGGGCTGAGGGGAGGGTGCTCTTCCTGGAGGTAATCGATTAACAATACTTGGTGTACTTTAACAGACTGTCAGATGGGTAAAAGGGGTAGTGACAAATACAGTGCAACAGTGACTGAAACAGAATGCTTTTTTATTTATTTTCATTTTTTAAAGCGCTCACACAGCCCGGGGGCATCGAGGCACAGTTACAGGAGGAGAATGTCTTAGTTGCGTATTTACTACTAGCCTGTGCCAGCAGTTGCTGCAGCGCCAAACATGTGGCATGGAGCAGCAGCAGGGTGATGGGCTGGTGGTAGGCCGATCTAGGTAGGTCTAGCACTGAACTGGTGCGGCCGGCGCACCCGTGCTAAGGTTGGCGCCGGGCCTGTGCTGTGGACGGCGCCGCACCCTGCATTATGGGGCCAATATTTTTTGGGCACTGGCACTTATTTTTTTACAAATTAAGCACTGCCCTTTTGGTGCCGTTAAACTGGAGGAGTGCCACAAGAAGCCTTGTTTGATGTAAATGGAAGTGTCCATATACACCCGTGTTGTATATGGACACTTTCATGTACACCACAGCCAGCAGCTGCAACGTTGCTGCAACGTTGAAGCTGGTTGCTTTGGTGTACATGGAAGTGTTCATATACAACACACGGGTGTATAGGAACACTTTCATTTACACCAAACTGAGCAGCTGCAACGTTGCATCCTGCAATGTTGAAGCTGCTCACTTTGGTGTATAGGAACTGTGTTCTCGGCAGCATTTTCGTTAAAAAACGATTCCCTCGTTATTTAACGAAAATGCTGCCGAAATTCTGCAATCCGCCTGTTTCCATTAGAAACAGGCGGATTACAGCAAAAGCACTGTTGTGCTTTACGGTGACGCCCAGGCCCACTTCAGAATAGCAGTGGTGCCTGGGCGTCAAGAAATGGCGCAGTGAATCGTGCTATTTAGCACGTTCACTGCGCCATGATGAGAATCGGGCCCTCAGTGCGAGCAATTATTCTAGAAATGTTACACTGTTTTCGATGATGTGTTGCGCAAAACACAAACACGGTTTCCCTTTAAGTACTCTGCATTTTTGCACAGCGCAAGTGCAAACCTGGAGCAGCTCTCGAGAAGGGAATGGAATAAGAAATGTGCAGTGAACGAGCAAAACACCCTTTCTTTGTCGTTGACTCCATCAGTAACTGCAAATCCTCATAAGGTGCATTTTTTGCTGCTGACGAGTACCTTATAGCTGTGGAGTTTGAACTATTGCCCAGACCTGACATTCGCATAAAAGTATTAGAACATTTTGTGTATGAAATTTTAATGTAGTAGCATTACTAATTTGGTTCCAGGTCACAATGTCTGTCCATATCTACACAAAATGCCACCTGGAATGGTATTTTGGGTCGGATAAACCAACACAAGAGATGTTGACAATTTGAATAAGTGGTGAACTTATCTGTTGAGTTGTGTGAGGGAAAACTACTTTGAGTTTAAAGACCATGCCATTTGTACAGGAGGTACGGCCCAACATTGGAGAAAGTCACTATTTCAAGCTGTGCGTGCTTAACATAATGGACCTTAAAGGCATAGAATGACGTAATGGAGATGATTCAGACTAAAAGGCTAAGGCTGTGCCTTGAACAATCTTTTTCCAAGAAGGAGTTTAGATTGGATAATTCTCTCTTGAGAGTGTTGCGCAAGGTTCATCTTCTGTTGGTGATTGGCTGGATCAACTCTCCAATGTTACCATTTGGCAATCTGTGTGTATTGCGATGAGACCACTTTCCTTGCAGCCATTTCTCAGAAAGTCTGCTTTCGTTGCAAAGCGTTTACTGTGCATAAAGAAAGTAGGGGGTGATCATGGCAGCAATACAGACTGTGAGGCAAGAAGGGGTTTGTGGAAGGATAGGGATGTGTGTGGGGGGGGCGTATCTATTTGTATAAGTATATTGGGAACAGGAGAGCGGGTCGGGGACGGGGTGGGTGGGGTGGCAGTTCAGACATCAGGGCCTCTGGGCCTTGGGGGAGGAAGGCAGGGGAGAGATCAAGGGTTCCAGGGGAGTCCCTCGCATTGGGAACCGAGCAAGAAGGGGCGTATAAAGGAACATGCATGTGCCTGCTCCATATGGGATGCCAGGCTACAATTGGTTCACTTCTCCGCTGTCTGTCAGTTCACACGTGGGTCAGCTGTGCTTATCTCTCTGAGGAGTGAAGGTCAGGTATCTTGAAAATTACAAATATCAGGACTACTATGATACACTAAGCCTACTAATACATCACTATGGCATGTACCTGGGAGGCTCAGGGACTGGTGCCAGTGGGAGGGGAGGAAGAAATACAGTAAGGCTGACCTACACATCTGTGCTTGGTGGATATTGCACCTCTCGCACCCGAAATTTCCACCCTCATTTTGATCTATAATTTATCCTTCCCTGTACTTCGCACTACAAAGGATGTATTTCTGATGAAAGGTGAAACGGCCACACATGCTTAGATCTTTTATGTCCATGGGTTTTATGGCGAGGGGCTGGAGTCACTAACTATCATGGAATGCAAGGGTTCTTGGACTGGGTCTTTGGACTGGGTCTGTGGTGTGGGCCATGGCTCTGGGTAGATTGGGTGTGGGTTTGAGCACTACTGATAGTTCAGCTGTGATGAATGGGCACTGCGAAGAGCCTAGTGTTGTCTCACAACCTTGCAGGGTGCATTCCTCCCAATTATATTATGTAATTGCAACAGTGAAAGGACAAGAAGAAGCTTCCGTGAGAACTGGCGTGCAGGCTCATTCTGTCATACTGTCTTATTGCTCTGGGCCTATTTAAGGTTTTCCATTAAGCTATAAGTTGTGGCACACGGTTATGCAAACTGTGTGCCTGCCATAACTACAAAATGGCATTTCTATGTGCTCACTACATATGTGCATCTATTTTCCTGCATCATCATAGTCATGCTGAGTTTCTTAGCATGGGTCCTCTTCCCCGACACACTACACAACTTCATACGGGATTTGCCTCAACTTAAAGTGCCTAGGTGGGTGGGATAGACTAATTTCCATCCCAACATAGTCCTACTCAAGTACAAGGTGAAGCTTGATGGAAGCGCCAATGGTAGAATCAGTGGAGTAAGCATCTCCACCCACTGTGATGGGTAACAGCACCCCTCTATCAGAAAGACTGCCTTCCAGCAACAAAAGTATGCAATAGGAGATTGCTGTTGTTCTTCTACCATCATAGCCAGTTTCAGCCAAATCTTCAAATGCATGACAAGGTGTTTTAGAAGCACAGTATGTCGAATTGCATTTAGATATTCAAGATTTACAAAGAGATGACCTCACAAATATGGCAGTGGAGTTCACCATGTAGGGAGAAGCCTGCAGTCAGTAGATCCTTCCTCTAACTAAACGTTGTTGCTGGAGGATTCACAGAACCTGATCAAAACTTCTGTGGCCCTTAAAAAGAATTTTAGGGAACTTGTCACAGCAACCAAAGAGGGTATTGCTGTGAGACATCTAGGTTTAAAAATGCTGTAGCTGCAAGAAGGTGTCTAACAAGATCCACACACAGTGTAAGATGAGGGCCACCAGTAACAACAATAGGTGACTGACAGTTCATTTGCAGACCCTTAGAAAACAGATGTAAGAGTTCTACTGATTGTACGCATTTGTCAGACATTGGAAATGCTCAGCTGGTGGTAGCGATAATAGACTTACTACCTCAACTGTGAATGCAGGGGTCCATCATAGGGAGGTACAATGTGAGAACAAGATATTTTAAAGCGTGATCCCTCATGCAAGTTTGTCCTCTGTTTTAATTTCAGTACCATTTATGGGAGGATGAATTGGATTCTGCCCTGTCATAGTACAAGCATGAGCGGACACCTCTACAAACCCAATGTGAACCCAATCATGAAGGTAAAATAGGCACAGTTAAGAGACATACCTCCTTCACCTTTTGTGGTAATGTGGACTCTGGGATGGCTAAACTGTCAAGAGGGGTGTTAATGTGAAACAATAGTTACCCAAATAACAAGGTCCAAAAGTGTATAATGTAAAATGTCCAACCAAGGGGCTATAAAAAATGTATGTTTTAATTAAACACACAATTTGAAATAGTAACTGAATAGAAAATACTACAAACACCAACCCCTGTAGAAAGAACACAGAATATACAAGATAGCAAGATGCAGCAGTCTGGGTAATGAGACAGGGGGAGAAAAGGCAATAAAAAACACACTATTTTTTGAAAATGATATGTTCATGTAGCAAAAGGGATTTAAGTGACCTAGCCAGTCTTTAGGGCCTACAAATGGATGACTGGGCAGTTATCAGGCAATAACACCTTTGCAGTATCTTGGCGCCTAGAAAATATGGAACCAAGCTTTTCAGTGTTGTGCTGGCAGTTCAATTCGGGCTTGAATGCAGCGGACACAGTAGTCCAGATGTCAAGCCAATGTCACGTCAAATGAAGGATACTGCAGTTCGAATTAGAGCTCGAGCGATGCAGATCATTTTGATCACCAGGATCAGCAGTCGAGGTTCGATGGAAGACAGGCTGATGTCACGATGCGTAAGGCAAGTCAGTTCCATGCAGTGATCGAACATTGCAAGCACTGAATCAGCAATGAAAACGTCTGGAGGTTTGAATGGCACTTCGAGTATTGCAGCTGCAGCTATGCTTCTTTGTTCGATCCAAGGCAACAACACACTTCCGTTGGCACAGTGTGGCGAAATAATTTAATTGTGCGTTACTGTGATTCGAAGGTCGGCAAGTGCCAAAGGCAGCTCCAGAAGGTCGTTTTGGTTTGATCCAGTTTGAACAGGCTTAAATCCTGGTTTGCAGGAGTTTGATGATGGAATCACGGGTATCCTGGACTTCCGGGGCTCTCAGATGCTGTGAGCCACACTACAGGGTCATGGGACAAGAGTAGTCCATGTTCTAGGGCTCCCTAACACCGGAACGCTGACACACACCTGTAGGGGTCCTTCAGAACAATGAGGAACTGGGTACCTGTGTGGCTGGCAGAAAGGCAGTTCTTGCTCCAGCAGCAGGTCATCCCCAATATGTTCTGGGGATGGTTAGGGAGCAGAGCTTGCCTTTGCCTTAGACTACCTTCCATCTCCTCACAACTGGAGGACTTTGGAAAGGACTGCTCTGCCAACAGGGTCCAAATGAATACTTCTTCAATGCTGAAGTCCAGAGATCAATTCAAGAGGAGTAAGAGACCCCTTCATTTAAAAACGAACGACCCCAGGTTATTGGACTAAAGCAAGCCTGCTTAGGGGTCCAATCACTGATCTTGGAATGTGGGGATGTTGCCTTCTGACATCAGACTGAAAGTGATGTGTTTAAGAAGAAGTGGAGGGGACAGAAAGGAAGAGAGGTATAGAGAGAAAACAAGATAGTGGAATTTTCCTCGAGCGGGTCTGACCTTCACTTGTCTGCACTAACTCCACCCCTTCCCATCTCAATCAAAGGCCCCTTTTGTGCACAGCACACTTGTGTGAGGCTAGATCTTTAGGGATGGGCGTGTCTTTTGATTCCTTTTTACCAGGTCGGCTCCTGCTGGGAAGCTGGCTTACTGGGGAGAGGTGTTAGCCAATGCCACAAAGGAATGAAAGTAGAGGCATAAACGTCCAGTCTCATGCCCTGTCACTTGGCAGGGACAGGCTGTCTGAGTATTGATTAGCAGATTTCCCTTTCTGAAATGGAATTACCCACATCAATTTATTAACTGATAATAATTTAAAATTAAAGAAAGCCAGGCCTCCACACATCCAAACCAGAAATACCATTGCACATGCTCTCTATCATAGACTAATTAAAAAGAAAGGCTTTAAATTTGTTTCTGAAATCAAGTAGGTTTCTTGATACTCTGTAATATTTATGTCTGGTATGCATTTTGTGTACTTTCCTATGTGTTTACATTTTATATTCGTTTATGCAAACTTTTTAAAAAAACTAAAAGAGGATCAGAAATGTACCATTTCTTTCCATTACTTTCCTTTTACCAGCACATTAGATACAATTTAGATGTTTTTTAAGATCTCCTAGTCTTTTTAAATTATCGTTCTGATCTTATTATGAGATGTTCATTCCAGCGTTGTCGTCTGTTACAGTTTTTATCTCCATGTAATTCTTAAGGAAAACATGCCAAATATCTTATTTATTATCGGTCCTTGAGCAGAACATTGTTTGCATTTGGCCTTTGTTTTTACTGTCCATGGAGAATCATTGATGTTGCTGTTGATGCACATGCCAAGGTATTAAATCTTCCTAACACATTTAAGGGCTTGATTTTCTAGGTACCATTGACATTTTCTTTTATAGACTCCTTTTTTTGCCTATAAGATCTTGGAATATTAATATTTCTGATTTCTCAGGATTGATAGTAAGCCCATTTTCGGGAATGTACCTTTCTAGTGCACATACCTTCCTTTGTAATCCAATTGGGTTGATGTCTAACAGAACCAAATCATCAGCGTATGACATCCAGCCTGATGGTTTCCATTCATTTTTGGTGGAAAAGCTTGTACTCCTCCCAATGTTGTGCCAATATCTGAGGTAAATACATTTAATAGGATGGAGGATAGTAGGCTCCCTTGCTTTACCCCTCTGTAGGTCTTAATTGGTGCAGACAGGGATCCTGCTTGATCGAGGCAAATTCTTATTTCTGTTCCAGTGTGTAATTCTTTTATTGCTGCAATTAAGCTTGGGGGACAGCTCCATTTGTCCAGTTTTCTCCACAGAAGTTCCTGTCAACACTGTCAAAAGCGTGGGTTGGGTTGACAAACACAAGGTATTTTGTTGTTATGTGCCGGATTGCGTCCATCTTCAGTAAATTGATCAGTAATAAGTTCAAGCCACAGCCCACGCCTTTTACGAACCCAGTTTGCCTCTGGTCTTATGTACTCAAGGTTTTAATCCATGTTGACAGTTGGTATTCGATTTCAGTGGTGAAAATCTTTCCGATAACATCAAGAAGCGCGATCAGGCGATAATTTATATGCTCCGATCTTAGGCCTTTTTTTAAAATGGGCACCACCATCGCTTGCTTCCACGAGGTCGGAATTGTGCACTGAGTCGTTATCATTGAAAACCATAACATACAGAAAGTGGCCCACTCCTCAGGATGTTCTTTCACCATTTGTTTTGTTAGGCCATCAGGCCCTGGGGTTCGGGAAGAACTGATTTTGCTGATATTTTACATGATGTAGTCTCTCTCCATCGGGATGTTCCCACCGTGTAAGGTAGGCAGGACCAGATCTACAGTTGGGCAGCTGATTGTAATGGGTTGTGCATTGTTGTTGTGTGACTATGTTGCTCACTATTGCTTGTACGGTGCATTTAGGTCATTAATGAGCTTTCAAAAATCTCTTGAGTTTTTGGATGTCAATGTGTTCATCATCGCCTCTGCATCCCGTTATTCCATGATGGTTCTATGTGATGTTATCCATGTTTTGCATTTTTGTCTGACATTCCTTTTTGCTTCTTGTTGATTCCCAGTGCCAGCATTCACAATTGATCTGATTTGTTTTCGCAGATCTCTTTTCTTCATAAGGATTTTGATATCATATGCATGTCATTTCTTAAATGGTCACTTACAGGGTCCTTGGGTAGTTTCTGTGTACTGTTTTAATAGTGCATGATACTCAATTTCATCACAATTAACCTCATTTATGTATTTTCGTAGGGCATTTGTGATGTTACACACTTTGTTTGGATTCAGCCGTGATCTGATTCTAGCTGGTTCAACTAGAATGTCCAATTTCCAAGAGCCAGAACAGGTGTAGTTGTGCCCAAGGGCTGTATTTATGACAAGATTATGATCACTTTGTTCCATTGGAACAACGTTCAATGATGTTATTCTTTTTGCAAATTGCTCTGAGACAAAGAAATAGTCATGGATGGATTCCTGTTGGTTTCTCTTCCAAGTTGGACGTGCCGGGATGTCGCCCGCAATGTTTCCATTTAACAAGGACATATCCCTAGCCTCCATTTTGTCATCTATTGCCAGGCTACTTGTGAACGACCAATTGCTTTTTTTGTTTTTTGTTTTCCATGTTGTATCATCACACCGCAATCAATGTTAAGATCACCACATAATATGATAGTAGAACACAGGTCCTTGGTTTTGATGTTGTCAATCATCTCTGACATTTGGTCAATGAATGCATGTGTACCTACGGCTTGCTGTTGCCAATATATATTCAAGATGTATATTTTTGACCCAAGTTCTTTAAACTGATATGGGGGTTCGATTACAGTAACTTGCATGTACGGAGATATGTTAGTAGTGCTGATAACTTGGCCACCGCTTCCTATCTTTATGAGAGTCATGTGGACCACCGGGCATCCTTTTTTCTTTTATATGGCACAGTTTAAGGTTATCTCAAAGCCGTCTACTATGGGGGCCTCAGCGAGCCAAGTTTCCTGAAGGCACAGGATATCCATGGATTTTAATTGACAAGAGCCTTTGTTGTACAGATACACATAACCCCTCATGTTCCACGATCCGATCTGGTAAGTGATGTTTTCTTGTTTATGTCAACATTAGCTAAAATTACAGCCACCTAAAGTGCTAGCAATCCAACTCCAATAATCACATTGAGTATCTGCTCGAGCACGATCCTTTTTGCTGTTTTTAGTTTCTCCAACTTGGTTACCACATTGGATTGTTATTCTTATTTGGTCTCCCGGATCCACTTTTCAGGGTCTTTATGAAAGCTTTTTTTACAGGAGATTTCGTCTTTGGAGTGGCTGACTGTTCTAGATCTCAGTTTGTTGAGGCAGATTTCTGGGGCCAACATCACACTTTCTGTGGAGGCCCCACTACAATTTTCATTGGATTTAGGGTTCTCACATTATTTGTACTTTTCTCCATTTGTATTAATTTCCAAAATGTCAAATTCAAGTGGAATAAGATTAGACACTGCATCCATTAGCATATCACCAAGTGCTCTTGACTGTATGTGCAACACAACACAGTCAAATTTCTCTTCCTCCGGATATTCAACTGTTCTAATATCAACCGATACAGCTGTTCTTAAAATTGGAACATGGTGAAGCAGCCGTAGGACATTTTTCCTATTTAGAATGAGCCCACCATTGACTGGAAGAATGTATTCTAGAAGTAAGATATAATTAGCACAGTTTTTTTAAAAATCCTCTGTTGTAAAGTAGTGAGGAGTTTTGTAATATTTCTTTTTTGTTAATATTGTTTCATGTCTCCTTTAGATCAAGGATAGATTTTTCTGGCCTTGCACTACTTTCCTGACAATTCTTGAGACAAGTTGACGAATTTTGAAAGTTAAAACTAACTTCCCGCCTGTCTCTTCTGATTCGAAGTAGGGAATTGTGTTGAAGCCAATAGTCCTTTAAAAGGTTTTGTGCTTCCATTTTTAGTGCTTCTATTTTTGTCCTTTTTTCCTGGATTGTACAAAATCTTGGTCGATCCGCATTGCGGCTTCTGTTTGCACTTTCGAGTTTCGGTCAGCTGTCAGGTCGGGAGATAAGATTACATTTACGCAGATTCTTGGCTTTGTTGGGCTCGGACAATAGATTTTCACTTAGATTTTCATCTTCTTTGCCCGAGTCAATACAGATTGCTTTCCCAGTGTCAACCATTTGATCATACGTGTCCACTTCATCTTCCGTATCATATGTTGATAAGTTTAGAAGCTCATTCATGTCATCCTGTTCGTGAACTTGCTGATCCTCAGTTGCGTTCACCTGTGAAGATTTTGGTGGCACTTGCACTTTTAAAGATTTCTCAACTTTTTTTGACCTATTAACTGATTCAAATGTTACATTCAAGGACATGGTGTTCCTAAGGAATTTTTGGGAATTGTTTGTTTTAGAGCTCTGGCCTTTTGTCTGATTTTTTATTTTTTTCCCTTGTAGGGAGTTAGCGACCCGATTTACAAGTACAGAACTTGTTGGAGCAAAAGATTGCATAGTTTTCTTCATGTTTGTTCACCTCATTACTTTCAAGGTTGGTGATTTGCCCTTCTGCATTTGCAGAAGTGGAGGGTCTGGAGGCCAAGTCTTTTTTTGCGATCATAACATCACTAGGTGTTTTCCGACGGCATCGCAATGTTGGCACGCTCAATTGCTCTTGTGGCCCTGAGTGTTTCATCACTGGTTACTTATGCTTCATTTAATTTGACTACGTCTAAATGTATGTGCGATCCTGCAAGAGTAAGTGCCTCGCACATTTCACTATCACCCTGCAGAGTTTCAGAATGACACGGTGCAGAGCGAGGGTTCGGTGCATGTTGAATGGGCGAATGGGGTGTGAGTTTCATACTTCTTGGTTACGTTTTAGTAAGGCTAATGCTTCTCTTGCCACTTCTTCAAGAAGCCTTTTATCTTCCGTGTTGTTGGTTAGGTGCTCCTTTAAGAGGTTAGCGGCAGCTGTGGATTTTTCGTTTTCATTTGTTATGTGTGTTTTGGTGGCATCAATGACCGCTTCAATGTTTAAAAGTTTAGCATTGCTAACAGCGTGCTTTGGTCTCGAAAATTGTCATTCAGTTGTTCATACATTTTTATAAATGGTGCAACCACAATTGTGGTTGCAGCCATAATTTTTGGATGTATTTCGTTAATTACTTTTTCAATGATGTGTTTTATGTTGTCTTTTATGTTGTCTTTAATGACAAAAGGGCAGGTAGATTTTACAGGAATACTTCTCTGTATTTTTGGGAACTCTCGAATCATAAATGAGGAGTCTGATGAAGATTCATCTGTCGACTCATCAGAGTTTTGTGTGCGTGGCACAGGGCTACTTTTGGTATCTCTGTAGTTGTGCACGAGAACTGTGCTTCCATAATTGTTCTATTTGTGCTTAATAGGGCACCTCTTCACACACAATAGACGGAGAACTACTAGAGATCACCCATCTTCGTTTCCGAGGTCTGGAGGCGAGAGCTGAAGCCAGTTCAGGACCGCTTTTGGGGGCAAACACCAGTTGTTGTATGGGACGTTCTCCCAGAGGCAAGGTTGTTCTAATTGTATATTTTGATCCGTCACTTTGATTGTTATTAAGCTTATTGTTCAACTGAGTTAGATCATGAAGAAGCTTATCGGCCACAGCCAGCGACTTAGCCGTTGTTTATGGCTTTCCCCTTCAAGGCAGGAGTCAGACCCTTTGTCTTTCATGATTACTTGTAGGTCCATTGAGGCATGTGCTGCTTCAAACACTTCATTTAATTGCACTTTTTGTTGTGTTTTCATGCGTAGCTGTGTCTCGGATTGTGGCCCCTGCTTTTCCGTGTGCTCAGAGTTGTCTACAATGTTGCTTGGAACTGGGTTGGTCCACGGTATAGCTGTACTCTTATTACTTAATTGCTCTGTTACCTGCATCAATAGTTCCTGTTCTATTTTTTCCATTCAAATTTTCTGCTAACGTGGCTTTATCAGTGGCTTTAGCAGTATCGTTTGCTAACCGTTTAAGCTGTTCACTAGTTAGAGGCTCATGTGTTAGGGAGAATTCTCCAGAATGGCTAATTTCCCTTACCTACTCTGTCCCCCAGCAGCTTTGCTGGATTTCTAGGATTTATTTTTTTCACCTGGTAAGAGTGTTAGCCTTTTTCCCACTCTTACATATGCTATGTGTATTTTTACTGTTTGTGTGATCTTGGGCACTGGAGCCTCACCTACCCAATGTGCACCACTTTTTTGTTTGTGTTACACAGCACCTTCAGTGCAGTGACACAGGGCTGTCTTTGAGACTTCCCACTGACTCCATTTTTCTGGGGCTGACTACTGTTCCCTAGAAACAGGTAAAGTTGCCATTAACTTTATATAGTTACTTTAAACCACATACCCATTACACCCCATCTTACATGGAGTATTGGAAAGGGTGAACTCATCCCTTTTTTTCTGTGCCTCCATGAGCCTTGTTTCGCTCCCTTAACATTAAGACTTGGCTGGTGGCAGTGGTAACTACCCTAACTTTCCTACCGCGATTATCTTATATAAACGTGGTATTGTTCCAGGCTATTATAGTAGCCTCGAACATAAACCCGCTTGACCAAATACATTTTATTTTGGTTCCGGCTGGGTTTATTCGTCCTTTCTTTTTGTTAAAGTCTTTCTCATGTTTTTCTCTGCATGCCAAACTGGGGATGATTCCTTTGTTCGCTGTCTTTTCACAGGATTCTGCACAGAAGCCCTCCTTAAGGCGCCTAATAGTCTAGAGGGGCAGGATGTGAGGGAGGGATCTTTGGACCCCTGCCAGGGGTTGCCTTAGTAACCTAAGTCGAACTCTTGTCTGATTGGCTAAGGGGACTGGCCTTGCCAGACCAGCCACCCTGCTGTGTGATTGACAGCCAGGCTGTATGAATGGGGGAAAACTGCATAAAAAACAGGTCTCTGGGACTCGAAGAGCAGAATCTCCACTGGAATGCAAGGACCAATGAGGAAATGGAAGAAGAGGACCCCTACCACAAATTAACCACCCGGTGAAGCCATGCTGCAGGTCCGAATCTCCAAATCCAACGACAGAGAAGATCCTCCAGGAAACCTCTTCCCTTGAGCTGGTGGGACCAACCAGTTTGCCCAAACTACAAGCCAAGACTTTTGTCCTATTGACTTTGACCCTAAACCTTTTCTATCTGATCTCCTCACTGTTGTCTCTCTTGATTATTTGTCCTGATTACTGGTTTTTCCTAATTTCTAATAACTTTGTCTTTCCCTCCCTTTTAAATTGCTGGAGTGCCATTTTGTTCCCACTTCATTTGTGAGCGTAACTTGTCTGGAATTTAAGGGAAGTGGTGTGGTGTATTTATGATTGTGATTTTTAACTTGCTAAGAATAGTGAAATGTTATACAACTGTTGAGTAAATAACTATATATTATTTTACTTAGAAACCTTGAGTCAGTGTTTGCCTGAATCATAGTAATTTCTGTCCTTTGTGTAACTGTTTGTACTGCTCACTTACTCTTGAGATAAGTCTGGCTGCTCCGCTACTGCTACCACTATAACTATTTGTTTGTTTGTTTATTTTATTTATATCGCGCACCTGACCCAGAGGTAATTGGGCGCTGGTAGGGCATTAATGTTTACATGGCATAGTATAGACAGTTATATGCATGAGAGATGCAGTTTAAACAGTCAAAGGTAAGATTACAAAGGTAGATATATACATATTATACATATTATACAGTCAAACATTAAGGTCATAGCAATAGTACAGGGCAGTACAGTGTAGTACAGGCTTGTACCAAAGGTGAAATTGTACTGTCACTTGTAGTCTTAATTGTGTGTTGTGTTCCCAAAGGGTACTGCATATAATTCTGCCTAACCCATTACAATCCGCTCCATAATTTCCTTGTTTCTCACCTGATTGAGGGAGGACGCTTTGCTAGCCCAGCTGTAGCCATCCATTTTATCAAATGGAAGCTGAGTTGCAGATCGAAAAATTGATTGTGAGCTATGTAAATACGATACAGTATCAGGTACGGTTTCAGTAGACTCCTTCAAAAAACACCATGCTAATACTCTTAGCCTCAGTACAGAAGACGGTATTAGTGGAGCAAGTTCTATGCTTACAGCCAAGTCAATGCTCCGTGTTCGGGTGGGGGAGGGCTCTGGGCTTGGTGCTGGGCTTGGTGCTCTGACAGAATCTACAATGCGCCCGCTGGCACCCGCGCCCCTCCGACCAACTTGGACAACTCTGTGTTTTCACTGTGGTTTTCGATGTGGGGCTGATACCATTTGAACCCTGCTTCCAGGGACGTCAAGGTAAAAACCCATTGTGCTCTAAGTCATCTTGAAAAACTCTACATGATATGTCAGTGACCGTGACATGTTTGTCTGTTGTTTGTAACATTTCATTTATAAGGCTTGCTGATGCTTTTCCAGTGCGCTCCGACGAATCTTCATAAGCTGTTTTCTCAGACAGTTTCTCTGGCAGTGTTGCATTACGACGTCGGAACTGTAGTCTAGTCTGAGGTTGTGAAGGTGGTCTATCAGGGTTCTGGGTGGTCATATGGACGCAAGTGTCTCTCACCGCAGCCATACTCCAGTTCATGAAAACCCAAGAAATCACAAGGAAACACAAGAAACACTCCCTGCACTCCGCGCAGCTCCACGTGGTGGGGAGAGTTCTTATGTGTAAAGCTCCTCCTCCTCAGGCATAGACAGAGAATAAACATCAACGGTAGCGGGCAAGTCCACAAACAATCTGTAAATGGTGCAGGGTATTAAACACAAGAAACACTCCCCGTACTCCGCGCCGCTCCGCATAGTGAGGAGAGTTCTTATGTGTAAAGCTCCTCCTCCTCAGGCGTAGACAGAAAAAAAACACCAACTGTTGCCAGCGAGTCCGCAAACAATCTGTAAATGATGCAGGGTATGAAACACAAGAAACACTCCCCGCACTACGCACTGCTCCGTGTAGTAGGGAGAGTTTTTATGTGTAGAGCTCCTTCTCCTCAGGCGTAGACACAGAAAAAACACCAACTGTTGCGGGCAAGTCCACAAAAAATCTGTAAATGGTGCAAGGTATGAAACACAAGAAACACTCCCCGCACTACTCACTGCTCCGTGTAGTGGGGAGAGTTTTTATGTGTAAAGCTCCTCCTCCTCAGGCGTAGACAGAGAAAAAACACCAACTGTTGCCAGCGAGTCCGCAAACAATCTGTAAATGATGCAGGGTATGAAACACAAGAAACACTCCCCGCACTACGCACTGCTCCGTGTAGTAGGGAGAGTTTTTATGTGTAGAGCTCCTTCTCCTCAGGCGTAGACACAGAAAAAACACCAACTGTTGCGGGCAAGTCCACAAAAAATCTGTAAATGGTGCAAGGTATGAAACACAAGAAACACTCCCCGCACTACTCACTGCTCCGTGTAGTGGGGAGAGTTTTTATGTGTAAAGCTCCTCCTCCTCAGGCGTAGACAGAGAAAAAACACCAACTGTTGCCAGCGAGTCCGCAAACAATCTGTAAATGATGCAGGGTATGAAACACAAGAAACATTCCCCGTACTCCGCGCCGCTCCGCATAGTGAGGAGAGTTCTTATGTGTAAAGCTCCTCCTCCTCAGGCGTAGACAGAGAAAAAACACCAACTGTTGCCAGCGATTCCGCAAACAATCTGTAAATGATGCAGGGTATGAAACACAAGAAACACTCCCCACACTACGCACTGCTCCGTTTAGTAGGGAGAGTTTTTATGTGTAGAGCTCCTTCTCCTCAGGCGTAGACAGAGAAAAAACACCAACTGTTGCGGGCAAGTCCACAAACAATCTGTAAATGGTGCAAGGTATGAAACACAAGAAACACTCCCCACACTACTCACTGCTCCGTGTAGTGGGGGAGAGTTTTATGTGTAAAGCTCCTCCTCCTCAGGCATAGACAGAGAAAAAACAGCAACTGTTGCGGGCAAGTCCACAATCTGTAAATGGTGCAAGGTATGAAACACAAGAAACACTCCCCGCACTCACAGCCGTAACTATAAAACTGAGAATTCTGAAAGGCCAAACATTTGTTTCTTTCAACAACAGCAAATAAAATAAATGGTTAATGGTGCACACTGCCTTCAGACTTGAATTTTGCCCTCACCACTCACCCAAGAACTTTTTTTTAATTAGGCTCCCATCGGGTGAACAACACATTTTTGAATGATAGCGCTTAGATGCCTTTGGCCGTAGGCGTTCTATGAACACCCACAGTAACAGTATATACACCCTAATTGAAGACCTCAAGTACCCGAATACCAAGAACTGTGTCCCATGAAAATATGCCCTGCGGTTTTGATGGGTATTCAGACAAACGATATATTTCAAATGCTTTTTTTCATCGTATGCCATTCGTTTCTACATATGATCTGAGTAAAATGTCTACCTACAAGAAAAAACAAAGCCCCTTGACACTTTCATATCTGCCATTGAACCTGTGTTCTTCCATGCGAAGTGCAACCCTCATCTGCACAGCTATACACTAGGATCCCTAATCTGCCCTGGTTGTTTAACGTTTCACGTGATGCTTACACGTAAAGATGAAGGTAACCTACATTTTCCTGCCTTCTAAGACAACATATGTGTAATATAGGCACAATGTGCCTCCGGATGGCTGAGAAGTAGTCTGACCAAGTGTTACAAGAGCATGATTCCATGACATGTCACACGTGGCGTACAGCCATAACAGTTGAACTAGGTAGAAGACCATGTCATCACCAACCAACCAATCAGGGCAGATGAGCAGTGGTTGAAATGTGGATCCCGTCCAGCAAAATTCAGATCTGGAGGTGAGCCGGGTGATATAGGCTTGGGAGTATCCTCCTCTCCTTTAAGTGACTTAGGGTCTCACACAAGGAGTGTCAACTCTCCAATAACTATGTTTTAAATGTTTTTATTGTGATATTGTTTATTATAAAATGTAAACCTTTACATGCATAAAAACATTCAAGAATTATAACATGTTCATAAAATCCATATACATAAATACATGTTTAACTAAAGAAAATGACACAGTATAACATCGATACACTAATAAATAAACAATAAAAAACAGAAAGGATAAGAAAAGCACTCAAAGATCACGAATCAATGCAGATGCTTTGATATGTATAATCCCTCATCAAGAATCTTAAACACTTCTCAGAGGAAGCTTCACAAAATCAGAACTAGCCAGACACTGTCACCCCACATGCCCAAAGCATTTCACATTTTGCCAATTGTTTCCTATGGTGCTGTTCTGTTTATTTCCCAGGTTTCAATGCAAAGTAGAGTCCTTTTGGTTTACGAGTACTTGGAAGCAATTTCCTGGAAGCTTTTAAATTACAAAAGACATTTCAGACAGAAATATAAAACAAATTTGCCAAACATTCATGACAAAAACTATAAAACAAACATAATTGCATTATAATTGCACTATTGCTCTAGCGACATAACGAGAATCTGCACAGGCGAGCCGCGTGACGCTGTCTCTGTGGGATGGCAGAGGCTGCAGTTCATGTGCAAACCTTTTCTACAACGTTTTGCTTTCTTTTCGTTTGTGAAATTTGCTGCTCAAAGCATCTTACACATAACATGAACGCTGCACCACGGTTGCTAAGTGTACAGTGGCATGTGTGTGTGCTAGATTGTGAGTTTGATCAACATAAATCGCGTTACCAAAACATGGGCAAAAAAGCGAAGAGCACCAGAACACAGCTCCGTGAGAATAATCTCCATCATCGTGAACACAGCACCACACGTTATCTTGCACTCAGAGACATTCATAGCAGGCAATACAGGGGCACCTTGTCTTTATCAGGCAGGACATTGCATCTGTAACCATTGTGATACGGCTTCCAAAAGGTAAACGCGAGACATTGTCAGTGTTAGTTGACAATGGCCTTTTCAATTGTTGGAGAAACCAATAGGCAGACTCTTTGTTCTGAATTATGGTACATTACAGGCTAATTGAAAAAAGTGCAAGCTTATGTAGTTAAAAAATTAGCAGGGTTTCTGTGCTGAGCCCAGTCAAAGCTGGGCAAATGGTGAACCGCAACCCAACCCTCTGCTGGGATTTCTAATACATTCTCAGTGTCTGTAAGTGAGACTACCTCATGACTCATGCTATTGATTAAACCTGAAATGACTTTAGAAGAGAGCTGAGTGCTGGGCACAGGGAGCAGAGGAGCTGAGGCACTGCCAGTGGGAAGGCCTGGCCCACACAGTGAACAACATTAATTAGGCACAGGGCCATTTTTTGCGCACTCTCTGTTATTACGGGTTCAAGACATCCAGCATCAAGCACTAAATGATAGGAATATGCAGTGTGGGCGCAGGCAGAATGCAGACATTCGTCATCAGTGCTTTATGCTGTATGGTGTTCCACTCTAAATTGGAAATGATAACTTTGGTGTTTCCGTAGGGCCTTTTGGTTCACAACAGATCTGTTAACAGCCTAGTTCACCAATAGCAGTGCCTGGAATACCACAGACACCAGACCAAGCCCAACCTGCTCAGAAATGCTACATGTATTTAAACAACTCTCAGTGAAAAAACAGAGACACTCGGTGGTAAATCCGCAGAGATATCACCAAAACTGTATTACCGTTACCGACACTTGATCCAGTGGTAATACAGCTGAATTACATGTGGTGGTAGGTGGTGTTAGTCCCCGTTAATTGTAGTCCATATGACTCCATGGGGGATTTTGGGAAAATTACCAGAGCAGTAATTCCGCCAGCGGTAATTCTGCTGCAAATCGGGTCAAAAGATGTATATAGCAGATTTATATAGCTGAAGGTGAACCCTTCAAGTTTTTTCCAAACTACTTATAGATGGGTGGTGCGGTAATGCAGTGGTATATGGTAACACCACTTCAATTTACCCACACTGCCCAACTTGTAATGAGGCCCACTGCGTACATACCTCTTTCAGGTTTTCTTGGCATTCTTGGCATTTGCTTCTTTGGCCTATTTACAACCATCTATGAAGTTCTGTTGTGATGTGATGCACCATTACATGTGAACATTTTGCACTTATTTAAGGTCACCCAAGAAAAAGGTGTTGCTTTCTTTTGCATTTAAAAATGTCAATCTCATGCCAAATGCCTGGTCTTGACTGTACTACCAGATTATCCGAAAAACGAAAAGCTTTAAGTCGTCTTTGTAACCACTTTACTTCTTTATGGAATGCCAGGCAGTGGACCACATGCTTCTGTTTCTCCTCAGCATATTGACAATCTTTAAACCCACCACACTTTTGCTGGTCTTTGCAACACATGCCTCATGCTCCAACCACAACACTTTTGAACTGTACTACACCGATGATCCCAAACAGTTGTCTGCAGTCTTGAGAACTGTCTGCTAGGGGTGTAAAATGCTATGTTCACTATAGGACTGCCTTACAGGCAGAGACATGTTCCTGCAGTAAAGGTGCATTTGAGCCAATTTGCATACCCACAATGCATTTCATTTCTGTCTCTGAACTGGGTATGAACTTCCAGTGATGGCTACTGGGTGGCACTGTGCTGTATGTGTGACTTTGCTCAAATGGCTTAAAGAACTGAAAATAAAAGAGTCTATCAGTATGCAGGAATAGCCTGTTGGATAAACGGCAGAGTCACTAATGAAAAACAAAGTGCACTAAAACTAGAGAGAATATAAAGGAAACTTCAGGCACTGCTGGAGTGAAAACAAACATCAAACTCTGGCTGGGACATTCTGTGCTGGTTTTCCTTCATGAAAATATTCCAGTACAAAGCATATTCTAGAATGATGAAATGATGCGCTGCTCTGGAGGAGACACATTTAGTAAATCAGATTGGAGCCACCTTCATTTTCAGCTAAAATACAGGAAAGCTGAGCTACGGCTTTGTAAATTCTTTCTCGTTCCCAGAATCTAAGCATTATGAATCTTGGGGAATGTAATTCCTGGACACATGGTTGCAATCATCTTGACTTCACGGGACAAAAGACATGTTCAGTTCCGTATGCAGAGATTTGAGCAACACAGCACCTTTGATCTTGGGACATTCAGCTCATTTTTTGTAGGAATCTCAGTAAAATTCTTTTGTACAGCAATCCCCTGACTTCAAAGTACCAGGAAGCCAAACACGATTATGCTCATTTGACAAAAGCCACAGATGCTGACGGCAATTATTACACTGAGTTCCTCAAATAATTCCATGTGGGCTGACAGTAATACAACAGATTTAAATGAATATGAATATGAAGATGATGCCAACTCCATCCCACAGCACACCCTCAAGCCTAAACCAGGATACACTCAAGACCTCAACCTCAACAAAAGAACCATTAGAAAACAAGAAAGGACTTGGCGACAGTCCATCAAATAATCTACTGACTCTTTCTTCAACAGCAAGTTCAGCATGAATCACCAGCACATAGATGCCAACACCTTAGCTGACTGAACACCAAACACCTAATCTCGCAAAACCACCACTACTTGGACAACTTTTAAGACACTCAATATGGAGACCTGAATGTCACCCTAGCATTCCTCAAGGCCACATCATATGCATATGCAGGCGAGATTCACCTTCCCACTGTACACAAGACAATTCCCACTGGAGCAGACCTCTCATACCTGGCAATCATCAGCAGCTTCCTAACTCAAGGCACATTCCCCTCGACCATCAAGATCAGACCCATTCACCCATCTTACCTTCCTAGGTAAGATCATTGAGAAATCATACCTTGATAACAACCAACAATTAATCAAAATGGTTTCTTCTAGATCGCCAACTCTACTCATCAACTGTGGAGAGCCAAAAAAGATCGATACAAGTGATCTGCAAACTTCATATGGAAACACTCAGTACCTTTGGTATAAGGGAAGAAACCCGGTAGACTGCTGTCCAACTACAGGTTGGCAGTGTCTACTCTGTCTAGATCCGGGTGGATCAGTATCAAAATATAAAAGAGAGACAGAGCTATATACACAGGTGCTGATCACAAGGGGAGTTGTCCTACAGAAGGGACCTGACACATATAAAAAATGATCACACAATTTTTAATAATAAATCAGCAGGTTTTAAAAAATGATTAAATTCAGCGGTCCACCATACACAGATAACAAATCTTTACAAGAAAAAACATAGGAATACGTAGTAGGAAATCAATTGCTAACTAAAACAAATTCAAGAAAAAACACTAAACACTTCGGGCAACCTATTGTGTATCAGAATCCATTTGGATTAGTATGTCATTTTATTACATCTCTGTTTTCAATCCAGAGGGCTGTCTCGACATGTTTCTGTTCACAAACATAAATCACGAACATTCATCAGGAGAAAACAGTTTCAACGAAAACCTAGTTCTATAGATTCACAGACTTGACCTGAGTCAATTTCATAGCACCTGTAGGTTTAAAAATATAAAAACAAAGAGTCAGCTGGTGAATAGCTACTTTGGAATGTAGAGTTCAAATTTATGAACTAGAGAAACAAAAAGGTAGGGTACCTTATGGTATGCTCAGGGGGGCTCACAACTTCAAAATATTCAGTTGAGGAGTAGGAAGGAGAATCAGTCCTACAAAATATTAAATATAAGAGAAAGCAACTTAGTCAGCTCTCATAGAAAGAAATATCAATGCTCACAACACTATCACTGAACACAGAGACAACATGGTAACAAAATGCCACTCATGTGTGTCCAGAAAAAGCACGACCCTCACCTTCCAGAGGGACTAGAAGGCCGGAGGTGAGTGACTAGGATCAGGGAGAAGTTCCCAATATCCTCAAGAGGTGCAGCACTATACAACATCAGAGTCTGCCTAGCTGCAATCAAGATGGTGTCCTGCAAACAAAAGGAGTCCGGGGCTTAGCATCAATAGCATCAAGGAGTACAGCAATTCGGGCAAAGGAGAAATACCAGATGTACCATGTTCTAAGTAGCGGCAAAGACAAGAGGTACAGAAATACTGCCTAACTAAGCAATGCCTACAGAGATAGGAACCCCTCTCGTTACATAAGCCATGAATGAGGAATCCAAGTAGACATGCACAAATAGACCGGGCAAGTGTAAAGTGCAAGTATAGCAAAAAATGCGAAGTACGATCACCAATCAGCCACCGTGTGGAAAAGGACACTAGTGTCGGCGGAACCAAAGTCAAATTACCTCCAGTGAGACAAGAAAATAAGGTAACCAGGTACTGAAAGCAAGCGTCACATACCTGTAGGAAAAAGATGCCACGGCTCAAAGGTGCAAAAGAAGCCACTGCAGCTAAAGTAAAGTGTCCATAAAGCTGCTGGAAATTAGCGTACCCGTTTGGCAAAGGTGCAACAAATACAATCAGCAACTCTAGGGAAACACAAATAAAAATTCATAAGATCACTCGGAAACGTCTGTGTCAGTGGAACTAGAAGAAGTTGGTCAGCTGTAGGGAGAAGCACACCTGAATGATGCGGTGCTGATCGGGAATGTGCAGAGTCACGCGCGGGAGACTGAGTCTGCAGAAAAAGGGCAGCAGGGCGGAAGGTGGAGATGTGTACGCGTCAGCATAGAAACGGCTTAGTCCGTTTTCTAGGTCAATAACCCGGACGGCGAACAACAATAGAACTGAATACGAGGCAAGGAGAGGCGGCCAACTGAGAATGGCTAGAAAGGATCATGCGTAGGTAATAACCTGGAATAACCTTGTGAAAGGCACATAGAATGTGTCCTTATTGAGGAGGAAGGTCGGTTGGAAAAAGTGTAACAGTAAACAACGGCCTTAAACCCGGTAATGGTAAAGAATTACCCGGGCATAAGATAGTAAAGGGCTCTCAATAAGAGCTCAAAGCCGTAAACGTACAGAAAGCACATACTATGTACAGGAGAAAACAATTTTTGTGTGTGGGAAGTAATATGCCACTAGGCAAAAATTGTGCGAGTGCCCTAGAGTAAGGGGAAAGTATGGACCATAGAGGCGGTGACAAACGTCACACAATGGCTCGCACCTCAGGGGGTCCTCCGCTAGGGACAAATAAACGAATACAGGCATGCATGAATAAGCATACGGTGAAAGTCGTAGAACTCAAGCGGGGTCTGGGGGCCCATGCGAAGAGATTGCAGGTAGGTCACCAATAATACCTAATAAAGACTACAGGTAGCCAGACCTGTATAGCAAGGCCCCATCTGGGAGAGTCCTATGGTAAAAAGGTAGGACTGTGAAGAAAAGGAAGAGCCCATGGGATTCATGGCTGTATTTTATGCCATTCAACGGACTCGTTCAAGCCTGTGACATCACTATGCAGCATATAAATCAATTTTTGTTCACATTTAAACAGCTTCTTTTCAAGAGAGTGCGAATTGCCCCCTTTCAAAGACAAACAGTCCATGTAAAGTCCTTGTGACTATGTTTAACAGAACAGAAATGTTTCACCAGAGGCTTTATTTTTTATACAGCTACAGTGCTCCATAATGCCGGTTTTCACTTTCCGGATGGTCTTTCCCACATAGAGTAATCCGCATTTACATGTAATGAGATATGCCACAAATTAAGTGTTGCAATTAGTAAGACTTTTCTGGGTCTAGGGTTTGGGGCAACCTATATCGATTTCTTTACTCCTAGCAGTGAGTTTGCAAACTCCACAGGAGCCACAAGGATAGTGTCCAGTTGCTTCAGGCAGGCCCAACAGGGTGGTTGGGAACTGCTCCCTGATCCTAGTCACTCACCTCTGGCCTTCTAGTCCCTCTGGAAGGTGAGTGTTGTGCTTTTTCTAGACACACATGAGTGGCATTTTGTTACCATGTTGTCTCTGTGGTCAGTGGTAGTGTTGTGAGCATTGATATTGCTTTCTATGAGAGACGACTAAGTTGCTTTCTCTTATATTTAATATTGTGTAGGACTGATTCTCCTTCCTACTCCTCAACTGAATATTTTGAAGTTGTGAGCCCCCACGAGCATACCATAGGGTACCCTACCTTTTTGTTTCTCTAGTTCATAAGTTTGAACTCTACATTCCAAAGTAGCTATTCAGCAGCTGACTCTTTGTTTTTAAATTTTTAAACCTACGGGTGCTATGAAATTGACTCAGATCAAGTCTGTGAATCTATAGAACTAGGTTTTCGTTGAAACTGTTTTCTCCTGATGAATGTTCGTGATTTATGTTTGTGAACAGAAACATATCGAGACACCCCTCTGGATTGAAAACAGAGATGTTATAAAATGGCATACTAATCCAAATGGATTCTGATACACAATAGGTTGCCCGAAGTGTATACTGTTTTTTCTTGAATTTGTTTTAGTTAGCAATTGATTGCCTACTACTATTCCTATGTTTATTCTTGTAAAGATTTGTTATCTGTGTATTGTGGGCCGCTGAATTTAATCATTTTTTAAAACCTGCTGATTTATTATTAAAAATTGTGTGATCATTTTTTATATGTGTCTGGTCCCTTCTGTAGGTCAACTCCCCTTATGATCAGCACCTGTACATACCACTCAGTACCCTCCTGGCCCCACACAGCCTTCACCAATATGCAGAGGGCATAAAGCTCTACCTCAAGATATCCACAAGGCACAAGGTCTACCTCATACTGATCCAGTCCTGGATGTCCTGTACTCAACTGAGGCTCAACCCCTCCAAGACCGAATCTCTAAATCCACTACTCCTTCTAGAGGAGGGAACAAGCAACTCCATGGACCTCATTATGAGATTTGCATGAACAGAAAAATGCACCGTATTTAGCTAAGCTGTATTTATCAGATGATGTATTTAAACAAATTCAGCGGAGGCAGTGCATGATTATGAGGTGACTTACCACATGAAGATTCCTACAATTCCCACCTTGACTGTGGAGGTGGAGGTAAAAATCAGAAAAACACCCCAAAGATTTAATTTATTTTCCTCGCATTTGAGCTAGAACATCCCTTGCCTTTAGGAAAAACAGTATCTCTGAGGGCATTCTCTTACAAAAAGTGGGCATCTTTGACATTCATCTTCTCATCCTCATTACAGTGTAATGCACCGCAGAGCCAGTGATGAAACGTCTATATATTATCAAAAATAGCACAGAAGCAGCAGGACGCAGTACTTTAGCAAATTAATTTCCATCCTCAAAATGATGGTGGAAATGGAGAAAAGGAAACTGAAAATTTCTGCATGCTGATTTTCTTAAATACTTCATATTATATTTCAGGGAATTCATATATGAGACCCCCAACGAGTGCAATTATTAAGTGAATTGTCCTGAATTTGTCATGCAGCAATGGTAGTTACTCCATGTAATGTTCCGTATCTTATATTGGCAACACTTACAATAATGTCTTATACCTATCAATCCATGGCAACACATTTAGAAAAGGAAGCCCCTATCTTATCCAAGTTATGAGTACTTCATTTTATCTTGGCAGTGGGGCTGGCCTAGATTCTCCCAATTGGTGATCCTTAATCTGGAGAATGGTGGATGTTAGGAGTTCCCAAAAAGTACCTCTGTTTGTTAACATCACAAGCTGCAATCCTTAATATGTGGAAAATATCACCTCCCACAGCAAAGCTGTGGGCAGTGGGATCAGTTAGATGACATAATCTTCCCTTTTACAAATCCTACTTGATCAAATTATCAACAAAGACAGAAAGGGCTTGAGTATATTTGCTAGTATTTTTGCAAGGGATATTTGTCTGTAGTTTTCTAGGATATTCATTGTCCTTTTCGGCTTTTGCAAAAAGTATTAATTAGGCCTCAGCAAAAGATCCAGAAGTTCTATCTATACTAGGAAAATATGAAAATAATGACTTTAGTTTAGCAGCAACATTAGAAGCAAAGTGAGCAGAAAAATCTATAGAAAGGCCATCAGGGCGCAATGCTTTACCTTTATTAAGATCTTTAATTGCTTGATATATCTCATTAATCTGTAAAGGTGTATCTAAGGAGTTTAAATCAGTCTGAGGATGCGATTTTCTACCTACTTCATTGAAGATTGATTTAAAGTCTTTTAGCAAATTATCCTGTTCGTGGGAATGAAGCCAATCTTAGAATATTTAAAAATATCTTAGGTGGCTTTACATGAAGATACCCTGAAATCTTGCTAATTTTCAATACAGGATATTTGTGCTCTTTTGTTTTAAATGTGTAGGTGAGATGCAAGTGCTTTGCTTCCCTTGTTGGAGGTCTGATATATTTTAGATTTATATTTTAAAATTATGCCACAAGCTTGTTGAGATAGATTTGTATTAGTTTGATAGTGAAGTTATAGAATATTTCAAAATATATCCTACTTTGGATTCTGATTATATTTTTTCTCTGATTTATTAAGATTTCCAAAAAGGGAATGCAAATCCTTCTTCATTTCTTTTTTCTTTTTCACCAAATAAGTGATAATATGCCCCTTTAAGGCTGTTTTATATGCATCCCACTTGTTTGCTGGAGAAGCATTTTCATCTTTATTAAATTCTAAAAATTGTTGATGAAAAGAGATACAAGACAATTCAAACTTCCTGTCTTGTAATAAGAAATTATTGAACCTCCATCTATTTGTAGGCTTCTTTATGTTTTTAAGGTCCAAGGTTGTCTTTATTCTGACCTGATCAGACATGAAGATACTCTCTATTTTAGAATCAACTACCACACCAGGCAAGGATTTAGAAATACATAGCCAATATATGAGGTATTGAATTAAAAATGTAATCAAAATCAGCAGAATGTGCAACTCGAAATGATTCAAGTAGACCTGTTCCAGAGATGCAACAATGAAACTCTCTATGGGTTTTACAGCTCTTAAATACACACTTAGATTTTCTTTCCAAAAGGGGATACATTATGCTATTAAAATCCCCACAACTATTAAATTTGGTAAGTCCAATTTCAAAATACTGTTTGGAATAATAGTCAAAAAATCAGGATCAGTATTTGTTGGGCCATATATAATGAAAATCATAATCATTTGAGAATCTATTTACAATTTAGCTAGTACCCATCTTTCCTTATCAGATTATTTGTGTTAATGTTCGTAGTTCAGCCTTTGATTTATCAAAATAGCGACCCATCAGCTTTATTTGCAATTACTTCACCTACCCAAAATGTTCAGATTCTTCAAGTCCTGCAAAGATAAATTAGTTTCCTGAATGCATTCAATAAATGGTTTCAGATTATTTAAGTGCACCAGCATTTCATGCCCTTTAATTGGATCATTGATTCCTTTAATAGTTCATGTAATACAAATGTATCACTCTTAAACCTGTAGAGGAGCAGCTGCATGCCTCTGCAGGAAACCCTGCCCCACTTCATCCCATATGTTGGAGACATGAGACCAAGCTGTGTTTGACACCAGCTGTTTTACCAATACTGCAGCATGTGTTTCGAAAGAATATTGAGACAACTCTACCGAATGTATCACCGAAATGATGATAACCCAAGGGAGTAACTCGCTGAAGGAATATGAGAGAAAGCAAAGAAAAGAAGCTAGTGATGCCACAAAAAGTATGCACAACTGTTAGGCAGCAGAATCATATGCAGTACCCTTTGGGAACACTACACACAATTAAGACTACAAGTGTAAGTACAATTTCACCTCTGGTACAAGTTTGTACTACACAGTAAAGTGGTAGTGATGGCTGAGCAGCCAGACTTATCTCAAGAGTAAAGTGAGCAGCAGAACAAGTTACACAAAGGACCAACAAATACAGCTATTCAAACAAACACTCAAGGTTTCTTGGTAAAAGATATACATTTATTTACACAGTCATTTGGCAAACATTACACTAGAAAGAGCCACTCAGTATCATATACTAATATACTACAAATACAACCAATACGTTACTGAACAAGTTCAGCTCCCCTGAAGTGGGAGCAAAATGGCACTTCAGATACTTTAAAAGGGAGTAAAAGGACAAGGTTATAAGAATCAACAGCACACATACTTGCATAGGCAGGGTAAAGGTTTTCCGTTAACTACAACCAGCGATTCAGTTCATAGGCCTGGGTCAAAGTCAATGGTTCAGAGTCTTTGTCTGGAATTGCACAGTCCTGGTAGTAAATGGTTAAGTCTTTGCCACATATCTTAGAAGAATTTGGTCAGACGAAAGGTTAGATGTTGGTTTAGGGAAGGTCAAGCCTTTGAAGTAGGGAAAATTTCACGAACGTTCACCGTGGCCGAAAAGATTTCCAGACCGCGTATGCACAGTACCTTTAAAGTGAAGAAGAGCTGTAGCTGAGGCAGCTGTTCCTGGCAGTTCGAGCAGATCTCGCTGTTACTGAGCTTCAGTCGTGGGCACAAGAAGGAGGACTTTGGGAGGTTCCTGCACTGCCCATGGAATAGGCCACAAGCTTGGCAAAACTTCAGTTTAAGGTGTAAGTGCCTTAAAGACCACAAACTGGTATCCTTCCCACTGGCTATGCTTGCTGGACAGCCAGCCTGGAAATCACGGCACAGTGCATTCAGGTCTCCTAGGAGACTAAGCACCGGGTGTTTTGGGCACCTCCCTCACATCCTGTCCACTCCAGACACTGAGGCACCAGAGGAGGGCTTCAGCACTGAAGCCCGCCAAAGGCCAACAAACAAAGGGACCAAACCTGGTTTCGTGCGCAAAGACAAACACAAGAAGGACCTGTCCAAAAAGAAATGTTGAAAAAAGATGACCGGAGTCTGTTTTTACAGATAGGTCTGGGGCGCCATATTGAAAAACATGGCTAACCCGATTTTTAGCTACGGGTGTGCGCGGTCGGGAAAAATCATGGTTGTTTGTTTAAAACCACCGCCACCAGCCATTTCAAGTGGGAAAGGGTAACATTTGACTGTTACTAATGTTTAGACTCAGGGGAAGCCAGGAAATCCCTCCAGCACTCCTGTGTGTGCTGGGTCTGTACATTTAAAAAGACTAGTAAAGTCAATTTAACTTTATATGCTCTGGGAGACAGTAGTCAGTACCAGAGAAGGTATTTAAACCTTTGGGAGTCTAAAAGACACCCCTGTGCCACTGCACTGAGGGTGCTGTATGACACACAGAAAAAGATGATGCCTATGGAGGTGTTTTAAAACTCCATACCCAAAGAACACAAAAGTAAAACACACACAAAATACATGGAAGAGTGGGAAAAAAGGCTTACACTCCTCCCTGATAAAAAATAAATTCCTAAAAATCAAGCAAAGGTAAGGGAAATTAGCACATTCTTGAGAATTCTCCCTAACAGCAACGTCCCAAGATACTGCCTGGAGGATGTATAGATCCTAAAGAAACTGACACAGTAAAGAATCAAGTGAACATTTAAATAAAAAAAATATATATTACTCGTGCACAAAGTGCCGCAGACTGTCAACCATTCAATAAATGTACAGATGCTGAAATGCAAAGTAGACCAAGTCATCATAGAAGCTTGCTATACGTGCTCTCACTGTAGTGAATAGAACGCAGGTGAAGCCGCCATTATATAGAAGCTGGACATCGTTATCATGAATTTAGTAAGCCAGAACCCATGGAGCAGGAAGGTAAAATTGTGTCTCATCAAGAAAAAGCAGAATCGTGGGGCTGCAAGATGAGGCTGTCCGGCCTGGAGTCAAGACTGAAGCAGCCAAAGTCAGCTGTCTGTTCTGGAAATGAGCGAACGTGCAGAGGATGAATCATCCATTGTTAACATGCAAAGAAAGAATACCAAGAGTGGCAAGTTTAATTTGTTTAAAGAACTTAAAAGCTGCAAAATGGACCAAATCGTGGTCTCCTGTCATGTGAGCCAAGGATGAAAATAGAATTTGAACTTGGAGTGCCAGAACACGTTAGTGAGTGCTCTCACTCCTGTGTATTCTAAAAGACAAGGATACTTTGCAAGGCCAAGTTCTAAGACAATATTTGTGGCCAAAGTCATGTGCAATGAGAGATGCTGGGCTAATTGGCTGGTGGGGTAGTGTCATGCCCCATCTCCTTGCACCTGGGTCTGGGCTTACATACTGCTAAATAAACCAAATCTTCCAGACCTGACACAAGCATGCCAACCAATTGTATTATATCATATAACGAAGGACCTTATAATTTGAAGACCAATGAGAAACTGTGTATGTAATGTTTCTGAAGATGACATGTTTTAGAGGTAGGCATATGTTGTCCACCATATAATGGACAGCCAATCACAATCCTACTTCTTCTAGAAAGTATACTTAGATGTTCCCCTTAGCCAATCCCGAGCCTTGATAAGTTTTCCATTATTGCCACGTAGTATGACATCACCTCTGATGTATTTTTGGTATAAAGTCTATGATTTGTGAAAAGATCGCTCAGAGACTGAGCGTACGTCCGTTGATGTACATAGTAAACTCCCTGTTTTAGATAATTGTTAATAAAACAGTACCTTGCCATCTTCCTGAGTTGGTTTGGTTATTTGGACTCAGAATTCCTCTGTATGATCCCATCCTTTACATATGCATGAAAGGGACTTAAGCTCACGTAGTAGCGGTGCGGATGGTTTAAAGATCCATACTAGTCCTACTCCAGAGTTTTGGATGATCAGGCATCTTCCACAATTAGCTGGAAGATCGCAGAGTTTCCTGTGGAAAGTGGCCAAATAGAAATAAACTTTCAAGAAGAACCGAGACAGTGGGCAGGTACCCTTTTGGGGAAATCCCTGCTCGGTTTACATGGATGTTCTGTGGATGGAAGGCTAAGTGGTCAGATTGAAGAAGGAGTCGATACCGAAGGCCTTGAGTCGATTAATGAGTGGTAAGTAGACTAAGGGGAATGGCAATGTAAGGCGACCGGATTGTGATAATTTTGAGTAACTGGAAATATTGTGAAGATAAGAGAGACTGGCTAGGAGTCAAGGGCATTAGAAGGAGACATTTCAAACTCCAACAGGAATAGAAATAGAGAAAAACGCACAGGTCAGGACCGTGTAAGATGATGGGGGTCATTACGAGCTTGGAGGTAGCCATGGCGCTATTGGCGCCATGGCTGCCTCCAAACCCGGGTCCAGGTCCGGTCTCACTGAATGGGGACTTACCGGGACATTCCGACCTATGCAGACCCACTCAGTAAACCATTCCCCATTCCCATTTGAGCCCCCATAGGCCACCCATAGGGCTCAATGGGAATATGGAAGGCGCTAATAACGGGCCCACAAATTGCGGGCCCATTATTAGCTCCAAGGTCCCTTAACGGGTCCCGCAAAGAACGGCTGGTCAGACCAGCCGTTCCTGCTGGCACCCGCTAACGGACCTCGGAATATGGCGGTAGGGGCTTAACGGCACTGCCATCCTTAACAGTGCCATTAAGCCCCTACCGCCATACTCGTAATGACCCCCGATGTCTCAAATCCTGTACATGGTAAAGTAAAGGCGAGATAAGAGTGCCCCGTATTTATAAATGAGATAAATAAGTGGGAAGGTGATCACAGTATTTTATAATGTGTAATGTCTCACTAGTCTAAAAGTTGTTTGTTGAATAAAGTATCGATCAGCGATAGAATTGTGCAGGGTTGAAAAAGTAACAGTGATTAAGGATAAAGTGTAGTGAAACGATTGGTGCCAATCAAAAGAATAGATAGGTCATTGAAATAAGAGGATTGAGCTGCGATTGAGGGTTGTTGCTTGTATTTGTTGTTTTAAAACTTTAAAAGTGGTGATTTAAGTTAAGATTAAAGGTTTATTTAATGATAAGGTAAGTACTGACAGTCCATTGAGACTTGTCATTATGGAAGATACTCCTCTCATTCACCTATGCAAGGCACTGCCAAAACATGCGCCCAATGTTAAACAGTGCAGTGCAGTGTAGAATGAGTAAAGGGCAGATAAAATGTCATGCCACGGCCACAAGGGAGATCATTGTCAAGAGCGGTATTGCAACCCATGACCACATACTTGCATGCTGCGTACACAGAGAAGAAATTAGAGAAAAGGTTAGCAATTTTAGAACTTTGGAAGTTGTACAAAATGGAAAAAGAAGACCTGCCACCTGAGGAGTGGATGCCTAATCAGCATACGGGGGAAGGCAATGAGCCCTCAGCTCCCCTTACCTTGCCTGAAGCAAAGAGTGTTGCTATAGAAAAAATAGGAGTGTATCCTTTAAAGGAATTAAGAGGAGCGACATGGTATAGTAATCCGATATATGAACCCCCCGCTTACAGTAGTGACGATAGTCCAGAAGAGAATACAAGAATGGTTGATATTTGTAAATTCATACAAGACCAGGAAGAAAGAAGCGAAAGGTCAAATTTGTCGACATATATAAACAGATAAATCAAGAGCTGGAAAGGAGAAAAAGATAAGGCGCACAATGTAGCACTTGTACAAAACTAATCGATGGGAAGAGAGATATTACTTAAGATAGATGGGAAAAGTATCGAAGAAGTTAGGCAAAGAGAAGATAAGGATGAACAAGAGAGGAAGGATAAGGAACGAGAGAGTAAATTAAAGGAGAATGAGCAAAGAAGGAACAGTAGGGATCGACGAGAACAGATATATCAGGAGGAGCAAGAGAAAGATGAAAAATGGGCAGAGGAACAAAGAAAGTATGACAATACACAAAGAATGATAGAAGAGCAAAACAGAAAGGAAAGAAAGGGAGAAGAGGAAGAAGCACAAAGGGGAGGGATAAAAGATTACAGAGATGAAGGGAAGAAGAGGAAAGAAGGGAAGGAGTAAGGAGGAAAGAACAAAGGCAGGAGGACGAAAGAGTTAGAAGAGATGCAAGAAAGCAAAGGGAAGTAGAGGAAGAGAGCGAAAAAGGAGACAATGAGGTTCGGATACCAGCCTTATTTGTAAAGAACAAATGAGGCTGAGTCCAGAAATATGATGGCATACAGTGGAAGAGATTCTCCTGGTAAAGAAAGTAATGTCAGCAGCATCTAGACTAACGCTAGAGGAAGAAAGAGATGATGCAGAAAGCATTGGAGAAAGAATCGATAAAGTCTATCAGCAATTAAGATGAGACAGCGAGTATGGAACTCGAGGGAACAATGACTGATCCCAGTACCTGTATCATGAAGTGAGGAAGGAACCTTGTTTAGTGATGAAAGTCGAACATTGTCCTTGAGTAGACTGGATTTAGATCGAGAGGAGGATGATAGTCATACTATTAGAGAATTAGATGAATGCTGTCTGAAAGCGCTATGACCCTCATTAAAATGAACAATCCACACTCTATCCAAAACAAAGACGTTTTTCAATATGGCAATCTGAAGTGTTTCTTCACATTAACTAATTTATTAGCAGATCCAAAACAGCCGACACGTGTTTTGATCTATAGTTCGTCCTCAAGGCAAAATATTCCAAGTCTGTGTGATGACTCGGGAACCACGCGGGAACAAGCCCAGGAACAAGAAGTGAAGAATTAGGTATTGGAACCTGACACCTTGAGACAGTGGAGCCACCATCCTGCCAGCACCATAATGTTCAGACATTTGGACCATCATGTAAAAATGTTGAGGACATTGAAGAAATTGATACATTGATTATTCATTTGAACTAGAGGAGCCATAATCTAATAATTTGTGCAATTCATTGGGATTTTAAAGATAAATCTTAACAAGGAGGTTGAGTTTGTGGATCATTTGAGGAAGGATAGACCAGTATGAGAGCCACGGGCTCATTTATTGATCACGCAGACTTGGAATTTGATGTGATGAACACAAAGAATCCTGTGCAACTTTAGAGAATTCTGTTAAAGCGTCTGGCTGTTAATAATACTGGGGACTCTCAATTTGGAATATTTCACTTTGAGGATGACCTATAGGTCAGACAGCATGCACCTCATTCTCTAATTATCTATATTGGGAGGTCAGGGGTACTTTCATATGCTGTAACTTCTGCAAATGACCAGCATTTAGTTTAGGTGACTAGCGCATCCTAGTTTTCGTTACACCCCACAATTTTCGATAGTCATACTAGTTGGGGTCTGGAAATGTCAGATGAGGACAGAGAGTCAGGTTGTGAATTACAGATGGATAAAGAAATAAGATGGTTGGATCTGGAACATCCTAAAAAAAGAATGCCAGATCACATAGCATATCCCGAGGGTCCGAGAGGATGATCACATAGTGAGAAGGGAGAGTCTCCACCATATGTAAGCAGGTTAAGGTCATTGCCGGCAAAACAACGAACAGGGACGATTATCCCTGCCATGTATAGACTAATAATGGGATCCGACTATGGGATAGTGTTCGAGCAGTTCCACTTGTTAGAGAAGGGGAGCAAGCCACAATCTATTCCATGGCCACAGCTGGATAAGGAAAACAAAACATCTAAGCTCCCTAGTTTGACTTCGGGGGCTGAGAAATGAATATACGAATTAGAGAAAATGACAGGAGGAAATACGCTGGCAATATGGGACATAAAATGTCTCCTGGCAGCCATTTTTGGAGAGAGGGCTGATGACATATGGAGGAGAGCAGGTATTCAAGTGTAACTGCACAAAACACAGTGCATGATGAAGCGCCATTCAATAATTGTAGGGCAGATGTTTGGATGTCTCTCAGGGTACAGTATCCTGACACATCGGCTATGGGTGCAATTATGACATATAAAATGAAAGAAGATGAAAACCCTATTGCTTATATTCAGGATATTTAGGAGAAATGGCAGCTTGAAACCCTCGAGCTGTGGGAAAAGACAGTGGCATTATTGTACCATATTTTGTGTCAGGGGTTGCCAGAACAAGTACAGAGACAAATGAAAAAAACAAGTGGGGATGGAAGCAAAGCTATGGGCTGAGATACCATTGACAATAGTACACCAATGCCGGTTATTACAAGAGAACAACAAAGATGAAAATAGAAAAATTGAGGAAGCCAAGTTGGTTCGGAAAATGATGTCAAAATTTGCCATAGAAGTGGCTGTATTGACAAGCGGACAAGGAATGGGAATGCAGGAAGAAATGGGTACATCACAGGCAAATAAGTCACATCTGATGTACCAAGGTGGGTATGGGTTTACCCCACAAGGTAGAGGTATGGTTTATGGGGGAAGAGGAGGCGGATTTCAGAATAATCAAGGTGGGTTTCACAACACAGAATGAGAACCAGAGTGCTCAGGGAGGAAATAACCAAGGAGGGATTATCAGATGGGCTCCCCCAGTATGTTAGAATTGTGGAATGAAAGGACATATTGCACGTGTATGCGAGCGCCAAGGGTGTGTAAAAAATGGCAGTTTTCCAGAGGGGGGACAGCTTATCCTCTGCCATATAGCACACAGACCAGAGAAGGCTTTGCCCAAGATCACACATCTTGTCTCATCAGGCACAAGCACAGCAAGTACAGCAGATGCCACAGCAGGGACAAGTACACATGAATCCACCCCATGGGCAGTCACAACAAGCCCCTATGCAGACACAGCAGTATGCAAATACAGGACAAGTATTGACGCCTAGAATAGGAGGTGTCACTGTGGTAGGAGGAAATCCTTTCACAAGGACGGGGATGAGCTTGTACCCACAATAGAACAGCTCACAGGGTGACTTGATGTGTTCAGTACCATCTGTGACACCAGACCCCCAAGAGGGTTGATGTGACGATATGAGGCAAATCTTTTTCTATCTTGTAGACACTGGAGCAACTTTATTTTGTATACAAGAGGGAAAATATCCAAGTCAGGTATTGCCATGAATGCTCAAGTGTTCTCTGGAGCTACGAGTTGAGTTCCTTTTACTGATAAATTACTGGTCTCCATAGGAGAATGTGACATGTCTGTCCTTTTGTTGTATTCATGGCAGACACCAGTTAACATTTTAAGAAGAGATTTAATGACAAATGATGATTTTATTTACTGATCAAGGTTTAATGTGCTCCACTCGAGGAATACACTATTTAAACATGCAAGAGTTCATAATGTCATTTACAGGGAAAGTGGCTCTGCTAGGCGTTCCAGTAGATCCATATATTTTTCGATATGGAGTAAGTATTTTGCTGAAATGGCTACCTTGTATTGTAGGGAAGATTGTGAGGATACCTGATGAGTTTTTGTTTAGACCACAAATAGCTGTGGATGAGGAAGGTGGACTATTCCTATAGAGTTGGAAGCAGCTATAGTACAAAGAGAGATGGCATTGCTCGAAGGGATAGACGATGAGGGTAGACCATGGAGAACAGTGATAGCTCTTGAAGAGGGATACAGACTGACATACCAATAACGACATGTTGAGGGAAGACCGAAGCAATGACAAAATGGTGTTCTTCATGAGCATCACATACTGGATAAGGATAGATAAAAGGGAAATTCTACAAAGAATGGCGATAATGTGGCAACAACCAGCATTTTTTCAGGAGGATCGTGAAAAGGTGCTGAGTGCCCTATGGACCATAGGCCCCTATGACGTAGGTTTATTGAAGCGGATAGGGGAGGTTAAATAAATTGCCAGGACCAATTTTACCCCACCCATAACAGTACCCCATGTCTCGAGAAGATGATGAAGGTATATTCCAGGCTATTTCAGCACTGATAAATCAGGAGATTCTGATACCCCTTAACCAGATTGTAGACGCTGAGTTTCCTTTAGTTTCTAATCATGTGACTATATTGTGTAGTATTCCAGTAGAAGCTCAGTACTTCACAGAGATCGATTTGAAAAATGTGTTATTCTCAATCCTGTTGCAAAAAGACTCACAAGACTTGACTTCCTTTAGGTTTAGAAAAATAGACTAAAACATACTTGTTTGCCCCAAGGGTACTGTGAGTCTCCATCGATCTTCAAAATGGTTCTACAGATAGATCTACTCAATATCGATCTTAGAAGTGCAGTGATATTGTATGTAGATGACCTATTGATTTGTAGTAAAACAGAGGATGAGTGTAGGCAAGAATCTGTCCAACTGATGACTATTTTAGCAGACAATGGATATAAAGTGGACAAGGAGAAATTACAGTATTGCCAGGAAGGGTTGTTAAACATAGATATGTTAATCTCGCATGAAGGAAGGAAAATGACACCTGGGAGAGCTGAGGCAGTCATGAAAACACCAAAACCAAACACAGTGAGAGAGATGCAACAGTTTCTGGGTTTGCAGAATTGCATTACAGCATGGGTGTTTGATTACAGCACATACACAAAGCCACTTCTGCAAGCATTAAAGAAAGCAAAAGTTGGTAAAACAAAACTGGAATGGACCGAAGAAACAAGGAAATATTTGAGGAGTTGAAAAGAGCAATTTGTACAGCCTCAGTTTTAGGGATTCCCAATTATGGAGGAGAATTTTGTTTTCACACACAAATGGGTCAGTAATGACAGTAGTGCTTACACAAAAGACCAACTTGGGGTACAAATCTTTGGCATATTACAGTGGGATTCTAGACCCAGTTATGAGGGCACTTCCCTTGTGAACGATCTTTGGCAGCTGGCGCATTTGCAATTTAGAAGTCCATAAGTATTATCATGGGCTGCTCTATGACCCTTTACGTGAAGCATGCCTTGTTTGCCATTTTAGAGAACCCCAAGGGCACATTAACATCCCAAAGATCTTCAGTTTACAAGGTAATGATTTCTATCCCAATTATTAAAATTGTAAGATGTAAAATAATGAACCCAGCCCCATTCGTAGCTGAACCCATAGAAGAAGGTGATCATGTGCATGACTGTGCCAATTATGTTGAATTTTATGATGATATGCCACGTGTGAAGAAAAATGCTTTGGCGAGAGGGGAAATTCTTTTTGTTGATGGTGCTTCGAAAATGTATCTGACTACTAGGGAAAGGCATTCAGGCACCGCACTAGTAAGACACAGATTAAACTGAGAATTTGAGGTAGTGGCGAGTGCAAGACTACTGGCTCACTTTTCAGCGCAAGCAGCAGAATTAGTAGCGCTCATTGTCGCGCTTGAGAAATATGAAGGACAGGAAGTGACGTGTACAGTGACTCTGCCTGTGACACCAACCGTACATGCAGGGTTGTCACATTGGAAAAGGAGGGGTTAGCTCCGTGCAGACAGCTATCCAGTGTAGCATGCATCCTTATTGGACAGGCTCATTAAGGCACTACAACTCCTAGTAGCCATAGTGGTCATAAAATGTGCAGTGCATAGTAAATGAACTGACTTTATCTCTTGCGTGAACGAAGCCGCAGATATAGAAGCCAAAAGGGTTGCATATTATCCACACATTTTGAGTTTTGATACTGAGGATATTAAAGGAAATTTAACTACAACCATGTTAGTTCAGGAGCGGTTCAATACTCTGTCAATAACCCCATTAATAGAGATTCATGGAAGTATCCACAGGAGTAAGAACTGTGGTAGCAAAGGGGATATTCTTTATTCCCCATGAAAGCTTTATGGCAACAGGAAAGCACTGGAAAGCCAGTGATGCCAGTAACATTATTAAAAGTCGCGCTTGAACACCTGAATTACACTGCACATGTAACTAGAGAAAGTCTTGCTGCCCATATTTCAGAAGAATGCTTAATTTCTAATTTGTTGGAGCATGTTGCACTGCTTATGCTAAGTTGCATTGTGTGGAAAGGTTTACAGCTGGGCATACACTGAGAAAAATTAGAGGAGTAATACCTCGACTGAATGGTCCATTTCAGCATTTACATATCGACTGTGTTGACATGCTGCACACATGTAATGGATATAGGTATCTATTAGTGGTGGTGTGCCCCTTCTCCAGGTGGATTGAAGCAGGTCTGTGTGAAAACCCTGATGCCACTTGCACAGCAAAGTTTTTAGTATGCAAAGTATTCCGAGGGTGGGGTGTGTTAAGATCCAATAATGGGCCACATTTTGTCAATTACTTATTTGACCAAATAGGGCTTTTATTAAGTATAAAGCATACATAGCACAAATTCTCTTCTGTGTATCACCCACGAGTGAATGGGATATGCAAGAGGCTCAATGGCCTCCTCAAAGAGAGGATCGCCAAGATTAAATTGACTTTGAAAAAGGGATGGCTGTATAGCCTACCCTTGGGTTTATATGCCCTTCGGAATCAGCCAGGGTTGGACCACCATCTCACCCTGCATGAGCTAATGGCAGGGTGTTGAATGAGAACCTCCGTCTAGGTTTAGGAGTGGTGCCCAGAGTGTAGCCAAATCTCTAAGTGATGAAACTCATGATTATTTGACATGTATGAATACCAGTATTTCTTTCATTTCAGATCAAGTCAAGCATTGCGGGAAGGTCTAGGAACACAGAAGAAGCTAATTCGGTGACCAATCTACGTAAATTATTACCACCACCTAAATTATATGTTGGGGACCTCATTCTGATTAAAAACTTTACCCGGAAGTTGCATGAGCCTCGATTTCATGGCCCCTTCTGCTGTTAAAATTTCGGGAAGACGAGACCCTCCCTCCCACTGTTGCTAATCTAGAAGCAAGACAAGAAGAAGAATTTACATGTGTGCATACTCGATTGATGACTAAGAAGAAACACAATAACACACACTTTTTTTGGACTGGAATTCAATGGACACTCCTTATATATATTTTAGCAGAGAGTGCAAGGACTTGCAGAGAATTCCAGGGGTTGAAAGGAACTTTTACAAATGTATTGAAACAGTGAATAATACATCAGATTTGTGCCTAAACATCAGTTCTTGATAAAAAAAATGACAGAGAGTTCAATATTCAGATTAATTCCCTGAAGATTATCTGTTTTAGGTGAGACAAATACATGATACCTGCCGATAGTGACGTTTATCAGCTTGTGGTTGCTGTCTTTGTGTTCATACTTCATTCTTACCCTGCTCTTGTTAGAAGAGATGTTAATATTCACACTTTTTTACAAGATCCTAAAAATGGTCCAGTAATAAGAAGACTCCTCATTGCTATAATTGAACAAATTGTACAATTACAAATGTAAAAGAAACTCGCTGATTGTATTAAAGATGATTAATGAGGAAGAGGACATGATTATAGAGAGCTCAAAAGTCCAGCAAGCAGTGGGATGGCACAAAAAATGGCTGTCCAGATTTCTATGAATAATATATATTTGCATGATTGTTCTCTGTATCTTTTTTTTCGTTATTTTTCACAGTCTCTATTATCTTAATGTTTCTACCGAAGAAAGCCCTCCCATGATTCTCCCCACTATGAGTACAAATGATGACAATTTCCTTGATCTCTATTGGAATGTTAGGAGACATAAAAGAGATGCAGAGGAAGATATTGAAGGGATAAATACCTATCTCGATAATTCAGCTCACCTGGTGAATAACATGTGGTATCAGCACATGAAAAAGGTGGGGGAAAGAGCACCTGATGAGAGTTGCTATGTGTGCTCTCTCAACCCCTAGGCCATGAATACAGTAAGGATGTTAATTTCAAAAGAAGTGTTAGCAAACGATGCAAAATGCCTCAGCCATCTTACAGCATGTACTACTCGAGGACAGTTCCAAGGAAGCTGGGCAACCTTGCGATGGAGATCAAGTTGGTTGTTTCCATTCCTGGATGACCATATCAAGACCATACAAATGGAGAAGGAGCCTGGATGGAAAGACAAATGCTTGTGTATCATGCTGCAGGGCAGGATAAGGTGATCATTGAAGAAATAAAGAGAATGAGTTGTCCTGATGTGATGGAGATAGCAGTATCACCTGGATGTTGGGAACCATCCCAACTGTTGATTTATGGATGAGTGCATATCAAGAAGGGATGGGAAGATGGAATGATGTCCTGTGCATATCATCTGCTGAAAAAGGAATATGTACAAGAAGTGCAGAGAGTGAATGATGGATGCTTAAAGTCATGGGCCAAGCACTCCAAGTTACTGACATGGGTAGAAGACAAATCAGGCCCAGTAGTTGTAATCCCATTAGTTAATGCAACAATATGTTTCCGAAGCCATGAAAAGAACCATGTGGGATATAATAAAGGAAGCAAAACCACAGTTGATGTTCCTGGAATGAGAAAAGGGACAGCTGTCCTTATGGATCAATTTTGGGCTTGTGGATCTAGAGCCTATATGAAGTTGCCCAAGGATTGGGGCGTAGTGTGTTCCCTGGAGCTCATCTATGTTACAGCATTAGTGATTCCTCAGAGCGATCTACACACTAAGGACTTTCCAAAAGTAGATGACCTTTTGAGAAAAAGAAGATCGCTTGAACTCCGGCAGACAAAAAGAGAAAATTACTTCTTAGGCAAATCGATAACAGCGTATGAAACCATTCCTGATGAGCACAAGTTGTTCAGCAAGACTGCTATGATAATGACAGCTATAATTATGCCTGGAATTCAAACAGTGGCGAATGCCAAATGGTTGCAAATCACCAGATGGGAACTTATGCAGATAATCAATGGTACAAAAAGGGATTCAACATCATTAAAGAAGAGCTGAGGGCCAGACGATTGATGACCCTCTGGAATAGGTATGTCCTTGATATGATCACAGCGATGGAAGGAGGATTTTGCACCAAAATCGACCCCTCATGTTGCACATTTCATGGATTGGGGTATCAGGCTAGGTGAGAAGGTGTATCCACCTCGTTACACTAGTCAATGCATATCAGTTTATACTTTATTGTACACCAGTGGATAATACTACATACATCAGCGATATGTTGTATATATACAGTTGAAGGTCTAGGGTGATTAATACCAAATGCATCCGTAAAATGTTAAAGTATGCATACACGAGTCTGGCACATGAATATAGCAACATTAGTGTTGAAATATGTAGTTGTGGAGCTATGAAATTGTAACTATGACATCACATAAATTGTTGCATGGTCTGGGAGCAGGCGCAGGACAATGTGATCTACCCACCGGTTGCCCTCATACCCTGCCTGCCCAGCCGTACTTGATAACATATCAGCGATATGCTATATATATGTATATATATATATACAATTGAAGGTCTTGAGTGATTAATACCAAGTGCATCAGTACATTGTTAAAGTGTATACACACAAGTCTGACACATGTATACGACAACATTACTGTTGTAATATGAAGTTGTGGAGCTACGAAATTGTAACTATGAAATCACGTAAAGTGTTGCACGGTCTGCGAACGGGCATGGGACAACGTGATCTTCCGGTCGGTTGCCTCCTGCCCCACCTTCCCAGCTGAGCTTGAGTACATATCTGTCTTCCAACAATGAGCGCAACACAATTAGTGTTGCGTTGGTGACTGTACGCGGATAGAAAGACTCAGTAATGTCAATCATCATGTTCCTGGATAAAAATGATAGATTTGGTTGTACACTTTTCCATACATTCAAATTCACAGGCTTCGAAACAGAAACAAACTGCAGTTTTTGTGTTGGGGTGTAGCTATAGATCATAGCTACAATATGGAAGTGAAATTAAGTCTCTAGCCGGAAAATCGAGTGAATTATGCAAGATCTACTGAAGTTCATTTTTAGGAAAATAGAGCAGAGAAGCAACAGATCAGCTTTAAAATGGATTTCACATTTTACTTAAACTGGATTTAATGACTAAGAAAAAGAGAATGCCACCTGTGAATCTCCACCGATACGTGCCTGTTTACGTGGTGTACCCCGTTTCCTTTATGGAAAATTCATTTATTTAATCAAAATCGCTAATGGCTTATGTTCTAGAAAAACAAAAATGAAGAGAAAATCGGTGCTAATGCTAGGAATCAATGGCAGGGTTTCACTTATAATGCTGACAATTTTAACAAGATAGGATAGCTCAGAGATTGGGATAGGACAAAGCAAGGCAAGGTATTTTAGGAATTTCTATGGTTCCTATTGATGCTCACAGTCCACTTTTTAATTTTGTGATTTTGGACAGTCAGCGCTCTGGTCACCATACGGATATGGTCTAACAAAGGACAGCCGGACAAAATCAGCGGGACAGGATCAGCTGGGCATGGACTGGTTATCGGATAGCACTTCTGGTCACTGGATAAGATAGGGCATCAGGGTGGCAGGATGGCAGCAGCATGCAGTAAGTGGAGGCAAGCCAAGCTGGATCAGGATGCCAAAAGTACCAACATTTTATCCTGGTTAATGGGAGATTAGTGTTTTTTTTATATTAAAGGCCTTGCTGGAGCTGGATCAGCAATGCTTGGGTTTTGCAATGGGCCCTGGAGTAAGATCAGAAATGATTGGTCTTGTAGTTGGTATCTGTAGTCTGGAAATATGAAACAGGAACAGGACGCTGGCACAGGAAAATCAGGAAGAGTGTGTGTGGGTGTGTGTCTAGGGTCTTGTCAGGGACCCTTATTTATAATGCCTAGTGACATCATCACAGTGTAGCTAGTCTCCGCCTTGCTCTCAATTGGTTGGATTTCCAAGGGAATGATGTCAGGTTAATGAGGTGAGGTTTACAATTTCGAAGAACCCCCACATTTACTTTACTGAAAATCTGATTTTACCAAAAACATGCATTTCTATAATTACAATCTCTTGGCAAATTATACACATAGGTTACATGTTATGTGCAGCACAGAGCAGTCCAATCCTCAGGTCTGTGCGACCTTGTTTTGCCCTTCGACTACATTTTGGTAATTTTACACATGAAAGATTTGGCTTAAAAATTCCACACTTTTATACACAGATCCAAATTTTCCCCAGGGATGCATGTACAAAATGTTATGTTTGCAACATTAATGCTTTCCTTGGAATCTGTCGTCTTTTGTAACTTCTGTTCCCCATGCAGCAATGAGTTCTACCAAGTTTTAAAAGAAAATACATAGATTGTATTTGAAACTGTGACCTTTTTACATTTTTACTTATTCTTGCTGCAGAGCTAAAAATTCTTTAACGTTTCTTTATAAAATAGTCTTCGTAAGCAAAAGGCAGTCCATTGCTACTAGATCCCTCTTTTTTTCATCCTCCAACTGCTAGCAACTGTCTTTTTCTTCAAGCCAAGGGGGTTTCCCATCTTAATTGAAGGTTTTATTGTCCCTTACACTTGACAGGTTAGTGAGCCAGGATTTCTATTGTCCCAGCCTGGAGCACAGACGAATGTCTGACGAGCATGTGAACTTTCTTTGTCCCTGCACATTCAGAGTTTTTCAAGCTGGCAATTTTCACATAAGTGCCATGGATTTATGGTGTGTCTCACTTCCTTGGGGAAGTTTTATGGCTGGCAACTGTAATGACTGGTTTCTCTGAGAGCTTGCAAATCCAGCCCATGTGTTTTAAACTCTTTAATTTCTTATTTTGGGTACTGAATTAAACAAACCTGTGAAAGGAGATAGCCTATGTGTGTATTATCACCACTAATATAAACCCTTTACATTGCTAAGTAAGCAGGCTTTCATTAACAATTTACTTTTAACCAGGCCAATTTCTCTTCAGTCAGCAAAGTCCATTTTTCCACATATGTTAAAACGCCTAGCATTTCTTTCTTCAAATCCGGTTTTCAGCTACCTCAGATGCCCGCACTGTCTTTGCAGCTGTAGTCATTTCCTTGAATGCAGGAGTTTTACCTAAATTATAGATACATTTACACTTGACCGGGCTCAGATAGTGAAAGTATCTTTGAACTGCTGAGCCTGGATACATTTTGGCAAGAAATAAACATGTGTTCCCATGTGAGTGAAAGTGAAGTTGCCTATTGATTTCTCTGAGAGCTGGTTTGACCGGGCCTGTCACTCAGGAGTTAGACCTGATTTGGTGAAGCACAGGGAAATATCCTGGGCATGACAGGGCCTTTTGAATCACAGTGGTTTCAGAATGAACGGATGGAATTGGCATCAAAGCAGCATTTTGAAAGGGTGAAAAGGTTTCATTTTGAAGGGGATTTTTGGCTTTTGCAGCAAAGCAACGCTGCCCTTTTCACTTGATTCAATTTATAGGTTTCAGAAGACACTGGCATACTTTTTCACGGTGACCCCTTGTTCCATTTTGCCTGAAGTGTGCTAGGCAGGATGGTGCAGCCATTTTTCTGTTGCTGCCAAAACGCAATTTTGATGTCCTGGTGCGCACAAAAGCCAGCACAACCAGGTTCCTGTTTCTTGCACAAATGCAGCTTGGTGATATGGTACAATGCCGCTGAGTGGGTCAATATATCCCACACATGACCTGGAGTGTAGATGAACATGTCAAATCAGCAGGTACCCTGAAGGGGGTGATGAAGATATGGACACCCAAGAAACACTTCTTCAAGAGAAAATACCAGGATGTAGAAACACTCAAGGAGGTGGTTGAGGACTCGACCAGAGGGGGGAATGTAGGGGAGCAGCTGCATGCCTCTTCAGGGAATCCTGCCCCCCTCCTCCCGTATGTTGGAGACATGAGACCGTGCCATGTTTGACACCAACCATTGTGCCAATTAAGCAGACTGTGTTCGAAAGAAGCTATGATGTGAGACAACCCTACTGAATGTATCCCCAAGGTGATGACAACCTAAGGGAGAAACTCCCTGAAGGAATATGAGAAAGAGCAAAGAAAAGAAGCCAGTGACGCCACAAAAAGTATGAACGATGTCCCAAGATACTGACTGAAGTGGATGCATAGATTCCAAAGAAACTAATGACCAAGTAAAGAATCAAGTGAACTTTTAAATGCAAAAAAATATTACTCATGCACAAAGTGCCACAGAAAATCAACTGTTCAATAAATGTACAGATGCTGAAATGCAAGGTAGACCAATTCATCATAGAAGCTGGCTATACGTAGTGAATAGAACGCAGGTGAAGCCACCATTATATAGAAGCTGGACATTGGTATCATGAATTTAGTAAGCCAGGACCCATGAAGCAGGAATGGAAAACTGTGTCACAGTGAGAATACGCAGAATTGTGGTGCTGCAAGATGAGGCTGTCTGGCCTGAAGTCGAGACTGAAGCAGCCAAGGTCAGCTATCTGTTATGGAAATGAGCGTACGTGCAGAGGATGAATCATCCCATGTTAAGGTACAAAGAAAGAACATCAAGAGTACCAAGTTTAATTTGTTTAAAGCATGTAAAAGCTGCAAAATGGTAGAAATCGTGGTCTCCTGTCACATGAGCCAGGGATGAAAATAGAGTTTGAACTTGGAGTCCCAGAAAACAATAGTGAATGCTCTCACTCCAGTGTATTCTAAAAGACAAGGATACTTTGCAAGGCCAAGTTCAAAGACAATCTTGGTGGCAGAAGGCATGGGCAATGAGAGATGTTGGGCTAATTGGGTGGTGGGGTAGCGTCATGCCCCATCTCCTTGCACCTGGGTCTGGGTTTATGTGCTGCTAAGTGAACAGAATCTTCCAGACCTGGCATAAGCATACCAACAAATTGTATTAGTCCACATAATGAAGGACCTTAAATTTGAAAACCAATGAGAAACTGTATATCTGATGTTTCTGAAGATTACATGTTTTGGAGGTAGGCATATGTTGTCCACCTGATAATGGACAGCCAATCACAATCCTAGTTCCTATAGAAAGTATATTTAGATGTTCTGCTTAGCCAATGCTGTCCCTTGATAGATTTTTCATTATTGCCACGTAGTATGACATCACCTCTGACATATTTTTGGTATAAATTCTATCATTTGTGAAAAGATCACTGAGAGACTGAGCATACGTCCGTTGATGTTCATTGTAAACTCCTTATTTTAGATAATTTTTAATAAAACAGTACTTTGCCATCTTCCTGAGTTGCTTTGGTTATTTGGACTCAGGATTTTTCTGTATGATCCCAACCATTACATATGCACGTTCCTAAAGGGCCCTAAACTCAAACCAGTTTATGAAACCCAATAACATTTAGAAATTATGGTATTTATATATATAATAACACTTTGGTTCATATCATGCCAGTAGGGTTGGTTATTTTCATCTCTAAATATCCAACAAAACCCAGAAGAGAAGTGGTGGGGATAACACTTGAAATATTAGTACATTAAGTATTAAGTCAAAATAAGAAGGTGAAAAGATTAAAGACATCAGTAATACAAAAACACCCCCAAAGGGGATCCTTAAAAAAAGAAACATATAATCAAGATTGGAGAACAATTCATCAGGGAGAAGTGGCGCCTAAAAAAAAGGAAGCCAAAAGAGAGGAGAAGCCAGTCTCCCTCTTCTTCCCCTTTACAACACTAGATAAAAAAGATATCAACCAGAACCAGAAAACATTGTCTTACTGCTTTAGAAGTTGAAGGTTTTTGACTGGTTGAAGGTAAGTATGTGTCCATATCTTCCATTTTAGGCGATCTGATGAAGGATTTAAGTTCTGCCAGCTCTTCAAGTATAGATATTTGCCCTTTGATGGTTACTTTGAAGGTGCACAAATTAATCATTCCCAACCTAGCATTGAGCTGTTTTAGAGCACAACAGTAGGCCAAAAATTCTTTTCTACACTGAGCAGTTTTCCTAGAAACATCCTGAGAAATATAAGTTCTATTGCCATGCCACATAATCTGATTAAGCTCCTTCACTTTTTTAACAATCAGCTGCAATTGACTGTATTCATGTAGTAGGAAAATAATTGTGCACGGGTCTGATCTCTTTTGACCTGCAGATTCAATGACCTCTTTACCTGAGGGCTGAAAGTTGAGAAGACTTGGTAACATTTGTTTGAGGAATAAAACTGAATAATCACCTTCACAATCGTACATTAGGCCAACAATTTCCAAGTTGTTTCTATGGCCTCTATTTTCCATTTCTTCACTATGTTTCTTTGTGCGGAGAGAGAGATCCTGTCTCCAATCAGCAAGCAGAAAACGGCAGAAGCACAATGGCCCTATACTATTTTTTATATAAGCATTTATATTTGGCCATGTCCAGTGGCCCTGGCCTTCTGCTGTGGACACTGTACATGCTACACCAATAGATTTCCTCTGACGAGGCATGGCCTTTGGCTGTGGAAACTGTACAAGTTGCACCAACATATTTCTTCACGGCCCACTAGCCATGGCTCTCGCTCATGCTACTGGCCATGTTCCACCAATGGGTTGCTTTGGGGCCCTCTAGCCATGGCATTCGGCGCAGAGGCCCATTACCCCCTGCCTAGTATATGTGATCCACGCAGGTGTAAAAGAAATGTGTTTTCACTCTCTCCCCAATACTGCAGGATTCACTAGATATTCCCCCGACAATGGCAATGAACTACACATACAGCAGCATTGAACTACCCATGCCCACGGGATTCCCATGATAATGCTCCAAAATCCCAAGCTCTTATGTACATATATATTTCAAAATGTAATTAATCAAACCAGTGACATCAGCGATGCCATGCATGATGTAATTAGTGATGTCATCAGTGATGTCATCTGTGATGTCATCATTGTGGTCATACGCTGTGCAACAGGGAGCACGTAGTTAAGGTGGACTCACCATAAATACATATGCTGAATTTCAGGCGTTTTGTTGCATTAAATCTGATTACCTTAACTCTCTCTTAACCAGGGTTGTTTCAATGAATTTCAAAGTTTTTGTTGCTATGTATTTTTCGTGTTAGTCTGATCACCTTCACTCTGTCCTAACTAAGGTTTTTTCATTGAATTTCAAGTGTTTTGTTATACTATAGTTTCTTTGAGGCCCACTAGTCATGGCCTCTGACTGTGGAAACTGTACAAGTTGCACCAATTGGTTTCTTCACTGCCCACTAGTCATGACCGTTGTAAAACATGAATAAACCAGCACTCCGTTCTCATTTTTCACTTTGTTGCAACTCACATTCTCACATGTGCTTCTCCAATTATTACATGTCATCTCGCTACATTTTTGACCACTTTGCACTCCTATCTCTGTGAATGCCACATATGACATTAAAATGAGTTCCAATGAAAGTGCCCATCTTCCTAATATCAAAACAGCTCTTGCCAGCACTAATGTTTCACTGTTGGAACATCATGCAAGGGCATGAATGGACATGACTCAGTGCCAGCAACACAGCATCATGTCCAGATGACCTGTACTTCCACTCAGGACTTCATCGATATGCAGCTCCAAAAGAGAGTCAAGACTGCACCTGTGCCCAGGTTTAATCCTATTTACACCGATGTTCTGTTCGAGGTGCTACAGTGATTTTTGCAAAGGAGATTCTCATTGAAAAAGAAACAAGATGGCTACCATGCAATTTAGAAAGAGATTTAAGTTGGTGGTAGCCATCACTTAAGGTGTGATTGTGCAGCAGGGGTTATCAGTGGTAAAACTGCAGGTAAGTTGGTGAAGGGGGAGGAAAGGGAAGTAATCAACAAGAGAGGGAGGCGGAGAAGGAGGGTAAGTGGGATGGGTCTCAGAGGGAACAAAATGTTGGCACCAGGGAGTGGCACAGGAGGGTGTAAAGGAATTCAGGCTTGTACCATAGCTGAATCCATAGACATCTGAACCTGACCTTTCACTTGGACTTTGGGCTACCTTTATGCAGGACCAGGTCTGAAGTCTCGCAGATGTTTTGAGTCCGTGGTAGCCAACACTGAATCCTGAGATGCCTCCTCGCTACATGCCTAACCTCAATAACCTAAAACAACCCTCTGACCTGCCCTAAAACATCTTAGCAGTATCAGTTTGGATATCAAACAAATGCTGGACCCACCCACGTGACAACACATTTCGGAACTGACATTGACTAAAGGAAAGCATCATCTGTTGATGTATTGCAAGCCATACCAGCACCTCTGCATTTCCTGCTTGTCCTGATGAAGTCTGGCCCTTGTGAACTCCAGTTACACTATTAGCCACTACTCAAGCCCTTGAGTAGACAATGATGTACCACTTTCAAAAGGACTTCTTTTTAAGCAACTTGTACATACCTAAATTATTGTCTCCTAGTCTTTTAGTATTCGTCACTAAATCAAGATTTCAACATGATTATACAAAGATGTTTTGATATATATGGATTTTTTGTAACTCTGCTATTAAGTTTGTACTTTCACTGCATGTTGTCTCCCTAATGACAAATAATTATCATTTCTTGTTTGATGTTTTCCAATTTTAATAGGGCCTTTTTGTCTGTTCAAATGTCTTGTTTGACTAAATATTTTTTCTACTTTATTTTGATTCAAATACACTATCAATAATCTTTCCCACTGTGCTGTGTTTCCTAAAATAATCTGTTCACATGTTTCCATGAGGGAGTTCAATTTATAGGTTTCAGAAGACACTGGCATACTTTTTCACGGTGTCCCCTTGTTCCATTTTGCCTGAAGTGTGCTAGGCGGGATGGTGCAGCCATTTTTCTGTTGCTGCCAAAACGCAGTTTTGATGTCCTGGTGCGCACAAAAGCCAGCACAACCAGGTTCCTGTTTCTTGCACAAATGCAGCTTGGTGATATGGTACAATGCCGCTGAGTGGGTCAATATATCCCACACATGACCTGGAGTGTGTCATGAACATGTCAAATCAGCAGGGACCCTGAAGGGGGTGATGAAGATATGGACACCAAAGAAACACTTCTTCAAGAGAAAATACCAGGATGTAGAAACACTCGAGGAGGTGGTTGAGGACTCGACCAGAGGGGGGAATGTAGGGGAGCAGCTGCATGCCTCTTCAGGGAGTCCTGCCCCCCTCCTCCCGTATGTTGGAGACATGGGACCGTGCGATGTTTGACACCAACCATTGTGCCAATTAAGCAGACTGTGTTCGAAAGAAGCTATGATGTGAGACAAACCTACTGAATGTATCCCCAAAGTGATGACAACCTAAGGGAGAAACTCCCTGAAGGAATATGAGAAAGAGCAAAGAAAAGAAGCCAATGACGCCACAAAAAGTATGAACGATGTCCCAAGATACTGACTGAAGTGGATGCATAGATTCCAAAGAAACTAATGACCAAGTAAAGAATCAAGTGAACTTTTAAATGCAAAAAAATATTACTCATGCACAAAGTGCCACAGAAAATCAACTGTTCAATAAATGTACAGATGCTGAAATGCAAGGTAGACCAATTCATCATAGAAGCTGGTTATACGTAGTGAATAGAACTCAGGTGAAGCCACCATTATATAGAAGCTGGACATTGGTATCATGAATTTAGTAAGCCAGGACCCATGAAGCAGGAATGGAAAACTGTGTCACAGTGAGAATACGCAGAATTGTGGTGCTGCAAGATGAGGCTGTCTGGCCTGAAGTCGAGACTGAAGCAGCCAAGGTCAGCTATCTGTTGTGGAAATGAGCATACGTGCAGAGGATGAATCATCCCATGTTAAGGTACAAAGAAAGAACATCAAGAGTGCCAAGTTTAATTTGTTTAAAGCATGTAAAAGCTGCAAAATGGTACAAATCGTGGTCTCCTGTCACATGAGCCAGGGATGAAAATAGAGTTTGAACTTGGAGTCCCAGAAAACAATAGTGAATGCTCTCACTCCAGTGTATTCTAAAAGACAAGGATACTTTGCAAGGCCAAGTTCAAAGACAATCTTGGTGTTAGAAGGCATGGGCAATGAGAGATGTTGGGCTAATTGGGTGGTGGGGTAGCGTCATGCCCCATCTCCTTGCACCTGGGTCTGGGCTTATGTGCTGCTAAGTGAACAGAATCTTCCAGACCTGGCATAAGCATACCAACAAATTGTATTAGTCCATATAATGAAGGACCTTAAATTTGAAAACCAATGAGAAACTGTATATCTAATGTTTCTGAAGATTACATGTTTTGGAGGTAGGCATATGTTGTCCACCTGATAATGGACAGCCAATCACAATCCTAGTTCCTATAGAAAGTATATTTAGATGTTCTGCTTAGCCAATGCTGTCCCTTGATAGATTTTTCATTATTGCCACGTAGTATGACATCACCTCTGACGTATTTTTGGTATAAATTCTATCATTTGTGAAAAGATCACTGAGAGACTGAGCATCCATCCGTTGATGTTCATTGTAAACTCCTTATTTTAGATAATTTTTAATAAAACAGTACTTTGCCATCTTCCTGAGTTGCTTTGGGTATTTGGACTCAGGATTATTCTGTATGATCCCAACCATTGCATATGCACGTTCCTAAAGGGCCCTAAGCTCAAACCAGTTTATGAAACCCAATAACATTTAGAAATTATGGTATTTATATATATAATAACACTTTGGTTCATATCATGCCAGTAGGGTTGGTTATTTTCATCTCTAAATATCCAACAAAACCCAGAAGAGAAGTGGTGGGGATAACACTTGACATATTAGTACATTAAGTATTGAGTCAAAATAAGAGGTGAAAAGATTAAAGACATCAGTAATACAAAAACACCCCCAAAGGGGATCCTTAAAAAAAGAAACATATTATCAAGATTGGAGAACAATTCATCAGGGAGAAGTGGCGCCTAAAAAAAAGGAAGCCAAAAGAGAGGAGAAGCCAGTCTCCCTCTTCTTCCCCTTTACAACACTAGATAAAAAAGATATCAACCAGAACCAGAAAACATTGTCTTACTGCTTTAGAAGTTGAAGGTTTTTGACTGGTTGAAGGTAAGTATGTGTCCATATCTTCCATTTTAGGCGATCTGATGAAGGATTTAAGTTCTGCCAGCTCTTCAAGTATAGATGTTTGCCCTTTGATGGTTACTTTGAAGGTGCACAAATTAATCATTCCCAACCTAGCATTGAGCTGTTTTAGAGCACAACAGTAGGCCAAAAATTCCTTTCTACACTGAGCAGTTTTCCTAGAAACATCCTGAGAAATATAAGTTCTATTGCCATGCCACATAATCTGATTAAGCTGCTTCACTTTTTTAACAATCAGCTGCAATTGACTGTATTCATGTAGTAGGAAAATAATTGTGCACGGGTCTGATCTCTTTTGACCTGCAGATTCAATGACCTCTTTACCTGAGGGCTGAAAGTTGAGAAGACTTGGTAACATTTGTTTGAGGAATAAAACTGAATAATCACCTTCACAATCGTACATTAGGCCAACAATTTCCAAGTTGTTTCTATGGCCTCTATTTTCCAATTCTTCACTTTGTTTCTTTGTGAGGAGAGAGAGATCCTGTCTCCAATCAGCAAGCAGAAAACGGCAGAAGCACAATGGCCCTATACAATTTTTTATATAAGCATTTATATTTGGCCATGTCCAGTGGCCCTGGCCTTCTGCTGTGGACACTGTACATGCTACACCAATAGATTTCCTCTGACTAGCCATGGCCTTTGGCTGTGAAAACTGTACAAGTTGCACCAACATATTTCTTCACGGCCCACTAGCCATGGCTCTCGCTCATGCTACTGGCCATGTTCCACCAATGGGTTGCTTTGGGGCCCTCTAGCCATGGCATTCGGCACAGAGGCCCATTACCCCCTGCCTAGTAGATGTGATCCACGCAGGTGTAAAAGAAATGTGTTTTCACTCTCTCCCCAATACTGCAGGATTCGCTAGATATTCCCTCGACAATGGCAATGAACTACACATACAGCAGCATTGAACTACCCATGCCCACGGGATTCCCATGATAATGCTCCAAAATCCCAAGCTCTTATGTACATATATATTTCAAAATGTAATTAATCAAACCAGTGACATCAGCGATGCCATGCATGATGTAATTAGTGATGTCATCAGTGATGTCATCTGTGATGTCATCATTGTGGTCATATGCTGCGCAACAGGGAGCACGTAGTTAAGGTGGACTCGCCATAAATACATATGCTGAATTTCAGGCATTTTGTTGCATTAAATCTGATTACCTTAACTCTCTCTTAACCAGGGTTTTTTCACTGAATTTCAAAGTTTTTGTTGCTATGTATTTTTCGTGTTAGTCTGATCACCTTCACTCTGTCCTAACTAAGGTTTTTTCATTGAATTTCAAGTGTTTTGTTATACTATAGTTTCTTTGAGGCCCACTAGTCATGGCCTTTGACTGTGGAAACTGTACAAGTTGCACCAATTGGTTTCTTCACTGCCCACTAGTCATGACCGTTGTAATACATGAATAAACCATCACTCCGTTCTCATTTTTCACTTTGTTGCAACTCACATTCTCACATGTGCTTCTCCAATTATTACATGTCATCTCGCTACATTTTTGACCACTTTGCACTCCTATCTCTGTGAACGCCACAAATGACATTAAAATGAGTTCCAATGAAAGTGCCCATCTTCCTAATATCAAAACAGCTCTTGCCAGCACTAATGTTTCACTGTTGGAACATCATGCAAGGGCATAAATGGACATGACTCAGTGCCAGCAACACAGCATCATGTCCAGATGACCTGTACTTCCACTCAGGACTTCATCGATATGCAGTTCCAAAAGAGAGTCAAGACTGCACCCCTGCCCAGGTTTAATCCTATTTACACCGATGTTCTGTTCGAGGTGCTACAGTGATTTTTGCAAAGGAGATTCCCATTGAAAAAGAAACAAGATGGCTACCATGCAATTTAGAAAGGGATTTAAGTTGGTGGTAGCCATCACTTAAGGTGTGATTGTGCAGCAGGGGTTATCAGTGGTAAAACTGCAGGTAAATTGGTGAAGTGGGAGGAAAGGGAAGTAATCAACAAGAGAGGGAGGCGGAGAAGGAGGGTAAGTGGGATGGGTCTCAGAGGGAACAAAATGTTGGCACCAGGGAGTGGCACAGGAGGGTGTAAAGGAATTCAGGCTTGTACCATAGCTGAATCCATAGACATCTGAACCTGACCTTTCACTTGGACTTTGGGCTACCTTTATGCAGGACCAGGTCTGAAGTCTCGCAGATGTTTTGAGTCCCTGGTAGCCAACACTGAATCCTGAGATGCCTCCTCGCTACATGCCTAACCTCAATAACCTAAAACAACCCTCTGACCTGCCCTAAAACATCTTAGCAGTATCAGTTTGGATATCAAACAAATGCTGGACCCACCCACGTGACAACACATTTCGGAACTGACATTGACTAAAGGAAAGCATCATCTGTTGATGTATTGCAAGCCATACCAACACCTCTGCATTTCCTGCTTGTCCTGATGAAGTCTGGCCCTTGTGAACTCCAGTTACACTATTAGCCACTACTCAAGCCCTTGAGTAGACAATGATGTACCACTTTCAAAAGGACTTCTTTTTAAGCAACTTGTACATACCTAAATTATTGTCTCCTAGTCTTTTAGTATTCGTCACTAAATCAAGATTTCAACATGATTATACAAAGATGTTTTGATATATATGGATTTTTTGTAACTCTGCTATTAAGTTTGTACTTTCACTGCATGTTGTCTCCCTAATGACAAATAATTATCATTTCTTGTTTGATGTTTTCCAATTTTAATAGGGCCTTTTTGTCTGTTCAAATGTCTTGTTTGACTAAATATTTTTTCTACTTTATTTTGATTCAAATACACTATCAATAATCTTTCCCACTGTGCTGTGTTTCCTAAAATAATCTGTTCACATGTTTCCATGAGGGAGTTCCGTTGATATTGGCTTAGGCCGCACGTGCAAGCCTGCATTCCAGCAAAAAGGGGGAGTCAGGTGGATGCCAGGTAGGGCACACCAAACAGGGGATTGTCTTCTGAGGAGTAAATCACTCACATTCCTATCCCCCTTTGTTTCCACGGGGTCAAGGTGAATTTTGGCATTTGCCTCTTACTATTGGTGGTGTTCTCAGAGTCCATTCAATAATGATGGCACGGGTCTGAATTGTTTTGCATGGCAAGTCACCTTCTTGGTTCAGATATGATACAGAAAGCAACATGGAACTCTGCCTTTGGGAAGCAAGAATACATTCTGCTGTGTGGAGCGAACATGTATTGAAATCATGTTTTATAAGCCAATTTGAAAATGTCTAGCCTGTTTGAAAACGTATGGAAAAATAAAAAAATAAACTGTTGCTCTTTTTGCTTTACTCCAGCAGTGCATCAGATAAGCCGAGGACCAAACCTATTTTCGATTAACCTTTATTAAAGGAAGCGAGCGAGAACGAGAGTGTAATATAGAGCAGGAGTCAAATGAGCCTCTCCTGATGTGAGCCAAAGGCTGCAGACCCCTGATGTAGAGTTAATACGACATGGGAGGTGCAGAGCTGCTATTCCGGAGGCTGAATCGCCTAAACTCACAGTAAGGGCCCTGGCAAACCTGCCACTGATCAAAACAATAAGTGCTGTTAAATTGGGTATTAATATAACCAGTTATTAGGGCACTTAAAAAGAGGAGGAATCTGGGATAAAGCACTTTATAAGACCACACATTATTAATATTTTGATTTACAATTGCATGCACTTAGATCTTTGGCAGATATGTGCCTATTTCTTCTTCATCTGGTATACCGGGTGCAGGGGAAAGGGCAATGAGGCCAGTGCTGGCGCAGCGGGGGCACCCGCAGCCTCTGCGGTGTGGGAAACCCACGGCTCCATGTCTGGGGTGGGACCCTGCCTCAGCCCTCAAGCTGACCAAAATCAAGGTGAGGGCTGGAACGGGGCCAACTGCATCTTTCTAGTGGCACATGAAGGGGCTGCTCCACTTGCGGCTCTTGCGCACAAGGTCTGATCGCCAGGTCTCAGGCCCTTGCCCTCCACGCAGACAGGAACAGGAAGCTTCCAGCTTCCTGTCTGCATGGAGGGCGAGAGTCGACGGCCTGGAGACTGAGCGTCACTGCAGACCCAACACATTAAGAGGGTAATTCATAGAATTTCGCACAAAAGTGGCGCACACGGCTGGCGCGCAGTGTCCCCGTGCAATACACTGCGCCAGCCGCGTGCGATAAAATCCTTTTCATCGCACAGCTCATTCATGGATTTTAGCCTCAAAAACCAGCCGTGGCGCAGAGTGGCGCAGCGACCCTGCAGCAGCGCCAGTTACGCCCCCAAGAACGCCCTCGCACAAGGAAAAGCCTTCAAAATTCCCAAATCATGGCAAAGGACTGCGCTAACCCTGGACCAGTTCACACGGCAGCCAAACAGCAAACGCCAAGCGGGGAACGTGTATTTCAGTGGTTCGCGGGAAGTTTCACACGCGATTGTCCTGGGTACGTGTACATCAGGGGTGCGCGGGAAGTAACACATGCAATTCCATCAGGGCACGTGTATTCCGTGGGTGCGCGGGAAGTATCACATGCAAAAACAGCAGGGTACGTGCATTTCAGGGGTGTGCAGGAAGTATCACACGCGATTCCATCAGGGTAAGTGTATTCCAGGGGTGCGCAGGAAGTATCACACGCAAAAGCAGCAGGGTACGTGTATTTCAGGGGTGCGCGGGAAGTATCACCTGCGATTCCATCAGGGTACGTGTATTTCAGTGGTGCGCGGGAAGTATCACATGCAAAATCAGCAGGGTACGTGCATTTCAGGGGTGCGCGGGAAGTATCACACGTGATTCCATCAGGGTACGTGTATTTCAGTGGTGCGCGGGAAGTATCACACGCAAAATCATCAGGGTACGTGCATTTCAGGGGTGCGCGGGAAGTATCACACGCAAAATCAGCAGGGTACGTGCATTTCAGGGGTGCACGTGAAGTATCACATGCAATTCCATCAGGGTACGTGTATTTCAGTGGTGCGCGGGAAGTATCACACGCAAAAGCAGCAGGGTACGTGCATTTCAGGGGTGCGCAGGAAGTATCACACGCAATTCCATCAGGGCACGTGTATTTCAGGGGTGCGCGGGGAGCACTACATGTGAATTACCCGTGTGGGTCCTCCCAGGTGTTCCCTCTACACCCTCCACGGCCCCTGCAGGCGGCCAACACCACAGGGGACTACCCTGCACATGTCCCGCAGGCAGCCCATCCACCATGCCCCCCAGCCAACCCACATGTCACCTTGCACTACTGCCCACCAACGCATGTCCCCCTGTACCCCCACCCCCCAGCACTTTGGTGCACCCTCCACCAGGCCCCCACTCATGCCTCCCTGCATCCCCACCCCCCAGCATCCAGGGGCACCCTCCACCGGGCCCCCACTCATGCCCCCCTGTACCCCCACCCCCCAGCATCCAGGGGTACCCTGCACCAGGCCCCTACTCATGTCCCCCTGCACCCCCACCCTCCAGCACTGTGGGGCACCCTCCACCAGGCCCCCACTCATGTCTCCCAGTACCCCCACCCCCCAGCACTGTTGGGCACCCTCCACCAGGCCGCACCCATGTCTCCCAGCACCCCCACCCCCTGCATCCAGGGTCACACTCCACCAGGCCCCCACTCATGTCTCCCTGCAAACTCCACCCCCCTGCATCCAGGGGCACCCTCCACCAGGCCCCCACTCATGTCTCCCAGCACCCCCACGCCCCTGCATCCAGGGGCACCCTCCACCAGGCCCCCACACATGTCCCCCAGCCAACATGTCATCACAATCTAGATCCCTGGCCCTTATGGTCAGCCTCAAAATGCCAAACACCCACCCGAGTTTTGCTTCCACCCACTTAGAAATGGTAATAACATGATAGAACCCCAATTGCAAGTTTGGAAATGAACACATGTCCCTCACATACACCCAATGGGTGTCAGTGAATGTCAAAACCCATATCATGATGTGCATGAAACCAATGAGATGATACTACACATTGAAGGTTGAAGAAAAAATATGTATTAAAAGCAACATAAATTGAATAAAAAATAAACAAACAAAAATGGGAATTTAAAAAAAGAAAAACCAGCATGTCCGTGAAATAATGCAAAACCACAAATCATAATCCAAAGGAAAGGTGTCCAAAGTCACAGTCCACAAAAGTAAATCCAATGGAAAATTAAAATCGAAAACCATTGCTCCATGGGTAAATCATTAAAAAAAAATGAAAATCCAACAGTCAACTATATACAGATAAACAATCCAGAGTCCATGATCCCAACAGAAGAAATGAAACCTATCTAATAAAAAAAACTATATACAAAAATGTGGCCCATTGTCCAAAAGGTCCAAAAAAAATGCAAAACCAAAGGAAACCTAACACTAACTACAGAACTATTGACAAGGGCAGCGGGCTAGTCAGACGGCTCACTTCGGGATGTTCTGGGCCAGGGCATCATCAAACTCCTGCTCAATGTCCCGGAGGCGGTCCTCCTCCATGGCCTGAAGGTCCGCAGGGCCGTCGACATGTTCACCTCCAACTCCCTGCGGATTGCCTCGAGGCACTCGGCCCGCCTCAGGGCCCTCCGCATGGAGTTCTCCGCCCTGACCATCGTGAGCCGTGCCTCTTCCGCCTGCTGCCGCTCCGCTTCTATGGCGTGGCCCAACCGCTGCCACAGGGAAGACACTTCCCGTCCTGAGTCCTCCTGCCCTCCGATCGATGCCTGCCCCTCCAATGTCGAAGGCCCCGAGCCATCATGGCTCCCACCTCGTTGCTGCTGCTGCTGTGCCTCTGCCCGTGCACTGCCTCCTGCTGCCTGCACATCCTCCACTGGCTGGGGTGCAGTCGTTGATGTGGCCACCCCTGCTGGACGTCCGACTCCCGACTGTGGCAGGGATGCCTCCTCCACCAGCCTGGCCGCACCGTGAGAGGCAGCTCCACAAGGCACACAGGTGAGTAATGGGTGGGAAGATGGCACGGAGGACGACTGGCGCATAGGGGGTTCAGTTGAGGAGGGGGTCTGAGCAAGCCCCATCAAACGGAGGAATCCGGCCTGGGTGACCTGTCCCAGTAGGCCAACGCGGTCAACGAGCCATTCGAGATGACGTGCAGTCTCCTCATGAAAAGACTGCAGCTCACCTTGCATGGCTCGTTGACGCAACGCCACACCAGTCAGGACAGGCTCAACCCGGACCCGGATAGCCACGTCCGCAGGCAGAGGAAGGCCAGTTGTTGTGAGCTCATCCCCTGCCTGAAAACGGGTCTGGACGTAGGCATCCCTGCTAGTGCAAGATGATGCAGTGACAAGATCAGGGACAGGATTGCACACTCACCTCCGCGGCGGCCTATGCTGCCTCCTGTCCCTGGTCCTGCACTGCACCACTAGCACCAGTGGAATCCCCACCTCCAGGCCCTGTCTCTGTTGCTTGCACGGCCTCCTCCTCCACCAAACCCCCCACCAACCTGGATGACTCCGTGCCATCTTCCCCCGTTGGGCCCAGTGCGGTCCCAGCTGCCCCTTCTCCTGCCGAGGAGTCCAACTCCAACCTCCGCCTCTTGGACCTCCCCCCGGCAGCTGCGGCCTGGGACGCGGCACCGGACTCCTCACTCCCCGACGAGATCACAACCTGGGAGGGGAGCCGGGCCTTGCGTCTCCGGCTGGCGGTGCGATCCCCGCCGCTGTGCTCCACACCACCTTCTCCGCCATCTTCATCAGTTGATGCTGCAGACAGGGAGAAATAAAACACAGGCATCAGGGCACTGTACAATGGACACATACACACATGACAGTTGTACATGAGTGGCATTGGCAAACCTCAGACATGGCATCACAATCGCCCACACACATGTCATTTCAACTTGCACACATGAGCCATACCACAGCCATATCGCAACTGCCAGCACCATCCATACACATACAACAGCATGAGCAGGCAAAGGTGAGCCAGACATCACATGCAACACAGGGAGTGCACTACACATGCACACACACCACCACACTTGCATGCATGTGTACACCTCTGCCAACTGTTGCATTGTTCAGATGGGCATCCATGTCACATCTGCCAATCAGGCTTCCACATCCCGCTGTCACATGCATCCATGTTGCATCACTGTTGCACCCTTGTCAAATACACACACATGCACATGTACACAGTGCTGATACATGCAGCTGAAAACAACATACATGCGTGACATCACGAACATGCCTACTTACATACACATTCATCCAAACATGTGTGCCCACACAACTGCATTTGGCATGCAAGCCTACACACACAAGCACCATCCATGTCTCACACATGACAGCCTTCGCATGTGTTAGCCTCACGGCCCTGTACACCCCCACCCATACTCGGCCCCATACAAACAGATGTGCAACCTGCACACTACTGGCACATCACCACACGCACAGCTTACAATCATGATGCATGTACACTTACCGCTCGACCCCAGACGGGTCTGCCTCTCAAGGACCTGGACGTGGAGCGCTGGGGATATGCGTTCCAGGACCATCATCTGATCTTCTGACAAGTGGCCCCGGCGCCCCTTAGCATCCGCTGCCTTCAAGAGGCGCCGGGCCTTGTCGAGGGTCCTGGACCTGAAGTCCTCCCAGCGCTTCTTGACATGTTGGCAGTCGTGGACTGCCACCCCCTCCGCGTTGATGGCAGTCACGATGTCCGTCCAGATCCGAGTCCGTCCTTCCTTGTCGGCACGGAAACTTCCAAAGAGGGCATCATACTGCCCCAGGACTTGTTCCACCAGGACACCAACTTCAGTGGCAGTGAAGCTGGTGCCCATCTGCCTCTCTGGCCGGGGGTTGTCAGTGCTGCCAGATGTTGCAGTGCCCGACATGACAACCCCAGAGGCAGGAGTGGGTGGGCAACTGGGTCCTGGGGCTGGGCTGTGGAGCGATGGAATCCCAGTCGGGAGTCTTCGGTTCCAGCAGGGGTGGTCTCAACAACAGCACCCCTGGCTGATGTGCAGGCAGCAAATGGCAGGGCACGTGGGCAGCAGGCAATCAGGCAGCAGCAGATGGCAGGTGTTAGCATGCTCGGGGCTCTGGGGGGTAGTAATTTGGCCTTCTGGGCAGGAGCGTGGTCTTCCGTGTGCTTACGCATGGCCAGCTTGATATGGAGTGATTTGGCACGTGAAAATCCAGCATGTCTGCGTGTAATTTGAGGAAAGGGCCTTAGCGCGTAAGCGCGTCAGCACACGTACGCGAATTCATTGGCCCAAAGGCCAACAGCACGTATGCGCGTCTGTGACGTGCGTGCGCGGGCGTTTCCCTGTACTCGGGTGCATGTTACACGTCCAATGACTGCACGTCAGAGTGTCAGCGCGTGTAATTGGAGGATGGGGCCTTAGCGCGTACACGCGGAAGTGACGCTGGACGTGTGGGCTTGTTTAAAAGGTATGTGTAGAACGCCATTTCCTTGTACGTGCTTTTCGTGGAAAGCGAGTGGGTGAAATCTGTACTTCTTGTCGGTTCACACGCGATTTACTTCACGGCATTCCAAGTTCGTGCTCCCTGTTACCTCTGACAGCTTTTTCTCTTCTTGTCTTTTTCCTGGGCCTGTTTCCTCAAACAGCGTTCACTTTTCCTGTTGTCCTGTCTCCTCAGACAGCGTAGAATTCTTCTTTTGGTGGGGGTGTTGCCAATGCGAACACGTGCGTATTTTACACGCAATTTATCCTGGCAGAGGTCAGTCTAGGCTGCGTGTGACACGCATACGTTCATTTTTGTGTTTCTGGGTGCCACAGCGTTGTGCAGGTTCTTTTTCCACGCACGTGGTCTAGGAGGGGTTGCGTGCACATTATCTACCTTTTTCGGGGTGCCTGTGCTTTGCGTGACCCGTCATCTTCCCCCAGGGGTCACATACTGCCTTGCTAGAGTACTAGGGTACGAATTCCATCTAGTACCCTACCCCTTTGACCCCCAATTGCCCAGGACAATAGTTTACTGCAACTCCCATACGCACAACAACATCAGTGCCATGGTTGGGAGGTGAGCACGGTAAGGGTGGCAAAGGTGGGCGAGCCACAAAAGCTTCTGATTGAGTGCCAGGTGAGGGGGTGTGTGCCTGAGTGGTTTGGGTCACCCATGTGCTTCATTCAAAAAATTCTGCGCACCAGGATTTGGGTGTTGCAGCATCCCTTCTGGCAACAGTAGACATTCAGCCCAACCTCACGCCAGTTGCCCTTGAATTGTCATCTTGCCACAACATAGTTGCATGTTATTCTGTGTTCATTCAGGCTGATTGTCTGCATTCCACCACTTTCACTAGGCATTTCTCAGTCCTATTGTCACATGGTTAGGGTACATGCCATTCCATGGGCTTGCAAAGGGTGTGCCCAAGTGACATTGACGTACACTGTGACGTTGGACTCCCATTTGATGTGTGGGCAGTCTGTAGTCAATACTGTGTATACTTTCCTAGTGCATATTGTTGTTGTATTGTACACTGCATGGTGTATTGATATGTGCCTCTGCATCCATCTCATCCTCCTAATTTGCAGGTCCATTTCTCATGTCTTCACAAGGCGGTCTACTTTGGGACTGAAGTCCATGTTGTAAGCAGTGCACCTAACACTGTATACTTGGAAGTGTTCGAAGTGCTAGCATTATCAGGTAGTGAGGCTACCAATTTTTTAAGTCTGTACTGTCATGTTTATGGTAGGTTGGAGGTTGTGTAGGTGATTGGTATTCTTGTTAAGTATTTGGTAATGTGTGTTGTTGGTCCTGCATTACTGTGAGCATTTCATGTGTGGCCAGATTCCATTAGGGACAATGTAGTTGGTGACACTTGGGGCATGTTGTGGGGATTAATTTGTTTGCTCTCACATTGCATGACATGCCATGGTGTGTTGTGTGGCCATGCCTGGGCGGGGTTGGGTGACATGGCACTGTTCTCATGTTGTATTTTGCAAGTGGGTATTCATTTTTGCTGCATGGAAGTGTGTCTTTTGATGACAATGCATTGGTGGTGTTTGTGTAGGTAGGGATGCACACATTGTGACACTTCCAGATGAACAATCTCAGGCTGCTATGGTTCTGACAGTTGACTGTCCCTTTGTTCATCATAATTGTCAGATTGAGTCACCATTGATTGTCAGATGGTATGTGCCAGGGTTGTGTGCACTCCACAGGGGTGTGCTTTCTATGTGAAGTAATTAGCCACCAGCTGCGTACGGGCTGCCTCACCCCGTGCCCTTTCCCCTCCCATGCGAAGCGGGCGTGCATGTGGTTGGGGATGTGGGGGCACACCATGTCCACAGCCAGGCCCCGGCGTGTTGCAACATTATGCAGGACACATGCTGCCACTATGATCCTGCACACTACTGGGGGAGCATATAACAGCTGCCCGCCAGAACGGTCAAGGGAGCGAAAGCGTGACTTGAGCACTCCGAATGTGCGCTCCACTATGCCCCGTGTTGCAATATGGGCTGTGTTGTATCTTACCTCGGGAGGCGTGATGGGGTTCCGAATTGGCATCATCATGTGTGTGCTCAGAGGGTAGGCACTGTCCCCTGGGGAGGTGGTGATGGGGATCATTAGTGGGGTATTGGCATTACTATGTATCTGTCATGCATGCGTGTGCTGTGGCATTTCTACTCACCAAGCAGCCATGCATCGCCATGCCGCCCAGCTTCCATGTCCCGGTTTAGGGTTGACATCCTGTAAATGAAGCTGTCGTGGGTGGACCCTGGATAGTTGGCATATACTGAGGTGATGATTCCCTTGGCATCACCTACTACCTGGACGTTGATGGAATGCCAGTGCTTGCGGTTTCTATAGATGTGCTCAGATGCCCTGGGGGGACGTAGAGCCACATGGGTGCAATCAATGGCACCAAGCACTTTGGGGAATTGTGCCACACTGTAGAAATCCTGGCTGACAGCCTGCCTTTCTGCAGGTGTTCTGGGCAGGTATATGTGCCTGCGGACTGATGGGTGTGCAGTGATGATGGCCAACACCTGGTGTAGGCACCGTGACTGCGTGGCCTGTGACACCCCCCCCACTATGGCACTTGTCGGCTGAAATGATCATGTAGCCAAGAAGTGCAGTACATTGAAGACCTTCTCCAGGGGGCTGAGTGCTTGGGAGCACAGGGTGGGTGATGTGAGGTCATCCTCCCACTCATTGACTAGGTTGAGTATTATGTGTGGTGGAAACCTGTACCTCCCATACACCTGGTCATCTGGCATACCAAATAGGCTGGTTCTGGGTGTGAAGATTCTGGCCCTGACTGTCCTTCTCCTCCTACTGCGGTATCCCACGGCCACTGCTGCAAGGAACGCTATATTCATCCTTGTGTCTGAGCTTGTTTGTTGTTTGCGCACTCTTTTATGCTGCGCGGACGTGCACCTGCTTCATGCTGGCGTACGTGTTTCAGGATTGGTCCTTTTATTTTTTGGCGCGTTGTAGGTGAGCATGTAAATCTTCCTGCCCACCACAGGAATACACGTAACACGCTCTCCCAGGCCCAGTCGCAAGTAAATAATCCCGCCCACCCCTGGAATACACGTACCCCACTCTCACAGGCACAGTCGCGTGTGTAACTCACGCGCACACACCGAAATACACGTACCCTGCAAATTCGCGTGTGAAACTTCCCGCGCACCCCGAAATACACGTACCCTGCTGAAATCGCGTGTGGAACTTCCCGCGAACCCCTTAATACGCGTACTCTGCTGATATCGCGTGTCAGACTACACGCGCAACCCTGATATACACGTACACAGGCGATTCGCACTGCTGGGGGGTGGGGGGGTGGTAGGAAGGAGTGGTGGAGGTTGCCCCTGGATGCAGGGGGCTGGGGGTGCTAGGAGACATGAGTGTGGGGGCCTGGTGGAGGGTGCCCCACAGTGCTGGGGGGTGGGGGCGCAAGGAGACATGAGTTGGACATGAGTGGGGGCCTGGTGGAGGGTGTCCCTGGATGCAGGGGGGTGGGGGTGCAGGGAGACATGAGTGGGGGCCTGGTGGAGGGTGCCCCTGGATGCAGGGGGGTGGGGATGCTGGGAGTCATGAGTGGGGGCCTGGTGGAGGGTGCCCCACAGTGCTGGGGGGTGGGGGTGCTGGGAGACATGAGTGGGGGCCTGGTGGAGGGTGCCCCTGACTGGTGGGGGGTGGGGTGCTGGGAGACATGAGTGGGGGCTTGGTGGAGGGTGCCCCTGGATGCAGGGGGTTGGGGGTGCAGGGAGACATGAGTGGGGGCCTGGTGGAGGGTGCCCCTGGATGCAGGGGGGAAGGGGTGCTGGGAGACATGAGTGGGGGCCTGGTGGAGGGTGCCCCACAGTGCTGGGGGGTGGGGGTGCTGGGAGACATGAGTGGGGGCCTGGTGGAGGGTGCCCCTGACTGGTGGGGGGTGGGGGTGCTGGGAGACATGAGTGGGGGCCTGGTGGAGGGTGCCCCTGGATGCAGGGGGATGGGGGTGCAGGGAGACATGAGTGTGGGCCTGGTGGAGGGTGCCCCTGGATGCAGGGGGGTGGGGGTGCTGGGAGACATGAGTTTGGGTCCGGTGGAGGGTGCCCCACAGTGCTGGGGGGTGGGGGTGCAGGGAGACATGATTGGGGGCCTGGTGGAGGGTGCCCCTGACTGGTGGGGGGTGGAGGGGGCTGGGAGACATGAGTGGGGGCCTGGTGGAGGGTGCCCCTGGATGCAGGGGGGTGGGGGTGCTGGGGGTGCTGGGAGACATGAGTGGGGGCCTGGTGTAGGGTGCCCCTGGATGCTGGGGGGTGGGGGTGCAAGGAGACATAAGTTGGACATGAGTGGGGGCCTGGTGGAGGGTGCCCCTGACAGGTGGGGGGTGGGGGTGCAGGGAGACATGAGTGGGGGCCTGGTGGAGGGTGCCCCAGAGTGCTGGGGGGTGGGGGTGCAGGGGGACATGAGTGGGGGCCTGGTGGATGTTAGGCGGAAACCTGTGCAGTTCCCTCTGGGACCAATGCAAACGATTTAGGACTACAGGTGTTTGGCAGTAAACCCACTTGGTAGCAGTCTGTACCACACAGATTCACTTGGTAGCTGTGGCTGAGCAGTCAGACTTCCCTCAAGAAGAGTTAGGCAGTATGTGGAGTATACAAAATAGGGCAATCTACACAGTAGGACAAGCAAACACGGAACAAGGCTTCGGTGTAAAGATATAAAGGTATTTATTTATAACAACATATCTATGGAAAACACTCTGGCACTAATACAGCAAACAACTTCAATCACAATTACTATACGAAGAAACAATATCAATCCCCCTAACAATAGTTCGACAAGTATAGGTTCAACGGCATCACTTATTTGCAGACAGAGGTGTATGCTTTAACCTAGATGGCACTCTAGTATTCGTTAGGATGGGAGAGAAAAATAAGGCAGGTTATGAAGTCAACTCGGTACCAATACTTTACGGACAAATGAAAGGCAAGTAAGGCAGGGTCTACTGCAGATCACAAAGTTCAGAGGCCAGGCCCACTCGGAGAGAGGCAAGGTGATATGTCCCAAAAAGTGTCTCAGTGGAAATGCGCTTCAAGTCTTTATCACAAATTGTTATGGAAAGATTGGACCAGTTCAGAACAACAAGTTAAGAAAGCTTGAAGGCGACCCAATGGAAAGGCGAGGATTAAGACACCTCACTCTATCCGGCAGAAAGGGAAGCCAGGCGGACACGGTACCTTGTTTGTGGAGAGACAGCTCCGGCGGGGGCAGTTGTTTGTGGTGGTGGATGCTCGTCGGGTCTTTGCACGACGACGAGATGATCTCGTCGTCGAAGAAAAGTGAAGTCCGGTGCACCACCAGGGAAGAGATCAGCCGCGGAGTGCTCCGTCACAATTCACCACCTTTTGGTCGCGGTACAGGGGTAGTGGCTATCCGGTTGCCGAGGTTCTGGGGATGCTTGTGGTCTCGTGCAAAAGGGATGTGACCTAGCAGTTCGGGCTGGACTACCCCTTTGGGGGTGGGACCAAGCCTGATTTGCATATGGTTTTTCCCCTTTTGTAATGGCTTGGCAGGCGAAGAACGATGGTCTGGAGGGTTGCCCAGAGCAATGCCAGAGGTCAAGATTTATTCTAAACCTTCCAGCCATCAACTCTTTTGTTTTGCTATTGTCACCCCGAGTGGGAAGGGTATGCCCAGACGTGGGTCCCTTGTCTGCTGGGCCTAGAGACCCAAGCTACTCCTCACTGATGACGCCCAACAAGGCTGAAACATGTCTGGGGATGCTTGTGGTCTCGTGCAAAAGGGATGTGACCTAGCAGTTCGGGCTGGACTACCCCTTTGGGGGTGGGACCAAGCCTGATTTGCATATGGTTTTTCCCCTTTTGTAATGGCTTGGCAGGCGAAGAACGATGGTCTGGAGGGTTGCCCAGAGCAATGCCAGAGGTCAAGATTTATTCTAAACCTTCCAGCCATCAACTCTTTTGTTTTGCTATTGTCACCCCGAGTGGGAAGGGTATGCCCAGACGTGGGTCCCTTGTCTGCTGGGCCTAGAGACCCAAGCTACTCCTCACTGATGACACCCAACAAGGCTGAAACATGTCTGGGGATGCTTGTGGTCTCGTGCAAAAGGGATGTGACCTAGCAGTTCGGGCTGGACTACCCCTTTGGGGGTGGGACCAAGCCTGATTTGCATATGGTTTTTCCCCTTTTGTAATGGCTTGGCAGGCGAAGAACGATGGTCTGGAGGGTTGCCCAGAGCAATGCCAGAGGTCAAGATTTATTCTAAACCTTCCAGCCATCAACTCTTTTGTTTTGCTATTGTCACCCCGAGTGGGAAGGGTATGCCCAGACGTGGGTCCCTTGTCTGCTGGGCCTAGAGACCCAAGCTACTCCTCACTGATGACGCCCAACAAGGCTGAAACATGTCTGGGGATGCTTGTGGTCTCGTGCAAAAGGGATGTGACCTAGCAGTTCGGGCTGGACTACCCCTTTGGGGGTGGGACCAAGCCTGATTTGCATATGGTTTTTCCCCTTTTGTAATGGCTTGGCAGGCGAAGAACGATGGTCTGGAGGGTTGCCCAGAGCAATGCCAGAGGTCAAGATTTATTCTAAACCTTCCAGCCATCAACTCTTTTGTTTTGCTATTGTCACCCCGAGTGGGAAGGGTATGCCCAGACGTGGGTCCCTTGTCTGCTGGGCCTAGAGACCCAAGCTACTCCTCACTGATGACGCCCAACAAGGCTGAAACATGCCTGGGGATGCTTGTGGTCTCGTGCAAAAGGGATGTGACCTAGCAGTTCGGGCTGGACTACCCCTTTGGGGGTGGGACCAAGCCTGATTTGCATATGGTTTTTCCCCTTTTGTAATGGCTTGGCAGGCGAAGAACGATGGTCTGGAGGGTTGCCCAGAGCAATGCCAGAGGTCAAGATTTATTCTAAACCTTCCAGCCATCAACTCTTTTGTTTTGCTATTGTCACCCCGAGTGGGAAGGGTATGCCCAGACGTGGGTCCCTTGTCTGCTGGGCCTAGAGACCCAAGCTACTCCTCACTGATGACGCCCAACAAGGCTGAAACATGTCTGGGGATGCTTGTGGTCTCGTGCAAAAGGGATGTGACCTAGCAGTTCGGGCTGGACTACCCCTTTGGGGGTGGGACCAAGCCTGATTTGCATATGGTTTTTCCCCTTTTGTAATGGCTTGGCAGGCGAAGAACGATGGTCTGGAGGGTTGCCCAGAGCAATGCCAGAGGTCAAGATTTATTCTAAACCTTCCAGCCATCAACTCTTTTGTTTTGCTATTGTCACCCCGAGTGGGAAGGGTATGCCCAGACGTGGGTCCCTTGTCTGCTGGGCCTAGGGACCCAAGCTACTCCTCACTGATGACGCCCAACAAGGCTGAAACATGTCTGGGGATGCTTGTGGTCTCGTGCAAAAGGGATGTGACCTAGCAGTTCGGGCTGGACTACCCCTTTGGGGGTGGGACCAAGCCTGATTTGCATATGGTTTTTCCCCTTTTGTAATGGCTTGGCAGGCGAAGAACGATGGTCTGGAGGGTTGCCCAGAGCAATGCCAGAGGTCAAGATTTATTCTAAACCTTCCAGCCATCAACTCTTTTGTTTTGCTATTGTCACCCCGAGTGGGAAGGGTATGCCCAGACGTGGGTCCCTTGTCTGCTGGGCCTAGAGACCCAAGCTACTCCTCACTGATGACGCCCAACAAGGCTGAAACATGTCTGGGGATGCTTGTGGTCTCGTGCAAAAGGGATGTGACCTAGCAGTTCGGGCTGGACTACCCCTTTGGGGGTGGGACCAAGCCTGATTTGCATATGGTTTTTCCCCTTTTGTAATGGCTTGGCAGGCGAAGAACGATGGTCTGGAGGGTTGCCCAGAGCAATGCCAGAGGTCAAGATTTATTCTAAACCTTCCAGCCATCAACTCTTTTGTTTTGCTATTGTTACCCCGAGTGGGAAGGGTATGCCCAGACGTGGGTCCCTTGTCTGCTGGGCCTAGAGACCCAAGCTACTCCTCACTGATGACGCCCAACAAGGCTGAAACATGTCTGGGGATGCTTGTGGTCTCGTGCAAAAGGGATGTGACCTAGCAGTTCGGGCTGGACTACCCCTTTGGGGGTGGGACCAAGCCTGATTTGCATATGGTTTTTCCCCTTTTGTAATGGCTTGGCAGGCGAAGAACGATGGTCTGGAGGGTTGCCCAGAGCAATGCCAGAGGTCAAGATTTATTCTAAACCTTCCAGCCATCAACTCTTTTGTTTTGCTATTGTCACCCCGAGTGGGAAGGGTATGCCCAGACGTGGGTCCCTTGTCTGCTGGGCCTAGAGACCCAAGCTACTCCTCACTGATGACGCCCAACAAGGCTGAAACATGTCTGGGGATGCTTGTGGTCTCGTGCAAAAGGGATGTGACCTAGCAGTTCGGGCTGGACTACCCCTTTGGGGGTGGGACCAAGCCTGATTTGCATATGGTTTTTCCCCTTTTGTAATGGCTTGGCAGGCGAAGAACGATGGTCTGGAGGGTTGCCCAGAGCAATGCCAGAGGTCAAGATTTATTCTAAACCTTCCAGCCATCAACTCTTTTGTTTTGCTATTGTCACCCCGAGTGGGAAGGGTATGCCCAGACGTGGGTCCCTTGTCTGCTGGGCCTAGAGACCCAAGCTACTCCTCACTGATGACGCCCAACAAGGCTGAAACATGTCTGGGGATGCTTGTGGTCTCGTGCAAAAGGGATGTGACCTAGCAGTTCGGGCTGGACTACCCCTTTGGGGGTGGGACCAAGCCTGATTTGCATATGGTTTTTCCCCTTTTGTAATGGCTTGGCAGGCGAAGAACGATGGTCTGGAGGGTTGCCCAGAGCAATGCCAGAGGTCAAGATTTATTCTAAACCTTCCAGCCATCAACTCTTTTGTTTTGCTATTGTCACCCCGAGTGGGAAGGGTATGCCCAGACGTGGGTCCCTTGTCTGCTGGGCCTAGAGACCCAAGCTACTCCTCACTGATGACGCCCAACAAGGCTGAAACATGTCTGGGGATGCTTGTGGTCTCGTGCAAAAGGGATGTGACCTAGCAGTTCGGGCTGGACTACCCCTTTGGGGGTGGGACCAAGCCTGATTTGCATATGGTTTTTCCCCTTTTGTAATGGCTTGGCAGGCGAAGAACGATGGTCTGGAGGGTTGCCCAGAGCAATGCCAGAGGTCAAGATTTATTCTAAACCTTCCAGCCATCAACTCTTTTGTTTTGCTATTGTCACCCCGAGTGGGAAGGGTATGCCCAGACGTGGGTCCCTTGTCTGCTGGGCCTAGAGACCCAAGCTACTCCTCACTGATGACGCCCAACAAGGCTGAAACATGTCTGGGGATGCTTGTGGTCTCGTGCAAAAGGGATGTGACCTAGCAGTTCGGGCTGGACTACCCCTTTGGGGGTGGGACCAAGCCTGATTTGCATATGGTTTTTCCCCTTTTGTAATGGCTTGGCAGGCGAAGAACGATGGTCTGGAGGGTTGCCCAGAGCAATGCCAGAGGTCAAGATTTATTCTAAACCTTCCAGCCATCAACTCTTTTGTTTTGCTATTGTCACCCCGAGTGGGAAGGGTATGCCCAGACGTGGGTCCCTTGTCTGCTGGGCCTAGAGACCCAAGCTACTCCTCACTGATGACGCCCAACAAGGCTGAAACATGTCTGGGGATGCTTGTGGTCTCGTGCAAAAGGGATGTGACCTAGCAGTTCGGGCTGGACTACCCCTTTGGGGGTGGGACCAAGCCTGATTTGCATATGGTTTTTCCCCTTTTGTAATGGCTTGGCAGGCGAAGAACGATGGTCTGGAGGGTTGCCCAGAGCAATGCCAGAGGTCAAGATTTATTCTAAACCTTCCAGCCATCAACTCTTTTGTTTCGCGAGGTGCTCTTCACGGGCAATTCGACCACTGCGTCCTGGAGCGAAGAAAAAGCAAAGGGGACTGGTTGTTCCCACCAGTCAGGGGAAGAGACTCTCCGGCAGGGAGATCTCCTCTGTCGTCGGGAAGTGGTGAGTCGATTCCGCAAGGCTCCACCGGAGGTGTCATCATTGCAGGTCGGCCCAGCTTTATCCTTGTCCAATTCTTAGGTCCTGTGGCGACTTCTGAAGATCCAATCCCAAAAGCCCTGCTTTTATGCAAAAAAAACCCATTCATTCAGCCTAGCTGTTAATCAAAACACGCTAAGTGGTGAGCGGGGTGGCTCACCACTTGGGCCAATCACACCAGAGTGAGACCGGAGTTGGCAAGGCAACTCGGTCCAGGGTGCCTAAACTCCCTCCCACACCCCTGTGGTAACCCAGACAGAAGGGCACCACTTTGGAGGGTCTCTGTACAGAAGCCTGCTAAAAGTGGAACAAAGGGCTCAACCTTTGGTTTAGGAGTCACAGAGACGAACACAGACGCCATTTTAAAAACCGAGTTCTGGCAGAAAATACCATCCGATAGACCTATTTAAGATAAGTAAATCGGTGGTATGTTAGAGATTAATGAGAGAAAAAGTATTAATCTCCAACAATGGGAAGTATCCCATAGGGTTATATTCGGGGTCGAATATAACAAGTAGTTTCCACTGCCACCAGCCAAAACTCGATGAGGGGGACAGGACAGTGCCCCCTCAAATAACAGACCCAGGAGTAATCGAATTACCCCTATTAGTATGTCCACAATAGGGTGGTTTGTACTAGTTCTGTTAGTAAATTTAGGTCTAGTAAAGCCAATGGTGACTTTACATGCCCGGGGAGACAGTAGCCCATAGAACACATTGACATTCAAAGGAATTACACACATTCATGTCCAAGAGTGGGAGAAAACGAGCCTCACTCTTGGCAGGATGGAAAAAAACAAACTCCAGAAATCCAGCAAAGCTGCTGGGGGACTAACCGGGTTAGGAAATTCAGCCTAAACAGAGAATTCTCCCTAACACTGGAGGGTGCCCCTGGATGCAGGGGGGATGGGGGTGCTGGGAGACATGAGTGGGGGCCTGGTGGAGGGTGCCCCACAGTGCTGGGGGGTGGGGGTGCTGGGAGACATGAGTGGGGGCCTGGTGGAGGGTGCCCCTGGATGCAGGGGGGTGGGGTTGCAGGGAGACATGAGTGGGGGCCTGGTGGAGCGTGCCCCTGGATGCAGGGGGGTGGGGGTGCAGGGAGACATGAGTGGGGGCCTGGTGGAGGCTGCCCCTGGATGCAGGGGGGTGGGGGTGCTGGGAGACATGAGTGTGGGCCTGGTGGAGGGTGCCCCACAGTGCTGGGGGGTGGGGGTGCAGGGAGACATGATTGGGGGCCTGGTGGAGGGTGCCCCTGACTGGTGGGGGGTGGGGGGGCTTGTTCGACATGAGTCGGGGCCTGGTGGAGGGTGCCCCTGGATGCTGGGGGGTGGGGATGCAAGGAGACATGAGGTGGGCATGAGTGGGGGCCTGGTGGAGGGTGCCCCTGGATGCAGGGGGGTGGGGGTGCAGGGAGACATGAGTGGGGGCCTGGTGGAGGGTGCCCCTGGATGCAGGGGGGTGGGGGTGCTGGGAGACATGAGTGGGGGCCGGGTGGTGGGTGCCCCACAGTGCTGGGGGATGGGGGTGCTGGGAGACATGAGTGGGGGCCTGGTGGAGGGTGCCCCTGACTGGTGGCGGGTGGGGGTGCTCGGAGACATGAGTGGGGGCCTGGTGGAGGGTACCCCTGGATGCTGGGGGGTGGGGGTGCAAGGAGACATGAGTTAGACATGAGTGGGGGCCTGGTGGAGGGTGCCCCTGGATGCAGGGGGGTGGGGGTGCAGGGAGACATGAGTGGGGGCCTTTTGGAGGGTGCCCCTGGATGCAGGGGGGTGGGGGTGCTGGGAGACATGAGTCGGGGCCTGGTGGAGGGTGCCCCTGACTGGTGGGGGGTGGGGTTGCTGGGAGACATGAGTGGGGGCCTGGTGGAGGGTGCCCCACAGTGCTGGGGGGTGGGGGTGAAGGGAGACATGATTGGGGGCCTGGTGGAGGGTGCCCCTGACTGGTGGGGGGTGGGGGTGCTGGGAGACATGATTGGCGGCCTGGTGGAGGGTGCCCCACAGTGCTGGGGCGTGGGGGTGCTGGGAGACATGAGTGGGGGCCTGGTGGAGGGTGCCCCTGACAGGTGGGGGGTGGGGGTGCTGGGAGACATGAGTGGGGGCCTGGTGGAGGGTGCCCCTGGATGCAGGGGGGTGGGGGTGCAAGGAGACATGAGTTGGAAATGAGTGGGGGCCTGGTGCAGGGTGCTCCTGACTGGTGGGGGGTGGGGGTGCAGGGAGACGTGAGTGGGGGCCTGGTGGAGGGTGCCCCTGGATGCAGGGGTGTGGGGTGCTGGGAGACGTGAGTGGGGGCCTGGTGGAGGGTGCCCCACAGTGCTGGGGGGTGGGGGTGCTGGGAGACATGAGTGGGGGCCTGGTGGAGGGTGCCCCTGACAGGTGGGGGGTGGGGGTGCTGGAAGACATGAGTGGGGGCCTGGTGGAGGGTGCCCCTGGATGCAGGGGGGTGGGGGTGCAGGGAGACATGAGTGGGGGCCTGGTGGAGGGTGCCCCTGGATGCAGGGGGTGGGGGTGCAGGGAGACATGAGTGGGGGCCTGGTGGAGGGTGCCCCTGGATGCAGGGGGGTGGGGGTGCAGGGAGACATGAGTGGGGGCCTGGTGGAGGGTGCCCCTCGATGCAGGGGGGTGGGGGTGCTGGGAGACATGAGTGTGGGCCTGGTGGAGGGTGCCCCACAGTGCTGGGGGGTGAGGGTGCAGGGAGACATGATTGGGGGCCTGGTGGAGGGTGCCCCTGACTGGTGGGGGGTGGGGGTGCTGGGAGACATGAGTGGGGCCTGGGGGAGGGTGCCCCTGGATGCTGGGGGGTGGGGATGCAAGGAGACATGAGTTGGACATGAGTGGGGGCCTGGTGGAGGGTGCCCCTGGATGCAGGGGGTGGGGGTGCAGGGAGACATGAGTGGGGGCCTGGTGGAGGGTGCCCCTGGATGCAGGGGGGTGGGGGTGCTGGGAGACATGTGTGGGGGCCTGGTGGAGGGTGCCCCACAGTGCTGGGGGGTGGGGGTGCTGGGAGACATGAGTGGGGGCCTGGTGGAGGGTGCCCCTGACTGGTGGGGGGTGGGGGTGCTCGGAGACATGAGTGGGGGCCTGGTGGAGGGTGCCCCTGGATGCTGGGGGGTGGGGGTGCAAGGAGACATGACTTGGGCATGAGTGGGGGCCTGGTGGAGGGTGCCCCTGACTGGTGGGGGGTGGGGGTGTAGGGAGACATGAGTGGGGGCCTGGTGGAGGGTGCCCCTGGATGCAGGGGGTGGGGTGCTGGGAGAGATGAGTGGGGGCCTGGTGGAGGGTGCCCCACAGTGCTGGGGGTTGGGGGTGCTGGGAGACATGAGTGGGGGCCTGGTGGAGGGTGCCCCTGACAGGTGGGGGGTGGGGGTGCTGGGAGACATGAGTGGGGGCCTGGTGGAGGGTGCCCCTGGATGCAGGGGGGTGGGGGTGCTGGGAGACATGTGTGGGGGCCTGGTGGAGGGTGCCCCACAGTGCTGGGGGGGTGGGGGTGCAGGGAGACATTTTTGGGGGCCTGGAGGAGGGTGCCCCTGACTGGTGGGGGGTGGGGGTGCTGGGAGACATGAGTGGGGGCCTGGTGGAGGGTGCCCATGGATGCAGGGGGGTGGGGGTGCTGGGAGACATGAGTGGGGGCCTGGTGGAGGGTGCCCCTGGATGCAGGGGGGTGGGGACACAGGGAGATATGAGTGGGGGCCCCTGGTGGAGGGTACCCATGGATGCTGTGGGCTGGGGGTGCAAGGCAACATGAGTTGGACATGAGTGGGGGCCTGGTGGAGGGTGCCCCACAGTGCTGGGGGGTGGGGGTGCAGGGGGACATGAGTGGGGCGCCTGGTGGAGGGTGCCCCACAGTGCTGGGGGGTGGGGGTGCAGGGGGACATGAGTGGGGGCCTGGTGGAGGGTGCCCCTGGATGCAGGGGGGTGGGGTGCTGGGAGACATGAGTGGGGGCCTGGTGGAGGGTGCCCCTGGATGCAGGGGGTGGGGGTGCTGGGAGACATGTGTGGGGGCCTGGTGGAGGGTGCCCCACAGTGCTGGGGGGGGTGGGGGTGCAGGGAGACATGAGTGGGGCGCCTGGTGGAGGGTGCCCCACAGTGCTGGGGGGTGGGGGTGCAGGGGGACATGAGTGGGGGCCTGGTGGAGGGTGCCCCTGGATGCAGGGGGGTGGGGTGCTGGGAGACATGAGTGGGGGCCTGGTGGAGGGTGCCCCTGGATGCAGGGGGGTGGGGGTGCTGGGAGACATGAGTGGGGGCCTGGTGGAGGGTGGCCCTGGATGCAGGGGGGTGGGGGTGCAGGGAGACATGAGTGGGGGCCTGGTGGAGGGTGCCCCTGGATGCAGGGGGGTGAGGGTGCAGGGAGACATGAGTGGGGGCCTGGTGGAGGGTGCCCCTGGATGCAGGGGGGTGGGGGTGCTGGGAGACATGAGTGGGGGCCTGGTGGAGGGTGCCCCACAGTGCAGGGGGGTGGGGGTTCAGGGAGACATGAGTGGGGGCCTGGTGGAGGGTGCCCCTGGATGCAGGGGGGTAGGGGTGCTGGGAGACATGAGTGTGGGCCTGGTGGAGGGTGCCCCACAGTGCTGGGGGGTGGGGTTGCTGGGAGACATGAGTGGGGGCCTGGTGGAGGGTGCCCCTGACTGGTGGGGGGTGGGGGTGCTGGGAGACATGAGTGTGGGCCTGGTGGAGGGTGCCCCACAGTGCTGGGGGGTGGGGGTGCAGGGAGACATGATTGGTGGCCTGGTGGAGGGTGCCCCTGACTGGTGGGGGGTGGGGGTGCTGGGAGACATGATTGGCGGCCTGGTGGAGGTTGCCCCACAGTGCTGGGGGGTGGGGGTGCTGGGAGACATGAGTGGGGGCCTGGTGGAGGGTGCCCCTGACAGGTGGGGGGTGGGGGTGCTGGGAGACATGAGTGGGGGCCTGGTGGAGGGTGCCCCTGGATGCAGGGGGTGGGGGTCTGGGAGACATGAGTGTGGGCCTGGTGGAGGGTGCCCCTGACTGGTGGGGGGTGGGGGTGCTGGGAGACATGAGTGTGGGCCTGGTGGAGGGTGCCCCACAGTGCTGGGGGGTGGGGGTGCTGGGAGACATGAGTGGGGGCCTGGTGGAGGGTGCCCCTGACTGGTGGGGGGTGGGGGTGCTGGGAGACATGAGTGTGGGCCTGGTGGAGGGTGCTCCACAGTGCTGGGGGGTGGGGGTGCAGGGAGACATGATTGGTGGCCTGGTGGAGGGTACCCCTGACTGGTGGGGGGTGGGGGTCTGTGAGACATGATTGGGGGCCTGGTGGAGGGTGCCCCTGGATGCAGGGTGGTGGGGGTGCAGGGAGAAATGAGTGGGGGCCTGGTGGAGGGTGCCCCTGGATGCAGGGGGGTGGGGTGCTGGGAGACATGAGTGGGGGCCTGGTGGAGGGTGCCCCTGACTGGTGGGGGTGGGGGTGCTCAGAGACATGAGTGGGGGCCTGGTGGAGGATGCCCCTGGATGCTGGGGGGTGGGGTGCAAGGAGACATGAGTTGGACATGAGTGGGGCCTGGTGGAGGGTGCCCCTGGATGCAAGGGGGTGGGGCTGCAGGGAGACATGAGTGGGGGCCTGGCGGAGGGTGCCCCTGGATCCTGGGGGGTGGGGTGCAAGGAGACATGAGTTGGACATGAGTGGGGGCCTGGTGAAGGGTGCCCCTGGATGCAGGGGGTGGGGGTGCAGGGAGACATAAGTGGGGGCCTGGTGGAGGGTGCCCCTGGATGCAGGGGGCTGGGGTGCTGGGAGACATGAGTGAGGGCCTGGTGGAGGGTGCCCCACAGTGCTGGGGGGTGGGAGTGCTGGGAGACATGAGTGGGGCCTGGTGGAGGGTGCCCCTGGATGCAGGGGGGTGGGGGTGCAGGGAGACATGAGTGGGGGCCTGGTGGAGGGTGCACCTGGATGCAGGGGTGTGGGGGTCTGGGAGACATGAGTGTGGGCCTGGTGGAGGGTGCCCCACAGTGCTGGTGGGTGGGGGTGCAGGGAGACATGATTGGGGGCCTGGTGGAGGGTGCCCCTGACTGGTGGGGGGTGGGGGTGCTGGGAGACATGAGTGGGGGCCTGGTGGAGGGTGCCCCTGACTGGTGGGGGGTGGGGGTGCTCAGAGACATGAGTGGGGGCCTGGTGGAGCATGCCCCTGGATGCTGGGGGGTGGGGTGCAAGGAGACATGAGTTGGACATGAGTGGGGGCCTGGTGGAGGGTGCCCCTGGATGCAGGGGGTGGGGGTGCAGGGAGACATGAGTGGGGGCCTGGTGGAGGGTGCCCCTGGATGCAGGGGGGTGGGGGTGCTGGGAGACATGTGTGGGGGCCTGGTGGAGGGTGCCCCACAGTGCTGGGGGGTGGGGGTGCTGGGAGACATGAGTGGGGGCCTGGTGGAGGGTGCCCCTGACTGGTGGGGGGTGGGGGTGTAGGGAGACATGAGTGGGGGCCTGGTGGAGGGTGCCCCTGGATGCAGGGGGGTGGGGTGCTGGGAGAGATGAGTGGGGGCCTGGTGGAGGGTGCCCCACAGTGCTGGGGGTTGGGGGTGCTGGGAGACATGAGTGGGGGCCTGGTGGAGGGTGCCCCTGACAGGTGGGGGGTGGGGGTGCTGGGAGACATGAGTGGGGGCCTGGTGGAGGGTGCCCCTGGATGCAGGGGGTTGGGGGTGCTGGGAGACATGTGTGGGGGCCTGGTGGAGGGTGCCCCACCGTGCTGGGGGGTGGGGGTGCAGGGAGACATTTTTGGGGGCCTGGAGGAGGGTGCCCCTGACTGGTGGGGGGTGGGGGTGCTGGGAGACATGAGTGGGGGCCTGGTGGAGGGTGCCCATGGATGCAGGGGGTGGGGGTGCTGGGAGACATGAGTGGGGGCCTGGTGGAGGGTGCCCCTGGGATGCAGGGGGGTGGGGGCACAGGGAGATATGAGTGGGGGCCCCTGGTGGAGGGTGCCCATGGATGCTGTGGGCTGGGGGTGCAAGGCAACATGAGTTGAACATGAGTGGGGGCCTGGTGGAGGGTGTCACTGACTGGTGGGGGGTGGGGGTGCAGGGAGACATGAGTGGGGCGCCTGGTGGAGGGTGCCCCACAGTGCTGGGGGGTGGGGGTGCAGGGGGACATGAGTGGGGGCCTGGTGGAGGGTGCCCCTGGATGCAGGGGGGTGGGGTGCTGGGAGACATGAGTGGGGGCCTGGTGGAGGGTGCCCCTGGATGCAGGGGGGTGGGGGTGCTGGGAGACATGAGTGGGGGCCTGGTGGAGGGTGGCCCTGGATGCAGGGGGGTGGGGGTGCAGGGAGACATGAGTGGGGGCCTGGTGGAGGGTGCCCCTGGATGCAGGGGGGTGAGGGTGCAGGGAGACATGAGTGGGGGCCTGGTGGAGGGTGCCCCTGGATGCAGGGGGGTGGGGGTGCTGGGAGACATGAGTGGGGGCCTGGTGGAGGGTGCCCCACAGTGCAGGGGGGTGGGGGTTCAGGGAGACATGAGTGGGGGCCTGGTGGAGGGTGCCCCTGGATGCAGGGGGGTGGGGGTGCTGGGAGACATGAGTGTGGGCCTGGTGGAGGGTGCCCCACAGTGCTGGGGGGTGGGGTTGCTGGGAGACATGAGTGGGGGCCTGGTGGAGGGTGCCCCTGACTGGTGGGGGGTGGGGGTGCTGGGAGACATGAGTGTGGGCCTGGTGGAGGGTGCCCCACAGTGCTGGGGGGTGGGGGTGCAGGGAGACATGATTGGTGGCCTGGTGGAGGGTGCCCCTGACTGGTGGGGGGTGGGGGTGCTGGGAGACATGATTGGCGGCCTGGTGGAGGGTGCCCCACAGTGCTGGGGGGTGGGGGTGCTGGGAGACATGAGTGGGGGCCTGGTGGAGGGTGCCCCTGGATGCAGGGGGTGGGGGTCTGGGAGACATGAGTGTGGGCCTGGTGGAGGGTGCCCCTGACTGGTGGGGGGTGGGGGTGCTGGGAGACATGAGTGTGGGCCTGGTGGAGGGTGCCCCACAGTGCTGGGGGGTGGGGGTGCTGGGAGACATGAGTGGGGGCCTGGTGGAGGGTGCCCCTGACTGGTGGGGGGTGGGGGTGCTGGGAGACATGAGTGTGGGCCTGGTGGAGGGTGCCCCACAGTGCTGGGGGGTGGGGGTGCAGGGAGACATGATTGGTGGCCTGGTGGAGGGTGCCCCTGACTGGTGGGGGGTGGGGGTCTGGGAGACATGATTGGGGGCCTGGTGGAGGGTGCCCCTGGATGCAGGGTGGTGGGGGTGCAGGGAGAAATGAGTGGGGGCCTGGTGGAGGGTGCCCCTGGATGCAGGGGGGTGGGGTGCTGGGAGACATGAGTGGGGGCCTGGTGGAGGGTGCCCCTGACTGGTGGGGGTGGGGGTGCTCAGAGACATGAGTGGGGGCCTGGTGGAGGATGCCCCTGGATGCTGGGGGGTGGGGTGCAAGGAGACATGAGTTGGACATGAGTGGGGGCCTGGTGGAGGGTGCTCCTGGATGCAAGGGGGTGGGGCTGCAGGGAGACATGAGTGGGGGCCTGGCGGAGGGTGCCCCTGGATCCTGGGGGGTGGGGTGCAAGGAGACATGAGTTGGACATGAGTGGGGGCCTGGTGAAGGGTGCCCCTGGATGCAGGGGGTGGGGGTGCAGGGAGACATAAGTGGGGGCCTGGTGGAGGGTGCCCCTGGATGCAGGGGGCTGGGGTGCTGGGAGACATGAGTGAGGGCCTGGTGGAGGGTGCCCCACAGTGCTGGGGGGTGGGAGTGCTGGGAGACATGAGTGGGGGCCTGGTGGAGGGTGCCCCTGGATGCAGGGGGGTGGGGGTGCAGGGTAACATGAGTGGGGGCCTGGTGGAGGGTGCCCCTGGATGCAGGGGGGTGGGGGTCTGGGAGACATGAGTGTGGGCATAGTGGAGGGTGCCCCACAGTGCTGGTGGGTGGGGGTGCAGGGAGACATGATTGGGGGCCTGGTGGAGGGTGCCCCTGACTGGTGGGGGGTGGGGGTGCTGGGAGACATGAGTGGGGGCCTGGTGGAGGGTGCCCCTGACTGGTGGGGGGTGGGGGTGCTCAGAGACATGAGTGGGGGCCTGGTGGAGCATGCCCCTGGATGCTGGGGGGTGGGGTGCAAGGAGACATGAGTTGGACATGAGTGGGGGCCTGGTGGAGGGTGCCCCTGGATCCAGGGGGGTGGGGCTGCAGGGAGACATGAGTGGGGGCCTGGCGGAGGGTGCCCCTGGATCCTGGGGGGTGGGGTGCAAGGAGACATGAATTGGACATGAGTGGGGGCCTGGTGAAGGGTGCCCCTGGATGCAGGGGGTGGGGGTGCAGGGAGACATGAGTGGGGGCCTGGTGGAGGGTGCCCCTGGATGCAGGGGGCTGGGGGCGCTGGGAGACATGAGTGAGGGCCTGGTGGAGGGTGCCCCACAGTGCTGGGGGGTGGGAGTGCTGGGAGACATGAGTGGGGGCCTGGTGGAGGGTGCCCCTGGATGCAGGGGGGTGGGGGTGCAGGGAGACATGAGTGGGGGCCTGGTGGAGGGTGCCCCTGTATGCAGGGGGGTGGGGGTCTGGGAGACATGAGTGTGGGCCTGGTGGAGGGTGCCCCACAGTGCTGGTGGGTGGGGGCGCAGGGAGACATAATTGGGGGCCTGGTAGAGGGTGCCCCTGACTGGTGGGGGGTGGGGGTGCTGGGAGACATGAGTGGGGGCCTGGTGGAGGGTGCCCCACAGTGCTCGGGGGTGGGAGTGCTGTTAGACATTAGTGGGGGCCTGGTGGAGGGTGCCCCTGGATGCAGGGGGGTGGGGGTGCAGGGAGACATGAGTGGGGGCCTGGTGGAGGGTGCCCCTGGATGCAGGGGGTGGTGGTCTGGGAGACATGAGTGTGGGCCTGGTAGCCTGTGCCCCACAGTGCTGATGGGTGGGGGTGCAGGGAGACATGATTGGGGGCCTGGTGGAGGGTGCCCCTGACTGGTGGGGGGTGGGGGTGCTGGAAGACATGAGTGGGGGCTTGGTGGAGGGTGCCCCTGGATGCAGGGGGCTGGGGGTGCTGGGAGACATTAGTGGGGGCCTGGTGGAGGGGGCCCCTGGATGCTGGGGGTTGGGGGTGCAAGGAGACATGAGTTGGACATGAGTGGGGGCCTGGTGGAGGGTGCCCCTGACTGGTGGGGGTGGGGGTGCTGGGAGACATGAGTGTGGGCCTGGTGGAGGGTGCCCCACAATGCTGGGGGGTGGGGGTGCAGGGAGACATGATTGGTGGCCTGGTGGAGGGTGCCCCTGACTGGTGGGGGGTGGGGTGCTGGGAGACATGAGTGGGGGCCTGGTGGAGGGTGCCCCTGGATGCTGGGGGGTGGGGATGCAAGGAGACATGAGTTGGACATGATTGGGGGCCTGGTGGAGGGTGCCCCTGGATGCAGGGTGGTGGGGGTGCAGGGAGAAATGAGTGTGGGCCTGGTGGAGGGTGCCCCTGGATGCAGGGGGGTGGGGTGCTGGGAGACATGAGTGGGGGCCTGGTGGAGGGTGCCCCTGACTGGTGGGGGTGGGGGTGCTCAGAGACATGAGTGGGGGCCTGGTGGAGGATGCCCCTGGATGCTGGGGGGTGGGGTGCAAGGAGACATGAGTTGGACATGAGTGGGGGCCTGGTGGAGGGTGCCCCTGGATGCAGGGGGGTGGGGCTGCAGGGAGACATGAGTGGGGGCCTGGCGGAGGGTGCCCCTGGATCCTGGGGGGTGGGGTGCAAGGAGACATGAGTTGGACATGAGTGGGGGCCTGGTGAAGGGTGTCCCTGGATGCAGGGGGTGGGGGTGCAGGGAGACATGAGTGGGGCCCTGGTGGAGGGTGCCCCTGGATGCAGGGGGTGGGGGTCTGGGAAACATGAGTGTGGGCCTGGTGGAGGGTGCCCCACAGTGCTGGTGGGTGGGGGTGCAGGGAGACATGATTGGGGGCCTGGTGGAGGGTGCCCCTGACTGGTGGGGGGTGGGGGTGCTGGGAGACATGAGTGGGGGCCTGGTGGAGGGTGCCCCTGACTGGTGGGGGGTGGGGGTGCTCAGAGACATGAGTTGGGGCCTGGTGGAGGATGCCCCTGGATGCTGGGGGGTGGGGTGCAAGGCGACATGAGTTGGATATGAGTGGGGGCCTGGTGGAGGGTGCCCCTGGATGCAGGGGGGTGGGGCTGCAGGGAGACATGAGTGGGGGCCTGGCGGAGGGTGCCCCTGGATCCTGGGGGGTGGGGTGCAAGGAGACATGAGTTGGACATGAGTGGGGGCCTGGTGAAGGGTGCCCCTGGATGCAGGGGGTGGGGGTGCAGGGAGACATGAGTGGGGGCCTGGTGGAGTGTGCCCCTGGATGCAGGGGGCTGGGGGTGCTGGGAGACATGAGTGAGGGCCTGGTGGAGGGTGCCCCACAGTGCTGGGGGGTGGGAGTGCTGGGAGACATGAGTGGGTGCCTGGTGGAGGGTGCCCCTGGATGCAGGGGGGTGGGGGTGCAGGGAGACATGAGTGGGGGCCTGGTGGAGGGTGCCCCTGTATGCAGGGGGGTGGGGGTCTGGGAGACATGAGTGTGGGCCTGGTGGAGGGTGCCCCACAGTGCTGGTGGGTGGGGGTGCAGGGAGACATAATTGGGGGCCTGGTGGAGGGTGCCCCTGACTGGTGGGGGTGGGGGTGCTGGGAGACATGAGTGGGGGCCTGGTGGAGGGTGCCCCACAGTGCTGGGGGGTGGGAGTGCTGTTAGACATGAGTGGGGGCCTGGTGGAGGGTGCCCCTGGATGCAGGGGGGTGGGGGTGCAGGGAGACATGTGTGGGAGCCTGGTGGAGGGTGCCCCTGGATGCAGGGGGTGGGGGTCTGGGAGACATGAGTGTGGGCCTGGTGGAGGGTGCCCCACAGTGCTGATGGGTGGGGGTGCAGGGAGACATGATTGGGGGCCTGGTGGAGGGTGCCCCTGACTGGTGGGGGGTGGGGGTGCTGGAAGACATGAGTGGGGGCTTGGTGGAGGGTGCCCCTGGATGCAGGGGGGTGGGGGTGCTGGGAGACATTAGTGGGGGCCTGGTGGAGGGTGCCCCTGGATGCTGGGGGTTGGGGGTGCAAGGAGACATGAGTTGGACATGAGTGGGGGCCTGGTGGAGGGTGCCCCTGACTGGTGGGGGGTGGGGGTGCTGGGAGACATGAGTGTGGGCCTGGTGGAGGGAGCCCCACAGTGCTGGGGGGTGGGGGTGCAGGGAGACATGATTGGTGGCCTGGTGGAGGGTGCCCCTGACTGGTGGGGGGTGGGGTGCTGGGAGACATGAGTGGGGGCCTGGTGGAGGGTGCCCCTGGATGCTGGGGGGTGGGGATGCAAGGAGACATGAGATGGACATGATTGGGGGCCTGGTGGAGGGTGCCCCTGGATGCAGGGTGGTGGGGGTGCAGGGAGAAATGAGTGGGGGCCTGGTGGAGGGTGCCCCTGGATGCAGGGGGGTGGGGTGCTGGGAGACATGAGTGGGGGCCTGGTGGAGGGTGCCCCTGACTGGTGGGGGGTGGGGGTGCTCAGAGACATGAGTGGGGGCCTGGTGGAGGATGCCCCTGGATGCTGGGGGGTGGGGTGCAAGGAGACATGAGTTGGACATGAGTGGGGGCCTGGTGGAGGGTGCCCCTGGATGCAGGGGGGTGGGGCTGGAGGGAGACATGAGTGGGGGCCTGGCGGAGGGTGCTCCTGGATCCTGGGGGGTGGGGTGCAAGGAGACATGAGTTGGACATGAGTGGGGGCCTGGTGAAGGGTGCCCCTGGATGCAGGGGGTGGGGGTGCAGGGAGACATGAGTGGGGGCCTGGTGGAGGGTGCCCCTGGATGCAGGGGGCTGGGGGTGCTGGGAGACATGAGTGAGGGCCTGGTGGAGGGTGCCCCACAGTGCTGGGGGGTGGGAGTGCTGGGAGACATGAGTGGGGGCCTGGTGGAGTGTGCCCCTGGATGCAGGGGGGTGGGGGTGCAGGGAGACATGAGTGGGGGCCTAGTGGAGGGTGCCCCTGGATGCAGGGGGGTGGGGGTCTGGGAGACATGAGTGTGGGCCTGGTGGAGGGTGCCCCACAGTGCTGGTGGGTGGGGGTGCAGGGAGACATGATTGGGGGCCTGGTGGAGGGTGCCCCTGACTGGTGGGGGGTGGGGGTGCTGGGAGACATGAGTGGGGGCCTGGTGGAGGGTGCCCCTGACTGGTGGGGGGTGGGGGTGCTCAGAGACATGAGTGGGGGCCTGGTGGAGGATGCCCCTGGATGCTGGGGGGTGGGGTGCAAGGAGACATGAGTTGGACATGAGTGGGGGCCTGGTGGAGGGTGCCCCTGGATGCAGGGGGGTGGGGCTGCAGGGAGACATGAGTGGGGGCCTGTCGGAGGGTGCCCCTGGATCCTGGCGGGTGGGGTGCAAGGAGACATGAGTTGGACATGAGTGGGGGCCTGGTGAAGGGTGCCCCTGGATGCAGGGGGTGGGGGTGCAGGGAGACATGAGTGGGGGCCTGGTGGAGGGTGCCCCTGGATGCAGGGGGCTGGGGGTGCTGGGTGACATGAGTGAGGGCCTGGTGGAGGGTGCCCCACAGTGCTGGGGGGTGGGAGTGCTGGGAGACATGAGTGGGGGCCTGGTGGAGGGTGCCCCTGGATGCAGGGGGGTGGGGGTGCAGGGAGACATGAGTGGGGGCCTGGTGGAGGGTGCCCCTGTATGCAGGGGGTGGGGGTCTGGGAGACATGAGTGTGGGCCTGGTGGAGGGTGCCCCACAGTGCTGGTGGGTGGGGGTGCAGGGAGACATAATTGGGGGCCTGGTGGAGGGTGCCCCTGACTGGTGGGGGGTGGGGGTGCTGGGAGACATGAGTGGGGGCCTGGTGGAGGGTGCCCCACAGTGCTGGGGGGTGGGAGTGCTGTTAGACATGAATGGGGGCCTGGTGGAGGGTGCCCCTGGATGCAGGGGGGTGGGGGGGCAGGGAGACATGAGTGGGGGCCTGGTGGAGGGTGCCCCTGGATGCAGGGGGTGGGGGTCTGGGAGACATGAGTGTGGGCCTGGTGGAGGGTGCCCCACAGTGCTGATGGGTGGGGGTGCAGGGAGACATGATTGGGGGCCTGGTGGAGGGTGCCCCTGACTGGTGGGGGGTGGGGGTGCTGGAAGACATGAGTGGGGGCTTGGTGGAGGGTGCCCCTGGATGCAGGGGGTTGGGGGTGCAAGGAGACATGAGTTGGACATGAGTGGGGGCCTGGTGGAGGGTGCCCCTGACTGGTGGGGGGTGTGGGTGCAGGGAGACATGAGTGGGGGCCTGGTGGAGGGTGCCCCTGGATGCAGGGGGGTGGGGTGCTGGGAGACATGAGTGGGGGCCTGGTGGAGGGTGCCCCAAAGTGCTGGACATTGGGGGTGCTGGGAGACATGAGTTGGGGCCTGGTGGAGGGTGCCCCTGACAGGTGGGGTGTGGGGTTGCTGGGAGACATGAGTGGGGGCCTGGTGGAGGGTGCCCCTGGATGCAGGGGGGTGGGGGTGCTGGGAGACATGAGTGGGGGCCTGGTGGAGGGTGCCCCACAGTGCTGGGGGGTGGGGGTGCAGGGAGGCATTTTTGGGGGCCTGGTGGAGGGTGCCCCTGACTGGTGGGGGGTGGGGGTGCTGGGAGACATGAGTGGGGGCCTGGTGGAGGGTGCCCCTGGATGCAGGGGGTGGGGGTGCTGGGAGACATGAGTGTGGGCCTGGTGGAGGGTGCCCCACAGTGCTGGGGGGTGGGGGTGCAGGGAGACATTTTTGGGGGCCTGGTGGAGGGTGCCCCTGACTAGTGGGGGGTGGGGGTGCTGGGAGACATGAGTTGGGGCCTGGTGGAGGGTGCCCCTGGATGCAGGGGGGTGGGGGTGCTGGGAGACATGAGTGGGGGCCTGGTGGAGGGTGCCCCTGGATGCAGGGGGGTGGGGGTGCTGGGAGACATAAGTGGGGGCCTCGTGGAGGGTGCCCCTGGATGCAGGGGGTGGGGGTGCTGGGAGACATGAGTGTGGGCCTGGTGGAGGGTGCCCCACAGTGCTCGGGGGTGGGGGTGCAGGGAGACATTTTTGGGGGCCTGGTGGAGGGTGCCCCTGACTGGTGGGGGGTGTGGGTGCTGGGAGACATGAGTGGGGGCCTGGTGGAGGGTGCCCCTGGATGCAGGGGGGTGGGGGTGCTGGGAGACATGAGTGGGGGCCTGGTTGAGGGTGCCCCTTGATGCTGGGGGGTGGAGGTGCAAGGCGACATGAGTTGGACATGAGTGGGGGCTTGGTGGAGGGTGCCCCTGACTGGTGGGGGTGGGGGTGCAGGGAGACATGAATGGGGGCCTGGTGGAGGGTGCCCCACAGTGCTGGGGGGTGGGGGTGCAGGGGGACAGGAGTGGGGGCCTGGTGGAGGGTGCCCCTGGATGCAGGGGGGTGGGGGTGCTGGGAGACATGAGTGGGGGCCTGGAGGAGGGTGCCCCTGGATGCAGGGGGGTGGGGGTGCTGGGAGACCTGAGTGGGGGCCTGGTGGAGGGTGCCCCTGGATGCTGGGGGGTGGGGGTGCAAGGCGACATGTGTTGGACATGAGTGGGGGCCTGGTGGAGGGAGTCCCTGACTGGTGGGTGGTGGGGGTGCTGGGAGACATGAGTGTGGGCCTGGTGGAGGGTGCCCCACAGTGCTGGGGGGTGCAGGGGGACATGAGTGGGGGCCTGGTGGAGGGTGCCCCTGTATGCAGAGGGGTGGGGGTGCTGGGAGACATGAGTTGGGGCCTGGTGGAGGGTGCCCCTGGATGCAGGGGGGTGGAGGTGCTGGGAGACATGAGTGGGGGCCTGGTGGAGGGTGCCCCTGGTTGCGGGGGTGGGGGTGCAGGGAGACATGAGTTGGGGCCTGGTGGAGGGTGCCCCTGGATGCAGGGGAGTGGGGGTGCAGGGAGACATGAGTGGGGGCCTGGTGGAGGGTGCCCCTGGATGTAGGGGGGTGGGGGTGCTGGGAGACATGAGTGTGGGCCTGGTGGAGGGTGCCCCACAGTGCTGGGGGGTGGGGGTGCTGGGAGACATGAGTGGGGGCCTGGTGGAGGGTGCGCCTGACTGGTGGGGGGTTGGGGTCCTGGCAGACATGAGTGGGGGCCTGGTGGAGTGTGCCCCTGGATGCTGGGGGGTGGGGGTGCAAGGAGACATGAGTTGGACATGAGTGGGGCCTGGTGGAGGGTGCCCCTGACTGGTGGGGTGTGGGGTTGCAGGGAGACATGAGTGGGTGCCTGGTGGAGGGTGCCCCACAGTGCTGGGGGTGGGGGTGCAGGGGGACATGAGTGGGGGCCTGGTGGAGGGTGCCCCTGGATGCAGGGGGGTGGGGGTGCTGGGAGACATGAGTGGGGGCCTGGTGGAGGGTACCCCCGGATGCAGGGGGTGGGGGTGCTGGGAGACATGAGTGGGGGCCTGGTGGAGGGTGCCCCTGGATGCAGGGGGGTGGGGGTGCAGGGAGACATGAGTGGGGGCCTGGTGGAGGGTGCCCCTGACTGGTGGGGGGTGGGGGTGCTGGGAGACATGAGTGGGGGCCTGGTGGAGGGTGCCCCTGGATGCAGGGGGGTAAGGGTGCTGGGAGACATGAGTGGGGGCCTGTTGGAGGGTGACCCTGGATGCTGGGGGGTGGGGGTGCTGGGAGACATGCGTTGGATGTCAGTATTGCAAGGTGACATGTGGGTTGTCTGGGGGCATGGCCATGGTGGATGGGCTGCCTGCGGGACATGTGCAGGGGTGCAGGGTAGTCCCCTGTGGTGTGGGCCGCCTGCAGGGGCCGTGGAGGGTGTAGAGGGAACAGCTGGGAGGACTCACATGGCCAATTCACGTGTGGGACTCCCCGGCACCCCAGAAATACACATAGGCTGCTGGATTTGCGTGTGGAATTTGCTGCGCACCCGGAGTACAAGTACCCTGCTGAAATTGCGTCTGGAACTTCACGCCCATACCGAAATACACGTATCCTGCTAATTCGCTTGTGAAACTACCCCCGCACACCGAAATACACGTACCCTGCTAATTCGCGTGTGAAACTTCCCGCGCACCCCGAAATACACGAACCCAGGGCAATCGCGTGTGGAACTTCCTGCGAACCCCGTAATACACGTACCCTGCTAATTCGCGTGTTGAAACTTCCCGCGCACCCCGAAATACACGAACCCAGGGCAATCGCGTGTGGGACTTCCTGCGAACCCCGAAATACACGTACCCTGCAAATTTGCGTGTGAAACTTCCTGTGCAACCCGGAGTACACTTGCCCAGGCCAATCGCGTGTGGAACTTCCCGCGAACCCTGTAATACACGCACACGCTAATTTTCACACAGTGGGTGTCCGTGTTTGTCAGTACCCCTTTGCACCTCATTTGTCCTAGAGGGCCACTGTATGGACCATTCATCATGGCTGTATATGGGTGCTTTTTGTTAGCGCACTTTTTGGCGCACATTTATTTCAGGCGGAGGGACGCTACCGCCTGCTTTCTTGTGGCGTACTTGTTTGGCCCTGTGCGCGTCTTTCACCGTGCGCTGGTTTGCGCTATTCGATTCCATGAATACGGGTTGTAGGGGAGCGTGTGGGCGTTCCGCGCACTTACCTCCTGTACTTCCCCCGTGACGCCCATATTTTCACACGTTGTTCCCCATTCCGAGTGTTACGCCCCGTGTTCCGCCTACTTTTGTGATGTGCGCCGCGCTATGTGCGATTTCGCAGTGGCCGTGGCGCACGCCGTTGGATGACCTGTGCGCCAGCGTGCGCCGCGCACTTTTTCAGCGCACATCCAATGTTTTTCTCGCGCACAGTGTTAGGGAGAATTCTCTGTTTAGGCTGAATTTCCTAACCTAGTGAGTCCCCCAGCAGCTTTGCTGGATTTCTGGAGTTTGTTTTTTTCCATCCTGCCAAGAGTGGGACTCTTTCTCTTCCACTCTTGGACATGAATGTGTGTAATTCCTTTTAATGTCAATGTGTTCGATGGGCTATGGGGTCTTTTACTCCATAGGGTCTCATATGTATTTCTATGTGGGTTACACTGCACCCTCCGTGTCGTAACACTGGGGTGTCCTAGCGGACCTCCACCATAGACTCCATACCGGGGGACTGACTACTGTCTCCCCGGGCATGTAAAGTCACCATTGGCTTTACTAGACCTAAATTTACGAACAGAACCAGTACAAACCATCCTATTGTGGACGTACTAGTAGGGGTAATTCGATTACTCCTGGGTCTGTTATTCGAGGGGGCACTGTCCCGTCCCCCCTCGTCGAGTTTTGGCTAGTGGCAGTGGAAACTACTTGTTATATTCGACACTGAATATAACCCTATGGGAGTCTTCCCATTGTTGGAGATTAATACTTTTTCTCGTTAATCTCTGACATACCACCGGTTTACTTATCTTAAATAAGTCTATCGGGTGGTATTTTCTGCCAGAACTCGGTTTTTAAAATGGCGTCTGTGTTCGTCTCTGTGACTCCTAAACCAAAGGTTGAGCCCTTTGTTCCACTTTTGGCGGGCCTCTACACAGAGGCCCTCCAAAGTGGTGCCATTCTGTCTGGGAACCACATGGGGTGTGGGAGGGGGTTTAGGCACCCTGGACTGAGTTGCCTTGCCAACTCCAGTCGCACTCTGGTGTGATTGGCCCAAGTGGTGAGCCTCCCCGCTCACCACTTAGCGTGTTTTGATTGACAGCTAGGCTGAATGAATGGGGGTTTTCTGCATAAAAGCAGGGCTTTTGGGACTGGATCTTCAGAAGTCACCACAGGACCTAAGAATCCGACGAGGGTAAAGCTGAGCCAACCTGCAACAACGACACCTCCGGTGGAGCCCTGCTGAACCGACTCACCACTTCCCGACGACAGAGGAGATCTCCCGCCGGAGAATCTCTTCCCCTGACTGGTGGGAACAACCAGTCCCCTTTGCTTTTTCTTCGCTCCAGGACGCAGTGGTCGAATTGCCCGTGCAGAGCACCCCGGCAACCGGATAGCCACTACCCCTGTACCGCGACCAAAAGGTGGTGCATTGTAACGGAGCACTCCGCGGCTGGTCTCTTCCCTGGTGGTGCAACGATCTTCAACTTTCCTTCGACAACGAGATCATCTCTTCTCTTGGCAAAGACCCGACGTGCATCCACCACCAGGAACAACTGCCCCCGCCAGAGCTGTCTCTCCACAAACAAGGTACCGTGTCCGCCTGGCTTCCCTTTCTGCCGGATAGAGTGAGGTGTCTTAATCCTCGCCTCTCCATTGGGTCGCCTCCAAGCTTTCTTAAACTTTCTGTTCTGAACTGGTCCAATCTTTCCATAACAATTTGCGATAAAGACCCGAAGCGCATTTCCACTGAGACACTTTTTGGGACATATCGCCTTGCCTCTCTCCGAATGGGCCTGGCCTCTGAACTTTGTGATCTGCAGTAGACCCTGCCTTACTTACCTTGCATTTGTTCGTAAAAGTGTTGGTGCCGAGTGCTTTCATAACCTGCCTTTCTCTCTCCCGTCCTAACGAATACTAGAGTGCCATCTAGGTTAAAGCATTCACCTCTGTCTGCAAATAAGTGGTGCCGTTGAACCTAGACTTGTCGAACTATTGTTAGGGGGATTGATATTGTTTCTTCGTATAGTAATTGTGATTGAAGTTGTTTGCTGTATTAGTGCCAGATTGTTTTCCATAGATGTGTTGTTATAAATAAATACCTTTATATCTTTACACCGAAGCCTTGTTCCGTGTTTTCTTGTCCTACTGTGTAGATTGCCCTATTTTGTATACTCCACATACTGCCTTTCTCTTCTTGAGGGAAGTCTGACTGCTCAGCCACAGCTACCAAGTGAATCTGTGTGGTACAGACTGCTACCAAGTGGGTTTACTGCCAAACACCTGCAGTCCTAAATCTTTTGCAGTGGTCCCAGAGGGAACTGCACAGGTTTCCGCCTAACACACGGACTTCCATGAATCGATGTGCGCTGGTTTCCCTGCGATTTTCGCAGTTGCACTGCGATTTTCGCACTTTTACTGCGAATCGCACGTCTTGGCACCCCTGCGAGGGAATTTTCGGCGCACATTAATTCCATGAATCGACCAGTATGACACACGCACTCACACATACACACCATTCAAATACACACATGCATATATGCATAAATGCACACCTGACAAGCACCCACACATCATACACACAAACATACACACATTGCACACATTACCCACACAATAAAAACACTTTCTTACATGTTCCCTGCTTGGTTCTGCCGTGACGCTCAGTCTCGCCGTGGGTTGTAATATATATAATTTGAAAATAGTTACAAGTTTCTAAAAACAAATTACAATATATCATATTTGTACACAATATAATTGACCCTTTTTACATTGTATTGAGCTTATGTTTTAATAGTTTTACTTTTTTCATTATACCCTGTTCATACTGTCATTGTATTAAATAACTTAAATGTACGTAAAATTAAAAATATATATTTCAAACCATTTTTCATTTTTTCACATATAATGTGTTTGCAATTTTGTACTCATTGATCTTCATTTACCATGAACTTTAGCACCCCAAATTTCCTGAAATGTCACAAACCTGGAGAATTTCATGGCGAATTAACAGGATTTCAGAGCATTTTGAATGTTCGAACATTCAGAGTCTCGCAGGATACTTTTTGAGAAGTTTGCTCAACTTTAGTTGTCTTGTCGATTAGTGACACCGCCCACCCCCCAAAAACACTTTGCATCAATCTGTTTTGGTGTTTTTTTTATATTAGAGCTGGAAGATTGTCCGACAAGTTATAGAGCTTTGAGGACGTCTCTGTAATTTCTGGAGTAAAACTTGGCACGTTGTTACTTTAGTCAAATGTACTCTGGGCTGGACAAATGGACTTTGTACACTGCATTATAAAATGTTCTCTCAAAATATGTACATATATAAAATAAGATCGTAATAACACTCATAAATAACAAATAATGATGCTACTAACTAGACATATTGGGCCTCATTATAAGTTTTGAAATATTTCTGATGGAAATACTGCTAAACCTACGAGTTGTAGTGATGCAGTGTTAGCCCCCATTCATGCAGTCCATAATAGTACATTTTGGTTTTGGAGCATTTACTGTGATCTTTAATTTCACCTGTGGTAAATTGCCAATTGTTAGGCTGTAATGTGGAGGAAAAACCTCCAGCCAAAAGTTAAGTATTTTTTTCTCTTACATTACCCCCAAACTCAGAATCTGGCTGTGTGGTAAAAATGTCAATCTTTCTACTGCTTTTTTCCTGCATCATAAAATTCTGAATGTGGCCCATTATTCCAATACCAGGCAAATGATGCAAGCCACTGGACTATATTATACATGGCAAATGGTGACATTACCTACCCTGTCTCGGGAGGATAGCTCAGCGGCAACGCACTCGCCTTGGAAGGAAGACGACACAGGTTCGATCATCGGGTCCACGCTTAGAAGCCCCTGGGTATTAAGCACATTATAAATAACCTATCATATCAATATACTGCTAATGCCTAGTTCTATGATGGTAACTCTTTATAACACTAGAAATACTTTGTTTATGAAACAAATACCTGGGCAGACATGGTTCTGCCTGGCAATCAATGGCAAAACCTGGACATATGATGGCCACGCATGTTATAAGATTGCAACATCTGTCAAATTGTGCAACTACCTTGGAATTTAATGTATCTGGTGAATGGGGGAAGTACCCAAACAACATTGACTACAAAACAAGCCATAGCAGAGTGGGGTGGGTGGGTAGGGAGGGGTACCAGGGCTGCTTCTGTGCGTATATTTGCACTGCTTGGAACATGAGGTGAGTACATGAATATATTTTGGCAGTACACGTACCTGGCAAAGATTCTAGAAACTGGGTACTATCTGTTATATGCTAACAATACTTGCCACGTGTTGAATCAGAGTAAATAAGTGCGCGTATTATTAGTATTTGGGCATATAATGGTAAAACCTAGTATATGATAGTGATCTCTGCAATATGATTTGAGTAACAGAACACATAATGGCAACGCCTGGTAAACGATCAGAGCATCTAGCAGTTGCGGCAAGACATGTCGACACATAAAAAGCTATTGTTTCTGTCATCGTATTTATTTATCCAAGCGCTCTATATAGTATGATCCTGAATGCCTTCCAGTTTTCTTTCTCCGGAGGTGGGGGTCGCCATGTTTATGTTTACTGTTGTGCCCGAGCTATTACCAGTGTGTATGCGACTGAAGAGCCCATTGATGTGCAACTCAGGTACACAGTGAAAGGAAGGATCACGCAGAAAGGATTTCGGTTTGATTTCATTTGGTTGAAATGAGCTGCCGCGCGTTTCAGGAGTGAGTCTGGGTTCAGAGCCACCTGCAGTATCTGTTTCGAAGCTAAGCTGCTTTCAAAGAAAAGAAAATACGTTATCTGAGGCTTAGAGCGTGTGGATTACCCATGCTGAGAACTTGTGAGAGCGGTGTATCTCTGAGGGGTCAGATGGGCTACCAGCGGAGGCAGATATTCCTCCTTCAATATGAGGCAGAGGATACGGGTTGTTTTCATGATTAAAATCAGTAAGAACAGTGTGAGCATTTCCCCAAGTGACAATAGGTTGCTAAAAACAGCAGTTAGCCATCATTGTGAACTGCTATGTGCATAATTATTCAAACTCTAATCATCTATCGTGTGGCTGTGAACGGACAACCGAGGCTAAGGGTTATGAAATGGGTCAGAGCCAGCAGGCAGCGTTGTGAACAGCATCACAGCTGTATATGGCTATTGTGTTTCTGCTGATTTCTGATTGTTAATTGGAGAGCGGTTCTCTCCTCCCAATCCCAATAGCATTGTTTTATCATCTTAACAGCTGCTCCTTCCTTAGGTGTATTTGGTAGAGCACAGACGTTGACCCAGGCACAGACAGAGTACTGTACAGGTTAGATTTAACAATAAACAGACAAAAGACACATCATCAAACAATATCAACATAGTCTCGGTAAAACTATAAAAAGTGAATTAAACAAAAGGGAATGACAGAGGGTAACGGACAGAAAGACATATTGCTGGACAAATTATTTTGGCAATATACACGGTTTAATACCATCTTGAAGGGACAAAAGCAAAGGAGCCAATATCAAAGTTGTAAGAAGTATGATCCAAAACGAGAGAGATCCTGCAGCTTTTCTTGTTTTGTTTGCAGCTAATAAGATCAACTGAATAAAACTATGAAAAGTTCAAGATCCACTGAGCAATTTTAAGTCGTACATAGGTACCTAGCTGGTGAAGAAGCAATGATTTATAAATTAGAAATTGTTCTTTGAAAAGAATCCCAGAGAAAAGTGGCAGCCCCTAGAGAGCAGTCAGAACAGGAAAGATGGAATCTCAACAGCAACCGGGATAGGGTCTGAGTGGCCAAAAGGCCTCTTCGGAAATGCCTTCCAGCTACACTTTAAGTGCCGTGGCACTTAACATGTCTTCGCATCATGTATATCACTTTGTTCATGAACCCTCCATCACCCCTTGTCAGCTCTGGGCTCTGTCTTCTCTTCTAGATGACCCCTTGTTTTGAACATTGCACGCTCTTTTCCTTGTAGAGCGACATCCATAGGCCCAGATGAAGGCAGCCTCCACTATCAGCTGTAAGCGGATTCAATTCAACACTACAGCTAAGTCAATGCCTACTCTGGGATGCTGAGGGAAACCCTTATTGATATATTTTTATGTCCAGTTCGTTTACTCTGGATGACAACCCTTATATAACACCCCTCTCTTAGAATCCCCCTGACCCCACTGAGCCAAGAAGTAGGTTTGTTTTGCAAATTAAAAGGTTAATTTGAAAATTAAACAATATATATCTATTACACTTTTATAGTAAATTAATATTTGATAGCACACTTGTGAAGATGGCAGTGATCAACTATGGATAATGTTACAGTGGTACACTCTTTTGATGGCTTAGAAGTGATATAGAGAGGATAAAGTAGCTGAGAATGCTTTTATGGCTTCAAGGACAATGCAATGATGAATGAAAACGCAGTACAGAAAATAAACTTGATATGACTTCAACAAAAGACAATGTAATCACTTTTCTTTGACAATTCACCCCCCCCCTATGCAAGGTAAAGAGATGGGAGGTAAGCACACAGTTCTCAGGAATGCAATCAAAAATAACTCAGTTCCCCCCAAGCAAACTTAGAGGAAAACAGGTAGGAGTTTTAAACACAGGCAATATACTTTGATGTGGTATGCAAAGAAGTGAAAAATGCTTTTAATTCGCTATAGGAGGTTCAGGGTAGGTGATAGATACTTTGAATCAGTTCAGGCCAGCCCTATTAATGATTCAGGGATGGTTATTAGGTTGAAAATAGATTTCAGGGATGGAAGCAAAGACAAATATTTTTAAACGTGGCCGAAATTAAGCAAAATGTCAAATCGCGGGAAAATTTAGTCCCGTGCGTCGAGCACAATTACGGAGGCACTATAAGGAGTAGGAAGTCGGATCTAGGTTCGTCGGAAAGCCTAGACTCTTAGCATTAAGATGAAAGTTAAATCTTGTTCCTAGCACAAACGGTTCCGGAGATACGGCCGACTTAGTAAAGGTAGTTTTTTGGATTTTAAATTTTAAAGCTCAGAATGACAGATGACAGTTTTTAGTTTTAAAGATGACAGAATGACACGATTTTAGGAGGAAGTTCTAATAGGCTAAAATAGTTTAGATTAGATTATTTTAAACTAAGAGATTGGTTTTGGCACAGTGCTAGCTGGGTACTCACACTAGATTTTGGACAGGAATGCGACTTCGTCACCGATCGGGTCAGGATTGGCTGGACTTCTGCTAGCGGTTCTTCACAGCAATCAGGGCTCTGGGTCTCTGGTTCTGTTATCGGTTCTGCTAGCGGTTCCGGATACAGCACTGCTTTCTGGATACTGCTACAGGTTCTTGCAAAAGTTCTTGGCAAAGAATTCAAACAGCTCGCCCGGCTGTTGAATACTTTGGTTGGTTTTGAGGCCTGCTGAAGAGGATTCAGCTTGTGGATTCAGGCCTCCCTGCTACAAATTCTGGAGTTAATTTCTGGTCTCTGGAGATTGATGGATTTGAAGTCTGGATCTCTGGATGTGAAGTCTGAAGTCTCCCGGCAAAGCGTCTTGCAAGAAAGTGGAAAGTGAATCTCACTACCTGGGTTACAATGTTCCTTTTATGTGTTTTGAAAATGGGTGTGCGCCTGGGCCTAGCTAAGCCTGCCCCTCTCATTTATCATTGGCCAAGCTTTCCTCTCTCCCTTGATTGGGGGAAAGAAATGGAGTGTCAGAGTGATGCTGTAGGTTTATGGTCAGAGGATCTTCCCCTTGTCAAATTGCACACAAATCTATTTCTGACCCAAATACATATTCATCTATGTACCATTTTTCTAATATTACAGGTCCAGTTAACATATTTTCTGTAGCACCAAACCATCCGATCCCTGTCTTTGTACGATGTCCTGTCCACTTATGACAGAATTCTCCCCTTTTCATCCAGATAACGACCCCTAAATCTTTCCAGATTTTACACAAATGTGCACCAGGGATATGGGTTTCAGATGATAAAGTGTCAGAGTTTTAACATGCATACATTTGGAGTAACAACCTTTTTTCCACTACTATCCCCAAGAACATACCACAGGGTCCTAACACCTCTTAAAATGTGGACAGAAAAATCACAAGAATGATGATGTTATTTATATAATTTTGACAAGTCTGCACTGTGAGTTATCCATCTTTTTAAAATCATGCTCTGGCCCCAAAGGGGTGTGGTTTTCCAAAGCACATGGTGGAATTTCTGGTTTATCCACTTCCCCCATGCTCAGCTTGCTCTCACAGGCACTGCCCCTCCCAGTTTCTCCCAAGAGGAAGCCATTTTATGACCCCCCTAATATAACATTTGCCTGAGCCAGGGACAGTGCTTTGTTTAGTTTCCTGTAGTCCCCAGGTGCCACTCCCCTAATTCAATCAGAGAGGTGTCATCTCCTTTTGGCAGGGGCAGCAGGATGCAGCCAGGCCTGGGAACAGTTGTTGAGCCAGTTCAACTCCTGTCGGGGGTAGTTGTCAGGCAGAATTCAGCTAAATGTCACTTTAGTTCCCAGTTTTCTACATTCAAATCCAAAGCTAGAATGCTGATTCTAAGTTCAAAACTATGACATTTAAACAATTGCAACCTATGTGACACTCAAAAGTAGGTCACTCATTTATTCTAAACATTTCGATTTTAGTGGCTTTAAACCCAAATTCACTTAAGCTGCTGACATCCCCAGCTATTCTTTATATATACATTAAATAATTAGTTCCTTCAAGTCATTTCAGAATATAGTTTTACATTGTATCCACCTCTTAGCAAGTCTTTCCTTGGCCTGGTTTGGGTTAATTTGTTCAGTTTTACACAAAAGTCTGGTGGTTTTAAAACGCCGGCTTTCTGATAGTGGTGAGCACCAGTATTGCATCCATTTTTGACATTAAAAAAATGAATTCCCCACAGTTCTGGGTTGCTTTTGGCAATCAGCATTGCCATTCCCAATGGTTTCAGGCTACTGTGTGTGTAGCCCAATGGTGGTTTTAGGCAGTGCCCTCCTGTGCTCACAACATAGGCAAAAATGGGTGGCAGCCTATTCTTCATGTTTTCCCTGTGCACTCTCTAGGGAGTTCTGGCCATCATGATGTTTTTAATGCCAGTAATGCACAGTTTTATGGTAGGGTTTGGATGCATGGGTAACAACATCCCACAAGCCCCCCCTCTTGCGATGGCCATTCTGATCTTTCACTGATGCAACTCGCAAGATCTGGGATGTTCGCCTCATCTTCTTCCAATTCCGTAGATGGCACAGTTCAGCATCTTTTTTCCCTCCAGGCGGATCGATCGGTTCTCCTCGCCTGTCCTGATGGGAATATTGGGCGGTACCCCGGGCCCCTCAGATCTTTGCTCCCGGTCTCCAGGTCGTTCTCCTTGGTCAGTCTCTGTGATTTCATCTCTCCTAGGATGATAAAGCAAAAGCGGCAATACCTATTCGTAGACATTTCTCCACCACTATTAATGGTGTGGCGAACACATACATTTTATACATCCGGTTACATTTTTCAGTCATATTTTTTAAAAAGCAAGATATAACAGGAAGCATTTTTACAAGAATCATAATACTTTAGAGACTATATACATGGGATAATTTAGGTTGGAACTAGATTAATCTGGAGCGGCCCCCTCTGGGATTCCAGAGGATTCCTCCAGTTGTTGCAGAGTGTGCCTGGGATGGCAACACTTTAGCTGAATAATATGGACCCACTTGTCTTCCCCTTCCACCAGACTACCTTTGGGGATGTGGATCTTATATGCTACAGGGGAGATTTTGTCTATAATTTCAAACGGTCACTTCCACATAGGCAAACATTTTCGCTGTTTGGCCTGGTTTCTTTGGAAATTGTATCGATAGACCCGCTCTCCCACAGTATATTCCTTCCTGGTGGTCTTCAGGTCGTAGTGGGTTTTCCTGCTGTCAGCTGATCTTTCTAGATTCCGCTGAGCATAGGCGAAAGCATGCTGAAGGTGTTTCCTTAAATTCTCCACATACTCATGAGTTGTGGAGGCATTTATCAATGTCTGCTCTTGGGTCCTGTAGAGCAAATGCTGGGGAAGCACCATCTTGCGTCCGGTCCTCAACTCAAATGGTGACATTTTAGTTGGAGATAAAGCGGTAGATCTGATGGCCATTAGGACCAGAGATATTCGGATATCTCAACTTGGCCCAGAATCTGCCACAAACCTTTTTAATATGCTCACAATGGTTCGGTTGTATCTCTCGACTGCTCCAGAAGAAGCTGGCCTGTAAGCAATGTGTAGCTTCCTTTTAACCCCCAGTATCTCCCACATCTGTCATCACCTCGCTGGTGAAATGGCTACCTCTGTCTGACTCAATCCTTTGAGGTAGACCAAAACGGGAAAAGATGTGGTTAATCATCAGGGCAGCTGCTGTTTCTGCCTTGCAATTTGGGGCCGGGAGACATTCCACCCACTTGGTAAACAAGCATGTGACCGTCAACATGTACTTGTTTCCTCTTGACGAGCGAATCACAGGGCCTACAAAGTCGATTTGCAAATCTGATCATTTCAGTGTCATCCCCTTCTTTTGGAGAGGCGCCTGGTGTGTGAGGGATGTTGGCTGAAATTGTGCACACACCAGACACCCCTTCAAGTATTGGTCAAGGTCCTGCCTCATGTGTGGCCAGTATGCAACCTCTCTTAAGATTTCAAGTGTTGTATGATACCCCCTATGACCGGTGGTGGCCGCATCATGGGCGTGACTTAACATCCGGCTTCGGAATAAGGTAGGAACAACCCACTGATCATGGCAAGCTTGGGATTTCCTTACCAAAAAACCGTCTTGGATTCGGAACCTTTTTGGACCTTTCATCAACACTCTTAATTACTCTTTCCCAATATAATCGGTATCCATCAGGGGAAAGTTCTCAGGGTCCTCAATGTGTTGGTAAAACTTACCAATTATTGGATACCCTTTCTAAGGTGTAATCAAATCAGCATCAGGGGTCTCCTTACTCCATTGTGCAGTTGAAAGATCATTGTGAGCATTTGTCTAGGACCTAGTGATAGCAGTGACCTGGATTTCCCCCAACAGGGACTCAATCTCTATTAGATCCCCTTGGATGGCCCCGGTTTTGGCCAGCTGATCAGCTAAGTCTTTTCCAGTTTTGTCTCGTCCCTCTACTTTGGAATGACCCTTGATCTTTTTCCAGTACATGGTCATCCCATTCGATGTGACCAGATCATCAATGTTTTGGATTAACTTCCCATGTTTCAAGGGTTTGTTATTAGCACATAACATGCCTCTGGTTTTCCAATTAACCAGGTGCTCCACGAACCTGTTCCGTACATAATCCGAATCTGTGATTATGACCAGTTCATGGAGTTGATGTTGGACAGCAGTGAGGATGGCCTGATGCACAGCCATCAACTCTGCCACCTGACTACTTCGGGGACCAATTTTGTATCCAGCGGAGGGTTCTGGGGACTCATTCACCCATGCGTTCCCTACGTCGGTCACGAGTTATTTTTCCCCGTTGTTGTCAACATGGTAAGAGCATCCATCACATAGACAGTGGGCATTCCCTCACACTTGTCTTCTTCAAAGACTTTGTGGGGGGAATTAAGGTATGCCTCCATGTTGTCCTTGATTTTTAGACTTTTGTCCTCGAGACAGTTTTCTCTGGCACAATCATGCAAGTCAGCCAGACCTTGCGCGAGGGGACTCTTTTTGTTTTGGCCATACCTGACCTCCACAGGAAAGCCTTGCATTGACAGAATCCAGGAAGTAATTCAGGAATTACTCACATTTCCGTTCTGGATTCTGTCACTTTGGAGATATTGCAGAGGCTGGTGTGGAGTCTCCACTATGATATGTTCCCCCTGGATGAACGGGCGGTAATTCTTCAATGCCCACACCGTTGCCAGGAGTGCCTTCTCACAATCGTTGAATTTTTCCTCCACAGAGGATAAAGTTTTGCTTGCATAGGAGATTGCTTTATTGACCTTGTCATGCTTTTAGTATAATACTGCCGTCAAGCACGTATTAGAGAACCCTGTCTCCAGGACAAACTCCTTGTTTCTGACAGGGTAAGCTAGGCAAGGCGCTTGTGAGAGGCTTCTCTTGAGTTGTTTTACTGCCTCGGATTGTTCTGGACCCCATTCCCACTTGACCCCCCCTTCAAGAGATGAATCAGGGGTCTGGTGATCTCTGCATAGCCCTCAATGAACTTTCTGCCGTAATTAGTCAGTCCAAGGAGACTCCTTAGTTCCAGCAGAGTTGTGGGATCCTTCAGTTTCCGAAGTGCTTCCACTTTCTTTTCCTGGGGACAGAGACCCTGAGGAGTAATCTCATGCCCCAAGAAATTAACATGGGTTCTACACCACTGTGCTTTCTGAAAGGAAAGTTTTGCTCCGGCGGCCCTCAACTGCGTCAGAACATAACGGATCTCCGCTATGTGTTCTTCCACAGATGAACTTTTGATGAGGACATCATCTACATAAGCCAGGTTACCTCTCGCACCCAGGTCGGGCATGGCCTTATGTAGGAAAATGTTGAATTCATTGCTGGAGCTGAGGTATCCGAAGGGAGTCCGGGTCCATGTGTACTGCTGGCCCCCAAAGGTAAAAGCCAGTTTGCATTGGTCCTCCCTACTGACAGGCACGGTCCAGTATCCATTGGTCAGGTCTATTGCTGTGAATACCTGTGACCCCTGGATCTGGGCCAGCCCTTAGTCAATGTAGGGCAGAGGCCATCGGGAAGTATGGACCTGTTTGTGGAGCTCCCGAAGGTCGGCACAGAGACTCTCCACTGGACGTTTTGCTTCAATATTCCCAGCACCGGATTATTGAAGGTGCTGTGTACTGGACGGATTATTCCCCGGGACTCAAGGTTCTTAATTATTTCAGTAAGGGACTCCATGGATGCGAGAGGCAAGCGATATTGCTTCACAAACACTGGAGTCATTCCAGGGTCCGTGGGAATTGTTGTTGTGTGGATGTCGGTGCAACCATAGTCATATGAGTCTACCGCAAAGAGATCTTGGAAATCCAAGAAAACTTGTTTCAACTTTTGCTTCTGTTCCAGAGTCACGCAGGCATCAGCCAGGTTGACTCTCTCTTCCACCATCTGCCTGAAGCCTGGAAAGACTTCTGGTTTTGCTATCTCAGTGGCCTCCTCCAGCTGGGTGGAGAAGTCCCTGGTCAGAGTGCTGATTTAGACTGGAGGTTTCAGGTGGGAAAGGCAGCCCTCATGGACCTGGAAAATCACCTCATCCCTCATGAAGTCACAAGTCACATCTTCCTTACCATAAGGGCAAGAAGTGTACACCAGGAAGTTCCCCCCATGCCGGGTGAAAATCCTGTCTGGTGTTGTATTGTCCTCACTGTCACTGTCAAAACAGTCCTTGGGGATTAGTCCTAACAGTTCATTTCCTAAATCAATGGAGAAATGTCGGTCATCAACCGCCATTCCAATAATGGTGCCTGTGGCTAGAGTAATACTCTTTAAGTCGCTGTTATCCACCTCTATTGGAATGGTGTCATGTTCTATGTTGACTAAAGGTGTTGGGTTTACCCCTAACCCTTGCTGTTGGAGAGAAGCATTTAGATGAATATAAGCATCAGGGTTTTTCAATGTTTGTCCTCTTTTAACTTTCACTTCCAGGGAGAATTGTCAGGTCCTTTCTGGGATGGTGACTTCCTCTTTAAACTGAATTTCAACTGCCTAAGGTAGCAATTGAGCTGACCTAAATGCTTTTTCTTGATCATCAAAGCCCATGGGATCATCCGCTAATCGGGACCAAGCTTTGAAGTTTATTAGGTCCAAACTAATGGCGAAGCGATTGAGAATATCACTGACTAAGTAAAAGGCGGCAGTGACGTCTCGCACGACCCAACAATTATGGACTATGCTCTTGTTGCCAATAGAGATTTTGAGCATACACCTGCTTGGCAGGAGATGTTTGGAATTGGGTGCTTCCAGGTCCATTTCCCATTTGTCTATCAGTTTGAATGTGGGAATGGCTGGATCTTTTGGGAGTTGGCGGAACGTGGCTTCGCTGATGAAGCTCTTACCGTTGTCCTTCCCATCATTTAACTGAACAGGGATGAACAATTGCTCTCCAATTTGCTGAATATCAGCCAGGCTCTGAGCTGATTTCACATATTTCTGGACTATAGGAGTGGTAGTGTCTGATTGTGGATTGGTAAAGAATTTCAGAATGTTTCCTTCCAGTGTGGAATACCACCTTAAACTGGAAGGAAGGTTGATTTTCAGAAATAGAGAGGACCCCCCCACCACCAATCTGTTGTCCTACTGCTATTACTGTCACGTCTGGAATTTGGTTGTTCTGGAAGTGAAATTCTACTTGGTCAGATTTTTGTTCAACCACGTGGCAGGTGCCCTTTAAACTAACATGGTTGACACTCTGTTTTAATTGTATTGGTCGGCTAGTCTGGGTCCAGAGGACCTTGTTTACACAATCTATTAGGGGTGACAACCTTCTCAGGAGGTCATTCACTAGTAAACAAGGGGTGCCCTCTGGAGTTTCTACTATGACCGGGTGTTTCATCTTGTGTCGCCCAATTTTAATGTCCAAGTCTGCAGTCCCCTCGACGGGAATTTCCTTCCCGTCAAAGTTCTGCAGTTGTCCAGGAAGAGAGGTGAGAGGAATTCGGTAATTCTCCCCCCTTCCTGCATTTAGTTCATCAAAGGCCCTTTTGGACAGAAGGGTAGCTTGGGATCCAGTGTCCACCAGTGCCCAAATTGTACCCTGCCCCTGTACTTGTACCAGGGCATAGTATCTTCCCTCCTTCTCCTGAAGGGGGCACAGATAATGCACATTTTTGAATAACTGGTGGGCTAATTTTCTGGTTTTGGACATGGCGAGAGAAGAGATTTGGGCAGAATTCTTTGGAGAGCCTGGGGAATCTGAAAGAAAAAGTTGGCAACTGGAAATGGTTTTGAGTTCTGGGCTGCCCCCCCTTTTTGGAGCCAGTCATCAGGATAGGTTTGACCCATGGGATTTTGGTATTGTTGGTTCTGGGATAGAATGATGGGCGGCGACAGCTCAACCCAGTCTGTTGATTCGGTTTTAGGTTCCCCTGGTTCTGGTTCTGGGCCGCCCCTTCCTTTTGGGAGGCCGTCACCAGGATGGGTTTGAACCAGGGTTTTTTGGTTTTGTTGGTTCTGGGATAGGATGATGGGCGGCGACAGCTCAATCCCCATATCTACCCAGTCTGGGTTGAAATCCCTTGGGACCCATGTTTCCTTGGGAGGAGTTCCCCCATCTCTGAAGGAGAAGATCCTTTCCCCAGGATCCTCTTAGGATCCCTCTCCCTCAAATTGGAAGACCTGTAACTCCTCCACAAAATGGGTCTGTTTGGGTCCTTCGTTTCTTCTACCTCCCCTCTGCTCCTTGGGAGACAGGATTTCAGGGGTAGGAGATTTTGTTTCCGGTTCCTGGTTTTCCAGGTGCTGTTTACAAGTTGGGAAGGAAGCTTCTTCTAAGGCTTGACACCCCCTTCCCCTTGTGCCTCCTCCCTGGGAACCAGTGGGTTATCGGGGTGCTGCCCCCGTCATTGTTCTGGAGCACCAGGTCCACAGTTTGGGGCATTCTGTGCCGGCATGCCCATCTGAGGGTTCTGTTGGGCCCTCAGCATGCGGCCCAAATCCTGTACCATGTTCTGAACCTGGCGCTCTAACTGGGAAACCCACTCAGGCTGATACGGGGTCCGGTTTTCTCCCCTGGGCGGGTAGCTATCCCTTCTCTGGTAATACCCTGGGTTGGGAATATTTGGGTACCCCTCGACCCTTGGCCTCCCCTCTCCTGGATTAGGTTGTCTGGGCTCAGGGAATTGGGGAAAGAAGGATGGATGGTTTTGGGGTTGGAAATTGGGTGGATGCCTGGGAAAAAAGTTCTGCCCAGGATTTGGTGAATTTCTGCCCTCCTGGGGGAAGTTTGGAGTTAACTTCTCTGGGTTAGGTGCTTGACTGGATCCCCCCCCTTGGGCTGGAGGAGTCCACACATAACCCAGGATGGGTCGGTTTCCCTTGTAGCTGGGACTTACATAATCAGGGGAGCGAGGGACCCCATTTGTGGGACTACCTCCTGTCTGTGACTGGCCCGAGGGCCTTCTGGGCTGTGAATTATTTGGTGCAGGCAGGTTTTTAAACCCCCCCATCTCCAAATCTAAAACGGGGGCAACCTTTACCTCTGCCACCTTGGCAGCAGCAGGGGTGCTGTTGGTTTTGGGGTTTTTCTGCGCATTACTTTTATTTTCTATGGGCTTCTGCACTTCATAGATCCAGGTGGCTTGTTCAATGACCCAGTCTAAAGATCTTTTCTCGTGAAAATCTCTCACGAGCTGGGTCATTATGTACTTGGGAAGAGCATGGAAAAATGTGTTGATGAATTCTCTGCTGTCCGTACGCACCCTTCTGGTGGCCTGCGCAAAGGCACGCTTCAATTCTTGCACGGATTCTTGTCGGGCCTGATCCTCCCCACATTGCAAATTGTAGGCTGCCTTGCGAGCCTCTTGGGGATTCCAGTGAACAGAAAAATGTTTCAAGATGGCCGCCCTATATGTGGACCATCTTGAATGGTTTTGGTCCTCCAGCCCCGCAAAGAAACTGGAGTATTCAGGGGAGAATGTCCATTTGCCGTACTGGATGCAGCTACTGCTGTCCTTCAAATGGAAAGTCTCCATCATTTGCTCATAGAGCTCCAAGTGTTCCCAAACAGAATACTTGACGTTCTTATGATAAGGCGTGATGACACTCCTGATTGCCTTAATCTTTTTTAAGGGATCCTTAAGCAAGGCCCTTTTCACCTTATTGGCCTTTTTGGTTCGGGTAACCCTGGTCCATTCATCCTCTGATTCAGAAGCACTGCTCCCAGAGGTGCCCGTCTGATCTTCCAGGTTTTCCCGGATTCTGCGAGCCTGGGAATAGCTGGCAGAATGTGGGGACCTGGTCTCCTGTGTCCTGTGATGCTCAGAGGAGTCTTCAGATCCCTCCTTGCTACCAGGATTTGATGGGTACCCCCCACTGACCTAACTGGGCAGAGGTTTTCAGGATGCCCTTAGTGGGCCTACTATACTCAGGTTCCCCGCTAAATTGCACTGTACTTAGGTGCCCATACCCGGATGCCCGCCCATCCATTCCTGGGTGGTATTGACCTATGAGCCCCATCCTTTTGGCTGGATAGTAACCTGCCATCCCTGTGGCCCTGTGCTCATGTGCGTCATGTGCGTCAGGGGACATGGGGGTGGGGAGAGATGAGGGCCTCTGGTACTAGGGCTTCTGAGGTTATGCTCAGGTGTTTCCCTTTCCCAGCGAACTTCATCTCTGTCAGCCCCTGCTCCCTGTTGCAATGCAAGAGCCTGCGCTTTCAGTTCCTCAGGTAAGGCATTACTAGACTATATCAAGCTCTCCTGCATGGCTACCTGTTGATGGAGCCTATCATTGTGCTGACAGAGAGCCTCATTTTCTCTCTGTGCCTCCTGATTGGTCCTGGAGTACTGGGCCAGTCTCTGCTGCAGGAGGGTTACCTCCTGAGTCCCATCCTTACGGGCCTGCTCCTTTCTTGCCAGAGCATCTTCCACCCTCCTGGTGTGCTCTAGCAAGTCGTGATGCTCTTTTTGGAGGTCACCCAGCCCCTGGAGGACCAGGTGATTTTCTTCAATTTTTTCTTTTAATTGGCAGACTTCCTGGCCTAAGGTGTCCCTTTCCTGACTTAGAGCCTGCATCTGTGCCGCCAGGTCGTCCCTCTGTCTTTGAAAGGCACCAGCTTTCTGGCGCTCTTCCTGAAATTCTGTCTGGGTGTCCAGATCATTCAAAATCAATTTATTACTCTCCTCTTTTTCTCTACCCAATTGGCTTTGCAGGGTGGCTACCTGCTTTGTGCATGCCCTGTTGAAATCTATCTGTTGCTCCAGCTTTTTCTGGCTCTGCAGTAAGGAGTCCAAACTGTCTTGGTGCTCCTTCTGCAAAGCCAGAATTCTGGTATCCTGGTCAGCCTTTTCTTGTTGCAGGATATCCATATCCTCCTTCATTTTAATGATGTATTGTCTACTCTCATTTTCTGACTACTGGCTTCTGTGCAGCCTCTGCTCAGAAGAGACCAGGTCAGATTGGGCCTTTTATAACACCATCTGTTGCCTATTTTCCAGATCTTGGCCTTCAGCACATTTGTCCTGCATGGCTCCCATATATAGATACAAGTATGCCGCTAACCTGGCAATCTTATTGTGTTCATTTTTGGCCTTAGGAGCCATATATAGTTCACTCAAGGCCACATGTAAAGGACCCTGATCTCTCCACATATCTGACCCAGTTGTAGTGACCTGTTGTGTGATCGCCGCCACCCATACATTTTGGTCCTGTTCAGACCATTCACCTCTCACAAACAGGTTATGTAAGAGGTTCTCCCTAGCTTTCTTCATATCTACCAAGGTCATCATTCTGGAGATTGATTTCCTTCCTGACTTATAGAAGTTTGTATTTTATTTTGCAAAACAGACCATTTCCTTAGAAGCGTTCCTTTGAGGAGTGCTTTACAGCGTAACACAGCGTGGTGATCTAACCGGATATGTGTATCCGGTCAGTTGGCACACTGTATTAAGCTGCACAAGTGGTAAATCTAATCCAGAATCTCCGGCTACGAGCCCCCACTTTGTAAGCGGATTCAATTCAACACTACAGCTAAGTCAATGCCTAGTCTGGGATGCTGAGGGAAACCCTTATTGATATATTTTTATGTCCAGTTTGTTTACTCTGGATGACAACCCTTATATAACACCCCTCTCTTAGAATCCCCCTGACCCCACTGAGCCAAGAAGTAGGTTTGTTTTGCAAATTAAAAGGCTTATTTGAAAATTAAACAATATATATCTATCACACTTTTATAGTAAATTAATATTTGATAGCACACTTGTGAAGATGACAGTGATCAACTATGGATAATGTTACAGTGGTACACTCTTTTGATGGCTTAGAAGTGATATAGAGAGGATAAAGTAGCTGAGAATGCTTTTATGGCTTCAACGACAATGCAATGATGAATGAAAACACAGTACAGAAAATAAACTTGATATGACTTCAACAATAGACAATGTAATCACTTTTCTTTGACAATTCACCCCCCCCCCTCTATGCAAGGTAAAGAGATGGGAGGTAAGCACACAGTTCTCAGGAATGCAATAAAATATAATTCAGTTCCCCCGTAGCAAGCTTAGAGGAAAACAGGTAGGAGTTTTAAACACAGGCAATATACTTTGATGTGGTATGCAAAGAAGTGAAAAATGCTTTTAATTCCCTATAGGAGGTTCAGGGTAGGTGATAGATACTTTGAATCAGTTCAAGCCAGCCCTATCAATGATTCAGGGATGGTTATTAGGTTGAAAACAGATTTCAGGGATGGAAGCAAAGACAAATATTTTTACACATGGCTGAAATTAAGCAAAATGTCACATCGTGGCAAATTTAGTCATGTGCATCAAGTGCAATTACGGATGCACTATAAGGGGTAGGAAGTCGGTAGGTTTGTTGGAAAGCCTATAATCTTAGCTTTAAGATGTAAGTTAAATCTCGTTCCTAGCATAAACGATTCCAGAGATACGGCTGATTTAGTAAAGGTAGTTTTTCGGATTTGAAATTTTAAAGCTCAGAATGACAGATGATAGTTTTCAGTTTTAAAGATGACAGAATGACACAATTTTAGGAGGCATTTCTAATAGGCTAAAATAGTTTGGATTAGATTATTTTAAACTAAGAGATTGCTTTTGCACAGTGCTAGCTGGATACTCACACTAGATTTTGGACAGGAATGCGACTTTGTCACCGTTTGAGTCAGGATTGGCTGGTCTTCTGCTAGCGGTTCTTCACAGCAATCTGGTCTCTGGGTCTTTGGTTCTGTTATCGGTTCTGCTAGCGGTTCCGGATACAGCACTGCTTTCTGGATACTGCTACAGGTTCTTGCAAAAGTTCTTGGCAAAGAATTCAAACAGCTCGCCCGGCTGTTGAATAGTTTGGTTGGTTTTGAGGCCTGTTGAAGAGGATTCAGCTTGTGGATTCAGGCCTCTCTGCTACAAATTCTCAAGTTAATTTCTGGTCTCTGGAGATTGATGGATTTGAAGTCTGGATCTCTGGATGTGAAGTCTGAAGTCTCCCGGCAAAGCGTCCCGCAAGAAAGTGGAAAGTGAATCTCTCTACCTGGGTTTCAATGTTCCTTTTATGTGTTTTGAAAATGGGTGTGTGCCTGGCCTAGCTAAGCCTGCCCCTCTCACTTATCATTGGCCAAGCTTTCCTCTCTCCCTTGATTGGGGGAAAGGAATGGAGTGTCAGAGTGATGCTGTAGGTGTATGGTCAGAGGATCTTCCCCTTGTCAAATTGCACACAAATCTATTTCTGACCCAAATACATATTTATCTATGTACCATGTTTCTAATATTATCGGTCCAGTTAACATATTTTCTGTAGCACCAAACCATATGATCCCTGTTTTTATACGATGTTGTGTCCACTTATGACAGAATTCTCCCCTTTTCATCCGGATAACAACCTCTAAATCTTTCCAGATTTTACACAAATGTGCACCAGGGATATGGGTTTCAGATGATAAAGTGTCAGATTTTTAACATGCATACATTTGGAGTAACAACCTTTTTTTCCGCTACTATCCCCAAGGACATACCACAGAGTCCTAACACCTCTTAAAATGTGCACAGAAAAATCACAAGAATGATGATGTTATTTATATAATTTTGACAAGTCCCCACTGTGAGTTATCCATCTTTTTAAAATCATGATCTAGCCCCAAAGGGGTGTGGTTTTCCAAAGCACATGGTGGAATTTCTGGTTTATCCACTTCCCCAAGCTCAGCTTGCTCTCACAGGCACTGCCCCTCCCAGTTTCTCCCAAGAGGAAGCCATTTTATGACCCCCCTAATATAACATTTGCCTGAGTCAGGGACAGTGCTTTGTTTAGTTTCCTGTAGTCCCCAGGTGCCACTCCCCTAATTCAATCAGAGAGGTGTCATCTCCTTTTGGCAGGGGCAGCAGGATGCAGCCAGGCCTGGGAACTGTTGTTGAGCCAGTTCAACTCCTGTCGGGGGTAGTTGTCAGGCAGAATTCAGCTAAATGTCACTTTAGTTCCCAGTTTTCTACATTCAAATCCAACTTACAATTTTTGCACATGCAGCTAGAATGCTGATTCTAAGTTCAAAACTATGACATTTAAACAATTGCAACCTATGTGACACTCACAAGTAGGTCACTCATTTATTCTAAACATTTCGATTTTAGTGGCTTTAAACCCAAATTCACTTAAGCTGCTGACATCCCCAGCTTTTTTTATATATATACATTAAATAATTACTTCCTTCAAGTCATTTCAGAATATAGTTTTACATTGTATCCACCTCTTAGCAAGTCTTTCCTTGGCCTGGTTTGGGTTCATTTGTTCAGTTTTACACAAAAGTCTGGTGGTTTTAAAACGCCGGCTTTCTGATAGTGGTGAGCACCAGTATTGCATCCATTTTTGACATTAAGAAAATGAATTCCCCACAGTTCTGGGTTGCTTTTGGCAATCAGCATTGCCATTCCCAATGGTTTCAGGCTACTGTGTGTGTAGCCCAATGGTGGTTTTAGGCAGTGCCGTCATGTGCTCACAACATAGGCAAAAATGGGTGGCAGCCTATTCTTCATGTTTTCCCTGTGCACTCTCTAGGGAGTTCTGGCCATCATGATGTTTTCAATGCCAGTAATGCACAGTTTTATGGTAGGGCTTGGATGCATGGGTAAAAACATCCCACACAGCCGAAACGTCTTTGGACCAGCATCAATCTTGCAGTCCACTATACACCACCAGGAAATTATATTTTCCAACTTTGACCTTGGATTGGTCTCTGCAACCACAGCAACCACATATTGGCAACCTACACAGCCAGGATACAACCTCTTTTGAACTGGCCCAGAGCCTAAGAATGCAATGGATAGGCGTTAGGATTGCAGGCCCTCCTCACCCGATTACATTACGCTCTAATTTAGTGGGTTGTTGATTTACCTACACTATGAACTCTGCATGATAATGGTTTCAAAGAATTTGCTTTTGATGATTATGTTTTTGGAAAACACTTGTCACTTTATTTTTGTATATGTGCTTTTGAGTTCATTTCTGTTCGTGAGTGTACTTTACATTTTGATTTGTGCATTTACTTTGTTGTATTGCTTCATTTATGATTGCATGAACTTTGTTTAGAAATAGCTTACAAACAGTCAGTAAATAATGGCTACTAAGTCAACGGTTTTTTTGTTCCTACATGGGCCTTTCTCTTGTGCTTGCTACTCAACATGGCCCACTTATGTCAATTGATTTGAACACCCAGGGCCGTTACAGGGTTCCACACTCTCTTTCCTTTGAGACCAATTTGACTAACATCCCCCCGCCCCATTTTGATGAATTCACACTAGAACCGGTAGTGTGCCTTGTTTTAAAATTTGTATTGGAAGGCCAGACCCCACTTGTGTACTAGTTCCAGCTACACATGGCACCATAAAGGTGAGACAACATGAGAGACTGTACCACCAAACCAAATAGTTAACTGGGATTGCGACATATGAACGTTCTTGTACAAGTGCTATCTCAAGGACGATTGAGAGTCCAACAAGAAACCAAGTGATTGTGCAGAGCACCAGAGAGTTGGATATGACCTGCTGGATAGCTCCGATGGTTCAATGATTTGGAGGATATCGCCCCTACCTGGAGAGTAGTGGTCTCTGGCTTGTGACCCGAGTGGAAGCCAGATTGATAGGATTTAAGGGGGCCCTTTATTTCATTTTTTTGTTTATTACTCGTTCTAACTTGCAATGCGCAAATCTTTTGCCATAACATAAATCATCTTTAAAATATTGTAAATTACAATATTCAATCATACAAATTTAAAATACATGAAAATCATACAAACATACAATCAAAAGTATCAAAACCATCTTCCTCTGATCATATTCTTTCTAAAAGTGTCTAAAATGTGAGTCATCTTTAGAAAATTAATTTTCTACAAAAATCTAAACACATCTACAGTTAAAGGTGGCCTCTCACCACTTCTCAAGATTGCCCACCATTCTTCTTGTGACAGGGCTTGAAACTGCTCTATGAACTTATCTGAGTAGAGTCCTATTAATTCGGCCACACCTACATATCTAAGAAAAAAATGTTTCAATGTCTCACATTCTGTCTGATCGTGACAAAATCTACAGATGCATTCATCATGACTCAGCTCAGATCTGCTTCCTAACACTTCCCGAGTTCAGCAGTATTGTCACCCGTGGAGAATACAGACGCAAGTGTTAGGGTAGCAGCAGATTAGTGCTGATATATATGGACTACATCTTCATATGAATACTTGTGCTTCAGTTTCTTATATATCTAATGTTTAGAGGACTAGCATGGTGAAAATGTCATATCTGAATTAGGTTTTCTCCATTTGATAGGTGTTAGTGGGTACGCCTATTGCATGACTCCTACACCGCAGCTGAGTCCAGGTCTAACATTATAAGTGGGCAAAGCGCAATTCTTAGACCCTTCACTCACAATCTTAACTAGTGTCTTTTCATTTAGGGTCAATCATCTCTGTGACTGAGGCTCACAATAAATTATAACATGGCCAATTACCTTATGAATCGTGAAGAGGATAGGGCAGCCCTTTGTGCCCCAAGAGGGAGCACTGACAATGCATTTAGGTACACCCCTGGTATATCTGAATCATTGAGACAAAAATGTGTCAGACTAGAGAGGCTCTCACGCAAAGAGATTGATAAGTATTGGGAGATAGCATCACTCACCAACTATTTAGAGAATTCAAAAATTCCAAGAGGTTTGAAAATACTCATATTCCCTAATTTTGAAAATGAAGAGGACAAAGATCTTGCTGATCAATGGGATGCTAATTTACATCAAAGCTCCAAAACTGTGTTAGAACTCAGGATCTCCCATGCTAAAAGGGAACACACCAGTGTGACAGAACAGATAGATGGATTAAACGAAGACATTTCTAAAATGACGAACCCAGAGGCAACCAAGAAGAAGAATTTTGAGAAAATTTATGAAATCTTGAGTGAGTATCAAGATGAGATAAAGTCAAAAAAATGTTGATTTTGTTTTAGGGATGATAAAGATTACCGTCTGGATAGGGTGTATACGTTCCAGATTAAACATGATGATGTACATCTCGTTCACGTAGAAACACTCCTATCATCTCCCCGGTAAGTTTGGATCCTGATTCCAAAGAGGAAGCCATAGGGCTTACGGAAAATTCCACAGACAGTGGAACACATTTTTTAGATCAGATAAGGAGGTACAAAAGGGGCTCCCAAAGAATACTCAAATAAGTAAGGTTTCGGACAGACCAAACACTAAATATTACAATTCCAACCACCACATTAGGAGCAGGAGGACGGAAGTACAGATGAAGACATCAGACCAAGAGGAATTCTAACACGCTCAACCACAAGGAAACAACAGGGGAGATGAATGTCCCCAATTTAGTTGTCAACCTATTGAATAGGACCCTAACTCCAACTGAATTATCGGTTCTCAATAAAGGAGTGTCCTATGCACCATCATCTGAGAATGATTTTGTAGAATTTCAGATAGATCTGTTTAAATTTGTTCGAAAGCTTAAACTCAAGAAATACTTTTCCACACAAGTTAAAACATATTCCCCTAAACCACCTCTGAATCCTATCAGCACTCACACTAAGCGACACATAGAAGACACTCAAACAATACTGTCACTAATGATCGACACAAATGTCAACCACTTTTCTATATGTAAAGATCTAGGGGTTCAAGAGAGAATGCTGAAACTGCAGGAGCTCAAACCAAAATCTAGATTTACTCCATATCTGGGTATGGATAATGTTATAGAGATCTTACCCACTGAGGTCAACTCAACTCTCTATTCCACTAGCTGTCATCGGGGTTCTACTATACTTAACATACCAAGGGGAGAATTCTACAGAGCCCGCAGAAATTACAGTAGAGATGTGGATTTTGAGAAGGAATGTGAGCTCCTGGCAGTAAGGTTCAGCCAAAGGGGCTACTCTAAAGAAAACATTAGAAGTAGCCTTAATAGATACTGTAGAATGGAAAGATCCAGTACTTTAAAACCATCAAACTGCACAACACTGTAGATTTCATTACAAAGTTTTCAAGAGACTCCAATAGCTTATACAAGCTATTGTATAGGCATTGGAACATCCTCTTATTGGATAATGATAGTAAACCCTTTTTGGCAGATAAGCCTAGATTTGTCTACACCAGAGCAGAAACAATTCAAGATAAGGATAGTCCCTCATTTTTTCCACCAACACGTGATACACATGAGAGAAAAACCACATGGTTGACACCAGTCACAGGATTTCACAAATGTGGCAATTGCTCGATGTGTCGATTTGCATACAGTCACACTACTAAATACACAGATCTGAATGGTCATGAGATTATGATTCGAGATTTCATCAATTGATGCACCACGCATGCTGTCTATGCATTGAGATGTGTGTGTGATAAAACTTATGTAGGATCCACTAAAGACAACTGCGTGTTAGAATTCGAGAGCATTTGGCCAGTCTGGGCAGTCTGGACCCCAAGCCCCTTGCCATTCATTGGCAAACCTTGCATCAAACCAGTAACAAGGAGGATATACGCTTCATTGGTTTAATGAGATCTAAAAAGAGGAAAAGAGGTGGTGATATGGTTTTGAAATTGAGACAATTGGAAGCAAAATGTATCTGTTTACTTCGGTGTACCCAAGATGGTCTTAATTCTGACAATGAGATGTATGTCTTTTTATGATCAATACGGGTTTCGCAATAGACTTAAGGAGATATTGTGAATGTTGAAAACAACTTTGTTCTGAAACTTCTGACAGCACTGGTGTGCTCTGGCTAGTGACCAATAGATGCACATCATGCATGCTTATTTTGCAATGACAACATTGAGCAGCTGAATTTCTACAGTGCACCACTCATTGAACCATTGTGGTTTTCAAAACATTTCTGATATATATTTTTGTATTTTTTTTTTACTTTTTTTATTTTTACTTTTTGCGCAGGTGCTGTTTGTTAGAACTACATGTAAGGCTAGTTTTCACTAGCAATACACCCAGTATGCGTCTTTCCTTGCATTTACAGCACAAATTCTTTTGTTAATTGGAGATCGGTATATTTAGAATTACCCTCCATCTCATTGACTTTCGGTTTCTAACATATGTGTTCAGTACACATGCGCCGATAGTTAGCAGCTCATCAAGGCAATGTGTGCGCGTTTGCATAGGCACGTATTGGGAGCATGCGTTGATCTTCACCCAATGGATGCGCAGCACGTCTCATTCAACTGGGATAAATGTAAGTCCAACCCGCGCCGGAGAGTCAGAGCTTGGCGTTGAAGGGATCGAGCCCTCACTAATTGCTAAGCTAGCATCAGGAGACAATGACGACTACTTGAGTGGGTGGGCAGATTTTAATGGGAAACCTCCATGGATTCCACAAGTTATTACTAATTGAAGATCCACTTTACTTGTTAGGATCTTCGTTCTATCATCACGCATATTTGGCGAGACGGCATTATTTGAATTGCTGCAACACTAACTGCATAAATTCTCCAAGTGCAACCGCATGGCACGAGCAACCTCAAAATGGTGAGTCCATGTACCATTGCTGTTAACCTAGCAATTCATAAACGTAGCAATGCATTGATAATCTGCTGCTTTGATTTACCTAACAATAGCACCCTGCTTTCACCTACATACAGATAACTGCAACGAGTTAACTTCATTCAGAGAACCATCTCCTGTATCATCCCCAATCCACCACATTATTTAGATCATGGTACTAGATGAAGATACGGGAGACAATGTTTATTTACGACGCACCTTCTAGTATGCAGCATCACTTAGAATGCACTAGAACATGCCAATAACATTTGTTGCTATCTTAACACTTGCATCCGTACGCCACACGGGATTCCAATACATTTTCCTTAACACAGAACTTTGGCAACTATTCTTTGTGACCTCATTTTAGATTCAACAAGTAAGTCCAATTGTACACCATACCAGGAAAGTTTAGACACCTAGAATGCAGCATTACTTAGAATGCACTATAATATGTCAATAACACTTGCTGCTACCACACTTGCGTCCGTGTTCTACACGGGTTTGCAATACATTTTGCTCCTTAACACAGTACTCTAGCAACTATGCATTGTGACCTCATTTTAGATTCAACAAGTAAGTCCAATTGTACACGTTACCAGGGAAGTTTAGACACGGTGTTACTTAGGGTGCTGTCAGATCACATCAGTGCTGTCAATAACATGGCAATATAGTTAACAGTGTTTGCCATCAATTTACTGTGATCTTTTATTTGTCTTCTGCTGTTCTGTTCTACCTCCATGTGACTTGCATTCTTGACTGCTACATGGGTATGTGTACCTTATATGAATATCTATTTAATTACGTTGTTGTATTATCAATTTGTATATGCATTCTCTTTTTGATGGGGACATGCTGTCATGTACTGTGTAATTACTTTGAATGATACCGTCAACCTTGATAGCGAGGCTGATATTGTGCTCAATTAAAAGATTAGTGCTGATATATATGGACTACATCTTCACATGAATACTTGTGCTTCAGTTTCTTATGTATCTAATGTTTAGAGGACACGCACAGTGAAAATGTCATATCTGAATTAGGTTGACTTGTTAAAGTACACGAGTGCAAAAGTGGGGTTAGTGCTTTAAAGTGCTCTATGTGCAATGCAGCAAACACAATTTGATGACTTTTCTATTGGTTCCGGTTGTTGTGAGAAACAGACAAAATTGTAGATCACATGCAAGAATTATGCCTAAAGTAAACATTTGGTCTCCTATTCATCAGAGATGGAGGTAATTTATCTTGAACGGTCTCCAATCCTAACAGATGCGCGAAGAGTCCCTAAGGTTAACCAAAGGCACAGCACAAAAGTGCCTAAGTGTGACTCTAATCCACTTGCTAACTTTGAGCTCCCTTGAGAGGTTCAGCAGGTGGACAATTTTAACATTCTGGCTGAATGTTACCCACAGGCTGAAACGGTTGAGCAAAGTGCCACCATTCCACTTCAAGATGTTGACCCTTTGATTGAAGATATCAGGGAAACGTGCATTCACGATTCCTTTAACACTTCTAATACATGTGCAGTACTGGCTATGTTGCCCATAAAGGGTATGGGAGAAAATCGGAACATAGTCTGCATACGTAGCTATAATGTTAGAACTACTGATCCTCCCAGTAGTAAGGGCTGCTTTAATAGGGAAATTGGTGTACCAGCCATTAGTGGGAATGAGTTATCAGAGCTTAAATAGGACAGCTTAGAACATTAACCTCCAAAAGTCTTATATTAATGTGGCAATGAACACTTGTGGACATATTACAGAAACTTTCCACCGGTACAAGTGCAAAGTTGAATGGTATTAGCACTAGGGCAAAATTTGCCCTATTTTTTAAAAACACTGGGACATATTTTAAAACCATTGCACCATGACAAGTGCAGTTTGGCATGTAATAAGCACCAGGACATTAATTGCCCTAGTGCAAAAAAGGGTCATTTTTGATGCATTTTTGCACAAGGTCGAAGTTTGCCCAAGTGCTAATACCCATCAGTATTAACAATAATGATGTGTTATTTATATAGCACCTTAATCCAAAACGCTTTACAGAGCACATATTTACATACAATATCACCCAACCGAAATTGGTACTCATATATCGACCTTGGAAGGATGAAAGGCTGGGTTGGCCTTATCGGGATTCAAACCTGCGACCTGCAGATCACGCTCAGATCGCAGCAGCGAGCGCTCAACCCACTGAGCTATCTTACCAACCTTGCCCTGGCGTGAAAATGTATCTTTCTTGCACTAGGGAAATTAGGTGAAATTACTTGATCAGCTTATTCTAAAGAACACCCAAGATCCTTCAATTATTAGGACTACTGACAAATCTGCCTATTTGCCCAAATCCACTGCTACCATTACTATTGCGCCTTTTAATGAGAACACAGATCTTTAGTCTAGCAATGTAGCATTCCTGCAACCCAATGACATTGGAGGAACAATTATGTGAATGATAAGGTGATACATATGACAAATGTTCCAAAAATGACACATAGTGCTAGAGAAAGAGTTGGTACACTTCTTAATAAGAGCCTACATTGGATAATACTCGCAAGGGGTTATTGTTCTGTCATTAGAGATGATAGACGCAGTGCAGCCCATTATTTCGACTCTGGTGACAACAAGATGCATTATATATATATATATATTCAGTAAAAAAAAAGTTGTTAAAGGGACGTTATGGTTAAGTTGCACTACTAAAAACCTATGAGATTCAGTGAAAAAACTTTGTTAAAGGCACGTTATGGTTCCAAGTAAAACCGAAAAAAAACTGAAATTCACCAGTTATGGTATGCTAAGCAACCATAACTCGTGCCATAGCCGTGCACTGCTAAAACTAACATCCAGGACATCAAAGATGACATCACAAATGTCATTGATGACATCACTGATGACATCACATGTCTGGCTCACTCTTCTTTCCTTTACTCACATATCTAGGACACATGGTTTTCTTCAGTAACAGTCAGGAACAAAAATTCGCAAAGTACTATTATTTGTAGACTTATACTTCAAATATGTTCTTACAGTAATTCACTTAGGGTCCACTCACATCATATGAAACATACACATAGGGGAAAAAACAGACTTGAATGTTTTGTGTGTATAAAGATAATCAGTAAGGGTATGAACACTTTCTTATAGTTCTGTATTTTTTTATTACTGTACTTTCCCTGGTCATGCTCATGTTTGTATGTGTTGTTGTCTGTTTGTGTTTTGTGTGCAATAATGTTCTAAATGGGTTTTATTACGTACTTATTAAATGTTTACAGTATGCAAAAACAAAGTTTTTTTTACTGAATTCCATAGGATTTAATAGCGCAACTTAACCATAACCTCCCTCTACCTAAGTTTTTTTAACTTAATATAGATATACATAGAGTGAATTTGATAGGTGTTTACTAGGATTCTCTATATACATGCACCAGCTAGTGGTGTTGATGTCTGCGCACTGTGCGTATGTCTGCGGACGGACGCGGTCAACATCAACACTACCCAAAAACTCAGGGGGTATCTTACATTGTTGTATCATGCAATATAAACACTGAACAAGTTCAAACAGCAGCACATGAACGCATTGGGCCTCATTACGAGGTGGGCAGTAAGGGATTACCGGCGCCGGTAAGGGCACCGGTGCCGGTAATCCCTTGCCGCACTACTACGAGTTCCCTTTGCGGGTCCTCCCTTAACGCCTGGTTTTACCAGGCGTTAAGGACGGGACCCGCAAAGGGACTTTGGAGCTAATAACGGTACTGCAATTTGCGGTACCGTTATTAGCACCTTCCCCATTCCCATTGAGCCTTACGGGGGCTCAAATGGGAATGGGGAAGGGCCCTGGTGAATGGGGAATTACCGCCCCTGCCAACCTTGGAATGGGGCGGTAATAGCTCCATTCACCAGGGCGGAGTCGGTAAGGATTTGGAGGCAGCCATGGCGCTAGTAGCGACATGGTTACCTAAAACCTTGTACTGAGGCCCATTATATGTAATAATAAATAAGAAGTGGAACCTATATATGTAAGACATCAACCGTCCATTTAAATAGCATATGCACCAGAATGGAATATACCAAAACAAAAAATATATTCCTCCAACATAATTACCTCACAGAAAATGCACAGCAAAAGGCAACAGCAGACCTACACAACAGTAACAACAAAACTTACCAAAAACTGGTCCGTAAACTTCATTTTTCTTATATATTTCTAAACCTTCTGTATTAGGTACACTAAAAGTAATATTTTTTTTACACAAAAATGTCCAGTACTTTGTAATGGCTTGAAGAAAATTTCCCACGTGATGAAATGAGTGAAGACAGTGATACTAATGGAAGACACAATACTTCTCTATATAAGCCAATTAATAACCATTACTTTATGTTCACTTAACACATTTTTCTTTTAACAGACCATACAGTGAAAATAATATACCATGAGAGACATTAGAAAATGCTCTGCAGCGAATGGAACAAAAAAATGGATATGCTAATGAAAAAATTCAATCTTTTAAAACATTTTGTGGAGGACCACCTAAAAGAAAACATTAAATATCACTGTCCCACATGTACCTGTTCCCCCTCTCCATGTCCCAGTCAACTATCCCCAAACCCTCACCACCAAGAAAAACGTTAAAATGAGACTTCCATCCCTTCATCCCCTCACATACATCATCTCCAAACCCCTAATTCCCCTGTATTTGTGTCAGTTTCTGCTTCCCCTTCTCATTCATACATTTTATATTTGTATATAGTAATAAAATATTATGGCCCTCATTACGACCCTGGCGGAATTCCAAAAACGAAGGTGGAAATGAAATACCGCCATCGAATACCGCTCGTTGCGAACATGACCCGTCACCGTAAAGTACGATGCCATTAGCGACACCGGAGTGAACGCCAACGCTAACTGCACCAAGCACGTGCACGCGCGCCTTGCAAAACCGTAATTTCCGCCATGGCGCAACGGTACGCGAATTCTGACCCTAGCGGACATGTACTCAACGCCATCAAGCATGGCGGAAAGTACCTTTCCGCCATGGTGAGAATTACGGCATCGCGAACCAACCGTACATGGCCCTACTGAGTGCCTGTACTCCACTCCCTGCCCACATTGCACAACTCCTCGTAGGCGCAATGCAGCCACACCATGCAACCAGTGAAATGTACAAGTCACCCATGCATGCCAACGAACAAATGCATGCAGGGGCTCCAAGTGCCTTGTGAGTGGCCATCCATATCTGACATGACACCATTGCCGCACTGATGCAGCACAGGCATGTGAAGGCTCAAGTACACCAAAATGAACTGAAACATTCCATGAGACAAAACAACAATATCGCTTGCCACCAGTGTAAATCAACATTCAAAGCAGTATCCTGAGGGAGACTGCACCAGCCCTGTACCCATGCCAGTAGACAAACCAACCATCAGCATAAGCATGTACCACACAAGTAGGCAGAGTGACTGAGCAGCCAGGCTCATCTCAAGAGGGGCCAATGGGAGCTGTCGGGCACAGATGGCACGAATACAGAACCAAATCCAATGGACCTGACCTCAGTCCCCCTCCAAGAAACGCACGCAAACACAGGCACCTGTGACCAGCCATATTCTGAAAATCCCATCATTCCACCAATCCACCTGGCTGACCGGCAACAGTTGCACAAAAGCTAATCCCCCGCCCCTGAGCATGACATCAGAAAAACAGTCATAATGGCAGCCCCTATCCCTGACCTTACTGGGCTTCGTAGGCAAACGCGGCCAGTACAGTACCACACAACTCCACTCAGAAGCCGGAACCCAATGCAGATCATCTCACAATACATCGCGCCACAAATCGGAATATGCTACATCACTAGTAAAGAATAAGGCTACACGGTCAATATCTGAACATAATTTTAATGCACATCCAAATCACCAAGCCCATACAGCTATTTGCTCACTAACTCCCAAATGATTTCCATTACTGTGGGCTGCATCCGCAATGAATGACCAGCTTCTTCTTGTGTGACGCCCTGTTCCTTCATGGTCCACAGGGCCTACTTTTACGATCAAAAAGGCAACACGGAAGCGCCTAGAACCACAGGGCAGTCTCATGAAGTAGGCACTAGTCCAGCTGAAAGGTACATATGTTGCTCCTAGCCACTAGTACTGCGTAAGGGCATGTGGCCCATTGGCGATCGTCCCATAAGATCGTAATGGTGCTCCACTGATTAACTCGAAGCTGCAGGTGTCGAGTGAAAAAGCCATCTGCAGGAGTGGCGTACAGATGGCAGCGGCAAAAGGGGAGGAGATACCTGTCACCCAAATGAAAAAAATAATAGTATGGGCATCCGAACTTCATATGTATTACTCAGTTCATTCAACACACTAAATATACAACCATATGCATGCTAGCCCACTCAAAAGGATTAATGTCACCAAAAAATCACTTGCGAATCATAACGACATAAATCGAGGTCAATACACTATTACTAACGAGTGTATGTGTGCATGCGTCTGTTAAAACAGAATCCATTAGATGTGATTAGTAACGTGCACAGACACAAGTGTTTGAAGGCGCGTCGAGACAGGGAGGGTTCAACAAGGGCAGACAGATGATGGACCCACTATGGCAGCTTTGCATCACATAGCGCAGGGGAAGGGGATAGATTTCAAAAAGCCATGCACATGACAAACTCTCAATTAAATCATCTGTCCATGCATCCATTCATCATTCCCTCATCCCGGAATAGAAACGCCTGAATATTTACTCACATTACATTTGAAATTTCCATTGAGTCTGTGCGTAATGCAGTCTGCAAAATCCACTGTGCTCCTGCCCGGTTCACTAGTGTAGTGAAGTAACATGTATTTGGGGACGTCCTGCCTCATTGTCCACTACGCTATTGCGCATCCCATTCAATTCACATCAATCATTGCATTCTCGTCATGGGCCCTGTCCCAAGGACATTCAACAATAGAACGTTACATTTCCAGTGAGACCTGTGGGCGTCTCCTCGCCGCTAGTTGAAAACCAAAAGCGCTGTCCTTCGAATTCCTCATTTGCAACATCACGTCGAAAAGGCATCTGTGAACGCTTGAATTCACAAATACATCTATGTAGTGCGGCTGTGTGTGAAAATGGTAACTGGCTTCAATCACTAATGGGACTCCCCGCCCGTCGGTGAACGTCGGTACAGTGCTGCATGAGGGTCCACCGTTGATCGAGTACTACATTCCACTGACCCTTCACAAGTTTGTCCGCGACTGCAAAAATAGTATGTGAAACAATGGGACCATAGCAGAATCAACATATTAACCAATATTTCACTGCCATCGGGATCATATACATGATTGTAATTGCAAGATGCCATGCGTCAAATAGCAGCGTTGTGTGCGGGACGTGCTCGCCCAGAAGTAATTGCAGATGGCACAGGTGAAATGAATCACCACAGGTGGAGGCTATACAGCCTGAAAACACATAAATTGCACACCCAAACCCCTCCCACAACCACACCCACTCCCAAATGCTACCGACAGGACTAGCGATGTTGGGCCTGGGGGACCTGATAGCACTGCAAGTACTCCAACTTCAAGAAGAAGACGAACACCAACGACTGCAACAACCGGCCGCAGGAGGAGGAAGAGGAGGAGGGCAAGGCAGGGGCAGCAAGGCCCACCAGCACAGCCACTACCACCACGCAGGCAGCCCGCAATCCCACGCCTCCGAGCCAATCCGTTCAACCTCACTGCTGAGCAGATCCACACCCTCTACCGTTTGGACCGGGGCACCATAACCGCCATTGTCGACATGACACACGCTGACCTTGTCAGCATGATAGATAGCCCAACCGCCATCCCACCCCTACTGAAGGTGGTGTCTGTACTCCACTTCCTGGCCACAGGCACCTACCAGCACACAGTCGGACAGTTGCATGGCATTTCACAGCCACTATTGTCACGGACACTATTCCAAGTGCTTGATGCCCTCCTGAAGCACGCAGACGACTACATCTGTTTACCACGCTCGGAGCAGGAGCTCACAAACGCAAAAGTGGGATTCCATGCACTTGGCGGCATACCGGGTTGCATTGGTGCCATCGACTGCACCCATGTGGAATTGGTTGTCCAACCGGAAACAATATCATTCTATCAATGTACAAATGGTGTGTGACTCCAACAGGATCTTTACACATTGTTGTGCCCGATTTCCAGGATCAACCCATGACTCTATGGTCTTGAGGAACTCTACAGTACCACGCTACATGGAGCGACACGCAGGGCACCGATCCTGGCTACTCGGTTAGTCTCATTTGATGCATGAGAATGTGGGGTAGGTGATGCGTCAATGACGTGGCAGGAAGGGGGGGGATGCGTACGTAGCAATGTCATTACACAAACATCCTTCATTGTCCACATACAGGTGATGCCGGGTATCCACTGAAGAGATGGCTCCTTACACCAATCCGGAACCCACAGAACCAGCATGAGGAGGACTACAACCATGCCCACTCACGTACCCGTGTAGTCATAGAACAGGCATTCGGCCTACTGAAGGCTCGTTTCCGCTGCCTCAGCAGGTCTGGCGGGGCACTCCTGTACCGCCATGAGAAGGTTGCAAAGATGGTCATGGCATGTGTAATGCTACACAACATGTGCATACGTAGAAATGTGGCCATGCCCCCTGACGCAGAACTGCAAGCACCTGAAGATGGTCATGATGAGGGTGGGGATGTGGCAGCACCTCAAGGAGTCCGCGAGGCACAGGAGGCCCGTGAGATTCGTCAGAATATCATAGATGCATGCTTCTAGCACTCACACCTGGTGGCTGTTACATGGACACGGGACTTGTGGGACTGTGTGTGTCGGGAACATGCACAATGTGGCCTGTACGCCAAGAAAGGCCTCGTACACAAAGATCAATGTCCACACATCTCATTGGATTAATGTGAATATATGTATAGCAAATGTGAAATGGTATTACACACCCAATCGACCCGCCACCCGGAAGAACCCTACACACCCCCCCACCCTCCTACCTCCCCCCCGAACACCAGTGTCCAGAGATGCTCATTGTCATTGGTCAGACGCTATTGCAAGCCCCCTCTCCGGGTATCAGGGGCACCCCTGCCTGTGGAGCGCAGGTTCCTCCCAGATCTACGTTGGGGGCTGCCCTGGACGGAACTTGCAACGGATGATGTCTCTGCCTGCTCACATCCATGCATGTCCCTAAGGGTTTGTGAGAGCTCAGTGAGCACACGGCGCACAGCGGCAAGTTCACCACATACAACTTTGGACGTCGCATGCAGTTCCCCCCTCAGGCTCTCGGTGCTTCTCTCCATTTGTCCCCTCAGGCTCTCGGTGCTTCTCTCCATTTGTCCCCTCAGGCTCTCGGTGCTTCCCTCAATTTGTGCCCTTAGTGTCTCTGTACTTCGCTCCATTTCTGCCCTTAGTGTCTCTGTACTTCGCTCCATTTCTGCCCTAAGTGTCTCAGTAGATGTTTCAATGGCTGCCTTAGAACCCCCACATTCAGCAGCATGCTCCTTGAGGAGCGTGGCCAGTTGCTGCTGTTGCACTATCATCTGCTCGAGGGACTGTTGCCTCTGCTGGGCCATGGCCATTTGCGGTGGTGTCACAGAGGGGCTGATCACCTCATGTTGCCTTGCCACAGGCCTTGCTGGGGTTGGCCAGTCGTCGTCTTGTGGGTGCCCCTGCGTGGTTTCCTCATGGTGTACGGGATGAAACATACAGGGGGATTGGGACAGGTCATGGATGGATCCTACATCTACAGCACCGTTTTCTGTGTCGGAGCATGCTGGCATGAAAGCAGTGTCACCTATGGTGCTGCTGCCACCAGAAGCAGTGCCTTCTGTGGCATCCATTGGGGGGACCTGTGGTGCTGCTGTTGTGGACATGCTGGCTGCTGGGGTGCCTGTTGATGTCCCCTCCAGTGTGCTGCCACTCGATTCGTGCTGCTGACGTGTCTTGATCCGTGCAGCTGAGGTGGAGGGTCTTTGGCCGTTGGTCTTGGCCCTCTTTGCAGGTGTGCTGGTAGGGGTGTCCTGAAGCTCGTCGTTTGATTCGGACCCTGTGGTGGAGTAAAGGAGGGCGAGCGTTATTTATGGGTCTGTTGAAATTGGAATGGCAATGTATCACATGCATTGGGGTGGTACCTGAGGGTGATTTGGGTCAGGGCCTTGGGGGAGGTCTCATTTTCGTGTGGATTGAGTGTGCAGTTATTTTGCAGCCTGCAGTTAGGGTGTGCATGCTGCACATGCAGAGGGTGTTTTTAGGATTTTTACTTATTTATGTATTTAATCTGACTTTTACAGGGCGATATCATGGCAATGTATGTGGACGTTCTCCTGGACATGTGTTTCTATTGCACTATGGGGACACATGGTGCTTCACATGATTGGACATTGTGGATTTAGCATTGTTTAATTTGGCCCACCTACCTGATTCTTCGGATGTCTGCACTCCTTTCTCCATCCCTCCGACTCCCTCTATGCTCTCCATTCCAATGGTGGAGGCACAGATTTCTTCCCAGGGGGTCAACTTGATGGGTGATTCAGATCCTCCCCCGGTAGCTGTGGCAATGTTGCGGTTTGCTGAAAGTATGCTCCGGACGCGTATCCGCAAGTCGTCCCATCGCTTCCTGCATTGCTGTGGGTTGCGGGGTGCGGTCCCCACCGCACTTACCCGCTGTGCCACCAGGGCCCATATGGCCTTCTTGTTCGCAAGTGCCGTCCTGGTCATTTGCGTCGAGAAGACGACGGCAGCGTTCTCCTGGAGGGTCTCTGTGAGAACGGTGAGTTCCTCATGGGAGAAGTGGACCTGCCGCTTGCGATCGCACGCTTTTTTAGCAACTTTTCCCATTTTTATTTTTTTATTATGGGGTGGCTAACGGGTTGGGATGTGTCTCAGGGTCGGATTTTTAATGGTTGTGTTGGGATTCTGATTTTATAGGTGTACGGCGTCCTGTTTCCCGTTCCGGCCCCATGTTTTTACTTCGTTTCCGTATATTTACGGTGACCGTAATTTGCGCTGACCGCTCATTACGGTGACCGCTAAGATGGGTGGCGGAATTGCACCTAGGGCGCCGTACGACGGCGGTATGGGCCGTTTTGGGGTCATTTCCGCCATCGCGGACTTTGCACTTCCGCCATGGCGTAGTGCTCGTGCCCGATGGGTCGGAATTGGCCGCACTTTGCTCCATCGTGCAATGGCGGAAACGCTATTTACGCTATGGCGGTCATGTCAGTTACTTTCCGCCAGGGTCGTAATGAGGGCCTATGTGTGTTGTTACTTTATTCCTCTGTGTCTTATTTTTTTTAAAGGCAATTAAGATGTCCACGGACAGCGCGGGTGTCCAGAATGTCCGCAATTAAATGAAATGGAGGTGTCCTAAGAACACTATACCTGTCTGTACTGTCCACAATCAAAATGGAACTGTTCTTAGAACACACTCAATGTCCGGGATGTCTGCAATTAACCAAAATGGAGGTGTCCTAAGAACACTATACCTGTCCGTACTGTCGACAATCAAAATGGAACTGTTCTTAGAACACACTCGATCTCTGGGATGTCCGCAATTAACCAAAATGGAGGTCTCCTAAGAACACTGTACCTGTTTGTACGGTCCGCAATCAAGATGAAACTGTTCTTAGAACACGCCCGGTGACTGGGATGTCTGCAATTAACCAAAATGGAGGTGTCCTAAGAACACTATACCTGTTTGTACGGTCCGCAATCAAGATGAAACTGTTCTTAGAAAACGCCCCGGTGACTGGGATGTCCGCAATTAACCAAAATGGAGGTGTCCTAAGGACACTATACCTGTTCGTACTGTTTGTAATTAAAATGGTAGTGTCTGCAGGACACGATATCCGTTTGCATGTCCGTAATTATTTAAATTAAAGTGTCCTAAGAAAATCCCCCTGTTCGCAATGTCCGCAACCAGAATGAATATGTCTGTAGGACAGTTAGCCTTCCGCCTGTATGCAATGTTATGACGCACATTTATTTTATTCGGGGTCTTCCACACTGTCTGTAGAACATCTACACACATGCGAACCACACCCATAAGTCCTACGAACATTGCACCTGTCCGTAACTGTCCGTCGCACATGTGTCACACTTTAAATTAGTTCAGGGACTAGAACACTGTCCGTAGAACACCCGTACACATGTGCACAACTGAACATGCACATTTGGTGTCCTATGGACAGCCTCCTCATTCGTGAACGTCTCCACGACGTCATCATGTGACCGCACCCACGCTGAGCGCGAGTTCTTATTTGCAGACACTGTCCGGGTCCCTGAACATTTTAAAAGTACTTTTTTGGACAATCCAAGGTATTTTACAGTACAAATTCACCATTGCAGATGTCCCAGAAAATGCCTTGTCGATCTACATACTTTTTGGAACTTTATGAGCCTTTTTTTGGTGCTTGATCTGTCCGCGGACAGCGCGGGTGTCCGCGGAGCACGCACCTGCACCCCTATAAAAGGCCACACCCTAGAATCCCTCCTAATTGTGCTTCTGGCTGACAGAGCATTGCTTCTGACCTGCATTCACTGATTCCTTGCTGACTTCTGCCTGCTGTCCTCTAGATGGCGACCATGGCTGTTACAGCTTCATCATCACCCCCATCCCCTCCACCACCACAACCTCCCTAAGGGCCTGCAGAGGGGAACAGGCGTGAGGATGCAGAGGAGAGTGATGAAGAGGGTGAAGAGGATGATGTAGTGGAGGTCCCTACTATCAGCACTCGCCGTGAGGCTTGGGTGTGGTGGTTATTTACCACTCTTGATGGAGTGCCAAAAGCTTGTGCGAATAAGGTTATTTGCAATCAGTGCTGCATGGTGCTGAGTCGTGGAAGGCCTGGTTCGTATAGCTTTGGTAAGTGACGCCTGAGGTCATACCAGGGTGGGGTTATTCGTAAGGTTGTACTGGTTGTTCCTCTGCAGCATCTTCCGTTTCCGCTCCTGCCACCACAAGAGACACTCCTGTGGGACAACGCATCCCTCCAGATGCCTCGCAGGCCATTCATGATGCTGTTGACCCTTATCTTTCAAGGGTCACAATATTGTGCATGTACTGCGATGCAGTACTCTGCAGGGGGGAGAATCTTTAAAGTGCTTTCGAGACTGCGGGCAAAGATCATGAGAAGAACTGCCCACTACCTGAATAAGCCCGCCCTACATCTTCCACTCTGATCTGCCCTTTCTTATCCCTGTGGTAGGTGTCCCTTCCTTAGGCTCCTTTTCCCTCCTTTCCTTGTGTATCATTTTTAAAAAAACAAAAAAAATATGAAACAACAAAAATAAAACCAAAAAAAAAGGCTCTTTTCAGAGCCGCCTTTCACAGTTTAAAAATAGAAGTGACAAATAAATAGGGCAGGGCCCTGTGCATTTTTTAGAAGTCCATGGACAGTCCTCAGACATTTCTTTTTTTGGGGTGCTGCCCTATCAGAGCCATTGCACTTTTCTATTTGAACAAGCGGTGGCTCTGAAAAGAGCCTTTTGGTGGTGTTCTTTTGTGTTTCAAAAACTTCAAATGATTGGCACCTACTGCAAAATGTATTAATGTAATTACAAAAGAGGTTGCAATGCATTTTGTATATTTCGCAAAAAAATCTGATTGCCCGCATAAGTAAGATGTACTCCATCTCTGCGAAAAATTTATGTGCTACGAAACATATTTTCATTGTGAAAAGAGGACATGCCAACATCTCTTAAAAAGGCACAAACCAGCCTTATTGACATTGCGCCTCGCTTTCGCCATTTGTGGACCAAATGTAGAAGAACGCAGCCACATTTGTCTCTGCCCAATACAAATTACTTTGGAATTTGGAAACATGTCCTTGACCTTCCCAAGTCCTTCTTTCATTGCAAATTGCAAAGAAATTCCAGACACATGTCCTCAACTGTTCCCTCCACAATTAATAATTATAATGTCTGGATGACGCTGTGTCACCAAAGTAGCACAAAAAGGTACCAAATCCAGCCACTTCATTCCATGCACTCCATGCCAGTGCACTTCCACATGAGGGAATTTAAGATGTGCAGCTCCTCCACAGCGTTCTGCATGCACCTCCAACCAATTTATCCATGAGTCTCCCAGAATCCAGATAATCCGTTTTCTGAAACACACAGCCATAGCTATCTGTTCTCTCAGGAAAAATAATTTCTGACAAACTTTCTCCTTACACAACACGCCAAGAAAACGTTATTCACCAATCCCTTGCTCTGCTCAGTCTCATTTGCATGCCTCTCAACCCCAACAACCCTGTTTGTAAAAATATGAGCATGGTGAATATAAATTTAAATAGTTGCCCCATTTCCCCTTTGAGGTTCGGTCCGAAAAGAGTTTTGTTTTCAGTTTTTTCAGATGCTTGAGAGACACCTTTTTATTTTGTATTTTGTTTCTTATTTTAATCCTAAAATCTTCACATTAGCTTCTCCAAAGCCGCCCTTATGTTCCAAAACAGCATGGCATTTCCCATAAAAGATAATGAAATGCCATCTTCTTTGAAATAAACAGCATTACCAGAATCAATGTTCTCATTATTACAAAAGAACATAACAGCTCTAAGCATGGAAGCAAACATGCCTCGGTTGATTGTACACCTAGCAATGTTTTGCTGAGGACAGAAAACAGAACTATTGTCCCATATTGCCCATGGTATTAAACCAGAAAAAATAACTTTGGCATTTGGAAGGGCTTTCATTACTGCTTGAACCAAGTGTTCCAGATCTGCCAACAAAGTAGGTTCACTGACATAGCCCAAATGCAAAGCACCACAGTGCAAAACTACCACGTGGGGACTGTTCATCCTGCCCATATCTTTACAAACTTTTACAATTCCCTGCACATTGAAATCAGGCACAGTATTCCACACCACCTCCACTCCTTGAACGTCACAATTGTTTGCCACATTCCTGCATTTTGCATACTGCTCCAAACCATGCACAAACATATCTCGAACCACCAACACCCTGACTTTCTCCACCTCTGCCATCTTCACTACACACAGCCTCTTTCAATACAAATCCACAACCTCAACACCTGATTGGCTAATCCCTACAGTCCCCTTTCCATACTGGATTTTCTGAAAAACCCTGGATGTGGCACACCCTGTCCGCGGAGAGCCGTGGTGTCCACAGAGCGCGTAACTCTTAGGCAGCCCTTCTACCCTGCCACTTCACTCTTTGTACCATTCCCTCATTGGATACAGCTAAGTAGTCACACAACCATCCACCAATCACATCCAAGAACTCTACATCTAACTCAGTCATCATAGTTCAGCACTTCAGATGTACTCTGTATCACTCTGAGTACAAGTCTCATGTCATTGGAAAGCACCTACTACAAAAACTACTGTACAAGTCTCCACGATTTCTATTTGCAGCTTCATGCATATCCACATGCATGAATACAAACTACAGGTATGCATATTTTCTGCACAGTACATGTACAGCTCTTGTATACATGGATATAAACAGGGTAATTGCCAAGTAACCTGCATAACCTACAAAATGAACTTACCGTCATTTTTCCCATCTGCTATAATCAACTGTCACTTGCAAACCTGTCTGCTTTCCAATTTTTTTTTTTACACACACACTAAAAAAGTGTAATTTCATATTAAAAGATGGGAGAAATAACAGTATAATTGAAGAAAAACACGTTCTAATGTATTATAAAATTACACGCAGCCAGGATAAGTTCATGCATCTTTATACACTCACACAAATAGACACTATCATTAGAAAGGCTCCCAGCTGAAACAACACCACTGCCTCTACATCACATCCTACTGCTTTATTACCCACACCTTCACAAATGCATACATTGCATGCTTTTCTATACAGTTTCTGCCATTTACCCTATAAAAATAGCAAAATAAGTATATGATTATTTCTTCTATCTCCTAACATCCAATAACACAGCCTTAAGAAGCCAAGTGAGTTTCATATGCTTAGTATTATACTCATTTGCAAAGCATGTTCAACTAACAGATTCTAAGAAAAATATTCAGGCTGAACATAGCCAAAGGAAACTGCATGTACACACTATATTCCGTTATCAAAAAACACTACTACTACAAAAACATAAAAATTAACGTCTAAATGAACAGTGCTATAAACACACAAAATTACTAACTTTGTTATTTTACAATTGCAGTGAAGACCACTCTCGTGAAAAGCAGCAGCATCTGAAGTACAAACAACAACTCAGAAGAAACCTACTCTTTCCATACAAAAAGTAAGTACAATACTACCATAATGTTCTAACTGTTACTCAAACACTCTGTGGGGCTGATTCATGGAATTTTTGCACAGAAAAACGAGGATTTGCGTGCAGAATGGTGCACAAATCCCTGTTTTTCGGGGCAAAAATTCCATGAATCAGCCCCTAGAATGTTAGTATTGCAGAACAAAGAACTATTTTAATTATATACCATTAGATTTAGTATTAGTGCTTCCCCTCACCACTAGCTTACTTTGTATTATCATCTGAACCCACAAATACAATAATAGCCTTCCCAACTTGTTATAGATGTACGTTGCACAATCACACACCTCCACACCCATCCTTACCATCATACTCAGACACTCATGCACACATCACACATACATTGCACAACAGCCCAACCCATACTTGACCCCAAAGAATGCCTACCTAAAAGCAACTCCATAGAAAGCAATGCATAAGTAGAGCAAATCAAAATAAAACTGGCCAAAATAAGCATCCATCTCTACAAAAAGTTCAAACAAAACAGCTAATACAGTCATTAAGCGAAATAAAACAAGCTTCCAGTACAGAAACTTTGCCTCCTCTTTCAAAACGTAAAACGAAACAGAAAGTGATTAACAAAAATTCAGCTACCACTACTGCTAACACTTCTCCTATAAATCTTGATGTAGTGGCAAGTAACCATACCAAAAAAAGTATTTTACAAAAAATGTTCTGCCACAGAGTCCTTCAGAATCTTATAAAAACAGGAGAGAAATCATGCACACCCTTAAAACCTACCGTAGAAAATTAATCTTAGAAGCTCTCACAGACAGTGCAATCCTTCTCAAAAGGAAGTTATTTATTTTAGTTTTAAACAGAATGAAACCACTAACAAAACTAACTATTAAACTACAAAAAAGACTTCTCAATTAAAGGATGCAACAAAAATAACTTCTTAAAAATCTGTGGAGGTGAATGGAGTCACACCACGAGCACAGAACCATATTTTGATGAAGAAGCATACAAACAAAAGCAAACAAACACAATTGCCATACATAGCAGTGGACGAGGATATGAAAAACGTAATAATACCATAATGGAACAAGAAATGCTGCTCACAAAAATATCCCCAGAAAACTCAGTATCACTTCCCCATTCCACCGAACCAAAACATCCAGTGTACAAATGGCTGTGCACGTCAATGTGTAACATTGCCAAAATAAATTTAAAATCTTTACGCCAGTTCCTCAATCAGTATGTGAAAGGCAAAGTAAATTCAAAATGAAACTACTACAAAATATGACTACCTGTTCAGTGCGCACATACACAGGACTACAAGGACATTCATTAGCATGTATTTCAGGACCTATTTGCAAAAGCACCTTCCATCATATCAAAATGATATCAACACATCATTCAACTATAAGAAATCTGGTTCCTGCTTTAGCATTAGCCAATTTAAATAACATTCTTCTACATGGTACAGCCAAAGAACTACTCGAAGAAATAGAGCATATCCAGAGAAAATATTTTGGAAGTGAACGCCACTTACAAAATGAAATAGCTTTACAACAGACTAGCAACAATTGTACAGATGGCAACCTTCTACTACACACATACAAAAAAGAAATACTAAAATGTAAATGTACATCCACTGAAATACCAAACCATGTGTGTGTGTGTTGCCACAGAACTTTTTTTTTATAAAAGTAGCACAAAAACTGTAGACATAACATATAAAATAGAAGACAATGAAGATTCCAAATGGTTTGAATTAGCTCTCTAAATTGTAGCAGAAAATAAATACGAAATAACTGACCCCTTAATACTTTGCAGTTACTGCACTACAAAACTTGATAACAACCTCCTTCACGTGCTAACACAAATAACTTGGAATTATTCCCACTACCAAAACACTTGCAACAACTCAATGCATATGAGAGCATCATAATTCAAACAGTGCACCCATTTCAATCAATAATACACCTTCAACCAAAAACAGCAAAATTACCTCCCTCTGAATTAGTGAAAGGCATTTGTGGCAAAGTAGTTTATTTACCATTAGATCTGAAAGAACATGTACACACTCTGGGAGAGGAATGTCCAATAGATCAATATTTAATTGTCTTAGTAAATGGTGTACCTACAAAAGATGAAATAAATTGGCAACAACTCGTGGACTTACATAAATTTAGACAAGCCATGCAATATCTAAAAGACAATAATGAATGCTGCAAATTAATTAATATTGAAGAAAACCTGATTCAAACCACTGAAATAATTCAAGAGTCACCAAAAACTGGTCCATTTCAACTTCTAGATCCTGCTACAGTATCCAACATATCAGACCATTATACAATTCATCCATTACACTCTAAAGACACCATAGATGGTGCACTGAAATGTACCAAATGCGACAAATCAAAGGATCACCAAACAGCATATGGGAAAAAGGTATAGAAGCACGTGCCTTTCCTCTACTCTTTCCTACTGGGAAAGGAGGAAGGTACGATGATTGACCCACTCAGATAACAGCATCAGAATACTGCTCTTTACGAATGTTTTCTGAAGATCCCAGATTTAGGCATATTCCACCTACTCTTTGAAGGTGATCTAGCAAATCAGGTACCCATTTTCAAAATATGTCAGCTATGCAAATACTACAAAATGTGCAAGAAAAAGATGAGGTTCTACAATCAAGCATTACAAATCTGTCAGCAAACATGCGTGGTACAAAAGAATACTGGTTCCGATGTCATGGAGATCTACGTTGTATGATAAGAAACCTTGGCCCACCCACTTGGTTTGTTACATTAAGTTGTGCAGAATATGCATGGGAATATTTACATGATTTCCTACGCATAGCAAACAAAAACAAAACAAACATAGATATACTAACACCTGGAGAACTCTGCTCTCTAGATCCTGTTAATGTTTCAAGATATTTCCATCATCATTTCATTGCTATGCTACACTTTATTTGTAATAAAACTGTTCCTCCCCTCAGAGAAGTGCAACACTTCTTTTGGAGAAAAGAATACCAAGCCAGAGGAGCACCACATATACACATGCTTTTATGGATTAAAGATGCTCCTAAATTTGGTCAAGACACTGATGCCACTGTTTTACAGTTAATCGAAAAATATGTCACTTGTGAAATTCCTTCAAAAACACCAAATAGTGACCTCATGCACAAATTTACAATTTCAAAGACACACATGTGGGAAATATTGTCATCGCAAATATAACAGCAAAGGAAAATACTACACCAAATGCTGCTTTGGTTTCCCTAGACCAGTTACAACAACAGGTCAAGTAAACAACTTCATGTCTTCAGTTAGACATATTGTCAAAGGTAAATCACCTAAGAACACATATTACATAAAAAGGATAGAAGAAGCAAAATGTATCAATGATTACAATGCAATCATTGCCCTCGTATGGAATGCAAACATAGATGTGCAGTACGTTGCAGACAATTCCACTGCAGTTGCACGGTATGTCACAGCCTACTTAAGCAAAGCAGAAAAAACAGAGCTCCAAGACCTCTGGTATGGCTTATCATCTGACAAAACACTGTCACAGAAATTGTACAGCTCTGGTATAAAAATGCTTCTCATAGAGAATGTGTCTTCTATCTATACCACATAGCCCAAAACTTTACATACAAAAATAATATAAAACCAGATGAAAACAAAGGTAGATACAGAGTGACAGATTGTGAAGGCAGCTTAGTGAAACTTACCAAACAAAGCTTTATTAATCATATCAAATTGTCATTAAAAACTCCTCAACATAAAGAATTATATTACATGTCCCTGCTACAATTTTTTAAACCTACAGAGAAAAGATGAAGAGTTACTAGATATCTATGACTCCTATGAAGACACTTTCAAAGCAAATGAAAGTACCATAACAGATGTAAACTTTACACAGTACAAAACAATGTTGCACAATGAACAGCAACACAAAGAAGACCTCCAGGCCCACCAAGATGAGGACACTCACGACATTAGTCAACCTTCTATAACAGGAAGCCAAGAACCACTGGGGCAGCCACTAATAGCAAATGAGGCAGAATGTGCTATGACAGAAGTAGAAAACACCATGTGTCACTATGAACAAAATACAGACAACTTCACTGTACTGAAATCAAAACTGAACAATGCGAGGCGTAGCATTTTCCAAGAAGTAACAAAACAAATTGAACATGGTGTACAACATGAAAATAAAAACTGTACCTGCCAAAACTACAAACCTATACTGCTATACGTCAGTCACCAAGCTGGTTCAGGAAAAACATTCTTAATCAAAATCATCAGCAAGTTCCTTCAACAATTGACAAACAACAAACTGTCAGCTGTTGTAACTGCTCCCACAGGTTTAGCTGCCTACAACATAGGCAGTGCCACTTTACACCGATTACTACTCCTCCCAGTAGAACACGAAAACAAATTAGATTATTACAAACCATTTGTTACAGAGTTTTTAAACAAATGAAAATGCTACTAATAGATGAAGTGAGCATAGTCTCCAACCTAATGTTAGCTTTGATTCACCTCAGATTACAAGAGGTACTCAAAACAGACTACGAAGAGCTCTTTGGAGGAAAACACATTATTGTTTTCAGAGATCTTCTTCAATTAACACCAGTGAAAGGTGAACCTAGTTTTAAAACCTCAGGGCACAAACTCTGCCGTAAAAATGTTGGCAGCATAGGAAATGTCAACCTTTGGCAACATTTCCAATGCAGTGAATTAACAGAAAACATTTGCCAGTCTGCAGACCTCACATACGCCAACATTTTAAAAAGTATTAGAGTTGGTGTACTTTCTCAAGAAGCACAATCAATATTAAAACCCCAGCACAACCGTGCACTCTATGCCATAACTCATGTGCTACTGATGTCATGGAAAAATTAGCACACACAAATGTCAATGTATGTCCTTGATGCCAACTCTTGCAAGCTGTTCAAAATTCAATGAAACAATGTTGAAAAAAGAAATGCAACCAATAATTGAAATTTGCTCCACAGACAAACTGGACGTACATGGTATGACACTATCCTGTGTCAACAAGCCACAACAAGACTATACCTTAGAAAACTCTTTCTCCAACACAGCTGGTTTGGAGAAAATATTACTATTATCTTTAAACTGTAGAGTAATGCTTAAATGTAAACCTAACATGGAGCAAGGACTAGTTAATGGAGCACTTGGTACAGTTGTTGGCTTTCAAACATACCCATGTGACAACAACATTCAGTTTGTCAATATTCTCTTTGACAATGTATCAGAAGTTAAAGGATAGGATGCTCAACAGCCTGATTCCTTCTTTTCAACGACATATATATACACAGAGAACAATTTCTCTAACTCTAGCATACGCAGTCACCATTCACAAATCACAAGGTCTTACCCTAGATAAAGCATTGATAGATATTGGTAGCACATTCTTTGAAGAATGCATGAGCTATGTAGCACTATCACGATTACGTACACTTGAAAGACTATTTCTAATCAACTTTGATGCACGTAAAGTAAATGCTGATATTCCTTGCAATCTAGAATACAATAGACTACGTTCACTGTACACCCCCATCTAAAAACCTATCCTGTTCCACAAAAAGCAAAACGTTGTAAAAGAAAACTACTTCAAACAGAAATGATACAGGATCTCACTGCAATTCCTCCAAAGAAAGTAAAAGAAGCTAATACTTCATCAATTACTACAACCAAAGAAGAATCTACTGCTCAAAGTAACTCAAGTACTTCTTCAAAGAAGCAACACACACTCCGAACAAATGACTTGGACATAGAACTATCAGGTCCATTCAAATTTTCAAATATAACTGGTGTAAATTGCTACGCAAATGTAGCAATAAATATTCTATTCCAATTGCCACCAATTATTGACAACATTTACTTACACAATACAGACCAATTGTGTTTGCAAATGTTAGTCCTTCATAGAATGCAACCAACAATCCTGACAACACCTACAGTGTTCATGGAATAAAACAAGAATTGGACTACTGTGCTGGAATGGTCAAATTCACTATAAACTCAGAAGAAGATCCACAAGAATTGTTAATGTACTTACTACAAATACTGGAACACAAAAACATACCTATAAATGGAATCTTTCAGATTTCATACATGAGGAAACATACATGCACCAACAGGTATCTAACTGCCCCAAAAAATCTGCAACAAGGCAACAGATAGAAGATTAGCATAAAATTATGAGTAAACAATTAGAATACACCAACAAGTATCAAACTGCCCCAAAAATCTGCAACAAGCCAACAGATAGAAGATTAGCCAGAAACAACAAATAAGCACTGAAAACAAAGAAAGAAATATATTGTACTATAACAAAAAATGTTTTTTTAAAAAAAAATCCAGCATGGATTTTGTTTCCACAGACCCACTGTTTTAATAAACAAACACAGAAACTGAGCAAATTACACAGTACACTGTTTTGAAAAATAGTACTTCTAAAGTACTAAATATGAGGGTCAAAATAATGCTGAAATGTCTATTATGCAACGCAATAACTCATTATGAACTACCTAAACTAACATATGATCTTTTCTTTTATCACAGAAATTGAAAAAGAATATCTGCTCCAGTTACCCAAGCCATGAAAAAAATATATCCAATCACAAAAAGTCAACCAGTAAGTATATAATAATTCATCTCACAAATACTGCTGCATAACACAACCATTCAAGCAAACATCTAACCATACACCATAATCCAAAATGTTTACTTCCATTGATATGTTATACTGCAGTGCTTGTTACCAAACTCTACAATCTTAATTGCATGACTTAGCCAAAACTTCACATACAAACTCTACAAATCAAACAGTACACAAACTTTTGATTTGTGGATATTTGATGGATGTTTGATTATATGGGTGTGTAATGCTGCAGTGGTTGTGGTCAGGTCCTAGAGAATTGGGTGCATGGCCGAAAGCCTTCGGCCAAGCACCCGAGACTCTAGGACCTGCCCACAACCACCGCAGCATAACACACCCACAGAATCAAACATTTTAACTGTGGTATATGGGCTACTTATACAGGATATTAATTACAATCAATGTTCTACTAACAACCCAAAACCAATAGCATACTAAAGCAAAATAGCCTGTAGTGCATTTTTTATGTCCGTGGACAGCCGTGAAGACCGAGGACATGACGAACACATCAGGGGCACCTACCACCGAAACAAATAGAGCATTTGACCCATCTATTACTCCCCCACCCACCCCAAGCCCCCTTACACACCAATACACTCCCGAAAATAGTATTTTTCCCCCGTTCGATGCTGCGCTGTCCGCGGACATCCGCGGATCCAAGATGGCAGGCGCATCAAAACAATGTGACGCACCTCACGCTTCACCCCTCTGCCAATCAGCGAACACGTTGCATGTCCACGGACATGACACAAGCTGATTAGCCAATCAGTGTCCTGTCCGCGGAGCAAACGGGGAAATGTGTCCTCGGAGCGGACATAGATATCACCTACTTTTCGGTCATTTAAAAAAAAAACTACTGGACGGATTGCCACCAAATTTACAAAACCACGCTTTCGGGACCAAGCGGCTGCTCCTGCCTACAGTTTGAGCTGTAGGCGTGAGAAAAGGTTTTTTCCCCATTCACTCTATGGGAAAAAATTAATGTTGGGACCCCCTTATAACTTTGTCGCCCTGCACCAAACCTCACTAATCTTTTTTAAAAAAATCAGAGTGGGCCATATACTGTTTTTACAAAGTTTGGTGAGAATTCGTCCAGGAAGAGCGAAGTTATAATGCACCCAAAAAGTGCTCTTCCTATGGGATTAGCAACTTAACCATAACTACATGGTCACTACCATGGGCCGTGTAATACATATATAATATATATATATAATATATATATATCTTTAAAGTTGACTGACCTCCACTTGTTGGAAGACCTATTATCCACAGGACTATTCCTCCTAAGGATTCTTCCTTTCAAATAAATGATGATCCACAGGACTATTAAGGTCACCCAAACTCCACCTGATGACGACAACTACCAACCAAGATAGAGGCTTGAAATCTCAGAGCATGGTTTACCAGAAGTTTATGTCTTCCTTCAGTTCACCAGTCATGACAAAGGAAAGCCTCAATGCTAAAGTACACATGTTGTGTTGTCCAGCAGTGACCAGAGCTGTTGATAATTCTAACAATCTAAGCAATGTGGATTGTCAAGCTAAGTCCACCCACCCCCAGAGAAGACAATAATATAATGCTCCTTTATGAAACTGCACCAACTAAAAATGAAAAACCTGTCTTGTCATGGAACATTGCCATTGCAGCAAATAAGATGAATGACAAAGCCTTGGTTGAATTAATTAGGACATGTAATAACATTTCTTCACGAAAGATGTGGGCTATTGAACAAAGGTTATATGAACTTTCATCACATAGTCTTCAAATGTTCAAAACGACAACCCAGTGGAGGGCTTGCAATGTGAATATGATCAGATTTGTATTATAATGCCCAAGCATTACAAACTGAGTGTCAATCTATTTTGACAGTTGTCTTGGAATTACCTTTTGAAACTGATCTTGTAATTTTCAATGTGTATAATAGGCCATGGAGAAAATCCGGAATGGACAGTCTCCTAAAATTGAAGTCATTGAGGGAAAATTGGATATTGCTGAATACAATTAAAGGCGAGTGATATGTACGGTTTTAGGGGACCTCCATTTATAATTGGAGCCACTAGGCTTCATGAATGATGTTCATGCCAAGGAAGAATTTGTTTTTGGTATTCCCAATATAAATGCATGTATACCTGAGAGGAAACATTGTTTTGCTATGGATGTAGCCAAATTCTGGGCAAGAGTTGGTTGGAGAGCCCTTAATGACTGCTTTAATGAGGCTATCTCAGGTAGTCCTACATACAGAGGGCAACGGCATACAAGTCATATAAATTATGTTTCAATTCATGTTGAGGCCTGTAAATGTATGAAATCTTTTGTGGTTTTGTGATGCCCAGCAAGCAACCATGATTCTCTTATCAGAATGTCTAAAAGTGATTAACAAAGGATAAACGTCATTTAGATATACCCTTCCCAAAAATGTACATGAAATTACTAACTGATTTTAGAGTAAACAATATGCTCATAACTACTAAACCCAGAGCAAGTAATTCATTCTGAAATGAAGATATCAAGCATTATTATTCTTTATATTTCAATGCCTTGAGCAATGATTTACCAAAATGTGATTAATAAGGAGTCATGGTATGACCAAGAAGATAGACAGCTTAAAGTTAGCCTCCTGGCAGTGGTGAAAGATGCCAATGGCATGAACAATGAAGATATATAACAATATATAATCCCACTCCAGGAGAAGAAGAAGGGCTATATGATTAAAAACAGAGAAATATTATCTACCTCAGTTGCGGATAATGGCTCCAAGACCTTTGAGAATAAGTGAATGGAGGTTACATGGGAAGTTCAGTGCTACAGGAGGCATGTATTCACAAGTTATCTTGAGACAATATTTCAGGAATTTATACTGTGAAGATAGAGATAGCTGTCTATTTGGAGTTGCAAATCCGCAAATGGCACTCAAACAATGTCCTTGGAGTTATTTCTTTCTTGATGAGGTTCATTTGATCTGCTATTAAAAAAAAAGCTGGCATGGCTTCTCACCCAGTATATACCTTTAGATGTCTTCAAAAGTGAGGTTTAAATTCGGGATCCATTTTCGTAGTAAGATTTTGTTAATGTTGATGGAACTCTCAATAAAATTCCATGCTTATGGCAGTGATTGCGCCAATATACAAAAATGGTGGGCAAGATAAGCATCCAGTTATCATCCAATCTTCCTTTTAGACATGGCTAGAAACATATTTGCAAAGGTTTTATATATTACTTCAGGATTGAGGGCTCGGTTCCATGAATCAAAAAAAGAAATTGACACCATTGATCAGTCAATTAGTCAGTTAGTTTGTCCTTTTTTAATGCTCTATTGATCTAAATGCATCATTTGATTCAGTTCCTAGTTGGGCTTTATGGGCAACACTCAAAAAATTGAATGTACCTCCTGACTTATTGATGGCAACCAGGATGGTATATACACACAATTCAGCAAGTATCACCATAGTTTAAGGGGGAAAAACAGCAGCTTTTCTGGTTGAAACAGGTATAAGACACGGGTTTGCTTTGTCCCCTGTCTTGTTCAATATTTTCATAAATGACTTTGCTGTAATGATTTAAAATTTAACAGCTGATGCACCTTCCCTGAAAGGGACACCCATAGGAATGTTATTATTCATGAATTATGCAGTGTTAATATCAAAGACATCTTTAGGTTTAAAGAAACAACTCAGATTATGTACCGATTTATGCAAAACTAACAGTCTTAAATTAATTTTTAGATGGTAGTGTTCTAATTAGAAAGTTAGGATTGTGCTTTACAGTTGCTCTGTAAGATTCACCTGTTTCCACGGTTACTTTGCCCATCGACTCTACCTGCCTTGTCTTCCCGATTCCTTGCCACCAACCTTCTGTCCTTCCAATAATGTACGCCACCTTCCTCCTGCCTCCGCCCATTGATGTTAATTCTTCTCCTTTTCTTCCCTCTCTACTACTACCACTCCTCCTCCCCTACTACTCCTCTTCTCACCCTGCTCCCACACAATTACTACTCCTCCTCCCACACAACCACTTCTCCCACACAAATACTACTCTTCCGACTACTAGCACTTGTCTCCTCCCACTGCTATCACTACTATCCTCCCACCACTACTCTCCTACAACTACTACTTCTATTCTCCTCCCATTACTACCACTAATCTCCTACCGCTATTCACGCCTTACACTTATGTCTATTAACCTACCACACAAACATTCACACTCACATTGCAATATCCTTGCACTCAATAAACCAGTACCACACCTTTTTGCAATATGTGCCACTATACTTTGCCACTCATTCCTTCCTTTTGATGGTGTCTTAGTCCACCACCTTCTCCTACTCTGGTCACAGCCAGATAACCCACACTTGCTCTTTCCTGTGCCCTGATTACATTTCTCTTCATCTTCCCTTTGTGGCCAGCTTTTCTAGACAATACTGATCTATGTTACCCTTGTGGGAGTTGTATGTACAAAGGGGAAGTCTTTACAAGGGGTTTTAAGCCCTGCTCTGAAGGTTTTACATTCAAGAAAGACCTTAAATATGGGGCTTAGCCCTACACACTTTCTCAGTGCAGAGCTACTGTGGTTTGACCATGGCGGATCTGCCAGCTCAGTGTGCCAGTCTGTGGCAAGGTTTCCATGGCAGCTGTTCTCTCTGATAAGTATAGTCTCTGGAGAGGATCTGGCACCTCTCTCATGTCCTTGGCAGTCTAGGATTGAACACAAGTCTCTGGTGGAGTACCTGCCTGGGTACCGAAGTGAGCCGCTACTTGGCATGCACTGGCACAGGTTTTGAAACTCTGTTCTTTCTTTTCCAGGCTCTACCCGCCACCACCATGGGAAACTGGATGCACAGCATCCTGGATGGTTGCTTCCGCTTACCTGTGTCTCGGTCTCTGTCACTCTGTCACAGACATGGGGCATTGGTTTGGTTTAGGAGCCCTGCCACTGTTCTGCTTCACAGGTTCCACAATAGATAGAAGTAGACTGCTGAGCATCTTGGCCCAGAGGCCTGGTGTGAGACAATTATGTACTGCCAACATATACATTGGTGCCAGGGGAAGGGTGCCCCTGACCCCTCCAGTTACCTTGCTCTGGACTGCTTTGTTGTGAGCCTCTCCCTCTTGATAAGGCCAGGTACTGGTCTTGTCACATACATCTATAGTCAATAGTCACACTGTCCCTTACCTTCTGAGGGTTCCCTCGGTATGTATAACACATTTTGCAGTAACCAGAGAAGGTTATGGCATCTTCCATTCATTTTTTATTATGGAAAACACTTTTTATCTCTGTTTGATAAAGGGCCTCATCACGACTTGGGCGGTAACGGTAACGCTATTAGCGCGTGCGGTATTAGCCCTACCGCCGAACTCCCCGGCGCTAATAGCGCCGGATCACGAGTCCGGCGGTAATGTAAGTCCCCATTCCCCACTGAGCCCATTCGGGAATGCCCCATTCCCCATTGGACTCAATGGGGAATCTTCACGCTAATACCGCCGGCGGATTTCCTGCCGGCGGTAATAGCACGAACTTTCGGTGGCTTTCCCCCCAGCTCAGAGCTGGGGCGAAATCCGCCAAAGCCCTGATTCGGCGGACCCTTAAATCCAGCGGTAATAGAGCTACCGCCAGATTTAAGCGTTACCGCCGAAGTCGTGATGAGGCCCATAGTGTTATTGACTCAATATACTCTCTATATGCTTTCTGTTCTTAAGTAAACAAACTTCAAATTCTCTCTTGAAACACTCTTATCTGTAGGCTGGATACTTTTTGTTTAATGGCACAATAGAAGGTTTATCTTGAAACGATAACAGCCCTTATTTAGTTATGAAAAATGTAGGTGAAATGGAAAGATACGTGAAATTATGCTGGTTTAGAATTGCAACGAATAACCCCTTTATTGATTAGGTTGAAATTGTTACAAACCGGATATGTCTGAGTGCCTATTATGCTTCAAAACAGTATCTTAATATTTGATTTCAAATTGCTGCTGCATTTAGCTTTCTAACATAAAATGCAAAATGAAAACAGCTCTATTGTCTAATGAACACTCTTCTTTCTATTTGGTTAAGCAATTCATTATAAATTTATTATTGACAAAATTCCAACCCAAACATGCAGGTTTGTTTCAGCACACAGGTGTCTTCCATTAGAGAACATAAACCTCTGTCGCCTCACTGCCCTCTCTCTTGGCACCTCTATGACAAAGCCAGTAAACTGGCCTTTTCAAAAAGGGAGGACCTCTCAGTCAGGGTTTGGGGCCTATAAGGGAGTAATCCAGAGACAGCTATACCCCTGAGATGCATGGTGGCAGCAGAGGGGGAACCTCTCCACACTTATGTCTGCACTTACCTTGCACTTGCCACCAGCTGGCCCTTTATTATTTATCTTATTTATTCTACTATCCCATGTATTGCACTTTCCCCTCTCCCTTCCCCCTCACACTTCCCTTTCCCCCTTCCCATGCACTTGCGTGATCTAAATGACACCTGGCCTAGTAAGATCATTGTCTGTCTTCCCTTTGTTCCCCCTCCCTTGCCTCATCGCGCCTTGAAACACTTGTGTATAGGCCCGTTATAAATGCCATATCATATCATATCATAATCAATGCGGTCCCGTTGTTTCAGCAGGCAACTTAACAGACCATTATCTCTTGTATATATACTTGTTAATGTTTTCTCTCGATTTCAGATACCGCCAAATAAAGGAAGGAAGATAGCAGAGAAGAGAAAACCTGAAAACCAAGATCAGCTGCTTACACATTGTGCCAAAATAATGTGACAACCACAGTGCCACGTAACCCTGATTGCAACAGCAGCATTGTGAAAGAGCAAGAGACACTGTCTGGAGCCATACATTGCGGCAGCATGGAAGACCACTGCGGCAGAGTCGCCAGCAATTCTGTACCGTAAAGAAGTGGTTCCCTAGATCACGATGCACTAAGGGGGGGACCATCCCCAAACCTACTGAGAAGGTCCCAGGAAGCAGACACAAAAACACAAACTATAATGTTGATCTTTCAATGCCGACATATTCAGTACGCGGCCAGCCCCTGTGGAGAATGTGGGTGGGGGTTAGCACCCATGTGAAGATTTTTCCCTACACATACACGCCCTGGGATAAAAAGTAAGGGCCAGATTGTTAAAGGAAAAGCTGCCAATAATCCCAAGGGGAGAGATGCTTAAGCAGGGGACGGGAATCAGTATGTGTGGGTTTATCATGTGAGATCAGAGGTTTGGGTGGAGGACTACTGAGAGAGCAGTAGGAGGATAGAGGGAACAGCAATTTGTGGAAAAGGTTTGTGAAGCAGGGGCGAGTGTTAACATCAAAGGAGCAGTGAAACATCTTAGGGACAGAAGGCTGTTGAATGGAGTCAGGAGGAGAAAGAGTAGTCAGAGTAGAAAGGAGAAGGCGAGCATGAGAGAAATTGAAACAAGCTGAATCTCAAAGAGCAAGTTCAAGTCACTATCCCAATTCCCATTACATGCTAATCTTTGGTGAGAGTCGGGAACGCTAGGAAGTACCACAGGGAGTTAGAGAGGCTGCATTCTGGGAAGCAGTGATAGTCTAAGTAAGAAATCTGACTGTAGGGGTCACCATTTGGTAGCACTAACCAGCGTTACGGATGCCTGGATTAGGGAGGAAGGTCATGGCAAGATGAGAGAGAGATAGAGAGATACACCTAGGCCCCCAGAAAACCTTAATAAAAACCTTTGAACTTTTCTTGAGATTCTGGATGTTTTCTGTGACATCTCGTAGTACAGAATCTCCTGCCAGCTTCAGCACATCTCTTCCCCCAAGCAAAACCCTCTGCATCCCTAGCATAGAACATCCCAACTTTCGTCTCAGATGATGTTTTTTCAGACCAATTATAATGTCCTTTAGCTTAGCTTCCTTAAATGTAAATAATGTGTTTTCCCAGGAGAAATCGAGCTGGCCACTTCTATTCTTACTGGCATGCAGTCAAATGCAGAATTACAGCTGGGTGCTCCATTAGAGAGCTTCAGCCGTCCGGAAGGTAGGCCCCCTGGCTGCCCTGCCACCCACTGCTGAGAGCAGTTTTCTCCGACTCCCATTCCGATCCAAAAGCACATGTAAATTGTGCTCAGTGCTGCCGTGCGTTTAATACTGCTGCTTTTGCACCATCTAAATCCGAAAATCATTCTGGTGCCGAAAATCTCCAGGCCTCCATTGCTTAACATGAGGCTTCTCCATTCTAAGATGGCCGCCGCCCCAGTCCACTGATGCTGCCTAGTTGCAACCTTTACCAGGCCCTCCAGGTCGCCCTGATTGGCTCCTCACCCCTTAAGAGGACCAATCCCTCGCCGGCAGGCGAGTGCCGGCCCACCCACTAAGGAACCCCAACAAGGAACAAGCTCCTGTCCTGATCCTGTGTGCTCGTCTTCGTGTGCCCCTCTCAGAGGAGCAGTTGTCTCTGATCACTGCAGTAGCAGTGACTCGATCCACAGCTGAGCTGGAGCTTCAGCCGTCCGGAAGGTAGGCCCCCTAGCTGCACTGCCACCCACTGCTGAGAGCAGTTTTCTCCGACGTCCATTCCGATCCAAAAGCACATGTAAATTGTGCTCATGTGCTGCCGTGCGTTTAATACTGCTGCTTTTGCACCATCTAAATCCGAAAATCATTCTGGTGCCGAAAATCGCTGTGCCTCCATTGCTCAACATGAAGCTTCTCCATTCTAAAATGGCTGCCGCCCCAGACCACTGATGCTGCCTAGTTGCAACCTTTACCAGGCCCTCCAGGTCGCCCTGATTGGCTCCTCACCCCTTAAGAGGACCAATCCCTCGCCGGCAGGCAAGCGCCCGCCCACCCACTAAGGAACCCCAACAAGGAACAAGCTCCTGTCCTGATCCTGTCCAGAGCAGACAGAGACCAGGGCCAGGAATTCTGGCTGTGTGCCACGTGCCTGCCTGGACCCATCATCTGGAAACGTCTTCCTTGCCGGTTAAGAACACTAGCCTCCAATAACATATGTGACTATATCTTCACAACATGCTGAGCTTCTTACCTTGGGCCCTTGTCGGATCTTTACCTCAAGTTTGCAATTGCGGGTAACTTAATTACTTTGTTCCATACGCCTGCGCAATTACCCACGCGGCCTGCGCTCATCCTCCCTCAATCAGCTGGCGCACAGCCAATCATCCACACCCCTGTTAATGTAATGCGGTGCACTCTGCACCGCTATTGAGCTATAAACAAATGAGCACCTACGGCATGTAATGTTTAGCATTTGCATTTAGCATTTCTTTAGTCATCAGGCCTTGCATTGAATACGTTGGCATCTGAGCCCCCTGGCATTATGTTTTAGCATTTGCATTTATTAAATTACTTTAGTGCGTTCCAGTAGACACTGCCATTAGAGCTTTCCGCCCCTGACTACATGCCACGTTATCACTCATACCTATTAAGTTGCCTATCCATATCTTGCTCTGGCTCCCCTTTAGATTCTGTGTTTATACTGCCTGCTTATGACCTTCGCATCCTGTTCTGTTGCCGAGCTGAACCTTGCACAAACTCATCGCATTTTAGCCTTGTTGGGACTGGCGCATTTATGTGCCTCCTATGCTATGTATTTTAGTCATTGTTTGATTGCCACATCTAGGTGCCCTCACTCATTGCATTTTAGCCTTGTTATGACTGGTGCATTTAGGTGCCTCCTATGCTATGTATTTTAGTCATTGCTTGATTGCCACATCTAGGTGCCCTCACTCATTGCATTCTAGCCTTGTTGGGACTGGCGCACTTAGGTGCCTCCTATGTCATATATTTTAGTCATTGTTTGTTTGCCACATCTAGGTGCCCTTACACATTGCATTTTAGCCTTGTTGGGACTGGTGCACTTAGGTGCCTCCTATGCTATATATTTTAGTCATTGTTTGATTGCCACATCTAGATGCCCTTACTCTTTGCATTTTAGCCTTGTTGGGACTGGTGCACTTAGGTGCCTCCTATGCTATATATTTTAGTCATTGTTTGATTGCCACATCTAGATGCCCTTACTCTTTGCATTTTAGCCCTGTTGGGACTGGCGCATTTTGGTGCCTCCTATGCTATGTATCTTAGTCATTGCCTATTCGTGCCTCACAGATTTGTGTCCCTACTAGCGAATGGTATCTAGACCACACAGATTCTGCCACATTTGGTAAAACGCACCCAGCATTTTAACATGACTGTTCTTAGTGACACTGTTACCGATCCCTAGTACCCCAGACGTCCGGAAATACTAGTCTGCTCACACCAAGTGGCATTGCTTGCTACCAGTGATAGCTTTGTACTATGTCCAGCTTACTCAATATTTATACTATAATGGTCATGGGCACGCTTCATGCCCCCAATACCCAGAAGTGCCATACTGAAGCCCCCCTATGCAAGTCAGTTCTCGCGCCTCCTCTCCCACTCACCACTCCCAAGGTACTCAATTACTTTGGCCATACCAGCCCCTTGCACCAGGCCATACCAGGCCAACTAGCCTATACCTCTCAACCTATCCCAACTCACGAGAGAAACCTCAAATTACGCACCAGACTCAATAAACTCTATGAACCTCTTAGAAGATCTCTTCCCGCTATAAAGCGTACAATGAAAGTCCAACAAACCAAGATATGTAATGGGCCCAATGCCCCTCACTCCCTACCAGTGAACATAAATATGCTCAAGACAAATACCAACTCATCAAACTCTGCCATAACTAAAATGGACCCTAAAGGACATTCCTTTAAGGGAGCACTCCTTAATGTAAGATCCCTAGTGGCACACGCCATCAACCTAGCTGACCTAATCACTGAAGCCAATCTAGACTTTATTGCTATAACCAAGACCTGGTTACATAGTGCGGCAGGTCCATCACTCATGCTGGCCATTCCCAACGGTTACACCATATCCAGGCAGGACAGAGAAGGCTCCCGTGGAGGTGGAATTGCCATTATATCCAAAATAAACCTATCATTACAACTAGCCCCTGCCACAACCATGCAATCTTGTGAAACTCTCACTGCGAAAATCCCTATAAACAATACCCAAACTCTATCTATTCACCTAATTTACAGACCACCAGGTCCACTTGGAACCTTCGAGGAGGATTTGCATAGCCTTCTGTCCAACAATACCAAAACTACCTCACAATTGCTGGTACTAGAGGACTTTAACCTTGGCTTCAACGACCAAGCAGATGCACATGCATCAACTATTGCCAATACCCTTAACACCTTAGGACTAACCCAAAAAGTTAACACCCCTACCCATGTGAAGGGCAGAATACTTGACTGGATCGCTGACTCCAACTGCTCAGCCAGAGTCTCCTCTATTACGCCCCTATCCTGGACCGACCACTCTCTGGTGTCCTTTAACCTACTAACCACTAAACCACCCACTCCAGTCCTACAGGTGGCTCCACCCTGCCCCACAAGAAACCAAAAGAATATTACAGTGGATAATATTATTCCCCTGATCCTTCCAACCTTAAATGCACTGCCAGACAACCTTGACCCTAGTGCATTGGTCAACGAATACAACAATATCATGCGTACCACTATGGACAAAGTCGCCCCACTCAAAATGCGAACAAGCAAACCCAAGGCACACCTAAACAAGTGGTTCACACCAGAACTTAAGGTCCTGCGCTTAACCAAAAGAAAATGCGAATCTGACTGGAAACTATGTCCAACCGAGGAGAACAAAGTTAACTTAACTAACATCTCTCGGCACTACAAAAATGAAATTTGCCTAGCAAAGCATAACTCTTACAATGTCCGCATTGCCAACTCTAACTCAAGTATGAAGGAACTCTTCTCCATCCTGAAAGAACTTGAGTCTCACATTGCCACACCAGATACCTGTATTAAGGTATCTGTATTAAGATACCTGGTGCACAGATATCCAAACTGCCCTAGCAAATAAAATTACCACGCTGCAAAATAAAATCCAACTAAAAAAAGAATCCTTAAACCTCCCAAATAAGCCGCCACTCAATGACACCACCAACGACCCAACTAACACATTCTCCTTCACTAAAACTACCACCTTAGAGGTAGAGAAAACCATCCTTTCCCTCAAACCTTTGAATTGCAAAGGTGACATCTGCCCAGCTCAATTAATAAAAGACGCTGCCAGAGACCTCTCACCATTCATTTCCAAATTGATAAACGCCTCCTTCGGCACAGGATACATCCCTCCCGGCTAACCTAAAACAATCATGGGTGCTCCCACTTCTTAAGAAGCAGACTATAGACCCCCTCATCCCCACCAACTATCGGCCCATTACTACGGTACCTTTCTTACTGAAAATACTAGACAAGGTTGCCTATACAAAAATTCAAAGACACCTTGAACTACATAATATATTGGGAGCTAGACAATCTGGTTTCCATCCACTCCATGGAACTAAAACTGCCCTCATTGATTAAAGACCCAAATAGATGAACTGAGAGATCAAGGTAAGACAGCACTCCTCCTTCTACTTGATCTCTCAACTGCTTTGGATCTGGTGGACCACAACGTCCTTTGCAAACACTTGGACACTGCTGCACACTTCTCCACCCATGCCATTAAATGGATTGAATCCTTTTTGAGTGAGAGAACAATGAGAGTCTTCTCCCCTTCAGCAGCAGCCGACCCTTCACCAATCACGTGCGGAGTCCCTCAAGGCTCTTGTGTCTCACCAACCCTATACAACATATTCACGAAACCCCTCTTCGATGATCTGGACCTTCTAGGTATCACCTACACGAATTATGCAGATGATACACAGATTCTCCTCCCGCTTTCTGGGGATCACAGCAAGGACAGGGAGTTGGTGAATAGGGTGTACCTCATTATTCAGGCATGGATGGCATCCCATGGCCTCTGCCTGAATGATAATAAGACCGAGCTGATCATCCTGGGCACGCAGGCCAATATCAACAAGTTAGGCAAGGACTACTCCATATTTAAGATAGATGGCAATAGCATTAAGGTTTCGAGAGAAGTAAAAACACTAGGTTTCTGTCTCGATTCCACCATGTCTTTCACCAAACAAGTTAACTCCTTAGCTTCCACCACAGCTTATACCTGTAAATTAATAAGAGCAGGTAAACCTTTCTTATCTAACGATAGTTGCATGATCCTAGCGAGAGCCTTAATATTATCCCGACTTGATTATTGTAATGCCCTTTACAGTGGTGCTAACACAACCATCACCAAAAGACTACAAATCTTACAAAATAATGCCATCAGAGCTGCTCTAGGCATAAATAAAAGGGAACATATCTCCTCTATCAGACACCATTACAAATGGCTTTCCACTGACAATAAAATCCATCTAAAAATGTTCTCCTTGACGCACAAAGCCCTCAACAACGCTGCTCCTAGCTACCTGATGGACAAAATAAAAAGAAAAATCTCCAGTAGGCCTACAAGAACTCCCGACTCCAACTGCCTGGTAATTCCTAGATTTAAACTTGCTAAAATTGGTGGTACCAGTTTCCCCGTGCTAGCTGCTAAATGGTGGAATGCCCTGCCACACAACTTGAGAACAGACCAACCTTTCTCACACTTTAGAATAAATCTTATCAAACACCTCAATGACAAAAACATGTAAGGTACTGATAGACACTTGTGTTATGCTACTTCATCTGAATGTATATATGTATTATTAGAGATATATCACAATTGTAAATAATTATAGTAACATTGTATATAACTGACCGCCTCGCCTTATAGCAATGCCTCAACCTCTTGATTAGATATGACCCCTGCTAAGTCTGTACATACCTCCTCCTTATCACTGTAAATTATGTAACATTGTAACTCTTTGTAACACTGTAATTCTATGTAACATAGTGAGCTTTGCATATTCTCTTCACTGCGCCCGGTTACCCTTGGGTCTGGCACACATTACAAATAAACAAACAAACAAACAAACAAAGCAACAGTTTGGACTGGCCGCTGCTTCTAAAGATGTGTATACTAGATAGGCAAATTGGGGACAGGGCAGCCTGAACACTATGGGGGTCATTACGAGTTAGGAGGTAACTAACTGCCCTTACCGGCTTGGAGCAAATACTGTGTCCGTGTTGCTCCAATCCCGCTATTAGAGGGCGATTATGAGTACGCGGGCACGAGCTTTGTACCTTGCCGGTAACAACCTTACCGCCCTGCCGGTAAAGGCTGAAAAATCGCCCTTACCGGCATCGTGCGAAGCGCAGATAGCTCCAACACCATCTATGAATCCGGCATTAGCGGTTACTGCTATCAGCGGTGACCGCTAGTAGCGGTCACCGTTAATAGCGGTCACCTCAAATAAGCGGAACCGGAAGTAGCGTCACCGCACAGGAACGGGAAAGAGCACATCGGCCATCTTTAAAAACACAATCCATTGCCATCCTCTGTAACCAGGACCCATATCACCACCACACCTGTTCCAACATATACTTGCATCACATTACAATGCCCAAGGCACTAAAAAAAGGTGCTGCGCGCTTGTGCAAGGATCGCTTCTCAGAAGAAGAGCTCAACATGCTGGCAGATACCTTGGCAGAAAATGGGGATGTTGTCTTCTCCAAAGACATGCAGCGACCTGCACTGAGATATGGCCGGAGGTGGCGCGGAAAGTGAGTGCCGTTGGCACCACCCCGCGCACAGTGAAAGATGTCCGGAAGCGCTGGGACTACGTGCACTTAAGCATCCGTAACATCATCTCTGCTACAGGTGGTGGTGCGGCCTCCCCCATAAAGATGACTCGCTGGGGGGAGACCTGTGCGAGCACTATCGGGATGGAGGAAATCGAGGGAGTGGGGGATATGGAGCGTGGAGCCCTGTCATCGGCTGATGCAGGTAGGTGTCCCAAATGAACCACTGTAAAGAATAACACGATGATGTCCCCCTGAACTGACGGCAATGATGCAAAGCAGGGTACACCAGACACTTGTTCGCAAGACTGCCTACAGGGAGTGCACAGCACCATATTGTACACATGCATGATGCACCCCATATATGTTTCATCCCAGACGCATCCCTGCATGACCCACCCAAAAGGCAAGCAACCCGTATGTCACTATCCCAACGCCAATTACCTGCCATTCCATAGAAATGCAGCTACCCCGATGCATGCCTGATGCATGTAGACCCTTCACTGATGCGCTCACTCTCTTGGTCCCCCACAGGCACACAATCTGAGAGTGAAGATCAGGACCCCAGGGAGGATGCTGAAACACCAGCCAAGAAGTCCAGGAGCATGGGGGGAGCCAACCGTCCCTCAACATCCAGGGACAGAGGGCAACCTGGACTACTGCACAAGCCCAACACAACCCAGGAACCTACAGCACATTTGTGCATTAGGGACACCACAACAGCACCCACACCAGCCACATCCACACAAGAGCCAGTGGCTGAAGGCATGGTATCCACTGCAAGCAGTACTGTCGGGGAGACAGCTGCCACGGCAGCTGTGTCCGATGATGAACAACACACTCCGACACCCAGAACACCTACTGCTAAAGGCCCCCAGCAGTCACCCCAACTCTCCCCAGCCAGCAATCAGTATGATAGCAGCCATGAGCTGTCTGCGGTGGAGTCATGGCCAGGGAGCTTCAGCCCCACGGGGAGCATGCATGAGGCCCCAACCATTCTGCATGCACCATCAACATCCGCCAGTGTCCGGGACAGGCAGGAGGGGATCAGGGCAATACAACAGCGCCAGGAGGAGCTGACAGGGCTGGTGACCCTGCACATTACCGAATGTGGCCAGGCAAGGGAGGAAATCAGGGAATGCGCAGCATCCCTCAAATCTGCCATTGAGTCCACTTCCAAAGACATATGTGGAAAATTGGCGGCTGTGAAGCAGGTCGTCACCCAAATGGTGGCAGCATTGGAGGCCCTGCGTCCCACACAGGTGGTTGAACAATCAGGCACCTCCTCAAATGCCAGATCCAGACAGACCAGCCCCCTGCGTAGGTCTGGGCGGAATTTGCGCAAGTCAGACAGGGGTCCACCTGATGCTGCCAGTGGAAAAGGGGTGCAGGTGCAGCCTGCCATTCCGAACTCCTGAAGAGTAATGGTGCATGCAAGTGCACACCATGTGTGGGGAAGTTGAGGGGGGATCTGGAGGGGGGAGAGGGTGTTTGGGGAAGTTGAAGGGGGAATTCGAGGGGGGAGATGGTGTGTGGGGAAGTTGAAGAGGGAGAGGGAGGGTGAAAGGGGCCCCTAGGGGTCCCTTACGTCTATGGAAACAAGGCAAGTCACCACAAACGATAGATACGCCAGACACGAGGTTGTATTCCCAAAGCTAGGGTTTATTGCAAAGCAAATAGTCTCAGTTGGCCAACTCGGTCTCACCCCCCGTGACGAATATCTCTAGACCTCGAGGGACGCAAGAGAGTGAATTACATACATCAGTTACATATATACAAAATGCATATCATGCAATCAGCTGTGACATGTTTAACACCCCCCTTTATTGGGTTTCTTTGAACTCGGTGTGATGATAGCCACTTTCGACAATTATGACACCTTCAAATATCTATTCTAGTAACAATATGCAATTTTGCAAGTGCGGAGGCATCTTTTAGTTGTTGAACAGAACACAGTGCTTCTGTTCTTGGAAGCGAGCTACATACGGGGGAAGAGTCACATTCCAGACCTTGCTATCTATGAGGTGCTATTCGTATCCTGGGAGCCGACACGCTCTACAGGGCTCGGTAAAGGGGGGCCGTAAGAAGAGCATAATTCAAGCCTTTAGCTGATTTATTCTAACATATTCTACCATATAACGAGACTGGCTGGCAGCTGTGAAATGATTAAATGCCCTGCGGCTCTGCTTCAAGGCTACATTCGGGAGGGAGTCGGGCATTCCTTCCCGGCACTGCCTACATTGTGTTTCAACAAACTCTTATTAGCCTCGCGGCCCTGCGGCCTTATCCTTTCACGTTCAGACAACAATATTAACAGTCGAGCAGTGTAGGCCGTAAATGTGCTGCGAAGCAATAAGAACAGAAAGCAATGAGCAATTATTAGAAAACAAAATGGCGATCCTTGTTACATCAAAATGGCCGTTCATTGGTAAACTTGGAAACCTGTATTTCTATCATATCGTGCATGAGACAGTTGGCCCACGGCCACCAAAATACGTTTGCCGTCAATCATGAGAGGTATCCATTTTTCTAGACTGACAAGGGGGGAGAGGGTGTGTGGGGTGGAGGGCTTGTGCACTTAATATGTTATATTTCTTCAATACACCTGTTGTGAAATCAGAATTTACATGAGCGGACATTGCTTATTGTGTACGTGTGCTTTATTGGTGAACAGTCTACAGTGTCCTTGTCACTGACACACCCAGTGCCCTGAGTCCCACCTCCATGTCACACTCTGCATCCATGTGTGCTAGAAACATTGGTTAATCAAAGTCTGATGCACGGCACGTCCCTCCTGTGCATCGCTGCCTCCCTGAAGTGTAGCCCCATCTCCACCCTCCTCATCATCAGGTGGTTGCAGTTCAGCGTCAGGGGGCAGAGGCACATTCCGTCTGATGCACATATTGTGTAGCATGACACATGCCTTGACGATCTTGCCCACCTTGTCATGCCCATACAGGAGTGCCCCACCAGACCTGCTGAGGCAGCGAAACCGTGCCTTCAAAAGGCCAAATGTCTGCTCAATCACCACACGGGTACGTGTATGCGCATGATTGTAGTCCTATTCGTGCCTGTTCTGCGGGTTCCGGACTGGGGTAAGGAGCCACCGCTTCAAGGGATAGCCTGCATCACCTGCGTGTGGGCAACAATCGTTATGTGTAAGTGATCATATGGGACCTGTATCAATGACACCATAGCATGCATTTATTTCCTGTTTGCACCCACATATCCATGTATGAATAGAGCCTCATGATGTAACTGCAATGTGTGAATTCATCTGATTGACAGGTGTGCGTGGCATCGTCTAGTGGGCGCAGGGGTGTCCTATTCCTTGTGAGTGCTCATGCACTGTGGTAGTCCGTGCTGATTGTTCCCATGATCTGGGTGATGTGTAGTGAATTGTGTGCTTTCATCCTGTCATCATTGATGGCAGCCTCATGATGATCTCACTCTGCACGACATATGTTGACATGCTGTTTTGGTGGACCTCTGTGTTGGTGTAGGGCTGTATTAATGTATTTTGCCCTCATGTGACTCCTTTGTACGCAGTAATGGACAACTTTCCTTTGTGATGATGGTATGTGGTGCTGTGCATTGGCCATACTAATTGCTTGTCACTGCATTGTGTTGCGGGGGCGACGGTCTGATTATGTGCAGTGTACATGTTGTGTTGCTGGCTATGCAATGGTTGTAGCACTGCATCATTTTCATGGTAGGGCAGTTTACATCTTGCATTTTGGGGTCAGGTGTCAGGTCCAGTCTGGCCTGCTTTGGAGTATGAGCATGGTCCATCCTCTCAGTTACTCTCAGCCAGGTGAAGTATGCATCCCCCCCATCTCAGCCAGGTGAAGTATGCATCTCACCCCCCAATCACCTACCCACATAGCGATGCCATGAGCCTGACATGCAACTCACCGAGTAGCCAGGATCTGTGCCCTGTGTGTTGCTCCATGTAGCGTGATATCGTGGAGTTCTGCATGACCATTGAATCATGGGCTGATCTGGGAAATCGGGCACAACAATGTGTGATGATCTTGTTTGAGTCACATACCATTTGCACGTTGATGGAGTGGTATAACTTACAATTGCGGTACACTGCCTCCATGGCATGTGGGACCACCAATTTGACATTGGTGCAGTCGATGACGCCTATGCAACAGGGATGCCGGCCAGTGAATGGAAACCAACTTTGGTGTGGGAGATCTCCTGGGCTGTCCGTGGTAGGAAAATGTGGTCGCCTGTGTGCTTCAGGAGGGCATCGTGCACTTGATTCTGCGTACGTGAGAATAATGGTTGTGATATGCCATGCATCTGTCCTACTGTGTGCTGGTAGATGCCTGTGGCCAGGAAGTGGAGCACAGACACCACCTTCAGTAGAGGGGGGATGGCGGTACGGATGTCTATGAGGCTGGCAATGTCGTTATGTATCATGTCCACAATGGTGGTGTTGGTGTCCCGGTCCAGACGGTACAGGGTGTGATCTGCTAAGGGGTTAGGCTGAATGGATTGGCTCTGATTCGAGGGATTGGGGGCTGCCTGTGTGGTACAACTGCCTGTAATGGTGGTGCAGGCTGTGCCTGCCTCACCCTCCTTCTCCTCCTGCGTCTCCTCTGTGATGCCTGTTGTTGTTGTTGCACTGCAATCATGTCCTCCAGCCCCAGCATTGCTACTAGTATTGGAATCATTTTTGTGTGTGATTGGGTGTGGGAAGGAGTGGGGTGTGCTCCTTTTGTGCTGGCCCAGTCTATATTGCCTCCACCTGTGATGATTGTGTGCACCTGTGGCAGTTGGGAGCACTGCACATGGCCATTTACGGGTGGTCCGTGATGCCGGTATTTGCTCCATGCCGGTAAGGTACTTTCTGTCTTCTGTAGGCCGTTATTAGCATGTCCGCATTACTTGTGTTCAGCTCCTGTTTACGCCATGCCGCTATTGCCGGCATGTGAGGTTGCGTGCCCGCTATATAAGGCACCGTTAATTACGGTGCCGCTAATAGCGGGTTGGTGGGTCGTAATGGACCGGAGCGGTAAACGATGCCAGTAATCCTTTACCGGCATCATTTTTCCCTTACCTCCAACTTCATAATGAGGCCCTATCTCATTTATCACGTGCACCAATTGGCTGCTTTAAAATCCCATCTGCCATGTTAATGCAGATAGGAGAGTCGTGTCATATCCAGATTCTTCCGAGTGACGTACAGGCGCATGCTCCCTGTCATTCACTGCAGTGCTTCTTGACTTCAACTAGGGCAAATGCAATCCCTGGAGCTCTGCCATGTTTTGTTTGCTCTGAAAATGAGCAGGCAAAAAGAGAAACGACCGTCAGACTAGCTCTGCTTTCTATAAATCGTGTATTTGCAGCATTTACATAATACATTATAAAAAACGGTTCATCCTGAAGCCTCCTAGATGTTTACGATGCTTAATTCATTACAAGCACACGTGCTTAGAAACCCAGGTGCTTTACAAAGGGTGATGCAATGCTGCACAGACCTTTGCCTTCTTAATGTAATTACTGTAATCAGAAGCCCTTCAATTTGTATACAGGAGCTGTACATTCAATGAATGTATAATCACTGTTGATTTAAAACACATTATTGCGTTTGGCCAGACAGAAGGGGGGTCTGTATTCCTGATCACTGCATTTTTACATAACCTAAGGTTTTTAGATGTATGAGACACCTTTTTGTGCCTGATAGAACACATTCCTCTGTCCCACGGGGTGCCCTATTGGCCCTTCTGGTGCAGAAGACACAAAGACAAAAACATCCGTACTCCTTTGTAACAACCACAGCCAATGCTCAAGTCTCTTAAAATAGACAGAAACCAATGTTATGAATACATTCCTCCCAGTTCGCTTCTTCCTGACTATTTGTCAGACCTGCAATGATCCAAAGCAGGAATTTGAACAAGCACTCTGGTGCCTGCTCATTCGTTTGCTCTCCCACCTGTAAAGAAGGCCACAGCAAGCTAAATGAATCAGCCCCGTTGGAAATATTACGTGATTAAAGATGGAAGTGGGACTCGTAATTCTGCCCCAGTGTTAGTGGCATGGCCTCATCTAAATGGTACATATTGTGCATCAATTTTCGGTCGAAACAGAAAATCAACATGTACTCTCTCCTTTTAAACGCTTTTTACCATCCCCCACCTGATAGCATTGCTCTGCTACAATCAAGTCTGTCCAGCTGAGCCACTTCCAATTTGTTTCTGGATTCTCTCATGCAGAGCAGGGATGTTGAATCAGCTTGCAAACATAAACAGGGAACCTGTTGCCTATGTGATTAACCTCTTAACCACCCAAATCACATATTTTGTAACACACAAGTGTGACCTCAAAGAACACCAAACACTTCTTAGGCTAAGATTCAATCAAGTAAAACCCGTTTCTAAAACTGACACTGTCCCTCTATGAAGAACTAAGCCTTCCCTAGGAACACGAAATAACCCTAGGGAATGGTGTTGAGCCGCCTGTCTAACAGGGATAGAGGGAGGAATGTCCCTCCACTAAGCTCAACCTAGTTGTCTTAGCCACCTTCCAACTTTGTACAGACTTCTTAAAACATCTCAACACACCATTGGTGCAAGACACGCTGTGGGATGTCGCAGGACCCATCCATCTGGCATTTAAAGGGGGATGTATTCTTTATTCCACCAACCCTTAAATATGGGTCCATGTGCAGGGGCGTTGCTAGGGGGGGCGCTAAGGGGGCTATAGCCCCTGATCTTTTGGTTGTAGCCCCGGATAGAATCTCAGGAGCTACAGCCAAAAGACTAGCTAGCCCCCAGTCCCAACAGTTCTGACATCAGCTTAGCCCCGGGTCTTTTCCAGACCTAGCAACACCCCTGTCCATGTGATTTGTCCTCAATACTACGAAAGGTATCAGGTAATAAAATTGCGTAAAAAATGTCGCTGGTGAAAGAAATCATGGCAAAAATGCTGTGGTTTGACCCGGTAAAGGTGTACCCCATTATACCATTTAAGGGGAGCTGGGGTTGCTGGGGTGTCCCCCGCCCCCCTCAAATGGTATAATGGGTCCAGGGGTTGCGGGGGTGTCCCCCACATCCTTTACATGATTGGGGCGGCAAAACCACAGCATTTTTGCCACAATATTTTGTAAACACAGCCATTTTTCCCGCAATTTTAAGACATGGAACCACCTGCAACCAGTCCCATAATGATTCCAAGAGAATGTGCACATTGGTCAGGACATGCAGCCATGCTCATTGGCACTTTTCCCAGGGCATAGCCAGAACCAATGTCCCACAAACTGCCGAGGCACACACTTTGCTCAATGGACATGGCCCGAGCACTTCCAATTCATCCAGTGTGCTAAACTGTCATGGTCCTTTGCTCCAAGAACCTCCAAGACTGCCAAATGTGCTTAAAGTATTTGCCCTGTGGCAATGCCCATTGGCCACTTTGGCCATGGCATGGACTTAAGCCATACCCCTGGCCACCCATTGATTTCAATGATACTCTGACCTTATCTTGCCTAAGAGCCCCATGTGCCTATTGGGCATGGACTGCAGAAATATTCATTGGCCCCTTTGCCCAGCCACCTTTAGACATTTGCTTACACCAGTGGGTATAGTGTTCAATTCTTCCCAGTGGACACTTTGCCCCCATTCATCTTCAAGACATACACTTTGGACATGGACTGAGCACATCCAAAACAACAAATATTATGATTCTGCATGTCCAATGTAAATTCCCAGTAGGGCACATGCCCATAGGGCACTCCGAAAGGGTCATGACTTTCATCCCTGACAGAGGCACATCCAAGATACGAAATTTGCCTAATGGGAAAGCCTAGCATCCCTGCCTATTGATAACTTTGGGGAATAGCTTTCGCCCAGACTTCTGGCACCTCCAAGCCACATATTGTGTTCACTGAGCACGGCTATTCTCCGTGCACTTCCAATTGCCTGCAGCCATGATAGTGGACACTGTCCTGGAGCATAGCCACGCCTCCCTGCACAGTCCTGGCTAAAGGCTTTCTGGCCCCGAATCAGGTCTGCAGGTCACCCCAGAGCCATCTTGAATTGGGTTTGGGGCTGACAGGCTCCAAACCCAATTTGCAGGGCTCCAGCTCGGGGCCTTTGTGCCTCAAGCTTATCTCGTGGGTCCACCGTGTGCTGGTTTGTATTTGGCACGGGACTACTGACCCTATGTCGGGTCCATGGGCCACCACACACCCCTTTAAACTAGTCTGCATGATCATACTGGGTGGATGCAGGACACACTCAAATATGCCAACCTGCTGCATGTGGCTATAATAACAATCTTACTCCATGTGGCTAAAAATACTATTTTCTTTCTTCTTTTGGATGTCCTCTGAGGTCCCTATAAACCTGCCAGGTCTGGGTTGACCCACAGAGTTATAATAGGCTCTTTTTGTGTGGATTTTCATGTCAGGTTGCCCTGCCAGACTGCATAATGGCAGGCATCTCAACATTTTCCCAAGCCCCAAACCAATCACGATGCCCGCAAAGGGCCAATCAATACCCACCAAAATGACCGTGAATCTGTGAATAGGTCAGCAAGCTTGACATATACATATTGGTCTTTTGGCCACTTGAGGGTGCTTTATTTGCTATAGTGACTTTAAAGTTATAGTAGAGTTTGACTCAACATATGAAGAACATTCGTTCAAATACAGATAACTATGGTGCCACTCAAAAAATTGCCTCAAAACGTTCCAATAAAATATATCCATCCATCTCGGAATGGTTTAGGAAAGCTTCATAAAGTTTTGTCTGAGGAGGGCCCCCAAAATGTATGAGTATCATGCACATTGCCATAGGGGAATTTTTCCGCTTATCTATTGCAAAAACCGATGACATGTATGCACCAAACCTTGCTGAAAAGCTGGCATGTGGTCTCAAAAAGTGTACTTTGTTTGGTGTACTGGAATCCGTCCAGCATTTTTAACCTCCAAATAATTGTCAAATAGCACTAAAAACATTGAACTGACATGGCTATTTGAAGACCCACAGTGGTAAGTTCAAGATAGTGGACCTGGGCAGACTGCAACATGTTTAATAAGGAACAGACAGACATTGTTGTCCGTGGATGTCTGTGAGGTCTTGGGGATCCCAAGCAGCATTAATTTGAAACAAAGATGTTGCAGACCTCCTACGTCTGAGAAAATCCAGGGAAGTCATACGGGGGTACACTAACAAGGAAAACGAATGTGCTGTTTTTGAAGACTCATTTCCCAGGTGCAAAAGAGGGTCAGCGGGTTTGAGCCTGGTCTGAGGTTGTGAGACAGATCTCCTCCCAGCTTGACTCAGTAAATGAACTATGAGACCCATCTCAAACGTATGGATGTAACCCCTGGTCTTTTTGTGTGTGTATCGAATGGCCATAGCTGTAGGCCACAGCCAGTGGCTAGTGATCAATGGGGCTGCAGGTACCTGGGGCATAGCCAAGTGCCATTATCAAGGGAAGGTGGCCTCAGGCCATGGCAGCAGCACATACTCAGTGGGCACATAGGGTGGTTTGGTGGTGAACTGATCTAACAGACTGCTTGGCATATCTATAGACCATGACCCACGGTCATATTGGGAGGCTTTAGTGGGCCCAGAACATGATTAGGACCATGCCCCCGAAAATGTGTAGACATGGCTGCAAGGCATGAAGGCATGCCAGTGGCTTAAATGATGACTTGGAGGTGGGGGTAATCATCATCTGCATACCTCTGTTTTGAGGTTGGTGGCCAGACAAGGAGAGAAGAGCCAGCAACTACACTGGTGAGGCAAGGAAACCTGCACTGCTTGTTGCCCCAGAGATGAAGCCACGTAAAGATCGCAAGAGTGAGGCAAGTACCAGGGAGGATGCTTGATGTCAGAATCAGAGGTGTGCACATCAGGAAAGAGAAGGCACATGCCACCAAGTCGATATGCGTTCAGTGGAAGCACCCTGCATTGGGGTAAGAACTTTGCACTGCGCAAGACCCAATGGACCATTAACAAATAATGTTGTCTGTATCAAAGAGATGGGGTAGAGAAAATAATGAGGAGTGGCCAGTAAACCCCATCGTTCAATGGTGATGGAACAAGATGGCGGTGCGAGAGACCAAAAGAACCTTTCCAAAAAGGGGATCCAGTACAGCATTGGAAACTGCCTATGGCCCTCATTTTCAGTTGGCTGGTCTGGAAATAAAGTGCCAGTAACAACGTATACAGGCACCTTTCTGGACTGGCCAACTCCAAGTATGTCAGTCCAAGCAGGCCTGAGCTGCTGGTAGATCAGGCCACAACTGGCAGATAGATGCCTGAATCACCGGCACCAGTACTAATGGTGCCGGTGATTTAGGCATCCCCATCCTTGAAATGGGGAGTTACCGGCATCTCAGATGCCTGTCATATCCTGGTAATTCCTGGGATATTTTGCGGCAGAGACGGTACAGTAGTTGCCCGTTATCCCACTGGTATTACCGTTGGGATACCAGGGAACTCATAATGATCCTATGTCTGTGTGAGTAAAAGCACAACATGCTTGGTACATGAATTTTGTGAAGCATACCAAACTGAACCGTCATTGATAAAAAAAAAAGTGCTTCATGCTGGGAAAGGAAGTCCAAAAGCCCATAGCAAACTGAATTATTGTTTACATAAAATGATGCCGGCTGGGAAGTCAGTCTTAACGACCACAGCAAATGGTACAGTCATTTGCCTAAAGCACTACCCACTGGGAAAGTGAGTCTGAAAGCCCAGAGCAAACATAATTATCAGATTTTTAAAGTATTTGATGTTGGAAAAGAGATTATCTAGGGAAAGAGAGTCTTAAACACCCTAGCAAATGACGAATTCCTTGTTTAAAAGACTGCATTTTGGAAAGAGAGTCTTACAGCTCAGAATGCACTGAATTGCAATTTTCATAAAGTATGACCTGTTGGGAAAGTGAGCCCTAACGTCTACAGTGGAGTGGTGAACTTTCATTTGCTTACAACTCTGCCTTCGGGCAGCTTTCTGGGAAATATAAATTAAAGCTCAGTGTGTGTGTGTGGAATGGGAGGGAGTCATTCTGAGCTGCCATTTGTCCAAACCACTGTGTGTGCCTTCCATCTGTAGTCTGTCACTTCCCAGCTCCTGATCCAGCTCTCTATACTTCACTCTCTGCTTCTGACTTTGCTAACTTCTCACCAGCTAAATCAGTCTACTGAGATCCTCACCCCCTCTGCACCCCACCTGACCATCCCCCATGCCATCAACTATATCTCATTTCACTCCTCTTTCTGACTTCAATACTATCTGTTCTTTCTCTTGCTCACCCCACCCCACTTGACCATCTTCCTTCCCCGCTTATTCCTTGTCTTTCCAGACCTCCTTCCCTATCAGACCACAATCATCCATCTCTCTCTTTCAACACCTACTTATCCTTCCAACTTCATACATGCTTTAATTCTCTCCATTCTCAAGAAGCCTTCCCTTGGCCCCTCCCTTCCGGCTAATTTCAGTCCCATTTCTTCCATTCCTCTCCAAAATTCTCAAAGGAGTGGTTTACTCTCAGATTGCTTCCTATCTTGATCATCACACCCTACTGCCTGTGCACCCATCAGGCTTCCACCCACTTCACTCTACCGAGACGGCCCTCCTCTCTGCCTCTAACTGACTTCCATCAGCTCAGCATGCTAAACTCTTATCGATCCTCATCCCACAAGATCGTTCTGCTGCTTTTGACACTGCTGACCACCACACAGTCATCTGCACCCTCTTTTCCCAAGGCCTCTCTGGGACTGTCTTAAAATGGCTTCAATATTATCTGACATACCGTACCGTCTCCATCTCCTGGGCTGGTACAATTTCCTCCACCATTCCACTCCATTATGGTGTTCCTCAGTAGTCCGTCAGTTCAAAATATAGTATTAAAGTCCAGCATGAGCATTGTCTGCATGTGTCAATGCACTGCCTCCTGTCAAAGTGAGAATTCATATGTAGACTATAAACTAGAGCATTGATAATCCAGACAAGTGCAGACTTTAAACAGGTCAATCCCAGACACCTCAGGAAACCTTTGTAACAAAAATATGTGCCTCATTACGCGGTAGGCGCTAAGGGATTACCGGCACTGGTAAGGGCACCGGTGCCAGTAATCCCTTACCGCCCTATTTCGAGGTCCCTTAGCGGGTCTCTTCCTCAACGCCTGGTTTTACAAGGCATTATGGACGGGACCCGTTAAGGGACTTCAGGGCTAATAACGGGCCCGCTATTAGCTCCATCCCCATCCCCATTGAGCCCTATGGGGGCTCGAATGGGAATGGGGAATGGTTCCCGGAATGGGGACTTACTGAGTCCTCCAAGGTCGGAATGACCCGGTAAGTCCCTATTCCGGGAACACGGACCCGGAATGCGGTAAGGGTTTATCCATGGCGCTAATAGCGCCATGGTTACCTCCTACCGCGTAATGAGGCCCATATGTCTTTTAAAGTTTACTTGTGTACTCAATCTTAGATGTTTACAAGCCTTCAGGGATGGACTGGTCTATAGGGAACTGTGGCGAATTCCCGGTAGGCCTCTGCAATCTGGGCTTCTTTTGTGTCGTATTTCCACATTTTCTCATAGGAAAAGTGTTGGCTTGCTGAAAATGTGTAATATAGGACCACTTAGAACATGAGTTCCAGGGCCTCTTTTGGTTCTCAGTCCACCGCTGCAAGCCTGTCACAGTGATCTGTGCCATCATGTGCATCTTTAACAAAATGTATTTAAGCAGGACATTAGACATTGATAAGTGAGACTAAATTATGAGAGCCATCAAAAATAATAATGAAAGATATCTGCTAGCACAATGTCGCCACACAAAGCAGATGAAAGGCAATATAGAAAATGTAAAATTTATTTGCTTGGAGATCATTTGTAAAAAGTTGGTGATTATGAACTTGCAATGTGGCAGGAGGGAGAATACAAAAGGTTGGCGAAAATGGTACATAGGCTGCTTTTTGTGGGGAGGGCTTGCCTGGCCGCACGCTGGAAAAGAGAGCTCCCTCCTGGAAAGAAAAAATGGATCAACACAGACCGGAAGGTATACCTGATGGAAATCATAGCAGCGGCAATACACGGTTACCCTGAATCTGTGGAACTAGAGTGGTTTGATTTTTGTGAAAAATATACCCAATAGGTAGAACGAGTGACTGCCTCATCTTTCAGTGGGGAGAAGAGTCACGACCCCTCCATTTTCTCTACACTGAGGTTCCCATACAAAGACTAGAATTAACACCTGTGTAAGAGATCAATGACCCCTCAAGAAGTGTAACAAAGTTTAGGTGGACATGTGAGAACCGATTCTTTGTTAAGTTGATTAGGGAGGGGGGTGGGTTTAGGAACAGGAGGGGTTGCGCAAGGGGCAGGGTGCAAACTAAATTACACTTTTTGCATGTTATCGTTGTAACTGGGGGTCCTAATGTTCTATTACATAACTTATGGAATGTCCGAACATGCTCAGGTTTTCCAAATGGACAATTTTGACATGTAGCGTGATTTGACACATTCAGATTTAATACATTCCTATCTTTTATACGAAATGGCTGTGCATGAAGTACAAAATGTAGACACTAAGAAAGGGTACAGATTTAGGGCCTCATTACACGCAAGGCGGTAAGGGTTAACGGTCACCGGTAATGGTACCGATGACCGTTAAACCTTACCGCCTGATTACGAGGTCCCTTTGCGGGTTGGTACTTTAACACCTGCTTTTTAGCAGGCGTTAAAAACCAACCCGCAAAGGGACCAGGGTGCTAATTACCGTACTGCAATTTGCGGTATGGTAATTAGCACCTTCCCCATTCCCATTATGCCCTATGGGGCAAACATGGGAATGGGGAAGGGCAATGGGGGAAGGGGGAAATACCGCCCCGCCAACCTTGGAATAGGGCGGTAATTCCCCTTTCCTCCAAGGCGGTGCCGGTATTTTACCGGCATGGACCAAGGTGCTAATAGCTAGTAGCACCTTGGTCCACCGCCTACCGTGTAATGAGGCCCTTAGTGTTGGAGCCTAGAGGGGTATAGGGGGTAGCCGCCCCTCCTTGCTCCCTCCTGCTGCCAGTGCAACCCTTGGCCTTATGCAGAACTGGCGCTCATTATTGATAAAAAAAACAACAAAAACACCCTTTGACTGCGCTCGGCACCTCACAAGACAGTGCGCCAATCACAGGTTTCCCCAAAAATATTTAATATCTGCACTCTCTGGCTAGGGAGCGCCAGCTAGTGCTGAAATAAACGAAAACTGTTTGAGTGGGGCTCCGTCCTGTGTGGTACAGCACGCCACTCACAGGGTTGCCATGGAAACCACGTGAGTGTTTCGGCCCACGCGGTGGCGGCCTACCCCAAGGATTTAACAAGTCCTCTGGCGCACGCTGCGCGCCACAAACATTTAGCATGCTGCCGGCTGCCTCATTGTGTCCCTGGCTGTCCAGACCAGAAGACCTAAGGTAAGTGCATGTGTGTATGTATGTGTGTATTTCTATGTGTGTATTTATTTTAATGTATTCATTTGAATGTATGTATTTGAAATGTATGCACTTGAATGTACGTATGCGTATGTTGGAGTGAATGTATGTGTGCGTTTGAATGTAATGTATTTGTTTGACTCTAATGTATTGTGTGTCTATGCAGGACTAGTTGAGTTAGTAGCTGTGGGTGTTTGTATGCATGCCTATATGATTATTTGTAACCCTTGTTTCTGGGCATGTGTATCCATGTGTTTCGTTAGTATCTCTACAAGGGATTTAGTGTCCAACCATTCCATTTGTTTGGTTGGTCACATCAAATCCCTTGCAGAGACGGCTGCTATTGTGTGTCAGCATCGTCCTGCATGTAAACAAAGGGCCCATCCATAATGGGCGAGGCGGCCTTGACCCTCCTGAGCTCTCACCCATCATGGAGGAGCACCATCATATCATTGAGGAGCACCATCATGGTCACCACTGTTGGGGGCTGCTCCGGTCCACCGGGCAGCCCCATACTGGTGTCGGGTGGCACCCGACGACACACACAAAGATGCGGCGATCACGCCGCTTGATGACGGGTGGGGGTCCAGCCCACCCTGCTCCGGATCACCGGAGCTCTGCACTCATGGGCCGGGTTGCAGCCGGCTCACCGCGGCCCCGGCTCTGGGTGGACCCAGGCCGGGGTCGCCGCCCCAGCCCGCCTCACATGGCTGGGGGACACACAAGGACGGCGTTGCCCGGCAGGGGCACCGTCCGGATGGCGTTGCCTGGCAGGGGCATCGTCCTCAAGCTGGGTCCCCTCCTTGGGCCCAGCACACGTGGTGGGGCACCCGCATGGTGCCCCCACAAACACAAACACACGCAGAGTCAGTTGGGTCTCGACTAATGAGCCGGAAGCGGCTCGTTTACTTTATTAGCTTGGTCACGTGGTTGCCCACGTGACCACATCAAACACCCTTGGGCAATACCATGTCTCCCAAGAGGGGAGACACGTAACAACCACCATGTCCCTCATGCCATCCCAGGAGCCCTCCATTAAACCCACCCCAAGCTGCAACACGCAACTAAGGGAGGGCTCCTGGGCTGGCTTGAACTGTCATGGGGAAACATATTTTCCCTTTGACAGTTCATACCCCAGACATGCGGATCTAATGGGTCATGCAAAGCCTGGGGTGTTTTGCTTTCTCACACTTGCATGGTGCATTGGAGATGCAGCCTGGTGTACTGCACATTTGTATGTTCAAGAGAGTCACCCTGCACATAGAAATGGGTTGAGGTGCAGCATCAGTAGTGCTTCGGCTCCTACACATGTGCAGGTTACTGTTTGTGCTGTGCAGAAGGTGGAGGGCTTTCTGGAGGCTGTGGCAGAGCTGTGCAAGTATCGAGCCAGGATGTGTGCGGGTACGATTTTAATTTTGTATGTATTATGTGTGTGAATTAGTGAGTGTGTGATGTGTGGGTGTGCATGATAATCAGTGAATGAATGCTGAATATGAACGTAATGAGCGAATCAATGTGTTCTAGGAATGTGTGCATGAATGTGTGTTTGTACTGGGCCCAGGGAAGGGTGGTGGCACATCAACAAAACATTTTTTACTAGGCATCTATCATAGGTGCCCAGTAAAAAATCATCATCCTTTCCTTTATCAAACGGCAGTTGATAAATTAAATGATGTGTTATTATGTGACTAGCCTGGCATTTTGAGGCAGTCAATCTAGCCCTTTCTTACTGTGGCATGACATTGTTATACTAGATATCTAAGATGAAGCAACCATTTTAAGTGTTACTTCTTGGCTAGACTGGCATTTTGCCAGCAGCCACTCTACCCCTTAATGACTATGGCATAACGTTTTTTACTGGGCATCTATGATAAACCAAGCATGATATGTGTTATTACTTGGCTAGACTAGCATTTCACTGTTGGGGAGCAGTGCAAGTGGATCAAGGTCACCTGGTATAAGCCCCACCTACCTTCTTAGCCTTATTAGCCCTGCCTCTTCATTTCTGCTCTTAACTCTTAGATCAAGGGCATCTCTCACCCAAGTGTCCAAAGTGAAGGGCAATTCCTGTTTGGACTTGGAGGACTCAGGGCCTGAACCACAGCTCACAAAGCAGGGAAGCACGCACCGACATATGTTTTCTCCCTCTGTCCCCACAGGCCATCCCAACCATCACCAGACCGTGCCATCGTCAATGTGTCAATGAAATTTCCCCTCATCTAAGGCATGGACTCTGCAAAGCAGCAGCCTCACCCACATCTGCATAAAGCCCATCAACACCCCATCACTGTCCACAACACAGAAGTTGATGCTTGCCAACGTCCGCTCAGCTATCACCCATGCAGCAGTCATCGCCAACCTCACCACTACACGCGGCTGCCTTTATACCATCTTCATCACCGAGACATGGCTGACAGCTACCTCCACAACCTAGACACCCTTGTCTCTGATGGATACAGCATCCAACAGAGAGACTGGCCGAACAAGACAGACAGAGTCCTTGCAGTCATACAAAAGTCCTTGTGGCCCTGCACCAGATTTGACAACATTGGCTCCTTCGACCCGATGGTTACAGTCACCTTCCATCTCATCTACAGACCACCCAAACCCAACACCACCTTCATCAGAGACCGCACCAACCTGGTCACCACCATGTCCCTCACGCACACCAACGACATCTTCCTAGGTGACTTCAACCTCCCAGGCAACAAGGCCACCAAACTGATGAAGGAAGCTCTCCTTAGCCTTCTCAACAGCCTCACCCTCACAAAGCACACAAAAGACCCAACACAAGAGAAATGTAACATCCTTGAACTAATCATCACTGCACTGTCTTCCCTTCACTACAGCTCTCCTCTCCCGCCTGACTGGTCTGACCACCTAGCTGTGCCTTTCAACATCCTGCACATCACCCCAGTCAAACACTCCCACCAGAAACCCAGCAGACAAACCTTCAAGTCCTTCAGGAACTACCCAGTGGAAGCCTTCACAGAAGACCTCACCAACCTACACTTTACATGGACCTAACACACTCAACCGAACTGCGAATCTCTACTAGAAGCACTCAACGGGCCCCTCTCGGCCTCCATCGACCGACATGCACCTCTGAAACAAAGCATCTGCAAACCAAAACCACCATCACCCTGGTACACGTAAGAACTCTGCACCAGCAAAAGAGTGATCATGAAACAAGAGAAAACCGCTTCAGGACTGCATCTGACCTGGTGCTCCTCAAGGAACTCAGAGAAATTCACTGACAACTGATCAACACAGCCAAAGCCGCCTACTATCTGAATACCATAGCAGAAGCTGACAACAAAAGCAAAGTCCTCTTCAAAATGGTCAAGCAGTGCTTCAACCCGCTACTCAACCCTGCCATACCACATTCCATTGAAAAATCCATCGCCATCAACACCATCATCAACACAATCAGCAAGATTCCCCAGCACATAGATGCCAGCTCTGCATCAAAAGACCCACCTCATCTCCCTCCTCCCAATATCTCCACACCCTGGACAGCATTCAAGACACTCACAACAGGGGACCTGGCAGAAATCGTGGTCACCCTCAAAGCCGCATCATATACAGATGACATCCTCCCATCAACCACCCTCAAGACCCTCCACACAGAAGCTCCTCTTCCCTACCTGGAGATCATCAACAGCTTTCTAACTCAAGGCAGCTTCAAATCGACCCGAAAGAGAGGACAAATCCTCCCTCTACTAAAGAAATCCACTCTGGATCCTGACAACCTAGGTAACTATTGTACCATCACGTTTTCCCTTCCTAGGTATAATGATGGAGAAAGGGGTAGTCACACAACTGCAGCAACAAATCAACACAAATCAACAAAACAATCTACTCCAAACCTACCAATCCGGATTCAGACCTAGATGCAGCATGGAAACAGCAACCATACAGGTGGTCGACGACGCCCTTAACATCCTTGGTGATAGCCACCCCTGCCTCCTGGTTCTACTGGACCTCTTGGCCACTTTTAACGCAGTAGACCACCAGGCACTTATGAACACCCTACATCGGCGCATGGAGATCACCAACCCCAAGCATTTTGTTCAAATGGACTCTGCTAGATCACCAATGCTACTCGTCACCTGTGGAGTCCCACAGGGTTCCATCCTCTCTGCAGTGATCTTCAATTTATACATGGAGCCACTGGGAGCACTCCCAGCCACATACAACATCCACACCCACCAATACACAGATGACATACAGCTGTACTTCAAGATAGACTCCATCAAGTACATCCATAGGCTTAAAACCTGCCTCTCACTGATCCATTCTTGGATGGTCATTGTATACTTGAAGCTCAACCCATCCAAGACTGAATTTCTACTCCTCACTAGTAACACCGAACACCCAGACATACAGACCTAGCTATCCACCATGAACCTGGAGGGCTTCGCACCCGAGTGCACCTCCTGCCCAAGTCCCTCCGGTTCCACATCAACAAACACCTCTCCTTCAAGACACACATAGCTAAGAAAACTCATAGAGTTTGGTATCAGCTCTCGCTGCTGTGAAAAATCAAGCCCTTCCTCCCTCTAGATAGTTTTAGATTCACCATTCAAGTGCTGGTCCTATCCCACCTTGATTGGGGCAATGCACTCCTCGAAGGCCTGCTGTCATCCTCCCTTGTGCCCCTGAGAAGTGTCCTACATGTTGCCGCACTCCTCTTCAAACATGTACGCCGATACAACCATATCACCCAGGCCCTCATTGAGCTTCATTGGGTCCCACTGCATGCCCAAATCACCTTCAAGTCTTGCTGCATCATCTATAAGGCAGTCGCCCTCAAGTCACCAAGGTACCTTGTGGAGAAATTCTGCATCTCTGGCAGAAAGTGCACCACCAGAAACTTGAAATCTGCTGCTGCAAAAAGGAAAGGACCAGAAAACAAGGCTTCTCTGCCTACGCCCCAAGACTTCTGCGTATGCCCCAAGAATATAGAACATCCTCCCTGTCAGCATCAGACTTGCCTCCATGCTCCTACAATTCAGAAAAGAACTGAAGACTCACCTCTTCAAGGAGTCCCTGCTCCTGAACACCTAGGCCCTCATGTCGCCCATTGTGCCATCTGACTAGCTAGACGCTGCCCGCCCCTCTACTCCCCGCCACCTGGTACAGCTGTGCCCTTCCTCTGTCCCCCAGTGTATCCAACACCTGCCGTATATCTGTTCTGTTACCACTGAACAGTGCTCTGTTATGCATCTGTAACGTTGTACACCTCTGTTAAGTGCTCCTTTATGTATCTGTATTGGATTGGTGTATATCTCTGTGAAGCGCTCACTTGCTTCTCAAAGCTAGGTCTGCGATCAATAAATACAATAATAATAATAATAATTATTATTATTATAATAATGTTGGTGCAGCCAGTCTAGCTATTTCTTACTATGGCATGATATTGTACTCTGGGCATCTATGATAAAGTAAGCATAATAAGTTCTTTTATTTTCAATGGTTCAACAAATTCAAAATCTTCCGATCTCAATACTCTCAACTGAGGAATTGAATGAAGTCCAGTCTTCAAAACAGATCTAGTGATCCAGTCGCAATTGCTGTTTTGATACAAGTTCTTAATAATAAATGTCCGTCCACATTGGGACCAATTTATGTTAACTTTGTCCTCAGTGGATGGTGTTGGTGCAGCATCTAACTGAGAGAGTGAAGTTGGATTGGTATTTGTAATGGACTAAGCTAAATTAGCTTCCTGCTCACTTGGGCAAAGCGATGGCTCCAGTTCCACCTCTTCAACTACAAGTGAGGTATTACTCTTATCAAGAATGAGCCAACTGGTCAGTTTGCCCTCTTTACCTGAGCTATGTTTGCAAGCACGCGCAGCTTTCCGTTTCATTTTTCTCAGGCCCTTCTTTGGTGTGCTCCCTTCAGTGGGTCTAGAAATTTCCTCCTCAGGTACAGCTGTATCAGGTAATGTTATAGTCGCTGTATGTGGCATTTTCCTTGTGGTCGCTCTTCTGGCCATTCGCTGTTGCTTACGTGAAAAATAAACGTCCAAATTATTTGTGGTATTTGTTTACAGATCCGCTGTCTCTGGGCATTCAAGTGGTATGTCATTCCCTTCATTCTGCACTGTCGCCAAATTGCTGTTATCGGCGTTGATTGCTGTATTACCTGCCGGTAAGGCAAGATTGACTTCCAATATTCGCCCACACATCTTTAGCAGAATATTTAGAGCAAACTGTAACAATGCCACAGAGGATTGCAGTTCCACCAGAGTCGTGCGATTGTCACCCTGGACTCCGCTAATGTCCGGTTCAGATGACTCCAAATGTACATCCAGATTAGGAGAAGCGGATAGTCTGTTATATGCTTCTCGTTGTGAGTCTAAAGTGGGCTGTTGATGGACTCCAATCTGGTTTCCGGCCACACTTCCAGGTAAGGGGGTCATAGATCTCTGCATAGATAAGCAGAGCACCAGTAAGGAGTTGTTATCAATTGCACTTTCCCCTAAACCATAGTTGGTATTATTCATACTATGAGTAGCAATCTCTCTCTCCTCCGGCGGTAGCATGATTGGTCTGCTGGGGGTACTAGGTAATGGAAAGAAGTCTGTGATTGCACCTTTTTCTACAGGTGCCATTTTAGTTTTCTTCCCCTAGAAGTGCTAGCCATAGGGGCCCTGCCCCTCTGATTTCTAAGGTTATAGCTTGTCGCAGAGCACTTCTTAACTGTGAGCATTATAGATCTTCTGACAACAACATGACTCAATGTGACAATCCCTCTGAGTCCAATTTGTCGTGACAGCTGTTAGTGGCGCTAATTTGCTAGTTCGCCTCACCATTGATTTAAAGAATGTGTTTCCGAGTGGCAAGGCAAAGTCAAACAAAAAAGTAATAGTTGATCAATATTCGTTTGCTCCTGGCGGCTTTTGCCGTAATGCTGATTCTGCCAGAGTAATGAACGGAAAGAAGAAAATCTAATACTTATCACTGTTGCAAGTTGCGCCTTTCACCGGGATCAAAGGCAATGCCCACAGTCTCCCAGGTGAGGCTATCAGACCAACACAGTTAAGTTCCACACACGCTGTTTCAATTGCGCAAAATACGTTGCGTGCTGCGTTTGTGAGTTTAAATAGTCATGAACTGTGCCGGTGATAATATGTGCGAAATCTGTAAGCAGCGCAGCACCCTATTAATGAAATTCTTGATCACAGATAAACTTGTCCAAACAATGCGGCCACTGTGTTCCAGGCAAGGCCCACGGAGTTAGCCGCACCAGGCTCAAATGTCAATATTGGCCACAGCTGTCACGGTGATCAGGCATATACAAACGAACAGTAAAATTACTGGAATTTCCAGGCACAAGACTCACACATTAGGGTCTGTGTAGGCAGCCGCTACTTCCCTCCTTCACCCGCCACACGAACACAGGAACACTCTGCCTCACTCTGCCTCACTTTGCCTCACTCTGCCTCACTCTGCCTCACTCTGCCTCACTTTGCCTCACTCTGCCTCACTCTGCCTCACTCTGCCTCACTCCGCCGAGGCTCCGCCTGCAGAGGCACTTTTATGTTGATGAAGGGAGTGAAAAGACTCCTGTCCAGTCACAAAATGAAACACCAAGCACCAACACGGCAATGATTTTCAAAACGACTGCTCGCGTGCCGAGGCTTCGCCTACAGAGGCACTTTTATGTTGATGAAGGCACTGAAAAGACTCCTGTCCATTCACAAAATGAAACACCAAGCACCAACATGGCAATGATTTTCAAAATGGCTGATCACTCACCGAGGCTACGCCTGCAGAAGCACTTTTATGATGATGAAGGCAGTGAAAAGACTCCTGTCCATTAACAAAATGAAACACCAAGCACCAACACGGCAATGATTTTCAAAACGGCTGCTCACTCGCATAGGCTCCGCCTGCAGAGGCACTTTTATGTTGATGAAGGCAGTGAAAAGACTCCTGTCCATTCACAAAATGATAAGTGCTTTTATGTTTCTAGACAGGATTACATTGTGCAGTCAATCTGAACATGTTTTCTTATTGTGGATTGACATTTTCAGAGGCAAAGCCAACAGAAGTATGTTCTTATATAGGAATTCTGGCATATGTTGGTGCAGCCAGCATGGAAATGTATAGGCACAGTCACTGTGAAAATGTTGAACCGGTTTTTAAACTGGCATATATTGTGGACAAAGACATCATGAAAGTTTGTTGGGAAATTCTCGTGTGTACTGTTGGTGACTTGCAAACTGTCTGGCTTTTCAACCAGTTTTACTCAGAAAGTGTGCTGCATAATGGTAAAAGATCGGGTGAGGTGGAGATGCGCTAGATATTGCAACAATAAGGCACACAAATAATATAGTTGATATTTAATAGTAACAGAAACAGCCGACACGTGTTTCGACACGCTGGTCGTTTTCAAGGCTGAATAATTGATAGATTATAATATAACAACAACAAGAAGATAAAAGAAAGAATACAAATCAGAATTGATACACACATTAACCACATCATCGTATAAACAAAAAATAAAAAATGGCAAATGACATTAGTACAAGACAAATATATCACAACACATTGTATAATACAAAAAATTGTTGGCATACCGTGAACCAGGGTTGAAGAGTGGAGTACGCGAAGTGGAAGCAGTTGCAAGAGTTAAAAACAGATCAAAAATTATATGATGAATGTAGTCATTTTTTTGCAAATGTTCAACCTATGAATACAATACTAAAATGGTGATCCCATTGAATGAATATGGCAATCAGAGTATGGAAAAATATATAAAACGGAACAATTCCTATGAAAAGTGCACAGAGACACCGGAGCCACCAGCCATGCACTGAAAACACCAATCACTCATTAGTCGAATAAAGAGAATGTCTTAAGACAGCATATAAAGGTCACCAATGGCCCTTAAAAAATCACAAGAAAGTCCTAACAAGAAGAAACTAAAGTCCAAAGAGAACACTTTAGTAAACAAACTAGGCTTACCGTACGCAGAATGACTTTGTTGATAAATCGTGAAGGGGTAATCCCTAAACCAAAGTAACCATGGATGAAAATGAAAGTAACACTCCATAAACAGATCCAATTAGTGTAAAAAACGACCAACACTGAAGGTGAAGAATATCAAATTGACATACCTCAAAATGAAGGAGGCGATGTGAGACTCAATCGGACATCGCATCCAAATAACAATCCCTGCCGTAATGGCCGCGTAAGTATATTACCTTGGAAACAAAAGTGTACAGTACCGTAAGGATACTGTTTAAAACACGTAAAGCAATTGTGCTGGAGCCGAGCTGGCAAAGTACTTACTCGTGAATCGAGCGGACAATTAACACGGAGATCCCCAAAAAGCAGTTGTCCATGTAAAAGAGAGGAAAGAAATACAGGATAGCGGCCGACGTCACGGCAATGACGTCGGCTGCGTCGCACGTATCGGACGTCGCATGTATGACGTCAGATGTAAACAAATAATATGTGTAAAAAATCTAATGCTTGAAATTAGCATAAGGGTCAAATTACAATAATGAAAAGTAAAGTAAAAAGAGTCAATAAGCAAATGCTGTTATTTGTAAAGTAAATAATGAGAAACGGTCGCAAAGGCAGGAATAACTTGGAAATAAAGGTGAGTAATCACAGAACCAGCATAACATATGAGCCATAACGGCATATAGCACAAGAAGTGGTGAAAGCAAGCAGCCGAGTTAAAACAGATGTAGGGCACGAAATACTGAATGTTACAAACAGATAAATCTATTATCAGACAAGTGTAAAACATATTAGTCAATATAAAAAGCAACACAAGCTAAAGATATAAGTTACTGGTGCCGTCATGCGATGTTTAGTGGCTCCGGCGTAGTGCAACCTCATACACCAATTTGGGACATTCAGTTCAATGCGAAATAAACCAGAAAGTATTATAAAAAGACAGACATCTCATTGTCAGTATTGAGACCCCGCGTAGTACAACGTAATAGACAAATAAGTTTAGCCTCCATTTGGCGTAGTTTCAATTGAAGATTGCCACCCCTTTTTCCCCTATGTGCCTTCATCAAGCCAATAAAACGTACATCCTCAATATTATCCAGCTGATGCTCCAATTGCCAATGAACAGCCAAAGGTGATTTAGGTTCAGGCATCTTTAAACTGGACAAATGTTCCCTAATTCGGATACGTAGTTGGCGAATAGTGCTGCCCACATACAATTTCTCACAGGTGCAAACAATAGCATAAACCACATGGGTGGTTTTACAGTTAATGAAATCACGTATGTCAACTTGGGATCCAAATTTGTCACAGAAGATTTTACATTTGTTGACAGCCCAAGGACATTGGTTGCAATGGCCACATTTGTGAAAACCAACCGGCTGTTGTAGCCAAGTAGAGGTAGTTAGTTTATTACTGAAAAAGGAAGGACTCACCAGATTTTTAATTGTGGGAGCTTTGGTGAAAGTAAATTTTGGTTTGGATGTCAAATAAGGCTGTAAATCTTTATCGAGCCAACTACGTATCCGAATTAGGGAACATTTGTCCAGTTTAAAGATGCCTGAACCTAAATCACCTTTGGCTGTTCATTGGCAATTGGAGCATCAGCTGGATAATATTGAGGATGTACGTTTTATTGGCTTGATGAAGGCACATAGGGGAAAAAGGGGTGGCAATCTTCAATTGAAACTACGCCAAATGGAGGCTAAACTTATTTGTCTATTACGTTGTACTACGCGGGGTCTCAATACTGACAATGAGATGTCTGTCTTTTTATAATACTTTCTGGTTTATTTCGCATTGAACTGAATGTCCCAAATTGGTGTATGAGGTTGCACTACGCCGGAGCCACTAAACATCGCATGACGGCACCAGTAACTTATATCTTTAGCTTGTGTTGCTTTTTATATTGACTAATATGTTTTACACTTGTCTGATAATAGATTTATCTGTTTGTAACATTCAGTATTTCGTGCCCTACATCTGTTTTAACTCGGCTGCTTGCTTTCACCACTTCTTGTGCTATATGCCGTTATGGCTCATATGTTATGCTGGTTCTGTGATTACTCACCTTTATTTCCAAGTTATTCCTGCCTTTGCGACCGTTTCTCATTATTTACTTTACAAATAACAGCATTTGCTTATTGACTCTTTTTACTTTACTTTTCATTATTGTAATTTGACCCTTATGCTAATTTCAAGCATTAGATTTTTTACACATATTATTTGTTTACATCTGACGTCATACATGCGACGTCCGATACGTGCGACGCAGCCGACGTCATTGCCGTGACGTCGGCCGCTATCCTGTATTTCTTTCCTCTCTTTTACATGGACAACTGCTTTTTGGGGATCTCCGTGTTAATTGTCCGCTCGATTCACGAGTAAGTACTTTGCCAGCTCGGCTCCAGCACAATTGCTTTACGTGTTTTAAACAGTATCCTTACGGTACTGTACACTTTTGTTTCCAAGGTAATATACTTACGCGGCCATTACGGCAGGGATTGTTATTTGGATGCGATGTCCGATTGAGTCTCACATCGCCTCCTTCATTTTGAGGTATGTCAATTTGATATTCTTCACCTTCAGTGTTGGTCGTTTTTTACACTAATTGGATCTGTTTATGGAGTGTTACTTTCATTTTCATCCATGGTTACTTTGGTTTAGGGATTACCCCTTCACGATTTATCAACAAAGTCATTCTGCGTACGGTAAGCCTAGTTTGTTTACTAAAGTGTTCTCTTTGGACTTTAGTTTCTTCTTGTTAGGACTTTCTTGTGATTTTTTAAGGGCCATTGGTGACCTTTATATGCTGTCTTAAGACATTCTCTTTATTCGACTAATGAGTGATTGGTGTTTTCAGTGCATGGCTGGTGGCTCCGGTGTCTCTGTGCACTTTTCATAGGAATTGTTCCGTTTTATATATTTTTCCATACTCTGATTGCCATATTCATTCAATGGGATCACCATTTTAGTATTGTATTCATAGGTTGAACATTTGCAAAAAAATGACTACATTCATCATATAATTTTTGATCTGTTTTTAACTCTTGCAACTGCTTCCACTTCGCGTACTCCACTCTTCAACCCTGGTTCACGGTATGCCAACAATTTTTTGTATTATACAATGTGTTGTGATATATTTGTCTTGTACTAATGTCATTTGCCATTTTTTATTTTTTGTTTATACGATGATGTGGTTAATGTGTGTATCAATTCTGATTTGTATTCTTTCTTTTATCTTCTTGTTGTTGTTATATTATAATCTATCAATTATTCAGCCTTGAAAACGACCAGCGTGTCGAAACACGTGTCGGCTGTTTCTGTTACTATTAAATATCAACTATATTATTTGTGTGCCTTATTGTTGCAATATCTAGCGCATCTCCACCTCACCCGATCTTTTACCAATTTTTAGTTCCAGCCAGGGTGGTCTGGCTGTGTAGGTGGTAATGCTGCTGATATTTTACTAAATCTTTTGATAGAACTTTTATTTCAATCAGTGATTACAAGCGCACAGACCGTATTTGCGAACCCACAGCCTTTCTTGAATTGTGCTGCATAATGCACCATTTTCACCCAATATTTTAAAATGAAACTCTCCTGGGCTAAGGAAGCAACCTCAACCCCCTAGGTTGGTAGCTCTGGCATATTTAGGAGAAATATTTACGTCCCTCCAATTAAAAAAAACACCAGCTACGACTGGATTTTAAGTGACAATTGCTGGCATATATAGGTTGTCCTACCCATGCCAGCAATTGTCACTTTAAATCACATGCATGAAGCTGTTGCCAACCTATCCATTCCAGTAATCGTCACTTTAAATCATATGTACGAAGGTTAAAGCACTTCATGCATGTAATTTAAAGTGATGGTTACTGGCATAGATAAATTGTGGCAGCGTCCTCATGCATGCGATTTACACTGACCATTACTGAAATAGTTAGGTTATGCCTGCAGCCTTATGAAAATGGTATGAAGTGCTCTTACATAGTGTGCATTTGGTAAAATGGCATTTACTTGATTTTTTCATGTTACCCTAGAGAACCAACTGCAAATTGTATTGCTTTCTTACATCATATTTGCCAAAAATGTTGCTGCAAAACACTCCATTTCAGCACATTATTTAAAAAAAACGTTCTCGTTGGAAAGCCCCCCTGAACCTTTTGTACTATTTGGGGGCTTTCTCGCTATGCTTGTTCCCTTACACTAATTGGAGGAACAATTTAGAACCCTCCACTAAAAACATTCACCAGCCCGCAAGGGCTTCCTTAGCCTATGAATGTTTTAAAAATGTTGGTGACCCGTCAGGAGCTCTTCACCCACCATGTTACCAAAAGCTGCCTCCACTACTGGACAGACTGACATACAACTATACAATGCCCATAGATAGGACTAATAATATGTTCAGAAAATTATGAAAAACTGATACTTTCCTATGAAGAGGTTTTACAGTACAGGAGGACACATTACAAAATGCCAACATCATTTACCTCGTCTTATTGTTTCAATTATTTAAATTAATTCTCCTTTCCTTTTGGATTTGTCATAATCACTTAGCTGCGGTTAAGCAGGCTACATTTGACTAATAATTAATCCTTCATCCAGTCACCTGTCAGCTCAGCTGCCATATTTGGGCACCAACCTCAGAGTCTGATTTCAGAGCTAGGCTCCAACTGTCACACTTTCAGCAGTCTCCCCAGAACAGCAAGACCTTTGCTTCCCGATGGTCAGGTTGAAAAGTATAGTGCAGTGTCACCACTCTGCCTAGCAGAGGGGAGGGCTGTTATGAAAGTTGGTGACCCCAGTGCTTAAATGTTGTGCATGGTCACGCCATGTGAACTTGGTCACTGTGTACCTCTCACTCGCTGTTCCGAATATAAATACTGCTCCTCATTTACATTCGCCTCCCCATAGCTGAGTTACCAAAAAAGGAGTCATGTGGATCCTTGTAAATATGGCGGGTTGCACACATTTATACAGCCCCTCATTTCCGTTTGCACCTCGCGCAGCTCATAGAACACTGTTTAGTACCCAAAGTACCACAATACCCCTTAGTAACACCCACGGTTTCATCCAGTTTATCAAAACTCTTACCAACGCCCTGAAAAAATAAATAAACTGAACTTAACACATACTATATATGTAATTCTCTAGTCTAAGGATGTCTACATCGGCTTCTCCTCACATCCCTGCTACTTCAAACATTCGATCAAACTGAGCTCTCAGACCCAAATAGGGAGACAGATGTCACAAACAGAGATTCTATAGATTAATAAGTGGATACCACTGGGCGATTAGTATTATTTCTTAAGCGTGAAGAGCTATGTTGCTATAATGTATGGAGCGTTGCAGTATAGAACCAACCAAGACACTAGGATTGTGAAGTCATAGGGCACTGAATTTGTTGCGACGTGATGTATATTAAGTATATGTTTTAAGGGAGTATTGCACATATATACACCAGGACAATAGTGTTACAACCCACACCTTGTGCTGTTCTTTGAGAAAAGTACACATCCATGTATGAAAACAACAATTCTGATAACTTGCAGCTATATCATGATTGGGTTATTAGCGACTTGTAGCAGTGTGTACTCTATTAGTGTATAAACACATCATTAGGTGTTAGTGATGATGTAGTCCACGCTCTATCTTTCATTCGTTTTTTCCTGATTACTTATTCCTGTTACTTATTTACTGGAAAAACGCATTCCGAGAGAGACATATGCATCACGTTGGTTCTAATATGTTCCAGACAGTTTTTGCGTTTATGACTTACAGGCCGATTCATGGAATAATTAGCGCGGCGCAAGTGGGCAAAAACGTGCGAATCGCAGTGGAATAGCGAAAATCGCAGTGCAAGTGCGAAAATCGCACGAAAAGCAGCGCACGTCGATTCATGGAAGTCCGTGCGCGAGAAAACCAGCGGATGTGCGATAAAAAGTGCGCCGCGCACGTTGGCACACAGGCCATCTAACAGCGTGCGCCAGGTCACAGCGAAAATCGCACAGGCCACAGCGAAATTCGCACATAGCGCGGCGCACGCAACAAAAGTAGACGGAACACGGGCGTAACACTCGGAATGGGGAACAACTTGCAAAAACGTGGGCGTCACGGGGGAAGTACAGGGCACAAGTGCGCGGAACGCCCACACGCTCGCCTAAAACACGTATTCATGGAATAGAATAGGGCAAAAAAGCGCACGCTCAAACCAGCGCACAGGCACAAACACGACCGCCACAAGAAAGCAGGCGGTAGCGTCTCTGCGGCTGTAAGACATGTGCGCCAAAAGGTGCGCCAACAAATAGCACCCATATACTGCCATGATGAATGTCCTATACTGTGGCCCTCCAGGACAAATGACGTGCAAAGGGGTACCCACAAACACGGACACGCTGACAAAAAATACGTGTGCGTGTATACCGGGGTGTGCGGGAAGTCTCACACGCGATTTGGCCGGGTACGTGGATTTCAGGGGTGCGCGGGAAGGTCCACACGCGATTCCATCAGGGTAGGTGTATTCCAGGGGTGCGCGGGAAGTTCCACACGCGATTAAAGCAGGGTACGTGTATTTCAGGGGTGCGCGGGAAGTTCCACACGCGAATAGGCTGGGCGCGTGTATTTCAGGGGTGTGCGTGAAGTTCCACACGCTAATAGCCTGGGCGCGTGTATTTCAGGGGTGCGCGGGAAGTTCCACACGCGAATAGCCTGGGCGCGTGTATTTCAGGGGTGCGCGGGAAGTTCCACACGCGAATAGCCTGGGCGCGTGTATTTCAGGGGTGCGCGGGAAGTTCCACACGCAATTACAGCAGGGTACGTGTATTTCAGGGGTGCGCGGGAAGTTCCACACGCGAATAGCCTGGGCGCGTGTATTTCAGGGGTGCGCGGGAAGTCCCACACGCGATTACAGCAGGGTACGTGTATTTCAGGGGTGCGCGGGAATTTCCACACGCGAATAGCCTGGGCGCGTGGATTTCAGGGGTGCGCGGGAATTATCACACGCGATTTGGCTTGGTACGTGTATCACAGGGGTGCGTGGGAAGTTACACACGCGATTGGGCTGGGTGGGTCCTCACAGGTGTTCCCTGTACACCCTCGACGGCCCCTGCAGGCAGCCCACAAAACAGGGGACTACCCTGCACACCTGCTCATGTCTCCCACCACCCCCAGCCCCCCAGTCACCAGGGGCACCCTCCACCAGGCCCCCACCCATGTCTCCCACCACCCCCACCCCCCAGCATCCAGGGGCACCCTCCACAAGGCCCCCACTCATGTCTCCCACCACCCCCACCCCCCCAGTCACCAGGGGCACCCTCCACCAGGCCCCCACTCATGTCTCCCACCACCCCCACCCCCCTGCCACCATGGGCACCCTCCACCAGGCCCCCACACATGTCCCCTATCACCCCCACCCCCCAGCATCCAGGGGCACCCTCCACCAGGCCCCCACTCATGTCTCCCACCACCCCCACCCCCCAGCAGTGCAGGGGCACCCTCCACCAGGCCCCCACTCATGTCTCCCACCACCCCCACCCCCCAGCATGCAGGGGCACCCTCCACCAGGCCCCCACCCATGTCTCCCACCACCCCCACCCCCCCAGTCACAAGGGGCACCCTCCACCAGGCCCCCACCCATGTCTCCCACCACCCCCACCCCCCTGCCACCATGGGCACCCTCCACCAGGCCCCCACTCATGTCTCCCACCACCCCCACCCCCCAGCAGTGCAGGGGCACCCTCCACCAGGCCCCCACTCATGTCTCCCACCACCCCCACCCCCCCAGTCACCAGGGGCACCCTCCACCAGGCCCCCACTCATGTCTCCCACCACCCCCACCCCCCAGCAGTGCAGGGGCACCCTCCACCAGGCCCCCACTCATGTCTCCCACCACCCCCACCCCCCACCATCCAGGGGCACCCTCCACCAGGCCCCCACTCATGTCTCCCACCACCCCCACCCCCCAGCATCCAGGGGCACCCTCCACCAGGCCCCCACTCATGTCCCCTATCACCCCCACCCCCCCGCCACCAGGGGCAGCCTCCACCAGGCCCCCACTCATGTCTCCCACCACCCCCACCCCCCCAGTCACCAGGGGCAGCCACCACCAGGCCCCCACCCATGTCCCCTATCACCCCCACCCCCCAGCAGTGCAGGGGCACCCTCCACCAGGCCCCCACTCATGTCTCCCACCACCCCCGCCCCCCCAGTCACCAGGGGCACCCTCCACCAGGCCCCCACCCATGTCCCCTATCACCCCCACCATCCAGCATCCAGGGGCACCCTCCACCAGGCCCCCACTCATGTCTCCCACCACCCCCACCCCCCAGCAGTGCAGGGGCACCCTCCACCAGGCCCCCACTCATGTCTCCCACCACCCCCACCCCCCAGCATGCAGGGGCACCCTCCACCAGGCCCCCACCCATGTCTCCCACCACCCCCACCCCCCAGTCACCAGGGGAACCCTCCACCAGGCCCCCACCCATGTCTCCCACCACCCCCACCCCCCTGCCACCATGGGCACCCTCCACCAGGCCCCCACTCATGTCTCCCACCACCCCCACCCCCCAGCAGTGCAGGGGCACCCTCCACCAGGCCCCCACTCATGTCTCCCACCACCACCACCCCCCAGTCACCAGGGGCACCCTCCACCAGGCCCCCACTCATGTCTCCCACCACCCCCACCCCCCAGCAGTGCAGGGGCACCCTCCACCAGGCCCCCACTCATGTCTCCCACCACCCCCTCCCCCCACCATCCAGGGGCACCCTCCACCAGGCCCCCACTCATGTCTCCCACCACCCCCACCCCCCAGCATCCAGGGGCACCCTCCACCAGGCCCCCACCCATGTCTCCCACCACCCCCACCCCCCTGCCACCATGGGCACCCTTCACCAGGACCCCACTCATGTCTCCCACCACCCCCACCCCCCAGCAGTGCAGGGGCACCCTCCACCAGGCCCCCACTCATGTCTCCCACCACCCCCACCCCCCACCATCCAGGGGCACCCTCCACCAGGCCCCCACTCATGTCCCCCACCACCCCCACCCCCCAGCATCCAGGGGCACCCTCCACCAGGCCCCCACTCATGTCCCCTATCACCCCCACCCCCCGCCACCAGGGGCAGCCTCCACCAGGCCCCCACTCATGTCTCCCACCACCCCCACACCCCCAGTCACCAGGGGCAGCCTCCACCAGGCCCCCACCCATGTCCCCTATCACCCCCACCCCCCAGCAGTGCAGGGGCACCCTCCACCAGGCCCCCACTCATGTCTCCCACCACCCCCACCCCCCAGTCACCAGGGGCACCCTCCACCAGGTCCCCACCTATGTCCCCTATCACCCCCACCCCCCAGCATCCAGGGGCACCCTCCACCAGGCCCCCACTCATGTCTCCCACCACCCCCACCCCCCAGCAGTGCAGGGGCACCCTCCACCAGGCCCCCACTCATGTCTCCCACCACCCCCACCCCCCAGCATGCAGGGGCACCCTCCACCAGGCCCCCACCCATGTCTCCCACCACCCCCACCCCCCCAGTCACCAGGGGAACCCTCCACCAGGCCCCCACCCATGTCTCCCACCACCCCCACCCCCCTGCCACCATGGGCACCCTCCACCAGGCCCCCACTCATGTCTCCCACTACCCCACCCCCCAGCAGTGCAGGGGCACCCTCCACCAGGCCCCCACTCATGTCTCCCACCACCCCCACCCCCCAGTCACCAGGGGCACCCTCCACCAGGCCCCCACTCATGTCTCCCACCACCCCCACCCCCCAGCAGTGCAGGGGCACCCTCCACCAGGCCCCCACTCATGTCTCCCACCACCCCCAACCCCCCACCATCCAGGGGCACCCTCCACCACGCCCCCACTCATGTCTCCCACCACCCCCACCCCCCAGCATCCAGGGGCACCCTCCACCAGGCCCCCACTCATGTCCCCTATCACCCCCACCCCCCTGCCACCAGGGGCACCCTCCACCAGGCCCCCACTCATGTCTCCCACCACCCCCACCTCCCCAGTCACCAGGGGCACCCTCCACCGGGCCCCCACTCATGTCTCCCACCACCCCCACCCCCCCAGTCACCAGGGGCACCCTCCACCAGGCCCCCACTCATGTCTCCCACCACCCCCACCCCCCCAGTCACCAGGGGAAGCCTCCACCAAGCCCCCACTCATGTCTCCCACCGCCCCCACCCCCCTGCCACCAGGGGCACCCTCCACCAGGCCCCCACTCATGTCTCCCACCACCCCCACCCCCCTGCCACCATGGGCACCCTCCACCAGGCCCCCACCCATGTCTCCCACCACCCCCAGCCCCCAGCAGTGCAGGGGCACCCTCCACCAGGCCCCCACCCATGTCTCCCACCACCCCCACCCCCCCAGTCACCAGGGGCAGCCTCCACCAGGCCCCCACTCATGACTCCCACCACCCCCACCCCCCTGCCACCATGGGCACCCTCCACCAGGCCCGCACTCATGCCTCCCACCACCCCCACCCCCCTGCCACCATGGGCACCCTCCACCAGGCCCCCACTCATGTCTCCCACCACTCCCACCCCCCAGCAGTGCAGGGGCACCCTCCACCAGGCCCCCACTCATGTCTCCCACCACCCCCACCCCCCAGTCACCAGGGGCACCCTCCACCAGGCCCCCACTCATGTCTCCCACCACCCCCACCCCCCAGCAGTGCAGGGGCACCCTCCACCAGGCCCCCACTCATGTCTCCCACCACCCCCACGCCCCACCATCCAGGGGCACCCTCCACCAGGCCCCCACTCATGTCTCCCACCACCCCCACCCCCCAGCATCCAGGGGCACCCTCCACCAGGCCCCCACTCATGTCCCCTATCACCCCCACCCCCCGCCACCAGGGGCCACCTCCACCAGGCCCCCACTCATGTCTCCCACCACCCCCACCCCCCCAGTCACCAGGGGCACCCTCCACCAGGCCCCCACTCATGTCTCCCACCACCCCCACCCCCCCAGTCACCAGGGGAAGCCTCCACCAGGCCCCCACTCATGTCTCCCACCGCCCCCACCCCCCTGCCACCAGGGGCACCCTCCACCAGGCCCCCACTCATGTCTCCCACCACCCCCACCCCCCTGCCACCATGGGCACCCTCCACCAGGCCCCCACCCATGTCTCCCACCACCCCCAGCCCCCAGCAGTGCAGGGGCACCCTCCACCAGGCCCCCACCCATGTCTCCCACCACCCCACCCCCCCAGTCACCAGGGGCAGCCTCCACCAGGCCCCCACTCATGACTCCCACCACCCCCACCCCCCTGCCACCATGGGCACCCTCCACCAGGCCCCCACTCATGCCTCCCACCACCCCCACCCCCTGCCACCATGGGCACCCTCCACCAGGCCCCCACCCATGTCCCCTATCACCCCCACCCCCCAGCAGTGCAGGGGCACCCTCCACCAGGCCCCCACTCATGTCTCCCACCACCCCCACCCCCCAGCATGCAGGGGCACCCTCCACCAGGCCCCCACCCATGTCTCCCACCACCCCACCCCCCCCAGTCACCAGGGGCACCCTCCACCAGGCCCCCACCCATGTCTCCCACCACCCCCACCCCCCTGCCACCATGGGCACCCTTCACCAGGCCCCCACTCATGTCTCCCACCACTCCCACCCCCCAGCAATGCAGGGGCACCCTCCACCAGGCCCCCACTCATGTCTCCCACCACCCCCACCCCCCAGCAGTGCAGGGGCACCCTCCACCAGGCCCCCACTCATGTCTCCCACCACCCCCACCCCCCCAGTCACCAGGGGCACCCTCCACCTGGCCCCACTCATGTCTCCCACCACCCCCACCCCCCAGCAGTGCAGGGGCACCCTCCACCAGGCCCCCACTCATGTCTCCCACCACCCCCACCCCCCACCATCCAGGGGCACCCTCCACCAGGCCCCCACTCATGTCTCCCACCACCCCCACCCCCCCAGCATCCAGGGGCACCCTCCACCAGGCCCCCACTCATGTCCCCTATCACCCCCACCCCCCGCCACCAGGGGCACCCTCCACCAAGCCCCCACACATGTCTCCCACCACCCCCACCCCCCCAGTCACCAGGGGCAGCCTCCACCAGGCCCCCACCCATGTCCCCTATCACCCCCACCCCCCAGCAGTGCAGGGGCACCCTCCACCAGGCCCCCACTCATGTCTCCCACCACCCCCACCCCCCAGCATGCAGGGGCACCCTCCACCAGGCCCCCACCCATGTCTCCCACCACCCCACCCCCCCAGTCACCAGGGGCACCCTCCACCAGGCCCCCACCCATGTCTCCCACCATCCCCACCCCCCTGCCACCATGGGCACCCTCCACCAGGCCCCCACTCATGTCTCCCACCACCCCCACCCCCCAGCAGTGCAGGGGCACCCTCCACCAGGCCCCCACTCATGTCTCCCACCACCCCCACCCCCCAGTCACCAGGGGCACCCTCCACCAGGCCCCCACTCATGTCTCCCACCACCCCCACCCCCCAGCAGTGCAGGGGCACCCTCCACCAGGCCCCCACTCATGTCTCCCACCACCCCCACCCCCCACCATCCAGGGGCACCCTACACCAGGCCCCCACTCATGTCTCCCACCACCCCCACCCCCCAGCATCCAGGGGCACCCTCCACCAGGCCCCCACTCATGTCCCCTATCACCCCCACCCCCCCACCGCCAGGGGCACCCTCCACCAGGCCCCCACTCATGTCTCCCACCACCCCCACCCCCCCAGTCACCAGGGGCAGCCTCCACCAGGCCCCCACCCATGTCCCCTATCACCCCCACCCCCCAGCAGTGCAGGGGCACCCTCCACCAGGCCCCCACTCATGTCTCCCACCACCCCCACCCCCCACCATCCAGGGGCACCCTCCACCAGGCCCCCACTCATGTCTCCCACCACCCCCACCCCCCCAGTCACCATGGGCACCCTCCACCAGGCCCCCACCCATGTCCCCTATCACCCCCACCCCCCAGCATCCAGGGGCACCCTCCACCAGGCCCCCACTCATGTCTCCCACCACCCCCACCCCCCAGCAGTGCAGGGGCACCCTCCACCAGGCCCCCACTCATGTCTCCCACCACCCCCACCCCCCAGCATGCAGGGGCACCCTCCACCAGGCCCCCACCCATGTCTCCCACCACCCCCACCCCCCAGTCACCAGGGGCTCCCTCCACCAGGCCCCCACCCATGTCTCTCACCACCCCCCTGCCACCATGGGCACCCTCCACCAGGCCCCCACTCATGCCTCCCACCACCCCCACCCCCCTGCCACCATGGGCACCCTCCACCAGGCCCCCACCCATGTCCCCTATCACCCCCACCCCCCAGCAGTGCAGGGGCACCCTCCACCAGGCCCCCACTCATGCCTCACACCACCCCCACCCCCTGCCACCATGGGCACCCTCCACCAGACCCCCACCCATGTCCCCTATCACCCCCACCCCCCAGCAGTGCAGGGGCATCCTCCACCAGGCCCCCACTCATGTCTCCCACCACCCCCACCCCCCAGCATGCAGGGGCACCCTCCACCAGGCCCCCACCCATGTCTCCCACCACCCCCACCTCCCCAGTCACCAGGGGCACCCTCCACCAGGGCCCCACCCATGTCTCCCACCACCCCCACCCCCCTGCCACCATGGGCACCCTCCACCAGGCCCCCACTCATGTCTCCCACCACCCCCACCCCCCAGCATCCAGGGGCACCCTCCACCAGGCCCCCACTCATGTCTCCCACCACCCCCACCCCCCAGCAGTGCAGGGGCACCCTCCACCAGGCCCCCACTCATGTCTCCCACCACCCCCACCCCCCAGCATGCAGGGGCACCCTCCACCAGGCCCCCACCCATGTCTCCCACCACCCCACCCCCCCAGTCACCAGGGGCACCCTCCACCAGGCCCCCACCCATGTCTCCCACCACCCCCACCCCCCTGCCACCATGGGCACCCTCCACCAGGCCCCCACTCCTGTCCCCTATCACCCCCACCCCCCCGCCACCAGGGGCACCCTCCACCAGGCCCCCACTCATGTCTCCCACCACCCCCACCCCCCCAGTCACCAGGGGCAGCCTCCACCAGGCCCCCACCTATGTCCCCTATCACCCCCACCCCCCAGCAGTGCAGGGGCACCCTCCACCAGGCCCCCACTCATGTCTCCCACCACCCCCACCCCCCAGCAGTGCAGGGGCACCCTCCACCAGGCCCCCACACATGTCCCCCTGCCCCCAGGTCCTGCTGATACTCAATCATGGCAGTAATGGGCAGCATACCCAGCACAAACACCCAGGCAAGGATTGCATCCACCCACATAGTGAATGCAATTACATGATACAACCCCAATGGCAAGTATGTAAATGAACACATGTCCGTCACACACACATACACAATGGGTGCAAGTGAATGTCAAAACCCATATCATGACATGTATGAAACCACTGAGAAAATACCACAAGTGAAAGTAAAAAAAAATGGTATTAAAGATGTGAAATAAGTAAACAAATCAAACACACAACAATGGGGATAACAAAATAAAAGGTCCATGTCCGAGAACAAATATAAAAAAATAAAAAAATTAGGAATCCAAAAACAAATGTAGTCCAAAGCAAAATCATGTGGAAGGAAAATAATGAAAAACCATTTCCTCATGGTGAACACAATAATTAATAAAAGAAATGTCCATTCAAAAAGCAAACTATATACACGAAAATTCAAGGGTCCATGAGCCCAACACCATAAATGAAACCTACTACTACCTAATGAAAAAATATATACAAAAAAGTGGCCATTGTCCGAGCGGTCCAAAAAAATAAAAATGAATAAAGGAAACCTAACACTAACTAACTAAATAACTATATACAAAGGCAGCGGGCAAGTCCTGCGGCTCACTCGGTGATGTTGCTGGACAGGGCATCATCGAACTCCATGTCGATGTCCTGGAGGCGGGACTCTGTCCTGGCCCCGAGGACTCGCAGGGATAACCCCATGTCCAGCTCAAACTCCCTGCGAGATTCCTCGAGGCACTCAGCCCGCCTCAACGCCCGACGCATGGAGAACTCCGCCCTGACCATGGTGAGCCGCTCCTCTTCCGCCCGCTGCCGCTCCGCACCTATCCGCTGGGCCAACTGCTCCCACACCGAAGACACCACCATCCCAGGGTTGCCCTGCCCTCCGGCCGATGCCTGCCCCTCTGATCTTGATGGCCCCGAGCCATGATGCCTCCCACGTCGAGCCCGCTGCTGCCTCCGACGCCACTGCCTCTGCCAGCACGACGGCATCCAGGCTGATGGAAACCACCGACGCCGTTGTGCACGTGCCCTGCCCGATGATGCTGTCACATCTTCCATCTGCTGGGGTCCAGTTGCTGTGTTGTCCACCCCTGCTGGACCTCCGACTCCCGACTGTGGCAGGGATGGGATCCCCACCGAGCTGGCTGCATTGGTCAGGGTAGGTCCACAGGGGGCCCTGGTGGCATCTGGGCTGGAAGACGGCAAGGAGAAAAACTGGTGAATAGCCTGCACAGAGGAGGAGAGGGCCGCCAGATTGGCCAACACATGCAGGAAACCCCCGAACATGGCCGATCCCAATTGGGCCATGTCGGCACGGTGCACTTCGTGATGACGTGCGTGCTCCTCCCGAGAAGCACGCACGGCATCACGAATCACAGCCGTGCGCATCGCGACCCCAATCAGGACCTTCTCCACACGGCCAGGGGTCCCCTCGTCCGCAGGTGGAGGGGAGTCAGGTGACATGGACATCCCCTCTATCTGCGGACGGGCCTGGGGCGGGGCATCCCTGCTGGTGCATGGTGGTGCACTCACAGGGTCAGGGACAGTGACATGCACAGGCCCCTCCACGGTGACCTGTGCTGCCTCCTGCCCCTGGCCCTGGACTGCACTACTTGCACCAGCAGGGATGCCCCCACCAGGCCCTATGTGCGCCCCAGTGGCGGCCTCCTCCTCCTCTGTGCAAACCACCAACCTGGATGGCTCCTCACCGTCTCCCACCGTAGCAGGCCCCTGTGGGGGCTCACCCACCCCTTCCGCTGCAGCCGTGGGGGCATCCCCGCCGCCTTGCTCCACAGCGCCGTCTCCGCCCTCTTCTTCACTAGCCGCTGCGTAGAGGGAGACAAAGAACACAAGCATCAGGGTACTGTACATTGGTCCCCTAGACAGGAAGCAATAGCAGATGAGCACCACTGTCAAAGTACACTTCCATCATGTCCCTCCACAACACATGGGTCAGTCCAGGCAAAACACACACAGTCACAGGCATGGTGCATGCCATGGACATTTCCATGCATGTCCAATGGACACTTGAAACATACAATGATATGTAACTCACATGCATCATGGGTCATGCCTATCACATGCACACACTTCACCTCAGTCACATCCATCTGGCCCGATACACCCCAAACAAGGCGGATACAAGGGTAATTTGGCTGCTTCACTGAATCTGTGCATTGTCACACACATGTGTCATGCATCCATGGCATGCACAAGTCACAGACACGCAGGTCAGGCACACAGACATGGCTAACATATATGTACCTGGCATCAGCACCCATCCCTCACCCCCACCCATGTCCAGGTACAGAGACTGGCATGCTCTCATGTTCATAATCTGCATAGGGCTCCCCATGTGGCATTTAAACACATGCTACAACCATGTGGCTCACACATCACTGGTCGCACATGCATTACCATGATGTCCCTGCACACATACATTCATACATGGCCTATGGCACACATACAGGCAAGTATCATTGAACCAGCACACCGTAACATGCCCTGTCTCACACAGTAATGCTCGGACACTTACCGCTCAACTCCAGACGGGTCTCCCTCTCAAGGATCTGGGCGTGGAGCGCTGGGCGTACGCGTTCCAGGACCCTCAACTGGATGGAACTCATGCGGCCCCGGCCCCCCCCTCCACGAGGCGCCGGGCCTTCACAAGGGTCCTGGACCTCAAGTCCTCCCAGCGCTTCTTGATCTTCTGGACGTTGCGGGTTGCCACCCCCTCCGCGTTGATGGCAACCACACAGTCGGCCCAGATCCTCTCCCGTCCTTCCTTGCTGGCGCGGGACGATCCAAAGAGGGCATCATACTGCCCCAGGACATGCTCCACCAGGACACCAACTTCGGTGGCAGTGAAGCTGGTGCCCCTCTGCCCCTCTGGCCTGGGGTTGCCACTGGTGCCAGATGTGGAAGTGCCCGACATGGCAACCCCAGAGGCAGGTGTGGGTGGGCAACTGGGTCCTGGGGCTGGGCTGTGGAGCGATGTAATCCCAGTCGGGAGTCTTCAGTTCCAGCATGGGTGGACACAGCAACTGGACCCCTGCAGATGGCTGATGTGCAGGCACCAAATGGCAGGGCACGGTGGCAGCAGGCAGGCAGGCAGGCAGGCAGCAGCAGATGGCACGTGGGAGGCTGCTCGGGGCACTGGGGGGCAGTAACTCGGCCTTCTGGGCAGGAGCGTGGTCTTCCGTGTGTTTTCGCGTGGCCAGCTTGATACGGAGTGATTTGGCACGTGAAAATCCTGCACGTCAGCGTGAAATCCGAGGAAAGGCCCTTAGCGCGTAAGCGCATCAGCACGCATATGCGATTCTATTGGACCAGAGTCCCTCAGCGCGTAAGCGCGTCTGTGACGTGACCCGCACGGGTGTTCCCCACTCAGCACGTGATGACGGAGAACACGTGGAAATACTGCACGTCAGCGTGTAATTGGACAAAAGTGCGCGTACACGCGATTGGCCTATGTACGTGTATTTCATGGGTGCGCGGGCACTTACACACGCAAGTACGTCAGCGCACCTGTATCCTGTGGTGCGTGGGAATTTCCACACGCTATTGGACTGGGAACTGGATTCCAGGGGTGCGCGGGTCACACGCTCGCCTAGAACACGTGCAAAGCATAAATTTGCGCACTTTAACAATAACAAGCTCAGACGCCAGGATGAACATACCGTTCCTAGCAGCAGTGGCAGTGGGCTACCAAAGGAGGAGGAGGAGGATAGTCAGGGCCAGAATATTCACACCCAGAACCAGCCTTTTCGGGATGCCTGATGACCAGGTGTATGGGAGGTACAGGTTTCCACCACACATGATACTGGACCTGGTGAGTGAGTGAGAGGATGACCTCACATCACCCACCCTGTGCTCCCAAGCACTCAGCCCCCTGGAGAAGGTCCTCAATGTACTGCACTTCTTAGCCACTGGATCATTTCAGCGGACAAGTTCCATAGTGGATGGGGTGTCACAGGCCACCCAGTCACGCTGCCTACACCAGGTCTTGAACATCATCACTGCACGCCCATCAGTCCGCAGGCACATATACCTGCCCAGAACACCTGCAGAAAGGCATGCTGCCGCCCAGGATTTTTACGGTGTGGCACGATTCCCCAAAGTGCTAGGTGCCATCGACTGCACCCATGTGGCACTACGTCCCCCAGGGCATCTGAGCACATCTATAGGAACCGCAAGCACTGGCATTCCATCAACGTGCAGGTAGCATGTAATGCCAAGGGAATCATCTCCTCAGTATATGCCAACTATCCCGGGTCCACCCACGACAGCTTCATTTACCGAATGTCCACCCTAAGCCGGGACCTTGAAGCTGGGCGGCATGGTGATACATGGCTGCTTGGTGAGTATGTATGCCACTGCACATGCATGCATGTTGGATACTGAGCAAGGTCACAACCCCACCAATGATACCAACCACCACCTCCACAGGGGACAGTGCCTACCCTCTCAGCCCCCACATGATGACGCCAATTCGGAACCCCACCACGCCACCCGAGGTAAGATATAACACAGCCCACATTACGACCCGGGGCATAGTGGAGCGCACATTCGGAGTGCTAAAGTCACGCTTTCGCTCCCTTGACCGTTCTGGCGGCCAGCTGTTATATGCTCCCCCAGTAGTGTGCAGGATCATAGTGGCAGCATGTGTCCTGCACAACGTTGCAACATGCCGGGGCCTGGCCGTGGACATGGTGGTGGCCCCACATCCCCAACCACATGCACAGCCGCTGCGCATGGGAGGGGAAAGGGCACGGGGGAGGCAGCCCGTACACAGCTAGTGGCTAATTACTTCACATAGAAATCACACCCCTGTGGAGTGCACACTGCCCTGGCACATTCCATCTGACAATCAATGATGACTCAACCTGACACTGATCCTGAATGTCTGGAGAATGAACCGTGAATACCATATCAGCCTGAGATTGTTCACCTGGAAGTGTCACAATGTGTGCATCCCTACCCACACAGACACCACCAATGCAGTTTTGTGGAGTTACACATTCAAGCAGCTAAAAAGAATACCCACTTGCAAATTGCAACAAGACGACAGTGCCATGTCAGCCAACCCAACCCCAGCACCGCCACACGACACACCGTGCCATGTCATGCAATTTGCAGGTAAACAAAGTAATCCCCACAACATGACACTAGTGTCACTATGTACAGTGTCCCTATTAGAAACCTGCAACACCTGAGATGCTCACAGCGATGCCGGACCAACAACATACTCGAGCACGTACTACCATTAACATGACATCACAAATGTTACATATTAGTAGTCTCACCACCTGGAAATGCCTGCACTCCCACCACTACCAACTGTGCAGTGTTGGCGCCATGTAGAGTTGTAGGTGCACTGCTGCCAACATGGACCCCATCTCCAGACTAGAGGTCCTTGTGTAGACATGAGGAAGGGACCTGCAAATTGGGAGGTAGACACAGAAGATGAGTTACACATCAATGCAACATGCAGTGTACAACACAACAGCAATATGCACTAGGAATGTATACACAGTATTGACTACAGACTGCCCACACAGCTCATGGGAGTCCAACGTCACTGTGTAATTCACTGTCACTTGGGCACACCCTTTGCATGCCCATGGAAACGGGAAGCAGGAGGGGTGTGTGTGACTCAAACCCAAGCATCTGAACCAAATACATTACAAGCCTGCATGTGCCCAGCCACAATGCAGCGTATGCCCACAGGAACCACGGAAGCCAACAAATCGTCCCCAAAAAATAGGGAATAAAATAAATAAAAATAAAAATAAAAATAAGAAACAATCAAAAATGGCCATAGATGGGCCCGGGGGGGTTGGGGAGGCCACCCAGGAGGTCCGAGGACAGGATGCACACCAGAACCCACCTGCGTGGATCCTGGGAAAATAAAACACCTCCATGGGCTCATGGCCCACACGGCTACCCTATTGTGGGAGTATCACTGCTGTCGCTATTATCACCCTGTGCAGCTGCATCTGGAGGTGGTTGCACTATGGGAGGCAGCCCACGCAAGGCCCTAGTCTGCTCCTCCATGGCTGCAAGCATGCGGGTGTGGTAGGTCTGGTTCTGGAGGATGAGTGTGCGGAGGTCCCCATGCAACAACTCACGGGATGCCTGGACCTCCACCCTCGTTGCCTGCATCTCAGCTGAGAGCGTACGGGTGAGACGCTCCAGCTGCTGTTCTGTCCTTTGGTGTGTTGAAGCCTCAAGCTCAACAAGAGTCGTCCTGAGGTGAAGGAGCTCCTGCCTCAGGGCTTCCCTGTGGCCCTGGGACTCAATGGAGATGGCCTCCTGCAGAGTCGCCAGTGCCGCCTGCCTGTCCCTGTTGGACCCCAACATGTCCTCCCTGTGTGACTGGCAGATGGAGTCGGTTGCCTGCTCTAGTCGCTCCATCAGCCTTTCTGGGGGGACAATGGAAGTGGCCACCCTATCCATGGCCTGAGCCATCATCTCGGATGATGCAGCCTGTTGGGTCGCCATACCGTAAATGGATTGCTCCCATGCGGTATTGCCAGGTGGCGTACGGCCACCACGTCGGCGGGCACCACACCTGTCTGGGGCAAGGCGTACTGCGCCTTGCTGTGCCGGCACTGCCTGAGGCTGCAGGACTGCATTCCCCCTCTGATCTGCTGGCCCAGGAACAGGATCAGATGTCGCGGAGTGTGACCCTGCATCCGTATCCACCAAAGGCGTAGCTGCCAACACTGACATCCCCATGGAGGGTTCTGACCCTGGTGCAGGTGGGTGAGACAGAACAGAATCCCTCCCTGGAACACTCACCTGCGACGGCACGTAGGTCTCATCCGAATCAACACTTGAGTACAGCTCGGGGGAGGTGCAGCCAGAGACACCCCTTGAGAGCACGACCTGCAGCACTTGTGGGTTCTCCCCCACCACCACACCACGTCCCTCACTGGTGGTTGGTCGGCCCTCGGACCCCTCCTGGGTCTGCACCATCTCCACAACCCCAGCAGTATCAGGTGCGTCTTCCCCTGCAAAGACATGAAAACAAAGAAATGGAAACAGGCATTAGCACCATGGCACACAATGAGGGCTGAGAAGCAAGAGAACCAGTACTTGATTGACACATGTCCCACATGACTAAAACCCTCCCATGCATGCACCCTCACTGCGTATGAAGTGCAGGCAAATGGCACACACTGATGACACCAAGATGGAAGATGAACACATTTTCTGCATGCTGCCTGGCAGTGGCATCACACATTGGCCTGTGATTGCCAGGTGAAACACACATTCCATCACACAGATGGCATGTACCATTGCTATTGAGTGAAGATGGAGAGGAGGGCAACACCTATTCATCCAGTCCAGTTCCCGCATGTAATTGCTTTTCTAATTCTAACAGGTCAGATTTTTCACCTGGAGCTGGCAGTCTGAAATGGTCCAATTGCACAGGGACATGTGTGTACAAATGATATCCAGGTAACAAAGTCACTCCACTTTACCATAGCCATGTCAGACATGTGACTAGTGGACAGCGACATGGCTAGTAAAAGTGGGGGAATGCAAACAATCTGACTGAATTAACAGTGAAAAATAAGCAACAATGTTGTGGCAAGGTGACACTTCAAGGGCAACTGGCGTGCAGTTGGGCTAGATGTCTACTGTTGGCAGAAGGGATACTGCTATGGCCAAATGCAGATGCGCAGGAAGTATTGCATGAAGCACATGGCTGACCCGTACGGCTCAGGTGCACAAACTCTCACCTGGCACACAAACAGAAGCCCTCACACACACACCATGCACATGGATGACACACACATGCATGTGCACTCACCGGACAATGCCTCGTAATCAGCCAGATCTCCCACGCCTTGGATCTGTTCCTCCGTGACGCAGGTTCCAGCGACTGACTCATGTGGAGTGAGTTCCATGTCTACTACTGGAGACCCACCTCCAGTCACTAGAGTTGCGGCATGACTTGATGCCAGCTTACTCTTTGCCCTGCGCTTTAGGTCATTCCAGCGCTTATAGCAATCATTGGCTGTGCGCCTCACGATTCCAAGGGCACTTACGATGTCCGCAACGGTCTGCCAGTGTGCCTGGCGTTGTGCAGGTGTGGTCTTGGATCCTGCAACAATGACCATCTCGTTGTCATGTCCGGACACATACTCGACAAGTGCATTCAGTTCGTCATCCGTGAAGCTGGGCTTCCTGGACGGGCCGGACTGTGTAGCCGTGTCTGGGGCATCAGCCTGTGCCGGACGAGCACTCTTCCTCTTCCGCTTGGAAGGTGGTGGTGATCCTGAGTGTCCTGCGCCGCTCTGGACACTAGGGGCAGGAGCCCTGGTGGACTCTGTATCAGGAGTGTGGGATTGCACACTCAGCATGGGAGTTGGTGCAGGCATTGGCTCTAGTGTGATGGTGTCAGGGGGAATGTCAGCAGCATGGACTAGGACCGACACTGTCCTGGCTGGGTGTGTGAGGGCTGGGGTGGATGGAGCCGCAGCTGCCCCTGCAGCCTCTCCGCCCTGCCTCCTTGGTGCAGCAGATGACCTTGCTGCCCCAGATCCACGTGGCATGATGGCATCAACGTGCACCAGCGCACGTGTCATAGCCCTGCTGACCTGGAAGTCAGCCATGGAGTCAGCCAGGTCTGGTGCCACAATGGGCTGGTCCAACAAGGGCTGAGCATGGATGGTGTCAGCCACATCAGCCTCAACGGGAGGGGGGGAGGGGGGGATTAAGGATGCCCGTGACTGGTCCTCCACACATGGGGGGACAGGCTCACCCTGCAAGTTACGACCACGTCCCCTACCGGATCCACCACGGCCACCACTTGTGGCTCTTCCACCTTTGCCACCCTTACGGAATCCTCGCCTCCCAGCCATGGCACTGATGTTAATGTGCGTATGGGAGTGGATGTAGACTATTGTCCTGGGCAATTGGGGGTCAAAGGGGTTGGGTACCAGATGGTAACTGTACCCTAGTGCTCTAGCAAGGCTGAATGTAACCCCTGGGGAAAGATGACGGGTCACGCAACGCACAGGAGGCCCAAAAAAGGGAGATGACGTGCACGCAACCCCTCCTAGACCACGTGTGCAGAAAGAAAAACCTGCACTACGCTGTGGCACCCAGTAACACAAGAATGAACGTATGCGTGTCACACGCAGCCTAGAATGACCTCTGAAGGGGTAGGCTACACACGGGGCAAGCACAGATGTTAGATACTTGCGTGACTCAGCGTCTGCCAGGTAAAAGAGCGTGAAAAATGAGCGCGTTTGGTTGGCAACATCCCCGCCAAAAGAAGATATGTACGCTGTCTGAGGAGACAGGACAACAGTAGAAGGGAACACTGTTTGAGGGAACAGGCCCAGGTAAACCAGTACAAGAGAAAAAATAGAAAAAGCTGTCAGAGGTAACAGGGAGTACGAACTTGAAACGCCGTGAAGTAAATCGCGTGTGAAACGACAAGAAGTACAGAATTCACCCACTCGCTCTCCACGAAAAGCAGTACAAGGAATTGGTGTTCTACACGTACCTTATATGCAGGCCCACACGTACAGCGTCACTTTCGCGGCGTGTACGTGCTAGGCCCATTCCCACCAATTACACGCTTTGTCACTTCTGCGTGTAGGTCCATTTGCACCAATTACACGCTTTGACACTTCTGCGTGTAGGTCCATTTGCACCAATTACACGCTTTGACACTTCTGCGTGTAGGGCTATTTCCAGCAATAACACGCTTTGACACTCGGACGTGTCACGCAACTTTTTCCTACGCGTGCACGTGACTTCATAGATGCGCATACGCGTTTACGCGCTAAGGGCCTTTCATCGATTTACACGCAGACGTGTGGGATTTTCACGTGCAGAATCACTCATTACGTATCAAGCTGTCCAGGCGTTCACACACGAAAGACCACGCTCCTGCCCAGGAGGCCAAATTACTGCCCCCCAGAGCCCTGAGCACGCTCCCACCTGCCATCTGCTGCTGCCTGACTGCCTGCTGCCCACGTGCCCTGCCATTTGCTGCCTGCACATCAGCCAGGGGTGCTGTTGCTGTGACCACCCCTGCTGGAACCAAAGGCTCCCGACTGCTTTTCCGTCGCCACACAGCCCAGCCCCAGGACCCAGTTGCCCACCCACTCCTGCCTCTGGGGTAGCCATGTCGGGCACTACAACATCTGGCACCAGTGGCAACCCCCGGCCAAGGAGGCAGAGGGGCACCAGCTTCAGTGCCAGGGAAGTTGGTGTCCTGGTGGAGGGTGCCCCTGGATGCTGGGGGGTGGGGGTGGTGGGAGACATGGGTGGGGGCCTGGTGGAGGGTGCCCCTGGATGGTGGGGGGTGGGGGTGGTGGGAGACATGAGTGGGGGCCTGGTGGAGGCTGCCCCTGCACTGCTGGGGGGTGGGGGTGGTGGGAGACATGGGTGGGGGCCTGGTGGAGGCTGCCCCTGGATGGTGGGGGGTGGGGGTGGTGGGAGACATGGGTGGGGGCCTGGTGGAGGCTGCCCCTGGATGGTGGGGGTTGGGGGTGGTGGGAGACATGAGTGGGGGCCTGGTGGAGGGTGCCCCTGGTGGCGGGGGGGTGGGGGTGGTGGCTGACATGAGTGGGGGCCTGGTGGAGGGTGCCCCTGGTGGCGGGGGGGTGGGGGTGATAGGGGGCATGAGTGGGGGCCTGGTGGAGGGTGCCCCTGCACTGCTGGGGGGTGGGGGTGGTGGGAGACATGGGTGGGGGCCTGGTGGAGGCTGCCCCTGGTGACTGGGGGGGTGGGGGTGGTGGGAGACATGAGTGGGGGCCTGGTGGAGGGTGCCCCTGGTGGCGGGCGGTGGGGGTGGTGGGAGACATGAGTGGGGGCCTGGTGGAGGGTGCCCCTGCACTGCTGGGGGGTGGGGGTGATAGGGGACATGGGTGGGGGCCTGGTGGAGGGTGCCCCTGGATGGTGGGGGGTGGGGGTGGTGGGAGACATGGGTGGGGGCCTGGTGGAGGCTGCCCCTGCACTGCTGGGGGGTGGGGGTGGTGGGAGACATGAGTGGGGGCCTGGTGGAGGGTGCCCCTGGTGACTGGGGGGGTGGGGGTGGTGGGAGACATGAGTGGGGGCCTGGTGGAGGGTGCCCATGGTGGCAGGGGGTTCCGGGTGGTGGCCGACATGAGTGGGGGCCTGGTGGAGGGTGCCCATGGTGGCAGGGGGGTGGGGGTGGTGGGAGACATGGGTGGGGGCCTGGTGGAGGCTGCCCCTGCACTGCTGGGGGGTGGGGGTGGTGGGAGACATGAGTGGGGGCCAGGTGGAGGGTGCCCCTGCACTGCTGGGGGGTGGGGTGATAGGGGACATGGGTGGGGGCCTGGTGGAGGGTGCCCCTGGATGGTGGGGGGTGGGGGTGGTGGGAGACATGGGTGGGAGCCTGGTGGAGGCTGCCCCTGGATGCTGGGGGGTGGGGGTGGTGGGAGACATGCGTGGGGGCCTGGTGGAGGGTGCCCCTGCACTGCTGGGGGGTGGGGGTGATAGGGGACATGGGTGGGGGCCTGGTGGAGGGTGACCCTGGATGGTGGGGGGTGGGGGTGGTGGGAGACATGAGTGGGGGCCTGGTGGAGGGTGCCCCTGCACTGCTGGGGGTGGGGGTGGTGGGAGACATGAGTGGGGGCCTGGTGGAGGGTGCCCCTGGATGCTGGGAGGTGGGGGTGGTGGGAGACATGAGTGGGGGCCTGGTGGAGGGTGCCCCTGGATGGTGGGGGGTGGGGGTGGTGGGAGGCATGAGTGGGGGCCTGGTGGAGGCTGCCCCTGCACTGCTGGGGGGTGGGGGTGGTGGGAGAGATGGGTGGGGGCCTGGTGGAGGCTGCCCCTGGATGGTGGGGGGTGGGGGTGGTGGGAGACATGGGTGGGGGCCTGGTGGAGGGTGCCCCTGCACTGCTGGGGGGTGGGGGTGGTGGGAGACATGAGTGGGGGCCTGGTGGAGGGTGCCCCTGGTGGCGGGGGGGTGGGGGTGATAGGGGACATGAGTGGGGGCCTGGTGGAGGGTGCCCCTGGATGCTGGGGGGTGGGGGTGGTGGGAGACATGAGTGGGGGCCTGGTGGAGGGTGCCCCTGGATGGTGGGGGGTGGGGGTGGTGGGAGACATGAGTGGGGGCCTGGTGGAGGGTGCCCCTGCACTGCTAGGGGGTGGGGGTGGTGGGAGACATGAGTGGGGGCCTGGTGGAGGGTGCCCATGGTGGCAGGGGGGTGGGGGTGGTCGGAGACATGAGTGGGGGCCTGGTGGAGGGTGCCCCTGCACTGCTGGGGGGTGCGGGTGGTGGGACACATGGGTGGGGGCCTGGTGGAGGCTGCCCCTGGTGACTGGGGGGGTGGGGGTGGTGGGAGACATGGGTGGGGGCCTGGTGGAGGGTGCCCCTGGTGGCGGGGGGGTGGGGGTGATAGGGGTCATGGGTGGGGGACTGGTGGAGGGTGCCCCTGGATGGTGGGGGGTGGGGGTGGTGGGAGACATGGGTGGGGGCCTGGTGGAGGCTGCCCCTGGTGACTGGGGGGGTGGGGGTGGTGGGAGACATGGGTGGGGTCCTGGTGGAGGGTGCCCCTGGTGGCGGGGGGTGGGGGTGATAGGGGACATGGGTGGGGGCCTGGTGGAGGGTGCCCCTGGATGGTGGGGGGTGGGGGTGATAGGGGACATGTGTGGGGGCCTGGTGGAGGGTGCCCCTGCACTGCTGGGGGGTGGGGGTGGTGGGAGACATGAGTGGGGGCCTGGTGGAGGGTGCCCCTGGATGGTGGGGGGTGGGGGTGGTGGGAGACATGGGTGGGGGCCTGGTGGAGGCTGCCCCTGGTGACTGGGGGGATGGGGGTGGTGGGAGACATGGGTGGGGGCCTGGTGGAGGGTGCCCCTGGTGGCGGGGGGGTGGGGGTGATAGGGGACATGGGTTTGGGCCTGGTGGAGGGTGCCCCTGGATGGTGGGGGGTGGGGGTGGTGGGAGACATGGGTGGGGGCCTGGTGGAGGCTGCCCCTGCACTGCTGGGGGGTGGGGGTGGTGGGAGACATGAGTGGGGGCCTGGTGGAGGGTGCCCCTGCACTGCTGGGGGTGGGGGTGATAGGGGACATGGGTGGGGGCCTGGTGGAGGGTGCCCCTGGATGGTGGGGGGTGAGGGTGGTGGGAGACATGGGTGGGGGCCTGGTGGAGGCTGCCCCTGCACTGCTGGGGGGTGGGGTTGGTGGGAGACATGAGTGGGGGCCTGGTGGAGGGTGCCCCTGCACTGCTGGGGGGTGGGGGTGATAAGGGACATGGGTGGGGGCCTGGTGGAGGGTGCCCCTGGATGGTGGGGGTGGTGGGAGACATGGGTGGGGGCCTGGTGGAGGCTGCCCCTGGATGGTGGGGGTGGGGGTGATGGGAGACATGAGTGGGGGCCTGGTGGAGGGTGCCCCTGGTGGCGGGGGGGTGGGGGTGATAGGGGACATGAGTGGGGGCCTGGTGGAGGGTGCCCCTGGATGCTGGGGGGTGGGGGTGGTGGGAGACATGAGTGGGGGCCTGGTGGAGGGTGCCCCTGGATGGTGGGGGGTGGGGGTTGTGGGAGACATGAGTGGGGGCCTGGTGGAGGGTGCCCCTGCACTGTTGGGGGGTGGGGGTGGTGGGAGACATGAGTGGGGGCCTGGTGGAGGGTGCCCCTGGTGACTGGGGGGGTGGGGGTGGTGGGAGACATGAGTGGGGGCCTGGTGGAGGGTGCCCCTGGTGACTGGGGGGGTGGGAGACATGAGTGGGGGCCTGGTGGAGGGTGCCCCTGGTGACTGGGGGGGGGGTGGGGGTGGTGGGAGACATGGGTGGGGGCCTGGTGGAGGCTGCCCCTGGTGACTGGGGGGGTGGGGGTGGTGGGAGACATGGGTGGGGGCCTGGTGGAGGGTGCCCCTGGTGGCGGGGGGTGGGGGTGATAGGGGACATGGGTGGGGGCCTGGTGGAGGGTGCCCCTGGATGGTGGGGGGTGGGGGTGGTGGGAGAACTGGGTGGGGGCCTGGTGGAGGCTGCCCCTGGTGACTGGGGGGGTGGGGGTGGTGGGAGACATGAGTGGGGGCCTGCTGGAGGGTGCCCCTGCACTGCTGGGGGGTGGGGGTGATAGGGGACATGGGTGGGGGCCTGGTGGAGGGTGCCCCTGGATGGTGGGGAGTGGGGGTGTGTGGGAGACATGGGTGGGGGCCTGGTGGAGGCTGCCCCTGCACTGCTGGGGGGTGGGGGTGGTGGGAGACATGAGTGGGGGCCTGGTGGAGGGTGCCCCTGCACTGCTCTGGGGTGGGGGTGATAGGGGACATGGGTGGGGGCCTGGTGGAGGGTGCCCCTGGATGGTGGGGGGTGGGGGTGGTGGGAGACATGGGTGGGGGCCTGGCGGAGGCTGCCCCTGGATGGTGGGGGGTGGGGTGGTGGGAGACATGAGTGGGGGCCTGGTGGAGGGTGCCCCTGGTGGCGGGGGGCTGGGGGTGATAGGGGACATGAGTGGGGGCCTGGTGGAGGGTGCCCCTGCACTGCTGGGGGGTGGGGGTGGTGGGAGACATGGGTGGGGGCCTGGTGGAGGCTGCCCCTGGTGACTGGGGGGGTGGGGGTGGTGGGAGACATGAGTGGGGGCCTGGTGGAGGGTGCCCCTGGTGGCGGGGGGGTGGGGGTGATAGGGGACATGAGTGGGGGCCTCGTGGAGGGTGCCCCTGCACTGCTGGGGGGTGGGGGTGGTGGGAGACATGAGTGGGGGCCTGGTGGAGGCTGCCCCTGGTGACTGGGGGGGTGGGGGTGGTGGGAGACATGGGTGGGGGCCTGGTGGAGGGTACCCCTGGTGACTGGGGGGGTGGGGGTGGTGGGAGACATGAGTGGGGGCCTGGTGGAGGGTGCCCCTGGTGGCGTGGAGGTGGGGGTGATAGGGGACACGAGTGGGGGCCTGGTGGAGGGTGCCCCTGCACTGCTGGGGGGTGGTGGGAGACATGGGTGGGGGCCTGGTGGAGGCTGCCCCGGGTGACTGGGGGGGTGGGGGTGGTGGGAGACATGGGAGGGGGCCTGGTGGAGGGTGCCCCTGATGGCGGGGGGGTGGGGGTTATAGGGGACATGGGTGGGGGCCTGGTGGAGGTTGCCCCTGGATGGTGGGGGGTGGGGGTGGTGGGAGACATGGGTGGGGGCCTGGTGGAGGCTGCCCCTGGTGACTGGGGGGGGTGGGGGTGGTGGGAGACATGGGTGGGGGCCTGGTGGAGGGTGCCCCTGGTGGCGGGGGGGTGGGGGTGATAGGGGACATGGGTGGGGGCCTGGTGGAGGGTGCCCCTGGTGACTGGGGGGGTGGGGGTGGTGGGAGACATGAGTGGGGGCCTGGTGGAGGGTGCCCCTGGTGGCGTGGAGGTGGGGGTGATAGGGGACATGAGTGGGGGCCTGGTGGAGGGTGCCCCTGCACTGCTGGGGGGTGGTGGGAGACATGGGTGGGGGCCTGGTGGAGGGTGCCCCTGGTGGCGGGGGGGTGGGGGTTATAGGGGACATGGGTGGGGGCCTGGTGGAGGTTGCCCCTGGATGGTGGGGGGTGGGGGTGGTGGGAGACATGGGTGGGGGCCTGGTGGAGGCTGCCCCTGGTGACTGGGGGGGTGGGGGTGGTGGGAGACATGGGTGGGGGCCTGGTGGAGGGTGCCCCTGGTGGCGGGGGGTGGGGGTGATAGGGGACATGGGTGGGGGTCTGGTGGAAGGTGCCCCTGGATGGTGGGGATTGGGGGTGGTGGGAGACATGGGTGGGGGCCTGGTGGAGGCTGCCCCTGCACTCCTGGGGGGTGGGGGTGGTGGGAGACATGGGTGGGGGCCTGGTGGAGGCTGCCCCTGCACTGCTGGGGGGTGGGGGTGGTGGGAGACATGGGTGGGGGCCTGGTGGAGGGTGCCCCTGCACTGCTGGGGGGTGGGGGTGATAGGGGACATGGGTGGGGGCCTGGTGGAGGGTGCCCCTGGATGGTGGGGGGTGGGGGTGGTGGGAGACATGGGTGGGGGCCTGCTGGAGGCTGCCCCTGCACTGCTGGGGGGTGGGGGTGTTGGGAGACATGAGTGGGGGCCTGGTGGAGGGTGCCCCTGCACTGCTGGGGGGTGGGGCTGATAGGGGACATGGGTGGGGGCCTGGTGGAGGGTGTCCCTGGATGGTGGGGGGTGGGGGTGGTGGGAGACATGGGTGGGGGCCTGGTGGAGGCTGCCCCTAGATGGTGGGGGGTGGGGGTGGTGGGAGACATGAGTGGGGGCCTGGTGGAGGGTGCCCCTGGTGGCAGGGGGGTGGGGGTGATAGGGGACATGAGTGGGGGCCTGGTGGAGGGTGCCCCTGCACTGCTGGGGGGTGGGGGTGGTGGGAGACATGGGTGGGGGCCTGGTGGAGGCTGCCCCTGGTGACTGGGGGGGTGGGGGTGGTGGGAGACATGGGTGGGGGCCTGGTGGAGGGTGCCCCTGGTGGCGGGGGGGTGGGGGTGATAGGGGACATGGGTGGGGGCCTGGTGGAGGGTGCCCCTGGATGGTGGGGGGTGGGGGTGGTGGGAGACATGGGTGGGGGCCTGGTGGAGGCTGCCCCTGCACTGCTGGGGGGTGGGGGTGGTGGGAGACATGAATGGGGGCCTGGTGGAGGGTGCCCCTGCACTGCTGGGGGGTGGGGTTATAGGGGACATGGGTGGGGGCCTGGTGGAGGGTGCCCCTGGATGGTGGGGGGTGGGGGTGGTGGGAGACATGGGTGGGGGCCTGGTGGAGGCTGCCCCTGCACTGCTGGGGTGTGGGGGTGGTGGGAGACATGAGTGGGGGCCTTGTGGAGGGTGCCCCTGCACTGCTGGGGGGTGGGGGTGATAGGGGACATGGGTGCGGGCCTGGTGGAGGGTGTCCCTGGATGGTGGGGGGTGGGGGTGGTGGGAGACATGGGTGGGGGCCTGGTGGAGGCTGCCCCTGGATGGTGGGGGGTGGGGGTGGTGGGAGACATGAGTGGGGGCCTGGTGGAGGGTGCCCCTGGTGGCGGGGGGGTGTGGGTGATAGGGGACATGAGTGGGGGCCTGGTGGAGGGTGCCCCTGCACTGCTGGGGGGTGGGGGTGGTGGGAGACATGGGTGGGGGCCTGGTGGAGGCTGCCCCTGGTGACTGGGGGGTGGGGGTGGTGGGAGACATGAGTGGGGGCCTGGTGGAGGGTGCCCCTGGTGGCTGGGGGGTGGGGGTGATAGGGGACATGAGTGGGGTCTGGTGGAGGGTACCCCTGCACTGCTGGGGGGTGGGGGTGGTGGGAGACATGGGTGGGGGCCTGGTGGAGGCTGCCCCTGGTGACTGGGGGGGTGGGGGTGGTGGGAGACATGGGTGGGGGCCTGGTGGAGGGTGCCCCTGGTGGCGGGGGGGTGGGGGTGATAGGGAACATGGGTCGGGGCCTGGTGGAGGGTGCCCCTGGTGGCAGGGGAGTGGGGGTGATAGGGGACATGGGTGGGGGCCTGGTGGAGGGTGCCCCTGGTGACTGGGGGGGTGGGGGTGGTGAGAGACATGGGTGGGGGCCTGGTGGAGGGTGCCCCTGGTGGCGGGGGGGTGGGGGTGATAGGGGACATGGGTGGGGGCCTGGTGGAGGGTGCCCCTGGATGGTGGGGGGTGGGGGTGGTGGGAGACATGGGTGGGGGCCTGGTGGAGGCTGCCCCTGGATGGTGGGGGGTGGGGGTGGTGGGAGACATGAGTGGGGGCCAGGTGGAGGGTGCCCCTTGTGGCGGGGGGGTGGGGGTGATAGGGGACATGAGTGGGGGCCTGGTGGAGGGTGCCCCTGCACTGCTGGGGGGTGTGGGTGGTGGAAGACATGGGTGGGGGCCTGGTTGAGGCTGCCCCTGGTGACTGGGGGGTGGGGGTGGTGGGAGACATGAGTGGGGGCCTGGTGGAGGGTGCCGCTGGTGGCGGGGGGGTGGGGGTGATAGGGGACATGAGTGGGGGCCTGGTGGAGGGTGCCCCTGCACTGCTGGGGGGTGGGGGTGGTGGGAGACATGGGTGGGGCCTGGTGGAGGCTGCCCCTGGTGACTGGGGGGGTGGGGGTGGTGGGAGACATGGGTGGGGGCCTGGTGGAGGGTGCCCCTGGTGGCGGGGGGTGGGGGTGATAGTGGACATGGGTGGGGGCCTGGTGGAGGGTGCCCCTGGATGGTGGGGGGTGGGGTGGTGGGAGACATGGGTGGGGGCCTGGTGGAGGCTGCCCCTGCACTGCTGGGGGGTGGGGGTGGTGGGAGACATGAGTGGGGGCCTGGTGGAGGGTGCCCCTGCACTGCTGGGGGGTGGGGGTGGTGGGAGACATGGGTGGGGGCCTGGTGGAGGGTGCCCCTGGATGCTGGGGGGTGGGGGTGGTGGGAGACATGGGTGGGGGCCTGGTGGAGGCTGCCCCTGGATGGTGGGGGTGGGGGTGGTGGGAGACATGGGTGGGGGCCTGGTGGAGGGTGCCCCTGCACTGCTGGGGGGTGGGGGTGCAGGGGGACATGAGCAGGTGTGCAGGGTAGTCCCCTGTTTTGTGGGCTGCCTGCAGGGGCCGTGGAGGGTGTACAGGGAACACCTGTGAGGACCCACCCAGCCTAATTGCGTGTAATAATTCCCGCACACCCCTGTAATACACGTACCTGGCCAAATCGCATGTGAGAATTCCCGCGCACCCCTGTTATACACGTACCCAGCCGAATCGCGTGTAGAACTACCCGTGTACCCCTGTAATACACGTACCCAGCCAAATCGCGTGTGATAATTCCCACGTACCCCTGTAATACACGTACCCTGGCCAATCGCGTGTAGTACTTCCCACGCACCCCTGTAATACACGTACCAAGCCAAATCGCGTGTGATAATTCCCGCGCACCCCTGTAATACACGTACCTGGCCAAATCGCATGTGAGAATTCCCGCGCACCCCTGTAATACACGTACCCAGCCGAATCGCGTGTAGAACTTCCCGTGTACCCCTGTAATACACGTACCCAGCCAAATCGCGTGTGATAATTCCTGCGTACCCCTGTGATACACGTGCCCTGGCTAATCGCGTGTTAAACTTCTGAAATAAAGGTGCCTTCCTTCTCCAGCCCCCTGTGTTGGTATTTGGCCCTGCCCAGGCACATCGGGACATTTTCCGTGTATGTGACCACCCTTGGAGCTCTGTTTCTCCATTTTCAACATGGTGCGTTCATCGCTCTTACTTCAAATAGACTTTTTTTGCCCTGAAGAAGGCTCAGCCACAACTCAAGTAGGCCAACTATCAACTGAAACCGACACAAAGAAGATCTACGACTCATTTTCCATCTACAATGACTCAGGTTTAATCAGCGAATTAGCCTTATGTGGTATAATAGGCATTTTGCACTTTTCTATTATAGATTAATTAATTGCTGCCAACAGATAGCAGTAACCTATAATCATTTGCAGCCGCAATAAATTACATTTGTATTGTCTTTGTGCTGTTTTGATACATATAAACCGCTGGCATTGCGTTTCTTTCACATGTAAGTGATGTTGTCTGATAGAATGAATGAGTATGAATGAGAGAGTTTGTACTACATTTGTGAATGATGATATGCTATAGGAACTAATATATGGTGGTCACTTTTGGTTGCACAGCATAATGAGTTAGATGCTAATTGCCCTCGCTCTGCTCCAACTGAACCGTTGTGGGGCATAAACAAACAGACCCCCAGTCTACGTGGGTGGAGCCAAGCTTTAATACTTGAGGTGAGCTGGAGTTCATCTGAAGGAAATGGAGACAGTGTTCAGGGTGAGCCAGGCCCCAAAGTACAACCACTAGGTGGAGACCAAGATGGCTTTGGACCGATGACCCACTGACAACAGGGATGTCCCTGCATAGAACAGTGCTGCGAGAAGAACAAACTTTGCTCGCTCCTGTGGTGAGACACGGGAGCCGCTTGGGAGATTTTACTAGGACTCGTAGAGGCTGTTCCATGGACTGATCCCCCCACTTGTGAATCAGTGGCAGCCTGGAGAGTTAAGGTGAGTGGGGGACCGTGCAGAGACGTTATAGGAGCCCAGTGCTCCATCGGTCAGTGTAGGAGAAAGGCAGGGGGCCTGATCGTCCCCGCAATTCCCCTCCCAAGTGTGGAGAGTCAGCAGAGGATGTTTTCTGCCACCTTGGGGAGGGTCCCTGGGGATCCAGGCAACCACTCACAGCTGTCAATGTGATTGCACTCATTTGTCTTTAGTGAGAAGTAACCCGCCATCAGGGGACTGAAAGCGAGATCCCAGCAGCGGCAACACAAGCCTCCACCCAGCACTTGCTCTTCACATCACCAGCAAAGCAACATAGTCACCAGAGCCAAGGGAGCAAGAGTGACACTGTTGTGACACTGTTGCTTCCAGTCCACCTTGAGCATTCAAAATCCTGCCATGTGCTCCGACGCCACGTGGAGCTGCTGTGCCTCTTTAAGGAAGGGCCTTTTACATCATGGCAGCTGTGGATCTTGAAGCCAGCTGCCCGACTGCATTAGCTCCTTGTGAGCTGCCTGATTGGCTGTTGCACGTATATAACATCCTAGTCCAGGAGCCGGTAGGCGATGCCGGCCCCCTCAAAGGGCCACCTATAAGGGCCTGCATGTCCCCTTTCCGGGCCTAGGCGTGGCCTGCCCTCTGCTCATCAATCTCACTTTCATCTCTCTACGCCACTCTGATCTGCATGCCCCACTGAGCTGGTAAGACTCTCCTGACCCTCCTCCATCCCCCTCCCATCCTCATCACCAGTGAGCGCTCAATCAGGACCCCCTTTCGCCCGGATTTCTTCTGCAATGCGCACTGCCTGATGTGGCCTCCCTTGTCCTCCGCTTTACCTCAGAATCACCGGGATTGCCGCATCTATCCCTTCCCTCTTTTCCTCTTGTCTCCTGCTGTTTCCTTGTCCCTCCCACCAGAGTTCCCATTGCGCTCGCCTGGATTTACAACACTTGGGTTCATCTCCATCTCCTATGCCATGCTTTCTGGCTTGCACAGACTGTTTGCGGACTTCCTCTCGCACTGTGTTATTCGACTTTAGTCTCTAATTGTATCCTGGATTTTCTTCCGCAACTCTGCATTCACCTCACCTGTTTTATCTTAATTTGTAACCTGTTAATGTGGCCCGTAATCTTCGATTCTTTTGTGTTCTTTGCCATTTAAAATGTCTTTGGTTTAAACGTTATGCTGTTTCCCCTTTGCTAGGTAACTCAATTCTGTGTGTTGCTGCTACTGCTGCTGTATCCTGTAATTAGGCCTTTTCCCGTTTTTCTTGAAAGTCTAATCTATGTATTACTGCTACAGCTGCTGTGTCATTTAATTAGACTTGTTCCTGTCTTCCTGGAAAACGCAAATATGTATGTTTTTTTCACTGCTGATGTTTCTTAAAATTAGGCCTTTTCCTGTTCTCCTTGAAAGTCTAATCTACGCGCTTCTGCTATTGCTGCTGTCTCTTAAATTAGGCTTTTCGTGGTTTCTTTGAAAGCCTAATCTGCGTCTTTTGCAACTCCTGCTGTATCTTGAAATGAGGCCGTTTCCTGTCTTTTTATACTATGCTTTTGCTGTTTCCTTGAAAGTCTTATTTGTGCATTTTGAAACTGCTAATATGTTTCGAAAGTATCCTCTCTCCTTGTTACACTCTTTTTAGTCCCTTCCACCTGTTTTTATAATTTGCTTCTAGACCATGCATTCTGCTGTATTTGCAATCTAATCCCTTCTTTCCCTACTCACTTGGCTTGTCTGTTTCATTGCTGTGTGGTGTAGTTTCAGTTATGCTCTGCCGTTTCCTTCCTCTTTCCCTCCCTCCCCTCTGCCTTCTCTCTGCATTCTCCCTCAATGGTGCTCTTTATCTCCCCTTTCTCCTCTAATTGCTATTATCTCACCTATCATATCCCTGTTTCAAAGTCTGGAAGGAAAGATCTCGAGAAGGACCTCCTAGACTCCAACCAAGGCTTGCCCATCACTGACACCTTTGTTAGCGCGTCCTCCAGGCAGACTTTCACTGACATCCTCTTTGTTGATCCTTCCCATGACCTTTGGATTCCCCATATGGTCTCTACACTTTCTCCTTTCTCTAGCTCTTCCATTAATGGCGGCACCAGTTGAGAGGTACCAGTGGCATCTTTTCTGTCCTCTAGGGTTTTCATTAATGTCTACCTAAATGGCTCTGTCATGGCCCAACCTCCGCCTTCTCAATAGGCATTTTCTGACTCTCATCATCTCCCCCCCCTCTCCTGTAACTCGTGCTGCTCTCCCTCTGGCCCCTTGCCCCCTCTGACGGGTGAAACACACCCCTGTAGCCATCCTCGGAAAAACTTCAAAAGTGGAAACCTGCTCCACTTAGGTACACCCAACTCTTGCTCTGTTGTCAAACACTCCTCTGGCATCTGCTACCTCCTTGAAGACCCTGACCTAAATGTCCTCGCTCTCACGAGACATGGTTCACGGCCAGCTCTGTCACGTGTTTTGACTCTATCCTCCCTCTGGGGGGTAAAAGATCCTCTCTAAACTCAGGCTTAACCGGCCTGGTGGGCGGAGTGGCCTTGATCTTTCTGAGTGTGTCTGGCCCATTCAGGCCTATTCCTCTTTTGAATGCATCGTATGAAGACTTGCTGTCTATCCTGTCCTCTCTTTGACACTGGCCACCATTTACAGGCCTCCTGGCCAGGTCTCCCATTTCCTCTTAGAATGGGCCGACCTCACCTCTGGCCTACATTTCCAAGCTTCTCCTCCTCGGAGACTTCATTATTCACCTTGACTCCTCTGATGCAGCCTCTGGGCTCTTCCGCAACACTGTGATGCTCTCTCCCTCTCCATTCTTCCGTCCGGTCTGACACACACAGCCGGACACACCTTGGATGCTCTCATCTCTTACGACTTCCCCATCTCCAATGCTCTTGTCACTCTTCTCTCCTGGTCTGATCATTTTCTCCTGTCCTCTCACCTGGATTTTCCCTAATTCGACTTATGAAGCAAGTGTCAGCTGCCGATTTTGCCACCACCTTCACTTCTTTTCCTCCTCCTGCCTCTGACTCTCAATCAGACACAATCCTTACTAACCTTGATCCCTCCATCTCCTACACCTTGTACATCCTTGCCCCTGTCATAAGGATCTGCATGAAACCTACCTCCAAATGCAACTCTTGGTATGACTCTGAACTTTCTGCTCTGAAACGCAAGTGCAGAGCAGCTGAGCCGAAGTGGCAGTCTATGAGCTCATCCGCTGACAAACTCTGCAGTTTCCTTCCTCTTTCCCTCCCTCCCCTCTGCCTTCTCTCTGCATTCTCCCTCAGTGATGCTCTTTCTAAATTGAGATATTTAAAACAAGAATTCTTCGAGATGGGTGTTAAAGCTTACACATTACTGGCTAAGAGACTGGGAGCACAGAAATCTAGCTAGAAAGTGTTGGGAATTCAAGACGCGAACAGGCTCCGGCTCCAAAGGCAATCCATCTGCTCTAAGAAGAGGGCCTATATCCAAGGCCATATCTCTGCTTCCTCCAATAATATGCAGAGCTTTTCAAAATCTGCAATGAACTCGCCAACCCTACTCCAGTCTCCACCTCTCCTCTGCCTAACCCGGCCCTCTGCACTTCTCTGGCTTCTCACTTCATTTCTAAAACACAGGACATCCTTTCTTCACTTTCCTTTACTTCCCATCCCTCTCCTGCTCTGAGGTCTCCATTGGCCCCCTACCTCTGCCCTCCTACTCTCCTCTTTTTCTCCTAGTTCACCTGATGAGGTTTCGAGACAATTCCACTCTATGAAAGTCCCATATAAACAGGTACTCCCCTACTCCTCCAGAACTATCAAGGACAACATTGTCTCCCTTGCACCATGCTTGGCTGACTTTTGCAATCACTCATTTGCCACTGGATCCTTCCCCTCACTACACAAACACTCCTTTGTTTGTGCACCCTCTCCTCAAAAAACCTTCTGCTGACCCTTCCTGCCTGGCTAACTACCGCACCATCTCCATTACCACTTTCATGGGCAGGCTCCTGGAGAAGCTGGCCATCTTTGAGTTTAACCACCAAACTGGATCTGTTGGTTGTCTCCATGACCACCAGTCTGGCTTCAAGAGGCATGGAAACTGCTCTCCTGAACATCTGTGAGGACCTGCATCCTTCTTGACCTTTTCCTCTGCCTTTGATATGGTCAACCATGGTCAACCATACCACCCTGATATATTGGCTACATGGGGCCTCATTACGACCCAGGCGGTAAGTTACCGCCTGGGCCTTGACTTTACCACCATGGCGTAAACTATGTTTACGCCATGGTGGTTGGCGGACTTACCGCCCCATTCCGACCTTGGCGGGGCGGTAAATCCCCAATCCCCATTTACCCTTCCCCATTCCCATTTTTGCCCCATAGGGCATAATGGGAGTGGGGAAGGCATTAATTACGCCACCGTAAATTACGGTGGCGTAATTAACTCCATGGTCCCTTAGCGCCATGGATTTTAACACCTGCTGAAAGCAGGTGTTAAATCCGCCATGGCGCTAAGGGACCTCGTACTCAGGCGGTAAGGGTCGGCGCTGTTTACGGCGCCGTAAACCCCTTACCGCCTGAGTTGTAATGAGGGCCATGATATCCTTGGCATCACTGACCTGGCTCTGGCCTGGCTGACCTCCTTCCTCTCAGACCGACCCTCCCAAGTTCAACTGGGCCCTTTCCTCTCCACCATCTCACTCTCTACCTGTGCTGTCCCTCAGGGCTCCATCCTCCCACCCAGGCTACTCAACATCTACCTTGCCCCTCTAGCCACTTGATCTCAACCTTCACTCCTAACTTCAAGTGTTATGCGGATGATACGCAGCTCTACTTCAAGCTTTCCTCCTCTTCCTCCTCCATTTGCTCGCTCATCCCTGACTGTCTTTCTGCTATTCAGGCATGGTGCACTGCTGACAATCTCTGCTTCAATGCCAGTAAGACTGAGATCCTCCTCATTGGAAGTCCTGCGTCCTCCTTCCCTCCAACTCTCTGGCCGCCCTCCATGGGACCTATTCCATCACCATCCTGTGAGGCAAACAAAACCTCAGTGTCATCTTTGACTCCTCTCTCGCCTTCTCTCCTCACTTCACAGTCCTCGCCATGAATGCCCACTTTCAGCTGTTCCTCCTCAGGAGAAATCTCCCTTTCCTCACCTTCCCCCAGACACTCAATGTCTCCAGAGCTCTGGTTCTCTCTAGGCTGCGCTACTGCAACAGCTTCTTCCTCAATCTGCCTTACTCCTTCCTTTTCCACCTTCAACTAATCCAAATCAGGACTGCAAGACTCATCCTTGGCCTCAATCCCAGGGACCGCATTTCTCCAGCCCTAAAATCTCTCGAGTGGCTCCAGCTTGCTGCGAGGATAAGTTCAAGACCCTCTGCATCATCCTGGAATGGCATCCCTGCCCCTCCCAGACTTGGGCTGGATCTCCTTAACATCCAGAAGCTTCTCAAGACCTTCCTTTTCTCTTCTTCCTTCCCTCTCCCCAGCTAATTTCCCCTTCCACCACTGACTGATAGCTTGAGTCTTAATGAGTCATACAGGACATCATCCCCCCACCAAGTCCAGTCTACTCCTGCACTTGGCCCCCCCTGTACTCCCTTCCCCCTGCACTTGCCCTCTGGTCCCCTCCCCACACACTATCCTGGCTAGGCCTGCACCCTGCTGGATCTTCCAGCACTTTATATCTTGGACTTAAGTCTTGGTCCATCCTTCCCTGTCTCTACTGCCCTTTCCTGGCTTTTTGTCCAGGCCACCCTGGCACTTACTTTCTCAAAGGCCCCCCCAGCCTGACCTGACCCCCCCTCCTCTCTCTCCTGCACTTCTTGTTACTGTACTTGCACGAACGCAATCTTACAAGGCCTAGTAGGATTGTTACTGTTTTGTCCCCCTGCCCCCCCTGTCTTGTTGAACCTCGAAACACTTCTGTATAGGCACACTATAAATAACCAATACATCAAAAGTAAAAACAAATATTTCTTGAATTTCTCCTTTTGGAAATGTAAATCCATAAAGGATGTATTAGTGAGCTGCTACATGGCACCCAAACTGAAAAAAAGAGTCAAACTACTAGGCTAACATAAAGAAAAGAAGGTTTCTTCCAATGCTCAAAGTGTAAGATCTGAAAATATGGGGATGAATGTACCACATACATGCATCCTATTCTCAAGACCACCTTACCCATTACGGAAAAAATCACCTGTGACTCAGAATTCATTCTTTATGTTCTGAAATGCACCTGCAGTAAGTGGTATGTAGGCAGCACCAAATGCAGATTAAAATTGAGGATTTTACAACACACTAGGGCAATCAAAAACAGAGACTTTATGTATCCCATAGCCAAATAGTTTTGGGAAGCAAATGAAGGGAAGCTATGCGACTTCTCAATCTTCGGCTTAAACAAATAAACATTGGCCCGAGAGGAGGCAATAGAGAAAAACTGTTAAGACAACATGAGACCCGGTGTACTATAGACTTTGAGAGTAAGACCCCTTTGGGACATAATATAGACGAAGAATTGTACACCTTTTCGGGATAATAATCATAGTTTGTGCCCACAGAAAGATTGATCTACCAGCCACTCCGGGACGAGACTCATACATTCCACATACTAAGACTGAAACCTGCTATGTCATGAAGTTTCAATATGGACACATTGAGGCAAATGATTTCATTATGCAACCATGATGTTGATGTATGCTATTGTGAATTGACTTTTCTTACCGTGATTGTTCAACAAAGAGTCAGTTATGGGAAATAGACGTTTGTGTATTATGTCTATAAGATAAGGCTGCTATCAACTGTTTCTTACCAGCTATTTAGTATGAATTGTAACTTTTGTTTTTAACACCTCCTTGCAACCGGTTAGTTTGCAGGGAGGTTTTTAAGCACCTGGTCTATGGCAAACATTGGAGATTCTGGCTATTTTAGTGACAATGGATGGGCCGCAGGGTCTAATTCAACAGATGGTGTTTTGGAATGAAATCTATCTTGCCCAACGGGGTTTAACAATGATGGGCTTGTTTCAAAACTCCTGTTTGAAGGGGTGTGGAATATGACATAACCTATTTTTTCAATCCAGAGAGCTGCCATAGGGGCAGTTAAAGCATGACAGTAAGGTCGTGTGGCTGCCAGGCAGAATGGGAGGTCTCTCACTTGTAAATGAGGATCTGTTATAGTTGGGGAATTACAAATTAATGTAATAAAACATAATGGAACTCATTTGATGCCCACCATTATACATCAGTGGTATACCCCATTTCTAATAAATATTATACATTCCCCTTGTCCATATAATTAAGTTCCAAAGTGGCCGACTTTGCCCTTATCTTCTAGAATGGACAGTAGGTATACCTCAGACTGGAGTGCGAAACAAGGGTAATTCGGGCATTATGCTCAGGATTCCCGCTGATAGCGTTGCACTATGCAATTGAAATGATGGTAGTAGAAATTGAATATTGTTCATTCTACAGAATAGTGAGAATTAGGCAAAGTTAGTTATTAATTTACTTTGAACACTAATTTGCACATTGCATTTAATGCACTGATATGAAGTATGCAAATTGATGTAAACATTTTTTTTGTAATTATGGGAATGTGTGAGAAATTTATGACCATTATTTATAGAATGAACAAAGGCAGTTGTTTTGTAATGGGCTCAAGAAAACATTGTAGTCCTCTTTCTATGATTCTGAACGACCAGAATCAAAGAGCTTAAATGTATGCCGTGGCCAGGGAGGAACCATGTGATCAAGCTACAGGAAGTAGTGAAACACATCGTCCCGTTGTTGGCCTCCCATGTTTTGTTGCCGGGCTAGGGTTGTTAACCCTGATTTTAAACACCTTTTGTAATCATGAATGAACTTTTTTGGAATAAAGGATACGTTTTAATTGAAAAACGGATGGTTCGCAACCCTTTCTTTCAAGGCAAACCCTGCATTGACACCCATTGCACACTCCCACTCTGTGAAGTGCGGCTCATATTTCCAGCAAGAGGGCTCTCTTGGAGGAACGCAATCTGACGATCGATAGACAAACTGCCAAGGCATTGGAGATGTAATCATTACCTATTTATAGGTAAACAAAGGGTACAAAAATTAGCAGACGCAATCAAATATTTTTTCAATAGAAATGGAATGGAAGAGATGGAGCTAGCCACAGCCTACGACAGTTATAAAGTGATGATAAGAGGGATCATGATAGGACAGGCTCCTAAACTTAAAATAATTAAAATTGCAAAAGAAAGAGACTTATGGACAACATTGAAAAACTAGAAACCAGCTAGAGAATTCAAGAGGTTACAAAAAACCAGTTCACTCCTTAAAACTCCTTAGAGCAGAACTTAAAGAGATGCTAATGAACAAAACAAAATCTAAATTGAGATATTTAAGACAAGAATTCTTCGAGATGGGTGATAAAGCTGATACATTACTGGCTAAGAGCCTGAGAGCACAGAAAGCTTGCTGGAAAGTTTTGGGAATTCAAGACGCAAACTCAAGATGCAAACAGGGGAGTTACACGTAGCAAAGAATACATGGAGGGATTATTCTCAGACTTCATTAAGCAGAGATATATATATGTCAGAGTGGTAGATAGGGATTCAGAAGTTAGATCATACCTAGCTAGGATAACATTGCTGTGTCTTTAGAACAAATAGGGAAGCCCTCGAAACCCCAATCACTGCAGATGAAATAAAGGAAGTTACAAAGAAGTAAGAACGTTATGAAGAGTGGATAGTCCCTTAGGGAAGATGGATATATAGTTAGATGTTTTAGGACCTTTAGGAATGAATTGGCCACGCTCCTGTGCAGGCTACTCAATAACACATTAGAACGTAGTGAGCTCTGCAAGAGTATGAGATAGGCTTTGGTAACAATAATGCAAACCTTGGAAAGATATGACGAAATGCTCCCCTTATAGGCCTATCTCCTTACTTAATATAGATGTGAGGATCCTGGCAAAGGTCCTGGCCAATAGGTTAAAGAGGATTCGCCTGTATTTAATACATGGGAACACGTAGGTTTTATAAATAGGTGGCAGGGGATGTACAATATCAGGAAAATGTAACACTTGATGTACTTAACGGGGTCATAAAAGAAAGATGCAGCTTTAATATTATTTGACTGTAAAGAATCGTTTGATTGGGTGGAGTGGGCATTTATGTTTGATGCCATGGAAAATGTGAGGATAGAATCCAATTTCAGAGGGTGGACAGAGGCCCTCCATGACAGCCACATGCAAGTCAAATAAATTATAAATGACCAATTATCACATATGTGAGCATGTGGGTCTTGATATTGCTACAGAAAAGGCTTGCACAAAGCTTAGGTTATGAATGGCAGAGCATAAACCCATAGCATAGGTGCCAAGTAAAAAAAAACGTGTATAATGCTGAGTTTACGCTATGCCGTTCATAAAGTGTGCTTTGTGCAAGCCTTTTCTGTAAGCAATACCAAGTTGCACATGTTCTCATATTTGATAATGGGGCTAGCCAGACCATACCAACTGTCAGGATTACTTCTGGTCTCTCTCTTTCTTTCTAGGCATTCACACATTTTAACAGTGGCCAGCTCAGTAACGTGCTTCCTGAACACCATGATCCACCCTGCCACTCATGCCTCCAAGTATTGTGGTGCATTTATCCTTTTGTTTGCCTAACCAACGGCAGTGACACAGACAGCCCAGTTTTTACCGACACACACTTTGCTATATTTGTATATATCCACAGGTCCACTATAAACAAGTACTAGCGGACTACCAACAGTCATGCTCAGAGACACATGCACGGCAAGCCCTCTGAGGGATTTGTTCTTCCTCATTTAGTATTAGTAGCTTTACAGATATTTTATTCTTCAAAACGCCGAAAAGACTTCCCTTTTGCACTCCCAAAACAATTCTTCACTGTTTTGCAGATACACACAGGAATACTCATTAATTGAACACGGATCAATTTTACCCATCCTGATGAAGGCCGCCGTACTGGCAGTACTTTCCAACTGCTTCTTGTGGCCGAAACACAGTTGTGTCGACATCCTTATACAGTATTGATTGTTCTTACTGTCCATCAATCTGATTTTTTCAGTAGATAGAATGATTTGTGGTTCCCAACAAATATAAAGGGACCCTCCTGCATTTGTAAAAACTATTGTTTTCAGTTTTTTACGTTTAATTGATCTATGCTTACACTGTTGTTACTTTATTTTGTCTTTCGTGTGACACACTTTGTTAAACAATTATATGTAAATGGCTTGCACTAATTTGACGAATGAAACTGTGATGTCTACCTTTTAATTAGATAAACTCATTAAAAATCATTCTTTGGGGTCATATAATATTCGGGCTTGCCCTGATCATCAGTTTTTTTTATTAGGACATTGAGGGTGATATTTCCATTTATATGGGATGATGAGAGGCCCAGAGTTGCCCAAGGGATTCTCCCCAAGAAGCAAGGAGGATTGGCATTGGTCTACTTTAGAGGCTGCTGAAAAGCAACACAGTTAAGAGTGATTGTGAACTTCTTGAGAAAAGGGGACAGGGGTGGGCATAGAAAATGAATTGACTTTTCCAATAGTGGTGAAAGGTGTGTTGTGTTAGTTGACAAAAACTGTTCCAAAAGAATACCTGATGACCCTGTGTTAGGCATCATTTGGTAAATGTGAAGGGATGTCGAAGAGGACACAGAGCTAACTTTCTGGCCTACTTAGCTCAATCTGGGGCCCGCCTTTCAAGATAGATTAAATAGGTTGCATGCTTACATCTAATCTTGTGAGTCATGAGTGGAAAAGGACAGGTCAGTACTTTGTGAAAGGATGTTTAAACAGCTGGGGTATTGGACGTTTCCCCTTATCTGAGGGTGAACAGGATACTAACCGGGGTACCCTGAAAATCCAGTGTGTAATGCCACAAACAACAGACTGAGTAGTAGGCTGCAAAGTGGCTTAGGAGAAGGGTTTGGCGATGATCGCAGCAGAAGACATCTGAAAAAACATATGCAAGATTCAGTTTTAGAATGGGTTTGGGCTTTTCTGTTTTGACGCTCTCAATCTGTCTCGCCATCTCCTTTTAAATCCTCTTCTGCTCCTGTCTGTTGTGGGGACCCCCTGGGCTTCCTCCTTGTCCCTGTTTCTTTTCAATATTTACTTCCACCCTTTGGCCCATCTCATCAACTCCCGTGGCTTCCATTTCTACTATGCTGATGACACCCAGCTCTTCTTCAGACACAACCTTGAGTGCGGGTCTACTGCGTTGCGCAAGAGGCCTTTTTCTGACGCTTTGGTTGACTGGATGAGCTGAGCCAAAATTGTCAAAAAAACTCAATGGGGAGAAAACAGAAGTCCTGGAGATACCTCCCTATACGCCCACCCTCTACTTCCTCTATCTTGTACCCTGACTTTTGGCCGGCTGCATTAGGTTCCTTGCCTGTTCCAGTTAAGCAAGTGAAAAATCTTGGGATTAAGATCGAGACCTCACTTTCCTTTTAGGCCCAGATCAGTGCCACTTGCAGCGCTGGCTTTTTCAATTTGGTGCAACTAAAGAAAATAATGCCTTTTATTCCTAATGAGTTCCATGGCCCCAGTCACCGCTGCCTCTATCAATGGCACCCTTGAATATTGTACCACCGTTTTGTTGGTGTAGCCCTCCTTTCTACTTAATCACTTGCAAGTGTTGCAGAATGTATCTGTCCGCTTGGCCAAAGGCATATTCTATGGTCAGTCTGTTTCTCTGGCTCGTCAGGAGTTGCATTAGCTTCCTGTTACAGACCAAATTCAGTTTAAGTCATTCTGCTTGACCCATCACACTTTACCAGCAGAAAGGTTGTCAGTCTCTACAAATAAAAATTTTGCTTTATCATCCTGGGAGCATCCTGTGCTCTACTTCTCTTACACTGCTCTCTATTCCACGCCGTCGCCTAGAAGGCTGTATCGGCCATGCTTTCTTGGTCGCAGGCCCTATGCTTTGGAATCTGCTCTGGCCCTTTCTTCAGGCTACTCAAGATTTAAACGTTTTTAAAACTTGTCTTGAAACCTTTCTCTTTGAATAATCTAATAGCCTGCTAGTGTTTTTGGTTTCTAAGCACCATGATGCCTTCGGGTGACATTTTGCACTTTACAAGCATCCAGATAGATAGATAGATGGAATTACCCTCTTGTTAAGATCTACTGCAGCGAATAGCTCAGTAGATTAAAGAAGTGTGGTCAGTAATCCTTCGCATGAATCCATGTTTTTTTGCTTCTGGGTGCCCGATCTTGTGAAGAGGAGATAAAGATCTTTAGGTTGTCTGAGACCCTATGGACTGCAGGAAAAATGGCATTAGCTTAGAGATGGAAATTAAATAAGATACCCTCCAAACAAGAATGGCTTCACCTTGTGGTAAGGATCAGGGGTGGAGCATACTCCCCCTGCTGATAACATGCTTCACTTTCACTTTGCTGCACTTCGATTCATATTATCAACTAAGGCCATTGAAAAATCTGTGACGTTCCACGTTTGCCACTGATGAGTAGCTTAAATCAGCCTACACGCCAACTCATGGAACTTTCTGACACCAGTACCCACCTAAAAATAGCCGCACTGTCTGTGGTTCACCAGGCTGCTCTCCTTTGTTTCCTTGTTTACCTAGTTGCCTAGCGGAAGGCAATGAATCTCTATTTAGAGCCTATTGGAAAGCCGGTAGGCATTAGCCAGCCACTGCAGTTAAGACCCTGTATTGAAGGCCCCTGTCTGTGCCTATATTGGGACCCTTTCATTTTGAATCTCATACATTGCGTGGGGAGGAGCCTGACCCTCAGCGGTGCTGCAGTAGCAGCATGACATTCATCAGTGACCTTTTTGGTCAGTCTCAGGGGTGGAGCATGCTCCCCCTGCAGATAACATGCTTCACTTTCACTTTGCTGCACTTTTATTCATATTATCAACTAAGGCTATTGAAACATCTGTGACATTCCACGTTTGCCACTGATGAGTAGCTTGAATCTGCCTACACACCAGCTCATGGAACTTTCCAACACCAGTACCCGCCTCAAAATGGCTGCACTGTTTGTGGTTTGCTAGGCTGCTGTCCTCTGTTTCCTTGTTTATTTGGTTGCCTAGCGACAGGCACCAAAGCTCTATTTAGAGCCAAGCGGAAAGCCGGTAGGCATTAGCCGGCCCCTGCAGTTAAGGCCCCGAATTGAAGGTCCCTGTCTGTGCCGGAAGTGCATCTGTGTGGCTCTGATTATTTTGTGAGTTGGCACCCCTGCCATGGTTACATACTTGACTACCCAACTGGACTACTTGAGCACACCTCATGCCCCTTGCAGATGCAACCGAGCAAGTGAACCCTTCACCTGACTCTTTACACAGGTCAACACTTGAACATTCAATAGTTCATCCATAGGAAGACAGTGAGTCCAATACCAGTTTAACTTAACTAAACTGTTAACACCCAGTATTCGGCCTTAGAATCTACTTGTTCTTCCTTTGCATGTACGGCGGTCATTAACTCATCACTGTCCCTCTCACTATTGGTAAACCTTATGCTATTGTACCCTTAAACTTTAACGGGACTACCATTTGTTAAGATAGTTGTTTAGCCTGATTGCTGCTTAATCATCACTGCACCACGTTACTTTGTGCCACGAGCTAATGCGCCAGTATTGACAGTAACACGTGCTATCATGTCATGAGAGTACTACATGCAACCTTAGCCTTGGGTTCATTGATAGCATTGCCCTTCATATTAGCCTGGCACATGTAGTACTGCTAGTTGTAATATTATGCTCTGTTGCGATTACCATTTCGATCGGATTAGAACTACGCCTGTATTTTTGCATGATTATAGCCTTGCCTCTACCTATAGTGTCCTACACACTTTGACAATACTGCCTATTACACCAGCCACACCGATAGCAACGTTAGCCATTGAACTTGTATTGCCACAAGTTATTGATACCTGTACAGCTGTAGAGCTACTGCATCGTTAATGCTGCGCCACCTTTAAATACTTGCCACTATCTCACTAGCCGTTGACTGAGTAATTATACACCTGAACCAGACTAGCGACAGGTAGACTCCACTAGGAGATGGAGATTTGAAGCCTTAAGCTCAATGCCAATACCTGCCACGACAAATACACATCTAATACTCACTGTGTAACACTATGTCCACTTCACTACCACAAGTACGCTGCATACTGCCTACAAAATTCCTCCCTGCATTACAATACATCAACAATTCGCCCAAAAAAAAACAAGGGAACTTACCTAACACTAATTGCCTAGTCACTCCTAACCAATGGATCCTAAAATGTGCTACTCGGCCCACACCTAATCAACCTTGTCCACCTAACATCAGAAACACTAGACTAAGATCTCAACTTGCGAATAACCAGCATCAGTTGAACTATCACTCAAAAAGGTCTTGCGTAAAGGACTCTCACTTTAATCCTATTGATTGCTGCAGGCCAGTGACCACTGGGGATAACCCCTTAACTAACCCTTCCAATGACACCACATGTTCTGCACCTATTGCCCAACTCCCTGTACCTACTCAAGACTACTCAAGACTCTACTGGTAACAAGACTCGCCACTATCTCACCCCAACACACACCCCCAGCCCCAAAAGCAACAGCCTACTTATAGACACACCTAACTCTGATGTCCCATTACTCATTGTTAACGCAAGATGGCTCAGCACTCATGCGCTAGACATTGCAGACCTCATCCTGATCAACAAATTGGACTTGTTAGCAATCTCAGAGACTTGGCTCCATGCAGCAGCCGGTCCAGCACTCTCTCTGGCCATTCCTGAAAATTATACTATTTTCAGAACTGACAGAAGAGTAGCCTTCATTGCGAAAAAGCAACTTGGCTTGAGAGACCTCCCCAACCAACTGTTCCTCTCTGGGGAACTCCTCTCCATTAAATTACTTCTCACTGCCTCCTGTACCTTGACTATCCACCTCAACTATAGATCTCCAGGTCCAACATCATCACTTGAGGAAGATATCACACAACTCCTTATGTGGTATGCTAAACCAGGCTCACAAATTATCTTGCGTGGGGACTTAAATTTAGGCCTTAATGACACTAATGACGACAACACCTCAACCTTAGCCAATACCATCACTGAACTGGGCTTTTTGAACCGCATCACTAACCTCACTTATAATAAAGGTAGAACATTGGACTGGCTAGCAGACTTAAACTGTGACACAAAGATTCTCTCTAATACACTTTCGGGATGGTCTGACCATCATGTTATCTCCTTCACTATCCAGGATAACCCTCTCCTAGACTCATGTTCTAGCCTTGCACCATCAGCACTCAATAGAAACAAATGCAACATTACAGCTGAGAGATTGTTGCAGCTATTGCACCCTATCACTACTTATGCTAACCACAACAGCATGGACCCATCGGCGTTGGTAGAGTTGTATAACCAAACCCTATTACAGGCAGTAGACAAAGTAGCACCTTTAAGAATGTGCAAAGCTAAACGGCATGCACACTTAAACACTTGGTACACCACTAACCGTAAAAATATGGCTAGTCCCAAGAGAGTAGCAGAAGGGAACTGGAAAAGAACTGACGGTACTGAACAAAGAGAAGTTCACCATCGCCTCTAACAATTATAAAGTTGCCATACACCAAACCAAAAGTGTGACGTATAATGAAAGAATTACAAATGCAAATTCTGGTACCAAAGAACTGTTTGCTATTCTTAGGGCCTCATTACACGGAATGCGGTAAGCCATGGTGCTACTAGCACCATGGCTGCCGCCGGTACCATACCGGTACCACCATGGAGGAAAGGGGAATTACCACCCCATTCCAAGGTTGGCGGGGTGGTAATTCCCCCTTTCTCCATGGCCCTTCCCCATTCCCATTTTTGCCCCATAGGGCTCAATGGGAATGGGGAAGGGGCTAATTACGGTACCGCAAATTGCGGTACCGTAATTAGCACCAAGGTCCCTTTGCGGGTCCCAACTTTAAGGGCTGGTCTACACCAGCCGTTAAGGTCGGGTCTCGCAAAGGGACCTCATAGTAAGCCGGTAAGGGTTTACCAGTACAGGTGCCCTTACCGGTACCGGTAAACCCTTACCGCATTCCGTGTAATGAGGCCCTTAGAGAATTAGAATCTCCTGTGCGACCGCAAGAATCTTTCATCAAAGACTCAACCTGGTTCACAAACATCCAAAAAGTCTTGCTGTACAAAATCTCACTTCTACAAATGAAAATTGACACACAATTTTTAGAGTCAATAGAGTCCCCGATGAATCCTCTTACTCCATTTGAGTTTTCCCCTGTCTCTGTATCAGAAGAAATAAAAATAATTTCAAGTCTCAAACCATTGATATGTCAAGGTGACATCTGCCCAGCTACAGTCATCAAATATGTGGTAGAGGAGCTTGCACTGTTCATCACGTCCCTAATAAATGAATCCTTAGAAATGAGTACTGTCCCGACTAACCTTAAAGATCCCAAAAAGCCTATGCTAGAACTGTACCATTCTTACTCAAAATTCTGGACAGGGTGGCTTACCTGCAAATTCAAAACTACTTAGAATCCAATAATCTCCTGGGCCTTTGCCGGTCAGGCTTCAGGCCAGGTCATGACACAGAATCGGCTTTTATAGACCTACAAATTTAAATAGATGAGCTAAAAGACAAAGGTAACTTACAGCTCCTTCTCCTATTAGATTTATCAGCAGCCTTTGACCGGGTCAACCACAAAGTCCTCTGTAAACACCTGACATTAGTGGCACACTTCTCCACTAAAGCCTCTCTATTGATCCAGTCCTTCCTCTCCAACAGAACAATGAGGTAATTCAGTCACACAGCTTCTGCCAATCCTGCCCCAGTCTCTTGTGGAGTACTGCAGGGTTCTTGTGTTTCCCCCACACTGTATAACATGTTTACGAAGCCACTCTTTGACCATTTGGACAATGTGGGTCTCAGCTACAGTAACGATGCATATGACACCCAAATCCTCATTCCTATCACAGGATCTTACGAGATTGACGCTAAATTACTCCGTGAAATATACTAAACCATACAGGCTTGGATGGCCATCCATGACCTCTGTCTGAACGATGATAAAACAGAGTTACTCTTTATTGGATTGCAGAGCTGACTAAACAAATTAAATTACCAATTCAAATCCTGTAATACCTATAACATCACTATAAAAGTTTCCAAAGTAGTTACAACTTTTGGCATTTACCTTGACTCGGCCCTTTCGCTAACTAGGCAAGTTAATGCGACAGCCTCCGTGGCAGCCTACACATCAGAACGTATCCCTGCCTGTAGACCTTTCCTCTCAACAAACAGCAGCATTACCCTGGCCATAGCCCTCATATTATCCAGACTAGACTATTGTAATGCCCTGTATGTTGGTATGAATGGCTGTGACCTGAAAAAAACTACCAGTGCTACAAAGCAATGCCCTAAGAGCGGCTCTCAATATCCAGAGAGACATCCCCTCTGCAAGACAAAAGGTCCACTGGCTCCCAGTGCTGGATAGAATAGCCTTCAGAATGTTAGCACCAACACACAAGTGCCTCTCGAACATAGCTCCAAAATATCTAGTAAACAAATTCACAAAAAATCAAACGAACAGACCTACCAGATCCACACAGGCACATCTCGTAAAGATACCAAGATTTAAACTACAAAAAGCAGGGGGTAATAGCTTCCTGGTACTTGCTGCTAAACTTTGGAACTCCATGCCTCCAGTTCTAAGAGCTGAACCGTCCTTTTGGAACTTCCGAAAAAAGTTGAAAACCTGGCTCTTTGCAGAGGAGCAGTAATGTATCGTTGCTCTTTGTTTCTGATCATATCTGCACTTAATGTATATATTGCAATGTATTACGTAATGAACCTATTGCAACAACACTGTAACTTTCAAAGAATGCAGCCAGATACCTGTGGGTTAGGTGTGTTTTACAAATAAATAAATAAATAAATAAAGGTCTGGGAAACTTTCAGGTTGCAAATACTAAAGCTTGTACAATGTGGGGAACGTCCCACCTTTTCTGACGATTTAGGTCTTATATTTTCCAGATACGCCACAGACCCAATGACAATGCACAAGCTGAAGCCACGGAGCACCTCTCAGGGCTTGAATCTGAGCTTGTGCTAAATGTAGTGTGGAAAGCCAACATTCTCCCCTCCAGTTTCCATGGATCTATGTGATTATTGCGACCACTATTATTACGACGGCCGAAAATGCCTACTTTTAAAAATAAAATGTTTAAACCCCCCCTTCCACCACATTCATATGCAGGTGGAGACCTACGCACCCCAACATATTACCATTATATTACATACCCCCCACATATATATATGGTGTAAGGGGGGTATAAAAAAAAGTTTGACATTTTCGTCTGTCGTTATTGTGAGGGCTATTCTACTAAACGCGGCGCCTGGTTAAGGCCCTGCTCTACCCAGGTAGGTAAACATTAATAATACAAAATGAGCAAGGTTATGGAACCCCAAAAAACCACTTCCTCTTACTGTCAATTACCAAATGGTGACAATGACTGCTGTTTTGCAATTTTAATACATAAGAAGCATATATCTTCAAATTACTCGATAATCACAGGACATTCCACAATTTACATATAACATCTAAAACATGATACAAATGGTGTTTACCCAAAAGCTGTTGTTTGGATAATGATTCACAACAAATACAATCTCTATTATCCAATCTGGATTAACATGAGAAACAAATGTGCATTTGTATTACAAAGTGCTATTGGCACTGATCTGGACAGTGCATCAGTACGACACTGGGACAAAAAGTCATATCGTCACCACGACTGTGTTTCAGCCTAATAGAGCTCAACTGGTGTAGCTGCTGTTCGGTCCGCCTTCATCAGGACGGGGTAGCTTTACATGGGGCGTATCCTGTGGACTCATAATGGGTTGTGGTGTGGCAGTCTGGACGTCCAAGTGGTCAGACAAAGGATTCAATAATCCATTGTTGGTAAAATCGACTCTTGGCCAGCGAACTGGATCAATCAGGAAGTAATTGCATCGGCATAGGGATGTAATCCACAATAGAACAGGTCAACGTCGCATGAAGATCATTGCTCGGCCTTCAGCAGGCAGTGAGAGGCTGTTACCTGCACTGCAGGGACCAGGGCTCACTGTTTTTGAGCCGCCCGTGCAGTGATCTTTAGGGACATTGCAATAACTTTCTGATTACCACCTCACAAACTTCTGTGTCACATCCCCAAATTGATGGCCTGGTAGAAAGTTTCAACAAACCCTAAATTTAATCCTGTGAAAATTGGTAGAGAAGGACGCAAAGAACTGCGACCAAATGAACCTGTTGGCACTATTTGCAGTGAGCAAAACCCCACAGGCATCTACAGGATTTTCCCCTTCTGAACTACTATGGCAGAGAGCCCAGAGATTTTCTAGACATGCTCCGGGAAACCTGGGAAGAATGAGAGGAGGCACCCATTCCCATCTCAGAAACTGTTACCCGAATGCAAGAACATATGAGACTTGTTCGAGATGTAGTCAGCACCCATATGGAAAAGGCCCAGAGTCAACAAAAATCTAACAACGATAAGAAAGTAAGCTTGAGATCGTTTTCTATAGGACAAAATGTATTGGTCCTGTTACACACCTCAGAAAACAAGCTTTTTTCTAAGTGACATGGGCCCTATGAAATAGTAGAACAAACGGGAACCTGCACTTATAAAGTAGCCCAACGGGACAGAAAACAGAAGGTCCATTTATATCATGTAAATCTCTTGAAGGAGTTCAAAAAGAACCCGTCAGCCACCCATGCCCAAGTACTATCTTGTTTGGTTCCAGAAGATATAGACAACTTCAAACTAATTCCTCCCGAGCTGTCTACTCAAAAACAAGAAGATCTAAAAGATGTAATTACATCCTTCCCCAATGTATTTTCAGGCAAACCAGGAAAAATCAAAGGCACTTACCATAATATTACAACACCCAAGGGAAAAGTGCTACATTTAAAACCGTACAGACTCCCGTAAACAGATAGTGGTCGAGGAAGTAAACAAAATGCTGCAAACTAATATTATCGAGCCCTCTTTGAGCCCATGGTCCTCCCCTATCGCGTTGGTCAATAAACCTGACCGTTCCTGGAGGTTCTGTATAGACTTCCGTCAAGTTAAAGCAATATCTGATTTTGATGCCTATGCCATACCACGCATCGATGACTTAATTGATAAACTCAGAGCAGCCACTTTTCTATCCACCCTAGACTTAACTAAAGGAACCTGACAGATACCAGTATATGGGCCAGACAAAGAAAAGACAGCCTTTTCAACGCCCTTAGGACTGTTTCAATTCAAATTCCTCCTTTTTGACTTATAAGGCACAACAGCCACTTTCCAACACCTAATGGATCAAATGGTATGTCCCTATTCTGATTTATGTGGAGCTTATATTGATGATATTGTCATTTACAGTAAAACCTGGGTACACCACCTTTTCCACCTTCATAGTATTATGAGAGTCCTCAGACAGGCCGGCCTAACTTCTAATTCATATAAATGCAGATTGGCACAGTAAGCCGTAAAATATCTTGGTTTATTTGTAGCGAACGGGAACGTACAGCACCAACATGAGAAAGTGCAAGCCATCCTAGATACACCTACACCCAAAACTAAAAGCGATCTTTGATTCTTTTTACGGTTAATGGGATATTACCGTAGGTTTGTCCCAAATTTCTCTGACAAAACAGCTAGGCTGACATATAAACTTAACAACGCCGAACTCCAGAAACATCATTGGTCTGAAGAGGATGATATATGCTATAACACCTTGAGGCAAACTCTGTGCCAGAACCCAATCCTGAAGGTCGTACACTTCACTAAAGACTTTATATTGCAGACAGACACCTCCCTTACAGGGTTAGGAGCAGTCCTATCTCAAGTTTGCGATGGATTACAGCATCCCATCTTGTTCACAAGTTGCAAGCTCTTCCCACATGAAAAAATTACTCTGTGCTTGAATTGGTGGCCCTGGCCATTAGGTGGCCCATTATTCATCTGAGATATTACCTCTTAGGCACAAAGTTTACATTAGACACCAACCATTCTCCCGTAGTTTGGATTAGCCAATGCAAAGGCTGAAACCCACGTGTCATGCAATGGTTTCTAGACCTGCAGCCCTACTGGTAATGTCTTGGGAGGATAGCTCAGTGGCAACATGTTCACCTTGGAATGACACGGAGCAACACAGGTTCGATCCCCGGGTCCGCGCTTAGAAACCTCTGGGTATTAAGCGCATTAAAAATAACCCATCATATCATACTGCTTCACAGTGGAACAGCAGAAAGATAAATACCAGGGGAATGTAGATTTCCTCTACCGGTTCCCATGTGAAGCAAATGCGCTACTCGCATGGAGGAAGGGTATGTGAGAAACCTGAAGGAGTCTCACCCGATAGTCCCCGGAGAACTGTCGTCTAGGTGGCCAGGACAAGGCCATTGCTATTGGATCCAGTTCCTGGGGGCAGAACAGTAGGGGAGGATCACCTGGGTGAGGAGTCTTGGGGGAGTGGCAATGGGAAACTGACAGGCGAGACGAGGTACCTCATTCCCTGTACCACCTTTTCCCTATCCACCTGGTAGCATATTTAGAAGCTCTACCCCCCTTTTCCAACACAAACACTTTCTTACACCTTAACACACAACGGACTATCACAAGAGTTGTTCACCTGACATGCCCCAACACATGGGTCCGGCAGAGATGGGCAAATAACCACGCACACCTAACGGTCCTTTACCGTCCCCACAGGGAAAAAAGGTGGTGTGCAAAAGCACACTTCGAGCAAGGCTGAAACACGAGGAAACAGCTACACCAAACCAGCAGTTCAAATGGAGGAGAGGGCGGCGAGACCTGGAAGTACGATGAAGGGGGAACTACCTTGGCCCTTTTCACCTCAGACCTGTGAAGCCTCTGATAGGGAAATCATAAGACCGAAGGTTACAGCTGTCTATGTGAGGAGCTGATGTCAAGCTGTGCATGGGGGCCTCCAGCATTGATTTCAAAGGTGGGGAGGTGTGCTGGCTACCGCGGTACCATCCTTGACTCCAGAGGCAAGACCAGCCAACGGGTTCAACACAGCTGGTGAGTCAGAGGAAGCTGATAGCAAAACTGACGTGTGTTGAGCCTAAGGTTGCAAGTGGCAACATTTGATGAATGTAGGAAACTGAAAAAAAGAACTTGTGTACATTTGAACATTGGTGAAAGCCCAGAGAAGAGCCAGCTGCAGAGTGGTTAGGCACCATAGGAGTGCTCAGTTAAAGGACTCTCGCTGGCCCCTTTTGTGTTGAGAACTGCAAGTACCAGAAGGCCCTAGGAAAGGGTAACATGAGATGTCAGAGTGGTCCTACAAAGGTCACATCAAATCCATTGCACATTCGAAAGTCTCTGACTTGTGGTTGAGAGAAAAAGCTAGGGAAAGAGAAGTCCGGTTTCCGAGAAGGTTGTAAACTGTGAAATGAGAGAAATGTGAACCCAATAGAGGGATGCCACATGAAAGCAAGGAGAAGGAAAACCATGCGTTCTGATGAAAATGAGCAAAACATGAACTGTGTTAGAAATACATGAACTGTGTTAAAGAAAGGCCATAGAGCAACTGATAGAGGGAGGTCCATTTGAAAGGCGGATCCAAGCCTGGCAGAGGGAGATCCTAGGGGTGAAGAGCAATCACCCAAAGTGCAAGACTGCAAAAAGAATATGTGTTTGTTTATTGTTTTGGCCCAGCAAGCTTCTAAGGCAAGAGACTTTGAATAAAGAGACATGGCCCTTGAAGGTTCTGGTATCGTTGAACTGGAATTGTGAGCCTCGTGCTACAGAGACCCTGGAGTTTGTTGAGCTGAGGGGTTCTGCCTTGTTCTGTGCTTGAAACATGGGGAAGGGAGACCCTTTGCTAGCATCCTGATTTATCATTTTGAGAACACTTTTTTCTTTTCTGGTGAACATTTTCCTACACTCTTTTTGTAACTTAGTGGTAAGGATTGTCATTTTAGAAATAGTTATGTTTTAGTATGGGCCCTTTTTGATTTGACAAGATGCTACTAGGACTGCCTTATTATTTTTTTTTAAATAAGATATTCGTTTAGTTGAATTATCAACTTTTTCAATAGTCATCAATTTGACCTTTTTTACACTTTGACATAAATTATTTAACATATAACACAAACAATTGACAGGTCTAAGAGAGAAGCAGAACAATAACAGTGATGATTTTGCTGTACATTAATTGTTAATGCAAGGATATGGAGCTCAACAAACATAATATTTGAGCACCGTATAAACGTTCTAATACTACCATATGTATTAATATTTTTGTAGTTTCTATAGGTGAAAAAGGGAGACTGAATTTTGATAGTTCAACAACAAAAAAGTAAGATCTTATTTGATTCAAGGCAATGGCCCTCATTACAAGTCAGGCGGCGGACCATGGTGCTATTAGCACCATGGTCCATGCCGGATTCCGCAATGGTGGATGGCGGAATTACCGCCCCATTCCAAGGTGAGTGGGGCGGTAATTCCCCATTCACCATTTGCCCTTGCCCATTCCCATTTTTGCCCCATAGGGCATAATGGGGATGGGGAAGGCGCTAATTACGGCACCGTAAATTACGGTGCCGTAATTAGCACCAAGGTCGCTTAGCGCCTTGGACTTTAACGCCTGCAAAAAGCAGGCGTTAAAGTGTGAATCAGGCGATAAGGGTTAACGGCGCTGACGGTGCCGTTAAACCCTTAATGCCTGACTTGTAATGAGGGCCAATGGTTATTAATACGATCAAGCGACTTGGTGACTCTCGTCGTAATGATGTGTCTACATTACATGCATTTAAGTACAGTGATGAATATCATAGTCACAAAACTTATGGTGAGCAAGAAAAAGATGCAGTTGTTATCCAGTATTTAAAAAAAAAGCACTTAAATAGATTCTAGCACTTGTTGGACAATGGAAATAGGCTAAATTCCCTTAGAAATTGGATTATATCTATAATAAGTGAATTTCTTGAAGCATTAAACATAACTGACCATAATTCATCATTAGTTTGTAAGGTGTAGTATTGAAAGTGTTTGTAAAGGTACCGGGTACTCATGTCAATCAGATGCGGACAATCTATCATGAGGTGTTTGATAGTCTCAATAGAGTTTGGTAAATTACAATTACTACATTTCTTGGCTGTATCAAGTAGGTGGTTATAAACCGCAAGCTTACTTTTAGTAGGAAGCAAGTCAAAACGGAACCGCAAGAATGAATCAGCGTAAGTACGATCTGGAAATTTGGTTAAATATTGAGGGAGTGTATTAAGTAATTTTAATTGGAATGCACCCTTCTTGACTGCTTCATACATGTTAATTTTGTCATATATAGAAATCCAGTCTTGTCTCCATAGTTTTAGTTTAGCTTTGTCTGGAAATTCTAAGAGTAAGTCTTCAGAAATGTCAGCTGCTTCTAATATCGCACAACATGATTATGTCCATTCATGCAAAGGACCAGAGGTCGAAGATTGGAATACTTCTTTCAGCATAGGAAAAAGTTTTAATGTGTTGTCTGAGGCTATTAGACATTTCCTATAGGTTGCCAACATCAACCAAGATACGGACGCTTGGAGGGACACAAGATCGAGTTCGTATCTGATGAGTGTAATTGGGGTACTTGCGGGTATAGGTAGTATATGTTTCCAATAAATAACCTCAAGAATGTCCCAACTAACGTATTTCGGACGAGCCTTTGATTGACTCCCGTATGTGATAATAGGGACCACTTTTTGCACATAAAAAATTCTAGCCGGGGAAAGCGAAAATTTACCATAGGTCAATTGAAGTGCTTTCCCTTGAATAGCTAGCAGTCTCATTCTCAAAGCTAGTTCTCCTTTATATGGTTGGTCTGATGGATGAGAGTTTATGTTGACTCTAAGATATTTAATTTCATGTATTTGGAGTAACGAAGAAATGCCCAATTTTCAATTGAATTTAAAGTTTGTATCTGTACTCGAATGTTGAAAAATATGTATATTGGATTTGTTTGTGTTGATTGCTAAATGATTTCTTAAGGCAAAGTCTGAGAGTGCACTAAGCTTTCTCTGCAAACCAATTGGAGTTCTGTCTAAGAGAATGAGATCGTCAGCATATAATAAATACAATATTTCATGTTTTCCCAATTTTGGTGGAAATGAGCGAACCGAGGTAAAAGAAAGATTCAGATCATTGATATAAAAGTTAAAAAGAATTGAGGCAAATGGACAGCCTTGTTTCAGCCCTGCGTTGGTCTCAATCGGGTTAGTTAAAAGTCCATCAGTTGTCATTTTTACTCAAATTGTAGTATTTGAGTAACATTGGTAAATTGAAAACTCTATATACAAAGGACAATTTGCTTTAAAAAGTTTAGTCCATAAAATTTGTCTTGAGACCGAGTCAAATGCTTGCTTAAAATCAATGAGTGCTACAAATACTGGATATTTGGCTTGTAGTGCTTGTTGTTTTACAGTTGCTAAAATTAGAATATTCAAAGTGGTTCCAACTCCTGCAACAAATCTCGATTGATATTTATCCATAAACTGGTTTTCTATAAGCCATTTTGTAAAATCGCGTAGAACCAGTTTAGCGAAAATTTTCCAGGAACATCAAGTAGCGCTATAGGTCTATAGTTGTCGGGATTTGACCGGTCTCCTTTTTTAAATATAGGTATAAAAATAGCTTGTTGCCAGGATGGTGAAATTTTGGCTGTGTCTAACGCTCTTGTAAAGATAGTCTCCAATATCATGGCCCAACTTTCAGGATTTGATTTTAAAATTGCATTAGTTAATTTATCAGACCCTGGAGCTCTTGAAGAACTTAGTTTCTTTATTATCAGCTGAAAATCAAATGTATCAAACATTAGTTGTTTTAAATCAGGTGATGAAAAAGAAAAGACATTTGACGAAGAATTGGCTTTTAACAAAAGAGACTGAAAGTGAGAGGTCCATGTAGATTCTGATATTGTATTTAGTAGAACTGATTGATGAGTCTTGGATGGTAATTTGTTGATTATCTCCATATTTCTCCCGAAGATTTGGATATAAGTGCTTTTAACATCTGTTCCACCTGATCTTGTTTGTGAATTGTTAATAGTTGCTTAATTTTATTTCTATAACATGTCCTAAATTGAGTCTTGATGATTCTAGAACATTTTACAGATGGGGTTCTAAGTGCAGCTTTGAGATTTAGCTTAAGTTGAAAGATGACCGGTATTTGCAGATGCTTATGTACAAATTTTGGACGAGTTGAAGAAGCATATTCTTGTGTCAATATAATGATACAATCATTATAGAATTTTTGAAAGATGTTTGAGGATCACTTGATATAAGTCTCTGATGAAGTTTATTGATCAGGCTGGGAAACCACCTAATACGATTACCAGCATTATTGATTCCAAGTTCATGTTTAAATTTAATTGGTTTGATGAGTGTATGAGGAAGCCAACTAACTTGCACAATATTATGATCACTCAGTCTGGTAGGAAAAACTTCAAAAGAAGCTATTAGTTTATTTGAGTCAGAGTTAATGAAAACATAATCTAAAATGGACTGGCTCAAGTTTCTAGTCCATGTCGGTCTAGGAGGAGAATCTTCTGGAATAGATCCATTGAGCATGATACATTTTCTTGAACACATCAGGCTCAACCATCTTATGGCTCTGGCATTGGACCAAATCTTAGAAGTAGGAAAACAGTCCAAATTGAAGTCACCAGCTATTATAGTAGTTTTAACATCAGGTTGGAGCAGAGTTTTATTTAAGATGTTTTCAATTTTATCTATAAACTGCGGTTCAGAAGGAGATGCAGGATTCCAGTAAATGTTTATGAGAGATTGGAGGGACTGGGAATGGCGGACACTGCTCTGCTGTGGATCGGGTCCTTCCTGGCAGGTGGAACGGAGACGGTATGGATGGGGCCTTTTGGATCCAGACCCGGAGACTCCACGTGCGGAGTGCTGCAGGGTTCATCCTTCTCCCCGCTGCTATTCAGCGTCTACATGTACCTGCTGATCGGGCTCATCGGGGGACACAGCCTCGCGTGCTGCGGCTGAGCCGACAATGCTCGGGTGATCTTCAATGTGCAGGATACCCGAGAGGAGGGCACCACACTGGAGAATTGCCTTTGTGACGTGTTCGGCTGGGTGAACCTCGACCATCTCGGGGTCGGCCCAGGCAAGGCAGAGATGGTGATCGTTTCAGGGAAGGGAGGAGACGTAGACTGCATCCCCTGGCCATGAGAGATCGGCGCCACGCCGGAGCCATCATCGACTGTGGAGGGCCTTGGGGTCCTGGTGGATGGTGGTCTCACTCTGGAGCCACGGGTGGACTCGGTAGTCAGGAGATGTTGCTTCCTCCTGCGGGCAGCGGAAGGGATCCTACCATTCCTGTTGTTTGCCAGCAGGACACTTACCATCGTCGCTCTGATAGTGTCCAGAGTGGACTATGCCAGCGGCCTGTGCCTGGGCATGCCCGAACGACTTCTAGGGAGACTGCAGCGCATGCGGAGTGCGGCAGCCAGACTCCTCCTCAGGCTACCCTGAGGAGAGCGCTACACGCCCGCACTCGAGATACTGCACTGGCTGCCACTTGGGTAGCGAATGGGGTTCAAGTCCATGTGCATCACGCACAGAGCGATGCACGGACAGGGCGCAGAGTTCCTGGGCGACGGACTGCGCCTGCATCGGCCATCGGGAGCACTGGGATCAGGCACTGACATACGCCTGGAGCCTGGGCCCTGCGGCAGAGGAGGGCTCGGAGGGTCCTCTTTCTCCCACCGGGCGCCCAGGGCCTGGAGTGACCTACCTAGGAGTGTGCGGAGCGCGGCAGACCGCCTAGCGTTCGGGGGACTCCTCGGGTCATGGCTCTTTATGGGGTGGCTGCAGCAGAGACGCACCGGAATGCGCAGACATTGAAACAGTGATTAAAGTGGCTCCAATCCCAGCCACTCTCAATCTGGACAAGTGCTCAAGCCGGGGAGCTGACCACTCGACGGAGCATGGAATGCCAAGGAGGGTAGCCGCAGGGGGAGGGCTCCGGAGACTGGTCACATTCTTAGACACAGACGAGGGCCCTCGGGTGACTCACCCACTCGCACGTACCAGACGCGCCATGTTCAGACCGACAGACGCATTTAGATAGAATTGAGAATATTATCATGGCCACACTTGGATGGAATTGTGGAAATTCGCCTGCGTCGCATCTAGAGGGGACTTTGAATGCTAGCATGCCCGCCCTTAAATAGAATTGTGAATATTAGCATGTCTACATTTAGATAGAATTGAGACTATTAGCCTGCATTGCATCTAGATAGGACCATGAATGTTGGCATGCCCACACCTGGGTGAAACCTGAATGCCAACATGCCCACCTAGATAGATTTGTGAATATTAGCCTGCATCGCATCTAGATAGGACTTCAAACGTTAGCATGCCTGCACCTATGCGAAACCTGAAGACTAGCACAGGCCTCACCTAGAATTGTGGACATTGGCCTGCGTCGCATCTAGATGGGATTTATTGAAAGATAGCAAGCCCGTGCCTAAATGAAACTTGAATGTTGGCGTGTGCCACACTTGGATTTGTGAACACCAGCCTGCGTAGCATCCAGATAGGGCTGCGAATGATAGCATGGCCACGCCTGGACAGATTTCTAGACCCTAGCTTGCGCCGCATCTGGATGGGACTGTGAATGTTGGCTTGCCCACACCCAGATAGAATTCTAAACATTGGCCCACGCCGCATCCAGGTAGAGTTGTGGGGGTCAACTGGTGCAACACTGGGACAGAACTGCAAATGCCAGCATGCCAAAGGTCAGGTAACCCACTAACCAATATAAGCTCAAACTCTGCATACTTATCTCACTCAAAAAACTCAAACAACCATCTCTAGCACAACAAGCCGCACACACTTCACAACACTGCAACAACACATACGCCGGACCAACAGCACACGCGGCTTGTCACCGATCCAATACCCGCACCAAAACTCAGCATCTGGTGGATACCGAGTTAAAGCTGCCAACAGAACACCACTCCTCTCACTATCCTACTCCCTCTTCACCTTACTAACCCACCCCACCCCACCTTATAATTTACAGATACGCCAGAGCGCCTGCAGACCAATTCCATTGGTGACGGTGCGTGGTACAAATACCTTTAACATTTAACATTTAACATTTTATCAGGATACTGCTCGGATAAAGATGATGTTCTGTGTTGGTAGTGGTCAATTTTGCAATTTGAATGCCCAAGTCTGGAGATGGTCAAGCTTCGAGTGCAAGTTGTGAATCATTGCAAATTGAAATAAGAAGACCGGCAGCTGGTCAACCTCTAGTAGGCGTAGAGGCTAGGACAACTTCAATTTGGTGATCAGCCCAGATTGGAAGTGATAACATCGAAGTTTCTTGCAGCAGAACTATGTCGAATTTGTTCAAGTGAGATGATTGTGTGAATAGTAAATGAGAAAATCCCCTAGTGTTCCACGAAGCTAAAGAGCAAGTATGAGTATTATCTGCGATGTTATTCTAATGATCAATTTGATGTTCACCATTTTTGTCAGTGTTTCTAACCCAATCCCATTTAGAGGAAGGGGGGTTGGCTGTTGGCCAAGGTGCGTTCATGCATCTGCAAATAGACTTATTATTAGAACAGAGGGCGTTGTCCTTTGTGTTCGTAGGTGGCAACATTAAATTATGAGATGGTGTTTGATTGCTTAAAGGGGGAGGTATTATAGCTTCCAAACGCATTCCTTTGATAAATAATTGTTGCCTCTAGGCCCATACCATGTTTTTAACAAGAAGCGAAGGAATAGTATTAATTGTGATGTCTTGTTGTGCAGGAATCAGATATCTTACAGACTCAATATCATTACATTTTATTTGTTTAAGGGAAGGAATAGAATTGAAAACTGTTAGAATTGTTGTTCGATTCGGAAAGGGGTCAGAGAACAATCTATCAGGCATGGTAAGGCGGATGTTTTCATATTTTAGAATGGATGGGTCTGGACAATAAATAAGAGTTCTGATCTCTTTGTCAATCATGTCTAAGGTGTTCTCTGCAGGTTGCCACGAGTGCTGGCCAGGATTAGGTGGTGGAATACCGGGAATGGCCTGGACACTCCGTATAGCCCGTATTGGCAATATTTGAAAAAGAATCTATTGAGGAGAGTAAAGGTGGGGTTAAGTTGGTAATTTCCCTGTGAGGTCTTGAAGCATTTGAGTTTGAGTCCATACGTCTTTGATCCATTGTTTTAAACGTTAATGGTTCAATATCAAAATGTATATGAAAGGTTGGCGTTACGTGTTGTTTGTGATTAAGGGGTCATGTAGTCCGCAGTGCACGTCCTCAACAATAGACTTGTTGCTGTGTGAATATACTGATAGGTTCATGAGCTGGTTGTGTGTAGAATTCAAGTTTGACGGGTTTTTGTTTCCAAAATTAGATTGAAGTGTATTGGCAAATTGTTCACAGTTGGATTGAGGTGGATTGAGTACAGCTTTTGACTTTATAAAAGTCTTACCTTTAGAGATGCCAATCTCTGGGTCAGAAGGATTTGCTGGAGTTTCAATTTCCTCAGAGCGCATTGGTGAAGCAGAGGATACCTCTTCAACTATAATACCAGGCTTTTGCTGAGGGGAGGATAAGTTTGCTATCCATTTTTTGGACTTGGTATTACGTTTCTTAGTTTCGGAGGATGAAAGATTATTTATTTTTTTTCTTTTCTTTGTTCGATGTTCTGATTAGGATTTGTATCATTTAATCTCTGCGAGGTGCGTTTTCTATTTCCCTTGTGTTTTCTTCTTTTGGTTTGAGAGGGTCTTTCAAAGATGTCATATGATGATTGTTCAACGGTGTGAGATTCTAGAGTTTCAGGTCTAATAGGTTCCAATTGAGGTAACTCAGACGATTCAAGTATGATTGAAGAAATAGCATGATTTGGTTGGTGGCATCTCTACAGGTATTATATTCAGGTGTTCGACTGGTTCAGATCGAGCATAAGGTAGAGCCACTTCGCTGTTGATGCAAATCGCTTTGTTGCTGGCAAGCCAGTCAAGCTTGTTGTGTACGAGAAGCAATGATTCATTTTGCGTGGCGGATCAGAGATCCATTACTTCAAATAATTTTGTTAACGAAAAAATGCTAGCATTTATAGCCGTTAGAGCTGCCTCTAAGACCTGGTTAGAGGTTGAAGGAAAACCAAACAAAGGCCTTGGGGCAGGTTTGGTAAAAGAGGCAACTAGAGATGATTCAGATTCACCAGAAGAGATTATATCTTCTGGGCAGTCAGTGGGATATAGTTCAGGAGAGTTCGAGAGTTCTGAATGCTCCCCACTAATTGTGGATAAGATGCTATTTGAAATAACCACTGGAGTAGGCGAGCTTTGAGTAGCCTGCATTGAATGAAAGGAGGGCCCCGGAAAGGAGGGGCTTAAGTCAGACAGCTTGGGCCAAAACTGATTTGTGCATCTATTTGGTCCACTGTTTTGCTGTATAGGGGCTCGAATTTGAGAATATATAGGAATTGGCACAAAGGTTTGAGCCGCATGTGTAAATTTGGGATCGCGGGTATCCATAGAAAACTCTGGCATGTAGGCCAGAGTATGGAACATGTCAATAGCAGCAGAGCTGCTATCAGATACCATGTAGCCTTGCATGGTTGTATCTGATACCTGATTCGGCAAAAAGGCCACAGTTAGCTTAGCTTTAGAGGGAGATTGGAGTGGGTCTATAAAAGTACGTTTGTTGTTCGCATTTTGAGGGGTCAAACTCGATGTCCGCACAGACTCGCCATCTAGAAGAAAAGTGCGAATGTCTGGAGTAAATCCCTGATATTTTTTGGTGATTTTAAGGCTATTTTGCTCAAGGTGGTGCTCTTCGGGGATTTAAAAGAAAATTGACGTTGCATTGCGGGGTTAAGCTGCGAGGCATGCCTGCAGTTAGTCGATTCATTCTGAAAGAGAATTGAGTCGAGGAAAAAAAAACGGTCCTGGGATTGCTGATATAGTTTAATTTAACTGTGGCTTCAGCGTTTTAACCACACGTTAAATACAGACCTCGCAATGAAAAATCAAAGACAGCAACAGGATTCTGATGGAAACGCTCGAAATCCAACCCGACGGTCTGACTCGCTTACACGCTGCGCCGCGGTGCAGTGGTCAGCAGTCAGTACTCGTCTGGTACTCGAGCGGGTGTACGTGGGTCCTGGTTAATATAGGCGGGCCATGTGGGGGGCATGGCTATAGTAACTAAATGAAAAAGAGAATGTGGATATTAGTTAAATACACACACTAAGATGTCCCAAGTAGATGAAATATATTTGATGATTTTGTAGAAGACTACCAGGCAGTTCAAGGAGGAAAAGACTGATAAGTCCACCAGATGTCCAAGGCAAGAAAGTTGAGCATGGAGATGCAGCGTTGTCTGCAGACCTGCAGTCAGTACTCGTCTGGTACTCGAGCGGTATTATATGATGGTCGTAGCTTGCTCCCATCTTAGCTTTAGGTTTAGATTAGGTGATTTTCTTTACCCTGCATACAGTTTAATAAACACCCTTGAACTGTGATCACTTGTGTCTGTCTTTACTTTTTCCACCATGAGTTCCTTACAGCTGCAACAGCCCCATCTTCCTTGAATGATCATCCTTACTTCACATGCACACCTCACACTGCTGCAAGTAGTTATGCACTGATTGCTTCATGTCTGGCCACCAGAAATATTTATTTAGTATACCTCGGGTCTTTCTTTCTCCAGAATGACCTGCAAACCATGTGTTATTGCACCAATGTAACGCCTTTTCTTGCAACTCTTGCATAGGCAGGTGTAACCGCTGCGTATGATATGCAAATCTCTTGCGACACGGTTCGTGATGGATGACCTGCCCTCCAACCCTGTAAATCCTTTCCCACCAAACTGTTCCATACTTGTTCCAGAATACCTTTAGTTACTGCCCCAACAGTCTTTTCCAGGGGAATGTTCACCTTGTTTCTAATCAAGTTACCTCTTGATGTTGCATCCTAGTCAAAGCATCTGCTTTCCCATTCTTGTGACCGGGTTGACAAGTCACCAAAAAGTCAAATCCACTGAAGTACTGTGACCACCCAGCTATCTAGGACTCAATGTTCTGGCTGGCCTTAAGTATTGTAAATTCTTGTGGTCTATGGATAGGGGCTCGTCATCAGGTTGTGGTCCACAACCTGATGACGAGCCCCTATCAAATAATGCCCCCTCTCTTGGAGCGCTGCTCTAATAGCTAACAATTCTTTGTCCATTATCAAATAGTTTTGTTCGCACCCTGTGAGCTTCCTGGAAAAAAAGACACCGGATGAAGAACTTCCTCCTGATCCCGCTGTGACAGAACTGCCCCCACTGCTTGGCTGGACCCATCCGTCTCTACCTGGAAAAGATTCTCTAATACAGGGGCTTGTAATACCGGTGCGTCAGTGAAATCTTCTTTCAGTTCCTGAAACTCTGCCTCAGCCTCCTCCATCCATGCAGACTGTATATTTTTACTGAGCAACTGTGTAATAGGTGTCAAGGTTTGTGAAGGTTGCTAATAAACCGTCTGTAAAAATTGGCAAACCCAATGGCCCATCAATTACTGCCTGTACCTTCTTCTTGTCCATAACTACCCCTCCTAGAGTCAGTATGAAACCCAAGAATTCCATTCTGTCAGTATGGAACACACATTTCTCCAATTCTCCATATAATTGATATAATTGATAACGGCCCATACGTGATTAACATGTTGTTCTGGGGACTCAGAGTAAATCAAAATGTCATCAATGTATAGGATGACAAATACATCAATATAGTCCCTTAACATCTCCTGCATAAAATGTTGAAATGCTGCAGGAGCATTACATAATCCGAACGGCATCACCAAATACTCAAACAATTCGAACTAAGTCCTAAATGCCGTCTTCCACTCACCTCCCTCTTTCACTCATATCAAATTGTATACTCCCATCACGTCTAGCTAAGTGTAAATCGCAGCTGTTTTCACCTTGTCCAAAAGAACCGAGAATAGAGGTAGTGGGAAGTAATTCTTAATAGTGATCTTATTCAAGGCTCTGTAATCAATACAGGTCCTTAAGGTACCCTCTTATTTTGGTACAAAGAACAAGGGAGAAGATACCAGAGAATGAGAACTCTGAATAAACAGTCTCTTCAGCATTTTATCTGAATACTCTCTCAAATGTACATTCTCTGCCTCAGCAAGCACATAGATCCTACTACACGGAAGCTTAGCCCCAGGCTCCAAATCAGTTGTATGAGCGATGTGGAGGTAAAGCTTCAGATTTCCTTTTGTCAAAAACCTTTGCATACTATTGATATATGCCAGGAAGGACTGTCTCCACAGCACAAACAATATTTATTGTACTGACCCCTTCCACCAAAAATGTGCCTGGGCCAATCTTGTCATGTAAATGTGTTTGGCGTCATTCGGATTTAAAAACAAAGGTCTGCTCCACCCAATCAATTGTGGGGTTGTGTTTTACCAGCCATGGCATACCCAATATTAACCCAAGCTGGGGTGCTGCAATTAAATCAAACTCAATTTCCTCCTCATGCCCTGGTCAACACAACATGCGTACTGGTTGTGTTTGAACTGTGACTGGACTTGATGTCAATAGTGACCCATCAACCGTTTGTACCACCTATAGATTTCCCTTACTAGTCATTGGTATTCCCAACTTGTCAGCCAATTTGATATCAATAAAATGACCAGTGGCTCCTGATTCCACCATGGTTGATACAGTTTGTTAGTTGTGGAAATAAATCAGGTCACCAAAATGTATCAATGTGGGGTTTTACTATGCACAGTGTTTGCTATCATACTGGGGAATTTCTTTGCAATTGGGCAGGACTCCCTTATCCCCTCTGGGGCCGAGCCACAGCTTTCCTGACTCTATCATGTGTTTGTCTCTTCCCATCCCTTGATTTGGAGCATTAGTACAATTCCTATTATAATATCCAGGCTTGCAACAATACAGGCATCCATTATTTTGCCACTGCTTCTTTTTCTTTTCATGAGATAACAGACCCCTAACACTCCAAACCTGCATGGGCTCCCCATCCACCGGTCTTGCCCTTACATCCTGGCTTCAGTCCAAATGTACAAAAGGTAATGTGTCCCCTTTCACCCTTTCTTTCAGCAATCCGATGATCTAACCTGAGTGCCAAATTGATGCGAGTGGGGCAAGACATCGGCTGTGGAACTACCTGTGCTATAGCATCCTTGATCTCATCCCTAAGTCCCTGGTAGAACACCACAATCTGCTTCTGTTCTGGCCAACCTCTCTCAATTATGAGTCTACTGAAATGTGTCACATATGATATAAAATCCTTTGAGCCTTGACGTAATGCTAATAATTCCTTGTCCTGTGCTAATGACACATGCCGGCAATCAAAAAACCTTCCAAATTTTGACCTAAACAAGTCCCAATTGCATAACATGGGATCTTCCTTCTGTACCAAAGGCATTGCCCAAGCCGCTGCAACCTCCGTCATATAACGAATAACAAATGCTGTTCTACCTTGTTCACTCTCAAATGCTGTGGGTTTGCATAAAAATGTTACTCAGACTGAGTTAAGAATGTGATATATTTCTTTGGTTCTCCAGCAAAAGATTCAGGAGTAGCCAATGGAACATTGTTTGGTGTCTGAACCACTACAGTAGATGCCCTACAAGGCGTAGCTTGCGAAGTAGAGGGCCCAGGACTAGGCAATGCTGTTCCACGAGCCACCAACCCATTCACTTGAGCCTTCAAAGCGGTGGTCTCCTTCCTAGAATGAGCCAATTCTAACTGAATATCCTGTAGTGCCTTTAGAACATCCACTGAAGGTGGAGAAGCAGCATTTATTTTGGCTTGGGTGGTGTAAATATCCCCAAATGGGGGCTGGTGATTAAGTCACAACCCAAATGAGGAGAGGGTATCGGCACCCTCTCCTGAATCACAGAAGCCAAAATGTACACAACCCCCCCCCAGCGTGGTTGGCACGGGTCCCTGGTTCCAAGTAACAGGTGCCCATGAGGCAGCCAGTGAGGGAAGAGGGATTAGGGAGAGGTTGTGGATCGGTAAGGGGGTTATAGGGAACCAGAAAGAGGGTTGGGGTAACAAATTGAATAAGATGGGGGAATTAGGGGAAGAATATCTTTCGAAATACAATCACTCTTAATTGTGACTCTGTAACAACCTGAATACAACCTTATCTCATGAACCTTGAACACCTAACATCCCTTCACAGACTCAACCTCAATAATAACCTCTCCTGTGCAATCCTGCCAATATTTGCCCTCTTAACCATGCAAGCAACATACTACATAACAGTGGCATGGACAATTAAATGGCATGTTGATTTGATTAAATGATAACATATACAACATATACTGAATGTTCTGATCAGCATTTTGCATTTCACTCTATACACCTTGTTCCCTTCCCCTCCATGTGTTAACCTCACACACGGAGGATATGAGGCAACCATTACTTCCTGCACAGCTCCACAAAAGTATTTTTAAACATGTCCCACACTTGTGTGCACCACATCAACTTGGCCTTCGTAAAACAGTCACTTATTTCCTAACATTACCCCAATGAGAGTTAATGCCCCTTGTATTCTAAAAATATGCTTAGCATTCAACAAGGTCACTTATCTGAGGATCGGGTTGCCACATGAGGACTCCCGAGTGAACGTTGTCAGACAATATCCAACTCCAACTTTTTTCCCGGCACTGTGTCAGTTCCCAGCGACTCTGCCGTCTCACCCCTGCAGCTTGGGAGCATCACTTCCATGGCCCGTGAAGTATTTGTTCAGAAGGTACGCCGCATTCTCAGCGGGCGAAAGAAACACATGCTCTGTGCTCCTCCGGGAGCTTCAGCAATGTCCTCTACCTGCGCCTCCAACAGTCAATCAGTAGCACCTGGTCCAGGCAGAGATGTGTCTTATCAAGCCAGCCCTGGGTGCCTTATGCCCCTAGCAATGACGCTCAAGCATCTGGGTAATGTAGTCCGAGGGACCAAAGAGCGGCAGCACCAGGGCTTATTAGCTTTTTCTTGGTGGCTACGGCCACAATGACAGCAGCATGCCCCCACACTCCCAACATTGGGCCACATGGCTCAAGTATGGGGACTGTGGTGGTGTCTCCACCTGTCGCGGCTGGCATGACACTGGTCTTTGAAAGTAAAGTACTAGCAGAGGTTACCAAACTGGAAAAGACCCAACTCAAACCATTTCAAAATTTCAAATGGAGAAAGATGCTATTCAATCTCTAGCCTCTAACTCCACCATACTTATCAAGAAGGTGGACAAAGGTGGTGCAGTAGTCATTCTCATGGGTGGGGGTACAACCCTCTGCCCCTAGTGTATGTTTTTGGGCACTGTGTGTGGCCCACAGAGCAGGGTATGGGCTGGTGGCAGCTCTGTGCTGAATTGACAGGTGCCCTGAGGGTCCTCCATTTTGGGATTCCCAGGCCCTGTCATTGGAATCAGTAAATTCCTGATGGAAACAAGATGGCCCCCATGGCCTCTTGTATTCCCTCACCTGTTACCTTGTTTGCACAAAGTCGTGGGAAGCCCTGACTCTGTTCCTCCCCCCTGACTGACTGTTGGGTGGAAGTTCCATATATGGTGTTGTTGTGGCTGGAGCCTTCCCAGTGACTGTATGTTGTGGGTACACCCTGTGGGTGGGACCTGGGTGAATGGAGTGTGTGACCAATATGCACTTCTTGTTGTGGATGTCTGGTTTCTGTGGTTTGACAGAATGACTGAGGCAGCCCTGCCGAAACTGGTATGAATTCTGTTTGGAGTGTTGAATGGCTGGGTATTTGTCCCAATACACATAACTTGTTGTGAGTGTCTGGAGAGAAGTGAATGGCCTGAATGCACTATACACCTGATTGGCTGCCTGCCTGCATGAATGCCCTTCTGACCGATTGGTTGCCTAAGTGTGACCCAGCAGAATGAATGGGAGATCAACTAGTATATCTGGGGGCCTCTCACTGCTAGAATTTGTGTTCAGAAGCTGAGGAGTAACTGGAGCAAAACTGAAGCTTGATCATGAAGCCCTGCTGGAAGAGAAGAATTGCTGTTGCCCTTCTTCATCAATTTGAAAGCTGCTGTGTCTCCAAGGACTGACCCAGAGAGGACCTGGTAAGGTGCCCTCTTCCTGAGCTACGAGGGACCATCGTGCACCAGCTGATCTTTGCTAAAGCTCCCTGGTAGACAGACCTATGACAGGCTGCCGACCAGAGACTGGGACAGCTGCGGAATCACAAGGAGAAGCACCCGGACACTTTTGTCCACCACCGTCGCCGACTGTCATCGCCGACCGGAGCCACTGTGCTTGCTTTGCCTAAGTATCAGTTGATCCAATGATGCTTTCGCCTGCACCGTCGACTGCTTTGCCCTGCCGGAGAAATTCGAGGCCACAGACGTGCCGAGGAGCATCCGCCGGTGGGTTTCCCGCCACCTGAAGACCGCAGAGTCACCAACGACCCGACACCCTTGCTGGGCCAACATTGTTCAAACTCTTTGCTGTCCTGAACTATCATCACTGAGGTGCCAGGCACACCTCTTCCTTGCAGGATGCCAACGCTCTGTGGTCGACGAGCACCGCTAGGAACGAAGCTTCCACCTCACCGTCATCGTTCAACCCTTTTCCTCATGGGATCTCGATGATCCGTGGTTCCTGCCTTAAAGGGAGCCGCTCAAGAAGGATCTGTCGACGACCTGACAACGAACTCTGCTATTCCAGGTACATTGGGGTTATAGAACTATTTTAGAAGGAAATAAGACGTATAGAACAATGTATGGACTGGGCTTGTGACATATCTTTACTTTACAGGTTGCCCAGGTGGGGGGATCTCCACCCAGAATTGGCCAGTATTCTGCCTATTGTTCTCATCATCTTGCTTTCCTCCTATATCTAATGTTGGGTACCTTTCTTAACTGATTTGTGTGCCATTTAACCAGAGTACAGTTGATGCACTTTAATGAAATCTGCTAGTAATTGTGGTCCCACTTAGAACTGTATATATTTACAGGGCTGTCAGAAGATGTGGTGAGGCCCAGGGCAAAACAGTTGGTGAGGCCCCCTTACAATTTTTTGCACTCAGCCAGCAGCGGCACCTCTGCAAACAGGAGACTCGAGAAATCTCCCTTTGAGTTTGTGTGCAGGATCTCAAATATGGTTTATTAATACAACTCCAAATCAACTACAGCAAAGTTAGAATTCTCTACTGAAGAAAGCTTTATGCCAGACTAAATTTTGTATCATAGGTATAAATATATATAGGATGGCATGAGCTCTCCACTCTGCCACCTCCAACTCTCTGAGGGTCAGTCACTTTTCCAAGCAGAGTTGAGGGCAGATCTCTTTCTTCGGCTGGGACCTCCTTCTGAAAACAGCCTCCCTGCCTCTCTGAAACTTGAGCAGAACCATCTCCGGTTCCAGAAGCAACTCAAGACCTGTCACTTTGCTTCTGCCTTCTCTCTTCTCTCCCTTGCTCATCACCTTCCTGATCCATGCACTGGTCACCCGGTCAAGCTCTGAATTCGGGCCCAGGTCCCTGCCTGTCCAGCTGCAATCCTGCACTGCCTCTTGGCTCCCCTGCACTTGTGTTCTGTATTTGTAACCCTAGAGTCCCGCTCTTGCACTTATTCTCCACCCGTTGGCTGCACTTATGAGTACCCACACTTGCCACCTGTTGGCTGCACTCTTGTTTCTCCTTTGTTCCTACACTTATGCATCCTAACCCATCCTCCATACTTCTCCCCTCCCTCCTTCCCTGCTCTTGCGCGCTCTGAATGACACAATGCCTAGTAAGATCTGTGTTTTGTCCTACTCTTTTGTTTCCCCCTCCTTGCCTTGTCGCGCCTAGAAAAACGTGTGTACAGGCACGTTATAAATGCTGTATCACATCATTAAGGAGCACACTGCCCCTGTGTGCGCATTGATACACACATCATACACAGTGACAAATGATGTACAGTGGAGGCCGGTACATTTCTGAACTTAAGAGGCTTAAAGGTTTGTGCCAATTAGCCAGGATCAACAGAGCACAGTGAGGGAGCCCAACCCAAACAAGGGTTCCTTGAGGGGGGGTTCTCACTCCCAAGAAAATGTTTGAAACATTGGGATAAATTATGCATCTTATAGCACTTTCTTTGCAAAATTGGGTAGAAATCCATACAATTTGCAATTGGTTTTGTATGGAAGCACATGGAAAATCCCAATAGTTGCAAATCACAAACCGTGCACAGGAACATTTTTTCAATACATTTCATGCCGCCTTTCCATGCAAGATATGCTAGTATAAAAATATATTCATGCTGGTTGATCTCATGCATGTCCATGCAGGCTGCATCAATATCAATATATGCCATTGTTACCATGTACAGACTCCCAGCCAGTAAAAATGCCATGCCACAGAATGTATATCGAGGCTGACTGTGTACCATAAGTGTTTTTACTGGTTAGACTGGCCTACATTCAATGTGCTCCAATTTAGACAAGTAGTATGTTTGCTTTAACCTTGGTGCATAATCCTGTGCATCAAGGGTAAAGCAAAAAGAGCATTGGCAATGCTAACAATTTGGACATTCGTGCAGGCATGGGAAAGGCACTTCTGTATTGTATTAGCTGGCCATTAATAGTGCCGGTGCAAAATGGTTTGAGTACCTGAGCAGCTAATACCAGTGCCTGGCAAATGCCTAATACTTATACACAAGCCAAAATTGTTGACTTTGCCAATGCTTGTTGATTAAGACATATTTATTACACCAGTTCCAATGAAGTCATGAACTCTCAAAAGACTGTGAGAAAACATTTGCAGGCACATTGAGGGCAAAGTTTGATGGCAAGGCGTGTTTAAAGCTGTATAACTAACCAACATCTACAAGTCCCTCCTCATATTGCATTTCTTCCTTTCTGTACTTGATGCTATCATTGGGATGGATCTTTCCAGACCCAGGATCTGGCAAATAATTACTCACCAGATTGGAAATACAGCTCCACAATCTGTGAAATCTGTGCACTATATGTTTATTTTAGAATGCTCTGGTGTGTTCTTGCTTTAAACTATGTTGGGCAGGGATTTAAACCGTGGCTGCTAGGTTCCAAAGTGAGACATTTCCCCACAAGACCACTTGAGGGTCTGAGCGGGAGCCCTGTGAAATCCCTTGTCAATATTGCACTGTACGGAAAATATTGATGTGAATTTTGTAGGTTTAAAAGGGGTGCAGATTTTGAACTTTGCTGACGATAAATCCTCTGAGTTGAAGAGGCAAATGTTCATGGGGTGACTAAAATACCTGCCTTACACCCTCCTAATCCTCCCGTCGATGGGCCTGGCCTCTTTCACTGCGGTAGGAGGGATGTCCCATTAAAAAAGTCTATTTCCACCACTGTCTGTTCACTAAAGCAATAGTTTTGGCTTATTGGTGGCACACCTAATAACCCAAACAAAAAGAATGCCATGCAGTGGCGCAACACCATTGAGCAGATTGGGCTCTAGTGCCTTCCTGAAATGTTGGGCTTTGTTAACTCGACCTGGCTCCATGGGCGGCGCCAGCCCCTGGCCACTTTGAGACAGAAGGCCTCTTTCGATGTGTCGCCAGCCCGTAGCAATCGTTAAGGAGCAGCATCAGCATCAAACATGCAGAGCATGAAAAACCTATCCATGCAATATCAACAGACTCACTTTGATAAAGCCAGTCTTAACTTCTGGTCTCAGCTTTTAGATGGCCCACCTCTCCAGAGATTAGCATAGCACTATGAAAGTAAACAGCGAATTGGGGTAAAAGGTACAACTAGTGGCCTAAGGGAAGGTGAAATTGCTTTTCAGCTCCCTAGCTGGGCTCAGGGAATTCAGAGGGAAATGGGAGCAGGGCTGGCTAAAGATGTGTCAGGGCTGGCGGGGTCTCATTTCTTTTTGATGTTTGGGGCACCCATTACTGATTGGAACAATGGTCCAAGGCACCTGTGGAGTGCTTAAATCAATTATGAAGTCAAAATAATGCAGCAAGAAGGTTCGAAGCTGCAGATTATCAGTAGGTTTCTGTGTCATAAGACTGTCAACATGGGGGCAGCTACTTGGGGGTCGATCTCAACTGTAAAAGGTGAAATGCCCAGATGCCATCCCTCAGGGGGGAGACCAAAAGTGCAATGGGTTTATTGGCCCCACTCACTACCCGCTTTCAAAATGGTCATCCAGTCCCTGCCAGGTTGACCGACAGAGCCGTGGCCAGACGGAACAGAACACAAATGTTAAACAGTGCCTGGGCTTTGCTGTTAACAAAGGCCCTGCAATTACTAACATAAAACATTTTACTGTTAGCACCTGCATTCATATGCATACATTTTTAGGTAATTGAAATTGTGAAGTGGGTTTAGCACTTGCATGCCAGGGTAGTGATTTGAAGGGAAGTGGTGACATGAGACATCTCATTCTCACAGCAGTCCTTAAGTGTGACGTTTCAGAAATGAAGGTGAGAGGTAGCTGCTTGTAACATTGAAGCTTCACCAGAAAAGTCTAATTCGAATGTGAAAAGATGTTAGATACCCACACACAAGTAAGTTTGCTCCTCCCTCACAACCTCTGAAGTTAGCGCCCCTCCCAAGATTTGCAGTGTTAGTCCCCACCCCACATCTCACCACCTCCCCTTGACATTTTAGGCTAGGTGCACCTCTGATGCCAACCCACCCCCAGGGCTTGTCATTGGGCCTGCTCTCGTCGGATCCGAGATCGGCACCAGATGTGTAGCTGGATCTCAGGATGCGGCCAGAGTCAGCTGCCCCAAATCGCTGCTCTGTGCTGGGGAGAAGGGGAAAAAAATGCCCGGAGCAAACTGTAACTTCCTCTGGTGACCCCATGTAAGAGGTCACAAGAGGAAGTTACAGTCTTCAGCCACGACCCTGTTTATGTATTTATTTATGCAATGTTTGTCAGATACATGGACCCATATTATTTATTTATTTATGCAAAGGTTGTCGGATGCCTGTTTCCGACTAACATTGCATAAATAAATAAATATAGTTATCCGACACACATTACATAAATAAACACCCCCATTAAAGCGATCATACACGATGCAGCCACCCAACTGCTTTTGGTGGGGAGCTGCAGGAGTTGTGCCAGGTAGGGTTCAATTAAAATAAAATGCTGCTTATGCAGCCACCCACCCAAACGCTTCTCCCACCCTGGCCCTTGTGGGATCCCCCAACAATTTTTTTCCATTTCAACCTACTGAGCACCCCTTAATGAAGTGGCTCCCAGGGCGCCTAGATTTAGGGGTCAGGCTGAACACACATTCACATAAAACACTTTCACCCATGCATTCATCCACCAGTTACACAACTCCATACATGCATACATAAAACCAAACACAGCATTGACACAAACATCAACATGCACACATGTATTCATACATACATATACATACTAATTTGATTTAAATACACATATATACAAATTTAATTTAAAATAAAAAACACTTACCTTACCTCCATACACCCTTCAAAAGCATCCACGCAGCCGACACGTAGACATGCTGCCTGACAAGAGAGAACTCTCCTATCAGTCAGCGTTTTCATGCTGGGCAACGTGAACACATTGACAGGAGAGGAGTCCTCTCTTGTCATTCAGCATGTCCACGTTGTCAGCTGAATGACGGGAGGCAGCAGAGCTCACTTCTGAGCCCTGCTGTCTCCCATTATTTTCGCTGTTTGCTGCAGAGCCAAACGGTTTCGCAACAAACAGCAAAATCCTTGCAGGGGCAGAGAGCAGACAGTACAGTCGCCCATGTGAATAAAGTACACGGGAGACTGTGCTGCCTTCTCCTTAGGAGAGGGGGCCGCGGGGCCCCCCCGCAAGCGCGAGGCCCGGGGCAGTTTGCCCCCCTGTTCCCCCCTCGTGACGGCCCTGTATATTTACCATTATAGATTGATTGAGCACAAAGTGAGTTATTGTAAATGTGTATAGAACTTTGAACCTTAATTATATAAAGACTGTGTTTTAAATAATATAGTGTGCGGACATTCCTTTGTGGGTGCTTAGGGACTACACTGTACTTAAGAACCAGCCTGCATCACCTCCTGAGAAGCTGGGCCTTGATTGCTAGCCCACGTTTACCAATAATAGAGAATCTTGGCTGGGGTCCTCTGTGCCTCACCTCTAATATTTAGAGAGCAGAAGTACAGACCCCCCTCCAGTCTTTACACTCATCAACATCAAACCATCGACTCCCATGTTTTATTGTCCCCCCAAAATACATAAAACTCTCATAAATCCTCTGGGGAGACCTTTAGTGGCAGGAATCAACTCTGTGCTAGAACCACTATCCAAGTTTGCCGACCACGACTTAAAAGGATATATAAAGAGTTGGAAATACTACCTAAAGGACTCAACAGATGCGATTAACCAGTTTGAAGACCTTGAATTCGATCCAGAGACATCTTTATTACTGGGTTTAGATAGTGTGGCACTCTACACTAACATTCCTCAGCAGGCCACCTTGGAAACAGTAGAAGAGATTCTGCTCACCAGAAAAGGTCAAGATCCAGTACCGACATACTTCATTACATGGTGTGTCGAGATGGCGCTCACCAAGAATGATTTTGAATTCAATGGCAACTTTTATCAACAAGTGGAAGGCATTGCGATGGGGGCCACCATGGCCCCTAGTCTGGCTAATCTCTACATTGAGATTTTAAACAAAAAACATATATACAGTGAGACCAATCCTTTTGAACATAACATCAAAATATGGACACTGTATATCGATGACATCCTGGTGATTTGGGTTGGAACTACTGATACAGCTCAAGAATTCTTCAGATGGTTGAATAATTTAAACCCACACCTCCAGTTCACCCTGACTTTTGATAACCAGAACTCAAACTTTTTAGACCTGACTATTTTCCATCAAGAAGGCATACTAAAGGTAAAACCTTACCATACACTGACCAACAAAAATTCTTTATTTGACTATTCCAGTCATCACGTGAAGCATTTAAGGGATATTCTCGCCTTTGGACAATTCTGATGTCTAAAAAGAAATATCTCGGAAAACTCTACGTATGAAGCAGAAGCCGGAATACTTACTAAGAAACTTTGGCAGAGAGGATACCCCAAAAAAATAGTTAAGAAAGCTGCCAAACACACTTTTAATAACAATAGGGATCCCCTTCCAGAGGAGAAACCAGCTAAACCACTGGACAATAGGGTGGTATGTGTCAACACCTTCACCAACCATAGCCTGAGAATCAAGAACATCATCCAAAAACATTGGAAAATCTTCAATAACAGAAATAACTCTATGCCCACACCTATTTTTGCCTATAAAAAAAGCATGTTGATAGGCAATAGGGTCAGCAGAAGCAAGCTTAGATGAAGTACTACACCTCCACTTAGCATCACCACCATGCGGGGCATGGATCCAATCATGGGCCACCACCCATGTGGGAATTGTGGTGTGTGTAGACTCACTAAGAAGACCAAAGAGATTGATATTGGCACTAGCAGACCTTGGCAACAAAAAACCATGTCTAACTGCAATACTGATCACGTCATGTATCTGATCCAATGTACATGTGGGTTACCATATGTGGGGAAGCCCACCAGAAAGGTTATAACTCAGATATTTGAACATAGGAACTGTTTGAGAAATAAAACTAAAAATGCACCCATGGTTAAACACTTCACCGCTATGAATCACGGCCCTGAAGACTTTTCTTGGACTGTCTTACAAGTGTTAAAAGATGGTAATATCACTACTCGAGATACAAGACTTTTGCAAAAAGAGCAAGAGATGATATTCAGGATGAGAAGCGACATTCATGGATTGAATTATTCCATCGAATGGTACAAGATTAAGAATTAATTTTTCTAGCACTCACGTATTGACACATCCCTCCGGCCACACCTGCAGTTGACGAGATGGGTCTTCTTCTAATATTCAATCAGGCCATAGCTGCATTAGGATTGTTCCTTTATATAGGCATCATAAGTTTCTATGATTCATTTAGAAAATATTTTCTTTCCCCTTCCAAGATGGCAGCCAGTTTGTACTGTCACGAGCCATCGTAACTAACAACAGACTTAATGTGTACTGGTAACCCTGGTAACTAGACCACTAGTACCATTTGTTACTCACACACTGAAACGACCCGCTCATCTCTAAACATCTAAGGTCCTTCCTAGCCTGCTGACGCACTATGGAGATGCTGGATGGAACGAGGCTCGAGCAATGCTAGATTCCGCACATTATAGGTAACCGTTAGAGAGCTGGTGTTACATTTTCACTGCCGTAATTTCGGCAGTCCTAGGTATACGAAGCATGGTCTTTTACTCATACCTCTTTGTTACATTATTTTCTGACCGTGATGACCCAGCAAGGTTTCACCTAACCAAGTACCTCCGTATCATGCAGCCAGTGCAGTTCTATGCATTACCACAGTTTGACCATACTGCAAACAGCTTATTTCACGTAAATAAGGTTCCTCTAATGTCATGACTTGCTCATGCCTCATTACCACATGAACCATCAAAGTGACATGCTATAAATGATGAACATATGCCTTTTATACCACTAGGCTATCCCTGAGACATATAAACTATTGGGATACAACTAGCGCCCTCGCCATTACCAAGCCGTTCTACATACCAATGGCGTCCAACCAAACACATTTGGATGGGATGTACAACTAACATGGACTACTACCCTATGACCACAGGTGGGTCCACTAGATGACCTTTTGGAAAACCATACATTACCTACTCCGCTTGTTATATTTGAGAGACTATCACAGCACTATTAGCAACTGAAAAGCAATCCATATGATTTTCTTGCAGTTATGCAATAACGGATTAATAAAAAATCCATCTACAACCTATCTAAGGAGTTATATGCCCCCACATGAACCTATCCAGGTACATTATACCATAGGATGTTGGTTCTATGTTCAGTTAAAGAATTTTGAGGGTAATTATGCACTTATAGCTGACTCCGTTTCGTTTATTTTAAACTTGACATGTCATGTTAATTTTAACTCTCACCCCAGCTGTTCGCTGAATAGTAATACGATTTGAATCATTTCTCCTGAAGAATGTTCTGTATTCAACACACCTAAGAACTGAAACATGTCGAGATCATATTCTCTGTAGTCTAACAGAGCTATCAAACTAACTGCACTTGCTAATTTATGGACAATTGCATCCATTGACAAATTCCCTGCATCAGCTACACTTGATTTCTGAATATATGCGAATTGTAGGCTGCGTTCTATATTCCTATAGATTGCTTTTAAGCAACTTGATTAGCACTTATGTGTTTACGTATGTGTTTATTGATTTAATACTGTTTTATCTTTGTTTGAACCTATTAAACTTACGTGTTTTTGATATTTAATGTAGCTTATTCTTTTCTAGCATTTAATAAGACCTGTCACAACCCGTTCTCATTGATATTAGTGATGACACTGCTGGGACCTTGCCCTTGTGCCTCGCTCCTGCCCTTTCTCCTGCTTTTCCCATTGCTGAGAAGTGCAGGGGTGGAGCTTGGTGTGCTCGCACAGGTGGCCCTACTGTGGGACCTAGATGGGCCTGCATCATCATCCTGAGTCGATAGTGAACCTGTTGTGTGGGCAATGACATGTTGTAAGTCATCATGTATGTGTGCTTGCAAGTCACTCATGCGATATGATGGAAGGTCATCACACACAAATGTGGTCTGATGGGCAGGGTCGATTGCTGGCCAATGCATATGGCTATTGCAAGTTGGGGTAGTGCCTGCTGAGTGTGTACACCCCGTATGCATGGGCTCATTGCCTGTTGGGTGGGCGATGTGGCTGGTACATGTGATGGCACTGGGGGTTCACTTTGGCACTTGGCCTTTCCCAGCACAGATGTTAATGTTAATGTTAAACGTTTTTGGTCCACGCACAGGTGCCACTTGCTTGGGAAGTGCAGGGATGGAGCTTGATGTGTTCGCACAGGTGGCTCTACCATGGGTACTTTGGGTGCTTTGCGTGGTCGCATGAGCTCACATACAAATGTCCACTACAGTGCATGTGTATGTGCACAGTCACCAACCTTCCCTTGCAAACACATATGGTAGCATTGCCTTTGTATGCAATGCCATGTGGTTGCACATTCCCCTGTCCATTAGGCCCATCTGTGCTGGGGGACACATGCATGGGATGGCCATTTACCCAGTGAATTATCATGAGGAGGGGGACATTCATACTCACCAGCATCACCTTAGCTGCTGGCTCTGACCTCGGCACTCCCAACACCCTTAATCCCTTCCGTATGGAGGATGCTGCTTGCTTTCCCCTCCCACAGGGAAAGGACAAGGGGCTACACTGTGCCACCTCCTGGGGCAGATGTTTCTCGCTGGTGTTTTGAAAAGAGGCTGGAGACTCGTGCCTTGAGTTAATTCCAGTCCTCGCTTTCCCGTGTGACTGTGCCCACTGCTGCAACCTAGTCGCGAACGCTGGCCCAGATGGCAACCTTCCTCTTCACAGATGTCTTCCTGTGCCTTGAGCCATATATCATCAGCATGAGACACTACCTCACCCTTGAGGACCTGAAGCTCAGACTCTTAAAATGTCTGCTTTCGCAGCCTGATGTCTGTCATCCTTCCTTTGGTTTTCTCCTGTGACATATTATCTGTTACTTCTGTTTCCAGATGGTAACAGGAAATGGGGGATTCAGAGTGGATTGGATTTTTACAGATGGCCACTGCTCTGCCTCCCGTTCCTGCGACAACGCTATTTCTGCCAGTGGTAATTCCGCAGTGGTATTTACACTGATGCTAATTCCACTAGCGAAATTAGCTCTAATGTGCCCAGCGGTAACATTAATTCCACCTAAAATCTGCTGAATTATCATCTGAAGTTACTTTCCAGCCATAATTATTACTGTTACCACCAATAGTCGGTGCATGCTCCTGTAATATCCTAATACAAGGGAAATTCCACCCGGGCTGCACAGCGGTAATGGTAATTACGTAGAGCGGAATTACTGCCATGTTCACCGCCCAACTTGTAATGAGCCCCATTATTCTGAACTCACAAAGTCTTAACGATGTAATGTGGAGAGAGGTATACTCACGGCAGAGTTGCCTATAACAAGTGACAATTGCCGAAGGACATAGCACTCCACCTCGACTCTGTGTGCATATGTGAAGCCCCTCTAGATTACTGATATGGGGATTTTGGGTGGTCAATGGCATGAAAGACAGCAACAGGCATGAGGCAAAGGTGAGTCCTCCTTCAGTTAACCAGCTCACCTTTTATCATTTTGTGTTATCCCCAGATATAGTGCCTCATTACAACCCAGGCGGTAAGTTCCCTACCTTATCACCATGGTGTAAAGTCTGTTTACACCATGGTGGATGGCGGATTTAGCGCCCCATTCCAAGGTGAGTGGGGCGGTAAATCCCCATTCCCCATTTACCCTTCCCCATTCCCATTTTTGCCCCATAGGGCATAATGGGAGTGGGGAAGGTGCTAATTATGTAAATTACGGTGCCGTAATTAGCACCAAGGCGGGTTAGCGCCTTGCAATTTAACGGCTGCTAAAAGCAGGTGTTAAAATGGTAATCAGGCGTTAAGGGTTAACGGCGCCGACGGCGCCGTTAAACCCTTAACGCCTGGGTTGTAATGAGGCCCATAGACTGGTGCATACACATTGGCATCTGACTGCCTGGTAGAGGAGGCACACAAGACACAGACTAGGAGAGAGAGGTAGTGATAAGTGGAGAGAGACCTGGGGAGAAGTACCAAATTCACGTCTCAGATACTTCTGCATCCCCGCATAGATGACCCACTATCAATAGCTGCATAGTCATAGATAGGCACTATTAGCAATATAACTCCAGAGATCCTTCTCCAGATGAAAGCATGGGGATACCAATTCACTTTCAACTATGACCCACAGGTTCAGGCACGCTGGTCATGACTGGAAAATAATAAGTCGGGGACAATAGCCTCCTTGCATGCTTACTCCAGAACCATCCAGGATTTTCCACAGTTTCAACAGTTGGACTGCATTATGTTGCCAAAATTACTATAGAGGTCAACTATGTTGTTGAACAAAGTCATTCTTAATATACCTGCATAAACATCCAGAAGCAACTATGTGCAACAATCCTAACCTTCTGTTGCTCAACACAAACAAGAACTAGGAAACATGGAAATTGAAAGGAATTCTCAGAATACATCAGATATGACAGGAGGATAACATTTTATCAGTTGGCATTTCGAGAGAACCACACGGGCTACCAAAGACAGAAATCTGAAACTACTTCAGACTGCAGAAACTGGATAACTATTTTGTAATCCCTTTGATGAAACACAGAAGAACACATGTCTCCTCTAAGGCAATTGCTGGGTAGCTTCATTTAAGAATTTGGCACAGGCACAATCTATTAAAGCCTGATTATATTTAGCAATCCTGACAATACTTTACCAGATAACTCTTGTATGACAAATTGGATTCTGCTTAGCAGGAGTACAAGGATGAGTAGGGGTAAAATGTCCTACTTAGCACTCACACATCTACAAACCAAAACGGAACACCATCATAAAGGTAAACAGGGTTAGTTAAGAGATACACCTTCTTTGCCTTTTGTGGTAACATCTGAGGGAAAGCTATGCTCTTAGGATCAGTGTGAAGGTGAACCAATAGTGACCTAAACAAGACAGCATCACAGTCCAAAATAAAGGGAAGTCCAACCAAGGTCCATACAAATATAAACACTTTAATTAAACGCACCGTCTGCACGTGGAACAAATCGGGACTCTGCACAAAAACCCACCCAAAAGGAAGAACAAAGAAGATGCAATAGACCGCAGAAAGTAACACTCTGAGCCTAGTTCCAGGGGTGGTAGGTAAGGTATGATATGATATGATATGATATGATAGTTTATTTATATAGAGCTTATACACAATAATGCTTCAAGGCAAGGGAGGGAACAAGGGAAAATACAATGACATTCTTACAGGCCATGAACAGTAAGGATGTGAAATTAACTATTGTACTCGGTCTGATGACATTTCAGATAGTGCAAGAGCTAAGACATAGATAAGGAAGGGACGGGGAGAGTGGGAACGGAATGGAAGTAGACAGGTGACTACCGTACTAGGCCTGACGACATTTCTGATAGAGCCGGAGAAAAACAAAAGGTGAGGGAGAGGGGTGCAGAAAGGGAGGGGAGGAACAAAACAAGCGACTATCGTACTAGGCCTGACAAAATATTTCAGATAGTTCTGGAGGGAGGGGGGACAAGCAAGAAGAGGGGGAGTGGAGACAGACGAGGTTGCTATCATACTAGGTCCAGGGACCATTCTGATAGAGTAAGTGCATAGAAGAAGGTAAGGGGGGAGGAGGAGAGAACAGAGAGTAAGCAGTCAAAAAGAATGGAGAAGCAAGAGGGGAGAGCGAATATAATTGCAGATGTCAGTAGTAACACATAATGTTGCAAGCCAGAGTACAAGATGAAGATGGGAACAGCATGATTCAAGGCCACCAGGAGTACAAGATGCACAGCAAGTCCAGCATGAGAGTTGAGAAAGGGTGACGCAACCGTGAATAACTGAAGTTCATAAAAGTACAATCCAGCATTGGCCACAAGACGGTGATGGTGAAACCAAAATGTATCAGGACAAACTGCTGCAGAAATAGGCTGGGGGGGGGCAGAGTAGAACATAAAATGGCTATATTGGTAGGAAACATGAGTGATTGCGACCTAACCAGTCTCTAAGGACCAAGTGGTCAGAGAGGGAAGTTCAGAGTCAACAGTACCTGGATTCCATTCTTGGTGGGATGATGCAGTCAGACCCGGGGTCGAACATTGATGCAACATGATGAGGCTCAGTTCAAGTATGTACGATCGTCGAGGCCCCAGCAAAAAGCAGCTATCGAGTGCGGGCAAATGCAGGTGTTATGTGTGGGAGAAAGGCGGCTCTTCAAGGATGCAGGTCGGGCGGTCCCAGGAACGCTTCACCATTGGCCAGGCAGAGTTGGGCTTTACCCGCTGGGAGGGATCGATGAGTGATGCTCCAGCATGGAGCAATGGGGGAGTGACGGTTGTCGAGGTGATGATCTTGGGTGTGTCAATGTGATATTGTAAAGGCTGCGGTTTAAAGATATGCTGGGCCGAGCTGTGGTTGTAAACCCCGATTAGAGTCAGCGAGTGACTCTCCAGTGATTTGTTTCAGGTCCGGGCATTGAGCAGTCGCTTCGGGCCTACCAGGTGACAAGCTTTGGCTGGGATATGATGTTATGTCTAGCTCGTCAAAGGTGCATGCACATTTTAATTGGTGTAGGAGCACAGCAACCAGCATTGGTGACTTCCCTCTAGTCCCAGATGTGGTGATCACGGAGCTACTAGTTTGGTGCGTTGAACAAGGAGCTTTGGCTGGTCTGGTCCTCTGGTTGCTGTGAGGCCCTTTCATGGGGACTAGAGAATAGGATGATTCTGTTCAAAGTCTGCTCTCCCAGCTCAGGAGATGCGGGTGCAGAGTGGTAGGCTATGATCGATAGCAGAGGCTACTCCTGATGTGCCCTGGGAGTGGTAGAAGACAGAATTTCCATCTGCCTTGTATGATTCCTTCTTCACCTCAGGCTGAGGGCTTTGGAAAGTACAACTCTCAAATGAGATTTTCAGAATTAGTCTGTGGCCTTAAGGATCTGAGAGGAACTAAGAGAATCGGCTGAAGGGGGGGGGGTGACCCCTTCTTTTAAGGGCAAAAGACCTCAGGTGATTGGACTAAAGCTAGCCTGCATTAGTGGTCCAACTCCTGTTGCAGGATGGAGTGCATTTTGCCCTGTTGATGTCCCCTCCCAAAGTGCTTTGCTTCAGAGGAAGTGAAGGGGAAAGGAAAGAGCGAGAAGGACAGTGAGAATCCAAATATTGGAAACCATCTCCCATTGACCAGAGCCCACCTGCCTTTCATAATTCCACCCCTTCCCCTTCTTACTGAGAAAAAAAGACCTTTAGAGTTGCAGCACCCTGGCATGAGTCTACTCCTTTTGAATGGGTGTGCTCTCTTGATGCCCAGGCCCAGTATAGCTGCCTTCTGTGTGACTGTCTCAGTGGAGGGTGTTACCTGCCCTCACAAAGATATCAAAGAGGAGGCCCGGCTTTCCAGGTTCTTGTCCTGCCATTTGGCGGCTACACCCAGCTGACCAGAATACACATCCCCTTCCATAGTGGAGCTGGATAACATGAGCTGACACATGTGCGATGTCAATTGGAATGTGCGGGTTGTGATCATAAGTAGCACCATCCACTATGTCTAAATGATGAAGGGAAAGGGAGAATCTGGTTGTCAGATCACCCCTTTTTGAGATGGAATTACCCTCATCCTTCTATTTGTTAATACAAATCACCAGGGGTTTGCACCCCTGCCAGGTGGCAATTCCTCACACTTGAGAGTGGCCAGTTAGGCACCCATAGACAACAACAGTTTCTGAAGATGCAAACAAATTGGAACTGTCAATCTTCATTTCGTTTTAGACTGTTTCCGAAGATTAATCTAGTTTTACAACGTCAACCATGTTCTGTGAAAACAAAATCAAAATATCGAGGCTGAGTACCCCAAAGGGAAATACACTGAACACGGGTTACAAAGGAACATACAAAGTACTTTATTTTATACTGAATCCAATTACGAAGAACAGAGTAAAATCAGATAGCTATCGGCCTTCAGTGCAACACAACAGACTCCAGCTTGGTTCAGTGTGGTCAGTGAGAGACGCTGTACATTAAGATGCATTTGTTTTTTTTACTCTTCGTGAGCATGATGTCCAGCCCTACTTCGGGTTAACATTCCGCTAATACATCACCGATCTAGGGTTCATGCCAAGTCTCGCACATCCGCATACAACTGGTTTCCCATGCAGGTCCTCTCAAACAATAATACAATGTAGTTAAACAAGTGTTCTACGTTCAGTATTTGAATACATTGTTCTTAACAGATGCTCATGGATTAGTTTAATTGTACGAGTAATCCTTTACACACAGGTCAACGAAGGACAAGGTCTCAGTTCACGACCTCAACAATTGGCCTGCTGGCAAGTTACATATTAGCTACATATAGAGATCAAGACAGCCATGTTGTATTTCGGAATGACATCGTCCACCATTTTAACTCACATGGTGACTTTACAAAGCAAACCTAAAATGGCGGATTAACCTAAAATGGCGGCTTACATCGATTTTAAGGTCAGGACCCTGCAACACGGATTTCTTCTCAAGCGACTTTTAAGCAGCTTGGCATAGGCCAATATACATATGTTTATTGCGATAGGAGGCACGATATAATTTCTCATTTGACAAACCCTCCTTTTGGCCTATGCCAAGTTCTAAAAACTACTTTGGATCTCCTTGCAAATAACTCCATGCATCATCATCCATGCACCCTGAATCGCTGTCGGAAATATCTATTGCCATTAGGTAATACGCTAAAATTTCTTTCAATACATATTCTTTGGAAGTTTTATCTGGGGCATACACTTTATGTCCTATTGTACCTATCGCTTGTGCACAACATCCCCCTAGCATCGAACATATACTAGGTAGACACTGAATACAGCAGCAAAGAAACAACAGAATTCCCAAAATAATCAGCAAGACCGAAAGTACTTTCCAACCCCAAGATCGCAAGAAGTCCCAGAACCAAGCGCTAAGTTCCCAATTTCCCTCGGGAACATGCACTTCTGAACTAAAGACATGCAGATTCTGTATTGCCTTGAGGAATCTGATACGAAAACACAGCAAGCGGACCCCACTAATTTACACACTCCACCACGTTCAGCCAGAATGACATCTAATGCCATCCGGTTCTGAAGTGCTACTAGTCTTATCACCTTCTGTTCTAATGTCATATTATAGAGTATGTCCGTGTTCCGGTTGATGGTTCTCCCCAGTACTCTCGCTAGTTTTCTGATATCTTCGGAATTCACTATCTGCCCCCAAAATGGTACAACTGATTTTGCTATAGCTCCCAAAATTTGTGCTGGGGTGTCACCATTCTCGTCCTGCCGTGGACGAGCCTTTGAAACTTCTTTTGAACTAGCTATAAACACCCCAGGTAACAGGATCCCTAAATAATAGGTTCCCTGCCAATCCCTGGGCAACCATGGGAATGCTACATTACCGCAGACAAAGTAGACAGGTTCGCCTACATACAAAGGTCTGTTTTCCCCAGTCAAATTTGCAACGTTGGCACAACCTAGAAAATCTGCCATTGACTGAGTTCCATTCCTCCGTAGGCAAAAACAAACTGAATCGGGGCTATTATTAACAGTGTAAGAAGGAGGCATGGCATCCTTATTGCCTATCGGAGCCATCTTAATGGAAATCAAAGATTGGAAAGGGCGAGACGGTTAATCGAAGGCCTAATAGAAGCAACGTTAGGTTTACTCCTGTTTGTGAAAAGCGAGCATCCCAGGGGAGTCAAAACACGTTTCTCAAAACTATTCAAATTGGTGCCATCAAGTTTCTCTGAGATGCTATCATTCCAACGGCCAAAGAACAGTGCTCTTAAAGAAGCATAACAAGCAGTTGTCAAAGGTAAAGGATGAATACACCAACCTAGCCCCTTATCCCTGTGTTGCGGTAAATGTGAACAGACCCAACAGTTAGATTTATTAAAAATGGCATGCATAGCATTCATGATAAGTAGTAGAGTATTATTGTGGTACCTTTGTCTTTGCTGAGAGTCCCTAGGGTACAGAGTATGCAAATGTACAAAGGGAGTAGGAACAGTAGGTACATTTTCATGGGCAACAAGGATTCTAAAGGATGCATTTCCTCAAGGTACCACAATCCTAAGACAGTGACTATTAAAAACCCACATATCATTATAAAAACACAGCAATAGGTTTTCGGGACCCAGGCATATTGTCCATTGTCCATTGTCCCGGTTGGTCACCCCCTCATTTACAAGTCCCATATGAGCGGTAGCGGTCTCAGGCATTGTAGTCTTCAAACGGATACCCCCAATGTTCGTTGCTGGCGACCTCCCGTCTATGGGACTTCCAGAACCCTAGCCAACAGAATCCCCTTTCTCAAATTTGGGCAAGAACAAGCCCTCGATGAGCCTTTTCTTCTCCGTATGCACAGCCGAACCGTGCCGTAAGTCTATCAGATGCATAGCAAAACCGTGCGGTAAGTCTATTTTCTTGGACACAGATTATACCTTGCTTTTCCTGGTACTGATTGATCCAGAAACAATGTGTCGTCACTTCCCGTTGGATGCAACGTATCAGAGACAAGTGAAGATGCCGAATTTGGAACAGCAGTTTCCGGATGCAAAACCTTTGGAGAGTGTGGAGACAAAATGGCGGCTTCCCCAAGCCTCACAGGCTCAGAAAGATTCTCTGACACACCCTCAGCGCTATTTACTGCTTTGGGATCGTTGGTTGCAGCATTAGCGAGGGGTTCTATTTCTTCTGTAACGTGTGGCACTGGGTGAGGAAGTTTCTTAACGTGGGACGCGTGGATCCAGTTCTTTCTTCCAGAGACCCGCACCGCTGTTTGGGTGACCAACAGGACCTGGAACGGGCCACGCCAGCGAGGCGCAAGGCAGGAAGAGCGCTCAAATGCCTTGATGAGCACCCAACTTCCAGGCCGTATACTGTGGCCCGGGCCCTCGTATCGCACAGGTAAAGCCTCTCGTACCTGGTGATAAATCAAATACAGGTTTTTAGTCAACTGGCTGCAATAATCTGAAAGTAATACATTTTCATCATTTCTTAGTGAATTACATTTAGGAAGGTTCCAGATATTGGCAGGTCTCCCCATTACCACCTCAAATGGAGAGAGCCCAGTCTTAGTTTGAGGGGTTGTACGCATGGGTAATAACACGATCGGTAAGGCGTCCGGCCATTTTAATTTAGTGCCGGCAGCGAGCTCGTTCTTGATGATACCGGTGTGTCTTTCTACTAGTCCGGCGCTCTGAGCGTGTCTGGCCGAATGGAACCGTTTGTCCATCTGTAATGCCGCACATATCTGCAGAATTACAGCAGCGACAAAATGTGGACCATTGTCCGACCAGATGACTCTTGGTAGCCCGAACCGCGGAAGTACTCCTTTAACATGGTTTTCGCAGTAATCATGGCTGTAGCATCTTTAACGGGAAAAGCCTCAACCCATTTACTAAAAGCATAGATGACCACCAGCATGTACTTCATATTGTTGCACCGCTCCATTTCAATAAAATCAAAGTAGATAACTTCAAAGGGGACAGAGGGTGGCCCAAAACTTCCCCTTGGAGTTGCTGTCCCCTTTCCCACATTGTGTTGTAGGCAAATTATGCAATCCTGGACGTAGCGCTGGGCAATTTTTGAAATTTTGTCATTTGCCCAAACTTTCTCTAACATCTTTGTCATCTTCTGGGCACATACATGCGTAGGACCATGGGCCATGATGACCATCATCATTATATACGCATCAGGGAGTAGCCATTTCCCTTCAACTATGTCCACCCAACACCCGTCATCATCAAGTTTCCCCAAGCCTTCAGCCCACCTCTTGGATTCTTATAACGTGGCATCAGCTTGGATATCCCGCACAGACCCAACACCCTCATCCATTGCATAAGCATTTCCAGTCTCCCTTGAAACATACATCTCCATAAAGGGATCGGTAGCAGTTTGTCTAGCTATCTGATCAGCGAATGCATTCCCTTTCCCTATGTCATCTGTAATCTTTCGATGTGCTGCACATTTCATAACTGCTAACTGAGTAGGGAGCGCAAGCGCTGAGAGTAGTTGTACTATTAGGGAGCCATGTTGGATTTTGGTGCCGTGTGAAGTTAGGAACCCTCTCTCTGACCAAAGTCTCCCAATGTTGTGAACCACCCCAAAGGCATACTGACTATCAATATATATGTTTACTGCAAGCCCTTCGGAAAGTTCACAAGCTCGGGTCAATGCTATAATCTCTGTGGCCTGCGCAGAGTTATGCGTGATTCTCTTGGTTTCCACGACCGTGCTTAATGTGGTGATTGCATAAGCCGCTGTGGATGTACCATCCTGAAGTTTGAAGTAGGGGCCATCACAAAACAGCTCTCCTTGCAGATTATCCAAAGGAGTGTCTTTCAAATCAATTCTGCCCTTTGTTTCTTGTTCGGTAGTATACAGACAGTCATGTGACTCTTCATCGCCGCAAGTAGTGCCTTGCGGGAAAGGTAGAAGTTCAGCCGGATTAAGAACACAACACCTCTTAATTTGAATGTGAGGAGCAAACAAGATCAAATCATATCTCGTCAACCGTGCAGAAGTGAGGTGTTGCATTTGGGTCGGTTCAGTAGAACATCTACAGAGTGAGGCACCATCAGAATTAGATCATGGCCTAGGACCATTCCCTCACTCTGTTTTACAGACGCAGCAGCAGCGACAGCTCGCAAACATCTTGGCAAAGCACATGCTACAGGATCAAGGGCAGAAGAAAAATAACCGCATGGGCTGTTCTTCCCTCCATGTTCCTGCGTTAATACAGCCAAAGCACATCCATCACATTCATGCACAAACAAACACAACGGCCTTTTGATAGTTTGGTGTGCCCAAAACTGGTGCAGAGCATAATGCAGTCTTAAGCAAGTCAAACGATTGCTGGTGTTCCGCGTTCCACGGCAATGGCGAAGAAATGCCCTTCTTTGTCAAAGCCAACATCGGTTTGATCACTAGTGAAAAATTTGGGATCCACAACCTACAGTAAGAAGCCATATCTATCAAGGCTGTAACTTCCTTCTGTGTATTTGGGACAGACATGCCAGAAATGTGTTTTATTCTTTCAGGTGTCAATCTTCTTCCCTCCTTTGACAGGAGATAGCCTAAATAGGCGACCTCCTGGCAACAATATTGAAACTTTTTAAGCAAAGCTTTGTGAACATGCTTAGCTAGATGGATAAGCAATAACACAGTGCCCTCCTTACAGGCGCTCTCAGAGTCAGCAGCTAAAAGCAAGTCATCAACGTACTGAAGCAATGTACAAGTAGAGGGCAATTCAAGGGTGTCAAGCTGCTCTTTCAAAGCCCTACTATAGATGCTAGGACTCTCTGTGTACCCTTGAGGTGCATGAGTAAATGTGAACGAGCGTCCCCCTAAGGTGAACGCAAACAGGTATCTACTATCCTTGTGTATAGGAATACTAAAGAAAGCATTCTTTAGATCCACAACACTAAAGTAAGTAGCTGTAGCTGGAATCATGGTTAAGATTGACGTCACATCAGGCACAATTGGAAATTGTGGAGCGACGACTTTATTAATGGCATGTAAATCAATTATAAAATGGAATGGAATTGCATTATCGCCTTTTTTGTACATGGGCAAAATCGGACTATTACACAAACTTCCTGAAATTTCTTCAATCACCCCGCGATGCACAAAATCAGAAACAATGCATTTCAGAGCTCACTCGCCCTCAACTGAAAACTTATACTGGGGAATGCGTGGCAGCTCAATTCCGTGTTTCAAGACTATCTTAACAGGCTCAATCTGTAAAACACTGACATCATTGTCGTCAACAGCCCATAAGCTCTCTGGTACATTAATGAATTCTGGCGGCAAAGGTCTAGTCAAGAATTGCGAGACAGAAAATTTCTGTGGTGAAATAGTCAAGCGCACTCCATCAGAAGAACAATAAATCACTGCATTTAATTCTTTTAACAGATTCAACCCCAGCAAGTTCTCCCCACAATTCAAAGTCAACAGAAATGGACAGTGGTCCGTAAAGGGACCCAAAGAAATGGGTACCGGCGAAGAAACCGGACAAACGACTGGTGTGCCAGAAAACCTACAGAAACATTGGTTTGCCCTGACAGTGGAATGTTTGGAACCCGCGAATGATCAATGGAACACTTCTGTGCTCCAGTGTCTATCAAAAACTGATGTTTCCTATTTCCCACCACCATTTCAAAGTGGGGACCTTTCTGATTGACGGGAATAGGTGTAGGTTCCAAACCCTGCTTCGGGCAATCCTAACAGAATGTCATCAAAACAAAGCTCTTCAGATAAATATGCAGCAGAAGGATGATCAAATATGTTCCTGGTGTCCACACTTGAAGCCTGATTATCCTGTGAAAAAGGTTGCTGAGGATCCTGTGTAAACTGACCTCTACCAGGGCCCCCTACACCAACGCGACCTCTGGATCGTCTACCCATATTCGTGTTTTTCGACCTTTGTCGAAGGACGGGGCATTTTGCACGCCAATGATCCTCTTGACGACAATAGGTGCACTGGTTAATGTTCACAGGACCCAAGGGCACATTCCCTTGCGGGACATACTGACCTCTAATCTGAGAACTACCCCCTCCAGGGCCTCTAACAATTTGCTGTAATAGCACTTTAGTCTTCAAATCACTGTTTCGTTTTTCAACTCTATCTTTTTCGTTATTGACACGATTCTCGTAGTACTGAGCCACGTGCAGTACTTCTGATTGGGACTTCGCCTGCCAAGCGCTCTCAGAAGACATAATTTGTGACTGGATGTCAGGCAGCAATCCACGCACAAATGTGTCCACAAATAACCTTTTCCCAGACTCTGTACCTAGGTCTTGTCCGCTGAAATCCAAGAATACCTGTTCAAACCAATTAAAGAACTCGGTAGCACCCTCAGACTTGGACACAGGCCGTAAGTTTTTCCCATATAATTCTTTTCTCTGGAATTATAGTTTTCAATTTTAAAATGATTCTATCAGGCAAAGTTAGTATTACCTGAGGCGGTCTTTCACCAGCTGGCCATTCTCCATCGAGTCTAGTTATATTCACCCATGTATCTCCCAACCCTGGCACGTCGTCTATAGTTCTAACTTGTTTCCACAAATCTACGGGCAGGAGTACAGGGAATAACAAATCGATATCGCCTAATGTGAACACTGAGGATTGCAAGACGGACTCTATTTCTTTATAGAATCCTGTCAGATTTTTCCTAATATCAGGAATAGATTGTCTAATAGTATTCACTTCCTGTCTTGAGAACGGGACGTGGACGAACTGCGATAGATAATGTGCAGGAATGTTCACAGCGACTACATTTGTTGCAGGTCAGCCGCAATCTCAACCTTCGGGACAAATGTCGGAGGAACCTCTCTCATAGGCAATTGAGAAGTAGGCGACTCCGAACGCTTACTAAGCAACAGAGCCAAGTTGTGCGCTAAAGCAGTCGAAGAAGTGTCAAGTGAAAAAGCTCTCTTATAAATACTCAATAACTCTGTGGGACAACTAATCTTTCTTTTTACACAATCATCCTATAGGTACTCTATCATTACCTGTATCACTTTCCTCTGCATTTCTGGCGTATACTGACTATGGCCCTCATTACAACCCAGGGGGTAAGTATCCAACATTACCGGCATGGCGTAATTAGCGTTTACGCCTTGGTCCGATGCCGTAAAGTGCGGCACATTACGACCCATCGCGCACGAGCATTACGCCATGCCGGTAATGTAAACTATGCCATGGCGTCAATGACCCCAAACGGCCCTTACCGGCATTGTACGCCGCGCAAGGTGCTCTACCGCCACCCATCATTGTGGTGACCGTAATTAGCGGTCACTGTAATTAGCGGTCACCGTAAATAAGCGGAACCGGAAGTAGCGTCATCGCGGCGGAACGGGAAAGAGCACGGCGGCCATCTTTAAAAACACAATCCATTGCCATCCTACCCACCCACACCACATCTGACCCTGAGACCTTGTAAAACCCATTACCCACCCATTTCCCCACCTAAACATGCCCAAAGTTGTGAAAAATGCCTGTGATCGGCAGCGGGCAGGACCGCTTCAGTCGGGAGGAACTAACGATGTTGGCGGAAACGCTGCAGGAAAAGGCGGACATCGTCTTCTCGCCAGAAATGACAAGAGCAGCCATAGCCCGCAAAAAGGAAATATGGGAACTCGTGGCACAACGGGTCAGTGCCGTAGGTACCACCCCACGCACCTCCAAACAGTGCCGCAAAAGGTGGGATGACCTCCGGCTCCGAGTAAGGAGCATACTGTCAGCCAATTGCAACCTGGGCCTGGCAACTGGCGGGGGAGCAGACTCCCCAATCAAGATGCAGCCATGGGAGGAGATTTGTGCCTCGACGATCGGCATAGAGTGCATTGAAGTTGTTGGTGGAATGGAGAGAGGCGCCCCGACATCAGGAGACACAAGTAGGTGCCTCCAATTCAGCCATGCAAAACACCCTGAATTACACTTACATGGGAATCACAATGTCACCCCATACGGTAAACACAACACATCAGCAGGAGACCCACACCCTGCACACATGCAGCATGCACACTCCACAGCAGACAAACACATTTCTGCATGCTCAACCCACCCAAAAGGGAGACAACCTGTATGTCACAGCCTACAAAGTCCACCATCTATCCTTCAAAACCATGGCAATCTTCATGCCTGCTCAATGTTCGCTGACCCATCAATAACACATTCCCTCCTCTGCTCCACCACAGGCTCACAATCGGACACCGGCAGGGACGAGAGTGGCACCACCCCAGCAAAGAAGCCCAGGACAGAGGGAAGAGCACAACAACCCTCCACCTCTGCTGGACCCATGCCCAAACCACACCAGGCCAAAATCCCTGTTGAAAGACAGCCCAGGGCAGCAATGACCCCCGACGAAAGTGCCATGATAGCACCCACGGAAGACACACAACAACTGCTGCCCACTGAGGGGAATGTGTCTGCGGGGAGCAGTACCATTGGGGAGTCTGCTGCCGTCGCAGCATGCTCCGACAGCGATGTGGGGAATATGGAGGATGACACTGAAGGTTCCCCCAACGCCCACCTTCCCTCCGCGCACCTGTCCCCATGTAGCCTGCACGGAGACGACACACAGGGACTATCCCCTGGAGATACATGGCCAGCCACTCCCAGCACAGTGGGAGTAGGGGAGGAGGGGAGTAGTCCAATTGGGCCGGCAATTGCAACCTCCATTGCCCCTGATTTCCAGCAATCACTGGACCAAATATCAACGAGGCAACAACAATTGGCCTCACTACTGACGCAGAATGTTGCTGATTGTGGAGGCGCCAGTGCAGGCATGGAGAGATGTGCTGAGAACATCAAGGCAGCCATCCAATCAACTCATACAGACAATCATGGACACACGGAGTAGCGAGCAGGCCAGTACCTCCTCCACTGCAAGTTCTGCCCCAGCCAGCCCCGTCCGCAGGTCATCCAGGAACCTGAGGAGCACAGGCAGGGGGGCCCCAGGTGCCGGGAGAGGGGGCTTCCAATAGTGGCCATCCAGTGCACCAATGGAACATTACCCACTTCACCACGGGCACCGTCACACCTTTGCACGGAGTTCAGGGGGGAGGGGGGATTGGGTGAGTTGGGGAGTTCAGGGGGGAGACGGAGGGGGGATTGGGTGTTTCAGACCTATGCACATTGATAATACACTTTTTTGATTTGCACAAATCAAATGTGTGGACATTGCTCATTGCATATGTGTGCTTTATTGGTGTACAGTCCACAGTGTGCATGTCCCAGACACACACAGTGCCCCAAGTGCCGTCTCCATGTTACACACACCAGCCGTGTGTGCTAGAAGCATTGGTCAATGATATTCTGACGCATTTCAAGGCCCTCGTGTGCATTGCTGCCTCCTTGAGGTGCTGCCCCATCCCCACCCTCATCATCCTCATCGTCAGGTGGTTGCAGTTCTGCGTCAGGGGTCAGTGTAACATTCCGTCTGACAGACATATTGTGTAGCATTACACATGCCATGACAATCTTTGCAACCTTCTCATGGCAGTACAGGAGTGCCCCGCCAGACCTGCTGGGGCAGCGAAACCGTGCCTTCAGTAGGCCAAATGCCTGCTCAATCACCACACGGGTAGGTGCATGGGCACGGTTGAAGTCCGCCTCATGCTGGTTCTGTGGGTCCCGGACTGGTGTAAGGAGCCACCTCTTCAGGGGATAGACAGCATCACCTGTATGTAGGAAACAATGTATGTGTCAGTCATTACATCTAATTCTGAACATGACGTGCCAACATGCACATTGAACTGTTACTTTGAACCACTTTCAGTTGCGCTGATGGATTCATGCTATGCAAACGGTATATGTCCATGGCTCTCATGGACAGTTTTGCATGCCAACAAACCATGTATGCAGGGTGGTCGAGTGCCTTGTGAGTGCCCATCCACTGTGTCCGTCCATGCCGTATGTTTAGGTGACCTGGCACGTGTCATGTGATGTCAACGCTCACATGATTGCTACATTGCTGTCTGCATCATTATGACCCCAGTGAACTATCCGGATATTGATAGGGACATTTTGTGGGCCTTGCTGTCTGTGCTGTGGTGTTGTGATGTTTCTGTCTGTCATGTGCCTCCTTTGTGCGCTGTTATGTGGGACAGGCCTTTCAGTAGATGGTGTATAGTGATGTGCATGTAGGTGCATTTCGTTGGAGTCAATGGTCCAAATTGGTACAATGCACTTGCAGATGGTTGTGTCATGGTTGGAACACACCTTCTTTGACATGGTGGGGCTGCTTCGGTCAGGCATAATGTCTACAGGTGTGAGATTACGTTAGTGCTGCTTTAGGGTATGATCGTCTCTGCTAGTCGCAGCCAGGTGGAGTATGCATCACCCCCCCCCTTTCTGCCAGGTGGAGTATGCATCATTCCCCCCCCTTTCTGCCAGGTGGAGTATGCATCATTCTCCCCCCCCCCTTTCTGCCAGATGGAGTATGCATCATTCCCCCCCTTTCTGCCAGGTGGAGTATGCATCATTCCCACCCCTCCTTTCTGCCAGGTGGAGTATGCATCATCCCCCCCCTTTCTGCCAGGTGGAGTATGCATCATCCCCGACCCTTTCTGCCATACCAAGGTCATGACGTGAGACTCACCGAGTAGCCAGGATCTTGGGCCTGCATGTCGCTCCATGTAGCGTGGTATTGTGGAGTTCCTCAGGACCATTGAATCATGGGTTGATCCGGGGAATCGGACACAACAATGTGTGAGGATCCTGTTGGAGTCACAGACCATCTGCAGGTTGATTGAGTGAAATAGTTTACGGTTGCGGTACGGTACCTCCATGGCATGTGGGACCACCAATTCCACATGGGTGCAGTCAATGGCACCAATGCAACCAGGTATGCCGGCTAGTGCATGGAAACCCACTTTGGTGTTTGCAATCTCCTGGGCAGACCGTGGTAATGAGATGTGGTCGTCTGTGTGCTTGAGGAGGGCATCGAGCACTTGGATCAGTGTACGTGAGAATAATGGTTGTGAAATACCATGCAAGTGCCCCACTGTGTGCTGGTAGGTGCCTGTGGCCAGGAAGTGGAGTACAGACACTACCTTCAGTAGGGGTGGGATGGCAGTTGGTGTTTCTATCTTGCAGACGATGTCATTGTGCGTCATATCCATGATGGCGGTGATGGTGTCCCGGTCCAAACGGTACAGGGTGTGGATCTGCTCTGCGGTGAGGTTGAATGGACTGGCTCTGATGCGTGGGATTGTGGGCTGCCTGCGTGGTGGTACTGGCTGTGCTGGTTGGCCTGGCTGGGCCTGCCTTGCCCCCCTTCTCCTCCTGCGTCTTCTCTGTGCAGCCTGTTGTTGTTGTTGTTGTTGTTGTTGTTGTTGTAGTTGTAGTTGTAGCACTTGCATTGCTATCAGGTCCTCCAGCCCCAACATTGCTAGTCCTATTGGTATCATTGTGGAGTGTGACTGGGTCTAGGAAGGGGTTGGGTGTGCTCTTTTTGTACTTCCTGAGTCTGTATTGCCTCCACCTGTGCTGATTCTGTGCACCTGTGGCAGCTGGATTCACTGCAGAAGGACCTTTACAGTTGGTTCGTGATGGCGTAATTACCGGCATGGCGGTAAGGTACTTAACGGGCTGGGTGATGGCGTTAGGTGCATGTCCGCTTGGGTCGGCATTCGCGTACCTTTCCGCCATGCCGGTAATTACGGTGTGGGGGGTCGCGTGCACGCGTCATTGGTGCAGTTAGCGGCAGCGTTAACTACGATGCCACTAATGGCATCGTAGTTAACGGTCACGGGTCTTAATCGGACCTTGCGGAAAACGATGGCGGTAATCCTTTACTGCCATCGTTTTTCGCTTAGCGCCAGGGTCGTAATGAGGGCCTATATGTGTCATATACTTCAACTGGAGTTATCGACATATCTGAAATCCATCTAAGCGTGTCCTTCGTACAAATTGGTGCTTCCTCAGATATCGATTTATGACAAGGAAGGAACCGTTTGTGCACATACATACTTTACCCCTCGTCATCCTCATTCTGCAACTTTTCTAACTCCTTTCTATACCCAAATAACCTCTCGACATGCTCATTTACTTTCTCCACAGTGTCTCTAGAAAACGCTAAAGTATTTTGATCCCTTAACCCTTGTGGGAGATCTGTATTATTTAATTTTCCCCACATTACGCATAAATGAATCCCTAAACCTTCAATAAAAACATTTTTCTCAGGACAATTATCCATATTACAAAGTGTGGCAAAAACATTAGCTTGATCATCCCTCTCCATACTATGCTTAGCCCATGCAATCAAATCACGTTTCTTCTCTGGTGATACAGTATTGCGGGTAACAACCTTCGACCCTGCACCTCGATCGACTACAAGCGGCTCAAGACCACTTGGAAGAGAGGGAGCAGGCAAATTCAATGGAGGTACTGTAACTGGTGCGATAAGTAGACGTGGAGGAGCTGGAGGAAGGGGAACATTAGGAGGAGCAGGAACAACAGGAACAACAGCAGGTAGAGCAGGAATAGCAGGAGGAAGAGGCAAAGCAGCAGGAAGAGGAACATACGGAGGTGGCGCAGAGGCACCAGGCCTTCGTTCATTTAACAATTTGTATATGAATTCATCGGAAGCATGGAGGTCTTTGGAAGGATAGATTTTCTGAATTCCAAGTGAGAAAGCTCTATCCATATTCCTAGTCCATTCAGAATGTTTATCTTGGTCATACAATAATGCCTTTTCGGCATACGTCTTATGACGGCATGCATGTTTTTCTCTACTTTTAAGTTGCTGCAATGCTTCTTTTTTCCAATTCTGCAAAACATCAAATGCTGCAGGTCTAGCCTTTTTCTTTAATAGAATTGACTCTAAATACTCAATACGAGGGATTTCAAAACTACCATTGATTGGCCAAGGAAGTTCAGAGGCATGTCTGGTTTGTCTGTGCCAAATGTCATTAAATACTATACTTCCAATGCCATGCTTACAGTACATAGTACATGCCGGCGACCCCTCATGTGGTGCGGGACGGCTAAATTCCAAAGATTGTCTATCGCTGCGGAACAACGCCCTGAAGCAGGTAGACAATTTCCCAGGCATATCAAATTATTGGTGTTACCTGGTCAATAATTGTGTCTGCAGATACAATGCGCCAAATTCAAATTATCAGGGTTGAATTAAGAGTAGGGTCACGACTCACCTGAACAAACCTAAGGAGGTCCGATCGGATTTCAAAGAATCTTACCTAACTAATCTTACCTCGTGTATGGTGATTTCGGCAAATCTGCCCGCCTCGATAAGTGGACCCTAGTCAAGATGCCGTCTCGGACCACAAGCTAATCATCCAGGGACCGGGTCTTGCAGCGCTGCTGAGGTGTCGCGTCTCATTCAGTGGGGCCCCTTTTTGTCACACCGTCCGATCTCGGTCCGATAGCCTGCGTCAACGTTCAACAATCCGACATCAATCTTGAGGGTACCTATTCGGGCGCCAACTATGAAAACAAAATCAAAATATCGAGGCTGAGTACCCCAATAGGAAATACACCGAACACGGGTTACAAAGGAACATACAAAGTACTTTATTTTATACTGAATCCAGTTACGAAGAACAGAGCAAAATCAAATAGCTATCGGCCTTCAGTGCAACACAACAAACTCCAGCGTGGTTCAGTGTGTTCAGTGAGAGACGCTGTACATTAAAATGCTTTGGTCTTTTATACTCTTTGTGAGCATGATGTCCAGCCCTACTTCGGGTTAATATTACGCTAATATATCACTGATCTAGGGTTCATGCCAAGTCTCTCACATCCACATATACCTGGTTTGCTTTTAATACATATATCAACAAGCCTATGCGGCAACTGTGTATTCTGGGATTTCCCATGCAGGTCTTCTCAAACATTAATACAATGTAGTTAAACAAGTCTTCTACGTTCAGTATTTGAATACATTGTTCTTAACATATGCTCATGGATTAGTTTCATTGCACGATTAACCCTTTACACACAGGTCAACAAAGGACAAGGTCTCAGTTCACGACCTCAACAAGTGGCCTGCAGGCAAGTTACATATTAGCTACATACAGAGGTCAAGACAGCCATGTCTTATTTCGGAATGATATCGTCCACCATTTTACCGGCATCGCTTGCCGCTCCGCACAATTATGATACACCAACACGCTATTAGCGTAATTAAAGGTGCCGCTAATAGCAGCAGGAGGGCGGGCATACAACCCTTCATGCCGGCAATACCGGCATGGCGCAAACAGGGGAACATCACAAGTCAGGCGGACATGCAAATAAGGCCCTACTGAAGCCCGAAAAGTACCTTGCCGGCATCGAGCAAATACCAGCATCGGGAACCGCCCATAAACGGCCATGTGCAGTGTTCCCAACTGCCACAGGTGCACACAATCAACACAGGTGGAGGCAATGCAGACTGGGCCAGCATAAAAGGATCACACCCCACCCCTTCCCACACCCAGTCACACAACAAAATGATTCCAATACTACTAGCGATGCTGGGGCTGGAGGACATGATTGCACTGGAACTGCTGCCGCAACAACAACAACAACAACAACAGGCAGCACAGAGGAGACAAAGGAGAAGAAGACAGGTGAGGCAGGCCCAGCATGCCCAACCAGTGCAGCCAGTGTCACCACGCAAGCAGCCCCCAATCCCTCGCATCAGAGCCAGTCCATTCAACCTAACCCCTGAGCAGATCCACACCCTGTACCATCTGGACCGGGACACCATCACCACCATTGTGGACATGATACATGACGACATTGTCAGCCTGATTGAAACACGCACCGCCATCCCACCCCTACTGAAGGTAGTGTCTGTGCTCCACTTCCTGGCCACAGGCAGCTACCAGCACACAGTGGGGCACATGCATGGCATATAACAACCATTGTTCTCACGTACGCTGAACCAAGTGCTTGATGTCCTCCTGAAGCACACAGGCGACCACATTTACTTACCACGGACTGGCCATGAGATCTCAAACACCAAAGTTGGTTTCCATTCACTGGGCGGCATCCCTGGTTGCATTGGTGCCATCGACTGCACCCATGTGGAATTGGTGGTCCCACATGCCATGGAGGTAGCGTACAACAACCGTAAGTTATACCACTCCATCAACGTGCAAATGGTATGTGACTCAAACAAGATCATCACACATTGTTGTGCCTGATTCCCCGGATCAACCCATGATTCAATGGTCCTGTGGAACTCCACGATACCACGCTACATGGAGCGACATGCTGGGCAGAGATCCTGGCTTCTCGGTGAGTTGGATGTTAGGCTCATGGAAATGCGATGTGGGTAGGTGATTGGGGGAGAGATGCATGCTTCACCTGGCTGAGATGGGGGGGGAGATGCATACTTCACAAGGAACAGAACCCCCCTGCACCCACTAGGCGATTGCATGCACACCTGTCCATAAGAGGAATACACACATAGCAGTCACATCGTGTGTATCCATTCATGCATGGGAATGTGGTTCAAATCAGGAAATAAAAGCATGCTATGGTGTCATTGATATAGGTTCCATATGATGTGATGACTTACACATATACATTGTTGCCCACATGCAGGTGATGCAGGCTATCCCTTGAAGAGGTGGCTCCTTACCCCAGTCCAGAACCCACAGAACAGGCACGAGGAGAACTACAATTGTGCGCATACACGTACCCGTGTGGTGATTGAGTGGACAGTTGGCCTCTTGAAGGCACGGTTTCGCTGGTGGGGCACTCCTGTACCATCATGAGAAGGTGGGCAAGATCGTCATGGCATGTGTCATGCTACACAACATGTGCATCAGACAGAATGTGCCTCTGCCCCCTGACGCTGAACTGCAACCACCTGACGCTGAGGATGAGGAGGGTGGAGATGGGGCTGCACTTCAGGGAGGCAGCGATGCACAGGAGGGACGTGCCATGCGTCAGACTCTGATCAACCAATGTTTCTAACACACATGGACGGGGAGTGTGACATGGAGGTGGCACTCAGGGCACTGGGTGTGTCAGAGACATGGACACTGTAGACTGTTCACCAATAAAGCACACGCACACAATAAGCAATGTCCGCACATGTGAATTATGATTTCCCAAAACGTGTATTAAAGAAATATAACAAAGTGCACAAGCCCTCCACCCCACACACCCTCTCCCCCATCCTCCCTCAACTCTCCCACACACCGTCTCCCCCCTCCCCCCTCAACTCCCCCACACACCCTCTCCCCCTCCCCCCTCAACTCCGCCACACACCCTCTCCCCCCTCCTCCCTCAACTCCCCCACAGACCCTCTCCCCCCTCCCCCTCCACCCTCCCCTTTCCCCTCTCAACTCCTCCACACATCCTCTCCCCCCTACCCCCTCAACTCCCCCACACACCCTCTCCCCCCTCCGCCCCCCCCCTTGACTTCCCCACACATGGTGTGCAGTAGCGTGCAACATCCGCATGGACCCAGTATGCCTGCCTGTGCCTACAGCCCTCCCTCTCCTCCAGCACCAGGTGCACCCCTGTCCCATCTGCGCAGGTTCCGGGCAGACCTACGCACGGGGTTGGTCCTGGTTGAACTTGCATCCGAAGATGACCCAGGTTGTTCTGGCAACTGTGGTGGACGCATGGCCTGCATTGCTGCCACCATTTCAGAGAGGACGTGCCGGACTGCTGCCAATTCAGTACCAATGTCCTTCGAGGTGGTCTCGATTGCTGTTTTCAGGGATGCAGCACAGTCCCTAATGTCATCCCTTGCCCGGCCACATTCCGTTATATGCTGTGTCAACAGCCCTGTGAGCTCCTCCTGGCGCATCTGAATAGCTCTGATCCCCTCTTGGCTGGTTGGTACTTGGGTGGATGTGTGAGGGGTTTCCACCATGTTTTGTTCATCATGCACAGTTGGGGTGGGGCTTGCACTTGCGGGCCATGAATCACTAGGTGACAGCCCATGCATGCTGCTGTTCTGCAAGCTGCATGGGGATAGTTGTGTAGAGTGCAGGCGGCCTGTGGCGGGTGTTGCGCCATGCAGCTGAACGTCTGGCTCATCGTCCGATACGGCTGCTGTGGCAGCTGTCTCACCAACTGTGCTGCTGGCAGCCAATGCTGTGCCTTCTGCCACTGCCTCCTGGGTGATGGTGGCTGGTGTGGGTGCTGTTGTAGGGGCTGTGGTGCACATTGGTGCTGTGGTCTGTGGGGTTTTCTTGGCCTTCCGCAGTGGTGGAGGTTGGCCTCTACCCCTTGAAGTCGAGGGATGGTGTTCTCCCTCCTCGCCCCTGGCCTTGTTATGTGGTGTGGCATCTTCCTCTCTGGTGTCCTCGTCACCGCTGTCTGAATTCGTGCCTGTGGGGGACCAATAGAGAGAGATGGTTAGTGATGGGTCTAGAGGCATCGGGCATGTATTGGGGTGGCTGCATTTATATGGTATGGCAGATGATTGACATTGGGGGGGTGATTTACGGGTTGCTTGGCTTTTGGGTGGGTGATGCATGGAGGCTTCTGGGTTGGGACACATATGGGGTGCATTGTGCATGTGGACAAAGTGATGCTGTGCACTGCCTGTAGGCAGTCTTGTACATATGTTTCTGGTGGACCCTGCTCAACATCATTGCACTGTCAGTTCAGGTGGACATCATCGCGGTGGTATTGGCATTGTTTCATTTGGGACACCTACCTGCATCGGCTGATGACGGGTCTCTTCGCTCCATGTCCCCCACTCCCTCAATTGCCTCGGCCCCTGTGGTGCTGGTGCATATCTCCTCCCATGGTTGCAATTTGATGGGGGACTCCACACCTCCGCCTGTCGCCATCCCCAGGTTGCGGTTGGCGGAGAGGATGCTCCGCACACGTAAACGCAGATCGTCCCAGCGCTTACGGCAATCTTTGGGAGTGCGGGGTGTGGTGCCAACGGCACTTACTTTCTGGGCGACCTCCGCCCATATCTGTTTTTTGCACTACACTGCAGGGCGGGACATGTCTGAGGAAAACACGACATCGGCATGTTCCTGTGCGTCTCCGCGAGCATGGTTAGCTCCTCTCGGGAGAAGCACTATGCAGCAGGTAGTGTTGGAGGTGTGGCAGAGTTCTGGGGGTCAGATGGCTCCTGGTTGTGGTGGACGGCAATGGATTGTGTTTTTGAAGATGGCCATCGTGCTCTTTCCCGTTCCTGTGCGATGACGCTACTTCCGGTTCCTCTTATTAGCGGTGACCGCTAATAGCGGTTACCGCTATTAGAGGTGACTGCTATTAGCGGTCAACGCTAATGCCAATGGCTTGTATGCCGGAGGAGCTATTTGCACCACGCACAATGCCGGTAAGGGGGATTTTTCACCCTTTAACGGCATGGCGGTGGGGTCATTACCGGCATGGCGGAAAGCTCGTGCCCGCGTACTCGTAATTGGACACTTTTAGCTGTCTATTGCCAGCACGGACACGGTACTTGCGCCATGCCGGTAATGACCGGTACTTACCGCCCGGTTTGTAATGACACCCACTCTCTTCTAAATTACTTTGTACATACCCTTCTGAAAGGCAATGCCTCTATGTAGCTGTTAAAAGTGGTTATCACTGGCAAAGGCATGCTCTTATGATCCTGGAAAGAGAAGAACATCACTATTCAAATCAGTTGTCTAATGAGTTGGCAAACCTTGAAAAACCCCTGTGACGTATTTCCAAACTGCCCAGGTATTTTTTCCAAATTTCAGGAGCTCAAGTAAGTGAATTGTGCATAGAAGCTAGGTCTGCTAAACAGCATCACTTTCAAAACGTACACTGTGTTTCAAAACGTGATGTTAGTAGTTGGCTAATCACTAAATTCATATATACATAAGACTCCATGGGCCTCATTACACGGATGGCGGTAGGGATTTACCGGTACCGGTAAAATACCGGTACTGGTAAATCCCTACCGCCTTACTACGAGGTCCCTTTGCGGGTTGGGGGATTTAACGCCTGCTTTTTGCAGGTGTTAAAATCCAACCCGCTAAGGGACCTCGGAGCTAATTACGGCACCGCAAAATTGCGGTGCCGTAATTAGCGCCTTCCCCATTCCCATAGAGCCCTATGGGGCAGAAATGGGAATGGGGAAGGGCAATGGCGGAAGGGGATTTACCGCCCCTCCAACCTTGGAATGGGGCGGTAAATCCCCTTTCCGCCAAGGCGGTGCCGGTATTTTACCGGCATGAGCCATGGCGCTAATAGCGCCATGGCTCACCGCCTACCGTGTAATGAGGCCCTATGTATACCTCCAGCTGTGCATCAGTTATTTGTCATGCCAGCAGGTAAAGGTGTAAACAGCGAAGAAACGTGCACGAGCACATGCAATGTCAGAGCTTTGCATATCGATTTCCCTTTAAAAGCTGATTTGACACTATGGGAACAGCGTACAGATATCTATTTGCCTATTTCACACTCCTCAACCTGTTAATGTGTTATTATATGGCAGGAGAATGTATCTTACAGTCTGCTAAACCTGAATCCTTTTTTAGCAGCAATGGCACTGCATTTCAAAAGTACAACAGCAGCTGATTTTTGTTAACTTACATTGGCATAATCATTCTGCTTGTCATTCTTGCTAGGAATGTCCTAGCAGCCTCATAATACGTTCCACAAGGTGCTGTGAGCACCTCATACCTCAGGGCTGCACTCCCATCCTCAAGCTGGGCATCATGCACGGCAAGGCCTTCCGATGATGGCCGCCGGCATTTACAAACAACTAGAGCTGATCTGACCAGACCGCGTGATCGCCGCCTGATGCCCACATTGGCTGGGCACTTTAATTTCCAACGGAGCTCCACCGTAGCAGACAGGCAAACGCTGACCCCCTCAAAGGGCCTCATCTAAGGGCCATGGATCTCCTTGTCCGGCACAGTCAGGCACGCTGCCCCTCTTCTGACTTTCTACATGTGCACAGGAGCTATTACTCGACATCAACCACTATCTCCAGTGAGCATTCTTCTGATTATCAGCCAAAAGCTTTGTCTCTCCTCTAGATTGCTCTGTGACTCTCTCAAAGTCTAACTTGCCACCTAAACCAACAGGGCCATGTATTGGTCGTACATAGAGTCCTTCATCAGCCATGCCCCATCTGTGCCCTGCTCATTTTGTATCAATTTCTGATGTTTTGGCCAAATTCGAAAACCGTGTATGCTTCCATCTGTGCTATCTTCAGCTGTACTGTATACATTATCTGGTTCTTATAACTGCACTTGTTGCATAGTTGTGCCTTGGGTTAATTGTGGACTTTGTTTGCTTGTCTCCCTGTACCCTCTGCTCTCTTTCTGACCTACTGCTTCTGTCCCCATCATACTCGTCCCTTCCCGCCTTATCTTTCCCTCATTTATGTTTAAACGCCAGTCTGTACACCTGCACCTATACTGCCCCTATGTATGCATGCCTGATGTAGCCCCCTGTAACATGAGGTGAGGCTTTGCCAGTCTGTGCACCTGCACCTATATTGTCCCTATATGTGCATGCCTGATGTAGCCCCCTGTAACATCAGGCAGGACTTGGCCAGTCTGTACACCTGCACCTTCACAGTCCCTACGTATGCACGCCTGATGTAGCCCCCATAACATCAGGTCAGGCTTTGGCAGTCTGTACACCTGCACCTATACTGTCCCTATGTATGTGTATGCATGCCTGATGTAGCCCTCTGTGACATCAGGCAACGTTTTGCCAGTCTGTACACCTGCCCCTATACTGTCCCTATGTAATCTTGCCTGAAGTAGCCCCCCATAAAAGGAGGCGAGGCTTTGCCAGTTGGTACACTTAGACCTATACTGTCCCTATGTATACATGCCTGATGTAGCCCCCCGTAACAGGAGGAGAGGCTTTGCCAGTCTGTACACCTGCACCTTTGCAGTGCCTATGTATGCATGCCTGATGTAGCCCCCCGTAACATGAGGTGAGGCTCTGCCAGTCCGTACACCTGCACCTATACTGTCCCTATTCATGTGTATGCATGCCTGATGCAATTTCAACTTCAGTCGCAGACTATAAACGCTACACATGCATTTTCAGTGATGACGCATAACGTGCCAACCTTATTGACTATAGTCAAAACATTTGTCCGTGAAAAAAAGCTGTATGTACGTTACGGGCTAAACTGTGTGCCTGACGCTTGTCGGTGTCCAAAACTCTTTCCGTTTCGCTCAGCATGCTCGGCGACACGACCTGAAGTCTCAGCAGAGTGTGCAGCCTACACAGTAAAAAAGTGCGCGCTTATGATGGTTCTGGCGCCTCTGCCTTTGAAGCAATGGCACTGTCCATGTATTGTACACAATTTAAAAAGACACAAGCCCAAACGTGTATTCACACGATAATTCCAACGTTAATGAATACGGAAACGTACCAGGAGGTTAATACCTCCTCGTTTCAGTCTCCGTTTGATGTTACGGATATTGAGCTATTGCAAATTCAAGTGTCCTCTAATAACTCTAATGAAGATAATCTTGTATTTGTGCCACCTATTAGTCCTAATGGGAGTGTGCAGGATGTCATTCAACGAACTAAACCACCTGAAACAAAATGTAAACTAATAACTGAAGGTCGCCAGCATAATATAATGTCTACACCTCTCCATCAATTTATGAACACGGCGAAACCACAGGTTCAACTAGCAAAGGCAAATGTCTGTTTTGATGCCCGAAGAGGGACCTCAGAAAAGCTCAACCTGATGTTCCATTCTGGCAAGAAAAACATGAGTAACTGTGGAAAAGCTCATGGAGTGCGAACCCCGTTAAGAATTACAAACTGCCCAGCACTCCTGTCACAACAGACACAAAAAGGAAAAAAGTCGCTTTCGCCACTTAGCAATTCCTCAGGAGTGCTTGATCTTGCCGGCCGTGAGGCTCGCTTGGCAGAGCGACTAACTGTAGATTTTCTTTCTATTAAAGAGAAGCTCATACAAAGTTTTGAGGATACATCACATGAGAATCTTTCAAAAGCAATGCAAAACACGAATTACAGCAGAAACATCTAGCCGGACAAAGTTCGGTTTTCCTGCTTTACAGTCGACTATAGATGCATCGCAGCCTTGTCTCGGGAATCAGGAAAAAACCTGCAGTCAGTGACAAGGAGATATCTATCCTTAAACATTGAGACCAAAACATACACATAATAGTGCGTCAGTGGAGGCAAGTCTGTGACACCAAGAAATGAGGCAAGAAGCCTTAGATGAACAGCAACATGAAACAATGCAACCTTCAACATCTGTAAAGTCAGCACAGGAACAGCTGGACAAAACCAACTTGTCAGTAGCTGAGAGCATTCAAATTCATAATAATGTATTAGCAGCTACTTCCTTAGCTCTCATACCTTTCGTGAAATTATATGAAAGCTTAAATGAGACCATAAAAGATCAGGGTGCATTAATAAATAGCCTTATCTCCAAAGTGGACACAATGGAAAACCTGAATGGTGTTCTTACTCAAAGACTCGAAAGAGAATCAGAAATGTCATTACAATGGCAATATCGCCTTGGAGATTTAATGACAAGTTCCCGGGCAGATAATGCAACTCTAATGGCTGCGACGCTAGAATGTATGAAATGGAGGAGACACAATATCCAGTCAAATAGAGAACCGCCTTATGAGCAACAAAGTGCCAAATCTGCTGGAAGCAAGAAAAGCGGCTCCTTGGAAATAACTCAAACTGTGCTAGCTCCAGTGCAATCTCCTTCGAAGTTGCCTCAAGTGGAAGTCCTTAGTGGCACTGTGGCAAGTAAAAACCCCAAAGATGTCTCTACATTGGTAAAGGATGGAAGGAGTGTTCCTAGAACTTCACTGCTCCCTTCAGATATAAATAACGGAAAGAAGATCACAAAGAACATTCTCCCTGTAATGGATCCCTTACAAGCGCAGGAGGCAGCTGAAATGGTCAAAATCATATCAGATGCCAAAAATATTTCAAGTGAACCAATACATATGCCTGAAGTATCGATCATGAGTCCTGCTGCATTGGCTACCCCGGTGAGATAAAAACGTCTTTTGACATATTTAGGGCGTGGCAAAGAACTTTTCTATTGGTAATGCACTGGTCTCAAAGTTGTCCACAAAAAAAATCTCTATCTGAACCAACAAAACTAGCAAACAATCTAACCAAAAAACGTGCCACCAATGTGAAACAATTTGTCAGGAATTTATTGACTCCTCAAAAGCTTTCTTTATTCGAACGTGCACCCCAAGGTCAACTAGCAAATAAATCATCTATTGCACAGCAGAAAGAGCCTCAAAGGCAGCTAAATGATTTAAAGTCATCTGTAGAGCAAAAACAAAATCCAAACAAGAGGGCAAGAATAGACTCTGATTGTGAAACACGGTAGATCATGATACGTCTGTAGATGTATGCGATCTCTCTACATATTCTATTGATTCTGACGATTCAATTGCCTCAAATAGAGAGTCAAGAAATGTAATCACATCACAAACAAGGCACAAAGGTGCCTAATTCCAGAGAAAGATCAGCTGAACAAAGAGCAAACCATTCACAGCCACGTGATATAAGAAAAGTTACGATGTTTCCTGCAGATGAGCTCAGTAAAGACCTTACATCCAAACAGCCTAATGCTAATGTTAGGCGAATTGCACCCTCAAAGAGAGGCTGCAAATCGCCCCAAAACTTTAACCCCAAAATGACTGCTGCACAGCGGAATAAACTGAAATCATGGAGCCCCAAGATATACGAAAATCACCAGACAGATGTAGTACAAAAAACCTGGAAAATAAAAGTGGAAAATTTGTTCCCAGATGAAAGTGATGTCAATTTAAATAGAAGTAATGTGATGAAATTACTTCATCACATTCCATCGTTACGCACCATCACTTCAGAAGACATATCAATTGTTGAATATATTTCAGAAAAGTCGACTGACAAGGTTTTCCTACATATTAGACCAGTTGCAGTGGAAAGAACCCTTCTAGCAGCTAAAGACAAGCTTTTGTCCTATGGCTTTGAAGTGCGATCAGAGAGAAACTTTAAACACCTTGCCAAAACTAAGGAGCCCAACACATCTCATGAACATCGACGTGATGAGATGAGAAGTCATTTCTCTGTAAAAGAGTCTGGGTCTAAAGTAAAATTTACTCAGAAAGACTCAGAGGAAATTTCAAGACGAGTGGTATCTCACAAAGCTCGACAATCATAATCATCAGCAACATTAGTTATCGGGACATGTGGGATACTTTCTTGGAATACCAGAGGTTTTCAACATCTGTTTAATGATTTTCCAACGTCTTTAGAAAATAAATGTATAATCTGTCTCCAAGAGACGTGGCTTCGCGATATGCCGATAAAAGATGGTTACACTATTGTGTTAAATAAAGCAGGGAAAAATATGCGTGAGAGACCTTTTTCCGGACTGATTACAATGATAAATAATGCGTATGGTTGGGAACTAGTACAATCTTTCACTCTGAATATTTTTGTACAGGGTTCAGTACTTCAGTTAAGATCTACTGTTAAAGAACATCTCTCTTATTTACTAGTTATTAACCTTTATTGGAATCCGGCAATGATTTCATCAGCAAATTTTATCAAATCAGTGACGACAATTATGGATCCATGTTTAACATCTTACTATGATCTAACCATTCTAATATGTGGGGATTTTAACTTCTCTTGGTTTGAGACATCGGTTAGAAAAAAGATCACAATCCAGTATGAGATCTATGAGAGGAGATGGATGGATGCCATGATAACGAGAAACTGTGAGATGGTAAATCGCACTATCCGTGGGGATATTCCCCCTAGACCTACTTGGCAACGAGATACATCTAAAAAAATACTGGATTACATCTGGATTTCCTCGTCATTTTGGCCGAAAGTGTAAAGCATGTCTATAATTAAAACACTTGTTAGCGATCACAATCTATTAGAACTAATTTGTACATTGGAACGGTTACTGACATCGCCTCAATATAGCTTCCCACTCGAAGTAAACGAAGGATTGAATCGTTTACAAATTAAAGACCAGCATATTAGTCAGCTGAGTGACCGTTTGACAGATAAGGCAACCACACTTGTGGAGAAAATCAATTATGCACCGCTCTTGATACAATTGGGTTCTAAAACAAGGAAAACAAACTATAAACGTCAACAACAACAGAAAAAATATGTGTTTAGTGCTCAAGTAAATCACTGCAAGAAACAAATGCATAAGAACATTAGACAAATAAAAAGGAAAGACAGCGCAATTATCGATATAGAAAGAGCCATTAACAGCTGTAAAATGAAATATCGAAATTGGCTAAAATCCTTTAAAATAACTAGAGATCAGGAACGTGCAGAATTGATGCTTGGTCTTATTATTCAACGGAAATCCAGAGACATATGGAAGATCTTAAATAATAATCAAAATCAAGACTCAAGTCTAACAAATGAAATTTCCAGATCAACATGGGAAAACCACTTTAGAAAAGTCTTTGCAGATACATCATCACACGTTAAATTAGAGCCCATGATATCATCAGAACCTTGGGATGTGTGTGAATCCAGAGCTAATATTATTTCACGAATAAAACAACTAAAGAACTCACGTGCAGCAGGCCCTGACGGGCTTACGAATATAATGATAAAGGAGAAAATGGATCTTTGGCCTGACTTTATTGTGGAACTATTCAAAGTAATTTCAGTAGCTAAAGAAATTCCAGGCTCCTGGAAGACTGCGGTTATCGTGCCTATTTTTAAGAAGGGCAATGGGGACGATCCTGCCAACTATCGCCCTATTGCCCTCTTAGATATAATAGGCACAATATTTGCAACCTGTTTACAACTGAAACTTGCCACATGGGCATCAACTAATAACCTACTGGATAGGCGGCAAACTGGCTTTACAAAGGATGTTGGAACCGAAGTAAATCTCTTCATAGTGAACACATTAAAGCTTGAAACTCTGATGTATAAGAAAAGAATATTTGTTGCATTCATCGATATGCGTCAAGCTTTTGATCGAATTAATCGCATAAAATTATGGAAGAAATTAACAGCATGGTCCTGTCCATCGACTTTACTTCAGCCACTTATGGCCCTCCATAATAAAACCTCTATAAAAGTTTGGCTAGATAACATGGGCAATTTGACGAACGAGGTTCAGACTTCTCAAGGGGTCAAACAAGGATGCCCGTTAGCAGCATTGTTATTTAAATTGTATATTGCTGACTTACCTTAGGCGCTAGATAACATACGCTGTTTTCCTCCGAAATTGAACAAACAACCAATAAGTTATGCAATATACGCTGATGACATTGTTCTTTTTGACCAAACTGAAATAGGTCTTCAAAGGCTTCTACATGCTTTGGTCCTATATTTACAAGCAAATAACCTCGAACACAATGCCGGTAAATCGAAGATCATGTCATTTGGCACAGCGCATAAATTAATGCATAAGAGCTTTGGTTGGTCAGCCGCAGGTGAAAAGATTGACTCTGTACAATCGATACGATACTTGGTGGTACATATGAACAAATCAATCAGAGAACAGGCTTGGATTGTAGATTTGAAGCAGCGAATGTCAGCATTCACTTTACAAGGTAAACGGCTGAACAATGAATACAGTAAATTTACTTTGATCCCTTTTATGACGTTCTATCGTCAGAAAGTCATCCCAGCTCTGACATATGGAGCGGAGGCAGGTCTGAATATCGACAACCATATTTGGGCAGCCTTAGAAGGTCAATTCTGGGGAGGAGTCATGGCGCTACCAAGATACGTATCTATGGTGGCGTTAAGGCATGAATTGGGCTTAGAGCCATTGGCCGGCCTAATTCAATGGAAATCTATAGCCCTTTTACGCAAAATGAATCTGAACAGTGTCGCACAGGCTTATGAAATTCTAAAAGAATCTGGTAAACAACCATATGTAGGGATCTTAGCTACATGGGCAACGAAAATTAATAAAACTGTTAGCAATTACTGATATATAATGGGCAACAGTACGAGAAACCCTACAAATTGCAAAAAAGAAGTTCAGAAGATGGATGTGGATAAGAAATAGCAAAATGCGTGAGGCGATGTCAACTTCGCTAAATTTGGGTTTATCGTGTAATAATCTAGATAAGTTGCCAAAATATTTAGTGAGATTTCCTTCAAGACCCCAATCGAAATAAATTCTTGAGACTACGACTTAACATTTACCAAACAAAGAGATGATGTACTTGAGACATCAAAAAGACACAACAGATTCTAGATGCAGGTTCTGCAAAAATGCATTAGAATCGCTCAAACACTTACTTATTGAATGTAGTCTGGTGTCTATTCAGCAAAGTTTTTTTCTGCAGCATCTAACATTGACTCTCCAACAAACTTTGTGGTATACATTAATAGCTGGAAATAATGTCAGAATAACTTGTGCTGTGGTGGACTTTCTTGAAAATATTTTAGAAGATGATGTTTGTTCAAATGAATTTTAACTTGGAGGAGCTCAACAAAAAAAAAATGATGTTGATCAATGTGATTGTTGAGGTATCAAGTTGGCTATTTGGAGAAGAAATAATGAAGAATTTGTTCACAATATTTTGTAAGTAAAGTTATGTAAATAACTAATTGTTACAATAAAAAAATAAAAAATAAAAAAAAATAGCTATTAAGACCTATGCACTTCAACAGGCACTTGCTGTAACTAGGCCTAGATGCCTCAAGGCTTTGTGCGGTGAAATAAATGCAACAACAAAAAAAAAATAGGAAAATATGTATCTGATATCCCAACGAAGTGTGACTCTTAAGGATTAGTTGGCATTAGGTACAGAAAATAAGTTATGAGCACTATTGCATTTTTGGGAAGTGTGTCGGTGAAACACTGACACCTGCTATTCAAGTTAACTCAAATTGCTCTTCAAAGGACTCGTATTTAATGGAGGCTGGGTTGAATTAAAAATAAGTTGTATCCTGCCAAAATATAGCTATAAATATATACATTGTTTGTAAGTTATGACATAACAGATTGTGCTGTTAAACATACTGTCTGCCTACTTAGCTTTTCACTCATGGTCCTGTCAGATAAAAGCACCATCTTCTGAAAGCTTCTTCCCTCTAGTCTGAACTGTAAATAACTGGTCCAGCTCCACACAGACAGTTCTTTACGCATTTGAGAGAATGTAACATCTTGGCCACATGTTGAAGGGCTGATGACCATTGTGCATTTCAAAGACCCCTGCTAGATAGAGGGTGGGTGAGTTCGGGGAGACAATTGCAAAGGAGACTCATTGATTGATATAAGACAAGAGTGGTGGAAAGTCCAAATTAAGGAGAAGGCAAGTGCCCCCAATAAAGAAGCATTCTGATATCTTGAGAAATACTTCTTCACCAATTTCTTTTAACCCCCATGACTTCCTGTGGGCTTAGGACTCTCGGTATGTCAGCGAATGAGAGGGCATACTTCTTACAGTGACTATGGTTGACTGTGGTGACTATGGTTGATCAGAAGGGCTTGGGAAGCCACCAATCACCTGGCAGGATTCAGCTATAAAAGGAGTGAACACCCATCACTGAGTTAAATCATACTGAAACTGATGCAGTTTGAAGGACCTTTCCAAAGGACAGGAGATACGCTTTGAAAAAGTTATTGAAAGACTTGGTCCTCAACTCGCTCTTGGGAACTGAAAGTCTTGCATCTGGAAGAACCAAAATCCAGATTGCTGCCAAGAAACTGATACCCAGCACGCCTACTGCAACTGCTGAGGCAAGACTGATGTAAATCAATCAGATCCCTCAGTTGACAGTATAAGAGCAGAGGAGAGATGCAATTATTCAAGGCAAACTGTTTTTGAACCAACGACATTTCTTACATTTTCAAAATCTAAAGGCATTACCCTTGGCATTTTGATCATCCAAGAAGAATTTGAGTCTCTCTTGCTGCAAGCCATATTCTGAACCCCGGTCTAACCACATGACCTACACAACATGATGCGTTCTTAGTCCAAGTCGCCAGCTTCCCCAAGATGCCTGGATCAGGTCTTTTGCTTCTGTCTGCTTGATGCTGGTGAGCCTGCTTAAGAAACCAACGAGGTGAACCCATAGACTATCTGTGCTATTCCAAGGCATTCTACATACCCTTTCACTCTGGACTTTATGTTGGCCCCCTAGAGATTAGTTACGTCATCTTTTCCTCCTTTCACTAACACCTTTTTTTAAAGTTGCCCTTTTCGTAGCATAGACCCATAGACTATCTGTGCTATTCCAAGGCATTCTACATACCCTTTCACTCTGGACTTTATGTTGGCCCTCTAGAGATTAGTTACGTCATCTTTTCCTACTTTCACTAACACCTTTTTTTAAAGTTGCCCTTTTCGTTGTGTGGTCACTGTTATATTCATTCTTGTGTGATTACCACAGTGTCTAAATACCTAACTTTCATTATCCGTGTACTTGCCTTACAGGGATAGGATCTGAGTGTCTTATTAGTTCACTGTGTTTAAGTAGAGTGCATATTATTAAAGAAACTTACTTGGGCATTACGTTTAACTTGGTACTTACCATAACATTGTTGTTTAGATGTTTTGTCAGCTGCCTCACGTTTCTGAAGAGGAGTGTACCAGACTGTTCAAGATGACAACAGGTACTCTTGCACTCTTTTTAAATAATCCTATAATGAAGGGGAATAGGACACATAGCACCGATGAGGATTCCTGGCTGCTTTGCATAAAATCAGATATAATTTTGGGAACATAAGAATTACTACTGAACTTGACAAATATGCCAGTGAAATAGGGCTGTATGCTTGAATCAGCAAGTACAAAATGCAGACTGGGTTTGATGCTCATTTCATTTTTCACAACACTCACCCTAAAATTAGAGTGTTCGTAATCATTAATCATATTTACCCATTCAGGCATCCCCAGAATTTGGATGTGAGGATATTTGTTTATGAGGAACTAGATAAACGTAAAGATACCTCTAGGTGCTGTGTGCTCACCCTAAGGCCTTGAGACCTTCAATAGGGATTACTTAATCTTTTACTTCACGTGAGCCAAATGAAGTCAAAATTCTGAATCTTTGGGTGATTAATTTTTCTTTTTTTTACAATACAATACAACTGTGCAGATGAATGAGGACACCAGAGCCACATACATTAATAACATAACACGGACAATGCATTTCGGACATATTCCGTCGTCAGGGCCAGATATGAATAAAATATACATCCAACACAAAAAAGAGAACAGAAGAAAAACAGTTAATATACATCTAGTCATCTTCAAATAAATATTAATTTCAGCTGGTTGGAATACTATCTGTGCCCACTTGGACATTGACTAAAATCACCAATAGATAAAATGAGCATGCAAAATACCGATCCTGAAATATAAACACATGCACATATACCCGATTATTATTCATTCATAATAATTGTCAACTGGGTACATACAAATTCCAACTCATGCAATACTTAATAGCTACTACAAACTAGCATGGTCTCCAATATAACAGACCAGGTTAGGAAAAGCAAAAGAAAAGAAAAAATAAACGTGTCATTATAATTTCATCCAGTCACAAGGTGCTAAAATGTTATGGCCATAATTCCCAGACTTCTGCTTTCTCATTAGCAATGATCCTGTGCGGAAAGAGATCTGGGGTGTGTAATTGTACATCCTATCTAAAACTGTTTTATGTGTATCTGGCGGCCCACACCATGAACGACACATAGTGACATTATCCAATGACGTCATCACGCAAACGTGAGAATGTCATAGACTGGTCCCAGGGGCCTGGAACATTTAAAAAAAAAAATGTCAGAGGATGTAAATAGTCAGAGAGCCCAACGTGAAGAAGGCTGGGCTCGCTGACATAGACAGAGCCACTCTGCCGAAACTCTAGTTTCCAGCCAGAATGACACAGTTTTAATCTGCAAATTAGATTTATATAGTATAATAGGCATCTTTTGCACATTTCTATTATCGATTGATTAATTGCTGCCAAAGGATTGCAGTAATCTATAATCATTTGCACATTACTCGTTTTATTTTGCACCCACAATAAATCAGTAAGAGAGTTTGCATTACGTTTGTGAAAGATGATATGCTATGCTATATAAACTAATATATGGTGGTCACATTTGATAGGATTATGTAATGTATGTCCTTTTTAGCAAATAAAAATAAAAAAATGAAAAAATAAACATATTTGCAATTAGTTACTGAATTGTCTTATTGACATTGTAGCAACTTCAATTTAAAGTCGGTGTTGCCTTTGGATCTCCATGTATTTCTATGCCAATGAATACATTTTGTGGAGTACGTCGAGTTTTTGTTGATTTATAGACTTGTGTAGCCTTATGGACTTTAGACCTGCAGTTTAGGGTAGTGCAAGGTCTGGGACTTAAGTTTATTAGGTCGGATTTCTCCATTAATATTAAAAACAAACAGTACAAATGACTCAATAAAAACACTAAATACAATCAATATGACCCAATAGAAACACCAACTAAAATCAATTAATATCCCTGGAGGCTGAGAACAACCCAACCTCCCCCCATAATATCACACAGTTCATAAACATCCTTCATCCCAGACTAGTTCTGCGTAGATCCTGTAAAACCACCTAGACATACATATTCTTGCAAGGTGTAACATGGCTCACTCCACGTAATAACACAAGTCATGGGTGAAATCAACATCGGTACAATTCATAATATATCACAAAGCCTACCCACAGTGTCGAATTTTGTTTATAATAAAATACGGTTTTAACAGTTTCTTGCGTTTACAGATCAGTAAAAAATGACATAAGTCTTCCTGGGGGGCCATGCTGCAAAAACAAATATTAGACAATTCCCCTAACCCCCATTTAATATGTGCGTTCATGGGGAGTATATTCAAACGTATCATCAGGACTGTCCTTCTAGTTTCCGGTGATGGGAATTTACATTCTTCACCTCCTCCAAGATGATCACATCTCAGTGTGGAGAAAAGTCTCAAAGAATTCAAAGTAGATGACGTTTTCCAATCCGCCTCTAGGTCAGCGCTGAGGGCAATTTGTCTCAGTTTAGCCTTCTGGGCAATACAATACAATTCAATTGCGACAACATATTCACATTGGCTCACCCCCACAGCGAATTACAGTTTTCAGTATAGCGCCTGTACCACTTGCAGAAGCGGGACCATGCAAATTTGCTATGTGCGCAGGTAAAATGTGACTTAATACAAGCACAAGACATGGATTATGCCTTCATTTCAGAAACATGGTGCATTGACAGTTCCGCACCTTCCCCTTGCGTGCAGGGTTTAGTCCCACCCAATAATCGCATAATTTGCACCAGTAAGTCATCAAGATGGCCTGGCACACTTGTGGCAATCCATAAAGACACTATAGTCGTACAGCTTATACCCTGAAAGACCTTTACTAAATGTGAATCTCTGATATTGGCTGTCTCGTTTCTTACTACATATACCAAATACTTTTTCTTACTATAACAACCTCTAGGACTTGATAAGATATTGCTCACTGCAATCCATGACTGAAATACTTTAGAACTACAGGGTCCTACACAACTCGCAGGTGAAATATTGGATGTGATTTTTAGTAGTCAAAAAAAGTTTGGAATTTTCATCACCTTAACGCATACGTGGGCAGACCACCATGCCATTTTATTCGGTGGCACAGCAACACACTCTAAGCCTCATAAAGTTTTGAGAATACATACACCCTGGTAACGTCTCGGCACAACCATGATGTAGAGAAAGGCTAGATCTCGCCTTCAGCCAATATTAATGATCAATATGATCAATTACTTTAACAGAGGATCTCGTCTGGGCTGGATCCAGGCATTCCACTTGCTCCCAAGTGCAGCAACCCTAAAAGGCACATCAATCAGTGGTTCACAATTTGTCTAGCGGAGACCAAGATGAAGAAAATAAAACACATATGGACAGCCCATTTATCATCCTGGAGATAACATTTGTTTTTAAAAGATTTGTCAGGAAATTAAAAATCATGACAGGAAGTGCCAAAAGGCAGCACAACCAACATTGTACTGCCAACATTGGCACCACTCAAAAAAAAATCTCTGGGTCCTTTAGGAAATACACCACCCTTCTATATCATCCATGGTTGTAACATCACTTCCTTTCAAGATGACAAATAAAGAAAATACATGAAGAAATCATTTCTAAATCGGAAGCATGCCCTTGTTAGGATTGAATAGGATAAAGGGCCTCTCAATGCTGAGACAAACTACCAGCCTGTCATCTTGGAAAAATGCATCCAACTTGCCAAGAAACAGCTACATAATCTCATAAAAAATAAGTTAAAGATCTGAATCTCCTGCCGAGAAACGGATCCCGGTGGACAATTAAGATCTGTTACTATTGTATTAGTGGGTATTTGACAAACACCTCCCTAACTTCAGGACTAGTGCCTAATGCTTCGAAAACGGCATGTTATCTCTTTCTAGAGGAACAATCAGCTGTTAAGAGTCATCTGAGCCCGATTTCTAGCAGTCACTATACAGTAAAAATACTGGAATGAATATTAACCCAGCAGCTCCAGGATTATGTATAAAATCAGGTTATATACATATTGTTCGTTTTACAACTGTTCAAATTACAATTGACTATTTCACAATTGACCGAATTGTGAAGGTCAATTGTAACATATATGTGGGGGGAAACCCTCCACAACCCCCCACCCAACGCCAAATCCCCCAAAACCCATATTACCAAACCGATATAGATATATGTATATATATATATATATATATATATATATATATATATATATATATATATATATACGGTCAATTGTGAAAAGGTCAATTGTGACCGTTTTAATTCGGTCAATTGTTCATTAGAACAATTGTAAACGAACAATTTGGGTAATACCTAAAATCACAGCATACTGGCACATCATGAAACCTGCCTCCACCACTCTCTCTCTCTTTACCTATTTGTCTCTAAACTGTCTGTCTCTCTGTCTCTGTCTGTTGCTGTCTCACTTTATATATCTGTCTCTGGCTCTGTGGGTGGGAGCCTTGTTTTCCGTTGTACATTTGCTGGAGCCACCATATCCACTGTTGACACAAATGCGAGCAGAAAAAACACAAACATTTGAAGGAAAAATAGGGTGATGTTTACTAGGTTAAAAGAATGACAACAGTTGAAACAGAGGCATCCGCCGAGATGCGGACCAGCTTACATACATGGACATACATTTTCATTGCGTGTGTCCTGTGGGAATGCCACTCTCGCATTGAGGCACATTGTCTGTATGGCCGGTGGTGAGGGGGGCATGTACAGTCTGGGGAGAAACAATGGAAGTTATTTAACTGTAGTAACATTGCAAACAGTCTCTTTTCAAACTTGTACAATGTTCATTTGTACTGATCACTTAAGTATATTTTGTAGTCATGATGAGAATTTAACACTTGTTTACTGAGCAGAGTATTGTGATATCCTGAAATGAGGTGAGTCCACACCACTATGTTTTTCTGTATCCTTTTTTCAGGTTCCTCCAAAAGCCCCTCTCCACAATCAGGCTTTAGCAACTGCCTGTGCTTTACCAAGGAGTTCCATATACACATCTCCAACATTCTACTAAGTCCTAAGACAACAGCCTGGGCATGAGGACCAGCATGAACATAAACACATATCTTAAACCTTGCTTTTCCTGTCATAGGTGTCATGTTGAATGTAAACATTTTGTATCCATTTTGCATCCCGTTATAGTACACAATATAACAGGTACATTATCAGAACCTAGAACAACCTTTACAATTGTTTGTGATAGAAGGTTATCATTCCTAAATAGACATTCTGGTGCACTCCTATGATTCTCTTTTGAAATAACGGGCCTCATTACGAGGTGGCCGGTAGGAGACCGGTGCTGTTAAACCCTTACCGCCCTATTCCGAGGTCCCTTAGCGGGTCCCACCAGGAACGGCTGGTCTGACCAGCCGTTCTTTACGGGACCCGTTAAGGAACCTTGGAGCTAATAACGGGCGTGCAATTTGCGGGCCGTTATTAGCACCTTCCCCATTCCCATTGAGCCCTATGGGGGCTCAAATGGGAATGGGGAATGGCATTTGGAATGGGGACTTACTGGGTCCGCCTAGGTCCGAATTTCACGGTAAATCCCCATTCCACCAGACCGGACCGGACCCGGGTTTGGAGGCCCAACGACTTTTTGAGGGTTCCTGGATGCTTTACCAAAACCCAAAGATAATTTTGCGACCATAAGGACGACAACAAATCTTTACATTTGAAAAATATGTTGGTGTTAAACGAGAGAATCTCAAATCTTGGGGTTGTGCTTAAATCCCTAAGTACAACATATGCACTTGGCGCTCAGTTACTCATTCAGAAATGCCCACTCTAACATTAAAGTGTTTGCAACTATGAACCACATATACTCATTCGGACAGCATCAGAGTTTGTATGAGAGGATAAAATAGTTTTGAAATCTGTAATTACATTGATTTCCAAAAGCTCAACTCAACCGAACACTTGGAAGAGGAGAGGCTGAGAGAGAAGCATATATAGATAGGATACAAGTTACTGCTTTTATTGTATGGCACTTTCTGTGTTTTCAGCAAGCGCTCAGCTATAAAGCCATTATTGTCCTCAGTGAACAATGCTTACGAGACCTATATCCTGTTTTAATAGCCCACTCCCATTGTTGCTTAACAGGCCTCGATGGATCAGTGTGTTTGCTTGGCTTGTGCATTCATAGAGTAGCAGAGCACAGACACCAGCATTCCTGCGTCTGATGAAGTGTCTGCAAGTATGGAAGAACATTCTCGACTTCTTAATTTTCATTCCATGTGCTCTATTCCCAGTTTCAGATTTGATCAAAGGGTCAGTGTGCAGTTTTCATGACCAATATCATAGGAGCAAAATTAAACATTTAAGCAGGACTGCCCGAGCGTAGATATAGGGCCTCATTATGACCCAGGCGCTAAGTGTTTAACGGCGCCGTACAAGGCTGCGGCGCCGTTAAACACCTAGCGCCTAATTATGAGATCCCTTTGCGGAACCCGACCTTAACGGCTGGTTTGACCCGCAAAGGGACCTTGGTGCTAATTACGGTACCGCAATTTGCGGTACCGTAATTAGAGCCTTCCCCATTCCCATTGAGCCCTATGGGGCAAAAATGGGAATGGGGAAGGGCCATGGCGGCATGGGGACTTACCGCCCCACCAACCTCGGAATAGGGTGGTAATTCCCCATTCTGCCATGGCGGACTCCGGCAGAGACCATGGTGCTAATAGCACCATGGTTTAGCGCTGGAGTCCTAATGAGGCCCATAGTCTGACCATTATATATGGCCTCATTACGAGTTGGGCGCAAAGGGATTACCGGGACCAGCATGGACACCGGTGCCGGTAATCCCTTTGCGCCCTATTCCGAGTTCCCTTAGCGGGTCCCTTCCTTAACGCCTGGTTTTACCAGGCGTTATGCACGGGACCCGTTAAGGGAATTCAGAGCCAATAACGGTACCGCAATTTGCGGTACCGTTATAAGCACCTTCCCCCTTCCCATTGAGCCCTATGGGGTTGAAATGGGAATGGGGAATGGCTTTTTCAATGGGGATTTACCGGTCCTGCAAAGGTCGGGGTAGTCCGGTAAGTCCCCATTGAACCAGGGCGGACTCGGTACCGGTATGGGAGGTAGTCATGGTGCAAATAGCGCCATGATTACCTCCATGCTCAGAATGAGGCCCATAGTCTGAACATTGTAAATAGTCAGAATGGGGTCATTACTGAAACATCGAATGGAGGATATTCGAGGCATAGGGGCATTGCCAGTCCCTGATAAGCATGGGAGAACTGGCTGAAGCAAAATTCAAATCGCTTGAATTTCAGCGGGTTTCACAGCAGGCTCGGATTGTCCAATGGGGCAATAGGCAAGGGCGGAAGTGCCAGCCCTTGATTCTAGTGTGGGCCTGATTTGCTGGACGGAATGGGCCTTTTTCATATGTTACCACAATAGTTACAACCAATGTTACTAAGGAAATATGCGTTCAAATGAATTCTTTTATGTCCCAGCCGGAGCCTGTGCTTCAGTCGAACATCAAGAAGAGTTCAAAGGAAACAGGTTCATGCTGATTTGGCCTTCAGAAATGTTGTTAACACGGGTCATTTTCAAAGGTAATAACAGGCAAAGTGATCTGTTTGTCAGTTGGTTGAACTAAGGGCAGATTTGACGTGCAAAGGGTTCTGCAGACAAAATCGAATGTTTTTTAAATAAAATGTTGGCTCTCACTTAGACCAATTGCTTTATAGAATGCTTACTTGCTCGAAGCCTTATAACTGATACTGTTTATTTTGCATAGAAAATGTTAAAATACTGTTAGCAACATAGCAACCATTAACACATTGTAAACGAATAATAGTTTTTTTTTTAGAGAAATAGGGCCTACTAACAGAATATTTGTACTGCTCCCTGCAAACCATTCATTCTCAGTGCTTGTGGTATAGACAATGGACCTGCAAGAAGTGATGATACAATCTTGGAGGCTGTGCTGCTGCTTGGTCATGCAATTAAAACAAACATGTGCTGTGATTACTGCAGCGCAGCCCTACTGCAACTTGCCCACAAATATCTTCACCTAATCCTATTATTGAGGTATGAGCTTTAATAGTTAGATTCAAACTTGAGAGTAACTTGATGTGTTGGATCATAACTCATTAATAATTATAGGCAGATCCTTCTGGTTGCCTATTGTATGTCGGATGTGTACTCTCTGTCACTTTGGAGTTCCTACCGTTCATACTCGGTAAAATAGCTCAGCCAGTAAACAGAAATGCTGCTGCTCTCTGTATTCAACCAATTTCTTCCAGGATTGAATGCCAGAAAGAAGCACTGGGTCTTCAAGCTTTCAGTTGTTGATAAAAATGAGTACCACAACGCTAGGGTGTTTTACAATGGGTGCAGTTCAGATCACACATGGAACTGGCTCCTGCCCCAAAGCAAAAGTTATTTCCGAACCCAGTGGCACTTATTCCTATTATTTCAGAAGGTTTCTCGGATGCAAGAATGCACAATATCAAACTCACATACATCTAGAAAAACGATACTTTATGGGGATAAACTTCTCTGTCGACCAACATAAAGGTTCTGCCCACCTCCAAAGTCAAGCGATTGCATTTGCTCACTCACTGCACACTCATAAAGTGAGAAAGAGCTAATTTAAGAGGGAAGAGTGTAAAGGCTGTCTTACCACAGTGTGAGAGCATTGCAATTGCAAGGGCAATGGTAGTGATGGCCACAGAACGAGGATTTAGCGGGGTGTGGGGGTGAGAGGAAATTAGGGGAAAGCACCCTGCCCCCTGTTGCTTGTGGGAGTGTTATGTGGCCCAGCAATGCAAGATCAACAAACGCTCGGGAGAGATAGAGAAAGAGCGTGGGGGCGGGAGGGGAGGGGGTTCATAAAGGAGCAGGAAGGCCTACATCATGGTGAAAGGGGAAGATTACATGCTGGTTACAATTATGAGAAACACTTTGGGATGTGAGAGGAAGAAAGTGTAAGAGGATTCAATTCAACACTACAGCTAAGTCAATGCCTAGTCTGGGATACTGAATGGAAACCCTTATTGATATATCTTTATGTCCAGTTCATGCGTTCTGGATGACTACCCCTATATAACACCCCTCTCTTGGAATCCCCCTGACCCCGCTGAGCCAAGAAGTAGTTCTGTTTTGCAAGTTTAAAAGGTTTATTTGATAATTTAAACAATAGATATATATATCACACTTTATAATAATTAATAATGGAATATCACACTTAATTTGAGCAGTAATCAATAATGGATAATCTGGCACTAGCACACTTGTGAATAGGAACAGAAGAATAAGGTGGTAGAGAATACTTTATATAAGTTCAGATGGATGTAATGTTGAATGAAATGCAATACAGAAAATACTCAATATGATTTCAACAAAACAATGTAATCACTTTTCTCTGGCAATCCCCTCCCCCCTTTATGCAATGCAAGGAAATGGAAGGATAGCACACAGTTCTCAGAAATGCAATCAAATGTAATTCAGTTCACCCCAGCAAGCTTAGACTACAGATCAGAGTTTGAAACACAGGCTCAAAATGCTTTTATATGTGCTGGCAATGAAGTGAAAAATATGCTAAAATGCTTTTAATTCCCTCTAGAGGTTCAGGTTGAGGATTAGTTGGTTTAAATTAGTTCAGGCTTACTTTAGCAATGTTCTAGGAATGATTGGCAGGTTGCAAACGACTTTCTAACAGTTCTAGCAAGAAGCTGCTGTTTTCACACGTGGAGGAATTTTCAAATCGCGGTAAAATTCGCACGTGCGTTTTTTGCGATTGCGGCAAAAGTATCAGGGGTAGGAATGCGGTTCTAGGTTCATAGAAAAGCCACGATTCCCAGCTTTCAGAGGAAAGTTACTGCAAGTCTCTAAGACAAACGGTCACAGAGATATAAGCGATATGGTAAAGGTCGTTTTTCAGATTTGAAATGTTAAAGTTCAAAAAGACAAGTGACAGCTAGCAACTAGAAAATGACAGGTGACAGCTTTGCAAATGACAGGTGACAGTTAGGAGGCAGTTCTACTTAGATTAAAATAGATTGAATTATATTATTTTAACTAAGAGATTGGTTCTGCACAATCTGCTAGGTACTCACAATATATTTTTGAAATAAATGGGCCTCGCCACGGATCTGGTCAGGTTTTAGACTGGACTCTGGTCTGGTCTCTGCGCTTCACAGTGATCTGGGTCAGCTCTCTGGTTCTGCTAACAGTGGTCTGGGTCAGCTCTGCTCTGGTTCTGGTTCTGGATATTGATAGATTTGAAGTCTGGATCTCTGGATGTGGTATGGTCCGGCAGAGCACGTTGCAGCAAATGGAATTGAAGGTCCCTATCTGTCCTGTCTGTCTGCTTTTATGTGTTTTGAAAATGGATGTGTGTGCAGCATCACTAGGCTCTACCCCTCTCCACTTGTCATTGGCCACCTCATCCTCTTCCCCTTGATTGGGGGAATGAAATGAAGTGTCATCATGATGAGGTCTGTTTATGGTACAGAGAACCCACCCCTGTCAAATTACACACAATCTATATTTTGACCCAAAAGACATATTTGCACAGGTACACATTTGTTTAAAATTACATGCACCCATCACATATCACAGGAGGTATACCCTGTCCAAATCTGCTCTTCCTGGGAGCTTACATTGAGAAATGGCAATATATTTCACTTTTTGGTCAGGTTACCAATATCAGATTCTTACTCAAATTTATACACATGTGCGCAAGGCATGCAGGCATTAATTGATGAAGTATCAGACTTTTCACATGCATACATTTTAAGTAATACCCTCTTAACTGCTAGCTTGCCCCCAGATCATGCCACCGGTTCTAAAAAACTCTTAAAATGTGGGCAGAAAAATCACAAGAATTCTGGTATCATTTAAATAATTATGACAAGTCCGTACTATGAGTTATTCATCTTTTTCTAAGACCATATTCTGGCTACAGGGGTGTGTCTTTTCAGGTCACATGGTACAGAAACCAGTCTTTCCACTTTCTTCAAGCTCAGCCTCTGTCTCCAGTTTCTCCCCCTCCCAGTTTCTGCCAAGAGGAAGCCATTTTTATTACCCCTGCAATAAACCATCTGCCTGGGCCCTGGAAGGCCCATTGTTCAAGAGGAAGCCATTTATGGCCACTTCCATAAAACATTTGCCTGAGTCAGGACAGGGCTTTGTTCAATTTCCTGCAGAGCCCAGGTAATTCAATCAGGGAAGTGTCATATCCCTTTTGGTGGGAGCAGCAAAAGGGCAGCTAGGCCTGGGAACACAGCTGTTGTGCAAGTCTCATCTCCTGTCGGGGGTAGCTGGTGGGCAGAATTCAGTTCCTTAAGTCAGGCCCCAGCTAATGTCACTTTTAATTACCCAGTTTTCTGCATTCAAATAAAATGAACCATTTTTACATATGCAGCTAAAATGCTGATTCTAAGTTTAAAACTATGACATTTAAACAATTGCAACCTATGTGACACTCAAAAGTAGGTCACTCATTTAATTTTAAACATTTAGATTTTTAGTGTCTTTCAGTCCAAATGTACTTAATCTGCTGAAATCCACAGCTCAGCCAGTCTTGTTATAAACCTTCAAGTCACTTCAGAATATAACTTTAGATTGTATCCACCTCTCGGTAAGTCTTTCTTTGGCCTGCCTTGGGTTCATTTATTCAGTTTTATACAAAAAAAAAATCTGGTGTTGTTTTAAAACGCCGGCTTTCTGATAGTGGTGAGTACTGGTAATGCACCCATTTTTGGGATTTAAGAAAATGAATTCCCCACAATTCTAGGTTGCTTTTGGCAATCAGCATTGCCATTCCCAATGGTTTCAGACTACTGTGTGGGTAGTCCAATGGTGGTTTTAGGCAGTGCCCATCTGTGCCCATAACATCAGCAAAAATGAGTGGCAGCCTATTCTTCATGCACTTCCCTGGGCATTTTCTGGGAAGCTCTGGCCGTCATGATGTTTTCAATGCCAGTACTGCACAGTTCTTGAGGTAGGGCTCGGATGTATGGGTAAAAACATCCCACAAAAGCATGAAAAGATAGACCTGTGGACGCAATGTAATGAAGCGTTTGAACATCCCAGGAGGTCTGCATCATCAAGTGTGGCAACTAAGGCTGTGGCGTGATTCCCGCCTTGCCTGGTGAGCCTGCCTTCTCACCAAATCTCTGATTGGCTCTATTGAAACAATCTTTAGATGAATGGAAGGAACTCATCAGGGTCTCTGTGTTTTTCATTTTGTCCACCCTCACTCTGTGGTTGTTATATTTGAATCCGAGCAGTGGTTGAAGTGAGCGGGAGCGGTTGGGAACGTTTTTTTTAAATTAAGTTTAACTGCTCCTATACTTTTATTTTAAAAAGGAACCATTCCGGAATGGTTTCGTTTTCAACTAAAAGTGTAGGAAGCAGTTGAAACTTGCACTTCAGTGCACTGCACTGAACGTTTCCTTAAATAGCAGGCGCATTTGTTTGGGGGTTTGTTTTGTGCGTGGGAGGGGGTGTGGAGATGGGGTTTGTGGGCAGCGGGGCGGGCCAGTAGGGAGCACAGCTCCACTACTTCTTTTCGTACACTTCTAGATAATCAAAGCAAGTGACTCTTTCATTTGTATTTGATAATCATTCCACAGTGGGAATGTGGTGCACGGTTAGGTGGCATGTTAGGCCTCACTTGTCCTCAATCCTATTGAATTGATTTTTTTATTTATATCACCCTCGTACACAGGTGTTCCAGAGTGCTAGGACTATGCAACCACATCTATATGAGTGTTTCAGAGTGCTATGACTATGCAACAACATCTATATGAGTGTTTCAGAGTGCTAGGACTATGCAACAACATCTATATGAGTGTTTCAGAGTGCTAGGAGTATACAACAACATCTATATGATTATGATTATGATAATGTTAACTCACATGCTCCTAAGCTCAGAAGAAAAACATTACAAGTGGAGTTCTTCCCAAGTGATAGTGCTCTTTTCGCACCCACCCAAAGAGGGCTTCAGAGTAAACTTCAAGAGCACTGCAAAGCAAAAGAAAGCAATGTATTTTATTATTAAACACTTTTTATGAAGAGTTCAATTATTCTTTAAAATGAACACATGACATGGACAAAAACTCCCCGATGATGCTGGTTCACCTTGCATTCTCTAAATCAATGGTAATAACATGGTATCATCCCACCTTCCAAGAGTGGTTCCCTCTTGATACTAGCATTCTAGCACTAGAGTTATATTATGCAACTATAGAATGCTATTTGGGTGCCATGAGGTGTTAAAAAGACTTGATTGGTCACCACCCACCCTGCTTTGGCACAGACTATACACCAAAACGATTGCATTGGAGTACAGATAGGATGGATATGGGATGTGAGGAGGTACACACAGCTTGTGGGCATTGTTTGGGTACTAACCCACCCATTGACAAACAAAAGCTCCCAGCCGAAAGCACATCCCCCTGGTATCTCTCTGAGCTAGTTCTATCAAGCAGTAACATCAAACTTTGTGATGTATATGGTCTGCCAGTGCAACTTCAAAATAGTCTTCTGACAGTAAATGGGCAGCTGTAAATACTCTACTGGTGTAATTAAAAGTCTTAACCAAGTGTGACTTCAGTCACTTGATTCATAAGCAGTATGTGTGTCCTCACATCTTGTACTGAACTCCCGATAAAAACAAGCATTGGGAAAGCCATTAGCTGTCATTTGCCAGGTACTGCTATCATACCTCCAGGCTCCCGTCATTTTAGAGTCTTTGCCATAGTAGAGCCTGGAAAATGCCTATCCCATGCCTGCACAAAATCCAAAACCGTTGGCTTTGCCAGTGCTTGTTTGTGTAGAGACGACACTGATTACATATTATCTTGGTTACTGTATCTTCACCAGTGGACTTTCACATTACAATAGTAGATATGCAACTAGCTATTGTTTTCTCTGCAATACACCTCTAGTCAGAACTCTAGTGTAACACACTTTTGGAAAAGCTTTATATAACGAAATCATTGCCATTTATTTTCGTGAAGAAACGCAACTGTCAAAATAATAATCGTGCACGTTGCCTCCTGTGGATGCGCTCTTTTGCTGCATGATTCGGACAATCATTTCTTGAGACTTGTGCCCAAGAGGTCTCTAAACGATGTTTTTAGCAGAGGTTGCGCTTTGCAGGCGCACGCGCACTTTCAGGATGAGTCCATGTGCCAGGCCCAAGTTCGGATCATTAACCGTTCAAGTGATTGCAATGCGTGCGCATTTGCATCCTGTCAACACATGGCTTCATTAGCGCGCCTGGCGAGATGCTGGATGATTCACACATTATTGACTGCCCCCTTCTCAAGCTCACATTGATCGGGGGCCTGGGGGGTTGCATTTCTTCTGATCCAGCAGTGAACACACTCGCGAATAAATCCGGAAAATATGTAAACGCATTTACGCGCTCCAGGGACGCCCGGGCTGCAAAAAGCTGCCGACTCTGCAGAAAAGTCTAGTGAGAGGCTCATCAGCACGCGCGCTGTACAGCAGCCCATTCTTTTATTTATGCTTTGAAACTGCTGATATATGCTTTGGTTCAACACTATCACAGAACCATAAAAGAGGAGGAAATGGTTACCATTGATTTGCCAGAATCCAGTAAATTCAGGAGACGCTTAATGGACGATTAGTGACTAGGGTCAGTGGCCCTGAGCCCTCGTAAATGTACTGACAGCTCTGACCACGAACATCTACTCTGAGAACATTCAGCAGCGGCTGCAGTCATTGAAAGGCAAAACATATTCCCACCTGCATTACTGGAAGATAACATGGGCATCTTCAAAATCCACACATTGCTTAACAATGGTTGGCGGTCCCAACATGTGTGGCCAGGTATGGATACTTTCTGGGATAATGAGAATTCAAACCACGCAATCCAGCTCTTGATAAGCAGACATGAATAAAAAGAGGACAGACACCTATGAACACTCAAAAACATGCAGTCAAACAAGACAAACAGATTGACAGTGAAGGTCAAAGGAATAAAACACCACTTCATGCAGACGTAACTGTCATTGCCATTAGAACACACATGTTTCTGGCTCAATCACTCCTTTAGTGTATAGATTGACAGCCTGATTCTTGGAATTATTTGCGTGAAAAACGCAGATTTGCGCGCCGTTCTGCCCGAAAATCCCTGTTTGAAGTATGGGCATTTTCGGGCAGAAGAGGGGCCCCGGGGGGAACGCGAAGCGTTTCCCCCCGGGGAGTTTTTTGGCGATGCACATGGCCAGCGAGTGGCCGTGGGGCAGAGCGCCTCCTGGGGGGTATTTAAGGGCTCGGGGAAGGTTCGGGAGGCAGGCGACGGTTAGGACTTGATGATTGTCCTGTCGCCTGCTCCCGAGCCTTCCCTGTAGCTGGGTCTAGGGTCGCGGTAGGAGAAGAGGTAGGGGATAGCAGGGGTTTTGGTGGCGGGGATAGGTTTAGTAGGGGAGGGTGTAGGTGTGTCGGCGGGAGTTTTTGTCACAAAAAAAAAAAGGGGTGGTGCTTGCGGACTCCGCATATTAGGGGGGTATTGTACATAAGGTACTCCCCGCCCCTCCCCCCCCTGATTACCGGAGCAGCCGTCGGTGGTTTTGGATCAGGGAGGGTGGGTCACGCCAGCTGGGGCCGCGGCTTCGGGTTGCCGGGGAGGGAGCAGGAGCGCCGCTGTGAGGTGCATCCCTCATTGGGTTTAGTGTGGTCACGGGGGTTTTTAGGATCCGGTGCTGTCCCCGCTTCTCTTGGTGGGAGTTAGGGGGCAATGGGTTGGCTGGGGGGTCTGTTGTTGGAGCCGTTGCGTGCCGGGCTTCCCTGGTCCTCGCGCGCGGTGCTGGCTTCTGAAGTGAGGGGGCAGAGCGGTCCTCTTAAAGGGGCCGCTCTCTCTTTCATGTAGTGGGCTGCTAGGCCCTGCGGTGCGGCGAGTGAGCCACCAGGGGGCAGGCTGTGGAGGTGGAAGGGCACGGTGGGGCCCAGTTAGATAAAAAAAAAAAAAAAATATATAAACGGAAACACACAGCAGGCGAGAAGGGAGGGGGTTTGGGTAGGGGTTTTCTCAGCAGTAGGGATATGATATGGCATTTGAAACGCTCCTATACACAAGTGTTTCAAGGCTGTGCTGTGGCTCCTGGTTTTTGGGTTTGTTTCTTTTTGGGGGGCATTTGTCAGAAAATAAGGAGGAAGTTTTGTCTGGGCAAAGGTTAGTTTAAAAGAGGTTAAAAAAAAAAAAAAAAATATAAGAATAATGGCGAAATAGAGCATACAATGGTCTCTTTGGGGTATTATTATGTGGAATTAGGTTAATTAACATTCTGGGATACCTTATTTTCTTAGCTTAGTTCCCCTTTCGGGGCTTTCCTTTGCACTGGGTAAGTTCCCACGGGAAGGGCTGGCTCGGGGGTTTAGTGGCTAGGTGTAAGATTAAAGGGATTATTGAGTGCACGGTCATTTTATCTGGGCACTATGGTGGGACAGGGAGCTAGTAAGAAGGGCTGGGTGGATGCCAGGGTGCTGAGGGAGGCCCTAGAAATTATTAACAGGGCATCTAAGGCCCAGCTTGAAGGGGCGGTAGTGGAGGTTTCGGGAGAAGGGGAGGTGGGGGGGGCAGGCCGCAGCGTAGGGCAGCGGCGGATGGCAGGAGAGTCATGTCAGTGGGGGTGATGGGGCGCAGAGTGGGGCAATCTGGACAGAGGGGAAAAGGGGGCAAATACCTGCGGAAGAGTGCAGGTGGGAGAAGGAGGGAGAGGTCCCCATCAATTTGAGGAGGTTGGGATGGGGCGCGGAACGGCCCCCCCGGGTAGGAGGAGTGAGGGCGGAAGGCGCTGTGCAGCCCCCGCTGGTCAGGGGGAGGTAGAGAGTTTTACAACGGCCCCTCCTCGGTCAGCGCAAGGAAAGCCTAGAGGGTGCAGCACAGCCCCTAGCAATGAGGATTCCAGGGTGGAGGTCGGAACGCCTCGCCCGAGAGAAGAGGACCAGGCAAGGGTTTCCCACAACCCCGCCGAGAAGACGTCAAAGGGGTGGCGGGGCGGACGCCCCGGGCTCGCATGAAGATCATCAACTCAAACTGGGCATGAGCTCGCATCCGCAATGCTATTTAAGGGTAGGAGCCCTCTATGGAAGGAGAGGAGGAGCATCGGTGTGGACGCCAGACTACGGGCGGCAGGTGTGGAAAGAGGTGAGCGGGAAAGGGAATGGTCATCTGCATGGCAGAGAGGGGTTACAAGTAGGTGGACGGGGGAGGAACGGGCTGGTTTTCAAGGTGTAAGGAAGGAAGTTGGTGTGCAGGCCATTGGAGCCAATGGGGTTGAAAAGAGCATTTGCTCGGTGGAGGTCCAAACGGACAAGGTGAGGGAGCCATTGGTGCTCGAAGTGCAAGCTGGAAAGGATAAGGAGTGTGAAGTGAAAAGAAAGGGGAACAAATGGCCATACATGGGGATAACAAAACCATTGGGGGCGCACTTGAGGGCAGCGACCAGGGAAAAGATTCAGGCAGGGGAATTGGTGGATGTCTTTAAATTACTCCATAGGGAAGTGAGAGCAAAGGAGGGGTCTAAGGAGGTAGAGAGGGAACTGGCTTCACGCCCAAGGGTCCCGGTGACCATTGAGAATTGGACATCGGCGTTTATTATTTATGCCAGTGTGTGCTGTAAAAGATTTACGGAGCGGTGCGTCCCTGCTTCAATATATGGACGTACTTAGGAAGGTTTTTCACGAGTTGGGAGTTTTGTTTGGGTACGCTATGATGAGGAATTCAGAGCGAGAAGGGCGGAGGATAGTTAGGCGGTCTGGGGGTGAGATAGACATGGATCTTTGGCTGCAATGGATGGCTCCAACGGGGCGTGCCCCGACATTACACACAGCAAGTGGGCTGCCTGTGCCTTACCGGCCCTTTCTTGGTCGCCCCGCCCATGAGGGGGAGGGGGGAGGAGGCGGAGGACAGCCCTCAACAGCATGTTGGGAGTTCAATAAAGAAAGCTGCATGAGGGGGAGGTGCAAATTTAAACACGAGTGCAGCAGGTGTGCGGGTTGGCATCCGGTTACAGATTGTTTTCAGGCAGGGGACAGTGGGGCAGGGCGAGGAGCGGGGTAAGGAAGTGGGGGGGAAGGACCGCATGTCAGGTAAATTGGGGTGTGCTGGTAGGTCGGGCTCAGTTTATCGTAAAGGAGGTGGGGGGCACAAGGTTTGATGAAAGGTTTGTTGGGAGCAAATTGAAGGGGACAGGAGAAAGGTGAGGAGGAAGATGCGTAGGGAGGGGAGGGCCCAGGGGGAGGTATCGGTGGGAATTTGTTAAGGGAGAGGTAGCTGTCGTTGGGAGGGCAGGGACGACGGTGGTGAAGCCCTCACGCTTGCCGCACGACAAGGTGAGTAGGCTTCAGGCTGCATGGACGGAGGTGCGGGAGCGCCTCTGGTGCAGCAGGGGGAAGTGGGGAGATGGGTCTGCATGGACGGGGGTGCACTAAGGCCCCTGGTGCAGTTAAATTAAAAAAAAAAAAAAAAGTGAAACAGAGAAGCGAGGTGCCGGAAGAAGAATTTATGTGTAATGGTCTGCATGGACGGGGGCGCAGGTTTGGCCCCTGGTGCAGCGGTGGAGAGGAGTAAAGGAAAAAAGGGGGCCTGCATGGACGGGGGTGCACTAGGCCCCCTGGTGCAGGTGGGAAACAGGTGGTAATGGACGCAAGTAGCTTGAAGATGGTGATATGGAAGGAACTGCATGGACGGGGGCGCAGGTTTGGCCCCTGGTGCAGCGGTGGAGAGGGGTAAAGCAAAAAAGGGGCCTGCATGGACGGGGGTGCATTAGGGCCCCTGGTGCAGGCGGGAAAAAGGTGGTAAGGGATGCGAGGAGCTTAAAGAGTTAGATGGAAGGGACTGCATGGACAGGGGTGCAGGTTTGGCCCCTGGTGCAATGGCGAGAGGAGTAATAATCTAAAGGGCCTGCAGGGACGGGGGGTTCACGGGGGCCCCCGGTGCAGGGAGGACAATGCAGGAATGTGAGGGAATAAAACTGGACACAACAAGTGGAACAAATGGTTTATTGCTTGTAGGGGAGCTGTTTGCGACCTGTTTTACGTGGTTATTGTTTGGGGGCTTTCAGGGCTTCTGAGTTGGTCGGGGGGGGAAAAGGGGGGTAGGGTGACTGCAATGGGAAGATGTTCAAATTACAGAAGAAGGTTAGACATCAAGATTAAAAGGTCTAAGACGGTTATGAAGGGAAGGGGCTCTTGGGTTCGGCTGGGTCGTGGGAGCAAGGTCTTATGCCCAGTTGCAGGTGCTAGGGGTATTGCGGAAGGAGTTGGTGGCAGTGGGAGAAAAGGAAGAGGAGTTTGGGACTCATTACTTTAGGAGGGGCGCAGCATCTGAGGGTACCGGGCTGGGTTTTTCAGAAGACAAGGTGAGAAGAGTGGGACGTTGAAGGTCTGGGAAATACAAGGGGTACGGCAGGGAGTTTGATAATGGGGGTGTTGAAAAGGTGGTTAGGACTTTGTGGGCCAACTGTTGTTGAAATATTTTTTGACTTGTCAGTGATTTTGTATTTTCTTTTTCAGATGCTGCGCGAAAGGAAGGGGAGTTGGCGCATGTTTTGATTTGTTGGCCATTCAATTGTTAAGTGGACTGGGAAGGAAGTGGAGAAAGGGGTTTGGAAGGTAACAGGGGTGCAGTTTCAAGGAAGTGGTGGTGAGACGGCACGGGTTGGGGGGCCTGCGGTGGGATCAGCTGCTTCCTATATTGGCAGGGACGAGGGAACGCTTGGGGTTCCAGAGGTGGTGATTATGCATGCAGGGGAGAATGACCTGGTGAGAGATTCGGGGTTGGCTCTGCTAAGGAAAATGAAGAGGGACGTAGGGGGGGTGCGGGAAATGTGGCCTCAAGCAGTGGTGGTATGGACTAAGTTGTTGCCGCAATGAGTGTGGAGGGGAATGAGAAGGGGGGAGCAATGGAACGGGCCAGGAAGGGGATAATCAGGGAAAGGGTACAATGTTGTGCCTCGTGGCAGTGCAGGTCATGGACCATAAAGAAATAACATTTGAGGGTCTCCTTATCTTTAGAGAGGTTGGGGTACACTTGTCCGTGTATGGGAATAATCACTACCTGGAGGAATTTGGTGCTTGGCTGGGAGAATGGGTAAAAAGTTTGAGGTAGAAAAGTGGGGGGGGGGGGGTTGGGGCAGAAAGAACTCCTCGGGGGAGGGTTTTTCTGGTGCCGGGGGCATGGCCCCTTTTGATGTGGGGGGAGGGAAGCACAATGGGGGAATGACACGGGAAAGGATGGGGTGGCGCTGTTTGCACAAGCAGGTCACCCCGGGGGAACAGGTATTGAGCCTGGAGGGGCATGGCCCCTGGGAGAAAGCGGGACGCCTGGAAAAGGGGCAAGGAGACGGTAGGATCCAAGGGATCATTAGGGAGGAATTGGGTTATTTAATTATTTAATTGTTGGGGAAAAATGAAAATGTTTAATTTATTTAAGTGGTGGTTAAAATATTCCTTTAGTTTGTTAGGCCATGGAGCCAGTTAAGCGTTTGATTGTAAGCTTTGGCCTGTCACATTAAAGCGACCTTTTCCACTTTTAAACAAGTCTGGGTTTTTGTGCATTAAGCCAAAAGGGGGGCCCCAGGGGGAACGCGAAGCGTTTCCCCCCGGGGAGTTTTTTGGCGATGCACATGGCCAGCGAGTGGCCGTGGGGCAGAGCGCCTCCTGGGGGGTATTTAAGGGCTCGGGGAAGGTTCGGGAGGCAGGCGACGGTTAGGACTTGATGATTGTCCCGCCCTCCCACCCCTTTCAGTTTCGTTAGGGTAGTGTCTGGTTAGGTAATATGGGGGGGGCATTGTTTATGGGATTATGCAGGGGGTTCTTTAGATGACATGGCAGGTTCATGAGTTTTGGGGTCTGTTAAGAAGGTAGGGTTGGTAGTTTTGTGTGACAGGTCAGGGCATTGTGAAAGTGTGTGTAATATATGTTGCTGATGTGGCAGGTCAGGCTGGCTGCAGGTCATAGGAAGGGGGAGTTTGGTGTAGAGGGGAGTTTGAAGGGTGTTGAAGTGGGTCCGAGCGCCGGGGGCATGGCCCCTTTTGATGTGGGGGGAGGGAAGTACAATGGGGGAATGATACGGGAAAGGATGGGGTGGCGCTGTTTGCACAAGCAGGTCACCCCGGGGGAACAGGTATTGAGCCTGGAGGGGCATGGCCCCTGGGAGAAAGCGGGACGCCTGGAAAAGGGGCAAGGAGACGGTAGGATCCAAGGGATCATTAGGGAGGAATTGGGTTATTTAATTATTTAATTGTTGGGGAAAAATGAAAATGTTTAATTTATTTAAGTGGTGGTTAAAATATTCCTTTAGTTTGTTAGGCCATGGAGCCAGTTAAGCGTTTGATTGTAAGCTTTGGCCTGTCACATTAAAGCAACCTTTTCCACTTTTAAACAAGTCTGGGTTTTTGTGCATTAAGCCAAAAAGGCACGCAAATCTGCGTTTTTCACACAAATAATTCCATGAATCAGGCAGTTAATAGCTATTTGGCTTCCCACAAAACACACCTGACTCACACTAGGTGAACAGGATGAATACTACTCCTTTGAGCAGTAGATGTGTTCTTTCTATGCTAGTAAAAGTGATTTTTTTTAGTGCCATTTTTCTTTGGGGCAGCCTGCGTGGCCATATTTGTTAAAGGCAGGAGAGCATGCACTTTTTTGCTTCCCGTGACATTCCTCCTGTTGGTGTACTATGTACAATGCATCATTGCACCAAACATCTCCCTTTGAATCAGCAATGTCTATCTTCATGACATGGTCCTCTGCCTACTGATTGCCAATGCAGAGGGTCGGATTGGCCCGTCGGCCATTTGGCCCGTGGCCGGGCCGAAATCAAGTCGTGGGCTTCAGGAACCGGCCCCATATATTACAGACCTTTTGCCGCCCTGCCGCCCCGCCATGGATGCAGGGAAAGGTAACGCTGATGTGTTACCTTTCTTTGATGAATGCGGCGGGCCGGCAGCCAACTGCCTCAGCCTGTAACACCTTGACGCCAGCAACAGTCAGTGTTACAAAATACTGGGAGGGAGCAGCAGGGCTGGGCGGGACCAGGGCTTCCTCAGTCCGTCCTGCTCCCTCCCAGTGATTTGTACAGACTCACTCTAAACTGCTCTCTGCCGCACAACGCCACGAGTTTGCAAAGGATGCCCTCCAGCCCGAGGTAAGCATGATGTGGCGGGAGAGAGAAGTCAAGTGGGTGCCCTGATTTGGATCTTGTGTCAGAGTGCCTGTCCTCGGCGCCTGTTCCTGTGTTGTTCTGCAGCGTTATTGTATGTCTTAAAAAGCAAATACAACTGCAAATATATATACTAACCTGGCCTAAAGTATTCATTAACCGATGGAGAGTCAGAGTTATCTGCAGGGATGTAATAACACAGACCTCGTATTTCACATACAAACAACACATGCCAACCCATTGATACATCGTTTTTGGTGCATCCCCGAAGAAGTTTGTGGATTAAAATTTAGAAGGTGTCTTTTTTATCTAAATGTAATTGTATTCCCCAAACTGGCAAAACAGACCTTTCAGGCCGGGTTTGTGTATATTAACAAACATGCTGACACTTTCCCCATCAGCGAAGTTCATGAGATAAAACGTGTTGTGAAAAGAGAGGTGTGTGTTTAACCATTATGAAGCAGCGGTTACAGGGTGCAAGGGGTCGTGCAGCATCCTGCACACGCCTGTGTCATGTTCTCTCCATGTGGGTGTGCGCACGCAGGTGTCATGTGCAGGACAAAATAAATCTCTTTCTCTCTCTGGCAGGGCACACGGTTCTAATATGATCCCATGGCACGCTCTGAGCCTCCCCTAATAAGCTTAGTCCCACATGAGGCATCACTCAGATCACTGACCTGCCGCCCTGGCATCCAAACTCTAAGCCCGGCCTTCATTGGGCTTCATAACACGAGTCAGAACTACATTTCCCAGACTGCCCTTTGGTTTAAAACTTGAAAAACAGCAATGGGTAATCGTGTTTCCCCATCCACCCAGTTCACAGGTGGTTGTGGGATGGCTTTGCTGGTAGATTTAAAATTGTTACCAATTCCAAGTCTCCCTGAACGTATAATATTGTCCCTACCTAAATGGCCTCAGAAATAGGGACAACTCAGGATTCAGAATACCACCTTAACCTACAACCATGTTTCTTCAGCTAAACTAGTTTAGCATGTTTTCTTCCCGTACAATTAAGATAACATTTTAAGTGATGGAAAAAGTACGTAGTGAAATAATATTTATTACAGGGCATGATTTCAGAAGCACAGCTAATTTCTCCTTGGCAGATCGCTTTTTGGGTCTCAGCATGGCAGAATACTCGAGCTACAAACATTCTTTCGTGCGGTCAGCCGGTTGCCCTGGTGATCTCTGCAGCAGCAACATCAACCCAATAAGCTGTTTTACCCGGTTTTAAAACTGTGACTTGCAGTTCATGTTGATCTCTCTGCAGCAGTTGCATCAACTTGTGCACCCTCTCCTTAAAAAGCTTTCTGATGCCCCTTCCTGCCTGGCTGAGCTCTCTTACAGGAGTGCATGCGGCCTGTCTATGAGGCAAGCTAAAAGTAAATTATGCGTGTGGCAATGGCGATATGAACCACGGTTCATAACAGACCTGAATAACGTGTAATATTAAGATGTTTTATAAGGCTCCCACCTGCCATTTTGAAGGCCTTCTGTGCGCCTCTGAAAGAAAAGAGCAAGGGTAGGGGTTGCTAGTGGTATGGAGAAGGGGCAGGGATGAAACAGCAGGTTTTAGTAATTTCAAGCTGGAATAAGCCGTGTCCCGAAGGCTGGTATGATGTGGTGTGGTTTGGCAGTTGGTTTTGGTGTTGTTGTCCAGTGTCATCATTTGGCTGTACTGCTTATTAAAGGCAACTCTATTTTCATTACTGGTGGCAACGAGTAGACATGCCTTGAGTCTGATTCTGCAAAATAAGTATTTAGCTATGTGATGATGTTTTTCTTAAAAAAAAGAACAAAAGACATGTTATCACTTTGTCAAGCGTTTACACAAAACATAACACACAACAGACACATGAACCCTCCATAAGTAGCATTTTCTGTAAAGTCGTGAATTGACGCGATTCACGGATGATGGTTTGAGGGTCACTTTTTTGAGGCAAGGGGTATGCCACTTTTTTGAGTAGAGGGGTGGGTCACTTTTTTTCGGTGTCCGGGCCTATTTCCTGTCCCAGTCTGCCCCTGCCATTGCATGTTGTAACGGTTTATTGAGAGGCCGCCCTCAACACAGGGAGTTCCTTCCCTCCCCAAGCTAAGTGTCAGACAATAAATGGTAAATGTTAGTTCATTCATTCAGCCTTATTTCCAATTCATCTTATACCCATTGGCTCCCTCCCCCTGAGCTACCAATGAGCAAAGAACCAGGCTGGTGGACAGGAAATATATTTTATTTATTTAAATTAGAAGTAATAGAAATTACAATAACCTACTACACGCCACCTTATTTGTGGATCACAGTTAACTTTTTGTTACACAAATAAATCACACAAATTACAATACTTTTCTTTTTTTTTTACAGAATACACTTCAATCAAACTGGTCAATGAACAAAAAACATTTGCATGTGTAATGCTGTGCAATTTCAATTTTTCTGCACGCTTAAAAGGCAAGCAGTTGGGTTTATGGATTGTTGCAAATGCATATGGCAATTATGATTTCACCCACACTTTTGGTTTGAAATAAACACAGTGGGCCTCATTACGACCCTAGCGGTATGGGGTTAACGGCACTGCTAGAGCTGCCAACCCCATACCCCATACCGCCTCAATACGAGGTCTGCTCGTGGGACCCACTCAGGACACCGGTTCGACCAGACGTCCTTAGCGGGTCCTGCGAGCGGCCCAGCATGCTAACAACGGGCCCGTCATTAACGAGCCCGTTGTTAGCATGCTCCCCATTCCCATTGAGCCCTATGTATTATAGCTACTCTGTAGCTATTAAAAGTATTTAAGGATGTTAATGGTGTGTTTCAAGGCAAAATAATCTAATATATAGTTTATAAAAGATAACAACCTTTTAAATTGAAAAATATTTTTTTAAATTGTGATTTAAACAAAAACATCATGATTTGTTATCACATTTACAATGCAATGGAAAGAAGAAACACAAACGAAACCACAAAACAAACACAAGATACAAACAAATCAAGCCAGCTATTTCATCAAAAATGTTTCTTTGTTTCAATGGTCACACCACTAAAGAATATATCTGACCTACACTTGTTTCACAAAGTGGGTTGTGCACAATAACTCCCCCACTTGAAGGAGCTTCTCCAGGGCCACATAGCTTTGTTGCCTGTGCATTCCGTAACTCAGGGTTAGAAAAAACGAAGCTGTAAACATATTGAAAGTATAAGGAAAACACAATAAATAGAAAAGGGGAAAAGGGAAGATTTTCCAGCCAATATTTTTTCATAGTACTTAGAAGATCAAAAGTATGCCAAAATAGTTTGAATGCGTAAGTTCTCATTCATTTTTTATTTTATTAAATGTTACTATTGTCCAAAGAATGTGTCTCATATCTCACTGTTAGTGTACGATGCTGCATTTAAAACAGTCATCAGTCCGTTCTCATTGCCAGATTTGTTTTAAGCAAAATACAATTATTTTATGGTTTAAAAGATTGGTCATAGTTAATTAATGAACACTGTTTGATAAACATTCATGTGCACATGAATGCGGTCTTCAGATTTAATTCATCTTGAGATCTTGAGTCGTAGCTGATAGATACAGTCAAATCTTTCTTGAATTTCTGTTTAGACAATTGTTATGAACATTAATCAACGGACCTGAGATGTATGAGCATTAAGAAAAGCTTTGCATGCGAATAAAGGATAATCAATAGTGAGCCATTGCCTAATAGAAGCTTATTTATCAATTTAGAAGACTGTTGCATCTCTTTTGACACCCTACATCAGACCACTATCTCCGATACAAAGCAAGGATGCCACAACAACAATGGAAGAAATCACGGCGTAATTACCCCCTACTGTTTTCCCTCTATGCCTCCCTCACTCAGTATTTTCTTGTATTGTTGCATCCCACTCACTTCCCATCACTTGACCCACAAGGCCTGGCACACTAAACAGAGACTCCAATCCAGTCCTTGTCCTATCCACACTCCAATTGCACCCGTGGCTACTTTCCTAACCCTGGCTTGCCCCCATGTTAACACGCCCCAGTGCACCTCCTCAGCCTCAGCACGCAGGTAACGGGTGCTTCTGAACTCAATTCATCAGCACTACAGCTGTTCTGATACTGCCTTTCCCACTAGCACACTAACACTTCCCTCATCCATTTTTCTTGCAGAGCCAGGTACAGCGAGGCCAAGACTATTGCAGAAGGGCACAATTCAAGATCACCTTATCTTACCTTACCCACCTTACAGTACCTTATCATACCTTACATTACACGAAGATGTTCACTTTCCTCATAATTCAGTCAGAAACATTTTGTATAATTTAAAACCGCTAAGCGGTGGGGGGGGGGCATCAGGGTAGTCACATCAGGTCATTTGATTGTGTTTGTGAAAACCTTTCTTACTACACTTCATTTTTTATTTATTTATTGGACATTTACAAAGCACCTATACAACAAATGGTGTTTCAAGGGGGAGGGGCAGAGGAGAAAAGTAACAATAACGGTCCTACTAGGCCTTGTGTCATTCGGATTGTGCAAATGCATTAAATAAGTACAGTGGGGTGAGTAGTGGAGAGGGGGAGGGTGAAGTGCCAGTCGGGGTGGCAGGGATAATGCTAAGGTGTACCATGCACTTATATGTGGCTCTCCTACGCGCACGGACACTTAAGCACTTCCCCTTCCCTCTTCCTTGCTACACTTGCACGTTCTAAATACCCTCAAGCCATAGTGGGTTTGTCCTTTTTTCCCCTTTTTCCCCCCCACTGTTTTTACATGTTTTGTGTTTACTATTGTGCTGCACACCCATTTACCTCCCTTTGCCCTGTGGGCGCTTTGAAGCGGCATTTGCTTGCTGTATAAGCGCCTAACAAGTGAACCATAAATAAATACAATAAATATAGTGGGAGGAGAGAGTGGGAGAGGCAAATAAGTGCAGAGGGAGGAGGAGGGGAAGAGGAGGGCCCTGGGGTTTGGCAAGTGCTACGGGAAGCCAGGTGGCCAAGTGCCAGGGGAAGCAGGGAGGCAAGGGTGAGGACCACATGCTAAGTGCAAGGATGAGGTGGACCAGGCTACGTAGGGAGGCACACCCGACAGGCTGGTGAGGGGAAGGGGGCCCAGAAGGGCAAGTGTAAGTTTTAGGGGGGGTTCAGGGAGACAGGGGGGCAGGGGTAGACTGAGTGTGGCAGGCCTGGTACTCTGTAGGACACAGAAGAAACCAGGCAGCCAGTCAACTGGCAGAGGGAGCATTAGCAGGGGAGGGGGAGAGGGAAGGAAGAAAAGAAGAGGCGGGTCTTGAGAAGCTTCCAGAACTTCAGGAGATCCGGCTGAAGCCTGAGAGGGGCCGGAAGGCACCTGCAGAAGAGTGAGATCTACCTCCACAATCTCTTCTTAGAAAAGCGTCTGATCTGTAGAGAGTTTAGAGCTGGAGGACCGAAGGGCTCTAGCAGGGAGGTATTTAGGGATAGAGAGTTGGATGTAGCGGGGTCCCACGCCCCAGAAAGCCTTGTGGATGATGCAGAGGGTCTTGAACTTGATCCTTGCAGCCACCGGGAGCCAGTGGAGAAATGTTAGGGCTGGAGAGATCCTGTCCCTGGGCTTGAGGCCAAGGATAAGTCTTGCAGTCCCATTCAGGATTAGTTGAAGGAGGCAAAGGAGGGATAAAGGCAGATTGAGGACGAGGCTGTTGCAGTAGTCCAGCCTAGAGAGGACCAGAGATCTGAAGAAATTGAGTTTCTGGGGGAAGGTGAGGAAATGGAGAATGCCTCTGAAGAGGTGCAGCTGGAAGTGCGTCTTCTTGGCAAAGTCTGCAATGTTAGGAGAGAAGGAGAGAGGAATTGAAGATGACACCAAGGTTTTTAGCCTCACAAGAGGGTGATGGGAGGGACCCATGGATGGCATCCAGCGAGTAGGAGGGAAGAAGGGAGCAGGGGTCCCAATGAGAAGGATATCAGTCTTACTGGCATTAAGGATGAGACTGTTAGCAGCACACCATGCCTGAATAGCAATCAGGCAGTCAGGAATAAGAGACGAGGAAGGGGAGGCAGTGGAGGGAAGCTTGAAGGAGAGCTGCATGTCATCTGCATAACACTGGAAGTGAGAAGAGAAGGTGGAGATCAAGTGGGCCAGAGAGGCAAGGTAGATGTTGAAGAGGCACGGTAAAAGGATAGTGCCCTGAGGGCCACCACAGGTGGAGAGTGAGGTGGAGGAGAGAAAAGGGCCCAGTTGAACCTGGGAAGGTCGGTCAGAGAGGAAGCAGGTCAACTAGTCCAGTGCCAAGTCAGTGATGCCGAAGGTATCACAGAGCCGATTAATAAAGGTGGCATGATAGACTGTGTCAAAGGCTGAGGAAATATCGAGAAGGATGAGAACAGAAGGAGAGTTGGAATTGAGATTAGCGAGCAAGTCTTCACAGGTGTTCAGGAGAGCAGTTTATGTGCCTCTGGCTGCTCTGAAGCCAGACTGGTAATTGTGGAGACAACCAATAGATTCAGGGTTGTGGATCAGTTGGGAGATGGCATGCTTCTCCAAGAGTTTGCCCAGGAAGGGGGTAATGGAGATGGGGTAGTAGTTAGCCAGGCAGAAGGGGCAGCAGAAAGCTTTTTAAGGAGAGGGTGCATAAGGGAGTGCTTGAGGGGTAGTGGGAAAGAGCCAGTGGGAAAGGAATGGTTGCAGAAATCAGCCAAGGCTCAAGCAAGGGAGGCAATGTTGTCCTTGATAGTTCTGGAGGGGCAGGGGGACCCCTGTTTGGAGCAGACTTTTGAAGAGAGGACTTGTCTAGTGACCTCATCTGGTGCTATGGTCGAGAAGGAGGAGAGTAGGAGGGGCGAGGAACCAAGGGAGGCATGATAGCGAGTGAGGGATGAGGGAGGGGAGTAGAAGGGAGTGAGGACAGGATGTCCTGAGTTTTGGTTGTGAAGTGGTAGTAAAGAGCTGTGCAGAGGGCCTGGGATGGGATAAGAGAAGTGGAGACTGCAGTAGAATTGACAGGTTCCTTGCAGATTTTGAAATGTTTAGCCGTATTGTTGGTGGCCCCAGAGATGCAGGCTTGGATATGGGTCCTCTTTTTCGATCAGATGGAGAATCTGTATTGCCTTTGGAGCAGGTGAGAGGCCAGTTTGTCAGTGGATGTGCTATAAGCCAGCCACTTCCATTCAGCAATTCTGTACTGGCGTTTCAGAGAGGCTAGGTCGGAGTCATACCAGGGTTGCACTTGGAGGGAGGCTTCATGTAGACCTGCATGGCAGGAGCAAGGATGTCCAGGGTGTTGTAGATGGAGAGGTGAAGGTTAGCAAGAGCTGTGTCAGTGTGAGAGTCAGTTGCTGGAGTGGTAGGGAGGAATGAAAGTGGCAGCAAAAGCAGCAACTGACACTCGCTTCATCGGTCGAATGGCAGAGAAGGAGACTGGCAGTGCAGGCTGAGACTTAGCCGGGGGACACAAGAGATCAAGGTGAGAGGACAGGAGAGCATGGTTAGACCAGGAGAGAGGTGTGGTGAGAGGGTTGGAGATATGGATGTGTGCTGAGATGAGAGCATCCAAGGTGTGTCCGGCTGAGTGGGCCAGACCGGAGAGAGGAATGGTGAGGGGAAAGAGAGTCACAGAATGTCGCAGAGGCTGCTGAAGAGTCTATAGTCCAGAGGCTGCATCAGGAGAGTTATGGTGACTATTGAAGTCTCTGAGGCGGTGAAACGTGGAGGTGGAAGCCAGGAGAGAGGAGGTGAGGTCATACCACTCCAAAAGGAAAAGGGAGACCGGACCAGGGGTGTAGATGGTGGCAAGAGACAGTGAGAGGGTAGGAGAGATGGCAAACCTGCAGACGAGGCATGCAGAGGCAGACTAGGACTGAGGACTGAGTGGCTATGATAGCAGCATGGACCCATTATGGGAAGATCAGGGCCACTCCGTCTCCAGACTAGTTTGGCCTGGGCTTAGAGAGGATCATGTAGCCGTCTGGGAGGAGTTTGTCAAAAACAATTATAGCACTGTTAGTGAACCACGTCTCAATGAGAGCGAGGACGTCAGGGTCAAAGTCTTCAAGGAGGTGACTGATGTCGGAGGAGTGTTTAACAGCAGAGTGAGAGTTGTGGGTAGCTAAGTGAAGCTGGTTGCTACCTTTCAAGGTCTTCCAAGGAGGGGTACAGTGACGTGGTACACCCCACAGTGGTGTTAAAGTTGAATGGAGTGGGAGAAGGAGGAATGGCAGGAGAAGGGAGGAAGTTGATGAGAGACAGGAGGAGAAGGTTGGGCTGAGAGCCCTGGGAAATGACAGTGCCTTTCTGGTAGACATTAATGATACACCTAGAGGATGGGAAGTGTGCTAGGAGTACTTCCCATCTGGTTCGACCATTAATGGGTGAAGAGGAAAAAGGGTAGAGGATTGACACCATATGGGGAGACCATAGGCAAAGAGAGAGAGCAACAAAGAGGATGGCCATGACAGTCTCCCTGGAAGAAGCGTTGACATAGGTTTCAGTGATGGGCAGGCCTGGGTTTGAGACCAGGAGATCTTTCTTTAACTATTTTCTTCCAGACTTCGAAAGAGAGGTAGGATAGGTGATAGAGTAGCAGTTGGAGTAGTGAGGGGAGATGGGGAGCACCATGGAGGTAGATGGCAGAGAGATGGAAGGGAGAGAGGGAGAGAGAAAGAGAGAGAGAGAGAGAGAGAGAGAGAGAGGGAAAGAGAGAGAGAGAGAGAGAAACTGCACAATAGATGATGAACAGATGACTCAGGTGTACAACCAGCAGGTGGCCCAGTAGAAATACAGGCACAGATGAATCAGCTGCACAATGTCACACAGGTCACTGAGCGGGGTATTGTGCTGCTCCACCAGAGAACAGAGGTCCAGACCAGTGAAGAGAGTCCTGAGGTTCCTTTTGGAGTCCTCTGGCTTCATTTGGGGGGTTCACCAGTGTTGCTTTCCAATGGGAGGCTGCTAGTTGCTAATGTATTCCAGACAGTTCAAAGTGAGAAAAACCCAAGAAATGAGCTGCACTTACATAGTAACCCTGGGCCCGGATCTCCATTCAGAGAGTGGTAAGGCAGCACAGGTCCCAGCTAAGTGAGCCCACTGGGTGCCCGACGGGACAGGCTGAGCTCAGCAGGATTACTGCCGGGAGTGGCACGGTGGATGCTGGCATGCTGATCACTTTTAATCCAGTTGAAATGCTTTAAGGGTTTACTGTTTAGGACACACATTTACTTCAGTGAGTATAAGGCTGTGTGCGTCTTTCTATACATTTATTTTTTATTTATTAAATTTATAAAGCCCACAAGCAATCCTGAGGCATTGAGGCACCATTGCAGGTACAGGTACAAGTCAAGGAAGAATACTTTGTCATACAGTTAGCAGATTACTTCATTAGTAAGAACAATGAAACATTGCATAGAAGAGAAAGTAGTGTCATACATGTAGGTGATTGGTCTGCTGAAGATATTTGCAGTACTGAGGGATGTGTGGTAGGTTACAACAAAAACTGGGTTTTGAGAGCTTTGCGAAAGATCCAATGTAATTTTTCAACCCTGAGGGGAGGATGGGGAGGTTGTTCCAAAGTTTTGCCGCAAAGTAGGGGAAGCTTGAGCCTCCTGCTGTGCATCTCTTGATTTTGGGCATGACTAGGCAGTCAGTGTAGGTCCTGGTGGGTCTGGAAGAGTGCGCCTTGGTGATTTTGTGTGTGAGGTATGGGGGAGCTGTATATGATAAGCATATGTGCGTGATGGGGAGAGTTTTAAATATAATGCGCTCCTGGATGGGGAGCCAGTGTGCTTGTATTCGTTTTATGTTTCCTCACTGAGGTACCTGTGAAGAGGACATTAGAGCAGTCGATCTTTGAGCCAATGAAAGCGCGGGTGATTGTGAGGCAATTATATTTAGTGAGAAGGGTCTGGCTGCGTTAAGGACCTTGGAGGAGTAGGCTGCTGAGGAGGCAATATCGCTTACTTGCCTGGCCATGGTAAGTGAGGCGTCAAAATAGAATCCTAAGGCCTTCAGGATTGATGAGACAGGAATTGTGCAATTGTCGATATTGAATGAAGAGTACTGTTTGTCAAGAGACTTCAGGGCATTTGGAAGGCCGACAATTAAGATTTCTTATCGCTGTTAGGGCAGAGGTGGTTGGCTGCCATCCATGTCTGTATGGTTGTATAGATGTTGCAGGGCCAGATGCGTCGAGATGCCAAGGTCAAGGTCATGTTTAGTGATAAGGTTGTGGAAGTCTAGTGCATGGGCTGGCAGTGAGCGTGCATTAATGAGGGCAAACGTCAGAAGGGGAGAGTGGGTATGCTGGGGGTGAAAGGGCTGCGGCTTGTGTTTTGCGTGGGAATGGCTATGCGTGGAGTTGGGCTAGGTGTCAATTGAGTAGGTAGGGGGCTGTGTTGGCTAGTGTCTGGTGGGGGTGCAGCCTTAGTTGGGTTTTTGGGTAGATTGGGGTTGGTGTGGGTGTTGATGAGCTGGGGCAGAGGGGCAATGAGGGGGAGTGAGGTGGCTATATATGGTTTGGGGGTGTCTTTTGTAGGGCTATTAGAAGGGTGATGGAGGAGTTGTGCATGCTTAGAGTGTTTGTTGGCAGCTTTCTGTGCAGATTGGAGAGTTTCACTGGGACAAGTGATCAGCGGTACATAATCCTGCTTGACAAGGTTCAGAATGGCTGGTACTTAGCTGTCGTTTATTTCTGGTGTGGCAGGCTCTTGGAAGGTGTACGTGGATTGCAGGCTATGAGTTGTAGGGCGGGTGCGCGTGCGAAATGAGGAATTCCTTGTGTGCAGTTCAGGGGGTGCAGATGTAGATGGAGTGCTGTGGAAGCATGGTCGGTGTGTCTGATTTCTGTGTGTGGTCAGCAAAGTGGTCATAGGCATTGGTCGATGGATCCGTGTTGGGGTGAGGAACAAGGCTGAAAGGGGTTTGTAAAGTTGGGAACACACCTGTGAGTAATACATGCTATTGTGCTCATGGCAAGTATGGGGGCGATTTAATAGTGTCTTTTGTTGAAGGCAATGTTTGTTTCTTTGGCTCTGACTGCGTTTACAGTTAGATGTAGAGGGGGATCTGGAAGCGTTCACTTATAGGCAGTGAGAGAGTCGCAGGGGAAAGGCATTTGTTTTGTTGCTCTTTACATTAATATTGCGCGTCTGCGTAAGCTGCAAGCGTCGTGGGAAGTGTAGTTGCCTCTTTGTGGGCTGCATACAGGCATGACTGGTTTACTGAAGGCCTCAATGGCCACTATTGTGCAGGGGTGTGTGATCGTCCTGTGCTGGTGAGGTAGGCCGTGGGCACTTGTCTAGTGGGCTACGCGCAGTAGCTGTAAGCCTTGCAGCTGGGGTGTATGTTGGCGTTCATGTGCGAATGCATCCCGGGAGGGGCGCGCATGTTGAGGGGCCGGGGCCACCCACTCAGCGATACCTAGCCCTAGAGGCAGAAAGGTGCTAGGGTGAGGCTGCGTGGTAGATGGCTGGCAGGACACCCGTACATATAGCTGCAAATGTATCTGTGGCAATGTGGGCATCACGTGAGGGATAGTGCAACAGTCGAGCGGGAGCGTTTTACTCGTTCCCGTATCAGCATTGGCCATGCTTGCAAGGGTCGGGGTTTGTGCATCGTTGTCAGGATCAAGCAGGGCCATGGAAGGTGTATTTAGTATGCAGGCAAGTGAATGCAGATTGCAAGGCCGAGCACTGAAGAGAGCGGGTGGAGCAACGCTGTGACTACAATCTAAGCGTGCGTTAGCAGAGGGCATCGCTTTTGAATATTTGCACATTTGAAGCACAGTGTCTAATGCATGCGGCAGAGCAGGTGGGAGGAGGCGCGTGGGTGGATGCATGGAGGTGAGGGGGAGACGAGATAAACCTGGATGAGGTTTTGTAGATAGGGCTATATGTGTATTTGGATCCTGGACCTTTGGCTGGAGGGCATAGCGTGGCATTTCAACATCATTGCACGTAGTCAAAAGTACAGGACGCTCTGGAGGCAAACAAGTAATATTTGGTCTTTTTTTTAATACGATACAGGCATCATTATTGTGCAGTATTAGTGCACCGGTAGCATTGGGGATGTGGAACTTATATAATACATACATCAGACAAGTATAGTAGTCTAATTGGGCCTGGGCCCATGAGTCAATGTCAGGGGAGGACAGTACCTGTTGTGCAGCATGTCTAATCTCGCGTTCAACGCGGCTGAGACCAGCAGTGACTGAAGAAAGAGGCCTTGAGTGTTGGCCTTCAGTGGAGGCTGGCTTCACCTGCTGGCGCAGGGGGTTGGCTCCTACAAATTCAGATTTTGGCCAATCAGTGTGCTGCAGGCCCAGGGCAGGCTCGGAGCCTGGTGTGCACCGAGGCATGGTGGTGGCCATCTTGGATGCTGTTGTTTGAAATTTGGATTCTGTTGTTGCTGTAGCTGTAGTGCTGCTGGGGTTCTGGGACTCCTTGGTGGGGAGGGGGACCTGCCTCACCATGAGATAGGGCAGAGACTAATCTATCCATCTATCTATCTATTGAAGGTAAAAACCTTATTTGCAGGGACGTTAAGGTAAACAATACATTGTAACAAAACCTTTGAAATTCAAGGAAAAAAACCTTAGTTCCAGGGACATTAAGGTTAGAACCTAATGCAACAGAACACCTGAAATTCAGCCAAGGCCACCTTTACATCACGCCCCCTGTTGCACAGCCTATAACCACAATTATGACATCACAGATCACATCACTGATGACATCACTAATTACATGTTCTTAAGAGAACACAGATGACATTGCAAGTTGCATCCATCACTCATGACAGCACTGGTGACAACACTAATTACATTGTATATGACAGATTACATCGATAATAGCATTATACATAACAAGATTAATATGTTAGCTCATAAAAACTTTGATTTTCTTAATAACAATGTAGACCATGGACTTGGTCATGATGAAGGCTGTGGTTACTGGACATCATCAAACACTGTAGCGAGTGGTCAGTTAGTGATGTAAAATACTAATGTGCATGGTTAAAAGCCATGCCTAGTGGCCTGTCACTGTTTAAAATATACAGTGGGCAACATTAAAAGCTATAGTCACTGTCAATGGCTAAAAGCCATAGCTAGTGCCCATTAATATGTTAAAATCTATGTTTCTTCTATTTCAAAGTTTTATTATGTATGTTTATAGTCACAAAGAATATTACACATACATTTTAAAACATTAAGTAAGTATTCTTTAAACTCTTTGACAATCTTGCTTTGAGTGTGACTATAGAGGGATTACAAACTGGCCAATCTACTTCTGTGCACACCCATGTCATGAAATATCCACATTTGATGGATGCCCCCTCATGAAAAATAAATGCACAGTTCTTAAATGTTTTCTTACTAACAGAAACGTGACCCAATTTCAAATTCATTATTGACGTGTTAATTTTCCTATCATCTATACTGTATCTTTGAAACAAAATATATATACTTATTAAAAACTAGATTTTGCAGTATTTATAAATTACAACCACAGTAACTGCATTGCATGTCATGGAATGCCTTAGTTACAAGATCAGAGAAATGTATACTTTTCTGGTCAGGGATAGGCACATACACAAATCTTTCACAAGGATCTGCAGTAGAATAACCTTTCTTACTTTGTGGACACATATGAATCCACTCATCACTGATTCCTACATACCTTTCTATACTTACCATTTCCTTCACTAATAAATCGAAGACAGCCATTAAAAAATCTTGACTCTCTTCCTGTGAATTTTGAGAAAATTCATGATTTCTACTTAAATCAGCTACTACATTTCGGATTGACATTGCTGAATGTAAACTGTGTAGTTTTTCATCTACAGATACTTTAAGAAATGAAAGTTCCACACATGGTTGTTTCTCTGCTGTGGAAGCTACTTCTTGCATCAATGGGGTCATTTGAAACAACATACACAAAGCTGCATTACATAGCATTCAACTCCTGTTTCATTACTAAATCTGCAATGAGAGTATGTTATAGTTGAACAACTCTCCAACGCCATTAAATTCTGTTGTGTTTTAGTCTTACAAGGACTGATTTAATTTGAATGTACTTTCACTGACTCCTTATGTTTCCTGGATGACTGCTTTGCAGGAACAGGTATAAGGTTCAGGTGAGGAGAATACAGTACACACAACCTATTATATATATTCCTATTATTATTTACATTCTTCAATGCAAGACATGTCAGCTGTCACTTTTCATTAATCAAAGTTTATTAAAAATAAACCTTCTATATTTTTCACACGTGACAAAGCTACATATGGCATTCCTTCTTTTAACACTGTCTGACCAATAGCAATAAGTGCTTCTTCCAAAGTCAATCCTTGTGATTTATGAATAGTTATTGCATAAGCAGAGAACAATGGAAACTGTGCTCTTTTCACAAGGGTATCCTTAAAAAGCATGAAATGTGCAGAGGTCAGAGGAATCAAATGAGTTCCTTCTACAAACTTGACTTCAATATGTTCAATATTAGTACTGTGAGGAAAAGTCTGAAATGTAATCACTCTTTCCATCACTCCATTGACTATACTCCTTCTAGACCTGATGCTTTAGAGATTGAATTCTCTAGTTGACCTAATCGAGCTTTAGCTCTCTTATCCAACTCGAAAGGCATACCATGACCATCTAAAACATCACACAATTTTAGCTCCACAATATTCTGCTTCTCTGACAGTAGCATTGTAGACTTAAACTTGTTACACTTTGCAAGTTTGCAAATCAAAGAAACACAAGAAATATTTCTTTTCTTAAGAGTCAAAATGACATCAGATGGACTGCAATCTGCATCAAACATGCTGGAAACCAGTCTTTCCTTTAAGACTGCTTTCACATGTTCCTCAAGAACAACTATACGAATCTCATTTTATGTATGTATGTATGTATGTATTTATTTATTTATTTATGTATTTATTTAGAGAGGGCACTTAACCCTTAGGTATCTGGGTGCATTGCGTGAAGTTACACATTGGGTTACAGGTCAGACACGTAATAGATTGTGCATAGAATTTGTTACATGTGCATCATAGATATATACAGTTATAAACAGGATAACATAATGATTGATTATTATGGTGCCTCCTGATTGAGGAGCCAGGTTTTTACATTTTTCCTGAAACAAAGAGCATTAAGCATTTCTGCATACTTTAAGTCTGCAGATTGCCACATATTAATGGTAAGTTCCTGAAATTCAAAACAATTCCAAAGGTTAAAATTACCAATACATCTTATACTTTTTTGATTATCATTAGACTGCAGCATCTTGAAAACTGGTTGACCTTTCACAGGAGTTAATTGTAACAAGTCTCCACAAACAAGTACATGTTTACCTCCAAACAAACCTTGTAGTCAGTCTTCAAAACCTCTCGCATTTGCAAGTCAATGAAAGCTAGCATCAAGTTAGACACCATGCTTACTTCATCTACAATCAAGGTATTTAATTTTCTAAGAATTTTCGTAGATCTTGTGCTGTATTTGATACAAATTTGCGATACTCTAGTTTGTTGTCATGCTCCACTGGTAACATCAACCAGCGATGTAAAGTAACACCTCCTACATTAAATGCTACAAAACCTTTTGGAGCAGTTACAATACATGGCAAAGAGGAATCCACTACATTTTGGATCATAGCACTTACTGCATGAATTACAAAAGATGTACCTGTTCCTGCTTGTCCACTAACATACAATACAGGTTTTTATTCCACACATGAACATTCACACTTGTCATGCTGTAAACCATGTAAGAACCTATCTTTAATTTTATAATAACATTCTTTTTGCCCTACATTAAGTTTACTAACTATTTCATCCCAATTTGCATCTGTAACGTTAGTTTGTTGCATTGCTTTCTACTTCCTCCATGGCAAGCTCAACATCATTTTCAATAATTGGCTCACCAAGCACATTTTTACTTCCTGCTTCAGACTCTTGACATTCATTTGCCAATTAAGCTGCCAAAAGTTCTTCTTGATGTAGTTCTTTCTCCACTGCCTGTAGTAGCACATTCTCAATGTCGCTAGGGCTGGTAAGACCGTTGTTTTGTCCTCCCTTATTCCCCTGCCTTGCCTTGTCGTGTTCTGAAACACTTGTGAATGAGCGCAATACAAATAAAATATCATAGCATATCATTATCCAGTAACTCCAAGTACTGGTCACATTTTGGATATGTAATTAAGCTTTCCTTTTTTTAGCAAACAATGATTCTTCAAACGTTTCAAGACCTCCAAGCAGATCACTCTCTGTACAGCAAGGGAAGAACAACTGCAAAAGACAAAAATAAAATAATTCCTTTTTCTCTGCAGTTTGGCAAGACAGTTTCATGTGGTAAATGAGACTTGCCTTCTCACGTTTCTCACATTTCACTAGACAACCAGTACATCTATGAACTTTAAACCGTCCTCTGGCACTGTTTGCTTCAATATTTTGAAATGAGTAGCTTTGTGCAACTTCATATAAACAAAGATCGTCCAACACTTCAGATCGATTTAGATACTATGTATCAAATCTGTTTTTTTCAGAATCTCTGTACTGTCAGGTACTGCTTCATCTAACTGCTCAATTTCACTCAAAGGCATCAGTACTCGATTTCTAGTACTAGCTGGTCCAAGACTTAACCAAAATTCATTCATGCTACGTCCATACAGAGGCAAACTAGTTAGCCGATCAGCGACTTCGTAGCTACCGCACTCTCTATGTGAAAGCAGCTTCAGACCGAAGCTAAGAAGTTTCTGACTAAGACTTTTATCTGCTGATAAATCTTCCCATAGATTAGCTACATTGCTCTTTTCCGCTTTTGTCATGTATTCTGTAACATAATGAGCAACAGCTGTTGTATCATAAGCAATAGACCGTACATCAGTATTTGCATTCCATAGCTGAGCAATGACAGGATTGCAATCATTAATGAATTGGCATTCCTTATCTATTTTTTAAAGATAGGTATTTCTAGGTGACTTACCAGTAAGATGGTCTTAAACAGATGACATTAAACTATTCATTCGACCAACTGGTGTCACAGGCCTTGGAAAGCCATATCTGCACTGAGTGTAGTACTTGTCTTTACTTTATTATTTTCTCTGACAGTACTTTCCACATCTATGCCTTTGAAACCTTTTTGCCTTGTTCCATAGATCAGCATTCTTATGCTGAGCAGGAATAGAACACCTAACATATTTTTCAATGAACTCCATCACAGCCATCACTTTCTTTACCAAACTGAGGAGCATCTTTAATCCACAACAGCATATGAATATGTGGAGCCCCCCGTGACTGGCACACTTTCCTCAAAAATAATGTATCCACCGTGCGTAATGGACCATTTTCTTTATTATATATAAAGTGTAACATGGCTAAAAATCTGTGATGAAAAAACGTGATACACTTACACCGTCCATGGAACACAATTCTCCTGGTGTCATGTGTTCTATGTCTTCTTTCTGTGGATTGCTTTCACAAATCCACTCGGCAAGATCATCCCAACCAAACTCAGCACAGCTTAAAGTCACAAACCAAGTTGGAGGGCCCAGGTTTCTAATCATGCATCTAACCTCAGAGTGTCTCCTAGACCAATATTCCTTGGTTCCTCTCATTGTAGCGAAAATATTCGTAAGTTACCTTAGAAAGGTATTTTTTTCTTTCCCCTGTTGCAGCATCTCACACGCAGAAAGATTTTGAAATCTAGTTCTGATCTGAAGTGTATGAGAAACAGCATAACATAATGTTGAAAATTCACTTTCATACAATAAGTGAAAAATATGTTCAACATTGGTGCAAAATCGTGAATCTTCAGAATACATTCTTGTAAAATGATTTTCTGAAGCAGAGATTCACACCTTCTGATCATCCAATCTCCCGTCTGTACCAGTTGGAAAAAGCATTGGGAAACAACAGGCTTCTAATGTATTTTCCCATACACTGATTGGTGCACCTTTCGTTGCTTTCATTTGGTAGAATTATAAACTGCCACCCATGACTTCCCGTGAGTGTAGAGGATGAATCGTGTAATGTTCATACAAACTATTATCATATGCGACAGATTGACTCTGGAACTGAACTTCACTTCTTTTGTTTGTTGACTCAACATCAAGCATAGACACGTCTGGTACAGCCAGACTGCCTTTTATAAATCATTGTGTTCTAATAGAAATGCTAAAGCGTTTTTCACTTTTCCAATGTCCATAAGCTGTTGCCAAGTACTCTTGTCGTTAGTGGCAACACCATTTACTAAAACAAATAATCTGCATTGTCATGCTTCACTTCTAGAGTGTTCACATTTTCTTCCAAATTGAGAGGTAAATACACAACTTTGCCTCTCACACCTTGAACTAATGATTTCTGAGGCAGATTTGACATCTTTGTTTGCGATCTAACCATAACTTGGAAAGGATGAACAGTTTGCAATGCAATCACTTCAAACATGTTACATTTTTGAAGCACAGAAGGGATGTCAGGTACTACCTATCATTCAAAACACTTCTTGGAGGATTTCCTCTTTGATTATAAAACCCAACACATTGCCTACAAACAAAGTGCCTCTCTTGTGTCAACTCTTTCTTCTATAAACAAAAACAGATAAAGTTCTTTCCGCACGTCTTCTACAGTGTGTTTAATTTGCTCCTCAATGTACACTAGTTGCACTTGAGACTTATAAATAAAGTGCTAATAACACATTTGATACATTGTTTCTTTTCTTATTTTTAGCAAAAACATTCTCGGTTACATCAATATATTCCGTTGGCACAAGTCCCATTTTAAATTGCAGATTTTCAAAAGTATTATCAATGACAGGTATTGTTGTATTATCTATAGGAATTCTATCTACAGATTTAACAATACTAGTTTTTAAAATATTACATTTTACAAGTTTACTTTCCTGCAGACGATCCTTTCTTAAGGCACTTTGTTCTTGCTTTCTTGATGGCATCTTAAAAAAAAAGCTTTATTAAAACAAATTTGGATGGTGAAGTTCATGCATTCTGTTTCTTTACATTTTCAATATATAATATAACTTTTACACCCATGCTGACAGGCAGAGACATGGATTAACGGCCTGCCAGCCCAGGCTTTGTAGGGCCAAGCGAAACAAGGTGCTCAATCAAGACTGTGGGAAGTAAACGTTATTCACACCCCAGGATTTACCTGTGGTGCAGATAATTTTCTTTTTTTATTCCTGACGGGAGATGTGCTCAAGTGGAGCACATCTGTCATCAGAAAAAAAAGAAAATTGCAACCGCCATGGAAATCATAAAGGGACGAGATCTCTTTTCGGATGACAGTGACCATGAAAAACCTGTTCCATATTACCCGCTGTCATTTGAAAAAGGAGCTTCAAACTAAGCACTACTACTGCTACTCAACAAAACATATCCGCATGTATATCTGCCCTCCACTACGCATCCCCACTCTCACTACAGTTTTAAGGGTGAAGTCCCCTGGGCAACCCCATAAAGCTACCCTACTAAACCTAATCAATAATACCATAACCCCCCTAAACACATAGAAGTATGCTGCTTGCTTAATGATACATATTACTATGCACTCCTATTCTTTTTACATCTTGTTAGATAAGTGCATTGTCTAACAACATATGAGACTACATAGCATGAACCCCAAATAGTTTCCTGCCCTTCCAAAGCACACCATGTCCAAGCAAATTATGGAACTGCCAAATATGGGTTCTTATTAGTATTCCTAAATTACTACCAATAATTAGACGGAAGTGGAAATACTGCAGTATAACACAATTCTCCTCATCTAAGTGCTTGGGTAATGTGGGATGCTATCCACCAGCTCATATAGCATAAATAAGATACTCAACATTTGTAAGCTAGCTCCAGGCATACAGCATTTAGTATACTGCTGGTCACATAACTGGGCCCTGCTACAACCCTGTTCCTCCCACCACCCATTTATTCAGTCCTCCTTTGATGTCCTCATCAAAGAACATGCAAAGTCAAGCACCTTACCTGTTTGCACCTATTCAAGCATTATAGGGCCAATGCCCTGACCCACTATCCTGCATTTCCACTACAAACTAATCAGTAACACTGATACTCAAAAAGACACATCAGCATGTATGTATGTACTCCCTCCACTGCCCATCCCCACTCTCACTGGGGTTTGAATGGGTAAGTTCCCTGCGCAGCCCCAGAAAGGTAGCCTAGCAAACCTCATCAATAATACCCTTGCCCCATCCCACTTAACAGTTCTTCAGTAATACCTGACATACTGTAACCATAACTTAAGAGTACAATTCCCAAACCACTTCTAAAGAAAAGAAATGTTCAATGGAATCTTTGTGTCTCATCCTTATATACAGGCAGAGTGGCTTAACCATTCTCCACCAATAGTACAACTAATACAACATATGTCCATGTAAGGTAAGATAGAGGGAGAGGGCCTGAGTTCTGCTGATGAGCAATTTCTGGGTCACAAGGTGATCTTTGTCTTTGGGATATGGTTCCAGAGTTTGTGAGCCATGTAGGCCATGTACTTCTCGGGAGGTGCCGGTACGAATCCAGGCTGCCCGAGGAATGGCATACACACATTCCACAGCTTTGTGACCTTGCTCGCCTGCAACAAGTCTCCCCTCGTCATGTGCCTCAGTCAAAACAAAAATGCACTATTGTATTGCTAACACAGGGGAAAAGGTACCTTGTCAGATAGCACTATTTGAAACCAAGTCCTTGGTACAGATAGAAGGACCAGGAAACAATCTCATTAACACCTACCCATTCAATAAAAAGAACCTGGATGGCAATCAAGCTCTCTTATCGGGTAATTGAATTGACAATGAAGAAGGACTTGTTTTTATCACCCACAAAGAGTGAAGAAGGATGAAAAAGTTAAATGTCCAAAAGTCAAATGCTGGCGCAAGGAAAAGTATAAAAAAACAGGACTTCTGCGAGCCCTTAGGGGAAATAATGCTGACTACAGCACACACCAAATAAGAAAAGCAAAAAGCTAACAGACATCTGAAAAAATTAGACAAAACCCTTGGAGTGCTGGCAGATTGGCTTCGTTTTGCCTTCTGTTTTTTATAAACCAATGTCCAAGAAGAAGGATCCCCTATTAGGAATATGACAGTGGATGAGGCACACATCGCTAGGGTTGAGCCGTGCTCCATTCCTAAAATAAACCTGCACAGTAAATAAAGGAAGCAAAATTGATGCAGATGAAAGACATCACGTTACAAATAAAGATACCATCTCTAATCTGTGTTGGGTGCTCCTCCCATCCCTGTGGCGGTTGTTAAGAATCTGGGAGTCTATCAGTCCTCGTCAATGTCAATGGCTCCCTAGGTGAGTGCAGTTTGGAAAACTGGCTATTTCTTGCTTAAAACTCTTTGTAAGGTTCAACCTTTTGTACCAGCTCGCTTACACCCTAGGGTTGTCGCTTCTTTGGTGACTAGCCACTTGGACTATTGTATGCTTTGTTTTTGGCCCAGCCTTCTGGTCTGATACACCGTTTGCAGGCATAGTATCGCCAGGGATTGAACTTTCTTGAAGACATGTTTTTGCTATATGTTCCGGGGTGGTTTATCCTCTCGAAGGATGCCTATGTTCTTGTAATTCTTAAATTTCGCCAGTACAGGGTCGGGGGTCGAGCCTTTTATTTTGCTGCTGGCAAATTATGGCATGATTTGCCAGTTGCACTTATGCGCACTGTGAACCATTCACAATTTTGACTCTTGTTGAAAACGTTGTTATTTTAGTTTCTGTGTTACCTAGCATGCTCTTCTAGTCCTAGCGCCAAGATGCCTTGGGGTGAACGCAGGCAGTACAAACACCCACAGACTTACAAAGGATTTTCATTATCCTCAAAAGGCACCTTCCAATTGTCTCATGGCTGGAGGTTCTCCATCTTTCCCACTACCTCTTCCTACCACTACCTCTTCCGAGATGAGGTCAAAGCTCCTTTCACAAAGTGTTAATAATAGACTTTACTGAGCCGCACAATTCCGAGAGACTATAGCTGCCCTCACAAATTGTTAATAATGGACTTGGATAAAGGAAACATTATTCAAAATTAGGCTACAGTGTCACAATTGAGGAATTGAAAAATTATCAAGTAGTTCATGTATAATGCAATTTTGGACCAGTATTGTGACTCACATTTGAACTGCCTTTGCGTCTTATTATCCTTTGCCTTCTCTGTTTCCTTTCTGTTTAGTTCTTCTTTCTCTTTCCAATTTGTTTGTCCATTACTTTGTTCTTCCTTTTCATCTTTTCGTCCCTTTCCTTTCTAACCTCTTCTTTACCTCTGTTTATTTTTTTCTTTCTTTATTTCTTACTATCTTTGGTTCTTGGTGTACATCTTTTCTACAGCCCATGGCATTTAATGTATCACCTTCATCCACTTATTCCATTTCCATTATCCCTCTTTTATTCCTACTTGCCTTTTCCTTTATTGTATCCTTGCGTGTCCTTGTTTCTTACATTCCTTGTAACTGCTTTTTGTTAGCGACTTCTTCTCCTCTTTCCTTCCAGTGTTCTTTTTGTCAGTCACAGTAGCTTTATTTCGGTATCAGGTACCATAAAAACACAATACAATATACACCAGATACATTGTTGTGACATCAATTTGCCAATAAATATTGAAACAATTCTAAGATCATTAAACTGTTACAATCATAGAACACTGCAATACAAATTCATGAGTCAAATGCATAGAAAAAACGTATTCGCACCAATATACCAAAGCACATTTAAATAGATATTAGACAGTTAAAAGCATTGTTTTAGGAAACATAGCACTCAGAATTCTACCAGCTACTCTTTAAAATACATCTTCCAGGATAGATTCACAACCCTGCTGCTCCCATTCTCCCCATACCCCCCTTGTCTCTAGCGTCGTAGCCTACATCCTCGAGATTAAAATGCCTCAGATTAAATTGGGTTTTCCCAAACTGGGGTCTGTTCTTTCTAAACTTCTTCCGTTCATTTCTTTCTCCGTATCTCTTTCTCCCGTTCATATTTATCATTTAGCACACCCCCTTCACTTGCACCAAAAGAGGTTGCACACAGTGCACACAGAGCATCTGGATGAGCTCACCATAGAAACGCACATCCAGTTGGCCTTTCACCCGCCCATTGCAAAAGTATGCAAAGCACGGAGTTGGAGTGGGTGCTTCAGCATATTTTAAAGTGCATTCTGAGTTCACAAGTTGCTGATGCACTGAAATGCACAGAAAATAAAAGAATCCCCCCGAACCTGTTTGTCACATTTACAATGGGAAGTGCAATGCATGAAAGAGCCATGTAATGCATACGATAGTTTAGTGCCCTCCCATGCGTTTTTGTTTCAAATGCAGCAGTCTGGATTTCTGTTGTCCGTCTTCCATTTCTATCCTGGAAACATGGATGCACATGTTTTTTTTCTGTATGGCCTTCCACTGTGAAATGTGCTCTCAGCAACCACCTGGCGGGCTGAGCAGCAGATAGTGTGCACTGGCACAAAGACCTCCCAAAAGAGGCAGGTCGCATTCATAAATATGGACACAGAAGAAAAGTGGACCCCTGGATGATTTTCTGAGCATTGGGAGCATTCCCTGAGTGTCTCACCTGAGTGCCTGGGTGCACACACTGATAATATACGTGTGCACAACAACACTTGAATGCCGCAGACAGACACACCTAATTACGGGGAGTATTTCTGCTCACTGAATCTAGAATCAATATCATCTAACATAATAATCGGTTTTTAATCAGGGTTTGGTGCTTTTCACAAAACTGATGCCACTTTCAGAGTAGACGAACACTGCAGCATAATCACTGAAGAATGACTTCCTGGAAGGCACTTTACTGCTGTGTAGGTGTTTAATAGAAGGTTTGGGCAGCTGTCATTACACCTTTCAAAGTATTCTAATTGCAATGCAGTAAATCTATCCCTCCTCCATGTTTCCCCAAGAGTCGTGTGCAGTCATGCGACAGAATCGGCTGGAAAAATGATTTACATTATTGTCGGATCTTGTGCGAACCAATTTTCTCTCATGGCCGGCAACTATAAGGCATTTGTTTTAATGAAATCATTTAACGGATTTTAAATTACATTTGAGCTGTAATGCAGGACCCCCACAGGGAAGAATGTGGGGTTCTTTGATGTGAACCTGGCTTGTTTCAGTGTGTTCATTTCCTTCTTGTCCAATTTGGTGCAACTGAGGATTCTTTATGTGGATGATATGAAACATATTCAGAGGCTAGCCACAATGGGCCTCATCACGAGTTGGGCGGTAACTCTTAAGTGCAGCGTTAATTCTATTGCCGCCGCTATTAAGGGTCCGTGCAATCACACTTTTGGCAGCCTGGGGGTAAATCCACCAAATGAACGCACATTTTCAGGCACAATTAGCGCACGCTAATTGCGCCGAAAATGTCCCAATGGACCCAATGGGTACCGCCCAACACCTGGCCGGTTGGTGGTAGCGCTATTAGTCTGGGCGCTATCCCACCGATAATACCACCAGGATACCGTCCAACTCGTGATGAAGTCCACTTTCTTGAGAGAGGTTCTTTACAGGCAGATTGCATTATTTTAGCGTGTGAGTGCATTTGTACAGGTCTCCCATTACGCATTTTTCTTTGCATGGCTCAATCAGACAATTGTCCTACAGTGCTCTTCAGAGCGCAAATGGGGCTAGAAAGGCACCACCCTTTGGTCAAACCTTTAGGGTTTGTGGCAGGCCTGCCTCACTCCTTTCCTTGCCCATTATAATGCTGTGATGTAAAGTTCACATATTGATGCAGTGGGCCAGGCAGCGGGCTGATTAGGGGGTCGCCTACTGACACTGTCTTCCTACCCATCTCCTGTGGCAGGCCCTCATGACTTTTCAATCCTTCCTGTGCTTTCCAATATGAAAACAAGATATTTCCATGGTGTTGGTGTCCTACCTCTCGTGGCACTCGGATTTGGCACAGATTATCTCTCTTCTCCAACAAGCCCTAATTGCTCTTGTAAGTCTTTCCAGTGTTCCTCGAGTCTGAGGAAGAGACACACTTATTATCAAGTTCAGATCTCTTCATTGAGATGCCGCTCTACAGATCACCACTCTTAAAGATAAGCCTACTGTGATTTAAAAAAGAACAGAACACAGTGCTCCCTCACGAGCTGGGCGGTGCATGGCTGTAATACCGCCCAACTGCAATAGCGCTAGCGCCAACTGGTCCAGCAGTATTACCGCCAGAACACAGGTTGGGCGTTAACGGTAAATCCCCATTCCCCTTTGTGTGCATTGGACCCAATGGGTAATTTTTGGCACAAATACTGCGCGGTAATACAGCCGTTGGTAATTACACCGAAAACAGGGCACTCAATGGGATTTTCACCTCCAGAAAAATCTGGAGATAAAACCGCACATTTAGTGCCCAACTCGTGATAGGGCCAACCCTTAAATGCAGCAGTAATACTATTACCGCCGGATTTAAGGGCTACCGCCCAACTCGTGATGAGGCCCAGTGTCTTCATGGGGGGAGTGTTAGCATTGTTTGATGAATGATACAGAGGAGTTACGTAAAGCGGATTCAGAACTGTGACATTTTCTGACATTTTTAGAATAGGTACCTAAACTTCCAGTGAATATTTATGACTCTTTGACTCTTGCTTTCCAAGTTGCTTACTAACAGCGGAAATCATGTCTTCACTTGTAAAGTCACAGTCCATTTACATTCTCTCTTCATAGTCACATACCCTCCTTCCTTTCCTCACACTCTGTACCTACAAAGTTGGAAGATTCATATTCCTTTCCTATTAACATCTTTTGGATGCACTCTCTTGTTTCTACGCATAATGCAATCTGATTGACCGCAACAAACCTTCCAAAAAGTAGCCTGTAGCTCTGAGTGAGGAAGGAATACTCTTAACCTTCTGATCTAGTCTTATTTTCAGTCTAAGAGAGCATGTGGTAGGAAGGCCTACTTTGATCAAATTGTCCACCAACCCACGTGCGTCTTATGTGCAGGCGGTTGGATAGTTTAGGTCGAAGTTAAATAAGTTAAATACATGACCTCTGCCACTGTAGTGACCGAAAATGCTGCCTACATCAAAATAAAGTTTGATTCAATATTCACAGGGTGGGGATGGATTGAGAATACTTGAGAATAATGTTTTGTTATAGCCAGTTCTGGTAAATGAATATGCCACCTCTGGAGGATGAAGACACTAAGAGGCCGATTCATGTAATAATTAGGGCGGCGCAAGTGGGCAAAAACGTGCGAATCGCAGTGGAATAGCGAAAATCGCAGTGAACGTGCGAAAATCGCACGAAAAGCAGCGCACGTCGATTCATGGAAGGCCGTGCGCGAGAAAACCAGCGGATGTGCGAAAAAAAAGTGCGCGGCGCACGTAGGCGCACGTTGGCGCACAGGCCATCTAACAGCGTGCGCCAGGTCACAGCGAAAATCGCACAGGCCACAGCGAAATTCGCACATAGCGCGGCGCACGCAATAAAAGTAGGCGGAACACGGGCGTAACACTCGGAATGGGGAACAACTTGCCAAAACGTGGGCGTCACGGGGGAAGTACAGGGCACAAGTGCGCGGAACGCCCACACGCTCGCCTACAACACGTATTCATGGAATAGAATAGGGGAAAAAAGCGCACGCTCAAACCAGCGCACAGGCACAAACACGACCGCCACAAGAAAGGAGGCGGTAGCGTCTCTGCGGCTGTAAGAAATGTGCGCCAAAAGGTGCGCCAACAAATAGCACCTATATACTGCCATGATGAATGTCCCATACTGTGGCCCTCCAGGAAAAATGACGTGCAAAGGGGTACCCACAAACACGGACACCCGCTGACAAAAAATACGTGTGCATGTATACCGGGGTGCGCGGGAAGTGTCACACGCGATTTGCAGGGTACGTGCATCACAGGGGTTCGCGTGAAGTAATTCACACGATCGGGCCTGGGGGAGCGGGCTACGTGTATTACAGGGGTTCGCGCGAAGTTCCTCACGCGATCGGGCCTGGGGGAGCGGGCTACGTGTATTACAGGGGTTCGCGTGAAGTTCCTCAAGCGATCGGGCCTGGGGGAGCGGGCTACGTGTATTACAGGGGTTCGCGTGAAGTTCCTCACGCGATCGGGCCTGGGGGAGCGGGCTACGTGTATTTCAGGGGTTCGCGTGAAGTTCCACACGCGATCGGGCCTGGGGGAGCGGGCTACGTGTATTACAGGGGTTCGCGTGAAGTTCCTCACGCGATCGGGCCTGGGGGAGCGTGCTACGTGTATTTCAGGGGTTCGCGTGAAGTTTCACACGCGAATAGCCTGGGCGCGTGTATTTCAGGGGTGCGCGGGAAGTTTTACACGCGATTTCTGCACGGTACGTGTATTTCAGGGGTTCGCGTGAAGTTTCACACGCGAATAGACTGGGCGCGTGTATTTCAGGGGTGCGCGGGAAGTTTTACACGCGATTTCTGCACGGTACGTGTATTTCAGGGGTTCGCGTGAAGTTTCACACGCGAATAGCCTGGGCGCGTGAATTTGAGGGGTGCGCGGGAAGTTCCTCACGCGATCGGGCCTGGGGGAGCGGGCTACGTGTATTACAGGGGTTCGCGGGAAGTTCCACACGCGAATAGCCTGTGCGCGTGTATTTCAGGGGTTTGCGGGAAGTTCCACACGCGAATAGCCTGGGCGCGTGTATTTCAGGGGTGCGCGGGAAGTTCCACACGCGAATAGGCTGGGCGCGTGTATTTCAGGGGTGCGCGGGAAGTTCCACACGCGAATAGCCTGGGCGCGTGAATTTGAGGGGTGCGCGGGAAGTTCCTCACGCGATCGGGCCTGGGGGAGCGGGCTACGTGTATTACAGGGGTTCGCGGGAAGTTCCACACGCGAATAGCCTGGGCGCGTGTATTTCAGGGGTTCGCGGGAAGTTCCACACGCAAATAGCCTGGGCGCGTGTATTTCAGGGGTGCGCGGGAAGTTCCACACGCGAATAGGCTGGGCGCGTGTATTTCAGGGGTGCGCGGGAAGTTCCACACGCGAATAGGCTGGGCGCGTGTATTTCAGGGGTGCGCGGGAAGTTCCACACGCGAATAGCCTGGGCGCGTGAATTTGAGGGGTGCGCGGGAAGTTCCTCACGCGATCGGGCCTGGGTGAGCGGGCTACGTGTATTACAGGGGTTCGCGGGAAGTTCCACACGCGAATAGCCTGGGCGCGTGTATTTCAGGGGTTCGCGGGAAGTTCCACACGCGAATAGCCTGGGCGCGTGTATTTCAGGGGTGCGCGGGAAGTTCCACATGCGAATAGGCTGGGCGCGTGTATTTCAGGGGTGCGCGGGAAGTTCCACACGCGAATAGCCTGGGCGCGTGTATTTCAGGGGTTCGCGGGAAGTTCCACACGCGAATAGCCTGGGCGCGTGAATTTGAGGGGTGCGCGGGAAGTTCCACACGCGAATAGCCTGGGCGCGTGTATTTCAGGGGTGCGCGGGGAGTTCCACACGCGAATAGCCTGGGCCCGTGTATTTCAGGGGTGCGCGGGAAGTTCCACACGCGAATAGCCTGGGCGCGTGTATATCAGGGGTGCGCGGGAAGTTTTACACGCGAATAGCCTGGGCGCGTGTATTTCAGGGGTGCGCGGGAAGTTTTACACGCGAATAGCCTGGGCGCGTGTATTTCAGGGGTGCGCGGGAAGTTTTACACGCGATTTCTGCACGGTACGTGTATTTCAGGGGTGCCGGGGAGTCCCACATGTGATTTGACAGTGTGGGTCCTCCCAGGTGTACCCTGTACACCCTCCACGGCCCCTGCAGGCAGCCCACACCACAGGGGACTACCCTGCATCCCTGGTCATGTCCCGCAGGCAGCCCACCCAACATGGGCATGCCCCCCAGCAAAGGCACATGTCTCCTTGAACTAATGAACACCAACACATGTCCCCTTGCACCCCCACCCCCCAGCACTGTGGGGCACATGCCAGCAGTCCCCCACCCATGTCCAACTCATGTCCCCCACCACCCCCACCCCCCAGCACTGTGGGGCACCTGCCAGTAGGCCCCCACCCATGTCCAACTCATGTCTCCCACCACCCCCACCCCCCAGCCACCAGGGTCACCCTCCACCAGGGCCCCACTCATGTCTCCGACCACCCCCACCCCCCAGCACTGTGGGGCACCGGCCAGCAGGCCCCCACCCATGTCCAACTCATGTCTCCCACCACCCCCACCCCCCAGCACTGTGGGGCACCTGCCAGTAGGCCCCCACCCATGTCCAACTCATGTCTCCCACCACCCCCACCCCCCAGCCACCAGGGTCACCCTCCACCAGGGCCCCACTCATGTCTCCCACCACCCCCACCCCCCAGCAGTGCAGGGTCACCCTCCACCAGGGCCCCACTCATGTCTCCCACCACCCCTACCCCCCAGCACTGTGGGGCACCTGCCAGCAGGCCCCCACCCATGTCCAACTCATGTCTCCCACCACCCCCACACCCCAGCACTGTGGGGCACCTGCCAGCAGGCCCCCACCCATGTCCAACTCATGTCTCCCACCACCCCCACCCCCCAGCCACCAGGGTCACCCTCCACCAGGGCCCCACTCATGTCTCCCACCACCCCCACCCCCCAGCAGTGCAGGGTCACCCTTCACCAGGGCCCCACTCATGTCTCCCACCACCCCCACCCCCCAGCACTGTGGGGCACCTGCCAGCAGGCCCCCACCCATGTCCAACTCATGTCCCCCACCACCCCCACCCCCCAGCACTGTGGGGCACCTGCCAGTAGGCCCCCACCCATGTCCAACTCATGTCTCCCACCACCCCCACCCCCCAGCACTGTGGGGCACCTGCCAGCAGGCCCCCACCCATATCCAACTCATGTCTCCCACCACCCCCACCCCCCAGCCACCAGGGTCACCCTCCACCAGGGCCCCACTCATGTCTCCCACCACCCCCACCCCCCAGCACTGTGGGGCACCTGCCAGCAGGCCCCCACCCATGTCCAACTCATGTCTCCCACCACCCCCACACCCCAGCACTGTGGGGCACCTGCCAGCAGGCCCCCACCCATGTCCAACTCATGTCTCCCACCACCCCCACCCCCCAGCCACCAGGGTCACCCTCCACCAGGCCCCCACTCATGTCCCCTATCACCCCCACCCCCCAGCCACCAGGGTCACCCTCCACCAGGCCCCCACTCATGTCTCCCATCACCCCCACACCCCAGCAGTGCAGGGTCACCCTCCACCAGGCCCCCACTCATGTCTCCCACCACCCCCACCCCCCAGCAGTGCAGGCTCAACCTCCACCAGGCCCCCACTCATGTCCCCCTGCACCCCCACCCCCCTGCCACCATGTGCAGCCCCCACCAGGTCCTCACAATCCCCAATCATGTGCGTAATGGTCAGCCTCCACAGCCAAAAAGACCTACCAAGTAACCCATTCACCCACATGGAAATGGAAATCACATGTTACACCCCCAATGTACATGAAGCAAATGAACCCATGTCCGTCACACACATATTTTCAAATTGAATGGGAAAACACACAACATGACATGCATGAAACCAATGAGATGAAACCACACAGTGAACAATGTAAAAAAAAATTTATTGAAAAAAATACAAATGCCAAAGAAAGAAAACTAACTACAATGTAAATGTGAAAAAATAAGCTGCATGTCCGCATAAAAACACAAATCTAGAAAATCAAATCAAAAAAATTATGTCCAAAGTGAAATGTAAAAACTCTCCATGCAACAAAGAACTATGTACAAAAATAACAAGGGTCCATCATCACAACTGAACTAAGGAAACCTCCTAAAAAACCTACCTAAATATCAACTATATACAAAAAGTGGAGCAGTGTCCGTCGACTCCAAATAATAATAAGAACGAAAGGAAACCTTAAACTAAAGAACTATATACAAAGGCGGCGGGCAAGTCCAGCGGCTCACTCTGTGGTGTTCCGGGCCAGCGCATCATCGAACTCCTGTTCGATGTCCCGGAGGCGGTCCAGTTCCATGGCCCCGAGGGTCCGCAGGGACGACGCCGTGTCCTCCTCCAACCCCCTGCGGATTGCCTCGAGGCACTCGGCCCGCCTCAGGGCCCTCCGCATGGAGTTCTCCGCCCTGACCATTGTGAGCCGCGCCTCTTCCGCCCGCCGCCGCTCCGCACCTATGGCGTGGCCCAACCGCTGCCACACGGAAGACACTCTCTGTCCTGGGTCCTCCTGCCCTCCGGCCGATGCCTGCCCCTCCGATGTCGAAGGCCCCGAGCCTTCATGGCTCCCACCATCTTGCTGCTGCTGCTGCTCTGCCTCTGCCCGTGCACTGCCTCCTGCTGCCTGCACATCCTCCGCCGGCTGGGGTGCACCTGTTGATGTGGCCACCCCTGCTGGACGTCCGACTCCCGACTGTGGCAGGGATGCCTCCTCCACCAGCCTGGCCGCACTGTCAGAGGCAGCTCCACAGGGCACCCAGGTGACTGATGGGTGGGAAGATGGCACAGAGGACGACTGGCGCGTAGGGGGTCCAGTTGAGGAGGGGGTCGGAGCAAGCCCCATCAGACAGCGGAATCCGGCCTGGGTGACCTGTCCCAGCAGGCTGACGTGGTCAACGAGCCATTCGAGATGACGTGCAGTCTCTCCATGAAAAGACTGCAGGAAATGGCCGTACACCGGGATACAGGTGCGCTGACGTACTTGCGTGTGTAAGTGTCCGCGCACACCTCATATACACGTACATAGGCCAATCGCGTGTACACGCACTTTTGTCCAATTACACGCGATGAGACTCTGACGTGCAGTCTTTCCACGTGTGCTCTGTCATCACGTGCTGTGTGGGAAACACCCGTGCGGGTCACGTCACAGACGCGCTTACGCGCTGAGGGCCTTTGGTCCAATGGAATCGCGTATGCGTGCTGACGCGCTTACGCGCTAAGGGCCTTTCCTCGGTTTTCACGCTGACGTGCAGGATTTTCACGTGCCAATTCACTCCGTACCAAGCTGGCCACGCGTGAGCACACGGGAGACCACGCTCCTGCCCAGAATGGCCGAATTACTGCCCCCCCAGAGCCCCGAGCACGCTCCCACCTGCTATCTGCTGCTGCCTGACTGCCTGCTGCCCACGTGCACTGCCATTTGCTGCCTGCACATCAGCCAGGGGTGCTGTTGCTGTGACCACCCCTGCTGGAACAGAAGACTCCCGACTGGAATTCCATCGCTCCACAGCCCAGCCCCAGGACCCAGTTGCCCACCCACTCCTGCCTCTGAGGTTGTCATGTCGGGGCTAACACCATCTGTGACCACTGACAACCCCCGGCCAGAGAGGCAGAGGGGCACCAGCTTCAGTGCCACCGAAGTTGGTGTCCTGGTGGAGCAAGTCCTGGGGCAGTATGATGCCCTCTTTGGAAGTTCCCGCGCCGACAAGGAAGGACGGACTAGGATCTGGACAGACATCGTGACTGCCATCAACGCGGAGGGGGTGGCAGTCCGGGACTTACAACATGTCAGGAAGCGCTGGGAGGACTTCAGGTCCAGGACCCTGAACAAGGCCCGGCGCCTCTTGAAGGCAGCGGATGCCAAGGGGCGCCGGGGCCACTTGTCGGAAGAACAGATGGGGGTCCTGGAACGCATATCCCCAGCGCTCCACGTCCAGGTCCTAGAGAAGCAGAGCCGTCTGGAGTCGAGCGGTGAGTGTACATGCATCCTGGTTGTGAGCAGGGCGTGTGGTGATCATTCCCCATTGTGCCAGTTGCACATCTGTTTGTATGGGGTGGAGTATGGGTGGGGGTGTACAGGGCCGTGGGGCTGACACATGCGAGGGCTGTAATGTGTGAGACATGGATGGTGCTTGTGTGTGTGGGCTTGCATGGCAAATGCAGTTGTGCGTGCACACATGTTTGGATGAATGTGTATGTAAGTAGACATGTCCGTGATGTCAGGCATGTATGTTGTTTTCGGCTGCATGTATGAGCACTGTGTACATGTGCATGTGTGTGTATTTGTCAAAGGTGCAACAGTGATGCTACATGGATGCATGTGACAGCGGTATGTGGAAGCCTGATTGGCAGATGTGACATGGATGCCCGTCTGAACAGTGCGACACTTGGCAGAGGTGTAGACATGCATGCAAGTGTGGTGGTGTGTGTACATGTGTGGTGCACTTCCTGTGTTGCATGTGATGTATGGCTCCCCTTTGGCTGCTGATGCTGTTGTATGTGTGGGGATGGTGGTGGCAGTTGCGATATGGCTGTGGTATGGCTCATGTGTGCCAGTTGCAATGACATGTGTGTTGGGGATTGTGATGGCATGTCTGAGGTTTGCCAATGCCACTCATGTACAACTGTCATGTGTGTATGTGTCCATTGTACAGTGCCCTGATGCCTGTGTTTTGTTTCTCCCTGTTTGCAGCGTCAACTGATGAAGAGGGCGGAGAAGGTGCTGTGGAGCACAGCGGCGGGGATCCGACCGCCAGCCGGAGACGCAAGGCCCGGCTCCCCTCCCGTGTTGTCATCTCGTCGGGGAGTGAGGAGTCCGGTGCCGCGTCCCAGGCCGCAGCTGCCGGGGGGAGGTCCAAGAGGCGGAGGTTGCAGTTGGACTCCTCGGCAGCAGAAGGGGCAGCTGGGACCCCACAGGGCCCAACAGGGGAAGATGGCACAGAGTCATTCAGGTTGGTGGGGGGTCTGGTGGAGGAGGAGGCCGCGCAAGCACCAGAGACGGGGTCTGGAGGTGGGGATCCCACTGGTGCTAGTGGTGCAGTCCAGGACCAGGGACAGGAGGCAGCACAGGCGGCCGCGGAGGTGCCTGTGTGCAATCCTGTCCCCGATCCTGTCCCTGCATCATCTTGCACCAGCAGGGATGCCTACGTCCAGACCCGTTTTCAGGCAGGGGATGAGCTGACGTCAACTGGCCTTCCTCTGCCTGCGGACGTGGCTATCCAGGTCCGGGTTGAGCCTGTCCTGGCTGGTGTGGCGTTGCGTCAACGGGCCATGCGAGGTGACCTGCAGTCTTTTCATGGAGAGACTGCACGTCATCTCGAATGGCTCGTTGACCACGTCAGCCTGCTGGGACAGGTCACCCAGACCGGATTCCTCCGTCTGATGGGGCTTGTTCCGACCCCCTCCTCAACTGGACCCCCTACGCGCCAGTCGTCCTCTGTGCCATCTTCCCACCCATCAGTCACCTGGGTGCCCTGTGGAGCTGCCTCTGACAGTGCGGCCAGGCTGGTGGAGGAGGCATCTCTGCCACAGTCGGGAGTCGGACGTCCAGCAGGGGTGGCCACATCAACAACTGCACCCCAGCCGGCGGAGGATGTGCAGGCAGCAGGAGGCAGTGCACGGGCAGAGGCAGAGCAGCAGCAGCAGCAAGATGGTGGGAGCCATGAAGGCTCGGGGCCTTCGACATCGGAGGGGCAGGCATCGGCCGGAGGGCAGGAGGACCCAGGACAGAGAGTGTCTTCCGTGTGGCAGCGGTTGGGCCACGCCATAGGTGCGGAGCGGCGGCGGGCGGAAGAGGCGCGGCTCACAATGGTCAGGGCGGAGAACTCCATGCGGAGGGCCCTGAGGCGGGCCGAGTGCCTCGAGGCAATCCGCAGGGGGTTGGAGGAGGACACGGCGTCGTCCCTGCGGACCCTCGGGGCCATGGAACTGGACCGCCTCCGGGACATCGAACAGGAGTTCGATGATGCCCTGGCCCGGAACACCACAGAGTGAGCCGCTGGACTTGCCCGCCGCCTTTGTATATAGTTCTTTAGTTTTAGGTTTCCTTTGTTTTTTCTTATGATTTGGAGTCGACGGACACTGCTCCACTTTTTGTATATAGTTGATATTTAGGTAGGTTTTTTAGGAGGTTTCCTTAGTTCTGTTGTGATGATGGACCCTTGTTATTTTTGTACATAGTTCTTTGTTGCACGGAGAGTTTTGACATTTCACTTTGGACAACATTTTTTGGATTAGATTTTCTAGTTTTGTGTTTTTATGCGGACATGCAGCTTCTTTTTTCACATTTACATTGTAGTTAGTTTTCTTTCTTTAGCATTCGTATTTTTTTCTAATACATTTTTTTTTACATTGTTCACTGTGTGGTTTCATCTCATTGGTTTCATGCATGTCATGTTGTGTGTTTTCCCATTCAATTGGAATATATGTGTGTGACGGACATGGGTTCATTTGCTTCATGAACATTGGGGGTGTAACATGTGATTTCCATTTCCATGTGGGTGAATGGGTTACTTGGTAGGGCTTTTTGGCTGTGGAGGCTGACCAATACGCACATTGTGAGGACCTGGTGGGGGCTGCACATGGTGGCAGGGGGGTGGGGGTGGTGGGAGACATGAGTGGGGGCCTGGTGGAGGGTGCCCCTGCACTGCTGGGGGGTGGGGGTGGTGGGAGACATGAGTGGGGGCCTGGTGGAGGGTGCCCCTGGTGGCTGGGGGGTGGGGGTGGTGGGAGACATGAGTGGGGGCCTGGTGGAGGGTGCCCCTGCACTGCTGGGGGGTGGGGGTGGTGGGAGACATGAGTGGGGGCCTGGTGGAGGGTGACCCTGGTGGCTGGGGGGTGGGGGTGGTGGGAGACATGAGTGGGGGCCTGGTGGAGGGTGCCCCTGGTGGCTGGGGGGTGGGGGTGATAGGGGACATGAGTGGGGGCCTGGTGGAGGCTGCCCCTGCACTGCTGGGGGGTGGGGGTGGTGGGAGACATGAGTGGGGGCCTGGTGGAGGGTGCCCCTGCACTGCTGGGGGGTGGGGGTGGTGGGAGACATGAGTGGGGGCCTGGTGGAGGGTGACCCTGGTGGCTGGGGGGTGGGGGTGGTGGGAGACATGAGTGGGGGCCTGGTGGAGGGTGCCCCTGGTGGCTGGGGGGTGGGGGTGGTGGGAGACATGAGTGGGGGCCTGGTGGAGGGTGCCCCTGCACTGCTGGGGGGTGGGGGTGGTGGGAGACATGAGTGGGGGCCTGGTGGAGGGTGCCCCTGGTGGCTGGGGGGTGGGGGTGGTGGGAGACATGAGTGGGGGCCTGGTGGAGGGTGCCCCAGCACTGCTGGGGGGTGGGGGTGGTGGGAGACATGAGTGGGGGCCTGGTGGAGGGTGCCCCTGGTGGCTGGGGGGTGGGGGTGGTGGGAGACATGAGTGGGGGCCTGGTGGAGGGTGCCCCTGCACTGCTGGGGGGTGGGGGTGGTGGGAGACATGAGTGGGGGCCTGGTGGAGGGTGCCCCAGCACTGCTGGGGGGTGGGGGTGGTGGGAGACATGAGTGGGGGCCTGGTGGAGGGTGCCCCTGCACTGCTGGGGGGTGGGGGTGGTGGGAGACATGAGTGGGGGCCTGGTGGAGGGTGACCCTGGTGGCTGGGGGGTGGGGGTGGTGGGAGACATGAGTGGGGGCCTGGTGGAGGGTGCCCCTGCACTGCTGGGGGGTGGGGGTGGTGGGAGACATGAGTGGGGGCCTGGTGGAGGGTGCCCCTGGTGGCGGGGGGGTGGGGGTGATAGGGGACATGAGTGGGGGCCTGGTGGAGGCTGCCCCTGCACTGCTGGGGGGTGGGGGTGGTGGGAGACATGAGTGGGGGCCTGGTGGAGGGTGCCCCTGCACTGCTGGGGGGTGGGGGTGGTGGGAGACATGAGTGGGGGCCTGGTGGAGGGTGCCCCTGGTGGCTGGGGGGTGGGGGTGGTGGGAGACATGAGTGGGGGCCTGGTGGAGGGTGCCCCAGCACTGCTGGGGGGTGGGGGTGGTGGGAGACATGAGTGGGGGCCTGGTGGAGGGTGCCCCTGCACTGCTGGGGGGTGGGGGTGGTGGGAGACATGAGTGGGGGCCTGGTGGAGGGTGCCCCTGGTGGCTGGGGGGTGGGGGTGGTGGGAGACATGAGTGGGGGCCTGGTGGAGGGTGCCCCTGCACTGCTGGGGGGTGGGGGTGGTGGGAGACATGAGTGGGGGCCTGGTGGAGGGTGCCCCTGCACTGCTGGGGGGTGGGGGTGGTGGGAGACATGAGTGGGGGCCTGGTGGAGGGTGACCCTGGTGGCTGGGGGGTGGGGGTGGTGGGAGACATGAGTGGGGGCCTGGTGGAGGGTGCCCCTGGTGGCTGGGGGGTGGGGGTGGTGGGAGACATGAGTGGGGGTCTGGTGGAGGGTGCCCCAGCACTGCTGGGGGGTGGGGGTGGTGGGAGACATGAGTGGGGGCCTGGTGGAGGGTGCCCCTGGTGGCTGGGGGGTGGGGGTGGTGGGAGACATGAGTGGGGGCCTGGTGGAGGGTGCCCCTGGTGGCTGGGGGGTGGGGGTGGTGGGAGACATGAGTGGGGGCCTGGTGGAGGGTGCCCCTGCACTGCTGGGGGGTGTGGGTGGTGGGAGACATATGTGGGGGCCTGGTGGAGGGTGCCCCTGGTGGCGGGGGGGTGGGGGTGATAGGGGACATGAGTGGGGGCCTGGTGGAGGGTGCCCCTGGTGGCTGGGGGGTGGGGGTGGTGGGAGACATGAGTGGGGGCCTGGTGGAGGGTGCCCCTGCACTGCTGGGGGGTGGGGGTGCAGGGGGACATGAGCAGGTGTGCAGGGTAGTCCCCTGTTTTGTGGGCTGCCTGCAGGGGCTGTGGAGGGTGTACAGGGAACACCTGTGAGGACCCACCCAGCCTAATTGCGTGTGATAATTCCCGCACACCCCTGTAATACACGTACCAAGCCAAATCGCGTGTGATAATTCCCACGCACCCCTGTAATACACGTACCTGGCCAAATCGCATGTGAAACTTCCCGCATACCCCTGTAATACACGTACCCTGGCCAATCGCGTGTTGAACTTCCCGCGTACCCCTGTAATACACGTACCCTGGCCAATCGCGTGTTAAACTTCCCGCGTACCCCTGTAATATACGTACCCTGGCTAATCGCGTGTATAACTTCACGCGTACCCCTGTAATACACGTACCCTAGCCAATCGCGTGTTAAACTTCCCGCGTACCCCTGTAATACACGTACCCTGGCCAATCGCGTGTTAAACTTCCCGCGTACCCCTGTAATACACGTACCCTGGCTAATCGCGTGTTAAACTTCCCGCGTACCCCTGTAATACACTTACCCTGGCTAATCGCGTGTTAAACTTCCCGCGTACCCCTGTAATACACGTACCCTGGCCAATCGCGTGTTAAACTTCCCGCGTACCCCTGTAATACACGTACCCTGGCTAATCGCGTGTATGACTTCACGTGTACCCCTGTAATACACTTACACTGGCTAATCGTGTGTTAATCTTCCCGCGTACCCCTTTGATACACGTACCCTGGCCAATCGCGTGTTAAACTTCCCGCGTACCCCTGTAATACACGTACCCTGGCCAATCGCGTGTTAAACTTCCCGCGTACCCCTGTAATACACGTACCCTGGCCAATCGCGTGTTGAACTTCCCGCGTACCCCTGTAATACACGTACCCTGGCTAATCGCGTGTATAACTTCACGTGTACCCCTGTAATACACTTACCCTGGCTAATCGCGTGTTAAACTTCCCGCGTACCCCTGTAATACACGTACCCTGGCCAATCGCGTGTTAAACTTCCCGCGTACCCCTGTAATACACGTACCCTGGCCAATCGCGTGTTAAACTTCCCGCGTACCCCTGTAATACACGTACCCTGGCCAATCGCGTGTTAAACTTCCCGCGTACCCCTGTAATACACGTACCCTGGCTAATCGCGTGTATGACTTCACGTGTACCCCTGTAATACACTTACCCTGGCTAATCGCGTGTATGACTTCACGTGTACCCCTGATATGCACGTTACCCGCTTTGCGTTCCTTGTTTGGCTGCCCTGTAAACTGGTCCAGGGTTAGCGCAGCCCTTTGCGATGATTTAGCGATTTTGCTGGCTTTTCCTTGCGCGAGGGCGTTCTTGGGGGCGTTACTGGCGCTGCTGCAGGGTCGCTGCGATACTCTGCGCCACGGCTGGTTTGGGAGCATGAAATCCATGAATACGCTGTGCGCGGAAATCGGTTTTAGCGCACGTGCCTGGCGCAGTCAATCGCACGCGGACACTCTGCGCCAGCCGCTTGCGACACTTTTCTGCGAAATTCTATGAATTACCCTGTTAGGCTTTAGTGTTGGACACTCAGAACTTTGTTATTTCCAATGTCCCCAGACCAACAAAGAATGAACCCAGAGAAGCACTCCATAATAAAGTCCTGGCCTGGCTACGTGCACGAACGGGGCCAGGCATAGTGCGCTCGTCCGACTTAAAATTCCTGCGTAGAATCAACTTGGCCAGTTGGTGCTCCCAAGGGAATAGTGACTGCATTGTGATGGGATGTGGACTGAACACTCTACCTATGTACATGAAACTGTGTAAATACTTTCCTAGGGGCTCTACTAATCTCAAGCTTATTATCTGATTCTGCTACTATCTGTAATCTGAATTGTTCTCCTACCTTTGGGATCTTATCTTCTTGATTACTTCAGTATGATGCCTAATTATTAACAAATGTTCACTTTGACATATTCCTTCTCTGATGCGACTCCGGATTGCTCCCCTGTATTTATTTATCTTTCCTTATTTATTATATTGATGTTGTTTGTAAGTGTTGTTTTGTGTAGCGCTCTGAGGCCTACGGCTGTGTAGCGCTCTATAGGAAATAAATCAAAATCTCTGTTTTCTGATTTCGAACTTTGTATTGGATATACTATAACATATACTATTTTTTTCTGCAATGCTTTTAAATACTTTTTTTCATTATTGATCATCTAAATGTAATATGTATTTATGTAAACATATTCTTTTCTTTTCAGCTGCTTGGACTGTATTGTTGTAAAGTATGTCTTGTAAACAGCTTTTGTGCACTAAATATTTTCCCTGGATGACATCTCGGACTGAGTGTGAACCTAACGCTCTTACTGATTTAATCTCAAAAAAGCACTTCCCTGTTTTCTGAGGTCCCAAATAGTCCAGAATCAAAATATTTCAAATTAAATTATGAAGTCATCTAAGTGCTTCTCCAATTAATTAGGGCATTTAAGACAGAATTAGTCTTTACACACACTATAAAAACACCAACATACCAAGCCTTTCACATGGCCCTGTAAAGATTATAGAAAAGAAGAAAAAGCCAATAAAATACATCAACCATGGCTTCTCACTGCGAGTTACATTTGCAACTTATAGATAAAAAAAAACCTTCCACTTCCCAACACAATTCATGGTTGTACGTTTCTTAAAAAAAATACATTAGGTTAATAATTTATTCACAAAGTTTCATTCTCAATATATGCCTATCATATGAAGACTATTGAAACTCGAACCTGATGTTCACAATGCCTTTTAAATTCACAAGGAGGTTCAAACTAAAAGCAGCATCCACATCCAGCATCTGCTGGCGTGCTCCGCGAGGTGAGGTAAGAGGTGCCTGCTTGGGCACAGAAAGCATTTCTGCCCGGATGTCCTTGATTAACTTTTTAAAATGTGCGCTCTGTGCACGTTGGAACCCACTCCTCGCCCGGTTCCTCTCCCGTCCCCGTTCCCTCCTCTCTCCTGCCCCCCACTCCTGATTGGCTAATCTGTAGCCGTGTGTGAGGCGAGGATGTAGGCCTGCACACCACAAATCTGCCCTCTGCTGGTGCGCTCTGCAAGGCAAGAGGTGGCCGCTAAGGCACAGAAAGCATTTTCTGCCTGGATTTCATTGCTTCATATTTTTAAATGTGTGCTCTGTGCGCCTTGGAACCTACCCTTCTCCCTCCTCCCTCCTGCTCCTGATTGACTAATCGGTAGCCGTGTGTGTGGTGAGGCTGTAGGCCGGCACACCGCAGATCCGCCACTCTGCTGGCATTCTCAGCGAGGTAAGAGGTGCATGCTAAGGCACAGAAAGCATTTTCTGCCCGAATGTCCTTGCTTGATTTTTGTTAATGTGGCTCTGTGTGTGTTGGAACCGACCCCTCCCCCACTTCATCTCCGGCCCTGTTGCCTCCTCCTCCCCAATCAGTAGCCGTGTGTGCGGTGAGGCTGTAGGCCTGCACACCACAGATCGGCCACTCTGCTGGCATACTCTGTGTGGTAAGAGGTACATGCTAAGGCACAGAAAGCATTTTCTGCCTGGATTTCCTTGCTTAATTATTTTAAATGTGCGTTATGTGCGTGTTGGATCCCACCCCTCTACTGCTTCCTCCCCCGGCCCTGTTCCCTCCTCCCTCCAGCCCCCGCTCCTGATTGGCTAATCAGTAGCTGTGTGTGTGGCAGGGTTGTAGGCCTGCACATCGCAGATCCATCACTATGCTGCCATACTCTGCAAGGTAAGAGGTGCCTGCTAAATTACAGAAAGCAGTTTCTGCCTGGATGTCCTTGCTTAATTTTTTTAATGTACTCTTTGCACGTTGGAACCTACCTCTCTCCAACTTGCTCTCCCAGCCCTGTTCCCTCTTCCCTCCCAACCCCACTCCTGATTGGGTAATCGGTAGCCGTGTGTGCAGTGAGGTTGTAGGCCTACACACCGCAGATCCACCAATCTGCTGGAGTGCTCTGCGAGGTAAGAGGTGCCTGCTAAGGCACAGAAAGAATTTTCTGCCCGAATGCTTTATTTTCTAAAATGTGCGCTCTGTGCATGTTGGAACCTACCCCTCCCCCACTTCCTTTCCCGGCCCTGTTCCCTCTTCCCTCCCTCCCCCCTGCTCCTGATGATCTAATCAGTACCCGAGTGTGCGGCAGGGCTGTAGGCCTGTACACTGTTGTTACACCACTCTGCTGGCTTGCTCTGTGAGGTAAGAGTTGCCTGTTAAGGCACAGAATGCATTTTCTGCCTGGATTTCCTTACTTATTTTTTTTAAATGTGCACCCTGTGCGTATTGGAACCCACCCCTCTCCCACTTCCTCGTCTGGCTCTGTTCCCTCTCTCTCCCGCCCCCGCTCCTGATTGGCAAATCGGTAGCTTTGTGTGTGGCAGGCTGTAGGCCTGCACACCGCAGATCTGGCACTCTGCTGGCATGCTCTGCTGGGTAAGAGGTGGCTGCTAAGTCACAGAAAGCGATTTCCTGGCTTAATTTCCTAAAATGTGCGCTCTGTGCATGTTGGAACCCACCCCTCTCCCGCTTCCTCTCCTGGCCCTGTTCCCTCCTCTCTCCTGCCCCCCACCCCCACTCCTGATTAGCTAATCAGTACCCGTGTGTGTGGCGAGGCTGTAGGCCTGCAAACCGCAGATCCACCACTCTGCTGGCTTGAACGGTGAGGTAAGAGGTGCCTGCTAAGGCACAGAAAGCATTTTCTGCCCGAATTTCCTTGCTTAATGTTTTTTTTTAAATGTGTGCTCTTTGCATATTGAAACCCACCCCTCTCCCGTTTCCTCTCCCAGCCCTGTTCCCTCCTCCCGCCCACCCCCACTCCTGATTGGCCAATCTCTGCTCTTCACACATCTTCCCAGTGCAGCCCCTGTGACTAAGGGCCCCAAGGCAAAGGGCGGCTCCTACAGCATCAGCTCCAGACAGTGTCTGCAGGTATCAGCAGGGCAAGCAGCCACCCACTTACCTAAATCAAGCCTAAATTACTAACTAACCAACCCCCAGTGCCACATACAACCAAGCAGGTACTCAGCGGCCTTCTCCTAGCTTTAGCTCAATGCACTGAACTTAGAGAAGGACCAGCAATGCCCCACCTGAGTCCTCTGGTACAGTGTCATACTCCCTCCTCCACCCATCAACTGCCAACAACAAGGTGGTTGTATAGGCATAATCCCACCCGAAAACCAACAGCAGCAGCCTGCTCCAGTGCACAGATGCGCCTTACGGGGAACTGACCACTGTCAACCAGCATCAACGGATATGGTAGGAACGATTTCTCACAATTTCATAGATATTATAATATCAAACCTAGGCTTCTCTCCTTCTATACAGCGATGTCAAATCTAGGTGCACTCCCCATATCTGCTATTATACTGTGAAACCTACTGTATTGTGAAACCCAGAGCTCTCTCCCACTATACAGGACTCTCAATTATAGGTTTCTTTCCCTCCTATCCTATTGTGAAACCTGCTGTATTGTGAAACCTAGGCCCCTCTCCCAATATACAGGACTCTCAAATCTAGGTGCTGTCCCCATATCTGTCTAATATACTGCGAAACCTACTATATGATGAAACCTAGGCCATATCTCCTTACCGGACAAAGATCGCTGCAGCCGAACAACATCGAAGCCTACTGTACGTATACACCACACCACATCTGTGGACACATGCCTTAGGCACGGCCAAACATCCATGCACCATAGAATGCAGCTATGGTCTAGCAGCGCATATATCCGTTCAATCTGAATCACCCAACGTACCTCAACACCTCTGCCACTAGCATACAGTGACTGCCAATGAAAAGAAATTCGGTATAGCTGGCCACACATCAACTCTTTTTCAACAATAGCACTCTATCTCCAAACTCCAACAGTGCCCACCCACGTGCCTGACCTCTTTGGGATGCTTAGTCGAGCCTGACCAGCCATCTAAGTCTTAGAGCAATGAAAAATGCACACACCATCACCTAATCTAAAATTCTTAGAACCTCCAGCACATTGACTACGGTCACCGAGGGCGTTCCTACCACAAAGCTCATTGAGGCCATACAAATGGTCACAGAGCACTATATAAATAACCAAATACTATACAATACATCAGGGAGCTCTGCGGTCATGATTACGTGTGTGCAATGCTGCAGAACTTCTTGAAGTTTACTGCAAAACCTTGAAAGAACTTCACAAAGATTCAAAATGTTTGGCAGGTGTCATTAAATACCCACACATTGGATGTTGCAGCTATTTAAATAGGCTACAATGACTAGGTGATCTGGAGGTGTCCCCCCTTCACTAAAAGCTGTTATTAAAAAACGAATTCCACTAACATGCATCTGTCAAACCATGGAAGTGGTTGCAGAGAAATATTCCCGAAAACACTATTTCAAAAAAGGATGATAGAGATAAGCTCGCCTTGCAATGCAGGAGCATGCTCGAATGTATTCCACTTCTATTTCCTGTTTTTCTCATGTGTCTGCCCTGCCGGGAAACAGATGACTGACTACATCCTCCTTCCAAGAAGAATCTAGATGTATCCTTTGTTGTCTTCTTTTAGTCACATGTTCATTGTCATGCTAACACACTGGATAATATGAATAATGATTAATGATGTCATTTTGCAGAACTTGTTTTTTTATATTGGGATAGGTGAACATATGCAAATGAATGCAAATGTAGTTATGTGTGCCTTGTTTTGTGTTAAATGAACATGTATCAGTTATAAATCAAAACACATGAAGTCCTGTATATTTTAATTCTCAGCACAGCTGTTTTTTGAAATATACATGTGTGAAATGTTTTGTTCACCGAAACAACAACTGAATGGTACATGCAAGAAACGTCAGTGGCAGATTAACTGGACAAATTAGGGAAACTTCCCAACTGACATAAGTGTGAAGTTGGGAACTTCACACAATTACACCAGTGTAACAAAAACGGTGCACACCTTGAATCGTGATGAGCTTCTAAGACCATGCAATGAGTGCCCTCAGTAGCATCCAAGAGACCTGATATGGCAGTAAGTATGAAAACTGACTAATTGTGGTCAATCTTCAAATACAAACAGTGAATTAATTTGGGACTCACTCAGGCCCATGATTGCTGCCACTTGTTTTCAGTAGATTTCCATGCTAAAAGTAATTCCCTTTTCGGGTTGTTTGAATTTCTCCTTTTTTTCAATTCACATCTGGCAGCTTTGAGGGCCATTGAATAGCCAAACCTCAAAGAAGTCAGCCTGTGACCGCTTACGCTGATGCTTTTATTTGGTGGACCCTTCCTTTGAGAATATGGAATCTTCTTGTGGTTGGCAAGTCTTTCTAGGGAACACTTAAGTAAGCATTGGTGTGGATTCTAGATAAGCAGGCATGTGTATATGTTCACTCATTGGTGAATTGTGACTGCTTCACTGTGGCCATTTGCTTAGCATAAAAAAAATATATCGGTTGTTGAAGCATTGTTGACATTTCAGAAAATTCATAAATGAAAAATATGTGGATGGCGTATAGAATTAAACCATTTCAATGTATTATGTGATCAGGAAAACATTGTTTCATGACATAAAGATAATGAAATAACAAATACTCAAAAAGAAATGAAAAATACAACCATGAACAATATCACAACATACCAAGAAATGTTTTTTAATCAGACTTTTTGCATGTACCTTACAACATGTGTTTGAATGACGGGACAACAACAATGGGGGTGCTGGAATACAGTCCTGTAACCTCTGACGGGTTGCCAGCTATTCTGTATATCGTATTATGTAGCTACATTTTCATTAGCTCTTGTTGAGAAGGTTGAACATGTATTAATGAATTATTATTGAAAGATTGATTAATATGTCTAATAAACTTTGCATGGTCTGTTTTTCCGTTTGTAGTATAACTGTTTTCATATATGACAATTAAAAATATTTGAGACTAAAATCAATTAAAAAGATTTGTGAACATATTCTTATGCAGATTCAAGAGTACACAGAGTTAATATCCCAATGGAAGTAGCCCTAACGAAGATGGAGGAATGAGCTATGTGATGTATTTAAGTACATTTTGTAAATGGTTAACATAAGGACGTCTTAATGATAATAATCCATGATAAATATACGAAACATGTGATAGTAAAGTCTGTCAAAAAAGTGGCAAAGTCTGTGCAGAAAGATTGGGCAAACCTATGAATAAGCTCTACAGTCTGTACAGAAAGCTTGCGATTTTATAAGATCCTTGCAAACAAAATGGATTATGTGAAAACCTTTGTTGGTATGTTGTGATATTGTTCATGGTTGTATTTTTCATTTTTTCAGTAGTTGTTGTTCATTATCTTTATAATATTTAACAATGTTCTCCTTTTCACTTAATACATTTAAATGGTTTCATTCTGTATGCCACGCACATGTTGCTCATTTATAAATTAGCTTAAGTTTCACCAATGTTTTGGCAGCCAATATATCTGTTTTTTAAGTCTTAATTGGACCATTTCGTTTGCTTGCATAGGCCCTTCCGGTTCAATGTAAAAATGTCACCAGGAAAAGGTCGCCAGTGAGGTTTACTAATTGAAACTCCAGTGCTTGATTTCCTTCAGAGTGCAATTTGGTTGAATGTAACCCCCCCACCCTGGCAACCCTTTTGTTGGAGACAATAAAACTGGATACTCTCTCCTCTCTTATGTTTTGTTATGATTGCTGAGCATTCTTAATATTTGAGGGGTGATACAATAACGAATGTTTGGGTGGAACCATCCATGCTCACCCTATCTCCAAAAGAACACAGGTAGGGAGACATATTTGGAGGCAGTGTCTCCATCTTCACTTCTTCATCGGTTGCCGAGCATAACATAAGAGCATGATTTCTCTACTGCTTAGACTGACATTGCATCAGTGAGCATGCTGAACAGTTAATTTCCCACCTTCGTTTCTACTCTGCAATGATATACCAAATGTGGTGCCAGTAAAATGGGAATCTTCTCTAAGAACCTGGATCAGACTAATGGGCCTCATTCGGAGTTTGAAAGTAAATTGGTTGCAAATCTGCAGATTTACAACCAGACTCAATTACCATTACTGCCACTCAGTCCTGTGGAAGGGATGTGTGTGGTGTATATAGTTAGTTGAATACATGTCTGATGTCACTGGTGGAGCTCAGAACTTTAAGCGAGTTAGAATGATGCTGCCCCCATTGCTCCAGCATTGTCAGCTGGGAAAATGCAGCCTGGGTGGTGGGGACTAGTTTGTCCAGCTCCTACAATTTTTACGTAACCTGTACCTAATGAAGAAGTCTATTAAGGATACTTAACTGGAAAATTATCTGAAGCCTCCTGTATAGCGCTTTACAACACTTATCAGTAAAGTCACTAATTAAATGTTACGTCACATCCTTAACATGTGAACCATACAGAATCTCACTGACTGGCTTTATTTTTCACTTTTCAGTGCCTATTAAATCAATGAAATTGTGATGCTCTTGTTTTTTTCTACACGGCGCAAAACTGTTCACTGTTTCATATCCTCTAGTTGAGATAGGCCACGATCTTTGACTTTATTTTTAGTGTTGATAGAGTGATGTACTGAGATCTGACTTAATTTATTTTCCAATAATTTGTTATTAATGGATATTTTGAGATCTTGCTAAAGAAAATCGAAACCGATGTAGGATTGGCATGTTCTAGTTTGTTTGGGTGGCCATCTTGGAAGATATTACTTGTTCCACTTTGTAGTTTACAGTAACTGTTTAATAGCACTGTTTTCCATTGGTTATTATTTTTTAAATTAGACAATGCTATTTAATTAGTTTTTTTAGTTTCTCACGTCATCTCGATGAATGCTTCCATTGCTTCTGAGAAGTATTTATCATGTTGTGGTTTGTGTGGTTGTTGGTAGTGCAGTGGTTAAGATTGCTCAAGTATGGGGAACCTAAGACAAACTTTTCATATTCTTTTTTGAGATAGTGGATAATGTTCACCATTACTTGTGCTTGTCTTGGTGTGCTGAATAGCGGTGATACATTGTAGCCTGTAGGTGATAACTTCCATGGATTATACTGCATACCTTATGTGACAAACGTGCTATTCCAGCTTGCTACATGTTGAGCCCTGATTTCCTTTCTGGACTCGGTCATGACGTTCTTAGAAGAGTGACGATGGATGTATGTGATTCCCAGACTTATCACTGCACACTGCTTCTATCCACTTAGAAGTGCAGAAATAAACCAAGTACCCTGTCATAGGTGCTCTGTTGCTCAGGGAGCACACAAGGAACATGCTTAACTGTTAAGGGTTGCGTTGTTTAAAGTCTTAACAAACTGCAACATCAAAACAGTAAACCATGTATTACAAATACCATTAAGGGCTGGGGTGCAAATGGGGGGAATAGTATAACAATAGACAGAACTGTTTCCTTATCACAGTAAATGAGACCTTCTTAATATAACATTTCAATAGGCACTCAAATGAATCTGTGGGATTATTGAATATTAACAGTAATTGTTCTAGGTGTCTTTATGGGACTGTTTTAGCTGTACCCTGAAATCAAGGTCAAAATCAGGTCACAAGGGGTCCTTGGTAGTATTAGGGTCTATTTGTACCTGCTCAGAAAAGTGTCATCAGGGTTTAAAAACATGTTGGTGTTCAGTTGACTGGAGGTTGATCACAGGTGAAGTCAGAAGTACATACCACAGCCCTAAATCAGGTCCGCAATACCTTCAACTCTCCCTTCGGAAATACCTTCCTAATGAAGCTTTTTGCTCCTCCACCTCCAACTACCTCAGGGTCCGTTGCTTCTCCAAGCAACAAGTTGGTGGTCGATCTCTTTCTTCGGCTGGGGCCTCTCTCTGGAAGAGCCTCCCTGCCTCTCTGAATCTTGAGGAGTACCATCTACTGTTCCGGAAGCACCTCAAGACCTTCCTCTTTGCTTCTGCCTTTGCTCTCCCTCTCCCCTGCTGATCTCTGCCTGCTTTGGCACTGGGCACTGGGCTACCTTCTGATTTTGGGCCTCAATCCCTGCCCACCCAGCCGCATAGCCGCACTGCCTCCTGGGAACCCATGCACTTGGGTCTGTATCTGCAACCCTACAGTCCCTTCCTGCACTTATTTGACACCCGTTGTCTGCGTCTTATTCTTGCACTTGCCACCTGATGGCCGCACTATCTGTTGTTGTTTTGTTCACTTGTTCAGCCCTTTCCACTCCTTCCCTTCTCCTTGCACTTTCCCCGTCCCTCTCCCCTGCACTTGCGCCTTATCAATGTCACTGGGCCTAGTAAGATCGCTGTTTTGTCCTCGTCTGTACCCTTCACTTGCCTCGTCGTGCCTTGAAACACTTGTGTATGGGTGCGATATAAATAAAACATCATATCACATATCATATCATTATTAGAAGGTGAAGAAGGATATTCAGCCATCAATTCAGTGCTGCTGGTTTATTCCAATAGCTTTTTACTTAACAACGGTCTGGAACAAAGGACGTCATAGCGGGGCAGACACAGGCAGTTTCTGAAGAGGGTTTCATGCATGGTGAGTACTAGCTGTATTGAGCTTTGAAGAGGATGGAAATGCTCGGAGCAAGGAGGGGCATATTCACAGGCCAAATCAGGATACAGGCCTGCGCCGTGGGATTTCCCTGCCATTTCCTCTCTGATTTCATAGTTCTGGAAGCTTACAAATTCAATGGCAAGTCAGTGAAGATACACTGAGTCAGATTTGCTAGAAGAGTTTCTCTAAGTGAACTAACTCAAGGTCTCTTTCCTTTTCACACTTTGTATGTCTGTACTGCAGTGTGCCAATTGAGAAAGTAGTACTTGTCCTAGTGTCAACACGATTAGTGTCAACTTCTAACTCCCACTGTGATATTGACAAAGAAACAAAAATACATCGACTCTGGACTTCAATGCGTTCCTCTAGCCTCGCTAATAACCTCTCAAATCTAAGTGGACAAATAACTGCCTTTTCGGATGGAGGACCTGGAGTTCCAGAGATGTGAGACACTGCTCTTCAGGTTTTACAGGGATTTACTCCAAAGCAGCAACAGATTCCACAATCCAACAATGAAGCGTAAGCTCCCCCTGCAAATGGAAATGGAACTGTAGAGCCAGGGACACTGTTTCTAATTGGTTTTCAGTCCCCATACGCGCTCATGAATGTAAACATATCTAACGCTTGGCAGAAGGGCTTTACCACAAAGAGCCTTTGTATGCAGTGCCCCCCCCCCCTAAACCCTCTCCCCAGTGCTGTAAAGTTAATCCTTAAACCGGATTGGTGAGTTCAAGCTTGGAATGTGGAAGAACTACAGCCACCCACTTTCATTTGACTTACTATGTTATCGAACTCTTTGGGAGTTGCTTTACTGTAAAGCTGAATTTGAAACAACAGTGACTTCCAGAGAAAATATGCAGACCAAAAATTCTTGCTAAGCAAACATTGCTGGAATGCACACATTGCTAGAATGGAAGCCATTCCTGCTATCACCTTCAGTCCTGGAATTAATAGTTTATTGTGCAGGTTCCAGTCCTTCTTGGGGTAACAGGGAATCATTTGAAATAAATAGACTTTTTTTCCCTGTACACACAAATGATGTTGCTCATCGTTTTCCTGGAAGGACGATGGGAGTTTTGCAAAACAACGCCACTGCAGCTCATATCTTGCAAAAATAAAATGCCGCTGCACAAAAGTAACCCTTTGGCACCTTTTTGGTGTGCTTTAAAATGTGCAGATTACAAACACATTCCCTGTGCCTATTTGAAACAGGCTCGTGGGGTTGCACAATGAGTGCATGTCATTTCTACCATGTCATGCATTTCTTTAAGCATGGCAGCAGCTGTATGAAACATTGTTGTCACATTTGTAATTCTATCCAAAAACAGGAGCAGAAATGGTTTATTTTTAAAAATTTCACAATTATTGGCATTCTATGGGTCTGCTTCCAGCACATTCTTTATACTGCTGGTTTGTGCCCCTGAAATGCGCATATTGCCTTTGACCTGCACATTTCACAAATTCATGCAAATAAATAATGCTTAAAAGCTCATCCTCTCCATTTTGTTTTATTTGCATTAGCATTGAGAACTTACCTCTGAGTAGTAATACATAAATAATACATCTTAACTAAACCACAGTGACTCCCACATCAATAGATTTCAACATGTCTATGCTTTTGCCCTACTAGACCAATGGTCAATGTTAATTTGCTTGTCAATATTTTTAAGGTGTTAGGTTGAATCTCATTTTTTGCTTGTCCCACTGGTTAAGCAATGTGCCCTTGTCCAGAGGATTCATTGTGCCACTTTGAAAAGTGCTTCGTGGGTGTTCTCGAGTTTTTCTAGTTCTTGCCCACTGATCAATTACCCACGTTCTGCTTCTTGTGTAACCGACTGGTTGGTAGCCACTCTTTGTGTATTATTAAGTGAATCTGATTGGAACCTGGATGTGCATCTTGCCTTCAAGAGTACAATAGGGATAGGGGTTTGCACTAGTGTAACTTACTGAGACTAGTTCTGAAGAAGGTGAAGATGAATTTACTAGAGCAAGATGGTGTAAGTACTTCTGTGGCATGTCTCCTGAACTTGCAACTGAGAAACTATTATTTGGGTCTGTTCAATCCAGATCGGTTGACACAACCTCAAGGGCCCACGCTGTCACCTCTTCTATTCAACATTTACATGACACCCATACTTAACCTCAGCAACTGATCCAGCATCACCTGCTTCCTCTGGGAGGAAGGATAGCTCAGGAGCAACACGCTTGTTTTGGAAGCAAGACAACACAAAACAACACATGTTCGAATCCCAATCCCACGCTTATAAACCACTCACTGGTATTAAGTGTGTTATAAAAGAACAATCATAATTATAACTATGCAGATGACACACAACTAATCTACAAAATTGACAACACCCTGTCAATGAACACATCAGATATTAAAATACACAACACACGCAGACAGAATGTGGATGACTACGGATGACCACAAACAGACTAAAACTTAACCACAACAATACAGAACTGATCCTCTGCAGTCCAACACGGTTCATCACCTTCACAATTACTTGGTCATCAGCACCTAACACAGTAAGGAATCTGGGAACCACAATGGAAAACACACTCACACTTGAACCACAGGTCAATGTCATCATCAAAAACTGCTTCTTCCAACTCTGAACCCTATGTTGGATCCTATCTTACTACCCTTCACCCACTTTACCATAGATCTGATAGTCCTATCATACTAGACTATTCCAACAGCCTCTATCTTGGACTTCCTGACTGACCAATGAGGAAACCAGACTACCACACAGGATTAACAAATCTGAGCGTATCACACCAGCATTATAAACTCTCCACCGGCTACCAATCAAGAAGACAATTCACTTAAAAAACCTCTCAATCGGCCATCGCTCTAACCACGGAAAACAGCCCACTATCCTACAGAAGAAAATTACAACACTGAACCCCCTCAAGAACACTAAGCTCCAGCAGGGCTGCTCTAGCTCGGGTCCTAGTCCTGAATTTCACGAAAAAAAGACAAGGCAGCTCCTCCTTCTCCACAACTCTGGAACACACTACTGATGCTTTTTCCCCTGGAGGTGAACCCCCTGACGTTTAAGAAACAAGTTAAAACCTGGCTTTTCCACTAAGCATGCTCAATCAATCAAACAGCAAATAAGCAAGTGCTAGGCAACTGGAATCCTCTCCACCCCCAGAACCTCATCGCATATACTACGATAATGCCTGCCAGCCATCATGAGTCAATATATGAAGAGCTGCCACCTTTAACCTCTTTAGTGCACTCCAATGTACAGTCTTCAAACCAGTTATAGGGCTATAACTGAAAGATCAACTTTCAGTGAGAGAAAAAAACACCCACAGCTAGAATGTGTTGATAACATGTGGAAGGGTCCATGAGGAAGGAACGACTCCAAGGTGTGGGTAGATCCACCTTTCTCAGAGATTGATCTGACTCGACCCGTAGAGAGTGGAATCAGCTTATACATGGAAATCCATGGAGACTGATACATTATGTTGTGAAGCTTTATGTAGCATAGTGCTGCCATGGTCATGGTCTCTTGATGATTTGGCACCTAAATTAAAATGGTTTGAGCTAGGTTGATATACCACTGTGCAGAGGGCACAGTGTAAGATTGTTTTGTTGTGCTTGTCATAGTGCTGATTTTGCAGACTGGAATGAACCAGGATCCATGATATGGTATTTTTAGGTCAATTGTGGTCAGGGCATTTGGGGTATGTGTATCCAGAACAGAGCACCAGATTTAGGTATGCTGCCCAGTTTGTTACCAACAAGATCTGTCCTGAGAGCGAAGATGGGTCAAAGGTTCATGGACTGATATAGGATAAGCTGGTGAGAGAGAGCTAGAGTTTACATGTCATTAATGGGTGCAGATAGGATTTCTGGATGGTGTTCACCTGCAATGTGTGAGTGGTCAGTTGATGTTTGTAGTTAACAGTGGGAAATAAAATGTAGTGCATGATGGCTTTGCATATTATGGTAAATCTAGGCATGACAGGGTATTAAAGGCATAACACAGGTCTAAAAAACATAACAATGCTCAAAATGGCCTCCCAGCGACACTCCTCCCACTGGCCACTGCAGACAGCTCACTTTTCATTTTCTCACTTTGCTACAGTCAACCTTTATCTCTCTCTCTTTCTCTTGCTTCACCCTCTCTTTCCCTCAAACTATCTCTATCTATCTGCCTATCTCTTTCTTTCAATGAGGGTGAGTTAATACTCTTCTCCATTTCCCCTGGCCTTATCAGCACACAAGTGTTCAGTATTGCCTATGACACGAATATAATATGAATAAGTGTAGCATCGGGATGGGAGAGCCCTAAGGTGCTCAACTTGAATTCTGGTTTGAAACTTTGAAAAAAGGGTTAGAATCAGCCCATCTATTCGAGCCACCATAGAGATGGCTTGCGGGTCAAACCGAGTGAACTTGGAGAGTTGTTCATTCTGCTCAAATCAGCTGTTAACCAATTCAAGCCATAGGTGACTATTGCTCATATTGGGTTAAAAGACTTTTAAAATTCATGTGGATTTTAAGAAAGTATGGTGTAGATTCTAAAAACATTTTTTGCACAGGTGATGAAAGGCACTCTTGTGCATCTCCTCACTAGTACCTATCGAAACGTGTGTCCCAGTCGTTAAGGGCTTATGAATGGGCACATAACAGATGCGCCCATTCGGATGCCCTTTTTCACCCAGTTAGTGAATTTGTACCAATAAAGAGTTGTTTTTGCACATTTCACCCCCAAATCCAAAAACACACAGAAAATAGTTACATTCCCTAGCACTTATTCCAAATAGGTGCAAGGGGGTGCACAATGCATAACAGGGTGATTGGTGACCCGGTCATGCATTTTATTTATTTTATTTAAAAGAGGGAAATACATTTTTTTTTCTTTTTAACATTTCACAATGTGCTCACCCACATGAATGCTGGGAGTCTGTCATGCATTAGGGTCGGGAGCACACACATGCATGCATGCGGCCTGGATGGCACATTATTTGCACTGCAGCACAGCAAGGGCTGCCATATGTCCAGGGCACCTTTGTGGATAAAGGGTACGTTGTTTGTGCAATACAGATGCACACCTTTAGATGCCCATTTTCACCCCTTTTAGTCATTTGTGCAATTGGACATTTCTGTGCATGTCAAAGTTGATCCTGAATTCACAAACAGAATGCTTGTTTAACTGATCGCAATATAGTCACACTCGCCTGCACTATTTCAGAATAGACACAATATGTGCAATGCATGACAGTGCCATTTCTGACTCTCTCATGCATTTTCTTTTACATGGAACAAGAGCAGTATAAACAGCTCAGTCCCACTTGCATTTCTGTTCTTCAGAAAGGGATATACATTTTTTTAAACATTTCACAATGGCAATTTCTTTTTTAAATGGATTCCCCTCGCTTGACGTTTGCTTTTGTCCATCCAAGCTGCGAGTTTAGCTGAATAGTGTATTGCCTGTGGTACCAGTCGGCACGAGGTTGTAATTTGTAGGGGGCCATTAATGTGGTTTCTATGTTACCCAGGAGGAAGATCTGATCCATCGAAGAGTGAGACCCTTCATATGGATGATTTCGCCTGTTTTCAGAAGGATCTCGTTACCAAGGGCATCACAAGCAGCAACATGTCCAGTAGGATCATTGCGCCATCTGTATTTTCGTCCACATTGTTTTTGAATGTGTCTCAAATTGGGCCTAATACTGATTCTGTACCCCTTGCATGTCTACAATCATGATCCAAAATAATTTATGAGGTTGTTATTTTCAACAAAGTCCTTGAGTTATCAATATATGGCATTTTGCAATAGATTCCAAATGAAAGGTGTGTTATAGACTGGGTGTTAGCTTGCTGAGTCAGTTGGGTTGACTGTGTGCCTTTTTAGCTATCTGTATGCAGATTTAAACAGAGCTGGGAAACCTCCCGAGCTGATGGAGTCTTTAAGAAAGGATGGGAATATCAGTGTTAGATCTGGGTGTTTCCTGATCATTTTTTCAAATAATGAGGCGGCACCCGTCCTCTTGGGATCCAGTCGGGCTGCAGGAGTTGATTGTGGTGATTAGGTCCTGAAAATATGGAAAGAGGTTAGAGAGGCTTTGGCGGAAGAAGTCAGCACAGCATTTGTTATTGACGTGCTGGCGCGTAAGCCCTTTATTGTCTAGGTGTTTTTTGATATGCTGAATCTTGTTGTTGGAGTGTGTAGTGATCTGGTCACAGAGTTTTGAGTTGGAGTTGGGCTCAAGGCTGTCTGTTTTTTATATTCTTGGATGATTTTGAACATTCCAATTTGGCTGTGTTGTGCAGATGCAATGCCTGTGCAGTAGTGGACTTTCTTGGCTTTGATGACCTCTGCTCTCTTAGTTTGGGTGAGAATTTAGCCCGTTTATTCTTTTGAAGGCTCTTAGAAAGTATCATTGGAGCAATGTTGTGTAAGGTTGAAGTGCTCCAGTTGTGAATGCTATACAGTTTTGCATCTGGAGTGCTAATATGGCCTTCTGGGGAGAATTACAATTTGTAATGTTTTAGTCTTGCCATCAGGGTGTTGAATTTGCCCTTCCACGGTCTTGTTAATATCAATGTTCCAGTGGATTGTTCTATGAGTTGAGCTGACTGTGAATATTGTGCAAGGTATGGATCAATAGTCTGTCTAATAAACGTGTACTGGAAGCAGTAAATTACTGTATTTCCTTTGCAGAAAATCCCATCCTGTGTGTAATTTGGGTGGGTCCCTTAACCAGTTGTTTAGGTGCGGTGCAACTCAGTTTTCTTTGATGGAATTCATGGCAGGGTTGTCAGAAGCCAGACAGTGAAACCTCTGAGTATAATAAGGAATTGGTGATCCAATTAAAATTTGGCAGCTACATCAGTAAGTTTGTCTGCGAAAAGTGGTCTGTTGAAAGGAGATCTGTACATCAAGAGGAAGCTCAGTAATGTGTGAGAGATGGAGAAAATCAGTGCAAAAAACTCACAGTCAGGATGTTGTCAATCAAAGGTGTTGTGACTCTAAATGTTTACCTGTGAACTAATTCTACACCACACTCCTCTTCCATTGGAATGTTTTGCACACATGATCGTGTAGCCTGGTGCCATACCCTTGTGAATACTGGGATGAATTGATTGATTCAGTCACTTCTTACCAATGGGGAGCCTTTCCTTTTGACGCTAGGGAGGTGAGCCAGCCACAAAATACCCTCTCTAGGAAGAGAGCCAAGCGGGACCTCATCGGGAGAGACTCCCCATGTGGGGATAAGGACTCCTGTTCCGATGAGGAACTCCGTTAACAACCCATTCAACAACTCTATAACAACAATGTCAATTCTGTTGGAAGAAACCAGGAGAAATCCCTGGATATCTGTTTTGCAATGGTTTGAATAAAGACCAGTATCTGCTTAGTAGTGAGATGAAGAAAACCCATGGAGTTATAATGAATACAACTCAAAAACAAAAGATAGACTTCCATGAGAGTCTGGGGAAGCCCAGAAACAGTGTTATAAAAGTGGAAGGAGAGAATGAATGTCAGAGAGAGACCCGGGAGTTTCAAACCATCTGTGTCAGGGTAGTTGAGATACTCAACAGGACTCTGTCTCCCAAACAGGCGAGAGGCTGGAGGAATCAAGTGGCCGAGCAGCACTTTTTGTGGGGCAGACCAGAGAGAGTCTGTCCGACTGACAGGAGCCCCTGGTGTGATCCGCAAAGTGGTGGCTGGGACGGGCAGAGAGAGAGGAAACTCCTCACAGTGCCGAAACCACTGCCAAGCTAACATGTTGAAGCGTGTCAGAAGAAGAGCAGGAATTGGGTGCGATCCATCCTGAAAAGACAGCAAGCAATAACGGAGGAGAACACCAACCCAGTGATGCAGCCCTAATTCAAAGTAGGTAAAGGGGAGAGAAGGAGACCCAGGGAGAGTGGCGTTTATAACAACATGCAAAGAGGCAATACCCTATGTGAGAAACATGAATTTAATTATTGTAAAAGTCATCCTAGTCTCAATGAGAGGGGCAAAGATAATGAATGGCATGGTTATAATTATTTAACCAAGAAGAATGAATATAACGATTCATCCACCCATCGCTCTCGTCCCAGTGAGAGGACGCGTAATCAAGAGAATAGCTATTTTGGGCATCATACTCCTCCCAGTGAAATAACCTGTAATCAATAGAATCATTACTGGGGAATAAAACCTGTCTCAGTGAGAGGACCAGTAATCAAGAGAATCATTGTTGTTGGCCTCATGAACATTCCAGTGTAAGCACCATTATTAAAAGAGAGAGATACACATCAGTGGGATCATCATACATATCTCAGTGAGAAGGTTGATAATCAAAAGAGTGAGAATCACCATTGGGTTCATCATACTCGTCCCAGTGAGAAGGCCAAGAGGGGGTAAAAGCCAATAACCAAAAGAGTGAGACCCAATGCTGGGGTTACCATCATTACCTTAGTAATAAAGAGTGACCAAGAGAGTGAGCGTCAACTCGAGAAAGAAGGACATTTATATGCATCTAAGAAAGACCAAGAAAATCAAAGAGAAAGAGAAGGAACTTTGATAATAAAGTTTTTTTTCAAAAGCAGGGAACGGCGAACGCAAGGACTAGGCAAATCACCATTATGAACTGAAGAAACGTGTGCAAAAAATAGTGAAGAACTATCTGAGGATTCATTATTAAAAAGGAACTGAGAGGATACACTGATCCAGGAGAAGGGAGTCAATCCCCTCGACTTCAATTAGTTTCAGAATAAGCAAGGCTGGGAAAGCCGTCCCACAAGAAGGGATTCCTTCTCCTGGACTTTAGTTGTTTAGTCTTAGTGTTAGGGTCAGCATAGTTTAGTTTTGGACCGAGGACAGGCTTTACTTTTGGATTTCCTGACAGACAACGAGCACCCTAGTTAGTTTGTTTAGGTAGGGAAATCCATAGCATAGGGAAAGTGAGGCTGTTTCTTATTATTTTAAATCAAAATATCTTGGAAATGACATCTTCTAGTGTGTCTCCTCCTTCTGCCCCGCCACAATACCGAGGACTGTTTATTGGAAAATCAGGTTTTCATGATGAATCATAGGTTTATTTCGCCCTCCCAGGAAAGTTGATGATGTCGGTGGAATGTTTGACATGTGTTGATCAAGAGGCACTTGCTTCCCAACATTCCTGGTAGACTTGGATTGTTGACTGAGCTGTTTTGGACCATTTCGCAGGATTTTGCATGAAGTCTTTCAGATTTAAAGAGACTCAGGAGGTTCCTTTTGGGGCATGGCTACTGTGAATGTTATCCGAAGGTTTGGGGTGGGTGATGAAGGCATCTTAGTGAAGAGATGTGTAATGGTTGTTTCTTTCATCAATTACAATTAAGTTATAGATTGGAATGGTTGTCAAGTTAGGTATAGTCAAGAGCATTGAGATCTGTGCTGTGTCTCTTGTCAATGCTTGGTCCCAGTAGATGGACTCTGATGGAGGTTTCAGGAGACATCTCAAGATATAGGTTGTTAGTGGTCTGAGGAGACTAGGGAGAAAAATTCTGCCAGAAACTCTGGTTGATTTTTCTGGGGGAGTGGCTATGGCCATTGGCAACTTGTTCCTTTGCCTTTCCTCCTTTCTGGGTCTGCTATCTTTGCATATTGCTTCTTCCTAGATTTTAGTAAGATTACAGTCAGGGAGGGTGGGAAGGGGTTTCGGGGGTCTCTGCATAAGGTTGAGTAAGATGAGGTGGGTGTTACTTACCCTCCAGTACTGAAATGGCCTACAGTTGTAGGTCAGTTGTTGGCACATACCCTTGAGGTTTTAGACGGTGAAGAAGAAACATGTGTTGTCCTTTGATTAAAGGAGGGGTAACTGAACAACAGCCCTATTAGTGGGAAGACTCTGGGTTTACTGAATTTTGAAAACAAGGGGGACGTCCTGCCACATATATTTGAGTACTCGCATTCATTCATGCAAATATTTTGATTTTCACATTGATCTTGACAAAGATATTTGACAAAGATATCTCTGTGTCTACTGTTAACATCATTCAGATAAAGTGAAACTGTATTAGATCAAGTTCACAAAGCATTTAATGTTTGACTTGTGAAATTACTTTTTCAACAATTTCTTATCATTTTACTGTTTAACGTTTTTTCAGGTTAACTTTATTTGTCATAATACAATTTTCATAAAACAAACAATACATAGGTTTGTGCATCGACATATATACAAAGAAAGAGGTTACCATACATGGGGGGGGCGTGGCTTGGAAGCCATGTGAAAGGACGTGCCTGTACGGGAGCTCCCGCTGATCCGTACATAATCCGACTGATACCGCGCAAGGACCGCTGTGATTTGGCAGAAAGTGGGAAGACTGTGAACATGAAGTCCGGCTGCACGCGAGGACACATTTTTACACGGGTTTGTGGTGCGCACGTGTACTTAAGAGCCGAATGAAGCACTGGTGGCGAGATCACGATTGACGACAAAATGGCCGCTTGACGAGGGGACAAAGGAGCGGTAGATTGGGACCACAGCATACGTGCGCCCTTTCAGCGGAACAAAGGGGGCAGCGCGACCTGGCCCATCTGGAGGTGCGCCGTACAACAGCGGTGCCTGAGGCTGTGGGGCGAGCTGGGACTCTCAACTGAGTCGTGGTGTATGGGCACGGTGCCTCCCTGGCCTGGACCGGAGCGCGGCCAGAAGGACGCTCCTGACTGGAGATATGTCGAGCAAACCTCTGAGGGCGAAGAATAAGCAGCCTACGCTCGACGAATACGCCAAGACGTCGCCCGTCCTGGAAGGTGCCAGGAGCAGGGATAAAGCTCAGACCAAGGAGATGGCCGTCGGGGGTGCGAACCAAGAGGTCCTCGCTGCGATCGCGGACCTGAAGGCGACGTGGGAGACCAAGCTCCAACTTGCTGTGGTCGAATTGAAAACTGCGTTGGAACTACAGGTCGGGGCGGTGCAGGAGGACGTGAACCTCCTGAGGCAGGATGTACGAGCCCTTGCTGAGCGCACGGAAACTCTGGAAAAGGAGATGGGCCCTACTGTGGTGGACTGCACTGCATATAAGAGCGATATCCATGCCCTGGTGCAGCGGGTGGGTAACTTGGAAAGTAGGGCCGAAGAGGCGGAAGGACGCGCTCGGAGAAATAACGTTCGCATCGTGGGCCTGCCGGAGGGGGCTGAAGGCCAGAACCCCACGGAGTTTATCGAGAACTTGCTGCTGCAGGAGATCACTGGGGGAGCCCTGTCGCAGGGGTTGCGGTGGACAGGGCGCATAGGGCCTTGAACAGAAGACCACCGCCGGGGAACCCACCTAGGCCTGTGATCGCCAAGATCCTTAACTATCGGGACCGGGAAAGGATCCTTGAGCACTTTCGTAAGGGGGGTACCATACAGCGAGGAGAGGCGACCATCACTGCTTACCCCGACTACACCCTGCAAGTGCAGCATAGTCGCATGAACTTTGGGGCGGTCAAGAGGCGATTGCAGGCAGCGGGGTAGAAGTATATGTTGCTTTACCCGGCCAGATTGAAGATATTCTTTAAGACTAAGACACTGTTTTTTGACACTCCGGAGGAGGCCATGGAATGGCTCGATGCACAAAATTGTCCTCAAGAGCCAGATGAGCGGATGGCGGATGGAACGGGAAGAGATAAGTGACGCTGCGGGCCCGGTTGGGCGATGAATATTGGGACTGGAATATAGTCGGTGGGACTTTGTTATGGTAGTGTATGCGTTAGGACTTCGAAACATGGTCCATGTGTGCGGATACGGTAGTGTGGGAGGGGAGCCTCCGGGGACTGTTCTTTGTACCCCAGTTTGAGTTTAGGTTAGTCACGGTGTGTGGGGTGACACCCTGTCGGGTTCTCTACTTGGGTTCCAGAGAGAACCGAACACAGGGATGCCTGAGATCCAGGGATGGAGCTGGGCAGTTGGTTGGGTTAGGGGGGTGGGGTGGGTCAGTTTTTATATGAGCCTGGGAGAGAAACTGGGGATGGGGGCCCTTGCGGTAGGGGGGAGGCGAGTGGACCTGGGAGAGGGATGGGAGCTACTGATGCATCATGGGGGTCCTTAGGATACTAACGTGGAACGTTAGAGGGCTTAACAGCTACCTTAAGCGTAACAAGGTCATGTTGTACTTAAAAAGACAAAAGATAGATATCGCCTTGTTACAGGAGACACATCTGACACGGGATAAACTGGAACTGGTGGGGAGAAAGTGGAGAGGGACTGTAGTTGGATCTACATATTCTGCCTATGCTAGAGGTGTGCTGATTTGGGTTGCACCACATGTCCCGTTTAAGCTACTTGGGGAGGTTGTGGAGTCTGATGGGAGGCTGGTCATGGTAAGGGGGCTTGTGGAAAATAAAGTAGTGTGCGTTATAAATACCTATGCCCCCAACCGTGACACGGCGACATACTTCAGGACACTGACCACTAGACTGGGTGAGGGGATGGGGGGTCCTGTGATTTGGGGAGGGGACTTTAATTGTGTACTAGACCCCAAGGAGAACAGGTCAGATGACAGGGTGGACAGGCCCAGCCTGGCGGCTAGGGTACTGCAGGCGCTGCTGGTAGACCTTGGCCTGGCAAACGTGTGGAGGACGAGACACCCTGGCGTGAGGCAATATTCACATTACTCGGCCCCGCACCAGTTACACACAAGGCTGGATTACTTTTTCGCCACTCCGGACGTTGTCGCGGAGTGTGACCAGACTACAGGGCGAGAGTCCTTTCGGACCACTCGCCCCTGGTCATGCGTTGGCAGCTTTGTCCCCCACGTGTGCGTATTCCAACATGGCGCCTTAGGGCGGAAGCGCTCAGGGATCCAGTCTTCAGAGAGGAAGTGAGGGAGGAGATTATTGCTTATTTTGAAGCGAACACAGGCAGCGTCAAGTCGGCTGGTACTTTGTGGGAGGCCTTTAAGGTTGTAATGAGGGGGGTTGCCATTGCTAAATCCAAAGGATTAATGGGAGGAGTCCTGGCAGATCTGCGTAGAGCCGAGATTGAGTTGGAGAGAGAGCTGGGGGAGGAAGGGACGGACATGGAGGAGGTCATTAATCTGCAACAGAGGTGCGCAGAACATTGGGACAGGCTTTGTAATCTGAATTACAGGAAGTACATTGAGAGGTTGCATGCCGGGGGAGACAAGACGGGCAGGCTTCTTGCTTGGCTGTATAAGAGCGAGACCCCAAGATCCCCGATCCGATCAGTTATCACTGAAAAGGGAGTGGAGCAGGACACCCAGGAAGGGGTGAATGGAGCATTCGCAGAATATTATCAAGCATTATATGAGGATCGAGAGGGGGGAAGCCGGGAGGAGATAGAGGTAGTACTTGAAGACATAGGCCTGCCCAAGATAAGTGACGAAGAGCGAGAGGAGATGGATGCTCCGATCACTCTGGAGGAGCTGCAGGAGATTGTGCGGCAGCTGCCCACTTGTAAGGCCCCAGGTGCAGATGGGTTCCCCAGTGAATTTTATAAAGCGTATGGGGAGGAGGTGCTCCCGCCCATGCTGGAGATGTTTAATGAAGCGTTCGAGGTGGGGCGGCTGCCGGAATCACTCAGGGAGGCGATTATAGTACCGCTCCCCAAACCCAATAAACCGGGGCATGATTGTGGCTCCTACCGGCCCCTGTCGATGCTGAACCAGGACAGCAAGATCCTGACAGCGGTCCTGGCGGCCAGAATGCGGAGGGTAATAGGCAAGTTGATCCATCCTGACCAGACGGGCTATGTCCCGAACAGGAATATTACTCACAATCACAGGCGCCTTCACAGGGTGGTGGAATGGGGGGGCAGTGAGGACAGCGAAATGGCAATAGTGGCGCTGGACGCGGTTAAAGCGTTCGACTCCGTCCGATGGCCATGGCTGCTGGCGGCTATGGGGCAGTTCGGACTGGGACCATGCTACATGAGGTGGGCCGAGCTATTATATAGTGCGCCTCTGGCTAGGGTCCGTACGGGTGCAGTAGTGTCAGACAGATGGCAGTTAGGCAGAGGTACCAGGCAGGGATGTCCTTGGTCCCCAATGTTGTACATACTGGCCCTCGAACCCTTAGCAGTTTACCTCCGGCAGCAGTATGATCCGGTGGGCATAGAGGTGGGAGGAGAGTGCCATCTTATATCCCTGTATGCAGACGATATGCTGTTATACTTGAAACATCCGGAAGAGAATTTGCAGTATATCTTGGAGGTATTGGAGAGGTACGCCTGGTTGTCCGGCATAGCGGTTAACCCTCAGAAATCCGTATTATTCCCGCTGGGCAGTTATGTGGGGATACCGGCGGAGAGGTTGCCGGTGCTGCGGATTCCGTGGGCAACAAGCTCCTTCCGGTACTTGGGCATTGACGTGTATCACACGACCGAGGAAGAACACAAGTATAATACTGAACTAGCTGTGGGAAAGATTGAGAGGTGCATGAGGTTCTGGGAAAGATTGCCTTTAGCAATGATGGGTCGCGGAGCTATGCTTAAAATGGTGGTGCTGCCCAGGCTCCTGCATTACTTTAATAACATCCCGTATATGATACCTAGGAAGTTTTTCGCTAGGTTACATAGCGTGTGTAGGAATTTCCTGTGGCACGGCACGCGCAACAGGGTCGCATTATGGAAATTGCAGAACTCTTACGAGAAAGGTGGCGTGAAGCTGCCGAACCTTGAGGCCTATTATATCGCGGCACAACTGCAATATGTGGCCAGGTGGCTTTCAGATGAAGAGACCCCCGAACATAGGCTGCTAGGGAAAGACTGTTCCCCCTTCTACCTGCGGGAGGTGATTTGGGTGACTGGCTCATGGATGAGAGAGCGTCCTAAGATGCTGGCCCTTGGCAGGAACATGTGGCGGCGTGCCTGTCGGATGATGGGTGACCCCTTGCCGTGTATGCCGCAGTTCCCTCTGATCGCCCTGGCAAAGGAGGACGGGCAGCTGAGAACTATTATCCGGACGTATTGGGAGTCAGTGGGATTGATTACAATGGGCGACATCTGGCAGGATGGGACCCTGATGGAGTTCGATGAACTGGAGGCAGGGTCGGGACTACACAGGGGTCAATATGTAACATATCACAGGGTGGTCCGGGAGGTCCGGAGCACGTGGCCCGAAACTACTTTGGCCGATGAACCGGATGCCACGCTGGAGACGATGTATGACGCATCAGAGGGCGGACACAAGGTCTCTAGGTTGTACGAGATGTTGATGACAAAGGTTGGGAAGGATTTAGGGCACCTGAGACTGGAGTGGGAAGCGGAGATGGGGGCCCCGATGTCGGATGGGATGTGGGAGCGCGCCCTGGGGTACCACAAAAAGGTATCGAGGAACGCCAGGTTTAAGCAGATACAGCTCTATATTACGCACAAGGCATATATGACCCCCCTTAGAATTTCCAAATTCCTAGGTAGTGGGCGCCAGGCGTGCCCCAAGTGTAACGAAGAGAATGCGGACATGATACATATGTTCTGGGCGTGCCCAGTGATTGAAGCTTACTGGGGTGAAGTGGCGCGGAGGCTGGCAGGGAGGGGTATCACACTTAAGGTGGATTCGGCTTGGGCTTGTCTGCTGGGAGGGTATCCCAGGGCGCGTAAGCTTCGACATGTTGATAAACTTAAAGATCTGGCCTATGTGCTTGCCAAACGTAGGATAGCCATGGAGTGGAAGAAATGTCACAAGCCGCGAGTGGAGGTCTTGTGGCGGGATCTCCAAAAATGGGCGGATGCCGAAACGACAGCGTGGCAAGATGGCAGTATGGCAGGGGATGGGGAAGAAACAGGCTCTCTCACGGCATGGAAGTTGTTGTTAGCTGAGCTGTTTGGTGCGGGATCGGCCTCGGCTGGACTTGAGAGCGATGAGGCCCCACCGCACGGAACGGACACTGATGGCGAACACTCTACAGGCTCATAGGGGGGAGGGATGGGGATTGCAGTGCCTTACTTTTTGTTTGTTTGGTTTTGTTGTTTGAAGTGTTTTATTTATGTTTCGTTGTAATGTTGTTTGGTTGAGATAAAATAAAAATATATTTAAAAAAAAAAAGAGGTTACCATACATGTTCAAATTTCACATATATGGGTACCATTGTAGTGCAACCTAAATCATCACATAAAAAAGCCTAGTCGTAACTTAGCTTATTGAGAGAGTGCTCAATTGCAGACTCTTTTCCCTGAACCTCTATGAGATCAGAGTTGCCGGACAGAAAGGTGACCTAACCATACGTCTACGTCAGGGGTTGAATAAAAAAAAGAAGTTGGTGGGGGCTGCTAAACACAAAAAGTGCCTCATCCAGTGACGTTTCGGCTGTTGAGTGAAATAGCCTTCTTTTGGGCCATCAAAAAGGTCTGCCTATGAGGGGAACATAGAAATAAAGTAAATTAGTGAAGGTCTCATCTTAACTGCATATGTATACACAGTGTGTTTAAAATATAGAACAAACCAAAGTTAAAAACCGTACACTGAGATGTGACTCCAATGGGGGAACTCCAGTATTTCACAGACCTTATCTGTGCTTCTCTAATTTATTTATTTTTACATTTATTTATTGGCATTTATCATTTTTACATTTGCATGACATAAAATATGTCCATAGTTAGAGGATAATAAGCATTTCGTAAAAAAACATTAACATTTAACAATTCAACTTTAACTGTTGCCAATTGCTCCTTCCATCATGGCAGGGCAGTCTGTCGGTTCAGAGGGGGTTGGGCAAGCCGGGGGGGAGGGGGAGAGGGGACTTGAGCTTGTAAGGACCCAGTGAAGTTGTGGTTAGTTGCTCTCGGGGTCCTGTGATGTTGGTTGTGAATCCGTTTTCAATAGGTTTGCTCTTGTTCATGGGGGCTTGTCATCCGAGGGGTGAAACAAGGATCCTGTGAGTTCTTTCCAGGCCGTTAGGGTCATGCTCGAGGCGTCCGTGGACCTGGCAACACTGTCTTCCCATGCCTTTGTTTCAGTTTGTACCCAACGTTCCAATTCTCTGTGCCATACCTTTTGTTGGGGTCCTGCAGGTTTTTTCCAGGACATCACAATTGTCCTTTTTGCCAGTCTGCACATGATGTCCATTAATTTGGCCAGGTGTTTAAGTTTGGCCTGGGGTATGTTCCCAGAAGGCATTCGTCCGGGGTCCACTTGTACCTAGTCAGCCCTGCTTTTTCGTTTGTCAGCTGTATGGTGGCCCACAGGGACTGTGTTTTGTTGCACGACCAGAACATGTGAATCAAGTCCGCATTATTCTCTCCTCACCAGGTGCAGACAGAGTGCATTGTGCAAGACGTCTAGCATTGTGGGCACGTTATTGTGTGGGTCCGTAACGTATAGCAGCACGTTGTCTGCATAAAGTGAGACGATGTGGTCCACTCCCCCCAGGCGTATCCCAGCATCGAAGAATTGTTTCCAAAAATAGATGGCAATAGGTTCCAGTCCTAGCACATAAAGCATGGGGGATAGTGGACATCTCTGCCTAGTGCCCCTGCATTTGTCCCAGACCTCGGATACAAACTTTCTGGTTTTTACCCTAGCCCTGGGTTTTGTGTAAAGTATCATGATGCACCTAATGAACCCCGGGCCAAAGCCGAAACCTTCTAGAACCACTACAAGCCATTCCCAATATATAGAATTGCACGCCTTAATGGCATCAAGGGATAGCAGTGCACATGCCTCCGTGCTAGCCTCAGTTTGGTTTATAACCTGTTGTAATCTGTGTAAGTTCATTGTCGTGTTCCGGCTCGGTATGAAGCCGCACTAATCCATGTGCACAATCTCCCCTATGATTCTAGCCAACCTCTCCGCTAATATCGTTGTCAGTATTTTCACATCATAATTGAGCATGGCTATTGGGCGGTAAGAGCTGCATTCGTCGACAGGTTTGTTATGTTTAATGATCTGGATCAAAAGGGTCTCTCTCATGCTGTCGGGCAATAGCCCTCTCTCATATGCCTCTTGAAAAACCTCATGTAATAAAGGTTTTAGGGAGGTCTCGTACGCTTTATAAAACTCGGCGGTTAGCCCATCGGTCCCAGGGGTCTTGCAGTTGGCCAGCGATTTAATCGCCTCTGTTATATCTTCGGTCAAGATGTCTGCATCTAGGGCCTCAGTCTGTTCAGCGGTTAGTCTGGGGAGTCCTATTTCCTCCAATGTATCTGTGATTTGGTCTCGGGGAACTTGGTATAGGTGTTCATAAAAACGCTTGAAGGCGTCATTTATGCCTTGTTGTGTTTGGAATTCATTGCCCTTTGCATCCTGTATCTTGGTGATTGTGTGCCTGGGGTGTTCTTTCTAGCACAGCCAGGCCAGCATTCTACTCGGCCTGTCAGCTTCTGTGTGTGCTCTGATAGTCTTGGTGGTGTAGTCAAATTTAGTTAGTCTGTCCCATGCCGATTGTGCATTTAACTCTAAGTGCTTTGAGGGTGTCCTCTCTCTGGTGAGTATTCACCGGGGTGGCCTCAAATTGCTCAATCGCTTGCTACCACTGGTCTAGTTCGCCTCGCAACTGTTTTCTAATACCTCCCACTTTGTTATAGTTTCCCCCTTATCACTACTTTGAGGGCGTCCCACATCGTGCTCAGGTGGTCGACACTTCCGGTATTTACCTCTATAAAGTCGTGCAGCTCCTACCTGAATGCCAGATCACCCAGGGCGTCAATTGGCATTCTCCACATAGGGATAGGGGGTCTAGGGCCAGCGTGGTTCCATTCTACTAGAAGTGGCGAGTGGTCTGAGATGGTTCTCCCTAGGTGTTGTGCACTGTCTATTTGTGATAGGTGTTCTTTGCTAATGAAAACGTAATCTAACCTCGTATGAAGGTCATGTGGGGAGGAGAAGTAAGAGTATCCCCGGGCGTTGGGGTGCTGGTCCCTCCATGTGTCAGCAAGATCTAGTCCGTCTATTAATAGGGATAGGGCTACCGTGGCTGCTGAGGGACCTTTCAGGTGGGGCTGGGACCTATCAAGGTTGGGATCTCGTACACAGTTGAAGTCCCCTGCCCAAAAAAAGATGCCGTGCCTGTATGGGGTGATTTTGGGATACATTGAGTTCAGATGTGCCGGAATATTAGTGTTGGGAAGATAGAAGTTCACTATACATACCTCTTCCTGTTCTAGTCGGCCCCACAGTATTGCAAACCTGTCTTCCGGATCTATCTCGGACTTAATAAAATGGAATGGGAGTTGGGGGTGAATCCAGGTGTATACTCCTCTGGCATATTTGGAGTAGGTGGTTCCAATTCCTTGTCCTCCCCAATGCTCACCTAATTTGGCCAGAGAGTCTGCCGTGCAATGAGTCTCCTGCAACAGTGCTATTTGCACTTCCTTTCTGCTCAAGTAGGACTTCATTCTGTTCCGGCGTAGGTAAGTTCCCAAGCCCCTCATGTTCCAAGTCATTATATTTATTTTAGTTGCCATGGTGGGTTAATAGAATTTCCGCTGCTTCAGTCCAGCAACCGTCAACCTCTTCCGTCCGCTCACCCCTTTTTGGCTTCTTCGCTCCGTGCCTGTCCTCCCCGGCACCACCTGTTACACCTGTTGGAGACTTTTTAACTTGAGTAACTCCCATTGTGTGAATGGGGAAAACAAACAAAAAACAACACAAACTGCCCCTAGCAGTTGCTTTCAACTTGCAGCGTTCAGGGGGCCCGAGCCTTCCAGGCCACTCCTGGCCTTCCGGATCAGGTAGTGTGTAGGCGGATTGCCTGCACAGATTCCGGTGGCGTGGGTCACCTTTCTTTTATTTTGCGTGGTCCTCCGAGCTCCTATCCGATCTGGCTTACATCACAGTAGCACTCAATTGTAGTATAATTGTCTGCTGTCTGTATTCGTGTGGGGGAATCGCTTTGCTCTTCTTGCCATGGTAGGTGGGTAGTCAGCCCAAGTCTGACCGTGGTGGTTCCTCCTTGCCATCAGCCAGGTTATTATGTTCGATCCACATGTTTGCTGCGGCTGGGGTTTCCAGAAATATCGCTTTTCCTTTGTACAGAATTTTGAGGCGCGACGGGTAGAGCAACATGTATTTTAGGTTGAGATTTCGTAATTGTGCTTTTATTGGGATGAAGGAGTTCCTTTGCTCGTTGCACTGTGGGGGTATAATCTGGGTACATGACTATTGTCGAGACTTTCCTCTTGATCTCCTCACCTTCTCTGGAGTACCGCAATATAGTTTCCCGGTCGCGAAAGTTTAAAATTTTGGCAATGATTGGGCGTGGGTGTGAGCTGGGTGGGGGGCGTTTCTGGAGAGATCTGTGGGCTCTTTCAACAGAGAACCCCCGGGTGAGGCTTCCTGGACCAATTTCCTGTTGTAGCAATGTTTCGATAAATTCTGTCAGGTCTGGGCCTTCCAAGTCCTCTGGAACCCCCAGTATACGAATGTTATTTCGGTGGGCTTGATCCTCGGCATCCTCGGAGCGCGCCTCCAGCCTTGCCACTTTTTGTTCCAAGTCTTAGACTTTATCTTTAGATCTTGGGTACTCTCCACGTCGTCTTGTAGGGTAGTTTCTATCGCCGTGACCCTTTCCGTTAGGTTTCGGGCGTCCTGACGCATGAGCTGTATGTCCGATTTCACCTCCTCTATCTTCCCTTCGACTGATGTGCAGAGGGCCGCTATTGCCTGCAGGACTTGCGTGTGTTTGAGGTCCTCTTCTTGTTGAGGCGGCTCTTACGAGGTCTCCCGGTCTTGTTGTGATTGTCTTTGGGGACTGACTGTCATGAAGGAATCCATAGTAACCAATTTTGGTTTATTTTTGGGGGGAGACATCCCCAGTGTCTGGTTCCACAGTCTCTTATGCCGGGTCCGGTTCCGCAAGCTATGCAGGCTTTCCCTGCGGCTCTTGGTTTGCGTTATGGTTTTCGTGTCTTTGGGCGGAGGGTCCGTGGGTCGAGTTGGCCGCCCCGCTTATTGGTTGGCCGTTTGGGGTGGGGACCGTCGCGCACCCGCACCCATGCCCCAAATCTGGGTGGTGGGGGGGTCCCCGGTTCTTTTCCGCCTCACTTACTGTGTTATATGCTGGCACACTGCGCCCAGTGTTTCTACGATCTTCCCATCAGCTCTGCTCGACTGCACCACAAGTGCGTCTCTCCGGGCCTCGTTCCTCCGTTGGTGACGGCTCCCTGGAGTGCCCTTGGCGCCGGTATCGCTGGGCTCGAATTTCGGTCCCTGTGGTATCTCCGCAGCTGGGGAATGAGTGGCCCGCCCCGTTGGCTTCGGTGTGGGACAGAGTCCTTTGTTGGCACGCTCCGCAAGGTAATTTAGGCCTCCGTAGCTTCATTTTTATTCCACGGTGGGAGCTGCCATCTTGTGGGTCCCAGGGGCTCTGCGTCCAGCTTCACGTTTTCAGCCTTCCCTGCCCCGGTTCGCCCCAGGAACTGGGTCGAGTGTCGGTAATCGGTTCCCCTTCGATGTTATTCGTTTTTTTAAGTTTGCAGACCAGTTATAGCGATATTAGCTCGATTTGCAAGGATCTCGGAATGGAGCTCTGCGGCAGCCTGTCCTTACAGCATGCTTGCTGGCCCTGCCCTCCCTCCTGTGTTTCTCTAAGGTGCTCCCTGTAGAAAAGGTAGCCGGTGGCACATGGAGTGTTTTACGTAGATCCAGTGGAGCCTATGTAATGAAGTATGCCAGTGGTACTCTAAATGAGAAGAGAGCAAAGGAAAACAAGTGTTTTTTATGAGCTATTTTTTTAGTGGTTGTGTGCACTCGTCACTCTCAGGTCCAAAAAGTAATCTTCTATAGCACCATTCCCACATTTTGGGGGCCTCATTGCACATGGCCATGGAAGAAAATAGTGGGTCTGTGGGAGTTGGTTAGTTCACTAGCAAGCAATGCTGATGCATAACCTTAGGTTTTGATCGGTGCAAGTGAAAGTACCAGAATCCTCTGTGTGGCTCTGGTTCCATGGGTTTGGTAGTGACACATGGGTGTTTATCTGGAGGGGATCTGATTAAATACAATGTGGTAAGGTTGGATTATCCACTAATGTGGAGTGTGTGATGGAGCAAAAGTTGATTTGGTAATTTATAGGCATGAGGTTGTTGTGCGTGGGGGGGTTGGGTGTGTACTGTGAGATCGTAGGAAATTAAGAGGAAAGTCTCTTTGTTAAGGAAATTAGTATAACAGCCAAATGGTGTACATGCAGTGGAGGTTCCAATTAGGTCCAGCCTGACCCGAATATTTCTGTTCTCCAACAGTCCATTTCTGTTGTGTTACAGGTGGGTTTGTGGTGTATTAGTATAACTTATTGGGTTGATATTATGTGGAGACCGAACCAAATGACTTTGTACTCCAATAGTCGTTTGGCAATGAGTTGTGTGTGGGTGCACAGTGCGTATAACTTAGCAAGGGGGCTCCCAAAGTTCAAAGTTATTTCAGGGAACCTCCTGTGTTTATTCAAAATTCCAAAGCTCAAGTGATTGGATTCTTCATTTGGTCGCCTACACGGCTGCACTGTAATACAAAGCTCCCTGCCTAAAATGTGCTGTCAACAGTTATACCTGAGCTAATGTCAGACTCAACCAGTGAATAACGTAATCACTGTTCCATGTAGCGGATACATGTATAAATTTGTTGTGCACAGTCCAAAGGAACATCAACAGCTGTAACATGAATTGGCCACATGTGAGATACAAAACTAATATGTCACTTCAAATGTTCACATGTAGAAACTGTTTATGAGGTTGTCGTGCAATCTCTTCTTAAGGGCCTGTGTGGGTAAACAGAACCTGTTGCCGAACAGGGAGGCTTCCTGTCCAATACGGGAGGTGCTCAGAACATGGGAATACCCTCTTTAACTACGAATTGAGGCTTGGATTGAGTATTTAAGTTCTTGGAGACTGGGAACAATTTGGAAAAATATGAAATTATTTTGTCAAAGGATCCAAACTGGTAGTCGCTGGTTGATGTGCCCACCTTCTCTCTTTGCCTGACTCTTTCCCACCTACCCTTTTCCCTTATCTCTTCATCCTTTTCCCCAAAACTAGATAACAGGGTATGTGTTCTTGTCTATGTTGGTCATGGTAAATTATGGATTGAGTTGTGTTGTATTACTCTTCTTTTAACCAAGTTGATACATACTCTATACGCAGCCGATAGTTGTTGCAATGATTTAAGAATAGCTTCATTAAATGTTAAAACTCTAATAAAAAAACAAGCTTATTCGGAAGCTTCATTTACCTATTGGCATGTTGATCTCTAGCAATACTAAAAGAAAGAGTTCAGTAAAGTATGCTATTCATTAAAGCAATCACAGGCCTAAATATACCTGGCAGACATGGAGTGTTGAATAAACTCATATAGCCTATGTTAAATTCCGTTGCTTTTTCCAATGCTCTTACACTGGGTGGCAGAGTCCTTGCATCCTACAAATGTAATGTTAGAGAAATATTAAGGTAATACACTATTCTGGGAGAACAACGTGATGTGTCTCGGGAGGATAGCTCAGGGGCAATGTGCTCGCCTCGGAAGCAAGATGAGACAGAGCAACGCTGGTTCGATCTCCGGGTCCTGTTTAGAATCGTCTGGGTATCAAGCACGTTATAAATAATTTAATATATCATGTGCTGAGAAATTAATTTACGCCCAAAAACTATTTGACTGATTTTAGGTTTTTAACCCTTGCCTCATTCATTAATTGCACATTTACAGCAGTAGCAGGAAAACCCTTCCACTTCTAAACAGCTGTCATTTGATGTCAATACTAACTCAGAACCACTTTGTCCAACCTCAAATGAAGAATTCACACATCACCAACTGCGGAAGGCTGATTTCTAAAAGTTAAGCTGAAACCATAAGCAGACCAAAGAAACCTGCTCTAAAGGGGGTGAACCGGCAAGGGAAGGCCGTTATAAGCAGAGACTCTGTGCTCCAACTGGCTGTTCATTTGTGGAATAAATCAGTCATGGAGAATTGAATGGAGAATTATGTTTTCACCATATTTGATTTTGTCTGTCATGAAGTTACTCAACTAGGAGCCAGATCCTCCTGGAAACTGAAGTACAAGAAGGTGGAGACTTTGGTAGGAAGTCAACCTTATTGAATTCTAGTAGATGTCTTGGAAGGCACTAATCCCCTGCATTTTATCTGCTATGAATGGAGTTGGAGCTCACCACTCTGTTGATTCTTGGTGCATTTATGGGAAACACAACGTTCACTTCTATAGGGTTGGAAGCACAGATCAGAGGAAGCAAATATACTGTCCTTTTACCATCCTTGGGGACCATAATGGACACCATCAAGGAATACATTGAAGGTTCCTTGCCCTAAACACCCTTTGAGCAGGGAACAGTGTTCTTGCAGGATGCTTGTTGTACTTCCTTTTGTGAGTTAAGGGCACAAGAGTTCTCCAGATCTGAAAGGTGCTGTTTATAGATTCTCAGTATCCTTTTATGTCTATGGGTACTACCTCTGGTACTAGTATTACTCACCATTATATCTTCAAAATGTCAAGGCAGTTTTGAGACATAATGCTGCATCTCAAATCCCAAATAAGGTGCTTAATGCCTCACACCCTTGATTGTCGTCTATGCCCAACTCTTTGTTTGTCAAGACTGCCAGGAAGCTCCTCAAGACTTTCCTCTTTTCCTCCTCCTTCCCGTCTTCTCTCCTCTGCTAAATCTCACAGTAGCTGTGATTGGTCTACTTGGCCCTTATGCATCTTTGGGGGTCCTAGCCTCCCACACCCAATTGCCCTGCTTCTGTCTCTCAACACTTGCCTCAGCACAACCCTCCTCCCGGAGGCTCGCACTTCTACACCCTTTACAGTGCCAAGCCATGTAGCACTTACCATACCCTGCACTTCATCTGTGAATCTCCCACAAGCACGGACACCCCAGCACCTTCCCCCAACCCCCTCTTTCTTGCTGTACTTCCACGCGCTGAATACTAAGGCATAATAGGTTCATTCATTTTTTCCTAAATGTATTTTATATTCCTGTGTTTCCTACTGTATTTCTCTCCCATGTTTCCTCCCTGTTGCCTTGTGGTGCTTTGAAACAGTATTTACTTCCTGTATAAGCGCCTAACAAGTGAAAAATAAATAAACAATAAATAAGTGCCAGTCGATGACACACTGCTTAAAACATTTCAGTCACTCAAATCTTTCAGTGCAACTCCCCATATCAAGTTGCCTGCGCAGAATCACTTACTTCTGCAACATAGGGAAGAAGACCTGTTTAACACTATTAAGCATCCTAAGAGACTATGGTAGTGAACCTGTGGACTAGGTGACATTTCCTGTACATTTTAGGAAGCTTGACTCAGTGGCCAACAACTTGATCTATTGTGGTTAGTTAGGTCCCCTTTTCCCATTACAATAACCATTGTAATGTTTTCCTCTTGACATGTTTTTGTCAATTTTCTCCAGCCTTCTGCATGATTTCAGGGATCAGCCTGCATGTCATGTCAACCTATATATAATTCACTATGGATATGCATTGGGAACTGGACATGCAGGCATCCCGATACGTACAGATATCCTTACCCTAATACCCAGCTTGCCTTTTCCTCAGCCACTCTTTTAAAAATAATTCTGCTTGGTGCCTCATCACAGTATTCTAGAAAATAAACATTGTCTCTGAAAGTGAGAATCAGGACAGTCCTTGGACTGAGATGAAGAGGCTGATGTTGCAGGCATGTTATCCTCAAATCCGAGCACTGAGCACCACACCATGTTTGCATTATGTACTTACTGGTTCAAGCATATCACCCTTTTATTCCAGGCATATTTATCAATGTAAAGATCCATGGTCCTTAACATATTCCCAAAATTCTGTTTGATTTTATGCAAATGAGTCAGCAACCCTCATTGGTGAAATCTGTCCCCTACCCATAGGGGTATTTTAGAAGAGTACAATCAGTGTATAACACATGGTCCATCTTGAAATTATAACCTTCCATTTAACAATATAATAAAAGGTCAGATGTATATGTGTCCTTGTGTGTTTGTCCAATGCAGTAGCTTCACCTGGTGTCACCACTAGAGGGAGCTGTTGCCTTAGGATACAAAGAGACAATGCCAATTCGCATAGCTTCAACTGTTGTCATGGCTAGAGGGAGCTGTTGCTTTAGGATATGTAGTGATCCTACTGTATCAATGAAAAACCGCACTTTGGCCCGTGTACAGAGGTTGGAAATAAGAGGACAGTACTCCTGAGGTTCAGAAGTGACCCCCATGCTGTGATGCTGGGATGTGCCTATGCCTGTGTCAGCTTTTATGACATTGTGTGGGACTCTGCGGAGTCTTCGGAAACATTCTGAGATAGAGACTGAAGTTACGGCTGCTTTAACGGCATGATTTGGACGTCACAATTCCCTTATTGGACTTAAGGTGCTTCTCCAGCTGTTCTACCTATTGCTGCTGCTGCAAGCGATGCTTTGGTTCTGTGGCCATTGCTCTGGTTATAATTTCAAGGCAAAACCTAATACCTCCAACAGTTTGAACACAGGCACTCAGGCCTATGTCGCACAGTTGGCACAGTTGTCCCTTAGGTGTTTAGGGGCAGAGGATAGTAGTGTTACAGCACTATTAGAAATTGCTGATATTGTAAATTTGCCAAGCTAGCCAAACGTGGACTTTCAATCTCTTCCAAGTTAGCCAAAGAAGATTACCCTCAGAGGTATGCAAAAGAAAAGTCTACTATGTGCCATCCAATGGAGAGCAGAAGCCTGTGAAAAAGGAAGACAGAGAAGGGAGAGAAAAATCACACAGCATCTGTACAATTAAAATTGAGAACAGCTCCACACCCACAAGATAATTCCAATAACTAAAGAGCCAAGTGCCTGGATTGAGGTCCTTTTAAATTCTTGTTCAGATAGTAACATATTTGGCGAAAAACACAAGCAAAATGTATTTGTATTATATCCATTGATTAATCCGTGGGCTATAACAGACAGAATAGATTGGAAATCATGTATAGCCTGATTCTGTACTGTGATTGACCAATGAGAAATATTGCATGGTGCTAGCATGACTCTCAGTGAAGCACTCACTGTCATTGTGAGATCATTGCAATGAGAACCTACTTCTGGCAGCTTTCTCCTTTTGACCCAGGCTGCTCCTGAAAGATGTGGCCTGGACATCAATCACTGTTGACCCCCACCCCCGCTCCTTATCTCTAACACAAGTTCCTTCTGGGAACACAGCCCAGGGACCTTTTTACCAGCCCTTCACTGATTCTGTACTGTGATGGCCCAGCACTTTAATGTTGACACTAGCTGCTTTGGCCCCTAATGCACCATATCTCCTACATGCTAGCTTCTCAGGCCAATTCACAACAACCACCCCAGGCAGATTCTTCTTGACCAGGCCATAATTTCCCCCCCTTTTTTAAATCTCTAAAATAGAACATGATTGCTTTATTAACCCTGTTCAAGGCGTTTACTCAGTCTTCAGGGCCCAAAACCCCTGGTCTAGCCATGGGCAAGGTGTATAACGTTTAATACCAACACATAAGCAAGTAGAAATAACTACTCCTACAGAAAAAGTGGTCACAAACAATAACATTTATTTAGTAACAATTTATCTTGAGGAGGATCAAGCAAACATGATGGATGCCCTTTTTGGCCTAGTCTACATTTAAAACAGGCTAGTCTTTTGTCAGCGAAAGACTAGCCCTCAGTTTACATTGTGGAAAGTCCTAGTGTAGAAGGTAGTATTAAATCAGCTTATTCAAAATAAGTTGATTGACACCTAATACATGCATACACATCAACTAGGGCTGTTCTATGAGCAGTTCAACTATTGAAGAACCATGTAGGTCATGACATTCTTTTAAAAAGAAAGGTTAACAACAATTAATTAAATTAGGTGTATTGTTTGTCAACTGTCTCCTAGAGCAAGCAGGCTGGCTGGGAACCTGACAGGTCCAAGAGAATAAAGAAAGCGATATTTCATAAATTAGAGACGACTGGGAGGCCAACTAGTGGACCATTACTTCTTGAAAAGTGGGCTAGAACGAAATGATTGGCTAGGAAAACGTTGGCCACAGGCCTGGTGTTTGAGAGGTCACAGTGAAGGGACATTGAGGACATCCCGGTTTCAGATCAATGTATTGTCTATGGCAATATGAACAAGGCTGTGGCTTTTGTGGGTTTTAGGCCTGCCTTTTAATAAAGCAGATTTGTATCAATCTAACCGCATCCTCGGGGCCTCTTTACAATGTCTGTGCTCTCAATTCATTGTAAAGTTAGTTCATAGAGCCATAGTGTCTGTCTATGGGCCTCATTAGGACCCAGGCGGTAAGGGGTTTACGGCGGCGTAAACAGCGCCGACCCTTACCCCCTGATTCCGAGGTCCCTTAGCGCCATGGAGCTTTTAACACCTGCTTTAGCAGGTGTTAAAATCCATGGCGCTAAGGGACCTTGTTGTTAATTACACCACCGTAATTTACGGTGGCGTAATTAACGCCTTCCCCACTCCCATTATGCCCTATGGGGGAAAAATGGGAATGGGGAAGGGTAACTGGGTTAATGGGGACTTACCGCCCCACTCACCTCGGAATGGGGCGGTAAGTCCGCCAACCACCATGGCGTAAACATAGTTTACGCCATGGTGGTAAAGGTACGACCCAGGCGGTAACTTACCGCCTGGGTCGTAATGAGGCCCTATGTCTTCCAAAACACAATTTGATTGTGTCTTTTCCTTTCAATTAATGGGGCCTCATTACGACCCTGGCGCTAAGTGTTTAACGGCGCTGTAAAAGGCTGCGGCGCCATTAAACACTTAGCGCCTAACTACGAGGTCCCTTTGCGGGACCCGACCTTAACGGCTGGTCCACAACAGCCGTTAAAGTAGGGACCCGCAAAGGGACCTTGGTGCTAAGTACGGTATGCCAATTTGCGGTACCGTACTTAGCGCCTTCCCAATTCCCATAGAGCCCTATGGGGCGAAAATGGGAATGGGGAAGGGCCATGGTTCAATGGGGAATTACCGCCCGGCCAACATTGGATTGGGGTGGTAATTCCCCATTGAACCATGGCGGACCCGTTACAACACCGGCACCAACCATGGTGCTAATAGCACCATGGTTTAGCGCCAGTGTTGTAATGAGGGCAATGGTCTTTTTCTCAGACTCACTTTCCATCCAGGAGTCTTCAGACTTCCGCCTTTCACCCCTAAATTAGTTCTCATGATGACATTTTAGTTTCAGTGTGAACGTCATGTGCGAGCAAGCCCAATCCCACAGAGCAGGGCTTGGAGGTTTTCTGCTGAAGAAAGTTGGGAAACATTAGTCTAGAAAGTGAATTTTAAAGCACATAGGCATTAAGAAGTAATAATAACAAACAAGCTATAAAACATTTGTTAAGATTGACGAATATCGTACTGGAAGATGTATAACAAATCCCTTGCTTCAAAGGGATGGTGGCGATGTGGAGCTGGGGAAAGAAATGGGTTTGGTTACTGGGTGAGAGGTTAAAAGGAGCAGAAAACCATGGTACCCACACAAAAGAGGCATATGGGGTAGAGGGCCACCGATACATCTCCAGAGTTCCCTGTAGGCCTGTCCAACACTAATAATAAGGTACCTTTGCAGATCAGGAGATGAGAAATCATCTTCCATACGCTCCCCCATCTCCATAAGGAAAACTATTAACAAAGCATGAAAAAGCTGTATACTACAGAACTCTTAATGAGAGTCTGAGAGATTAATCCCAAATATGTTGTACCTTTCCTTTTTTCACCACAATGCTATAATTGAGATATAAAAAAACAGCACAGAGCAAAAGAGAAGCAGAAAAAATAGTGTGGCAATATCAATCTACCCATCTTCCCTTCCCATCTGCTCCCCTCTTTCTATTCTATCCCCTCCTCCTTCCCCTTTCATCCCCTGTCGCCCCCCATCAGCTCCCCTGAACAGTGAAACAAATACTCAATTTGATACTGATTATTTAATAAATGCACAAGTCACATGACAAATAAGCCAACAATGTGAGCATTGTAGAAACGGGATGATGAACAAGAGTACTGGGATAATTTAGTTTTGAATCCTAAATTGCATGGAGGGGACCACTCATGTTTGCGCTTCTTTGTAAAAGGGCCCCTACAGGCAGTTTGAATGGTTTCCACAAAGTACTGGAAAAGTATATAGCAAAACATAGGCAAAATTGCCTTTTCTCTTCACACTTGTACACTACGTGGCACAAAAACCATCCTGAATGGAAGCCTACAAGCTCCAGAATGCAAATTAAGGAGAACTTCCAAAAAAATCTTCATTACAAAGACATTATTTCACACAGCTTATTCTGTACCCCCATAATGTCTAATCACCAAAGAATCACACTTAAATTGCTCATATAAAGCTTATATAATTCAAAGAAAAAAGTACCTTTGCCATCACTAATCACTTTTAAATAAACTGCTGACAACACATGTTAAAAAGATATGGCCTCGCTGGGAGGTCCTGTGCAGCCCTGGCGACTTTGAGAGGAGAAAGGCAGATCAGAGTTTCCACATGGGCATTTTTCCCTTGTCCGGCAGTTAAATCCACCTCTGATTGCACTCTGCAGGTAATATTTCAATAGCGTTTTTAGGTTTAATAGATGTGCACCATTGATACTTTGCCAGAAACATAATAGGAAATGCTCTTTTCTTGTGTTATTTTCAAGGATTCAGGATCAATCTTCTAAGAGGAAAAGGGGAGGGGGGCAATCCTCTAGTTCTGATCCCCACGCCCTCTTGTCACTGGTGGGATCCCACAGTATATAACCATTTCTAGCACTGCCTAAACACTCAGCAGTTATATCATACTTTTCTAACAAGGCACACAATACACATGATGTGTTCTGTTTGCATACACACATTGTTAATGGTTACTCCAACAGTATGATGTTATCAAGGCAGTACTCATCTGTTCCTTTCATGAAAAATTCCGGCCAGGCAGGCTCGGCTTCCACACAGACAAAGATACATAGGGCCTCATTACGAGTTTGGAGGCAGCATGCCCTTAATAAGGGCATGCTGCCTCCAAACTCGGGTCCGGGTCCGTGGTCCCTGAATGGGGAAATACCAGGCCATTTCGACTTTGGAGGGCACTGTATTTCCCCATTCAGGGAACCCGGACCCGGACCATCCCCATTCCATAGGGCTCAATGGGAATGGGGAGCATGCTAACAACGGGCCCGTTAATAATGGTCTGACCAGACGTCCACAGCGGGTCCCACGAGGGGACCTCGTAATGAGGCGATTTGGGGTTAACGGCGCCGGCACCTTTACCGGCGCCGTTAACCCCTTACCGCCTCACTTGCAATGATGCCCATACTATTTAGGTCAGAACCCCACTGGTAAGTATGCATGAGCAGAAGATCTGAAGAAGATCTGAAGCTATTCCATACATGCTGCCCTATCCTTGTTCAGGTAGGTTCTTGTTCAGTGAGGTGCAGTTTGATTCCCTCAGCGAGTTGAAATTATATATGCCCAGAAGTGGGTGCTTTTTCTGATTCCCTATGCGAAGCAGAGAAGGCACCCACATCTGGCCATAAATACTTTCACTTAAGGAGACAAGCCATCAGGCTGGGCTTTTGAATACGCATGGGAATGGCATTTGCCAGGCACTGTCATAATGGCAAAAAGGTGGGAACATCTAGAAAATGGTGCGAGTAAATAGGCATAGGATGTCACTGTCTGGCAAATGCCTGTATAATACTTATACACATGTCAAAACAATTGGCTTTGCCATTTCTTGATTTAGGATTGTAGTGCAAGGAACAGATGCAAGGATACCCATGTTGCTTTTAAATCTACGTGCCGAAAACACGCATTGTTATTATAATAGGAGCTCATTTACAGATGCAATTACGTTATTAAACACTCAAACAAATGCTTAGATATAACACATGCAGGCCCAATGCAGCACACAGTTTGATGTTACTTTGTGACAGAGCTAGCTCAAAGAGTACCCAAGAGGGTATGTTTCGGAAGGGATAGGGCAGGTAGTTGGTGGGAATACCATAGGGATTGGGTAAATGGCCAAATGCGTCCATAGAATGTGTGTCCCTCCTAACATCCTTTCTCCATCCTATCTGTGTTCCAATGCAATCATTCTGGCTTACTCAAAGCCGTACATCAAATCACTTTGATTTTACTACACTCTCCTCTCCAGAATTACATTTTTCTTATTATGATCCTTATTGTTTAACTTATACTCAACTAGTTCATGCAGCAAATGTATACAGTCTGATGGATGTTAGTCATAATCAATCATAGCCACTGACAATGCTTTGGTCAGGGTCCTTATCATTGTTTGCAAATCAGCCTTGGCTTCCCTGACACTAATGTGAGCAGCCCTGCCCAAACTGCTGGACCACAAGGCCTAGAAAATGATTGTGGTGGCTTGTGTTCCAGTGAATGTAATTTGTGACGTCATCAGCCATTTTTGCACCTACCTGCAACTCCCCTACTACTCCCCCCAGTCCCAGTGGTGGTTAACTTTCAATTATTTTATTGCGTATGTTTAAAATAAATTCCTCCTTTTTCAAAAAAGGAAGAAAAAACACCACTAACAAGGCTTCCTTTTTTAGGGGGGTGCAGGGTATGGCCTTGTGGGGGGGGGGCTGGCCCTCTGCCCCCCCTGCTGGAGCCGGGCCTGATGAGAAAGCAAAGACTATCAGAGGATAGTTACATTCATGAGAGAGGTAATGAGGCACTGGAGAGGGTAAATGTAGTGTAGAAGAAGTCGATGGAGCATTGGAGATAGAAATGGAATTTATTTCTTTTTTTCCACAAGTGATCAGCCTAAAGAGCAGCTAATACCACCTCTCCACTCTCTCCATGGTGTGGTGCTAGATGGAAACTGTGCTGCCCATGCACAAGTCTTTGGCCAAATCGAGTGCATGGTGACTGATGAGTATGTGTTAACAATAATCTATGCTTCAACCTGCTCCAGGAGTTCTACAGCATTCGGTGTGGTTAGGAAATTGGCCTCTGAATGGAGAGACGTTTTTACAGCTGAGTTTGAACACAACCTCCTCCAGTGCCCTTTTGAATTGGACATGAGTGTGTTTGAAAAATGAAAGAAAAACGTATCTACTTTAGCAATATGGGCTCAAAGCCAATGTACACATGACACTGCAATTTGCCTTCTGGATTAGTGGATGAGGGCCTAGTAGATGCTGTGCCAAGTTTAGACTACCTACGAAACAAAACTCTCTGGGTTCCAGACTCTCACACCCAACAACATCGTTTAGCTCCGTCTTCTAAATAATTCACACTTATTAATTACTATAGAACAAAATAACTTGCTGCTTTTTTATTTTGGGGATTTGAGCAATTTGTTTCATATTTGTCAGAATCACCAGCCTATTGTCACATGTTCAATGGCGGCCCAAGTCAAGCTGGTCTTCCAGAGGCTTTCCTGACCTGTGACTGACTCTTTCCCAGCTCAATTACCCTCATGGCTTGGACCGCATCATGAGTGTTACTGCTACTTAAATGAATGGGTTGCACCAGATAGGGGTTTAATTGGCAGTGGTGGGGGGATTGTAATTATTACTGGACGTAAGACAATCTTGCAAGCGCAAACAGTATAGTAGCCTTCGTACACATTTTGGAGTGGTTTTTTGTAGCTTCATTCTAACTCCTATACAATATGCTTAGAATTATACTTAGTAGATTACAGAGTGATTGATTTTCTTGCCGTGCCAATCCTTAGTGCTGTTGAATAGCTCTAGATATTCCGTTTTTTAAATTATTTTTTTATTACAGTTTGTTACAAACTTTATAAAAAGAAAATCACACTTTTTTCCACGTGTACATTTTTTCACTTCTCCAACTCTTTCAGCAAAGCCAATAATACATTATTTTATTGCATTTTGTGTTTGCTTTTTGTGTTTCACAAAACCTATTTTTATCTACATGTGTCTCAGATCCAAATTGGGGTGCAAAGATGTCATCTTTGATGTCCTGGGTGTTAGTCTTAGCAATGCGCGTTGGTGGCGCGAGTTATGGGTGCTAAACTTACCATAACTAGCAAATTTCAGGGGTTTTTCGGTTTTACTTTGAACCATAACGTCCCTTTAACAAAGTTTTTTTTACTGAATATATATATATATATATATATATATATATATATATATATATATATATATATACACATATATATATATATATATATTTAAATAATAACACTTTGTACTTGGACATACTTATACATACTTATTCAAAGCATGGCAAATATATACACTCTATGTGGAACCATACAATACTTAAATTCAGTAAGAGATACACTAAATGTAGACAGTTTTAAATAGGCATGTGAATTCTTAATTGAGGTGTATCAGCACAGAATAGGGAAGAAAGGCAGGTTAGTTGTGAACCATGGCAGAATGCTTTCTTTGGACTAGATATACACATTTGTGTGAAGGTCCCCACACCTGGGCAACCTGTAAGGGAAAAGTAAGCGAGTAACTTATCTTGTTTCTTACAACCCAGTCCAATAATGTTCAATAACCTTCTGTTTTCTTTAAAAGGTTCTACCACTCCAAAGTACCTTAGAGGCCACTGGAGAACAGGATCCAAGATGAATCTGGGACAACTCCTGAGGCTAGAAGATGCTCATCCTGGTCATAGTACCTTGGCAGGCGAAGTGCCAAGAGTTTCTCGGTTTCACGCGACGATTCCCTCCGAGGATGGACCCCTCTTGGAAGAAGGAGCCACTGGGATGCTGAGTCCAAGAACAAAAATAGAACCAAAGTCTTTCTGAAGTGCAGCAGTTATACTCTTCGCTGTGCTCTCCTTTGGTCAACGATTTCTCAGACTATAGAAGTCCTGTGCAGACGAAACTTGCTGTGGGCATCCTTAAAGGCTTGGCAGATGGAAGTAAGACCCCTGGAACCCTTCAATCACTTCTGGCTGTGACGGGTAGATAGGTCACTTTTGGTGCTGGGTTTTGGATTTAACCGGTTCTCCGACTTTCGGTTCTTCGGTGCTGCAGTCACAGCACAGAGAGCTGGACAGCTTCTTGTGACCTGGCCTTGACCACTGGAGTAGACATCAGTCCCTCACCAAGACTGGACCCTCGGAACATCTTTGTTAGCTTCTGGTCATGGGAAATCCAGAGGCGGACCTTCCACTGTACCCAGTGACTCTGAACTCTCTCCGGTGGGAAGAAGTGGTCAGTGATGATGGCAAGGATGTCCCTTGAAATGTTCTCACGCAGTTTGGAACTTTCACAGCTCTTGGTGACCTGCAGCACTATGCCAGGGTACCCTCTCTTCTGGGCGGTAGACAGCAACGGCTTCCGGCGGTCACGAAATGTGGCTTGTTGGGTGTCCTGACCCACGTTTGGACTACTATGCTGCAACATTTGGTGCTGTGGGCTTAGAAAATCCAAGATGGCGGAAAAGCCCTCATTTGCGCCAGGATCCAGGATAACAGAGCAGTTTTGCGAACACCAAAATGGTCGCCTGACCTACCACCCACCAGTGCGAGCGTGATGGGCCAGGAGTGCCATGAGTGGAATGCGTGCCAAAGGAAAAACAGCAGAGCCTGTTAGCTCAAAAAGCGCTTTGAAATCACCTTTGTTTCTCTGAAATGCAAGCTAAAAATGCCTATTTTAAACATTGCAAGATATTCAAAAATCTCAATGAACATTAGCAGACATTTGGCAGAATGTAGTCTTGTGTGCATACAAAATCTGGTAAGATGAAGAGCCCAAAACAATGTTTATAACAAAACTGAGCTGTGGATGTCAGCAGCTGAAGTGAAATTGGACTTAAAGCCACTAAAATCGAAATGTTTAAAATAAATGAGTGACCTACTTTGAGTGTCACATAGGTTACAACTGATTAAATGTCATAGTTTTGAACTTAGAATCAGCATTCTAGCTGCATGTGTAAAAATTGTAAGTTTGATTTGGATGAAGAAAAACTGGGAACAAAAGTGACATTTGGCAGAAGCCTGGCTTGAAGAGATTGAATTATGCCCGGCAACTACCCCCGATAGGAGTGGAAACTTGCTCCGCCACTGCATTCCCAGGCCTGGCTGCCTTCTGCTGTTCCCACCAAAAGGAGATGGCACCTCCCTGATTGAATCAGGGGAGGAGCACCTGGGAGCAGGAAAACAGAACAATGAGCGTTCCTTGGCAAATGTTAAATTAGGGGGGGTCGTAAATGGCTTCCTCTTGAGAGAAACGGGGAGGGGCAGTGCCTCTGTGAGCAACTTGAGTTGGATGAAGTGGACAAACCAGAAATTCCACCATGTGCTTTGGGAAACCACACCCCTCTGGGCCAGAGCATAATTTTAAAAAGATGGATAATTCATAGTATATCATTATTCTTGTGATTTTTCTGTGCACATTTTAAGAGGTGTTAGGACTCTGTGGTATGTTCTTGGGGGTAGTAGTGGAAAATAAGGTATTACTCCGAATGTCTGTATGTTAAAAATCTGACACTTTATCATCTGATGCCCATATTCCTTGTGCATGTTTGTGTAAATTCTTGAAAAGTTTAGAGGTTGTGTTCTTGATGAAAAGGGCAGAATTTTGTCATAAGTGGACACAACATCTTACAAAGACAGGGATCGGATGGTTTGGTGCTACAGAAAATATATTAACTGGACATATATTAGAGAAATTGTACGTAGATAAATACGTATTTGGATCAAGAATAGATTTGTGTGCAAATTGACCAGGGGTGGATCCTCTGACCCATAAACTACCTCATCACAATGACACTCTATTTCCTTCCCCCAATCAAGGGAGAGAGGAGTGCTTTGCCAATGATAAGTTGTGAGGGGCAGGCTTAGTTATGCCCATGCACACACCCACTTGTAGAACACATAAAAAGAGACTGCTTGGGCAGGCAAGGATTCACTTTCCACTTTCATGCGACGCATTTTGCCGGACCAGACAATATCCAGAACCAGAGACCAGCAGAACCAGAGACCAGACTGCTGTGAAGTGCAGAGCTGTGACTTCAGAACCACCTGCCAGGAGTCCAGTCCAAACCTGATCAGACCTTGACGGCCTATTTCAAATTTATAGTGTGAGTACTCAGCTAGAACTGAGCCAAAACCAATCTCTTAGTTTAAAATAATCTAATTCAAACCATTTCCACCTATCTGGGACTGCATCATAGAATTGTGTGTCCATCCTGTTGATCCAAAACCTTCCACAGCGCATCTGTCATTCTGAAACTTTAATTTCATTTCTGAAAATCTATCTCCACAAAATCGTCCGTATCTTTGGAACCGTGTGGGCTAGGGACGAGATTTAACTTTCATTTGAAAGCTAAGATTCTACGCTTTCCAAGAAGCCACGCCTTTCTATTCCTTATAGTTATTCTGTAATCGCGCTCGACGCATTTGGAAAAATTGCCACGAATTGTCATTTCGCTCAATTTCGTTTTCTGTCAAAATAGCCGCTTTTGATTGAACTGCTTAAATTCGTTTTCAATTTGCTAATCCCTCATTGAGCATCGCAAGTGTGCCTTGAATTAATCTTAAATAGCTATCACCTACCCTGAACCGCCTATAGGGAGTTAAAAGCATTTTTAGCATATTCTAATTCATTGCCACCACATTTAAAAGGATTTGCCTGCTTTAAAATCATAACTGTTTTTCTCTAAGCTCGCTGGGGGGAACTGGAACTTTGTATTGTATTTTGTTTGTGTTCCTGAATATTGTGTGCTCCCCTTCCATCTCCTTCTATTGCATAGGGGGGAGGGAATTGTCAAAGAAAAAGTGATCATATTATCTTTAGTTGAAATCATATCAAGTTTATTCTGTGCTGCATTTTTCCCTCATTGCTTTTCCTTGAACCATAAAAGTATTTTCTGCTACCTTATCCTTCCTATACTAACTCCTCATTGATTGTAAAGAAGTGTGCTAGTGTCAGATTATCTATTGTTGATCAACAATATATTCATAAGTGTGTTATCAATTCTTAATTTATTCATAAAAGTGTGATATATATATCTTGTTTACTTTCTCAATAAATCTTTTAAATTGCAAACAAACCTACTTCTTGGCTCAGTGAGATCAGGGGGATTCATAGAGAGGGGCATTATTTAAGGGTTTATCATCCAGAGTATAACTTGTCATAAAAATATATAAATAAGGGCTTCCCTTGGTCGTCCCAGACGAGGCACTGGCTTAGTGGGATTGCTTGATTGGAGTCATTTAACAGATTTGGGGCCTCGTCTGGGATTCTGGATTAGATCTATCACTTGTGCAGATTAATACAGTGTGCTAACTGACAGGATATATAAATTCTGTTGGATAACCACGTCGTGTTACACTGTAAAAACACCCCTCAAAGGAACGCTCTAAGGAAACGGTCTGTTTTGCAAAATAAAATACAAACTTCTGTAAGTCAGGAAGGAAATCAAATTCCAGAATGACGACCTTGATAGATATCAAAATAGCCAGAGAACACCTCTTACATAAACTATTTGTGAGATGTGAGTGGGCTCATCGGGACCAGGCGGTGTGGTTGCAGGCAATCGCACCCCGGATCACTGAAACAGGGTCAGATTTATGGAGAGATCAGGGTCCCTTACATGTGGCCCTGAGTGAACTATATATGGCCCCTAAGGCCAAGGATGAGCACACCAAGATTGCCAGGGTAGCAGCATATTTATATTTATATATGGGAGCCATACAGGACAAATGTGCTGAAGGCCAAGATCTGGCAAATGGGCAACTGAGGGCATTAGACAAGGCCCAATCTGATCTGGACTCTTTAGAGCAGAGGCTGCACAGAAGCCAGGAGTCAGAAAATGAGAGTAGACAGTACATCATTAAAATAAAGGAGGATATGGATATCCTGCAACAGGAAAAGGCTGACCAGGATACCAGATTTATGGCCTTGCAGAAGGAGTGCCAAGAAGGTTTGGACTCCCTACTGCAGAGCCAGAAAAAGCTGGAGCAACAACTAGACTTTAATAGGGCATGCACAGAGCAAGTAGCCACCCTGCAAATCCGACTAGACAGAGAGAAAGAGGAAAGCAATAAATTGATTTTGAAAGACCTGGATACCCAGGCAGAGTTTGATCAAGAATGCCAGAAAGCTGGTGCCTTTCAAAGGCAGAGGGACGACCTGGCGGCACAGATGCAGGCTCTTAGTCAGGAAAGGGACACCTTAGGCCAGGAAGTCTGCCAATTAAAAGAAAAAATTGAAGAAAAGCACCTGGCCCTCCAGGGACTGGGTGACCTCCAAAAAGAGCATCAGAACTTGTTAAAGCACACCAGGCGGGTGGAAGATGCTCTGGCAAGAAAGGAACAGGCCAGTAGGGATGGGACTCAGGAGGTAACCATCCTGCAGCAAAGACTGGTCCAGTATTCCAGGTCCAACCAGGAGGCACAGAGAGAGAATGAGGCTCTCTGTCAGCACAATGATAGGCTCCAGCAACAGGTAGCCATGCAGGAGAGACTGAGAGAGTCTAGTAAGGCCTTAACTGAGGAACTGAAAGCGCAGGCTCCTGCATTGCAACAGGGAGCAGGGGCTGACAGAGATGAGGTTTGCTGGGAGAGGGAAACACCTGAGCATAACCTCAGGAGCCCTAGTACCAGAGGCCTTCATCTCTCCCAGTCCCTGGACTCTGCCACCCCTGTGTCCCCTGGCGCACATGAGCACAGGGCCACAGGGATGGCAGATTACTATCCAGCCAAAAGTATGGGGCTCATAGGCCAGTACCACCCAGGAATGGATGGGCGGGCATCCGGGTATGGGCACCTAAGTACAGTGCAATTTAGTGGGGAACCCCAGGAGAGTAGGCCCACTAAGGGCATCCTGAAAACCTCTGCCAGTTAGGTCAGTGGGTGGGGTACCCATCAAATCCTGGCAGCAAGGAGGGATCTGAAGACTCCTCTGAGCGTCCCAGGACACAGGAGACTAGGTCCCCACATTCTGCCAGCCATTCCCAGGCTCGCAGAATCCGGGAAAACCTGGAAGATCAGACGGGCACCTCTGGGAGCAGTGCCTCAGAGTCAGAGGATGAGTGGACCAGGGTTACCCGAACCAAAAAGGCCAATAAGGCAAAAAGGGCCTTGCTTAAGGACCCCTTAAAGCAGATCAAGGCAATAAGGAGTGTCATCACGCCTTACCACAAGAACGCCAAGTATTCTGTTTGGGAAAACTTGGAGCTTTATGATCAAATGATGGAGACTTTCCATTTGAAGGACAGCAGTAGCTGCATTCAGTATGTCAAATGGACATTCTCCCCAGAATACTCCAGTTTCTTTGCGGGGCTGGAGGACCAAAATCATTCAAGATGGTCCACCTACAGGGCGGCCATCTTGAAACATTTTTCTGTTCACAGAAATCCCCAAGAGGCTCGCAAGGCAGCCTACAATTTTCAATGTGGGGAGGATCAGGCCCCACAAGAATTTGTGCAGGAGTTAAAGCGTGCTTTTGCGCAGACTACAAAAAGGGTACGCATGGACAGTAAAGAATTTGTTAATACGTTTTTCCATGCCTTACCCAAATACATAATGACCCAGCTTGTGAGAGACTTTCACGAGAAAAGATCTTTAGACTGGGTCATTGAGCAAGCCACCCGCATCTATGAGGTGCAGAAATCAGTGGAAAATAAGAATCAGCTCAAAAACCCCAAAACCAACAGCACCCATGCTGCTGCCAAGGTGGCAGAGGTAAAGGTTGCCCCCGTTTTAGATTTGGAGATGGGGGGCCTAAAAACCTGCCTGCACCGAATAATTCTAAGCCCAGAAGGCCCTCGGGCCAGTCACAGACAGGGAGTCAAGGAGGCAGTCCCACAAATGGGGTCCCTTGCTCCCCTGACTATGTAAGTCCCTGCTATAAGGGAAACAGTCCAATCCTGGGTTGTGTGGACTCCTCCGGCCCAAGGAGGGGGATCCAACCAAGCGCCCAACCCAGGGAACTTCCCTCCACACTTCCCCCAGGAGGGCAAAAATTCACCAAATCCTGGGCAGAACTTGTTCCCCAGGTATCCACCCAACTTGCAGCCCCAAAATCATCCATCCTTCTTTCCCCAATTCCCTGAGCCCAGAGAACCGAATCTGGGAGAGGGGAGGCCACGGCTGGAGGGGTACCCAAATCTTCCCAACCCAGTGTACTACCACAGAAGGGATAGCTAACCTTCGAGGATCAGGCCAGGGGAGAAAACAGAATCCCGTATCAGCCTAAGAGGTTTCCCAACTTGAGCGCCAGGTCCAAAATATGGCACGGGATCTGGGTCACATACTGAGGGCTCAACAGAACCCTCAGATGAGCATGCCACCTCAGAATGCCCCAAACTCTGGGCCTGGTGCTCCAGAACAATGACGGGGGCAGCACCCCGATAACCCACCGGTTCCCAGGGAGGAGGCACAAGGCGAAGGGGGGTGTAAAGCCTTGGAGGAAGCTTCCTTCCCCACTTGTAAACAGCCCCTGGAAACCCAGGAACCGGAAACAAAATCTCCTACCCTGGAAGTCTGCCACCCAAGGAGCAGAGAGGAGGTAGGAGAAACAAAGGACCCAAATAGACCCATTTTGTGGAGGAGGTACAGGTCTTCTAATTTGAGGGAGAGGGATCCTCAGAGGATCCCCGGAAAAGGATATTCTCCTTCAGAGATGGGGGAACTCCTCCAAAGGAAAAATGGGTCCCAAGGGATTCCAACCTAGACTGGGTAGATGTGGGGATTGAGCTGTTGCCGCCCATCATTCTATCCCAGAACCAACAATACCAAAAACCCCTGGTTCAAACCCAACCTGGTGACTGCCTCCAAAAAGTGGGGGGCGGCCCAGAACCGGAACCAGGGGAACCCAAAACTGCATCAATAGACTGGGTAGGTGTGAGGATTGAGCTGTCACCGCCCATTATCCTATCCCAGAACCAACAGCATCAAAATCCCTGGGTTCAAACCCATTCTGGTGACTGCCTCCAAAAAGGGGGAGGGGCGGCCCAGGACCGGAACCAGGGGAACCCGAATATCCTCTTTCAAGTTGCCAACTTTTTCTTGCAGATTCCCATGACTCTTCACAGAATTCTGCCCAAATCTCTTCTCTCGGAATGTCCAAAACCAGAAAATTAGCCCACCAGTTGTCCAAAAATGTGCATTATCTGTGCCCCCTTGAGGAGAAGGAGGGAAGATACTATGCCCCGGTACAAGTACAGGGGCAGGGTAAAATTTTGGCACTGGTGGACACTGGATCCAAAGCTACCCTTCTGTCCAAAAGGGCCTTTGATGAACTAAATGCAGGAAGGGGGGAGAATTACTGTATTCCTCTCACCTCTCTTCCTGGACAACTCCAGAACTTTGACGGGAAGGAAATCCCCGTCGAGGGGACTGCAGATTTGGACATCATAATTATGCGACACAAGGTGAAACACCCGGTCATAGTAGTGTCTCCAGAGGGCACCCCTTGTTTACTAGGGAATGACCTCCTGAGATGGTTGTCACCCCTAATAGATTGTGTAAACAAGGTCCTCTGGACTCAGACTAGCCGACCAATAAAATTAAAACAGAGTGTCAACCATATTAGTTTAAACGGCACATGCCACATGGTTGAACAAAAATCTGACCAAGTAGAATTTCGCTTCCAGAACAACCAGATTCCAGACGTGACAGTAATAGCAGTAGGACAACAGACTGGTGATGGGGGTCCTCTCTATTTCTGAAAATCAACCTTCATTCCAGTTTAAGGTGGTATTCCACACTGGAAGGAAACACTCTGAAATTCTTTACTAATCCACAATCAGAAACTCCCACTCCTATGGTCCAGAAAGATGTGAAATCAGCTCAGAGCCTGGCTGATATTCAGCAAATCGGAGAGCAGTTGTTCATCCCTGTTCAGTTAAATGATGGGAAGGACTCTGTTCTCGCCCAAGTGTGTGTGAACAACAGTAAGAGCTTCCTCAGCGAAGCCATGTTCCGCCAACTCCCAAAAGATTCAGCCATTCCTGCATTCAAACTGATAGACAAATGGGAAATGGATCTGGAAACACCCAATTCCAAACATCTCCTGCCAAGCAGGTGTATGCTCAAAATCTCCATTGGCAACAAGAGCATAGTCCATAATTGTTGGGTCGTGCGAGACATCACTGCCGCCTTTTACTTAGGCATTGATATTCTCAATCGCTTTGCGATTAGTTTGGACCTAATAAAATTCAAAGCTTGGTCCCGATTAGTGGATAATCCCATGGGCTTTGATGATCCAGAAAAAGCACTTAGGTCAGCTCAATTGCTACCTTATGCAGGTTAAAGAGGAAGTCACCATCCCAGAAATGACCTGACAATTCTCCCTGGAAGTGAAAGTTAAAAGAGGACAAACATTGAAAAACCCTGCTGCTTATATTCATCTAAATGCTTCTCTCCAACAGCAAGGGTTGGGGGTGAACCCAACACCATTAGTCAACATAGAACATGACACCATTCCAATAGAGGTGGATAACCGCAACTTACAGAGTCTTTCTCTAGCCGCAGGCACCATTATTGGAATGGCGGTTGATGACTGACATTTCTCCATTGATTTGGGAAATGAACTGTTAGGACCAATCCCCAAGGACTGTTTTGACAGTGACAGTGATGACAATACAACATCAGACAGGATCTTTAATCAGCATGGGGGGGAACTTCCTGGTGTACACTTCTTGCCCTTATGGTAAGGAGGATGTGACTTGTGACTTCAGAGGGAATGAGGTGATTTTCCAGGTCTATGAGGGCTGCCTTTCCCACCTGAAGCCTCCAGTCCAAATCAGCACTCTGATCAGGGACTTCTCCACCCAGCTGGAGGAGGCCGCTGAGATAGCAAAACCAGAAGTCTTTCCAGGCTTCAGGCAGATGGTGGAAGAGAGAGTCAACCTGGCTGATGCCTGTGTGACTCTGGAACAGAAGCAAAAGTTGAAACAAGTTTTCTTGGATTTCCAAGATCTCTTTGCGGTAGACTCATACGACTGTGGTCGCACCGACATCCATACAACAACAATTCCCACGGACCCTGGCATGACTCCAGTGTTTGTGAAGCAATATCCCTTGCCTCTCGCATCAATGGAGTCCCTTACTGAAATAATTAAGAACCTTGAGTCCCGGGGAATAATCCATCCAGTCCACAGCACCTTCAATAATCCGGTGCTGGGAATATTGAAGCCAACCGGCCAGTGGAGACTCTGCACTGACCTTAGGGAGCTCAACAAACGGGTCCATACTTCCCGATGGCCTCTGCCCTACATTGACCAAGAGCTGGCCCAGATTCAGGGGTCACAGGTATTCACTGCAATAGACCTGACCAATGGATACTGGACCGTGCCTGTCAGTAGGGAGGACCAATACAAACTGCCTTTTACCTTTGGGGGCCAGCAGTATACATGGACCCGGACACCCTTTGGATACCTCAACTCCGGCAATGAGTTCAACATTTTCCTACACAAGGCCATGCCCGACCTGGGTGCAAGGGGTAACTTGGCTTATGTAGATGATGTCCTCATCAAAAGTTCATCTGTGGAGGAACATATAGCGGAGATCCGGTATGTTCTGACACAGTTGAGGGCCGCCGGAGCAAAACTTTCCTTTCAGAAAGCACAGTGGTGTAGAGCCCGTGTTAATTTCTTGGGGCATGAAATTACTCCTCAGGGTCTCTGTCCCCAGGAAAAGAAAGTGGAAGCACTTCAGAAACTGAAATACCCCACAACTCTGCGGGAACTAAGGAGCCTCCTTGGACTCACTAATTACAGCAGAAAGTTCATTGAGGGCTACACAGAGATCACCAGACCCCTGATTCATCTCTTGAAGATTGGGTAAAGTGGGAATGGGGTCCAGAACAATCCGAGGCAGTAAGACAACTCAAAAGAAGCCTCTCACAAGCGCCTTGCCTAGTTTACCCTGTCAGAAACATGGAGTTCTTCCTGGAGACAGGGTTCTCTAATATGTGCTTGACGGCAGTATTATACCAAAAGCATGACAAGGTCAATAAAGTAATTTCTTATGCAAACAAAACTTTATCCTCTGTGGAGGAAAAATTCAGCGTTTGTGAGAAGGCCAGCCTCTGCAATATCTCCAAAGTGAACGAATCCGAGCTGGAAATGTGAGTAATTCCCGAATTACTTCCTGGATTCTGTCAATGCAAGGCTTTCCTGTGGAGGTCAGGTATGGCCAAAACAAGAAGAGTCCCCTCGCGCAAGGTCTGGCTGACTTGCATGATTGTGCCAGAGACAACTGTCTCGAGGACGAAAGTCTGAAAATCAAGGACAACATGGAGGCATACCTTAATTCCCCACACAAAGTATTTGAAGAAGACAAGTGTGAGGGAATGCCCACTGTCTATGTGGATGGATGGTCTTTCCATGTTGACAACAATGGGGAGAAAGAACTGGTGGCCGGTGAAGGGAATGTATGGGTGAAGGAGTCCCCAGAACCCTCCGCTGGGTACAAAATTGGTCCTCAAAGTAGCCATCAAGCCATCCTCACTGCTGTCCAACATCAACTCCACGAACTGGTCATAATCACAGATTCAGATTATGTACGGAACAGGTTTGTGGAGCACCTGGTTAATTGGAAAACCAGAGGCATGTTATGTGCTTATAACAAACCCCTGAAACATGGGAAGTTAATCCAAAATATTGATGATCTGGTCACATCGAATGGGATGACCATCTACTGGAAAAAGATCAAGGGTCATTCCAAAGTAGAGGGACCAGACAAAACTGGAAATGACTTAGCTGATCAGCTGGCCAAAACCGAGGCCATCCAAGGGGATCTAATAGAGATTGAGTCCCTGTTGGGGGAAATCCAGGTCACTGCTATCACTAGGTCCCAGACAAATGCTCACAATGATCTTTCAACTGCACAATGGAGTAATGAGACCCCAGATGCTGATTCGATTATGGCTCAGAAGGGGGATCCAATAATTGGTAAGTTTTACCAACACATTGAGGACCCTGAAAACTTTCCCCTGACGGAATTCGACTACATTGGGAAAGAGTACCTTAGAGTGTTGATGAAATGTCCAAAAATGGTCCGAATCCAAGACGGTTTGTTGGTAAGGAAATCCCAAGCTGGCCATGATCAGTGGGTGGTCCCTACCTCATTCCGAAGCCTGATGTTAAGTCACGCCCATGATGCGGCCACTGCTGGTCATAGGGGGTTTCATACAACACTTGAGATCTTAAGAGATGTTGCATACTGGCCACACATGGGGCAGGACCTCAACCAATACTTGAAGGGGTGCCTTGTGTGTGCACAATTTCAGCCAACATCCCTCACACACCGGGCGTCTCTCCAAAAGAGGGGGATGACACTGCCATGGTCAGATTTGCAAATCGACTTTAGGCCCCGTGATTCGCTCCTCTAGGGGAAACAAGTACATGTTGTCGGTCACATGCTTGTTTACCAAGTGGGTGGAGTGTCTCCCGGCCCCAAACTGCAAGGCAGAAACAGCAGCTGCCCTGATGATCAACCACATCTTTTCGTGTTTTGGTCTACCGCAAAGGATTGAGTCAGACAGAGGTAGCCACTTCACCAGCGAAGTAATGACTAAGATGTGGGAGATACTGGGGGTTAAAAGGAAGCTACATATTGCTTACCGGCCAGCTTCTTCTGGGGCAATAGAACGCTACAACAGAACCATTGTGAGCATATTAAAAAAGTTTGTGGCAGATTCTGGGCCAAGTTGGGATATCCGATTACCTCTGGTCCTAATGGCCATCAGATCTACCCCTTCATCTGCAACTAAAATGTCACCATTTGAGCTGATGACTGGAATCAAGATGGTGCTTCCCCAGCATTTGCTCTACAGGACCCAAGAGCAGACATTGATAAATGCCTCCACAACTCATGAGTATGTGGAGAATTTAAGGAAACACCTTCAGCATGCTTTCGCCTATGCTCAGCGGAACCTGGAAAGATCAGCTGATAGCATGAAGATCCATTATGATTTGAAGACCACCTGGAAAGAATACAATGTGGGAGACCAGGTCTATCTAGACAATTTCCAAAGAAACCAGGCCAAACAACGAAAATGTTTGCCTACATGGAAGGGACCATTTGAAATTGTAGATAAGATCTCCCCAGTTGCCTACAAGATCCGCCTCCCCAAAGGTAGTTTGGCGGAAGGGGAAGACAAGTGGGTCCATATAAATCAGTTAAAGTGTTGCCATCCCAGGCACACTCTGCAGCAACTGGAGGAGTCCTCTGCAATACCAGAGGGGGCCGCTCCAGAGTAATTTAATTCCAACCTTAAAATATCCCACATATAGTCTCTAAAATATTATGATTCTTGAATGAAAATAATTCTTGATTATATCTTGTATTTTTTAAAATAAGAATGTAAATGTCTATTGATTTATAAAATGTATATACCGCCCCACTATATCAATAGCGGGGGAGAAATGTCTACGAATAGGTATTGCCGCTTTGCTTTGTCATCCTAGGAGAAAGAAAACCTGGAGACAGACCACGGAAGAAGACCTGGGGACCGGCAGCAAAGATCCGAGGGGCCCAGGGTACCGCCCAATACTCCCATCAGGACCGGCTAGGAGAACCGATCGATCCACCCTGATGGAGGAAAAGATACTGAACTTTGTCATCTGCAGAATCGGAAGAAGATGATGCGGACATCCCAACGCGTGGATCAAAACATCCTTTGCACCCGACTCCCCCTCGACTCGAAATCAAAGCGCAGTCGGGTGGGGGGGCTTGTTGGGTGTCCTGACCCACGTTTGGACTATTATGCTGCAACATTTGGTGCTGTGGGCTTAGGAAATCCAAGATGGCGGAAAAGCCCACATTTGCGCCAGGATCCAGGAAAACCGTGCAGTTTTTGCACACACCAAAATGGTCGCCTGACCTACCACCCACCAGTGCGAGCATGATGGGCCAGGAGTGCCATGAGTGGAATGCGTGCCAAAGGAAAAACAGCCGTGCCTGTTAGCTCAAAAAGCGCTTTGAAATCACCTTTGTTTCTCTGAAATGCAAGCTAAAAATGCCTATTTTAAACATTGCAAGATATTCAGAAATCTCAATGAACACCAGCAGACAGTTGGCAGAATGTAGACTTGTGTGCATACAAAATCTGGAAAGATGAAGAGCCCAAAACAATGTTTATAACAAAACTGAGCTGTGGATGTCAGCAGCTGAAGTGAAATTGGACTTAAAGCCAATAAAATTGAAATGTTTAAAATAAGTGAGTGACCTACTTTGAGTGTCACATAGGTTGCAACTGTTTAAATGTCATAGGGCCTGAACACCGTAATAGCCCTACCGCCGAACTCCCCTGTGCTAATAGTGCCAGATCACGAGTTCGGCGGTAAACTAATTCCCCATTCCCCATTGAGCCCATTCGGGAATGCCCCATTCCCCATTGGGCTCAATGGGGAATTTTCGCGCTCTTACCGCCAGCGGATTTCCCACTGGCGGTGATAGCGCACATTTTCAGCAGATTTCCCCCAGCTCAGGGCTGGGACGAAATCCGCCGAAGCCCTGATTCGGCAGACCCTTAAATCTGGCGTTATTAGCGCTACCGCCGGATTTAAGGGTTACCGCCGAAGTCGTGATCAGGCCCATAGTATTGAACTTAGAATCAGCATTCTAGCTGCATGTGTAAAAAAAGTTTGATTTGGATGAAGAAAAACTGGGAACAAAAGTGACATTTGGCTGAAGCCTGACTTGAAGAGATTGAATTCTGCCCGGCAGCTACCCCCGACAGGAGTGGAAACTTGCTCAGCCACTGCATTCCGAGGCCTGGCTGCCTTCTGCTGTTCCCACCAAAAGGAGATGACACTTCCCTGATTGAATCAGGGGAGGAGCACCTCGGGGCAGGGAAAGAGAACAATGAGCCTTCCTTGGCTCAGGCAAATGTTAAATTAGGGGGGGTCGTAAATGGCTTCCTCCTGAGAGAAACGGGGAGGGGCAGTGCCTCTGTGAGCAACTTGAGTTGGAGGAAGTGGACAAACCAGAAATTCCACCATGTGCTTTGGGAAACCACACCCCTCTGGGCCAGAGCATAATTTTAAAAAGATGGATAATTCATAGTACAGACTTGTCAAAATTATATAATTAATATCATTATGCTTGTGATTTTTCTGTGCACATTTTAAGAGGTTTTAGGACTCTGTGGTATGTTCTTGGGGGTAGTAGTGGAAAATAAGGTATTACTCCGAATGTCTGTATGTTAAAAATCTGACACTTTATCATCGGATGCCCATATTCCTTGTGCATGTTTGTGTAAATTCTGGAAATGTTTAGAAGGTTGTGTTCTTGATGAAAAGGGCAGAATTCTGTCATAAGTGGACACGACATCTTACAAAGACAGGGATCGGATGGTTTGGTGCTACAGAAAATATGTTAACTGGACATATAATATTAGAAAAATTGTACGTAGATAAATATGTATTTGGATCAAGAATAGATTTGTGTGCAAATTGACCAGGGGTGGATCCTCTGACCCATAAACTAACTCATCACGATGACACTCCATTTCCTTCCCCCAATCAAGGGAGAGAGGAGAGCTTGGCCAATGATACGTTGTGAGGGGCAGGTTTAGTTATGCCCACGCACACACCCACTCACAGAACACATGAAAAGAGACTGCTTGGACAGGCAAGGATTCACTTTCCACTTTCTTGCGACGCATTTTGCTGGACCCGACAATATCCAGAAGGACCATCTCCAGAACCACAGACCAGCAGAACCAGAGAACAGACCGCTGTGAAGTGCAGAGCAGAGCTGTGACTTCAGAACCACCTGCCAGGAGTCCAGTCCAAACCTGATCAGACCTTGATGGCCTATTTCAAATTTACAGTGTGAGTACTCAGCTAGAACTGTGCCAAAACCAATCTCTTAGTTTAAAATAATCTAATTCAAACCATTTACACCTATCTGGAACTGTATCATAGAACTGTGTGTCCATCCTGTTGATCCAAAACCTTCCACAGCGCATCTGTCATTCTGAAACTTTAATTTAATTTCTGAAAATCTATCTCCACATAATTGTCCGTATCTTTGGAACCGTGTGGGCTAGGGACAAGATTTAACTTTCATCTGAAAGCTAACATTCTAAGCTTTCCAACAAGCCTTTATTCTTTATAGTTATTCCATAATTGCGCTCGACGCATTCAGAAAAATTGCAGCAAATTGTCATTTCGCTCAATTTCGTTTTCTGTCAAAATAGCCGCTTTTGCTTGAACTGCTTAAATTCGTTTTCAACCTGCTAATCCCTCATTGAGCATTGCAAGTGTGACTTGAATTAATCTTAAATAGCTATCACCTACCCTGAACCTCCTATAGGGAATTAAAAGCATTTTTAGCATATTTTACTTCGTTGCCACCACATTTAAAAGGATTTGCCTGCTTTAAAATCATACCTGTTTTCCTCTAAACTCGCTGGGGGGAACTGGAACTTTGTATTGCATTTTGTTTGTGTTCCTGAATATTGTGTGCTCCCCTTCCATCTCCTTCTATTATATAGGGGGGGAGGGAATTGTCAAAGAAAAAGTGATCATATTATCTTTTGTTGAAATCATATCAAGTTTATTCTGCGCTGCATTTTCCCTCATTGCTTTTCCTTGAACCATAAAAGTATTTTCTGCTACCTTATCCTTCCTATACTAACTCCTCATTGATTGTAAAGAAGTGTGCTAGTGTCCGATTATCTATTGTTGATCATCATTATGTTCATAAGTGTGCTATCAATTATTAATTTATTCATACATAAAAGTGATATATATATATATATCTTGTTTACTTTCTCAATAAATCTTTTAAATTGCAAACAAACCTACTTCTTGGCTCAGTGAGATCAGGGGGATTCATAGAGAGGGGCGTTATAAGGGTTTATCATCCAGAGTATAACTTGTCATAAAAATATATAAATAAAGGCTTCCCTTGGGCGTCCCAGACGAGGCACTGGCTTAGTGGGATTGCTTGATTGGAGTCATTTAACAACCTCTGTTCCCTCGGTGACACCAATGGACTTCCTCGACTCGAGATGTCCGGGCAATCCTCTTCAGGACTCATGAAGATCCCTTCATCAGACGGCAGGCACACAGGAATGGATTCCAGGATACTTTGATGAAGAGAAGCTGGTTGCACGATGGCACCTCATAGCTCTGGAAGAAGTCTCCTTTGCAGGTTCTCTCTGGATCAGTGATTGGAAGAACAAAGCAGATTTTGGATTGCTCAAAGAAAATGAAGCAGCAGACTTCTCCTCCAGCTGGTCTTCATGGAACTGCTTCTTCTTGCATTAGCTTCGACTTCAGCTTCTGAACAAATTGGTAATTGAGAGGTCTCCAGATATACACATTTGTTCCCCATTCACTCTGGCTGAGCCAGGCTCAGTCAGCCAATCATGCAGAAGGGTATACATGCAGGCAGGCAGTCAATCAGTCTTGCAGGGTTTCATGTCATTCACTCCACCCAGACACCGATAACAAAGAATGTAGATTGGGGTAAGTACCCAGCCTTTCAACACACTACACTGCATTCATGTCAGTTTCAGTCAGAAACCAGAGAACCATAACACAGAATGTGAGTTCACTTCAGACTCCATTCTTACAGGTCCCACCACTAGGGTGTTCCCACAACACATAGTCCCTGGGAAGGTTCCAGTCAGTCTGACAGGAGGCAGCCCCAGAGCCATATATGGTATTTCCACTCAACAGCCAGTCAGGAGGAAAGGGAACAGAGACATATATGGCGTTTCCACCCAACAGCCAATCCGTAGGAAGGGAACAGAGAGAGGACTTCCCATGACTTTGGGAAGCAAGGTAAACAGCAATAGAAACCAAGAGGTCACAGTGTCTATGTTGCCTTTGTGCAGGAATCCATTGATTCCTATGGCAGGGCCTTAGTATTCCAAAACTGAGGACACTGCAAACCACTGCTAATCGGCATGTAGCAACTACCCTGCTGGGTGGGCAACACACAGGTGCCAAAAAACACACATAAGGGTTAATACCATGTGTGTTGTTCACCAAAAGATAAACATGAAGAGCTGGACCCCAGAGGCAGAGAACATAGAGAAAACACAACCGGAGAAGTGGTTGGACAAGGACTGGAGGCCCGTCCCTCCATAACGCATTTCCAGCATCACATTTCTCATGAACCGATTTGTATTAATCCACATAAACCAACATACATCTCCATCAGGCAGGATTACGACATCTGGATGACAGCTGGCTTTTTTTTAAAAGGGTGCATTAAACTCCTCTTATTTGGTTGTGCAAGCAATCAGATTTTTGGCAAAAATATGGACAAACACAGAGTGAATGTAGAAGAGATCTAAGTGGTAGAATTCACTCTGATCCTTACATGGATCAGAAAGGATGATCGGTACACGTCAAAGAATCATCATTTAATAAAATGTGGGTCCCACTGAAAGTCACCTTGCATATAGTGGCCAAAGGATTCTCAGGCAGAATATCTAATGAAGGAAAGTTAGAAAAACACCAGGAATGTGTTTTCCCTCAAAGGTCCCACTTGAAACTCTCACAACTGTTTGTTGTATACCCCATTTGTGGTTCTTATTATAAATCCTCTCTCTTAACTCTGACAACATTTGCACCAAGGTTGGCCGTGATCCAGTGATCTCTCATGCAGCCTATGACCTGACCATAGAGGTCGCTAGACTTTATATGGTATATGCTGTATTATGTACGCCAATGGTATAATACATCCTTTATTTGATTCTTTGAGGTCATTACTGATCTGGCGAACTTGGGTCCACATATTGTATCCCTATTACCTTTATTTTGATGCGTGTGATTGTAACATCCCAATAAACATTGTTAAACTGAAAAGGAAGTAACACAAAGGAGCTCTGCTCTCATTAGGAATAATTTTAAGTGATGCTCTAGTTAGTTTTGAAAAAAAAAATCCATGATGTATGTGCTACTGTGAGCCAAGGATCAGCTTAATGTTTTTTTAAAAAAAGAGGTGCAAGACATTTCAATAGTAAGGAAAACTGAACAGTTTAATTTGGCAGGAAATTTACACCCTCACCCATAGGTTTTTGCTAGCCTTGCACTAACAAATAACACATCAACATGTACACTATAATCCATACAGTCGTGTACGTGCTTGAGCAACAAAAATATGTCTGAAGCAGTAAAGGAGGGTAAACCAATGTGAACACAGAAAGGGCAGGGTATGATATTGAAATCAACCCCCAAATGTTCACCACTCAGCTTCAAGTCAGAATGTGATTTTTTGATAGCTGTCCTATGAATATAACTGTTACCAAGAACTACAGGACAACTCGTTTATCTCACGAGTCAAACACTGCCCTCACACATTATTACTTTGGGAGAGACCAGGCATGGTATTGCACGTTAACCAGACCGAGATCAGCAACATTTGCTCAGTGAGCAAAATAAACAAGTGTTGTTTTTTGAGAGTTTTATGAAAAACAAAAATAATTATAGTTTATGACGACATTAAAAAGAAAAAGACGCAATTGACAAAAGCAGGTGCCAACAAATATCATAATTTATTTATTTTATTTATTAATGTGATATAGTTCAAATTTAAACTTTACACATAGTAAATAAATTATGCATATTGAAAAGCAAAATAGAATTTTAAACTTACATACAAATGTAGTCAGAATAAGTCAAATGAACCGTTGAAATAAAATAAAATAAAATAAGACAAAATATACTTAATCCAATCTGTCATTTGTTAAAAATGTCTTAACATATCTATAATCAGTGAAAACATCTAAATTCATTTTAAAAGAAAGATGTCAATTAAATAAAATAAAATGTAGGTGTAGTGGCCCATCCTCTATTCTGACTAAACCAACAAGATTCAGAAAAAGTCATTCTCAGCATATTAGTAAGAATCCCTACCGTCCCACTTTTGGAACATATTACGAAATTAAACTCTAGTGATTGTCCTAGGAGCTAAGAGTTTCCCATTTCTAGCTTCTCATTAAGTTCTCAATAGCCTTATAGGCGACTTCCATCCTCAGTCACATCATCAGATATGTCATCTATCAGATTGTTCTAGGTCTTATATTTGTTCAATATTTTAGATGTTAATGCCCAACAGACTTTCAATCTTCATCCAGACTTTATATAAGGAAAAATAAATTTTGATATTGGTGGTATTAATGCTGTTATACCAAAATAGCTCCTTCCCGATACTTTCCAGATTATGTACACATTTTCCATAATATAATCGGTATGTACTTTGCATATCGGGACATCTGGTCAAAAGGTGCTCAGCTGTTTCTAATTCATCCTTATTTTTACATATTCTACAATGACGGTCCTGCAAAGAGATTTTGCCAATTATACCCGTCACTGTAAGAACAGGAAGATGGGCCATTCCAATAGGAGAATAAAATGGCTAAGTCTCATGGATGGGACTGATTCAAGTATGGTTGGGGGCTTTAGAACGTGTATAACACGTATGTTACAAACTGATATGCAGTTTGTGGAATCGGTGCATAATAATACATACCTGTAACTTCAAAACCAATTCTACAGGCTAGCAGCTTATTTCAAGGTCCCCACCATTCACTTCAGGGACAAAACTAGCCTATTACATTGCACTGGATAGAAACACACAAGACTCTGTTTTGGTGTACAAACGGTTGAAAATAAATTGGTGGTGTGTAATATATTCAAGTCTTTAAAAGTAGGTCAAGTTCTGAATTGTGGAACTCCATTGACATCTATGTAAATCTTCTATACAGATTTGTGGGAAACATGCCATATACATATCAGTTTGAAGCTGAACAACACGTAATCTAGACCAGAATACAGGATCTATTGTTTCTTGCACACAAATAACCCTTCAGGCAGTCCTTGATTCTTTTGGATTGTGTGCAAAAGGAAAACCTGTCTTTAAGTCACAGAAAGCAGGAACGTCCATGTATTGATGCCCACATCACGGGTTGACTTGCAGTGAGAAATTATTTCAATTGAAGGTAGCAATCGGCAAAGAAAACTACAAAAATATGAGACTCATTGAGAAAACCCTCTAGATAAAAAGGCCTTACCTACTATGTTTGCAAACCATGATTAGTGTGACTAACAACGGCAACATAAACTTACTGGGAGAATAAGGGAAAGAGAAAGAAAAACAGCAACCACCACAATTAAATAAAGTGAGCCATGATAATGTGCTTAAAAAGCCATAACAATGCTTTCACTTTGCAAATTAATAGTGATAGCGGCACAACGACATTGCCTCAATGACCCATCTTGAACATGCCTTCAGACCAAATATGGTTCATGGCACACCATCATGATGGCATCCATTTGGCACACAACCAACACATCACATGAACTACCATGTGTGCTGTGAGCCCTTTATAAATGCCAAATACCATGGCTCTCATTACAAGTCAGGCGTTAAGGGTTTAAGGGCGCCGTCGGCGCCGTTAACCCTTAACGCCTGATTCACACTTTAACGCCTGCTTTTTGCAGGCGTTAAAGTCGAAGCCGCTAAGCGACCTTGGTGCTAATTACGGCACCGTAATTTACGGTGCCGTAATTAGCGCCTTCCCCATCCCCATTATGCCCTATGGGGCAAAAATGGGAATGGGGAAGGGCAAATGGTGAATGGGGAATTACCGCCCCACTCACCTTGGAATGGGGCGGTAATTCCGCCATCCACCATGGCGGAATCCGGCATGGACCATGGTGCTAATAGCACCATGGTCCACCGCCTGACTTGTAATGAGGGCCCATGTAAACAATATTGTGCTGACATATATAATAAATCAGCTTATGGCACCAAGCTGTGGGGCATAGCAACAATCCCCAACTGCAGATTACAGAAAATCCCTTTTTGAAGCGGCTACTTCTGACACCTGTGAGAACATCAAACACGCTACTGCATATGGAATGTGTTTTACACTCCATAGATACACAGTTAGGCTCAAAGCCTGCGTTATATTGGGTTAGATTATGGTCATGGATCACCCTTGCCAAATATAGCTCCAGTAGATCTTCTTGAGGATCCTCAAAAATTGACATTACCTTGGTTTGATCCATCATGTCCGCTGTAAAACTTTTAAAGCTGGAGGAACTATGGGAGATTCCATCCAGAATAGCAAATGATCATGGACATAGTATTAAAAACGCTCATTTTGACCATTATACGGGGACTTACATCAGCAAATGTTTGGATTTACCCTTAGGATATAACTACATATCTATTAAGCAGAGCTATATTCTAGAGGATTATCTCTGCTTAATCGCAACTCCATTTCTGAGATCACTTTATCTTAAAAAGCTTTTGATAATATTGCCGATAGCCACATTCAAATTTCACTGGACCTGTTTCAATTCCCCCACTTGTCCATTTTCCTTTCCTACTTGTGTGCCCTAAATATCACGTTATACGAAGCAATTTAAATGCAGCAGATGAAATGTGTAAAAGGGCCGGTAGCATAGATGTTATCTTTGCTGTTTCAAACTTTCTGGAGAAAGCGTGGCAGAGGAGAACTAAAATGATGCCATCATTTGAATGAAGATGCATTCATGATAATTATTATTATATGTTACTGTAAACATCAAAACTATTGCCTATTTTAAATTGTAGAATGTTTTATAAAATGTATTTATTTTTTATCTATTGCTGTTGCTACTGTTTACGCTGCAGCTGTCAGGGCTGGACTGGGAACCAAAAGTGGCCCTGGACATTTTTTTCAAAGTGGCCCCATAAGAAAATGTTGAATAAAGTTAGTCAAAATGAGTGCATACAAATCAGGTTTTAAACATATATGGGGTAAAAAGATATGTTTTAAATAAGTTCATGATCAAACAAAGATTATCTTCAATGATAGAGGGACAAACCACGAGTGCAATATCAGTCTGAATAACTTCAATCTTGCCCAGGTTCACTTCAGTTGCCCTCCAATACTCGCACCTCTTTGCTTCCGTCTTGGCTTTACTTCTTCCCCTGCCTGCCACCCTCCTTCATCCCATGCATCTGCCCTGCAACCCATAACTCCCGCCCTAAAGCACATTCATGCACTGCATGTGCATGTACTGTTATAAAGGCACGATAATTGCATTCCTGGAATAATCATTCCAAATTGGGGGCAACATCGGTGAATTTTCAATGCCTACTTCCAAAGATACATTTACCACTGAATGAAGGAAAGTAAGAAATGCAGTGATTACAAAATCAGACTGCCTGTCAATCCCTCGCCTTCCCAGAATTCAACCACATCTCACTACCCTTTAAGCCAATTCACTGGCTGCTGCCAATGGAACATTGACAGGGGAATGATTGAAAGGGTGGACGGGGAGGCGACAGCTCATTCTTAAAGCAGTCCTTAAGAGTCTGGTTTCAGACCACAACTTTGAAGCTGCACCAGAACAGCCTCATTAGATTGTGTAAAGAAGTTAAATGCCCCCACGCACGCTCCCCCGCCCAACCCCACACATTCTCTGAAGTTAACCCTGTTCCCAAAATATGAAGTGTTACACCCCACACCCTACCCTAGAAAGAAGGACTGAGTACACCAGACCCCCGTGATGCCCTAAACTTACATGCACCATTGAGGGCTTCAAACGTAAAGAAGGCAAAAGAAAGTAAGAAGCAGATTTCCCAGAGCTCTGAGGATTTCTGATTTCTGGAAATGCAGTTTCAGAAGAATGATATTTGTGGTCAATAGTGTTGTGCATGCTATTCAAGTGTTTTAGGCCTTTCTTAAAGTGTTTCTTCCAGTTTAGGGGCAGTCATTATAGCATTATTTTGATAATTTCTTGTTTGTAGATCTTGCAAAGCTGCCCGGTTTGCCGCCAGCATGTGATTTTCAAGCTGGCGGTAATGCCTGCTGTGCAACCCACCTAGATTTACCACCCGGTGGAAGTAGGCGTCATTCCCTAGAAATCGATTGTAAATGTGGCCTGCAATTGGGATTTGTAGAAGGCAAGTATAGTGGTCCTACACTGTTTTATCGAAATTACTCAATTCAATGCGACAGAATTACTTCTCCCATATCCCTTTACCTCCCCCACGACCACTCCTAGCCCCTCATATCCCGCCATAACTCCTAGCCCATCAAAAACAGGTATATTTATTTATTGGGTTTTGATAATGTGTCTATACACAATGGGCCCGATTCGTGGAATTTTTTGCACGGTTCAAAGTGACTTTGCACTGCTGAAAAGTGACTTTGCACTGCTGACACAAACAATGATTCATGGAACTGTGCCAAGTGTATTCTTGCAGTGCAAAGTCTGCGCAAAGTCAATTTGTACTGCAAAAATGACTATGCACTGACGTTGCACGGACTTTGCACTGCAAAAATACACTTTTGCACAGTTCGATGAATCAGGGATTGTGTTGCCAGTACAATTTTCAGCAGTGTAGTCAATTTTCAGCAGTGCAAAAAATTCCACTAATCAGGCCCAATGTGTTTACATTTACTTCCGCAAGAAGTAATTCTGTCGAAGTGAATTCCAACGGTAGACCTTTACACTTTTTCCAAAGCAGAGTGAAAAACACTCACCATACCTTGCAGTACCATTTTTTATTTGCTTAAAATTCTCTTGTTTAGTCTCCAGGTTTGCTCCGACTGCCCCCACCCCAGCTCTTCCTGCTCTATGTCAGCGGACCTCTCTGTGGTTCTGTCCCACTACGTTAGGTTATACGTCATACACAACCTACGGGGGTGAATTTCGAATCCCCTGTAGCGCAAAATGTGGTGGCAAAACAGGTGTAAAGTGGTACACCTGTTTCATCACCACTTTTTCCACTCCAAGTGGCAAAACAACCAACATCTCTTAGGCGTGGGCTCACAAAACGGGGTGACCCTGCCTGCTAGCCCCCGAAATGTTATACCTGCATTCATATGCATACAGTGTTAGGCAACTGAAATCGTGATGTGGGGTTAGTACTTGCATGCCAGGGGAGAGGAGACTGCTCATTCTCAAAGCAGTCCTTAAGTGTGTGGTTCCAGACTTAAAGGAGAGAGTTAACTGATTGTAACATTGAAGCTGCAAACAAATAGTCTCATTAGAATGCACACAGAAGTTAGATGCCCCCCACACAAATACGTTTGCCCCTCCCTCATCTCTGAAGTTAGCCCCTCTCCCAACATTTGAAGGAGTCGCCCCTCCCCCTCCCCCAGCCGAAATGTAGGTTGTGTTTCGCCCGTGCTTAGGAACATTTGTAACTGCATTTCACACGCATACGTTTGCACTTCCTTGCAGTATGACCCTGGATCTGCCACTTCACAGTGCAAACAACGAACACTGCACACAAGTGTGTAAGTGCACACTTCGGGCTTCCCCTCCATGCAATGTACACATTTCAGAAACATGACCCCTTTGGTGTCTGCCGGGGGTCAAGGCCAGCCCTCCACCAGGCTCCCAGGCTCAGATGAGCGCCAGATGGGTGAGCTGTGGCCAGGTGGGGCCCCGCGCCCCGGTGAAGCTGGTGGATACTGCCCAGGGACACAAGAATAACTAGGCAGGTGGCTGGCAGCCTGGCATCCCTTCCCTTTGCTCGTGGTCCCATTACAAGTCCTAGGAGCACTCACAACAACCTCAAAGCGCCCTCTCACTTTTTTCAATTTCAAAATGTAAACAGTGGATGACAGAACGACTCACAGAGGGGAGTGAGGGACACATGGGGCCCATTACAGGAAGCAATGGGCGTCATGTTCATTCCAGGGAGTGAGAGCGGCAGGGCGCTCATTCCAGGGAGTGAGAGGGACGTGGAGCTCTTTCCTGGGAGTGAGAGAGACGTGCAGCATTTCATGGAGAGATGTTGCGCTTGGCACGCAGGATGGGGGTGATATTACTCTGCTTCTGGACTTCCCTGTATGCGCCCAGTTAGTTGGAGCTGCTTTTAGGCACTCTCGGGTTTGCCTGAGGATAAAAACGGCTCAGAGGGATCAGCAGATCGCCCAGGATCACACCATGCAGGGCAATAATAGATGCTGGGATTAGGGCTCCCAATTGTGTCCCTCCCCAGCCCCCACGCACGCGCATCTCTTCCCCGGGGTCAACCCCGTTCCCTCTTATGGCAAGGAGTCCCAAATGCCCTCCCTTCTTCCGCCCCCACCGGCAACAGACTGGGGAATCCCCACTCGCTTAGACTCACCTACCTGGCGGTTTCCGGCACCCCACTGTGCGTGGTCCTCTGGGGCAGTCCTCGGTTTGGTGATCACCTTAAATTGAGGGGTACTTCGGCCAGCAGAATCCTGCAGACCCCGTATGGTCACAGGGGGCTGCCATCCTGCTTGACACGGCGACACCCACTTCTATTTAGATATATTTTTGTGCCAGTAAACATGCTGCTTGCGTTCAGAGCCGGAGACTGTATAGCCAGTGTAATGCCAAGTCACTCACTGCTTGTTGCTTGACGATCTGTTTCACTTTAATCCACAGCCTTCGGTTAATTTAGCAAACTTGGACCACAGTCAGCCTAGTTGGGCAGATTAACAAAAGTGACTATTTCCTATGATCCGTGTGGACAGGTGGGTTGAGCTGTGTCACTTGAGTGATTGTGCAGCCTGTCACAGCCTATACTGAAGTTGGCACTGGGCGAGAATCAATGCCTTAATCAGAAGCAGCTCTGGGCCACTCTGATGCATCACAAGCAAACAGGCCTCTAATTACATTTAGGGGATACATATCATACACGTAAAATCTGCCATAGATATCGGGCAGTGTTGGGAGCCGTCAGGCGGGATAAGCATAATTCCCCCAGCAGCCCTGGGCCTTGACATGTTCAATACGTGCACGAGAGGTGCTGTGAGCAGCGTTATACGGCTGATTGAGTTATGACAGCTCCAAAGGCAACAGGGGAGCCGCCTATGCAAGTTTCAGTTAAGGGGTACAGACACACCGGTGCAATTGTGGTTTGGCCTCTCATTGGCTCTACCACAGGGGGCGCGGGCCGCCCGAGCGACGTTAAGAAAGATAATTAACAACCATTTTAATAAGCGCTACATGCCGCATCCATTGCGGTTCCAAGAGCTGCCTGTAACAATGTTATGTTCATATATTTAGTGGCAAAACTAGTTTAAAACAAAAGTTAATACTCTTTATTGCATACATACTTTACGGTTTAAAAAAAGTTTACAAACCTACCTTACTGCAGTATATGCCTCTGCCACACACCCTGGCTCATTGCCACTGCCAGACAGTGGCCGGACGATCATCTGCACACCCGGCCGCACAAAATGAAAGCGGGTGGCTCCACTACGGCCCTAATGTGTCCCACTGCACCCACCCACAGCACTCATTAGTGTTAACAAATTTCATTGGCTGATAAAACAGCCAATGAAATTAAGCTTTTCTATTGTTACTATGCAGATTCAGGCATGGCCTGTCTGCTTTAAGACTGTTGTTTTCACTCATTTCATCAGGTGCAGTGATGGCGCAGTGATGAAGACCCCGGCCTGTTAACCTGGGGCCTGCAGTTCGAGTCCCGGGACGGATCCATGATTTATAATATGATTGATGTGTCTTACTTGTTATTATTATACACATCCATCACTATGGCCTCTAAATATGGGGGGACAGCGTCCACCTAATGATTTATGTATGCTTCTGCCGAAGACCGAAGCAAGAAAAGAGGCCCTATGCCCCGAGGCCCACCGGGGGAAGTCCCGGTGTCCCGGTGGGCCAGTCCAGCACCGGCAGCTGTTATGGTGTGAATTACCGAAATAAAGGTTTTGATTGATAATAAAGCACATCAGATTAAAGGGCAGTGATTCAAGGCAACTCACGTACATAGATCATTCACGCTGTGCAGGTCATGTGGGAAGGGATTCCCATTTCTGGCAGCCAAGTAAGCACCAGACCTACCAGTAGCTCTGGAGCATCTGATCCGATAATTAATTAAGATGCACCTAAAGGCTGCTCGTTGAAGTTGTGAGCTCGAATACCATTTCAGGTGATATGTAAGACTGACATGCACTTAAACACACAACGCTTTGTGGACCAATGTAAGAACCCTGGAGGTGTTTCTGGCTTTACATGCAGCTAGTACAGTTCTTTAAGAATAGGTGTAATATGTGCTCTTCTGGGACTATTAGTTACAATACGTACTCCCGTATCTTGTAATAAATGCAGCCGATGGATAGTGGAAAAGAGGCTCCTACATAAAGTTCATTACAGTAATCCAGTTTGGCCCCCACGATAGCTAAAGCCATAGCAGCATAATGAGCTTCTGATAGCAAAGGTCTAACTTGATGGAGAAGCATCAGAGGATAACTGGTAGAGCTCAATATGTTGTTGTCTTGGGTAGTCATAGAGAGAGAAGGGTTGAACATCATGACAAAAGTTTTGACTTTTGATTGTGTTTTGATAATGTGTCCAGATTAAGAGAATTCTGGATAAACCGCAGAGGCTTATTTGTAAAGACACAGTCAAAGCCAGAAATAAGATGTCAGTTTTAGCCTGGATCAGACCAAGCCGGTTTTCTGACCTCCATTGCTCAATGTTTTGAAAGATAGAAGACATCTCTGCAATATTAGTCCGATGATCACCGCTGAGAGGAACGATCATTTTTGTGTGGTATGCGTCATTTTGGAACTCTTTTCCTATGATGAATACAAGATTGTAGTGGGAGTTTTACATATATATTCAATAAAATGGGTGAAATGCGAGACCCCAGGGGATTCCCACATGCTACCATTTTGGTGTTAGGTGTATTTATTTGTGCTGCATTAATGTTAATTTATAGCGCGTTTTCACCAAAGCACTGTACATATAAGGAGTTGGTAGAAAGTCAGACAAAAATGACAAATGGAACAATCATGGAGAGGAGAAACCAGTTAGAAAGAGCAGCGAGAAGGTGAGATTTGAAACAGGAATGGATAGATGGAGAGAAGGTGATGAATAAATAGATGGTCAATGGATGCTCTAATGCTTAGGCACAGGGAGTGAGAAAGAACAGAAACATGATGCGGCACAAGGAGGTGTAGAAGTAGTAAAAAGGAATTGGGATTGTGATCATTGAGAATGAGAGGAGGAGTATACGGAAATAAGAGAGGAAAGTTAAGAGGAGTGTTATCATTGATACACTTGAAAACAATAGTGAGAAAGTGAAGAAGTGGAAGGGAAGAAAAGAAATAGACAGCAGAGAGGTGGACATGAAGGTATATGGTGGTAGATAGAAGAGGAGATGAATAGCATAGTTGTATACAGTTCTGTGATGGGTGAGACAAGAAGCAGGGAGGCCAATTAAGAGTGTAAAGCAATAGTCAATATGGGAGAATCTGATAGATGTAATAGAGGTTTAGTAGCCTGGAAAGATAAGAGAGAGCGCACAATGAATATTAGAGTGATGAAATAGGCAGAAACAAGCAGTGTTTGAGATATCTGAAGAGAATGAGAAAGAAGACTGAGAGAAAATACCAAGGTTTCTAGCTGAGTACAAAAAAGGGAGTGAGTAGGGGAAAAAGAGAGTGGTGGCAGAGGGGGAGTTACAGTGTCGGCAGAAAAGAAAAGTATCTACATTTTTTCAGGATTAAGATGAAGAAAGTGAGACACTATCGAACATTGGTTGGCAGAGAGACCGTCGGAACCAGTGTGGTGAGTGTCAGTGAAGGAGGAGGATGAGAAAAAGATTTAAGTGTCAGAATAGAACTAACATGATAGATTGTAGAAAGAAAGTAGTTTACATAAAGGGAAAGTGTAGAGTAAGAACAGTAGGGGACCACGTACACAGTCTTGGGGAACACATGAAGAAGAGGATAGGGAGAAGAGATACGACCAGCCCAAGCAACAGGGTAAGTATAAGTGTGCACTGAAAAGTAGGATTTAAACCATATGAGGACTGAACTGGAAAACCAAGAGAGTAAAGATAGAAGAATAGAATGATTAACAGTATGGAAAGCAGCGGTGAAATCGAGCAGGTAACGTATGAAAGATTGCTTGGCGTGGCACATAGAAAGAAGAGCATTAGCAACATGAAGATGAGCGGTTTCATTAGAGTGGGAAGGAGGAAACCCAGTCTTGAGAGGTAAATGGAGTGAGTAAAGATTCAGGTAAGATGAGACCTGTGAATAGACAGCACCCTTAATTACTTTCGAAATAAAGAGGAGAAAAATAGGTCAGACATTCCCAGGTACAGTAAGATCAAGGGTAGGTTTCTTGAGAATAGGTATGACATCTGCATGTTAAAAAACAAGGAAAAGAGGAAGTATTAGAAAAATATTCATGATAGAGGTGGGTTGGGGGATAAGGTGAGAATACACTGAAGGGAGGAGAAAAGAAAGAAAAAGGTCAAGAGTAGAGGCCATGCAGAGAATAAGAGTGTCTCAGTTAAAGAGTGGAGAAAAGGATGATCAAGAAGATGAGAAAGTAGAAGGTGGTTGATTAGAAGAAGATAGAGCTGAAGGAAAAGAAGAGTGCAAAGATGAAATCTTAGAAGTCAATTTAGCGGCATGCCTGTAAAATAAGAGGAAGACAGAGATGTGGAGAAGGAAGGGTCAGGAGGATATGATATGATGTGGCATTTATAACGCGCCTATACACAAGTGTTTCAAGGCGCGACGAGGCAAGGGAGGGGGAACAGAGGGAGGACAGACAACGATCCTACTAGGCCAAGTGTCATTCAGATCGCGCAAGTGCATGGGAAGGGGGGAAGTGCAGGGGGGAAAGGGGGAAGGGGACAGTGCAATACAGGGATAATAGAATAAATACCAAAGTAAAGTATGGCCAGCAGGTGGCAAGTGCAAGGGAGAAGAGTAAGTGCAGGCATCAGATGCCAAGTGCTAGTGGTAGGACTGTAGGGATACAGAGAACAGTCCCCAAGTGTGGGGGTTTCCAGGAGGGCAGTGCCAGTGTGCGACTGGTGGAGGGGGGGAACTGGGCCAGAGATCAGAGGGTGGCCAGGTAAACCAGTGCAGTTTCAGTATAAGCCAGGAAATCAGCAGGGGAGAGGAGGAGAAAAAGCAGAAGCAAAGAGAAAGGTTTTGAGGTGCTTCCGGAACCGGAGATGGTTCTCCTCAAGTTTCAGGGGGGGGAGTCTGTTCCAGAGGGAGGCCCCGGCTGAAGAAAGTGATCTACCACCAACTCGTTGCTTAGAGAAGCGACTGACCCTGAGGGAGTTGGAGGCGGATGAGCGAAGAGCTCGAGAAGGGAGATATTTAGGAAGAGAGAGTTTAAGGTATTGAGGCCCCTGGCCCCAGAAGGCCTTTTGGATGATGCAGAGGGTTTTGAACCTAATCCTCACAGCCACTGGGAGCCAGTGCAGAGATTTCAGTCCTGGAGAGATACAATCCCTGGGCTTGAGGCCAAGGACAAGTCTCGAAGTCCAGTTATGGATGAGATGCAGAAGGCGGAGCGTAGAAGCAGGCAGATCTAGAAAGAGGCTGTTGCAATAGTCCATCTTAGAGGGAACCAGGGCTCTGGAGACAGTGAACATCTGGGGGAAGGATAGGAAAGGTAGAATACCTCTGAGGAGGTGCAGCTGGTAGTGTGACTTCTTAAAGATATCAGAGATGTGAGGAGAGAAGGAGAGTGTGGAGGTGAAGATGACCCTGAGGTTTTTAGCCTCACAGGTGGGAGCAGGGAGAGGGCCAAGAGAGGCCGGCCAGAGAGTGTCAGGAAAGGAGGGTGTGGGTGTGCTGATGAGGAGAATCTCACTCTTGCTGGTATTCAGGCAGAGATCATTGGCGGCACACCACTCCTGGATGGCGGACAGGCAGTCAGAGATGAGGGAGGGAGAAGAAGTGGCTGAGGGTAGCCTGAATATGAGCTGAGTATCATCTGCATAGCAGTGGAAGTTGAGGCAGAGTCCGGGTGAGGAAAAGAATGGTGTTAAGAAGTTGAAAAGGGCAGGCGACAAGGGTGGTGTGAAAGAGAAGCAGTAAGATCATAAAGGTGATGTTTCTTAGTGCCCAATAACGTTAGGTCATAACAGTAGTGAAGAGAAGAAAGAGTGGTGGGGTTAAGAGGGGATTGGGACTTCTTCTAGGATCATTCGGCACTGCAAAGGGTTGAATGAAGGGAGCTGAGGGAGGGCATCAGCACAGTTGGCACCACCCCCTGCACACCCAAGGACTGCCGCAAGCGGTGGGATGACCTGCGGTTGAGGGTGCAGAGCATGCTCTCCGCCAACCGCAGCCAGGCACTGCAGACCGGAGGGGGCCCAAGTTCCCCAATGAGGTTGCTGGCATGGGAGGAGACATGTGCTGCACTGATTGGAACGGAATCCATAGAGGGCGTCGGCAAAATGGAGTGTGGGGCACCATCGTCCGCCGATGGAGGTGAGTGTCCATAGTCTACACTGCCAATGCCAATTACATGATATATACACTCCCAAGGGCAGTCCAAGGCACCTTGTCATGGTGCCCACCCCCCATCCAAATCATGCTGAACCAACTGCCACCCAAGCTACGCCCAAGTGCAAGACATAACGCACATCTCACACAGTGCACAAACTTGCACATTCCATGATGAACACTGTGCAGCTGGGTGGCCAGTGTGCGAATCAGACTGCAGAGTACCAGGCCTGGATGAGTGACTCCGACACCTACGTACATATCATACACATGATTATAAAGTAGTGCTGTTGCATACCCAAAAGGCCACAAACCCCAAATGATTGAAATGTGAATGTAGCCATTAATGTCATTAGTGTCTCAAACAATCACTCATGCTGTCCCTCTCTTCTAACCCCACAGGCAGTGACCATGAGAGCGGGGAGCCCGAGACCAGCTGTCCCTCCACCTCCAGGGGCAAAGGCAGGGTCCGCCGCATACCAGCACGGAAGGACACACCCACCCCGGCTCCTCAAAGGCCCATGGAGGGTGCACCACCCCCATCCCTCCCTGCATCGGCGCAAGGTACATCGACCAGCCCAAGGTCAGAGGAGGCCAGCATCGCTGTGGAGGTGGCAGCCATGGCCCCCCTTGAAACCGTGGGCAGCCCCTTGTCCATCTGTGGAGCGTCAGAGGAGGAATCAGACCCCACCGTCCACACTCCAGAGCCCTGCAATTACCCCCAGGTGTCATGCAGCGACTCAGGGGAGCCTGACACACCTGGCATAGGTGCACGTGGTGAAGCACAGGAAGACGCCAATCCTGTGCCCAGTCCCCCAGTCAAAGCCCTGTCAGGGCATGTAAGCCCAATCCCATGCAGGGATGACACCACGTCAAATGATGCACGGAGTGCGACACAGCTCACTGCATTCATTACTGAGCTGATGGAAGACAACCGCTAGAGCAGGGTGGAATGGATTGACGAACTAAGGGCAATGTGTCAGGTGGTAACGGAAAGTACAAACCGCCTTTGCGAAGTCCTTGGACGCATTTCAGATGCCCTTGAGGCTGCGCGTCCCACTCAGCCGCCTCAGCAAGAGGACACCCCCTTATCCGGTCGCTCAACCCCAGCAAGCCCACTGTGATGTTCTCTACGCACACAGCACCGCTGGGACATGCCCCCCCCCGGGCCCCAGGAGCATGGAGTAGACAGCATAGTTGCCACATGTGGCCTTGATGGACACAATGGGACTACTGTTGGGGTGTTGGGGGGAGGGGGGTGGTGGGTGAGGATGTTTTGGGAAGTTGGGGGAGAGGGGGTTGGTGGGTGAGGGTGTTTTGGGGAGTTGGGGGCAGAGGGGTGATGGGTGAGGTTGGTGGAGGGTATGTTTACACTTATGCAGTTAAATTTTCAATACACAGTTTGTGTCATAAAGTTACACCTGTGTGGACATTCATCATTGAGCATGTGTATCATGATATCTGACAGTGCATGGTGTACAAGTATCCCCACACCCAGTGCCCTATGTGCCCATGTCATGCCACCCTCTGCTGACTTGTGTTTCGGTTTTTATGTCCAATCAATGTTTGCCACACGACATGCCCCTCCTGTGCACCGGCACCATGATGCTGTCCTGCCCCTTCCTCCTCCTCCTACACTCCATCTTCATCTGGTGCCAGAAGTCCCATGTCAGGGGACATGGCCACGTTCCAAGGGATGCACATTTTGTATTGCATTACACATGACATGGGGGTCTTGCACACCGACGCATTGCAGTAGATGGGTGCCCCACCCGACCTGCTTAGGCAACTCATATGTGCCTACTACAAGCCATGTGCCAGCTTCATCTCCACACATGCATGGGCATGGGCAGTATTGTAAGCCTGCTCGGGCCTGTTCTGTGGGTTCCTGACTGGGGTCCTGTACCATGGTGTCAAGGGACAGCCACCATCACCTGCATGTGTAGGCAATGAAGGTATTTGTTTGGACTGTCATGGTGGAGAAGTGAACTTGTCTTACATGGCAGCAGGTTGTTAATGGCCATACGCACATGTCCTTGGATGCATTTACCCCATTCATGGACCCGATATGTGCCCTGTGCAATAGAATGATGTAGGGGGGAGCATCTTCGACATGGTCTATGAACTATGGCACGCACATCTTGTAGAACAAGCATTGTTTATACCTGCAGCAGTCTTGGGGTAAGATCCTTGAAGTGCTGTGTACTGGGAGATTCGGTAGTTGGGTGTGTTGGCTGTAGTCAGTAGCATATTCATCATACAGCACTGATCCGTACCATGGAGACTTCCACCACTCCTATGGGTGTGCCGAACCGGTGATGCGGTCTCGTATCCCTGCTGGCTTCAGTTCAATCCACTCCCAGGAATGACTCTCTGGTGTGGTGATATGCTGGAGGCAGCTACATAGTGCATATGTAGTGTGTCTTCCGATCTGCCCTTATGGTGTGTGATGGCCGCCAATGAGTGGTGCATGTGTTGTGGGTTGTGGCCTTATCACATGTTGGTCATGTAGTGTTAGATGTGTGCCTTACTACATCAATGTGGGTATCTGTACTCATGTGCCGTTACACTGGCTCTATGGCACAGTGTTTGGTGGGGTGCACATCGTGCACTGGCGTCGACATTTCATCCCGGTTCGCTTATGCAGGCACCCACCTAATGACCCCGATGCACTGGCATGACACAGTCAGACAACTCACCAAGCAGCCAGGCACGTCGTCCTGCATGTCGCCCCATGTGGCTGGGTAGCGTGGGATTCAGCTGGGCCATTGAGTCATGAGTTGGTCCTGGATGCATACCGTCTGCACGTTGGTGGAGTGGTATTGCTTGTGGTTGTGATACGCCACCTCCATGCCATGCAGGTCCGCCTACTCCACGTGGGTGCAGTCAAGGGCACCTATGCAATTTGGCATGCGTGCCAATGCATGGGAGGCAACATTTGTGTCGCATATCTCCTGGGTAGTCCATGGTAGGGATTTCTAGTCCCTTGTGTGCTTGAGGAGGTGATCCAGCACTTGGTTCTGTGTCCGTGAAATAAACGGTTGTGATATGCCATGCTTGGGCCCCACTGTGGGCTGGTAGCTGGCTGTGGCATGGTGGTGGGGCACAGGCACCACCTTCAGTTGAGAGGGGATAGCGGTGTGCATTTCGTTAATGCTCACTATATCGTCATTTCTCAGGCCAACTAGGGTGGTGATGGTGTCACAGTCAAGCTGGTACAGGGTGTGGATCTGCTCAGGGGTAGCTTGAGGGACCGGACCTGATGCGTGGGAATGGGGGCTGCTGGGGTGGTGACGGTGGCTGCACTGCTGCTTCATGCTGGGCCTGTCTCACCCTCCTTCTCCTCCTGTGTCTCCTCTGTGGTGGGGCCTGATGTTGTTATTGTAGTTGTGCCCTTGCAAGCAGGGCCTCCTGCTTCATGTACTGCTACCACTATTGTTGTCATCTTGATGTGGGAGGGGGTGTGGTGTGTGGGTGTCGACTTTTTCTGCTGTGGCAGACTCCATTGGCTGCACCTGTGATGATTGTGTGGACCTGTGGCTCTGGGAACTACTGCTCAGGGTTCTTTAAACCTTCTCTGAGATGCCTGTGTGTACTCCATGCCGGTAAGGTACTTAACAGGCTTGAGGAGGCCGTCATTTACGTGTGCGCATTCCTTGTGATCAGTTCCAGTTTACGCCATGCCACTAATTCCGGCATGGTGTGTTGCGCACGCGACCCAAGATCGCTATTTACTGCATCGTACTTTACAGTGCCGTAAATAGCGGTCTGGTTGGTCAGAATAGGCCGTAGCGGTAAAGGCTGCCGTTAATCACTTACTGGCATCCTTTTTCCCTTACCTCCAAGCTCGAAATGACCCCCCATGACTTTTTCTCTAAGCTCAAATCTGAAGTGGAGTTTATTTTAGTAGAATCTATCCAACCTCACTGCCCATGATATATGTTTTGAATAGACTGTGAGTTAAAGCTAACCAAAGGGAGGCAGCACCTGGTAGCAATGACAAAAGAGAAAATACTCCTTTGTGTTAAAAGCCACCAATATGGCATCCAATCTTCACAGCCCAGCCCACCTAGACCATGGATGCTGACCATCCAGTTACATACCATAAATATGCAACACACATTATACTGTTGGGGTTGGAATGTAGGTAATTTTAACAGGAAATAGAATCTTGTCATCCTTAGGAGCATGGCAGAGCGAGTCAAAAAGGGACCACAGCTGACAAAGTCAGTAATCTACAAAATGCAGTGGATGGAAACAAATCAGCAGAGTAATACCACAACATAGAGGGTTGATGTCAATGTGGACAAATGAGCAACAGAAACCCCTTAGTCCAAGAAAATCCGCAACCTCCCCACAAAAAACATCCAAGTCAAGTCATAGTGGTTGTCATCATCTTAATGGTATCCTCAGATATTTATTCCTCCCAAATATCTGTTCAAATATTCCTCCCCGATCCACACTGGTGTTCTTGTTCCTTTTTCATAGTACCTTTTTTCAGTCTGTTATTAATTCACTTGCATTCTTATTTTATTTACTTTTTGATTTTATTTTCTGTTTTCCAACCTTTAGGAATCTGAATAATTTTCAATTACACTTTGTCCTAAAGAAGATTTTTAAACTATTTCACACCAACACGACAATAACACGTCAACAAATTGTTCCATTTGACCAGTCATATTTAAAAAAGTTGTTTCAACGGTTACTTATTTTCACTTGAACAGTAGCATTTAGAACACAATATTTTGGCAAACAAAATCAGTTTTCAGTAACATCTTTGTTATTTCTTTGTTCTTTAATGTTGATGGAAATTCAATATCTGGGTTGCCTATCATAAATGTTGTCAGTAATTTCAGTTTAGTTTATCGCATGCCTCATCATTCTTTTTCATATAGACATTGTTGCGGTTTATTATATGGTCACGCGCAAGTCATGGGGCTCCTTCCACACAATGATTATGGCACACAATAAAAACGCTTTTGATGATATTAGGTTCTTTTTGATAAGACCTCCAAAACGTCTCGCACACAACCCCAACAAATACCTTGTGCCACAATGGACTAGGAATCAGGCCGGTGTGTAATAATAAGATATTTATTAATTCATTTGTTAAAGTCAAATTAGAAAAACCAGATTACATCAGCCACCAATGTTGTGGCAACACAAGAATAAAATGACTTTGGTAAAGTATCCACACATAGATGACACTAGAATATGCAGTTACAAAAGTTTCCCTTTAAATCACCCACTGCTACGAGCAAAGAGCTCTTAAAGGCACACATCGAAAATGAACAGGGTTATACTTTTCTCCCAGCAACCCTCACCCCCCAAACATCCACTAAGCTTGACTCTTGTTGAATGGAAGGCAGTGGCCGAGAGTGGGAACACAATGGGAAAATCAGTTTTTGGGTAGTGCTCGCAGAAACAATATGGGAGACAGAATGGTAATGGGAAATTTCGTTTTGCAGAGCACAAATGTAAACTTGGTTTAGAATTGTTTAGCACAACTGCTATGGGAAAGAATACAAATGGGAAAGTGTTTTTTCTACATCTACAAATAGACAGGCAGGGGTTTGGGATATTAGTCAGCACACAATGGGAAAATTGCATTTTGGAATATTTGATCACAGAAACAGTAGAGGAGACAGCAATGCAATGGGAAAAATGTGTTTTGCTACACCTGACAATAACACACAGGGCTTTAGGGTTATTATCATAAAATAATGGGAAAATCGATTTTGGCATGCTGAGCACAATGGCAATGTGAGAAAGAAAATGCAAATGGGAATTCGTCATTTAGATAACAATGGGAATAGAGGGACAATTTTGTTTGGCAGATAACAATGGGAACCCAGGGACAATTTTGTTTTTGCAGATCACAATGGGAACGCAGGAACAATTTCGTTTGACAGATCACAATGGGAACACAAAGACAATTTTGTTTGGCAGATCACAATGGGAACGCAGGGATAATTTTGTTTTGCAGATCACAATGGGAATTTAGGGACAATTTCGTTTGACAGATGACAATGGGAACACAAGGACAATTTCGTTTGGCAGATCACAATGGGAACGCAGGGATAAACATGTGTTCCATAGGCCTTATGTCCAACATCATTTTGCTGCAGGCCTTTCACTTTGGTGCCCTTAGAACTGACTCTACCATTTTATTTTCTGGCATCCAGGGCTATTTCACCCCACCACGTGAGTTAAATAAAGTTCACTAAAATGTGCCTAATGTATTGGACAATTTTACTAGAAAACATTTATCATGTTTGTTTTACTCTTGATGCCAAGTAGAAAATGCCATGTCACATAAAGAAAGTATGCAGACTGGCATATACTAGTAGTGTCAGTCTTTATATGATTGTTTAATGTAACATGTAAATGAAGGGTAAAGCAAGCACATTACATTGTCATTCCTTCCTGCACTTGCTCTATTATTTCTCCCCCCCTGTGCTGTCATTTCTCCGCTTGCGCTGCCATTCCTTCCTTCCTTGCACTTTCATTCCTTTGCCCCTTTGCACTGTCATAACTCACCTTGCACTGTCATTTCCTTCCCCTTATGCTATCTTTCCTTCTCCCTTGGGCTGTCATTCTTTCCCCCTTGAGATGTTATTCCTTCCCCCTTTATGCTGTTATTCCTTCCACCCTTGCGCTCTCAGTCCTTCCCCTTGTGCTGTTCCTTTCCCCTTGTGCTGCCATTTCTTCCCTGTTTGTGCTGTCATGCCTTCCACTTGTGCTGTCATTCCTTCCCTCTTGCGCTGCAATTCTTTACTGCCTGCACTTTTGTGGCTTTCCCCTTGTGCTGTCATTCCTTCTCTCGTTGCACTGACATTCTGTCCTCCCTTGCACTGACATTCCTTCACCCCCCTTCCACTATAACTTTGCCTTACACTGTCATTCCCCCTTGGGCTGTAATTCCTTCCCCCTTGTGCTGTCATTCCTTCCCCCTTGCACTGTCATTCCTTACTCCTTGTGCTGTCATTGCTTTCCCCTTTGCAACGTTATTGAGCCCCCTTGTGCTGTTATTTCTTCTCTCCCATGTGATGCTATTCCTTCCCTAAGTGTGCTGTCAATCCTTCCCCTAGCACTGTCATTCCTTCCCTCGTGTTCTTACATTCCTTTCCTCCTTGAGCTGGTTATTATGTCCCCCTTGTTCAGTCATTCCTCCCCCTTGTGCTGTCATTACTCCCGCATTGCACAAGTGTTTCCACATTGTGCAGTCGTTGCTCCCCCTTATGCTGTAGTTCCTTCTCCCCTTGCACTGTCGTTCCTCCCTGCCCGTGCACTGGCATCCCCTCATTGTGCTGCCATTTCCCCCTTGCAATGTGATTCCACCTATGTGCTGTCATTACTCATTTCTTCACCCATGCCAAATATATAATCCAATAAACTACAAATACCCTATCGGCTTTGCCAGTGCTTGCTTGGTATTGTTCTTATTCACAGTGATTTGTTCCTGGTCTGATAGTTATACAATCTTTTTACATAATGCAAACACATTCCTTACCCCTCGGGCTGTCATTCATTGCCCCTTGTGCTGTCATTCATTCTCCCTTGTGCTGTCACTTCTTCTCTCTTGTGCTATCATTCCTTCCCTCTTGTGTTGGCATTCCTTCCTCCTTCCACTGTTATTCCTTCCCTCTTGTGCTTTCATGCCTTCCCTCGTTGTGCTGTTATTCCTTCCCCCTTGCAATATCATTCCTTCACTCGCCTTGCTCCATCATTCCTTCCCATTTGCACTGTGATTCCTTCCAACCTTGCACTGTCATTCCTTACACCACTTGCACTGGCACTCTTTCCTCCTTGTGCTGTCAGGACTTTCCCCCTTGCACTGTTATCCCTTCCCCCTCTAGAGCTGTCATTCCTTCCCCCTTGCACTGCCATTCCTTACCCCTTGCACTGTCATTCCCTCCCCCTTGCACTGTCATTCCTTCCCTAGTACACTGACGTTTCACCCGCCTTGCTCTGTCAAGCCCTCCCATGTGCTATGTCATTCCTTAACCCGTGTGCTATCATTCCTCCCCCTCTTGAACTGCCATTCCTCCCCTCTTGGTGTGTCTCTCTTCCCTGTGCACTGTTGTTTCCTCCTTGTGCTGCCATTCTTCTCCTGTATGCTGTTATTCCTCCCTCCCCTGTTCTGTTACCCCCTTTATGCTGTCATTCCTCCCCCTTTGAAGTGCCATTCCTCTCCTCAGTTGTGCTGTCATTTCTCCCGCTTGTGCCATCATTTCCCCCATTGCACAGTCATTCCTACCCCCTTGTGCTGTCATTCCCCTCTGCACTGTCAGTCCCACTTCCTTCCGCTGTGCTAAATATATGATGCAATTAATTACTACAAACGCTAAAACTATTGGCTTTGCCAATGCGTGTTTGGTATTGTTCTTATTGACAGTGATTGTTTACTGGCTTGATACGTATACAATCATTTTTTATAATACACTTTAATATTGCCTGAGTTTTTGCTGTAATATATTACTTTGAACAGACTTGTGCATCATATGTGTTTCCACCAAGTGTTGTTAATCACATGTTGGGTGTTGTTTGCTGTAAAATTAAAAACAGAGCTTCGTTTTCCCCCTCTTCTATACTCCTTCATTATTTCGGTTTCTATAGCAGTAACTATCTTGACTTGTGGCCACTTCAGCACGCTCTTACATGAAGCCGTCCAACAAAGTGCTTACATGAAGTCCCACTTCTAACGAGGCAAAGTTGTAGTCATTACACTGTGACAGAAAAGACAAACTAGAAATACTTTGCATGCTCATCAAAGACTGATTCTTGTGCCCCAGTGCACAGGGAGTATGTGCGATGAAATGACTTATGCTCTGCAGCAATATAGGGGTCATTAGTGACTAAACCACCTACTCAGCCCTCACACTTCTCCAAATCAACAGTGATCGTAATCATTAAGATAAAACAGACGCGGTTAAGAGCTATAGCACCTTCACCTTTCGTGGCAATGTGGGCCGAGGGTATACACAGAAGAGTGGTGTGAATGTGTTTCAGTAGCAACCCAAACACTGAAGTATAATAGTCGACAATAAAGGGCACGTCCAATCGAAGTTCTATAAAAAAATATATTCTTTAATTAAACACACCATCTGCAAGAAAACGAAATAGCAGAAACATACTGTACAAAATCCACTACTATGGAAAGAACAGAAAAGATGCAGAGATATGAGCTGCAACACTCTGGATAATGAAACATAGTTGGGTGGCAATTGTTACGCTCACCTGGTTCCACGGGGACGTCACCCAGCAGTTGGGACTCGGGTATCCTTCTCTGCGGTTCCCAGGTTGACCAGCGGGAGGGTTCTGCCTGGAATACAGGTGGGCAATGTTCAAGGCCTGGCATCTGAGGTAAACAGCCCCCCAACTCCCCATATACCCGCGGCCTCTCTGGACCTCTCCTCACCTTGTTTTTAATGCAGGCATGCTCTCCGTCCTGCTTTCTTGGCAGGGGCGCGTTGTGCTTGGTGGGCGATTGCGATCAAGTTACTTCACTGATGCCGACCCGCTTTGAGTCTTTCAGGTAGGTCTTATTGCTGTGGTAAATTGTTGTCCTTGCATGCCTTTTTTGGTCTAACTAATGTCTTTTTCTCTTCCTTAGGTGCACGGAAGTCCAATATGTGGCATAGACTGAATTGGGTCTCGCCGGTAAGTAATGGTGTATTTAGAACGCCTTGATGCGGTGAGTTGGCGCTATGTGCAGCGCTATGATGCCTTGCCTTTTGCTAACCTGTTGTCTTTTCTTCCCCACAGGTCGCGGTGCTCACCCGGTGCATGGAATTCCTGAGGCGATGCTGGTCGAGGAGCGGCTTGTGAGGTAAGCTTTTCAGCACCGTTCGTTGAATTGTAAAATGTCTAATGTCTTGTCTCTTCCTTTTTTGCAGATCCGACAGTCCAGGAGGAGCGCTGGTTCGGGGATGCTGATCGCAAGAACTGTAGACAGCTAACGATGAAATTACAGGTAAGCTGCTGCTGCTAACGATGTCCTTTTCCTTCTTCACAGATGCTGTTCTTCCGAAGTTCGTGGGTGCAGCTGAACACGGTGAGCGTCACGTTGCAGAATTGCAAAGTAACGCGAAGCGTGTTATCCCACTCGGGTGTGGTTTAAATAGTTTCAAGAAAGTAGTCCCGGTTAAATAGTTCCTATGGTACCACACCCAAAAATACTATACCGTATAGCTTGGTTCCAAGGAGCCAAGCTATGTGGATGTGGATGCCTCCATGTTGACTGGCACTGAAATAAAGTAGTTCCCAACTCAAGTCCTTTAGTTGAGCCAGGACTGACCCCAAGAAGGCCTAGGCCAAGGATGCCTGGGTTTAGTGGAGACCCGAGTCAAAACCCTTCCTGGCCCATGGGCTTGTCAGGGGGTCTTCTGGATGTGGGTCGTCACACAATTATTAACCACAGCTAATGTAAAAAGGCTATGTACTAGTGTGAAAAGTGATTAGTAGTGACCAGCAGTCTCTATGGCCCACAAATGGACCAGGGGGGGCAATTATCCGTCAATATCACCTTTTGCTTGGCTTGACAGTTCAACAAGAGGAAGGCACATTTTTAGGTTCTGTGTGTGTGGTTCAGCACAGTTTGAGTGCAGTGGTCGCATTGTTCTAGCTGGGGATTGGTGTTGAGCAGAGGTTGAACTGGAGCGTGTCGCAATTTGGAGCCTCGCTTGAAGAAGAGCAGATCGTGAGGGACACAAGGGTGAGTTTGATGGTCAGTTTGATGGTCAGTTCGACTGCGAAGATGTTAGTGACTTGATGTGCTGTTCTTGTGATCGGTATGATGAGGCGCTCAAGGAAGTGCAGATCGTCGAAGATGAGTCGAAGATGCTGGTGACTGGATCCGCAATTCAAGTTGGGTGGTTGATGCAGAATCTGATGGTTGTGTTTTTATGGGCCACCAAGGAATGTTTTACTGGCAAAGAAGATCAGCAGTGAAGATGATGGTGGGTTGAGCAGCGGTTCAAAAACGCCAGATGCAACAAAGAGCTTGGAGGTGGAGCTGAGCCAACAATTTGGCTGAATGGGCTCAAATAACTGCTCGCAGTGATGTGCTGGTGGGAAATGCAGGAATCCTGGATGTCTTGGCTCTCAGGTGCTGCAAGTACCTCTCAGGGATGTCAGGGACAAGTGTAGTCCTTGTGCTCGAGCTCCCAATGCAAGGGAGGCTGGTGTACATTTTCAGGAGTCCTTCACCACGATGAGACGATGGGTAGCAGATTCACTTGCAGAGATGCAGGTCTTGTTCTTACAGAAGATCAACCCCATTGTGCCCTAGGGAGGAGTAGGGTGCAGAGCTCACCTCTGCCTTGGAAATCAGTTTTCACCTCTCTCCCTATAGAAGTTCAATGACATTCTTCCTTAGGTGTTTGTTGCAAAGTGAATCTGAGAAGATGTGGGATACCCTGCTTTTAAAGGCACATGTCGGCAGGAGATTGAATAAAAGTAAGCCTGCATTACGGGTCCAATCCCTGTCTTAGGAACAAGTGGACTTTTACTTCTGACATCACCCCCAAAGTGGTTCATGTTAAATAAAGTGGCGTGGACAAGAATGAAGAGCGATAAAGAGAGAAAACAAGATGGTGGAACCTTCCTCCAGCTGGTCTGAACTCCCTCTATGTACACTAACCCTCCCCTTTCCTTGTAAATAACATCAAAGGCCATTTTTGGTATTCAGTACTCTGGTGAGAGGCTGTCTCACTGGAGAGGGTGTTAAATGCCCCCACAATGGATCAATGAGAGGCAACGACCAGGGCTGGGGGAAGCCTTGCTGGCTGTAGCAGAGACAACCTGGCTGGGGGAGGACACATCACTTCCACAACTGAGCTAGGCTCACAGTGCTCACAAGTGTCTGACATCAAGCTGATGTAGCTTGAAAGGTCACTGATTCAGACGGGCAGAGGTGACTGCTATGCTTTCGGAATGGAGTTTGTGGAGGGGGTGGTATGGTCAGCAGATCACCCTCTCTGAGAGAAAATTAGCTGCATCATTTTATTCTGTAAAAATCTAAAATCCAGGGATTTTACACACTTGCCAGATGGCAATCCTTCACAGTTGGGAAAATGCAAGCGTTGTATGTCTGATTGTGCCACTAGCAGTTGTGTTTCTGTGGTTCCTAGCCTCTCAAGTGCAATATGTGGACACACGATCACTCAGGTGCCTAACTGCGTTACAGTGTTGTCTGCAATTGATTTTAACTTTACTTATGTTGCCAATTTTGTGGATTGCTTCATGGCAGGATTATCTAGTATGACCCCATCTAGCCATAGCCGACTTGCTGCATTCGTTGGTGGGACATTTTAACACCAGCAAAAGCAGGGTGGCTAGAGGGAAGTGGTGGGATGGGATGGGAGAAGTGGCAGGGAGTAAGAGTGGAGGGGTGGAGGGCTGCTAGAAGATGGTTATGGGCAATGCCCCAGTCCACAGAAAGACTGCAGTAAGAAATGGTCAAATGTGTGAGGTGGCTAGATGGAGTTTTTCTGATAATGCAGCTTCAAAGCGCTTTAAGGAGGCGAGAACACATAGCGTGTACAGTGAGGATTTTCATTCCTGAGACTTGTGTTGTCGGTGCAGCCATAGTAGTCAACAACATGAGGGATACGGTTATCCAGCTCCACACATTCCCCATCTTGCGCGGGCACCTTTACTGTTTGTTATGATGGGAGCCTGCATTTACTGTTCACACCCTTCTGCAAAGGCCTTTAGCAGAATATTATTCAGAGCATGTGCACCTTGTGCAAATTGCATTGGTGGGCATACATTCCCCAAGGAAGCCACACATAGGACTCCTCTCTTCAGAGCGACCTTGATTACTGATTATGCACAAATCCTGATTGCCTGACAAGGAGAAGCAGTCTTGAGATAGGAGATACTTACCGCGTGTGACAGGCCTGGCAAGTGGCGCAGTGAATGCTAAGTTGCTGGGTGCTATTCCTGTATATGTAGCAAAAGCAGTACATCCATAAAGACATACTATTTCATAGGGTTCCATGTCGTTTTACAGAGAGGAATTACTTTGAAGTAATTTATTTTGCAGTAATTCCTTCGAAAAAAACTCATCACATTTTATTTTTATTCGGGGGTTCCGCCCAAGCACCCTATTTCCCTATACTAGTACCCTTACCCTAATCCGCTCCCTTCCCTTTCTTTGTAACGCCTTACCACCACCCTCCTATATAATTCGATGAGTTTTTTTTTTAAAAAGCAATTACTTCGAAGTAAATAACTTGGAAGTTATTCCAGTCAGTAAAACAATAGAATACAGTTTCACAGCCCTCAAAATCAAATTGCTTCATTCAACACACTTTAAATCATTTGTTTATACTAGAAAACTGCCTATGAAGCTAAACTACATTTATATTGTCACGCCAATAGGTGCTATGCCTGCTGCTGTGTGCAACATGTGCCTACCCCTCTCAACATGTTTCGGTAGTAAAAATGTAGCTACTGTTTCAGGATAATAGAGCTAACGACCCAGTATGCAGCTCAGCTCAAGCAGCCTTACCACCCACGATTCATAGAAAAAACGTTGTATTATTGAATTGGCCACTCCTGGTCACTACGCTTGACAGTCCCAGAAATATTGTTTGTTGTGTTGGGGAAATTAAACATACTTCCAGGCAACAAAAGCTGGCAAACTTCAGGGGTGCGCTTGATCACATGTCTGGCCCCTCATGCAGCCACACAATAGTTGTAGTTATACCTATTTATCTCTCTGAACCTTACATCACAAAAAAATTGCCTTACCCAGAATTGACTCTCCTTATTTCTGCAATGCTGATCTATGGTCTAGTTTGGCTGGATCAACATACCATCAAACTACCACAAACATTGGTCTCCCTTTAACTTGCCGCATCTCCACTTTAACCCAGTTGTGTATTTTATATGTACCGTCCTTCATCCACCATCTCACCCTTTCCATTTTCCTTTGCTCTGCAGATTACAATCTGGATACCCAGAGAGAGGGCACAATACGAAAACTGCTAGACAAGCCCCCGTGCTTTGAAAGCCTTGGGTGGTCATTTGCTGTGCTAATATAACCCAACTAGTGCTATGTTACAACCCAGCCTCTTCCTCAACCCATTCCTAGCTTTCCAAGTTGTTTGTTTGAACCTGCTACCCCCTTCACATTTGAATAACCTTCCAGGGTAATGACAGCAAGACATTCTTCACTTTTCTTTCCAAAATGTCATTGAGACTTTGAAGTTAACTTTCTGAAGAAGACCGGTTGCAGGAGGAATGCAACCGATGGCTCACCTCAGGATCCCCACAAGGTTTATCTTCCATGTCTTTAGAAAAGAAACATGCACATTGCATGTATTGTGAAAACGCACACACTTCGGGAAAAACCTGTATTACTCAATGCCACCAAAAACCGTAACTGTAGCACAAATGTCTACTAAAGGTATGTTATTTTATATTGTTTGCATTCTCTGCAATTTGGAACCTTGGGGTTATGAACAAGGTTGCAGTGCCACAACTGGAGTAAATGTCTTTAGGGAAAATGTATATTTTATTGCATTTGTTGAAAAGGGTGAAGTCATCCATCTAAGAGATATAGGTCGTACATTCTAAGGATTTGGACTAGAACTGAAAAAAAGATCCGTCAAGTTCTCTTGTTTTTTTCATTTAAGAGATACAGGCAGAGAACTCCGAAGATTTGGGAGCAGAACTGAAAAAGATTTGCTACCATTTATGTTCTTTTTTTAAGGATGAGGGTGTCTTAAAAACAGTACTAGAAGACCTCAAAAGCTGGTTGGGCAATGAAGGCAAATAATATTCATTGAGATATGGAGGCTCAGAATATAAAGGGCCTACCAGTTTTAGTGAAATGACCACCATTTTAATTAATCGTGTCCTTCAATATCAGCCCTCACATCTCTTAGGAATGTAATGATTCAAAATGATAATTCGCTGATCTTTCTTAAGTGATTATGATGAAACAGCACCTGGGGTAGATGTGTCGACCAAACAGATCACTACAAACACAGACTGAAACTGTTGATACAAGCACACAATAAGAGCTGGCCCTCCTCAAACACGCCTTCCATTTCCCCCTCCTTACAAGCTAACACTCTTGCTTCCACCCCCTAGCCACACTGCTACCCTCCATATGCCCCTCACCCAGACCTTCTGCTTATGTCTATCCGTCGGAGCAAGATGACCCACCTCTTCAGCCCCTGATGCTCTTATCTTTTTCCTGTTCCTCAAGTTTGCAACGCCTTGTCTGGCTCTTGGAATGCAAGGGGAGTCCACTCAAAGTCCCATCTTTTGTTTCCATGACGCAGTGTATTGCTGACCTTTCTTTTACAAATTCTCACACACTTTTAGCAGCTTGAGGATTAACCATGGGGAGGCCTTTAGCAATTATACCCTTGGTGGCGGCAGGCTGGTTTGGCCACTGACTTCACTGAGACCAGTAACCTGGGCTTCTGGCCATTATCAACCAATACGCCCTGCTGTCACTAGTATTATAGTTCAATCCGTGCATTGGTGTCTTCATTGCGCTGTGGATCAGTCAGAGCAGTACAATACAACATGAACGTATACAGAACTAGAAGCTTTAGTGTAAATCTTCAAGCATGGATTATCCCCTTGAATATACTGTAGACAAGAATGTTGTGGAAATAAGGCTGACATTCTTAAAATAAGATATCTCTTAAATGCCAGGATAGAAAATTCCATCATACCAACTTCCCTTCACCACTGGTTCAACTACCAAAAGATTTTTTAAATGTTCTATATTGCTTTTGTAGAGGAGCAGCCAAGTACCCGTGCATGAAGTCCCGCCCCTTCACAGCTATATGTTGGAAGCCAGAAATCATGCCATGCTTGACACTAGCGGTTATGACTATTCCGCTGAGAATCTTCGAGAAAAGGTATCCATTAAGAAAACCCTATCAGATGACAATCTCATGGAGGAGATCCCCGAAGGAATAAGATAATAAGAGAACCAGACATTGGTGACATCACAAGAGACAAGCGTGGCGTACTAAGAAGACGGGATGAAGAAAAGAGTGTATGCACCTTATAGAAACTAATGACGAAGTAAAGAATCAAGCAAACTTTCATATGAGAGATAAAGATTGCACGTGTGAAGAGCACTGCAGAAAATGCAAGCCGTTCAATAACTGTACCGATGCAGTAATGCAAGTAGACTAAGTGATCATAGAAGCTAGCGATATGTAGTGAATAAACTGCAAGCAGAGCCACCATTATATAGAAGCTGGACATCGACGTCACAACTTTAGTAGGTTCAACCCCATGAAGAGAAAAGCTGAAGCTGTGTCGCAGCAAAGCAGTAGCTGAGATCGTGGAATAACCGAGAAGGGCTGTCTGGCCTGATGTCAAGGCTGAAGCAGCCAGGAACTGGTTATCTATTCTTGTAAACAGTGAACGTGGGATGCCGAATCATCCGTTGTCAAGGTGCAAAGAAAGAACACCATGAGGGCCAAGTTTTGTTAAGTTAAGAAAATGAAATGCTGCAAAATGGGCCAAATTGCCGTCTGCTGTCACGTGAGCAAAGGATGAAAATAGAGTTGAGCATGCGGTTTCAGAACTATGATAGCGCGTGCTCACACTCCTGTGTATTCTCAGAAACAAGGATACTTTGCAAGGCCAAATTCAAAGACCAGCTGCCTGGTCGAAGGCATGGGTGATGAAAGATGATGGGCTAATTGGGTGGGGAGGTAACGTCAAGTCCATCTCCTGGCACCTGGGTTAGAGCTTACATGCTGCTAGTGAGCCAAATGTTCCAGAAGGGCACAAGCGTGCCAACAAACTGTAGAGGGCCATATAACAAAGGGCCTTATAGTTTGAGAGTCAATGTTGTACCGTTTGTCTAATAAATGTTGAAGGTGACTTGAACAAAGGGTTGGCCTGAGTTTTCCACCTGACTGTAGAAACCCAATCACAACCCAACCCCTTATAGAAAGTATACTTATATGTTCCCCTTGAACGTATCACAACCCCCGTAGGTTTCGCTTATTTGCCATGTAGTATCAGACCACACATGATGAATATTTGCTACATAAGTATAATTTTGTATTAAATGCCTCAAGGGAAAATGCTGTGCGACATCCGTTGACGTCTTTTGTAGCTCCCTGTGTTAGACAATTTATATTAAAACAGTTGAACTTGCCATCTTCCTGAGTTAGTTCCGTTATTTGGTGTAAGAGTTACTCTGCTTCCCATCCACTGCATGATGCGCTACCATGATAAAAAAAAGGGCCCTAACGCTCATGATGCTGGTGTCTTAAATGTTTTGGTTGTCATGGTTTCGGATGTCCAACATCAGCTTGCCCACTCTCCCAGATTCAAAAAGTGATAACCCAGTAGAAATGAGACTTTTGTGGTCCTCTAAGGAGGATTTTCATCAGAATTTGTGAGAAAAAGGAGAAGTGTCCTAGGCTTTAACGCAGAATCGAATTGCACCTCTGCACATAGCATTTGTACATGTGCACAGTGTTGGTAATACCGACCCTCCTTTCGGTGGAAGTCATGTAAATGAAAGATTCAAAGAGAAAGGATGTTTGGAGATTGTCTTCACATTTTTCTTATGCTTGGCCGAGGAAGCTAAAGTTTTCGTAGGTAATCAAATCTGCATATCAAATATCTTATTGAGAAATCTGCATCTCTTTCATCCAATCATCAGAAAAAAACACTTTAAAAGCAGTGATTTCATAGGCTTTTTATTGAGCCGTTTTCTTTTTTCACTTCACTGCTGTGAAGCAATGAATAAAAAGATGGACAACTTGTCCACCACCTCTGCATGAGAGTTGTAAAGACGATTCAGAGATATTACACCTGTCACTTCAGCTTTCCTAACTGTCACACTATTTATGCGACTGCCAACATTTATTTGCTGTTTCGCACCTGTGAGCTGTTGTTTCTTCTCCCTGTATGGTGTCCTCAGTGAACCTAGCCTTGTTTATTGACTGTTCGTTCCTTTCCCTCTAGGATCACCTTTTGCCATCATATTTTCCAAAATGAGATAGTTTTTACTATGGCAGGGTCTCTGAGCACCTCAATGCACGCAGGCAACAAACTACTACCAAATATAACACTCCTCTAGTCAGTTCTTCCAGCATGGGGTCGCACCTCGCATTTGCTGCAGGCCATGCGCAGTGAGTCACCATCGAGGAAGGCAGTTTTTATGGCCTCCAATTGGGACCCATCGTTTCAGCTCCACGTGTCCAATGAATTATCTTTTTGCAGGAGGCTGCAAATCACAAGGAGGAACAGGGACAGGCATTCTATTCTGCTAATAGCGTATCTTCTGTGAGGAGCTAGTCAAGCTTCTACCTGCCCTCCTGAATCTTCTGTTAACACCTCAGAGCCAAACGACAGCATCCGCTATCTGGACATTTAAGTCCAGTCTTTTTAGGTTTCATGTGTAGGTGAACGGAGGATAGCACAGGGGAACGAGCAGAGCAACAGAGGTTCGAATCCCGGATCTGTGCTTAAAAACCAAACTCAGCTATGGTATTATGCACATTATAAAAAAAAAACAATTGAATAAACTGCCTTAAGAGTACACATGAAAGTTTAGGCCAATTTAGATACGCATTCAACAGTACTGATGGCATGTAAATCCATGGGGATCATTTTAGGGGGCACATGGGTGTTTGTCCCCCACACTTTTGTGGCACACCATTGTGTCCCACTCATTTGACAGGGGACCCCTCCACCCCCAGCATTTTCAGCAAAGTTACTCCACTGTGTAAATCCCAGATAGAGTTGTACACGCATGATTTGGCAGGGTTCGTCAAGAGCGAAGCTTCCATACATGGCACATGGAAGGTCATCAAAGCCACACTAGAGACTATGACACGACCCCGTCATAATGTACTATGATGAATTTTGTAATTGTAAATCGATGTTACACTATAAGTGACTGTTTACTGCAATTTGGGCACATTTGTCTTTCCGCTTGGGTAATTGTTTTATTGTTTGGTTTTTATTTGATTTGTTTTCAATATATGTCAAATGTTTTTGGGGGTACTATTGACACATTAATAACAATAATTCAAAAAAATGTACCCCTTTTGCGATTGGTTATTAACGGTATTTATATGTATACGCTTAAGTAACTGCATTATTTCAAAGTACTACAAACCGTGCACTTCCGGAAGCCATTTAGGGACAGACCCGTCTAATCACAGATTCTTATGCACCCTTTTCTGCAGGTAAGCAGGCTGGTATCAAATAGCTTACAGAAGCCCAATGTCTCATTTTCTAAAAAGGGGTACATTGCGCAGGGGAGACCGCCTATGCTTGATCTTTGATCTCCTCCATGCTGTTTTGGTGTTTTGTATGGCAAAGTGCCATAAAAAGGGGTTAAACCTGGCGAAAGCAGGTGGATACATTTGTATGCACTTCTTAGTGCAAAGCTATAAATGCCTTCTGCGATTTACGGGTGCTAAAAACAGGCAGATTCATACGAATCCTGGGCCTGATCGCCAACATGAAAATGACATGCTGGCCTTTTACAGAGGGATAGTTTCACCTGTTTAAACTCCAGGGTCTTGCAACATGAGCCCCACAGGGGAAAGATTGGAGCCAGTGTGTACAATTCTGAATTAACCATTGTCCATGACTTCATTTTTCTCTCTTTACAAGAATGATCGCCTCATGGTAACAAACACGTTTGTAAAAGTTCAAAATCTTCCACAAGTGGATGCAGGAAGTATGTATTTTTTTAATCTAACAATATTTGTCGGATAAATTACTGATAACATACATGCTTTTCCTACAGGTACATAAACAGGGCTCCTTTTCGAGTCTAATGTCACTTAAATAAAGGTGCTAAAACCTGTGTACAATAGTTACACCAAGTTTAATTCGTTTATTCCTGCTCCCGAGGATTTTTATTTTTTTGCAGGTGGACTGGGGTCACAGTATGGGATGACATCCACCTGCAAAAAAAAAACAAAAAAAAAACATGGTTTTACAGCTGCATGGCGTTTTTATGCTGGCCTAAAACCATTGGACCCCTATGGAATCCATCTGTTTTTTAAACACTGGCTAAAAGCTTGTGGATTCCAAAGGCATCCATTGTAAATGCCTCCCGCCGACATAACTTGCTGGAGGCATTTCCACTTTTTGAATGTGAAAAAACGGTTGTGTTAAGAAGGTTTCCCCTGTTTTAAAACACTTTGACGATTTGTCCTGTTTTTTCTTATCGCACTTCGTGGGCCATTTTATCCAAAGGTGCAAATGCGGGCAATGCTGTGCGTGCATTTACTCCTTTTTAAAAATTGAACACCACCCTGGCACACACACTGTTTATGCAAGTGTGCTTGATTTTCGGTGCGTGTGCTGTGACTTGTATACTATTACTGATGAATTTCTGCCAGAATTTGAAAATCCTTATTTTGCCACATATTGAGTTGTAATTTATTATAATTTGCCCGGACTGCCAATATCTTCTCTGGAAAATACCTAACTACTGTTGGGGAACTTGTTTAGACCCTGCAAGCCTGATTTTGTCAGCATTACTTGTGTAGGTTTGCCAAACAAAAATTCCCGGCTTCCCCAACCTTCTTCTTAACGTCGGAGGCGCGCCGGCAACGTGTGAGCGCCGGCACGCTCCAAGAGGACGGTGTTTGCCAGTTCGCAGCATTTCAGCCTCCCATTTCGTTTCTGTGTGGTGGCTTTGCCCGCATCTGTCCCACAGGGCCGGAGTGGTCGAGCATTACACATCCTCCATAAATACCAAGCAATGGCTCTAATGCCAACGTGCCTGTTACCTAAGCAGAACAATCAGTCTCTGGCGCCAACTTCCTCTAGCATACCGTCTGAACAGGTGGGTGTTAATAACTGGGGTGATAACCTTGTTACGCCTAATTCTCTTTCCCAGCCCACACTGGTGGTCAATGTTGGACCTGATGTCCCAGCACTCCCCCTCACTCTGAGCCATGCTATAACACATGACAATGTAGAAGAGCTGCTTGGGGGCACAAATGTGGCACCGGGTATGCCCAACTCTAAGATGATGGCTTCTCCTCTGCAGGCACTGTTGGATTGCTCCAGTATGGCAGATGTGCCAACAATGTTAAGTAATATGGTACTAGGTCAAGAAGAGGCTTTCAACATGGAAAGCCGGATGGTCCCCAATCACATCACAGCCCCCCTCCCTCTTGTCGCCAATTCCATTAGATGCAGGAATGCTCTACCTAGCCTACCACCATGTGATAAATGGTGCACAGTAGGGCATAACAAAAAGTTAAAATGCATGCTACTGAATACATGGTCCAATGTTGGAAAGGGTACACAATCTTCCTGCGCTCTGTTGTTAAGTTTACGAATAAATTGCTAATTGCACAGCTTGTGAGCAATGACCAGTGCAGCATCACGCACATGCCAGAAGATGGATGGATGGGGCTGTGGCCAATGGCCTGGCATCCCCTATGCAGCAGTCGGCCTATGTATAGTGTCTAACCAACCAGCTGTGTTTGTTTCTACTGTATGTAATGATGTCACTGATGACGCTATGTATCTTTATAATCTGCTGCTCATGGAGATTCTGGCATACGTTCCATGGCAGCAGAGTTCTTCATTGCTACTTTTTCCTTTGGTATGGAAATAAACCTTGTTATCCCTGCAAGAGGTTTATTGGGCCTTTTTACCTAGTGAGTTGTATTTTTTCTCGTGTGAGCGTCTGGGGGCTTTCCTACTTTTGGTGACCCCGACGTGATCCTAGCAACTCCTGCAACGACAGAGGCTTCCAGGCTGCTTCTCCGGAGGGGTGTACCCACCTATATTGACCAGTCCCAAGCGCGCAAACTGCAGGAGCCATTTTTACAGAATTCCTGTATACTCTTTGAAGCGGGCACGTCTGTCGGAGAGTGCAGGCCGTTATTGGAACCGCGTGATTGAAGAGCTTGGGTGAACACGCAGAAGTGAGTACACCCCTTGCGAAGCATGACAACAAGGGGCAAGGTGTGTGGAGGAGTGTTGTGTGGGTGAAGGAGTGTGTTAAGACCACGTGGCGAGATTCAGTTTTATTATTACTTTTGGTAATTTAAGAGGATTTTATGAAGGAAGAACAGGAGTGTAGGGAACCTTTCTTAGTGGGGGAAGATGATGGCGCTATTTGTTTTGTGACAAGGAGATAAAGGAAAATATTAAATGCTCTGTATAATAAGTGGGCTTGGAGAAAGTAGTGGTTTTTGTTTTAGTTTGGTGTTCTAAGAGTATTATGATTCTTTGTGTAAGAAGCAGAGGCCAGAGGTGGGCCAGTGTTTATCATTTGTTTTAAGAGCATGTAGTGCGATAATGTGCCTGTGTGTGAAAAGGAGGGGAGGCAGTAGTGCTTACAGGGAACAACGGGGAGGTGGGGTTGGTGGACTGGTAGTGACTTGTTGTGATATTGATATTGATATTTTATTTCTATCGTACTCGTACACACGTGTTTCAGAGTGGGACAAAGCAAGGGAGGGTAATGGGAGAATAAAACAACAATCTTACTAGGCCCAGTGACATTGAGAACGCGCAAGTGCATGGGAGAGGGAGAGGGGAAAAGTGCATGGAAGGGGGGAGAGTGGAAAGTACGGAACAAAGGAGAAACAAATAAATTATAATAAATAAATAAATAATATTGGCACAAAACAGTGACAGTGATAGTGCAGTCAGCAAGTGGCAAGGGGAGGGCTTAAGGCAGCAGACAGGGTGTGTCTGATAAGTGCAAAAAGAAAAAAGGGGGGACTGTATGGGTACAGATACAGACCCCAGTGCAAGGGGTCACCCAGAGGCAGTGCGGGAGGGTGGCAGGGTGAGCAGGTACCTGGGCCCAGAAGACAGAGGGTGGACAGGTGCACAGTGCTGAGAGAAAACAGATCAGCAGAGGAGAAGGGGGCAAAGGCAGAAGCAAAAAGGAAGGTCTTGAGGTGCTTCTGGAATCTGAGATGGTTCTCCTCGAGTTTCAGAGTGGCAGGGAGGCTGTTCCAGGGGGAGGCCCCACCCAAAGACAGGGATCTACCCTGAGCTAGTTTCTTTGAAAAACAACTGACCCTGAGGGAGTTACAGGTAGAGGAGCGAAGAGCTCGAGAGGGGAGGTATTTGCGGATCGATAGCTGAAGGTATTTTGCACCCAGGCTGTAGAAAGCCTTGTGGACAATGCAGAGGGATTTGAATATAACCCTTGAATTCACTGGGATCCAATGGAGAGATTTCAGAGATAGGGAGATATGGTCCCAGGGCTTGAGGCCAAGGACAAGCCTTACAGTCTTGTTCTGGATTAGTTGCAGAGGGCTGAGAGTAGAGGCGGGTAGATTTAGAAAGAGGCTATTACAAATGTCCAACCTAGAGAGAAGCAAAGCTTGGGAGACAATGAGCTTCGGGGGGAAGGAGAGGAAAGGCAGAGTACCTCTGAGGAGGTGCAGTAGGAAGTTTAACTTTTTAGAGACATCAGGGATGTGGGCGGAGAAAGAGAGTGTGGAGTCAAAGATAACCCCGAGGTTCTTAGCCTTGCAGGTATAAAACTGTGCGCAGTGCATATTTTTAAAGTGTGGGTTTTTGAGTGCACATATTGCGAGATGGGAGGGGGACACCATTGGAATACATGTGTGGGTCATTGCCATTGTACAGGGATAAAAGAGAAAAGTATCATCAACAGTGGGTGATAGAAACACAAGGGGGGCTGCCCCGCTCCTGGCCAGAGGAGGGCACCCACAATAAAGGGATACTAGACCACATGAGCATGTTTTTAGCTGCTAAATATTAAGGTTAACAGCTTCAAAAGAGAAAAGAGATATTGGATTTGTGGAGAATGATAGCGGATGTGGTGGACTCTGATGGGAGTGGGACTTCGAATACAGAAGGGATCACCCTGGATGCAATGTCTTTGACAGCACAGGGGCTTTACCCACTCGCCACCTGCCCAGCCATCGGGTACACAAACCTGACATACCTGCCCACCCTGGCGTCCAGCCCACCTCCTTGCATACTGGCACTGAGCCCTATCCCGCCCCACGACTGTATGGTACAGAAAGAGTTAGTAGAGGCTTTGGAGGCTAGACAGGTAGAATTGTCCTGATTCAGGGCAGCACAGGAAGGGAGAGGAAAGAAGGGGAATGGGTTGTTTCAATTAGACAGCACAGACATAAGGGATGTGCATAATGAAAAGGAGCAAGGTGGTGACGAGCGAGCTGGAATGTCATGATGCCTACTCCCGGATAACCAGTCCAAGACCAGCGTCCCCGGAAGCAGACATCATGTTCCCGGGGAAAAGGCCAGCAACCCCTAGTAGGGGTCCTTTGGCCACTGTCCTGGCGCCTTTGGCGCCAGGCTCATTTTGGACCTCAGTCCTGGCGCCATAGGCGCCAGGCTCATAAAGGGACTGTTTATGTGAACTTACCTGATGCAGACCGTGCTGCCAGATCCAGACCTCTTTGAGGCCTGAAAGGGACTATTTTACCTGTGGGGCTATTTTGCCACTCAGGCGTGGCCGGGGAAGAATACGTACCTGGAACTACTTTGGGGGCTATTTAAGCCACGCCCAGACAGCAGGTCAGGCTTTGCGCTGTTCTGCACCTAGCAGCTGGACGCTCACCGTGTCTGTTCCTGCATCCTGACTCCAGCCACGCCCGCCTCCATCCTGGAACACCTGAAAGGAAAGAAGAGAAGGGAAAAGGTTAACAGAAGAACATTACCTGCTTCTACCCGGAGTCCGGAGTCATCACGCCGGTGATCCTAAGGGAAGACATTTATTTTAAAGATGCATTGCGTTGCTCGCTGCAGCGCCGCGTTCCACTCACCTGTTCACGAGGCATCTCCGTGCTCCTTAGCGACCATCTGCATGATCCGCCGCATACCTGCGCCTAAGGGGGAAGAGCAGAACAAAAGGTGAGCAAAAGGAACATATTGAGGAAAGCCAGATTTTCGCCATAAGACTTACCTGATTATTGTTGGGAGAATCTTTCCTCATCTCGGGTCGGCCCCGCTTCTTCGGCAGTACCGTACCCCGGCCCCTATGGGGAAAAAAGACACACGCATTAGTGGGTGAATATAAGGACATTAAAGGAACCACCCATCATAAACTCACCCGAGTTTACCTTCGGCGAATTGTTTCCTCTACGCGAAATCTTCACTCAGCACCTGTGATAAAAGGGCGGACTACTGAATATAAAGGCAAATAAAAAAGGAGGCCAACTCTTGAACTTTTACAACAGTATACTTACGGCACCTTGCCAGGAAAGTCAAGTAAGCTTGGATCCTCACCAATCTGAACACCAGTGAAGTAACTGGATATAATCGCACCCCTGTACCAGAAGCAGGATGGAGAGCTCGTCCTTTCAAACCTTAAGGTGAGAGTGGGCATTGAAGCAAAGGGGTGGGCTGAGATTCAAACAATAATAATACACCATTGTGGGGAGAATAAAGGAGCAAGAAAAGGAAATGGCTCAGAGGCTGCAAGTTGAGGAACCAAAACTAGTACAGAAAAAGCTTCAAACAGAGGTTGTGGAACAGACAACAGCACCCCCAGATGTGAGAATAGAAGCGTTTTGGCCAGAAGGGGGGACAAGGACAGTGGGGAGGTGGACATCAGCACCCCTACCTGGAGTGGCAGCAAGGAGGTCAGCAGCAGGGGAGGGGCTGGTTCAGAGGGGGAAGAGGGAGATTTGGTGGCATGGCAACTCGGAGAGCAGGCATGGGTCCATCGCAATGCTGGAGTTGTAAAAAGTTGGGACATTTTGCAAGAGAATGCAGGAGCAGGCAGGGTGTGGGATACAACCCATATAATAACTACCACCCACCGTCCCAACCCCAAGCACAGGTACCAACACAGATGCTGACTTCCATACCCTATGAAATACGTCAGACCTACACTTAACTACCACGACGGTCCCCAGGTATGCAAAGACAGAACCCCCAGATGACACAACCACTAATGCGCCAACAGAATACCATGAATGGAAGTAACACGCCAGCGAATGACACACTGCCTAACAACAACATCATGTGCTACTGAGGTGTGAGTGTGATGGAGAACAACCCTTTTACATTCCCCGGCTCCAATACATATCCCGACTAGGACAGCCCACAGAGAACTCATGCATGCCCAGTCCTGTCCAGGACTGTCCACCCTGATGAGGAACCCTTGGTGCGTGCTGAGATAGGTAACAAGCAATTCTTGTTCATGGTTGACACAGGTGCCACAAAATCATGCATCATTGATAGAAATTTTCCATTATCCGGTGCAACTTTAGACACGGATGTCTTCTCTGGGGCTGTCACCATGGTTCCCTACACAACATAACTTGACATAAAAATAGGAGGAAAAAAGGTGCTTGCACCTTTGTTGTATTCTGAGAGTTCCCCGATAAATTTGTTGGGTCGAGACCTATTGAGTAAATTGAATATGACGATCTCCTTCACAAACCACAGAGTAGTGTGTGCCACCCCGGGCATGTGTGTCATAAGAGCAATGATCATACACGCACGGGGAGTGTACAGGAGGAGCCAAAAGCCTCTACCAGAGGTCCCACCCCTAATTTGCCTATATGCTGGGAACCGGAAATAGTGAAAAAAGCAACACCTGAAATGATGCCTATAAAATGAGCAGCCTTTGAAGCAATGTATCCATTATGAAGACCATTCATTATGTATCCACAAAAGATTCCTGAAGAGCCTGTGAAGACGAATGTAAGAAGAGACTGGTGACGTCATATGAAGCAGAATGACACTCATAGAAGAGATGATGAATAGACCATATGGAATCTGATGTCGAAATAAACAATCGAGTGACCCTTCACGTGCGGAATGAAGATTGCATGTGACTAAAGAGCATGGAAGAAAATGAAAACCGTTTAATAATTGTACAGATGCAGTAACGCAAGTAGACTAAGAATTCATTAAGGCTGGCTATACGTAGTGAATAGACTGCAGGCAGTGCCGCCAATATATATATATATGTGTGTATAGAATCTGGATGTTCCCCCGACGCATTTTAGCAGACTTGGACCCCGTGAATAGAAGGGCTGAAAAAGTGTGGCGCAGTAACAATACAAACAGCTGATGGTGAAAGGAAGATTCAAGAAGGCTTGTCTGGCTCAGTGTCAAGGGTTGAGGCAGCCAAGAACTTGGTTATCTATCATGGAAAGGTAAAATGAGCATGAAGAAGGGGCAAGCCCTCGTTAAGGTGCAATGAAAATGCACTGGAAGCCTCAGGTTGTATTCATTCAATGGTATTAAATACAACAAAGGAGCTCAAATCGTGGTCTGCAGTCACATGGTCAGATGAAAATAGACTTTGGGTGGGCTACGCTGAGACCAGAAGATAAGAACATGCTCACACTCCCTTTCGTTCTCAAGCATACAGATCCAAAACAAGGCCGAGTTCAAAGGCCTAATTGAATGGCAGACAGTAGGAGTGATGATGGATGTTGGGCTAATTGAGTGGGGAGGCATGACCAGGCCAACCCTCCAGCACCTGGGGTAACAGCTTGTGGGCTGCTAGCAAGTGGAATGTTCCTGAAGGGTACACGCGTGCCAATCAATTATAAAGGGCCACATATCAAAGAGTCCTATAGTTTAGAGAACCTGTAAGACATTGTGTATTTGATGACACTCTCAATGACTTGCAGTAGGGGTGGGCAGAGTTGTCCAACTGACAGTAGAGACCCAATTACAACCCCCGACCACATAGAAAGTATACTGAGATGGTTCCCGTTAGCCTATCACAGTCTCACATAAGTTTCTTAGTTTGTCACGTAGTATGACGTCACGTATGACAAAGTTTTAGTATAAAAGATTATTTTTAATTAAATGTTATTGAGAGTGGGCTACTGTTTGACATCCGTTGATGTCCGTTGTACTCTCTGTTTTAGCTAATTGTTATCAAAACAGCCAAGTATTTACCAACTTTCTCAGTCGGTTTCAATATTGATGTTTGAGTAATTTCTCCATCCCCATCCACCCTGTAGAGTGTTACCTTGTCTGAAAGGGCTCACTGGTTCACTCGGTAGCAGGAGGATGGTTCTGTAACCCATCGATAAGTAGGACTTTGGAATATCAGGCACCTTCTGCCAACCAGCTGGAGGACTGCAAAGTTACCTGTGGAGAGAGGCTGACACCGAATTCTTCCAAGAAGACTGATATAGTCCCTCCTGGTTTCCACAGGTGCTGAGCGCACCAAAGGTGACGGGGCCCAATTGGAGGAGGCAACGATCCTGAGAGTCCGGAGCTGAAAGGCAAATGGTGAGTAGATTGAGGAGTCTGGCAAACTGGGAACGGGATTGTAGTGCCACATAAATAAGTAACATGGGTTGGTTGACATAAGACGAGGAGCGTCAAATGTGTTTTGGACGAGGAGCGTTCCATAAGAAGCCCAGAGTCCTAATTCAAGGAATTGAAGAAGGAATCATCTCAAAACCCAAGGGGGTGAAACTAGGCTGCAGACAGACAGGTCTGTGAGAGGAGATGATTCAAAATCCAATTGGAGTATTAGAGGGGCTGAGAGAAGGTCAGTATATACCATGGTGTGCATGTAAATAGTCGACTCGTTTTTTTGTTTGTTTTTATAGTGTATGTATTGAAAACATTTCAAAGAGTGACAAATGATAGGCTGTGTTAAGAAGAGATTAAAAGTTATTATCTAACATAGGTCATTGTCAGCGTCAACAATAGGGTAGATTGAGAGAATTGAAAACTAGAGGCTTTGAGAGGCGAGTGTTGGAGCACTCTCATATGTGTTACTTTTCTGAAACGTATTTTGTGTAAATCACTGATGATAATAACAAACCAAAGAGCGTCAAAAATGGTCCCAAAACATACGGGATATTCTCAAAAAGTAAGAAACCTTTGGCAGTAAAACCAACTAAAAAAGCTAGAATTAACCAAAGAAAAAGACACACTGGCTCATGGGCGTTTCTTCGAAACCTCACCCTTCCGACAAAGGTGACACAAGAGATAAAACAAAAAAGGGGCAATCTCCATCACCAGCCCCCGCAAGTAGAAGGGATGGTCGCAAAGATCACCAAAGCAAGCTTAACTGATTCTGCCCGAAACAACAATTCAGCCCAACAAGAAGGTTTGATGAATATGTCTATTTAGATGGATGAGGTGAATGACCATTCTGTAGAAGCCCAAATTCAAATGAGCCAGTGTTCAATGATTATAATTTACCAATATGATGAAGAACTCTCGTACCAAGCCTTTGGGACAGATCTATCGTGCAAACAAATTTCGAACTCTGATTTTGAATCTGACCAATTAGACCAGTCTCAAGATTCAGAAAGATCAACTCAAGATGATATCTCACAGGAGGCATGCACACCACGAACATTGCATGATAAGAACAACCGACCCAATTCCCGACCACCTTATGGTCATGAAATGACACTCAAACTTTCCAATTTCATTGACACACAGAAGAAACGGCACAAAAATAGGATAAAACTAATAAGAACTGTCGCGCAACAAGACAATCTGATTCTTAACAGGACAAACGTGTTGAGACAATTTCATGCCATACCCAATATGAAAGTCATAACGACTCAAGACATCCAAACCATTGAATTTATTGAGAATGCAAGCCTGGATCAAGTGTGGATTGAGTTTAGATCTGCAAATATGTTACGGCTAATGATGGAAAATAGGTCGCAATTTCAGCAATTGGGATTAGGATTTATGTATAGTGGAGATAAAAATTACTCCAAATGAAGAGCGGCTTGACACAACAAACTTACCTGTTCATTCAACAGTAAAACAGGCTGACAAGTCTCATATTGATACAAACTCTAGGGGGCCACACTGGCACAATGGAAAGCGGTCTCCATTAGAAAGCGGGAGCCATTATGACACTCGTCACCAAATGCAGCATACGGAACAACAAAACATTATATAGGGAGAGAATTATAATACACTTCTCCATCAGAGCGACACAAATATTGTAGCCAACAGTAATAACAAACTAGAGCGATGACTCCCGAAGTCTCACTTTGCTCTTGGAACACAAGCGAGCATGGTCATTTATTCAGTTCAACAAACCAAGAGCTCACAAATCACCATCTCATCTGCATACAAGAATCCTGGTTACATGCCCCACCAGTGTGTGACGGATACTCAATTCTAATGAATCCAGCAATTAAGATAGCAAGAGGCTGCTCATCATCAGGCCTCCTGACAATTATTTAAAATGGTGAAAACATGGAAATGGTTGAATTCACAAACAATTGACAATAGTCAAACAACGACGAACTAACCCCGTCCTCAATATTTTGCAGTCCATACTCCATGACACAGGAATCTGGGGCTTAATGAACCTCTACTGGAACCTGATAGCTGTGGCAGACGAAGCCTTCATAGACTCAGTCTTCTCAGCAATTGACCGTGCTGCTGTGGTGAAATACCCCAACATATGTTATGTTATGTTATGTTATGTGCGTGCTTATTACGCGCCGGTAGCCCACAGGCATCAGGGCGCGGGAAACCAAGAAGATCAGAAAAACGAAACACCTCATTAAGACAGGTAGAAAACCTAGGGAAACGAAGCTCTAATACTCATTGAAACAATAAGGTTTTTAGCGATTTCCTAAAACTCTGGTAATTAGCTTCAAGCCGTAAAGCCGTCGGCAATTTGTTCCAGAGGTCTACTGCTTTCGCCGGGAAAGATTTGCCTTGCCTAAGTACAGATTTAGACCCAGGTCTGTTCAGCGTGCCCCTGTCGGCTGATCTTAGACATCTTCCAGGAGTATAGAAAGAGAAGTGTTTTTTGAAGTAGCTTGGGGCCTCTCCATATAGGCATCTGTGAATTATAGTCATAACCTTGAACCTGACTCTCTCCTCCACTCTTAGCAAGTGTAGTGCTCTTCTCCCTGTTGACACATGTTCTCTATTATTTATGTTTTTAACTATGCGAACTGCGTCGTTTTGTATGACTTGGCACTTTTGAATCTCCCTTTTTGTGGCTCCTAGCAGAAGAGCGTTGCCATAGTCAAGTCGCGACAAGATGATGGCCCTAGCGATTGTCGCAGCGTTGACTTCATTAATGAATGGTTTTATTGCTCTCATAAGTCGTAGATAGTAGGTGTTGTTTTTCTGCAGGTATCTTATCTGTACCTCTGCGCCCACTGAGGCCTCTACCATCATCCCGAGAGTTTTAACATGTGGCAACACCAGGATATTAGCGTCCTTGATGGTAAAGGACTTGTATTCATTCGCTAGTTTGCATCTGGCCTGTCGCGTGCCGAAAATCAGCAGCTCTGTTTTGGTATTATTTAAACACATCCAATGATGTTGCATCCAGTGGTCTATGATGTTATAAACCTCTGAGAACATAGACTTCATCATCTGCAGGGACTTAAAACTCCACCTGTGTGATATTGACGGTTTCAATCTCGAAGATCATATGCTTTCTATACAAGCCAAATGCTAGAATAAAGAAACTACTAACAGAAATCTTCTCAGTTCGGAGAGCATCAATACAAACACAGGATGCCCTGCTCGATTATGGGCCCATGGCTCCACGATCGCCACTATTGATTATATATTTCTCTCAAAGAGAATTTATGATAAAATCAACAACAGTCATAATTTCAAAACAGACAATAGTGATCACTACATTATGACAAGATCCTGGTCATCCCACAACCCAAGCAATGAAAAAATTCACTTACCACCAATGGAAATGAACACTGGGATGAATAGGCTAAGAATAAAACAAAGCACAATTGGTAATTTACCAACTACCTTTTGTATTTCCAAGCTTGATGACCTTTGCAAATTGAACTATGATGGGTTACCTTTGCCTTTCAAGCAAACTATACAACTAAAGGAAACCATCCATAGGAAACATACTCATGCCTACAACCCAAAGGTGTTGGAGAAGAAGAAAGAACTACAGAGGTCCTTAAAACTGATAAATTCACAGAATTTGCCGGATAAAGTCAACCTGATCAGACGGGCCAAACAACGGCATAGAAATTGGACGCGAAACAACAGGATGATCCTCCAACAAGATGATGCCGAAAAGATGCTACAATACTTAAAAAAACAAGCTACAAGACAGCTGTGGTCTCTTTTAAATAGCCACAGCATGACACAAGATCTAATGATTGCTGATGTACTAGAGGCGCGCTGAACTGCACACTTTACAGATCTCTATAAAGCCAGGCCCTTGCAAGCCGAAATGCAAGATCCAGTCAATGATCAAAATTGGAAATTTGTCTGGGATCCAGCAGACATTCACAAGGCAATGCAAAGGTTACACTCTTCAAGGGCACTGGGCCCTAATGGCCTTGCCAATTAGATGATTGAACAAAACCCATAGATCTGGGGAAGTATATTTGCCAATACCTTTGAACTAATTTAAAAGACCAACAATATACCAACCTCTTGGCAACAAGCAATCCTGATTCCAATTTTCAAACAGAGGCCAACTAAAGACCTACAAAACTATCGCCCAATTGCCTTACTAGACCCCCTTGGGAAAATCTTAGCCAAATTGCTCCTAGACAATCTTAATTTATTAAAGCAGGAAGCTATTAAGTCCAGAACACAGATATACGCGGCCTTTGTGGATTTAAAATGAGCATTCGATATGGTGAATAGAAACAGTCTATGGAACAATTTATGCTTGTGGGGGTGTCCTTGTAACATACTGGAACCCATTAAGCTGAACTACACAAACACCACCATTTGGATTAGAATGCCCACGCCTACTCTAATTTAAAGAAAGAAAGAAAGATGCCATAAAAACATGAATGGTCTCAAACAGGGCTGCTTGTTGGCAGCCGTGCTTTTTAACTTGTTCACAGAAGACTTTGAAGATAATATCTACACCCCATTGATGAATCCTCCAAAACTCAATACCATCTGTCTACCGTGCATCATGTGTGCCGACGATATTGTTTTATCAGCAAAAACACCAAGAGGGTTACAGATAGCGCTGACCAAACGGAAGAATATATGGTCATTAATTAATAGGAAATAAATGTACAGAAAACCAAAAATTATGTCCCTTTCGCCTCAAACTAGAAAGACAGTCAACTGTTCATACTTTATCGAAAACAAAAACTTCACCAAATAAAACAATAATGATAAAATACCTTGGTGTGTGGTTAAACCAATCCCCAACAGAGAAAGAATGGACCCAACATTGAAAATCAAAGGCATTGTCGCTTGCTCGCCAAGCCTGAATACTCCACCGGAAATTTGGTAAATTTTCGCTGTCTCCACTAATAACTTTCTATAGACAAAAAGCTGCAGCGATTCTAACCTATGGCAGCGAGACAATGATTAATATCAAAACTCGACATGGCAACAACTAGAGGGCATATTTTGGAGGAAAGTTCTAGCCCTAACACCATCGTTCCCGATGCCCCGCATCCGCTTTGGACTCGCCCTTCAATCACTGGCCTCTCTCATTACGTGGAAACAACTTGACCTTTACCAGAAAGAAATTTGTGATTTAAATGTTCCAGCACTCGACATCTTTCGGCTCAAACACAATGGAACCAATGAACAACCATTGGCTGGTTGGAGAACATTTGTGGACGGCAAAAGAGAAGCAGCAGACATATCGATGCACATGCTTCTACATCGCCCGCTAAAAGCACCAAAACCAAAAAAAATTGCTGTTAATGACTGGATTGCCACGAACAAATTGAAAGCTTTATACCAACATGATCTCCCTTGCCGATTTGATAAAAGACCCATGAACAGACTTCCGCCTTATCTCAAGTTATTTCCTTCTCATGGGATATGGGAAACCTACATGAGAATGTGGCTAAATATCGTACCGACACGTGAAATTCTGGCAACAAGAAAAATGATATCGCTGGACCAATGGTTATGCCTTTTCTGTAATTATAAAGGGATAATTGAAACCCTGCAGCATATCGTCATGTCTTGTACTTCATTAACTGGAAAAATAAATCTATACAGAGAAATGTTTCTGAAAAAACAAAATACAGCTATCCCCTGAAGATAGATGGACCCATGTTCTTTTGGGAAATGACAAAAAGACGATTTTCACAATTGTGCAATTCTGGAATAACATCATGGCAACATTGTAAATTAGAATGAAATGAACTGAAAAATAAACAGAAATCCTGCTACATAAATGTAGAGGAAGGGTGTAGTTATTTTATTTAAATGATTGGAATTGTTGTATTGAGAGATGTTAATGAAAGATGAAAGGTTTGTCTAACAAACCATAACATTTTAATTAAAAAATTAACAAATAAAAAGAATGTTGACATAGGGAGCATCGGAGATAGGATCGATAAAGCCTGTCAAGACTTAAGGGAAAGTAGCCGATTGGAAAGCATAGGGAAGGGAGAACAGTCTTTGACCCTCCAACCAGGAAGAGAAGGGAAAGATCTGTTTAGTATCAAACATAGAGCACTGTCTCTGGACAGGCGGACCTTAAACAAGGGTGAAGGGGACGATAGCCACACTAGTTGGAGACTAGATATGTCAGAAGAAGAAAGGGATCCATTCCGCGGAGAGGAAACGGGAAGCGCCTGTGGTCCTGAAGGATATATGCTGTCAGACAAGGAAGTAAGATGGTTTGATCTGGAACAACCTAAGGATAGGATGCCAGATCCTATAGCATATCCCGAGCCCCCTAAAGGACGATTGCATAGTGAGAAGGAGAATAGCCACCATATATGAGCAAGCTAAGGTCATTACCAGGTAGAAGGCGATGCAGAATCTTTGTCCCTGCTATGGATAGGCAGACAAAGGGAGCGGATTGCGAATTTGGGTTCACATAGTTCCTTTTATTGGAGAAAGGAGGGGCAAGACCACAGTATATCCCATGGCCGCAGATGGATAAGGATAATTTAAGATGTAAATTCCCTAGTTTAATGGATGGGGTGGGAAAATGGATTTATGAACTGGAGAAAATGCCAGGAGGAAATACTCTAACAATAGGGGAAATTAAGGGTCTCCTAACAGCTATTCTTGGGGAAAGGGCTGATGACATTTGTAGACGAGCAGGTTACTCGAGTGTCACAGAGCAGAATACAGCTCATGATGGAGCGCCATTTGATAATTGTAGAGCAGACAATTGGAGAGCTCTTAAAGTGCAGTATCCTGACACGTCCCATATGGGTGCAATTATGGAACGTAAGATGCAAGATGGCGATGATCCGCTTGCTTACATGCAAAACATTCAGGAACAGTGGACTTTGGAAACACAAGAGCCATTGGGGAAAACAGTGGCAGTATTTTACCACATTTTATCTGTTTGTTGGTTTTGTTTGTTTATTTATTTCTATAACACACCTAACCTGGAGGTATCTGGGCACAATTTACAGTTACAATTAGAACAATACAGTACAGTTAGAACAATATCACAGTTAATAATGCCACACATTATAGAATACAGTCGGATACATTTAGGAGTGGGTGCATTACAAGTAGCAGGAATTACAAGACACCAGTTATGTCAGGGACTACCGGAGCAAGTACAGAGACAGTTCAATAAATTAGTGGCAATGGAAACAAGGCCTTGGACGGAGATACAGCTGACCATAGTACACCATTGTAGGCTACTGCAAGAAAAGAATAAGAAGAAGGAAGGGGCTATGAAAATCGAGGAAGCTAAGTTAGTTCAGAAAGAATTGTCAAAATACTCCATAGAAGAGGTGGTGTTGACAAGCAGAGAAGGGCTGGGAATGCATTAAAAAGTAGCAGGTACACTGCAGGCAAATAATCAACGTCAGATGGACCAAGGAGGAAATGGGTTCATGCCGAAAGACTGAGGAAAGGGCTTCAGGGGAAGAGGTGGTTTTCAAAACAATCAGGGTGGCTTTCAGAATATGCAGAATGATAATCAGAATATGCGAGGAGGTCAAGTTAGGAGAGCACCTCCTATATGTTGGATGTGTGGCATGGTAGGGCACATTGCGCGTATATGTGGCAGCCAAGGGTATGTACAGAATGCACAATTCTCAAAAGGTGGGACAGCTTATCCTCCAGCATATAGCCCACGAGCTTGGAATGGGTTTGCCCAAGATCAGATGATGTATCAAGCACAAGCACCACAAATGCAGCAAACACCACAAATGCAACAGGCACAGCAGTCACAGCAAGCATCATTGAACCCACCGCAAGAACAGTCACGGCATGCACCCATGCAGATACAGCAGAACGTAAACACAGGGCAGTTATTGACTCCTAGAATAGGGTGTGGCATAGGGTGCAACCCAATCTCTTCCTCCCCTCTAAGCACACTCTCCTTTCCTGAGCTGTCTGAGTTGTCGGTCTCTTGTAGGTGTCGTCGGGCAAGGTAGTCTCTCCCCTTCTTTAGATGGATATGCTTGTCACGGAGGGAAGCCCCAGTGACTGCTGTTTGAACAGCTGCCCCGTGACTCCCTTTCCGGAGCCAAGCCAGAAATCAGAGAAAATCCCAAAAGGGAAAAAACCCTGTGGTGTACCGTTGACCCTTCCGATCCAGATGACAGGACAATCGCTGACAGGAGCAATGGTGAGAGGCAAAGCAGCAGAATTTGTAGCTTTAGAATGTCCAAGAAATCGAAGCCAAGGAGTAGAAGTGTCAGGGAAGTCGGAAGCTCCTTGTGGCAGTTCGAAGATATGACACTGGACTGGATCCAGGAAGAGGGAGAAGGTAAGCAGTAAGCACAGCTCAGAGGAGCCCAGCGGAAATAGAGTATGGGGATAAACCCGGAATAAAGAGAGAGAGAGAGAGATACAGAGAGAGAGAGAGAGATACAGAGAGAGAGAGAGAGAGAGAGAGGCGGATACTGCCGGAACGGAACCCGCCAGGAGATAAAGCACAGCAGCGTACCACTCGGAGCAGTGGTAGGAAAAATTAAGTGAAGAGTAGCGTTCTGAGGAAAACAGGAACACAGGAGAACAGGGAAAACCTCTGGCAGATCCGAAGGCGGACGGCAGAGGATCGGAGCGAGGAAACCCGGAAACAGGAAAGCATCCAATGGGGGTTGTAACGCAGCGTCACGCCGGGGGGCGGGGAGTAAAATACTCCCAGTGGCGCTGCGCTACGTAACTGGAGCTGGAAGCAAGAACACAGAGAAGGGACTAAAACACCCTACATCTGTGTCTCCAGCTCCAACGTGGAAGTATCCGCCAATTACGGCTATGGCCGTGACGGCGGATGACAGTATGCCCCTGCCTAGACCGCAACCACCGCGGCTTACCCGGGTGCAAGCGGTGAAATCTGGCAAGCAACCGAGGGGCATGTACCTGGGAAGCTGGCTCCCAGGAGTCCTCCGACTCCGGGTAACCTTTTCATGACAGGAGGTATTCCAACCGACCACGGTAAAACCTAGAAGCTCTAATAGCGGAAACCTCATATTCCTCCTGGGTGGATGTAGACACAGGAATTTGCCGGGAGAGAGTCCGGTGGTGGGGATCTGGATAGTAGGTTTTGAGGAGAGAGGAATGAAAAACAGGGTGAATGCGTTTAAGAGATGGGGTGAGTTGGAGATGATAGGCCACGGGATTGACCTTGGAGAGAATGGGGAAAGGACCCAGGAAGCTTGGAGACAGTTTGGAAGGTCGTGTCCATCGGGGAAGGAACTTTGTAGACAACCACACCTTGTCTCCCGGCCTCCAGGAAGGGCATTCTCTACGGTCCCTGTCGGCTCCAACCTTATTCCTTCGTCTGCTATCTTCCAATCCTTGCAATGAGCTGGTCTGAGCCTCTTGGATATTTCTCAAAACTTCTTCAGCGGCTGGTGAGTTGGAAAATCAAGGTACCTCTGGTATTAGAAATCATGGGTGGACTCCGTAATTACAAAAAATTGAGAAAGATCTGTGGCGGAGTGCTTGGAATTATTATAAGAGAACTCTGCCGTGGGAAGTAGAGAGACCCAATTGTTTTGATGCTGGGAAATGAAACATCTCAGATATTGTTCTAGAGTGGCATTGAGTCGCTCGGTTTGGCCGTTGGATTGCGGATGGAAACCGGAAGAAAGGGCTCTTTCTACCCCCAAACAGATACACGAGGCTGTCCAGAATTTAGAAATGTACTGACTTCCTCGATCAGAAATTATCTTGTCGGGGAGACCATGTAATTTGAAAATGTCTCGGGCAAAGGTCTCCGCCATCTTGGTTGTGGTAGGGAGTCCCGGAAGGGGGAGAAATGTGCCAACTTGGAAAAAGCATCCACCGTCACCATGATACAAGTACATGATTCAGATTCCGGGAGATCCACTATAAAGTCCGTGGAGATGAGTCCCCACGGGCGATTCGGCTTCTCCACCTGAGTGAGGAGTCCTAGGGGTTTGCCCGAGGCATACTTGGCCCTGGCACAAATTGGACAAGACCTTACGTTCTCAAACACCTCTTTTCTTATGTTGGGCCAGAGAAACGACCTCGAGATGAGTTCTAAGGTGCCGTCTCCGCTTCTGTGTCCCACCAAATGTGGGCCATGACACCAACTCAGGATCTTTCTGCATAGAGGGCCTTCTGGGATATACCACTTCTTCTTATAGAACACCCATCCATCCTTTACTTGGAAGGGGGAATCGGAAAGGAAGGAGATTTGAGGCAACTCTTGCGTGACAGCGGCCTTCACCTCTTGAAGAAAGGAACCCACCATTGCTAGGATCTGGTTTCGGTGAAACATGGGCTCGGTCTTGACAGACACTGTTTCAGTGTGGGAGTCCTTGCGAGACAAAGCATCAGCTAGTAGATTAAGCGACCAAGGGATGTATGTGATCCGGAAATCGTACTGTGAAAATAGTTAGGCCCATCTTGCCTGTCTGGAGTTTGAACATTCCATTTCCTGTAAGGCTTTCAGATTCTTGTGATCCGTGCGGATGAGGAACTGGTGGCGGGCACCCATGAGGAGGTGCCGCCATTCTTCACAGGCCAATTTCATCGCCAGTAACTTCTTTTCAAGAACGGAATAATTGAGTTGGCTGGGAGAGAGAGTCTTAGATAGGTAGGTGACTGGGTGTTCTACTTCCTGAATGGTCTGAAGTAACACGGCCCCAACAGCAATGGCGGATGCCTCAGTTTCCAGAATAAACGGTAGCGTCTGATCCGGTTGCTGCAAAATCGGGGCCGAGCAGAAAAGGCTTTTCAGATGACAGAAGCTCATATCCGCCTCAGCGGACCAGGAAAATGGGTAGGCTTCCTTCTTGAGCAATCGGGTAATGGGAAACACTACTTCTGAAAAGTTCGGAATTAATCTCCCGTAATAATTCGAAAGTCCCAAGAACCGCTGCACCTCCCGGACAGAAGTAGGGGCCGACCAGTCGAGAATGGCGTGTACCTTGTCTGGGTCCATGGCGATCCCTTCTTCAGACAGAACATATCCCAAGTATTGCACCGAAGGTACGGCGAATCTATATTTTTCTGCCTTGACCAGTAGATTGTTCTTTTGAAGGCAATCCAGAACTTGCTTGACTTGTTCGATGTGTTCCCTCATGTTAGGGGAAAAAACCAAGATATCATCCAGATAAATGATGACTGATATTGAAAGCATGTCGGAAAACATTCTGTCCATAAATCTCTGGAATGCCGCTGGGGCATTCACCAATCCGAACGGCATTACCTTATATTCAAATAAGCCCAGAGGGGTACGGAATGCTGTTTTCCACTCGTCTCCTTTGGCAATCCGTAGCAGATAGTATGCGTTTCGAAGATCAAGTTTGGTAAATACTCTAGCTCCTTGTACAGCCTCAATGATGTCAGTGATAAGGGGCATCGGATACCTGTCACGAATGGTAACCTTATTTAGGCCCCGGTAGTCTATACAGGGTCTAAGGTCGGCGGAGTCTCTTTTCTTGATGAAAAATAAAGGAGCTCCTGCAGGGGACTTTGAAGGTTGTATTAGGCCATTCTCCAAATTGGTATCTAAGTATTTACGAAGAACCTGTTTCTCCGTCTGCGTGAGGGAGAATATCCGACCAAACGGAACCAGGGCATTGGGTTCCAGGTCAATGGTACAGTCCTCTGGGCGATGAGGTGGCAATTTGGCATGGAGGCACTCCTGAAACACCTTGGAAAACCCTGAACAAAAACTGGGTAATGCATGGACTCCCACATGGTTGTTGGAAAAAATCTTAACCGGCTGTACATCTCCCCGACCCTCCAACAGAAAACAGTTGGTTGCGCAATACGGGGAATTGAAACTCAGCTGATTCTCCGTCCAGTTTATCTGTGGATTATGTCTATGGAGCAATGTCTTGCCCGAAATAATGGGAAAATGGGCAGCCCTGATGATGTCAAAACATAAGACTTTCTTGTGTTGGTTTATCGTCAAGGAAAGTTCCTCCGTGGTATGGGTAATGGGACCAGAAGACAATAGTGACCCATCCACTCCTTCAACCTTCTGACCTTCTTTCCGTGGTATCCGGAGGAGACCCACCCTGTCTGCCCACAGGGTGTCAACGAAGTTACCCGCCGCACCACAATCCAGTAGAGCTAGGGTTTTTACTTGTCTGCTCTCTAGGTCAAGATGTACAGGAATAACCATGAGTCTGGAGTCGTCTTTAGACTCGGGAGAGGAAACTGAAAGAGAGACATAGGGATGATGAGAAATGCTGGGAGACCCCCGGTCGCTTGTCCCTACTGATGCCGAGAGTATCCGTTTCCCGATCTCTTGTTTGGCAGTTCTGTGCAGTCCTTGAGAAGATGTTGGTCTGAACCGCAGTAGGCACATAGTCCCTTCTCTCTTCTGCGACGTCTTTCAGCAGCGGATAAAGGTGCTCTGGTGGCGCCAATCTGCATTGGTTCTTCGGAAGAAGTAGCAGTAGAGCGACCAGGGAGTGAGTGTGCAGAGGGTTCTGAAGTATAACCAGGGCTTCTTTGTTTGCGACGCTCCGCCCTTCTTTCCTGGAGACGATACACTATGTGAAGAGCAGATCTGAAAAAGTGGGTCAACGAGGAGACCTGGCCAACTCATCTTTGATTTCTTCCTTCAATCCTCTCCTGAATATGGCGTATTGTGCTGTTTCGGGCCACCCTGCTCCGGCTGCCAATGTTTTGAAGGAGAAGATGTATGACAATACATCCAGAGAGCCTTGTTTGACATCCAGTAAATCTTTGCAGGCGGTGAAGGACAGCTCTGGCCGTTCAGAAGTCTGCTTCAGTAGATTCTGAAACCCGAGAAAATCCTGTAAAATGGCGTTTCCACTGGTCACCAATGGTGTAGCCCAGGACAGTGCGTTTCCTGTCATATTTGAAATTAGGAAACCCACCCGGGCTTGATCTGTAGCGAATGTACGAGGCCCAAAGGTGAAATAAACCATGCATGCTTCCAGAAACTCCTTTACCCTTTTGGGAGAGCCATCGAATTTCCCAGAGGACAGCACCAGGGGTGGTAATTCCGGGGGGGCAGGCTCTCTAGCTGATACCATCTGTTTAAGCAGAGCATTATCAGTCTTTACTCCTTGTAGCTCCTGAGACATTGCTTGGAAAGCCTTCCACAGCTCTTAGACATGTTCCTCAGCAGACATCTTTAGACCTTTTGTCGTTGCAATCTGTGGCGTAGGGTGCAACCCAATCTCTTCCTCCCCTCTAAGCACACTCTCCTCACCTGAGCTGTCTGAGTTGTTGGTCTCTTGTAGGCGTCGTCGGGCAAGGTAGTCTCTCCCCTTCTTTAGATGGATATGCTTGTCACGGAGGGAAGCCACAGTGACTGTTTTTTGAACAGCTGCCCCGTGACTCCCTTTCCGGAACCAAGCCAGAAATCAGGGAAAAACCCAAAAGGGAAAAAACCCTGTGGTGTAGCATCGACCCTTCCAATTCAGATGACAGGACAATCGCTGACAGGAGCAATGGTGAGAGCCAAAGCAGCAGAGTTCGTAGCTTTAGAATGTCCAAGAAATCGAAGCCAAGGAGTAGCAGTGTCAGGGAAGTCGGAAGCCCCTTGTGGCAGTTCAAAGATATGGCACTGGATCCAGGAAGAGGGAGAAGGTAAGCAGTAAGCACAGCTCAGAGGAGCCCAGTGGAAAGAGAGTATGAGAATAAACCCGGAAAAGAGAGAGAGAGAGAGAGATACAGAGAGAGAGAGAGAGAGAGAGGCGGATACTGCCGGAACGGAACCCGCCAGGAGATAAAGCACAGCAGCGTACCGCTCGGAGCAGCGGTAGGAAAAATGAAGCAAAGAGTAGCGTTCTGAGGAAAACAGGAACACAGGAGAACAGGGAAACCCTCTGGCAGATCCGAAGGCGGACGGCAGAGGATCGGAGCGAGGAAACCCGGAAACAGGAAAGCAGCCAATGGGGGTTGCAACGCAGCGTCACGCCGGGAGGCAGGGAGTTAAATACTCCCAGTGGCGCTGCGCTACGTAACTGGAGCTGGAAGCAAAAACACAGAGAAGGGACTAAAACACCCTACCTCTGTGTCTCCAGCTCCAACGCGGAAGTATCCGCCAATTACGGCTATGGCCGTGACGGCGGATGACATAGGGTGTGTCACTGTGGTGGGAGGAAGTCCTTTCAGAGGTACAGGGATGAACATATATCCCCAATAGGAAAGCTCACAGGGTGATCTGATATGTTCAGTACTATCAGTGACACCAGACCCATAAGAGAAACCAAGGGTTGATGTGACCATAAGTAGCAAATCTTTTTCTTTTTAGTAGACACTGGTGCAACTCGCTCATGTATACACGAGGGCAACTATCCAATGTCAGGAAATGCCATGAATGCGCAAGCTTTCTCTGGAGCTACAAGGAGAGTTCATTTTACTGATGAATTAACAGTCTCTATAGGAGAATGCAACATGTCTGTTCCATTATTATATTCACTGCGGACACCAGTTAATATTCTAGGACGAGATTTAATGACAAAGCTTAATATGATGATTTCTTTCACTGATCATGGCATTGCATGTCCTAATCCAGGGAAATATTATTTAAACATGTGCAAATGTATTATGGCATTTACAGGGCGCATAGCCCTATTAGAGGTGCCAATGGAACCTGAAGTTCTTCTTTATGGGATATGCATTCTGTTAACATGGCTACCCGGCTTATTGGGAAAGACTATGAGGATACCTGATGAGTTTTTATTCAGGCCACAGGTACCTATGGATGAAGAGGTGGGACAGACTATTTGATTAGAACTAGTTGCAGCCATAGTACGAGGGGAACAGGCCATGCTCGAAGGAAATGATCACGAAGGCAGGTTATGGAGAACAGTAATTGACATTGGGTAAGGGTATTGATTGACTGATGTCACAGATGAGGATATGTTTAAAGACGATCTACCAGACAATTAAGTAATATTTGAGATGAATATCACATATTGGATGAAAATAGAGAAAAGAGAGGTCCCACAGCGAATGATGATAGTACGACAGCACCCAGCATATTTTGACGAGGATTTACAAAATATGCTAATCTCGTTATGGACTACAGGCCCCTATGATGTAGGCCTATTGAAGGGGTAGGAGAAGTCAAGATTAAACTAAAGCCAGGAGCAATTTTACCTCGAGCAAGACAGTACCCCATGTCTCAAGAGGTGGATGAGTGTATTTTTAGGTATATTTCCGCAATAATGGAACAATGTATTTTAGTGACGTCTGAGTCACCGTGCAATACTGCTGTGTACCCTGTGTAAAATTCAAAGGAGGGTTTGTGGCATTTAATTCAGGACATGAGGCCGATTAACCAAATTGCAGAGGCAGAATTTCCTTTAGTGCCGAATCCTGCAACGATACTGTGTAGTATTCCTGTTGAACCATGATATTTCAAGGTGATTGACTTGAAAAATGTGTTTTTCTCAATCCCGTTGCATAAGGACTCTCAGGATCGGACGTCATTTACGTTCCATCAGACGAAATTAAAAAGCACTCATTTACCTCAAGGGTATTCGAGTCTCCATCTACCTTTAATAGGGTCCTCCAGATGGACCTAGGCAATATTGATTAGAAAAGTGTTGTGCTGCAGTACATAGATGATATTTTGGTTTGTAGCACGACAGAAGATGAGTGCAGGAAAGACTTGATTCAGTTAATGATTATCCAAGCAGACAAGGGATATAAGGTGGACAAAGAGAAGCTGCAGCATTGTCAAGAAGAAGTGTATTAACTATTCCAGTTGATCTCACATGAGGGAAAAAAGGTCCCATCTGAAAGAGCTGAGGCAATTATGAAAACAGCAAAACCGCACACGATAATGCAAATGCAGCAGTTTCTGGGATTATGCAACAATGTAAGAGCATGCGTAGTTGATTATAGTTCATACACAAGACCACTTTTGCAAGCTCTGAAAAAGGTACAGGTTAACAAGGATAAAATAGAATGGACTGAGGAAATGGAGGAAGGGTTCAAAGAATTAAAGAACGCAATTTGCACAGCTCCAGTTTTAGGAATTCCAAATTATTCTGAGGAGTTATTTTTATTTTCACACACAAATGGGATAGTTATGACAGCAGTGTTTACACAGAGGACTACATTAGGGTACAAACCTTTGGCAAATTACCATGGGATTTTAGATCCAGTTATGAGAGAATACTTTCCTTGCGAACAATCGCTAGCAGCCACCGCGTTTGCCATTGAGAAGTCAATGAGCATTTTGATGGGGTATTCTATAACATTTTTTTAGCATGCTTTTTTTGCTATTTTAAAAAAACCTAGGGGTACATTGACATCTCAGAGAGCATCTGCATATGAAGTGGTTATTTCTAATCCTGCGATTAAGATAGTCAGATGCAGAATAGTGAACCCTGACACATTTGTAGCTCAGCCCTTGGCAGAGGGTGAGCATGTGCATGACTGCGCTAGTTATGAAGAGTCACATAATGACATACCACATGTAAAGAAAAATGCGCTGTCAGTAGGGGAGATCCTCTTTATTGACTGGTCATCAAAAATCGATCAAAATATTGGAGAAAGACTGACTAGTTCAGCTGTAGTGAGGCATCGAGAACATGGGGAATTTGTAATTGTGGAAAGCATAAGGCTGCCATCTCAATTTTTGGGCACAAGCAGCAGTATTGGTGGTGCTTATTATCATGCTTTAGAAAAACAAAGGAGAGGAAGAGACTGTGTACAGTGACTCCGCATAAGTGATGTCAGAAGTTGCCAATATGAATCACAGAGAGCAGCCAGAATTTGCTGTAAATGGAGACCCAATAATCTTCGGACTGTGCAGGAAGATTTAATTTATCCCACTGGGCCTCTCGGTCTGACGAGCTGCAATTATAGGGCAATTGACGTGGATACCTGTTAGGTCTAAAGAATAAAGAAAAATGAAAAAGCGACATGATCAGTTGGAAATTGACCTAACTAGATGACCTTTAAGGAAAATGAAGAGAGGAACTAACAATTAGTGGTCAACTCTCTTGAATAAGCTGTTCTTGATGTGATTGCTGGAAGGCCGGAAGGATAAGTTCCCATGTTGACACTACCCCCATCATTTGTATGTTGGAGATATGTACCGGAAGACATTGTTCACCCAACATTAATAGACCAGACAAGATCTGAGGTCTGGCTAGATCCTGAAGAAGGTCGATGAATTTTGGGCCAATTGAGCAACGGCCATTGTACGACTGAAACATATGTAGATCTTGTGAATAAGCTGTGGAGCTATTATACATAATGGTCACTGGTTTAACAAATATTGTACATTGAAATGTTTTGTTTGTATACAGGTAATATTTACCTGCTTTGTTTGTAAAAATTGATTATTGGTTTGTATGGAATGTGAGATTGTTTGGATGGTGAAATGAATGAGAAGATGTCAAATTTTTATGAATGAATGTACTCGCTGAGCAAACTACCAAATGTGTTAATGTCAAACTGGATATTAAATTATGCCTCCTATTGTAACGATTGTACGTATATTGGCCTACGCCAATTTGCTTGAAATTGTACGCGAATAACTCTCTACGGCAAGGTCTTGACCGTAGAAATTGATGTAAGCCGCCATCTTGAATCAAGCCTCCATTTTAGGTTAGAACCGCCATTTTGGGGTTTTGTACAAAGTCACCCTGTAATCTAAAATGGCCGTCTCGTGTGCTCTTGTTCTTGCCTTAACCTCTTCAACCTTTGTAGGAGAGTTAATGTCCAACCTGCATTCAGGCTTCATGTTAGGGTCATGTAGACCTTGTCCTCTATTGACCTCGAGAGCAGGAGATTACTTGAATCAGCAATGTTAAAGTACAAGTATACAAGAACAGTAATGCTATCCAAAAATACGATATGCAAAACATTTGTTTGATCTGTATTAAAACCATATGTAAAGAGTGTAACGTTAAATTAAATAATAATGGAGCGTGTTAGTAAATGTATTCAAAAGTAAACCGCATGCACCAGATATGTAAATTAGGAAAGTGAACCTGGTGTGACCCTAGCCCAATGTATTATTAACTTGTAAGAGGCTAGACATCAGTTTTTCAAATTGTATAAATATGTCGATGTCCAGCTAGGAAATTCTGTTCACTGCTCACATTGAACCCTTCTGGTGGTCTCTGTGATGTACTGACGGCCAAATAGCTATTTGTGTACTTTGTTGAATACTTTTCAGTTTTGTAATAAAGATTCTGGGAATCTTTACAAGCCCGTGTCGGTGTATTTTCCTTTGCTTGGTGTAACAGCCGTAATATTGTATTTTTTCTGATTCCACAGATGGCGCCCGAATAGGGACCCTCAAGATTGACTTTGTCTCGTTGAAGGTTGGCTCGGCTATCGGACCGGGATTGGACGGTGCCAACAGAAATGGCCACTCTAGACGAGAAGCGAATTCCTCGACGAAACTGCACGATCCGATCCCTTGACGGTGAGCTATAGCCCAAGACGAAGTCTTGACGAGGGTCCATATATTTGAGGTGGGTAAATTTGCCAAAAATCACCAGACACGTGGGTCCTTAGCATTGTCCTTAGTAACCCGATCGGGCCTCCCAGTTCTATGGTCAGGTGAATCGTGTCCCGATTCTTAATCTAACCCTGACAATTTGAATTTGGAGCATTGTACTCGCGAGCACAATTATTTAACCAGGTAACACCAGAACTTTGATATGCCTGGGAAATTGTCTGCCTGCTTTAGGGCATTATTCCGCAGCGACAGACAATCTTTGGAAGATAGCCGTCCCGCACCACAGGAGGGGTCGCCGGCATGCACTATGTACTGTAAGAAAGGCTTTTGTAGTATAGCATTTAATGACATTTGGCACAGACAGACCAGACATAATTTTAATCTTCGTTGGCCAACCAATGGTAGTTTTGAAATCCCTCAGATAGAATACTTAGAGTCTGTATTAGTAAAGAAAAAGGCTAGACCTGCAGCATTTGATGCATTACACAGTTGGAAAACAGAAGCTTTGCAGCAACAAAAGAGTAGAGAGAAACATATGCGTAGACATATGACAAGTGTCGAAAAGGCACGGTTATATGATCAAAATAAACAATTGGAGTCAGTTAGGAACACGGACAGGGCGTTTCAATTAGGCATTCAGAAAATCTACCCTTCAAAAGATTTTCATACGTCAGATGAATTGATTAATAAACTTTTGCATGAACAAAGGCCCGATGCCTCCGCACCACCTCCGTACGTCCATCCTCCTGGCGCTTTGCCCCTTCCCGTTGTTGTTCCCCCCCCTATAGTTCCTCCGGTCCTCCCTGCTGTTCCTCCTGTTGCTCTTCCAGCCGTTGCTCCTTTGCCTGCCCCCTTGCCTTCACTTGTTGATATTCAGAATGTGCCTACTCTTCCTCTTCCAAGTGATTCTGCATCGCTTGTAGTAGATCAGGGAGCGAGACCAAGGGTTGTAACTCGTAATACTGTCTCCAGACAAAAAGAGGCAATTGATTGATTGGGCTAAACATTGTATGGAGAAGGGTGAACAAGCCGATGTTTTTTCCACAAAATTTAAAAAGTATTCCTGAGAAAAATGTTTTTTTTGAAGGATTAGGGACTCATTTGAGTATAATGTGGAATAGACTAAATGATGTAGATTTCCCACAAAGGTTACGGGATTTGAACGCCTTAGCGTTGTCCAGAGATACTGCGGAGAAGGTATATGAGCATGTTGAGAGGATTTTTGAGTATAGGAAGGAGTTGGAAGAGTTACAGAATGAGGAAGCAGATGGTGGTAGTTTAGGTATTATGTACTTACAGAAACGGTTTTCTCCTCACCGTGAATTAAAAGGTGAGGAAGCATGAATTTGTATAAAGGATGTGATAAGATGGATTTCTGATATGTCGATAACTCCAGATGAAGTATATGACACATATAGTCAGTATACGTTAGAAATGCAAAAGAAAGTGATACAGGTGATGGTAGAGCACCTGCAGAATTAGTCTGTAAAAAGAAAGATTTGTTGTCCAGCAGAATTGTTGAGTGTTTATAAGAGAGCTTTTTTGATTGATACTTCTTCGACTGCCCTAGCGCTTGATTTGGCTATGTTGCTTAGTAAGCGTTCAGAGCTGCCTACTTCTCAGTTGCCTATGAGGGAGGTCCCTCCGACATTTGTCCCAAAGGTTGAGGTTGCGGCCGATGCTGCACAGGGTATACTCGCTGTGAACATCCCCGCACATTATGTATCACAGTTTGTTCATGTCCCGTTTTCAAGGCAGGAAGTGAACACCATAAGCAATCTATTCCTGATATAAGAAAGAATCTGACCAGATTATATAAAGAAATAGTCGGTTTTACAGTCGTCGGTATTCACCTTAAGTGATATTGACCTATTATTTCTCGTACTCCTGCCAGTCGATTTGTGGAAACAGATTAGGACTATAGATGACATATCTGGGTTGGGAGATACATGGGATAATATGGTAAGGCTAGATAGAGAAAGACCAGCTGGCGAACGACCACATCAAGTGATATTAACCTTGCCTGATATTGTAAAATTGAAAACTATGGTTCCTGAAAAACGAATAATTTGGGCCTGTGTCCAAGGAAAGTCTGAGGGTGCTACCGATTTCTTCAATCGGTTCGAGCAGGTATTCTCGGATTTCAGTGGACAAGACTTAGGCATAGAGTCAGGGAAAAGGCTGTTTGTCGACAAATTTGTACGTGTATTGCTGCCTGACATCCAGTTACAGATTATGGGCCTCATTACACGGTAGGCGGTAGGGGTTTACCGGTACTGGTAAGGGCACCGGTACCGGTAAATCCCTACCGCCTTACTACAAGTTCCCTTTGCGGGACCCGACTTTAACGGCTCATTTTACCAGCCGTTAAAGTAGGGTGCCGCAAAGGGACCTCAGAGCTAATTACGGTACCGCAATTTGCGGTACCATAAATAGCACCTTCCCCATTCCCATTATGCCCTATGGGGGCAAAAATGGGAATGGGGAAGAGCCTTGGTGAATGGGGAATTACCGCCCCCGCTCACCTTGGAGTAGCGTGGTAATTCCGCCATCCACCAAGGCAGACACAGTAAAATATTGGCGGCAACCATGGCGCTATTAGCGCCATGGTTACCGCCTACCGTGTAATGAGGCCCTATGTCTTCTGAAAGCGCTTGGCAGGCAAAGTCTCAATCAGAAGTACTGCATATAGCTCAGTACTGTGAAAATCGTGTAAATACCGAAAAGGAAAAACTTGAGAAAAAAAGGGTGCCCTGAAAACTAAAGTTTTATTACAGCAGATTGTTAGAAGCCCTAGAGGGGGTAATCAATTTAGAGGTCAGTACATTCCACAGGGAAGTGCGCCCTTGGCTCCGATAACTATTAACCAGTGTGCCTATTGCCGGCAGGAAGGCCAATGGCGCGCACAATGTCCGACCTTACAGCAAAGGTCATTTGGGAACATGGGTAGACGATCCAGAGGTCGCCCAGGTGCAGGGGGCCCTGGCAGAGGTCAGTTTTCACCAGAATCACAGCAACCTCCTTCACAAGATAAGCAAGTTTCCAATGTGGATAATAGAAACATTTTTGATCACCCTTCTGCTGCGTACCTCTCTGAAGAGCTTCCGTTTGATAATATTCTGTTTCGCTAGGATTGCACGAAGCAGGATTTGGAACCTACGCCTATTCCCGTTCATCAGAAAGGCCCCTACGTTGAGATGGTGGTGGGAAATAGGAAGCATCTATTTTTAGTAGATACGGGAGCACAGAAATGTTCCATTGATCATTCACGGGTTCCAAATATTCCCCTGTCAGGGCAGTCCAACGTTTCTGTAGGGTTTTCAGGCACACTTGTAGTTTGTCCGGTCTCTTTGCCGGTACTGATAACACTGGGTCCTTCACGGAACAGTGTCCATTTCTACTTACCACAAACTGTGGGGAGAACTTGCTGGGGCTAAATTTGTTGAAGGCATTGCATGCACTAATACATTGTTCTCCGGACAGAGTTCGGTTAACAATTTCACCTCAGCAATCACTCACCTCTCAGTTTTTGACTCGAGCTTTACCGCCAGAATTTAGTAATGTTCCAGAATGCTTATGGGCAATTGATGATAATGATGTGGGCATTCTTCAAATTGAACCTGTTAAAATTATTTTGAAACATGGAGTAAAATTGCCTCGCATCTCGCAATATAAGATCTCAGTTGAAGGCGAACAGGCTTTGAAATGTATAGTTTCTGATTTTGTACATCGTGGAGTAATTGAGGAGATTACGGGTAGCATATGTAACTGCCCCATTTTGCCAGTATACAAAAAAGGTGATAATGCGATTGCCTTTCGTTTTATAATTGATTTACACGCTATTAACAAAATTGTGGCTCCTCAATTTCCTATTGTACCTGATGTTACAACAATACTAACCATGATTCCGGCTTCTGCCACTCATTTTAGCGTTGTTGATCTTAAAAACGCGTTTTTCAATATTCCCATGCACAAGGATAGCAGGTATTTGTTTGCGTCTACCCTAGGTGGACGCTCGTTTACATTCACTCGTGCACCACAAGGGTACACTGAGAGTCCAAGTATTTATAGTAGGCTTTTGACAGAGCAGCTCGATACTCTCGAGTTGCCTACTACTTGCACATTATTGCAGTATGTAGATGACCTCCTCTTGGCTGCTGATTCTGAGAGCGCCTGTAAAGAAGGCACCGTGTTGTTGCTTTATCATCTAGCGAAACATGGCCACAAAGCTTCACTTAAAAAATTCCAATATTGTTGTCAGGAGGTTGTCTATTTAGGCTACCTCCTGTCAAAGGAGGGAAGATGGTTGACACCTGAACGAATAAAGACTATTTCTGGCATGTCTGTCCCAAATACGCAAAAGGAAGTTAGAGCCTTGATAGGTATGGCTTCTTATTGTAGATTGTGGATCCCTAACTTTTCGTTAACGATTAAACCAATGCTGGCTTTGACAAAGAAGGGCATTTCTTTGCCATTGCCATGGACTTTGGAACACCAGACAGCATTTGATTTGCTCAAATCCGCGCTGTGTTCAGCGCCGGTTTTAGGAACTCCGAATTATGACAAGGCCTTTGTATTGTTTGTGCATGAACGTGATGGATGTGCTTTGGCTGTGTTAACACAGGAGCATGGAGGGAAGAATAGGCCGTGCGGTTACTATTCCTCCGCCCTTGATCCTGTAGCATGCGCTTTGCCAAGATGTTTGCGCGCTGTTGCTGCTGCATCTGTAAAACAGAATGAGGGAATGGTCTTGGGTCATGCGCTAACCCTAATGGTACCTCACTCTGTAGATATTTTATTGAATAGAACTCAAACGCAACACCTCACTTCTGCACAATTGACAAGATACAAACTAATCTTGTTTGTCCCCCACATTCAAATTCAGAGGTGCTGTGTATTAAATCCGGCTGAACTTGTACCTGTCTCACAAAATACAGTTGATGGTGACGATACGTCACACGATTGCCTTTATATTACAGAACAAGAGACTGAAGGAAGAATCGATCTGAAAGACATGCCTTTGAATAGCCCACAAGGAGAGCTATTTTGTGATTGCTCCTGTTTTAAACTCCCAGATGGTACATCCACGGCTGCTTATTCTGTTACTACTTTAAGCACGGTTGTGGAAACTAAAAGAATTATGCATAACTCTGCGCAGGCTGCAGAAATTATAGCGTTAACCTGAGCTTGTGAACTTTCTGAAGGGCTTACAGCGAATATATTTACCGATAGTCAGTATGCTTTTGGGGTGGCCCACAATTTCGGTAGACTTTGGAAAGAACGAGGTTTCTTGACCTCGCACGGAACGAAAATCCAGCACGGCACTTTAATAGTGCCATTACTTTCAGCACTCGCACTCCCTGTTCAGTTAGCTATCATAAAATGTTCAGCACATCAAAAGATTACATATGATGTAGGAAAAGGGAATGCTTTCGCCGATCAGATAGCTAAACAAACTGCCACTGATTTCAGTTCAGAAATGTATGCTGTAAAAGAAATTGTAAACGTTTGCACTTTGGGTGAAAGTATCGATGTTGTAAAAGATATTCAAGCAGATGCTACCATAGAGGAAACTAAGAGATGGATCCAGGGTGCAGGGAGATTGGATGACGATGGGTGTTGGGTAGACAATATTGAAGGGAAATGGTGACTCCCTGACGCCTACATTACAATGATGGTTATTATGGCTCATGGTCCGACACATGTTTGTGTGCGAAAATTGACTAAAATGTTACACAGTGTATGGGCCAATGATAAGATTTTCAAAACTGCGGAGCATTTTGTCCAAAGCTGCATGGTTTGCTTGCAGCACAATGTAGGAAAAGGTACCTGCATGGTTTGCTTGCAGCACAATGTAGGAAAAGGTACCTCGACCCCTAGAGGAAGTTTCGCTCCACCTTCTGTCCCGTTTGAGGTTATTCACTTTGATTTCATTGAAATGGAACGTTGTAATAATCTTAAATATGTATTGGTTGTTATTTGTGCCTTTAGTAAGTGGATTGAGGCTTTCCCGGTTAGAGATGCAACGGCCATAACCACGGCAAAAACTCTGTTGAAAGAGTTTTTTCCTAGGTTCGGGCTGCCGAGAGTCATCTGGTCAGATAATGGGCCACACTTTATTGCCACTGTAATCCTAAAAATTTGCAAAGGATTACAGATTGACTAGCGGTTCCATTCAGCCAGACATGCCCAAAGTGCCGGATTAGTGGAAAGACACAACAGCATTATAAAGAACAAACTCGCTAAGACGTGTGCTGGCACCAAGCTAAAATGGCCGGACGCTTTACCGATCGTGTTACTGTCGATGAGAACAACCCCTCAAACTAAGACTGGGCTCTCTCCCTTTGAGGTGGTAATGGGGAGAACTGCTAATATTTGGGGTATGCCAAAAAGTCGCTCATTACGGGACAAGAGAAAATATGCTTCTTTCAGATTACTGTAACCAGTTGACTAAAAATCTGTTTTCAATTTATCACCAGGTGCGAGAGGCATTACCTGTGTGCTACGAGGGTCCTGGTCACAGTCTACGACTGGGGGACTGGATCCTCACAAAGGTTTTTGAGAGGTCGTCTTGCCTTGCACTTCGCTGGAGGGGTCCCTACCAAGTCCTGCCAGTCACCCAGACTGCTCTGCGGATAGCGGGTCGCAAAAACTGGATACATGCGACGCACACCAAACGGATCCCACAGCCCGTGCCATACGATACAGAAGACACATAATCCCTTCCCGCTGTTGTAACTAGTGTACCTGAAACAGCAACAACCAATAAGGGAGAATCGTAGACCGCTTCAGAATCCGCAAGGCCAGACAAAACGGCCATCTTGTCTCCAAACTCCCCAACAGTGGAACTTCCGGATCAATCCTTTTCTGATCCCATTTCCGTCCATTCGCCACTTCCAGGAGGAAGTGACGACACTTTGTCTTCACCAGAAACTGCAAAATATAATTTGCGCCCAAGGAAGTAAATGTACAGCATGGTCTGACTGTGCGATTGAGAAAATCATTTGAGGGCTTGCCTTTTGGCCCGACTGTACGGGTAGATTCTGTTGGCTAAGGGTTGTGGGAAAGACATTAAGAAGACGCACGACTGGAGTCGCCAGCAAACAAACAATTGGTGTTTTTTCGGTTGAAGACGACAATGCCTGCACCCGCTACCGCTCGTACCAAACTTTTAGATAAATATTTGACTACCAGAGACAATGATCAAGCATGTAAGGGGACCCCCAAAGTGTATTGTTGCCTTTCTGTGATAATTACTGGATTTTTAGTAACTGTTGGGTTTGGGTTATGGTATCTGGAGGAAGCATATCCGTTAGAGAACTTTTTACCTATTGAAAATGTATCTGTTATTCCCACTCCTTCCGTGCAATTGCATACTTTGTCGCCTAGAGATTCTTTGCATAGACGGAACTATCAGAATAACACTTTTTTGCTAATAATGAATGCCACTCATGCAATTTTTAATAAGACCAATTGCTGGATCTGCTCACATTTACCGCAACATGGGGATAAGGGGCTAGGTTGGTATATTTATCCCTTACCTTTGACAACTGCCTGTTACGCTTCTCTTAGAGCACTATTTTTTGGTCGATGGAATGACAGCATCTCAGGGAACTTTGATGGTACAAATTTAAATAGTTTTGAAAAGAATGTTTTGATGCCCCTGGGATGCTCGCTTTTTGAGGTGGAGCTGTGCCTCTCTGAGCACAGTGAGCAAGGGGTAAACATCTGGATGACCCTAGGACACTTAGGGTGACTAAACCTAAGGCCCTTGAAAAAAATCAAAAAATTAGTCATGGGCACCCCTCTATGAGAATGATTTATGCCGTACATCATGGGGATAGAGAGAGGCCTAAACCTAGACCCTCTTTCATTCCATCATGGAGCTAGAAAGAGGACATTCTCCTCATTCTTATTTCGTGTCATTTTTCAATCTTGTAGCGCTTTAGTAAAAAGCCTGTGCACATCAAAAATGGATGTGAGAATAGAAGCCTCAATCACTCAGAAATGCCATGCCACAGAATGTAAAAGGTGCATTACAAATGTCAAAGCCCTGTGTTTCCATCAAAATGCCGCCACACAGCACCAATATAGATTTGATGATGTACTTAGTTCATGCACATATATAGTGCTGTGGATGTGGGAAAGTGGGAATGTGGGAATTGTGTGTCCTGCATATTAACTGAGACATGCTCAGAGTTTAATTATGGGACTATAAAATGGAAACTAAAAACTCACACTAATTGCTGAACCAAGAATGTGATGTACATAATTAGGTGCCCCTGTAACCTATTATATGTGGGTATTACAGCGAGAGAGGTAAGGCAGCATATAGGGGAACACTGAAGTTCCATTCGTAATAAAGTGGTAGACAAACCTCTAGTAGAGCATTTTATTCAAAATCATCATAAGGACACTGATTTAAAATGGATTGTTTTACAATGCGTGAAACCGCATAAAAGAGGTGGTGATATAGCAGCGGCATCACACAAAATAGAACAACGCTGGATATACCGTCTTGATACGGTGAAACATGGACTTAATATTTCCGTCGAGTGGAATGCCCTAATAAGCCAGTGATTATTTGAGTTTTCATCCCTGACAGTGTTGTCATGTACTCATGTGTGAATGGAGGTATGTACTGATGTAGGTCATACTTCAGATTTAACTGATAGTACATATACCTAGGAGGAATCACTAGATATGTACACGTTTAAATAACTAAGGATAGAATTAGACATAGCAGGATGAAGTAGTGGTGTGGCGGTAACTAATTACTGATGCCAGATCTACTCCAGCTGTTTCTGAAATATGGCCATCCACAGAACTAGATATGTGGATGAATTAAGTACATAATCGAATCTATATTGGTGCTGTGTGACGGCATTTTGATGGAAATACAGGGCTGTGATATTTGTAATGCACCTTTTACATTCTGTGGCATGGCATTTCAGAGTGATTGAGGCTTCTATTCTCACATCCATTTTTGATGTGCACAGGCTTTTTACTAAAGTGTTACAAGATTGAAAAATGACACGAAATAAGAATGAGGAGAATGTCCTCTTTCTAGCTCCATGATGGAATGAAAGAGGGACTAGGTTTAGTCCTCTCTCTATCCCCAATATGTTTGGCATAAATTAGGCGCGCGATCACACGGTGGACGAGTTTCCTGACACGACGGAGGTGCAGCCTTAGAAGTGGTCTGGAGTGAGAGAGTTTTGAATCAACTACATGGCCGCGATAAACAAGCAAGAAGTAAGTGTATTGTGGGTGAGATGAATGCTACGAGGGGCCGTTCAGATATTAATTAAATTAATGGACATAGCACAATGCATGACCTCAAGACTGTAAGATGTTTTGAAAACAAACTATGTTTGTATGTAGCCGGATCACAAAATAGTGACCCTAAAACAAGAAATATACATTATTACTATTGGTGGTCAACCGAAATGCTGCCCCTAAAGACAGGAAATGTGCGTTATGACCAATGGGGTTGACTTTATCCAGCGAGAGAAGGAGACTAGAGTAAATAGCATGTGAGACATTATTGCTAATAGAAAGGAAAGGTTTTTGGCGAGATGGTGGGTACAGAGACCAATTGAATTATGGATAATGTATGATTACTTAAAAAAATACATTGATGGAATTAATATACCCTATAATTAGGTGATGTTATGAGGGTATACCTATGGTGAATGGGACTATGAGGGGAATTGCTATACTGACAACATGTCATGTCATGTCATTATAGGAATATCTTAGAAATACAGCTGTACTGAAGGAACTCTTTAGAAATCCGAACAATATATTTGGGATTTGGAATATGTGTCCACGAATATACTGGGATGTAAGCATTTGGCTGCATCTAGTTTTCTAATGACTATCTAGGAGGTTGGATTACATAATTATTAATGGAGATTCTCTTTATTACAGGATGTTAATTATGATCTGAGCCATCTGATGATTAATATAGATGAGATACCAATTAGAGATTCAAGAACCCCTCTCAACTAATCAAGGATACGTTCCAAGTATTGAAAGTGTCATCAAAGACGTTCTGTGGGATGTTTTTGAGTAAGTATACTATCAATTGATAATGCTAAAACTTAAAACTAAATCAGAATGGCTGATTTCGTGTTTGTTTGCATCCTGGTTGGAGTTAGATTATGCTGATTACCACACAGAGGTGTGAACAGGATTAATCCAAAAAGCAACAATGCGAGAATGTTAGGAAACAACATTTAGGAATGTTGAGTTTATGATTACTATTTAGAATCATGCATTTACATTTAGAGTAATTAACTAAGTAAGAGGGAATTGCTCTAATGTCTAATTTCTAGAATACTTATATTATTCATTGTATTTTTTAGGTGGTGTAACTCACCCTACTCTTTTAAAATGGGAATGATGGAATTCCCCATTGCGGTCCTGACGAAGGTGCATTATCAAGTGGATTAAAGTGTTGATGTCCAAACAGACAACCGAAACACGTGAAGACATATACATCTGTGTAACTGATTGTACACCAATAGAACCATCAGATTATTTGGTGGAGGACAATTCACAGTACAACAAGGGTATAGTGTTGACCAACTGGTCAAAGAGATAGGTATGATTTGTATGTCTTTTTAGAAAGTAATCGCGAATGAATGGTAGGGGCGAATCAGTGTGAGTTGAATTTGGAAAAGATTATATATATGTATTAAAAAATTATATTTTATATTTGTATGTGAAAAATAAAAAGAAATTTGAATTCAATGAGTGACATTTATTGATATATTTAAAAAGAAAAATGTACAAAGTTGTGTCATTCCCTATACTAGTGGTCCATTTATGTTTGTTCTTAGTATATTGAGCCTGGAGGACCAAGGTCTAGACCAGGCACCCCTTTGTTTAGACGTATATTGGTACAGCCCATGGCTGTAGGGGCAATACATTGATCGATTGATTAAATCAAGGAATCTAATGGAAGGTGTAAATATTTTTTCCTTCTCGGTGGAGCATTACCAGAAACTTCTTGGGGCTCTGGCTTTGCTAAGTAATGTGATACCTATTGCTGCAGGTGGAGTGGTATAGATGACCTAGAAAAAATGTATCAAAAATTGAAGAAGTTAACGCGAACTGAACTTCATGGAAAGTTCATGCTTGAATATTTAAAGGCAGGGATCATTCCTGATGGATTACAGGTAAAAATAATTCCAAGAATATTTGTGGACAACCCCAAGTTCCAGAAGAACTTTAATGGGTTTGGTAACAAGTGTTCGTGTGATTGGATCATTTTGATTGTTGAAACAGCTGAGGAAGAGACAAAAAAACCAGGAGACAAGTTGGCGGAATTGGAAAAACTTTTCCTAGATAATAAAACCATCAAGGATACAAAAAAACAGTTAGAAGAACTAGAGGGTGAGATCAAAAAATTCAAACCACTGGATTTGGATCGAAAAATTGAAAAATTATAAAAAAGATGTATCCAACTACAAAGAGGAGAGAACCTATTCATATTTGAGAGAGGGGTTCTTTATTGATCTAGCCAATGCCCAAACTAAAAGACGGAACAATAGATTTGTATCCATTTCTAATACATCCGGATCATCAAGTGGTTCAGACCCCTCTTTAAACAACCAAGCAGGGCCCAGTACGGGGGATAGAGGTGGTCCATCCAATCAACAGGGTTTTTTCCAAGGCAATCAAAGGGGCTGATCGAGACAGAGACAGGGCCCTGGAATGCGTACCAGGCAATGGTACCAGAACCAATGAGTAAGGAACAGATTCCTGTCTTTAATTTGTCAACAGAGACCCTGAGTGCAGTTGAACATAGTTTATTGTCTAAGGGGCTGTCTTTAGTACCAGTTGCGAAGGCAGATTGTTTCGATACGGAATTAGAACTATATAGATTCTTCCACAATATACGCCTTAAACACTATTTTGAAGTCTTTTTGCCTAAACAAAGGAGGGATAATAGCCAGATGATGAATATCGCTGAAGGTATGTCGAACATCATGGGTTTGAATACGAAGTCTGTTTTCAACCCCCCTCCTCATGCCTGTCCACCCGAGATTGAGACCTTTGAGAATAGAGTGACCAACGAAGTTTTGAGGGCAATCAAGATGAAAAATTATGCCCCTGACAATATAACTAAGAGTGAAAGAGAAAGCCTGAAGCAACTATGTAATAGAGAAGATATTATCATAAAACCTGCGGACAAGGGGGGTGGAATAGTGATCCTTCCAACAATCGACTACGAAAGAGAATGCATGTGTCTATTGAGTGACGAAGGATCCTATACCAAATTGGATTGTGACTCCACACATAGGGCCTCATTACACGGTATGCGGTAAGGGTTTACCGGTACAGGTAAGGGCACCGGTATTGGTAAACCCTTACCGCCTTACTACGAGGTCCCTTTGCCAGACCCGACCTCAACGGCTGGTTTTACCAGCCGTTAAGGAACGGGCCCGCAAAGGGACCTTGGTGCTAATTACGGTACCGCAATTTGCGGTACCGTAATTACCTCCTTCTCCATTCCCATTGAGCCCTATGGGGGCAAAAATGGGAATGGGGAAGTGCCTTGGTGAATGGGGAATTACCAGCCCCACTCACCTTGGAGTAGGCCGGTAATTCCGGCATCCACCAAGGCGGACACGGTAAAATACTGGCGGCAACCATGGCGCTAATAGCACCATGGTTACCGCATACCGTGTAATGAGGCCCATAGACTTCAAGAGGAGATCCATAGGGAGACTTTTAAGAAGAGGTTACCCTTAGAAATTAATGAAGGATAATCTAAAGAGGGCATCGAACATGCATAGAGACCTGTATCTGGCACCTCGAGAGAAACAAAAGCAAGACAGGTTGGTATGTGTCACCACATTTAATCCAATAAACAATGAAATCAAAAAAATTGTGAATCGGAACTGGGATTTAATAAAGCAGCCAGGAAGTTTGTAAAAAAAAACGATTTTCGCTTTTGAGAAAAATCAAAATTTAAAACAACGATTGGTGCATAACTATATCGATGCGACTCAAGAACAAACGGTACTCAATCAGAGGGGCTTGCCACCCATAGTTGGACAGCACAAATATGGGATTTGCATGTCCTGCCCATTAACTGAGACATGCTCAGAGTTTAATTATGGGACTATAAGATGGAAACTAAAAACTCACGCTAATTGCCGAACCAAGAATGTGATCTACATAATTAGGTCCCCCTGTAACCTGTTATATGTGGGTAAGACAACGAGAGAGGTAAGGCAGCATATGGGGGAACACCGAAGTTACATTTGTAATAAAGTGGTAGATAAACCTCTAGTAGACCACTTTATTCAAAATCATCATAAGGACACTGATTTAAAATGGTTTGTTTTACAATGCGTGAAACTGCATAAAAGAGGTGGTGATATAGCGGCGGCATTACACAAAATAGAACAACCTTGGATATACCGTCTTGATACGGTGAAACATGGACTTAATATTTCCGTCGAGTTGAATGCCCTAATAACCCACTGATTATTTGAGTTACTAGTGGTCTTCATCCCTGACAGTGTTGTCATGTACTCCTGTGTGAATGGTGGTATGTACTGATGTAGGTCATACTTCAGCTTTAACTGATAGTACCTATACCTAGCCGGAACCACTAGATATGTACACGTTTAAATAACTAAGGATAGAATTACACATGGCAGGATGCAGTAGTGGTGTGGCGGTAACTAATTACTGATGCAGGATCTACTCCAGCTGTTCTGGAAATATGGACATCCATAGCAATATATGTGCATGAATTAAGTACATAATCAAATCTACATTGGTGCTGTGTGGTGGCATTTTGATGGAAATATGGGCCGTGACATTTGTAAGTCACCTTTTACATTCGGTGGCATGGCATTTCAAAGTGATTGAGGCTTCTATTCTCACATCCATTTTTGATGTGCACAGGCTTTTTACTAAAGTGCTACAAGATTGAAAAATGAGACAAAACTAGAATGAGGAGAATGTCCTCTTTTTAGCTCCATAATGGAATGAAAGAGGGACTAGGTTTAGTCCTTTCTCTATCCCCATGATGTACGGCATAAATTAGGCGCGTGATCACGCAGTGGACGAGTTTCCTGATGCCAAAGAGGTGCAGCCTTAGAAGTGGTCCAGAGTGAGAGAGTTGTGAATCATCTAAATGGGTGCGATAAAAAAGCAAGAGTTAAGTGTATTGTGGTCGAGATGAACACTACGAGGGGCCATTGAGATATTAATTAAATTAATGGACATAGCACAATGCATGACTTCAAGAGTGTAAGATGTTTTGAAAACAAACTATGTTTGTATGTAGCGGGATCACAAAATAGTGACGCTAAAGACAAGAAATGTGCACTATTACTAATGGCGGTCGACATGAAAGGGGCCCCTAGGGGTCCCTCACGTTATGGAAACAAGGCAAGTCACCACACACGATAGATACGCCAGACACGAGGTTGTATTCCCAAAGCTAGGGTTTATTGCAAAGCAAATAGTCTCAGTTGGCCAACTCGGTCTCACGCCCCGCAACGTGTATCTCTAGACCTCGAGGGACGCAAGAGAGTGAATTACGTACATCAGTTACATATATACAAAATGCATATCATACAATCAGCGGTGACATGTTTAACACCCCCCTTTATTGGGTTTTCTTTGAACTCGGTCTGATGATGGACACTTCCGACAAATATGACACCTTCAAATATCTATTCTAGTAACAATATGCAACCTTTCAAGTGCATAGACATCTTTTCTTTGTTGAACAGAACACAGTGCTTCTGTTCTTGTAAGTGAGCTACATACGGGGAAAGAGTCACATTCCAGAACTTGCTATCTATGAGGTGCTATTCGTGTCCTGGGAGCCGACAGGCTCTATAGGGCTCAGAAAAGGGGGGCCGTAAGAAGAGCATAATTCAAGCCTTTAGCTCCTTTATTATAACATATTCTACCATATAACGAGACTGGCTGGCAGCTGTGAAATGATTAAATGCCCTCCGGCTCTGCTTCAAGGCTACATTCGGGAGGGAGCCGGGCATTCCTCTCCGGAGCTGCCTACGTTGTGCTTCAACAAACTCTTATTAGCCTCGCGGCCTTGTGGCCTTGTCCTTTCACGTTCAGACAACAATGTTAACAGTCGAGCAGTGTAAGCAGAAATGTGCTGCGAAGCAATTTGAACAGAAAGCAATGAGCAATCGTTAGAAAACAAAATGGCGATCCTTGTTACATCAAAATGGCCATTCATTGGTCAAACTCGAAAACCTGTATTTCTATCATTACGTACATGAGACGGTTGGGCTTCGGCCACCAAAATGCATTTGCTGTCCATCGTGAGAGGTGTCAATTTTTCCTAGACCGACAGACAGAAATGGTGGCCTTAAAGACAGGAAATGTGCTTTATGACCAATGTGGTTGACTACATCCAGAGAGAGAAGTAGACTAGAGTAAATAGCACGAGAGGTGCTATTGCTAATAGAAAGGAAAGGTTTTTGGCGAGACGGTGGGTACAGAGACCAACTGAATTATGGATAATGTATGATTACTTAAAAAAAAAACCTCAACGGAATTGATATACCCTATAATAAGATGATGTTATGAGGGTATGCCTATGGTGAATGGGACAATTTGGGGAATTTCTGTACTGATGACATGTCATGTTATTATAGGAATATCGTAGAAATACAGCTGTACTGAAGGAACTCTTTGGAAATCCGAACAGTATATTTGTGATTTGGAGTACGTGTCCACGTAAATGCGGGTATGTAAGTATTTAGCTGCATCTAGTTTTCTAATGACTATCTAGGAGGTTGGATTACATAATATTTATGCAGATTCTCTTCATTACAGGATGTTAATTATGATCTGAGCCATCTGATGATTACTATAGATGAGATACCAATTAGAGAGTCAAGAACCCCTCTCAACTAATCAAGGATACGTTACAAGTTTTGAAAATGTCATCAAAGACGTTCTGTGGGACTTTTTGAGTAAGCATACTATCAATTGATAATGCTAAAACTTAAAACTAAATCATAAAGCTGATTTTGTGTTTGTTTGCAACCTGGTTGGAGTTAGATGATGCTGATTACCACACAGAGGTGTGAATAATTTATCCAAAAAGCAACATTGCGAGAATGTTAGGAAACAACATTTACGAATGTTGAGTTTATGATTACTATTTAGAATCATGCATTTACATTTAGAGTAATTAACTAAGTAAGAGGGAATGGCTCTAATGTCTAATTTTTAGAATACTTATATTGTTCATTGTATTTTTTAGGTGGCATAACCCACCCTCCTCGTTTAAAATGAGAATGATGGAATTCTCCATTTCAGTCCTGACGAAGGTTGCATTATCAAGTGGACTAAAGTGTTGATGTCCAAACAGACAACCGACACACGTGTAGAAAGATACATCCGTGTAACTGATTGTATACTGATAGAACAATCAGATTATTTGGTGGAGGACAATTCACAGTGCAACAAGGAAATAGTGTTGACCAACTGAAAGTAATGGTGAATGAATGGTAGGAGTGAATTAGTGTGAGTTGAATTTGGAAAAGATTGTGTATATGTTTTAAAAACGTATATTTTATATTTGTATATGAAAAATAAAAAGAAATTTGAATTCAATGAGTGACATTTATTGATATATTTAAAAATATAAATGTACAAAGTTGTGCCATTCCCTACCCTAGTGGTCCATTTCTGTTTGTTCTGAGTTTGTAACAAGGACTGCGTCATAAGATACCCTTGGAAGTAAACATTTTGGATTGTGGTGTATTGTTAGATGTTTGCTTGAATGGGTGTATTATGCAGCAGTGTTTGTGAGTCCATTTATTTTATACTTACTGGTTGAGTTTTTGTGGTTATATGCAGTTTCTTCATGACATGGGTAACTGGACCAGACATACTTTTTCGATCTCTGTGATAAAAGAAAATAACATATGTTAGAGTAGGTTGTTCATAATGAGTTATTGCATTGCATAATAGACATTTTTGTATTTTTTTTTACCCTTGTATTTAGTACTTTACAAGTACTATAGTTCAAACTAGTGTACCCCACAATTTGCTCAGTTTCTATGTTTGTTTTCTAAATCATTGGGTCTGCGGATAAAAAAATCCATGCTGGACAAAATAAAACTTTCTATGTTGTGGTACAATATATTTTTTTAATTGTTTTACTATTTATTTCTTGTTTCTTGCTAATCTTCTATCTGTTGGATTGTAGCAGATTTTTGGGGCAATTAGATACCTGCTGGCATATTCTAATTGTTTATTTCTACTTTTATGCTATTCATCTATCTGTTGGGTTGTTGCAGATTATTTGGGGCAGTTAGATACCTGTTGGCGTATTCTAACTCTATATTTCTTGTTTGATTTTAGTGGTATTTATTTATCTGTTTGCTTGTTGCAGAATCTTGGGGCAGTTAGATACCTGTTGGCGTATTCTAACTCTATATTTCTTGTTTGATTTTAGTGGTATTTATTTATGTTTGCTTGTTGTAAAATCTTGGGGCAGTTAGATACCTGTTGGCATATTCTAACTGTGTATTTCCTGTTACATTTTAGTGGTATTTATCTGTTTGCTTGTTGCAGAATCTTGGGGCAGTTAGATACATGTTGGCATATTCTAACTATGCACAGTTTTGAAGTTGAAGTTTTGCTCATGTTCATACACAGATTACGTATAAAATTTTGGTTTTAAGAATATTAAATAAGTGTTTACAAGATTTGCTGGTAATCTCTGCTTTAGAGTAATGGTACTATCATTACATTCAAACCATCCACAATTCTTTTTTATATATGGAGTGTAGTGACCTGTATTGGTTGTGGCTCCAGTGTGGTATATGATACCTATTGTTGTGAAGGTTTTCTTACCAAGTGATACTTGACCATGTGTGAATCCAGTCAGCTTACAGGTGTTTTTGGTACCATCTGCATTGTAACGTAAAAGCATTACTATTACGTATTTACTATGTGACTGTATTTGTAAGGTGGAGCGATTATCTGAATTGCAGGTAGCACATAATCTGCCATGGTTTGCATTCTGTACAAGTTGCTGAAATGGAATGGATTCACAGTTAGGTATGGATACATACACAAAGCGTTCATTAGGGACTTGTTCCTGTGCCACATGGCTGCAGAGAGTGCATGTATGTTTCCACATGTATGAAATCTGGATGATTTCATTTATAGGTATGTTTTTGTTTTCCAGTACTTGTAGTAAGTACATTAGAAATTCTTGTGGATCTTCTTATGAGTTTATAGCAAATTTGACCATTACAGCACAGTAGTCCAATTCTTGTCTTATTCTATGAACACTGTAAGTGTTGTCAGGATTGTTGGTTGCATTTCTATGAAGGACTAACATTTGCAAACCCAATTGGTTGTACTGTGTAAGTAAATCTTGTCAATCATTGGTGGACATTGGAATAGAATATTTATTGCTTCATTTGCGTAGCAATTTACAGCAGTTGTATTTGAAAATTTGAATGGACCTGACAGTTCTGTGTCAAAGTCATTTGTTCGGAGTGTTGTTGCTTCTTTGAAGAAGTAGTTGAGTTACTTTGACCAGTAGATTCTTCTTTGGTTGTGGTACTTGATGAGGTATTAGTTACTTTTTTTTTCTTTGGAGGAATTGCAGTGAGATCCTGTATCGTTTCAGTTTGAAGTAGTTGTCTTTTACAACATTTTGCTTTTTGTGGAACAGGATAGGTTTTTTTGAAGTAGTTTTCTTTTACAACATTTTGCTTTTTGTGGAACAGGATAGGTTTTTAGATGGGGGGTGTAGAGTGAATGCAGTCTATTGTATTCTAGAATGCAACTAATGTCTGGCAGAGAGACTCCCAGGACCCCCCTTGTCAATTTGCATATTTAAGTAACTTTGGGTCTCACCCTAAGTTACTAGGGGAATCCAGACGTGGACCCCTTGCTCACTATTCTTAGAGAGGCACAGCTCCTCCCTACTGATGAGGTCCAACCAGACCGAAACACGTGTCTGGGGATGCTGTTGGTACTCTTGTTCAGAGGAGAATTGCCTAGCATTTCGGTGCTGGACTGCCCCAGGGCAGGACAAAGACTGATATGTTTGGGATATTTCTTCTCTGTGAAAGATAGTGAGCTAAAGACTCTGGGTAAGTCTCTCGCAACCAGGATTAATGTCTGGCAGAGAGACTCCCAAGACCCCCCTTGTCAATTTGCAAGTAATATCTGCCTTTACTTTACTTGCATCAAAGTTGATTACAAATAGCCCGTCAAGTGGACGTAAGCGTGATAGTGCTACAAAGCTCATGCCTTCTTTAAAGACTGTGTAACCAATATCTATCAATGCTTTATCTAGAGTAAGATTTGTGAATGGTAACTGCGTATGCTAGAGTTAGTGAAAATTGTTCTCTGTGTACATACATGTCTTTGAAAAGAAGGAAGCAGGCTGTTCAGTGTCCTATCCTTCAATCTTCTGATAGTTTATCAAAGAGAATATTGACAAATTGAATGTTGTTGTCACGTGGGTATGTTTGAAAGCCAACAACTGTACCAAGTGCTCCATTAACTAGTCCTTGCTCCACGTCAAGGTTACGTTTAAGCATTACTCTACAGTTTAAAGATAATGTTAATATTTTCTCCAAACCAGCTGTGTTGGAGATAGAGTTTTCTAAGGTACTAGGGGCTGAATCATGGAATTTGTGCGCTGAAAAATGGGGATTTGTGCGCCATTCTGCCCGTAAATCCCAATTTCTTAAACAGGTATTTGCGGGCAGAATGGTGCTCAAATGACCGTTTTTCAGTGCACAAATTCCATGAAACATCCCCTTAGTCTTTTTGTGGCTTGTTGACACATGGGTAGTGTCATACCATGTACGTCCAGTTTATCTTTGGACCAAATTTCAATTATTGGTTGCATTTCTTTTTTCAACATTGTTTCATTGAATTTTGAATAGCTTGCAAGAGTTGGCATCAAGGGCATACAATTGACATTTTTATATGCTAATTGTTCCATGACATCAGTAGCACATGAGTTATGGCCATAGAGTGCATGGATGTGCCTGGTTTTTAATATTAATTGTGCTTCTTGAGATAGTACACCAACTCTAATACTTTTTAAAATGTTGGAGTATGTGAGGTCTGCGGACTGGCACATGTTTTCTGTTACTTCTCTGTATTTGAAATGTTGCCAAAGGTTGACATTTCCTATTCTGCCAAGAGTTTTATGGCACAGTCTGTGCCCTAAAGTTTTAAAAATAGGTTCACCGTTCACTGGTGTCAATTGAAGGAGATCTCTGAAAAAAATAATGCAATTTCCTCCAAAGAGCTCTTCGTAGTCTTTTTTGAGGACCTCTTGTAATCTGAGGTGAATCAAAGCCAACATTAGGTTGGAGACCATGCTCACCTCATCTATTAGTAGCATTTTCATTTGTTTGAAAACTCTGCGTAGTTGCATTGCAGCTTCTGTGTATAGTTTGTAATAGTCTAATCTGTTTTGGTGTTCTACTGGAAGGAGTAGTAATCGGTGTAAAGTGACACCGCCTATGTTGTAGGCAGCTAAACCTGTGAGGGCAGTTACAACAGCTGACTGTTTGTTGTTTGTCAATTGTTGGATGAATTTGCTGATGATTTTAATTAAGATTGTTTTGACCGAACCAGCTTGACCACTCACATATAGCAGTATAGGTTTGTAGTCTTGGCATGTCCAGTTTTATTTTCATGTTGCACACCATGTTCAATTTGTTTTGTTATTTCTTGGAAAACACTACGCTGCTCATTTTCCAGTTATGATTTCAGTACAACAAAGTCTTCTGTAGCTTGTTCATACTGACACATGGTGTTTTCTACTTCTGTCATGGCTAATTCTGCCTCATTTGCTATTAGTGGCTGTCCAAATGGTTCTTGGCTTCCTGTTACAGAAGGTTGACTACTGTCGGGAGTGTCCACTTGTAGTTGGGCCTGGAGTTCATCTTCGTGTTGCTGTTCGTTGTATAACATTGTTTGGTACTGTGTAAAGTTTACGTCTGTTATAGTGCTTTCATTTGCTTTGAAAGAGTCTTCATGGAGTCATATGTATCCAGTAACTCTTCTTCGTTTCTCCATGGTTTAAAAAGTTGTAGCAGGGACATGTAATACAGTTCTTTATGTTGAGAAGTTTTAAATGACAATTTGATATGATTAATTAAGCTGTGTTTGGTAAGTTTCACTAAGCTGCCTTCACAATTTACAACTCAGTATCTACCTTTCTTTTCATCTGGTTTAATATTATTTTTGTATGTGAAGTTTTGGGCTACGTGGTAGAGACTCATGCTTTCCTAAGTGGTACTCCTGTTTGGGTAGTATGTGTCCAGTAAATTGTTTTTCAAAATGTCTTGGCTGTAGGGATAATTTTTGGTGTTTGTATCTATGTCCTCATACGATTTGAGATCTCTTTTTCTAGATTTAACAGGACCAAGACTTAGCCATAGTATATTGTCAGATTTTCCATACAAGGCAGTACCGGTTTAACGGTCTGCAGCTTGATTGCAGACACATTCTCTATGAGAGAGCATTTTTATACCTAAATTGTACAATTTCTGTGATAGTGTTTTGTCAGATGGCATGTCATCCCAGAGGTCCTGTAGCTCTGTTTTCTCTGCTTTGGTTAAGTCGGCTGTGACATATCGTGCAACTGTAGTGGAATTGTCTACAATGTACTGCACATCTATGTTTGCATTCCATAGGAGGGCAATGATTGCATTTTAGTCATTGATGTATTTTGATTCTTCTGTTCTTTTTATGTAATATGTGTTCTTAGGTGTAAGATTGTAACAATTGTAAACCACTGTATCAATCATACATATTTGATATCAGAATATAGCAAGGACTGGATCCTCAATAAAGGACTCACCAGCGGAGTAGGATTCTTGAACACGTCTGTGTCCGTGGCTCCGGAGAAACAAAGCTATAGGAATCCCCCTGAAACCCCTCTCTCACTCCATGACAAAAAGTCCCGGACGGAGAGAAGAACTCCAGGGAAACCCTCGGGGGAATAAAACCCTGTGCATCTGGAAATTGTCTGCTTCGGGTGTTTCTTCTAAGTCGGAACTGATTTGACGTAGCTCATCTGTGGTGTCTACTCAGAAAAGATGAGAATGACATAGTATGTAATAATAAAGAGAAGATAAAGTATGGTAAGTAATGAAAGAGAAGCTGATGAGATTCACCCCTTAAATGCTGACTGCGGTGAAAAATGACACATAGACCAAAGATCTCAAACCTCTAAGGATTCACTACCAAAGAAATGAGTGTTAGACAAGAGTAGTGAGGAGGAACAGTGACTGTATCTCTGCCGGCTAGAATGTACCTGATATGAGAAGCGGAATTGTGTCCGAGATGTGAATCAAATGCCAGATATTACTACGGTGAGAAGAATACTGAAACATAGAAGATTGCAGAGTTTAGTGTAATCTAGTGATAGAACTGAACTAAGAGGCTAGCACTGCCCTTCGTACCTCAAAGGTACCTTCGTACCTCAAAGGTACCTTCGTACCTCAAAGGTAGCCGGAGAAAGTTTGGAGTTGGAACGCGAAGGTAATCCGGGAGAAGTCTGTGTTAGCACAAGTGTTCGTTCCGGGCGTACTAGAGAAGAGGTTTCAGATCCGCGAATGGAAGTCAATACGCGCTGATACATAGAAAACAGAAATGGAAAGTGAGCATGAATAAAGTTCGTACTATGGACAGGAAGACAAAGCCTGGGTCCGTACTTATGAAGCGTTGTTTTAGCAGAGTAGCAACGCATCTGCTCATTGTGGAGAGAGCCAGGTATGATATGCGCGGTGTAGGGGGCGGAGCCAAGTTGCCATTCTGGAGCCAAACAACTAGACTGCAGCAAGTGGATTGAACCGCCATTTTAGGAGAAAAAATGGATGCTGCATATCTTCGAGTCCAACGATGCCAGATGGACCAATGCCTCCTAAGGGCCGTGACAGTATGCCCCCTCCGAAGGGCCAGGGCACCCGGCTTACCAGGATGACATCAATAGAAATGACAAAGCAAATCCGGAGCATGGACAGTAGAAACGGGTTCCCACGAACGATCCACCTGTGAATAACCTCGCCAATCAACCAGGTACTGAAGACGACCACGGCAGTAGCGGGAGTCACAGATGCCAGCCACTTCAAACTCAGGGCCCAAAGGAGTAGGGACAGGAGGGCAACGAGAACCCTGGCATCTAGAAAAACGGTCCACCACATCTATCTTCAGCTGGGAGACGTAGAAAACAGGGTGAATCCGGGACCATGAGGAAGGGAGATGGAGACGAAAGGCAGCAGATCCCACACAGTGTAGAATAGGGAAAGGAACGAAGTACTTGGGAGACAGCTTAGAAGGCACCAAGTGAAGGGGTAGAAAGCGAGAAGCCAACCTTACATGATCGCCTGGAACCAACCGCGGGGCCGGAGTACGGTGTCTGTCGGCAAAACGTTTGATACGTTGCTGAGCGGCTAGAAGAGAGCTCGGAGCAGACCGCTGACCCTCCCAAATGTCCAAGAGTAAATTTCCCACATCAGGAAATCTTGACGGGGAAGAGAGACCCACAGGAAAGCATGTAGGATGGAAGCTATATAAGCAAAAGAAGGGGCTGGCGTTCAGTGCAGAATGTCTAGAGTTATTATAGGCAAATTCTGCCATGGGCAACAGTTTGCACCAATTGTGCTTGGAGGCCAAAATATAACAATGTAAGTATCCCTCTAGCGTCTGATTTAGGCGCTCAGTCTGTCCATTGGTTTGTGGATGGAAACCAGAACTCAAAGCCCTGTTGATGTGAAGACTTTTACAGACCTGGTGCCAGTAACGCGAGATATACTGCAGCCCTCGATCCGAGACAATGGTGTCAGGGAGACCATGCAGTGAAAATATCTGTGCTATAAAGATTCTCGCCATCTGCGTGTCAGTGGGAACCTGTGGAAGTGGAATGAAATGAGCCTTTTTTGTAAAGTAGTCAACGGCCACCATGATTGCCGTACAACCCTCGGAAATGGGTAAATCCACCACAAAATCGGTAGAAATAAGTTGCCAGGGACGAACAGGAATGGGCATCGTGGAAAGAGGCCCAGCGGAGCAGAACGTGGGGATTTGGTTTGTAAACATGTAGAGCATGCCGAGACGTAATCCTGAACGTCTCTGCCCAATTCCAGCCACCAGAAATGTCACAGAACCAATTACGCAGTGTTGGCAATACCTCTGTGTCCAGCCATCTGTGAATCATGACATAGTTGCATCACAGTTCTTCTGAGATATTCCGAAGGAATGACTAAACGTTTCTCATGGTAGGCACATCCTTGGGGCAACACCAGTTTCAAGTGATCCAGAACAGCAGGATCTGCTTAGAGAAGGTGTTTCGTAGCTTCAGCGACTGATTGCAAAAATGTAGTAACCACCTGTAGAAATATAGCCCTGGGAAAGAGGGATTCTGACCGAAAAGGCTTAGAAATGGTGGTGTCTTTTCTTGATAAAGCGTTGGCCTTGAGATTGATTCTGCCAGTAATAAAAGTAAAGATAATCTCGTAAGGAGAAAAAATATTTGCCAGGCGGGCTTGTCTACTGTTCCGTGTTTGGGCATATTGTAAGGCACGGAGATTACTGTGACCGGTTCGAACCTCGATAGCATGAGAGGCTCCCAACAAAAGATGTTGCCATTCCTCGAAGGCCCGTTTGATAGCAAGCAGTTCTTTCCCGAGGATGGTGTAATTCCGTTCGGAAGGAGAAAGAGTCTTGGACACGTAAGCCACAGGACATTCTGCTCCCTGGTTATTCTCTTGCAGTAGAACTGCTCCTAATGCATGGTGTGATGCATCCAACTCTACAATAAACCTCTTAGTTTGATCAGGGGTTGTTAGAATCAGTCCAGAAACAAAGCGCTTTTTTAGACTTTCAAATGACGATTGAGCTACATCTGACCACCAAAAAACACTCCCTTCTTGAGAAGGGCAGTCATCGGCAAAATCTCTTCTGAATAATTAGGAATGAAACGCCGTAAAAAAAATTGCGAAACTGAGGAACCTCTGAAGTCCTTTAACACGGCCAGGAGCAGTCCATTCGGTAATTGCAGAAACCTTTTGTGGATCCATGGATAATCCCTTGACCGATAAGATGTATCCCAGGTATGCCACCCTTTCCTTGTGAAATTCACATTTGTCCAACTTGCAAAATAGGTGGTTATCAGACAGTCTTTGGAGTACCTCTATGATATGTTGCATGTTTTCAGCCGTGGATGAAGAGAAGACCAGATACACGATTACTGAGTGAAGAAGGAGATCGGAGAAAATGTGATCCATGAAGCTCTGGAAGACGGCAGGGGCATTGGAGAGACCAAAGGGTATAACTCGATACTCATAGTGCCCAAAAGGTGTACGGAAAGCCGTCTTCCATTCATCGCCAGCTCGAATACGGATAAGATGGTAAACCCCATGGAGATCCAATTTCGTAAAGATTGTAGCCCTTTTAGTACCTCAAGAATGTCAGGAATGAGTGGCATGGGATATCGATCGGGGATCGTGATCTTATTCAAACCGCGGTAGTCAATGCATGGTCTGAGTTCCGTAGATTCCTTCTTCGGAACAAAAAACAAAGAAGCCTCCGCAAGTGACGTGGATTCTGCAATAAGACCATGACATACATTATTTTGAAGGTATTCCTTAAGAACTTCAGTTTCCAATACAGTGTTCTGAACCCATAAAGAGGGTTCCTGCCGTCCAGTTGATATATGGGTTATGAACCCTGAGCCAGGGTAATCCAAGTATTATTGGATAATGCAAAAGCAAATAATTACCCATTTGCTTGAATATGGCATTCACCGGATGTTCTCGGAGTGTTGATTGTGAAATAAAAGTACCTTACAAATTGTACAGTTTTGCTATTTCCTTTAAAAGCATGGTTTTATATTCAAAATTGGGACACGCTGTGTTGTGAGATGATGTGTGTTGATATTCCGGGTTCTGCGTCAACTAACGTTATCACGTAGGTGATGACTGGGCGCGTTTGGCTATGCTGCCCAGTAACGTCCTGGAAATAGGCGAAGAATAACACTAGGTTTGGTGATGTCAGCCTCAGGGGCGGGGCATATGAATTAGTGCCGCCAGAGCAGTCCACCTTAGGCGATGCGGCAACGGATAAGATTATCACAAGATGGTCGCGGCCTGCTGCCTGATTTCTCAAGTGTAAAAAAGAGGAAATCTACGGTAAAGCTTATGCTTAGAAACACATGCCTGAACCCTCGGGATAATCACATTTCTGAGCGCACTATTCCTTTAATAGATCAATTTTTTTGCGCCATTCGCTGCAGATGATTTTCTAAGGTCTCTGTTTCTGTATTATTTTTAATGTCTGAATGGTGTGTTAAAAAGAAAATGTGGTAAGTACACATAACCTAATGGCCAATAATTGGTTTATATAGAGAAGTGTAGTGTCTACCATTAGTATCACTGTGTTCACTCATTTCATTACGAAGAAAATGTTCTTCGAGCCATTCCAAAGTACTAGACATTTCTGTGTAAAAAGAAATACGTATATTATTTTTACTGCACCTACAGAAAGTTTATAAATATATAAAATAAATGTAGTCTACTCACTAGTTTCTTGCTAAGTTTTGCTGTTACTGCTGTGTAGGTGTGCTGCTGATTTTTGTTGTGCAGTTTGAGTGAGGTCATTCTGTTGGAGGCATAATTATTTTGTTTTGGTATATTGCATTATGTTGCATATGTTATGGATTGGACGGTTGGTGTGTTACATATACAGTTTCCACTTCTTATTTATTATTGAATGTAAAGTATTTATGTGCTGCTTTTTTAACACGTCTAGTGTTTTTATTGCATGATACAACAATGTAAGATAGTCCCTGAGTTTTTGGATAGTGTTAATGTTGACCAAGTCTGTCCGCGAACATATGCATGGTCAGCAAACATCAGACCCACTAGCACAGGTATGGGGTTCAGTATGTTCTACGTTATATGTATATAAACTAAGGGAATCCTAGGAAACATTTATCCAATTTATATTGTCTATATCTATATGCAGTGAAAAAAACTTTTTTTAAAGGGACATTATGGTTAAGTTGCACTACTAAAAACCTATGAAATTCAGTGAAAAAAAATGTGTTAAAGGGACGTTATGGTTAAGTTGCGCTACTAAAAACCTATGATATTCAGTGAAAAAAACTTTGTTAAAGGGACGTTATGGTTAAATTGTGCTACTAAAAACCTATGAAATTCAGTAAAAAAAAACGTTGTTATGGTTCCAAGTAAAACCAAAAAACCCTTGAAATTCCCCAGTTATGGTTAGCTAAGCAACCATAACTCGCGCCACCACTGTGCACTGCTAAGACTAACACCCAGGAAATCAAAGATGACATTACAAATGTCATTGATGACATCACAGATGACATCACATGTAATTTTACTTTTCATGAAAAGTCTGTACAAGGGGTTCTTATAGTAATGTTGATAAAAAAGTGTGAAGGATTATTGGAATAAATAGCATGAGGTACGTAGTGCATTAAGTAATGCATTGATACGAATACCATTCTATTATCACGTTCTTTCTAGTATAGTAAGCTACTCATGTAGAAACATAGGCATTGTGTGCAACATACATGATGGATGTACAATATTATTAACCTTATCATGTTGATTAGTAAAATAATAAATGCTTTTTATTACAGTTTTGTCTACTGTGCAACATTTAATAACTAGCTAATAAAACCCACTTACTACATAATTGAATTATTTGAAACAAAACACAAATAATAACAACACATACAAATATGAGCATGTACAGGGACAATGAAGTAAACAACAGTATTACCAGCAAATCTTCATACCCCAACTGATTAACTTTATACACAGAAATGATCGCTCTGCTTCAAAGCTACTACTTCACTATGTATAACTATCATAAAATGTGACTGGACCCTAAAGAGAGTAGTGTGCATACAATATATACAAATATGAGCATATCCAGAAAAGTAAAGTAATAAAAAAAGGAAGAACTATAAGAATGTGTTGATAACCTTACTGATCATCTTTATACACACAAAGCACACATCTGTGTTTTCCCCTATGTAAATGTTTCATATGCTGTGAGTGAACCCCAAGTGAATTACTGTAAGAACATATTTGAAGTATACATCTACAAATATAGTACTTGAATATGATTTATGAGTATATGAATTTTTTGTTCCTGGCTGTTACTGGCCTAGATATGTCAGTAAAGGAAAAAAGAGGGAGCCAGACATGTGAAGTCATCAGTGATGTCATCAATGACATTTGTGATGCCATATTTGATGTCCTGGGTGTTAGTCTTAGCAGTGCACGGTGGTGGCACGAGTTGTGGTTGCTTAGCTTACCATAACAGGCGAATTTCAAGGGTTTTTCGCTTTTACTTGGAACCATAATGTCCCTTTAACAAAGTTTTTTTTACTGAATTTAGTAGGTTTTCAGTAGCACAACTTAACCATAACGTCCCTTTAACAACGTTTTTTTCACTGAATAGATATATGTGTGTATAAAATCTAGATATTCCACGAGTCTTGGGCCCGTGAATAGAAGGGTTGAAAAAGTGTGGTGCAGAAATAATACAAACAGCTGACGGTGAAGGAAGATTCAAGAAGGCTTGTCTGGCCCAGTGTCAGGGGTTGAGGCAGCCAAGAACTTGTTTATCTATCATAGAAAGATACAATCAGCATGATTAAGGTGCAAACCCTTGTTAAGGTGCAATGGAAAAGCAATGGAAGCCTCAGGTTTTATTCATTAAATGGTATTAAATACAACAAAGGAGCTCAAAACGTGGTCTCCAGTCACATGTTCAGATGAAAATAGACTTTGGGTGGGCTACACAGAGACCAGAAGATAAGATAAAGCTCACACTCCCTTTTATCCTCAGGCATAGAGATCCAAAGCAAGGCCGAGTTCAAAGGTCTAATTGAATGGCAAACAACAGAAGAATTGATCCTTGGCATATGAAATCAGAACATTTATCTTGACAACCCTTTAACTAGACTGGTCTACATGTATACTCTCTGTGTTGAATTTCAGATATGTGAAAGACTGTTCTTACCCTGAAAATTGGAAACCAGGGAGAATAAAGTGGAATAAAGTAGAAGGTGCTGATTTATTTTCTAAGAGACCTTCAGTTCTGCATAATTTACCAGGTAAACTGGGTAGCTGTGGAGCACACATCCAGGAATATAATGTTGTTATGTCCTTCATTAGATGGATGGGAGAGGGTCCCTCTGTTGCCTTGTCCTCTTTTTTCTGTTACAGTTCTGGTATAGAAAAATTCATTACCACTGTAGGATCAATTCCATTGCTGACAAGCGACTACATGATTTAGTGTGGAGGTGAGTGGCAGTCTGTATATACATATATTGAGATATACACACAAGATGTATCTGTGTCTAGAGAAATAAGAAATCGGAACATTGACAAATCGTATATCATTTATTTGTAGATATACATGTGGACGACATCCCCTACCTTGTTGGCAATTCGAGTGGTCGCAATAGAACCATCCGTCTCCTGGAGAAGGTTGCCTACATTGATTGGCTCAAATTGAGAGCCTATCCGTTGACGACCGAAACATATATCGAGTGAAATTCAATAAGCATGGTGCTATTTGATGTTGTTTGTTAACACTCACTGAAAATACAAAAGGGTGTTGTAATATATGTTAAAATCTGAGTATTTAGAAGGATTGGTTAGTATATATTCTTTTGTGAAAAATTGAAGTATCGAGTGAGATTGTGTTGTGAATGATGGAATGAATGGTGGCATATGTATGTGGGTGTCGATAACTGTATAAAAATTGGTAAAATTATTCATATAAATACATTTCTTTTTTGACATAAATTGGTGTTGTCAAGATAAATGTTCTGATTTCATATGCCAAGGATCAATTCTTCTGTTGTTTGCTGATATTGAGCCTAAAGGATTCTTGGTATTGTAGGCTTCCCTTATTTAGAAAACTAATTGAATGGAAGACAGTAGGAGTGATGATGGATGTTGGGCTAATTGGGTGGGGGGAATGACCAGGCCAACCCTCCAGTACCTGGGGTTCCAGTTTGCAGGCTGCTAGCAAGTGGAATATTCCAGAAGGGTACAAGCGTGCCACTCAATTATAAAGGGACACATATCAAAGAACCCTATAGTTTAGAGAACCAATAAGACATTGGGCCTCATTACGACCCTGGCGGTATGGAGTGAACGGCGCCGTAAAAGGTGCCGGCGCCGTTCACCCCGTACCGCGACATTATGAGTTCCCCTCACGGGACATGGTAAGCACACCTGGGAAAACCAAGCGTGCTTATCGGGTCCCGCGAGGGGAAGAGGGAGCAAACAACGGGCCATCTCGTAATGGCCCGTTGTTTGCTCCCTCTCCCATTCCCATTCCCATTCAGCCCAATGGGGGCTGAAATGGGAATGGGGAAGGACCGTGTCCGGGTCCTTAGAGGGAGGAATTACCAGGCCTTCCGAACTCGGTATGGCCCGGTAAGTCCTCATTCCGAGGACCCGGACCCCGAGGCGATTAAACCTGCTGATCCCTGCAAGAGGTGTATTGGGCCTTTTTCCCTAGTGGGTTGTATTTTTCTGGTGTGAGTGTCTGAGAGGCTATCTTACACCTCATTAAACACCTTTCTGAGGTAGCTGACCATATCAGTAATCACAGAATTAAATTATGCACCATTACAGAATCATGGCTACTTGATGCCGCAGGGCCTGCACTCACTTGTAGTCCCTGCAGGTTTCAATATATTAAGAGTAGACCATATAAACATCAAAGGCAGTGGAGTAGCTCTGATTTATGGCAACTCCCTACAGATTCGGAAGGTGGAGAATATTACTGTAGCAGATTGTGAAGTTATGCAGGCCAAGTTGGAAATTGACCTTAATTCGACAGATAAGATCTTTCTTATTTACAGAGCCCCACATAGCATTCCAGACTTTTTGTTGAATCTTAGTCACCTGATATCACCCAGTCTTAAACCCAGAACAAGAATACTAATTTTAGGAGACTTTAACCTTGGTTTCGCTGATGAGCCTGAAGCCCTGTCTTAGTTAGTCAAGACCACATTTCTTGACCTAGGTTTCAACCATCACACAACTCGCCCGCCCATAATAAAGGCAGGATATTAGATTTGGTACTTATGCAGAATATTACTATTGGGGTCATCAAAGTTAAACCCTGTCCTTCGTCCAACTATCATCTTCTGGAATGGAGCATGTCAATGCCTACCCATATAAAAAGCAGACCAGAAAAGTGCTGGGTCTCATACAGAAACCTTCGCAAATGAACACACGCTGACATGGCCCCATTTATCTCACCTACTATTGACAATCTGCCAAAGTTAAATTCAGCTGATGAGTTGGCAGCAGCATACCTAAATACACTCGATAAGGCCGTTAACAACATCTCCCAGTGAAATCACATCTGTTAAAAATGCAGCTCAACAAAAATTGGTACTCAGCCGACATCCCACTCTAAAAATAAATAAGACCAAAACCTTGAAGCAATGGGAGAAAACGCATTATTCCGAAGATTACATCATCTACTCGCTTGCGGTCAAGGCACATAAAAAAGCTATATCTCATGCAAAAAAAGGGCTTTTATGACTAAAGAATTGCAGGAGCAACCTCCAGTTCTAACTATTTATGTAGTTATTGTGCATTTGTAAGGCGCTTATACATCAAGTAAATTGTGTTTCAAATCGCCCACAGGGCAGCAGGGAGGACACATGGAAAAGAAAGCAAATATAATAATGAAAGATAGAGGCAGATGTACTAGGCCTTGTGAGCATTCAGAACGTGCATGTGCAAAGAGAGAGAAGGGAAGAGGAAGTGGGGGTAAATGCTAGGTGTACCAAAGGGAAGTGTTAGGAATTAAGCAGCTGTTAAATGACTTGGTGAGAGTGGTCAGCTGCGTAAAAATAAGTAAATGTAGGCCTGTGTAGGCATAGGCCAGCGGGTGCCGAAGCAAGTGCTAGGTGCGATCAGGGATGTCATTTCACCAAAAGGCCAGGGGTAGCGGAAGTGACATCACACACCACTTGACCTCTGATGACATCACAGGAAGTGATGTCATTTGACCCCACCCTGAAGTGGCATCACAGGAAGCAATGGTCAATGACCTTTCACCCTTTGACAAAACAGGAAGTGGAATCACATAGCATTGTTTCAAAGTACACTATGAAAAATATGGATATGATACCCCTGTAAAGTGATATACATTTCATACAAGAATGGATCACTATATGTATAGTTAATATCAGTGCGTATTGACCCATATTACCAAATTACTGTGAATGTAAGCAGATGTCCAAGGCCAAATGATAATGATGTGTTATTATATAGCACTTCCGCTTAAACACTTCAATGGAACAAATATACATAAAATTACACCTCATTTATCAACCATAACAGAATGAAAGGCTGAGTTGACCATGCCAGGATTCAAACCTCCAACCTGCAGATGACACACACATGGCAGCAGCAAGCCCTCATCCCACTAAGCTATCCTACCGACGATAGCTAATAGAAAACCAGCCACTCCAGAAACAAAGAGCAACATGCTTCTTCCCACAGCCCAGGAGCCTCAATTTACATTCTTTTCTTTTTTTTAGAGGTAGCAAGGGACACCACAGGGGTAGCAAGGGAGAGGTGCGATCCCTGGCAACCCCTAAATGAAGTCCCTGGCCCAAGATGATGCATAAGAGCCCTGGTCACCAATCTGAGCAATTGTGGAGTTTAGCAGAGGAGAGAGGAAGGGAAGGAGGAGGTGGAAAGGAAGGTCTTGAGGAGCTGCAGGAATTTGAGGCGATCCGGCTCAAGAAGAAGAGGTAGTATGAGGCTATTCCATAGGAGGGAGCCTTCCGAGGAAAGAGATCAGCCACAAGTTTGCTGTTTAGCGAAGTGCTTGACACACAAAGAGTTTGTGCCAGAGGAAGATCATGAAGGAGAGTATTTAGTGAGAGCCAGTTGTAGATTTTTTCATTTCATTTCATTTCATTTTTATATAGCGCCGGTAGCCCAAGGGCATCAGGGCGCTTTAAACGAACAGAGACACACATAGAACACAGAAAGAGGCCAATCCAAAGCTGAACCCTGACAATGTCCCTGATCCAACTTATCCCGGTTCATCATCTGAAGAGATATGTTTTCAAACCCTTCCTGAAAGCAAGAAGGTTTGTAGATAGCGTGGTTCCCGGCCCCAGACAGCCTTATTAATGATGCAGAGGTATTTGAATTTGATCCTTGCAGCAACCGGGAGCCAGTGGAGAGATTTAAGGGCTAGAGAGATGCTGACCATGGGCTTGAGGCCAAGGATATGTCTTGCATCCTTCTTCTGTATTAGCTGGGGGGGCTCATCAGAGAAGAAGAGGGTAGATTAAGGAAAAAGCTATTGCAGTAGTCTAGCCTGGAGAGAACCAGAGCTCTGGAGACATTGAGCTTCTGGGGGAAAGTGAGGAAAGGTAGAATTCCTTTGAGGAGGTGGAGTTGAAAGTGGGCCTTCTTGGCAAGGTCCTGAATGTGAGGGAGGAAGGAAAGAGAGGAGTCGAAGGTGACTCCAAAGTTTCTGGCTTCAGATGAAGGAGAATGAGGAGAGCCCATAGAAGATAGCCAGAGTGATGGGAAGAAAGAGGGAGCAGCAGTCCCAATAGGAAGGATCGCAGTCTTGCTGGCATTGAGGCAGAGATCATTGGAAGTACACCAGGGCTGAATGGCAGATCGGCAGTCAGGAATGATGGAGGAAGGAAGGAGAGGATCAGAGGGAAGTTTGAAGAAGAGCTTTGTGTCATCTGCATAACACTGGAAGTTGGGGGAGAAGGTGGAAATGAGGTGTGCAAGTGGAGCAAGATAGGTGTTAATGAGCCAGGGGGAAAGGTTGGAGCCCTGGGGGACACCACAGGTGGAGATAGAGGTGGGAGAGGACAAATACCCCAGAATAACGTGCAACGGACAGTCATTGTGGAAGGAGACTAGCCAGTCCAGTGCCCACTCTGAGATACCTAGGCTATCTTGGAGCCGTTTTATGAGGATGGAGTGGTTGACCGTATCAAATGCAAAGTAGAGACCAAGTAGAATGAGAACAGTTGGAGAGTTGGAGTCAGGAGATGCGAGCAGTCCCTCATGGGTGTTCAGAAGAGCAGTTTCCATGCCTCTGGACACTCAATCCAGATTGATGGTCGTGTAGGCAACCAACAAGTTCAGTTTGCTTGGTCGGTTGGGGGACGACCAGCTTTTCCAAGAGTTTCCCAAAGTAGGGGATGATAGATATGGTGCAGTAGTTGGCTGTACAAGACGGGTCTGCAGAAGGTTTTTTCAGGAGGGGATATACAAGTGAGTGCTTGAGGGAGGAGGGGAAAGATCCAGTAACCAAAGTGTGGTTGCAGAAATCGGCAAGTGCCAATATTGTCCTTAATTGTTCTGGAGGAACAGGGGGAGAACTGTTTGGAGGAGACCTTGATGGAGCAGACAACTCTGGTGACCTCATCAGGTGTGATAGGAGAGAAGGAAGAAAGAAAGGCAGGGGGGATGGGAGGACATAGGAGGCAGGGTGGTGGGGGTAGGGGAGTGGGAGAGGGACATAAGGGTGCTCAGTATGTCCTGAGTTTTTGCAATGAAGTGTGTGGCCAGTGTGTTGCAGAGGGCCTGGGACGGAAGAGGTAAGGAGGAGACTGTGGAAGGGTTGGCTAGATCCTTGCAGATTTTAAAGACTTCAGTCGTGTTCTTGAATGCACCAGAGACTCGAGTCTGAATGTGGGCCCTTTTCTTGGAGCGAATGGAGAGCCAGTATGGCCTTTGGAGCAGGTGACAGGCCAGTTTGTCAGAGGGTGAGTGTGAGGTGTGCTGCTTCCAGTCCGCAGCTAAGCACTTTTAGAATCCTAAAAGAACTGGAGCACCCACGACCCATCTGTCGCAGCTGTTTAAAGATTCCAAATGGTGCATGTGCATCCAATACACCATGAAAGATAAGCTAAAGAATATTCAGACAGATTTTTCTATAAAATGTGGTGTAGGAGACAGAGTTGAAGGTGCTACATCATCTATATGCATTAATTAATAGATGTCTCAAATTCGAATTTCACCCGATAACTGAACAAGATCTTGCAGAAGACTTGAAGAAACCTAAGCTGATGCACTGCAAAGGGGACATCTGTCCTGCCCTTATGGTCAGACTTTGCGCTCCTCGTCTAGTCCACCTGATTATGAAATTTGTGAATGCCTAATTCAAGGAAAATCGCATCCCTATGAACATCAAACAATAATGGATCTCTTCCTTGATCAAAAAAGCCTCCTCGGATGCTAGTGTGCCGGGTAACTACAGACCGAATTACAAATGTTCCCTTTCTTATAAAAATATCGGACAAGGGGGCCCATCTACAAATTGAGGTGTTTCTTTTTTTTATAACTTGTTTCTTTTTTGGTCAGCACACAGGAAAACATTGCATTACAGACAGATCGGCACATGCCACGTATCAAGCCCAATTCATCGTCCCTTAACCGTCCCTCCCCCAGCCCCTATTCCTGGCTACCTTCTGGACCTGGCTCCTCTGCTAGTGGAGCCAGAGCTCTGTCCTCTGCCCGTAGGGTGTTCACCACCAAGCGTGGTTTTATGTTACAGCAGAGTAGCTCTGGTCTTAGTCTATCACGGGCGACCAAATGTTTGTGAAGTGGTGAAGGTGGCCCCTGCTTGGCGCCATGATCTTTTCCGCAATGAAGATGTCCCAGAGTTTTAGCCACCACAGGAACATTAGGGGACCCTCCGAGGATTTCCAAGTTCGAGCCACTGTGATTTTAGCGGCTAGGAGCAGCTGTGTTATGAGGGTCGACCTGCTTACCAGATCTGGGATATATGCCCGGAACCGGGGCCCCCAACAGTATTGGTTCCGGCTCCAGTGGTAGCGCTGTCTGAGTGATGTCAGCTATGGTGGCTATACATTGGGACCAGAAGTCTGCCACTATCGGGCATATCCACCACATATGCAGGTAGGAGCCCGTCAGGCCGCAGCAGCGCCAGCATAGTGGGTCCAGGGACTGGTTGAAGTGGTGTAGCCAGAGCGGTGGATAGTACCATGTCAGCAAGATTTTGTGCGCACATTCCCGGTTGGCTATACAAAAGGAGGACGAGTGAGTTCGTGACCAAATGTCTGCCCAGGCCTGGTCTTGAATCAGATGCCCTAGATCAGTTTCCCACTGCGACATATAAAATGCTTTGGCTTCAAGGAAGTTTGTCTGCAATAGTTTGTATAGCGCCGAGATTCGCCCTTGGCTCGGTGGATCTGCTGCTGTCAACTCCAGGGATCCAGTTTCCGTGTAGCCACCATGCGGGTGTGGGGATGCGTGCACCAGTGTCTAATTTGGGCATAGGTGAACCTATCGGTCTCCGATAGGCCAAAGTGCTTTTGCGTTGGGCGAAGGTCAGCGGCTGAGCCCCTTAAAATAGCTGATTGAGGGAGGTGAGGCCCCCGGCGATACAGATTTTAAAGTTCGAGGGGTAGGTTCTGGGCGAGAAGGCTGGGTTATAGAATACTGGGACGGATGGGCTTAAGTCTCTTGAGATGCCTCTAAATTTACGCGCCCAATCCCATGCTCTCAATGTCTGTTTGGTTGATGATAGGATAGCTGGCCATGTCCGTCGTCGGGAGGCTAGCAGATGTAGGAGAAAATGGAGGGAGAGGGGTAATCGAGATTGTTCTATTTCGGCCCATTTGGGGTGCCCTGATGCCATGGTCCAGGCTCGAGTGTGGGCTATCTGTGCCGCCATCTGATATTTTTGAAGGTCCGGGACCCCAAGACCCCCCAGGTTTGGGGCGATTAGCATAGTTTTCCGTGGGATTCGCGATCTTTTCTCTCTCCAAATAAAGCTGAATGTCTTCCTCTGGAGGTGCTGCAGCGGGGGGTGAGGGATTATGGTGGGGAGGGCTGAGCAAGCGTATGGGAATCGTGGCAGGAGATTCATATTGCAGGCCGCGATGCGACCCAGTAGCGAAATATCCTGTGAGAGCCAGCGGTCCAGATCTTTCTCCAGGGTCTTTACTAGCGGCGGAAAGTTTATCTGATAGGTATCTCCAGGACAAGCGGAGATCTGGACCCCAAAATAGGGAATTGACTTTTCGCTCAGTGGGACCGAGCAGTGGGAACTAAAGGACTCTTTGTCTCCTGATTCAAGTCCTACCCCCAGGGCTGCAGATTTTGTAAAGTTGATGGAAAATCCTGAGACCCTTCCGAATCTATGGATTTCTGCTGGGGCGGCCCTCAGTGACTGGGAAGTGTCTGTTATGTTCAGCATCACATCATCCACGTATAGTGCAATTTTATGTTGGGAGGGGCCTACTTGGAGGCCTTTAATTCTGCTGTTGAGGCGGATATGTCGGGCTAGGGGTTCCATCACCAGGGCAAAGAGTAGAGGGGAGAGAGGGCTCCCCTGCCTGGTGCCACATGTCAGGGGGATCAGGCTGGATAGAGTGCCATTAATCCGGAAGAGGGTGTTCGGTGCTTGGTAATTCGCCAGGACGAGCTTCAAGAAGGAGGGCCCAAAGTGGAAGGATTCTAGGGTGAGTCGGAGGAACGACCAGTCCACTTTATCAAAGTCCTTAGTCGCATCCAGGGCAAGCAAGGCTAATTTTCGCGAGTCTCGGTTAGCTATCTCGATCAAATTGAGGGCCCTGCGTGTGTTATCTGTGGTAGCTCTATTTGTTATGAAACCCGTCTAGTCTGCATCCACCACCTCTGGGAGTACTCCCACCAGCCGGTTTGCCAGGACCTTCGAATAGATGTTCGCGTCTATGTTTAATAGGGAGATGGGTCTGTATGCCGCAATATCGCTGGGGTTTTTCCCCGGCTTGAGGGCTAAAACCGTGATTGATTCTTGCATAGACGGGGTGATAGATCCTGAGATAGCAAAGGAATTAAAGAGCGTCGTCATCAGGGCTAGTATCTGGGGCTGAAACAGTTTATAAAATCGGGTCGAGAACCCATCTGGTCCGGGGGCCCTTGGTTTGAGACTTTTAATGGCTGCTTCAACCTCCTCATGGGTGATCGGGGCTTCTAACTCTTCCGTCTTTGCAGTTGCAATGTGGGGCAAGGCTGCCTCCTGCAAGTAAGTTTGCTGCTCCCCGATGGCCCTCGGGATCGCCAACATCATGTCTGTGAGGTGTGTCTCTGCAATCCGTAGCTTCTCACCATCAGCAAACTGCACTCTACCCTGCGGATCACACAAGCCTATGATTGTATTCCTCTTCTTTACTCTTGCTAGTTTTTCAAGCAAAAATGTGTTCACCTTGTTACCACTGGCGTAGTAGCTTTGTTTTGTTTTAGCCAAGAGCTGGGCTGTGTCCTCAGCATAGTGAGCTTGCAACTTCTTCCGGGCTGCCTGCAAGGCTCGGTAGGTTCTGGGGGTCCAGTTTCTGGCTTTACATACTGTCTCCGCCTCCTGCACCTTGTTCTCCAGGTCTTGGCGGATCTGTCACTTTTGTTCATGATAGGCTGCTCCTTGGGAGATTAACACCCCCCTCACCACCGCCTTCATTGCATCCCAAGTATTGGCTGGGGAGGTGTCTTCATTCTTGTTTTCTTTAAAAAAACTCCTTAATCGCTTTTGCCACCACGTCTCTTACTGACTTATCCCCTAATATCGGGTTATAGAGGGACCATCTGCGTCGCGGGGCTGGGTATGGGTGACGGGCACTGAGCATTAACATTATTGGGGCATGATCTGATAGGATTCTGGGCCCAATAACCACTTCATCAGTAAATGCCAAGACTTGCGGGGAGGCCAGTAGGAGGTCAATGCGTGAATACGTTCGGTGAACGTAAGAGTAAAATGAGTAGTCTCGGACCTTTGGGATGCAGGACTCTCCAGGTGTCCACTACGTCTAAGGTTCTGAATAATTGAAGTAACGCCGTTGCCAGGCTGAAATCCCTTCGAGCCGGATGGTGAGATTTGTCTGTCATTGGATCAGGCACTCCGTTGAAATCTGCCCCGAGGATGGTCTGGCCCTCAGCGAATTGTGGGAGGGCTCCTTCTAGCGCTGAGTGGAACTCCTCCTGCTTGTCGTTAGAAGCGTAGACCAAGATGAGAGTGTAGAGTTGGCCGTAGATTCGCCATTTTACGGCGACAAAGCTGCCATTCCGTCAAAGCAAGGAGTCCAGGATTTGCTGACTGAGAGCCTTAGCAAACAGGATCACCGCCCCACCTTTCTTTGTGCCATTTGAAGCCAGGAATTGTAGCGGGAATTGCCTGTCACAGAGCGGGACAAAATCAGCCAGGATCCGATGTGACTCCTGGAGAAAGGCAATGGAGGCTTCCTTATTCTGTAAACGCCGCAGAATAGATTTCCTTTTTTGTGGGGCGTTCAGACCCCTGACATTCATTGTCAGGAACTTCAGTTTCTGATATGGGGGTCTCCTGGTCGCTCGCCGGCAGAAGGAGCCGGTCTGAGGGGGGGTGATGGTTGTCAGGCATCATCTAAGGGCTTCGCTTCGAAGGGGATTTCCTGTGGATGAGTTTTATAATCTCTCCTACGGGAGGGTAAATATGTGAACGGGTGGGGGGCCTGAATTTCTCATCCGGCCTCACCCACGGCCAACTGGGCCATAACTGTCCTCCCAGCCAACTGGGTTCGCCTCCAAGGGTGGGTTGGTGACATACTCCTCGGAGTGGGGTATGGGCCGCTCGAGGCCCGCGGCATCATTGTTTTCTTCTTTGGTTATGGGATCAGTCCTTTCACGACCGCCAGTCATGGATGGGTTATCGCATCTTCCGGCGTCTATGTGCTTTAGCCCAGGGCTGTTGTTGCTGTCTCTGGGGCAGTTGGTCCGATTCCCCAGGCGGGCGAAGCGGACTGGGAGTGAGCAAAGTCACCAGAGAGTCCAGGTGCAGGATGGTCTCTGCGTCTTCTAGATGGCTAATTTTGCGCAGGGTTCCTTTGTAAGTGAATTGGAGAGTGGAGGGGAACAACCACCGATAATGGATCTGCTGGGTCTGTAGGAACAGGGTCAGGGGTTTGAGTGCTCTTCTTTTCTGTAGGGTTATCAGAGAGAGGTCCTTAAATATCTGGAGTGGGTTGCCCATAAATGAGAGCTCATCCTTGGTGCGGCTTATTGCCGAGATGGCTTCTTTAGTGGCGTAGAAATGGACCCTGGTGATTACGTCGGGGGGAGCGTCTGAATCTACTCCTCTTCTTGGGCGCAGCCTATGGGTTCGATCCAGAACGAGTTGGGCCTTGTCTGTGAGCGGAAGAAGGGCTTGGAAGAAATTGCCTATATACTCTGGTAGGTCTTTCTCTTGGATCGATGATGGACCCCTCGAATGCGCAGGTTATTTCGTTGCGCCCTGTTTTCCAGGTCCTCCTGCTTAAACTCCAACACTTCGCTCCTATTTTGCAGCACCTGAATCTCGCACCATATTTCTATGAGCGCTGCGTCATGACTCTGGGATAGATCCTCCACCTCTCCTAGTCTCTGTTCCGCTTCTGTGAGCGGTTGGTCCATTTGTTCCATCCGCGTAGAAAGCTCGGTCATGCAGGACCTGAACTCCGCTTTAATGTCCCGCATGAAGGCCTGGATGTCTTCTTTGGTGGCTAGTTTTTCCTGTTCCTCGGGGAACTTCTGTGGGGAGAGTTTGGGGGGTGGGTCCGGCTTCTTTGTTTTATCCGCCGCCAGCAGCATGGTAGAGATGTCCGAAGATTTGGATGCTTTAGTCAGCTTCGACATCTTGCGAAAACGAGCACCTCCAGGGTTCCTACGCCTTCCTTGGTTCTGTTGAGGTGGTTAGCTGGTCTCTGAGGGCCCCTGAGAGCTATCAGGTTGTCGGGTACCGACGGCCCGAGGGACCCCGAGAAATTTCTGTGTGCCAGGTACCCCGCTTCAGGCGCGATGGGAGGGGGGAAGAGGATGGGCCTCTAATACCGGCAGCCAAGTTCCGGAGACAACGTGGTAGACCTTTTTCATCGCCAAGGCTCGGTCCCAGAAGTCCAGGGGGATAATGGGCAGGGGCGCCCCAGGAAGTCACAGTGGGAACCCAGTATTGGGCTCCTGAGGGATCAGAGATGCACCAGGGTGACTGTGTCGCCAATGTCAGGGTGCTGGTGATAGGCGGGGAGTAGTGTTAGGCAGTTGGGAGGTTATGTTAGAGTTCCAAAGGAGGGCACTCAGGGCTGCTGCCGCTGGGGTTAGGTCTCTAAGTCTGAGCTAGGGATGTGGGCCGGAGCGCCCCAGGAGGCCGCTGGGTTGGGAGGCCTAAAATATGTAGGGCCAGAATATGTGATTGTTTTGTCTGACACCCTGGGCAGCCGCTGCTAGCTAGTCATTTCGCCGGCTCCGCAGCAGGGCTCTCACCGTCTCTGAGGCTGGTCTCTTTCGTCTCAGCTGGCTGCGTGTCGGGGGGAGCTGGGTTAGAGCAGGCTGTCGGAGAGTCGTGCTGAGCCTAGGCACGGGAGCCCCTGCACCAGCAGTGCCCTGGGAGCGGGGCCCGCCACTCTCCCAGGAGGTCCGCTACTCCTGAGAAACGGGCTCCCCTCCTCTCTTTCGCCACCTTGAGGAGCCGGAGTCCTTGCCCAGATCAAGTGTGTGGAGGGATGGGGGGGGGAATGGGCTCCCCGCCTTACTGTTGCCACTGCAGATGGCCGTAGCCTGCGCTTTGGGTGAGCGGGTGGAGGGATGGGAAAACGGGATCGTCTCCCCTTCATTGCCGCTGCGGATGCCACAGCCTTCACTCCGGAGCAGTGGATGGAAGGGGAGGGGAGGGGCCATCCACCTCCCGGTTCCGACGCTTCCTCCTCGGCTCACCCAAAAATCCAGCAGCTCTCTTTCTTCATGCCGCTGGGGCTGTCGGCTCTCTCCAGGCGCAGTGGCTATATTCAGGGGACCCAGACCTCTCTCCACTGCGCTCCCCGTCTGCGCGCTCAAAGAGTTTTGTCCGCCATCTTAGCAGTGCCGCCTCGGGACAGCGAGCGTGGGAGCGTTTGAGTCATTTCAGGGCTGATTAGGGGGATAGCGAGGTCCTCCCTTGACTCCAGCGGTTGCTCCAGATCTTTAGGTAGCCATGGATCCGAAGATCGGGTCGACTCGATCGCCGGGATCTATTTTATTGCTTGATGCCGCGGGTCTCGGATGGAGGCCATCAGGCAAGCAGCCACATTGTTGGCACTCCTGGCCACACCCCCTAATTGAGGTGTTTCTTCTTGGTCATGACAATCTGGGTTTCAACGTGCTCATGGAGCCGAGTCGACTCTACTAGATTTGAAACCAACATATTTACAATCTTTGAGAAAGGGATTACAGCAATGCTTGTGCTACTAGATCTATCTGCAACATTCAAATTAGTGGATCATTCATCACCTACATTGTTCAACATCTTTTTGTTCCCTTTATTTGAACAACTGGATGCAGCAGGTTTAATTTATGCCAACTACCCAGACAACACACCCCTGTTCGCCTTTCCGGGCACTACACCACTGACTCCAACACCCTGAACTCCATATACGGTCTGATTCAAACCTGGATGCGTGGCAAATAAGCTGACACATAATGATTTCAAAACAGAGCTCATGGTTATGGGTACCACATCACAATCACAGAAATTAAGCTTGGAATACCAGCACTTTGACATTGCGGGCTGTAACATGAGCACTCAATACAAGGTTAAGACCCTAGGAGTCACCCTGGATCAAGAGCTTACCATTGAAGCCCTATTTAAAAGCTTGATCTCCAGCACTTCGTACCACTTGAAACTTCTGGCCCAGCTTTGTCCCTTTCTTAATACCACCAACTGTGCTACTATCGCACGTGCCTTCATAGGGGCAAAACTTCATTATTGTTCCAGCCTACTACTGGGCATTGCCAAAGGTGAACTCACCCATCTGTAGGTCATCCAGAACAATGCTGTTCGCATTGTGGAAGGGCTGCGCATATCTGACCATGTGTCCACGGCCAGAAGAGCTCTACATTGGCTCCCTGTCAGTAGCAGGATCTCCTTTTGTGTACAGTGCATCATGCACAGATGCCTCTACGGGCAGGGGCATAGGTATCTATCAAATGGCATCTTGTGGTTTCCAGCACAAAGAGTCTTATAGTCCGACAATGCCTTTTGGAAACACTACAGGCTAGACTCTCCTGCGTGGCTCAAGGATCTTTCCCACATGCAGCCCCCAAAATCTGGAACACTCCGCCTGACCTGAGAACATGTACCTCACTAACTGTTTTCAAGCGAGGGCTAAAAACTACTTTGTTTTTCTAAGCACCCCTGCTATCTGATACCCCCACCGATTTACTGGTCTTATTGTTGCTTGTTGTGGTTCATCTTGTTTAAGTACCTCTATGTTTTGGGGCCCTTGTATCGCACAAAACAAATAAAATAAATAAATATTTTGAAAAATAAATTGGGCATCATTACAAGTTTGCCAGTCCGGTAACAACGGTACCGGTAAGCTTACCGGTACCGTTGTTACTGGACCAGCAAACTATGAGTTCTGCGGGCGGGTGCCTATCAGCCCGCCAGGTCTGACCTGGCCGGTGGACTGGCACCCGCTCGCAGACACTGACGATAGCACAGGCAACATTCTGAATGGTGCCGGTGCTACCATCCTCCCCATACCCATTGAGTCCTATGGAACTCAAAGGGAAGGGGGAGTAAAAGATTCTGGTGCCTGGCAATGGGCAATACAGGGTCTGCCAGGGCTGTAATAGCCCTGTATTTCCCCATTGCCAGTCGCCAAAAATAAATGTGCAAGTTTGGCGGCAGCCTGCTGGTTTTACCAGAAAGGCTACCGTCAAACTTGTAATGAGGCCCAATTTATTCCCAAAATTAATGGTTTCTGATATTGTTAAAATTTAAGTAGAAAAGTTTACGTCCATTGTTATGTTCCAAACAGGTGTAATAATCTTTATCTGCTCATCATTCTAGTAGATTTATTAAAGATTTGCAATAGTGGTATAATTTGTTTATTCATAATGGGCCTCATTACAACCCAGGCGGTAAGTTCCCTACTTTACCACCATGGTGTAAACTGCGTTTACACCATGGTGGATGGCGGATTTACCGCCCCATTCCAAGGTGACTGGGGCGGTAAATCCCCATTCCCCATTTACCCTACCCCATTCCCATTTTTGCCCCATAGGGCATAATGGGAGTGGGGAAGGCGCTAATTACGGCACCGTAAATTACGGTGCCGTAATTAGCACCAAGGCGGGTTAGCGCCTTGCATTTAAACGCCTGCTAAAAGCAGGCGTTAAAATGGTAATCAGGCGTTAAGGGTTAAAGGCGCAGACGGCGCCGTTAAACCCTTAACGCCTGGGTTGTAATGAGGCCCTGCCTACATCTGCAGAAAGCAATAGGTATTTTGAGATATTCCAATAGTACATATAGTTTCAGTACATAAGGTACATGATATGAAATATCATGGTTCATTCAAAGCCACCAGGCTCAGTTCATCAACCTTTGCATCTCCAGATGTTTGGCTTTCATCTCCTGTCAGCACGAGCCAGGGATGTAAATCGTGAGGGTTAATATGCATTATATTTGGAAGCATCAGGCAAGTAATAGATTGAAGATCTCTGCAATTCAGGCAGTATGAAGTGGAGATGCATTTACGCATAACAACAAAAACGTTGTTGTTTTGAGGGTTTTTTCAGAATTCTGCTAAACAAACCACAAAAATACATACAATAACACAATCAAGAAACATCATTTATGAAATATCGAGTCATATAAATATCGATTAAAGATGGGAAGCAAGGAGCTTTATATGGCCATGCGTGAAAAGAGATTTGTGGATGGGGAAGTCACTGTGAAGGGATGCAGTAGTCTTGAACACACGTGCACAGACATATATATATATATATACAGAAGTTTTCAGGGAAATATGTTTCGGGACAGTTTGGTGACAGGGGGTACATGGTGAATACTTGGGAAGGTTGTATAGCACAGATCCCTCATAGCTGGGGTTTGTGTAGGCTGCAGTAACCCGGGTTGGTGAGATAAACACTGTGCAACCTGGAAGGTTGGTTGACTTAGGTCGAAGGATGGGGGAAGGTGGCTGACTTCATTCGGCCACCTGCAATAATATCAAATGGTCAGTTGCAGTCAGGACGAAATAAAGTGCTAGTTGGTCATAGGTTTACGACTTGGTGCTCGTGTGGATAAGAGATGTAATCTTCCTGAGAACATGGCAGTTTGTTTTTCAGTGACCAGGGAAGTCAGGCCACATGCCAGGGTCGACTTGTGGCCAGGTAAATAAAGAGGTGCTTAAGCGCAGAGGTGGTAATTGGTTTAAGGGTTTAGATTAGGTTGTTAGGGAAATGACTGGGATGTGGCAGAGACCATGTGAGCTGAAATAGTAGTCGTAACAGATTAGCATGAAACAAGAAATACCAGGGACGCCAGCAAGTGTGGGTTGATAAGATGTTTATCGCTGGTTTAAAGGAAACCTGTTTATTTCATTCCCTCTTCAAATTGATGAGTGTTCTTGTAAAAGCCATGTGCTACACACCCGGGGTTAAAAGGTCCCCAACTAGATGGAACTTCTAATAAATTAGGATTGTTGTAGGTAAATATGTAATCATGTGATGATGTCATGACCGACTATGGGATGAGGCCAACAAGAGGTTGTACTGTAAATCTGAGCTAATGCAAATGTGTGCTCTAGGGGATGGTGGTTAGGTGAATGTATCCAATAAGAGCATGGGAACTTGGGAGGATTAGATTTCTTTGTACAGGGTTAGCCAATCACATTTGGGGGGATGATGTAACAAGTTGGAGTGTGTTAAATGCTGCAACAATGTATATAAAGTGTAACTCTTGTGTGGTTCAAGCAGAATCTGGTTAGTTCTGTCTCTAAGGAGTCGTCTAGCCCCTCATGGCTGTTTATGTACAATAAACTTGCTTTACGGACAAAAATGCACTCACTTCTTAAGAGGTGGGACTACTTTGAGTAAGGAGATTGGAGGTCCACCCCTATAGATGTATATGATCAGAAGTCTAAGGGAATGATTGAAATAAAGTTTTGCATGGTGCAAAGGCAAAAAGTACACTTTGTGCTGCACAAGACTAATGTTGCCAAATCATGGATCCGACTTTGTGCTGGTTATTACCTACTTTGCGCTGGTCCTATTCTCCTTTGCAATGCGCTGAATGCTTTGCGTGAAACAATGCACAATGTGAGGGAAGGGCCTGGGCATAGAAATACATAGTGGGTGGAACATGCAGATTCCCCATTCTTCTTGGAATATGTGGAATAACAAGGAATAAAATGGGTGTGTTAAGGGAAACACCATGAAAGCACCAACCATGCCTTCTGATCAAGTGCACACAAAAACCTTTTTCATGTATTTTATCGCTGTAGTGTTCGGAGTCCAAAGTAGAACGCACATCACTAAATCTTACTGCCACGTGATACAGGATGAAAAGTAAATATAAAAGAACACAATGCAAACAATTTCAAAACAGGACTTCAACAATGTTGGACCATGCTGCAGTGGCACTGATTTTTTATGGACGAAGGAGGAGGAGGCGGATGATGAGGGCCAGGATTTTCAATCCACGCACAGTGATATTTGAGATGGTGGAAAGTGAGATATATGCAAGGTACAGATTCCTTCCTCACGTCATTCTAGACTTGGGCCCTCATTACAAGTCTGCTGGTAACCCGCTGGTGCTTCTGGCGGGTTACCGGCAGTCTCTCCTTATCTTATTAATACCAGGATGTTATGGGCAGTGGAGGAACGGGATGAGGACTCCAGGGGGATGGGGCAGCTGAAGCGCCTGGACCGGTAATAATGGTGCCGGTGCTTCAGTGAAAAATCTGCCAGTAGGGGCCAGAACTACTGGCAGGACAGGCCTGCCGGTAGTTCACTGTCTCTACCGGCAGACTTGTAATTTGCCAGTCTGGAAAAGGTGCCAGTAACCGTGTTACCAGCACTTTTTTACGGACTGGAAAACATGTTTGGTTGGGGAGTGGGAGAAAGACCTTGCATCACCCACCATCTGCTCCAATGCACTCACACGCCTGAAGAAGGTGCTAACAGGCCTTCATTTCTTGGCAACAGGTTCATTCCAGTGCACCTTTTCCATTGTTGGGGTGTATTGTAGCCCATGCAATCCCAGTGATTACACCAGGTCTTAGGCTGCATAATTTCACATGTGCATAGGCAAGGCAAGGCACACTGCAGGCAAGGCAGAGAATGTACCAGGAGTTCCATGCCATTACACAGTTTCCACAGGTATTGGGATATTTCGACTGTACCCATCTAGCTCTACAGCCCCCACGAGAGAAGGAGCACATCTACTGCAACCGGAAACATTGCAAATCCATCAACGCATAGGTCATCTGTGATGCCAAACAAGTCATCATTCATGTGAATGCCAATTACCTGTGAAGCACACTTGACAGCTTAATTTACTGCCATTTCCCCCAAACCAGGCACTGGCATCAGGAACGTATGGCAACAACTGGCGCACAGGTACATTGAGCCAGCAACAGTGTTGATCATGGTCTAAACCTCGGGGGACTAAATAAAAGGTGTCCCTGTGACAGCCCCAGTTTTACACCTGGCAGGGCCCTGGTTCAATTGACGTTGAAGCAACCCGCATACAGGCATAACCTCAGGAGGAACCTGGGGCTGCAAGGTGAGATCCAAGTGTCTATGATCAATGTGTTCTACAAATCACACTAATAAATCATAGCTACTGCTGAGTTCTTCATTGATGCATGAGCCCAGTGATCCACCAACAAGTGTCACAGACAACTTTCAGACATCCGGATGTCAGTTTGAAGCTGGTGGTGCAGGACAGGCTGGGGGGGCAGCACCGCCTGTCCTGCCTGCACGGTGAGCCAAACCCATGCTCTTTTCAGCATCCACACTTGGGAGTCCAACAAGACCATTGTGGAACATTACAAACCGGTACCCGGTGCAGAGCCCATTGAGTCTGCCTGCTGTCCTTTGTGGCAGCATGATGGGCCATCACATGACGAAGGTGTCTGGGGCTGGGACCGGCATTTGCGTGCCTCATGCCAGACCACCAGCTCGATCAAAAGATCCAACTGTGAGCAATGTTAAATGCAACAACTATAACATACACATTTGAAGCTGGCCTCAGACTTGCCCACCAATTAATCCTTGTCAAAGATGTGAAGTGTACACATTCCAATAACAGGCCCTCAACAGAGTCCTGTGACATGGATTCAAGTCACTACCTCTCCGAAATAGGGGGGGGGGTGCGTGCCTGCTGCCTACCTTGGATATGGTAGCTGTTTATCAGGCTCCCTCTCTGGATTTGAATCTTGATTCACCCTTACCTATGAACACCATGGAAGCCACAGGAAGTACCATCGGAAGTTGACAGGACAGACAACGTAATGCATGGTTGCCACCACGGCGAGTTGCAAACTAGCCAAGCGTAGCTACAGTAACCAAAGCAGCTGTACTAGGCCATATTGGTCTAGGTCTGATTAATGCATGCATCACAGGAGGTAAGCGTTTGTCGGCATAGATTTGCTGTAATTTAATATTTACTGTGATTTAGTTTACAAAATAAACTTTAAACATATTATACAAAAGTAAAACCAAACAATATCATGATATCCTTCACATCCTAACATTCAAATGATAACATTCAAATAACAATAATAAACATAAAATACGTTTAACTATTGTTTTTTCCATAAAATCTCAATGAAATACATTCACATTAAAATAAAACCTTCACAATCCTGCTTTCACCATTGACTCTTTTGCATAAGGGCCACTAATGTCGGTGCCATTCAAATAGTAAGGGTTATGATACAATTTGTTGCCTATCTTTTCTCAGGGGGACTCAGGGAATGATAGAGGGTGTAGATTATATTAGTTTTTATTCTCCCCAACGCGACCTGTCATCCATTTAACATGGGGAATATAGACACCACCTTTACTGTTTCTCATATCATTGGGCCCAGTCTGGCTTCGATATTTAGCCCTATGTTGTAAAGGGCAATTATAAGGCACCTATTATCGGAATTAGTGCAGTGATGCCAAAAGGGCAATTCCTGTATGGTTTCCTGATTATGTACATATCTACCCATGTACAGCTGGATTGTACTGGCCATAATTTGACATTCGGTCAGTAGGTGTTTGGCTGTCTCCAATGCTTCCGATGCTTTGCATAGACGACAGACTCACTCTTTGATAGGAATCTTTTTTCTGCTCCCCATGACCATCCTTGTTGGTAGTTGTTCCATTCTAAATAAGACGATGAAGCGCCTGAGCCTTTTGGATGGACATAGGTTCAGATACTATATTATACAAAAAGAAGATGTATTAACATGTGTCTCAACCACAACACAGGAAAGAAAGTACAGATAGTGTATCTAATACCCAAAGGTTCATACATGAACATTAAGATGTATTTTTATTAAACATATAGAAATTAGCACTCATAAAATGATCACATTTACATAAAACTCAATATAAAACATATAAAACATATGTCTCACAGAACACAAGGAAAACAAACATTGTGGGTTGGTTCTTCTAATAACTGAATCACCACTCCATGTGAAACTTCACATTGGAGTAGTTTACCTTAGTTTGAGGTGCTATTAGTATATTTTCAAACCCGGCTTGCAAGTTTCTGTCCCTAAAACACAGACAAATGTAGGACATTCATTAGGGGTAAGAAATTGCTTGTGTTTTTTTTAAAGGTGATAAGTCTTCTTTCCGGTCACTTCCTTTCTGCCACCTTTGTTCAAAAAGACAAACCCTCAAAGGTATATAGTCTGTACTGTACAAACTAATAGCTCTTTAACGTACTGAGGTGGGCAAAGTTCTCTAACCAATCCCATAACTCAACACGCTTCTCAAGCGCATTCCGCACTTCATCCGAGTTGTAACTCCTCTGCAAGTTCAGCCTATTTCTGCTAGGAATTTTGTCATGGTCTCCTGTAGTGAGCACGTGGTATGGTTTTTAACTAGTTCCTGGTGGACTGCCATCAGGAGTGGTTTTGTTGTTCCACTAATCATCTTCAAAAAGAATCCTGCCCTCTTCTTTAGGACTATCGCTTTTAGGGATGGCAGTCCTAGTTCTAGCTTTATTAGGGCCATAGGAACACCAGTAGGTAGTCCAAGGATCCGACGCCAACATTTCCCCTCAATGATCTGAAGCCATAACAAATCAAAAGTCAGAAGGGCCTCTAGGCCATATGTTATCATCAGGATAACCACTTGTATGTATAAATGCTGTGTGCCCCATAGTGTAAAGCCACCCTGCTTACTAGTGAAGCTGGAAATCAGTGCAGTAACTTGCGCTGCTCTGGTAGTGCGTGTTTGTCTGCATTCAACATAGTCCCCGTTGGGCTCAAGCTCAACCCCCAGATATCGATAGGAGGGAGCATATAGTATATTAATTATGCCCACCATAAGGCTGACGCGTGATACTCTTTTGCTAGTGTATCTCAACACTTTGGTCTTCTCTAAATTGATAGTTAGGCCATTGCTATTAGCGTATTCCCATAATGCTATTGCAGATCGTCGGATCCCACTTATTGTGTTATCCAAAATGACCAGATCGTTTGCATATGCTAACATGGCACATGGGGCTTTTCCAATTTTGGAGGGGTGGAAGTTTTTAGCTACTGCTATTGCTGCTGGTATGTCATAGACATACAGATTGTATACAAGTGGTGCAGTGACACATCCCTGCTTTACCCCCTATTCTGGCGCACCATTTCAGTCATATGTCCTTCCTGGTCAAATTTAAGTCTGACTGAAGTATTCTGATGCAGAAGTCTGAGGTAATACAGGAGTCTCTCCGGGCAGCGCATGGCTTCCAATTTTAACCACAGTCGGCCTCTGGGGTTGGAGTCAAACACAGCCTTGAAATCTATGTACAAAGCATGAAGCGGAGGCTGCCCCCTAGTGCGTAGAATGTCCATCACCATAAGGTTATGGATGGTAGAATCGCCTTGTCGGAAACCACTTCGGAATTTACATAGGATGTTTGCGTCGTCCACCCATTTCTGCAACTCCTTGAGCAATAATGATGCAAACAGTTTTCCTGTTGTGTCCAACCTAGATAATAGCCAAGAATTATTAGGATCTGACGATTTCCCTTTTTTAAAATGGGTATTAAGACCGCTGTTTGCCAGGAATAGGGTATCTTTCCCAGGGCCAAAATCTTCTCAGACAAAATAGTATGCAGGCTGGCTCAGAACTCTGGGTGGCTCTTGATGACTATGTTGGCCAACCCATTAGGACCAGGAGCTCTTGAGGACTTTAACTCTTTGATTTTACTCAATATTGCATCATAGGATACATCGTTGGGTGGACGCAGCAGAGCTCTACTCACTAATGTTATGACATCTGCATCGGATACTGAGTTACGCTCTTCAAGAAACTACTCCACAGATTGGGTTCACTAATTGGCCTTTCACTACCCCCCTTGCCTCACTTAGAAGTGACCAGATGCTGCGTGAATTTTTGGAGTACATGGTCTGCACTACTCGTTGATGTGCTCAATTTCTCTCAGCCTTTTTATGGTCTTGATGGTAGCTCTATATCCATTCTTGATTTTCCTCACATTATCACTATATAATGCCACTGGTATATTCTTTACCTTCATGCTACGGGGATCAGCTCTAAGACCCCTTTTTGCATCTCTTATCTCCTTGTTGAAGGGTAGCATGTTTCCTTCCATTCTTACCATTAGCCCCATAGGGGCTGCAGCGTTTTTACCAGAAAATGCAAGGATCCAATCTTCAATTGAATTAATAGTCATGGTATTAAAGTCAGGAAGCTTAGAAGATCCGTTGGTGATTAGACGTATCAATTTCCATCACATCAAAGATATTGGGCCTCATTCCGAGCCATGCCGGTAAGCATCGGTACTTTCCGGCATGGCGTAAAGTACGACACCGGGCTGGTGCAAGACCACAAATTTCGGCCCATTCCGAGCTCGCGGACACGCGCTTTTCGCCATGTCGGAAAAGGACAGAGCGGCCTGCCGTAAAACGCCCCGAAAAACCCCTACCGGCATGCTGCGACACGTAAAAAAACAACACCGCCCTGTTAGCTGTAGCGTCAGTGCATAACGGTGACCGTAATTTACAGAGACTGTAAAGTACGGTCACCGCAATAAAAAAAAGGAACCGGAAATTACGACATCGCACAGGAACGGGAAGGAGAGCGGCGGCCATCTTTAAAAACACAATCCATTGCCATCCTCAGCCGCCAGCACCCTTGTGAGGTAACTAAAGTAGGGAACAGGACCAGGCACCTCACAACATGCCCAAAGCACCCAAAAGGGCGGCGGATCGCGTTCGCAAGCAGAAATTCTGCCCCGAGGAACTCCAGGCCATGGTCGACTTCCTGGCAGAGCATGCCGATGTTGTCTTCAGCAGCGACATGCAGAGGGAGTCCACCCTCCGGAAGAAGAACATCTGGGCGGAACTTGCACAGAGGGTGAGCGCTGTAGGCAACACCCCCTGCGCCCCCAGGGACTGCCGCAAGCGGTGGGATGACCTGCGGGTGTGGGGCCTCCTCTCCATCAACCGCAGCCAGGCCCTGCAGACGGGTGGTGGACCAAGTACCGCAATCCAACTTGAGCCGTGGGCGGAGACCTGTGCAGCTCTCATTGGCACTGAATCCATTGAGGGCGTGGGGACCATGGAGTGCGGGGGAACGACTTCTGCAGAAGGAGGTGAGTGTCCACAGTGTACACTGGCAATGTCCATTGCATGATGAAAACTGACCCAGGGGCCATCGAAGGCACCCTCTCATGTTGCCCTCCCCCATCCAACGCATCCCCCATCCAACAAATGCTGAGGCAAGTGCCGCCTAACGATGGTCCAAGTGCGAGTACATAACGCACTTCAACCAGCCCATCATGCACACTGTCCAGCGTGTTAGGCATTGTACTAGCCAAAATGTATATAACCTGGGCACAATGAGTCACTCCCAAACATGCGTATATGTCATTACCATGCACATGTACCACTGCCATAGCTACCCCCAAAACAGAACAAACCTAAAATGACCGACATGTCCATGCAGACATGTATGCAAATAGGACATTGCACATTCACTAATGTTGTCCCTCTCTTCTACCCTCACAGGCACTGACCATGACAGCACAGAGCCCCAATCAAGCCGGCCAAGCACCTCCACGGGTAGTGGCAGGGTCAGGCCAAAGCCAGCACCAAAAACAACTACGTCCCTGCCTACGGAAAGGCCATTGGAAGCTGCCGGACCACCATCCTCCACAGCATCGGCGGCAGCAACTATGCCAACCCCTAGCTCAGCACAGTCGAGCGTCTCAGGGGAGGCTGCTGCTACCGTGCCTGATGAGTGTGAGCACAACCCGTCACCCATCTTGGGGGCCTTGTTGGAGGACGGCCAAGACACAGTGCACAGCCCGGAGCCATGCATCGTAACACTGGCCTCATGCAGTGACTCTGGGGATGCCCCTTCACCTGTGCACAGTCCGGAACTCGACCCGCAGGGGTATGACGCTGATCTCCCCAGTCCACCCATACCGCTCCCTGCAGAGCATGCTGGACCAAGTGGATCTTCCGATGGTTTCCCATCTTTTGGCGGGCAGCGAGTGCATCAGTTGACGGACCTCATACAAAACTACATTGAGGACAACCGCCAGGCAAGGGCAGAATTGCATGAAGAACTCAGTCAAATGTGGCAGTCCCTCACCGACTGCACCACCAAATTGTGTGACTCTTTGACAGACAGCACGACCCGGCTATGTCATGTGCTTGGCCGCATAATGAATGCCCTTGAGGCAGGCCATTCAAATTCTGAGCCACAGCAGGAGGACACGGCCGCAACCAGTGAGGCCACGCAAGGCTGCCCGGAGAGACGCACTCGGCGTTCCATGCGTCAGCGGGATATGCCTCCCCCAGGCAAGGGGAGCAAGAAACATTAGGCATTCCTGCCACATGTGGGCTTCACATCCTACATGGGACGGCTGCTCTGGAGTTGGGGGGAGGAGTGAAGGGGTGATGGTTTGTTCTGGAGTTGGGGGGGAGGCGGGAGGAGGGAGGGGCTGCTGCTGATGTATGCACTATTTTGTTTTTCTCACAATACACAATTGGTGTCGCAAACTTCAACCGTTGTGGACATTCATCATTGCACATTTGTTCATTGACTACTGCCAGTGCATGGTGTACAAGTATACATGAGTCCAGTGCCCTGTGTGCCTATGTCATGACACCCTCTACTGACTTGTGTCCTGGAGATCTTGTCCACTGTAAGTACAGAGCATTACATGTCCCTCAAGTGCACTGCCTCAATGAACCTTTGTTGCCACTTCACCCTCCGCCTTCACCGCATCGTCCTGTGGTTGTAGCAGTACCATGACAGGGGTGATAGCCGCTCACGTAGGGATGCACTTTTTGTCCATCTGCACATATGACATGGGCTCATTCGACACCAGATATCAGTGGATGGGTCAACCACCAGTCCTGCTTCGCCGGCACATATGTGCTTCACGCAAGCCAGGTGACTGCTTCATCTACACGCATGCACGGGTATGATCATTGTCTGGTTGCCCCATGGGCCTGTTCATGGGGTTAATGACAGGGGTCTTGTGGCTTGTTGTCAAGGGGCAGCCAACAACAGCTGCATGTGTAGCCAAATGAGGTGAGTGTGTGGACTGTCATGGTGGAGAACAGTACTTGGCTGTCAATGATGGCCATCTGCACATGTCCATGGATGTATTGCGCACGATCATGGACACAAATATGTGTCCGATGCAATGGAATGCAGTGGGGGGTTGCGTCTACATGATGGTCCGTGAACGATGGTGTGGACATCTTGGGGTACATGTTCCTTTGTTGCATGCTGCTGTCCTGATGTCGGATCAATGTGGTGCTGTGTACTGTGTAGAATCGTATTTGGGTGTGATGGCTGTAGTCTGTGGATCATGGTCATCATCCTGCTCTGATCCATTCTATGGTGATTCCCATAGGTGTAGTGTGTTGTGATGTAGTGTGTTGTGAGTGCCTTATTCTAGCAAAGTGGGAATCTGTTCGTATGTGCCGTTGCACTGGTTCTGTGGCAGGTTTGTTGTCGGGGTGAACACCGTACGGTGACTTCATCGTTTCAACCCAGTTGGTTCATGCAGGCACCCACCCCATGGCACCAGTGCACTTGCATGACACAGTCAGAAGACTCAACCGCCAGCCAGGCTGGTCATCCTGCATGTTGGACCATGTGGCGCGGTAGCGTGGTGAACTGCTGGCCCTTTGAGTCATGTGTAGTTGTTTGGTGTCAGGTCCACCCATGTGTGCGGTTCTTGGTAGCGTTGGATTCCATCTGCACGTAGGGGGAGTGGTATTGTTTGCAGTTGCTGTCCGCCACCTGCATGCCATGCTGGTCCACATACGACCTGTGGGTGCTGTCAGGGGCACCATTGTCATTTGGCATGCCTCCATTTGCATTAGGTCCAGCTTTACTGTTGTGTATCTCATGGGTGGTTCATGTTGGGGATTGGTAGGCCCTTGTGTGCTTGGGGAGGTGTAACGGCACTTGTATATGTGGCCGCCTAATGGACGGTGGTGTCATGCCACTGTGTGCTGGTAGGTGCCTGTGGCATGGGTGTGGGGCACAGGCAACACCGTCACTTGTGCCAGGTTGGCACTGTACATTTGTATGGTGCTCGCTTTTCTTGTGTCTGTGGCGCAATATGGTGGTGACGGTGTCACAGTCTAGGTGGTCAGGGGTGTCTATCTGGTAGGACTTCTCCTTGAGTGGCCGGACATTCTGCGTGTGCATGGGGGCTGTTGGGGTGGTAACGGAGGCTGCACTGGTGCTGCATGCAGAGCCTGTCTCCCCCCCTTCTACCCGTCTGTCTCCTCAGTGGGGGGGTGTGGTGTTGTTGCAGGGGTTTGTGTGGTTGTGGCCTTGCTTGTTCTATTGGTGTCATCTTGGTGTGGGAGGGGGGTGGTGTGTGGGTATGTTCCTTTTCTGCTGTGGCAGACTCCTGGCCTCCACCTGTGTTGCATGTGTGCACCTGTGGCTCTGGGACCCACTGCTTAGGGTTCTTTGCTCCTTCTCTGAGATGCCTGTATGTACTCCATGCCGGTAAGGTACTTAACGGGCTTGAGGAGGCCGTAATTTATGTGTGCTCCTTACTTGTGATCAGCTCAGGTTAACGCCATGCCGTTAATTTCGGCATGGTGGGGCGCGCGCGACCCAAGACCGATAATTACGGCATTGTAGTTTACGGTGCCGTAATTAACGGTCTGAGGGATCGGAATAGCATGGAGCGGAAAACCATGCCGGTAAATCACTACCGGCATGGTTTTTACCTTACCTCCATGCTCGGAATGACCCCCAATCCCTTTTATCTCCTGGGATAAAATGTATCAACAGTTGACCACTGGTTTCCACATCTGATTTCTTTTGAAATACTTGTACTCAGTTAAGTATTTATAAAACATCAAAGTTGTAACCATATAGGTAAAACTATCCAGTTCAAATATATGTGAATAGCGATGAAAAATCACACGTTCTATTAATTAAATGATGGTGAAGGGTGAACAGCAAAAAAAGGCCTGCACTTGGGTTAACACCACCCAGGCATGTCTACTCTTATCTGACAATCAGTAAGCTGCCAGGATAGTAAGCCATAGCTCTGCTTGGAGGGGGAGTCACCCACCTGAGGGGGCATACCATTGACACGGTCCCAAGGAAGGATGTGTGGGAGACCCCAGGCTGAGCCACAGCTCTGGAACAAGGATCAACATACCCGGTGTGGGTACATTAAGTGTGCAGATGGACTGGATTCCCCCTGTGGAAAAACCAGGCATGTTACACCAAAGAGTATGAGCTCCAAAGAAGACACCAAAATCAGAACTCAGGAACAAATCAATTACTGGCAGTGATGTAAATCAAGTATGCTAGGCACAGGAGTTTGTCTGCCCTGGGCTTTGGCCCCAAGGCAGGGCATTGATGGCAGGCATACAAGTTAAGCACATCCAATTTCATGGGACCCAGGGGTCTGTGAGGTACCCTTGGATGCAGGGGAGCGAAAGGGACACCAAGGGAGAAGGGGGAGGATTGGAGAGGAAAGGCAGAAAGAAGGCAAGAGGAACTGGGGAGAGAGGAGAGAGAGAGAGAGAGAGAGAGAGAGAGAGAGAGAGAGAGAGAGAGAGAGAGGAAAGAATGGGCAGCTGGGGAGCAGAGAGAGGGAGTGGGGAGGAAGGAGAAGATTAACTGGTGTTGAGATGAGGGAATAAAAGGGGGGCTGGTAGGGAGTGTGAGGGCTGAGAAAACAGGGAATAGAGAAAGAAACAGAAGGAGAGGAAATGAAGGAAGCAGGGGACAGGTTGGCCGGGAGACACACTGATGGAAAAATATAGCAGGATAGGGGTAAAGGAGGACATAAGGGGGAGATGGTGAAGGACAAGCAGGGAAAAAAGGTACCTTCTAAAGGGGCCTCCTCAGCTTCTCACCCCCAGGATGAGTGTTAGGCAGAATCATATGCAGTACCCTTTGTGAACACCACATACAATTAAGACTACAAGTGTAAGTACAATTTCACCTTTGGTACAAGCCTGTACTACACAGTAAAGGTGTAGTGATGGCTGAGCAGCCAGCCTTATCTTAAGAGTAATGTGAGCAGTACATGAAGTTACACAAAGGACAACAATTACTATGATTCAAGCAAACACTGATTCAACGTTTCTCAGTAAAAGAATATACATTTATTTACACCATCACTTATAAAACAGTTCACTGTTATAAAGCAGCAACAAATCACAGTCTTAATACACTACAACAACACCCAATCAATTCTGGACAAGTTAAGTTCAAAATGAAGTGTGAGCAAACTAGCACTGCAGTAATTTAAAAGGGAGAAAAGACAATGTTATTCAAAATCAACAACACCAACAAGTTATAGGCAGGGCGATCTAGAAAAGGCTACTACAACTAGAATTCAAGTCAATAGGCATGGGCCAAAGATAATGGTTCAGAGTCTTTTCAGAGGATCACAAAGTTCAGAGTAGTTTGCGGTTAAGTCTTTGCCAAGAGTTCAAAACGAAGTTGGTCAGAGGAAAAGTTATTCAAAGGAGAAGAGAACGACAAGCCTTCAGAGAGCCAAAAGATTTCAAGCACTTTCACCGCGATCAGACAGAATGAATGACCGGATTTGCACAGTACCTTAAATGGAGAAGCATGCTGTAGCTGAGGCAGTTGTTCCTGGCAGTTCCTGCAGGCTCACGGTTCCTGAAGCTTCAGTCGTGGTGACAAGAAGGAGGACGGCTGGAAGGTCCTGCACTGCCGAGGGAAGAAACCAGCAGCAGAGCAAGACATTGAATAAAAGGTGCGCTCCTTAAAACCCAAACAGGTTCCGTTCCCCCTGGCTATCCGGTTCACTGCAGTGATGCACACAAAATTTGACCAGGAGAGGGAGGCCGGCGTGTGGTGTTTGGCGAGCTGGTTGGTCCCACCAAGCTCAAGGGAAGAAGATTCCTTGCAGATCTTCTCTGTCGTCGAAGTTTTGGGTGATTCGGACCTTCCTCAGGTCGTCTTCCTTCAGCTTCTCTTCGGTTCTCTCGATCCAGTGTCGACTCTGCCTTCCAGTCCCAGAGACTGTCTTTTTATGCACCAAACCCCTCATTCAAACTGCCTGGCTGTCAATCACACAGCAGAGTGGCTGTCCTGGCAGGACAGCCACCTAGTCAATCAAATTAGAGTGTGACTTGGGTCTCCGAGGAGACCCTGTGCAAGGGGCATCAAACCTCTCCCTCACATCCTGTCCACCCAGACACTCAGGCGTCTAAGGAGGGCTTCTGTGCGGAAGCCCGCCAAAGGACGGCGAACAAAGGTACCAAACCTGGTTTGGCGCGCAGAGTAAAACAGGAGAAAGACCTTTACAAAAAGAAATGGTGAATAAACCCGACCGGAACCAAATAAAAAATAAACGGGGTTAGAGGGTTAGAGTTTTTGTCTACCACGATAACCTCTAACAGTACCGAGGCTATTTTCATAGCTCATGGTAGAACATAAATGGTAGATACCACTGCCACCAGTCAAATCTTAGAGAAAGGGGAACATAGAAATGTCCTATGAGAATTAGACAAAAAGGGATAACTATTAACCCTTCCAGTACTCTATTGGAAGATAGGGTGTACTGGGTCTGTAACTTTAAAAAGACTAGTAAAGTCAATGGCAACTTTACATGTTCTGGGAGACAGTAGTCAGTCCCAGAAAATTGAATTTAAAGTGGGAAGTCTAAAAAAGACAACCCTGTGTCACTGCACTAAAGGTGCTGTGTGACACACAGTGAAACGATGATGCCAATGGAGTGGGTGAGACTCCATAGTCCATGAGCAAAGAATGTACAACACACAGCAAAACACATGTAAGAGTGGTAAAAAAAAGGCTCAACCTCTTAACAGGTGAAAACATTAAACCCTAGGAATCCAGCAAAGCTGCTTAGGGACTCTGGATTCTGGAGAATTCTCCCTAACAATGATCTTTTCCCAGGAATCATTGAGTGTAGTGCAAACACTTGCAGGGACAACATACGCTCTGAGGAGGGGAGGATGTTTTCCAGGCATGCACCCACAATATACAGTCACTTACAGTGCAGTCACTTACAGTGCAAGATTTGAAAAACAATTGGGAAATTAAAAGTCATGCAATGCGTTGAAGATGAGAAAACATACAGAAAAGCAACAGTAAACAACAAGTGACATGTATGTGAAACACAGGTAAAGGCCGTCAGGGGTCCAGATGTGCCAAACAGTACAAATCTAGATGATCCAAGTACTCTAAATCATTCCTGTGGAGTGCAGGGAGGCGTATGGTTAGGCCGCACTGCCACCTGTGTGCAATTGAGCTGAGGTACTCCCTTTGGTCATACGCCCTGCTGGCTGAAAAAACAGAACTCTCTGAAAACCACCACAGGCATAACATGTAGTGCAACACTGTCATGGGTCGGCAGGAGACCCCCAGCAAGGCAAACTGTGTTGGGACATTGCATGGGGTGTGGCCTTTGTCTGGCTTGGGAAAGGGAAGAGCCAGGTTTTGAGTGCCTTCCAAAAGGACAGGTGTATATCCACTTAGTGGATGCTGAGTGTGAGGGAGTTCATAGTGTGGGAGCATAGATATAGAGAGAGGTTCCTCCTATTATAGTGGAGCTGAACCAAGGCATCACAAGGAGGAGTGCAGAGGCTCATGTAAGGTTTCTGTTGGGTTGGTAGCCTGTGAGTCAGTGTTGGAGGAAGTCAGTGCCGGTCACGTGGAGAGCAAGGTTGGTGATGCACATGTCCTTGAAGGTGCTATGTCAGCTGATGGGAAGCCAGTGGAGCACCCAGAGTGCATGAGTCATGTGTTCCCTCAGGGTGAGTGCAAGGAGGAGGCAGGCTGCAGTGTTCTTGCTCTGTTTTAGCTTTCCGAGCTGATAGTCAGGGCACTCACATAAAGGGAATAAAAGCAGTATTGGTGGGAGGGGATGACAGCCAACATTACCATGACTCAGTGAGGGTAGGAGAAGTAAGGGAAGATTCATCTAAGGATGTCAAGGTGTAGATGACAGGATCTATATGCAGAGTTGATGTGGTCAGAGCGTTTTCTGTCAGAATCCATGGTGCATCCCAGGTTCTTTATTGAGCCGAATGATGTGGGTGTGGGGTCTAGGGAGCACTGCCAGGGGCGGGGTGGTGGAAGAGTGCTGTATTACCACGAATCAGGATTCCAGTTTTGGACCTACTTTTGTGTGGGACCTCAGTTTATAGCAGGTGAACTATAGATGTGAGAGAGAGTTATTACATGGGATATGTTCTGCCTGCAATCAGACACTCCCAAAGCTTCCATAAACTCTAAGAAAAAAATAAGAATCTGTCTGGGAAACTTTCCTTGAGTGCATGAAATACATAATGCCTAGATTAAGAGTTAAGCTAAATCATGATAAGATTCTGAATGTTCTCTTTAATGCAGAAAGTGGCAAATTACACTTCAATATCCTTTTCATTGATCATTCATGAGCAGGTGGCTGTATGCAGTATGGCACTGCTGGACCAAATGCCCTTGGACTCTATCCTGGGTTCAAAATGCAGTGTTGTGGTTTGTGAATGCTGTACCTTTATCACAAATTATGATACCAATTTTAATCATGCTTTGTCTCACATTAGAAAGTCTGTGATTATACTACGCAGAGAAAACCCTTATAATGGGTGGTATCTTTGGTTTTGACTAACCAGTTCAATTAGCTCGTTAGGGGCCTCCATAATTAATGGATTTCTGAAGATTCTTTCTGTCCTTTTGGGAATTTATTGCAAACATGTGCTCATCAAATGTGCTTTTAAATGTTTGAAAAGAAGGTTTTGACCTGAACCTTAATACAAGTTGGACAGTGCTCTTTATAAAAGGGGTTGTAACTCCATTAATGCCACTTTCTTTAATGATAATGGAATTATCCCTGCTTTTACTGCACCACTGAATTCCTAATTTGAACTTGAAGTGGAGTATTTAGCTCCAACATGATACTGGGGGTATATCCTCCACTAGAAGGAACAAAATCATCAGATTTACTGCATGGAATTTCCACTTGTGGTAAATCTGCCAAAAATCCAGATGGATTCATAGGGACTCCAAAAATTGAGTTTTAAAGCACTGTAACACTCAGTCCCAAGACCAAGTAGCAGTCTTGGTAAACAATGTTGGCAGTAAATAGACCAATTAACGACTGATTTACCACCACACTCCTAATGAGGGAAGTGTGAGGCAATTTCTCACCGGCCTCAAAGGGGGGATTCTTGTGGAGGAAAAATGGATTTGTGTGTAATGAAGTTTAAAAGGATGTAGATTGAAATTCAATTATAAGTGAATTTAAATCAAATAGGATAAATACAATGATTTGGGAGAACTAGGTCTAATGTTCAGTTAACCGGCCTGGTAAAGTTATATAGACTCCATTTTAAATCAAATATGCTCATGTCAGAATGGAGGCTTAAAACGTGGCACAAAGAGGCAATATTTTACTTATGCACATTGTATGCAGGCACAGCACACAGTTTATAACTATGCTACTCTTGCCTGAGGATTTTTATATTTTCCATAAAACTACTTCAAACAACTAGAGATAAGAGTGTACACACCGAAATTGAATAATGAATGCACATCTGAGATGGTATTCTGAGATGGTATTCTCCTGAAGATGGCAGAAGGGCAAGGCCTGCCCTTCTGATAGAGGTATGGTTTGTTAACTGGAAAAAGTAAAATCCTCCCTAATGAATGAACAAGAGTGTGGGAGGCAGTGGTCGAAGTGGGTGGGAGCGGTTGGGACTGGTGCTCCTATACTTTTTAAAATTACGTTTTACTTTTCCTGCACTTTTATTTAAATAAGAAACCGTTACGGAATGGTTTCGTTTTAAAATAAAAATGTAGGAAGCATTTGAAACATGCTCGTTCAGTGCACTGCACTGAACGTTTCCTTACACAGCAGGTTTATGTGCTTGGGGGTTTGTATTGTGCATGGGAGGGGCTTGGTGATGGGGTCTCTGGGGAGCGGGGCAGGCCCGTAGGGAACATAGTTCCACTACTTCTTTTCATATACTTCGACCACTGGTGGGAGCCCCTCTACTGAGAACGAACATGAGTCAAATACCCTCTTCTATGGAATGTGTGCACTCAGGAGGGTGTACAGTCACATATGAGCTCTCTGGGCCGTTCATAAGAATAGAAATATCAATTTCCATATAAGTCTGGTCCCACCCACATGGGCAGTCCAGCACCAAAATGCTAGGCAATTCTCCTCTGAATAGGAATACCATCAGCAGTCCCAGACACGTGTTTCAGCCTTGTTTAGCCTCCTCAGTGGGGTGCAACTGAGCCTTCTAAGTCACACTGAGGACAGTGACCATGGGGTCCATGTCTGAATTACCCTGAGTTAGATACAACCGTTCCACTCTGCATTGCAAGTGTGTCTAGGGGTAGGGGATAACACAACCTTGGGATTGTTTGTTATTCGTTTCTGTGTTCACTGCTAGTTAAGGTTTACCATAATGCTCTCATCCAAGATTCGAGTCCTGAATTTGATTTCCTGTGGTGTACTGGGCTCGTGCAATCTAGTGTCAGTTTAGTAGTGAATGAGTGTTATTTTACTTTTACAAGAAAATATATCATTACTTCTATTGGCATTGTATCTTGGTGAAGACAAAAACTGAAACTTGTAAATACAAACATTTATACATGTATGGAAGTTTGGTTGGTGCAAATATGGAACTAAATGGTATGAGAACTAGGGAAGATTTCGAAATGCACTTTATTTGGGTAAATCTAATTTATTTTAAATGTAGTGATGCACATTTTCCAATTATAGAAAATCAATCCAGTGACTTTGTAATCTGAATTATTTTTCCATTGCAAACGTTAGTGTGACAGCAGACTGGTACATCATTTGCCGTTGTCTTTGCTTTCTGATCCTTGAACACAAAACTAAAAATATCACAATGCAAAGGGAAAACCACAGGGCTGGATAGGCCACTAACATCTTACAGGTAGTAATCAGAGAGTGAAGATTACTGAATGAATGGCGCATAATATAAATTGACTATGATTGTCTTTTATATTTACTAGTTATGTACCCCAGCTGAATTCTAATTTAGGTAAACTACTTGCAAAGGGAGGCCACACAACAAGCTTAAACACACCCCTCCTATTAGCCTTTGCCTGACATAGCCTGAATTCTGGTCACTCTCTGTGGAGACAGATCGCATCTCATGTAGAGGAGCACTGATAGCACTTTCCGGGCGTGTGGCCCTGTCCTCACTGCCCCCTGGCTTCACCATCATTCTCTAGGAAGGACAACCCCATAACATTAGATGCATATTGTATACCCATCTGGAATGAATTTTATTTTTAGTAACTGGCCAATCACAGACCGAGGGACAATGCACCTACCTTACTGAGTGGCCATAATCTGGGATGAAGGATAAGAACACTATTTTCTCATTTGCAGTGCAACTGTACATCCTATCTTCTGTTCCATTATTCCTTATTTAGATCTTGAGGAGAGATGTCCACTGTAATTTGACAGATATCAGTACCTAGTAAAATGCCTGAGAAAATGCGTATTTTAGATTGTAGCCTTGTCAGGGAGAGTGTTGGCAATGGCAAAGTGACAAAATTGAGAGTGTAGCTATCTGAAGATGCCGGTGAAATTGCTGTGTGTGGAAGACCACGTTGATTTGCATTTTTAGGCCTGTTCATGCTATGCTTTGACGTTTAATGCATTCTTATCCCGTTCATGCCTTGTCTTGCCATATTCATCCCTTGCAATGCAATGTATTGCCTTGCTATATATGACTTTGTGATTGTTCTCTGGCCTTTGCTCACCGTTCTAATGTGTACCTCATACTTTACTGCTCACAGCTGTCATCTTGCGATTTTGCTTCTAGGGGTTTCACAAATGTTTTAATTTTTTAGGTCTACCACTAAGATTCTGCTGTTGAGATTAGCTCCAATTTATTGCACTGAAATTCTGTTCCCATGAGCCCTATTATAATTTTGCCCCACCTTGATTTTGCTCCCATGGGCCCCACTTTAATTTAGCCCTGCTGTGATTTTGCTGCTAGTTGTCCCACTGTCATTTTTCCCCACTGTGATATTTCTCACGGATGCCCCACTGCAATTCTGCTCCTAGGTATCCCTACATGGATGTCCTACTGGAGTGACTTCACTGCACTGAATACTTGTTTCCCGTTGCATTCTACTCCTATATGTCTTCCCCAATGCATTCCCAGTGTTATTTAGTGCCAGGCGTTGCATGCTGTTCTAAGAAGGGAACACCAGCCTGCTTCAGGATGCCTTTCCTCATAATTACCATACCCCCAATGCACCGCTACTTGTATGTCAGTACTGCCATGCCATATGGATGCTCCACAGGCCCCTTGAGGTCTCCCTTAATTGCTCCCCATGCTAACACGTTAAAATGTTAACTCTGCCAACACATGCTACATATACAAACGAAGCACCTATGCATGGGAATTAAGCAACCCTCTCAACAGGCATGAAACATCAGCATCCTACACCTCTCAAATGACATTATAAACCACAGTTTTGACCAACGAATCTTAGCATTGCAGGCCACAAGACTCTGCTCTTGATATAGATACTTCAAGTGCTCTTGACACAAACAGCATAGAAACAGACCCACACAGAGCCCTCACCTAAACAACAACAAAGCTGTCTTGCATTTTCCATCAATCACCACTAACTAATCCCATCCCACCTCATATTTAGGTTGGCCACAGTGCCAACAGACCATGCAATTGATCGCAGAATGTAGTATAAAACCAAATAACATTATGGTTGTATAGATAGTACCTAGGTCCACACACCCTCCATTCCCCACATAACCTGCGTGAGGCTGGGCATTCTGGCCTCCTGTTTCCTCCCATGTATGCTTGTAGATCCCTTGATGCCAAATGACCTGCCCTCCCTCTGCCTATTCTTAGAACTCCACTCCCTTGTATTGAGCACTTGCCATCTGCTTCTCACGCTGTGTACTTCCCACTTTGACTGGTAAGGCACTCAGTGGCTAGGTCTGTGCGCAATCAATATTCTAATACTAATAATAACAACTATAATAATAATAATAATAATAATACTAATAATAATGATAATAATAATGATAATAACAATTATAACAATAATAATAATAATTATAATAATATAATAACCTAACATACATGTATATAGTGTTGTTATTTAGCCATGAATCCTGCCTCTATCCTCCATTTTGAGTGTCAAAGAACTTTCCAAATTGTATACGAGAACAATAATTACCAAGCAGACATGAGTGCTTGCTTTATTAGCCTTGACATTTTGCAAAAGACATTTGTCCCAGCTGGAACACCATGAAGTAACCTATATAGGCGGAGATAGCTCTCACTAAGAATTATTTTATGTACCAGGAGGTGTTTTATGAACAAGTATCCGGCACGGCTATGGGTGCTACTTTCACACCCTTGCTAGCCAATATAAATGTGGAGCAATTTGAACAGGCACATATGTATCATGAGAGTAGCCTCTTACAAAATCAGATCTGTATATGAACAAGAAATATAGATGACATCTTTATGATATTTCAGGGTAATCAATCATGAGCTGGATCTGTTCTGCAGTTGGTTGAATGAGCGAAAGCCACAAATAAATGACAGATTGGAATTTATTGGAATTTATTGCTACTTTTTAGCATCTACCATCCAAGAACCCTTTGCAAATACCTGCCCTTTTGGAAAGTCCTCAGATATAGAAGATTTTCCTCAGAGATGAGTGACTATAAGATTCAGGCTAAACAACTGAATTAACAAATGATCCAGAGTGCATATCGGAAGAAGAAGTTGAGGCAGGTGTTCAAACGGAAGGGGAGGTTGAACTGCAGCAAAGACAAAGACCATCAGAGCCACACATGATCACAGCTATCTTTAGTTATTCTCCATTATTTACTAGTTAAAGAGGGAGATTTTGAAATTGTGGCTAATTTTGAACACTGGTGAAGAAACACTTAACAGACCTTGCTTCGCTATCACCAGAAGATGGAATATCTGAGACCTGCTTTTGAATACCATATTTAACAACAGTGAGACATAGTATGTTACATCAGGACAACAGGAATTATTGACCATCAGAGGCATGACAAGACACACACCATGTGATTCATGCTCAGTATGTGCCCAGACGAGTAGAAGCCCTACCATTTACATTGGCTGGAGGTATCACTGGACACAGAAACACTTTACTAATTGAAACACTTCTGGGGTAAGTTATTTGATCACCTGTCCATGCCAAATGAAGTATATATTGGAATGACAGAAAGACCCATTAAGAGACGGATCACTGAACATGAGTTGTGCATTAGAACTAAGAGAACAATACCCCCCCTGGTGGAACACTTTGTGCAAAAAGGTAATCAAGCTCATGTATTTAAGATGGACCCTGTTGGAAAAGATCCTGTTACCTAGAAGAGGGGGGATTTAGCATTGATACTCATCAAAAAATAACTGCTATGGATCTTCGGACTGCAGATTCATATACAGGGGCTAAATGAGGAGATGCAGTGGCACGGTTTAGTCACTTTGCCCATTTGAAATCATCGCATCATCTAGCAAGCCTCACAATTGCTCAGTACTAATTTAGGTCCAATGTGAACTATGGGCAATTGGTGTCTATTTACAATTTGACGATTCATGCTATACTCCAGGGGAGAATAACACTATGCACTGTCTGTATTAATCAATTAGATTATTCCCATTCTTGAATGCACGGAAACAATGTGGATGGATGCCCCGGCCATACTGATTGTGTACTGTGGACTTTATTATTCTAGTTACTGTTCATGTATTAGACTGGTATTGAGTTAGTGTTGATCCTCACCATGCCAAGATGGCAACCGGCAGACCGGGATGTCTCAGATGCCTGGCACATGTAGACCTCACCTCACATGATGTACATATGAAACATGGTCATGCACAGGATGGACTGATGCTGTGAGTTGTCATGTGTGCGACCAGCATGGGGACCTTGTCCTGACTTTAACGCTTTCATGATGAATAAAGATGGTAAGTATACACATGTGTTCTGCCATGGGCAGTGGACTAGGTTTGAAGCTCTGCCTAGACTGATTGCTAAGGTTTTTGTTATTTAGGGTAACTGTGGTTGGTTGGCCCCTTTTTCAGATTCATCTTGGTTCAAGGGACGGCAGCCTGTGGGGTGAACATGCAGAGGGTGTATGGTTGTCACTTCAAGGTACGCAGATCCTCATCCCACTCTCAGGAGGCTACGAATCTGACACCAAAACCCTCAACTCAATCTACGCCACTATCCAAACAAGGATGGCAGAAAATTGGCTATGTTTAAATGGGGACAAAACTGAACTTCTCCTAATTGGCTACCCTGAAACCCTAAAGAAACTCAATGACCAATACAACTCCTTCAACATCGACAATGTTCGAATCTCTCTCTCCCAAACTGTCAAAAAGCTTGGACTCTACCTGGACTCCGACCTATCTATGTCAAGACAGGTCAACGCCATAGCATCTGCAGCTGCCTACCACTCCAAACTACTTACCGCCTCCTCATCCCACTCCATCCACATATGACAAACAGAGGCTCCCACTGGTATTGTAGGACTACCTTGGGATTGTAGGAACATTAGGGGTGGTGTCACGCCTTGCATTGTGTCAGCCGTGGTTCGTGGCTACCACCTCATCACCATTATGTTGTATAATGATGAGGCACTCTGGATCAGGTATTTTCTCCTTTTATTCACAGGCTTAAATGCAACTATTTACACATGGCATTGAGTCACACACCATCTAGTCTTTAATGTCTCTCAGTAGATATAGGTGCAGATCATGGCGAGGTCTCTGTTCCCCAGTTTATGGAGCAGTGCCGGGAGATGCTTCCTCCTAGGTACCAGCGCTGTCTCTCTTATCCACCTCTCCATGCGCTTCTCACATAGGGCATTTCACGAGAGCTCGACCTCTCGAGTCTTAAGAGTGGTCTCTACACTACACATATGTGATAGTGCAAAATGGGTATGGCCTCTCTGTAAACATTTGGCAAAATATGTGTTATAATGTTTCTGGTAAGAGATCAAAATGGGTCTGTTGTGTCGTAAACACATACAGTGGTTGCCAAACCTTTTTTAACAACATATGTGTTTTAATGTTTCTAGACCACGGTGGTAAAACTAATTTTATTTATAGCACATATATTGTTTCAACGTATGCGTCATTGTAAGTGCATCCAACACCATAAACACATTTCTGCTTCTCATCAGAAGCATTCAGACATGGGAAAAACAATCAGCGATAGCTATTTCTACAAGTCACGTGTCAACTAAATTGTTCACTTGTAACATTGTATGTCCTATCCGGAAAGCAAACATCAGGAAACTGATCGTTTTTTACAAAATCTCTACTTAATCCCATAAAAACACAAAACATGTTTCACACAAACTATAGAATTTCAAAATAAACAAAACACATTATAAATGCCAGTCAGGTACATGTCTTCCAACCAACACGATAGAAGAAACTTACAAAAGAAGAACTTTTAAATGTAACACAACACGTCATGCTTAGCCCCATAAAAAAACATACAAATACATCAGAGACAAGAAGGCAGATGGCACTCTTTGCAACAAAGATGAACACCACAGCTATTCGATACAAAATGCATAACACGTGTCATAAAGTGACAGATAAGTACAGCCGCCACATGAACACCCTCAGGAATGAGGAGAAAGAGCAAATGTATCCAAAGGAATGCTATGGATATGAATGTTTCAACCTATGCCCCCACTCTTTGAAGTAGTAAAGCATTATAACAAACCCTCACCCGACCCTGAGGTACAAGCAACTCAGGAACAATCTGACAGAATCAACACATTCTTCATTGAAAAATAGACAAAACACAAGAGACAATTGAATCAATCTCTCAGAGCATTAGCATCCCCTTCCCCCCGGGACAGCCCGCTGTCCCCCTGAACCGAATTCTCTCCTCTCTTTCCCCACAAACTCCTAAAAATGAATGCCTCCCTCAAACCTACTTCTTACTCTGACTATATAATTCCAGACCCCATCATTAAACAATTTACAGGCCTGGCGCTCAATGCTCTCCTCAGCATCATCAATGCCTCCCTCGCAGAAAGATCATTCCCTGACACCCTCAAGACTGGTCTCAAAGACCTCTTTTGAAAAAACCGACCCTTGATCCAGATGACCTGGCCAACTACAGGCACATTATGAACCTCCCATTTATTGTCGAAATCTTTGAAAAAGTAATTGGTACACAACTACTCACCAGAATCGAAAAACCCCACCTCCTAATTGACTATCAGTCAAACTTATAGTGAATGGATCTGGAGACCGAATGGAAGAATTTTGAATACCGAACAAGCTGCAAAGTACTTTTGAGATAAAACCACTATTATTGAATATCAAATTAGAAGAAAGATATGCAAAGTACATGAAAACACTGCACGAGTGAATGGAAAGTAATGTGAAATTATGAACAAAGTGAAAACCAGTGATCAGCACTTATGGAGTATGTGAAAGCAAGAGATACATTACTGAACAATGTGAAAGTATGAATAAAGTGAAAGCCAGTGATGAGCACATATTTATTATGAAAGTAAGGTGATGAAAAGGAATAAACACCATGAAGCAAGTTGTGGGTAGCATCGAGAATGCCACCATCCAGGTGGTGGATGATGCTCTCCAAATCATGGATAAGGGTGACTCATGCCTCCTTGTCCTCCTTGACCTTTCAGCTGTATTCAACAACGTCGACCACCACATCTTTCTCTCCCTCCTTGCTGACAAAATGGGATACATTGGCACTGTCCTGATTTACCTCCTACCTCACAGGCAGACACCAGGCTGTCAGGATGAACATGTTGCATTCCAACTGACTCCAAGTCTCCTGTGGAGTCCCCCAAGGCTCCATCCTATCAATCCTTTTTAATTTTTACATGGAGCTTTCGGGCACTCTACTCAAAGATCCTAAAAAAGCCATCATCCAATAGGCAGACGATACTCAGTTGTACATGAGAGTAAATCAGTAAATCAGTTGCCTCTGTGATTACCCAGCCATCATCCAGGCTGAATTTGTCCTCATTGGTCCACTTGCTGAAAAACAACTTGTCCAACAAAGGCTCAATAATATGCACCCAGAATGATTTGATCCACAACTCTTAGACTCAGCAAAATCCCTAGGCTTCACCATTGACAGAAATATGTCCGTCCAGAAACACATAGCCAAGAAGGCCCAAATAGCCTGGCTGAGAATCTCTACCCTTTAAAAAATCAAACCCTTTATCCCGCCGCAGGACCTCTGGAGTGTAGTGCAGGCCTGAGTGTCTTGCACATTGATGGGCAAATTGATCTCCTGACATAGCTCCCAGCTGCTCAGTTGGCTCCCCTAAAAACAGTCCACCATGCTACAGCACATCTCATTATGGGAGCATGCAAATGTTGACCGATTTACCCCCATCCTACGCAAACTGCATTGGCTTCAACTCCAAGCCAGGATACTGTTCAAGACAGCATTTATAATTTACAGAGCAGTCACGAGTAGAGCACCAGCGTACCTGGTGGCTAAGCTCTACATAACCGGCTTGAATCAATTTCATCCGCAAAGAGAGGACGCGCAAACAAGCCTTCTCTTGCCATGCACCCACCCTCTGGAACTCGATCCCAGTGTCGGCTCCGAATGCACCCAGAATTCTCCAATTTTGCAAATCTTTCAAAACATGACTTTTTCAAAAACATCTGACCAAGGACTAATTCCAATGTATGGACATTCCGACGCACAGACCTCACAGTACTGCGCTACGGTTAAAAGCTGTCAGCCTAAATTCTAGCTACCCTTACTCTGTACAGTGCTCTGCTGCTATCATGCTAGGTCCACGCTTTAAACAAAAAAATAAAATAAAACAAAATAAAAATAAAATGCCATTCTCTCATCTCTATACTCTATTGTGTTTACTCATGAATTGGCTCTTCAGAGGACTTGCACTACAACTCCCATCATCCTTCACCTTTAACGATGGATGGCTAGGAATAATTGGATTTGAATCTCAGAAAACCTGACAGGCCCCATGCAGAGTTACCACACTCTATACCATTACTTTTGGGTCACTCTAGCTGGTATTGAAGTACCACTCGTGCGTAAAAATAGCATTTGTTCATTAAACAAGTTACAGCAGTTGAGCTTTCTCCCACTTGTTTTATTTTACAGGGCCATTTTAAAATCAAATATCACTCACAACACAGTAAACTCACAGGCATAACCCAAAGCCCTTCCCTGCTGGGTTGATCAGTGCAATAACTTTGATGTCTACACACAAAGGAAGTGCAAGTGAGAAAATGAAGCTGGAACAATTAAATGAAAGACCTAAAAGAAGAGGTACATATGAATAAAACAGCGTTTTAAATGTCACAACTTAACATGCTACTGTCTGCTGCACCGTATAGAAGGACGTGAAAAGGCTAGGAACCGCATGAGATGCCCAGGCAATCAGAAATGGAGAAAGAAAATAGGAAATGGTTAAAGCTCTAGAAATTGTATCTGTCTGTTACTCATACTGTGGCCAACCTATTGGCATGTGCTTCGTTAGCATGCATCTAAAAATAGAGGATATGGACAGGATAAAAAGGAGCATCACAAAAACTGGAAATGGAGCCCTTTTTTTTCTTTGAACTTCTTTCAATTGATATATTTCATTGTGAGGCGGCATCGTAGTTGTTGTTTTGCAAGGTCAGAAACACTAAAAAAATCATTGCAATACTTGAAGAAAAAGAAGTCACATAAAACAATACATTGTATGTTCAATTGCTAAATCTAAGAGATAGGCAGCTAGACGGTCAAAAAGAAGATGACTATTTTAAGAGCAAAGCGCTATTCCTAGGAATGAGCATTCTTTGCCATTTCCAGGAAGCCACGCATTGTCCCTAAAATGGACAACTTCATTCTGGGAAGATGCTCTATGCAATTTTCCATTACATGTCTCCGTGCATCATTCCAGCCACACCTCGATGGAATAACCAGATCGCTCTCTATCTCTGGTCGGCCTATTCCTGGGGAATTCTGCAGAGCATGATGTCCTGTGCATCTCCTCCTTTGAGATGTGGATTGGGGATGATCTGAATGTGGTGATTCCTAGAAGGAGACCAGAAGGGTCAGCGCCTGGGTGTGTAATAACTCCATATTCTCCCTCTGTGCATAATCCTCTTGCCATTGTGTACAGTCGGGAGACACAATGACCATTGCTGTGACAACCCTCCTGCCACTGCAGCTCCCAGAGACGTCACCGGGTCTGGCTCCTGAGACCCCTTCTCCTTTGTGTCATTCCCCACCAACTGAGCTGTGTCAGAACTGGTCTTACATGCTGTACGTCTTCCTCTTTGTTCTGTGAAAAGCAACATTTCACCAATATACACAATGGCACATAAAGCCACCATTTCTTGCGCCACCTCATTTATGGAGTACTGGAATACTGTAGGGGTGTTTCACAGCCCAAAGGGCATCACCTGGTATTCATACAGTCCATATTTGGTCCAGAAGACTTTCATCCGTTACTGGCCTTAACTCTCACCAGATAATTTGCCCCGGGGGTCCAGTTTGGTGTACATATTGGCTTGTTTGATGCTCCCAGAGGTCCAGTTTGGTATATAGATTGGCTTGTTTAACATGATCGAGCAGCACCAGTATCTCTGGTATGGGATACCTGTTCTTGATTGTTATTTTATTGAATGATTGATGATAGATGCTTTAATTATTATTATTATTATTATTATCAATGCAGGCATGCAGGTCCTCCTCCTTTTTTGATACTAAGAATAAGGGTGGCTTATAGGAAATGGCTGGCATCTTGTGATCTCTGGCCTCACTAAGAAGAGAGCTCACATCCAAGCCTGCGTCTCTGAGGCATCTAACAACTCGGCTGAACTCTTGAAAATCTGCAAGGAGCTCTCTGAAGGGCCTTGGATTCACATTTCATCGCTAAAACCCAGGCCATTCTGTCCACCCACTCATCCTCTCCTCCACCCTCTACCTTCTCCTCTTCATCTTGCATCCCCGCAGCAACCTCTCATCCTCCCTTCTCTGTCTTTCCTCTGTTCACCCCTGTCAAGGTTTCTAGACAAGTCCGATCTATGAAAGTCTCTTCAAAACAGGTTGTTCCCTGTTAATCCAAAACCATCAAGGACCACATTGACACCCTCACTCCAGCCTTGGCTGACTTTTGCAATTACTCATTCACCACTGGAACCTTCTATTCCCCCCTGAAGCACTCTCTTGTGCACCCTCTTCTTAAGAAACCCTCAGCCGACCTCTCCTGTCTGGCTAACTATCACCCGATCTCCATTACTCCTTTCCTGGGAAAACTCTTGGAAAAGCTGGTCATCTCCCAGCTTAATCTTCACACTGAATCTGTTGGTTATCTCCACGACCATCAGTCTGGCTTCAGAGCTGCAAGAAGCATGGAAACTGCTCTCCTGAACATCCGTGAAGACCCGCACTCTAGCCTTGATGCCAATCACCTCTCTGTCCTCATCTTACTCGATTTCTCCTCCGCTTTTGATATGGTCAACCATGCCATCCTGCTCAACCGGCTCCGTGATAAACTGGGTATCACTGAGCAGGCCCTGGCCTGGCTGACCTCTTTCCTTTCTGACCAACCCTCCCAGGTCCAATTTGGGTCCTTCCTCTCCTCTATATCACTCTCGACCTGTCGTTTTCTCCAGAAGTCCAACCTTTCTCCCTGACTTCTCAACTAATACCCGGCACCTCTCGCCCACTGCATTGCTCCTCTCTGCTCCAACTTTCAGTGATTTGTGGATGACACTCAGCTCGCTTTCAGGCTCCCCTGAGCCGCCCCCTCTCCCTCTCTTGTCCTGGATTGTCTGTCTGCAATCCAGGAGTGGTGTGCTTTTAATGATCTCTGTCAGTAAGATGGAGATCCTCCTCATCGGCACAAATGCAACGTCCTTTCCTGTCACTCTCTGGCCGCCCACTCTGGGCCTTCTTCCTGCTCCCACCTGTGAGGCTAAATACCTCAGGGTCATCTTCTACGCAACACTCTCCCTCTCTCCTCACATCTCTGACATCTCTAAGAAATCAAACTACCAGCTGCACCTACTCAGTGGCATTCTTTCTTTCCTCACCTTCCCGCAGAAGCTCGCTGTCTTCAGAGCTCTGGTTCTCTCTAGACTGGACTACTGCAACAGCCTCTTTCTAAATCTGCCTGTTTCTACTCGCCGTCCTCTACAACTCATCCAGAACAGGACTGCAAGACTTGTCCTTGGCCTCAAGCCCAGGGATAATATCTCTCCAGCACTGAAATCTCTCCATTGACTCCCAGTGACAGCAAGGATCAAGTTCAAGACCTTCTGCAATGCCCACAAGGCCTTCTGGGGCCTGGGACCACTATACCTCCAACTCTTTCTTCGGAAATATCTTCCAACTCAAGCTCTTTGGCCCTCCACCTCCAACTCCTTGAGGGTTAGTCGCTTCTCCACGCAACAAGTTGGGGGCAGATCTCTTTCTTTGGCTGGTGCCTCCCTCTGGAACAGCCTCCCTGCCTCTCTTTGCTTCTGCCTTCTCTCTTCCTCGCCCCTGCTGATCTCTTGTCTGACACTGCACTGGTCATCTGGCTACCCTTTGAACTTGGGCCCAGGTCCCTGACCGCCCGCTGCACTCCCGCACTGCCTCCTGGCATCCCCTCCACTTCTGGTCTGTATTTGCAACCCTACAGTACCCTTAACTGCACTTATTGGCACCTATTATCTTCACTTTTAACACCCGCATTTGTCACCAGTGGCTGCACTGCTTGTTTGTGATCCCATTTCTGGCACTTGCCCGTACCCCCAGGCCCCTGCACTTCTCCCGTCCCCTCTTCCCTGTACTTGTCCGATCTCAATGTCACTAGGCCAAGTAAGATTGCTGGTTTTCTCCTCCCTCTGTTTCCCCTCCCTTGCCTTGTCGCACCTTGAAACACTTGTGTATAGGAGCGTAATAAATGCCATATCATATCATATCGAGGCTGATGCTACGTGAGATCTAGAAGTTTGAATGAACCCATTTGCAAGATTTTCTTTGAGGAGTTACACAGATATTAATGTTCGGGTTCTGTTAGGGCATATACTCCACTGCAGGGCAATTGACTCCTTGACACCAAATCTATAATGCAATGATATGGCTGTTGGGGCAGTAGGCTATTGGGCACCCCCTGCTGGAAGGCATTTTATAAATGCTGGTACTCCAGAGGAAGACTGTTTATGGCTCATAAGCCCAGTTTTATTGCAGCTTCATACACCAATAAGCAGTGTTTCAGTGGGTGGCCGACCTGATAGCAGTCTTGTAACTTGGCAAATTAATTCAATTGCAAATTAATCTCCTTCCAGGGTATCGTGGGTTTGTGGTTATTTAGCCATGGGATGCCTAAGATGGGCTTAAACCATGGTGCATCAGTCAAGCCGAAGACCATCAATTCTATCTGGCCATCCAAACAGTGCAGATTTTTTTTATGGTATCTGACAAGCCCTGATTTGAAGCTAGTACTGTCTACGTCACCTCTGTCTTTTGCTATGTTTTTGGGAACTATTGGCATTTGCAGGTTTGCTTCATAGGTCTGGCCATGCAGTTTTTGGTGTCCCCACAATTGATGAAAACAACTGCTGCATGAATCCTCACTGCTGAGGTGGATAGTATTACCTGCAGAGTCAAATGGGAGTGTTGTTTGTAGTGCTTTCTGCGCAAGTCCACCTCCGTGACAGCCAAGCGAGGACGTATTTTTTTTTATGGTGGAAAGGTTGTCTGATTATCCGTAGATCCAACGGTCTTTCTAGGCCCCTTGGGCAAGGCTGTATACTTGTTACCTGCAGTTTAGTTGCAACTGTTGGGAGCATCTTTTCTAACGCTCTTTGAGTCAATGGTCCTCTGAGAGCACTGATTTGCATAGGCTCAGATACAGCCTCTTGCTCATGCTGCTTGAGTGTGTGCCGGGGCAAAGCCAAAATAGATTCGGGCACACCTCCCCTCTGTGATTCTCTCTGCACTCTAATAGACGGTTCCCGAGCTGCACCACCAAATGTATGTGTTCAGAACAAATGTGTGGTGGATTTAACGCTTGCACCAGAATGTCCTTCAGTTCAGATCTTAACCCCGATAGAAGGGGGAAGTGTGCTTTTCCTTGGGCCAACCTGTTTCCGTGATTAGCCTATTGAAGGTAGTGATGCAAGTGAGGAGATCCTGAGTTTCCTGTTTCAACCCCAAAGGCTCAATGGCCAGGGCCTGTGCATGTGCCTTCTGGGCAATTAACTAGCTCTTCCTTTAACCCCACGTAATCATGCATTATCGAGTTATCACTCTTCACTAAGGGGATTGACCATGATGCCGGATATCCTCTAGCTAGGAAACCATGACGGCTATCTTGGTGGAATTCCTAGGATTGCCCTATGTTTGCACATGAAATGTAGCTCACGTTGGTTCTCAAATGTTGCATAGCATAGGGGGTCCACATTGATCATTTTGAGAGGTGCTTAAGGGACAAGCATGGCGGGTGGGTACTATCTTTAAAGGAACTGTAGGGGCCTGTTGACCTATCCTTATCCTGTTGACCCCTGTGCATCTGTTTGTGGATTAACCGGTTTAAGCCTTGCCTGTAGGGCATCCTGCACCCATCATACTGCTGGCATCCCTATTAACTATAAGCTACTGATTTAAGGCATTAGGCCCAGCCCTTTTAGCTTGCAGTTCTGTGTGCCGCTCCTGTAACAACTCAGATAACCTGAGGTGTGGTATGTGAGACCCGGTGAAGTCATGTTCCGTGGGCCAGTAATTCTGTAACAACCTACCTGCTCATGCAGCTCCCTGAGACATCACTGAGTCTGTCTGCTGAAACCCCTTCTACTTTGAGTCATTCACCACCAACTGGGTTGCAACAGTCAGGAAGGGTGCAGAAACAAGGATTATTTTTTCTCAGTGTTGTTTTTACTCAAGAGAGCAACTTTGCCAGGATCGAGACAACAACGTGTGCTTTTTCCTGTGGGAAGAATAGGGAGATTTTAATGTATGTGTGCTTCCAAACAGGCTCATAACAGGCAAATGGATGCCACCTTTCGAAATCTGCCTGTTGAAACTCCCCCGTGGCATAATGTTCTGGGAACGGTAAAAAAAAACTTTAAAGGGCCAACTAAGGTATGTGACACATTTTGCAAACTAAGGTGCCGAACCAAGAGTATGTTTCTCCTTAAGCCGGACAGGCTCCACGTTGGGAGCTTATGTCAGAGTGGTGATGGGAGAGCACTCTGCACCTTCCAGAAATCTGCAGGAGGGAGGTAAGCAAGCAGACATGGAGCAGGGATTGGTGTGGGCTTTTGGGTATCACCAAGTAGAAGCATGAACAGGCTGCAGGGGATCAGGTGCTGATCCAACAGCACGCACTCTCCTAAGGAGGACAAGCCCTACACATAGAAGCTATACAAATAAATATATTACAATGCATGAAAGAAAACACGTTTTATGTTTTGGCTCAATATAAAATATTATGACCTTGCAAATAAGTCCCATAGCGTGCATTTGTGGGCCGAAACCACTTTTATTTGTGTATCCTGAGCAAAGCAAGAGCTGTTAAGAAGGGTTAATGTGAATTAAAGGCCAGGTAGTGATTAAGGCTGTTACTTCCAGATTCACCTGTAATGAGGTAATGAGGTAATGAGGCTGTTAATGGAATAATACATACAGCATCATATTTTTTTTAATTATTTGTATTTAATCCAATCGGATTTTGTAACAAAAATGAAAGATGATGAGAATATTTGAAGTAACATTGGTATGAAGTAAAAAACGTAGAAGCGGAAAAGAAAAAGTCTTAAGTTCTAACGTTAGTTCAGTGGTGTAGTTAAGACAGCATCATACATGAATGAAGCTGTGCAAACAAAATACTCATATTTGCAAGGATAAAAGTTATTCTTCACCAGGAGAGGTATTTATAAGCTGATATAATGACAATATGTGCCTTGTATTCTTACACTGATCTAGTATTCTTTCTCTTTTTTCTCTCTCTCTTCACACCCCGTCTCTCTTTCTATGTTTCTCTATCTCTATCTCTCTCTCTCTTGTCCTGTCTCTGTCTCTGACTTCTCTCTCTCTCTCTCTCTCTCTCTCTCTCTCTCTCTCTCTCTCTCTCTCTCTCTCACTCTCTCTCTTTCTCTCTCGCCGGGTGTGAGCCTCCTTGTCTGGTAAGTCTTTGCTAGGTCCACCCCAACCGTTGCTGACAGTAGCACAACCATAGATATGAAAGTGACATCTTTAAGGGGAGGGCTTTTAACTGGCATAGGAGATGATAGCAGAGTGGAAGGTGAAAGAGGCGTTGGTCAGTGCAGTGGTTCCATTTGCTAGAGTTGGCGGATGTCTCTGGGGAAGAATGGGCAGCAGTAGTTGACTTAATGCAGGTGGACAGCATTGTAGTTGCAGATTCACTAGAGCTGTTTATGAGCAAATCCTGTGTCAACTTTAAAATTGGAGAGGTGATGATTGTAATGCAGGACTAGGGAGAGGGTGCAGCAATGGTATTCGGCTGCCGAGAAATGGATGAGGAGTTGGTGCAGGTGGTGGTGATGGAGAAAAAGGATGATACATGTGTGGAGAATACATTCGTAGTACTCCAGTAGATGTCTCAGGAGGAAGAGGAGAGTAAGGCTCGCCAACTGGTCCTGCAAGGCAAGCACTGGTGTTCCTTCTCAAGTTTTAGATGGAGCAGGGGGGATCTTGATTGGGCAGTGCCCACCTCAACATGGGCCTGGGACCATGTTAGCTTGCCGGAGGTGATGACTGTGAGGGAGAAGTAACACATTGTGATATGCATAGAATTAGGATGCCAGTGAAGTGGGGTACACCAAAGAAGGAGTCCTCCCTTTGAACCAGAGCAATGTACAAGCACATGAAATGGAGGCATGGTGTGACTAGTCTTAATGGCACAAGTCAGTTTCCATTGATCCCTTTTCCACAGCACCATCCAGCAGAGGAGATTGCAATTAGGAAGTGTTTGTGGGTTCCTCTGAGGGAACAACTGCTCATACCCAGACACATGGAAATACGCTCTCAGCCTCGCCACACTCTGAACCTGCCCAAACAGGACTGCCCTCCATTCATATTGTACCGCCAACCAACATTGATCTGTCATCACCACCATCACTGCAGCATGTTGCTGGTGGTAGCCCTCTGGGTGTTCCTCCATATGGGCAGGCATAGAGGGACCAAATGATGCATCATGCTTGGATGTACTGGCTTTATTACAAGCATATCATTAATCAGGTGAAGTGGGACCCTGTTGGGGTGGAGGATGCCATTTATGGGCACATTCTCTGGCATCACCTTACCCTCTTCTTGTTGATTATCCTTGTCGAGAGGTTTGGGAAATGGCAGGTGGAGTGATTGTGTTTACACAATCTGTATTGTCTCAAAAAATTGCAGATTGTTTCTTCAATAGAGTAAGAGGGTCAAAATGTGTTGCAGAAGCCACTTAGTTGCACCACTGAGTTGAAAGGGGACAGAAAAAGTAAATGTGAGAAAATAATTAAGGTGCTAATTGGAGTCACAGGAGCAAATCCAGATCAGAATAAAACATGTTGACCAAGCCGATGCCCACGATGGCCCATGGTTATGAATTGCGAATTTGCGGCACTGTCCGGAAATCCTGGGATGGTGGAAATCCAATTAAGTATGTCCTACATATTTGCAAAATGCTGCCATCTAGGACTGGGTCCTTTGAATTATTCAGTCTTCTGTGATGGATAGACGAAAGGACACATGAATGGTCCATTCATATTGAAAATGCATTGAGCCACCACAGAATTCATTGTCAATATTGCCGGACGGAATACAGTAGACACCAAAATATAAGACTTTGACGAGGATGTGAGGTGGCATTACACAAATGACAGTCTAATATGACTGTTTGAACATCACAATTTGTTAGTTCGGCAATGTTTAAACCTTATCGCACACAGCCTGGACATTATAGTCTGTTTTTAAAGCAGCTGTTTAAATATTTACAATTTTGAAAAACATCAGAAAGCAGTTCAGACCATAGAACATGAAAATGTACCTAAGAACATTGTTTCACTTGAAACTCATGTCATGCATGCACTCCTGTAACAGTGTGAATGAAAATACCCAAAATGCTAACTTTTGTGGCTCTCATTTCACATGTAGAACTGAACAAATGTCCACGGATACTACTCTGTGCTTTGTTGAAATGTGGCTCTCTGTGCTTTAAGATGGTTGAAAAATACCAGAAGCAGAACTCATGAACAGAGCAGTAGTACCAGAAATGCTAATGGTACCTATAGTATGTCAGTCGGCACCTCAGCGGTCAATCAGTAGAGCTATGGCACAGTAACATTTTTTCGACTAACACTTGTGCACAGGCGCGTTATAAATGACTTATCATATCATATCATATATCATATGGACTGGGTGATATGTTGATTGACTACTGGTTAGTGAGCGGAGATAGAAGCCGTCCGTGTGTATCCCCATCCTACGCACACAGTTTTATTGCACAGATGCATTTGGAGAGATTCTGTCATGTCATTATTTGTCCTATAGTTTGAAGAACTTGAAAACTTTGTACTCTCTTGGTAGAGCGGAAAGACTTGTCATGATATGGTCTGTTAGGGTATTTCATGGCATTCTGGTGAGCCCCAAAAACATTGGACTACCTGATTTTATTCTTGTATCGGGATCATAAGCGGTAAGCCAACAACTGGACCTAGTGTGTACGAGAGCACAATTTCATTATCATGTGTTAATTGGGTTCTGTCTGGTAGTATCTAAGAATATACTTAACAGGTCACCTGAACACTGTCATCCATGTAATGTAATCAGCCCTTCATGATAGGCCCCAAATACAGTGACCTTCCTTATCTTGCATTTTACCACACACAGTAAAATGATAATACCACATGCGGTAAAACTAAGCTACCCATCTATCTGTATGCTATCAATGGTAACTAGAATGCATAATAAATAGACTGATGCTGGCTTTCTTCTTTTTTTGTGCTTTATCAGTAATTAGAATTTATGAAAAGTACACATCACATATACAATGACAATCCCTGTGATTAAAAAATTAAAATGAACATAGCCACAAACACATTCCATTTGTAAAGATTCCCCCACAGTAAATAACTTTTTTACAATAGACTTCAAACGCCCTTTTGCGATAGATGTCAAGAGTCCTATTTAAACGGACCTTGACAATTATCAGTTGGCTTACTTGAAACCTACTTCTGGGACAGTGAATCATACACATAAAATGGATTACCCACATTTGTTAATGGCACTGATTGTTTATGAAGAATGAGGAGGAGGATGGGGGCCAGGATTATCCATCCACGCACAATGCTATTTGGGACGCCAGACGAGGAGGTGTATTCAAGGTTCCAGAGAGGATGTGTTCAGCCTGCACCTTTGATCATGATTTAGGCAGCAGACAATGGATGCAAATGGGAACATTACTGCACTGGTTCCTGCTCTGAAAGTCTTTTAAACAATAAGCTTGTTTTGAGGAAAACAGATTTCACATTCCTTAGCTCTTCCTTGCAAGAAAACAGCTTTTATTCTGCACATTTATTTTCTTTTAAAATTAACGGGTTTATACCATTATCCTGCACCAATATTTTGCACCACAGGGCTATGAACTGAGCTGCCTTGAACCTTAGTCAGGGGATAGGTTAGTACTTTAGGGGTATTGATAGAGTAAAGAAACTTTTAGTCTTATGCTTCATTGCAACACAGTCCATATTCCCATGGTGTGGTGCTAACTGAAAATACCAGCTTTTATTTAATAGCAAATTCAGAAACCCCTTTTACCTTGTATATATTACTGCACTCACAATATTAACTCACACCAGATTCAGTCCAGAGTCTCACTCTTGTTGGCAAATGGGATCAGTTTTCAGTTTTTGGTGAAATGCTGACATGACTAAAATTCAGAGCCTCCTTTTTTCCTACAGGTCACCTGGCCCTGAACGTCTAGGTGGCAGGATTGGTGCTGTAGCTGTCGCATGCTGACATTTTACATGTTCAGATCTAATAGGCTGTCATTAAATGTCTCTGTAGAAAGGTGGAGGATTAATTTTGTCTTTGCCTCCTCTCTCTGTAACTGTGGTTTTATGCTCCTCCTTCTCCTCTCTATCCCTGAATTCCAAACTCATGTGGTGCAGCCTGCACACAGGTGGGTTGCCAGCTTTGGTTGTCATCATCATCACCCTGATTATCCTCCGATTCATCCCCAATGGCTGTGTGGTGGTGGTGGTGGAGGAGGAGGAGACCAGAAACATCACACATCCTTCAACTCTGCACTTGATTCTCCCAGACTGTGAGTAGATAGAACCTGCACCTCCACGCCAGTTCCCCTTATGCTCTATAACTAGTAGACTAAATCTCCCACACATGCATTCTACTCTCACTGGCCCTTTTAGTGTCCTGAGACATGTAAGCACTCAAAATGGTCACTACTCATAACCAATGGAAGATTGCACAACCTGAAGTCAGTTACAGACACAGAATGCTCTGTCTTGGCTATAAAGAAGGTTGATGTTAATTTTCACAACTTGACAAGCAGCACGTATTTTGTATGGCCACGAAATTCGGTGCACTGATTTACAGCCACTAAATATAATGTCGTCCTGCCTCGAAATAATTCATTGTTGTTCTTCAACTCACACTGACAAAACATGGTATATGCATTCATGCCTTGCAAAGTGGCAACTGAGATTCTTTCCTCCCTAGTAAAGGTATATTCAATTACAGCCACTGAATATCATCGCCTTGTGTCTACCAAGTATTCTAAGACATTTTCTCTGCAACACATTGTTCCCCTCACCACAAAATGAAGACACACTCATTCACAGCCATTTAATGTACTCCTCCACCACCAAAGAATTCTAAGAGTGTTCTACAAAAGCAAGCAATATTTTATCTGGCATTTCTTTCCTACCACTAAAAAAACCACACACGGATTTGCATTCACTTAATATAAACTTCTCCTTGCACTGACAACATATGTCACATGCATTTACCTCATGAAGGTGGTTACAGGGATGCAGTAGAGTCAGTAAGAGAGAAAACAAATCCCTATCCTATTTCTACTTCTTCCCTAGCTAAATCCTATTTCAGTGTCCATAGTGGGGACTATAAGGACAAGAAGGGGACTGGGATTGGCTAATTCTGTAGCTTGTGTTAAACATGTGTGGGGATTAAAATAGTACATACACCTGATGGCAGTAAAATGATGCTCCGCTGTAGCGAGAATGTAAGGATGAACTGTGCTTTCAGAGGCTGGCCTGTTGGTTGTGATTGTGGGCTCTTCCTTTCTATGCAACGACAATACAATTATGGTGATAAGAAAACAGTAACCTAAACACAAGTGCGGAATATGGTTTATCAATCACAGCAATACAGTCGAAAACAACATGGCATGCTATAATACAAGCATGGCACAGCAATCATAGACAGATGCTCAGGTACATTATTGATATTTTGGGACCTGATTGAACCTATTTCAATAAAATTGAACCACCAAATATTCTCGGTGGTTTGAGTTCAACCGAGTCACCAAACATTCTGGTCATTCGTGCCAAAAACCTTGTCTGAGAGGGACCTGCCGAAGATGTAATGCTATCATCCTATCCCTAGCCACAATAATAAACAAAACACTGTGTACTTTTTATAGAAAAAGAAAGCAAGGTTCTCTGTCCCCAAACCACCCCAAAAGTAGCAAAAACGCAGTTTATTGAGCGTGTCTGTTGGGAGGGTTTTTATAAACAAATATACTCTACTGACTTTCATGGGCCAGGCCAGCAAAGTCTGGAAGGGAACAAAAGTCACAACACTTTGAGGAGGGAGGCAAGGAATTCATTGATCACTATATTCACTAGGGGCACCGGGGGGTGGGGGGCTCCAGGTCTATGTGAAGAACTGAGTCTTTTACCAAATTTGATAGGGAGGAAATAGGTGCCCTCCCAGGAGGTCATACGCAAGCCCATTCATTACACCTTCACAAGCCTGTTCTACATATTAATATCATCTTTTCATATAGTGCTTTACATATTCCTTCCACTTCTAAGAACTTTAATTATTACTGTTATTATTACCAATGTAATGGTATTCAAGTCTTCCACCTAAAATGAATGGAGGACTAAGATTGCCTTGATATGATTAAAATCTGTGACTGAAGGTCATACCAATTTATCCTAGGCAAACGCTTATCTCACTGAGCTATCTTCCCTTAGCCCTTTACCCACTTTCCATACCTCTGGCCCGCACTGCGTCCCCATTTCCTCTTTCTCTCTAATCTGCACTCTTACCCTTGTTACAACCATTCTTCACCAGCACTTCTCAACACACCATCTCCTCTGACAATGTCCCTATCCTCCACCCCATCTGCCTCAATTATTTAACCTATCCTCCCAGCCCCTGTCCACAGCTGCTCATCTATCCTCTCATTACATCACACCAAAATATCCTCCCTGCCTTCTACCCTCGCTCTGCTTGTTCATCCTCTTCATCTGTACCTCCCACCCGATCCCTGATGCGCCATTCTTTCCCTCTGTCCTCTTCAGCTCCTAAGAACCACATGGCTGTGGCTGTGAATACAAGGATTATCAGTCTCTACATTGTTGAGTTTGGGTAATCAGGTGCCACTTGCGCCACCTATAGATCGAAACTATTGCATAAGAGTACAACGAGGGAGAAATGGTATATGAGGAGGGGCACACAGTTTGTAGGTGTTGCTTTGTTATTTGTCTTCCCATTGACTGCCCATGGCCAGGCGTGTCCTTATGGCCATTCCCACCTACTTCCTGCCCTCCCTGCCTAAAACACCTGCTCATGGGAACTCATTGAGCACACTTTAATCAAGACTTACCATCAAACGTTGCACTCAAAGTGCTTGCCAGTATTTTTTCAAAGCCATCTTCTGAGAGTTAATGACTTAATTGGAATTGTAAACCCACTACTGGTGTAATAAAAATATCCTAACCAGGCCTGCCTTCAGCACTCGATTCAGAAGCACTATGCATGTACTTCACTTCACTGAAGTCCTGTTAAAAACGAGCATAGGCAAAGCCAACAGTTTTGTTTTTTGATTACGTTTTAGGCATTTGCCTAGCACTACTATTAGATGCCCAGGTACTCACACCATTGTGCAGATGCTATCATCAATGTCCAGTTAATACCACTACACTAGTGACGACAAGTGCCTTTCCTATACCTACTCAAACGCCCGAACTGTTGGCATTGCCACTGCTTGTCTGTTATACTTCTAAATCTGTATCCCTGGCAACCCCCTTTACGTCGCTGCTGACAAGATGAAATTAGGCTCTGCTAACATATGTCTCCCACCAACAAGTACAGGAAAAGGATATATCACAAACATGACTTGTCTCCTCCTATGTCTCTGTCCTTCAATCCCTTCCCCCATCACATATTCATCTACTTTCTTCCTGATGCACTCCTTTTCCCCTTCCACCTACCCCTTCACTGTATCATCTTCCACCATACCACAGCCCCTCTGCACCTCTCATTGTATCCCATTTAACACCCCACTATCTCACCTTTGCTCAGCTGGACTGTGACGTTCTCCTTTGTGCGTGTCTATAGCCCCTGTGATGAAGTACCCTGCCTTCATCTGGGGGCTTTTAGTAGGGTGGCTAAGGGGTTCAGGGACACCACTGAGTTAGTAGTTCATGGTCCTGGGGGCAGTATTGGGATGATCCCTTGTTTAACCTTACTTATTCCCCACCATGCAGCTGCAGAATGTTAAATGTTGACAAAAATTGATCATGGCCCTTTAGGGTTTAATCAGGAGGGCTGTGACCTCACCCGGATCAGGGAATCTATTCAATAACCACTGGTCAACCATATAAGAGCCCCAGAATCACCAGGGGTTATTAAGTCAATTCAGATTCTCTGACACCGCTTACTTAGGGTCCTGCTGCGGAAATGTCTCCACTTTGCTATGCAGATACCTCTGCACATACGTGGAGACACTGAGACACACTATCCAAGATGCCAGACTGGCTTCTAAATGCCACAGTTCTGCCACTGATCCAATGACATTGCAAAATATGCTCCACCTGAGGGGAGAAATAAATCACAATCCAACCAATCACACAGTCATAATAATAAGGATAGATGGGTGCAGGTCATAAGATTCAGACCAGCACCAAGGGAGGGTCCACTAGCGATTTTAAGGAACATCTTAGGTGCTGGCATTTGGAGAAGGTTGTGGCACAAGTAGGAATAAGCTGGAAATTCAGTAAGAAGAAAAAAGTTGAAAGAGAGACAGGAAGGAGTGAAGAGGCTTTGAAGCAGGGAGGGAGAAGTGACATTGGGAGTTGGAAGGGGGAACATCAGGAGGGTGTTTGAGACAGGGAAACGTCACAAAGTGGCTTTAAAGGGGCTTCAGGAGGTGATTGGTGGAGATATTAGGAGGTGGGTGGAGAGAGGTGTCAGGAGGTGGAAAAGGCGAGACATCAGGAGCTGGCATGAGTGAATCAACAGGTGGTGGTTGGAGAGAGACATTATTATAAAATGGTGGTATTAGGGGATAGAGATTGTAAATAATCTGGACATAACATCAAGAGGAGTTAGAAACCTGGAGAAGAAACAAAAGGCTAGCATGGCTGTAGTTAACAGGAGTCTGAAGGAACTAGAATGCACATTTCACCCTGGAAAGGGGGTAGGCCTGAGATCATCTAATCAGTAAGGTTCAAGTCTGCAATTGGAGAAGAAACAAATATGTGTCAAGGCATCACAGAGGATCAGAACAGGAGTAGAAAGGTGCTACACGGGGACGCTGATAGTGCCTAGAAAGTGGAGGCGATAAGTCCCTCATAAGTGTCTCTGTGGAAACTGAGGCACTTATAGAATGACTGCCCCTGAATAAGCAGGGATGGATTTGTGTACCTTTGACAAAGTTAATATTTTCTAAGAGGTCAGACCCTAGTTTTCACAGGCCTTAGAATCGAACCACCTGAGAAAACGTGTGATAGGATCAAAGTCAAATGATGTCTAGCAGTGTGTGGGGCTGGATTGATTGAAAGAGATGATCATGGGGTGATGGTACTCCACTTGAATCATAGCTCAGCGATGTTCAGAATAAAGGAAGAGGACCTCCATAGCTCAATTAATCGGTGACATATACCTTCCCATTCAATCTGAGGAAGTAAACAAAATGAATTAAAAGAAAATGGTTGGTTCCTCATATTTGCTATACAGATCCTATAGGGAGAGGGTTCCCAGTATGCCTGTGTAAGCAATCAAGATCAGGGAGTCCTTTTACTGAGAAGTCTACAGGGCCTTGGAAGAACAGAGGAACCCCCATTTAGAAACCGAATATTCGTTCTACCTCGAAGGAATAAGATATCCCTACAAGCCACCTTAAATGCTCCCATAGAGATGGAGGATGGTAGATGAGGGATAAGGCCTATTCTGTAGAGAAATTATCTTTCCTAAACAAAGTAATACAGTATGTAAGGGGAGGCAAGCATAAAAGATATCAGGGCTTGGTTCCCCCCCACCTTTCCAGGAAGCTGCTATCAATGTGGCCCATTCACACCTTTTGGCAGGACACCAAGGGTTGGCTAAGCAAATATAACATATACTTAGTAATTTCTTAATGGCTAAGGAACTAGCAGAAAATTCAGAAGTCCTGTCTGCATTGTCAAGTGTGTCAAAATACCTCTTAGAATGATGTGCATAAGACCCCTTTACAGCCATTACCTATCAATATTGTTCAATTTAGTAGGTTTGGAATAGAGGTTTAGCTCAGCTGAACCCATCAAAAGCCAAAAACCATGCTATACTAGTCCTATTGGATAATTCTTCTGAAATCATGAGGTCTTACCGATGAAACTGAACATTGCATAACATATCTTGAAACATGTTCTACTTCATACAGGTAAAATGGTCTAATAGAGCATTTCAAACAAACTAAAAAGTACATTCTCTGGAGATTGAATATGGAGGAGGCAAGGAATTCGGAAAAGCTATTTCCCTGGGACATGTTTGCTACATGTAATACTCAAGTTTCCATCAGGTTTAGCCCATTTGAACTGGTCTACAGGAGAGAACTTTGTAATGGTCTTGACATCCAGAAGGATGGCTGGGAAGAATGAGAATATGCAGAAGGAGGAACCCTAGAAGTTGAGAACCACCCAGGAGATATGCCACTCGATTTGCCACTTGACAGAATAACACAGACAGACTAGCCAAAAGTAGGAGTCGCTATATGACTGGGAAGTTAAACTACTGAAGTTCCAAAGGTTCCATGTTTTAATATCCCCGCAGAAATGTCACCATACAAGAATAGTGCCATATTTATGCGGTAATATTAACCCATTAAACCTGCTGGGGATAGCCCTGCAACCCCCATATTATTTTAAAGGGGGCGGGGGACACCCCTGCAACCCCTGCTCCCATTTACCCCAAAAATTTCCTCACTAATAATATCGCCTCTGGCCGTTCCTGACGGCCATATATATGGCAATATTATTGGTGGGGATAATATTACCTGATACCGTTCCAAGTAGGCGATCTTGTCCTGGTTTTAATTTTAACCTCGGAAAATAGGCTGGTGACCAAGTGGCATGTACCTTACAGATACACAATGTCCCAGTGACCTCAACTATCACATATAGCAAAATCAATTCCAAAGGTCCCTGTCTGTCATATAAATTAGCTCAAGGCATCGAAGAAACCAGATGTCACACTTGTCATTAGGGACAAGGAACAGTAGTAATCTGTCTCATACTAAAGGGCTTTCCATCTAACTAGGCACAGGATCTATAGACCTACCTACAACAGTTCACTGACATCTTTTTTATTCAGCCTGGTTGTGTCAATAACTTTGGACACTGTTTGAAAAATCCTCAAAGAAAATTTGTCTTGTTGTGATCCTATCAACTACCAGAGACCCATCGGAAGGTTGTGGAAGATGAAAAGAAGAAGATGCTGAACCTCGAAACCATTGAATCCTCTCAAAGCAACTGGCCATGCCCAACCGGTTGGTCATTGGCAGTTTTTCACAGCTTTCAGGATGGTAAATAAATCTCTAACTTTGATGCCACCCTAATGGGGTGATTGTATAAGTGAAGAGCATTTCCACTCTCGCTTTAACAAAAAGGCACTTTCAGATCCCCTTGGCTAAGAAGGATCAAGAGAACATGGCCTTTGTCACACCTATGCGCCTTTTCCAGTTCACCATTCTACCCTTTGGATAGCATGGTGTCTGGGCAGCCTTTCTGCAAGTAATGGACAACATACTTCAACTTCACCAGACTTTTGTGGTTGCCTACCTAGACAACATAGTGGCATAAATTCCAAAGCACAGCGACAATATACAATACTTATATATACTGATTTGGTTCTTGGCCCTCCATCCATACTGATTTTCTGTTATACATATTGAGGCCAAATTCCAGTCGAACTAAGTTTACTTACCCAGATATCCTGTAGTTGAACAACATATATGTCAAAGAAAGAGGGTAAGATATTTGATGAAGAACCCTGCCTTGATCTGGGGCTTGTAGTGGTGTGATCAAGGTAGTTGGAGACCTCCCTGACCTAGGGGATGGTGGCCCCTGGGGCATTATGTGAAGGTTCCGCTGGTCACTCACATGTAGTCCCCACCATGGGGCAAGGATCCATCACATGTTGAGAAAGATTTCTCCTGGCCATTTAAAGGTTTGTTTAGGAGGTAATGATCTCAATTGGAGCAGGGCACCATCACCCCAACCTTTGCTCAACCAAAAACAAGCACCCACACCACCATATGTTATCATACCAACATAGGTGCTCTGACGGTGCTCACCCAGCATCCTACTACCTCTGCAGATGTAGATGGAGTTAAGAGAGAGACATGAAGGAGTGGCTGAAGCTAGAAAACTGATGGGGACAGGAGACATCAGGAGGTGGAAAGAGGGAAAAATTAAGAAGTAGCTTGAGAGTGTATCAGGAGCATATCTAGAGGTTGTGAGGTTGTGAGGAAGAAACATCGGGAGGTGAAAGGACAGAATCATCAGGTCGTGGTTAGAGAGGCCAAGAGGTGATTGGAGAGAGATATCAGGAGATGGAGGTTAGGAACCAGGAAAGAAAGGTTAGCATGGTGGTATGTAGCAAGAATAGGAAGGAATGAGAGAGCATCTATCAACTTGTTAGGGGTTGCGGTGAGACCTTGATCAAAAGGGGTAAAAAATCATAGTTGGAAGATGATCAAGCATGCAGCAAGATGTTCCATAGGGTCAGGTTGAAAACAGGAGTAGAGAGGTGCTACAGAGGGTAAAATAATTCAAGCCCCTAAAAAGATGAGGTGATAAGGCCATATTAAGTGCCTTTATGAAAAATGATGCCTGAATCACATTTGTCTAGTTCTGCCCCACGAGGATTTACCTGCTGTTATATCAGAAACCCTTAGCAGGGATTCAGATGTTTACAGGTCCTGCAGGAAGGACTAATATTGTTTGTAACCCATCAAAAAGAAGAGATCAGACATTGGTTTGACATTCATTTACTTTGGTACCAACGTACAATTGTGATTTGGTTTGCTCCTGATCCAGCTCACACTCCTTTGGAAGAGTGTACCCTGCCCTCGTGGTGAGCGACCCTAAGAGGCAAAGGAGGTATACCTCTTGGTCCGTGCCTGCTTCCCCTTTTATCTGCTTCACCTTTATGATTGGGATCACTGCTAGTTTGGTAGTAGTGTGGGGCTGAGGAATTGTATTGATTACTCATCTCTGTACTCCTGCAGACCATGAGTCATTTCATCACAGGGCCACAATGTAACATTGCCCCTCATGAGTGTGTGGTTTTCAGAATGGTGGAAAGACCCATAGCAGGAGTTGATATCTGGCGTCACCTTTTAGGATGTGGGAACAAGGAGTGTCCGTTCTGTGTTCTATTTTGGCGTAGATCCACAATACCTGAACATGGATTGCATCTCAGTATATATGATGTTCTAGGGGGCATATTGCAACATTGTATGTTCACTTCCTTTTCATCCAACCTCCACAGGCCCTCTCTTTCAACTCCCCTTCCCCTGGCACTAGCTGTTATCTTCCCTCCCCCACAGCGCTTATTCTGAACTGCCCTCCTCCATGCGCTCCTTTATAACTCCCTTCCCCCATGCACTCTTCTTACCCCCCTCCCTCAGGCATTCCCTCTTAACCCTTAATCCCCTCAGGTGGGTCCATCATAACCCTCCCCATCACTCCCTTTTAATCCCACTTCCACCAGGAACTCTCTATCTTCTGTTATCCTTGGGTCCACATCAGATTCCCCCTATCTGTGGCCATGTATGCAGGTAGGTTACTGTTGCACAGCATCATTGGGTCATGCTTGGACCCGGGGAAACTGATGCAGCAGTGGGTCATGATTATGTCTGCATTGCATGTCATCTATATATTCCGGCTTTGCTGTTTGTGATTTCCAAAGATCTGCTCCCTCACATGGTGTTGCACTAAGGGCACACACGGGCTGTACAGTGGATCAATGGTGTTCAGTAATTGTGTAATGTTGTAAAATCATCCTTTGATAGCACTTATTGCCTCTGTGATTGTGGATAGATTTAGTATGCCGCCGCATGCCGTATGAGAGCTGTTAACACCTGTGTGCGTAAACATATGATCTGTGCAATGCCAATCACCATGCCAAAAGTGTTTTGGAAGGAGCCTGTTGAAACAAAAAGAAATACAGCAACCAACCTCAATAGAGGTAGTATGGCAGTGTGTATGGTTATTTGGCTTTCGCGGTCCCCCTGAATGAGCTGGAGTATGTAGATGATGGTGGGCTGTTTCAGCCAATACTAGTGTCTCATCACGAGTAGGCGGTAGCCCTTAAATGCAGCGGTAATGCTGTTGCCACCACATTTACCGCTCTGCCCAAAAACAAGTCTGGTGTATTAACCCTCAGCTCAGGGCTGGGGGTAAGCACGCAGGACAAATTCCCATTTTCGGCTAATAGCTTTAGCATCAGTGGTGTTATGGAACAAATTAGGTTTACTACGTAAGATTGTGGATCCTCCTGTTGATTCATTTTTTGAACCTTAACACATATTGTGGAGAGTAAATCTATGATTTCCTTGAATGATTTTTACTTTGATATGCTTGTTGTTTTTTCTAAACTAGGCTTAGATCAATTTTTATTGATTCATAATCCATTTCAGGTAAAAAAGAAATTATATGACATAGACTGGGTGGAGACTTTGAACCAAATGAGTACCTATAATCTCTTTGCTGAATACATCCTCTTTTCTAGAAAGAGAACATCCTTGTCACAATATATTAGCCTATTTCCGTGCTATAAAGCTAGGGATGTCCAACTGAGATTTAAAGTTAATCAATTGCCTATTGTACAACTTACTGGTCCCAAGACGAACTTGTTAAAAGCTGATAGGAGTTGCCTCTGTCTCTGTAAAAAGCAATGTTGTGAAGAACATTCTTGTGCTGTACTGTGAAGTTACGGCTCTAATGAAGCACAAGCACTTTAAAACGTTCAGTGATTACCATACCAACCTCACTGAAGACATGTTATGAGCTAATCTGATGATAGAGGATAACATCACTCAACTATGAGGTGTGTATTGGATGATATTGGAGGTATTTAAGATGTTTCAAGTTCATATATAATTTTACCATGTAAAAAAATATGTCATAATTAATTTTTATTGCATTTTTAGAACTTTTATGAGTTGTATGACCAATGTAATTTTGTAGTTAACATTTTACTGCATATATGAGTGTGTCCGTTTTTAAATTGATTGTGTGTTAATGTTGTGGAATAATGTGAAAAGTAAACCAATCACTAACAAAACAAATAAAGGAAATATAAAATGTATTCTAAATTCTGCCTGCCATACCTGTGTATGGCAGCACGTATTTACATGGATTCAGAAAACAAGTGAATTCCATAGGAATGAAAAGCATTTGTACTTGGATGAAAATAGTACTGTTCGGCAGCACAAAATGCCACCATTTGTCTCATTAGGCTGACATACTGAAAAATGCGCATTCAAAGTGAACAGAAAGATGTTGACGATGATAGAACAGTGTAAAGATCCTCTGTCAGCTGTTGAATAGTTTACACATTTTGCGAAAATATTGTTTTAAGGAAAGAAAATCCATGCATCTTTTGCATAAAGATTTGAACAACACACATGTGTAAGCATTAAATGAGAGGGCTAGATAGGTACCCTATTTTATCAGATCAGTTTTTCAACTGACATATTTCATACATTCATTGAATATTTGTATTAATGTCTATTTCTTGATAATTACATTTAAGTAAGGAGACACTTTTTACCTCTCAGAAGATTTTCAATGTTTGATGGCAAAGTCTGATGGCTAAGTATCGGTAGCAAAAGTGTTGCTAAGAAACAATAAACTGACCTTTATTGTTTTCTTACCTATTTCACACTTCACTGTTTAAAAGAGGTTCACCGAGAGGATGACGGAATTAAAATCGTCAAAAGACATATGTCTTCACATTCCGACTGCAGCAACATTTCCTCTTCTTTCAATCTGGGCAAAAGGCCTCAGCCCTATGCACACAAAACTGGCATATTCTCACCACATCAGATCAATATGCAAACGTAATCTTTCTCTGGTGCAGTGTCCAAGCAGTGTGTTGCGGTACTTGAACGAATTGCTTGTCGGCTGCCTAAGTGATTACAACGCGATTCTGCAAAATGGGCTGCAGTCTGTCTACGCTCTCCACTGTTCTAGCAGAAGGAAGTGAACCCTGTATAAAATACTCACACTGGCACGGAGCACACGCGGTGTACGAGCATTGTGTTGGGTGTGTTGCAGTACCTGAACGAACTGCTTTTCCGCTTGTTAAAGGGATACTCTAGTAAAAAAATTTATTTCAAAAATAGATGGGCCACATTAAAAAAAAAATACTAGCATCCTCTGTTTTAAAACTTCCTATGTAACATTTTGAGATATTTAAGCTCAAAAGCAAGCACAAGGGCGCCGCCATTTTGTGAAATGGAGGCCCTCCTGTGCTGGCTTTTGCGGCACTAATGAAGGAAATGCCAGCCAGCTGTAGTAAACAAAGTCTACCGCTGGGTGGCTTTCCCTTCATTAGTGCCGGGACTCGGAGGACGCGGACCGGAGACCAGAGCAGGAAAGCTGCAGCTGAATCTCGGTAGGTGCTATTTATTTTTTTTACAAAAAATAAGCACTAGCTGCGTTTTTTTTTCTAAGTTTTCCGGGCTGGAGGAGCCCGGAAAACTTAGAAATAAAACCGCAGCTTTAAAAACGTTGTATTTATGTTTGCGGTCGCTTTTGAAGCGACCGCAAACATAAATACAACGTTATTGTGTTGGAAAACGCTGCGGTTTTAAAACCGCAGCGTTTTCCAACACAACCGTGTTGTGTCTGCCTGAATCTGCTTTTCCATTTGGGGCTCTCGGGCTCCAGGGGAGCCCGAGAGCCCCAAATGGAAAAGCAGATTCAGGCAGACACAACGCGGCATTGCAGAAAACAACCGTGTTGTGTCTGCCTGAATCTGCTTTTCCATTTGGGGCTCTCGGGCTCCCCGTGGCAGACACAACGCGGCATTGCAGAAAACAACCGCGTTGTGTCTGCCTGAATCTGCTTTTCCATTTGGGGCTCTCGGGGAGCCCGAGAGCCCCAAATGGAAAAGAAGATTCAGGCAGACAACGTAGCATTTCCCATTTGGGGCTCTCGGGCTCCCCACGGGGAGCCCGAGAGCCCCAAATGGAAAAGCAGATTCAGGCAGACACAACGCGGCATTGCAGAAAACAACCGCGTTGTGTCTGCCTGAATCTGCTTTTCCATTTGGGGCTCTCGGGCTCCCAACGAGCCCGAGAGCCCCAAATGGAAAAGAAGATTCAGGCAGACAACGTAGCATTTCCCATTTGGGGCTCTCGGGCTCCCCACGGGGAGCCCGAGAGCCCCAAATGGGAAATCAGCTGCAGGTAGAAACACTACGCGGCATGTAAACATAACCGCGTGTGTTTCTGCCTGCTGTGGCTTTCACTTTGGGTCTCCGGTGCTCCCCGTGGGGAGCCCGAGAGCCCCAAATGGAAAAGCAGATTCAGGCAGAAACACACGCGGTTGTGTTGGAAAACGCTGCGGTTTTAAAACCGCAGCGTTTTCCAACACAATAACGTTGTATTTATGTTTGCGGTCGCTTCAAAAGCGACCGCAAACATAAATACAACGTTTTTAAAGCTGCGGTTTTATTTCTAAGTTTTCTGGGCTCCTCCAGCCCGGAAAACTTAGAAAAAAAACCGAAGCTAGTGCTTATTTTTTGTAAAAAAAATAAATAGCACTTACCGAGATTCAGCTGCAGCTTTCCTGCTCTGGTCTCCGGTCCGCGTCCTCCGAGTCCCGGCACTAATGAAGGGAAAGCCACCCAGCGGTAGACTTTGTTTACTACAGCTGGCTGGCTTTTCCTTCATTAGTGCCGCAAAAGCAAAAGCCAGCACAGGAGGGCCTCCATTTCACAAAATGGCGGCCCCCCTGTGCTTGCTTTTTCGAATTTTGAGCTTGAATAGCTCAAAATTTTACACAGGAAGTTTTAAAACGGAGGATGCTAGTATTTTTTTTTAATGTGGCCTATCTATTTTTGAAATAAAATTTTTTACTAGAGTATCACTTTACGTGATTACAATACGATTTTGCATCATTGGCTGCATTCTGTTTATGCTCTCCACTGTTCCAGCAGAAGGAGGTAGACCATATATAAAGTCTTCACACCGGGGGTGTTGGGAGTGGTGGGATCTTAACACGGACTCTTATTGAACGCTGCTGCTCCTGTGAAACCGTGAGTGGTTCTTGCCCTCTTTTGTTTCTCCTAAAACTGAGACTCTATATACGATTTACGGAGCAGAGGAGTAGGGTTGAGTATGGCCTCCATTCCCATCTCTGATGTGGAAATGTTACTACCCCTAACCCTACCTCTGCCACCATGCCCGCCAGACAGAGGCTTCTCTGTCAAGTCTGCCTCATCATTCAAAGGGTAAAAAAAACAGTTACCCTTTGCAGGAGGGTAGGTGGAACACATCAATGCATTTCTCCTTCTGTGGAAGGAACTGTGCTAGCATCCATCTCACACGTGGACACAGTAACAAGAACATCACACTTATCTCAGTCTCCAGTGCCCCCAAGTATGAGGGGAGGGGATATGCAGCCGCATACTTTGCAAAAACATGGCAACCCCTCTACCTTTGACTGTTAACTAATGGGGAGGCTCAGTTTAAGGGGCACAATGACACTGTACGAAGTGAGTCAATGGCAGGCACGCCTCCAGAGTTGTCACTTCAATTCTTCCCTTCACAAGAGAGAAGTCATGAGGGGTCAGGAATTGACTTTTTTCCATCCTCACTGGCACCCTCTTCATCAGTATTACCGCCACAGAGACTCTCAGCCGTGATGGCCAAAATGGAGAATGGGTCCCAGGAGAACAGGGAAGGCCTGTTTGATGAAATTAACCAGGTCCTATCAGCAGGGGCGTAGGAGACACATAAAATCTGGGGGGGACAGGGGACATCTTGGGGACTTTGCTTTATTTATTTATTGTGTTTTAGTCAGCGGTCAAAGGGGGCGGGAGCGGTCGGGAGCGGTGCTCCCATACTTTTTATTTTTAAGTTTCATTGTTCCTATACTTTTATTTTAAAAATAAACCGTTCTGGAATGGTTTAGTTTTAAAATAAAAGTGTAGGAAGAAGTTGAATCTTGCACTTCAGTGCACTGCACTGCACATTCCCATAAATAGCAGGTGTGTTTGTTTCGGGTTTGGATTGTGTGTGGGAGGGGGACCAGGGATGGGGTTTGTGTGGAGCGGGGCTGGCCAGCAGAGAACATAGCTCCACTACTACTTTTCGCACACTTCGACCACTGGTTTTAGTCAAAGAACACAACTTTTCACAAAATTAGAATTAAAATAGCAGTACGTATTAAATTACAAATATCACTGTATAAAACAAGAGAAAAGAAGAAAAGAAAACAGAAGAAAATTAAAGGATGCAGCAGCAAAGAACATGGACCTCATTACACGGAATGCGGTAAGGGTTTACCATTACCGGTAAGGGTACCGGTACCAGTAAACCCTTACCGCCTTACTATGAGGTCCCTTTGCGGGACCCGACCTCAACGGCTGGTTTTACCAGCCGTTAAGGAACGGGGCCGCAAAGGGACCTTCGAGGCAATTACGGTACCGCAATTTGTGTGTCTCTTGGAATGGAAGGATGGGGGTTTCACAGAAAGAGGAACTCTTGTTTGTACCTCTGAGTAAGCCCTGTTATGGGACTAGAGGGACCAGGTGTGTGATGTTGCTGCTTTGACTGTCCTCTGGGGGCGGGGGGTACAGCAAACAAGAAGGATGAGCAATCGCAAGCCCACCCCCTTATAAGCACTCCCCAGGTCCGTGGCCAGATGTGTCGGACCCGGGGGATGCCTAGTAGGTGGGGTGTATGTGGACCCAGGGGGATGGCCAGAGGTGCAGCCTGCTATGTGGGCTGCCCCTCTAGCGCCCCTGCGAGGGCCGAGCCAGCCTTGCACGATGAGTCTGGTCCCTCTTATTCCATCTCATGCTGGCTTCAGAGCCTAGCCTTTCTTTGCCTTTGTTATTCTGAATGCAGAGCTGGACTCTGTTCCTTTCTTGTTAAACATTTGCTGCAAAGCCTGATCTATTTGATTCTCTCATATGTTACTAGGACGGCAGAGCATGGGTCCTCTGCCCTGTTACATTATTCAAGAGTGCCTCTCCCTTGTCTCACTGCTTGCTTGCTTAATACAAACCTCCTTGCTTGAACACTAACATATTCTCCCTAACACAGCAATGGCAGCTGCAGTTTGTCTTAACTTCTATTTGTTCCGTGTCTTGAATTGGCCTCTTATTTCTGCTTTTCTGTCTGCAGGGGAAAGGCATTTGCCAGTCACTGCCATGATGGTTCTACCTGGCCATAAGAGGGCAACAGCTAGCCAATATTGGAAGAACATGGACATATTATGTTGGAGGCTGGCAACTGCCTTCCTAATGCCTACACAAGAGTCACAACTCTTGCCTTTGTTTCTAACAGTATTTCAGTGGATGAAGAAATGCGAGAACACACATATTGCTTATAAATGAAGGGGATTTGGTTAAGACATTTTGATCACGCCGGAGCTAATTTCCAGCTACAATTAAGCAATTACCTTTTAGACTTCTGGCTTTAAATAATGTTAGCATCACCTGGAAAGCACAGAGGTTGCTCAACAGGGTACCTGGAGCACGAGGGGTAGCCTACTCATGGACATGGATGATTGGAGGGCATTCTTACCGTGGTTTGGAGCCTGGCCCCTACCGCCATGATGGGGGGAGGGGCCTATTACTTTTGGTTGTACGTACCCTTTGAGGGTGGGCAAACATTGCCTCCTGCTTTAGCCAACTAACAGCTCTGCTTTGCAACTTTATCACACATACCTGTCAGGTGGCATGTAACTCAATGCTACTAATGTTATCAGCCTCAGAAGTCTGGAATCCTTTGCCACATCAACTAGGGTACAGGCTTGCCACCTGAGACTTACCCATGTCTGAGTCGGCATCTGTCGCCCTGTGGGGAAGACACACACAGAAAGAGCAGGGCACAGTGCTCTTGTGGGTTTTCCACACTTCTTCCTCAGGGTGGGCACAATTCACTCCACAGAGAAAGTGGCACATGCTGGGCAACATTCTCCCACTTTGACAATGTCACCCAAAGAGTGAAAGTGGCCATTTGAAATACCTCTGTCGACTTATTATTGCACAATCCACACTGATGGGTTTAAGCACCTGCTTAACGCGAGATGGCAGTTAAGGGCATTTGCCAACGCACTCAAGAAGCACAGGACACCCTCTTACCGTGACATGCCATGCTCACTCATTCTGATCATGAATTGCCATTTATCTGGGGTCATGTTAAATGTATTTGTTTATTTATTACATGTGTAGCATCACGCAAAACCCCCAAGCATCAAGGCGCAAAGTAAACTGCATGCAGTGGACCACTTCCATTGGCTTACGTTTTTACTTTTCTGCCACAAAATGGAAGATTTTAGCGTAAAAGGCAGGTGAAATCACATTGCTTTTCCACTTTGGAAGAGTGTAAATACCTTGCTCAATTAGCGATTGCTGGTGGAATTGACAATGGCTTCCTCTGGACTCTGCCCGCTTTTACCAGGTTTAATTTCCAAGCAGATCCCAGAGGAATCCCTTTCCTTATTTCCAGCATGAGAATCCATGCTGGCAGTAAGGCCGCATTTGTCTGGTGGGGCGGGAAATACAGGGGGCCCTGGTGTGTCCACTCGGCTCCCGAATTCCACCCAGAAAATGCACGAAAACCTGGCCAATTAGAAAAAGCAACAGTTATAATATTTTCCACCACTTTATCTGAACCAATTGACCTGGAAAATGCTGTATTGCATTGAATGCATTCACTCTGCCTATTATCCCACCGGAAGATTAAGCCAGGTGCTGAACACAGGTGTTATATATTCCTGTGCACAATCTGCATTTGGAGCATTAACTAACTGAGCTACCTTACAAATGATATCTCCGTCGGGCTTTACCGTCTTAACCCCTTAACTGCCATGGGTATTTCCCCCGCAGTGCCAAGGCCTTTTTTGGTGATTTCGGTATGTCGCCATTCAATCCCTTGTAACTTCTTTGTTACATGGGATATCTCGGCCAAAGTTGGCCCCTTTTTTCCCACATGGAGGCAGTCGTAACGCCACCCAGGAATCCTAGTTTGCTGTAGGGGGGTGAGAGAAAATAACCAAAAAGGAGAACATTTGTTTTTTTTTCAGAAAATGCCAATAAAATGTTGTACAAAGAAGCCTGTGGTGTTTTTTCAGAAAATGCCAATAAAATGTTATACAAAGAAGCCTGTGGTGTTTTCCTTGTAAGAGCTAGGAACAAATGGTTTGCTGTGCTGGATTTGCCATTTTCCAGGCTTTCAAGAACAGATTGTGTGGAAACCAAAATAACATATTTTGATATACTAATCAGCCGTTTTGTGAGAGGTAGGCGATTTTTGCGTTTTTTGTCCAATACGACATGCTTGGACGGAATGGAAGAAAAGGGTAGGAAAGCTGATTGGGAAGCCAGAAAGGCATACATTTCTGAAAAGTAGACAATATTCCAAGTTCAGCAAGGGGTGATATATGCAGGTCAGGCAACAACTATGTAGGGAAAGATTCCATAGTTTGGGGGGAAATCGGGAAAATGACAGAAAGAAAAACACAATTTCCGCACATTTCACTCTGGTCACCCACCAAAACACGCAGCCAACAACACATGACCTACCTTCCCGCATTCCCACAGGTGTCCCGACGAAAACGGTAAGCACATGTGTGGGTGCACCTACCTGGGTGAAAAGGGAAAAGCCTAAAACACTGGTAACCCCAAGTCTTTTCGCACAGCAGATTTTCAGGAATTTTGCTCATGTGGACAACCTACAGATTTGGGCCTATGGTGTCGAAGCCACGAAGGAAAACAGGGAACCCCATGCATTTCCAAAAGGAAGACACTCGTGGGAATCCACAGAGGTCTGACTTGCGTGAATGGCCCCATAATTTATGACCACAATCCCTAACAGTCTGAAATTTGGTGGAAAAAACACAATTTTCACTTTGTCTGGAATTGTGGGTAATAAATTCTGGGGCGATTCGCGCAAGTCAGACCTCTGTGGATTCCCATAGGTGTCTTCTTTTCGGAAATGCATGGAGTACCCTGTTTTCCTTCATGGCTTCGACACCCTAGGCCCAAATCTGTAGGTTGTCTCCCCAAACCCTTTGGGGGTTACCAGTGGTTTAGCCTTTTCCTTTTGCGCCCAGGTACGTGCACCCACACATGTGAGGTACCGTTTATGTCGGGACACCTGTGGGAACGCGAGAAGGTAGGACATGTGGTGTTGGTGGTGTGTTTCGGTGGGTGGCAAGAGGGAAATGTCTGAAAATTCTAGTGTTTTCACCAAATTTCAGACTTTGCTGGGGATTGTGGGTAATACATTCTGGGGCGATTCGCACAGGTCAGACCTCTGTGGATCCCCACGGATGTCCTCTTTTTGGAAATGCATGGGGTTTACTGTTTTCCTTGGTGGCTTCGACACCCTAGGCGCAAATCTGTATGTTGTCCACATGAGCAAAATCTGCTCTGCCGAAAGGCTTGGGGTTACCAGTGGGTTAGCCTTTTCCCTTTGCGCCCAGGTAGGTGTCCAGACAAAAAACAGTACCTCACATGTGTGGATGCACCCACCTCAGAGAAAAGGGAAAATGCCTACCCACTGATAACCCCAAGCCTTTCGGCAAAGCAGATTTTGCTCAGGTGGACAACCTACAGATTTGGGCCTAGGGTGTCGAAGCCATCAAGGAAAACAGAGAACGGCAGGCATTTCCCAAAAGAAGACACCCGTGGGCACCCCCCTTTCCACTAAAAACATCCATGGTGGTTTAGTAACCCCCACACCCACCCAAAACAAGTTATCATTTTTTTAATTTTTGTTTTTGTTTTGCCTTTTTCTTAAAGGAAGATTGTGCTAGCAATCTGCCCCCAGGGAGGGCTACATGAGATGCCCCCCATCCATTTGGGGTGGGGGGCAGAGGGCCACCCCCTTTCCACTAAAAACATCCATGGTGGTTCAGTGGCCCCCCACACCCACCCAAAACAAGTTATAATTTGTTTTATTTTTGTTTTGCCCCTTTCCTAGGGGCAGATGGGAACATATGTGTGGCCATCTGCCCCCAGGGGGGGGCAAAACATACTGCCCCACGCTTGGGGGGTGGCTCTGCCAATATTTGCAGTGGCCTCCCCCAACCCAAATGGATGGGGCCATCTCATGTACCCCTTCCTAGGGGCAGAAATCTGCCACCAGGGAAGGCTACATAAGGTTCCCCCATCCACTTAGGGTGGGGGGAGAGGGCCACCCCCCCTTTCAAACACAAAAATTCCTGGTGGTCAAGTGGGCCCCCCACCCCCACCCAAAGCAAGTTATAATATATATATTTTGTTTTGCCCTTCCCTAGGGGCAGATGGGCACATGTGTGTGACCATCTGCCCACAGAAGGCTGGCAAAACGTACTGCCCCAGGCTTGGGGGCAGGGTGGCTCTGCAAATATTTACAGTGGCCTCTCCCCTCACCCCAAATGGATGGGGGCATCTCATGTACCCCTTCCTAGGGGCAGACATCCGCCACCAGGGAGGGCTACATAAGGTGCCCCCATCCACTTAGGGTGGGGGGAGGGCCACCCCCCTTTCAAACACAACAAATCCTGGTGGTCTAGTGGGCCCCCACCCAAAACAAGTTATAATATATATATTTTTGTTGTGCCCTTCCCTAGGGGCAGTTGGGCACATGTGTTTGGCCTTCTGCCCCCAGAGGGGGTCAAAACATACTGCCCCAGGCTTGGGAGGGGTGGCTCTGCCAATATTTGCAGTGGCCTCTCCCACCCACCCCAAATGGATGGGGGCATCTCATGTACCCCTTCCTAGGGGCAGAAATCTGCCCCCAGGGAGGTCTACATAAGGTGCCCCCAGCCACCTATGGTGGGGGGGAGGGCCACCCCCCTTGCAAAAATCCCTGGTGGCTAGTGGTCCCACCCGCACCAACCCCACCAAAAACTACGTTTTTTAAAAAAAATCCTTTTTTTTTGTTTGCCCCCTTCCCTGGGGGCAGATGATCACCCATCTGCCCCCAGGGTATTGTCCCCATGCTTTAGGGGCCAGGGGGCAGAGGGCAGCTTACATAGTAAGCAGCCCCTCCCCCCCACTTCAAAAACAGATCCCTGCATGACATACCAAACACATATTCTTAGGGGGATAAATGATATTACATCCCCCCCACTTAGAATTGTGGGGGGGATTTGTTCCCCCTATTCCCCCCATGTCCTACGCCCATGCCTATCAGGGTCGGATTGGCCCCCCGGCCTTTCGGCCCGTGACCAGGCCAAAATCGTCCCTATGGAGTGGGGCCAGTTTCTGGGCACTCCTGGGCTGGTTTTGAAAATCAAATAGAATTTCTTTTTTCTTTTTTTATTTGACATATATTTTTTGGTTGAATTCAGAAACACCAATGATGGGCAGAGGCAAGATTAGGGGAGATTATCAGCCCTTTTTATGGCTGAATGTCCTAGGCACCCCCCAATGAATGTCTGTTTTTCTGTTTTTCAGTTTGTACACAACTCAAGTGGAGCTACATGCATTCTAAATTCCTGCGCTCCAAACAGGCTTGGTAAGCAGTTGTTCAAGTCGGTAGCAGCATTAACAGAGTAATAAAAGCAGAGCTCCAAGTTATTTATCCTTGTAGTCATAGGGCCTCACTACAAGGTTGGAGGTAAGGTGTTAACGGTGCTGGTAAAGGTACTGGTGCCGTTAACCCCTTACCTCCGCATTACGAGGTCCTTTAGCGGGTCCCGCTAAGGGCGGCTGGTTTTACCCGGTGCCCTTAGCGGGAGCCGCTAAAGGACCAGCATGGTAATAACGGGCTCGTTATTAACGGGCCCGTTATTAGAATGCTCCCCATTCCCATTGAGCCCTATGGGGGCTGGAATGGAAATGGGGATGGGTTCCCTGAATAGGGAAATAACGAGTCCTCCAAGGTTGGAATGGCCCGGTAATTCCCCATTCAGGGAACCCGGACCCGGAATGCGGTAGCCATGGTGCTAGTAGCACCATGGCTACCTCCAACCTCGTAATGAGACACATAGTCTATTGCCAGGGGAATGTACAGGTCATTTGCCAATCAGTGGTCCTGGATTTTCTGCAGCAGTGGGGTCTTGCTGATGCCTATTAGCTCTGACTGAGTGCTTTTGGTTGCTTTTCAAAATGGTAGTGGTGAACTAATTTCCAGCCGTGGTATTCAGCACCTTCATCCAATCATTGAGGTAGTCTTTGGTGAAAGGTTCAAACTGGTGGTGATGTTATGTTGTGTTGTGCTAATGGGATTTATACCGTGCACCGCTGCTATTTGCATGGTGTCCAGGTGCTAGGGTTCTTTTCCAGCAGTAGTGGTCTTTAGGAGGCACCCTGGTCCAATGATTGCAGTTAGCTTAGGTCAGTGAAATCATTTGACATGGGATAAGAAGCATGAGGAATCCTAACCCCTAAAAATATGAAAGATTCCACATTAATAACACACATTGGCCTTGCTTATGGGTGAACACCTTTCAAACAATGAAACATTGGGCCTCATTCCGACTATGGAGGTAATCATTGTGCCATTTGCGCCATGACTACCTCCCATACCGGTACCGAGTCCGACCTGGTTCAATGGGGACTTACCGGTCCATTCCGACCTTGGAGGGACCGGTAAATCCCCATTGAAAAAACCATTCCCCATTCCCATTTCAGCCCCCGTAGAGCTCAATGGGAATGGGGAAGTAGCTAATAACAGTACCGCAATTTTGCGAAGTCCCTTAACGGGTCCCGCCTATGCCAAAATCGTAATGAGGCCCTTAGAGTCAAAAGAGGTGCTTCGTGATCATCCTCATGCCTCTATTTCGATACTCTCATTTAACTTGCAAGGTCATACACAATTATTTACAAACTGTGTATCATCTGCTCTGTTTAGAAACCATTCTCTTTTGTTGTTACAGGAAACGTGGCTTAAAGTGCTGCCAGCCTTTGATGGATTTGAGGTGGTTCACCAACCGGCTTGTCAGGGGATCACAGGTCGCCCCTAAGGGGGCCTATTAACTATGATTAAAATATACCCTTTTATTAGAATGGTTTCTCTGTATTATCTGAGATTTGGAGTTTTGGCAACCTACATTAGATTTCTTGGTCCTTGGTCAAACGAGAAGAGTGCCTCTATCATTGATTATATCTTTGTGGATGCGTGGCTGTTGGACAAATTGTTCTCTTTTTGAAGTCACTAATCGACATGCAGTGATCATTCCATCTCAACTGCTGCCTTTCATCCATTGACAATTGGAACATCAAATACTCCTTCACTAGTAGGGGGTCACTTGGTCCCTGTCAATACCTAGAGCCAATCGTCTTAAATGGTCAACAAATATGCTTGAATCATTCACTTGTGAGTATGATTGAGGGGAAAACTCCATAAGAAATACAATCAGATCTTATAGTAGATAATTTTGGATGTTTAATTTCCAGTGTTATTGAACCCAACATTCCCAGGACGGGTCAAGCAGCGGCTAGAACATCATCCCATATACATTTATACAATAGGGAGCTGGTCCTTACACAAAGACAATTGAGAGCTGGAAGGAGGCATATCAATAAAGACCCATTTATCTCTTCCCGGGAAAAAGCTACTCAAATTAAGAAACATGACCAAGGCTATAAAAACAGGTTACAAGGGTCCAAAATTCAAAGGCTCCAGTTAGATGATGAACATATGTTAGAAGCATTGGTGGATAAAAACTCCAGATCCTTTTGGTCATTGATTAATGCCTCCGGTAACATTTAGTCAGAGAGGCTGGTAAATGCAGTCACAGAGAAGGACTATATTGACCATTTTGAGGCATTATATAACCTACCCCGTTTAATAAGAAAAGTGGACCTGTGGAGAGAGATGGCAAATGACGTACCTTTGCTTTTTGATCTCTCACAAGAGAAATTAATTGGTGCCGTTAGTAACTCAGCACCATGTTCAAATTGATTAACAAATGAACTTTTCAAGGCAAATCCGACAGTTTGGGCAGATATTCTGTCAATTCTATTTCAAGATATTATCAAGAGGGTAACATATCCTCCCTCTTGGGAAAGGGCACACATTATTCCCATTTATAAAATGAACTACGGTCCTTTTGCCATTCTGGACACTGATTCTACAATGTTTTCATGCTTGCTACTGGAACATCTGGAGTCTTGGGCCACGAGCCAGCACTTAATATCAAAATGGCAGACTGGCTTTAGAAAGGGGATGGGTACCCAACTGAATGGTTTATTGTTGAAATGCATCCAGGGGCAAGCTTGGGCAAAGGGGGGGGGATCAGGTTTTCTTTGCTTTAATTGATTTAGCAGCAGCATTTGATGCAGTTGACCGCTCATTGCTGTGGTAAAAACTTAAGAAATGGAATATTCCATTGGGGCTGCTCAGTCTGCAGGTAGCGCTACACACCAATTCAATTATTCAAGTAACATTATACCAGGACGGTCATCTGGCATGCTCGGTTCAAACGTAGAAAGGAGTTAGGCAGGGGTGTATTTTGGCCCCCTTTCTGTACACTCTATATATGGAGTACTTGGAACCTTATCTACATTCTAGGGCCTTGACAACTCCCACAACTGCAAATATCAGGTTGTTGTGGACAGGGTACGCTGATGATTTCATTGGGCCTCATTACGAGAATCCTGCTAAAAACAGGCCCATTACTGGCATGGAGGAAATAGTGGGTCCGTGCTCGTTTGACGACGATAATATCGGCTGATTACGAGTGTGCGAGCATGCGCGAACCCCCATGCCGGTTATGGCCACACCGCCATGCCGCTAAAGGCCCTCCAACCCCCCGATAGCGGCATTACGGGACCCGCCGATACCACCTCCGCCTAGGAGGCACCCCTTAATAGTGGTACTAATACCATGTAAATACTGTGCTCGTAATACCGGACCAAGAGTCTGCAACATCCTGGCCAGCCATCATCAGGAGGCCATGGCCACAGGCGGGGGTGCCCACTCCCCGGTCAAACTCATGCGCTGGGAGGAGACATGGTGCCCTACCATCCAGATGGAGTCGATGAAGGGCTTCCGGGAGATGCAGACGGGAGCTGCAACATCTGGAGATGGAGGTGAGTGACCCTGCAAACCCCAGTAGGGCAAACCATGACGTAGCACAAGTGATGTGGAATAGAGCCTAGGCAAGGCAATGCATGTCCCATCACACACACATTAACATATCCATGTCCAGATGGAGGCCCAAACCCTGCCACACTGAAATGCATGTTGAGTGCCAATCCCATTACCAACATACAGCCAACACACAGGGAACATTCCCATGTCATACATCACACAAACCCCAATACAATGGCATGCCACCTGGCATGTAGCATTGCCGAATTGAGACGTCACGGCTAATGCCAAAATGCACCCCCCTTCAAACTACCCTGTGTGACACACCTGTAAGATATAAATGCATGAGAAATGAAAAACTCCACAGCACCATTTTATGCACCTTGCATGTAACACCATCACTGATGCCCTGCATCTCTTCTTCCCCACCATGCACCGATGGAGAAGATGGCAGTCAAGACCCAGCCACAAGGCCATCCACGTCCCGGGGAAAACCACCTGGCACTGGCAAAACCACCTCCAGGGCAGCATCGCGGCCCACAGTACAAGCCAGGGCGAGTGCACAGGCCATGCCGGCACATGAGGGCCCCACAGCAGCGGATGAGACTGCAAGCACAGTGCTGCCAACAACAGTGGAAGGGGAGGTCAGTGGCACCCATTCTGCTGCAACAAGTTCAGTGGGTGAGGCAGCAGCCACAGACCCACTGAGTCACATTGACATAGGAGCAGAGGAGTACGTGGACCAAGAAGGTGCAATCCATGTGGCATGTCCACACACCCCAAGCTCCCCCGTCCACCCCTAACATGCCACTCAGGCCTCACTCTCCAGCCCCATGCTGGATATCCACAGTTCTGCTGCACATCCCCGAACTCAGTACCACCTCAGAGGCCAGCCCTGCAATACCACACCCTGCCGCAGCACCATCAACCTCTGCTGCTCCCACTGACTTGGAGGCACGGCTGTCAAGGGTGGAGGCAAGGCAGGATTCTATGTAAACGGAAGATAGAGAGCTCTATTCAACAGTTATCAACATTAAACACATAACTGTTCCGGAAATAATCATTCATAATTTATTGAATCATAAAAATACAAGTTATTAAAACTTCAACATTTATAAAACACTGTATAAAAAATACAAATCAAAAAATGTGACAAACACTGCCTTTTGAAATTGGCTTCGATCCTAATTGATCGTGGATCAATATAGCTAGAGAGGCTCAAATTAATATCTCTTGAACATCTTCATCAGTTAGTTGACCTATGACTGTTATCAATGCAGAAAACATATAAACCATTGTCATTTGCTCAACATGTTTCAGTCCTCTGTAGGTTATTAAAGGGACCTTCGTCAGGAGTAGTGTCACTAATAATTCTATAAAAACAATTACAACATCCACTACGTATTAACTGTACGTTAATTACGTTAATGTACGTATTAACAAAGATTATTTGGATCGATTGTGTACTGCAATATGGTCTGCTAGTCTGGATGGCATTGTACAGAGGATGCAGGGTGTTAACTTGCATGCTGATGCGGATGTACTGTGGATGCGGAACAATGTCTATTGCAGTGTATGCTACTCTGTGCCTAATCCCACTAGCGACATTGGCAAAGTTGTAATCATGTTTAGTCATGCATCGCTTGACATACCTATGGTGGCCTGGTTGTGCATCTTTCATGTTGTCATTGATGTACGGCATTGGTCCAATGTGTGGCAGTGATATGTCATGTTCGGGTTGGGAGGTTCTGGTCAGAAGTGCTTAGCTCTGAGTGCATTGTTCACTCACCGCCCATTCCCACCCAGGTGGAGTATGCATCCTTCCACATCACAACCCCGATGCACTGCCATGGGCCAGTCAGGCAACTCACCAAGCAGCCAGGCACGTCGTCCAGCATGTCGCTCCATGTGACGGGGTAGCGTGGAGTTACGCAGCACCATGGCATCATGTGTCGATCCGGGACATCGGGCACAACAATGTGTGATGATCTTGCTGGAGTCACATACAATCTGCACATTGATGGAGTGGTATTACTTGGGATTGCGGTACACCGCCTCTATGGCATGAGGGACTACCAATTTGACATGAGTGCAGTCGAGGGCACCGACGCAAATGGGCATGCCTGCCAGTGCATGGAAGCCTACTTTAGTGTCGGCAATCTCCTTGGTAGTCCATGGTAGGGATATGTGGGTGCTAGCGTGCTTCAGGAGGGCATCCAGCACTTGGGTCAGCATGCATGAAAAGAGTGGTTGTCATATACCATGCAGCTGGCCCACCGTGTGCTGGTAGGTGCCTGTGGCCAGGAAGTGGAGCACATACACCACCTTTAGTAGCGGGGGGATGGCAGTGCGTATTTCAATGAGGCTGACAATGTCGTCATGTATCATGTCCACAATGGTGGTGATGGTGTCCTGGTCCAACCGGTACAGGGTGTGGATCTGCTCAGGGGTTAGATTGAATGGACTGGGTCTGATGCGAGGGATTGGTGGCTGCCTACGAGGTACTACTGGCTGCACTGGTGGTAATTGCTGTGCCTGTCTCACCCTCCTTCTCCTCCTGCGTCTCCTCTGTGCTACCTGTTGTTGTGGCTGTAGTTGTTGTTGTAGTTGCTGTTGTTGCTGTAGTTGTAGCAGTACAGGTATGTCCTCCAGCCCCATGATTGCAACAGCTAGTGGTTTCATTTTGGTGTGGGAAGGGGTGTGGTGTGTGGTTGTACTCCTTTTATACTGGGACAGGCTCCATTGACTCCACCTGTGGTGATTGTGTGAACCTGTGGCAGTTGCCTTCACTGCAGGTTGCTATTTATGGGTGGTCCGCGATGCCTGTATGGCTGCCGTCGTGCAGGCCCTATTTGCTGCCTTCTGGATGCCATTAAGTGCATGCCTGTGTAACTTGTGATGTCCTCCTATTACCGGCATCACAGTATTTCCTCCGCAAAGGGGCGCGTGTACGCACGCATGCTGGTATGAAGGGGCATGGGAAGGGAGGGTGGCGGTATTGGCGGGTTGTCGGGTCGTAATGGCCCGGACCCATTAACAATGCCAGTAATACCATTCTGCCTTCCTATTTTCATTACCTCCATGCTCGTAATGAGGCCCATTGTGTTTGATAATACTCCCATTGGCCTCCAAAGACTCTTGAATGGATTTCCGGCCTTTGCCAAGGAAGACTCTTTAACCATCTATGCGGCCAAGACAAAGTTAATCCATTTGACATATTGCAGGAAACAAACTGCCTTTAAATGGCATATGGAGTCAAATCCGTGGAGAGGATTGATTCTCTCATATATCTAGGCTTCAAGATTTTTCCAAACCTCCATCCACGCTAATCTGTTCACCGCTATTCTCGAAAACAACAATGCTATTAAAACAGCTATATAGGGTGGATTTAAAATTTGTCAAATGTTCCTTATTGCAATGCAAATGCTATTGTGATGGAAAAGTGGTACCAAAACTACTTTATGGAATAGAGATCGTTGATCCACTATCTCCCATATCCTGAAGCCTTGATGTGGAGAAGAACTCAAGATGCGAGGATTTTGGAAATACCTATCACTTTGTGGGAAAATGCAGACACCGATACCCGATTCACTGTGGTGCGACTTTGCACAAGCTTGCGAAGAGGGGGGTATCCGTGTGGTGGATGAAATCAAGAGCATTGCACACCTACTTTTAAAGGAATTGGGATGTACTGAGGGTGACTTGGGGGGCAATCTGGATAAAGTAAAGAAAGATGTACATACTTTCGATTGGCCCAATACGGTGGATGAATTCCATGCTTATCCATCCCTAGTGTTGGAATTGAAATGATATTATGCCTCCTATCGCAGTATTTGAATGTGTATTGGCCTACGCCAAGTTGTCTAAAATATTGTGTAAATAGACTCCGCGGCAAGGTCTTGACCTTAACGAAAAATTGTGTAAGTCGCCATCTTGGATTTAGCCGCCATTTTAGGTTCTCTTGTAAAGTGGAAGTCACCCTGAACATCAAAATGGAGGCCGAATAACATTCTGAGTGAGATTCTGGCCGTTGTGACCTCCGCACACACGAATAATTAATATGCTTGCAGGCCACTTGTCGGGGTCACGAACTGAGACCTTGTCCTATCACTGACCTATGTGTAAATGAACAACTGTATCAGCGGAACTAATCAAAATGCATACATTATGGGATTGATCTGGCAAGGAACCCTAGGCCTGGTCCCAAGAATGGTTAACCCGCGAGGGGTTTGGCCAAGGGCTGGATAAAGGATATAAAAGCCCAAGTATTCCAATGTACGGTCTCTCTACTAATGCATCGAACCTTCGTTGAAGTTCGTTACGTTACTCTGAGAGCTGAATAGCTATCCGTTTGTCAATTGACTTTTGGTAACTGTTGTAGCTTTTAAATAAAGCACTTGTATGTTCTTTGTAACCTGTGTTGGTGTGTTTCTTTGGGCTTCCCAGCCTCATATCAATTTTTATGTTTTCACAGTTGGCGCCCGAATAGGGACCCTCAAGATTGATGCCGGATCATTGAAGGTTGACGCAGACTATCGAACCGGGATCGGACGGTGTGATTCTGCAGGCCCGACCGAACGAGACGCGATACCTCGGCAGCGCTGCACGATCCGATCCTTGGACGATAGTCGTGTGGTCTGACACAGCATCTTGACGAGGGTCCATTTTTGAGGCGGGCAGATTTGTCGAAACCACTAAACACAAGGTAAAATTCGTAAGTTCTTTGATAAACCGTACGGTCCTCCTTAGGTTTGGTCAGGTGCAGTCGTGACCCGGCTCTTAATTTAACCCTGACAATTTGAATTTGGCGTATTGTATCTGCAGACACAATTATTGACCAGGTAACACCAATTTTTTGTGAAATGCCTGGGAAATTGTCTAGCTGCTTTAGGGCTCTGTTCCGCAGCGATCGACAATCTTTGGAGTTTAGCCGCCCGGCACCACAGGAGGGGTCGCCGGCATGTACTATGTACTGTAAGTATGGCATTGGTAGTATAGTATTTAATGATATTTGGCACAGACAGACCAGACATGCCTCCGAATTTCAGTGGCCAATCAATGGCAGTTTTGAGATCTCCCGTATTGAATACCTAGAATCGGTCTTGCTAAAAAAGAAGGCTAGACCTGCAGCCTTTGATGTCTTACAGAATTGGAAAAAAGAAGCGTTATAGCAGCTTAAAAGTAGGGATAAACATGCACGCCGTCATAAAACAAATGCCGAAAAAGCGTTGTTATATGATAAAGAAAAACATTCAGAATCAGTTAAAAATATGGATAGGGCTTTTTCACTTGGAATCCAGAAAATGTACCCCTCTCAAGATTTTCATGTTTCCGAAGAATTTATTGAAAAATTGTTAAACGAACGCAGGCCTGGTGCCTCTGCGCCTCCTCCGTACGATCCTTTCTTGGACGCTCTGCCCATTCCTGCTGTTGTTCCTGCTGTTATTCCTGTTCCCCCTGTGCAACCTATTGTTCCTAGTCCTCTAGTTGTTGTTCCTCCACCTATCGCACAGCCCCTTCCTTCTGCGCCGATAGTTGCACCTTTATTAAATTTACCTGCACCTACGCTCCCGAGTGGTCCTGTATTGACTGAAGTTGATCATGGTGCAGGATCAAAGATAGTCACTCGTAATACTGTTTCTGCAGATAAGAAACAGGAATTGTTTGCATGGGCTAAGCATTGTATGGAGAAAGGTGATCAAATTAATGTTTTTTCCACATTATCGAATTTGAACAGTTTTCCCGAGAAAAATGTTTTTATCGAAGGCTTGGGGACTCATTTATGTGTGATGTGGGGTAGATTACAGAATTCGGATCTTCCACAAGGGGTGAGAGATCTAAATGCTTTGGCACTTTCGAGGGACACAGAGCAGAAAGTACATGGTCATGTTGAAAGATTGTTTGAGTATAGGAGGGACTTTGAGAAAGCACGAGATGAGGATGACGAAGACGACAGTATGCATGTACAGAAACGGTTCCTTCCGTGTCGTAGATCGGCACCTGAGGAAGTACGAATTTTTACCAAAGATGCGATTCGATGGATCTCGGATTCATCGACTCCGCCAGATGAAGTATATGACACGTATAGTCAGTATACAGTAGAAATGCAAAGAAAGGTAATTCAGGTAATGGTACAGTACCTGCAAGAAGAATGTGTAAGAAAGAAGGTTAGTTGCCCCATAGAATTGTTGGGGATTTGTAAAAGGGCTTTTTCGCCCGACACTTCTTCAGCTGCCTTAGCGCTCGACCTGGCTCTGTTGCTCAGTAAGCGGCCAGAGGTACCTATATCTCAGTTGCCTATGAGAGAGGTTCCTCCGACCTTTGTCCCAAAGGTTGAGATTCCCGCCAACGCTGGGACTGGTGCACCCGCTGTAGATATCCCTGCACATTATGTATCACAATTCGTTCACGTCCCGTTTTCATGACAGGAAGTGAACACTATTAGACACTCAGTTCCCGATACGATATCAGGAAAAGCCCGATGGGGTTTTACAAAGAGATAGGGGGTCATTACGACCCAGGCGCTAATTGGGCCAACTTTACCACCATGGTGTAAACCACGTTTACACCATGGTGGATGGCGGATTTACCGCCCCATTCCAAGGTGAGTGGGGCGGTAAATCCCCATTTCCCATTTTCCCTTCCCCATTCCCATTTTTGCCCCATAGGGCATAATGGGAGTGGGGAAGGCGCTAATTACGCCACCGTAAATTACGGTGGCGTAATTAGCATCATGGCAGGTTAGCACCATGGATTTTAACGGCTGCTAAAAGCAGCCGTTAAAATCAGAATCAGGCGTTAAGGATTAACGACGGCGTTAACCCTTAACGCCTGGGTCGTAATGAGGCCCATAGAGTCCGTCTTACAGTCCTCTGTGTTCACCTTAAGTGATATTGACTTGCTATTCCCTGTACTCCTACCCGTAGATGTATGGAAGCAGGTTCGGACAATAGACGATGTGCCAGGGTTGGGAGATACGTGGGCTAATATGATTAGGATTGATGGGGAAAGACCAGCAGGTGAGAAACCACCACAGGTAATACTTACTTTGCCTGATAGAATTGTCGCAAAATTAAAAACTATAATTCCAGAGAAAAGAATTATTTGGGACAAGCTTACGGCCTGTGTTCAAGGGAAAACTGAAGGCGCCACCGAATTCTTTAACAGATTTGAGCATGTATTTTCCGACTTCAGTGGGCAGGATTTGGGTACAGACTCTGGGAAAAGGTTGTTTGTGGACAAATTTGTGCGTGGATTGTTGCCCAACATCCAGTCACAGATTATGTCCTCTGAGAGCGCTTGGCAGGCAAAATCTCAATCAGAGGTTTTGCACATGGCTCAGTATTATGAGAACCGTGTTAATAATGAGAAGGGGGGGCGCTGCTGAGCGCCGAACAAGATGGCCGCCTGAGTCTCGAGCTCCGGAGCCGGCAGATCTCGAAATCCTGAATCGGCACCTTTGAACACCGGATAGCCGTTCCCGGCTCATGCGTTTTTGAAGCGGCCACCCCGAGGACCCAGTGGACCGAATTTCGTCGGAAATCGGATCCCCAGGACGTGATTCCTAGACACCGCCGCACCATCTCCCCACTCGGCTGCAGCGCTCCCGCGCAGAAACTCGCCCTCTGGTGGAGCGGACGGGCTTGCCAGGGGCCGGCGTTATCCCCCCCGCCTCGGCGGGTGCAGGCTGCCGGGTGGCGGTCCGCCTCCCCCCAATCTCGAGGTGCAGCTGGGGGCGGCTGGGACACATCTTCAACCCACGCGCTGCTGGCTGGCTCGAGCGCCCGCGGCCTGGTGCGCACCGGAGCTGCCCGGGACCCTCTCTACACCTGCTGGACCCCGGCGGGGCTGCCGCCGACAACGGGACACGCGGTGCAGCGGATCCCTGCGCCGCCAGGTACGTGGGTCGGGGGAGGCCCCCGCGGACTTGTCCTGGGCAGCGGCATTACCTCACCTCTCCCATTCGCGGTGCCGAGGACTATTCGCCGGCGCCACCGGCCTCTGGGCCCATCAGCCGCCAGTGCTGCCCCGGGCCTGGCGCCTCCCCCGGCTCGCATCTGTCCTGGTGTCCCCCCCGGAACCTCTCTCAACCCCCCGCTCCACTGGCCACCACGGGCTGCGGGTGTCTCCTTCCAGGGTGGCCTTCAGGGGGGGCCACGGTGATCTTGCTGACACTGCACCACCCGGGCCCTTCAACCCACCGGCTGCCTGACCTGTCTTCTGCACGGGGCCGTGGTTTCTCTGCCGCCTGGGCGTTGAGCCGGGAGGCACCCCCCCATCATTCATCGCTTTCAACCACCCATATCTGGGTCCAGGCTCACATTTTGCTCGCTGGGCGCCATTGCCCCCAACCCTGGGATCTACTGCCCCCGAGGTCTCCTCACGTTTCCCCCCGCGCCTCTCTGGACTGTCTGGGACCTTTTGGCCTGCGCTGATGACCACGGCTTCACATCTGGGGAGCCAGTGGGCTTCACCGGGGCTGGTTGTTGTGTTGTTGCATTAATGGCGCGGCATGGTGAATAGCTCTGGTGGGGCTTGTTGGTTCCTTAGTCTGTTTTGTGTGTTACAGTACCTCTCTGGTAACGGAAAGGACACATACCCGCCTCTTGAGGTGTTGTGGAGTTGAGGAAAATCCCTGTGTGTTAGCTGCCCCACAAACTTCACATCTACACGGATTCTCGGCCACGGCTTCACCTGCATCACTCCCTGTCTAGCACCATACTCTGCGCCCTACCTCTGGTGATATAGGGCCTGGGCCTTCCCCCTCTCCCCACTTGACTTTCAACATCGCCAGGATGACCAAGGGATGGGTGAGGAAACAGAGCTCTATCAACATGTTTGCTAAGGCTGCGTCGAGATCGTCAGGGGAGACCAACGAGCAGACCCCAGCCACACCTCCACCCGATGCAGTACCGGAATCCCAAAATATGTTGGACTTCATTCGCGAGGGCTTCACCGCACTGCACTCAAAACTGGATGACATGAACAGTACTATATCTTCTATTAAGGCCCACATCGAGCGGACTGACAGCCGTGTGTCAGAAGTCGAGACGCGGGTCGGCTCCGCCGAGGATGCATTGGGAGCCCTGCGCTCCGAGGTCACCGCTCTCTCCAACCGAGTCCTTGAGGTAGAGAAGAAGAACGAGGACTTGGAATCTCGTTCGAGGCGTAACAACCTCCGCATCATCGGGGTTCCCAAGAACGAAGTGCACGAACCGATGGAGGACTTTGTCGAGCGCACGTTGGTCTCGCTCTTGGATTCTCCCAAGCTCTCCCCACACTTCGCTATTGAGCGGGCACACAGAGCTCTGATGGCTAAACCCAGACCTGGGGCTCCACCCCGGCCCATCATAGCCCGAGTGCTGAATTTCCGTGACCGGGATGCCCTCCTCAGGGCGGCTAGACTCAAAGGGGAGCTACTACTGGATGGTGCCAGGATTCATCTCTATCCGGACTTCTCCACAGCTGTCCAACGCAAACGCAAGACTTTTCAGGCTGTGAAGCGCAGGCTGCGGGACCACTCAGTCAAATACGCCATGCTCTACCCTGCCAAGCTCCGCATAGAGCATGCCAACCAGGTGTTTTTTTTCACGATCCCGGAGGAGGCCTCCAGGTTCATCGACGAACATTTCCCTGGTTGACCTCTCCCCTCTCCTCACGAGTCTGCAGTTATCCTTCTGTCCCGACGGGGAGAGGCCGAGCAAGGCCGCCTTCCTGTATCGGGGTTACTTGATCCTCTACTTCGTAATCTGCTTGTTGTGTTAATTCTTACAAATGTGTGCCTTAACATCATGTGCCAGAACCCTGTCCAAGTCATTTGTTAAGATCCACTGTGGGCACACCTTATCTTATTAGATCTGCCACGGCCCGGACTACGGCGGCTAGTCCGGCCCTCAGGCTTCCAGGCGTTGATGCCTTTGGTTTGGTTTTGGTTGAGGGGGGTTGGGATTGTCATCCCTCTGTTTGGGGGGGGATGATGTCGGCGGTGGGACATGTTAGGGTTTTTGTTGTTAAAAAGTTGGCGCTGGCAGCGAAGGCGAGCCATGAGGTGGTGCTCAGGGCTTGGTGCGGCACGACTGTGAAATTGACCCGTTGGGTACTGACATTCGGTCTCCTTCGATCACCACCATATCTGTGACCAAGAGTGACTTGACCTTTATGAGCTGGAACGTACGTGGGTTGGGAAATTACAAAAAAATGAGACAGCTCCAGCTGCAGACCGAGCGTCATGGGTCCAAGATTTTGTTTCTGCAAGAGACACATGCCCGCGCGGAACAGTGTATGCGTTTTGCCAAAACTTGGGGCCCCCATAGATACTTCACCGATTTCTCCACCCAAAGCCGGGGGGTCATGACCCTTATTCACAAAAGCCTCCAGTTTTCTCTTATTTCCTCACAAATAGACCCTCAAGGCATATATGTTCTGCTCCATGCTACGCTTCAACACAGGGAGGTGGTCCTGATGAACATTTACGGCCCTAACCTAGACGACCCAGACTTTTATGTACATGTCACGTCCCTCCTCGAAGGCTTCCCCCTGGTTCCCATCCTTTGGGGAGGCGACTTCAATACGATTTTCGACGTGGCCCTGGACAGATCTGGTTCCAGGCCCCGTCTACTCTCTAGGGCAGCCTATGCTGCACTATCATCTCTGCCCCGTCTCGCTATGGTGGACGCATGGAGATTCTTTTACCCGGACTCCCGTGTGTTCTCTTTTTACTCCTCAGTCCACGACTCCTATTCCCGCATTGACAGATGGGTGATCTCCAACGAACTGGTTAAGAGCGTTATACAACTAATGATCCTCCCCAGAACCCTATCTGACCACTCGCCAGTCACTGTAACCATTAGCTGGGGCCCCTATCCTGGCCGGCCACGTAGCTGGAGGCTGAAGCCCCTGTCCTTATTGGACCCGGAGTTCTGCTCAGAGCTCGAGCGGTCGATTGAGGAGTTCTTCGAGACTAATACGGGCTCGGTAGCGACCCAGGCCACTCTATGGGAGTCATTTAAGGCTTATATCAGAGGGATCGCGTTGTCCAAGGAGAATGGGGTCCTGAAGTCAATCCGGAGGGATCTCGCTGCTAGTGAATCCAGACTATCTACCCTGGAAGCCGCATGCTCACTTCACCCCACCTCGAGCGGCCTGGCTGACATAGGGTCGGAATTAGACACGTTTCGGTCCCTCGCGGATCGTGAACAAAGGTTTTTGGATAATCCTGGCATGGCGAGGAGATATGGGGAGGGAGAGCGCCCTGGCCGATTTCTAGCACGTCTGATCCGTCATGAGACAGAGTCCCCACACATAATCGGGCTCGAGAGACCTGACGGCCCCAAGATATCAATAGGGAATTCTTTACATTTTATGAAACTCTATACTCCAACTCAGATGAGGTGCCGGTGATGGAGATCAACTCCTTTCTCAGAGCCCTCCCTCTCTCAGCCCTGTCTCCGGAAGCCGCGGCCTCCCTCGACTCTCCCCTCACACTGGAGGAGCTGTCGGACGCTATCGACTCCTTATCCTCGGGGCACGCCCCCGGTTCGGACGGTATCCCGGTCGAATTTTACAAGCAGTTTAAGTCACAGCTGCTTCCCCACTTGCTAGCTCTCTTGGAGGAGTCTGTGGAGTCCGGCGTGTTCCCCCCTTCACTCCGGGAGGCTACTATCACAGAACTACTTAAATCAGGCAAACCCCCCCTGCAATGTAGCTCATACCGTCCGCTTTCACTCATAAATTGCGATGTCAAGGTATATGCCAAGGCCCTGGCGCTCCCCTCCTGCCATCTATTATCCACCCAGATCAGGCGGGTTTCATCCCTGGTCGCTCCACCTCCTTGAGCCTGAGGCGCCTATTTAATATAATTGACAGAATCAGTCCCGACACGCAGGCAGTAGCTGTCACCCTTGATATGCAAAAGGCGTTTGACTCGGTCTCGTGGAGGTACCTTTGGCAGGTTCTTGACAGCTGCAAGTTTGGCCCCTCCTTTCTCTCCTGGGTCAGATTGCTTTACTCTTCCCCGGTGGCCAGGGTTCGCACTGATGACCACTGTTCTCCCCTCTTTGAGATCGCCAGGGGGACGAGACAGGGGTGCCCCTTCTCGCCCTTGATCTTCGCCATAGCAATAGAGCCCTTCGCTGATATGCTCCGCCAACTTCATGCTCACAGAGGCCTCCGCACGGCGGGCCAGGCGGACATAGTGTCCCTATATGCGGATGATGCATTGTTGTTTGTGCGCTCGCCCTCCATCAACTTACCCCCAATACTGGAGGACATCATTCGGTTCGGCCGAATCTCTGGTCTCAAAGTGAATTGTTCAAAATCCACTCTCTTCCCACTTACAGAATGCACTCTCCCTCCTCCTGATACCTTGGGCTTCACTTGGTCTCAGTCTACATTCACCTACTTGGGCATAGCGGTGACTCGCCAACAGGCGTTGACCTTCCAGGAAAACTATCAGAAATATCTCACACACCTGACGGCTAGGGTCCGGGCCTGGGACAGGCTCCCGATCTCCCTGGCGGGCAGGATAGGGCTACTGAAGATGGTGGTGTTACCCGAGTTGCTTTACAGATTCACTAACATACCCCTGTGGCCGGGGGAGGGCTTTTTCCGGGACTTGACCCGCACTGTGAATTCCTTTCTCTGACACTCGGGTGCGGTCCGCCTAAAACTTGACACCTTATCTACCCCCATTTCTAACGGGGGCTTCAGTGCCCCTAATTTTCTCAAATACTGGCTGGTATCCCAAATCCAATACACATCTCACTGGTTTAATACAATAGACCCTCCCCCGCATGTTCGACTTGAGAAGCTTGCGGTCTGTGACCGGGATATCCGCTCCTTGGTGATACACCCCGCCTCCTCAGCATTGGACTCACAGAGCCCGGTCGCTTGCACCTCCCTTGCTCTGGCGAAAATGTGGAAACTAGTCAAAACTACATACGCCTTTCACGGCAACCTCCCCCTCTGGAATTTCCTCCCGGGGGTCCCACAGGTCCCATCGGGCACGGTGCGCCGCTGGGCGGACGCAGGCTATGAGCTGCTGCGCGAGGTGTTTGACCAGGGTATATTTGTTGAATGGCCCGATCTCCCGTTGCCCCTGAGTAGTGACCAGGGTGCATGGCTTCAATACGCAACCCCTCCGCAGGACCCTCAAACGCAATTACCAAACATTCCCGGCGTTCCCCCCGGACGACCCAGCTATTGAAGAGCTCACCTCCCCCGGGCCCACAAGGGGTAAAATCTCTAGGTTGTGCACAATGTTGCAGTCCAGATCTGTCCCCGATTTCGCTAGACTGAGGGGGTTATGGGAGGCGGACTTGGGTGTTGAGATTTCGGACGAACGCTGGGCACATCTATGCGAGCGCACACATCGAGTATCCTTTAACTCCTGTCTTAAACTCATTCAATTCAAAGTACTACACGGATTTCACTACACCCCGATCAGACTACATCGTATGTCTGCGGTTCTCGGCCATCCCATTGTTCCTTCTCCGCTGGTGTGTCTCTTTCACGATTTCCCAGGTCTCTCCCGTGATTCCAAAAAATGAGCTGGCCTGTGCCTCCTGCTTGCGGTGCGTACCATCCTACTCTGTTGGCTTCGTCCCTTGCCCCCCACATACGCTCAATGGCTGAGGGCGGTTTATTTGGGCCTCGGACTCTGAGGAAGCCTGGTCCCATATACAACCTGCCCACTCTAGACCTAGAAATGTATGGCTTAAGTTCCGCTCTTACATGTCCGATCTGATTGCGACACCGGACGCTTCCCCCCGCCCTCTTCCCCCCACCCGCTCAGGTCCTCCCCCCTGTTGCGGGCTTCTGGTGCCCAATTCATTCTGTGATTGTACCCACTGATTGTGATGTTATGTGTAATAACCTCTGTGCACCTACAATGTTTATATGGTATTCATGCTGTAACGCCTCATGCTGTTCGCTTGTTTGTTGCTGCCATGCTGAATAATAAAAAGAAGTTTAAAAAAAAAAATAATGAGAAGGAGAAAATAGAAAAGAGGAAAGGAGATTTGAAAACCAAAGTATTATTACAACAAATTGTTAGAAACCCCAGGGGAGGCACGACACAGACCAGAGGTCAGTATGTCCCAAAAGGAAATGCTCCTTTGGGTTCTGTGAATATTAATCAATGTGCTTATTGCCGCCAGGAAGGTCATTGGCGAGCACAGTGCCCCGTCCTTCGACAAAGGTCAAACAGTGCGTTTGGGAGTATGGGTAGACGACCCAGGGGCCGCCCTGGAGCAGGGGGCCCTGATAGAGGTCAGTTTTTGCAAGATCCTCAGCAACCTTTTTCACGGGAAAATCAGACCTCGAGTGTGGACACGAGGAACATATTTGATCACCCTTCTGCTGCCTACCTTTCTGAAGAGCTTCCTTCTGACGATACTCTATTTCATTAGGACTGCCCAAAGCAGGGTTTGGAACCTTCACCTATTCCCGTTAATCAGAAAGGCCCCTACGTTGAATTATTAGTAGGGAATAGGAAAGACCAGTTTTTGATAGACACTGGAGCACAGAAGTGCTCCATTGATCATTCTCGGGTTCCAAACATTCCACTGTCAGGGCAAACCAATGTTTCTGTAGGTTTTTCTGGTATACCAATTGTTTGTCCGGTTTCTTCACCGGTGTCTGTTTCTTTGGGTCCCTTCACGGACCATTGCCTTTTTCTTCTGACTTCGAACTGTGGAGAGAATTTGCTGGGGTTGAATTTGTTAAAGAAATTGAATGCAGTAATTCATTGTTCCTCTGATGGAGTACGGCTGACGGTTTCACCACAGCAACTTCCTAATTCTCAGTTTCTGATTCGACCTTTACCTCCTGAGTTTAACATTGTCCCGGAATGTTTATGGGCGGTTGACGACAATGATGTCGGGGTACTACAGATTGAGCCCTTTAAGATAGTTTTGAAACATGGAATTAAACTACCACGCATTCCGCAGTATAAAATATCAGTTGAGGGCGAGCGTGCTTTAAAATGCATTGTCTCTGATTTTGTGCATCGTGGGGTGATCGAGGAGATTACAGGTAGTTTGTGTAACAGTCCGATCTTGCCTGTATATAAGAAAGGCGACAATGCAATCCCATACCGGTTCATAATTGATCTTCGTGCTATTAACAGAGTTGTCGCCCCACAATTTCCAATTGTGCCTGATGTGACGACGATATTGACAATGATCCCTGCTACGGCTACGCACTTCAGCGTTGTTGATTTAAAAAACGCTTTCTTTAGCATCCCTATACATAAGGAAAGTAGATATTTGTTTGCGTTCACCTTGGGAGAACGCTCATTTACATTTACTAGGGCACCTCAAGGGTATACTGAAAGTCCAAGCATTTATAGTAGAGCTTTGAAAGAGCAGCTTGACACCCTTGAATTACCACCTACTTGTACACTGCTTCAATATGTCGATGATTTGCTTTTGGCTGCAGATTCTGAAAGTGCTTGTAAAGAAGGCACTATACTGTTGCTTGTTCATCTAGCCAAAAATGGTCATAAAGCTTCGCTCAAAAAATTTCAATATTGTTGTCAGGAGGTCGCCTATTTAGGGTACCTCCTGTCAAAGGAGGGGAGAAGATTGACACCTGAAAGAATAAAACACATTTCTGGCATGTCTGTTCCAAATACACAGAAGGAAGTCAGAGCCTTAATAGGTATGGCTTCTTACTGTAGGTTGTGGATCCCGAACTTTTCGCTAGTGATAAAACCGATGTTGGCTTTGACGAAGAAGGGCATTTCTCTGCCACTGCCATGGAAATCGGAACATCAACGATCATTTGAGCTTCTCAAAACCGCGTTATGCTCTGCACCGGTTCTGGGTACTCCAAATGATGACAAGGCCTTTCTGTTGTTTGTGCATGAATGTGATGGATGTGCTTTGGCTGTGTTAACACAGGAACACGGAGGGAAGAATAGGCCGTGCGACTACTACTCCTCCGCCCTTGATCCTGTCGCATGCGCTTTGCCAAGATGTTTGCGAGCTGTCGCTGCTCCTGCCGCGTCTGTAAAACAGAGTGAGGGAATGGTCCTAGGCCATGATTTGATTTTGATGATACCTCACTCTGTAGATATCCTATTGAACAAAACCCAAACGCAACACCTCACCTCTGCACGGTTAACAAGGTATGAACTAATTCTGTTTGCTCCGCACATTCAAATTAAGAGGTGTTGTGTTCTTAATCCGGCTGAACTCTTACCTTTCCCGCAAAACACTGTTTGCGGTGGCGAAGAATTACACGACTGCATGTATACCACTGAGCAAGAAACGAAGGGCAGGAAAGATCGTATAGATACTCCTTTGGACAATGCAGAAGGGGAGCTGTTTTGTGATGGCTCCTGCTTCAAACTCTCAGATGGTACATCTACAGCTGCTTACGCAGTTACTACATTGAGTAAAGTTGTTGAAACTAAGAGAATTTCGCATAACTCCGCGCAGGCCGCAGAGATTATAGCATTGACCCGAGCTTGTGAACTCTCCGAAGGGTGTATAGTAAATATATACACTGATAGCCAGTACGCCTTTGGGGTGGCTCACAAATTTGGGAGGCTCTGGTCGGAAAGAGGGTTCCTGACCTCACATGGGACCAAGATTCAGCATGGCCCCTTGATAGTGCAATTGCTCTCGGCACTCTCACTCCCTAGGCAGTTAGCGATCATGAAGTGTGCAGCCTATCGTATGGTCATAGATGATGTGGGAAAAGGGAACGCTTTTGCGGACCTGATAGCCAGGCAAACGGCCACAGACCTTAGCACGGACATGTATGCCTCGAGGGAAATAAAAGATGCTTATATAATGGATGAAGGTATTGGGTCTGTGCGGGATATTCAAACTGATGCCACAGAAGAAGAATCTAAAAGGTGGGCCGAAGGAATGGGGAAACTAGATGATGATGGGTGTTGGGTAGATACATCTGAAGGAAAATGGTTGCTCCCTGATTCATATGTACTGGCAATGGTTACGATGGCACAAGGTCCTACACATGTGTGTGCCCAGCAGATCACGAAAATGTTAGAACAAGTTTGGGTGAATAACAAGATTCTGGAGACTGCAAAAAGACATGTTCGAAATTGCATGATCTGCTTACAGCACAATGTGGGTAAGGGGACAGTAACTCCAAGGGGAAGCTTTGGGCCCCCTTCTGTTCCCTTCAAGGTCATTCACTTTTTATTGAGATGGAACGATGTAACAATCTGAAATATGTTCTTGTAATTATTTGTGCCTTCAGTAAATGGGTCGAGGCTTTCCCCGTTAAAGATGCTACCGCCATGACCACTGCAAAGATTATGGTAAAAGAATTCTTTCCTCGATTTGGGCTCCCAAGGGTAATTTGGTCGGATAATGGTCCTCATTTTGTTGCAGCAGTAATTTTGCAGATATGCACAGCTTTACGTATTGAGAAACGATTTCACTCAGCTAGACATCCTCAAAGTGCTGGGTTGGTGGAAAGACATAATGGTATCTTAAAGAATAAGCTTGCAAAAACATGTGCCGATACCAAACTGAAATGGCCAGATGCCTTACGTATTGTATTATTGGCTATGCGTACCACACCTCAAACTAAGACTGGGCTTTCTCCATTTGAGGTAGTGATGGGGAGACCTGCTAACATTTGGGGTCTCCCAAAACCTAAAGCCCTGAGGGAGGTGGAAAATGTATTGCTTGTAGACTACTGTAACCAGTTAACTAAAAACCTGTATTTCATTTATCACCAGGTGCACTCAGCTTTACCTGTACGGTTCACGGGCCCAGGACACGATATACAGCCTGGAAGTTGGGTCCTAGTGAAGGCCTACGAAAGGTCTTCCTGTCTCGCTCCTCGTTGGAAGGGACCCTACCAGGTGCTGTTGGTCACCCGGACAGCAGTGCGGGTGGCGGGGAAGAAACACTGGATCCACGCGACGCATGTCAAGAAACTTCCTCACCCGACGCCACACGTTACAGAAGAAGCAGAACCCCTCGCTGATGCTACAGTCTCTGATCTTGGAGTAGCAAACAGCGCTGTGAGTGTGTCGGAGAATCTCTCTGAGCCCGTGGAGCTTGGGGAACAGTCCATTTCGTCTCCGCACTCTTTTGAAAAATCATTTCCGGAAAACATTGTTTCAAGCTCTGCGACTTACGTCGCCTCCAACACGTCGCTTCCCTCAGGAAGTGACGACACCTTATTTTCGGATCAAACAATCTCGGGTACCACCAGGTACAACCTTCGACGAAGAAAATAGAACTACGGCACGGGTTTCCCGTGCATTTGGGAAAGGGAAGTGATTGGAAGTTTTCTCTTGTATAAGAAAGTTTCTGTTGAACAAAAAGGGATTCTGCTGGCTAGGGTTGGGAAGGACTAAGAAATCGCGAGACCGTAGCGTCGCCAGCAACGAACATTGGGGTCGTCGATTGAGGAACTACAATGCCTACCACCTCCACTGCTGCTCCCCGCACTGGACTTGTGAATAAGGGGGTGACCAACTTGGACAATGAACAATGTGCCTGGGCCCCGAAAACATACTGCTGTGTTTTGATAATGATAATTGTTATTTTTGCGATTGCTGCTGTAGGACTTTGGTACTTTGAAGAAATCTATCCTCTAAAACCTCTACTACCGACCGAGATTGTACCAACTGCTTTGACTCCCTCTGTACACCTTCACACTCTGTCCCCTAGAGACTCCCAACATAGACAAAAGTATCATAATTACACTCTAATGATAGTAATGAATGCAACGCATGCCATTTTTAATAAGAGTAATTGTTGGATTTGCACTCATTTACCGCAACATGGGAACAAGGGACTAGGATGGTATATTCACCCTTTACCTTTAACGACTGCTTGCTATGCCTCTCTTAGAGCACTATTCTTTGGCCGTTGGAATGATAGCATCTCAGGGAATTTTGATGGAACTAATTTGAATGATTTCGAGAAACGTGAATTAACTCCCCTGGGATGCTCGCTTTTTGCAAATAGAAGTAAACCTAATGTCGCTTCTATTAGGCCGTCTGATAAACTGTCTCTTCCTTTTCAAACTTTAATTTCCTTTAAAATGGCTCTGATAGGCAATAAGGACGCTGTGCCTCCTTCCTACTCTATAAATCATAGCCCTGACTCGGTCCCCTTTTGTGTACAAAGAAACGGCACTCGGCCAATGGGAGATTTTGAAGGTTGTATGAACATTGTAAATTTGACTGGAGAAAAAAGGCCTCTGTATGTCAGGGGCCTGTATATTTTGTTTGTGGTAGTTTAGCATTCCCTGGTTGCCCAAGGATTGGCAGGGAACCTGTTATTTAGGAATCCTGTTACCTGGGGTATTTGCAGCTAGTACATTAGAGGTTTCTAAGGCTCGCCCACGGCGGGACAAGAACAGAGATACCCCTGGGCAAGTATTGGGAGATATAGCAAAATCAGTTGTGCCCTTTTGGGGACAAATAACAAACTCTGAGAACATTAGGGGATTAGCAAGGGTACTGGAGAGAACGATCAACCGGACCACGGACATACTCTACAATATGACATTAGAACAAAAAGCAATAAGATTGGTAGCATTCCAAAATCGGATGGCATTAGATGCCATTTTGGCGGCCGAGGTGGAGTATGCAAATTGGTGGGGTCCGCTTGCTGTGTTTTCGTACCAGATTCCTCGCCGACAATTTTTAAAGCAATACAGAACTTGCATATTCTTAGTTCTGAAGTACATATCCCTGTAGGAGATTGGAATCTTAGCACCTGGTTCTGGGATTCTTTACGATCTTGGGGTTGGAAGGTGCTTTCTGTTATTCTAGTTATTTTGGGGATCCTGCTATTCCTTTGTTGCTGTTTTCAATGTCTTCCGAGTATATGTGGAATGCTAGGGGGATGTTGTGCCCAAGCAGTGAGCACAATAGGGCATAGAATATATGCCCCAGATACAGCATCCAAAGAGTTTGTGTTACAAGAAGTTCTGATGAACGACCTAATGGCTATAGATATTACAGACAATGATTCGGGATGTATGGATGACAGCACATGGAGTTATTTGCAAAAGTATTAGAAATGATATTAGCATTTGGCATAGGCCAAAAGGAGGGTCTGTTGGAATTTAAATGATATTATGCCTCCTATCGCAGTATTTGAATGTGTATTGGCCTACGCCAAGTTGTCTAAAATATCGTGTAAATAGACTCCGTGGCAAGGTCTTGACCTTAACGAAAAATTGTGTAAGTCGCCATCTTGGATTTAGCCGCCATTTTACGTTCTCTTGTAAAGTGGAAGTCACCCTGAACATCAAAATGGAGGCCGAATAACATTCTGAGTGAGATTCTGGCCGTTGTGACCTCCGCACACACGAATAATTAATATGCTTGCAGGCCACTTGTCGGGGTCGCGAACTGAGACCTTGTCCTATCACTGACCTATGTGTAAATGAACAACTGTATCAGCGGAACTAATCAAAATGCATACATTATGGGATTGACCTGGCAAGGAACCCTAGGACTGGTCCCAAGAATGGTTAACCCGCGAGGGGGTTGGCCAAGGGCTGAATAAAGTATATAAAAGTCCAAGTATTCCAATGCACGGTCTCTCTACTAATGCATCGAACCTTCGTTGAAGTTCGTTACGTTACTCTGAGAGCCGAATAGCTATCCGTTTGTCAATTGACTTTTGGTAACTGTTGTAGCTTTTAAATAAAGCACTTGTATGTTCTTTGTAACCTGTGTTGGTATGTTTCTTTGGGCTTCCCAGCCTCATATCAATTTTTATGTTTTCACACTAGGTCATCTAAAATATTACTATAAAAAAATGGCAACTTTGGCCCCATATTTATCAATATATGCCAGCAGATCCACACGTTCCATCTTTATGAGAATGTTACTGAATTTACTCCGTACAAAGGAAATTCTTTTGAGATATGGTCAGTTTGATTCCCAAGCTGTCAACTGTAGATGCTCCAGCCAGTCCAAAGTAACCAGTAGGCATTCACTGTTAGAGCGTGTAGCTCTTTAAACAAAAAGAGTAAAAGCATTTCTTAAGTTTATGAAGGTTCTGTGTTTATCAAGTAATCAATTATGGAATTATTGTTTGTCCGGCTCAACCACATCAATTGTGAATGCAGTGTGTGTATTGTTTGAATCACTGTTTCATTGTAATGCATCTGATGTAGTTGAATGTAAGTTTTTAGAAATTAATTTGGTGAATGAAATCTTTTTAAAATGGATTTGTTAAAGGTTGGATTAAGTTTTAACCAATAAAACAAAAAACAAAAAAAAAATGTTAGCTTTCTCCCTTTGGGGAGCCATCAAAAGGAATGTGTACAACAACACAGAGTGTTGAATCAATAAAACGAACAGTCATTTTCTCATTCAAGTTAAAGAAAAACCAGAGTAATTTCTCATTCAGGCAAAAACATGTTGCCTCTCATAGGTCAACCTTTACCAGTACTGCTATCATCCACCAGGTGTCTGAATCAGTGTGTCTAGCAGTATAATTTGGAAACATACAGATCAATGTTTTGCTTCCTGTCTCTTGTTCTTCCGGCAATGCAATAAAACCCTATTCCAATGATACAATGTCTAGCTACAGATAGAATAAGGGGACATTAGAAATTGCATTTGTGCTTAGAATTCCATAATGTCAATATTTCATAATGCACATCTATGCATTAGTCACTCATATAAATGAACTTCGACCTAAATAGATAAAATCAGGAACAAGGTGACTGGAATGGAGAGGGCAGACTGGTCGAGCAATCAAGGCCTAGCTTCTCAATAGGTGATGCGGGCTGGTTCATAAGTACAGTGTAGTCCCCAAGCACCCACAAAGGAATGTCCACATGCTATGTTAGTTAAAACACAGCTCTTTATATAAATAAGGTTCAAGTTATATACACAATCGCAATAACACACTTTGTGCTCTGATAATTCTAAAATGGTAAATATATACAGTTCTAGGTGGTACCACTATTACTCTGATTCCATTAAAATGCATCAATTGTACTCAGTTCAAATAGCATACGAATCAACACAGCAAAGCGATATCAACCATAGACCTAGGAGGAAAACAAGTTGGTTAGACAATTGGCAAAATACTGGGCCCTTACCCCTAGGCACAGCTCTGTATGAGGATCCCCCCACCGGGACAACCTGTAAATGAAGATGCACTACAAGCCCCGTCCAGAGATTGTCTATTTTAGAGTCTTATCTCCTTCTATGAATGTTCTACCAGGGCACCTGGCAATTCAGCACGGAGCTGCCACCAGCCCGTACCCTGCTGTCTGGTCCACACAGAGGTGCCCAAAACATACACTAGGAGTACAGGGGAATACCCCCATCCATGGGTGCCATAAAGGTATCCCAAGGGTCAGTTCACCATACCAAATAGAGGAAGAGCTGCACCGCCAGGAGTCCCACATGAAGTCCTGCGTGGAAAACAAGACAGAACACATGATAAAAAGCAATAAAGGACAAGGATTCAGAGGCCCTGTCCCTTTGATGCATCACAAGAAGACATTTGGTTCAGGAAAAATCCAATTACCAGACTTCCAGTAAATGGAGGTGAGCTGGGTGCTCTCTCAGACATCCCTATAAAATGAGTAGCTATACCCTGGAAATGGATGCGGATGCAGATTTTATTCATACATCAATAATCAAGACAACACAATTAGTTCAGTAAAGTTTGTCTGTTTTAATGTCAAATATTTAAAACAGGGAGTACAACGAACATCAGCAATCGTTTGATCCTCTGACTCTACTTACTTCATGAAAAACTGGGCTCTTATACCCATAATTGGTCATCATTGACGTTTTGACCTGCGTCATTACCAACTTCATCCTACATGACAAACTACTGAAACCTAACAGAGGGTGTGATTGGGTCTAAGTGTATTTCTAAGGATAGGCTCTATATCTGAATAGAGCAGTGGAGGAAAGTGATAGGGTACTTAACATAAGGTGAGGCAACTAAGCCCTCCCCTCTAAATGGCCACTATGAACGTCACTAAATGTATGACGTTCCATTGGCTACACAAACTATAGGACTCTTAATTATGCGGCCCCCTACAATTCTTTAGCTTCTAACCCCTGTCAGTACTTTTCCACCTACGTCTAGCAGCATGCAGACTGAACATCCAGGTGCGGGTGAGCTCGTCTTAGCACCAGCTTCCCACCAATTAGCTTATCATCCATCATCACCTCTATGGTCCAGTGTCAATTAGTGTTTGAAGTCTGGCCTTGAGTCTGTACTGTGCTCTGAGAATTTTTAGGGAGTGTGGGCACCAGCCGGCCTCCGTGCGTAGGTGTGATCACCTTGACTGTCCAACTTCCTTCTACCACGTGACTGGACACCATGAAATCGAGCCTTTTCGTGTGTTTGATTTTATTCTCCAATAGTCCTCTGACATCTTTTGTTTTTGCTTGACCTTTCTGAACCGGAGCCTCTGTTCCTTCACATTAACTGTATCCAAAGTCAGCCAATTCAAGTTTGATAAGACCTTGGCTTTCTTGGCCCAGTCAACTCCTTAGCTAAGCTTTTATTCTGTTTAATTCAAATGCTTTTCTTAAATGTGACACTGAAATGAGGCCTTCTTGCGTTGTTTAGTACTGCTTATATTTGTAGTGGAAACATCCATCCTTTACTTGTCCATATGTATCTATATATCTATATGTTGGCGCTTGCTGCGGTCTAACTATTTAAAAGCATGTGGCTAGCTTCATGATTGCTTTGCTGCTCGCGTTTCATTTCATCTGTACAAACCATCAAGCCAGCAATATTAAACTGATTATGAAAAAATATTGGAGTGTGCTCTTGACAGATCCTGATCTTAAAAAGGTGCTAGATGAAGTTCCTAATGTGACATATCGCAAGACTTTTCCTTTGAAATCAATACCACAAAGTATGGTAGCCATGTAAACCGAATTGTCAGGTCAATTTATGAAATAAGACCTGGCAGGTTTTCATAAATGCGCTAATTGTAAAATGTGCAACTTTGTATCCAAAACGCCTTTTGTCAGTTCCAATGGTTTAAGATGGAGACATAAACACAAAATGACATGTATGACAAAATTTGCAGTGTACGTTATTGCCTGTACCTGTGGCCTTCACTATATTGGCTCGACCATAGGAGTGCTTAAATTAAGAATTCTTCAGCATTATAGAGCCATTAAAAATGGAGATGTCACTAATCCTTTGACAGGGCATTTCATAGAGAAACATGATGGCAATGTGAAGGAAATGTTATTTGTGGGTCTTGCTCATTTTCCACAACATAAAAGATTGGGGAACAGAGAACTTAAATTAAGACAATTAGAGGCATATTTTATCTGCAAGTTTGACACATTGAGACCACAGGGCCTCAATATTGATCCAGAAATGTGTGTGTTTCTACAATGAATTTAATCTATCTGACTAGACTTTATGAGATCATGGATTCTGTTGTTATGTCCCCCGTTTAGAGGTAGGGGAGATGATATTATGCTGGTTTCTTCTTTTTTCTATTATTCTGTGTATGATCTCTAAAGACATTGAAGATTATATTTATGTGTTATTAATATACAGTGATTAAGTACACTAGCTGTATATAGTTCTACAACTCAGGGTCAGTTGCATTTGCACTTTATTTTCTAACATTATGTTAGAAATGTTAGTGTATGTTGCACTTGCACTTTACTCATCGCCTTGGATGTTATGATGCTTGATGCTTCCTTTGCACATCTCCCATGAGACAGACATGATTCACTAAGTGGTCAGGTCGATTAATATTTGTGGATCTATGGAATATGAAGAATGTATGGATATTTTATTATCACTTGCATGGACATGCTAGAATATGCTGCCATGACTGTTATTATTAATAGTTACATTACGTCATGATATTTTGACTGCATTTTCACTTTAAAGGTGATTGCTGCTTTATTGAAGTAGATATCGGAAAACTGTTCCGAGCATGCTTCTACACCCTGTCATATATTATATTGTATATACATATGACAATGGGCAATTGGATGGCATTTAGTCATGTTAATATCAACATACAGTGTTTCTCCTATTTGGAGTTGGTTCTCCGCAAGAGGGCATTATGCCTCTCATTAACAATGGAGAACTCTGTTTTAAAGAGGGTTTGCAGCTGCGCCATGTCTGGCTTTTAAATCAACACTCCAACCCTTGGGACGTATTGGTTAGATTTTCATCAAGTAGATGAAGTCAAACCTTGTTATAAAGGGGTGCACTAGCGCAAATAAACACATGATTATTAATTTTGTATATGAAGGTTTTAAGTAAAGGAAGACGGCATTGAGCGATAAACTCATCTCCATATATCTCGCATACTACGGTGGCATGTATTTCATGGTTAGCGGATAGTGTTCACAGTGACTACATTGACTATTAAGTCTTTCCAACATGGCGGCCCACGAAATTTGTTCGTAAATGCGGTATCACGCGATCACATTATCGGAAATGATGAGAGAAGGGGGAGGAGTCGGTCGCTCAAGTCGCTTTCCTTTTGTTTTAAATGTAACAGTGTTTCACGAATGTGGAGTTTGATCAGCCTGAGGAAGCTTGGTAAATCCAGGCGGCACTCGTGTCGATTTTTCCATCCTGGGCCGTGAGTGTTGGTTGACCTACATGCCATGGGGAGGTTTTTGATTTATACCTGCCCCAAATTGCTATTGTGCATTGTTGGTTGTTTGTTTTTATGATTAAATAAAAACGAAATTTGTGGTAAGAAGGTGGTTTGGTCTTGAGTGCTGGGGATTTCTGTGACATGTTTTGTGGAGGGTTTTTTGCAGTCTTTGTAAGCGATATTCAATTAACGCTACAGCTAAATCAATGCCTAGTCTGGGATGCTGAGGAAAACCCTTATTGATGTATTTTTATGTCCAGTTCAGTACTCTGTATAACAACCCTTGTATAACACCACCCTCTTAGAATCCCCCTGACCCCACTGAGCCAATAAGTAGGTTTGTTTTGCAAATTAAAAGGTTTATTTGAAAAATTAACAAGATATATATCACACTTTTATAATAAATTAATAATTGATATCACACTTATGGATATAATGTTGATCAACAATGGGTAATCTGGCACTAGCACACTTCTTTACAATCAATGAGGAGTTAGTATAGGATGGATAAGGTAGCAAAAATACTTTTATGGTTTCAAGGCAAAAGCAATGAGGAATAAAATGCAGTACAGAAATACTTGATATGATTTTAGCAAAAGATAAGATAATCACTTTTCCTCTGGCAATTCACCCCCCCACCCCCTATGCAATGTAAGAAATGGAAGGAGATGGAAAGAGGAGCACACAGTTCTCAGGAATGCAATCAAATACAATACGAAATTCAGTTCCCCCCCAGCAAGCTTAGAGGAAACAGGTAGAAGTTTGAAACACAGGCCCAAAATGCTTTGAATGTGATGACAATGAAGTGAGAAATGTGCTAAAAATGGTTTTAATTCCATCTAGAGGTTTGGGGTGGGTGATATCTAGTTTATATTAGTTCAGGCTCACTTTAGCAATGCTCTATGTGTAACTAGCAGGTTAAAACGAATTTTAGCAAAGGAAAGCAAGAAGCTGCTGATTTTTACACGTGTCTGAAATCGTGCAAAATGTCAAATCGCGGCAAAGTTAGTCGTGTGCGTCGAGCGTGATTACAGAGGCACTATAAGGAGTAGTAAGATGACAGTTAAAACTCACTCCTAGCACAAACGGTTCCAGAGATACAGCCGATTTCATGAAGGTAGTTTTTTCGTATTTGAAATTTAAAAGTTAAAAATGACAGATGACAGTTTTCAGTTTTAAGGATGACAGAATGACACGATTCTAGGGGGCAGTTCTAATAGGCTAAAATAGTTTGGATTAGATTATTTTAACTAAGAGATTGGGTTCTGCACAGTTCTGGCGGATACTCACTCCTAATTTTGAAATGAATGGGCCTCATCACGGATCTGGTCAACATGTCCAGCGGCGGTTCTCTCTGCTCGGCGGGTCAATCAGGCACCGGTTCTGCTCACAGCGATCCGGATCTCTGGTTCTGCTCACAGCGGTCTGGGTCTGGTCTGCGATTCCGGCAAAAGTTCTTGGAAAAGAATTCAAACAGCTCGCCCGGCTGTTGAATAGTTTGGTTAGGTTTGCTGGATTCTGAAGGCCTGCTGAGAATATTTTTGCTTGCAGTGGGCCTTCTAGGTTCAAAGCTCTGTAGTCTATGGGTCTCTGGTTCTGGTTTCTGTCTGGATGGGATGTCGGCCGCCAAAATGCTCCGCAGAAATGGAAAATGAATGTCTCTACCTGTCCCAGCAGTCTCTTTTTATGTGTTTTGGAAGTGGGCGTGTGCGTGGCATAACTGAGCCTGCCCCTCTCTACTTGTCATTGGCCCAATTCTCCCCTCTCCCCATGATTGGGGGAAGGAAATGGATTGTCATCATGATGCGGTCTGTTTATGGGTCAGAGGATCCATCCCTGGTCAATTTGCCCACAAATCTATATTTGATTCAAATACATATTTCCCAGATACACAATTTGTTGAAATTACATGTACATATTATATATTCCTTATGGTCCATGCTTGTCTGCCTCTGATCTTCCTGGGGGCTTGCATTCAAAAATGACAACATTTTGCGCTTTTTGACTGGTTTACCAATATCGGACATTTACCAAAAATTACACACATGTGCGCAAGGAGTATGGACATTAATTGATGAAGTGTCAGATTTTTAACATGCAGACATTTGGAGTAAGACCCTATTTTCTGCTAGCAACCCCCCAGAATACACCACAGGGTCCTGACACCTCTTAAAACGTGCACAGAAAAATCACCAGAATAATGATATTACTTATATAATTCTGACAAGTCCGTACTATGAATTATCCATTTTTTAAAATAAATTATGCTCTGGCCCAGATGGGTGCGGTTTAGGTTCCAAAGCACATGGGGGAAGCTTCTGTCTGTCCCCGCCTCCAGCTCGGGTGGCTTCCAGAGGCACTTCTCCTCCCACTTCTCCCAAGAGGAAGCCACTTTACGGCCCCCCTAATATAACATTTGCCTGAGTCCAGGACAAGGCTTTGTTCAACCTCCTGCAGGTGCCCCTCCCCTAATCTAATCAGAGAGGTGTCATCTCCTTTTGGTGGGGAAGCAGGAGGCAGCCAGGCCTCGGAATGCAGTTTGATCAAGTTTCAACTCCTGTCAGGGGTTGTTCTCAGGCAGAATTCAGCTAAATGTCACTTAAGTTCCCAGTTTAAATCAAAACTTACCATTTTTTACATATACATTAAATACTTACTTCCTTCAAGTCATTTCAGAACATAGTTTTACATTGTATCCACCTCTTAGCAAGTCTTTCCTTGGCCTGGTTTGGGTTCCTCTGTTCAGTTTTACACAAAAGTCTGGTGGTTTTAAAACGCCGGCTTTCTGATAGTGGTGAGTACTGGTATTGCATCCATTTTTGGGATCTGTCTTGAATTACTGCATTTCAATAGAGTGGTCTTTTGCTTGATAGTGTAATACCCATGCTTAACATTGTTTTGATGGCACCCTTACAGTAGAGTGGTGATGTGGAACTCCCCACAAGAAGGTTGTATCTTTGGAGTGGTCTTGTGCCAACTGTGCAGTTCTCCTGGATTCTGGCGTGAATGTGGGCGGTGACAGCTCATCCCCACATCCACCCAGTCTATTGATTTAGTTTGTTCTGGGATAGAATAATGGGCGGCGACAGCTCATCCCCACATCTACCCAGTCTACGGATTCAACATGGGTCAAAACCCTTGGCAAACCCCCCCGCCCGACTGCGCTTTGATTCGAGTCGAGGGGAAGTCGGGTGCCAAGGATGTTTTGAGCCCTGTGCTGGTATGTCCGCATTATCTTCTTCCAATTCTGTAGATGGCACAGTTCAGCATCTTTTCCTCCACCCAGTTGGATCGATCGGTTCTCCTCCCCGGTCCTGATGGGAATATTGGGCAGTACCCCGGGCCCCTCAGGTCTCTGCTCCTGGTCCCCGGTCGTCCTCTTTGGTCAGTCTCCAGGTTTTCTTTCTCCTAGGACGACAAAGGAAAGCGGCAATACCTATTCATAGACATTTCTCCCCCACTATTGATATAGTGGGGCGACATATACATTTTATACTTTAATAGACATAGCATTCCAATTTTGAAAAACAAGATATAATTCAGAGACAGTGGCTTACAAGCATCATAATATTTTAGAGACTATATTTGGGATATTTTAGGGTTGGAACTGAATTAATCTGGAGCGGTCCCCTCTGGTATTGTAGAGGACTCCTCCAGTTGCTGCAGAGTGTGCCTGGGATGGCAACAGTTTAGCTGATTTATATGCACCCACTTGTCTTCCCCTTCTGCCAGACTACCTTTGGGGATGCGGATCTTGTACGCTACAGGGGAGATCTTGTCTATAATTTCAAACGGTCCCTTCCATGTAGGCAAAAATTTTTGCTGTTTGGCCTGCTTCCTTTGGAAATTGTATTGATAGACCCGGTCCCCCACAGTGTATTCCTTCCTGGTGGTCTTCAGGTCGTAGTGGGTTTTCATGCTATCAGCTGATCTTTCTAGATTCCGCTGAGCATAGGCAAAAGCATGCTGAAGGTGTTTCCTTAAATTCTCCACATACTCATGAGTTATGGAGGCATTTATCAGTGTCTGCTCTTGGGTCCTGTAGAGCAGATGCTGGGGAAGCACCATCTTGCGTCCGGTCATCAACTCAAATGGTGACATTTTAGTTGCAGACGAAGGGGTAGATCTGATGGCCATTAGGACCAGAGGTAGTCGGATATCCCAACTTGGCCCAGAATCTGACACAAACTTTTTTAAGATGCTCACAATGGTTCGATTATATCTCTCTACTGCTCCAGAAGAAGCTGGCCTGTAAGCAATATGTAGCTTCCTTTTCACCCCCAGTATCTCCCACATCTTTGTCATTACCTCGCTGGTGAAATGGCTACCTCTGTCTGACTCAATCCTTTGAGGTAGACCAAAATGGGAAAAGATGTGGTTAATCATCAGGGCAGCTGCTGTTTCTGCATTGCAGTTTGGGGCCGGGAGACATTCCACCCACTTGGTAAACAAGCATGTAACGGTCAACATGTACTTGTTTCCTCTAGACGAGCGAATTACAGGGCCTACAAAGTCGATATGCAAATCTGATCATGGCAGTGTCATCCCCCTCTTTTGGAGAGGCGCACGGTGTGTGAGGGATGATGGCTGAAACTCTGCACACACAAGACACCCCTTCAAGTATTGGTCGAGGACCTGCCCCATGTGTGGCCAGTATGCAACCTCTCTTAAGATTTCCAGTGTTGTGTGAAACCCCCTATGACCGGCGGTGGCCGCATCATGGGCGTGACTTAACATCAGGCTTCGGAATGAGGTAGGGACCACCCACAGATCATGGCCAGCTTAGGATTTCCTTACCAACAAACCGTCTTGGATTCGGAACCTTTTTAGACATTTCATCAACACTCTTAGGTCCTCTTTCCCAATGTAATCGGTATCCGTCAGGGGAAAGTTCTCAGGGTCCTCAATGTGTTGGTAAAACTTACCCATAATTGGAATCCCCTTCTGAGCTGTAATTAAATCAGCATCAGGGGTCTCCTTACTCCATTGTGCAGTTGAAAGATCATTGTGAGCATTTGTCTGGGACCTAGTGATAGCAGTGACCTGGATTTCCCCCAATAGGGACTCTATTTCTATTAGGTCCCCTTGGATGGCCCCGGTTTTGGCCAGCTGATCAGCTAAGTCATTTCCAGTTTTGTCTGGTCCCTCTACTTTGGAATGACCCTTGATCTTTTTCCAGTAGATGGTCATCCCATTCGATGTGACCAGATCATCAATATTTTGGATTAGCTTCCCATGTTTCAGGGATTTGTTATTAGCACATAACATGCCTCTGGTTTTCCAATTTACCAGGTGCTCCACGAACCCGTTCCGTACATAATCCGAATCTGTGATTATGACCAGTTTGTGGAGTTGATGTTGGACAGCAGTGAGGATGGCCTGATGCACAGCCATCAATTCTGCCACCTGACTACTTCGGGGACCAATTTTGTATCCAGCAGAGGGTTCTGGGGACTCATTCACCCATGCATTCCCTACGCCGGCCACCAGTTCTTTCTCCCCGTTGTTGTCAACATGGTACGAGCATCCATCCACATAGACAGTGGGCATTCCCTCACACTTGTCTTCTTCAAAGACTTTGTGTGGGGAATTAAGGTATGCCTCCATGTTGTCCTTGATTTTTAGACTTTCGTCCTCGAGACAGTTTTCTCTGGCACAATCATGCAAGTCAGCCAGACCTTGCGCGAAGGGACTCTTCTTGTTTTGGCCATATCTGACCTCCACAGGAAAGCCTTGCATTGACAGAATCCAGGAAGTAATTCGGATATTACTCACATTTCCGGCCCGGATTCTGTCACTTTGGAGATATTGCAGAGGCTGGTGTGGAGTCTCCACTATGATGTGTTCCCCCTAGATAAACGGGCGGTAATTCTTCAATGCCCACACCGTTGCCAGGAGTGCCTTCTCACAATCGTTGAATTTTTCCTCCACAGAGGATAAAGTTTTGCTCGCATAGGAGATTACTTTATTGACCTTGTCATGCTTTTGGTATAATACTGCCGTCAAGCACGTATTAGAGAACCCTGTCTCCAGGAAGAACTCCTTGTTTCTGACAGGGTAAGCTAGGTAAGGCGCTTGTGAGAGGCTTCTCTTGAGTTGTCTTAATGCCTCGGATTGTTTTGGACCCCATTCCCACTTGACCCCCCCCTTCAAGAGATGAATCAGGGGTCTAGTGATCTCTGCGTAGCCTTCAATGAACTTTCTGCTGTAATTAGTCAGTCCAAGGAGGCTCCTTAGTTCCCGCAGAGTTGTGGGGTCTTTCAGCTTCTGAAATGCTTCCACTTTCTTTTCTTGGGGACAGAGACCCTGAGGAGTAATCTCATGCCCCAAGAAATTAACACGGGTTCTACACCACTGTGCTTTCTGGAAGGAAAGTTTTGCTCCGGCGGCCCTCAACTGTGTCAGAACATAACATATCTCTGCTATGTGTTCTTCCACAGATGAACTTTTGATGAGGACATCATCTACATAAACCAGGTTACCCCTCGCACCCAGGTCGGGCATGGCCTTATGTAGGAAAATGTTGAATTCTTTGCCGGAGTTGAGGTATCCGAAGGGAGTCCGGGTCCATGTGTACTGCTGGCCCCCAAAGGTAAAAGCCAGTTTGTATTGGTCCTCCCTACTGACAGGCACGGTCCAGTATCCATTGGTCAGGTCTATTGCTGTGAATACCTGTGACCCCTGAATCTGGGCCAGCCCTTGGTCAATGTAGGGCAGAGACCATCGGGAGGTATGGACCCGTTTGTTGAGCTCCCTAAGGTCAGCGCAGAGTCTCCACTGGCCATTTGGCTTCAATATTCCCAGCACCGGATTATTGAAGGTGCTGTGTACTGGACGGATTATTCCCCGGGACTCAAGGTTCTTAATTATTTAGTAAGGGACTCCATGGATGCGAGAGGCAAGCGATATTGCTTCACAAACACTGGAATCATTCCAGGGTCCGTGGGAATTGTTGTTGTGTGGATGTCGGTGCGACCACAGTCATATGAGTCTACTGCAAAGAGATCTTGGAAATCCAAGAAAACTTGTTTCAACTTTTGCTTCTGTTCCAGAGTCACGCAGGCATCAGCTAGGTTGACCCTCTCTTCCACCATCTGCCTGAAGCCTGGAAAGACTTCTGGTTTGGCTATCTCAGCGGCCTCCTCCAGCTGGGTGGAGAAGTCCCTGGTCAGAGTGCTGATTTGGACTGGAGGCTTCAGGTGGGTAAGACAGCCCTCATGGACCTGGAAAATCACCTCATCCCTCCTGACGTCACAAGTCACATCTTCCTTACCATAATACTCTTTAAGTCGCTGTTATCCACCTCTATTGGAATGTGTCATGTTCTATGTTGACTAATGGTGCTGGGTTTACCCCCAACCCTTGCTGTTGGAGAGAAGCATTTAGATGTATATAAGCATCAGGGTTTTTCAATTTTTGTCCTCTTTTAACTTTCAATTCCAGGGAGAATTGTCAGGTCCTTTCTGGGATGGTGACTTCCTCTTTAAGCTGAATTTCAACTGCATAAGGTAGCAATTGAGCTGACCTAAATGCTTTTTCTGGATCATCAAAGCCCATGGGATTATCCGCTAACCGGGACCAAGCTTTGAAGTTTATTAGGTCCAAACTAATGGCAAAGCGATTGAGAATGTCCCTGCCTAAGTAAAAGGCGGCAGTGACGTCTCGCACGACCCAACAATTATGGACTATGCTCTTGTTGCCAATGGAGATTTTGAGCAAACACCTGCTTGGCAGGAGATGTTTCAAATTGGGTGCATCCAGGTCCATTTCCCATTTGTCTATCAGTTTGAATGTGGGAATGGCTGGATCTTTTGGGAGTTGGCGGAACATGGCTTCGCTGATGAAGCTCTTACCGTTGTTCAACACACTTGGGAGAGAACAGAGTCCTTCCCATCATTTAACTGAACAGGGATGAACAACTGCTCTCCAATTTGCTGAATATCAGCCATGCTCTGAGCTGATTTCACCTCTTTCTGGACTATAGGAGTGGGAGTGTCTGATTGTGGATTGGTAAAGAATTTCAGAGTGTTTCCTTCCAGTGTGGAATACCACCTTAAACTGGAAGGAAGGTTGATTTTCAGAAATAGAGAGGACCCCCCCATCACCAGTCTGTTGTCCTACTGCTATTACTGTCACGTCTGGAATTTGGTTGTTCTGGAAGTGAAATTCTACTTGGTTAGATTTTTGTTCAACCATGTGGCAGGTGCCGTTTAAACTAACATGGTTGACACTCTGTTTTAATTTTATTGGTCGGCTAGTCTGGGTCCAGAGGACCTTGTTTACGCAATCCATTAGGGGTGACAACCTTCTCAGGAGGTCATTCCCTAGTAAACAAGGGGTGCCCTCTGGAGTCACTACCATGGCCGGGTGTTTCACCTTGTGTCGCCCAAATTTGATGTCCAAATCTTCAGTCCCCTCGACAGGAATTTCCTTCCCGTCAAAGTTCTGCAGTTGTCCAGGAAGAGAGGTGAGAGGAATACGGTAATTCTCCCTCCTTCCTGCATTTAGTTCATCAAAGGCCCTTTTGGACAGAAGGGTAGCTTGGGATCCAGTGTCCACCAGTGCCAGAATTGTACCCTGCCCCTGTACTTGTACCGGGCATAGTATCTTCCCTCCTTCTTCTCAAGGGGGCACAGATAATGCACATTTTTGGACAACTGGTGGGCCAATTTTCTGGTTTTGGACATTGCAAGTGAAGAGATTTGGGCAGAATTCTGTGGAGAGCCTGGGGAATCTGAAAGAAAAATTTGGCAACTGGAAATGGTTTCGGGTTCTGGGCCGCCCCCCCCTTTTTGGAGGCAGTCAACAGGATGGGTTTGACCCATGGGATTTTGGTATTGTCGGTTCTGGGATGAGATGATGGCGGCGGTAGCTCAGTCTCCACATCTCCCCAGTCTGAATTGGCATCCCTTGGGTCCCATTTTTCCTTGGGAGGAGTTCCCACATCTCTGAAGGAGAAGATCCTTTCCCCAGGATCTTCTGAGGATCCCTCTCCCTCAAATTGGAAGACCTGTACCTCCTCCACAAAGTGGGTCTGTTTGGGTCCTTTGTTTCTCCTACCCCCCCTCTGCTCCTTGGGAGGCAGGCTTTCAGGAGCAGGAGATTTTGTTTCCGGTTCCTGGTTTTCCAGGGGCTGTTTACAAGTTGGGAAGGAAGCTTCCTCCAAGGCATTACACCCCCCTGCTGCCCCTGTCATTGTTCTGGAGCACCAGGTCCAGAGTTTGGGGCCTTCTGCAGTGGCATGCTCATCTGAGGGTTCTGTTGAGCCCTCAGTATGTGACCCAGATCTCGTGCCATATTTTGGACCTGGCGCTCAAGTTGTGAAACCCGCTCAGGCTGATACGGGGCTCTATTTTCTCCCCTGGGCTGATCCCGGGAAGGGTAGCTATCCCTTCTCTGGTAATACCCCGGATTGGGAAGATTTGGGTACCCCTCCACCCTTGGCCTCCCCTCTCCCGGATTAGGTTGTCTGGGCTCAGGGAATTGGGGAAAGAAGGAAGGATGATTTTGGGGCTGGAAATTGGGTGGATACCTGGGGAAAAAGTTCTGCCCAGGATTTCGTGAATTTCTGCCCTCCTGGGGGAAGTTAGGAGGGAAGTTCCCCGGGTCAGGTGCTTGGCTGGATCCCCCCCTTGGGCTGGAGGAGTCCACACATAACCCAGGATTGGTCGGTTTCCCTTGTAGCGGGGACTTACATAGTCAGGGGAGCGGTGGACCCCATTTGTGGGACTACCTCCTCGACTCCCTGTCTGTGACTGGCCCGAGGGCCTTCTGGGCTGTGAATTATTTGGTGCAGGCGCGTTTTTAGGCCCCCATCTCCAAATCTGAAATGGGGGCAACCTTTACCTCCGCCACCTTGGCAGCAGCAGGGGTGCTGTTGGTTTTGGGGTTTTTCTGCACATTATTTTTATTTTCGATGGGCTTCTGCACCTCATAGATCCGGGTAGCCTGTTCAATGACCCAGTATAAAGATCTTTTCTCATGAAAATCTCTCACGAGCTGGGTCATTATGTATTTGGGTAAGGCATGGAAAAACGTATTGATAAATTCTCTGCTATCCGTGCGCACCCTTCTGGTGGTCTGCGCAAAAGCACGCTTTAATTCTTGCACAAACTCTTGTGGGGCCTGATCCTCCCCACATTGCAAATTGTAGGCTGCCTTGCGAGCCTCTTGAGGATTTCTGTGCACAGAAAAATGTTTCAAGATGGCCGCCCTGTATGTGGTCCACCTTGAATGGTTTTGATCCTCCAGCCCTGCAAAGAAACTGGAATATTCTGGTGAGAAGGTCCATTTGACATACTGGGTGCAGCTACTGCTGTCCTTCAAATGGAAAGTCTCCATCATTTGCTCATAGATCTCCAAGTATTCCCAAACAGAATACTTGGCGTTCTTATGATAAGGCGTGATGACACTCCTTATTGCCTTTATTTGTTTCAATGGGTCCTTAAGCAAGGCCCTTTTTGCCTTTTTGGCCTTTTTGGTTCGGGTAACCCTGGTCCATTCATCCTCTGACTCAGAAGCACTGCTCCCAGAGGTGCCCGTCTGATCTTCCAGGTTTTCCCGGATTCTGCGAACCTGGGAATGGTTGGCAGAATGTGGGGACTTGGTCTCCTGTGTCCTGTAATGCTCGGAGGAGTCTTCAGATCCCTCCTTGCTGCCAGGGTTTGATGGGTACCCCCCCACTGACCTAACTGGGCAGAGGATTTCAGGATGCCCTTAATGGGCCTACTCTCCTGGGGTTCCCCACTAAATTGCACTGTGCTTGGGTGCCCATACCCGGATGCCCGCCCATCCATTCCTGGGAGGTACTGGCCTATGAGCCCCATACTTCTAGCTGGATAGTAATCTGCCATCCCCGTGGCCCTGGGCTCATGTGCGCGAGGGGACATGGGGGTGGCAGAGTCCAGGAACTGGGAGAGATGAAGGCCTCTGGTACTAGGGCTCCTGAGGTTATGCTCAGGAGTTTCTCTTTCCCAGCGAACCTCATCTCTATCCGCCCTGCTCCCTGTTGCAATGCAAGAGCCTGCGCTTTCAGTTCCTCAGTTAAGGCCTTACTAGACTCTATCAGTCTCTCCTGCATCGCTACCTGTTGCTGGAGCCTATCATTGTGCTGGCAGAGAGCCCCATTCTCTCTCTGTGCCTCCTGATTGATCCTGGAGTACTGGGCCAGTCTTTGCTGCAGGAGGGTTACCTCCTGAGCTGTGTCCCTATTGACCTGCTCCTTTCTTGCCAGAGCATCCCCCACCCTCCTGGTGTGCTCTAACAAGTTCTGGTGTTCTTTTTGGAGGTCACCCAGTCCCTGGAGGGCCAGGTGATTTTCTTCCATTTTCCTTTTTAAGTGGCAGACTTCCTGGCCTAAGGTATCCCTTCCCTGACTAAGAGCCTGCATCTGTGCCGCCAGGTCGTCCCTTTGCCTTTGGAAGGCACCAGCCTTCTGGCGCTCCTGGTCAAACTCTGCCTGGGTATCCAGGTCTTTCAAAATCAGTTTATTGCTCTCTGCCTTCTCCCTATCTAGGTGGCTTTGCAGGGTGACTACCTGCTCAGCACATGCCCTATTGAATTCTAACTGTTGCTCCAGCTTTTTCTGGTTCTGCAGTAGGGAGTCCAAACCTTCTTGGCACTCCTTCTGCAAGGCCAGCAATTTGGTATCCTGGTCAGCCTTTTCCTGTTGTAGCACATCCATATCCTCCTTTATTTTAGTGATGTACGCTGTCATTTTCTGACTCCTGGCTCCTGAGCAGTCCCTGCTCAGAAGAGTCCAGATCAGATTGGGCCTTCTCTAACGCCATCTGTTGCCTATTTGCCAGATCTTGGCCTTCAGCACATTTGTCCTGCATGGCTCCCATATATAGGTACAAATATGCCGCTATCCTGGCAATCTTATTATGTCCATCTTTGGCTTTAGGGGCCATATATAGTTCACTCAGGGCCACATGTAGGAGACCCTGATCTCTCCATATATCTGACCCTGTTTCAGTGACCTGTTGCGCGATTGCCTGCAACCAGAGCGTTTGGCCTCACATGAGTCCACTCACCTCTCACAAATAGCTTATGTAAGAAGTGCTCTCTGGCTATTTTGATGTCTACCAGTGTCGTCATTCTGGAATTTGAGTTCCTTCCTGACTTACAGAAGTTTGTATTTTATTTTTGCAAAACAGACCGTTTCCTTAGAGCGTTCCTTTGAGGAGTGCTTTACAGCGTAACACAGCGTGGTGATCCGACCGGATGTATGTCTCCCGTCAGTTAGCAGACTGTATTAAGCTGCACAAGTGCTAAATCTAACCCAGAAGATCTCAGCCCTGAGCCCCCACTTTGTAAGCGATATTCAATCAACACTACAGCTAAGTCAATGCCTAGTCTGGGATGCTGAGGAAAACCCTTATTGATGTATTTGTATGTCCAGTTCAGTACTCTGGATGACAACCCTTGTATAACACCCCCCTCTTAGAATCCCCCTGGCCCCACTGAGCCAAGAAGTAGGTTTGTTTTGCAAATTAAAAGGTTTATTTGAAAAATTATCAAGATATATATCACACTTTTATAATAAATTAATAATTGATATCACACTTATGGATATAATGTTGATCAACAATGGGTAATCTGGCACTAGCACACTTCTTTCAATCAATGAGGAGTTAGTATAGGATGGATAAGGTAGCAAAAATACTTTTATGGTTTCAAGGGAAAAGCAATGAGGAATAAAATGCAGTACAGAAATACTTGATATGATTTTAGCAAAAGATAAGATAATCACTTTTTCTCTGGCAATTCACCCCACCCCCTATGCAATGTAAGAAATGGAAGGAGATGGAAAGAGGAGCACACAGTTCTCAGGAATGCAATCAAATACAATACGAAATTCAGTTCCCCCCCAGCAAGCTTAGAGGAAACAGGTAGAAGTTTGAAACACAGGCCCAAAATGCTTTGAATGTGATGACAATGAAGTGAGAAATGTGCTAGAAATGCTTTTAATTCCCTCTAGAGGTTCAGGGTGGGTGATATCTAATTTATATTAGTTCAGGCTCACTTTAGCAATGCTCTATGTGTAACCAGCAGGTTAAAACGAATTTTAGCAAAGGAAAGCAAGAAGCTGCTGATTTTTACATGTGGCTGAAATTGTGCAAAATGTCAAATCGCGGCAAATTTAGTCGTGTGCGTCGAGCGCGATTACGGAGGCACTATAAGGAGTAGGAAGTTGGTTCTAGGCTCGTTGGAAAGCTTAGGATCTTAGCTTTAAGATAACAGTTAAAACTCCTAGCACAAACGGTTCCGGAGATACGGCCGATTTCGTGAAGGTAGTTTTTCGTATTTGAAATTTAAAAGTTCAAAATGACAGATGACAGTTTTCAGTTTTAAGGATGACAGAATGACACGATTCTAGGAGGCAGTTCTAATAGGCTAAAATAGTTTGGATTAGATTATTTTAACTAAGAGATTGGGTTCTGCACAGTTCTGGCGGATACTCACTCCTAATTTTGAAATGAATGGGCCTCGTCACGGATCTGGTCAACACGTCCAGCGGCGGTTCTCTCTGCTCGGCGGGTCAATCAGGCACCGGTTCTGCTCACAGCGATCCGGATCTCTGGTTCTGCTCACAGCGGTCTGGGTCTGGTCTGCGGTTCCGGCAAAAGTTCTTGGCAAAGAATTCAAACAGCTCGCCCAGCTGTTGAATAGTTTGGTTAGGTTTGCTGGATTCTGAAGGCCTGCTGAGAATACTTTTGCTTGCAGTGGGCCTTCTAGGTTCAAAGTTCTGTAGTCTATGGGTCTCTGGTTCTGGTCTCTGTCTGGATGGGATGTCGGCCGTCAAAATGCTCCGCAGAAATGGAAAATTAATGTCTCTACCTGTCCCAGCAGTCTCTTTTTATGTGTTTTGGAAGTGGGTGTGTGCGTGGCATAACTGAGCCTGCCCCTCTCTACTTGTCATTGGCCAAATTCTCCCCTCTCCCATGATTGGAGGAAGGAAATGGATTGTCATCATGATGAGGTCTGTTTATGGGTCAGAGGATCCTCCCCTGGTCAATTTGCCCACAAATCTATATTTGATTCAAATACATATTTCCCAGATACACAATTTGTTGAAATTACATGTACACATTATATATTCCTTATGGTCCATGCTTGTCCGCCTCTGATCTTCCTGGGGGCTTGCATTCAAAAATGACAACATTTTGCGCTTTTTGACTGGTTTACCAATATCGGACATTTACCAAAAATTACACACATGTGCGCAAAGAGTATGGACATTAATTGATGAAGTGTCAGATTTTTAACATGCAGACATTTGGAGTAAGACCGTATTTTCCACTAGCAACCCCCCAGAAAACACCACAGGGTCCTGACACCTCTTAAAACGTGCACAGAAAAATCACCAGAATAATGATATTACTTATATAATTCTGACAAGTCCGTACTATGAATTATCATTTTTTTTTTTTTTTAATTATGCTCTGGCCCAGATGGGTGTGGTTTAGGTTCCAAAGCACATGGGGGAAGCTTCTGTCTGTCCCCGCCTCCAGCTCGGGTGGCTCCCAGAGGCACTTCTCCTCCCACTTCTCCCAAGAGGAAGCCACTTTACATCCCCCCCAATATAACATTTGCCTGAGTCCAGGACAAGGCTTTGTTCAACCTCCTGCAGGTCCCCCTCCCCTAATCTAATCAGAGAGGTGTCATCTCCTTTTGGTGGGGAAGCAGGAGGCAGCCAGGCCTGGGAATGCAGTTTGATCAAGTTTCAACTCCTGTCGGGGGTTGTTGTCAGGCAGGATTCAGCTAAATGTCACTTTAGTTCCCAGTTTAAATCAAAACTTACAATTTTTTACATATACATTAAATACTTACTTCCTTCAAGTCATTTCAGAACATAGTTTTACATTGTATCCACCTCTTAGCAAGTCTTTCCTTGGCCTGGTTTGGGTTCCTCTGTTCAGTTTTACACAAAAGTCTGGTGGTTTTAAACCGCCGGCTTTCTGATAGTGGTGAGTACCGGTATTGCATCCATTTTTGGGATCTGTCTTGAATTACTGCATTTCAATAGAGTGGTCTTTTGCTTGATAGTATATGACCCTTGCTTAACATTGTTTTGATGGCATCCTTACAGTAGAGTGGTGATGTGGAACCCCCCACAAGAAGGTTGTATCTTTGGAGTGGTCTTGTGCCAACTGCGCAGTTCTCCTGGATTCTGGTGTGAATGTGGGCGGCGACAGCTCATCCCCACATCCACCCAGTCTATTGATTTAGTTTGTTCTGGGATAGAATAATGGGCGGCGACAGCTCATCCCCACATCCCCACATCTACCCAGTCTAAGGATTCAACATGGGTCAAAACCCTTGACATGTTACAACCCTCTATACACATGTGTTTTTATGCATGTATCTATCTATGTAAATGTTGGCACTTGCCGCGGTCTAACTATTTAAAAGCATGTGGCTAGCTTCATGATTGCTTTGCTGCTTGCGTTTCATTGCATTTGTACACATTTGAACTAACTAAGTATCTTCATCAGGTTCTGTGGCATAAGTTTCTTCACCTTTATCACCCAGGATGTCACTTATCCTTGATACTTTCTTGATGGTTTATAAATTGTCTGCATCCTCTGGTCTGTTTATCTCTTCTACGGGTGTCAATTCGATTTTGTATGACGTCACCATTGATCTTTGACTTTTAGTTTCTCTGCTTCTTCAGGACTCTCGTTCAAATGGCCATCATATTGTCTTGTATGCAGGTATGGTTTCCTTAATGGGAAATTTACCTCCCATATTCTCTTAGGTATAGGTATTCTTATGGGTACTGCACAGTGTCCACGCTCTTCTCTTTGTTGGTTTAACTGTTCTGTGTATGTCACATACTTTGGTTGATACTTTTCTGGTAATGTAGGTGGGGCAGTTGGAGTGGGGGTACTATGCTCCTCCTCTACAGAGGATGTTGATATCAGCTTAATCTCTTTGAAAACAATACTCCTAGTATCCCTCTATCTTCTTAGCCCAATAGACATGGGCACGACCAGAGCCTCATCTATGTGCATACAGTGCAGGGTTTTATGTAGTGTCAACCTAGCTTTGTAGCAAAACATTCAGCAGTTTCAACTGAGGAATAATCTCTCTGTTCCACCTCTGCTTTTTCCAACCTGTACCACATTCCTAAGGCAGTCTATGTACTGTTGCTTATTAAAAAAAACAACAAAACATGTGTACCCTTTTTGCAGCATGTCTGAAGTGTCACTGGGCCCTTGGAAACTACACATGTTCCATTCTTGTCATCCTACAAAATACAGTTATGGGCACCTCAAAGTGCTGCTTTCATTTTCCATGAAAGACACATGAGTGGCATGGCTAGTAGATCTGGGCCCAGAGAACAACATGGGCACAGACGAGGGCTCTGATGCCACCATGCAGGACGTGTATGGGATCTTAGACAGACAAAGGGAGCATCCATGGGCCATGAGAGCTACTTGGGGGAAAAATTGGGGACTGATAGTGACTTTCTGTGAAAACTGACCTTTGGGAGAGATTTGGGAGCAGAACTGGGTTCTGAGATGGGCAACAAACAGCACAGAAATATGTTTGAGTGCCAATGTTGTCATAAATTGTTGAGACATTACTTTGATTACTTTGTGGATGCCATATATCGTTTTTAGGCTTCATAATGTTCTTTGTGCACTAAAAACACACATATTGGACCGTATAGGGTCTCACACCTGAAGACTTCCTTATTCGAAATTGTCACACTCAAATCTCAGGTAATTTATTCTTCATAGTTTACATATTTACCAGGTATAATTTTGTTGTTTGGGAACTTGCAGCATGGAGGTAGGGGTCAGCATGGATATAGGGTGCTGTGACAAGGCGGCTTGGTTTTCATCAGGAGCAGAGAGCATGACAATTTGTGGCTAAATGTGACCTAGCATTTCCTGTGTACCTATACAGAGCTTATTGTAAATTCTATTGATGTTTTGCCCGGTCATAATTTTGTGTGGTAAAATGCACTATGTGTACGCATTGTTTGAAAAAGAACTCCTCCTGACCTCCCATAAATGTTTCAGGCTTGTTCGCTGGCTGGCTCACTCAAGCAAACACAGGTAAAATATGTTCGCTCCTTCACGGTAAGCATGCCACTATGTGCATGTTATTAGTAACCAGCAGCACTAAGTAACCTGTGTGTTGGCAATCAATTTACACAACCATAAAATGTCCTTTACATCCCCTTCAACAGGGGCTTTGGCGACACTTTTGTTCTGAAAACAGCAGTTTTTTAGTTTTGTTATGTTATGTTATGTTATGTTATGGTACTTGGCATTTATATAGCGTTCTATAAATCATTAGTATGACCTCAAGGCGCTGGTAGGTTGAACACCTTCGGGAACCGTAGTTCTGGTCAGTAGAGAGAGATAGTGTCGTTGGGTGCCTGGGTGTACCAGATATGTGTGCAGCTGATGTATTTGCCGAATGGTAGCTGCATCCTAGAGTTAGGTGTGGTGCATACGATATTAATTAGATGTGTGCAGTCTGGTGGGTGGACACCCAGACTGGGCTCTGGCTGCGTTAGGCACGCAAATGTGAACAATTACCCGGAATGTGCTCGGCTAGCAGCGTTTTATAGGGTGATGAGGTGTTCATGGGGTCGTGTTCGTATGTGGACAGCTAGGCCGAATTAATCAGGAGTATAGCTGTGTTCTAGTTGAATGATGGTGTAGAGAGTAAGCATAGTGATGTGATGTGATGGTTAAATTTAATTTTAAAGTGCCCGAGACCAGGCATGTGAACAGAATGGCAAGGATCAGAGCGACACACGGACACATAGGGACAGGGGGCTGGGATTACAGCCACAGGAGGGGGGGATACAGATATATAGCAACAGCATGGGGAACAGGAAAGCAGGGTACACAGTGATACATGTGTAGGGCATGTTAACATTTACATTCACATTTCATCTGCTCTATCCACTCTGTCCATTCCATCCACTCTGTCCATTCCATCCATTCTATTCATTTCATCCATTCAACCCACTCTATCCATTGCATCCACTCTATTCATTTCATCCATTCCACCCACTCTATTCATTCCATCCAATCCACTCTATCCATTCCATCCAGTCCACTCTATTCATTTCATCCATTCCATCCACTCTATTAATTTTATCCATTCCATCTACTATATTCATTCCATCCAGTCCACTCTATCCATTCCATCCAGTCCACTCTATCCATTCCATCCAGTCCACTCTATCCATTTCATCCATTCCATCCACTATATTCATTCCATCCAGTCCACTCTATCCATTCCATCCAGTCCACTCTATCCATTCCATCCACTCTACCCATTCCATCTGTTCTACCCATTTCATATATTCCATCCACTCCATCCATTTCATCCAATTAAAGAATTGGATGTTCATATGGTACCTTTTGTGTCTTTTCAGTACAGACTAACAAAACGATTTAGGTCCTATCAACAATTTTCTTCCAAGTTCTGGAGAAAAAAAACGAATTCATGAAGGGCAACGTTTCTCATCTGAATGCACGTCTGACCTTGCAGCGCTGAGGCCATGCCACAACGTTAAAGGCTTTGCATAAAACACACGCCTATTCCAGGCTTTGAATACGGCTTTTAATGGTGTGACCCGGCGCCATGTTTAGTCACATAGAAAGCTGAGGAATGCAGCAGCTGGGGCCGAGGGACTGGGGGACCTGTGGCGAGACAGCGCGGAAATCATTCAGGATTCATTGCCCTGATTGATGACACACTCAGGGTGCGGAGTTATGGCGACCTTTCCAATTTCTCCCGAGTGCTGAGACACGGAGCAATTTCCAGCGCCTTCCCCTGGGGCGTTGAAGTCACAGCGCGTATTCAGGGAGGGCACCTGTGATACTGACAAGCTATTGCAATACTGAACACATTGAAGGCCACTGTGTCCTGGGGAAAATATGCCCACGTTCCCCTTTTATGTAGAAGAGATTAAGGGCCGGGTTTTGGAACTGCTTTTATCACAGAAAATATAGCCTATCTCTTGGCCAATTATTTGTTTGAAAGGACCATGATATATCTAGTTTAATTAGCCCCCCTTGTTTAATGCACGTCGTTGTGAATCCTCCTGAGTGCAGCTACTCACCCGTCGTTAAAAAGATGTATTCGTTATTTCCAGCTAGACTTGTGTGCAAAGGCAATAGTCCATATAAACCTGTCATCAATGCAAGTGCAATTTTGCATGGCAAAATTAAATGTTCCGAATGCAAATGCGTATTGTTTCAATACGCAGATATAAGGGCCGAGGGACCTGATTCATGTAATTTTTAGCACGGTGCTAAGGGACTGCAATGGTGCAAAGTCACTTTGCACTGTCAACAAACACCATGATTTACAGAACAGTGCAAAGTGTATTTTTGCAGTGCAAAGTCACTTTGCATTGAAAAAATACTCTTTACACCGTGAATTAGGCCCATTTAACGCAGTGCAAAGATTGCTTTTTCAGTACAAAGGGACTTTGCAGAGCAAAAATACACTTTGACATGATAGGTTATGTATAACGTGCATACTACCCAGAGGTTTCTAAGCGCGGGACAGGGGATTGAACCAGCAGTGTTCTGTGTCGTTTTGCTTGTAAGGTGCTCACGTTGCCCCTGAGCTATCCTCCCGAGATGAGACTTTGCTCCATTCTGTAAGTCAGGGTATTTTTTGCACTATAAATTCCATGAATCAGGCCCGAGGTTTTTACCTTTAGACTGATCAGTCTTTGTCTACTGCCTCACAGAGATGACACATTGCATGAGATGTGGCTGCATAGTATGTTTTGTCCTTCTGTCGATTAAGAATAAGGAAAAGCCTGCTGGGTGTAATCAACCAACTGGGTCCTTCAGATTGCTGGGTTTTCCTACCAGCATAAATCCCAGTTGCTGAGCAAGCTATTGGCAGCTTAAGCCCTCCTTCAGCTTCCCTTAGGCTCCCCGTTCCCCTTTTCCTCGCATCAAATTTCCCCACGAAACATGGAAAGCTGCTCACCCCCTCCACCTTAACTGCACTGACAAGAGCAGCATAACAATGGGGGAAGAGGTCCTCCTGGACCCCACACACCACTCCCATATGAAATGACCAAACAGCAGTTGTCTATTTAATGAACAAAGGGTCCCACGCTACCCGGCAGCCTTTTATTCCACTTTGAAAAAATGCCCCAGATGTTGCCCCAGACATGAGTCCTGTAAAGCATTTTTGTGCACAGAAATTATTGCTGTGTTGTACGCTTTCTTCTTCCCCTATATGTATCATATGATGTGAGTGAACTTTTATGAAAGTAGTGCAAGAACATACGAGAAGGGTGCCATACACAAAGATAGAACCTTTTGAATTGTTTGTTCCTGACTGTAAGTGAAGAAAAGCACCTGGCCTACTTATATCTGTGAACAAAAAAGAGGGAGCCACACATGTGATGTCATCAGTGATGTCATCAATGAGTTTTTTGATGGCATCTTTGATGTCATGGGTGTTAGACCTTGCAGTGCACAGTGGTGGCACGAGTTATGGTTGCTTACCTTACCATAACATGCAAATTTCTGGGGGGTTTTGGTTTTACCTGTAACCATAACATCCCTGTAATGTTTTTCCATTGAATTTCATAGGTTTTTGGCAGTGCAATTTAACCATAACGTCCCTTTAACAAAGTTTTTTCATTGAATTTCATAGGTTTTTATTAGTGCAACGTAAACATAACTTCCCTTTAACAAACTTTCTTCACTGAATTTAATAGGTTTTGACCACAAAGCCATTAGGTTGCGTAGATGTACCATACATCATAGGAAAATGATGTCTCCATACCAAGGAGCACAAAAACTACCAAATGTATGTCTAAGCACATATAGTGGCTAGCATTCTGACTGCTAGAAACAGCATTAGTTGTCTTACATACTGCTACCATTCATCAAAGTGAATAAACATGTATAAATAGCACCATGTATGTAGATAGGCAAGGAGAATGAAGTAAGGTAAGTGTGCAAACTCTGTACTCGTGAAACAAACAGATCAAAGGCAAACAGTATGCACCATAATGGAAAGAACCAGTACACAAAGTCACGTGTGCGTCCAGCAATATTACCACACTGCCGCTACACATGAAAACGAAGAAACAAATAACAGAGTAAGGAATGCAAAGTACTGAGAGCAAAACGTAACTCCAATATGGTAACTACACTGAAGTGTCTCCTATTAATGCCTAATTTCTGCGGTGTACTACAATAGCAAACCATGATATATGTTTGTTGTTTCTCGCAACAATGCCAAGCACCCTAGAATAGCTGGAAAAAACATCCCTCTTCCCTAAATGCATGGGCAAGCAGCACAGTGTAAAAAGACATGTAGGTAATATGTATTGCTTTAGGTACACATATGTTTGTGTGTAAGAGGACATACTTTACATTGAAGGAATGCATCAATAGCGCCCCTCTTCCACAACAGCATCTAATCACACGAAATCTATGAGACACTGTAAAAAGTAATGTACACAGCCAGTATGTAAAATATTGAACAATTGCTAAACAATTACTAGTACCCCTACCCTGTCCAAATACGGGCAATGTTTCTTACAAATTAAACATGTACATGTAAACTGTTTGTGAGTGTTTGCATATTTGTTGCTTTGGTGCTGTCAATGCATTGTGACTCTGTAGCACACAGTGCTGCCCAGATGCCTGCAGGTAAGCAAAATGGAGGTTTCCTACTGAGAGTGCATGTGGCCGGCATATGTTCAATTGCAATGGAAGTGTCCATACGACTACAGAACTGGCCTCATGTCCGCATCGTCTCATTCCCTTTTTAATTAGTCGTGGCACCGGACCTGTTCCCATGCCTACCGAATCATGCCACACACTACCTCATTTGAAACTGTGCTGCCGCCTATAGATTTTGTGTTGCAAAGCTACCAATTTATGACTGTGTCATGAATGGCTGCCTGGGGCCCATTGGCAGCAAGGAGCAGGATGCTCCATTTTACAATGGGGGTGTTAAATGGCCCGTTGCCTTGATTGATGAGTTGCTTGTTGTTCCATTACGCATTACGTGTGAAACTCACGCACCATCTCTGCACTTAGCAACGTGAGGGTACGTAGCGAGTTCCTCACTACCGTTTATCCAAGTGCATAAAATATTGCACTGCACATATGACAATCAGTAGTGACTCTGGAAAATATGAACGCTGTTGCTGCTTGCTAAATCCCAGACAGTTAATTGTGAGCACAGCTGAGTAAACAACAAAATCTTGGGATCTCACATATTAACAGTGCCAGTTACAAAAGTATTATGGCTGCGTGCCGCTGCCTGAACAACTGTCTTGTTGCGCTACCTAATGAAACTGCGTATCTCCTGATGAAAAGCATTCCTATGTGGCAAAATGTACTCATCGCTATAAATGCTACAGATACCACTAATATCGTACCATCAAGTGAGGGAACTTTTGCTTGGATGCACAGATTGCTATATTAGAAGACGTAGCAATAGCAGTTTTGTGGCATAATATATGGCATAGAATATGCTGCACATCAATAAGTACGAGAACAAATTGCTACTGGTGAGACATTCACACATATGACAGCGCCACAGCACAAGCTATGTAGGAGTAGTGCATGAGACATTGGATATATACATTCGCTGTTCTATTGTACTGTTGATCGCAACCTGTAGAGTGGCCCTTTGTTCACAGCCAAGACGAAAGAAACACAGTGCATATTGGGACCTAGTTGCAGTGGATGGCTTTCCCAACCCTTTGCAGTAGCTATTCCAGTTACCTGCTAACAACATCATATACAGTGCTACAGTGCTGTAATATTCTGTTGGTGACTAATTTACAAACATTACGCTTCCAACACATTCTTGCTCACACCACACCCAGAAGCCTTATTGCACAATGTCGTAGCTTCCACAGACCCATTTCCATGCGTGCCATTCTGGAAATGGCCCGGATGTGCACATGCAATCCCAGAAGTAACAGGGTTTACGTATACTTTTCGTGGTGTGTGCAGACATGGTGGAATACATTTAAACCAGGACAGCAGATTGTATATGTAGTGGTGGCTCTAAAAAGAGGTGGTCGCGGTTTTGTTTGTGTAGATGCTTTTAAGGGAAAACTCTTTCTGTGGTTTCTATAGAGATTTTTATACTTGTGCATTCTGCTCATTCTTACAACAACCTCCTCACTGCATCCTGTACATGCAACTAAAAAACACCATTACCAGTATTGCACAAAGAAATGCCATTGTCATGGAATAAGTTATCATTTTTTGAAGCAATGTGTTGTAAAATGATGTAGTAGAAGCTCTTGTGTTACAAGCCTAACTCTTTATTACTGCAGCAAAATCAGCAGTGAAAAAGAGACAACAAGTGCAGCATTTAGTCCAAAGGTAGCTGGCCTTCAACAGTGCAGGGTGAAGCAATGAAATGCAGACTCTGGAGTCGTTTTCCAGTTTATTTGGAAAGAGGACGGAAGCTCGACTTGCTCGGTGGCCTCTGCCGGCTTAGTCTGAGTCGGTAGTGGCTTTGTGCTCTTTCTTCCCTACTCTTCGGGGTTCGCCCGAGATCTGGCAAGACTTCAGAGTCACACGAGATCCCAACAGAATGATGTCAATCTTGCAGAAAATAATTGCAGCATTATACAAAAATATAGACATGCTTCCATTGCTGATATATTTTCCGCCCTCTCGCAGTGAACAAACTGCATTAGAACAGGTGCATAGTCTTGTTAGTGGGATAATAATACAGAGGAATTTTGCTTTTTATACAGAGTTTTCTTTTCCTGTAAGCGTGTATTCTTAAAGTAAGTCTTTCAAAGCATCTTGTACATGTTGCAACAAAATACCATTGCCAATATACGACAAAGACATGCCATTATCATGGAAGAAAAACACATTTCTACACCCAATGATGTAATTATTGCATATTGCAGAAGAACATTCCAGAATTGCTAAAAAAAGTTGCAAATTTTCCATTGATGGTATATCTTTCGCCCTCTGGTTGGGAAGAAACTCCATTCCAACAGGCCCAGATTCTTCTTGGCGGTATAGATGAGAATAGAATTTTCGCAGTGGGAAAGAAAAGCCTCACTGCTGTCAACAATCTCTTCAGTTGATGCACCACATATGAAGAAGGGGCGTGACCCACATGCGGAACTCCGTAGTGTAGCACGACAACATGAAAAGGCCCAAAAGTGACCACTTCTTTGCAAAGGTCAATGACAATGCCGCAATTGCAGACGTCGACAGCGCACCACAATGCCTCCACTGCTTCCAACCTGAAGCAGCACTGCAAGTCTTTTTCCTGAGCATACCTGTGCAAATCTACCACAAAGCCATCACCCAGTAACAGCACTCTGCATTTCTATATTTCTACCAGTCTGAGTGCACGAAGTACAGTAACAATTTGTTACCGCCCATTCCTGTGAGAAACCTAAGAAGGTAATTGGATAATCCCAACAATCACATTCCCATTGCCCAGCATGCTTACAAGGGCACAATGTGGCACGTGCGCTTTCTGAACTAGTGCAAGGGCCGCGCCCCAGTGAAGCAGGAGGAATCATTCTCCCTATTGGTGCTCTTTCTTGTCACGTACACCCAGAACACCTGATTTGCCAAATGCCATAGTCCCATTTCCATTGGCCAGCATGGTGAGAAGGGCACAATGTGGCACATGCCTTTCCCCAAGTAGCGCGATGGCTGCGCTCCAGTAAAACAGGAGGACTCTTTCTCCCTATTGGTGCTCTTTCCTGTGACACATGCCCTGAGCACCTGATAGGACAATTCCTACAGTCCCATTTCCATAGACCAGCATGGTTAGAAGCAGCGACTGTGGCACGTGCGGCCCAACGTGAAGGCGGGGGCGAAGAACTTGCAACCATGGAAGGGGGAGTTTGTGATAAGGGCCAGCTCTTAAAACAGGCTTTTATGTTTTTTTTTCTTTGTAGAGGCTTTTAGAGAAACACCTTTTTTCTGTTTTCACTTGCTCTTCTGTTTTCTTGTGCTCACCTTACTACATTAAACTCTTTACCGCATCCTATAGACGGGCAAACAAAACTGCATTGTCAATGGGCGAGAACAAAATCCCATTTTGTGGGGAAAACTCAGCATTTTGACAACTAATCAGGTCTTTGGTGCAGAAGAACATTCCACGAGCGGACAAAAAAAGTATACATGCCTCTGTTGATGAGACACCTTCCTGCGTCTGGCTCGGAACAACATCCATGAGCAGTGGCACATACTGTGCGTGGTATTATGCATGAGAAAAGCACCTTGCTGCTGGGAAAAATCATCTTCATGCCATCCAGCAATTTCCTCAGTCTACGGAAAAAATCTAAGCAAGCCAGGTAACCCATGTGCATGCCGCTGTTGTGGATCACGATAACATCTACTCCTGCAAAAGTCACCCGGTTTTCGGAAAGTGCATGGATATCTGAAAAATTGCACTGATACACAGCGTTCCACAATGCGTCCACTCCTTCCAAACCAAAGTAACAGTGAAAGTATCTTTCCAGGGCATATTTATACAGATCTATGACAAACAAATCACCTACAGTAAACACAATGCGTTTCACTATGTCAGCCACCCTCAGTACGCAGAGTATAATGTACAACAATTTTTCCGCCCCTTCCTGTTAACCACACCCACAATACCTGATTGGATAATTCCCACAGTGCCATATCCATTGGGCAACATGGTGCGAAGGGCAGATTCTGTGTGTGCGCCTCCCAAAGTACCGTGAGCACTGCACCCCTGATAAGCTGGAGCAGTCCTTCTTTCCTTTGCACTATCTTCTCTGCGGCCCTACCTCATTGGCTTATGCATTAATAGGCACACACACATCCACCAATCGCATCAAAGCCGCCCTCATCCAACACTGTCACTCCTGTACAGCACTTCAAACGTACCGTACAAGTGTTGTGCCATTCCAAAGCACACCCACTACAAAGTTCTGTAAAAACAATGTACGCTTTCTTCATCCGCATATGTCCACCTGGCCACCCACAATGTGGCACGTGTAATCCTAAAAGTACTGCACAATCTGCAACCTTTTTGTGATAGTGAGGGGAAGAGTGGGGGGTGTGGCGGGATAAGTAATATGAACCTCACAATGGTTCTTGGATCTTCCATCGTAGATGTACAAAGGTTTTTTGTTTGTTTGTTTTTTGTTTTTAATGGGTGTGCGAGCACATTTTTTTGTTTTTTCTCTTTAAATCCGTTTTTGTTTGCCTGTTCTCACTTTTTTCTGATGAATGTTTCTTGCACAGTGTAAAACAAAATGGCATTGCCAATGGCGCTCAAATAAAAGCCATTTCTATGGATCCACTGCATATTGTGCAACCTCATCACCTCATAGCTCTGGAGGATAGCTCAGGGGCAACGTGCTCGCATTGGAAGCCAGACGACACGCAGCAACACATGTTCAATCCCCAGGATCGTGCTTAGAAACCTCTGGGTATTAAGTGCATTAAAAATAACCTATCATATGATATCATATCATAATGGGTGGAGAACATTCCAGCAGTCTGCCTAGAATTACGCATAATTCTGTTTACAACAGGCCTTCTGACCTCTGGCTGGGGACAAATTACACAGTCATGGGCCAATACTCTCTTGGTGTTATGCATGAGAAAACAACCTTAGCAGTAGGAAAAATCTGCATCACTACATTCAGCAACCTCTTCAGGTGGCGGATTAAACGTCCACATGACATGTAACCCAAATGTAGACTTCCATAGTGCACAATGACAAAGTCAACATTCATGACAGAGGCCACATATCTGCAAAGTCGAACCATTCCGCCAAAACGGCAGTCACCCTGACAGCCCCAGAAAGCGTCCGGCAACGCCTCTTTATGGCGCACAAAGGTGTCACCGACGATAAACACTGTGCCTCTCTCCATCTCCACCAACCTCACGACAAATTTTATCAACCTACTGGCGATAAATGCCATCATTGCCAAGCAGTCTAATACTTCTTTATGTTGCCTTGGTTGACTTTAAAACAGCACTTGATTCGGTAGTGAGAGAACTTCTGTTCATGAAATTAATGAAGAGCAATTGCCAGTGGCATATCCTCAAATGGGGCATTGCAAATAAATGACCATACATCATTGCAAATAAGACTGGATGGTTATGGCTCGCTTTCTGGCTCCATTCCAATGTCAAGGGGGCTGAAGCAAGGTTGTATACTTGCTTCAGCCATCTTTATTTTTTTCATACTAGACTTGGGTAAAGAGGTTACAAATGTTACAACTGATCCACCAAAAATTGGACAGAAAGATATGAAATGGCTACGCGGATGATCGCCTTTTAATATCAAAGACACCTGTAGGATGGCGTAACATGCTAAAAAGCTTTGGAGAAATATGCCATATCCAACAAGATGACCATAAACATCAAAAAGTCACAGATAGTACAGTTTGGTACTCTTAAACAGCGTAACAAGAACTATGGGTGGAAACTGAATAAACAGGAGGTAGAAATTGTGTCTAGTTACGCTTACTTGGATGTTAATATTAATAACCATCCTAGAGATTTACCATATGATTACAGCATGAAGCTGAAATGGAATAGCCTAATATCGCAGTCCCGAATTATTAATGGCAAATATTACAAATTTACCATTGCACCTTTAATAACGTACTTCAAACAAAAGGCCTTGCCTGTACTGTAATATGGGGCAGAAACTAAAGCATGCAAACCATGTAAATATTGGGATAAGATAGACGGTGCCTACTGGAGGAGTCTGTTGAGGCTTCCAATATCAACGCCAATAGCCTTAATAAGGCATGAGTTAGGATTGACATCAGTATATGCTATGTATAAATGGAAGGTATGCATGCTATATAGGAAATGTGTACTGGACAAACATCAAAATGGCTTGGTTATACAATTGTCAAATGATGTGAGAGACTGGGATGACAAATTCATTAGACAATTGAGGTCAAAGGCGCAGGAGTTCATGCGGGAAGCAGACATAACAGAACAAAGGTTATTACAAAATCCGGATAAAGCGAAGAGAAAATTGTGTGAAAGCGATTGGATTAGGACTCGCACATTGTGTAATTTCTATAAAAGTTTTTAAAAGAATTCTTTCGCACTAAAATCACTTGGAAACGCTGAATCATATCTTTTGAAATTGCCTAGTGTCATGCATCTTGCAGGACTTCTGCGCCTGAAACTAAGAGAGATTACAGCTAGATGGTCTAATGATGGCCCAAAACCTAACATCTGTCGATTCTGCAACATACAAATGGAATCCCTTGAAACATACAAATGGAATCCCTTGAAACATACAAATGGAATCCCTTGAACATGTACTGAATGCCCAGAGATGGGAAATGTAAGAATTAAATATTTCAGGAAACTGTTCGAATCTGTGGAGCATATGGATGCAAAAGACATATGGAAAGTCGTAGGCAATTGAAATTAGAAGGGATGAAAAAAATGTAAAATTGAAACTAATCACCCACTTCTAGATTATGATGTGATTTCTTTTCCCCTTAGACTGTAGATTTCATTGTATTCCTTTCTTTTATGATGATGAAAATTAAATGTATAAATAATGTAAATTAAATGTAGCTAGTAAATGTTAATATTTTTTTCAAGTTGATTTTATGTAGATATGTAAAATGAGTTCATCTGATTTATATTGAAAGGTTGAATTTTTCAGCCAATCCAAAAAAAAAAAAAAAAGTCTTGTGTCACTGGCAACCTTTTCACAACAGCTGCACAACATTGGGCCTACTTAAATAAATGTGCACACATCACAGTAACCAAGCACATGTAAGCGGCACTTCAACCATACCCTCTTCCATACTCACATTACATAAACACTGCACCCTGTGGCCACACTACACAACTTCGCACTGCACCATCTCCTGCCCTACGCCACATACTGTACCATGTTGCAACTTTCACCACAACCATGGTACGCACAATACACCCTTTGGAACTCACGTGTGCTGCTGTAGCACGTGTGCAATGTGCTCTACACCCATTCTCCAACATCACCACCCTGTGCCTAATGCACTGTGAAACCCGCAAGGCTGCAGTGGGTGTGTTCCTTGCACACATTCCCCGCACCGTAACTCTACCATTCATGTCAGCATTTCACCATGTACCACTATGCACATATGCACCACTGGCACCAGCACTCCTACCCAACCTCCACACTGTAATGCATATGCACAGAATTAAATGCAACAGTTATCATAATGTGCTCACATTACACTGTCTCCGGCACCCCTACGCCCTTTCATTCACATACTATTGTCTTACCCACTTCCACTCAGAAAGTATTGTGTCACTACCAACCTAACCACAAACTACTCACAACATTGCCCATACTGCAAGCAATCTGCACATAACACACTATCCAAACACATATAAGCTGCCCTTGAACCATATCCTCTACCATACTGTAAGGATGCAGAGTCAACAATACATGAGTACTGTTGTTCTACTCAACGCCTAGGCTCTTGAGTGCATGGCCTCTGGCCTATACTACATACGTACCGACTTCCATTCACTAAGTATTGTGTCACTGCTAACCTACCGACATACTGTTCACAACACTAATCCTACGACAAACAATGTGCACACACCACACTATGCACAAACCCCCCTCTACCAGCCCCCCTCTACTTTGGCCATGCACCCAGTAGTCTAATCCTTCAACAGACCCACCGATACATCATGCACCCATGCATGCCGCCATGTGCCCAACTACCGCTATCCATCCACATAGCACAGGCATCTGCTCTCCCACCCAGCCTATGCCATGTGCAATTCACTCCCCTTCTGAAACTCACCTGCCACCCCTCAACACGGAAAGTGGTCACCGCAAACAGGTCACGGCACAACCTATCGGGCTGCTACAACTGCTGCCTACAATCACCACACAAAGTAGTCGGCTGTCTACATACCTGCAAATTGACGCAATACGCACTAATACTGCAGCCACTCCTCCGTCTTCTTCCCCCTATTTACACATGTCACATTAACCACTTCTCACTCCCTCACCCTTTCCCTCCCTTCTTGTGGCCACCACATGGTGTAGGGTATATTTTGCAGACCCTTGCTCCGGCGCGCTGTCCTCTGGTACACCAATGGTGGCGTTTCCCAAAAACTTTGACGCACAGCACGCTTCCCTTCAACCAACCACTGGCCGCGTCCAATGTTCGCCAACATCATGGTGTGCTGCAGGCCAATGAGACTTAGGTCTGCAGAGCGAACAGGGAAATGGGGCCGCAGAGCGGACCCAGATATCACACATTTTTTGGGACGTACATTTCAGTAATTTGCAACAGAAGTACAGGTCCGATTTCCACCAAACACACAAAAGCATGCTTTCTGACCCAAGCCCCCGCTCCTGCCGCAAATTTGGTGAAAATCCATCCAGCCGTTCGGGCTGTAGCCATGCGCAACTTTTTTCCCCATTCAGTCTATGGGGAAAAAGAAAATGGAGACCTCCCCTGCACGAAACCTCACCGAACTTGGGAAAAAAATTCAAAGCCGGCCATATACTTTTTTGCAAAGTTTGGTGAAGAATCCTCCAGGGGGAGAGAAGTTATAAGCCGCTGAAAAGTACTCTTCCTATGAGTTTAGCAACTTAGCCATAACTACACGGCCGCTACTGCTCAGTTCAAGTGTTGCCCATAGATCTGATGGCAAACACACATAGCTAAGCCAAATTCAAAGAGCACTCGGTCCGAATTACTTGTGCAACAAACAATGACTTTATTCTGGTTAAAAATCAATCATCATATAAAAATAAGAGGGACTTCCTCAGGTGAATATTTGCAAATATAAAATGCTGGACTTTCTTTATTTCCACAATTTCTGGGAGTTACCTCATGCTTGGGCGTGTGACTATTGCTTCCAATACATCTTGCCTGTTAAAATGCAGGCAGTCATCTTATACTAATCATTAGTTACTCAGAACCATTACGTTTATGATGAAATATCTACCTCGGAGGACTCCTTCTTCACCCCAAAGGTTGAGCTCTGTGGAAAGATCAACTCTCCCAAAAGTGTTCCATATGAATTCTTCCTTACATCCGGTCAAGTGGCACAGTGAGTAAGCCCTTGCTTTGACATTCGTGCAGAAGCTGCTAGCGCAGGTTCGAATCCCAGCAGGGCCAAACTCAGTCTTTCATCCTTCTGAGCTCGATAAATGAGCACCACACACCATGGGTAATAATAAGCAGCGCTCAGATACCTGAGGGTTCATAGTGCTATATAAATGCGAAATTATTATAATTATTATCCTGGATGTTCCAAAAGTTAATCAAAGAAGGGGTTGGAAACTCCATCTTTTGTAGGCAATATACCACACAGGACTGGAGGACAACAAGCTTGGGTTAATGGGTTTACTTAGCCCCTGTCCGTGTGACAACTGATCTTTGCCAGGTTACATCATAACCATCTTTGTGATAAAGGGCATATAGAAGACAGGAAGGATGGAGAGGCACAGACAAAATGAAGATGTAAAATAATCCTTCTCTAACCATGCTGAGTTCCCTCGGGCTACACTAACCCTTTCCCATTCTCAAATTTAGCATCAGATGCCCTTTGGTATTCAACACCATGATTTGAGGATAGCCCTTTTGTTTGGGGTGTGCCCTTATAATCCTTTTTCCAAGTGCAGCTCCTGCTGGGGGCTCGCACGCTGGAGAGAGATATAACCCAATCTCAAAAAGGACCAAAAGAGAGACAGCCCCCACTGGCTATTGTTCTTTGCAGCAGAGACAAACAGTCTAGGGAGAATTACACAGCCATTTCATGGCTGGCATTGGTCACAGTGTTGACATATGTATAATAACGATCAGATGTGGCTTTAATAATTATGTGAATTACCAGCCACCATACCCCAGCACAGGTATGGCTTAAGTTTAAAGATTACATTGGCATTAGGATCATAGAACATTTTGTAACAACGCCACAATGCCTCTGGGTCGCTGGGCGCTTTATGATCTACGCTGTCTCTGAACCTGTATCAATGCATAAGAAATAGCTGTACCATTCTATATTCACTGCCTATGAAACATCTATCATAACAGGTATGAAGCAAACATTCTGTAACAGTGCCCCAATGCCTCTGGGCCACTGGGCCCATTATAAATCCAAATACATAAATAAATACAGAAATAGAACATGATAATAATTCATAATAATGATCTAGTTTTGGAGCAGTGGTGCAGATTTTAAATACCTCTGTACTGCAGTAACTTTGCTGACTTTGCCAATGCAGCAGCTGTCAAGAGGGCACTTGATATCTCTGAACCTGCTGTGTGCCCCTGAAGAGCAGGTGCTGCAGAGCAACATACTGAGGCAGCAGGGTACAGGTGTTCACTTTGCTGCTTTTGTCTTCGAATTTGATGCAAAGTGGCGTTGGGAGTCTGGTTAGCATTTCACCATTTCTGAGATGGATTTACCTGCATCATTTAAATATTAATAAAAATCAAAAAAGCCAGGGCTTTAATGCCATTGCTAGGTGGAAATCCTTCATATTCACACTCGCATTATATGAAGCGTAAAAACAGGATGCACTTGTGTTATCAACTTCCTCAGGCAAGAAAGGACTGAAAGCTTCCAAACAAAGCAAAAGCTGTGTATGGAAAAAGTGCAAAATGACAATCCAAGATTTGTTGGGGGGGGGGTGGCTCTTCAGAACATCCCGAAATAGTGTGGGGTGCCACAAGGTGCCTGTTTATCTTCCTCATTGTACAATGTGTACATTAAACCATTATAAGTACAATTGGAACAGATGGGTCTGCAGTTTACGAACTATGCAGACGATATTCAGTTGACAATGGAGCTTTGTGGAGATTATGCACAAGATTTGGGAAAACTAAATAGAGTATATGGTGTCATTAATGATTCGATGACAACATACTGGCTACACCTGAGCAGCTCAAAAACTGAGCTTATGATTTATGGTTCCAAACAAGCCAGGGCCAATTTAGGACAAGGATATAAAGGGTTTGAAATCGAAGGAAGCCAAAGCTGGGTGTCAGATTCGGTAAAAACTCTAGGTATCTATATGGAAGCAGCCCTGGGCACTGTTGCTCATGTCAATTGAATGATGAGAAATTCAAAGGACCACCTAAAGGTATTAAGACAGATTAGTGTGTTGGTCACTAAGAAAAACTGGGAAACTTTAGTCTAGGCAATTATCCTGCCATGACGTGACTATTGCAATACTCTGCTAGGTAGGGCCAGTAAAGAGTGTCTTAAAAAATAGTAAAACATTCCAAATGACACTGTGCGGATGCTATGCAATATCCCTAATAGAGGTCAAGTGTCTAGATCTCGGAAAGAGCTTCATTGGCTACCAGTGGCAGGGAGGGTTCAATTTAAGGTCTGACCCTTGCCCATAAATACATGTTCAGAGACACTCCAGATTATTTGAAAGAAGGATTGGTGTTCTAAAAGCCCCACTGATCCCTGCGGTCAAGTGATGCCCCACAACTTGCAGTCCCTCGATATAAAAGAGCAAGGGGGAATGGAAGATAATTCCCGGTACTGGCTGCTCAGGTGTGGAATGACCTTCCCATTGATTTGCTTTTGGAAGGACACCATATGTTATGCAAATGTTTGAAAACCTTTTGAGTGAAGTTAGTTAGGGAGCAGTTTCCTGTTTTTGTCATGTTACCCTCAGTCCTTGTGTTTATGTAGTGGCATGATGCCTATTGGCTTTGGCGCTATACAAACAGATAAATAAATAAGTGACATATCAGAAGGAAGCAGAAATCTAACAGAGTCAAGAATTAAAGCGATTTTAAAACTGCCCAAACCATTAATAATTAGTTAAAATGAGATTCTATTTTGGGTGCAACAGGCTACTTCCATCCTTGAAATGAACCATTTAAACACACTGGAATATTTGGTATGGGCTGATGACGCTGAAATGGCATTTTCAGAAATAAAACAGGCATTATCAAGCTTGCCAACACTGGGCTGCCCTCTTACAGGCAGGGATCTCTTGCCCCATACCTCGATGACATGAGGACCTATCTCTTGTCTCTCTCCCCTTTTCATGACTCCTCCATTGACCATGCTTTTTCTGACTTTCACTATGCAGTTATGACTTCATTTGAGTAACACTGTCCTACTCGCACATTCACGTATTCCTGTATCTGTCCTCAGCCTTGCAACGCCTCTGAAACATAGACCCTGTAAACAGATATACAGCAGGTTCCATGACGCTGGCACGAATTGCAGACCCCTACCCTACTCCAAGCCGACAAAAATTCCCTTGCTGTCTTCACCTCTGCACTGGACTCTGAAAAATCCTCCTACTTCATAAACCTAATATCCCCCCTTCTCAATGACCCCAGAACATTTTCATCTACCTTCCAAGCTGAGTTCACACCTCCCAAACCAATATCACCTAGTTTCTTTCCTTCCCCATTTTTTAAGGGTCATTGTGCGGGTGCTCTTCTACCGGATCACTAAGTACCTTGATAATAATGGCCTTGGAGAGCCACTACAGTCTGGTTTCTGTAGTAAACACACAACTTAGACTGCATTCATGCAGGTCTCCAACTTTCTCACTGATTCTCACTGTTTCAAGCTCTCTTCTCTATTCATCCTATTGAACCTCTCTCCTGTTTTCAATACTGTCAACAACTTCCCTCACCTCCTCACTCTTCAGCCCCTTGGGTTTTGCAAATCTTCTCTTGCCTGGATCGCCTTCTACCTGGATGTTTCATCCTTTAATATCTCTTGAAACTTTCAAACCTATGATCACACCCCCCTCGTTATCAGCATCCCCCAAGTATCAGTCCGTGGACCTCTGATATTCTCTTGCTACACCTCTTCTTTAGGAAGATTTATCTAGTCCTTTGGCTTTCACTATGATCTTTTTGTGTATGGCACTCACATATTTTTCTCCTTTCCCTCCTTCACCCAAGCCATCTTGGAATGGATTATGAGCTGTCTCACTGCAATTCCTCATGGTATGGCTCTCTGCTGCCTCATGCTGAACTCTTTAAAAATGGAAGTCATCTTTCTCCCGGCTATCAATGCCATCCCTACAATCTCCTCTCATATCTCCTTCCTACCTGACCTACTCGCTCCCTATCCCATGGGTCCCAGTCTTGCTGTAGTCTTTGATAGTGACTTCCGACTGCAACAAGTCTACACTACCACTGCCTTTTCTGCTTGTATTGCCCTCCTCAACATTCTGAAAATGTACCCCATTCTTACTTACCACCCAACAAAAAATGTATTCTCCACCCTCATGCTCTCCAAACATGACTACTGCTCAACGCTAGTCCTTGGCCTTCCTCTCTACTCCTCCCTCTAGATAAAATGTAAACAATTTTGCTACAAGCTCTCTCTTCAACCTACCTATATTGATAAAGTACTACTCCTTACTATGAAGCACTTGCCTCCCTAGGTTAATTTTACTTTGGAAGTTACCTGCTTTCTTATACATATTTTGTTTCTGTTTGTTTTGTCTCAGGTAAATGTCTTGCTTGTGTACACCTTTATAAAAGGGCTCTCCACTTGTTCTCATGTCTGTGTACAGGCACTCTTCATGGCAATGACTCGTCCATCTGTAAATGTGTTATTGTAAGTCGCTTATGATTAAAATTGACATCCCTGTTCTGCAAACAAATGCAAATACAGAACACTCGTGCACATGCTAAAATATTTGTAACACTGAATCATATATACTGACTTGGACTGGTTTAAAATGTGAGGGTAAGGTGGCTGCAATATCAATCACTATTGTGGGGTACAGGGGTTGTCTGAACTATGCAGAATTTCAGCCCGGTCACAGAGTAAGGATGGTGTGGAGATCTGGGTTCACATATGATGAATCTGACATCATGGAATGAATAAGTAACTCCTTTATTATGTTCTTGAGAATTACATCCCGTTCTTAGAGTCATATCCATCAAATGGTAAATTCCAGTTCACAGTGGCAAACACCGGCATCCTCTCTCTCAGGCTTACATCTTCAACTGCCTCCATCAGAACCCTAGTCATACACAAACATTCTATCCAGTAGCATTCCGATGTCAGTCCAACCCACCTGCTCTAGATTCTACAAGGATGCAAGAGGACAACAAATCCCTAGATATCTTCCCCCTAAAAACAACAAAACCATACCCAACTAAACCAAACACACACACATGCAAACACCTCCAAAATAATGTGCATGCTTCACTTACTCAACTGAGACACACTGCCAAACAACATCCGAAACCTTGAAAGTCCTCACCGCCGTGGGACAACTTTACAACAATGCCCCCTCCTCTTTCTACTGAGTGAGAAGGAGACATCATCGACCTCAAAAAAATACCCTTACCAGACACTGCACACAGTGAGGCACCCAAACCTCTCATCCACGTCCAAACTCCAACAGACCACATACAACACACACTCAACTCCCTGACACCCCTCATACACAACACCTAGGTGTGCCTAGAGACACCACCCCCAACCAGGCTGAGTATCCGATAGTCGGGTAGCTACTTCACCAAAACTCAGTGATCCCACGACCCATCATGGGCAACTGTCAGAAAACAGTTTTTCAAATTTGACCCCATTTCGGAGGCAGATATGCTTGAGTTGCTGAATAATATGAACCCTACTACTTGTGCAGAAAACATCCTACCTCCTAGCATCATTCTCCAACATAATGATATTTTTGCTCCGGTCTTTCGGAGAATAGTGAATGCTTCTTTCCAAGAGGGCACAGTTCCCAGAGACCTCAAGAAAGTCACTATTACACCACTTATAAAGAAAGTTGGCTTGGATCCCAAGGATCCAGCTAACCTTCGTCCGATAACTAACTCGAACTTTATTCTTAAACTCCTAGACAAGGTTGCAACACAGCAACTCCAACATTTTGTAGAGAACCAGGGAGTTCTGCACCAGCAACAGTCAGGCTTCTGGGCGTCTCATAGTACAGAGACAGCCATGCTGGACCTGCAGAATCGGATGCTGAGTTTGCTCGATAAGAACAAGTTAGGGTTATTAATGCTCCTTGATCTAAGTGCCGCTTTCGATCTAGTGGACCATCATCTACTCATCAAGGCACTTAGAGAAAATGTGGGGTGCTCTGAAAGAGCCCTGGACTGGCTTCTGTCATTTCTATCTAATCGCCAAGCTAGAGTCCACTGGGGCAACAGTTTTTCTGATCCCTGTGATATCCTTTTTGGAGTTCCCCAAGGTGCTAGTTTATCTCCTATGTTATTTAATATATATATGCTTACTCTGTGTAGCTTACTGGTGGAAGCAGGTGTGTCGTTCACGAATTACGCGGACGATACCCAACTCATACTGGAACTGGGGGGCAGACACCACGCTAAGGACAGTGAACTGATCGCCAGGATTTACATGACAATAGACGATTGGATGCAGGCAAACTGGATGTGCCTGAATGATTCAAAAACGGAATTGATGCTGTTCGGCTCCAGCCGCCAGCTGGCAAATTTGGGACCTCAGTACAATTCTTTTCTAATCAAAAATGCCACCATTCAGGTGGCTTCTACAGTGAAAACACTGGGTATGATGGTCAATTCTGCGGTCGACTCCCATGCCCAGACCAGTTACCTGCATAAGAACACAGCGTATTACCTGAGATTAATGAAAGCTATCAAGCCGTTCCTTAATGAAGGTAATATGGCCACGATAGCTAGAGCCATTATTCTATCACGGCTTGATTATGGTAACGCTTTGCTGTTGGGGGCCTCTTCCAAGGACTTAGCTAGCTGCCAAGTGATCCAGAATAACGCGGTCAGGCTTGTCAAGAACTTAAAGAAGAAAGATCACACCACAGCAGATAGAATATCACTGCACTGGCTCAGGGTAGAAGAGCGTATCAAGTTCAAGGCCCTCTGCTTGGTGCACAAGTGTTTCTATGGCTCTGCGCCGGTCTATTTGAAAAAGAGCCTAGTGCCCTATATACTGAGGAGAAGTCTACGCTCGGAGGGAAAATGTCTGCTGTCAGTCCCCAATTTCAAGCTGAAATCTGGTTTGGGCAGATCATTCTTGGTGATGGCCCCCAAATTATGGAACAGTTTGCCCGAAGGGTTGAGGTCAGAGATAAACCACCTTACCTTCAGGAAGCACCTGAAGACATACCTCTTCAGATGAAGAGCCTGGGGAAAGTATTATTTCGGGGTCTCGGACAGGCCCAGTGTCTGTTATTTTATGTCTGTCTGGTGTTGTTGTTGTATTGTAAGTGCAAGCGCCCTGATGCCTACGGGCTACCGGCGCTATACAAACTAAAATACAATACAATACAAATACAATGTGCCTGTATTGAAAGCATTCCTTCACTCAACAACTCATCATAGGGAGCACCACATTACATACCACCGCAAGTGTCACATCAACAGCATAAAGTCGTCACATTGTCAACACATTGCTATAAGGTTTACAACACTGGAAACATCAACCAATATTGTACTTAACAATCTACCTTACTAAAACCTTAGGATGAACAAAAGTCCCACCAGTGGAGAAAAAACATTAGTGTAAGAGAACATTCTATATAAGCTTTTACACACTCATACACTTGTAATCCTTACTAGACAACCTACACTTTAATAAAGAGTCCATCTGTGGGAAAAATAAAATGCGTTAAACTGCCAATAACACAAAATCAACATTTTGCTAATTGCCTATTAAAATTCAAAAGCTAAATTCACCTAACAGAGGCTACAACACACCCTCTCACTCCATTCGCCCCAACTCAGCAACTCCCAGGGATGACCAATTAGATAACAAGCCTCACATGACATGACATCTAAAACAAAAACTAAACTTAACTACCTTAACCACGAAAAACATGTTATCATAATACTCAAATTTCCACTTGTTTAAGGGAAATCTCCTTGAAAAACCTTAAACAATCACGATCCAGTTCCTGTAGTCTCAACAAATGATTATTTGCAGGTGAATCTATTATGGTAGCACATTTAAGCCAAAAATGAATATCCTCTGTAACCTGCTCCAGTTCTTAGAGTCATATCCATCAAATGGTAAGTTTCATTTCACAGTGGCAAACATCGGCATCCTCTCTCTCAGGCTTACATCTTCAACTGCCTCCACCAGAACCCTGGTCATACACAAACATTCTATCCAGTAGCATTCCGATGTCAGTCAAACCCACCTTCTCTAGATTCTACAAGGATGCAAGAGGAAGACAAATCCATACAGATGGCTACGCACATGCTCAGTTTCCAAGTGTGCCTGCACCTCACAAGACTGCTATATCAGTAGGATTGCAAAGGCCAATGTATATCAATAAAGCAAATCCATGCTGGACTCAGTGGTCCATCTAATACAACAGAAATAAAGAGTGAATACTTTATTTTACATATATGTGGTTTAAACATTGGGACTGTCAAATGATGGTAGTTGATTATTCCTTACCTTTTGGACTTAGCAGGATGAGACAACAATATAACTAACGTGATGAACCAAACCCGTTCCAAATATCTATTTAATTTAAAGTTTGTATATGTTCTAAACACTTAGCATGAAGAGCATGAGGGCAAGGGACAGAAGGCTATGTAAAGCAATTAGGAAAATCCAAGAAAAGAAGAGGATTGCCTGCTCTGTCTCCTAAATGGAAACAATAGAATATGGGTTTTGGCGCAACATAACACTTTTTCAATGTGAGGGAGAGCTATAGTAATTTTTTAAGGAGTTTCTTGCCTCTGAGGGTGACAGTTTCCAGGGAGTTTGTTTGCCTTTAAGAGAGAGCCTGAGCTAGTTTTCAGGGAGCAAGTTTTTCAGTGAGTGAAATCCATAATAATTCTGCAAAGACGAACCATAACAATATTTCCATGAGTGAGTTTTCCTGCGAGGGAAATCCATAACCATTTCTAAAAGAATGTGTTTTTTGATGAGGGGAGCCATAACCTTTTTCCAAACAGATGCTTTTCTGCGAGTGGCAGTCAAAACACTGTTTCAAGCAGCAGCTGTGAGGGTGAGTCAAATCTATTTTACAAGTTGTGGATTTCTCTTGAGAGAGACCTACAACATTTCTTTAGGGAGCAGCTTTCATGGGAGAGAGAGAGCCAGTCATTTGTTTTTTTCTGCCATCACAAAGATTGGCATGCTTGTTTTTGTCCTACAGTCAACAGCTGAATATGCTGCACCCACGTAAACAAATATTGTGTGTGCTTTTCTCATTTCAGGCAGTCAAGTCAATGTTCTGGCCCCACGCAAAATTGTTAACATGTATGTTTCTCTTTTCATTTAGACAACTTTCTCGAGTTCTCCCTCAGAACAGAAATGCATATATGTTTCTCCCTCCAGTGATTGAACTAAATGTTTTGCTCCTTCAATGGTATGATATTTGATATGATAGCTTATTTATATAGCGCCTATACACAATGTGTTTCAAAGAGCTTCAAGGTAAGGGAGGGAACAAGGCAAAATACAATGACATTCTTAGAGGCCATGAACAGTAAGGATGTGAAATCAACTATCGTATTCGGCCTCCCAACATTTCAGATAGTGCAAGAGCTAAGACATAGATAAGGAAGGGAGGGGGAGGGTGGGAAGGAAATGGAAACGGAGAGACGACTTCCATACTAGGTCTGACAACATTTCTGGTAGAGCCGGAGAAAACAAAAGGTGAGGGAGACGGGTGCGGAAAGGGAGGGGAGGAACAAAAGAAGCGACTATCGTATTAGACCTAACAACATTTCAGATAGTGCTGGGGGGGGACAAGTAAGGGGAGGAGGGAGGCGACAGACGAGGTAGCTATCATACTAGGTCTGGGGCCAATTCTGATAGAATAAGTGCGTAGAACAAAGTAAGGGGAGGAGGAGAGGAGATAGGAAAAGGGAGAAGGGAGAGGAGGAGAGAACAGAGAGTAAGCAGTCAAAAAGAGTGGAGAAGCAAGAGGGGAGAGCGAATACAATTTCCAAAGTCAGTAGTAACACATAATGTTGCAAGCCTGGATACAAGATGAAGATGGGAACCACATGATTCAGGGCCACCATGAGAAAGGGTGACACACTGTGAATCAAAGAAGTCTATAAAAGTCAAATCCAGCATTAGCCACAAGACAGTGATGGTGAAACCAGAATGTATCAGGACAGACTTCTGCAGAAGTAGGCTGGAAGGGTTGGTTCAGGGTACAAGAATCAAGCAAAACAGGCAACACCTGTGTGCGAGAAGGGGGAGCACAAGGGAACATCACAGGAGACTAGAGGGATGGGGATGGCTTGTGGGGACAGAGGGAGTAAACCAATGTTGGTGCATGCTTACCTGCTGTCTGAGCAGGGGTTCGGGCCCTGGGTCCTCCTGGTCCGAATGGTCCAAACAGCAATTGCCCTTTTCTTTGTCTTCCCTTCACTTCGGAGGCCTAGGCGAGAAACACCCTTGACCTAAGAGTTAAGAGCAGGAAGGAAGAGACAGGGCTAAGAAGGTCGGTGGTGCTTACATCAGGTGACCTAGATCCACTTAAGTAGGGAAAAGGAGTGGCAACCAGGAAGGCACTAGGTGGGCGGTGCTTGCTAAGTGGGGAAAAAGAGTGGCAACCAGGAAGGCACCAGGTGGGTACCAATGCACTTGTGGAGTTCTCACTTGTTTTTCTGCCCCCTCGAAAAAGGTTCTCATGTGTTTTCTGACTTCATTCTTACAAGTGAATTTTCTGTTCCCGCAGAAAAAAAAGTTCACGTATGTTCTTAGTTCACTCAATCAAGTGAATTGAATTGCTTCTCTATTAGGAAATAAATCATGTGCGCTTTTCACATTCCAGTCAGTCAAGTGGATTTTCTACCACCAGAAAAACGTGTATTTGTGTGTTTCACGCTCCAGATAGTAAATTAAATAATATTTTGGTATTCTCATATTTAGTGTTTTTATGGAGAAAAATACAGAAATGAAACTTGAAAGACCAGGAATAGGGGGAGAGGAGGCATGGAAGAGACTGTTTCGCACTCTATTCTTCGGGTGGACCTTTCATATGACAACATGGAATTTCCACAGTTGTGCCGTCCTGGCATCTGCCTGCCCTGGCAAGTGAAACCACTGCCCCAAAACACAATAGCATGGCAGATAGTGCACACCTGGGAAAACAAATCCCCTGACAGGTGGCAGGTCCTGATGCTGCTCCCTTAAAGAGAATGACTGGGGACTCACCGACAGGTTGCATTCTCCTCATCCAGATTTGATGGGTGCAATATCCTTCATGTGTCTCAGCAAACCAGTGGTATAAAAGTAAGGCTCTCTGCCTCCACCTAATGCACCCACATATCATGAACTTTCACTGGGAATCCTTGCCCAAGAGATCCCATGGCCCTAACATAAAATATTGATTGACCTTGAATTCCCTCATTATTTGTTAACTTTCTGGCACATTCTCTGGCACTAAAGTCTCCTCCACCTCCTTCATCATAGTGTGCTGAGCTGCCTGGAGCTGCTACTCATAATCAGGCTGTCTGGGGAAGTGACTGCAGAACACCATTTGCTGTTGGGGCTTGGTAATGCATTTCCATATTTGGAATCTGTTAAGGATTTCAATCAGGCGGTACACCCTAGTCTCAGCCTAGCATGGAATGCACAAATGAAATACTTATTTTATTATGTCTATAGGTCCAATGTTCTGAGTGATACACTACTCATATCACACTCCTTCTCAAAATACCCCCAGGTCATAATGGACCACGAAAGCTGGTTGGTAAAGGTAATATTCATTTATTTGTTTAAAATTCAAATCAAACAAATACTTTTAATATATGGTGCAGTAATCAGCGATGTGGTGACAATAACAAATAAACAGGTATGTAAGGCACTTAAATTCACTCTTTAGCACACAGAAGGAAAACACACAGAAAAGAACACTTTTGGCTTGTTTGAAAATTAGCCCTTAAGTTAAGATTTCCACCTGCAAAAATTCCTTAACCCACAAATAAGCAATTCTAAACAGATCTGAGTAAGCAGCAGTTATCCAGGAATTAAGAACAGTGTACAGGATTGGAATACAACCTTCCCTCCCCAAACAAGAGAGAAAAACAGTTTGGAAATCTTACACTTTTAAAATGACATTCGAAAATGGCTGTGTGAGACAATGAATGTGTGCAAAAGTTCTTAAATTAAAACACATTTCTATGGGAGCAACATGGGAAAGATGCTAACAATCATAAGCAATAGTATAAGCAAAAGTAAACACTTTGAATCTTAATGGAAGTTTGGAAATACTTGAAATTGAAAATCACACGTGTAAAACTTTGCAGAAATGCAAATACCAACCTAAAATTCACTAAACGGATGTGGTTTTTAGCTAAAGGTCTTATGTATAAGTCAGAGTTGAAATGAAGTCTCTAGCTATTCAATTGAGGAAGTTATGCAAGGTTGAATGAGAGGCGTTCTTAGGAAAAAAAGAGCAGAGAAAAACATAAGATCGGTTTTAAAATGACAGGTTAATTTTCCTTAAACTAGATTGAATGGCTAAGAAAAAGAGAAGGCCACCCGTGAATCTCCACAGTTACACAGCCGTTGTAACCCTTCACATGGTGGATTCTCCATTTTCTTTATGGAAATGACTTTATTTAATTAAAATCACTAATGGCTTATGGTCTAGCAAAACAAAAATGAAAATTGGTGCTAACACTAGGAATCACAAACAGTGCTGCAATAATGATTCTGACAGTATCATAGGTTCTCAAGGTGAAGATAGGATGGTTGAGAGATTGGGATAGGACAAGGCAAGGAAAAATATGCTATGGTTTACTATGATTCCTATTAATACTTCCAGTCCACTTTAAGTTAAGATTTTGGATCGTCAATGGTTCTGGTCATCACATGGATCAGGTCTAACAAAGGACAGCAGGGCACATCTGGTGAAATTGGGTCCGCTGGACGGTACTGGTCCCCTGGACTGGCACCTCAGACTGGAGACTGCACTGGACTGCACTGGTTACTGGAGACCAGAGATCAGTGGGATGGTGAGTTTGCAGCGGGCAAGCATTTAGTGGTAGCAAGCCAGACTGGATCAAAATGCTTCCCTTAAGTTTTGGGATTGCTTCCGGCTTTGGGCCCAGCTGAAAAGGAGTTCAGCAATGGAGAGGCCTTGGCTTTGCAAAGAAATCTGTAATTAGGAACAAAGATGGAGAATTCAGGAACAGGGCGCAAAGCAGAAAATCAGACTGGAGTCAGGAAATCAGTGTGTGTGTGTGCTGTGAGGTTCCCTTATTTATCTTGCCAAATGACATCACTAAAGTTTATGGTAGGGGCAGACTTACTGTCCACACCTACAATGCTATGATTGGTAAAAAGCAGAATATCTGCCTTGCTTTTCGCTGATTGGATGACAGAAAGGGATGTCATGTTTTATGAAATGATCTGGAAACCTCCCTTAGCTATTGGGACCAAAATCTAACTTTTGCACAGATACATATTTATGTAGCTATGCCCTCTAATAAAATCAGATACATAAATTGCATATTTCGTGGGTCACATTTCAATCCAACTCCCAAGTCGGTGGGACCTGGTTTAGTCCTCCTGTTGAATTTTGGCAATTTTGACCATGAACGGTTTGGCCTAACATTTCCCAATTCTGTACATGTATGCGCAATTACCCCTAGAAAAGGGGTCCTAGGCAAAGGTGTACCTCTACTGTTGAAATAAAGATGTACAGTAGCAACCCACCGGGAAGTCGAGGGATGGCCTAGTACTCCAGACCAGACACGACCCAAGACTTGGGATTACAGTATCGGCAGGTAATTTCACAGCCGATGCATCTGAGGCTTTATTCACATTGCAGAGGGTCTGATACATTCTGACCAGCACAGAGATGTGGAATTATAATTTTTGTTTTTTGCACATCTATACAGGGTCTTCAAATGAGACGCCCTGATGAAGGCGGACTAACAAAACATCTAATGACTGCCGAAACGTGAAGAGCTTGGTTGGAGACCAAGCCCCACGTAGGCAAAGAATTCTTTAACCATAAAGACCCAGATACCAGGCTACATTGACGTCCCAGGGCATTCTTGAACCCTTACAAATTCCTGCCTCTTTACCAAACAGAGCAAACGCCAGGGAAAGATACAGGGATTTTTGTAAGATACCCATAATAGGGTGTACAATAAGGGAACTGTATTTAAGTTTTCCTCTTTTAAACACTCACCGTCAACGTCACATTCTGAAACTTTAATTCTTGTTTGTTATGTTGTTCAATGTCATGAATTATGAAGACAAATGGTTTTCTTTGATTATGATATGTTTATTATTGAATGTTACACATACATCACTGTTGAGTTCAAAATCTTTTTGTGTAAATGCACTTTACTAATGTGAATTAAAGAGCACATGTGAGTAAAAAATGTCTTCCCTCTCCAACCAGCTCAATTATCCCATGACTTCTATGAGTAATTGAATTGGATAATTGATGGAACTTAGATGTCACCCGTAAAGGAATTATCGAGTGATTACTAACATTTCTTTTCAGATATATTTGATTCTGGGTGGGATACATTTACATTTACATATTATGAATGGATCTGGCGCCAAAAACAGCACTTTTTAAGATTAGGAAAATGTCATTTTAAAAGGCATTTTCGGGTTTTCAGCACAAAGATGTTGTTTCATTCACTTTGCTCTATGTTGACTGTGGCAGAGCCCACTGGCATGCTCCTGCAGTGAGGACTCTGTTTTCACCCCCCGTGAACTGTGTGTGGCAGGGTGTGCAGCCTTTTTCTGGTTGTGACCCAAATGCAGTTTTAAATATTTTGGCGTGCACAGGAGTCAACGCGATCATTTTGGGCTGTTTCCTTCACCATTGCAGTAAAGTGATATAGTGAGGCACATTGGAATGGGTCAAAATATCCCAGAGAACCCCCCACCCCCCAACTTCGGCTTGACTTCCAGTCGTGGAGAAGTTGGGCAAGTGGGATTTTTCTTTCTTTTTGTGAAAAAGACAGGTTTATTCAAGTGTAAGTTCTTCTTCCATCAGCAAATGATGCGACTCGCTCTCCTCACCAGTTCTGGTTTGAATAGGAATGATACCCCCGTCTTCCTTCCAGGCTTTATCTTCTGGTGTTGAGCAACACTCCGGATTTCTTTGGTTTCTCATCCCAGGTCCTGAGGAGGTCCTCCTTGGTTGTTCGGTATTCTCGGTACAATAGATAAAATAGAACACAAACCAGTTATGACAATTTTCCCCCCTACTGTCCTCCAATTGGGATTTCAGCAGTGGGATATACGCATGCATTCAGTGACAATTTGAACTATTCCTATTCTTCAGAATTCTCTCCCAATGGGTTTTCTGTAGGTTTTCTGTAGGCTCCTCTATTTGCTGCAAAGTGTGCCTGGGGTGGCAACTATTTAGCTGATTGATGTGGACCCACTTTTTTTCTTCCCATCAAGTCGCCTGTGGGGATTCAGATTCTGTAGGTGAGGCCTGGGATGGTGACCTCTCCTCCATTTCTGAACTTCCATTTCCTACCATAGCACTAGGGCTGAACAGAAGGCTTTTTTAGGATTGCCAGGACTCTGAGATTTACTCTCCAGTTGGGACCGGGCTTGGCAATAACTGGGGTCCAAATTAATCTCGAGCCAGTTGAGGAGGTGACTGCCCATATAAAAGGCGGAAGGAACACCTTGCATGACCTAACAATTGTGTTCTATGCTTTTTTCACCGCTCAAAATTTTTATAATACAATTGCTAAGCAGACGATGTGTGGAACAGGGAATTTCCAGGCCCCATACCCATGGACAAATTGACTAAACGGCAGCAGGGTCTGGTCTTATGGGAGTTTCTTGAATAATACTTCGCTGATGAAGCTTTCTTCACTATTCAAGTCAGCTCGGGCGAGGACAGACTCCTTCCCGTCATTTAACTGAATCGGGAGGAGGAGCCGTTCGCCGCTTCAGAATGCCAGCTACACTTGGTGCTGGTTTGTTATCAATTTTGGCTATGGAATTGGGATTTTCTGATTGTGAATTACTATAGAATTTCAGAGTATTTCCTTCCAGTGTGGAATGCCACTTGAGACTGGATGGAAGATTGATTTGCAGAAATGGAGAGGAGTTCTCATCACCAGTTTGTTGCCCACAGCAATTATGGTAACGTCAGGTATTTCATTATTTGAAGATAAAACTTAATTTGGTCTGGTTTTTGTTCAATCATGTGGCAAGTGCCATTTACACTAACATGGTTTAAATTTGATTGGCCTGTGAGTCTGGGTCCAGAGTACCTTATTCACACAGTCTATTAGGGGAGACAAACTTTGCAGGATGTCATTCCCCAGTAGACAGGGGGTTCCCTCTGGTGCCACGACTATGACCGGATGCTTCATCTTGTGTCGCCCTATTTTAATTTCCAGCTCTGCAGACCACCTCGACAGGAATTTCCTTCCAGTGGAAGTAATGGAGTTGTCCAGGAAGAGTGGTGAGAGGGATCTGGTATCTCTCCCCCTTCCTGAATTTAGCTGCTCAAAGGTCCTCTTTAACAGCAGAGTTGCTTGGGATCCAGTGTCCTCCAGTGCTGGAATTGCACATTGCCCTTGCACTTAGACGGAGGCGTAGAATCTACCTTCTTTCTCCTCCAGTGGGCAAAGGTAATGGGCGTTCTTGGTAAGCTAGGTGGTCAATTTCCTTATTTCTGACTGCGACACCTGGATAGATGGGTCAGGAGTCAGTGTTGGAGTTGGGGAATCTGACAAATCATTTTGACACACTGCTATTTGGGGAGTTTTGGGCTCCCCTTTTTTTTTGATTCTGGGCTGCCCCCGCGCCCCTTTTTGGAGGCAGTCAACAGAAGTGGTTGGTGAGGTTTGGGGTTCCTCTTGTGCTGGTTCTGGGCTGCCCCCCCTTCTAGAAGGCGGTCCCCAGAATGGAGTTGGGTTGTTTGGGAATCTGAACAGGAAATTTCACCCTCGGTGATTCGAGGAGTCTCAAGCTCCACCTTTTCTGATTCAGGGCTGCACCCCCCTTTTTGGAGACAGTCAACAGAATGGCTTTGGGGAGCTGGGGAATCTTCTTTCTCTGATTCTGGGTGCCCCCCCCTTTTTGGAGGCAGTCACCAGAATAGGTTTGGGCATGATTCTGTGTGAGAGCTTGGCGATCTGCAAGAAAAATATGACAGTTGTACATTGGGGGAGTTTTGGGCTCCCCTGATTCTGATTCTGCCCCCCCCCCCCTTTTTGGAGGCAGTCACCATTTAGGTTTGGGCAATGTGGTTTTCTGGATTATCATTCTGGGGTTCAATAAAGGGTGATTCTAACTCAGTCCCCACATTTACCCAGTCTTCATTGGAATCTCTTGGGACCCATTTTTCTTTGGGAGGAGTTCCCCCCTCCCTGAAGGAGAAGATCTTTTTCCCAGAGTCCTCTGAGGACCCCTCTCCTTCACATTGGAGGACACTAACCTCCTCCACAAAGTGGGTCTTTTTAGGTCCTTTATTTCTCCTACCCGCCCTCTGTACCTTGGGTTGCAGACTTTTGGGGGCAGGAGGTTTTGGTTCCGGTTCCTGGGTTTCCAGGGGCTTTTCACAAGTGGGGAAGGAAGATTCCTCTAAGGCTTTACACCCTCCATGCCTCCGTGCCTTCTCCTTTGGAACCGGTGAATTGTCAGCGTTCTCTCCCCATCATTGTTCTGGAGTACCAGACCCTCGGGTTCGACTGAGCCCTCAACATGCGACCCAGATCCTGGGATAGGTTGTGGACCTGGCGCTATAGTTGTGACACCTGTTCTGGCTGGTACTGGGGTCTCTGGTCCATCCTAGGTGGATCACAGGAAGTGTAAGTGCCCCTTTTCTCATGGTACCCTGGGTTTGAAAAATTGGGGTAACCCTCCACCCATGGCCTTCCCCTCTCCCACATTGGGCTGTCTGGGCTCAGGAAAGTGGGGAAAGAAAGGAGGGTTGTTTTGTAGGTTTAAGTTTTGAGGGTACCAGTGAAAGAAACTCAACCCAGCATTTGGGGGATTACTGCCCTCCTGGGGAAAGTTAGGAGGGAAGTTTCCTGGGTTGGTACCTACCTGGGTGGATCCCCCCCCTTGGGCTGGGAGAGTCCACACATACCCCGGGATGGGTTTGTTGCCCTTGTATCAGGGGCTAATGTAATTAGGGGAGTTAGGGGTCCCATTTGTGGGATTACCTCCCTGACTACCACCTGTCTGGGATTGGCCCGATGGCCTTCAGGTTCTTTGGCTGGATGGATTGTGTACTAGTATATTTTTAGGCCCCCCCATCTCCAGATCTAAAATGGGGGCAACCTTCACCTCCGCCACCCTAGCAGCAGCAGGGGTGTTGACTGGTTTGGGGTTTTTATTTTTGTATTTACTATCTACAAGTTTCTGCACCTCATAAATACAGGTCGCCTGTTCTATGACCCAGTCCAGTAACCTCTTCTTGCGAAAGTCCCTCACCAGCTGGGTCATTATGTATTTGGGGAGTGCATGGAAGAAGGTATTAATGAACTCCCTACTATCTGTGTGCACCCTCCTGGTGGTCTGCACAAAGGCACGTTTGAGTTCCTGCACAAATCCTTGTGGGGCCTGATCTTCCCACACTGCAGATTGTGGGCTGCCTTGCGGGCCTCTTGGGGGTTTCTATGGACAGGCCGCCCTGTAGGTGGACCATCTTGAGTGGTTCTGATCCTCCAGTCCTGCAAAGAAGCTGGAGTACTCAGGGGAGAATGTCCATTTCACATACTGGATGCAATTCTGACTGTCTTTCAGATGAAAAGTGTCCCTCATCTGTTCATATAAATTAAGGTGTTCCCTGACCGAATACTTGGCATTTTATGGTAAGGAGTTATTACACTCCTAACGGCCTTGATCTGCTTCGGGGGATCTTTTTGCATAGCTCTCTTGATTTTGTTTGCCTTTTTGGTTTTAGTCACCTGAGTCCACTCGTCCTCTGACTCAGAGGCAGTGCTACTGGAGGTGGCTTATTGATCCTCTAGGCACTCCCTGATTCTACGAGCTTGAGAAGGGCTTGCAGAATGTGGGGGCCTAGTTTCCTTATGCCGGTGGTGCTCAGAAGAGTCTTCTGACTCTCCCCTGCTCCCAGGGTTGGTGGAGTACCCCCCTCCCAAGTGTCCTAACTGGGTAGAGGTCTTGAGGATACTCTTTTTGGCCCTTATTTCCTGGAGTTCCCCACCAAATTTAACAAACTGATCTTTTGGTAGGCGGTATTTTTGAGGATCCAATTCCCTGACTCTCCCCTCATCTGAGTCTTCCTGGTCAGAGATATTAGCCCTAATCTTTGGGGCTCATATCTTTGGGGCTAATCTGTACAGGGACGCCCGTCCATCAATTTCTGGGGGACCCTGATTTGTCAGTCCCATCTTACCATCTCTGTTGAAGTCTACCATCCCTATGGCCCCTGGTTCATATGAGCCAGCAGACATGAAGCTGAAGGGGTTTGAGTCCCTGATTACAGGGGTCCTGATGTTAGGATCAGGGGTTGCTTTATCCCTTCCTACCTTTTCTCTTTCAGCTGCTATTCCCTGATGATAAGCACAAATCGGAGCCTTGTGTTCCTCTATCAAGGCCTTACTGGTCTCAATGATTCGCTCTGGAATTGCTATCTGTTGGTGGAGCACATCATTCTTTTCATAGCCTCATTGTCCCTCTGTGTTCCCTGCCTGGTCTGGGAATACTGGGCCACTTTCTGCTGCAGGAGACTCACCTCCTGGGTTTTAGTATCATTGGTCTGAGTGTTCTTTTCCAGAGCATCCTCTGCCCATCTGGTGTGCTCTAGTGCTCTGGTGTCTCTAGTACCTTCTCATAGTCTGTTTATAATTCACTGAGCTCCTGGAGGGCCAGCTTTCTTCCCTGTAGCTTGGTTTGTAATTGGCTTACTTCCCGGCCTAAGCATCCCTCTCCTGACTCAGGGTGCCCCTCTGTTCAGCCAGATCATCCCTTTGTTTTTTGAATGCATTGGATTTCTGTTGCTCCTCATCAAATTCCTCTTGAGAGTGGAGGTATTTAATAATTAATTTATTATTTTCCTCTTTCAAGGTTTATATGTTGTTTTTTAGGGTAACTATCTGTTCTGCACAAACTCTATTATAATTTAATTGTTGCGCAAGTTTCTGTTGACTCTGTTGCAGAGAGTGCACCCTTTCCTGACACTCCTCTTTTAGTGTCTTTAATTGGGTGTCTTGCTCTGCATTCTCTTGCTGTAGGAGAGCCAAGTCTTCTTTTAATTTTGTGGCATACTATCTAGATTCTGTCTCTAATTCTTAGCTCTTCAGTAGCCTTTGTTCTGCAGATTCTAGATCATTCTGGATTTTCTCTAGTGTTACCACTTGATTCTTTGCCGGAACTATGTTTTCAGCGTGCTTTTCCTGCATTACTCCTATGTGGAGGTATAGGTAGGCCGCTATTCTGGCAATTTCATTCTGCTCCTCTTTAACTTTTGGGGCCATGTACAGTTAAATAAGCGCTTGGTGTAATGGGACCTTGTCCTGCCATGTGTCCAGGTCCATGGCAGTTACCTGTTCTTTGATTTCCTGTAGCCAGACATGTTCATTCTGTTCTGGCCACTCACCCCTGACAAAAAAGCTTGAGTAGGAGGTGCTCCCTAGCCATATTGATTTCTACTGTGTTCGCCATTTTGCAAATACCAATTTCTTTATTAATTATTTCGGGGTTGATTTATTTTTACAGACTGGCCTGGTCTTGGAGTATTTATTTTGAGAGGTGCTTGTAGAGTGTAGCACAATACATCAACCAAGCAAGGTGTCACTACCCTGCAGGTTAGTCTGCAGTGTTAGACTGTCATGGCTGGTAACTCGAACTCAAAATCACGGTGCCAACCCCCAAATCTGTTAATGATTTCAATCAGGCGGTACACCCTGGTCTCAGTGCACAAATGAAATACTTATTTTATTATATCTATAGGTTCAATGTTCTGAGTCATATACCACTCATATCACACCCCTTCTCAAAATACCCCCAGGTCACAATGGACCAGGAATCAGGCTGGTTGGTAAAGGTAATATTCATTTATTTATTTAAAATTCAAATCAAACATATACTTTTAATATATGGGGCAGCAATCACCAATGTGGTGACAATAACAAATAAACAGGTATGTAAGGCATTTAAATTCACTCTTTAGCACACAGAAGGAAAACACAGAGAAAAGAACACTTTTGGCTTGTTTGAAAGATAGCACTTAAGTTAAGATTTCCCCCTGCAAAATTCCTTAACCCACAAATAAGCAATTCTTTATTATTTTTAACATTTCTCTTACTGTTGCACACAGGTTCACAGAACTTATAGTATATTTCATTTACACAGCTTGTACTTTGTTTTCAGGTGACGGAGCATATCATTACATGTCTTCATCAGCGGCCTTATCAGCCAGATATTGTGTATATCTGGCCCATATGTTTCTGGGTCTGGAGGTTGTTTGCAGTAAGTCTATGTATGTTTCTTCAGTGTCATTTGTCCATACCATGTCTTTGTCCCAATCTCTTTTTGTGGGGGTGGGGGGTTTACTCTTCCATTTTAGCAATATCGCCCTTTTGGCTAACAGTAGGCTCACATTTAACAATTTCCGCCATGTTGGATTCATCATTCCTGTTGCCCCCAGTAGACACATCATAGGGGACCATTCAATAGGGTGTTCAGCCATGTCGTCTAATGCTTTGCAAATCTCGGCCCAATAATCTTTCAACTGTATACACGATTAGAACATATGAAAAGTGTCTGCTTCCTCGCAACCACATCTGGGGCATACATTTTCAACTGTGGGGTATATGCATTTGAGTTTGGCTGGGGTGTAGTGTGTCCTGTGAACAATTTTGTAATGAATCAGCTTATGACTTGCGTTACACGAAATATGTTTAGACAGGGAGCATATCTGTGTCCACTGGTTATCAGTGATTGGGTGACCCAAATCCTGCTCCCACTTGGCCTTGGCACTGTGTGCCACTGGTGGGCGGGTCTGAGTAATAGTTCTGTAAAGTGTAGATGCTGATATCTTTCCCTTACCAGCAGTGAACATATAGCCCAGCCCCAGATTTATTGGGGGCTCTGCTGAAAATTCCACCAATACCTTAGCTACAGCAGACCTCATGAGTATGTATTGCATTTTATGTTTCGGGTAGTCTCCCACTATATGTTTAAGATTTTCCCAAGTCACAAAGCGTTGTTCTTGAAATAATTCGCCCCATTGCACAATTCCCTTGGCACCCCATTGTGGGGCTAACTCTTTATCTAGGGTAGGAGGTATGTAGTGGGCGCCCCAAATCAGCATAATCGGATGCTATAATGTGTCTGTGCCATATATATTAGCGATCTTGGCCCATGCTGTGGTTGTGACCAGAGTGGGGCCGATGGTATTGTATCGTTTAGGGCGTGTTGTCGTCAGGCCATGGAGTAGGGTGATTGATTTTGGTATGCAAGGTTTGTTTGCTATTCCCTTTCGGGTTGAGAAAGTCAGGTAGTAAAGTTCTAAGTCTGGCACGGCCAGGCCTCCCTTTGGGTATTGGTCGATAAGTATCCTCCATCTTAGTCTAGAACGTCCGCCCCATGTGAATGTGGCGCAGGCACTCCCAATTTATTCAAACAATGCCCTACCTGGCCAAACCAGCACCGTGCTAAATACCTCAAATAGTTTAGGAAGGATTATCATCTTTATAAGGGCTATTCTCCCAATCATTAATATTGGTAAGGCGCTCCACCTTACCATCTTGGCGCAAAGGGCATCTGCTAGGGCATCGTAGTTCAGTGCCCGGGGGAGCTGTGTCATCCTAGCAATATTCACCCCTAGGTATTTAATATGTACCAGGCTCCACATAAAACCGTGGAGGTCAGTTGGCTTGACTGTTGCTCCTGTGAGTGGAAAGATTTCTGATTTTTTGGCATTTAATTTTAGGCCAAATGTTTTGACCGCTGACAGAACCCTGCCGAGTGCACGTTCAGGATTTTTAAGATAGAGTAAGATGTCATCTGCATATAGCATGGTCATCTTGAGTTTGCCCTCTAGCCATAATCCATGTGCGCTGTATCTAGCCCTAAGTATGCCACCATGGGCTCTATCACCAGTGCGAATAGGAGCGGTGACAAAAGGCAGCCCTGTCGAGTGCCCCCTAGTAGCTCCAGTAGTTCGGTTAGTGTGCCATTGATGCTTATCCTAGCATTGGGGTGTGTGTAGAGAATGTTGACCCATTGAATGAAGTTAGGGCCAAATCCCTAATTGTGCAGGTTCCTAAATAGGAATGGCCAGTATACAGTGTCAAACACCTTTTGCATGTTTAATGAGACTGCCACCCCTTGTGTTTCTTCTGAAATCTTGTGGCACCGCCTGATATTCCTTGCAGTGGACTTTCCCATTATGAATCCCGCCTTATCCTCGTGGACAATATAGGGCATCAGTGGAGTTAGTCACATGGCCAGGATCTTCGCGAATACCTTGGCATCAGTGTTGATTAATGATAGAGGTCTGTATGACCCACAGTCTTCGGGGGTTTCCCTGGATTAAGCAGTAATGTAATGACCGCTTCTCTAGTGGTTTCTGGTAGCTCCCCTTTTTCTTAGGCTTCTGTCCACACTGCATGCAGCTTGGGCACGAGAAGCTTGGTGAATTCTTTATAGAACTCTGCACTAAGGCCATCTGTGCCTGGCGCTTTGCCATTGGGTAGCATTTTAATGGCCTCAGCAATCTCAGCTTCGGTGATTGGAGTCTCTCAGGCTTCTCTAGTGTCATCTGATATTAGTGGCGTTGGTATTTGTGATAGATATTGGTCTATTTCCATTTCTGTGGCATTACTGTGTGGGGAATATAAGTTTTTATAGAAGTCATAAAATGCTGTCTCGACCTCTCTTCTGTCTGGGGTCACAATTCTGTTGTCCCTTGTTATGCAGGGAATACTCATTGGGCCCCTTTCCCCTCGTATCATCCTACCCAGGTGCTTTCGCTCGCCATATTGCCTAGCAGTTGCAGGTCTGTCAAAATAGCACCTCGCGCTCGGCTACATCTTTAAATTTGTCCAATTCGTTTTTTTGTATAGTGCCAGTTGTGCCAATGGTGTCTGCGCGTATTGGTCTTGTTTCCCGGCAATATCTGTTTCGTGTCGCACTAGGTTGCTGCGGATGTCTTTCAGGACACCGAATTCTGTTGACATCACAGTACCTCTAATGCACACTTTAAATGCCTGCCCTAATGTCGGCCATAATACTTGGCTAGTCACTGAACCTATTCCTGAATGTGTTGGGCCAGCAATGTCTTATAAACTTGGTCTTGTATCGCCGTAGCTTTAAACCTCCAAGGGGGTCTTTATATTTTAATCTCTGGGATCTGCAGTGTTATCTGGATAGGGGAATGGTCCAAATACGTCCTGGGGTGAATATGAGTATTGGTAATACAGCCCAGTACCTCACTAGATAACAACCGTACATCTATTCTGGCGGTCAGCCATGTGAGTGAGTATCACTTGGGCTGCCTTGGTCAGTGACCTTGGCTGATCCGATGTGCGGTCCAGTTGTATATCTAGAACAGTGTTTATGTCACCTCCGCATATCAGATGGGCCGTGGAATATTTTGCTAGTTTTCTGAACACCGTGGAGTAGAAAATGGGGTCGTCCACATTTGGGCCATACATGTTAAGCAATAACACGTCCTTGTCTTGAAGGGTGCCGTGTTCCATAACATACCTGCCCTCAGGGTCACATTCCGTATTGAGACACATGAAGGGTATGGATTTATGTATTAAGGTTGCCACTCCCCTAGCGCGGTTAGAGTATGATGTGTAGTAGTGGTTTGGTCCCCAATCAGGAGCGAGCTTCACAGCCTGTTGATGTAGTAAGTGAGTTTCTTGTAAGAAACTATCTTGTAGAAAACTACATGTACAGAGAATACAGGGACCTGCCTACTGAAAATGCAGTAACTCAATGCTACCAGGATATGGGTGCTCGCCATCGCGCTAGAGCCTTCTATTCAGATCATGAAGGTCAAAGAGATTGCGGCCAGCAAGAGCCGTAGGCCTGCAGTCAAGCAGTTCCACAACTCCAAAATCAAGTTCCCTCTTCCACACAGAGTTCTGTGTCGCCAGCACAGACCACGTTTTACCACCAAGAGACCAAACACATTTTTCTAAAAGGAAACTGTCCTGTAGGAGTTGTGTACTAATAAATTCTGTTCGAAAAAAAAAAAAAAAAAAGAAAACTATCTTGGAGCCTGGCCTTGTGATATATGCCAAAATGTACCTTCTCTTTATATGGGATCCCAGCCCTCAGACATTCCAGCTTAAAATCCTTATACCCTCCACATCCGATTCAGCCATCATCTCTTATCCTCGTACGATATTGCCTTACATGTTCTAGTTCCATTAGTAATATGCTTGTGTCAAAACTCGGTGCCTGTGTGCTTTTTACTTCAACTCTGCCTCCCCTTAACGAAAACTCCCATAAACTTGTCCCACTTCCCTCCCCCTCCCTCATAGTTACCCAAACTTTAACTATGTCCCCATGTCCATCCCCTTTCACACCCATTACTAATATGCACCTGCAACTGGGGGTACTGCTGTGACACTCCGGCCCGCGGCTTTACAATTCTATTTGTTCCTGACCAGATAGCTTAGTTGTTGCTCGAGCCCATATTGAATATTGGACGTGCGCTCATTGTCAGTATCTATGATTCAACTTTTTAAAGCAAACACTTAATGGACACCTTCGTGGGGAAACCCTTACCCCCTCATCAATGTTTTCACAACTTGATTCTAAGTCGTGAGTGCTTGCCGTTTCAGGAGTCTTCTCCGTTGTTTGGTTGTTGAGACGGTAGTGGTATGTTGGCTTCGACAAAGCTTTCTGCCTCTTCGGGGAATGTAAAGAAAAAGGTTTTGTTTTGGTATTGTAACCGTAACCTGGACGGATACAACATTGCGTAACGGATTTGGCATTCACGCAGTAGTTTCTTGACCCCGGTGAAGGAGCGTCGCTCCTACTGTACTGTCAGCGTGTAGTGAGGGAATATGCAGATGGTATTGGCCTGCCATCTCAGTTCTTGGTTTTCCCTGGCTGCCTTCAGTACCACATCTCTATCTATATAGTTCATCATGCGTGCTATGATGGGTCTTGGGTTTGGGCCTTTGGGCCAGTGATCTGTGTGCATGCTCCACAATGAACATGGGAGACCAGCCGGGGTTCCCCAGCAAGTCTCGTAGTAGTTTCTCTACTGTTGAGACCTGGCTTCTAAATCTTCACACTTTATTTTGACTGTTCCCAATTCCTTGGCCGTTGTTGTCACAGTGTTTTTCAGTGCTTCCGTAGTTCTGATTCGGGTTTCGTCCTCCGTGATGCGGTTTGGGGTCTTGTCCAGTTGTGTCTTAACTTAGTAGACGCTACGTTGGCTGATATCCCGTCCAGTTTCTCATTGAGGGCGGTGAAGCCCTGTTGTATAGCCGTAAAGACCACCTGGGGGCCCATCGCCGGTGTGGCTGCGGCCGGTTGTGTCTGTGATGTTGATTCTATAGACATAGCGATTCAGCTCCCTTTTTTCTCGCTGTCGTGTATTTGTCTATAGCTCCATTGCCTTTCTTTGTCCCTAGACCCTTGGGCATCGTTTTTTGATCATTCCAGGCTTGTCTTGTAATTGTTTCACTCTGCAATGCTCCTTTACCCACTACCGCAGTCTTGTAGGTTACTTCGCCACCCACTGTGTTCAGTTGTGCCGTGGTTTCATGGTTGTGTAGGAGTTGCTGGTCTTGACAGGGTGATGTGTTTTTGAGGTTACGCATCTTTTGTCATTCTCAGGTTGCCCCACCTTCTTTTCCTCCGTTGTTGTATACCGGTGTACAGTAATGTCCTGTAGTGTGTAGTGGTCTGGAGCCCAGGATCTGTTGTTTTTGGCCTCAAACAGAATGTCCCACACACCGGGCGTGTGGGCTGTCTGCAGTTGGCCATGGTAGTGGAGCGGTCGTGGTTGGGCCTGGCAGTGTCAAGGTGTAGTTAGATGTCCCCTGGTGTTGGCCAAACTTCCTCTATCTGCGATCTGCCCTATAAATGTAACTACAGGGTATCAGGGGGGGGCAGCTGCTTCAGGTAGCCCCGATCCACCAGGATGAATATGCTGTATTAGGCCTTGGTAGGTAGATCTGTAGTTGGTGGGTTGTCCCCTTAAACTCAGTGCACCTGCAGACCTTATATTGTGCCCTTCTCTGGAGACATTTGGTTGTATGTGGGAGGGGGGGGGGGCTCCATTTCTTTGTACTCCAAGGCTTTTTATCTTCTTAATGGCTTGGGGAGGCCAGGCATTCAGGACCTCACCCAAGCCAGTGTTGAAGGCTGACGGGTGCTATGTTAGCCCAGAACCCAGCCTCTCTGTGTCCACAGGGCCGTTGTTGAATGCAAGGGAGGCTGCCAGCATCTCGTTAGCCACTTTCTTTGTCTCTGTTAAAGTCGGGGGTAATAGTGCCTGTACAGGTGTGGGTATTGCGGGGATCAGCACAGGTTTTTTGCCAATTGTGTTACGCGCTGTGTACATGTGTCACGGCCATCCACCTCAGCTGCTCGTGGCACTGCGGATAGTGTAAAAGTCTAGGCTCCACACTACCTGGTCCTGGTTGATTTTTTGCTCTGAGAGCGCTGGGAGAGCAGGGGGGAGGCCTGCGGCATGCCGCGGGATGCAGACAAATCAGGGCCAGAATGGGCCAAAGGATAGCATCCGTCACTCGGTGCCCCCCTCCTTAACGTCCTCTCGCAGATCTCACCCTGGGTAGCCGCGGCAGGCACCGCCCCCTCACTGCTGGGCAGGTCGGTGGTTCAGCAGGCGCTCAATGCAAGGGGAGCGCCCGTGATCGTGTGGAGTGCCGGTGGCGAGTTCCTCCGCACAGCCCACCCCATTCTCTGGTGCGTCACGCCCGGGCTCTTCCTCCCGCTCAGCGGCTTGATTGGGCTTGGTTTCGGCATTGCACCTCCGCTCGCAGCACACTCGATGTTGCTCCTGATGCGCATGCCGGATTAAGCTTGTGTCAATGTTCTCTATCCTATAATATATATCTGCTCAAAAACGAAAGAAGGTTCTAGTCAAAAATGGAAGGTTAGGACAAAGTTAGTGTAGTATGGCCCAGAGTATCCCAAGAGCTCAAATGGGAGCAGACCTCTTTTCGCGCGCACAACAGCGCCCCCCACAAATAAGCAATTCTAAACAGATGTGAGTAAACAGCAGGTATCCAGGAAAAAAGAACAGTGTACAGGATTGGAATACAACCTTCCCTCACCAAACAAGAGAGAAAAACGGTTTGGAAATCTTACACTTTTAAAATGACATTCGAAAATGGCTGTGTGAAACAATGAATGTGTGCAAAATTTCTTAAATCAATACAAATTTCTATGGGAGCAACATGGGAAAGATGCTAACAATCATAAGCTATACTATAAGCAAAAGTAAACACTTTGAATCTTAATGGAAGTTTGGAAATACTTGAAATTGAAAATCACACGAGTAAAACTTTGCAGAAATGCGAATTCCCGCCTAAAATTCACTAAACGGTTTTTAAGAAAAATGGGTGAAATACTTTATAAAATATTTTCGGATGTGGCTCTTGTGTTGCGATGTAGCTAAAGGTCTTATGTATAAGTCAGAGTTGAAATGAAGTCTCTAGCTATTAAATTGAGGAAGTTATGCAAGGTTGAATGAGAGGCGTTTTTAGGAAAAATAGAGCAGAGAAAAACAGAAGATTGCTTTTAAAAGGACAGGTTAATTTTGCTTAAACTAGATTTAATGGCTAAGAATAAGAGTAGGCCACACGTGAATCTCCACAGTTACACAGCCTTTGTAACCCTTAATGTGGTGGATACCCAGTTTTCTTTATGGAAATTATTTTATTTAATCAAAATCACTAATGGCTTATGGTCTAGTAAAACAAAAATTAAGAAAAATTGGCGATAACATTAAGAATCACAGACAGGGTTGCAATAATGATTCTGACAGTATCATAGGTTCTTAAGGTAAAGATAGGATGGTTGAGAGATTGGGATAGGACAAGGCAAGGCAAGATATGCTATAGTTTACTATGATTTCTATTAATACTTACAGTCCACTTTAAGTTAAGATTTTGGAGCATCAAGGGTTCTGGTCATCACACGGATCAGGTCTAACAAAGGACAGCAGGGCACATCTGGTGAAATTGGGCCAGCTGGACGGTTCTGGTCCCCTGGACTGGCACCTTGGACTGGAAACTGCACTGGACTGCACTGGTTACTGGAGACCGGAGATCAGTGGGATGATGAGTTTGTACCGGGCAAGCATTTAGTGGTAGCAAGCCAGACTGGATCAAAATGCTTCGCTTAAGTTTTGGGATTGCTTCAGGATTTGGGCCTAGTTAAAAAGGAGTTCAGCAATGCAGAGGCCTTGGCTTTGTAAAGAAATCTGGAATTAGGAACAAAGATAGAGAATTCAGGAACAGGGCGCCACGCAGAAAATCAGACTGTAGTCAGGAAATCAGTGTGTGTGTGTGCTGTGAGGTTCCCTTATTTATCTTGCCAAATGACATCACTAAAGTTTATGGTAGGGGCAGACTTACTGTCCACACCCACAATGCTATGATTGGGCAAAAGCATAATCTCCATAGCTATTGGGACCAAAATCTAACTTTCCCACAAATACATATTTATGTAGTTATGCCCTCTAAGAAAATCAGATACATAAGTTGCATATTTCGTGGGTCACATTTCAATCCAACTCCCAAGTTGGTGGGACCTGGTTTAGTCTATTTCTTGCACTTCAAACCAACTCGGCACTGCATCGTGCCCTAACTGAACCACTGGCGAGTCACACACAATCTCTGACCAGGTTTTACAATCATGGCTCGACCCGAATGGCTACTTCTCCGACCTGCACATCGACACCCTCAAGATGACCACTTCGACACCCGCTGTCCGCTGACTCAAACCCCTGGAGCATCTTGCATCAATCCCTCCCAGCGGCTAAAAGTCTGATTCAGCCTGGCCCAATTGGAAAGAGATCCTTGGACCACCCCGACCTGCATTGTTGAGAGCCCCCTTCAATTGTACAGATTGACCGCATTTGCGCCTACTCGACGCCTGCTTGCCGCTTGGACCAAATGATCCAATGTGCCCGAACTGAGCATGATGCGCTTGCATAAACGTTCCACAGCGGGGTTGACATTGTCAATCTTCCCAAGAACCAAAACTAGGTACGGTTGGCCATGAACTGATTCCTCAGTCTACTGGGACCCTAGAGACTAGTTAGGTCACCTCAGAACATTCTTTCACCAAGACATATCCTTTTGTGGTTGCTACTTGCCTGTCAACTCTGTACCCACACTCAGAGGGTAACTTTCTCCAGTCTGTTGCTTCCTCTTTGTCTTTCACAGGGATGGGTGTGTGCACAGTGTTTCTATTTCGTTCTATGGCAGATAGTGTGTTTAATTAAAGTATATATATTTTTGTAGAACCTTGATTATACATTCCCTTTATTTTAGACTGTGTTACTGTGTTGATTGGGTCACTATTAGATCACATGTGTACCCCACTTAAGAGCATAGCCTTCCATCAGCCCACACTACCACAAAAGGCAAAGGAGGTATATCTCTTAACTGTGTCTGTTTTACTTTTATGATTTTGTTGGGTTTTGGTTTGTAGAAGTGTAAAGGGCTCAATGGGTCAATTTACCCCATCTCATCCATTTACTCCTGCGGAGCAGAATCTTACTACTCACACATTGCTTTTATTATTCGTGGCATATTCCACTCTCTTGTGTATTGAGAATATTAAAACCCACACCCTTGCATTCCATTCCTACATTAGCACGTGTACTAAAGAAACGTGTGGTTGTTCAGGATATAACATTAGGTCACTTAACATTTCAAATGGTAAGAATGTTCACAAATGCAATGATGTGTAGCTCAACTGGTTGAGATTTTATAAACAGTATCTATGTAATTTTATACTGGCACTTAGCAACACCTGCAATCCCAGAAAATGAATTCCTCACCTTTCATTGTAAAACAGCTCTGGTACTAGAAATGTAAACATCCTGTAAATCTTTAAAACATCATGTTCGTGTCATTTCATTTGAAAGGCTACAGAAAGCTGGTGCCTGAAAATGAAACAGCATTTCAAATCAGCATCAATGCTAATCAAAATGGCGACTCAATAAAATCATGAGCCCGGCTTTTGCTGGGGATTTTCAGATTACAGGAAGTATTGAAGTTTGGGTCAGCCAATTAAATCCTCCAAACGGAAGACCACGAATACCTGAGAGTGAACTGATAAATAATGAGGGGCATGCCACATGAAAAAAGAACAACCTAGACTTCAGATACCTCAAAGCAGATAGAAGCTGAACAATTTCATCTCCGAGGGGCCTTTGCGTAGCCGTCCACAGCAATATCCTCTGTGATCCATAAACAACGGTAAAAGAGCCGGGGGCTATGTGTCTGTCTCTTTGTACTAAAGAGCCATGCCTTTCATGAGTCAGAAAGCACAAGGCACCCCTCGGTGCACAGAATATTGATGACGGCTGTCAGAGATTAGCACAGGCGCCTGTGTCTTTCATGCCATGTAAGAAATATGAACAAATGAGCGAAAAAATATAAAAATCCGAATGCGTGTAACCGGAGAAAATGAACATTGCCACAATATCGGCCAAAAGCATGCTGAAATGCTGACGCACTTTCTTGTTTGCTCCCAACGCGCAGATAATAGAAAAGGAGAGATAACAGAGCGTGCGCAGTATAGATCGTGCACAGTATGCTCATTGTCCTTGGAAGGGTAAATGAAATCCCCAAGTGCTCTTTAGCTGGGCATGACATTTCAGCCTCTTGAATTGTCTTGTCACGCCATAAAAGAACACAAAACGCTGCATTGACTAACTGTCATAACGAGACACAATTATACGCCATATACTTTTGTAAAACCATCAAGCCATCTAGACTTTTTATAAACCATGACAGCACTTTTTTTTGTAATTTAGCTTTAGCTAGGATGTGTGCATCATTTACTCTGATGTGTATTTTACCACGACATGTGGCGCTGGTATAGGAAAATATAAAACATAAAAGAATGTCAGATATAATGTGTAACATTATTAGCAATTCCATAGAAAGTGAATGTGCGCCTACATCCGTAATTCTGCCTTTGCTTACGGTATGCAGTGTGTATTTTAGCCAGGACTAGTGTTGGAAATATGATTTCTAAAATAGTATTTTGTAATTGCGACAGAATGACTGCTGCTCTGCAAGAGTGCAGGGAAGAGTAGTGGCTAAACTGCCTCCTCAGTCTCACACTACTACCAGACCAACAGTGGTCCCAAGCAAAAAGTTGGAATAGGCACAGTCAGTAGATATGCCTCCTTTGCCTTTTATATTAACATGAGGCGAGGCGAGGCGAGTGCCGGCTATACTCTTAAGAGGGGTGTGAATCTGATAACAGTAGCAGTCCATAAAGCAGTAGCACAAAGAACCCAAAATAAAATAATGTCCAATCATGTTCAGTCAAGGTTCTATAAAAACATATATACTTTAATTAAACCAATCAATATGCAAAAAACAGAACTAAAAGCTCTAACAAAAGCCCAACCCTGTGGAAAGAATATAGAAAATGCAAAACATACATGTGATAATTCTCTGGCTACTGGGACAGGGATGACTAGGCTAGAAATTGTAGCAATGTCTTTGAAAAGTGTATGTCTTGTTAGAAAAACATGCAGACAGGTAGCTTATAGTCACTCTGGTCCCAAAAGTGGACTATCGTTTCTGGGCTATTGAACAGCACCTTATTCTGGTTCTTGTGTGTTTCAATAGAAACTATCCAGGCTTCTAGGTGCTTTCCTTGCATGTTGAACCAGGTTTGAATCTAACGAGTTCCGTTTCTGCAGGCGTTGACTCAGCGTCCAGTTGGGTTTGAACCGTGGCTCTGTGTAGTTTGATGGGGTTTTCTAGCGCTGCAGTTCAATGTCCACCAGAGTCAGTTTGACAGTCGAGCTTGTATGAAATAATGGGTACTGCTGGGTCGAGTCGACATGTTAAATCACTTTTTAAGATCCTAGAAAGCACCGTTTCTGAGACTGTGCAACATCAATCTGGTTACAAAAGGCACGGATAAAGCTAATTTTAAGCATGTCGACGCCTGGAACAATACTCAGAGCTCCATATGGAACCTCAAAAACCATGTTTCAAGGCCCTGGGAAGCACTGTCTCCAAGATATTGCACCACAACACACAGCACCGCGCCAGGGTGAAGTAACAGTCGGGAAGAGCACACAGGTCCAAGTATGTTGCAGCACTCCAACTCTCACCTTCCATCCATGTCTGCTCCAGGGTATGTAAGCCAGCCACACACGCCCATTCTCAGTGCAGTTTACTTGACAGTGCAAATCATTTCAAACAATAAGCGACACGGACAGGGACCTACAGGATCATTGATTTTTAACAATTGATAACATGCCTTTCTACTGGCTACATGGCATTTGCACACCTCACCCCTGGATATCATCACATCAACACATGACACGGTCATCTGAAATCGGTGAAACATCAATGTGGTCATAGAAGGGCAAGACATAGATCATTTTAAGTGTCTTGGCTCGAGAAACAAAACACAAAGAAACCATGTTTCAAGGCCCTAGGACCCATTGTTTGCATGATGTTTGCACCGCAACACACAGCACCATGTCATAGTGAGGCGACAGGTTGGAAGAGCGCAAAACAGCAGGTGGGGAGCGCGCAAAGAAGGTCCCAGTATGCTGTAGCATGGACTCTTGCATCCCATCTACGTCTGATCTGGGGTATGCAAGCCAGCCACACATGCCAACTCTCAGAGCAGTTTACTTCAAAGTGCAAAGCACATCAAGCAATAGGTGACTCAGAACAGCAACCTACAGGATAATTGATTTTCGAAAATCGAAGAGACTGTTATCATATCTGTGCAGAGTAGGGGTTCTTTTGGCTATATAATACAGGCAGCTTGCCTCCAAAAAAGAAAAAAATACCCTGCCTGATTTTATATCGCTAAGTAACAATGCACACACACACATCTGAACTGAATAACCTCAGCCCTTTAAGATGAGTAGCAATTACCCTGGAGATGGATGGGGATGCAGATTGTATTCATACATCAATAATTGAAACAACTCAGGTAGTTGGCAAAAAGGAAAGCTATTTTATTATCAATTGTCTAAAACAGGGAGAACAACGAACATCAACGAATTTGCTCAATCCTCTTACTCAACTCATTTCATAAAAAACTGAGCATATATATTAAAAACTCGTCATCATTGACATTGACCTATATTACTACCAATGTCATCCTATGTGGCAAACTACAAAAACCTAGTAGCAACTGTGACACGCTCTTAGTGAACATCTAAGTATATGATCTATACTAACCTAAAACATATGAATATGTGATTGGTTACTTAACATCAGGTGAGGCAACTAAGCTCTCCCCCTAAACAGGTCACTATGCACGTCCCTAAATATATGACGTCCCATTGGCTACACAAACTATGGGACCCTTAATTACGTGGTCCCTTACAATTGGTTGGCACTGTAACCTTTGTCAGTACTTTTCCACCCACATCAAGCAGCAGGCAGGCTGGCCTTTCAGGTGCTTGTGAGCTCGTCTGAACCATAGCTTCCCACCAATTAGCATATCAATCCATCATCACCTCAGTGATCTGCTTAGTCAATTAGGCTTTGAACCTCGGCCTTGAGTTTGTTCTGTACTGTGGAGAATTCAGGGGAGTGAAGGCACGCTCTGCCCTCATGCGTAGGTGTGAGCATCTTGCTCGTCGAACTTCATCCTGCCATGTGACTGAAGACCATGATTTCAAGCTTTCACTGTCTTTAAAATACTATTTTTTAATGGACCTCTGACGTCTTCCCTCTTTGTTCATGTCTTTTGAACAGAAGTTTTGTTCTTTCCCACGATTTGTATCCAATGTTAGTTAACTTCAGCCTGGTAAGAACTTGGCTCCTTGGCTTGGCTTAATGTCTCATCCAACCTCGCCTTTTCGAGATTCACCTGGTAATTCATTTGTTTTCTTACTGCGACACACTGAAAAAATTAGGCCTTCCTTTTCAGTCCAGCTCTGTTCTAACACATAGTGGAAACATCCATCCTTTACTCTTTATGCATATATGCATATATATATATATATATATATATATTGGCGCATGCCACAACTGATTCATTGCTTAGCAAGCCTCAGAATTACTTTGTCTGCTTGCATTTATTTTGCATCTGTACATGTGTAAAATGACTTGTTATCTACATCCATTTTGTAGCGTAAGCTACTTCACCTTGATCCCAAGATGTTACTTATCTTTGATACTTTCCTGATGCCTTATAGAATATCTGCATTCTCTAGTCTCTGCATCTTTTCTAAGCACGTCAGCTCAGCTCTGTGTGATGTCACCATTCGTCTTTGCCATTCATTTGCTCTGCTTCTTCTCGGATTTTATTCAAACGGCCATCATATTTTCTTGTATGCAGTTACGGTTTTCTCAATGGGAACCTTGCCTCCAGGATTCTCCTAGGTATCTGTATACCCACTGGTACTACAGGGTTTTCGCATTCGGGCTCCCAACATATAGGCAATGTGGGTGAGGTGGTTGAGGTGGGGGTACTTGGCTCCTCCTCTACACTCCCCCCTCTGGGTGATTTATCGACCACTCTCTCATCATCCTTCACATCCAGACATCTTGGTCTGAAGAAGAGCTTCCTTGAGATCCATATCTTTATGACTCCCTTCAGGCATCCTGCTGATTTCACATGCTCATCTTTGTTCCATGTCATGAGCCTGCAATGTCCACTTGGACTGCAATAGATCCATCCTCCTATATACTTCTTATGATTCTTTGGAAACAGGAACTTCATCCCCTCAGGTGCATGGAAACTGGTCTTCACAAAGTCTCTAATTTCTTCATCTGTTAAGTCCTTGGTCTTCCATCTTGGTTCAAAGTCGATCATAATCTTCATCCCTATGGCTTTTTGGCTGTTTTCTTGCATTGAGAGATTATTATCTTGATCACACAGAATACAAGCAATACCATTAGAATCAGAGCTCTAAGGAACTTAAACATGCCTGCCATCCATTGTGCAACCCATGAGACGAGTGATCCAAACCAGTTGTCATCACTATGTTGATCATCTGGCCGTGGAGCTTTGTCTGCATACCTATAGCCTCCGGCAAGGTTCAATTCTCGTCATCATTAGAAGGTATGAACGTGCAACATGATTCTCTGATTTCTGCACAAACAACTCCATCCATTGCTGTGATCATATCTAAGTCATCAGTCTTATGGCTCTCAACTCCTCTCTGATTGCATTGCATCCCTTTATAGTAGTGTTGAATGTCAGTAGAATGTCAGTAGCAATTCCCATCTTGTAATCTGCAGCCATTTGGAATTTGCTCCAACCTGGACACTAGGTATGAAGATCAGCAAAAACACTGAAGCTGTGCTCATAGGGAATAGCATCAAAAGCTTCTATAGATTTTACTGAGAAATAGTTTTCTCTCTTCATTCTTCTTATCAGCTCCACAGATATCTTCTTTCTCAGGTGAGAATCTGCTTTGGGAAAACTGTCAAGGTTTAGGTCTTTTTTCAGAATCACCAATGATGGAACATGAACGTTTACTAGAGAGCATTGTCCTCCCCAATCCTTGGGTAGCCACATATATGCACTGGATCCACAAGCCCAATAGTGATCCATGATTACTGCTGTTCCAAGTATCATTCCTGGTACGTCAAAGATTCAACCACATTTCTGATTCTCTCCAACATTTCTTGTGCCATTATTTCTGAAGCACAGCTTTGCACTCGCCAAAGGCACTATCTGCAACGGTTCTCCCCTTCGACCCAGGTTGGTAGTTTAGCAAGTCTTGTCCATAATGGCTTGTAAACATTCTGCACTATGTCAATGGCTGGTTTATAACAACCAATGACCACACAGGCTCTGCAGATCACCACTCCTTCTTCCCATCCATCTGGTGACAGTACTGATCCCCAGATCTGCATTTGGCCTCTGGTCTTCCATCTACGAATATTTTCTGCAGATTTTCCCAGGCTCTGGAGTCTTTTGTTTACTTCTTATCTGATTCCAGCTCCTTTTACTCCAGGCTTCTCATATCTCATCACATGATTCTTGGTGTGAACTCTGTTTCTTGTCTTTGTTTCCTGTACATAATCATCTTCATCTGGATCTGTCCATTCAGTTGCCCATTTGAGATAGGCATCCCGGCCCATTAACTGGCCTCTTGTTCCAAAAAGTGCTATGTGGGAAAGACAATGTGCTGTATGGACATTTATTTCAATAGCTATGACGATCTTAGACTTCCCCATACTATAAGGAAGGAATGCACATACAAAGCATTCCTCCTTTGAGGTTCTTCTTCCTACTTCCCTCATATGGTGATACCATATGTTGTTTCCCAAATGTGCTGTACTATCCAGGTAATCATTTAGCTCAAAGTCATCCTCCCTGGTATCTCTCTTAGGTCTCCTTTTTCTCTTGTGACCTTCTACCAATATTTCATAAAGTATATCAGCATAGTTTCTTCTAACTTGACCAATCACAGGAACACTCGTCTGTGGACTAATTGTATTCGCATGCATTAACTGAGTGGGTTCCCCTTTCAACACCCATTTCTTTTGTCTCCCTTGTAAACCCTGCCTCTGGTGTCCAAAAACTATTTCTAAGACACTTTTCGCATTTGGCTGACTGTCAGTAACATTTACCTCAGACTTAGGTGATTCTTCATCATTCCTTGGAACAGGGATAACTACATACGGTCTTGTTTGCCTAGTAGTTGCCATGTTTATACCTTCCTTCTGCTTAGGAAGATTATCATGAGTCTTTGCTCCATGTACATCTATGTAATAGGATGTACGCACAGTGAGTGAAAGCAGTATTATTATGAACAGAATGCAAGCATAAATTACGTAGCGGAATGAGAACGTGCAGCATCGATTCTTTACACAACGTGGATGTCTCTATGAATCTGGCATGATGATATTGCTACTAATGCTGCTCATTTCA